>NC_090939.1:723999635-726499635 GCF_040938575.1 Ambystoma mexicanum | reverse complement strand
GAAGGGGGGACATGAATTTGATACTAGACAATGACCTGATAGGACGGGAGCTGCGCCTAGGTCCCTGTTGCATGCAGCTCAGAGATTACATATGAACATGACATCACTTGGCATGCGGGACATCTGGAGGGTCCTTAACTCTCGGGAGCGAGAATACATGCATTATTCATCGGTGCATGATAGCTCGTCCAGGATTGACCTATTCCTAACATCAGGCAAACTAATTGGCAAAGTTGAAAATGCTCAGATACTCACTCACACATTATCGGACCATGCCCCAGCGACATTGTCTGTAGCGTTGGGATCATCTCCACCTGCCCTCACTGCCTGGCGCTTCAAGTTGGAAGCTCTGCTGGACAGTGTTCAAAGCAGAGATCCTCTCAGATATAGAGACCTTCTTTGAATGCAACACACAACATGATATGACAATGGGGGTCCGCTCTGAGGCCTTCAAGGTGTTCATAAGGGGCATGGTCCATCTCAAGGGAGGCGGGAATACTAAAAGTAATAAGGAATGACCTGCACTGTTCTGAGGCCAAACTTAAAGATCTGGAACGAGAATGTGCAACGGCAGCTACCCCTACCAAACTAGCGCAGGTGAGAGAGGAACTGGAGGTTTTTGAATCACAAGCCCTGCGAGAGATATGCTACTTCGCTCACCCACGGGCAGCAAGGACATATGGGGAAGGCAAAATGCCGGAGAGAAAACTGGATAGATTGGTTCGTGCGGAGGGGGGGGGGCAGTCCCAGATCGAATGTATCAGTGATACACAGGGCGTCCGGCAATGGGCAGACCAGCAGATACTCAAAGTTTTTTTCCAAATTCTACATTGACCTGTACATGCCACACTGAGAACGCAATATACAAGGCATACGTGGGCTACTTGACCAGGTCCTATGACGTGCATTTCCCAATCGACCAGGGATCAGCTCGATACCCCGATCACACTAGACGAAATAGTCAAGGCCATTACAGATCTCCCAAAGGGTAAGGCCCCCGGGCCGGATGGACTCACTTTGGAATTTTATCAGGAGCATATAGCGCTCCTTGCACCAAAACTGCTGGAGGTCTGGTCCGAATCACTTAGTGAATCCACTCTCCCCCTTCTCTATGGGAAGCTATCATAACTGTTCTTAAGCCTGGCAAGCCTAGCGACGAATGTGGTTCCTACAGGCCCCTGTCGCTCATGAATATAGACACAAAGATATTCGCCAAGACAATAGCAGACAGATTCCTGCCGATCATGCCATACCTGGTTCATGAGGACCAGGGCGGCTTTGTCCCTGGGCGGTCGACAGCACTTAACACCAGACAGCTTTTTAATGTAATGTCCAGGATCGATCAAAATGCAGAGGCTTTGGCGGTCACGCTGGATGCCCAAAAGGCCTTTGACATGGTCTCATGGCAGTATATGTGGGAAGTTTTGGAGAAAATGGGAGGGGGTCTGAATATGATTCAGTATATCAAATTATTGTACACCTGCCCCATGGCTAGAGTCCTGGTCAACTACCTAACCTCAACATCTTTCGCATTACTCAGGGGCACCCAACAGGGTTGCCCATTCTCCCCTATCCTTTTCGCGCTGGTCATCGAACCAATGGTGGACTATTTTAGAGCGTGACATGCCCGTAAGTGAATACACCAAAAGATACTCCTAAGATAATATCATTATATTGGACGGCGTGCTGCTATATGTTAGGAACCCAGCTACCCATCTTGACCCCATTTTACGGGACGTAATGAGAATAGGCACCTTCTCCGGGCTTCACGATTAACTACCCCAAATCTGGCATATTCCCGCTCAGCAGCATGACCCCACAACCCGCTGCTGCACAATATGCCGAATCAAAAATAACGAGATGGCGCTCCCTCCCACTTTCGCTAGCGGGGAAACTCTCACTGGTTAAGATGATCCTGGTCCCTAAACCTCTCTATATTTTTGCGAGCGTGCCGGTCTGGCCAGGGAAACAATACTTTGACAGATTACACAAATCGTGCACACAATTCCTGTGGCATGCCGGCGCAGTCCGTAAAAAGTGGATACAAATGACTTTACCATATGAGAGAGGGGGTTTTACCGTCCCTAATCTGACACTTTACTGGGTTGCGGCACAAGCACAATACGCCACATACTGGTACACAAATCCAACTGCTCCACCTCACGTTAAACTAGAAAGACTTGGAGCGGCCGAATCAAACATCATGCCAGTAATCCTCCATCGCAACTACGAGGTCAACACTCCATCTGACCCCATTGCGACCACACTGCTGGCATGGAATCGACTACTACGTCCGGTGTCAGAATTGCGCCCCTACTACAAATGGCTCCCTATCTGGGATTCCCTGGGCTCGAACACACACACGACAAACTTCTATCTCTGCGCTGGCTAACACTGGGATACCAAGTGTTGACCAATCTATTCCCCAAGAAGTTCATCACTCCACAGACATCGCGACCTGGTAATTCTGGGTCGGCACTGCAGATTCTGCAATACTATAGATTCTGGGCGGCTGTTCGTTCTATGCGGTCATCCTACCCGGATGAACCTCCTGATACACCCGAAATACATTACATAGTCAATTCAAGCGGTGCCCGCGGGGTGGTCTCCTCTCTCTATAAAATACTGCTAGCAATATCCCCAGATCAACCCCCTAAAGCACGTAATGAAGGGGCTGATGAACTTGGCCTTGAGATCTCAGATGACATGTGGAAGAAACTGTTGTCCCACACGCGCAGAGTGTCCCTTAACTTTAGGTTGCACTGCATGCAATACAAACTACTGAATAGATTATATTACACCTGCCATAAACTTACTAAGTTCATCCGGAACCGGATACTTACCTGTCCAAGATGTTGAACTGAAAGCACTGACCACATTGTGACTGTTTGTGCTGTCGAACCACGTCTCTCCCCTGTACCTCCACACTCTCCTCACCTGAACTCCCTGAGTTGTCTGTGTCTTGTAGGTTCCGCCGACTCAGGTAGTCTCTTTCTTTTTTTAGGGGCATTTGCCTGTCACGGAAGGAAGCCACAGTTACTGCTGAATGGACAGCAGTTCCGGGACTCCTTTTCCGGAAACAAGCCGGGAAGAGGGAAAAACCCACACGGGGAAAAAACCCTTGAGGATGCAGAGTGATCGTTGCAGTCTGGAAGATCCACGCAGACAAGGCTGGAGAAGACACAGTCCAAAATGCAGGTACGGTGGAGTCCAACCAAGATGAGACCGGTAGCATAAGGGTCGAGAAGTACTCCGTAGGAAGGCGAGACAGTCCTAAGTGGTAGGAGCAGACCGCTGAAAAAAGGCGGCTAGTAGGTGCTGAGTGGACCGAGGGACACGGGCCAGAGAAGGGAAGAAGGCAGCGGGAAGAGAAGCAGGAGAACCTTACCGCCGCAGAGAGAGAGAGAGCGGCCAGGGAGGAGAAGGGAGAAAAGAAACGCCGCAGAGGCAGCAAAAGCGAGGGAAGCGGAGGGAGAAAGGGTACCGCGAAGGAAGCGGCAGAGGAAGGGGAAAAAAGACAGGAATATAGAATCGCTAGGAGAGCAAAACTAGAAGGCACCAAGATCCGCTTCGTAAGCCGAGGCAAGCGGAGGGATCAAGCGGGGCCAAGGGGAGCGAAGGAACCAGGAGCACTGGAGTGAAGTCAGCGAGTGGTTGAAACGCAGCGACTTCCGGGTAGAGGGAGAAGATAACACCCTGCAGCCCTGCGTCCGGCCAATGGCCTGGACTAGAAACAAAGGAAGGACTAAAAACCCTTTCGTCCGAGTTGCAGTCTCCAACGTGGAAGAAGCCGCCAATTGCGGCGGTGGTGGCGGATGACACACATGCACATGTTTTGGTAATTTAACAGACTCAATGATTTTTGGGGTGAGGTCCTGAGAGCTCTTTCTGATATCGTGGGTACTTTGGGCCCAGACCTGATTGTTGTGTTGTTTGGAGTGTGGAGCAGTGACAGTGCCAAGAAAATGTCTAAGTTTCTGAATCTAAGCTGTATGGTGGCAAAGAAATGTATTCTGCAGTGTTGAAAATGCACCTCCCCCTACCTTTAAAATGTGGCTGAAGGCACTCACCTGAACTCAGACCTGTGAGGAGGAGTACATGAACTCCCTCCCTGCGCATTCTCGCCCTTAAAATGTATGGACTGCCTTCTGTAGCTACCTTATCAAGCAGGCCGAAAGTGACTCGAGATCTCCCACACCCGTGGCTCTACATGGGTAACCTGAAACACGAGGTGATAATGCAATCCTGTGCTATGTAAAATACACTTAAATGTATCATCTACCACTGTGAAATGAGAACTGTGTCTATGTAATTGAATGGCAAAGTTTCACTGATTGTGTATGCTGTAAACGTCTGCCTATAAATAAAAGTTAAAAAAAAAAAATAAATAAGCAGGCAGAGTAGTTTGATGGTAGCTAGACGTTAGCAACTCTTAACAGGTTGATTCTGTTTTTAATCTCCTCTCTTGATGTGCGTATGCATCGAAATGTGTGCATTCCCGTGTTTCCGCTTGCATGGTCTGTGGTTTGTTTCAGTGAACTTTGATGTGATGACCCTAACAGATACTGGCAATGAGCCTCATGAACATTACCATCAATTATCATTTCCCCAGCCCTCACTGTATTCATCTTTCTACTTTGGTTTTCAGCTCCTGCCCTGGTTTGTACCTCTCAATAAAGACACAACCTTTTTATCAAGTGTACCTTTGTACCACCTATTTTGTTAAGTGGGAACGATCATTCTCACAAAAAATGATGTTTTAAAAGAGGTTTAGTAAATGTACACTGCCACCATGATCATCTACAACAATTATATTTGGACGAGCATCAAAATGTCATCCAACGGGACAAAGTCAAGATGTTTCTCACACCCCAAAAAGTGACTTAGTAGCAGAGACACTGATGAACGTTCTACACTGTATTCAAAGCTATACATTTAAAATCCATGGTAAAGTCAATGTTATACATATTATCCAGAAGTGACTGAGTACATCAATTTTTGGTGTTGAACATGGAATACAAAACAACTTCCTAACATTTGCTTCAATTTACCCAGCCTGTTGAACACAAAGATTCTGATGCATCATCGATTCACCAATATTTTCTTGATAGACACAGCTAGAATCCGCACGAGGGGATGACCAAAATAATTACATGTAAAAGAAAGTCAAATGATTGCTTTGATAAAGTGATTACCTGGAGAATTTTGCTGAAAGATTTTATTTAGGTCCAAGGACGAAGCTCTGGAATGTGTTTTCTGCGGCCTGGGTGGGGGGGTGGGAGGCTCCTCAACTTTTTTCACTGCATCCTCAATGGATGTACTCGAGTATGATCTACAGAAAGCCAGTAGAACAATGGCAAGCATGAGACAGTGAAGGTGTGTCCTTTTGCAAGTAGCTGTTATTCATGAAACACCACAATCACAACAATGATATGTGAACAAGTTTCGTATATGCAGATTTATTGTTTGTGTTTGCATTTCGAAGCTCTTCATTGTCCACCAAATTCTTGTAGTAGTAATTGAACATATTGCTAAGAGACAATTAACCTAATATACTCCATGCAACGGTTAAAAGGGAAAACTTTCAAAAATGCATTCGGTTTATCAAAAAACATTTAATACATATCACACACAAATGTTGACTATTCTTATTTCAAGAAAATATTCCTCAATTTCGAATTATTGTTACAGATGGCTTCAATAAGTCCCAGACTCCGAGAGATCGCTGAAGGATTTCGATTTTGAAATGGTAAAAATGTCTCTAATTAAGAGCTTTCTTATCTTGATCTCCCGCAGGAGCCTCTCTAACGCCAGATTTTCTCAACAAATGGAAACACCTACTATCTAAAATCTAGCTACAGGTGAGGACCTAAAGGTCAAAACCTTATTTATCTGGCTTTCTCCAGGGTTCTTCTAAGGGATCCCTCACCTAACACTCCCCAGGTTTTCTGAATGAGAAATGGGGATTTTTCTTGTGTCAGTACCAGACACCTTGGTCCATTCCCTCACTCGCGTGCTCACTCTCTCGCTCCTTTTCTTAATTTCAATACTTCCTCAGTCATACCCCTCTACTCTCACTTTCGCTTCTTCTATCACAACCTCTGGTCTTCTTCCTCTCCGCTCTCTCTCTTCTTCTGTTCCTCCTATGTCTGCACTCTATCATCTTCTCTCCCCCTCTCCTCTCATTGTGCCCCTCTTCTCACCTCTCTCCTCACCTCAATTTTTACCCTGCTCTACACCCCTCATCACTCCTCTCCTCTTCACATTTCTGTCCACCACACAACCCCTTATCTATGCATGTGTCGTATTACTACCACACTATGTGTGTCTACCTCTTCCAACTACCTCACCCCCCTCCTGCTTCACTCTGCCTTCACCACTAGTTCCACTCCCACCTTGCCCTTTCTCAACACTCTTACCATATCCTTATGCCCCTCTGTACCCCTCCCCATCTCTCACAATTAATATCTCACCTACACCAACACTGCCACCAAATCTTCAGCACTCCGCTCCACCATCCATCCTCTGTCTCATCACTTGGTATACTTCCACACCTCCTGACCACACCATTACAAACCACGCTCTGCCTCTGATGCACTCTCCTTTTATACTGTTCTCTTCCTGGTTCTATCACCCCCCCTTTCATTGGCTCCAGCACTTACCTGACTCTGTGGTACAATGTGTGGCTATTCTTTCCTCAAGGGCTAGGTTACACAGGTGCAAAGCTTTAAAAAACCCATCTATCCCCAACCCCACCCTGTGCATTTCGGGCTGCAGGCTCTGCTGTTTCTTTGGCGGGCTGTTGGTCTGCCGCTTTGTTTTTCTTTTGTCATGGTGAGTTGTTTGCTTTGCTGTCATGTTGGAAGTTGATTCTGGTATGGTTGTGTAGGCCGTGTCCTGCACAGCATTTCTCCTTTTCTGCTCATTTTCCTTGTGGTTTTCTATATATATACTCATGGGTTTTGCTTCCAATACGGTTTGGGGTGGATTTCTGTGTTGTTCCTGCTATCCTGCGGTCCATTCACACTTTCAGCTTGTTTTCTGTTGCTCCACCATTCACCTGGGGTCTGTATGGAGTTGGTAGGTCGGGTATTGGAGGTCTTATATCTGTTTGATGAGAGAAATTCCAGTCCATTCCAGTCTAGTTTGTGTTTCCATTACCTTGTATTCAGGTCCAGATGCAACCTGGGGCATTCTGGGAATCTAAAAAAGACAAACGAGAACTCTGGGCAGAAACAGTACTGAGCGGCATCGTTTGACAGAGGGTGGTTGCCACATTAACATTCAAGGCAAGTGAGGGGGTTTCAGGGACTGGGAAATCCCACAGTCAGCCTCTGGGACAAGGTTGATTCTGTCTTTCAACCTTGAAAGTCCCTCCCCCTTCCCCAGGTCAGAAGCGGTTGCTACTTCCCCGCTTGACAGGCAATATCTAGTTCTGACACTATTCTTACAGCTTTTAAATCACAATCACTCCTATCCCACTTTCACTCACTCTTATTTCACCTTTATTCATGCTATTCTTCCTAGGAGAGTAAGGTTTGATGGGGAAGGGGAGACACAATATACGTCGGACAAGTATTTGGTGCTTTGAATCTACTATTGTGGTGATTTGTTGCAGTTCAAAAACAGAGTAACATAACAAATACAATCTGGTAATTGTTTTTTCCAGACTACACAGCATCACCTATTAACAACATCGTCCCTCTTTCCCCCGCTATCTTGTACCCACGCATTCTTTTTCATATCCCCCAGAGCGCCTGGAGACAATACAAATGGCAAGAGTATGCAGAACAAATACCAATAACGTATCTTAACATTTGCACCTTGCTAAAACACTTACACAAGGGACTAATTACTTGCATGTGTTAATCTCTTTGCATCACAGAGATTGCTTGAATGCTGCACATCTCACTTAGACCACACTCGGGTCATTTAGTCATCTTATTTGCTGTGCAAGCCCCCCTTAATGCAGAAAGTGGGAATTTTGCAATATTTGGTTTTTCTATATCTTTACCTGTAAATATTATTCAAACTCACACTTCCGTGTTTTCTTAGTCCCCATCTAGTCCACCAGCACGTGAAAAACTTTATTAAGCGCAGTTCCTTCTCCGGGTGTTTAAGTTGCACATGTAAAGCAGCAAGACCTCAGGATAACCTTTTCAGGAGCTACAGCACCTGTCTGCTGGCTTAAGGTAGAAAGGTCGTCGATAATTGACTAGAATACCCAGTGGTTTAAAGGAAAAACATTTAAACACACATGGACATTACAGTCCACATATATATACTAGCTGTCTCCGGCCACACGCTGCTGTGGCTCAGTCTGGTTAAATGGAAAAGAAAGAAACGAGAAAGCTCACGTTTCTAATATGTTTAATTTCACAATGCTTGTGGGTAGTTTTTAATGGCTCTGGTGGTTCTCCAAGTTGAGGCAGTTTAACTTTCCCAGCGGCGCAACACATTCCTTCCATTTCTCCATTACATTTCAGAGCCTTGCAATAAGGACACACTTCAGTCATGGTGCCGATGAGAACATGCCAGCTCAAACTATAATCATCAGCTGGGTTGTACTGGAATGCAAGGTGATTGTAATCACGTGATTGCTGAGCATGGATTTGTGTTTGACGCTGATCTGCTGTTTCTCGTAGACGTCTTTCAGCCACTCTCAGCCTGTCACATTAATTCTGTTGAGAATGAAGCAGATCTGAAGCTGCAGAACGCGATCGCCGTGCTCGCAACCGTGCATCCTGAAGTCTGGCTGCACGTCGCTCTGCTGCTTCCTCGGCACGTATTTGAGCCATTCTAAATCAGAAACATTGAAATGGAATCATAAAATATTTAGTATAGCGAATGTTGCTTTTACGTCCAACAGATGGTGCTGTTTTTCAGTAAAATATTTAGTACAGCGTGTGTTGCTTTTACATCCAACAGATGACGCCGTTTTTCAGAAAAAGATTGTTTTTAACCGTCACAGGTGTGAAATCTATGTATAGTAGGTATATAAAAAACACACGCCTATTCGAATGCAACGTTGTGTCAAAATTTCAAAGCAATCGGTGAAGAACTTTCAGAGATTTAAGAATTTGAACAAACAAACATTTACATTTTTATTTATACAGATATGCTGGCAATAACTGGGTAAAAATCATTGAAAAAAATCAGTGAGGTAGAAGAAAAATTGAAATCAATAACAGAGAGAGAAGAGGGGAAAAAATTGAAAAACAATATGGAGAAGAACCGCAGAGATTAAGAAGAAGAAATCAAGCAAAGGGGACATGAGTGAAAACTCTTCAGCTTCTGAGTCAGACATCACAGGCAGTGAAAACGAGGAACCAAGCATTCGCCTACATTTTTTAGACAAAATGCATTTGCTGCAAAAGGATGGAAAAACAAAAAAGCAATCAAGAGAAGGAAATCAAAATCGGGGCACACGTGGCCAAAAAAACCAAGGAGGGGGCCAAGGGGCAATAGGCGTCACAAACAATAGCCCAGGCAGATCACTGCGCTCTGGCAAGTAGATGGGACTTGCCTGGACATGGATGGTAGCTTTAAAATGATCAATCTATCGGACCATGTCCTGACCGCCAATCAACAAAAAATACTAAGCTTGGGCCTGAACTTCTGTCTGACAGCAAACAACGATTATGTACAAACCCGGTTAGACTTTGACCAATTTATACGTAAAATACACCTCAAGAAATTCTTTGCTACCACTGACCAACTGTCGCAACCCATTCGAGAAGAAACAGGAAAAACAGTAATCAAGATAGGAGAATTGGACATACTATCAGACTTAATTGCATTGGAAAAGGGATCTGCAGTGAATACAGAACAGGAACCAGTGAACTTGGAAGAACGGGATATCAGAACGGATTGGACCACAAAAAGTAAACTAAAACAAAGGTCAAAATTGAATCCAATTTCAAATACTGGAAGCAGTATCGAAGCCTTTAAGAACCTTGTAATAGAGGACTTAAAAGATCTATGAAGGCAAAGATATGCAAGAAAAAGGAAAACAAAAATGTCAGGGAAAGATAGGTTTGCACTACAGGAAATACAAGATCTTCATAACTGCATCATCAACCCTCTGACAAAGGAAGAAATATAGTTTTAATGAATCGAGTAGATTACATGTCTGAGGCGTAAAAGCAACTAAATGATAAAAAGTGTTATGAAAGAATCAATGCAAATCCCATCAAAATATTGGAAAATAAGTTTAAACTGTTCCTTGATGAAAGGGAAAAGAAGGGGATCTTGACAGAAGAATTTACAAGTTTCTGCTTCCTACAAACTCCACTACACCAACGATATATTTCCTCCCAAAGGTTCACAAGAACATGCAGAAACCACCTGGGAGGCCAATTGTATCCCTTACAGGTTCGGTCTTTGAGAATATGTCTAAATATATAGATGAAGTCCTGTTTCCATTTCTCCATCATTTATTAGAGATACTACTAATTTCCTAAGGCGTATTAATGAGATAGCATTGCAATCGGATTATATGATGGTGACTATGGATGTTGTATCTCTCTATACATAGATAGGTCACACCTTTGGGAAATGGGCTTGTCAGCATTTTCTTAACACTAGGTCGCTGAACTATCTCGAGCACACGCAAATGGTCTTACAAATGATAGACCTCTGTTTGAAGAATAATGTTTTTCTTTTTAATGATGAGTTCTTCCGACAAGTCCAGGGAATGGCCATGGGCACTACATTTGCGCCTTTGTACGCCAACTTAACGATGGGTGTCTGGGAGGAATGTGAAGTATGATCTGAAGAGAACTAAATAAACACTAATAATGTGATCTTATGGCTTAGAAACATAGACAACTTGTTTATTATCTGGAAAGGCTCAGAGAAAGGTTGGCTCAACTTTGCTGGACAAATTAATTTGAATAACCACAATTTAAGATTCCCAGAGAGACACAGTCACTCTTTTCTTACTTTTTTGGATGTCAATCTAATGGTGGTGGACCAGACACTAACATGTGAATTACATAGAAAAGCAACAGGATTGAATACTCCATTGCATGCCACTAGTGGACACCCAAAGAACTTAATATGGAGTGTCCCGTATGGTGAATTTATAAGGATACGACATAACAGTACAACGTTGGGGGCATATGACTCAGAAAGCAAGATCACTGCACAAGGCTTCAAGAGTCCAGCATATCCCAAAAAGGTGATTGAGAGAACATATCTCAAAGCAAGACTGCAAGACAGACAAGGACTTTTAACGGTTCCATGTGTTAATATCCCTGCAAAAATATCACCATACAAAAATATTGACATATTTTTGCGGCAATATTAAGGCATGGAACTTGCGGGGGACACCCCTGCATTATTTTTATCCAAATCCCCCAAAGGTTATCCCCCCAAAAAATATCACCTATGGCCGTTCCAGACGACCATATATACGCGATATTTTTGTTGGGGATAATATGTTTTGATACCCTTTTAACAGGATCCCTTAAACAATCTAACCATGTATCAGTGAAAGACACTACACGGATGATTCTTACATTTGATAATCAAGCTGCCATGATTAGACGTATACTGCAGAGACATTGGAAAATCTTATTGGCAGACAGGGATCTCATATGCAGTCTGAACAAAAATCCAGACATCAGTTTTAGAAGGAATCGCTCTCTGAAGGATACATTGGTGCACAGCTTCATGACTAAAAAAAGAGAACAGAAATATGAGCAATTGGCTTACCAGCCAAAAGAAAGTTTTCATGAAATGCACAAGATGCAATATATGCAAGTAAGCCAACAATTGTTCATCATTTAAACATCCTATGACAGATGGTACAGTTGAGTTCTTAGACAGATTTCACACGTGAAACCGAATATGTTGTGTATGTCCTGACTTGTGGTTGTCAGAAATGGTACATTGGAATTGACGATTAAGATCCAACAACACGTAAGTGCCATCCTACACAAAGACTCTAATTATCCCATGGCCAAACATTTCACAGACTGCCATCAAAACAATATGGAAAGATTTGCCTTCTTTGGCATGTATGCAATAGAAACTGGGCCTCGGGAAGGAAATAGAGAGCTAATGCTCAGGCAAAAGGAGACGCGTTGTATTCTTGATTTCGAAAGCAAACAACCAAGTGGCCACAACATCAACGAAGAACTCTATACTTTCCTAGGACAATGATTTCATTTTTTCAACTACATTAGATATGAAGTGTATATTTCCTGAACTTTTGTTCTCGATAATTGAAGTGGGATATCTCATAGATAAGAAGAAAAAATTGACTAAAACGGATAGGTCATTAGTGTTTTCAGTAATAGGCACAACTGCAATGCTTTTTAACGTCACTTTTTTTAAATTCTTGTTCTATTGGATTGTATCTTTTCTTGGTTATTTGTTTTACGCACCTAGAAGTTAAACAGTTATATATTTTCAGTGAAGGTATTGTCGATAACAACGTTTGATGAATGTTGGGCGGTTTTATAAGTAGGTCCAAAATGTTTGATAAACTTTTGGTCAAAAGTGAATGGTTATGACAGTAGATGCATTACAATGAAATACTATGTGGCTCAAAGATGTCTTGGTTACAACGAAGTACCACATACTTTACTGTGATTTTGTTTTATAAGTAGGTTTGTTAAGGATTTCAATCAGGCCATACACCCTGGTCTCAGCCTATTATGCAGTGCGCAAATTAAATACTTATTTTATTGTGTCTAAAAGTTCAATATTCTGAGTGATATACCACTCATATCACACCCCTTCTCAAAATACCCCCAGGTCACACTGGACCAGGAATCAGGCTGGTTGGTAAAGGTAATATTTATTAATTTATAATTCAAATCAAACATTTTTTAATATATGAGGCAGCAATCACCAATGTGGTGACAATACAAATAAGAAGGTACGTAAAGCAGTTGAATTCACTTTTAGCAACACAAAGTATAAAACACAAAGAAAATAACAGTTTTGGCTTGTTGGAAGACACTACTTAAGTTGAGATTTCCCCCTGCAAGTTTCTCAACTCACAAATAAGCAATTCTACACAGACGTAAGGGAGCAGCGGGTATTCAGGAATAAAGAACAGTCAACAGAATTTAAAGCTAACCTTCCCTCCCCAAACAAGAGAGAAACACAGTTTGGAAATCTTACACTTTTAAAATGGCATTCGAAAATGGCTGAGCAAAACAATGAAAAGTTTGGAAAAGTCCTTAAATCAATATAAATCTCCACGGGAGCAACACTGAAAAGATGCTAACAATCATAAGCTATAGTATGAGCAAAATTACACACTTTGAATGTTAATGGAAGTTTGGAAATAATTTTAATTTATTTATTTATTTATTTTGGTTGGCTAATTAGATTAACCTTTCAAAACAAAATTATTTTTACAAAACACATACAAGGAAAAGAATTTTTAGCAATAAAATTAAGCAACTTGACTTAAATATATTAAATAAAACAGATAAAAACATCATACCATACCAATTTATGATAAATATGACTACTCGTCTAAATCAAAATCAAAGGCAACACATCAAAAACAAATATGGACACACTGTATACAGGTAGGTATCAAAGTATTAAGCAGTATTAAGAAAGCCATGGTTTGCACTCATCCTCCCGTTCATCAGACATCAAGTTACTAACTAAATTACAGTGAACACAGTATCTTGTTAAGAATTGGATAGTGGCTATTCTTACTGTGATCTTTGATGTCGCAAATAGCTCATACCATAGCTCATCATTGGAGCGTCTTATACAATGGTGCCTTGTTAATTTGCTGATAATGTCTTTTCTCTGCATTTTTAAAGCAACACATTCTATTAATACATGTTTCAGATTTTCTTTAGTTGTTCCATCATTGCAGAATTGACATAATGAGGAATCTGGCTTAATAATACCCCTCCTTAACAAGATTTGTTTTGTTGGCCATAAATTTAGGCGAAACCTCAATATTTCATTTCTGAGATTATGAGAGGGACATTTTAATAAATAATCAGCCGTTTGACGAACTTTTTTATGCCCAAACAGAGCTCTGTCAAAGTCCTTTCATTTCAGACAGTTCTGTTCAGTTAAATGCCAATCCAATTGGTATAGTTTAGTTTTGGCTTTGGTAGGATTGGATAATAAAAGATCTAGAGGGATGTTTGCTTCCGTCAAATCTAACATCACAGCTTCTCTCCAATTTGATGGAAATAAGTGTTCAGATCGTAGTAAATAGTCTGCCAGAATCTTAAGTACACTATTACTAGATAGGCCAAGGACGCATTTCCGAAATAAGCAGCATCTCTTCCAAGATGCTTGTATGTTCACTGAAAGAATTCCCAATTCAAAACGAAGCAGTGCCATTGGGCTAGAGTTTGGAAGATTCAAGACTTTCTTCCAAAACCTTGCCTCTAATTTGTTCCAATAACAGGCCTCCAAGGGTAACCATGCCTCGGACCCATAAGTAACAATGGGAATTACCTTTTGCTGATAAAAGATAAGAATGTGCTTGCACGAGAACTTTCCATACTTATGTTGTAAGATCCTCGCTTGTGATATTAAGGTGGACAGTTTACCCTTTATACTGTCTCTTTGAGGCATGTTTGTAGGAGAGTTGCTGAATATAACACCTAGGTATTTATATTCATTAACTACGTTCAACTTTTGCTTATTCAAAAACCAACAATACTGTTTCCTTACTCTTGACTTATATCTCCCCAATTCCATTACTTGTGTTTTCTCCAGGTTTAGCGTTAAATTATTCTTTGTAACATACTGACTCAGTTTATCAAGCATGTTCTGCAGGCCACTCGGGGTCTGCGAGATGAGAACTAAATCGTCTGCATACAGAAGCCATGCAATTCTCTGGTTCCCAAGTTTAGGAGCATCATTCAATACATTACTAAATTCGCTACCCAGGTCATGTATAAACAAAATAAACAGTGTGGAGGCAAGAATGCAGCCTTGTTTCAGGCCGCGCTTGGTGAAAATCTCTTCAGACAACAGCCCTTCCAAATTCATTTTAACCTTCATTGAGGTGTTAGTGTGAAGTAAATATATTAAGTTTACAAGCGAGGTTGGACAACTAAATTTCAACAATTTTTCAAATAGCAAGCTCCGGTCTACAGAATCAAAGGCTACTCGAAAATCAACATACGCCAGATAAATTGGTTGATTTCTTGGAGCAAACAACTCTTTAATTGCATTAAGAGTTGTTATGTTAATGCTGGTTCCAAGTCCTGCAACAAATCCTGTTTGAAATGGATCTCGCCGATTCTCTTCTGACGCCCAGATGTTAAGATCTCTCAAGACAATTCTACTAAAGATCTTGCCAGGGGCGTCAAGAAGAGAAATCGGACGATAACTTGCAGGATCCGCTCGATCACCCTTCTTATAGACTGGCACCGTAATGGCCTTGCACCACGATGGAGGAATTGCTTGTTTAATTTGCAAAGCTTGGAAAACTTCGTAAAGAATGGATGCCCATGATTCCGGATTTTGTTTTAGAACAAAATTTGACAAGCCATCTGGCCCTGGAGCTCTTGATGAACTAGCTTTATTTATGTAGAATAACACATCTTCTCGATCAAAATTAATCTGAAAAGATGGGTTAATAGATTCCAAATTTAGTTGTGAGATATTATTGTTTGGAAGATCATAGATGCCAGAGAAATAAGTAACCCACCTATTTTCCGACACACCATTGCGTTGAGCTGTTAATTGGGAGCCAACTGCTCCATTATTTATTAACTTCCAAATTTGCGATGTATTTTTAGTTTTAGCCACCTGTAACCACTTTTCACCATCATGCTGAAACATAACTGCCTTATGACATCGGACCCAATTCTTGTAATTAGTCTTCAATTTGCGTAGGGCAAGCTCTCGATAATGTACCGGTAAATAGGCTATTTGTCTTTTCTGTTTTCAATACTGCGCCTTTCTCTCTCTGATGCCTTGATCAAATATATGGATGTGACACTTATTACTTTTTTTAGTACCTGGAGTTGAGCCAGAAGCAAAAAGATGCATCTTTTCATGATAATCAGCTGAGTCCATACCTCTCAACAGTCGTTGATGGTCATCTGTTACACTGCACGCAAATGCGTGCAGTGCATCACCTGACCATTGTAGTCTGTTCCGTTGGGGATTTATAACTAGATTGCTCAGTTAATGCTGACAGGATCGTGGTTCATCCTTAGCCTGAATTAAAAACTCAGCCCTCAGCATCCAGTGATCACTCGCTGTGGTTGGGATAACCTTAAACTCGGAAATTTTCTCAAACAATCCTCTTTCAACATGCATATAATCAATTATAGCATTTTGGGCTCCACAGGGTCCAAGTATGAGATTGAGGATTGTCAGTCTCCACTGCTCCATTTAGCATAATTAGATCCCAAGTATTGATAAATGCCTTCCAATATGAGACCCGATCCATGTTTCTTTTCTTAGTTGATGCCAACAGATGTATATTTAGATCCCCAGCTAATATTACATGTGCAATATCTGTGATGGTTAAAGTGTCTTTCATTAGTGCATTCAATTCATTAAAAAAAGTAGAGGTTAGAATTGCAATTGGGTTCCAATAAATATTTATAACTAAGAATTTCAATTTTTGGAACATTATTATTGAGCCTTGCAAATAAGAATTTGGATTGCGCCCGTCTGAAATAATACTTGTTGTGGACACATTGGAAATAATTGCCAAACCAGACATAGGTCTGCCTTTTTGTCCCTTAATGGCTGTTACTAAGTGGACATAATAGTTGTCCCACGATAATGGGACGGTTAGCCAAGTTTCCTGCATAAGAACTAGATCACATTCTTTCAAACAGCAATTAACGTTGTTTAGCAGGTGTTTGTGTCCCCTAGTATTCCAGCTCATGACTATCAATTTCTGAGATCAAGCATCGAGATCATCTGTTCTTAGTTACGTTTTCCCACAATTGCATCCTTTAACTGGAATGCAGTCACCATTAGTCCCCTGACTAGCAGATTTGGAACCAACCTCAACCGTTAGGGTTTCTTTTGTGGTTGGTATTAAATTAAAGCCCAAGTCAAAAAGGTCAGATCTAGCAGACCAAATGATATTAAAAATGATGCGAGATCCTATCCACAGACAGGACACTTTTGGATCATTATCATCGGGGAACTCTACTTGTACCACATCACTCGAAGAGATATCCTCCAGAACAGGAATATCTGAAAATATTTGCATGATACTCCCTCTGTTCATAGTGTACGTTGGGAAGGAACCCCCCCGACAACTAAGAAACAAGGAGAACAACTGGGAGGGTTTTTTACTCTTAGGTGTTACTCTTGAATCCGGACCTCTCTGCTTATTAGGTGTTTCTATATGCAACCTGCATTTTGTCTCCTCTACTGGGGATTTAAATGAAACATTCTTGAGAGTGCTTCTTTCATCAGAAGCTTTTACCACATCAGATTGACTACTAATCACTGCTTTCAGGGATGATTTAAGAGTTTTTTGTTCTGAAGTCAGAGCAACTAGACAGTCTTTGATTGTGCTTAAGATATTATTTTGCAGATTGTCTTGAGCATCTGATGTTGATTCTGTTACTGATGAATCATTCCTGGAAGACTTTATTTCTTGATTAGAGAAGGCCCTCCCAACATTTGTATTCTTATCATACTCTAGTTCAGGCTTTTTCATCATTGGAGTAGAAATCCGAGTTAGGGGCTGAGTCAGAGACGGCTTCGGATGAAATTGACTCATATATTCATCTACTGCTTTCCTAAGATCCTGTGTGTTAACTATTGAATTAGATACTTGGTCATCATTCACTTGCTTCTTCTTTAAAGCAGATAAAACTTGAGTCTGAGCTGTCACATTTCTAGATCCGCTCTCTAGCTTCTCCGCAATTTGCACCAACTCGTCTAGAGGAGCATGAGAGGTAATCACATGGTGGAGGTTCATACCCTTGTTCATCATTCTTTGTCTTTCTTGTGATAAGTTCTGATATTTTTTTGTGATTGCATTAGAGGCTAACATTGAGCACCTATCTGGGTTAGACAACGATTTAAAAAATTGTTTTGCTTGCCCACTCGAAGCCATTATCCTGGACTTTTGATTTTTTGATTTCTTTACATTTGCCCTCGATTGGTTAATGAACCCTTTGGAATTTTTAGCAAATATCGTGTAAGCCCTTTTAGCGGCTTCACATTGTTTATTTTTAAATCGTCAGCAATAGGGACTCCTGCCTCCTCTTCACTCGACACTAACTGGTCGGATGAGAGAGCCATTACTGTCATCTTCACAGGATTTTCCCCCCTCTCACCCTCAACAGCGGATTTAACTGTTGCTGTTATTGGGCCCATCTGTAATACCAAAGGTGCATTCTCAGCCTTCTCTGCTATTGTTTCTCTTATAATACCCTCAACAAAAGGCACAGCAGTCTTAAAACTTTGTATGTTTTTTCCGGCTATAAGTAAACTTAGTTTTCCATCTAATTGGACATCTATATTTTTACATGTTGACAACAACAGACCCAATTGTTTTGAGAAGAGAGCTGCCTGTTCGGCATCAGACTCTTGTTTTTGGGCCAAGGACAAACTAAACTCCTTCTGTAATCTCATAATGTTTTCAACATGATCTTGAATCAAATTAACCTTTGAGTCTAATGCTTCAAATAATTTGGCAAGGGACATCATGGCCGTATTCATAGTTTCCAAAGTCATAGGAGTTACTTTTTTTATCAAGAGGCCCGGATTTACAACTGAACTGTTTCTATTCGGTCTCCTAGGGGTCGGCGGAATAAATGAAATAGAGCTTTCAGATTCGGAAATATTTCCAGTTTTAAATAAAGCTGGAGACTTAGAAAGATCAGAATCGTCCTCCTTGGCCACAAAACAAGAGTCCAATGACTACAGCTCTATAATTGCATCATCTTCAACTTCATCGTCATCAACATCATCGTCATCAACATCATAATTTTCCTTAGTCAGGGGCTTTAAACTGACAACCCCAGACCGAGCATTCTGCAACATCATTGAATCAGACAAAGATATATTACATGGCTGTTATGTCATCTCATTACCACCATTGGTGACCTGTGCCAACTGTGGGCTCAAAACGGGTTGATGAACAGGAACAACCCCTTGTTCATTACAAAGCGGCAGCGCCTCTACATTTGATACACTTAGGTTATTAACTTCAGTCATTCGTGCCAAAGGGCATGGCGAGTGTCCGAGAGCAAATCCAAAGTCTCTCAAATCACCCACGACGAAATCAAGTCGTGATCTTTTCTTATTTACTCGCCTATCCCAAGGCGCACTTTTAACAGAAGGTCGCCCCGTTTTTGGGGTGAACGCTGGACTGTCTTTTGAAGTAGACTCCAATAAGGCACGCACTCGTTCTGTGCATGGCATGCCAGTTCGAAGAGTATACATGTTTAAAAGCTTTCTTACTTCACTGTAATACCCCTACTTGAACACCACAAAGTTTACAAGATATTAGAATTTGATGCGTTTTTCACCAGGAAGAAGAAAAACTTAATTCTCCCGCGCTGACCGCGTTGCCGCGGCGAAGCGGCAAAGCGGGACTTAACGGGGCTTTACACGGGTGCGCGCGCGCGGTGCGCGCGCCCCTGAGCTTATATAGCTCCGCCCAGCCCTTAATGCAATGAAGCCTAAACAAGAGAGAAATATATTAAAGTCTGTTTCATAGATAGTATAGCTAGTATTCCTGCACAAGTTAATAGTTCTTTCTTTTTTCTTTTCACCTGCTGGGGCTTGTAGTTGATGCAGTAGATAAATCCACAAATCCACAGGAAAGCGCTGGGATAAGGTCCACGGCAAAGCGGGACTTAACGGGGCTTTACGCGCCCCTGAGCTTATATAGCTCCGCCCAGCCCTTAATGCAGTGAAGCCTGCTGGGGCTTGTAGTTGATGCAGTAGATAAATCCACAAATCCACAGTAAAGCGCTGGGGTAAGGTCCACGGCAAAGCGGGACTTAACGGGGCTTTACACGGGTGATTGAAAATCACACATGTAAAACTTTGTAGAACTGCGAATTCCCGCCTAAATTTCACTAAACGATTTTTAAGAAAAACGGGTGAAATACACATATTTAATGGCTAAGAAAAAGAGAATGCCACCTGTGAATCTCCACAGTTACACAACCGCTTGTAGCACTTCATGAGGCGGTGGTCAGGGGCGCTGGTCATCATACGGATCGGGTCTAAAGGACAGCAGGGCACATCTGGCAGAATTAGGTTAGCTGGGCAGTTCTGGTCCCCTCGAATGGCACCTCAGACTGGAGACTGCACTGGTTACTGGAGACTAGAGATCAGTGGCATGGCGAGTTTGGAGTAGGCAAGCATTTAGTGGTAGCAAGCCAGACTGGATCACAATGTTTCCCTTAAGTTTGGGATTGCTTCAGAATTTGGGCCTAGCTGAAAAGTAGTTCAGCAATGCTGAGGCCTTGGCTTTGCAAAGAAATCTAGAATCAAGAACAAGATGGAGAATTCAGGAACAGAGCGCCATGCGGAAATCAGGAGGAAGTCAGAAATCAGTGTGTTTCTGTGTGTTGTGAGGTTCCCTTATTTATCATGCCAAATTACATCACTAAGGTTTAAGGAATAGGCAGACTTACAACCCACACCCACAATGCTGTGATTGGTCAAAGGCACAGTTTTCGCCTTGCTTTTTGCTGGTTGGATGACAGAAAGGGGTGTCATGGTTTATGAGATGATCTAAAAACCTCCCATAACTATTGGGACCAAAATCTAATTTTTCCACAAATACATATTTATGTAATTATGCCCTCTAAGAAAATCAGATACATAAATTATATATTTCATGGGTCACATTCCAATCCAACTCCCAAGTCGGTGGGACCTGGTTCAGTCTTTCGGTTGAATTTTGGCAATTTTAACTATGAAAGGTTTGGCCTAACATTTCCCAATTCTGTACATATATGCGCAATTACCCCTAGAACATGTGTACACAATGTTAAGTTTGCAATATTAATAGTTTTGGCGCCATTGGTCATTCGTTGTAACATCTGTTCCTTAAGCAGTAAGAAATTCTACCAAGTTTTCAAATTACTAGCATAAATTCAGATTTACATGTATGCATTTTTCATATATTTTCTCATTTTGGCTGCCAAGTTAAATGTCTTGAAGTTCAGTGGCAAAATGAGCATTTTAAACCCAAAAGTCACATGTCAGTTTTTTTTCTTTCATCCCTAGTGTAAGAAACTGTCAAATCCTTTGAAGTTGAATGGGGGCCTATCACTAGAAAGTGGAGCTTCCTGCCCCTCCCCTGCAAGAGTGAGTGTCCAAGCCTTCCATTGTCTTCGCCTGGGGCACAGATGAATGTCTAATGAAGTCCCTTTGTCATGAGTATGCGAGGCCTCACAGCAGCAATTAGCCTTTCCTGCCACAGTGGAGGTGTCAACCTTTCTCAGGCTAAGAACTGTCAGTGGGTTTAGCTCTAAGTTTCACCTTTTTGAATCTTTCATTTAAACATATAAAATTAAACAGTTCATAGGTGGATTTTTAACATTAGCAATCCTCTGACATTGTTAAAGAATGAAGCCTTTACACAAGAATATACTTTGCAACAGGTGATTTTGCTTCCCAATCAGGCAAAAGCACATTTAACATATTTCCTTTAAAGTCAGTTTTCCTCTGCAGCAAATATACATCTTAGTCAGCATTAGTTCTTCCCTTGAGTCCTGGAGTTGTTTGCAGCATGACTAAATGTATCTAGTATTTGTTTATAGTTTTTCTCTGAACAGCTGATTCTGATACTTGCTGCAAAGTTTTAGCAGTGTTTTTCCTGTGGAAAATGAAAACAAGGGTTCCTGGGTTGCTTTTTCATAGATACATTTTTAGGAGCTGTCATGTCAATGAGGCCCGGTTCCTCTGAGCCACACTGGATGATCCTGGGCATTGCAGGGCCCTTTAATCTCAATGATTCAGTAGAAATGAATGGATCTAGTGCCAAAACAGCACTTTTTTAGGTTGAAAAGCTAACATTTTAAAAGGTATTTTGGTTTTCAGCACAATGATGCTGTTTCATTCACTTTTGCTCCATGTTGACTGTGGCAGAGCCCACTGGCACATTCCTGCAGTGATTACTCTTGTTTTACCCCACCTGAAATGGGGTTGGCAGGCCGGTGCAGCCATTTTCTGGTTATTACAAAATGCAGTTTCAAGATTTTGGCACGCACAGGGGTGAGCGCTGTCATTTTGGGCTGTTTCCTTCACCATGGCAGTAAACTGATGCAGTGGGGCACATTGGAATGGGTCAAAATATCCCACAGGTTTAAAATGCTTGGTGCATTTTTTTTGATTAGAGAGATAAGGGCAACTAAAGAGGGTATATCCAAATTAAGCACTATTCACTTTAATTGTTTGGTTTAGATAGGTAAATGCACTATGCACTTTATACCTGTTCTGTCTAGATAGATAAAAGCTGCTAAATGACTAAGCACTATGCACTTTATAGTGGATTTGTTTACATAAGAAAATGCTGCTAGCAATTTTGCACACCAAGGTTGTTTGGATAAGAAAATGTTGCCAATAATGCAGCACTATGCACTTTATAATGGGTCTGTCTGTTGACATGATAAAACGTTGTCAGTAAATTCCATACAGTAAGGCTGGATTTTGGAGACATATAAAGAAATGTGTCTAATTCAGCATTTGAAAGTGTGACAATAGTGCAAATATGTTGCGAAAAGCACTGACATTTTTTAATTGAATTGAACAACAGGATTAGTATTAAGCTATCCGTGTCACACCATGTTGAAAAGATCAGCATTGTGCTGGTAACTCCCCTATATAATACATAAGAAGATCAATACGACCTACAAGGTTATAGTGCTCCTAAATGAATGCAACAGCATTTGTACATATGAATAGATATATGTTATGATAAATACCAAGCATTTTATCAACCATGATACAATAAGCACCAAGTAATTTATACGGTTGTATACGAATTGATCGTTTTACAACTGCTCGAATGACAATTGACCTTTTCACAATTGACCGAATTGTGATGGTCATTTGTACCATATATGTGGGGGGAAACCCCCCACAACCCCTCTCCCAACACCAAATATATATATATTCGGTCAATTGTGAAAAGGTCAATTGTGACCCTTCAAATTCGGTCAATTGTTCATTCGAACAATTGTAAACGACCAATTTGGGTAATACCATTTATACTCATATGACATCATACACACGGATCATGAATACCCATTAGTGGTAATGTAAAGGTAAAATACATGAAGTGAGTAACCAGTTAACAATGGTCGCCATGAATTCGCAGAGAAGAAAAGGTCCGAGAGATCTTTGTTCTAACAAACTGGATGTTTAAATGTGCATTGGGTATTGGACAGTTGGTTGCGATCAAGCGGTGAGGCAGCCGCAAAATGAGTCAACGCCAGGTTTTATAAGCCACACTATGGGAGCATCATATTTTGATGAATTTTAATCTTTTTACTATGCTATTGTCATGATCCTTAAATAAACGTTAAATAAAGGAACACTGCTAATGAATGAAGGTGGATCCTGATGATTATTCCTAACCACAGAGAGTGCTGCTCATCTGACTAATACATTTTCAGTGTTAAGAGGATATATATACATATATAAACGAGCTCCATTAAAGGTTATGATGAATAATAGCTAGGTCGAGGCTTAGCAATTTAATAATATTGGATTTGGGTTGATTGTTTCTCCTCTAGCCCTCCCTTACTGCTTACCTGATGTTTTCCGTATGAATTACTCTATGCACGTCCAAATCTTGTCGCCAGAGCATCGGTCAGATGGCTTGCAAAACCAGTTGTCTCTCCGGTCACAGAGAGTCTTTCCTTCAAACTATTCTGGTTAAAGCCTTCACACTAGAAGGGCCTGCCTGAGCCTGTCTCAAGTTCATCACATAACAACACACCATCCACCTCTAGTACCATGCATCACCTGGGTCTAGATATTTTCAACTCAATAAAGCTGTTGTTTTAAACCAAGCTTTACTTTCCTGAAATGTTTCTCATGCTTACCAATATCTAATCACAGTTAAGAAACCTGCATCCATACCACCACAACCATATTACCACTCCTTCATCCCACATATCCTTTACAATTCTGCATTTGTTTGTCTGCTGGCTAACACCCCAGTGATCAGACAGCTAAATGACCAAGACACATATTTGGAAACATTCCAAGATCCTACGCAACAAGTGCGAGAAGTAATCCAACAGGTACTAGATGAAGCAGAAAGTGCAGAGATCATCAAACACAAGACCACAACTTTTCTGACAATCTTACATCCACTGATGCCAGTCATCTACATATTACCCAAAATACACAAGAATTTGACAGAACCACCTAGACGACCGATAATTGCTGCCAACAAGAGTCTATTAGAGCCTATCGCACAATACATAGACAGAATTATACAACCACTTGCACAGAAATGCACCACTTATATCAAAGACACCAATCACTCTTTGAAGAGATTGGGGGAAACAACCTTTGAAACAAAGACAGATTTCTTATTCTCGATGGACGTGACGAGTCTGTATACCAACATCACTCACCAAGCTGGTCTTGAAGTCATGGAATGGGTACTACTGAACACAGAAGAAATAGTGAAAAGTGATCATGTCTTTATCATGAAACTTCTAAATATTGTGCTGAATAACAATTTCTTCTCATTTGAAGATCGATACTTTGTTCAAGCCTCAGGAACATCTATGGGGGCCGCGTTAGCCCCGAGTTATGCTAATATTTACATGGCCTATTTAGATGAGACACAAGTCATCAAAAATCCAAGATGGAAAGGTAAATTGAAGTGTCTAGTAAGATTTATCGATGATCTCTTTGGAATCTGGGAAGAGAACAAAGAAGAACTTTGGAATTCTTCGGCTTCATGAACAACTTGGCTCCCCAGATAAAATTTACACACAAATACGGTAAATCCTCCATTGAATTATTGGATGTTCTGATATATCTAAAGGAATACAAATTGGAGACAACTATCTTCACGAAAAACACTGACAGAAACAGTTTTCTTTTAGCCACAAGCTTCCACCCAAGAAAAACAATACTGAGCATTCATCTAAGCCAATTCCTGAGATACAGCAGAATAATCTCAGAAGAAAGTGAATACACATTAAAGTCGACAGAACTCAAAGAAAGGTTTGTGAAGAGAGGATATGATGATTAAATATTATCCCAACATGCAAGAGTAGTGAAAAACGCCACAAGATTAGAAGCCCTTAAAATGAAAGAGAAAACCACCAATGCAGATCTAGTCTACGTGACTACGTTTTTGTAACAAAGCACTAAAATCAAACAAATATTGAAAAAAACTGGAAAATATTGTCTCTTGATCCGACACTTGCAAACTTATTCCCAACACCGCCTCTGTTTGCCTATAGCAAAAGCAGATCTCTGAGAGAGCATCTGATTAAATCAGATTTCAGTCAAAAAACAAGAAAAATAAAGAACAATTCAGAGGGACTGTACCTTGCAACAATTGCTGTCACAATGTAATGAAAGGTAACTTTATGAATCATCCACACAGTGGACAAAAGATCTCACTAATGCATACCTCGACCTGTGACACAATGAACATAATATATGGCATCAAATGCCCATGTGGGCTTTAGTATATTGGCCTTGCAAGTAGAAAAGCCAAAGTTAGATGGGGAAAGCATAAGTCTAACATCCAAAACCATTCAATCAAATCCCCAGTGGCCCAACATTTTGATGAACAAAAACACTCAATTGCCCGGATTGAATTTGTAGTCTTGGAACACATGAAACTTCCAAGAAGGGGTGGAAATTTGACAAAACTTCTCCAGTAGAGAGAAATATTTTGGATAGAGAAACTTGACACAATGTACTCTCGGGGGATGAATCTCGACTGAGACTTAAATTGTTATTTGTGATTGGAATTTGTTGCTAACATGTATGTATTTGCATATTGCATATTGTTATTATTATTACAGCCCCCCTCACCTCTGCCTACCACCCCCAGGCATCCCCCCCAAGTCCCAACACCACCCACCAACACCCATCACCTCTGATACTACCCCAGGCAGGCCTGACACCACCCACCAGGCCCCTCACCTCTGCCCATTACCCACAGGCATCCCCTTCAAGTCCTGACACCACCCACCCGACCCCTCACCTCTGCCCACTACCACAACCTACACCCTCAAGTCCTGACACCACCCACCAGCCCCCCTCACCTCTGACACTAGCCCAGGCAGCCCTGACACCACCGACCAGGCCCCCTCACCTCTGCCCATTACCCCCCAGGCGTCCCCTTCAAGTCCCGACACCACCCACTCAGCCCCTCACCTATACCCACTACCCCAACCAACTCTGCCCATTGCCCCCAGGCGTCCCCTTCAAGTCCCGACACCACCCACTCAGCCCCTCACCTATGCCCACTACCCCAACCAACACCCTCAAGTCCTGACACCACCCACCATCCCCCCCTCACCTCTGACACTACCCCCAGGCAGCCCTGACACTACCCACCAGCCCCCCTCACCTATGACACTCATCCCAGGCAGACCCTGACACCACCCACAAGGCCCCCTGACCTCTGTCCACTACCCCCAGGAATCCCCCTCAAGTCCCAACACCACCCACCAGCCCCCCTCACCTCCGACACTACCACAGGCAACCCTGACACCACCCAGCTGGCCCCTCGCCTCTGCCCACTACCCCCAGGCAATTCCCTCAAGTCCTGACACCACTCACCCGGGCCCCTCACCTCTGCCCACTACCCCAAGCAGCACCCTCAAGTCCCGAAACCACTCACCCGGCCCCCTCACCTCTGCCCACTACCCTAAGCAGCACCTTCAAGTCCTGACACCACCCACCAGCCCCCCTCATGTCTGACAATACCCCCAGGCAGCCATGACAACACCCACCGGCCCCACTCACCTCTGACACTACCACCAGGCAGCCATGACTCCACGCACCAGCCCTCCTCACCTCTGGCCACTACCCCCAAGCATCCCCCTCAAGACCCAACACCACCCACCACCACCCCCCCTCACCTCCAACACTACCCCAGGCAGCCCTGACACCACGGACCAGGCCCACTCACCTCTGCCCACTACCCCTAGGCATCCTCCTCAAGTCCCAACACCACCCACCAGGCCCCCACATCGCTGCCCACTACCCTCAGGCAGCACCCTCAAATCCTAACACCACCCACCAGGCCCCCTCACCACTGCCCACTACCCCCAGGCAGCACCCTCAAGTCCTGACATGACCCACCAGCCCCCCTCACCTCTGACACTCACCCTAGGCAGGCCTGACACCAGCCACCAGGCCCCCTCACCTTAGCCCACTACCCCATGCATCCCCCTCAAGTCCTGACACCACCCACCATCCCGCCTCACTTCCGACACTACCCCCAGACAGCCCTGACAACACACCCAGCCCCACTCACCTCTGACACTACCCCCTGGCAGCCATGATTCCACCCACCATTCCCCTCACCTCTGCCCACTACCCCCAGGCATCCCCCTCAAGTCCCAACACCACCCACCAGGCCCCCTCACCTCTGCCCACTCCCCCAGACAGCACCCTCAAGTCCCAACACCTCCCACCAGCCCCTCTCACCTCTGACACTACCTCCAGGCAGCCCTGACACCACCAACCGGGCCCCCTCACCTCTGCCCATTACCCCCAGGCATCCCTCTCAAGCCCCAACACCACCCACCAGGTGCCCCTCACCTCTGACACTACCCCAGGCATCCCTGACACCAGCCACCAGGCCCCCTCACCTCCGACACTACCCCAGCTAGCCCTGACAACACACCATCCCCACTCACCTCTGACACTACCCCCTGGCAGTCATGACTCCTGCCGCCAGACCCTTCACCTCTGCCCACTACCCCCAGGAATCCCCCTCAAGTCCCAACACCACCCATCAACCCCCATCACCTCTGACACTACCCCAGGCAGCCCTGACACCACCGACCAGGCCCCCTCACCGCTGCCCATTACCCATAGGTGTCCCCTTCAAGTCCCGACACCAGCCACTCAGCCCCTCACCTCTGCCCACTACCCCAACCAACACCCTCAAGTCCTGACACCACCAACCAGGCCCCCTCACCTCTGCCCATTACCCCCAGGCATCCCCTTCAAGTCCTGACACACCGACCCAACCCCTCACCTCTGCCCAATACCACAAGCAACACCCTCAAGTCCTGACACCACCCACCCTCACCTCCAACACTACCCCAGCCAGCCCTGAAAACACCCACCAGCCCCACTCACCTCTGAAACTACCCCCTGACAGCCATAACACGACCCATCACCCCCCCTCACCTCTGACATTACCCCCTGACAGCCATAACACCACCCACCAGCCCCCCTCACCTCTGACACTCACCCCAGGCAGACCCTGACACCACCCACAAGGCCCCATGTCCTCTGTGCACTACCCCCAGGAATCCCCCTCAAGTCCCAACACCACCCACCAGCCCTCTCACCTCTGACACTACCACAGGCAACCCCGACACCACCCACCCAGCCCCTCACCTCTGCCCACTACCCGCAGGCAAATCCCTCAAGTCCTGACACCACCCACCTGGCCCCCTCACCTCTGCCCACTAGACCCAGACAGCACCCTCAAGTCCCAACACCACCCACCAGCCCCCTCACCTCCGAAACTACCCCAGCCAGCCATAACACCACCCACCAGCCCCCCTCACCTCTGCCCACTACCCCCAGGCAGCCCCGACACTACCCACCAGCCCCCCTCTCCTCTGACACTCACCCCAGGCAGACCCTGACACCACCCACAAGACCCCCGACCACTGTCCACTAAACCCAGGAATCCCCTTCAAGTCTCGACACCACCCACCAGCCCTCTCACCTCTGACACTACCACAGGCAACCCCGACACCACCCACCCAGCCCCTCACCTCTGCCCACTACCCGCAGGCAAATCCCTCAAGTCCTGACACCACCCACCTGGTCCCCTCACCTCTGCCCACTACCCCCAGGCATCCCCTTCAAGTCCCGACACCACCCACCAGCCCCTCTCACCTCTGACACTACCCCCAGGCAGCCCTGACACCACCAACCAGGCCACCTCACCTCTGCCCATTACACCCAAGCATCCCCTTCAAGTCCCGACACCACCCACCTGACCCCTCACCTCTGCCCACTACCACAACCCACACCCTCAAGTCCTGACACCACCCACCAGCCCCCCTCACCTCTGACACACACCCCAGGCAGGCATGACACCAGCCACCAGGCCCCTTCACCTCTGCCCACTACCCCAAGCAGCACCCTCAAGTCCTGACACCACCCACCAGCCCCCCTCACCTCCGACACTAACCTAGTCAGCCCTGACAACACCCACCAGCCCCACTCACCTCGGACACTACCCCCTGACAGTTTTACGCACCTAGAAGTTAAACAGTTATATATTTTCAGTGAAGTTATTGTCGATAACAATGTTTGATGAATGTTGGGCGGTTTTATAAGTAGGTCCAAAATGTTTGATAAACTTTTGGTCAAAAGTGAATGGTTATGACAGTAGATGCATTACAATGAAATACTATGTGGCTCAAAGATGTCTTGGCTACAACGAAGTACCACGCACTTTATTGTGATTTTGTTTTATAAGTAGGTTTGTTAAGGATTTCAATCAGGCCATACACCCTGGTCTCAGCCTATTATGCAGTGCGCAAATTAAATACTTATTTTATTGTGTCTATAAGTTCAATAATCTGAGTGATATACCACTCACATCACACCCCTTCTCAAAATACCCCCAGGTCACACTGGACCAGGAATCAGGCTGGTTGGTAAAGGTAATATTGATTAATTTATAATTCAAATCAAATATTTTTTAATATATGAGGTAGCAATCACCAATGTGGTGACAATACAAATAAGAAGGTAGGTAAAGCAGTTGAATTCACTTTTAGCAACACAAAGTATAAAACACAAAGAAAATAACAGTTTTGGCTTGTTGGAAGATACTACTTAAGTTGAGATTTCCCCCTGCAAATTTCTCAACTCACAATTAAGCAATTCTACACAGATGTATGGGAGCAGCGGGTATTCAGGAATAAAGAACAGTCAACAGAATGTAAAGCTAACCTTTCCTCCCCAAACAAGAGAAAAACACAGTTTGGAAATCTTATACTTTTAAAATGGCATTCGAAAATGGCTGAGCAAAACAATGAAAAGTGTGCAAAAGTCCTTAAATCAATATAAATCTCTATGGGAGCAACACTGAAAAGAAGCTAACAATCATAAGCTATAGTATGAGCAAAATTACACACTTTGAATGTTAATGGAAGTTTGGAAATAATTTTAATTGAAAATCACACGTGTAAAACTTTGTAAAACTGCGAATTCCCGCCTAAATTTCACTAAACGGTTTTTAAGAAAAACGGGTGAAATACACATATTTAATGGCTAAGAAAAAGAGAATGCCACCCGTGAATCTCCACAGTTACACGACCGCTTGTAACCCTTCATGAGGCGGTGGTCAGGGGCGCTGGTCATCACACGGATCGGGTCTAAAGGACAGCAGAGCACATCTGGCAGAATTAGGTCAGCTGGGCGGTTCTAGTCCCGTGGACTGGCACCTCAGACTGGAGACTGCACTGGTTACTGGAGACTGGAGATCAGTGGGATGGCGAGTTTGGAGTAGGCAAGCATTTAGTGGTAGCAAGCCAGACTGGATCACAATGTTTCCCTTAAGTTTGGGATTGCTTCAGAATTTGGGCCTAGCTGAAAAGGAGTTCAGCAATGCTGAGGCCTTGGCTTTGCAAAGAAATCTAGAATCAAGAACAAGATGGAGAATTCAGGAACAGAGCACCATGCAGAAATCAGGAGGAAGTCAGAAATCAGTGTGTTTCTGTGTGTTGTGAGGTTCCCTTATTTATCATGCCAAATGACATCACTAAGGTTTATGGTAGTGGCAGACTTACAACCCATACCCACAATGCTGTGATTGGTCAAAGGCACAGTTTCCGCCTTGCTTTTTGCTGGTTGGATGACTGAAAGGGATGTCATGGTTTATGAGATGATCTGAAAACCTCCCATAACTATTGGGACCAAAATCTAATTTTTCCACAAATACATATTTATGTAATTATGCCCTCTAAGAAAATCAGATACATAAATTACATATTTCATGGGTCACATTCCAATCCAACTCCCAAGTCGGTGGAACTTGGGTCAGTCTTTCGGTTGAATTTTGGCAATTTTAACTATGAAAGGTTTGGCCTAACATTTCCCAATTCTGTACATATATGCGCAATTAACCCTAGAACATGTGTACACAATGTTAGGTTTGCAATATTAATAGTTTTGGCGCTATTTATCATTCGTTGTAACTTCTGTTCCTTAAGCACATTCTACCAAGTTTTCAAATGACTAGCATAAATTCAGATTTACATGTATGCATTTTTCATATATTTTCTCATTCTGGTTGCCAAGTTAAATGTCTTGAAGTTCAGTGGCAAAATGAGCATTTTAAACCCAAAAGTCACATGTCAGTTTTTTTTCTTTCTTCCCAAGTGTAAGCAACTGTCAAATCCTTTGAAGTTGAATTGGGGCCTATCACTAGATAGTGGAGCTTCCTGCCCCTCCCCTCCAAGAGAGAGTGTCCAAGTCTGCCATTGTCTTCGCCTGGGGCACAGACGAATGTCTAATGAAGTCCTTTTGTCATGAGTATGCGAGGCCTCTCAGCAGCAATTAGCCTTTCCTGCCACAGTGGAGGTGTCAACCTTTCTCAGGCTAAGAACTGTCAGTGGGTTTAGCTCTAAGTTTCACCTTTTTGAATCTTTCATTTAAAAATATATAATTAAACAGTTTTAGGTGGATTTTTAACATTAGCAATCCTCCGACATTCTTAAAGAATTAAGCCTTTACACAAGAATATACTTTGCAACAGGTGATTTTGCTTCCCAATCAGGCAAAAGCACATTTAACATATTTCCTTTAAAGTCAGTTTTCCGCTGCAGCAAATACACATCTTAGTCAGCATTAGTTCTTCCCTTGAGTCCTGGAGTTGTTTGCAGCATGACTAAATGTATCCAGTATTTGTTTATAGTTTTTCTCTGAACAGCTGATTCTGATACTTGTTGCAAAGTTTTAGCAGCGTGTTTCCTGTGGAAAATGAAAACAAGGGTTCCTGGGTTGCTTTTTCATAGATGCATTTGTAGGAGCTGTCATTTCAATGAGGCCCGGTTCCTCTGAGCCACACTGGATGATCCTGGGCATTGCAGGGCCCTTTAATCTCAATAATTCAGTAGAAATGAATGGATCTAGTGCCAAAACAGCACTTTTTGAGGTTGAAAAGCTAACATTTTAAAAGGCATTTTGGTTTTTAGCACAATGATGCTGTTTCATTCACTTCTGCTCCATGTTGACTGTGGCAGAGCCCACTGGCACATTCCTGCAGTGATTACTCTTGTTTTACCCCACCTGAAATGGGGTTGGCAGGGCGGTGCAGCCATTTTCTGGTTATTACAAAATGCAGTTTCAAGATTTGGGCATGCACAGGAGTGAGCGCTGTCATTGTGGGCTGTTTCCTTCACCATGGCAGTAAAGTGATGCAGTGGGGCACATTGGAATGGGTCAAAATATCCCACAGGTTTAAAATGCTTGGTGCATTTTCTGATTAGAGAGATAAGGGCAACTAAAGAGGGTATATCCAAATTAAGCACTATTCACTTTAATTGTTTGGTTTAGATAGGTACATGCACTATGCACTTTATACCTGTTCTGTCTAGATAGATAAAAGCTGCCAAATGACTAAGCACTATGCACTTTATAGTGGATTTGTTTACATAAGAAAATGCTGCTAGCAATTTTGCACATTAAGGTTGTTTGGATAAGAAAACGTTGCCAATAATGCAGCACTATGCACTTTATAATGGGTCTGTCTGTTGACATGATAAAACATTGTCAGTAAATTCCATACAGTAAGGATGGATTTTGGAGACACATAAAGAAAACAGGATTAGTATTAAGCTATCCGTGTCACACCGTGTTGAAATGACCAGCATTGTGCTGGTAGCTCCCCTATGTAATACAAAGAAGATCAGTACGACCTACAAGGTTATAGTGCTCCTAAATGAATGCAACAGCATTTGTACATATGAATAGATATATGTTATGATAAATACCAAGCATTTTATCAACCATGATACAATAAGCACCAAGTAATTTATACTCATATGACATCATACACACTGATCATGAATACCCATTAGTGGTAATGTAAAGGTAAAATAAATGAAGGGAGTAACCAGTTAACAATGGTCGCCATGAATTCGCAGAGAAAAAAGGTCTGAGAGAAATTAGTCCTTTTTCGATCTTTGTTCAACAAACTGGATGTTTAAATGTGCATTGGGTATTGGACAGTTGGTTGTGATCAAGCGGCGAGGCAGCCGAAAAACAAGTCAACGCCAGGTTTTATAAGCCACACTAGGGGAGCATCATATTTTGATTAATTTTAATCTTTTTCTTTTGCTATGGTCATGATCCTTAAATAAATGTTAAATAAAGGAACAATGCTAACAAATGAAGGTGAATACTGATGATTATTCCTAACCACAGAGAGTGCTGCTCATCTGACTAATAAGTGTTCAGTGTTAAGAGGATATATATACATATATAAACAAGCTCCATTAAAGGTTATGGTGAATAATAGCTAGGTCGAGGCTTGGCAACTTAATAATATTGGATTTGGGTTGATTGTTTCTCCTTTAGCCCTCCCTTACTGCTTACCGGATGTTTTCCACATGCATTACTCTATACACGTCCAAATCTTGTCTCCAGAGCATCGGTCAGATGGCTTGCAAAACCAGTTGTCTCTCCGGTCACAGAGAGTGTTTCCTTCAAACTATTCTGGTGAAAATCTTCACACTAGAAGGACCTGCCTGAGCCTGTCTCAAGTTCATCACATAACAACACACCATCCACCTCTAGTACCATGCATCACCTGGGTCTAGATATGTTCAACTCAATAAAGCTGTTGTTTTAAACCAAGCTTTACTTTCCTGAACTGTTTCTCATGCTTACCAATATCTAATCACAGTTAAGAAACCTGCACCCATACCACCACAACCATATTACCACCCCTTCATCCCACATATCCTTGACAATTCTGCATTTGTTTGTCTGCCGGCTAACACCCCAGTGATCAGTGATCAGACAGCTAAATGACCAAGACACATATTTGGAAATATTCCAAGATCCTACGGAACAAGTGCGAGAAGTAATCCAACAGGTACTAGATGAAGCAGAAAGTGCAGAGATCATCACACTCAAGACCACAACTTTTCTGACAATCTTACATCCACTGATGCCAGTCATCTACATATTACCCAAAATACAAAAGAATTTGACAGAACCACCTAGACGACCGATAATTGCTGCCAACAACAGTCTATTAGAGCCTATCGCACAATACATAGACAGAATTATACAACCACTTGCACAGAAATGCACCACATATATCAAAGACACCAATCATTCTTTGAAGATATTGGGGGAAACAACCTTTGAAACAAAGACAGATTTCTTATTCTCGATGGACGTGACAAGTCTGTATACCAACATCACTCACCAAGCTGGTCTTGAAGTCATGGAATGGGTACTACTGAACAGAGAAGAAATAGTGAAAAGTGATCATGTCTTTATCATGAAACTTCTAACCATTGTGCTGAATAACAATTTCTTCTCATTTGAAGATCGATACTTTGTTCAACCTCAGGAACATCTATGGGGGCCGCGTTAGCCCCGAGTTATGCTAATATTTACATGGCCTATTTAGATGAGATACAAATCATCAAAAATCCAAGATGGAAAGGTAAATTGAAGTGTCTAGTACGATTTATCGATGATCTCTTTGGAATCTGGGAAGGGAACGAAGAAGAACTTTTGGAATTCTTCGGCTTCATGAACAACTTGGCTCCCCAGATAAAATTTACACACAAATACAGTAAATTCTCCATTGAATTATTGGATGTTCTGATATATCTAAAGGAATACAATTTGGAGACAACTATCTTCACGAAAAACACTGACAGAAACAGTTTGCTTTTAGCAACAAGCTTCCACCCAAGAAAAACAATATTGAGCATTCATCTAAGCCAATTCCTGAGATACAGCAGAATAATCTCAGAAGAAAGTGAATACACATTAAAGTCGACAGAACTCAAAGAAAGGTTTGTGAAGAGAGGATATGATGATTAAATATTATCCCAACATGCAAGTGTAGTGAAAAACGCCACAAGATTAGAAGCCCTTAAAACGAAAGAGAAAACCACCAATGCGAGATCTAGTCTACGTGACTACGTTTTTGTAACAAAGCACTAGAATCAAACAAATATTGAAAAAAAACTGGAAAATATTGTCTCTTGATCCGACACTTGCAACCTTATTCCCAACACCGCCTCTGTTTGCCTATAGCAAAAGCAGATCTCTGAGAGAGCATCTGATTAAATCAGATTTCAGTCAAAAAACAAGAAAAAGAAAGAACAATTCAGAGGGACTGTACCTTGCAACAATTGCAGCTGCTGTCACAATGTAATGAAGGGTAACTGTATCCACCATCCACACAGTGGACAAAAGATCTCACTAATGCATACCTCGACCTGTGACACAATGAACATAATATATGGCATCAAATGCCCTTGTGGGCTTTACTACATTGGCCTTACAAGTAGAAAAACCAAAGTTAGATGGGGAAAGCACAAGTCTAACATCCGTAACCATTCAATCAAATCCCCAGTGGCCCAACATTTTGATGAACAAAAACACTCAATTGCCCAGATTCAATTTGTAGTCTTGGAACACGTGAAACTTCCAAGAAGAGGTGGAAATTTGACAAAACTTCTCCAGTAGAGAGAAATATTTTGGATAGAGAAACTTGACACGATGCACTCTCGGGGGATGAATCTCAATTGGGACTTAAATTGTTATTTGTGATTGGAATTTGTTGCTAACATGTATGTATTTGCATATTGCATATTGTTAATATTATTACAGCCCCCCTCACCTCTGCCTACCACCCCCAGGCATCCCCATTAAGTCCCAACACCAACCCCCATCACCTCTGATACTACCCCAGGCAGCTCTGACACCACTGACCAGGCCCCTTCACCTCTGCCCACTACCCCCAGACAGCACCCTCAAGTCCCAACACCACCCACCAGCCCCCTCACCTCTGCCCTCGACCCCCAGGCATCCCCATCAAGTCCCAACACCAACCCCATCACCTCTGATACTACCCCAGGCAGCCCTGACACCACTGACCAGGCCCCCTCACCTCTGCCCACTACCCCGAGACAGCACCCTCAAGTCCCAACACCACCCACCAGCCCCTCTCACCTCTGACACTACCCCAGGCAGACCTGACACCACCGATCAGGCCCCCTCACCTCTGCCCATTACCCCCAGGCATCCCCTTCAAGTCCTGACACCACCCACCAGCCCCCCTCACCTTTGACACTCACCCCAGGCCGGCCTGACACCAGCCACCAGGCCCCTTCACCTCTGCCCACTACCCCAAGCAGCACCCTCAAGTCCTGACACCACCCACCAGCCCCCCTCACCTCCGACACTACCCCCTGACAGCCATAACGCCACCCACCAGCCCCCCTCACCTCTGCCTACCACCCCCAGGCATTCACCTCAAGTCCCAACACCACCCAACAACCCCCCTCACCTCTGACACTAGCCCAGGCAGCCCTGACACCACCGACCAGGCCCCCTCACCTCTGCCCATTACTCCCAGGCGTCCCCTTAAAGTCCCGATACCACCCTCTCAGCCCCTCACCTCTGCCCACTACCCCAACCAACACCCTCAAGTCCTGATACCACCCACCATCCCCCCTCACCTCTGACACTACCCCCAGGCAGCCCTGACACTACCCACCAGCCCCCCTCACCTATGACACTCATCCCAGGCAGACCCTGATACCACCCACAAGGTCCCCTGACCTCTGTCCACTACCCCCAGGAATCCCCCTCAAGTCCCGACACCACCTACCAGCCCCCCTCACCTCCGACACTACCACAGGCAACCCTGACACCACCCAGCTGGCCCCTCGCCTCTGCCCACTACCCCCAGGCAATTCCCTCAAGTCCTGCCACCACCCACCCGGCCCCCTCACCTCTGCCCACTACCCCAAGCAGCACCTTCAAGTCCTGACACCAGCCCCCCTCATGTCTGACACTACCCCCAGGCAGCCATGAAAACACCGACCAGCCCCAATCACCTCTGGCCACTACCCCAGGCATCCCCCTCAATTCCCGACACCAAGCACCACCACCCACCCCTCACCGCCAACACTACCCCAGGCAGCCCTGACACCACCCACCAGGCCCCCACATCGCTGCCCACTACCCCCAGGCAGCACCCTCAAATCCCAACACCACCCACCAGGCCCCCTCACCACTGCCCACTACACCCAGGCAGCACCCTCAAGTCCTGACACGACCCACCAGCCCCCCTCACTTCTGGCACTCACCCTAGGCAGGCCTGACACCAGCCACCAGGCCCCCCTCACCTTCGCCCACTACCACAGGCATCCCCCTCAAGTCCTGACACCACCCACCCGTCCCCCTCACCTCTACACACTACCCCAAGCAGCACCCTCAAGTCCTGACACCACCCACCATCCCCCCTCACTTCCGACACTACCCCCAGACAGCCCTGACAACACGCCCAGCCCCACTCACCTCTGACACTACCCCCTGGCAGCCATGACTCCACCCACCAGCCCCCTCACCTCTGCCCACCACCCCCAGGCAACCCCCTCAAGTCCCAACACCAGCCACAACTCCCTCCCCTCACCTCTGAAACTACCCCAGGCAGCCCTGACACCACCGACCCGGCCCCCTCACCTCTGGCCACTACCCCCAAGCATCCCCTTCAAGTCCCAACACCACCCACCAGGCCCCCTCGCCTCTGCCCACTACCCCCAGACAGCACCCTCAAGTCCCAACACCTCCCACCAGCCCCTCTGACACTACCTCCAGGCAGCCCTGAAACCACCAACCAGGCCCCCTCACCTCTGCCCATTACCCCCAGGCATCCCCTTCAAGTCCTGACACCACCCACCCGACCCCTCACCTCTGCCCACTACCACAAGCAACACCATCAAGTCCTGACACCACCCACCATCCCCCCTCACCTCTGACACTACCCCAGCCAGCCCTGACAACACCCACCTGCCCCACTCACCTCTGACACTACCCCCTGACAGTCATAACACCACCCACCAGCCCCCCTCACCTCTGCCCACTACCCCCAGGCATCTCCCTCAAGTCCCAACACCACCCAACAACCCCCCTCACCTCTGACACTACCCCAGGCAGCCCTGACACCACCGACCAGGCCCCCTCACCTCTGCCCACTACCCTCAGGCATCCCCTTCAAGTCCCAACATCACCCACCAGCCCCCCTCACCTCTGACACTCACCCCAGGCAGACCCTGACACCATCCACAAGGCCCCCTGACCTCTTTCCACTACCCCCAGGAATACACCTCAAGTACCGACACCACCCACCAACCCCCTCACCTCCGACACTACCACAGGCAACCCTGACACCACCCACCCAGCCCCTCACACTTCTGCCCACTACCCCCAGGCAAATCCCTCAACTCCTAACACCACCCACCCACCCCCCTCACCTCTGACACTACACCAGGCAGCCCTGACACCACCGACCAGGCCCCCTCACCTCTGCCCATTACCCCCAGGCGTCCCCTTCAAGTCCCGACACCACCCACTCTGCCCCTCACCTCTGCCCACTACCCAAACCAACACCCTCAAGTCCTGACACCACCCACCATCCCCCCTCACCTCTGACACTACCACCAGGCAGCCCTGACACTACCCACCACCCCCCTCACCTATGACACTCATCCCAGGCAGACCCTGACACCACCCACCAGCCTCCCTCACCTCCGACACTACCACAGGCAACCCCGACACCACCCACCTGGCCCCCTCACCTCTGCCCACTACCCCAAGCAGCATCCTCAAGTCCTGACACCACCCACCAGCCCCCCTCACCTCCAAAACGACCCCCCGCTAGCCCTGACAATACCCCCAGCCCCACTCACCTCTGACACTACCCCCGGGCAGCCATGACTCCACCCACCAGCCCCCTCACCTCTGCCCACTATCCCCAGACAGCACCCTCAAGTCCCAACACCACCCACCAGCCCCTCTCACCTCTGACACTACCCCCAGGCAGCCCTGACACCACCGGCCAGGCCACCTCACCTCTGCCCATTACCGCCAAGCATCCACTTCAAGTCCTGACACCACCCACCAGCCCCCTCACCTCTGACACTCACCCCAGGCCGGCCTGACACCAGCCACCAGGCCCCTTCACCTCTGCCTACTACCCCAAGCAGCACCCTCAATTCCTGACACCACCCAGCAGCCCCCCTCACCTCCAACACTAACCCAGTCAGCCCTGACAACACCCACCAGCCCCACTCACCTCGGACACTACCCCCTGACAGTTTTACGCACCTAGAAGTTAAACAGTTATATATTTTCAGTGAAGGTTTTGTCGATAACAATGTTTAATGAATGTTGGACGGTTTTATAAGTAGGTCCAAAATGTTTGATAAACTTTTGGTCAAAAGTGAATGGTTATGACAGTAGATGCATTACAATGAAATACTATGTGGCTCAAAGATGTCTTGGTTACAACGAAGTACCACGTACTTTATTGTGATTTTGTTTTATAAGTAGGTTTGTTAAGGATTTCAATCAGGCCATACACCCTGGTCTCAGCCTATTATGCAGTGCGCAAATTAAATACTTATTTTATTGTATCTATAAGTTCAATATTCTGAGTGATATACCACTCATACCACACCCCTTCTCAAAATACCCCCAGGTCACACTGGACCAGGAATCAGGCTGGTTGGTAAAGGTAATATTTATTAATTTATAATTCAAATCAAACATTTTTTAATATATGAGGCAGCAATCACCAATGTGGTGACAATACAAATAAGAAGGTACGTAAAGCAGTTGAATTCACTTTTAGCAACACAAAGTATAAAACACAAAGAAAATAACAGTTTTGGCTTGTTGGAAGACACTACTTAAGTTGAGATTTCCCCCTGCAAGTTTCTCAACTCACAAATAAGCAATTCTACACAGACGTAAGGGAGCAGCGGGTATTCAGGAATAAAGAACAGTCAACAGAATTTAAAGCTAACCTTCCCTCCCCAAACAAGAGAGAAACACAGTTTGGAAATCTTACACTTTTAAAATGGCATTCGAAAATGGCTGAGCAAAACAATGAAAAGTGTGCAAAAGTCTTTAAATCAATATAAATCTCTATGGGAGCAACACTGAAAAAATGCTAACAATCATAAGCAATAGTATGAGCAAAATTACAGACTTTGAATGTTAATGGAAGTTTGGAAATAATTTTAATTGAAAATCACATGTGTAAAACTTTGTAGAACTGCGAATTCCCGCCTAAATTTCACTAAACGGTTTTTAGGAAAAACGGGTGAAATACACAAATTTAATGGCTAAGAAAAAGAGAATGCTACCCGTGAATCTCCACAGTTACACAAACGCTTGTAACCCTTCATGAGGCGGTGGTCAGCGGCGCTGGTCATCACACGGATCGGGTCTAAAGGACAGCAGGGCACATCTGGCAGAATTAGGTCAGCTGGGCGGTTCTAGTCCCCTGGACTGGCACCTCAGACTAGAGACTGCACTGGTTACTGGAGACTGGAGATCAGTGGGATGGCGAGTTTGGAGTAGGCAAGCATTTAGTGGTAGCAAGCCAGACTGGATCACAATGTTTCCCTTAAGTTTGGGATTGCTTCAGAATTTGGGCCTAGCTGAAAAGGAGTTCAGTAATACTGAGGCCTTGGCTTTGCAAAGAAATCTAGAATCAGGAACAAGATGTCGAATTCAGGAACAGAGCGCCACGCGGAAATCAGGAGGAAGTCAGAAATCAGTGTGTTTCTGTGTGTTGTGAGGTTCCCTTATTTATCATGCCAAATGACATCACTAAGGTTTATGGTACGGGCAGACTTACAACCCACACCCACAATGCTGTGATTGGTCAAAGGCACAGTTTCCGCCTTGGTTTTTGCTGGTTGGATGACAGAAAGGGATGTCATGGTTTATGAGATGATCTGAAAACCTCCCATAACTATTGGGACCAAAATCTGATTTTTCCACAAATACATATTTATGTAATTATGCCCGCTAAGAAAATCAGATACATAAATTACATATTTCATGGGTCACATTCCAATCCAACTCCCAAGTCGGTGGGACCTGGTTCAGTCTTTCTGTTGAATTTTGGCAATTTTAACTATGAAAGGTTTGGCCTAACATTTCCCAATTATGTACATATATGCGCAATTACCCCTAGAACATGTGTACACAATGTTAGGTTTGCAATATTAATAGTTTTGTCACCATTGGTCATTCGTTGTAACTTCTGTTCCTTAAGCAGTAAGAAATTCTACCAAGTTTTCAAATGACTAGCATAAATTCAGATTTACATGTATGCATTTTTCATATATTTTCTCATTCTGGCTGCCAAGTTAAATGTCTTGAAGTTCAGTGGCAAAATGAGCATTTTAAACCCAAAAGTCACATGTCGATTTTTTTTCTTTCTTCCCTAGTGTAAGCAACTGTCAAATCCATTGAAGTTGAATGGGGGCCTATCACTAGAGAGTGGAGCTTCCTGCCCCTCCCCTGCAAGAGTGAGTGTCCACGTCTGCCATTGTCTTCACCTGGGGCACAGACGAATGTCTAATGAAGCCCCTTTGTCATGAGTATGCGAGGCCTCTCAGCAGCAATTAGCCTTTCCTGCCACAGTGGAGGTGTCAACCTTTCTCAGGCTAAGAACTGTCAGTGGGTTCAGCTCTAAGTTTCACCTTTTTGAATCTTTCATTTAAATATATAAAATTAAACCTTTTATAGGTGGATTTTTAACATTAGCAATCCTCTGACATTCTTAAAGAATTAAGTCTTTACACAAGAATATACTTTGCAACAGGCGATTTTGCTTCCCAATCAGGCAAAAGCACATTTAACATATTTCCTTTAAAGTCAGTTTTCCTCTGCAGCAAATACACATCTTAGTCAGCATTAGTTCTTCCCTTGAGTCCTGGAGTTGTTTGCAGCATGAATAAATGTATCCAGTATTTGTTTATAGTTTTTCTCTGGACAGCTGATTCTGACACTTTTTGCAAAGTTTTAGCAGCGTTTTTCCTGTGGAAAATGAAAACAAGGGTTCCTGGATTGCTTTCTCATAGATACATGTGTAGGAGCTGTCATTTCAATGAGGCCTGGTTCCTCTGAGCCACACTGGATGATCCTGGGCATTGCAGGGCCCTTTAATCTCAATGATTCAGTAGAAATGAATGGATCTAGTGCCAAAACAGCACTTTTTGAGGTTGAAAAGCTAACATTTTAAAAGGCATTTTGGTTTTCAGCACAATGATACTGTTTCATTCACTTTTGCACCATGTTGACTGTGGCAGAGCCCACTGGCACATTCCTGCAGTGATTACTCTTGTTTTACCCCACCTGAAATGGGGGTGGCAGGGTGGTGCAGCCATTTTCTGGTTATTACAAAAAGCAGTTTCAAGATTTGGGCACGCACAGGAGTGAGCGCTGTCATGTTGGGCTGTTTCCTTCACCATGGCAGTAAAGTGATGCAGTGGGGCACATTGGAATGGGTCAAAATATCCCACAGGTTTAAAATGCTTGGTGCATTTTCTGATTAGAGAGATAAGGGCAACTAAAGAGGGTATATCCAAATTAAGCACTATTCACTTTAATTGTTTGATTTAGATAGGTAAATGCACTATGCACTTTATAACTGTTCTGTCTAGATAGATAAAAGCTGCTAAATGACTAAGCACTATGCACTTTTTATTGGATTTGTTTACATAAGAAAATGCTGCTAGCAATTTTGCACATTAAGGTTGTTTTGATAAGAAAACGTTGGCAATAATGCAGCACTATGCACTTTATAATGGGTCTGTCTGTTGACATGATAAAACATTGTCAGTAAATTCCATACAGTAAGGCTGGATTTTGGAGACATATAAAGAAATCTGTCTAATTCAGCATTTGAAAGTGTGACAACAGTGCAAATATGTTGCGAAAAGCACTGACGTTTCTTAAGTGAATTGAACAACAGGATTAGTATTAAGCTATCTGTGTCACACTGTGTTGAAATGACCAGCATTGTGCTTGTAACTCCCCTATGTAATACATAAGAAGATCAATACGACCTACAAGGTTATAGTGCTCCTAAATGAATGCAGCAGCATTTGTACATATGAATAGATATATGTTATAATAAATACCAAGCATTTTATCAACCATGATACAATAAGCACCAAGAAATGTATACTCATATGACATCATACACACTGATCATGAATACCCATTAGTGGTAATGTAAAGGTAAAATACATGAAGGGAGTAACCAGTTAACAATGGTCGCCATGAATTCGCAGAGAAAAAAAGGTCTGAGAGAATCTAGTCCTTTTTCGATCTTTGTTCTAACAAACTGGATGTTTAAATGTGCATTGGGTATTGGACAGTTGGTTGTGATCAAGCGGCGAGGCAGCCGCAAAATGAGTCAACGCCAAGTTTTATAAGCATCATATAAGGGAGCATCATATTTTGATGAATTTTAATCCTTTTCTTTTGCTATTGTCATGATCCTTAAATAAACATTAAATAAAGGAACAATGCTAACGAATGAAGGTGGATCCTGATTATTCCTAACCACGGATAGTGCTGCTCATCTGACTAATAAGTGTTCAGTGTTAAGAGGATATACATACATATATAAACGAACTCCATTAAAGGTTATGATGAATAATAGCTAGGTCGAGGCTTAGCAATTTAATAATATTGGATTTGGGTTGACTGATTCTCCTCTAGCCCTCCCTTACTGCTTACCTGATGTTTTCCGCATGCATTACTCTATACACGTCCAAATCTTGTCACCAGAGCATCGGTCAGATGGCTTGCAAAACCAATTGTCTCTCCGGTCACAGAGTGTTTCCTTCAAACTATTCTGGTGAAAGCCTTCACACAAGAAGGGCCTGCCTGTGCATGTCTCAAGTTCATCACATAACAACACACCATCCACCTCTAGTACCATGCATCACCTGGGTTTAGATATTTTCAACTCAATAAAGCTTTTGTTTTAAACCAAGCTTTACTTTCCAGAACTGTTTCTCATGCTTACCAATATCTAATCACAGTTAAGAAACCTGCACCCATACCACCACAACCATATTACCACCCCTTCATCCCACATATCCCTGACAATTCTTCATTTGTTTGTCTGCCGGCTAACACCCCAGTGATCAGACAGCTAAATGACCAAGACACATATTTGGAAATATTCCAAGATCCTACGGAACAAGTACGAGAAGTAATTCAACAGGTACTAGATGAAGCAGAAAGTGCAGAGATCATCGCACACAAGACCACAACTTTTCTTACATCCACTGATGCCAGTCATCTACATATTACCCAAAATACACAAGAATTTGACAGAACCACCTAGACTACCGATAATTGCTGCCAACAATAGTCTAATAGCCTATCGCACAATACATAGACAGAATTATACAACCACTTGCACAGAAATGCACCACATATATCAAAGACACAAATCATTCTTTGAAGAGATTGGAGGAAACAACCTTTGAAACAAAGACAGATTTCTTATTCTCGATGGACGTGACGAGTCTGTATACCAACATCACTCATCAAGCTGGTCTTGAAGTCATGGAATGGGTACTATTGAACACAGAAGAAATAGTGACAAGTGATCATGTCTTTAATCATGAATCATGAAACTTCTAACCATTGTGCTAAATAACAATTTCTTCTCATTTGAAGATCGATACTTTGTTCAAACCTCAGGAACATCTATGGGGGCTGCGTTAGCCCCGAGTTATGCTAATATTTACATGGCCTATTTAGATGAGACACAAGTCATCAAAAATCCAAGATGGAAGGTAAATTGAAGTGTCTAGTAAGATTTATTGATGATCTCTTTGGAATCTGGGAAGGGAACGAAGAAATACTTTTGGAATTCTTCGGCTTCATGAACAACTTGGCTCCCCGGATAAAATTTACACACAAATACAGTAAATCCTCCATTGAATTATTGGATGTTCTGATATATCTAAAGGAATACAATTTGGAGACAACTATCTTAACGAAAAACACTGACAGAAACAGTTTGCTTTTAGCCACAAGTTTCCACCCAAGAAAAACAATATTGAGCATTCATCTAAGCCAATTCCTGAGATACAGGAGAATAATCTCAGAAGAAAGTGAATACACATTAAAGTCGACAGAACTCAAAGAAAAGTTTGTGAAGAGAGGATATGATGATTAAATATTATCCCAACATGCAAGAGTAGTGAAAAACGCCACAAGATTAGAAGCCCTTAAAACGAAAGACAAAACCACCAATGCAGATCTAGTCTACATGACTACATTTTTGTAACAAAGCACTAGAATCAAACAAATATTGAAAAAAACTGGAAAATATTGTCTCTTGATCCGACACTTGCAAACTTATTCCCAACACCGCCTCTGTTTGCCTATAGCAAAAGCAGATCTCTGAGAGATCATCTGATTAAATCAGATTTCAGTCAAAAACAAGAAAAAGAAAGAACAATTCAGAGGGACTGTACCTTGCAACAATTGCAGCTGCTGTCACAATGTAATGAAAGGTAACTTTATCCACCATCCACACAGTGGACAAAATATCTCACTAATGCATACCTCGACCTGTGACGCAATGAACATAATATATGGCATCAAATGCCCATGTGGGGTTTACTACATTGGCCTTACAAGTAGAAAAGCCAAAGTTAGATGGGGAAAGCATAAGTCTAACTTCCGAAACCATTCAATCAAATCCCCAGTGGCCCAATATTTTGATGAACAAAATAACTCAATTGACCAGATTCAATTTGTAGTCTTGGAACAGGTGAAACTTCCAAGAAGGGGTGGAAATTTGACAAAACTTCTCCAGTAGAGAGAAATATTTTGGATAGAGAAACTTGACACAATGTACTCTCGGGGAATGAATCTCGATTGGGACTTAAATTGTTATTTGTGATTGGAATTTGTTGCTAACATGTATGTATTTACATATTGTTACTATTATTACAGGCAGATGTAAAATATAGAGACATGTAATTGGTCTATAATATCAGGACGATGCATTACCCCACTGGTAATTGAGACAGACATGTTGTGATTGATTTCAAAGACATTAATTATATGCATTTAATTATTTCCAACACCCACATATTAGATCAGAATCACAGGTACCTAGTAAACAACTATGACTAGATAGGATTTACTGAGATTCCTTAAGTGACACAATGGGAGGACTAGAGTACGTAAATTTAAAACATATATAATATGGAGGGAGATCATGCAAAAAACTTTTTTATGAGATGTAGAGCGCTAGACAATACAATTTTAGTCTAATTATTACATTTGTGTGAATGGTTCTCAGAGTAATTAACTCATAGATGATATCATTATACTCTCCCAAAATGGTGACCAACTTGTGCCGAGTAAACTAGAGCAAGCGCACTAAGAGGGAAATCCTGTCCCGCTGCTAAGCGACGCTCTGTTTGCAGCGCATCGGCCGTGGAAGGACACGCGAGTGGAGCTCCGTAGGAGTCTCACAGCTTCCATATAGTGCAGGTAAGCCGTACAGACACGAGATGCTAAAAGACACGTTTCACAGCATATACAACATTTGATAGTGAATCTGACATCCTTCTTTTAGGATCGCGATCACCAGTATCTGGGTATAATTCGAGCTAGACAACAAAAAACCACGCTGGGAAGACCAGAGTTGCTGTGGCAAACAAACAGCACTCTACAAGCATTATATAAATCGCTCTAAAGTAGGCATTTTGCCTCGATATTACATTCTATGTAAAGGAGAACTCCGTAGTTAGGGCCTCCATGTTGAATACCTTTATTATGATTACGTCTAGAGGGAAACCGGAAGAGTTTTACAAAGAACGTTATTGATCCTACTGATGCAGTCTCACTCAGAAAAGACTGCACTTGGGGTAAGTCTCTTGCAACATAAATGACCTTAATTTAGAATCAAAGACTCCAGGTTGTGTGCAGGGGGACGCAGCGCTTTTTTAGAGCGCCTTGTCCCTCTGCACATCACCGTGTATAAACCACGGAACATGTTATTCATATTTTATTTTATTATCTCTTTCTTTCTTATCTGACAGCTATAAAGTCACGTCTTACCAGTATAGGCAGACAGCCTGTAACAGAGAGCCGATTTGAAGGTTAGTGTACATTAGCCATGGTACCAAGAGGATAGTACTTAACGCAAATTTTGAACATGCAGAGTAGTAATGGAGAACATATTGTTTATGTTTTACAGAACACTGAAAAGAAAATCCAATATCTCAAACCTGAAGAAAGGCGACACATGCCCGAAACGCGTAGTTTCAGATAGGGCATCACACTCTCTATCAACCCATAGAGAACAAGGATTGCACACTATCAAGATAATTGGATTGTATTAATGAGAATTATAGATCGTAACATATGAATTGAATATGTGAACAAGACTATTTGGTTTCTCAACAAACAAGTCATATATTTTTTGAAAATGATATATTAGAGTATGCAAAATATGTAATTATTGCCTATTTATTACTTGAGCTCTGAAAATATAGAGATTACCCATATGAACAGATCTGTCTTGAAGTTTGTGATTGAACTTAATGAACAATTTAGCAAAAATATCAATTGTGCTTATTGCTGCGCCTCAGTTTGTTCCTCCTGATTTTACGACGAACCACCCAGATTAACCCGATTTCAGTAGAGGTAGCACTCTACTAACTGGGAGCACCTTGAACATAAATCCTATATTGATTGAATGTGAATGTGATCTTATTATCCCATTTATTTGGACTTGTGTGCACCTCCACAAACCCACATACCCATTTTCACCCCCATTCACCCTTTCATAAGAAAAGGGTTGTTAGCCAGCACCCTCAGCTCTCAACTCTCCTTTTTCACTTTCAACACACACTACTTCTCAGACAAGGTTCAAGTGCCTTAAGACCACTACGTGGCCATGGGTGCATTATAAATATTCCATAACATAATAATTAGGAAAAACCCAATCTCCCTGAGTCACACTTTTTTGTTATTTGAAAAGGAACCGTACACTGGCGAAAGGATTCAGTGGCGGTCTTTCTATTAAGGTATGCGTTTTCGCAAAGGGGGATTCAGTCATAAATAACTATATCCCCATGAATTCCGGTTCACATTGTAATCCAAATGTAATCATGAGTTTGCCTCAAAAATACAACAATTGTACAATCTGTTTAGGCACAACAAACATTTTCAGGAACCTGCCATCTTGCCAGCAGGGGGTGCTCTCGAAATTCAATTTACAAAAAAAAGCCTGCAGACTTTTCAGTTCAGTGTTCCAGAAACAGAGACACCCTCCCCAACCCCCCCTCACCCCTCAGCCCCAGACCTTTATTGCTCAGAATCAGATATTGGCCATGTCCTTTTGACTGTTGTCATTTGTTTCCAGATTAGGAGACCAGCAGCAGAAGCCTGATTTGCAAACCTCTTGTTTCCCAGTTTGGAGGCTGACTTGCAAGCTCTGTTCCAGATTGAAGCAGTGGCTACTTGCCCTCTGCTGGAAGGAAATCTGTGCTTGCAGATTTCTTGTGCGGTGCTGATCCCTTCGCGTATCCCAAGCAGCAGTACCTTCATGATTCCAGGTTGTAGGTATTGTAACAGAATTCTGTTTGCTGTTGCATTGGGAATATACAAGTTCAAGTTTTCAAAGTATTTTGACAAAACCAAAAGGTGATGGCTGTAAGGTTTCAAATTAATCATAACCACGGGCACAGCTCTGGCCAACACTCCAGACCATTGTTTTTCAGCCTACCAAGCCATTACAGAATGGGAAAGACCATGTGCAAATTATTATTTGTATTATTATAATGAGATTCTTATAATGCGCAACACGTCTGGAGGCTTCAGTGTCCACATACAACGGGAGACAGTACGCACATCATATAAAAAGAGGAACGTCAAAAACAATGGAATATAAGCTCAGAGCAGTCCAGGTTATCCAAGTGATCCTTGTCTTTAGAATTAAAAAGAAAGGTCTTAATTGCCTTTCTAAAATGAGAAAGGCCTGGAATATTTCTCAGTTCGAACAGAATGGAGTTCCAGAGGCTTGGGGCGAAGATGTCAAAACTAGGACCCCCAAAGTTCTTTAACTTGTGTCTTGGCCGGTGTAATTGATCAAGGCCATTAGATCGAAGGGAGCGTATGGCTGTGTCCTTCCATAACCTCTTCATCAGGTAAACAGGTGCTTTCCCTACGAGGCATTCATGTGTTATGGATAACATTTTGTAAGAGATGCAATGGTGGACCGGCAACCAATGTAGAGGTCCCTGAGCCTGAGTGATACAGTAATTTCTTGCAAGTCCACACACCGCTCTGACAGCACCATTTTGGGTCACCTGTAGCATCTTCACATTATTTTAGAGGTGCCTGCGAGAAGACTGTTACAGTAATAAATTCTCGAGTTCACAAGTGCTGTGGCCAGCATAGATACATTGGGCAATTATAAGTAGTGTTTAATTTGCCTAATTAATTTGGTTGTGTATGCACCAGGGGCTTTGATTTGTGTTGCATGATTTGTTATGTTTAAGCTTGAGTCTAAATGGACTTCAAGCGTTTTCACCCAGGGGCTCACTTGAATGACACAATCTGAAATTTCAAATTGGCTGCACCTGGCATCTAACTTTGTCAAGCTTTCCCTGAAGCATACCAGCATGAGTTCAGTATTGCTGTTATTTAGAGCCAGCGAATTGGTGTTCATCCATCAGTGAATCATATTGTATGTCTGATTAATTAACTGTGTGTCCCTCTTGTAGTCACCCATCAGTCATCTCGTAGATACCTGGGTATCGTCGGCATAATTGGTATATTCAATGCTGACGCTATCCAGGAGGTCAAAGAGCAGACAGGTGTACAGATTAAACAGAGAGGGAGAAAGACATGCCCCTTGTGGGACTCCACAAGATAACAATTCCAGAGGTGCTTGAAAACCATCAGATGCCACTGTGGCCATCCAAGAAAAATGCCATCCAGGATAGGGCTGGTTCAGAACAGTTTACTATTTTTTCCAACCTCTTGAGAAGCAAAGCATGATCAACAAGATCAAATGCTGCCGAGAGGTAGAGAAGCATTAATAGGGCCACCTGTCCAGAATCCACCACATTAATCAAGTTAATAGGTCAAGCATAGTGGTTTCCGTGTCGTGCATAGCATGAAAGCTGAAATGCAGGATGCTTAAAATACCATATTTATCCATGTGATTCTGAAGCTGCAGGTAGGCTGCCCTGTCCAAACCTTTTAATAAAAAAGGGACGTTGGTAATAGGGCAGTGGTTACCCCGCAACCCCAGGATCTAATATTTCCTTCTTTAAAAAGGGTGTGATCCATATGTCTCTAAGCACAGGAGGCACCATGGATGGAGCAAATGAGGAATTGACTATCTTAGTAATATGTGGGGCCAAATAGCCATTAGCATCTTTAATAATTTTAGCTGGGCACACATCACCAACGCAGACGGAAGGCTTCAGACCTTTGACGATATTTATCAATTCATCCTCTGAAATTTGTTTCAAACTAAATTCAGGAGATAGATGATGGTACACGGTCAGGCAATTTTTATTGTCAGTCACATTGTTTCCCATATGAAATGAGTTCATATGGTGTGCTTTAATAGTTGCTCGATGATAATTGATTTTCATTGTAAAACCATGTTGAATTTCACTGCAACATGTATCACTTTTTGATGTAGCAGGGTAGGTGCTATATTTCCCTCAATTTTTTTGAGAACAGAAAACAGTTCTCTTGGACTAGATTTTGCAGTGAAGATTCTATGTTCGAAGTGATCTCTTTTTGCTGTTTTTATGTTTTGACGCAGCAATGAGGTACAAGGTGAGATTCTCCCAAATTTACTTCGATGGGAGTAGAAAGAGAACTTTCGGAGTCCAATCTAACTGAGACGCTAGTATCCGTATAACTGTTTTATAAAATAAAGCAGGTCAAGGTCTATTCCCCAAGACCTAAGTTTATCCCAAATGGTGACCCTGGAGACCCTATCAAATGCACAAGAATAATCTATAAATCAGCGTCTCCTACCAGGATGACACATAATAATTATTGTTGGTGATTCTACTTTTCTGTGAACCTGCTGCCTCGCGGCATGCTTAGCCCATTCCCCTCCATCTTCGTCTTCCATCCCGCTTTCCCACTCTACCCCAAACCCTGATTGGGCATGCTCCCCCACTTATTCAAACCCTCCAGGGCAGCCCCATTGCCCTTTGCAGCTCCCAGTGGCGAAGGGCTCAGAGGCTAAGGGCAGCTCCACTGAAGCAGCTCCCGAGGGTGCTAGCCGATGTTCGCTGAGTGAGCATGCAGCGCAGCCATCAATCAGCAGCGAGTGACAAGGTAAGAAAGGTGCAGGCAGGGGAAGCAGCCATTACTGCTCCCTATTTAACTGACCCTCCTCTTTTATCACTACCATCATCTTATTCTGCAGACTGCTTATTTTAAAACTAGGCTTTTCCCCTTCTTTCTAGGAAAGTCGAATCTGTGTGTTCTTGCATTTGCTGCTGTATTTAAAAACTGGGCTTTTCCCCTCCTTTCTAGGAAAGCTGAATCTGAATGTTCTTGCATTTCATGCTGTATTAAAAAACTAGGCTTTTTCCCCTCTTCCCTCTACCTAGGGTCTTCCCTCTGTTGTGCTAACTCGCTTCTCTGTGTCATGGTCTGTTTTATGTGTTACCTAGGCCTTTCGCACTTCATTGACTCTTGTGTCGTTCCTGTTTGTTGTAGTTGGTGTAGTGCTCTGCAGTTCCCCACATCCCTTCCTGTTCTCTGCACTCCGCCTCTCTGGTGCTCTAAATCTCCCCTATCTTCTATAATTGCTATTCTATCACCTATTCTATCTCTCTAATGGATTCTGGAAGGAAAACGTTCAAGAAGGATCTCCTGATCTCCAATCCAGGCCTACCCAACGCTGACACCTATGTCAACGCTTCTTCTAGGCAGACTCTCACAGGCATCCTCTCTGTCGTTCCTTCACCAGACCTATGGATTCCGCATATGATCTCTTTGCTCTCCCCTGTCTCTTCCTCCCCCATTAATGGTGCCATCCGTTGGGTGTTAATCTTGGCAAGCTTCCTGTCCTCTAGGGTCATCCTTAATGTCTACTGAAATGGTACTGTCATGGTCCAGGACTCTCAGCCCAACCTCCTCCTTCTTGATACGCGTCTTCCGTCTCTCATCAACTTCCTCCCCGCTCCTGCCTCTTTTCCTTCTGCTAAACAGAGAGCTGGTGGTCAATCACTTTCCTCGCTGTGCTCCCTACTGTGGAATAGCCTCCCACTCCATTTGCATCTTGAGCAGGACTTCCTTAAGTTCAGAAAAAGCCTCAAGAACTTTCTCTTTACTCCTTCCTTCTCCCCCTCTCTAGTCTGCTAATCATACAGTAGCGTGACTGATGTGCAGGGCCGTCATGTATCCTCGGGCCCCTTACCCCCCCCACACATTCTTCATCCCAGCCACTATTTCGTACTGCCCTTACTTAGAATAGGCTCCCACGGGAGTTTTCACTTACGTTCTTATCTTCTTAAGCACTTCTCCATGAGCACCACAGCACCTATTCCTTACCTCCTCCCCTCGCACTTGCACGTTCTGAACACTCACAAGGCATAGTAGGTTTGTCCACCTTCCCTTTTATTCCCATTGTTTGTAATATAACTTCAATTTATTTATTTAGCTCCATTTATTCATAGTCTACCTTCCCCTGTCCCCACCATTTTGCCCTGTGGGCTTTGAAACAGTTTTGCTAATTGTATAAGCACCTAACAAATGACCAATAAATAAATACCCCTCTGTCACCCCAGACTGCAGTACCACACTCCTGCACCCCTCCTCGGAAAACCTTAGAAAGTGGCAACCTGCTCCACTTAGCTACCCTCAACTCTCGCTCTGCAGTATAACACTTCTCTGACATCTGCCACATCCTTGAAGACCTCGACCTAGATGTCCTTGCTCTCACAGAGATGTGGTTCACGGCCAGCTTTGTTATGAGTTTGAACACACTCCTCCCTGAGGGCTACAAGATCCTCTCTAAACGAGGCCTAACCAGCCCCGGGGCGGAGTTGCTCTGATCTTCCCTGAGTGGGTCCCTGCTTCTATTATACCCACTCAGACATACTCATCTGTTGAATGCCTTGTCTGCAGGCTTGGTGTCTCTCCTGGCCACTATTTGACTCTGGTCACCATCTACAGGCCCCTTGGCTATGTTTCCCACTTCCTTCCTGAATGGGCTTACATTACCTTTTCTCACCTTGCCTCCTCCTCCAAGCTTCTCCTCCTCTGAGACTTCAATAGTCACCTTGACTCCCTTGATGTGGCTTCTGGACTCTTCCACAACCTCTGTGAGTCTCTTTCCCTCTCCATTCTTCCCTCCGGGCTGACGCACTCAGGGGGACACACCTTGGATGCTCTCATCTCTTCAGACATCCCAGTCTCCAAAGGTTTTGCCACTACTTTCACTCCTGCACCTACTCCTACCACTGACTCTCACTCCACCACAGACCTTACTAACCTTCAACTCTCCATATCCAACACTCTGTACATGCTTGCCCCTCTCATGGGGATCCACATGAAACCTGCCTCAAAGTGTAATTCCTGGTATGACTCTGACCTGGCCGCTCTGAAACGCACGTGCAGAGCGGTTGAGCAGAAGTTGCAGGCCTCGAGCACATCCCCTGATGAACTGGACTGCTGCCTGCTCCAAAGGCAATATAGACTCTCCATCTGCTCGAAGAAGAGGGTTTATATCCAAGTCTGCATCTCTGCAGCCACTAACAACACTGCTGAACCTTTCAAAATCTGCAAGGTACTCGCAAATCCTACTGCAGTCTCCACTTCTTCTCTACTTTCCCTGGCTCTCTGCACTTCCATGGCCTCTTACTTAATTTCTAAAACTCAGGACATCTTGTCCTCAGTCTCCTCTACTCCTCATTCTTCTCCCACACCCACTCCCAGGTCTCCCTTGGCCTCCCTCTCCCCTCCATACTCTCCTCTTTTTCTCCCATAACACCTGATGAGGTTTCTAGACGTCTGCTCTATGAAGGTCTCATCCAAACAGGTGCTCCCCTGCTCCTCCAGAACTATGAAGGACAACATTGTCTCCCTTGCTCCTCAAGCACTCCCTTGTGCACCCTCTCCTCAAAAAGCCTTCTGCGAACCCTTCCTGTCTGGCAAACTATCGTCCTATCTCCATTACCCCCTTCCTGGGCAAACTCTTGGAGTAACTGGCCATCTCCCAGCTTATCCACCACACCAAATCTGTTGGTTGTCTGTTGTACCAGCAATCCGACTTCTGAGCTGCCATTGGCATGGAAACTGCTCTCCTGAACACCCGTGAATACCTGCTCTCTAATCTCGACTCCAGCTCTCCTTCAGTTCTCATCTTTCTTGACCTTTACTCTGCCTTTTATACGCTCAATCATTCCACCCTGATAACTATTTCTGCCTTAATGCCAGTAAGCCAGAGATCCTTCTCATTGGACCCCTGGTCCCTCTTTCCCTCTGACACTCCAGTCGCCCTTCATGGGCCCCCTCCCCTCACCCTCCTGTGAGGCTAAAAACCTTGGTGTCATCTTCGATTCGACCACTTCTCTCCTCACATAACAGACCTTGCCAAGAAAGCCCACTTTCCGCTGCACCTTCTCAGAGGCATTCTCCCTTTCCTCACCTTCCCCCAGAAACTCAATGTCTCCAGAGCTCTTGTCCTCTCCAGGCTGGACTACTGCAACAGCCTCTTCCTTAATCTACCTAACTCCTCCCTTCACCCCCTTAAACTAATCCACAATAGGACTGCAAGACTTATCATTGGCCTCAGGTCCAGGGACTGCATCTCTCCAGCGCTAAAATCTCTCCACTGGCTCCCAGTTGCTGCAAGGATCAAATTCAAGACCCTTTGCATCATCCAGAAGGCATTCTGAGTCTGGGACCCCGCTACATCCATCTCTCACCCCCTAAATACCTCCCGGCTAGAGCCCTTGCGTCGTCTTGCTCTAACTCTCTGCAAATCAGACACTTTTCCAAGCGGAGAGCGGCAGTAGATCTTTCTCCTCCACAGGTGTCTCCATCTGGAATGGTCTCCCTGCCCCTCTCAGACTTAAGCCAGATCTCCTTAAGTTCCAGAAGCTTCTCAAGACCTTCCTTTCTTTTCTCCTCTTCCTCCTCCCCCCTCCTCTGTGAATGCCCCTGTCTGTTTCTTGACTTGCTGCCTGGTTCCTCAGAGTCTTCAGGGCACTAGACCCCCCATTCCAGTCCACCTGCACCGGTCTCCCCGGACTCCCCCTCAACCTGCACTTGCCCTTCTGGGCCCCTCACTTGCCTGGCTGAGCCTGCACCCTTGTAGCTCTTTCGGCACCTTACATCGCACTTGCTTGTGGACCTTCCTTCCCCTGCACTCTCTGCTTTCCCCTGGCACTCAATTTTCCCATGGGTCCCACCGCTCTATTCGGCACTCCCCTCCTACCCTCTCCCCTGCACTTCTCTAACTGCACTTGCATGTTCCAAATGTCTCAAGGCCTAGTAGGATAGTTTCTGTTCCCCCACCCATTTCTTCCACCCTCCTGTCTTGTTCCACCTACAAACACCTGTGTACAGGTGCATTATAAATATCCAATCATTCAATACATGGTTTCTGCCATAACGTAATTTAGTGTCCAGATGTTATGGGTGGTGCTGCAGCCGCATCTAAATCCTGTTTGAAAAGGGGGTAAGAGATTGAGGCTCACAACCCAAGCTTGAAGTTTGTCCAGGATTAAGTTTGCATAAATCTTGCAGCAGGAATCAATCATAGCTAAGCTGTGGTACGCCGCAGAGTCGGTCATGTACCCTTTCTTGAATATACGAATCATGATAGATTGTTTCCAACTGCCAGGAATATTTCCAGTCTTTAAGATTTCTGCGAAAGCCCCTGCCAGCACCTACAGCCAATATTCAGGGTTACTTTTGATCACTGCATTTGCTAATCGGTCGGGGATGCCTTTAATTTATGGATGCCTTTCAAGATGGCAGGTTCCTAAAATCCCTCCTTTTCTAGACCACCCTGGTAACATAACAATAATTATCCATGCAGTCTCCTTCTACTCTGGGTTATTGATGACTAGTAATATACTTTACCCAGGTTGCTTCAGAGATCGGAATAAATATCAGGGGGTTTGCCCAGCTAGGAAAGTCCCATACTCATGCCAGAATTTCCAGCTATCTTTACTCTTTAATAATTTAAACAGGAATTTCCAGTTGGCATTGCATATAGAGGTTTTGTGATGACACAACCAGTTTTTAAAATTGGTCCTAAGGTTAGTTAACTGATGGGATATGTCTAAAGTAGTGATAGGGGTAATTTTATTAATGCTAATAAATATGCTAATATTCCCTTTTCTTTATGGCTACATGCACATCATATAAACCTTAGCCCAATTCCCCTCATCGGGTTCCTGTTTTGCCAACCAAAATCCAGGCAATGGTGTGTTCAATGAGTTTGCCGAGGTTCAATTCCTGCTTTTCATTCAACCCCCTATTCTGAAGAGTGTGTTTCATTAATTCACTGTTAAATGTATCGATGTTAGTGGGGTTCCAAATCAATCTGTTACCATTATCACTAATCGTAATGTTAGCAGTCAATTTGTGTGTAATCTTTGCTAGGTCTCAATTTAGCGTCCACGAAACCATGGCATGGTCGCTCAGCCCATTATGGTTCACTCCTATGTTGGATGAAGTGGTTCTTATTAGTGGATTGGCAAAGACATAATCCAATCTGGAGCAAGCACTGCCATTGAAACATATTTATGGCTCAACCCATCCATTCTCATTAGCCATTTTCGTGGACCCCAGGTCAAACTCAGCCATGATTTCCACCCACTCTCTAAACCTCCCTCTCTTTCCTACCTCCCTGTGGTTGCTCTTGGAGGCCGTATGAGAGGCAGATTCATTCAATTGGGAGGCTCGAATTTGTGTGTTGAAATTGCAAATCATTAAAATCTCCCCTGATGATGACATTATTTTTTAGTCTTAATGCCATGCCATTTGTTTATTATGATCTTAATTTTACAGAAGTACATTCTCTCTTTGGGGTGGAGAGGGCAGGAGCCTTAGCCCCTCATCATTGCAGGAGCCCCTTACTCGGAAGAGCCCACCAGCCGAAATCCACCGCGTGCCTGCTGAACGCACCCTCCTTCCATGCTCTGAGGTCCACACTGCCTCCAGCGCTATGGTGAGATCCCTGTTCACTGATAAATCTGAATTAGGAGCCTGATTTAATTGTATTGGAAGACTACATTCTTAAAACAGCTGATCCATGGCTGCTGCATACCTGCTTTCCTGTTCGATTTAAGCTGCCGTCTTTTCCCCAAAATATCGGGTGCAAAGCATCGCCATAACGAGGCGGTTGTTCAGTTGCCTTGTAACTGAAACCCTTATCAGCCAATAACATCCGCCGGCAGGCGTAAGCACCGGCCAACGACAAAGGCCAGAAAAAGGCCCCGTTTGCCCCTGTTCGCCACAGCGAGCTATGGCCTGTCCTTGCCTGGGTAAGCACATTTGCCCCCCATATCGCGCCACGATCCATCTATATCCCGCACATGCCCGGAGAACTCTTCCGCAGCTCATGTCCCCTTCGCCGCTCAGTGTCTCACACGGCAAAACACAGAATATGCTTGTATCATGCATATAGCCGCCACAAGTCACACTTCAGTAGCCTGCCTTACCCAAAGGAACAATCCATCTAGTAACGATTCACCCCCTCGAACTTTCCTGATTGTGGCCGACATGAGTCGAGCCCTTATGTACTTGAAACCCTCACTATTATTGTCTGTAGAAATCACTTGCTTCTGCTATAACTGCCTTGTGTCGCAAAAGAACCACATACACCTCTGTTAACTTGACCCTAAATACTCACACACTGTCTTTGCCTCTCTATGGTACAATGACCTGCATCTAAGTCTCATTAATGGTATGATAAATGCTTGTGTTACTTGTTAGTATTGCAATTTTTGCCCGAACAACCTGCCTCAACCTGCTATTACCTACTCGTATTGTGATTGCATTTCTTGTGCTGTGTTTCACTCATGACTGTCTTTGCTTGCTCACGTTAATTGTAAAATGTCTAGGGCTACCGTATCCTTCCCACTACCCATAGCTTGCTCTTCAAATTGACCTAACAGTATCAATAGGCTCTTGTAGTGTCGCAAACTACCTTGCATCACTGCTACTATGGCTGCTTCATAATACTACATAACTCATGTTCATTCTTTTATCTATGAGTACTAACTATTACATATTGCAAAACAAATCAAAGTTGCCTAGCTCATTACTTGTATTGCCACTTAAGGTGTTGCCCATAACTCTTTTATGCCTGACTAACGTTTCTGTTGCCTAACCACTGCTTAAATGCAGAACTAGCCTACTCTTTTGTGCCCTGCCCACTGCTAACTCTGAACTAGCCCATCTTTGGCACGCTTCGCACATTGTCCCAATGTTTACATGCTGATCGAGTCTACTCCTGTGCGCTATATACACAGGCTTACTGTTTGAATTTTGAACTAGCCTACTTTGGTGCGCCCTGTACACAGGCCTACTGTTTGAATTTTGAACCAACCTACTGTACTGGAGAGACCCCCGACCAGCCCATAGAGTCAGAGTTTGCTCTGCAGTATTTAAGACAAGATATTTGCACCTCGAGGTGGATGGGGGTGCAGGTTTTCTTACTCCAACACCAATCAATAAGGACAACTCGATGGTTTGGCAAAGGGGAGTCCGTTTAATGACAAGTACAAAAAACGGGGAACATGGAAATCAACAGTGATACGATAGCCCGTCTCGCTTCAACTCCTAAAATCTTCATAAAAACAGTAACATGTATACCCAAAACTCGTCATCATTGACGTGTAATACTCAAAAGTTAACATGCAATTCTATTGGTTGGGAAAAGGCAACTTAATATAGGTGCTATATCTGTATATGGTAACGGAGTGAGGGAATTGGATAAACACTTATCAGGTGGGCGTCTAAGCCCATCCTTTTAACATTACTCTTGTAGACGTCACTAAAAGTACACCGTCCCATTGGTTCTACTATCCATAGGACCCTAGATTATTTGGTCAATTGTGATTGGGCTGACTTCAGCCCCATGCATAAATCTCTACTTTAATTAGCAGCATGGTCAACCAGGTGCAGGATGCCCTAAGATTCACCCGGCCTCCCTTCCATCAATCATTACTTTAGTGGCTATCTGTCAATTAGTTGGCTATGGTCAGCCTCGAAGCTGTGTCTTTCTTTTCAGAAAAAGTTATGATATCTCTGTCTGGGCGACAGCCAGGCATAGGTGTGAAACTGTGCCTCTTTTCGCTTGGCTGGTCACGTGCTAGCACACCGTGAATCCGCCTTCTATTTGTGCATTTAATTCTTGTTCAGCTTGCCACCTGCCTGGGCCTCCCTTATCTCAGCCTTTCTGAGAGGGCTGCTCTGTTCTTGAGTTTCGATTCCATGAAGCTACTGTTTACTCCTTCTCCTGGTCTGACCTTGGCTCTTCCTGGCTCACGTTGCCTCGGCTGATTTTCAATTCAGCCACCTCTTCTCCTTTTAGCTGGAATACGAATCCTGTCCTGTTTGACCGATAGTAACCTGAGTTAATTCTGCTTTTGTGTAAAGTGGACTCGCACTTATATAATGTGCTTTGGCGAGGTAGATATGTATAAATGACGCTTGCCGCTCTATTCTTCTACTAAGCATAGCAAGCCGCACTGTTTTCTTAGTTTCTTGCGGTTTCAAGCATATGTACAGGCGTTAGCTGGTTGAATATCTTCATCCTGCTTACAGCTTAAGTTTCTTTATTTTTCAACATTGTCTCTCCTTCTAAGTTCATGATGTCTTTATTCGTGGCGTTTTATCTCCGTATGTCATCTTTGGTTGTCATTTCTTTCATCTGTGAGTCGTCCGGGCCCTCGTTATGTCACCATTCATCTTCAATTAAGGCCTTTTGTGTTTCTTCCGGGACGGTGTTTAAGCAGCCTTCATCTCGTGTCATTTGCTGGTAGGGTTTTCTCAATGGATACTTTACTGTCCATGGTTGTCTGGTTATTGGTACTTCAACAGGTATTATTCTTTTGGTAGGCACTGGGCAGAGCCCTACTGCAGCTCTCTACTGGTTTATTTGCTCATCATATGTCACATATCTCGGTGTGAACGTTTCTGGTACTTCAAAATGGGCGACTGGAGTGCAGGCCATATTTGGGACGTCCTCTACACTACTTGTGTGCGCATTATACTCTGTCCTATTGCTTAAATCCTAAACCAGCCTACTCTTGTGTGCCCTGTTCACTGGCCTACTGTTTAAACTCTGAACTCATCACTGAGATGGCCCCATCCTCATGGCTGCCCTCCACAGAGCCACCCTTACCATGACAACCATCCTTCATTTGTTCAATTCAATTGCCCTAACTTACTTTCTACCTCCTATGCAATCACCTTCCTCACGCACAGGGTCCCCTGACCACAGAAACCACAAAATAGGCACCCCACTGAACGCAATCAGCCCCACAGAATGGATCCAACTCTTCGCCTCACCTCCTACACCATGGACTCCTTGTCCAGTGAATGTCAGAAACCTGAGACTAGGTTCTCGTATCCCACACTGTAAGACACCCACCAGGCCGGACTTACAACTCCGACCATCTGAACTCACACCTGCCCACCCAACCACCTTCCTAGCTAAGACCACGGAAACCTCTGAAATACCTAGTCCATCATCACCCTCCTCTCAGCCCCTGGTGGATCCTCATCTGTCTTGCCCTACCATCAGAGGAGCACTCATCAATGCTTGGTCAATGGTCGCCCACGCGCTCAACATTGCTGACCTTATAATTACCAACAGCCTGGACTTCCTTGCCATTAATGAAACTTGGTTAAACCATGCAGCAGGCCCAGCACTATCCCTAGCCATCCCAGAGGGCTACTCAATAATAAGGACAGACAGAGATGCCGGCAAAGGAGGCGGAGTAGCATTCATAGCTAGAACGCTCCTGGGCCTTAGAGCCACCTCCAATGCTAGCCTCCCTTCGGTGGAACTATTGTCAGTCAAGCTCCCCATCTCAGCTACCCAAACAATCCTCATGCATCTAATTTCCTTGGAGGAAGACATCACTGACCTACTAACAAATAACACCAAACTAGGGTCGCAAATCATCTTGCTTGGAGACTTCAACTAAGGTCTCCACGATCCCAAGGACCCTAATGCCACAGCAGTGGAAAATTCAATTTCCCACCTCGGCTTTAACCACTGCATCACGGCATTCATGCATAATAAAGGTTGAACACTGGACTGGTTGGCAGATCTCAATTGCTCTACCACCATCTTCCAGAACAAGCCCACCACTTGGTCTGATCATCACTGCATCTCCTTTGCCATCCAGGGGAAAGCAGGCCCTAACCTAAATCCAATCATCGCCCCGCAAATCCTCTCTAGAAATAACCGGAACATAATGCTCCAAGCTTACGCCCCCTGATCCATAACATCCTAGACCCATCTAACTACAAAGACCTATACTCAAACATGCTAGTTGACCTCTACAATAACACACTTGACTCTGCCATAAATAACATTGCCCCCATTAAACTAAATAAAGACAAACAAATAGCCCATCTTAACAAATGGTTCACCCCTGAACTAAAGATCCTCCGGAATGCCAAAAGAGTAGCTGAATCTACACGGAGGAAATCACCTACCACTATCAACAAGGTGTTTTCACCTCTGCTGCCTCCACTTACAAATCTGCTAACGATAACATCAAGAAAGAGACCTATGACAATATAATCTTAAACGCCAAATCTAGGATCAAGGAGCTCTTCAGAATCCTGGGGGAACTTGAGTCTCCAACCCCACCCTCTGAAGCCTGTGTGAAAGAGGCAAATTGGTGCGCCAAAATACAGAAAGCTCTCTCCGATAAAGTTACACTGCTTCAATCTAAAATTGAGCTAAAAAAGAACAGCCTGGTTAAGAACGCCAACACTACTCCCCCCCCCAGCCAAACTCATCACTCCTCCTTGCCCACCTTTCTCCTTCTCAACTGCCTCACCCAAAGAAGTCAAAAACATCAAAGGCCTCAAACCTTCAAGATGCCAAGGAGATCTCTGTCCTGCCACAATCATTCAGGAAGGCGCCAAGGACTTGTCCCCCTTCATTCCTACCCTGATCAACTCCTCTTTCAAGACTAGCTCTGTTCCTTACAACCTCAAGGAGGCCTGGGTTTTGCCTCTCTTTAAGAAAACCAACCTAGACCCGACCTGAATATACCTACTAACTATAGGCCCATCACCACTGTCCCCTACCTCTTAAAGATACTAGATAGAGTGGCCTATCTACAAATCCAGAAACATCTGGAGGGCAACAACTTACTTGGCCTTAGACAATCAGGCTTTAGGCCAAGACATGGCACAGAAACAGCTCTCTTGGACCTCAAAATCCAAATGGATGAGGCCAAGGACAATGCTAAACTGGCAATGCTCCTGCTGTTAGACCTATCAGCAGCATTTGATCTTGTTGATCACCAGATCCTCACAGATCACCTGTCCACAGCAGCTGCCATTGCTACCAACGCCTTTACCTGGATACAATAATTCCTGTCCAATCGAACCACTAGGGTCTTCGCAACCTCAGCCTCAGCCGACCGACCGAATTCCCATCTATTGCGGCATGCCGCAAGGCTCTTGTGTCTCACCGACGCTTAACAACATCTTGACTAAGCTCCTCTTTGACCGTCTTGACAACTTGGGTGTCACATATACGAATTACGCTAATGACACCCAAGTGCTATGAAGATGACTCCAAATTGATTAATGACACATATTTGGAGATTCAGGCATGGATGACAGACCATAGGCTATGTTGCAATGACGAGAAGACTGAGCTCCTGATCGTCGGTTCCCAAATTTGCTTAAACAAATTAGACCCACGATACACATCCTTCAACATCGATGGAAATCTGATTAAAGTTGCCAAGGAAATCAAAACTCTGAGGGTCTACCTAGACTCCACCCTCTCACTCAAGAGGCAAGTGAACGCCACTGCCTCCACTACTGCCTACACCAACAGGCTGATTAACACTTGCAAATCATTTCTGTCACCTAACAGCTGCATTACGTTAGCCAGGGCCCTAGTACTTTCCAAGATCACCTATTGCAATACTCTCATTCTAGGCACCTCTGAACGGAACCTTAAACTCCAGGTCTTACAAAATAATGCACTGAGATCTGCATCGAACATCCCCAGATCCAACCACATCACCAGCTTCAGACAGAATGCCCACTGGCTCCCGGTACGTGATAGAATTTCCCTCCGTACACTAGTCATTACCCACAAATGTCTGACAAAATCTGCCCCCAAGTACCTGTCAGACAAATTCAACAATCACCAATCAACCAGACCCACTAGAGCTTTGTATTCGCCTTGCCTTACTATCCCGAGGTTCAAACTAAAAAGAGCTGGAGGAGCTAGGTTCCCTGTACTAGCCGCCAAACAATGGAATGCCCTCCCCCTCACCATCAGAACGGAACCCTTGTTCTGGACCTTCAGAGCCAAAGTAAAGAGCTGGCTCTTCGATAAGAAACACTAACGGACGGCTAACTTGCTTTTCAAAAACTGTTGTGCCTGCTCAATCCTTCTGTATGTCTATATGTATCATTGTCAGCCTGGTACTGTCGCTTAAACTGCAACCTCCGGCGATTCGTCCTTTGGCCTACTTGTATTCTTTTCCATATTGTATGACCTGCCTGTAACCACTGGTCAACCTGCACTTATTGTTTGTTCTAATTCCTTTGCATGCCTGTAACATTCGCTTAAGTTCTGGCACCCAGTTACCCCAGGGTTTGGTGCGCGTTACAAATAAATAAACTAAACTAAAACACTGGATCGTCAGTGTGTGCGCACATTTTTGGGGGGGGGAGGATTAACCAAGTATGGCCAGCTGGTATTCACGGGGTCAAAGCTCGTTAGTGAAACATACTTTCCCGGTAGACTGTGCTAACCGGGTTTTGGACCATGAGTTGCTTTTTCCCCTCCCTTTTTGCCTTCTCACTTTTTCACATTTCCTCCGAATCCGTCTCATCCCCATCAACGCGTTTGTCCTGGACAGATGTGAACAACAAAGTTTTTTTCTCTGTGGTTTGTGTGTCCGATGCCGGAACATATCTTTCCGGCGTAGGGGGATTTACTCCACTTTTACCTCTACCTCACTTGTTGATCTGGGGTGTTCTTCATCAGTTACTCCCCATGTCAAACTTTGATCAGAAAGCGGAGTGGATGAGGGGATCGAATAGCAATCCCAAGAGGTATTACTCAGATTGGTTTTCTCCAGGTTTGTACTATTTGCTAGAAGGACGCCCACCACTTTCACGAGTACGGATTTAAGCTCTCTCTGTTCCTTGGCGATGGTAGAGCAAAGGGCAAACGTTGCATCCACCGTGGCCACCACCACGGTCAAATGTGTGGTGGTGACCCCATCAATAATATTTGACTATGTTGATTGTGTGGTCATCTCCATTTCAGTATTCCATAGTTGACGAAGAGGTAGTGGCTTTTCTCAGTTTGGAGAGATCGAGTGAGGCTGATGCGTTTGTGCCCATTATGTTATCAAAGGCATGTGGCGATGCACCTTTGTCCAGTGCAAAGTCTGCATCTCCAACCAAAGGCACATGTTCACCAGCAAATTATTACTATCAATGAGCGGTGAACTGTGAACATTTACAGATATTCATTAGCAAGCATTGGAGATAGTATTTGTGGGGCTCATGCATTAGTTCTAGATGTTGAAGTCGCTGCATTATTTTAAAAAACATTTAGTTTTTATTGCAAGTCCTGTGCATTTTTGATGGGTTTCTTGTTGACTATTCTTAAATGATTCAGATTCATCAGTAGTCTCCTTACATAAAGTAGCGCTCTTAAGAGTTTTGTTTGTGTGCTTGCTCCTTCTAAGGGCGATGTCAACCTTATTGGTGGGTTTCATCTTATGGGCGGCAAATGTGCTAAGCTACAAAAAGAAGGGTTTGCTGCACAACAGTGCAAATGTAAACAAAGAAGCAAAATGCCCCTCACCCAGTCGCTGCTGTTCCTAATAGGCTGATGATGCAGTCCTCCTTCTAGCTTGGTCACCTAGTGGATGAATTCAGCAGACGGCTAGACGTGGCAGAAGGCCACAAGGCTTCAGCTACTTCAGCTGCCCTTAAAGGATTTTATGGAAGGGCATTGCGTCAGCTCCTTGGCGGTACCATGTTGCTACTTTGGGCTCCGGCTTCCTCCTCCATTCACCGGTTGGGCTCTTTAGTTTGTGAACTAATAATAGTGTTATCTCACTGGAACAGCGGGTGCTATTTCTAAATAGATTAAATCAAATTTAACTTTCCTCTTTTCCACACCCTAACTATAACCCTCTGGGAGCCTCCCCAATGCAAAGTGCTCCAATGCTTCGCAGCTAGTATTGCACTTTATAAATCCCCTAGATACATACATGTATTAGGTGTACACCAACGGTTGTATGAAATAGTCGACACGTGTTTTGCGCTGAATCCCTTTATCAAGCCAGGAGTTTTAAGGTATGCAGATTCATTGATACACTTCACCCAATGGAATGTGCACCCAAGTGTGTACAATCAAAGAGACAGGTGTCACAAATTGCAGTAATCCATTGAGTCACAGGATCCAACAGCCGCATAGGCGCTGTTTGCATAAATACTGGATTATTAGAGTCTCTTGCCCAGTTTTTTGTTTCAATATGGACTTGTCTTCAGCTTTTGACACTATTGACCATAATACCTTAATTGAGCGTATCATATAAGTCACCCTTTTATCTGGCAAATCAGCTAAATGGTTATCTTGTTTTGAAGAGACTTCCCGGCATCAAAATTGGCTTCTTCCAATCCCAGGCAGAAACTGATTGCAGCGTTCCACAGGGATCGATCATGCCTGCCACCACTGCTCATCAGCATTTATTTAAAGCCCTTCCACAATATGCTGTAAGACTAGCTATCACCTTTCAAAACTGTGCAGATGACACGCAATTCGTCTTTAGGCTTGGTAGAGAACATCGCACCAACACACACAGGATTCAGACCACTTTTGCCTTAGTTCAACAATGGGTGTCCGACAACTTTATGGGTTTAAACCCAAATAAGACAGAGCTCCAACTTGTAGCACCTACTAAAGGGAAGGCTCAAGATTTTTTAGAAGGCCTACAATATCAGTGTGTTAGCTTTCTCTTTACGCGTCCAACAAAAGGTCAAAACTTTAAGGTGTCTTCTGTGACTCCTGTCTCACCAGGAGATCCCAGATAAACTCTGATTAGCTCTAGCAAATTTTACTTGATGGTATTGTGCCAGCTTCGACCTTTGTTTTAAGAATCCCATTGCACCAGTTTGGCTAGCGCCATAGGTTCCAAACTGGACTAAAGTAATGGGTTATTAGCTGGGCCTCCCAAATTTGCCATTAAATCATTACAGGTTTGCCAAAATACGGCTGGTTGCATGGTACCAACACTGCCTGTTATCAACACATCTCTCTCGTTCAGACCTACCCATACCTTGAGGCCTAGGACATGCTTTCTCCTTTATAGTCCTTGTTTTAACCAGTTAAGTGGCTTGGGCTGAGCCTGTGCCACCCAGGCGATTAGTCAATGGAATTCGCCTCTGCTGGAAGTTCGTGGTATCATTGGCCTATCGGCCGTCCAAAAAAGATCAAAACGCTCCTGTTCTTAAGTTAAATAAATTCCTAGCCCAAGCTTCATTATTTTGTCTGTTTCTCTTCATGGCCATATGTCGCCTTCAAATCAAAGCAAAACATTTGTGCTTGGAGTGAAACGACCTGCTATATGGATTATATGCTTAACGTTAGGCTACAAATAAGTTCCTGAGAGATGCTCAAATTCACAGTGACAATCAGTACTTCACTTTCTCCATAACCGCAAAACAGTAATATTTAAGACAACAGAAATGGCAAGTTTCTGGTCAAACTGCTGCTCAACGGCGTACCCCCTTCAACTTTTTGACAAAAGGGTGCAAGATGTGTGCCTTACAGAAGTGGGAAGTACACAATTTTATTCACAATTGCTTCCTGTTTGGCTTTGTGCGACCAACTTCAGCATTCCCTAGTTGTGGAATAGTTAGTTCCCATAACCTCGGGGGTCATGGGAGTTGCATAAGATCATATAAAAATGTTGCTTTCTAGCAGAGTGAGTTGTGTGAGTTACTGCCTTTCCGCGTGTAACGTTTCTCTTTTCGTTGTGCATTGGGGCTGTGAAAAAGATTACTGTGCATTAATGAGAAGCAAAACAGCCTCAATTGAGCATTTTTGGCAGAATTACATTGCCTTTCAAAGGAAAAAGACTCACCATAGCGGGGATGCCGGGTTGGGCGTGCCGGGGGTGGCCTGGGGGGGAAGTGGCTGGTGGGGTTGAGGAGCATTCTCAGGGTCGGGCCCAGCTGCGCCATTCTTTGCACATAACAGAAGGGACCATAGGGCGAGAAGAGCACAGATCTGTGTCTCGTCCTGCTGGGATTGTCACTGCTGCACTCCTACCGCCTGGCCTGTGCCCCGACCACCGCCTTTGGTTCGTTTTCCCATCCCACCCACCCTGAATTTAGGAATTTTGGAGAGGAGATGGTTACAGGTGGGAGGGACCATGGGGACACTGAGATCCCCTTCCGAGGGACTCCAGAGCTGGAATAGTGCTGAGGGGAGGGCACGCCCCCCATCAGAAGGGGTGTACAGCCACCAGAGCATCCAGGCGGGGGAGAGAGGCGGCGGGATCAGGGGGCAGCTTGGGCCAGTGAAGAAGGTGCTGCCTCCTGGTATCGCCTCCCGAGAAGGGCATGGTGGGGAAGGGTCAGCGTTGCATCACCATGTGCCACCTATGGGGGGCAGGAGCCATGGTCCGCCTGGATCACTTGCCAGTATAAAGATGTTGAATTACGTTATCGTTAATAATGAATGGTTTGTGAGTAAAGTCACATTTTTGGTGTTGGATTATGTTTTGCTGTGTTATGTAATAAAAATGTGGCCGCAATGGTAGTCAAAAAGAAAAGGCGTCTAGAGTGTTCACCATTCCCCTAGTTATGCCTTCCCCAGTAGCTCTCCAGCAGCTTCCCTCAGCATCCCAGTCAGTTGCACCTCCGGCAGGACGTCAGTCTTGCTGGAGCTTTCATGTGTTGCTCTACAACCCCGAGCCCTGTGAACTCTACTAGCTGAGTGTTCTAGGGCCAGGCATTAGTGTCTTTAATACCTGCGGGAGCTTTATAAGGGGGTGGGGGACATGAAAAGTTGCCTTTTATTTGTGCTGTGTTACTAGTCTCAGTATTTTTGCTCCTAGGATTTTGCGAAGCACTCCGACCCATAGGGCTTTCCAACGCGCCAGCCAGGACACGCTCCTGCCTATTGTGCTCTGGCAATGTAGTTAACACTAAGCGCTCCTTACTTCAGCTAAAGGACTAAGCGCTCCTGCATTCAGCACTTGTATACGTTTCAACAAGGAAGAAGTCCAGGCCTATTATTAAAGTATCAGAACATGGAGGGTCATTGTGAAATAAGCTCATCGCCTGTGTTTTTTCCTGAACAAATACTCCGGATAATCACTTATTTAGTTCGGGGCTTATTGGGTTTCCATGGAACAGTGTGCTTACGTGACCAGCAGTGTGTTCAGGTTTCTGAATTTAAGAAAACACAATTTGAATCTTGTATTGGTATACTTGGTCCAAGAATCAGCAAAGTCAACCTAGGTTTTGCTTTATATCGTCAGAGCATTTACTGAAAGTTCCACCTGTAAATGTGTGATCCCAGAAAAAAACCCTACCTATCCAAAACCTCTTCCTAAATCCTCTTCTCATTCCCCCTATGCTCCCCCTGCCTTTCCACAGCCTCTCCCACCCGCCCCCCCAGCGGCTGCCTCACAATGACCGGTTGTATGTATCCAGACACAGTGCCACTGTGGCAGGGCTCCTGTGTTTACGAACGGGGTGTGGGTGAATAACTTTCGGCTTCTCCAAAACCGTAACAGAAATATAGTAATGGAGTGTATGATTCTCATAAAAACATGAAATGATAAACACCCTAATAGGAATATGTCAGAGATAACACCATGGGATGAATACAAACAACAAACAGCAAACAAATAAAAACAGAGAATACATTCAAAGAAAACAAATGTCTCTATATATAAAGCAGAAAATCTTTTAGTTTGTTCCTTAAATAATTCCACACCGTTCCACCAATCTGCACCAAATTGTGCATAGTTACCTGTTAGGGTCCTCCGGACATTACTGGTGGCAAGACATTTGGACACCGCACCCCTTTCCCTGGATTTCAGCACCGTCACACATGAGACGGTTGCCTGAAATCAGCAAATCATCATTGTGGCGGTACTAGGACCATACAAAGCTCTTTTTAAGAGTCTCAACACAAGGAACAAAACTTTCAAAAATCATGTTTCAAGGCACTAGGATGCATGGTTTCTGAGATATTTGCACCGCAACGCACTGCACCACACCAGGGTGAGGCGACAGGTGGGCAGAGCGCACAGAAGGTCCCAGTATGCTACAGCACACCAACTCTCGCCTCCCCTCCACGTCTGCTCCGGGGTATGTCCGCCAGCCACACATGCCCATTCTCAGTGCAGTTTACTTCAGAGTGCAAAGCACATCAAGTGATAAGCGACTCGGAACAGCAACCTACAGGACAACTTTTTTCAACAATTGGCTAGTGTTCTCATGTCTGTCTACAGTACCCGTGCGGAATATGGGTACTTTTTGCTAGTAATAAATAAGTTACAAAATGTACTATTTACTGAACTCATTAAAAGTAACACGGGTGGGCCCAGTTGTGAACCCCGCCCCCCATACTGCTCAAGCTATCATGTGTACCTCAAGTAGGCTTTCAACCCAGCAGGCGCTGTGTGACGACCACCTGCATGCCCAGGGGTCTGCAACATGTGCCTCTTCAAATGCTTTGGATATGATTCCCATGATCCCTCACCATTGGCTATGCTAGGTAGGGCTGATGGTAGTTGTACAGCAAAACATCTGGTGAGCCAACGACTTCTGTGCCCTATGTGATTGAAAGGATGACTATGTCACACTCTCCTCCCCTTACACAGCAGCTTCCACCCCTCCCGCTTTTGCCCCCTCCTCCCGTTGAATGGCAAAGAGCCACCTGGTGGTGAAATGATAAACTGCACCTGGCAAGGCTGTGCATCGCCTGTATGAAAGATTAGGTGGGTTTGAGATGGGTAGGCGATGTAGCCGAGTCACCAGACTGAAGAAAAAGCGATATGTAAAAAAGGTGCTCTCAGATACTGTATACTACTACTCAGTGGCTGTGTGAACAGTCACTTAGCCAGGGTGCTGTGCTGTAACGGTTGGCAGTCTTACTACAGGAACGTTACTTGTTTAAATGTATGACATTTATGGTGCGCTTTGCAAGCGCTCAGTAGCAGCTACCTTCGCTCAAAGCTGTCATCTTAACTGAAGACTTCGAATAGGCACTTCGGAGAGCACACATTACAGGCTGCCTTTGCTGGTGCCAACGATCCAGCAGGGTGCGTATATCCTTGGTGCCTTTTACACTGTTTGGCCCACATTAGCACTTTCCTGACAAAGAGCAATTACTAGCTCGTCAGATGGCATTCAACGTTTCAGCTCCTCTCTGGCTGCCTGCCTGTGGTAATCTCCAGCGATTAACATTCCCGGTACATTGCTTTTTATCCATTATTATTTAACCAACCGTCAGGTACCTCAGAGCGTTTTGCAAGAGGGAGTCCCAATAGATCATACTAAAATGGGCCACCACAAATCTTCATCCGGCCCTGCTCACATTGACAAAGACGGTGAATGCCAGATCTCTGGCTATGACAAGATACAGCTTTACCCAGTGAAGGCTGCCTGCACCTATACCAGACTTATAGGTAAGCTATTCAGCTTACTTTATTTTTACTTTTCTTTTGCTACTTGGGACAGTCTAGCAGCACTCATGCTTTCACTACCAGCCCAGGCAAGGGCCACCCCCCCTTTCCAATTCATTCTCTCCATTTTGGTTACAGCTGGTCCCAGGAGGATATCCTCGCCACCAGGCACCCACGATCTATGATGGATCCACCCCCTCCTTGATGCACGAACAAGGACTCAGCAGCACTAACCACCACTGATCTCCCTGCCCTTTTCTCCTCCTGGACTCAAGCTTAAGGATGGCTTGCTTTTGTTTTTTTTAAAACGAGAATATTTACTCTCTTTTAACTACATAGGTCTGCGCCCGTGCAACCATCACCGGCACTACCTATGGCACTTTTTTCACTTGCTACTTAGTCTAATACTCCCCCACTTTGTGTTTACCATCCATAGGGAGACACAATCCTTTGGCCCGGAAGAAGGCACCATATCCTGGAAGCCGAAACGTCCTAGTGTCGAGCCATACTATTGCTGGTCCTAGCTACACCTTTGGGCATCTTTTGTTCCCGACGTAGACCAAGGGTTGGTCACCTATAGTGTTCAAAACATATAGGACTTGTCCCGACCTTACAAGGACAAGCATCTCCTCTACATATTTACGCTTGCACTAGAAATTCGTGCCTATTAGACTTGCTTATGTTTCACTGCAGTCTACTTTTATGTTGCACCTTATCAAACTGTTGTAAATGAATGTCTATGTTATCTTTTGATTTTTCTGCATTCTCATATTCTTCAGTCTACAACTAATGTGTTTTTTGTTGAAGTATAACTACATGTGAAAAACTTACACTTTTGGAAACTCAATGTTGCAGAAGACCTTTTTAGGGTACTTGCTTTAAAAATGTTATTTGTTTGTTCCCTAAGGTATCAAGTTACCCTACCTTGATTGTTGTTGGCCTGATACCTAGAGCTTGTTGTTGTAATAAATTTGCACTACGTAGAGCTTACTATTTTCCTTCAGTTCTGTGCTTACATGTACAAATGAATGTGCCTGTAGCCTCTACCCCATAGGGTCCCTTAGACTTAGTCACAAGTACGGACCAGTGGTGATCTCTGTTAACACCACAACTACCTCTTTTTTCTAATAATGGCATACAGAACCATGAGTATGTTTCAACTATCGTTAGGTGGCTGCCCCCTCTTGTGACACATTGACAAAGCTGCAGAGACGAGCTTCGACTCAATAAATCACATGTACTCCCTTTCATCAAATGGTCACTCCGGGTGGAAATCACTACATCAGCAGATCAGGTTGTCCATTACCCAGGCCCACCTTAGGGACCAAATGTAAAACTACAGCCATTTGGGGGCTGCCAGGGGTAGCAGCTGCTATCCCTGCCCCCTCCCCCTGCTCTGCTACCTCTAGACCTGTCCTTGCTGCTTCTGGGCCCCTGGACAAAGTGGCTGTGGCAAAGTAGATATCTGTGTTGCACCTGAAAAGGCGGTTGAAAATGAAGCTAAATGTGCCACAGCTTTTTTCACCTGGAATCTAGATCTCGTTAGCTAGAGAAATAACAGGGATGCAGGAAAAACCATGAAGCAACTATCACCAACAGGTTGGCAATCCATTAGTGAAGAAAGCCTGAACTGTTGGGTACAGAGGCAGGGCTGTATGTGCAGTTCATACCCACTACTGTAGCAACAGGAAGGGCATTGGGGCTAGGTCTAGCTAGCTGGCAATGAGTAAGAGCAGCCTGCAGTACTCAGTGACTGCACAGCATGAACGCAAATCTCATCAGTGTTTCTCGTTGTCTGCTTTGCACATCCAGTGGGCCACTGGGCCTGTGTATGATGAGAGGTGTGTGCCCCGGTGACTTCTGCCACCAATCCTGCCTGGGCACTGTGTGACCTGACCCAGATCTGCATCACAGACACGTTGCAGATAGATGCAAGGTGAGATAATTAATTTACATGAAGTTGCCCTCGACCTTTGAGGGAAACCATCTGTTGCTCCCTCAAGTAAAAAGTTATATGTTTGGAAGGATAGCTCAGGGGCAAAACATTTGCTTGCTTTGTTTGTTTGTTTTGTGTGTTTATTTATTTATAATGCGCACCAGATACAGGGGTACTAGGGTGCAGAAAGCAGAAAGAGGATTGTTCAGCTTAGGTTACATTGCTGTGCATTACATTACAATGCATTAATCAACAGTGCTGAAAGGTATCATACAAAAGAACATATGGTGGCAGGAAACATCCAAAAGCAATTATATACAGTAACAGCGCACAGTAGTGTGATCGTAGTGTGGTGAGGAGTCAAGGAAATAACAAGAGGATGTAGTACAACACGGTTTCAGTTCCTGTTACAGTGCATAGAAGCAGGAGGAAGCTGGCATTAAGCAAGATATAAAAGACCAAAGAAAATAATAAAATGGGCCTTTTCTAGGAGTGATGTCATGGGGATGCTGCTGTTTACATTTAAAAATTTAAAATAAACTGCAATTACTGTGACCTGCAAAACATACTTCCCCTCTATCTCCCATCTCACAAAATTCGGTGGGTTACTTAACAAATAACCAAAATAGAAAGGTGATGGCTGGAAGGTTTCAAATCATTCATAACCACTGGCACAGCTCTCGGCAACCTTCCAGACCATCGCTTTTCTGGCTGGACTTGTGTTGGTCAGTTGCTGCTTACAGTCTGTGGACAGACACTTGGCAGACACTTGATGTCTGCGCTTTGAGCAGGGGCGCCTTCAAAGGGTGGCCAAGGGGGGCCACGGCCACCCTTATAGAAAGGCTGGCCCCCCTATTGGCCACCCACATGAAAAAGCAACAAAAATATTTTTTTTTCGCACTGAACTGTGCATGGACATTAACATGCCCAGTTCAGTGCGAAAAAAAGGATTTATTTTTTCCTTTTTTGCTGTGTCCCACAGCCTTTGATGGTCTGGGGCAAGAGATTGAATTAAGGCATAAAAAATGTATGCCAAGAACATATAGCCTGCAGGGCGGGAGTCGTTGCAACGTGTGTCCCACTGTATTCAATGCGTGTGTGTGGCCCAGGTGTTGGGCAGTGCCGAGTGGCTCCAGGTTGCCTCTGTCTGTTTCTCTGGGGTTGGCAGACGTCACACCCATGTAGCAGCGTGCAGGCACCATGTCCAGAGCAGCAGACCACACAATAGATGTTTTGACCAGCTCCCAGAGGCACAGCAGTTACCCTGCACCCATCTATGTCTGCGGTGCTGGTGCACACACAGTCAGCGCCCCCCACCGTCACTTCTCTTTTCTCGGCTACAACAGAGCATATCCTGTGAGTGGCTCAATCAACTCCTTCTGTTTTGCCTTTTGGCTCTGGTGAGAAATGTTGCACTTTATTTCCCTTCCTTGCTTTAAGCTGGAGCCTAAATTGAATTACCTCAAGGCTGCCAAGCTCAAATTACAGGCGGTCCTGCAAGCGGCTAAGCAGGGGAGAGACAGCACTCCTGTGTATGGATGTAGGGGCGGTGGGACGCGTCCTCTAATTGGCCAGCTCCAGGTGCCGGTGGCTTGCCTGGGCAGGTCCCCAAATGTGAGCCCAGGACAGGGGAGTGAGCCAGAAGTGTGCGTTCCCCTATCCGCAGAGTGGTGCATTTCTTTGCACGCACCTAAGAAAGACGGCCCGGCAGACAGCAGCAGCAGGGGCCATGCAGGAACCGGTGCAGGTAGCCCACAGCCAGCCTCACCTCCACACTATGGATCTCATCACTTTAAGGGGAGCCCATATGCCACACTGCTGGCAAGCTAGCAGAGGTGCATTCCCATGACCTTGCTACCCAGGGCCAGGCAAGTTATACAGCTGCATTTCACTGCAGATATATCCCAGAGCCATTTAAATTAAAGCAAGCCATCTTAAATGTAACGCCACCATTCACTGGCAATGCATGGAGTCAAAGCGCCAGTGGAAAGGCAATCGCATCTCTTCAAGCCCAAAGTGAAACAGGAACATCATTAGAGAGCTGTGGAAGGGAATCCACTGCATTATGGAAATTATAATGTATTATGTATTTATACTGGACCCCTTACTGCAACAGTAGTCTCACCTAGCCGAGGCTCCTCCCGCGCTGGTGTATTGTGCCCACACGGCAGAGAAGCAGGTTATCACAAGTGCGGGTCAGGGAGGTAAAGAGAAACTCATGTGGTGTGCCCAAGGCTGTCAGTGGTACTGCATGCAAAGGAGACCTGGGCTGCAACGCTGAGAGATGATTCCACCAGGCAGGCAAGAAGCAAGCACTTCAGAGCCGAGAGGTAAGCAGAGTGCGTCTGGAGATACAGTCTGAAGAACAAGAGTATTCCTAAGAAAGTCTAACTTTTAAATTGCCTGGGTTTTTTGTGCACACTGACAGGTGGTGACTTTACCTAGGTTGTGTTCTCAGTGAAACAGAAAATAATAAAGGAAAGATGTGTTGCTCAAATTTACAAGTAACATTCTTAAAACTAAATTGGGGACGACAGAAGAGCTGCCATTTCAGAAACTGAAAATAAGCCTTTTGGTAGACCCTCATTTTACCATCAACCTGTCTTCCCTAAAATTCCTTTGTGGAGACCAATGCGTAAAATGTACTGGGTGTATTCCCATCATAAATGCAGTCCAAAGACAAGATACATCTAGTATTCTATTTCTACATAAGTCAAACCCTGCTGAGTGCACCATATTTGATAGGCATGTTGGCAATTAAAAACTTGTGAGTGAGGATTTAGCGGATTCTCTGGCTATGATATGATATATGATATTTTAGCTGTATCCCACTCATACACAAGTGTTTCCGAGCGCGACAAGGCAAGGGAGGGGAACAAGGGAAGACAAAACAACGATCTTACTAAGCCCAGTGACACTGAGTACGCGCAAGTGCAGGGTGGAGCGTAGGGGGGGGAAAGTGCAAGGGAGATGGGAAAAGTGGAAAGGGCTGAGCAAGGGGTACAACAATACAAAAGGTAGTGCAGCCAGCAAGGTGGCAGGTGCAGGTGGTAGGCGGGTTCTCAGTAAATGTTTGGTCCCTTACAATCAATGTGCTCCTTTAATTTAAAACTGTATATTTGACTTTTCAAGTCAAAGTTGAACAACTATTCTATTTGAAGAACAATAAATTGCCCAACATGCATATACACATCACATATTCCTTACATAGCACAAGCAGGATTGTGAAACTCAAAATGTGAACCGTACTGGTATTAGTGTAAGCGCATCCGGTACATTAATTAATTAACAGTTAAATAATCAATGGAATTATATCAATATGCAATTTCTTAACTCTCATATATACATAGTTTTCAACTGGACTATATGCTGCATCGGCATAATAGATTTCCTGAAATTCAGTTATGTGTTTGTTTTGGTGTGCCACCCCAAGATTTCCTTTGGCCTCATCAGGCCACCCCTATAAAACATTTCTGGGGGCGCCACTGGCTTTGAGGTTTAGGCCTGCTTCAGATGCTCTGTTTACAGTTTAGCCCGAATGATGTACAAAAGTCCAGGTTGTTCTGTTGGAAGTCTGATTACGTTCACAATTATTTGGTAATATGGGCCTATACACACTGATATTACTGCTACAAATGGTGATCCATTGTTGTATGAAATGTATATCATATTACAGTGATATCTTAACCATATTTTTCTTAGTGCACTGAAGAACAATATGTGATGCCACTTCCTGTTTTGCCAGGGGTGAAAGAGCATCTGCCATCACTTCCCGTGATGTGACTTGGGGGAGGGTGTGAAATGATGTCATCAGAGGTCAAGGGCCGTATACTCCTGGCATTTTGGTGAAATGACGTTGCTGCAGCCTGGTCATGTATTTTTGCTAAATGAAGGCGTGGGTCAACAGCACAAGTATCTTGGAAGAATTTCCATGCAGCACACCACTTGTGAAGAACTTAAAATACCAGAACTTTTTAAACAAATCACTCTAATCCTACTGTACCTCATTAGATACGTACACATGGCATGCAGAATTAAGTAAACGTTTTTCAATAAATGTAAAATCGACACCCTTCTGGGACACCAAAACATGTACGTTCCAAACATGTCTAAAAACCACTGGGGATGTTTATGTAAAAATTAATAAAGACATTCATTGGCGCATGCTATCAAGCAAAGGGCCGTTGTCATGCATATTTGTTTGGTGATGCAAGCCCGCTCTCTAGTGGTAGCTCTTTGTCTAACATACAGAACACTTGTTAAAATATGCCTTACTTAGGCCAAGCCATGAACAGAGAACATTTGAAATGTATATTTTTGGGCTTTTGGCTGCTCTTAAGATAATTACGTTTCAATTTCCATACACAGAGGCTTTGAGCTTAAAATGAATGTTTTCCATTAAGATATGTGGATCAGTCAACTCAAAAGTGCGTTGACCATTTGGACCCCGTAAGGCCTAGATGCGAAAATGTCGATAGTAGCATTACATTCCATGTTATTCATGGGGGTAATGATGGGAAAACTATAGTAGCAGGAGCTATGTGAAACTAATTATTGTTTTATCTTGGGGACATGGTCAAAAGGTAGAAGAGAATCAATATGCGAGAACTGCAAGTTCTTCTAAGAACAGGTCAAGATCCGACAGCTACCGACTAGGCCCAACATACATATCACAGGGACATGTGAGAAATTGCCGGAACTCCAGCCTTGGTCGCCGACCGTCGCCTGATTTAGTGTTGGACCGTCAATGAACAACCTATGTGTGACATCACACAGTCACTCTCAGCTCATGCTCATGAATGGAGCGTGCAATGAGGGGCAGAGACACATAAGCAGAGTGGACGTTGTCACGGGACACTTGTGTGCAATTTCACATCCCCTTCAACACGAATAGACAACGCCAAGTCACATGATTGCGTCATTAGACATACAAGGTTCCAATTCAGCGTCCCAGTTGGCACCTTGATGGTTCCTTGGCTTCTGGCCGGGGCAGCAGGCACGCGTTGCGAGACACCGGCAGACCCTACGGTGGTGGTTTGAGTGGGCAACATAAAGGACCTGCGAGATCTGCTCCTCGCTCATGGTTTTAGTTGCCATAGATTCAGTTGTCACCACTTCCATCGGTGGATGACGACCTCGGTTTTTCAAATGTGATGCGTGCAGGTCAAAGTGCTGTGTGGGCTCTCTCCAGCAAGAGTGCAATGCCATTGAGCTAAATAGTCTACAGCCCCCACCCCCAAAATGTCAGCTGAGGGACGTGGTTTCTGTACATAGCTTTTTGTATGTCAGAGAGGGGAGAGAACCCTTTCCTGAAACTGGCGGCTTTAAAGTGCTACCATGGGCGTAGGAGACCCATAAAATCTGTGCGGTGAGGGGAGAACAGGGGACACCTTGAGTACTTTGTTTTTTTTATTTATTTGTTGTGTTTTAGTCAAAGAACTCGACTTTTTACAAAATTAAAATAGCACTACGTATTAAATTACATATATCATCAATGTATAAAACAAGAGAAAAGAAAACAAGAACACAAGAAAATTAAGAAAAAGAAAAGCAGTTCAGAGTATAAAATCCTCCCAGCGATGGATATTTAGAGAGATCTTTCATAATACTCTCACCTGCGCTTTAAGCGCAGATGCTTTATGGAGTTTAGCCAACCCATCCTATCCTATTCCACTTGAACCATCAATGATGGCACATGAGTGTGCCCCTTTACAGCAGTTTATGGGCTGCAATCATACCTCGGCACCAGGGTATTCACTGGATTTACATGGATAGCGGAACAAGTGTTGTTTTGAATCTTGAGGCTCTGCTTTATTTTATTCTCGGTCACCCAGATGGCTTATGGTGGCCGCTATTAAAACTTGTCTACAACTCATTATTCAGCTGGTGGTGGGTACCAAAAATACAGTTACATCCCTATTTTAAAACATGCGTTGGCAACGCCAACCATTTGCGCTTTAATGTAGGCATGGAAAAGACCCTTGCCAAGCACCGCCATAGTGGTATTAGGTACCCACTGATGGTAGCAGCTGCAAAATGGTGCAAGTACCTGAACATTTAATAGCAGTGCCTGCCAAATGCCCAATATGTATAGACAAGCAATCACTTGCCATCGCTGGTTTTTAGCAGGACTTCAGTGAAGAAAATGCATAATGCTAATAGAGTGATTGATTGATTTTTGATTGATTGATTGTTTATTTGTATAGCACCTATACACAATGTATTTCAAAGCTCTTCAAGGGGGGGAAGTAGCATGGTAGAAATACAGTTACATTCTTACAGGTCCCTGAAACAATTAAGAATGTGAAGAATAACTATCATAATCAGCCTGATGACATTTCAGATAGTGCAAGTGCAATGAACAATTAAGGAGAAAAGCAGTGGATGAAGGCATCCCTGGATAAGACATTTGTATTACACCAGTATTGTGTTCCCAACTCCAATTAAGTTATTAACTACCCAGGGCTTTGTAGTAAACATCCCTAAGTCAGTGGCTTTATCTAAACCAGAACTGGCACTTTACGTGCACTTTATAGATCATTCTAGTGTTTTTTCAAAGGAATAGGTTATGGCGTAAAATGAGTCTGCGGCCTGCGTGGCATCCATCCACCAAAAACCCATGAAAGTTGCTAAAATAGCCCAAATGACATGATGTTGTGTAGCAAGGCAAGATGCCACGCACCTTGGCACCAGCTCCCACTACAGGACAGGTCAGAGGTGAATATATACCTCATTTAAGGTTAGTCCTGACTTCAGACCTAGGCTACAGGTAGGAGTGAGTGAAAAGGAAGTGGATGCAGGAACAGCCTGCTGTGATGTCTCTTCCTGGAGAGGAACCAGACAGAAGCGCAGATGACGCTGGGGCAGTGGGAGAGTGCCAAGGCCGAGCTCCCACGTTCCCTCTAATAAATCCTCCCCATGCCGGCCTGCACCTGGTAGAGCGGGGCACTTTGTGTATTATCAGGCCTAATCAATGTGCAGACAGATACGGTGTAGTGTATATATCTGCAATTGTTTCAACAAATGACTTCTAATCGTCCTCGTGCAGGCCTTGTGAGCGTGGATCAAGCGTTAGAAGAAGACGCATTTGCGACTCCACCCTTTATCCGGGAACATGAGGCGAGGCACCATTCTTCCTTGTACAAATCTCCCCTCTGTACCTTTCTCTACTCCATATTCTCGTCTGCTGTACACCCTTTTCTCCCAAGTCCCTTCCCTGCACACCGAGTCACTCCTCTGACACACTTCCCTCTGCACTTTCTCACTTGTCTGTACTTCTCTCTCATTTGCAAAACCTAAAGCTCCTCCTATGCCATTCTGCCATACATTCCCTGTGTTCTGGTCTTTGCTGCACCCCTCTCTCTCCAGCACACACTGGTCACCCTGTGCTGCAAACCATCCCTATCTTTCATCTGCACTTCGTTCTTGTTTTCATCTCTCCCCTCCCTTGCTTGTCTCTTTTTCTGTCCTCTACACCCTTTCTACCCTTTTTAACTTTGCAGTCCCACACTCTACTGAACCCCAGTCCCTCGCTTCCCATTCCCCCATGGCCAGCACCCTACAACTCTCATCTACACTTACTCAGCACTTTCTCCTCAGTCTTCAGAGCACCCTCGATATCCTGGCTTACATTTCACAGGTTTTCTCTTGCACGCCTTGCATGACCAACCACTCCATATAGCTTCTCAGAATAAGCTGGAACAGGCATGCCAGATCCATGACCTTAAAAGGGCCCATTGATACCTGCAAGCATTAACTCTTAAGAAATAGTCAGGAGCATGGATATTTGGAAGGGGGGGACAGACACAGAAATCACTAAATCCACGGACTGCCAAGGCTCTACCCCCAAAATCTGATCGCACTGCGACCACTCAAGTACGCTGACAGAAACAGCCAAGCTGAATAAAACAGGGTGAAGCTTAGCCAAGACCTACAGAAAATTAGCGCTTGATTTCTTTTAAGAAATGTGCAGAATAGGCTCCAACAAATGGTTTATTTTGGGCAGGGACAAACATGGTCTGTGCTGGTAATAGTTTGTTTTATGGAATATAATAACACTTTGGTCATAGCTCTTCATGCTAGATGCTTTCAGCTTCTAGACAATGTAATAGCAGGTATTATTACCCTCATTTGAACAGCACTGAATTTATGAAAGGTTAAGTGGACCCTGCTGCTGGGTTTGAACTAGCAAAATGCAGGTAGCCTTCATGTCAGAGACCAATCTTTAGGTTTGGTACCATCCAAACTTCAAGCAGGTGTGAGTTGGTGGAAAGAGGTGGAGGCGTGTGCGTTAAGTGAGGCCTACTGAAATTAGAGTATACATCAAGTGTTTTCCCTTGTCTACCTTAGACATTACTATGGAAAAGAGTACACATCCCACGTAGCAGCCCTTCTTGAGATTGGCTCATCCTCATTTTACTTTATATGGTTTCATGAGGATTTCGTATACAGTGTCAGGCTATCCCAGGCAGTGTCTGCACTTTGCGAGCCAGGCCTGGGGTACAGGGACATCTTGGAGAAAATCCAGTCTTTCCCAGATTGTGTGATCCTCGGTGAATCGTTGACACACCCCCCTCTGTGCATTATTTTCTATATATGTTTACTTGGGATCACCTAGAAATGACTCAGTTGGCAGCGTACACTATAAAGAAATGCCTCAATCGGAAATGTTCTAACAGAGTTTCTTGTTGCTCCATGTATGCTAAGCATGTTGAGTGAGTGTGAAGAAGGACAAAGTGTCACAGCAATAGATGTCACCTCCAGCTGGGGGACCGGGTCTCATTTCGGGAAGCAGTTATAGATACATAGAATTTGTAATGTTTTTTTTACAGAGAAACGTATCAGGTGCAGTCAGCGTGATCCAACTCTAAGGAAATAAACTAGAAACAATCTCAAAGTAACCTCACGGTTTAGGGGCACTAGTGTAGTGAAAGCAGCAAAAATAATCGTCACGTCCTTCTCCTTAAAAAAGGCAATACATAATATATTAAACGGTGTTGTGGCATTTGTATAGAAACTGCATGTACATGTCAATATGTACCAGCTCCCATTGTGCACCCTTGATCCTCTGCTGTATAGGTGAATGGCCTCTGTATGTTTTTGTGCGGCCTTGCAAGCCTGTGTTGGCCAATGCTTAGAGCTTAAATGTGATCCCTTGCTGCCCATCATTAAGGAACGAACAAAGAGCCATTCCGAATGTGATGTTCCTCTTTTGCAGGGGCTGGGCCACACTTTCATGAACTGAAAAACATGAGGGCGGCACTGGCAGGGCGTTAGGTTTTTCAATTCATGAAAGTGTGCCACTACCTACGTCTCATATACAGTTTATAAACATGCGCTGCACTTTGCTAACTGATCAGGGAATCCTGGCCTCTTCAAGTTTGATTGAAACATGAAGAGGCCAGGATTCCCTATTGAGTTTTGCAATGCGCCATGCATGTTTAGAAACTGTATATTTGACATTGGCACATTGAATTCACCCCAAATAAATCCACTGCCAACGTCAGATATACAGTTTATAAACATGCGCGGCACGTTGCAAACTGATCAGGGAATACTGGCCTCTTAATGTTTCATTAAGAGGCCAGAATTTCCTGATCAGTTTTGCAATTTTATTTTATTTATTTATTTCTTGTTGTAACACGCCACATGCCCGTGGACCTCAGGGCACACATGAAGACGAGACAAGACAGACTAACACAAGAGGCAGAAAAGGAGGGAAGAATCATAAGCGAGTTATTCAAGGTTGAAGAGGTGAGTTTTTATGGCTCGTTTGAACACAGTATAGATTTGGATCTGCTGTATCCGAGCTGGTAGTGTATTCCAAAGAAGGGGACCCTGAGCATCAAGGGTGGTACCTCCAAATTTAGCTGTCCTAAATCTGGGGTGTTTGAGGATGACCGCAGTAGATGAGCGAAGATTCCTCTTATTTGACTTGATACTAATGCGTGCTGACAGATATGTAGGACTGCTGTGGCTCAGGCATTTGTGTGTCGTTGTTAGTACCTTGTGTGTTATACGATGTTTGACCGGGAGCCAATGAAGCCTTTTCCTAAAGATGGAGATGAGAGTACGACGAGATTGGTTGTAGATAGTACGCACAGCGTTATTCTGGGCCACTTGTAGAGATTGAATGTTGGAAACTGTGGTACCAGATAGAAGACTATTACAGTAGTCTAATCTAGAATTAATCAGTGCCGTGGACAGGAGAGTACAGTTTTTTTCAGTGATAAATGGGCAAATATATCCTATTCGCTTGTTAATGAGTCCGCAGCTAGACTTGATGCTAGAAACGTGGGACTTCATAGATAGATCTTCATCAAGAACGACTCCTAGTGTCTTGACTTTCTTTTGGATGCGATGATATTATCAGCAATAGGGAAGCTGGCATAGTTAGGATCAAGTTTAGTCCGGATGCTTTTAGATGACACTATTAGGAGTTTGGTCTTTTTATCATTCAAGGCCAGGGAGTTGCAGGCCATCCAGTCCTGTATGGCTTTGTATATGTTATTGATGATTCCGACATGCGCCGCACGTGTTTAGAAACTATATCTGACATTGGCACAGCCGCACATTCGCTCCAATAAATACTTGCCATGTCGCCCTGCACCTGGGAGAGGAGGGGGTGGCACTTGACTGACTTACTTTATGCTCTGCCTGTTCTCACTCGATAATACACATGCTGTCACGAGCACATAGTGACTGCAGCACGCATCGCTGACTGGCTTCTCCTTCGTTCTGAAAAACGAAGGCTGAGGCTGCGCAGCAGTGCACTGCACAGGCAGGGCACATGCAGTTTGTTTGTTCCCTGGCGTGGGCACGTTCATTATGCGCAGGCGCGGGGTAGAAGCTGAAGTTGCAGACAGTCAGTCTACTGTAAGCTTGCAAAAGTAAAAAGTAGACTCTTCTTTAACTTTTGCAAGCTTACATGACAACTGCAGCCAGCATTGCAGGCTACAGTTGTATTTTACAGCAGATACACAAATAATCTGGGGGGGATAAAAGCTATCATATCCCCCCCACTTAAAATTGTGGGGGGGGGGATTTGTCCCCTCCATTCCCCCCATATCCTACGCCCATGAGTGTTACTGTGTTCGGTATACAGTCTTTATAACAAAAAATAAATAAATTCATTTATAGCGAAAAATAAATAATGAAAAAAATAACGAAACTATTTGTGTGGGATGGGGTAAAGGGTTAAATCTTGTGGGCAAGTGGTTGGGGTGGGATTTTAGCTGTGGGAAACGGGTTTAAAAAAACAATTTTGTTATTTTTTGTCGTTATTTTTGTTTCGTTATATGTTCATTTGTTATAAATTGATGTGTTAATAAGACATGTAACCACTGTGTTCATGCAGAAACATTTATCTGCACAAACGCAGCAAAACTTAAAAGCTGCTAGTCAAGAAAGGTTTCCCTTACCTCTCTGCCTATCAAAAATCAAATGCACACCTCAGACCCCTCCCCATCGATGCAAACAAACCTAAAACCATGTTATGTCTTCTTTCGCATTAGAGGGGAGGGGTCTGATTTGCACACTTGCTTTTTGTTAGGCAGAGAGGCGAGGGAAGCCTTTTCTGAAACTAGTAGTGTTAAAGGGTGTTGCATGTTAGCTCATTATGTATGTATGCATCTGTGTAGGAGTGCGTATGTAATGTATGTGTGAATGAGTGTGTGTGAATGAGTGTATGATGTAATGGGGCTGGGTGCGCATGTAAATGAGCAAGTGTATAGTGAATTGGATGTTTAAATGAGTGAGTGGATGTGTAATTGTGTGGGTGTGCGTGTGTATGCCCTTAGGGGTAATACTGGGCCGCTACAATTTAATACTTGAGCCTCACGCCAGACAACCCTTGGGGTAGAACAGAGGGGTTGTGGAGCCTTTAAGTTTGCCCTGCCTACTTTCTAAAGTGGCCCCTCCCATCACCAGTTAACCCCCAAAATGTAGGTTTTGTTGCACCCCTGCTATGCAGTTACCATTGCATTGTTCCCTTAATTTGGGTGACAGTCCACAGAGTCGTCTCAAAGGTGGCGCTGCCCTGTCCATTTTTTATGCTTTGTCCTTTTTTCTATGGCCTGTCCACTGTTACAGCAGGGGTCCTGGTGCTGTGCGTTTGTACGGTGGCACAGTAGGTCAACCTGCATAGGTCTCTACCTCTCGAGTCAGAAAGGCGGGTGAAAACACACAATTCTGTTTTAGGCGCGTGAGAGTCCATTCAAGAGAATGGACAGATAAATAGTTTGGCGGGTGTATGAACACTTTCTCTGGCGGGTGACACCCGCCAAAAGCAGGTGAGTTGAGAGGTATGGGCCTGTGAGGAGGGTTGCCAGGGCACATTCTGTGGAGCAGTAGGCAGTTATTCCTTAGCTTTCCAGGAGCAGAAGAGTCCAAGTTTCGGCTCTCAGCCTTGCTCACGAGTTAAGCAGATGAATGTTCAGGGGTCTCATGAACCTTTGCACCTTGTTGGCCCGTGGTTGGCAAGGCATTGATCCAGGTGTGTTTGCACTGAAGCAATCAAGGTCACTTTTATTCTCAGCCTTGGGTTGGCGGCACATTTTAATTACCCTGGACTTGGCTTGGGTTGTTGTGATCTTTTCACATTTTGGAATCATGATTTCTGCACGGGTGGACGGCACTGTGCCTACCTCATGATTTCTGGGGTAGTCCTCTATAAAACTAGCAGATATGTGCCCAAGGGAGGGAACAGACGTCTGTGCTGACCTTCTCCCAAAGTCTCCTTCCTCTAACCTTACGGAGTATAAGCAAAGGCCAGGAGCGGATTGTCCAAAAACGGTGATGGGGCATGACCCACCATCCATTATGGATGAGCCAATGCAAAACCAGTAAAAAACAGAGTGATCTTTTAGCTGCAGTGTGCAGCTCACAGAGCACTCCCGAAACAGCTCTGTTATGTGAGTTGCGCCCTTGGGGGTGGAAGGATAGCTCAGGGGCAACCTGATTGTCTTGGTAGCAAGACAACGCAGCACAACACAGATTCAAATCCTGATACCGTGCTTAGAAACCACTCCTGGTATTAAGTGCATTATGAATGAACAATTATAATTATAACCTAGATGTGCATAGTGTGAGAAACCCTAGGGTATTCTCCCAAGTAAACCTCGGGAAGCCCTTTCCAGGTGGCCAGGGGAGGGCTGGCGCTCTCAGACCCCAACCCTGGGGGTGGACGAGTGAGGGAGGATCACCAGTGTCAGGGAGTCCGGGGTTGTGCTCGGGGGAATGTCCCAGGCGAGACACAGTACTATACGGGAGAAAGGGATGAGGAAGACAAGGTCACAAGGCTTTTATGGGCTGTATCAACTCTACGTCCCTTGCATCCGATAAACTTCCTTTTTGAGAATCCACCATCCCCTCCTCTTCTGGTGAATCACATCCCGTTGTAGTCAGAAACCATCTTTCTCAGAATCCTTGTTTTTCTGTTCACTATCCGAATACTCCCAATCCTTCTTCCCGTCCCTCTGATTATTATTTCCCGCACTCCCAACCTGCTCAGGAAAAGTACTACAGTTCTCACAATCCCCCTTGTTTATTTCAAAATCCCAGCTATTCCCGTTTGCCCCGCAAACCCTACCAATCCCGTCCCTCTGATTGTTTTCCGAATCCCCAGTCAAAATTGACCAACAATTACAGATCCTCCAAAACCTACCCTTCTGAAATCACCCCCCCCCTCCCCTGGAACAAAGACTATAATTCCCCTTTCCAACACAAACACTGTTTAAACTCATGAAAGACAGCGGGCTTGTAATAAAACGGTTTACCTAACATGTCCCGACACAAAGGTCAGGCAAAGTCACGCAATTGACTTAAATCACACACACCTGATGGCCCTTCCTTTTCCCCACAGGGATAAAAGGTGGACCAGCAGAGCACAGTACGAGGAAGGCAGACTGCACGACGAGACAGCGGAAGTTCAAGAGGAGGAGAAAGGCAGCAAATAACGAGAGGCTGACGAGGAGAGATACGACCTTGCCCTTTTCAACAAAACCCCCACGAACCCTCAGCTGAGAGAAAAACGAATGACTGAGGACAATAGCCCACCTGTGCTGCAGCAGATGTCAATGGTGCACGGAGCGTATCAATGCCAATAAGCCAGAACGAGGGACACTCCTGCTTCTGTGGTACCAGCCTTGACACCAATAAAGAGGAAAGCCACGCGGTTCATCTTAGCCGGTGAGTCGAGGGGAGAGCCGATAACTGGGCAGTGGTGAATGAAAGTTGCAAAGTGAGGAAGTTTAAAGAACTGTAAAAGTGTAAAGGCGAGACCAGCTGCAGAAGGGGATCGGCACCATGTGGGTGCTGCTCCGAGAAACTCCGTAGGAGAGCTGCAAAATAGGTCAAAGTGGTCATACAGGAGGTCAAGCAAAGTCCCCATACAGTCGAAAGCCTTTGATCTATGAACTTTAAAGAAAGCAAGGGAAGTGAATCCCATAAAGATTGAAGAGTGAATGTGAAGGTGAAGTTGGCAAGCGTGAACCTAGAAGAGGGATGCTAAGGAGAAGGTAGTAAAGTTTAAAGTCCCAAGAAACATTGTATTGACAAAAGTGAACCCAGCCGAGGTATGTCTATTGGATCTGTTTAAAAAGACATTACGATTAGCGAATGCTGGAAAACCATAGTGAACCCGGTGGAGGGAGGCTAACAGCCGAGAGGGGTACGAGCCCGAATGAGGGAGATTCAGGGGTGAAGCCATCACCTAAAGTCCATTAAGAGAAGGAACTATTTGATTTGTGGAATACAATTTGTGAAGGGTCAGTGCCCGGAAGAGAGGGACCCAGGGGTGAATCCATCACCCGAGAAATACATAGACCAGAACTTTGTGTTTGTTTGTTGCTTTTCTTGATAATACTATCAGGCCCGCGGATTAGGAAAACATAACCCAGAGGTCTTGATATCGATAAAAACTGTTTTAGGATCCAAACCCCGAAGCAGGAGATCTGAGAGGTGAAAACCGATCACCCAAGACCAGAGAGACCAGTGGTCAGCGCCCAGAAGAGAGGGGGAAGGGGTGAAGAACCCTCACCCAAAGTAAAACCAGGAAACAAACTTTCATTTTGTTGAAGGAACTTTTATTTTGTTATTGAATAAGTCAGGCGCTCGAAGTCAAGAGACTTTCAAGGAAACAAGATTTGGTAATCGACGGTCCCGATAGCTGCAAGTGGAACTGTCGACTCATTCTCGGAAAGTGTGTACTGTGCTCCAAGATCCCATTTTACCCTGTGCTCAAAACGTGAGGGAAGGGAGATCCAAGCTACTGCATCCTGACATATTATTGGTGAACACTTCTTTCTTTTCTTGAAATCCATCCCACACCCTTTTTTGTATTAGTTGTAAGGTTTGGCAAAAGGTTTCTTAGTATAGGCCCTTTTTATTTGACACAACGCCACAAGGACTGCCTTATTTTCATTTGATAGTTGACGCTTGCTCCCATCTTAGATTTAGGTTTAGATTAGGCGTTTTTCCAACCAGCATACAGTTTAATAAACACCCTTGCACTTTGATCACTTGTGTCTGTCTTTACTGTTGCCACAATGAGTTCCTTACATATGGTGTTAATAGTGGGATTTGATCCAATTGATAATAGTTGGAGAACCCCATAACCTGTAGAGAATCCAAATGGAGACCTCCATACCCCTTTGCAATCCTCAGAAATCTTAGAATCCAAAGACAAACCCTATCAAAACCCTTTTGCCCTCAATGGTTACAAACCAATAGAGAGCATGACACCTCCCTTCCTGTCCTTGGAACATAAAATAAGAGTCCAATTTTCCCCCTTAATATTTTAAGTTATTTTTCCCGACTGAAAAATGATAGAAGGAAATAGCTATCGTCCCGATATCCCTACACCTAGCACATCCCAAAGTCCTTCCTTTTGGGTTGCATGGGGCCCCAACGTTTTTCAAATGACTCATGGACAGAATATTACAGCCTTATTCTGATTTCTGTGTGGCCTATATTGACGACATAGTCATTTATAGTAAAACTTGGGAAGATCATCTTTTCCATCATTCCACTAATATGAGAACCCTCTGAGAGGCCGGCTTAACTGCCAACCCAACAAAAGGTAAGCTGGCTCAGTCAGCAGTGAAATACCTAGGATCCTTTGTAGGCAATTGTAGTGAACAGCCCCAGCAATAAAAAGTGAAGGCCTTCCTAGATGCTCCCAAACCCAAGACCAAGAGAGATCTTGGGGCATTCCTAGGTTTGATTGGATATTATCGCAGGTTTATCCCAAGTTTTTCAGATAGAACAGCCAGACTGACAGATAAATGAAGAAATGCGAAACCCCACAAAATTTGTTGGACTGATGAGGACGATGCTCGTTACAATAACCTGAAACAAACCTTATGCCAGAATCCTATATTAAAAGTAGTAGACTTCTCAAAGGATTTCGTATTACAGACCGATTCCTCCCTCACAGGGTTAGGAGCAGTATTAACTCAAAAACACAATGGATTAGAACACCCCATCCTATTCACTAGTCTTAAACTCTTCCCCTGAGAGAACTACTCTATGTTGGAACTGGAAGCTCTTGCCATCAAATGGGCAATTCTCCATCTAGGATACTACCCTCTAGGGAGAAAATTCACACTCATTACTGATCACTCACCTATGGTATGGAAAAATCAACGAAATAACTCTAACCCTCGAGTCATGCGATGGTTCTTAGAACTGCGACCCTACTATTTTACTGTGGAACACCAAAAAGGTAAACAACAGGGGAACGTTGATTTCCTTTCCCGGTTTCCCTGCAAAACAGATGCGGCTATATAGGGGAAGGGTATTTGAGGAACCAAAGTGTGTCCAACTGTCACGGTCGATACCTCCAACCATCAGGTACAGACCACCCTGCCCAAGGCGTTGGGTCCCATGGGGGCCTTGAAGGCCCCAAGGAATCTTGCAGGGGCTTCCTGGACTCGGTCCTGGCGCCGTTGGCGCCAGGCTCATACTGCCATCACCAACATGGCACGTTTCAGACCCAGAGAGGCACGTGCGAACCAATATGAGGCAGGGTGAAGGGATTATTTGCCGTGGGACTATTTGCTTGGGAGTGGTTGCTGGAACTATTTTCAGAAGACTATATAAGCCACACCCTTCATACAGAACACGCTTCGTGTTATTCTGCACTCCTGCAGCATAACGCTCACCGTGTCTGCAGCACCAGGCCAGCCATCGGCCACGCCCGTCCAGTGGTCTCGAGCTACCTGCAAAGAAGAGTGAGAAAGAAGAGCAGAACAAGATACTTACCAGTCTCTTCATCGCGGCCGCTCGGGAGTCCATGCTTCTTCAGAACTGAAAAGGAAAGAACATCAGATTAGCCTTGCAGACCACACGCTCTTCATCGCAGTTCAGCGCCGCACTAATACTTACCAGCGAATCATCAGAACGTCATCACTCGATCTCCGCTTCATCTTCCGATCACCGCTCCGGGACTGCTGCATCTGTAAAACAGAAAGAAGACATCAGGTTCCCAGAGCAGTGGGAAGGACTCATTCCGACTTCTAATCCTGCACGAGGCAGCTCTCACCTGAAGGCAGCAACCCTCACGGGCTCACAATTCTTCATCACGCAGCCTTTGTTCAGGAGATTCCGCACCTGCAGAATACAAAAGCAGCTGGTCAGTTGTGCAGAAAAACAGTATCGGGTGGAAAGACTTTGGCATAGCACTGGCGCAAATCTTACCTTGGGAAGCCAGCTACCAAGAACCTCGCCCCATCGTATGCACGAAGAGGGAATCTGTAAAGAAAGGTACAGAGTTAACTTTTGCAACTTGAACTCTTAGCTATCCATATCTTTGGAATAAGACTTACCATAGAGTCACAGTTGGCTGGAACTTTCAATAGGATCAGTGAAATAACTAGATCCTAGAACTACGATGCACCCCTGCGAACAGTGGCAGGACAGAGAACCCGCTATTCATAACTCAAAGGCAAGCCTGCTTTCGTATCGGAGGGGAGTACAAGACACCACTCACCACCAGATCATCCAGCTCCGTTTGGCGCCCCTGTGGAGATCAGGTGAGCGTAACAGAACGCGAAGCCTACACACAAATCTCTACCTGGGCGCCATGGAAACCCCAGAGACAGACCAATTAGCCCAGCTTTTAGGTGAACTCAGAGCAGAGGTGCGCTCGGCTAGACAAGAGATTAACGCTTTACGAAGCTAACTGATTGTAGCGAAAGAGCGCACCGATGATTTAGCCCGGCAACTACTCCAGGCTCAGGCTGGCCACACACCGTTGCCAACAATGGGAGCTTCAGTCCCAACCCAGTCCAGTAATCCAGTGCAAGTGGTCCTTCCAAGAGCCATACCTTTGGCTCCACCTGAACGCTTTGCGGGCGATCCTAAGCTGTTTGCGGTTTTTATGAACCAGTGCCGTCTACACTTCCTATGCAGACCAGGGACCTTTCCGAATGACCAAGCTAAGGTGGCCTTTATGCTTTCATACCTCAGTGGGAGTGCAGCGGATTGGTCCATACCGCTAGTGAATCAAGACAACCCCCTTCTTCGAGACTTTCAAGGATTTCAGCAGAATGTGGAGAAGTTGTTTGCTCGGCACTCCCAAGGTCAAGCCTTGGATAACGAACTGCTCTCTCTTCGTCAAGGGAACCAAGACCTGTTAACTTATATTGTGATCTTTAACAGACTAGTGGTGGAATCCAGTTGGCCGGAGGAAAAAAGGGTCACGTTATTTCATCGTGGGTTGAGAGGTGAGCTAAAAGATGTCTTGGCTCAAGTGGTCAACCCACCTCACGATTGTTCGGAATACATTGACCTAGTGGTACAACTAGATCATAGACTGCAGAACCGGAAAGTTGATCAAACTAGATTTCAGAGTCAAGTGTTTGTGCGTCCTAAAGATACCACTGCCAAGACTACAGACACGTCGGAACCCATGCAAAAACGGAGGTGTGCGAGGACCGCTATCTAAGTCCGAAAGGGATTAGAGAATACAACAATAATTGTGCTTATATTGCGGCACGGCAGGCCATTTCCTCTGAGACTGTCCAGTGAAACCACCCAAGAAAGCAGTCGGGGTTGCTGACAAGGTTAGCACTGAACCTGAGTCGGAAAACTACCCTGCCCCTTTGCTTGTCGAGCAAGAAGGGTAACCAGACCTCACATCTAGCCTTGCCAATCATCCTCATCAGCCACCAGCACCCGTCTCGTATGCATGCGGTCAGAGCTTACATCAACAGTGGAGCTATAGGTAATTATATGGATCAGGAATTTGCTTCAAGGATGAGTCTATCTCTTTGCCCAAAGGCAACAACTGATCTGGTCACCACAGTCGACGGAACAGAGATCTCTTCTGGTCCAGTAACGCACTCGACGAGGGAGATGACACTGTTGTGCCAAGACGGACATTGAGAAACCATTGTATTTGACTTAATTAAGGCCCCCCAATTTCAAGTGATCCTGGGTATGCCGTGGTTAGAAACACATAATCCTTTTATAGACTGGCGAGAGAAGAGGTTGACCTTCGCAAATTGTGCTCATGCCTGCTACCCAAAAGAATCCAAGGCAATTGCAACAGTCACAAGTCCGACAAACCGACTACCTCAGGAATACCAGGACTTTCAGTATGTCTTTCAGAAGAACCAAGCCAACACCTTACCAGCCCATAGACCGTATGATTGCCAGATCGACTTAATACCTGGCCCTCAGATCCCATGTAGTAGAATCTACGCACTCACGGAACCTGAAAATCTTCACCTAAAACAATATCTGGACCAGTACCTGGCTAACGGCTTCATTCGTCCATCCAAATATCCAGCGGCTTCGCCCTTATTCTTCGTCCCCAAACAGTAAGGAGATCTAAGGACTTGTATAGACTACCGCGCATTAAACCAGGTGACAATTAAAAACCAATATCCCCTGCCTCTAATCCCGGAACTGCTGGACCAAGTAAAAGAAGCTCAAATTTACACTAAGTTGGATCTTCGAGGGGCGTACCATCTCGTAACAGTTAAAAAGGGGGACGAATGGAAGACCGCCTTCCACATTAAGTATGGGCTCTTCGAATATCAAGTGATGCCCTTTGGGCTTTGAAATGCCCCAGCAGCCTTTCAATATTTTATGAACAATGTCCTTCGAGAGCTGATCGATGTTTGTGTCAACGTATATATTGACGATATCCTAGTGTACTCAGCTTCTAAGCAGGATCATGTGAAACACGTCCGCGCCGTACTTGAAAAACTCCTGCAACATAAGTTGTATGCTAAATTGAAAAAATGTTTCTTCCATGTTACAGAGGTCAAGTTTCTTGGTTTCCTTCTAACTCCATGTGGTGTTCGTATGGACTCAAGGAAGGTGGACGCTATCCTCAAATGGCCCTCTCCAACTTCAATTAAAGGAGTTCAGAGTATTCTTGGATTTGCAAACTTCTATCGCAGATTCATCCCTGGCTTTTCACAATTGGTGCATCCCATCACATCCTTATTACGAAAGAACAAACGCTTCCATTGGTCGGACGAAGCGGAAAAGGCCTTCCAAGACTTAAAAGGAAAATTCACCTCAGCTCCAGTCCTAAAACGCCCTCGCCCGGATCTCCCATACGTAGTAGAAACTGATGCTTCTAGTTTTGCGATGGAAGAAGTTCTTTCCCAGAAAGATCCGGAGACGGGTCAACTTCACCCAGTGGCCTTTTGGTCGCGAAAATTCACAGCACCAGAACTGAACTATGCCGTAACCGGTAAAGAGCTGCTGGCCATCAAGGCAGCATTCAAGGCTTGGCGGCATTATCTCCTAGGGGCCAGACACACCATTACTGTGATTACAGATCACCGAAATTTACAGCACCTAAAGTCGGCCAAGGCTCAGTCTTCTCGTCAGCTCCGATGGGCACTATTTTTTGCAGAATACGATTTCGTGATCACTTACTGACCTGGTTGCCGAATCGGCAAAGCTGATGCGCTGTCTCGCATAGGGATGGAAGAAGGATATTCAAATCCAGATCCGGTACCCATCATCCCGGGAGGGAGAATCCTTGGAATCACTACCACATTGACCCTGGACAACATCCACAAGGAAATTCCACGCCTCCTCGATTCCAAGGCCTTACAAGACTGGTCGACCAAAAGTGAACACCATTCAGTTGTCAATCATTTACCTTATTTCCAAGGACGTCTCTACTTGCCTAGTAAGTAGCTTCAAAAACAGGTAATCTCAAATTATCATGAGTCATTGGTAGAAGGTCACCCTGGAATTGTAAAAATTGAAGCCAAGATCAAGAGACATTTTTGGTGGCCGACATGGCGCAAGGATATCAAACAATTTGTGCTTTCGTGCGGCATTTGTGCTCAGAACAAGGCCCAGAAAAAGAAACCACCCGGTCTACTTCAGCCTCTAGGTGTACCACCTACACCCTGACATACGTTGTCTCTTGATTTCATCATGGATCTGCTCCCCTGTAATGGTTTCAGCACCATATTGGTGGTGGTGGACCTGTTTTCTAAAATGGCCCCTTTCATTCCGTTAAAAGGTTTGCCCTCCGCTTCAATCTTGGCGAAAGAATTTCTAGAACAAATTGTTCGGATACATGGATTCCCCTCCGTCTTAGTCTCAGATCGGGGCAGTCAGTTTATCTCTCAATTTTGGAGAACATGTCAATTGGCCCAGATTGACTTAAGACTTTCGACCAGCCACCATCCCCAAACAGACTGTCAAACCGAAAGAACCAACCAAACTCTGGAACAATACCTATGGTGCATGTTACATCAAACTGAAAGCAATTGGAAAGACATTTTATGGATTACTGAGTATGCCAACAATAACTCTTTGCATTCCAGCACGGGGCAAACTCCATTCTACACAATTTATGGAATGCATCCACGAACCTCAGAACTCGACCCACCTCAACATTTAGAAATGCCTGCCATAAGCAGCCTAAATGCAACCATCACCCAAGCTTTCAAAAGAGCAACAGAACATCTGAGGCAAGCTAAGGAAAGGTTCAGGAAATTTGCAGATCAACATAGGAGTGAAGCTCTGAAATACCAGATTGGAGATGTGGTTTGGTTAGCCTCCAGACATATACCACTAAAAGGAACCCACACGTTTAACCCCAGGTATTTGGGACCATACACCATCAAGGCCATCATCAACCCTGTGGCAGTAAAACTGGAGCTACCCCCGAACATGCGAGTCCATCCCGTATTTCACGTCTCCCTGTTGAAACCAGTACAACCAGGAACTCGGATAACGAAACCGCCAAAACCCGTTTTGGTAAATGGGGAACCAGAATTCGAGGTCAAAGACATTATAGACTTAAAGTGGGTCGAATCAAAACTTTTCTACCTAGTTGATTGGAAAGGCTATGGTCCCCAAGAAAAGTCATGGAACCAAGTGACCAAGTGACTTTTTTCATGCACCACGCCTAGTGAACCGTTTCCATCGAAACTACCCAACCAAATCCGGACCAGTGGGACAAACCCCTTTGGGAGGGGCCTTGGGGGGTGGGGGGGAGTGCTGTCATGGTCCATACCCCCAAACATCAGGTACAGACCACCCGGCCCAAGGCGTTGGGTCCCATGGGGGCCTTGAAGGCCCCAAGGAATCTTGCAGGGGCTTCCTGGTACCAGGCTCATACTGCCATCACCAACATGGCACGTTTCAGACCCAGAGAGGCACGTGCGAACCAATATGAGACAGGGTGAAGGGATTCTTTGCTGTGGGACTATTTGCTTGGGTGTGGTTGCTGGAACTACTTTCAGAAGACTATATAAGCCACACCCTTCATACAGAACACGCTTCGCGTTATTCTGCACTCCTGCAGCGTAACGCTCACTGTGCCTGCAGCTCCAGGTCAGCCATCAGCCACACCCGTCCAGTGGTCTCGAGCTACCTGCAAAGAAGAGTGAGAAAGAAGAGCAGAACAAGATACTTACCAGTCTCTTCATCGCGGCCGCTCGGGAGTCCATGCTTCTTCAGAACTGAAAAGGAAAGAACATCAGATTAGCCTTGCAGACCACACGCTCTTCATCGCAGTTCAGCGCCGCACTAATACTTACCAGCGAATCATCAGAACGTCATCACTCGATCTCCGCTTCATCTTCCGATCACCGCTCCGGGACTGCTGCATCTGTAAAACAGAAAGAAGACATCAGGTTCCCAGAGCAGTGGGAAGGACTCATTCCGACTTCTAATCCTGCACGAGGCAGCTCTCACCTGAAGGCGGCAATCCTCACGGGCTCACAATTCTTCATCACGCAGCCTTTGTTCAGAAGATTCCGCACCTGCAGAATACAAAAGCAACTGGTTAGTTGTGCAGAAAAACAGTATCGGGTGGAAAGACTTTGTCATAGCACTGGCGCAAATCTTACCATGGGAAGTCAGCTACCAAGAACATCGCTCCATCGTATGCACGAAGAGGGAATCTGTAAAGAAAGGTATAGAGTGAACTTTTGCAACTTGAACTCTTAGCTATCCATATCTTTGGAATAAGACTTACCATAGAGTCACAGTTGTCTGGAACTTTCAATAGGATAAGTGAAGTAACTAGATCCTAGAACTACGACGCACCCCTGCGAACAGTGGCAGGAAGGAGAGCCCGCTATTCGTAACTCAAAGGCAAGCCTGCTTTCGTATCAGAGGGCAGTACAAGACACCACTCACCACCAGATCATCCAGCTCTGTTCGGCGCCCCTGTGGAGATCAGGTGAGCGTAACATTAACTTACTAGTCCCTGGGGATCTCTCTCTCTCAGGTGGCCAGGGCATGGCCACTGCCTTTGGATCCAGACCCTGGGGGTGGACCAGTGCAGGAGGGTCACCTGGGTGAGGGATCTTCAGGGAGTGGATGTAAGGCAACCAATGGTGAGACGTGGTTTCCCCCCCTTTCCCATGCCCATACCCAACTTCCCCAGCCAACTCCACCCCACAACTTTCTACACAAACACTGGGCCGAGGAAGAGGAGGACAGAGTAAAGAGGCTAACACTTGCATATCTCATTGGACATGTCCCGTTAATCAGGTCAGACAAAGTCAGGCACTTGACGGTAATCACATACATCTGATTGTAAATACTGGAGGGGGGTTATCTGTACTCCTGCCCTCTATTTGGAAGAGTAGAAAGACAAAGCACCCCAGCTAAGATTCTCTATTCGGTATCGATGGTCGAGCAATCAATTAAGCTCTCAGAAGGTGATGCGAGCTGGTTCTTAAGTACAGTGTAGTCCCCAAGCTCCCACAAAGGAATGTCCACACACTATGTTAGTGATAACACAGTTCTTTATGTAAATAAGATTCAGATTATATACACATACAATAACACACTTTGTACTCGGGCAATACTAAGATGATAAATGTACAATTTCTATGTGGTATCACAATTACTCTTTGACTCCATTAAAATGCACCAACTGCTGACAGTTTCAAATGGCATACAAATCAATAGTAAAAGCTATCAACCATAGACTTGGGAGGAAAACAATTTGGTTAAACAATTGGCAGAATACTTGGCCCCTACCACTAGGCACAGTTCTGTGTGAGGATCCCCCCCACCTGGGCAACCTGTAAATAAAGTATACCGACAAGCCCAATCCATATATTGTTTAGCAGAGTTTTATTTCCTTCTACAAATGTTCTACTAGCCCAATGACCTGGTTTAGCAGAGTTCGACGACAGGTCGTCGACAGATCCCTTCTTGAATGAACTCCCTTTAAGGCAGGAGTCACGGATCGTCGAGATTCCTCAAAGAAAGGGGAGAACAATGTTGTCAAGGCAGCAGCTTCAGTCCTTGCGGTGCTTGTCGACAATCGGTCGTGGACGTCCTGCGGAGATGAGGCATGTGGTGCACCTCGACGATGATAGTTAGTTGCCGCAAAGAGTCAATGAAGAACGTTGGCCCAGCAAGGGTGTCGGGTCGTCGGCATTTGACATCAGCGATCAGGACTTGACCACGGTTGGCTTTCGGATCTTCGTCGGCGTCTTTGAGGACTTCGAGTGGGGACAACCCACCATTGGATTCTCCTCGGTTCGTCAGTGACCTTGACTTTATCTCGTGGGACAAAGTGGTCGACGGTGAGGGAGTCCTTGATTCAAATGTCTTAGGCAATGGAGCGTTGCGGTTCCGGTGGATGAAAATGGTTGTCGACGGCGATGGACTTCAATGTCCTGGCACTTCGCTTCAGATTCCTCGGTGGTCCCTGTCGCCGGTCGGCAGCCTTTCGATGACTGACTTCCAGGGAGCCTTGGTGAAGGTTAGCTGGTGCACGATATTCCCTCGTAGCTCGGGAAGAGGTCTCCTAGCCAGGTCCTCTCTTGGATCAGTACTCGAAGGCACGACAGCTTTCAGATTGCATCGAAGGAAAGCAGCAGCAATTCTTCTTCTTCCGGGATCGGCTTCGAGAGTAAGCATCAAGTTTCGACTTCACCTTCTCAACAATTCCATTAAGTGAGAGATCCCCAAATATACCATTCTGTCTCTCATTCACACTGCTGGGCCGAGCTCAGCAGCCAATCATTCAACGGGGCATTCATGCAGGCCGGCAGCCAATCAGGCTCACAGTGCATTCAGGCCATTCTTCTCCATCCAGACACTCACAACAAGGAATGTGGATTGGGACAAGTACCCAGGCGTTCAGCACTCCACACTGCATTCATACCAGTTTCGGGCAGGGCTGTCTCAGTCATTGTGTTCCACACCAGAAACCAGGCACCCATAGCATGAAATGTATATTGGTCACACACTCCATTCACCCAGGTCCCACCCCAAGGGTGTACCCACAACATACAGTCATCGGGAAGGCTCCAGCCAGTCTGGCCTGGACTTCCCCACAATACAATATGGAACTTCCACCCAGCAGCCAGTCGGGGGGAAAAGACAGAGTCAGGGCTTCCCAGGACTTTGGGAAAACAAGGTAACAGGCAATAGAAAGCCAAAAGCCACAGGGGCCATCTTGTCTCCTATCAGGAATCAACTGACTTCAATGGCAGGGCCTGGGTATCCCAAAATGGAGGATACTCAGAGCACCTGTCCAATTCAGCATGGAGCCGGCACCAGCCCATACCCTGCTCTGTGGGCCACACACAGGTGCCCAAAAACATACACTTGGGGTACGGGGTTGTACCCCCACCCATGGGTGCCATAAGGGTATCCCAAGGGTCTGTTCAACAGGACCAAAAAGAGGAAGAGCTGCACTGCCAGGAGTCCTGCATGGAGACGGTCAACATACCTTCTGGAAAGTCCATCCGCATTATCATGACTCTTCCCTGGCCCATGCTTAATGGTGAAGTCTAGCCCTGGCAAGCTAATGGACCACCAGAGCAGTTTTTGGTTTTTACCCTTCATCTGCATAAGCCATTTTAAGGGCTTATGGTCTGTTTGGACCTTGAAGGTAGACCCTGTAAGGTAGGGCCTAAAATGCCTAAGGCTCCAAACTATGCTAAAACATTCCTTTTCAACAGTAGCCCAACTAAGTTCTCTACCCTTCAGTAGTCTACTGATGAATATGATAGGATGTTCCCTCCCTTTGTCATCTAACTGGGACAAGACTGCTCCAATTTCGGTGTCGAAGTCATCAGTCTGAACGATAAAGTGTTTGCTGTAATCAGGCGCACACAACACAGGTGCCCTACACAGACTTTCCTTCAAGCCAATAAAGGCCCTCTGACAGTCTTCCATCCAGCTAACCTTCCTCAGTTGTTTGGGTGAAGTCAGAGCTGTCAGAGGGGCAGCAATGGTTCCATAGTCCGCCATGAAGTTGCAGTAATGCCCAGGGAGGCCCAAAAAGGCTCTCACCTGGGTTTGAGTAGTGGGAGTCTCCCAGTCATGTACATCCAGTACTTTACTGGGGATAAGTTGGATTCAGCCCCCTCCTACTTCATTACCAAGATTAGTGCCCTTCCCTTGAGCTATCTGGCAATTGGTGGCCTTGATAGTGAGCATAGCCCTTTTCAAGGCCTGCAACACCTTATTCAAATTAGTCAAATGCTCATCCCAGGTGGAACTGTAGACAGCAATGTTGTCTAAGTAGGCCACACAAAAGGCCTTCAGCTCACTGAGTGCATGGTTGACTAATCTTTGGAAGGTGGCAGGTGCGTTTTTCAACCCAAAAGGCATGACTCTAAACTGGTAGAGTCCCTCAGGTGTTGAGAGCACAGTCTTTTCCTTGGCTTGGTCCGTCAGTTATTTGCCAATAGCCTGAGGTAAGGTCAAAGGTGCTCACAAATTTGGCAGCACCTATGGTGTCCATGAGCTCATCAGCCCTGGGCAATGGGTACGTGTCAGTTTTGGTGATGGCATTGACCCCTCTGTAGTCCACGCAGAACCGCCAATCCCTGGTACCTGCCTGGGAACTTGCCTTGGGGACAAGGACCACTGGACCGGACCAGGGACTAGTTGAGGGTTCAATAACACCCAGATCCAACATCTTGGCAACCTCAGCCTGGATGTGATTCTTAACTGTGTCTGACATTCGGTAGCACCTGCTTTTGACAGGCACACTGTCGCCAGTGTCAATTTCGTGCCTGCACCACGGGGTGAGGCCTGGTGTCAGTGAGAACAGAGGAGCATACTGCAGGACCAAAGCCCTGCAGGGCCTCTGCTGCTCTGGTGTTAAATCTGGAGAGAGATGCACTCCCTCCACTGAGCCATCCTGAGGGTTGCTATGCAGCAAATCAGGAAGGGGCTCACTCTCATCCTCTTCTTGCTCTGAAGCTAGCAAGAGACGCAAGACTTCTGCTCGTCTATGGAAAGGCTTGAGCCTGTTGACGTGGAATACCTGATGGGCTACCCCAGGGATTCCCATGACAACCAGATAATTGACTTTGCCCATCTTGGACATTATCCTGAAGGGTCCAGTCCACTTATCTGACAAAGTTCTAGGCTTGTTAGGCTCCATTACAAGGATCTCCTGACCTGGAGTCCAATACACTTCTGATGCTTTAAGGTCATGCCAGTATTTGTTCAACTCCTGGCTTGCCTTAAGGTTTGCTGTTGCCTGGCCCATCATCTGTGTCATCCTCGGTCTGAGGCCCAACACATAGACCCCCACTTGCTTGGCAGGACCTGAGTGGGTGGCTTCCAAACCTTCTCTGATCAAGGCAAGGGGCTCCCAATGGGATGTCTAAAGAGCAACTGAAATGGGCTGAAACCAACACCCTCTTGAGGTACTTCTCTGTAAATGAACATCAGGCATGGCAGGAGGAGATCCCATTTCTACCTTAGGGGCTCTTCCAAAGCACCCAGCCTGCCCTTGAGAGTTTTATTAAATCACTCAACCAGAACATTGGTCTGGGGATGGTAGGAGGTGGAGAACTTGTAGGTTACTCCGCACTCTTTCCACATCGCTTTCATGTAACTTGACATGATGTTGGATCCTCTGTCAGAGTCCACCCCTTTAAGGTATCCAACTCTGGTGAAAATGCCCAGGAGAACCTTGGCAACCACCTTGGCTGTAATGGTCCGAAGAGGTATAGCCTCAGGGTACCCTGTGGCATGATCAACCAAGACCAGGATGAACCGATGTCCACCTGAAGTGGGACGGTTAAGGGGACCGACAATATCGATGCCGACCCTCTTAAATGGTGTGCCAACCACTGGCAATGGCTGCAGTGGGGCAATGACACTGCCTCCAGTCTTGCTAGACAAATGACAAGTGGGGCAGGTCCTGCAGTGCGACTCCACTTCTCTACTGGCCCCATCTGGGGCCAGTAGAAATGTGCAGAGAGCCTCTGCTTAGTCTTCTTGGTCCCAAAAGGAGCTCACCCTCCCAATAAATCTTTAAATACCTAGGCACTTCACCTTGTGCCTGGGCCTGATTCCTCAGACCCTCGAGAGAGTGGCACTCTCTCTGTCCCTTACAGAAGTCGCCCCTAGAGGGTCCCCCTTCAGTCAGCAGGCATTGAAGGTTGGGGTTATCCTCTGGGTAGAGTACCTCTCCCGCAGGAGGGTCTTCTGGCTCTTCTCCCTCAGGAGTTGAGTCTCGGGCTACCACTGGACTCAACCCGTCCAGAGCATGAATCCCAGTGCTGCTGAAGCAGCAGGAAGAGAAGGAGTCCCCTTCACAGAGGTGGCCTTCTTGCCTTGGGTTTCCCCTTCGGCTTGGGTACTTGACTCAGAGTCAGACACGGTGTACATAATTATGATAATTACTATCCTGGTGGCAGTTGTAAACTTGAAATATAACTCATACACGAGTTTATGGCTTGGTGGCTAGTATTTTTCATAATTCCTAAAGCCATATCTGATTAGAATTGTACATGTGTCAACAGGTGAGCCCACGCCAGCTGTGGTCCAGCTGTGTGCATTGCCTCAGAGACTGACTGACTCTGCTGCACCCAGAAGAACTGTAGCTATGGTAGCTGCCTCCCATTTGATCCTTTGTGTGGTCAAGTAACATCTCCCTCCAGCGAAACATCCCCACAGCAGGAGCTGTTCTGGGAAACGGGAACCAAAGGGCACACCCAAGTACAAAGACTCCAAAACAGAATGTCCAATTATGGTTATATAAATAAATATATATATATAAATATATATATATATATAAATGTTTGCACATGAAGTGGGGGCAGGGGCACAATCTAGTACCCAGCACTTTCAGCCCTTTTACAGTACAGGCGGTGTTCTCCTCCAAGCTCTTTCATGCCTCTTGCACTCATCAGAGAGGCGGTAATATAACATGTTGCTGGTTAATGCAAGTTTGTAGTTTCATGAAATTCTGGTAGGTGTATTCCATGAAGGCAGCCAGGTAATACCTCTCCCTCCTATTCCATGATGTAAAATGCACAGTTGGGGAGGGGAAAACCAATAGTATGGCTTTCCTCAGTGGGGCATGTGTCTCCCCAGGCAGCCCCTCAGGGAGAGTAGTAGTAAAGCAGAGAAGGTGGAGTAGCAGTACTACGCAGCAGGAGAGTGGTAAGAACAGAGAGAAGGTAGTAAATTCGGAGGGCAGTGATCAGTAACAGGAGCGGGTAAAACATCTGAGAGAGAGGAGTAGAAAGGAGACAGAGGGCTTGAGGATCAAACAGCACACATACACCAACCCTTTAGAACGAACCTTCTTTCAGGGAGAACACCATCAGTACAAGGCAGCTATCAGACAGTATGTGTTACCAGTCGGTAGCACTAACGAGGGGGATATGGATGTATAGGCTAGGAAGGGAATCCTACGCAAGAGGAGAGAGTGATGGACTGCCCTTGCACCACTTCCCAAAACCCCTTTTCGAGCTGGTCAATTTATTGAACTAACTGCCACTCATAATCCTTCAATTGCTTTTGATAACAGTCAATATGATCAATGCTGTTTGTGATAATAAATCCATTGAGCTTTCTTGGAGGCTCAGAGACTTATTAAGGCCATCGTGACAATCCTTTAATGAAACAATCAGGAATGCAAATATCTAACTAGCAAAACTTCAAAAACAACCCACCCTTGAGGAAAAGAACACAGAAAACACAGAACTGGTGTGTAACACTCTCGGTACTTGAGCAGGGGTGATCAGGCAAGCAATTGCAAGGACACTGTTCAAAAAAGATATGTCTTTCAAGAGGAGGATTGAAAAGGGAGGACATAAATCAGTACAGTCCCGATAATTGGACCACAGAGAGCCTCGTAACAGTACCTTGTTCTTAACCTTGAGACACTGGCACGGTATCAAAATAATCTTCTCTACACTTTCCTGGTGGTAAAACTGAGTTTGGGATGTGGAGAGCCAAGTTAAACCAGGCAGCGAGTTGGCGTCAAGACGGGGCTTTGAGCGGTTCGAGTTGCATTTCAGTGCAGTTTGAAGGGTACAATAGGTTGGGATCAGAAATCCAGTTGGTTTGAGACTATGTTACCATTGGGTTGAGCCGCTGTGTGACACAATAGCTTCCAGTGGTTCGAATAGGTGTTTCAGTCAGGTCAATGTGAGAACCTGTTGGTTTGAAGTGGTGCTTGAATAAGCAGTGAGTGGAGGTGTTCACAGCAGTGAGCTGATGTTCAAGTTTAGGTGGTAAAGAGCGCTAATGGTGCGAACTGGCATCGGGCCGGCTAGAAGATGCAGGTGCGCAGTTTGAAATTGTGAATGCCAAAAACTGAAGGTCTTGTGTCGGCTCGATGCTGCTTGAAGCTGTGTGAATAGGATTCCAGTTGCTCATGTCTCTCTGGTTGCTGGGAGTCCTACTCCCCAAGCTCCAGGATAGATTAAGTCCTTTTGTTCTGCACTCCTACACAAGAGAGCTTGGCTGGCACCTACAAAGGATCTTTCAACTCCAGAGAGCAACCTGATTCCAATGTAACTGGCAGAGAGGCAGACTTTGGTCCAAACCGCAGTCACCCCACTGTTACTTGGAAATGGTAAGGGGACAGAGCTCTCCTCTGCCTTGGATGCCTTCTATCTTTACAGTTGGAGTAATTTGGAATGGACTGCACTCCCTCTTCCAGTCCATAATTATTCTCTTCTTGAAAATCCACTGATGAATCAAAAATGGAGTGGGGGACCCTGTGAGAAACCTGAGGGTATTCTCCCAAGCCGACCTCAAGAATCCCTTATTCAGGTGACCTGGGAAGTGCTGATGCTCTCAGACCCCAACTCTAGCGGCGGACGAGCTAGAGTGAATCACCTGGATGGAGGAGCCCAAGGTTATGCTCGGGAAAATGCTGCAGGTGAGACGCAGTATTATACCAAGGAAGAAGGAGAGGATAAGATCCCTGAGGCCTTTATGGGCTCTGCGACATCTGCCTCCTTTCCTACCATTGAATCGCTCCTTCCCAGATCCAACGACCCCTCTGTATATAACCAATCGCGGAGGATCGCAAACCCTGTTCCACCCAAGAATTATCTCCCCCTCTAATCCATGTTTCTCTGTGGTTTTCTACCCGAATACTTACAGTCATTCTCCTTTCCGTCCCTCTGATTATTTCCTGCACTCCCAATCTGCCCAGACAAAACACTTCCAATCCCACAATCCGCCCTGGTCATTTTATGATAGTAATCTTGGACATTCCCATTTGTTTCACAAACCTTACCAATCTCACACTTCCCCCTTTTCCAACATGAACACTTTCACCCATCGCGAACAACGACAGACAAACACCAAACCCATTTGCCTGACATGTCCCAAAGCCAGGGTCATGCAAAGTCAGGCAATTGACCAGAATCACACACACCTGATGGCCCTTACCATTCCCAACAGGGATAACAGGTGGAGCACGAGAACGCAATACGAGCAAGGCAGACCGCACAACGAGAGAGCTAACTCAGCACAGCAGTTCCAAAGGAGGAGAAAGATGGCACGAACCGAGAGGGTGAAAAGGAAGGACGCAACATTGATCCTGTGAAACCTCCACAGGAGGAAATGTAGGACTGTGAACAATAGCCAGCATTTGTTGCAGCAGATATTAATGGTACACAAGGCCCTCCTCCGCTGATAACCAAGCCGAGGGGAGACGCTTGCCACGGTGGTACCAGCCTTGATTCCGGGATTGGACAAAAGCAAGCGTGCTTCAAGAGGTTCAATCATTGTTGTTGTAACAAGTGACCATGGCCCTAATACATACCCAGAGTGCCTTGTCCTGTAGGAAATGGAGGAGGCAGGAGGAGACAGGGCATCAAAAGAAAAGAAAGGCAATATAGCCCATTCTCAGTTCCACTTTTCCCTCTAAAGCTACTCTAACTCCACCCCTTTTACATACCTACTGACTTCAAAGGATCTCTGTAGTGCAGAAACTTGGTGTGAGGGTGGCCTTTTGTTTTTCTTTTCCTTCTTTCTTTCTTTCTTTCTTTCTTTCTTTCTTTCTTTCTTTCTTTCTTTCTTTCTTTCTTTCTTTCTTTCTTTCTTTCTTTCTTTCTTTCTCTCAGAGGCATTCTACATTTCCTCACCTTCCCCCAGAAGCGCAACGTCTCCAGAGCCCTGGTTCTCTCTAGGCTAGACTACTGCAACAGCCTCTTCCTCAATCTGCCTCTTTCCTCCCTGCGCCCCCTTCAACTAATCCAGAATAGGACTGCAAGGCTTATCCTTGACCTCAAGCCCAGGGACTGCATCTCTCCCGCCCTAAAATCTCTCCATTGGATCCCAGTGACTGCAAGGATCAAATTGAAGACCCTTTGCATCATTCACAAGGCTGTCTGGGGCCTGGGACCTCTCTACATCCAGCTTTCCCTCCCTAAATAATTCCCGGCCAGAGTCCTGCGGTCCTCTGGCTCCAACAGCAGGTCAAACGTTTCTACACACAGAGAATGGGAGGTAGATCCCTTTCCATGGCTGGCTCCTCCCTCTGGAACGGCCTCCCTACCCGCTCAGACTTGAGCCGGATCTTCTTAAGTTCTGGAAACTTCTCAAGACCTTCCCTTTCTCCTCTTCCTTCCCACTCCCCCTCCCGTGCTAACTCTCCCTCTGCGACTGGGGCCTGTTCCCTTCAGATTCATACAGGGGCCAGGCCACCCCTACCAGTCCCCCCCCAGCATCCCTGTCAGCACTTGCCCTCAGACTCCCTTTCCCGGATTAGCCCAACAAGGTCCTCCCTGTCCACCGCATTCATCTTCCCTTCCCCTATTTTCCCCTGGCACTTGCCGCCTTGGCCTGCCCAGTCCTTCCCATCCCAGCCTTGTGGGCACCCCACTCCTGCAATTCTCTCTCTTCACCCTCCTCCCCATGCGCTTACCATCTTGTCATGCACTTGCACAGTAGGATTGTCATAAGGACAATATAACCATTCTTTTGCTCTACTTTTGTTATTCCCATGTCCTCCCCTACCCCATCTTGTCTTGTGGCACCTGGAAACACTTGTGTTTAGGCGCCATACAAATGTCCAATAAATAAATAAATTTAAGTGCCCTTTTCGATCAGGGTTCCTAGGAGATTTCATGCTTAGAACCCCTGTGCCCTAAGGGATGGTGTTACGCGTCCTTCCAGGGAATTAAAGTAAGACAACATACTGGGTATTGTCTCACTGGTAGCAGTGGGGATAGCCAGGCTAGCATATTCATTGCCTTGGCAACACTTACCTGCGCTCAGAGGCTTGACACTTGTATGATTTCAAATTGGTGTGTCTTTAATGATTGTGTGCTCTTTTCAGTACCAAAATCATAACCAGGTATGGCTTATTCTTAGATGTTAACCTGCCAAAATACTTATAAGACAACAATTATGATATTTTCAATCTGAGGTGCAGAAGTTAAAATGCCACATCTGGCTTTGGGTAACAGCAGCTGTCACAAATGCACATATAACCTTTGACCTTGCTCTGTGCCACTGGAGAGTAGGAGCTGCAGATGTCGGGAGACTGGTGCAGCATGGGCACATGTATGCATCGTGCTTTTGTTGTGGAGTTTATTTTAGGAAAGGGGGATCAACTTTAGTGGTCCGAGTGAGCACTCCTTGACCTTAAAAACCAGATTGATGAGATCCGGCATGAAGGAAGACTTGCCATGCTGCTCCTTCTAGACCTGTCCGCAGCATTTGACCTTGTGGACCATAACATCCTCTGCCATCATCTTACCTGCTTGGCTTCCTTCTCACGCACTTGCACGGTAGGATTGTCGCATGGCCAATATAACAATTCTTTTGCTCTACTTTTGATATCCCCATCTCCCCCGCCTCCTATCTTGTAGCACCTGGAAACACGTGTGTATAGGCGCCATAAAAATGTTGAATAAATAAATAAATGTGAGTGCCCTTTTCAATCAGGGTTCCTAGGAGATCGCATGCTGAGAACCCCAGTGCCCTAAGGGGAGGTGCTACTTGTCCTTCCAGGGAATTAGGGATAGCCAGGTTAGCCATGAATAGTCATCACCTTGACAACACTTACCTGCACTCACAGGGTGGACACTTGTATCATTTCACATTGGTGTGTCTTTAATAATTGTGTGCTCTTTTCAGTAACAATATCATAACCAGGTATGGATTATTCTTAGATATTAACCTGTCACAAGACTTATAAGACAACAAATATGATATTTTGAATCTGAGGTGCAGAAGTTAAAATGTCACATCTGACTTTGGGTAACAGCAGCTGTCAGGAATGCACATATATCATTTAACCTTGCTCTGTGCCACTGAAGAGTACGAGCTGCAGTTGTCAGGAGACTGGTGCAGCATGGGTACATGTATGCACCATGCTTTTGTTGTGGAGTTTTTTTTAGGAAAGAGGGATCAAGTTTAGTACAGAGCCAGCACTCGACCTTAAAAACCCAGGGATTCTATCTCTCAGCACTAAAATATCTGCATTGGCCCTCAGCCTCAGGGTCATCTTCGACTCCACACTCTCCTTTTCTCCTCACATCTCTGACGTCTGTCTCTAAGAAGTCAAACTACCAACTGCACCTCCTTTCCATTTCCATTCTTCCTTTCCTCTCCTTCCACCAGAAGCTCACTGTCTCTAGAGCTCTGGTTCTCTCTAGGCTGGACTACTGCAACAGCCTCTTTCTAAATTTGCCAGCTTCTACTCTCTGCACTCTGCAACTCATCCAGAACAGGACTGCAAGACTTGTCCTTTGCCTCAAGCCCAGGGATTGTATCTCTCCAGCACTGAAACCTCTGTATTGGCTCCCAGTGGCTGCAAGGAATAAGTTCAAGACCCTCTGCATTGTCCACAAGGCCTTCTGGGGCCTAGGTCCTCAATACCTCCAACTCTCTCTTCGTAAATACCTTCCTACTCGAGCTCTTCGCTCCTCCACCTCCAACTGCCTCAGGGTCAGTTGCTTCTCAAAGCAACAAGTTGGTTGTAGATCTCTTTCTTTGGCTGGGGCTGCCCTCTGGAACAGCCTCCCTGCCTTTCTGAAACTTAAGCAGAACTATCTCCGGTTCCGGAAGGACCTCAAGACCTTCCTCTTTGCTTCTGCCTTCTCTCTTCCTCTCTCCTGCTGATTCCTGTCTGACACTGCACTGGTCACCGGGTTACCCTCTGATTTTGGGTCCAGGTCCATGCTCGCCCAGTTGCACACCTGCTGTTTGCACTTACCCTTGCACCTGCCACCTGCTGGCCACACTTCTTGTTTTTGTTTTGATCCCATATACAGCACTGCCCCCTCCCCTTTCCCCTGGCACTTTTCCCCCCGCTTCCCCTGCACTTGCGGTATCTCAATGTCACTTGGCCTACTAAGATTGTTTTCTCTGTCCTCCCTCTGTTCCCCCTTCCTTGCCTCATCGCGCCTTGAAACACTTGTGTATAGGCACGTTACAAATGCCATATCATATAACCAGATTGATGAGATCAGGGATAAAGGAAGACTTGTCGTGCTGCTCCTTCTAGATCTGTCTGCAGCATTTGACCTTGTGGACCATAAAATCCTCTGCCAGCATCTTACCACCTTGGCTTCCTTCTCACCGAAGCTACCTCTTAGATCACCTCCTTCTTAGAGGGTAGAACGATGAGAGTGTTCACCGAGAACACTGGTGCTCCCCCAGTTCCAATCAAATGTGGAGTACCACAAGGTTCATGCGTCTCTCCCAGGCTATATAACATCTTCACCAAGCCACTCTTCAACCTTCTGGACTCCCTCAGCATAGCCTACACCAACTATGCCGCCGACACGCAAATTCTCTTGCCCCTCTCGGGAAACTATGTTAATGACATGGACATGCTAAGCAAAGCCTACGCTACCATCCAAGCCTGGACGGCAACGCATGGCATCTGTCTGAATGACGAGAAGACTGAGATCCTCCTTGCAGGTCCCTCAACATTATTTTAAAACCTTGACCCCAAATATTCAGCCTTCAACATCGATGGCACTTTGATTCCAGTCTCACCCACAGTGAAAACACTGGGAGTTTACCATGATGCCACTATCACTGACTCGTCAAGTGAACGCCATTGCCTAGTCTGCGGCGTACACAACCAAATTGATAAACGCCTCTAGACCCTTCCTATCCATGGACAGCTGTCTAACCATTGCACACGCAGTGGCCAGCGCTAAGTTAGATTATTGTAACCTACTCTTTGCTGGTACCTCTACTCACAACATTCAGAAATTACAGATCATCCTAAAACAATGCTCTTCGAGCGGCCCTTAACATTCCCAAATCTGAACACATCACGGCCACACATAGAGATGTACACTGGCTCCCAATTTGCGAAAGGATTATATTTAAAACCTTTCGATCGCACACAGGTGCATCTCCCGGACGGCCCCACCCTACCTGTCCTAGGAAATTGCTAATTTGCAATCAACCAGGCCCACCGGAACACCTTACACCCATCGGCTGGTGCAGCCCAAGTTCAAATGTTCTAAAGCCGGAGGATCAAGTTTTCTATCTATAGCAGCTAAACAATGGAACTCCCTCTCGCCACCGGGGAGGACCGTAGAGTCCGACTGCGTCTTCCGGGGGCTCCCTGGGACTGCCGCTGAATTTAGGGATGGTCGACCCTTTTTCTTTTCCACCCAGATAAGCGTGCACACACGCATGTGAGGCACCGTTTTCATTGGGGCACCTGTGGGAACGTAGGAAGGTAGGACATGTGTTGTTGCTGGCAGGTTTCAGTGGTTTCCTGGTGGCAAATGTCTGAAAATTGAGGTTTTTTTCCTACATTTTGGAATCTGCCTGGCCTTATGGGTAATAATTCAAGGGTGATTCGCACAAGACAGACCTTGTTGGATTCCCATGGGTGAATTATTTTCAGAAACGCATGGGGTTCCCTCTTTTCCTTGGTGGCTTCGACACCCCAGGCCTAAATCTGTGGGTTGTTTACAAAACCAAATACCGTAAAAAGTGTAAGGGAGGTAGTGGTGAGCGCATTCAAGGAAACATTGATCCCTGCACTGATCTTGTTCCGTGTTCTATAGTGTGTCCCGCTGCCAAGGTCAGGGTTCCTGCAGCACAATGCTCCAAAGGTCCTGTATGGTGAGATATAGTAAGAGGACGGGAACCCCGTCTGTGTTGGTGCTGGATTCCAATCATTTTCACTAGATTCAGTAGTGCGTCTAGCACAAGCAAATGATGAGTCTTACTACTTGGTTAAACGTGTAGTGTTGATTTAATTAGCATAAAGTTGCCACAGTCTTTATGCTAATTAAATCAACACTATACGTATAACCAAGTAGCAAGACTCATCATTTGCTTGTGCTAGACGCACTACTGTATTTAGTGAAAACGATTGGAATCCAGTGCCAACACAGACGGGGTTCCGGTCCTCCTCCTATACCGTAAAAAGTGCTCTAAAAACTTGGCTATTTGCTTAACCGGGTCCACCTTGCTGGACTCTCCCCACCCAGCCTTACCGGCTACCTGTATGTACAGAGAAGCCCAGGGTTTTTCTGTCTGGCTGTATGTAACCTCGTAGCTCTCTCCATCCTGATCTGTATGTAATTGCCAATAGACCCTGTATGTAACTGCCAATTGCTAACTGGCCACATGTAAGTGGAACTTGTAACAACGCCTCGATGTCTGCGGGTTTTTGTGTGCTTTATAAATGAAAAAAAAAATAAATAGTAGGCCTCCCTATTAAGATTTAATAAAAAAAAAAAAAGCCAGGGCTTTCACACCCACACCAGAAGGCATCCCATTCCAGACAACAGTAACACAGCAGACAAAAGACAGCACCCTAAATGTCCACATCACGGTCATAAATCTGGATGCAGGGAAGCAGAAAAGCCATTCACTAGGAAAGGCCAGAGTCCACATTAGGCCTCAGTTGGACATTTCAATCCAAGGGCACATGGTGATGTGACCTACTCCACTTATACATTTGGGGAAGGCCTACATTACACTAAAGTCCTTTAACACAAGACAAAGAACGGGAACCAGCTGCTTTCTGCCTCAAGCACAGAAGGAGGTTATCTACCAAAAACTCTTAGCTACAGCGGTTTGGTCTAACATGGCGACATATGCCTTAGTGTTGTCAATATGATCCAAAATGCTTCATTAAGGCAGGTGGTCGCGTCTCACCGGGTCTTGGATTTTGCCAAGAAAAAATACCCTTGAGCTTAAGTATAAAGTTGAATAACCCGGAAGCAGACTGCGCCCAATGTACAAAAAGATTTTTATTTTATCAAAGTGCCCTTAGGTGATGACACATGTTTTGGTCTCCCTTGAGACCTTTTTTCAAATCAGGGCTATTAATCTTGGATTCCTCTAGTGCCCCTTTTTACATTTGGCAAAAATTCTTCCACTGTGATCGGGTTAGATCCCTTCCGTACCAGTTCTGCGTTTAATCGCGTGCTGCAAAGCTTCTCGGAGAAAAAGGAGGTTAGCCGTGGCAACAGCCGATACCACCAAATAGGAAAAGGCACTGTTGAGTTCAGGGTTTGGCCACAAATGACTCTGAGACTCCAGTGAACTGTTAACTTATTTACTTAAGTTTAGGTACACCAAATACGGTTCTTAGAGTCAGGTAAGTAAAAGGGGACATAGGACACCCACCGGCATCCTCTCTCAGGGCTTACATCCTTGCAACTAACAAACCTGGAACTCACTCATAGATAAACATTCTAAGCCCTGCATTCCATCTCAAGATTCTAGTCACTTGCACCAGATGAATGCAAAGTTAATCACAACACATCTTTCCCCTATAGGGACAACAACAAGAACAGTAAAGTATCGGTGGCAAGATCAATATTTCATCAAAATATTTGTCCAGTAAAGTCCCACCTGAAAAACAAAAGATTATTCAAAGCATTTCATATATAACCACAACCAACTCCAAAAGGTTTAGACCCTGTCACCACTTCAAAATCTATTAACATTAACATCAATGTCCATCTGTGGATTAAAATTAAAAGTCCACCTGTGGAGAGAACATATTAATATCCCTACATAGAACAGCTAATGATGAACACTCTTATCAACTTAATAACTCTAATGAAGATTTAATAAACACTCAAAACCTTAATATCTTATTTCACTCACACATCACCGCATACATGTCTACCAACATATGCCAAAACAATGGCACCAAAGTCTAGGAACAACATTTCCCTTTTTATACAGACAGTGTAATGGACAGTAGTCCGCTCAATGGTTCACCACAACCATTGCACCTTTTCACACATGCAACACATGTAATGGACAGTAGTCCGCTCAACGGTTCACCTCAACCATTGCACCCTTTTACACATGCAACACATGTAATGGACAGTAGTCCGCTCAACGGTTCACCTCAACCATTGCACCTTTTTACACATGCAACACATGTAATGGACAGTAGTCCGCTCAACGGTTCACCTCAACCATTGCACCTTTTTACACATGCAACACATGTAATGGACAGTAGTCCGCTCAACGGTTCACCTCAACCATTGCACCTTTTTACACATGCAACACATGTAATGGACAGTAGTCCGCTCAACGGTTCACCTCAACCATTGCACCTTTCTACACATGCAACACATGTAATGGACAGTAGTCCGCTCAATGGTTCACCACAACCATTGCACCTTTTCACACATGCAACACATGTAATGGACAGTAGTCCGCTCAACGGTTCACCTCAACCATTGCACCTTTTTACACATGCAACACATGTAATGGACAGTAGTCCGCTCAACGGTTCACCTCAACCATTGCACCTTTTTACACATGCAACACATGTAATGGACAGTAGTCCGCTCAACGGTTCACCTCAACCATTGCACCTTTTTACACATGCAACACATGTAATGGACAGTAGTCCGCCTGTGGAGAGAAATATGTTAAACTACATAACTCAATTAAAGAGAGAGACATGTACCTACCACATCACTCTAATAAACTAATATATATCAGCTCTAGTGTCTCAACTCTAATCGCCTGCACCTCTGCATTCTCTCCTACTTCACCATTGCATAGAGAGTAACGGAGGAACACAGAGCTCCCATCCCCATCAAACTTCATAACTGAGTCAGGCCACCCGCTGCAGCACTCATGCCGAACTCCAGGACTCCACTCAAGCCAACCGCAGCAACCTTCGGTTCCAGTCAAAGGTAAGCGCTGACATCGGATAACTTTGTCAGTGATCTCAGCTGCCTTCACTATGACCAATAGCTTGTAGCCTTGGCGCAACAGATGTTTGCACAGTCCATGGGCCCCAGGCCCCTCCTAGATCCATTAACAACTTCCAACTCTTCTGAATGTCTGTACAGTCTCAATTCTCTTAAATGCTTTATGAGAGACTGCCACTTTGAACTTCACCATGTCAATGAATGAATGAACCTTGCTGCTCCAATGAACTTCACAGCTCCTTCTAATAACCATAAGTCTCACAGAGCCCACTGCACTTTACAGCAGACCGTTGTACCTTTCAACACTAGAACTTCTTGTCCCCACTGCACACCCTTGTCACTGAAGTGCCTCTTCACTCCCTATGCAGTGCCTCTTCACTGCCCTCGCAGCGCCTCACCTCTTCACTGCACCATGCAGCACTTCACAGCCTCTGCAGCGACCACTCACTGCCTCTTGCAGCACCTCTTGACTGCCTCTTGCAGCACCTCTTAACTGCATCTTGCAGTGCCTCACTGCCCTTGCAGAATCTCTTCACTGCCTAACGCAGCACCTCACTGCCCCTGCAGCGCGTCTTCACTGCCTGTTGCAGCACCTCACTGCCCTTGCAGCACTTCTTCATGCAGCGCCTCACTGCCTCTGTAGCATCTCACTGCCCCTAGCGGCGCTTCACTGTCTCTGCAGCGCCTCTTCACTGCCTGTTGCAGCGCCTAACTGCCCTCGCAGCACCTCTTCATGCAGCGCCTCACTGCCTCTGCAACATCTCATTGCCCATTGTAGCGCCTCACTGCCCTGGCAGAACCTCTCCACTGCCTCATGCAGCACCTTTACATCCATAGCTGCTCTGTTATTCCAGTGCCTTCGTAGCGCCTCTGTCTGGGCCTTTCTTGCCCCCTCTGCCTCTGTAGCACCTCTGTCTGGACCTCAATTGCCCTCACTGCACTTGCAGTGCCTCACAGCCATCCAGCGCTCTTACCTGAGAGAGGATCACTTCTCAGAGGGGGGGGGGCGGTGGGTGTCTCCCTTTGATGCTGTCCCCCCAGCACAGCCAGATCCCATCCTCGTCGCCAGTGTTGAGTTCAGGGTTTGGCCACAAATGACTCTGAGACTCCAGTGAACTGTTAACTTATTTACTTAAGTTTAGGTACACCAAATACGGTTCTTAGAGTCAGGTAAGTAAAAGGGGACATAGGACACCCACCGGCATCCTCTCTCAGGGCTTACATCCTTGCAACTAACAAACCTGGAACTCACTCATAGATAAACATTCTAAGCCCTGCATTCCATCTCAAGATTCTAGTCACTTGCACCAGATGAATGCAAAGTTAATCACAACAGGCACCTGTTCTTCACCAGGTGCTCCCAATATTGAAATCAGGAATGGGCTGGCAGTAGGCAACTCTTGTTAATTTATCGTATTGGAAAGCTCCTCTGGAAGCCAGTGTGGAGGAAGAAAGGGACTGGGGAAACGTTGGGGCTGTATACATTTAGAGGGGCTGGCAATGGTAAATCCAGGGCTGTCTGAATGGAGTTGGAGGAAGTCTCTTGACTTTTGGGGCAATAATATAAAACTCTATCCAACTTTTCTGCCTTATTGACATTCTGAAAATCCCTCCAGAAATACAGCTGGAATGAAAAACCCCAATTCAGTGGAAGCCTAGGCAACCTCTTGTTCATGATGCTTCCTCCATAATTTCAATTTTCCATGTCTGTCCAGTTGGCTATTTCTGCAAATTCGGGTCACTGCCCGACACATACCTCAGCCTAATGCTTTTGTTTGCATTGCTTACTATGTCATGCTAAGTGCTGCTATGTATGCCTTATTACAGACTGCACAGTGTGATGCTGATCTATAGAGGTGACAGATATCATTTGCGACAATGGAACCTGCGCGGGTGTTGCAATTAGGCAATTACAGGGGGCCTCCTATGATGCCATTCGCACAGGGCCACCAGCTGCGCTATACTGTGCCTAAACACGTCAGGTCTGGCCCCCTTCTAAGGGAGGGTCATTGCCAAAATGGCATTATTGCCTGGGACGGCGTAAGTTCTTGCAGCAGTCCTGTTAAGACTTGAATTTCCATTTTACCTAGTAGGTGTGATCTGCTCCAGTTCTTTCCATATTGCGTCACACTCGCACTTAAAGACTAACTCCACAGTAACACAAACACACAAACGAGAAGGTATAGCGATATAAGTACCTGGATCTTGGTCTTGCTTTCAGAGTGTGCGATTCCGGAGGAGTAGCTGAAATGAGAGAGTCTTGATTAACTGCCGAATCGCTCCTCTTTTACAGTTCCACAAACCCACCTCTCTCAGGAGGAGGCGGTATTTAACTGCCCCGTACAAAAGGTTAAATCTCCCCCCCACCCCACAACTCTGCATGACAGATATATCGTTAGTAAAACAAGGAGACTACGAACTTCAAAAAGTGCATTTGTACAGTAGTTGCCTAACATCTAGAAGTAACGCAGCAATTTCCCAACTGAAACCGCCGCGCACTCCCTCCCTCACCCCACACCCCTCATCATCTCCCATGACCCCTGGCAATACATTGGCAGAAGCAAAAACAGGCTAGCCTGCGGTCACTAATATAGCAGCTGTACCTGTTGAAATGAAGAAGGATAAGAGCCGCAGCCTTCCTTCTGAATAGATGAAAACTAGCATTCAGCTGCTCAGGGACAAACCACTCAGTTATGAGAAGGAAATAGAAGGAACCCACCCGGTCCCTGAAATGTTCTCTGAGATCGCTTTGAAATATTGTAAGCATGTTTCGGGTAGACTGTATGCATTAATAAAAAGCAAGCCAACTAATCACGAATATTTAAAAGGTGTTCGTGTGTGTGTGTGTTTGTGTGTGCGTATTAAAGGAGAGTTCCGGGACTTTTTTTTTTATTGTCCCTACGGTTCGGCCATGTGTTTTTAAGCATAACTCGGTAGATCGTAGAAAACTTTCCTATGGACCTTGCCCGACTTTTCGTCCATTAACGCACTCGAAATCAGCCGCCATTTTCTGATAATCCTATCACTTGCCGCATCGCCCTGGCTCACCTGCTTTTGCGGCACTAAATCAAATCCCCCGCCCCTGAAACAGACTTTATCAAAACATTCATATTCCCCGCCTTTATCCGTGACGTGACTGTGCTGCGTAGGCAAACGCGCCCAGGCGTCTTCTACGCGACTCCACACAGAACCCGGAAATCAACACAGATCAGCTCACACAACACAGCGCGCCACAATTCGCAATATGAAACTGTACTTTTAAATCAAACCGCAAGATTGTAAATTTGGTAAAGTACATTTATTTGACATCAAATGTTTAGAGAATATTCAGCGATTTTCATTTTTATTTGCTCACGTTCCAAAAAGTTCGTTTTGAGGCACGCGATGTTCCTTTGCTGTACACAGGGTCTTAGATCATCTCACAATACAGCGCCACAATTCGGAATATGAAACTGTGGTTTAAAAGCAAACTGCAAGATTGTACATTTGGCAAAGTACATTTATTGGACATCAAATGTTTAGAGATTATTCAGCGATTTTCATTTTTATTTGCTCTCGATCCAAAATAGTTCGTCTTGAGGCAAGCGATGTTCGTGTGCAGTACACAGGGTGTTGGTTTACGATAAAATAAGCTCTTCGGTCGCACTGATAATCGCATGGCTGTTCCAACGACGAGGCACTAGGCTACCACAACGGTCTGTATGTTGCATCTAGCCGTTATGACCGCGTAAGGGCATACTTGTACTTGGCGATCGTCCCATAAAATGGTCAGGGTGGTAACGTTGTTCACGCGGAGAAGCAACTGGCGGTTATAAAAGCCATCCGCCGGTGTCTGGTACTCGTGACACAGACAATAATGGGTGAAGTACCTGTTTGAAAAACATAAAAAATTAAATTAGTCTCACCATCAGATCTTTATTAAAATTATTCATTTTATATATTCGGTCGGGAAATTATTTCATAGCTAGGACAGTGCAACTGGGTTTTAAACGTCAAGGGGGGGCTGTAGGATACTGAGACAGTCCCTCAGTGCAGGGGTTGACAGGGAGTGCAGGTGGAGAGTGGAAGGGCCCAGGACCGAGATCGCAGACAGTGGACCAGTTGTAGCAGGGGAGAGGGAGAGAGAAAGTAGAAGCAAAGGTTTTGAGGTGCTTCCGTAAAAGGAGACGGTTTTCCCCAAGATAGTGCGCGGTACAAAACAATATGCCACATAGAACGAACAAGTACAACTTAACCCGTCTTTAAAGCTACTGTATAGTAATTAAATTGCGGTATAAACTCATCTAAAGAGTTACTTACATTATATTTGCATTTTCCATTGTGTCTGTGCGTAGGGCAGCCCCGAAATACCACTCCTTCTATGCCGACGTTATTTCTTCTAATGAACGAACATGAAATGGCTTTCGTTTCTGAAATTATATTCATTATCGTTTCTTACGTGGTCCCGGCCTGTCAAGGTCAAATAACAATAGAACCTTATACTGAGTCGTGGGCCATTCTGGCACCCGAGAAAAAATCAAAGCAGCTGACCTTCACTTTGAACGAGCACACATTCCTAGTTAGCTACATTCAGTGTAAGGCATTCTCACAGGACTTGAAATTTACACTCCATCTTTGCATTTTGTCTGCGTGCTTTGCAGCCCCACAGAACCATAAATACGGAGACATTCTATATTTTTTGAAAAATGATTTATATTACTGTTTGGTTTAATTTAATGCGCAAATGAACAAGGTTGGATAGATACACATATTCAATGGGCCTGCGACATGAGGAGACTCGAGAGAACAGACAATCAAATTACAATCATTTAAACCGTGATGTGTATTTCTCAATGAGTTCTTCTTTAGGTGGACATAGAACAGAGGCAATGTTGGGTGGCAATGCAGTTGTCCCCTGCACAGGTTCGTTCACAACTCCATTTATGTGCCTATCTAGGACGTCAACAATAAGTTTCTCAATAAACTCATATTGCATATCCTCAAACACTGGTTTGATCACCCATTGTTTACTTCTTTTAGTGAAGGCCTTATTGTAGCGAAGCGTCCCTAAAGTTCCGGTCGTCCTACTTTGTTGACGGCCAACATTATGGTTATGTGCCAAGACCGCTAAAAGAGTTCGATTTATCATGCCCTCCATGCCAAAATGCAATCTTTTTGGCCTGTACTTTAGGCACATATTGTGGAACACCTCCAAATCTCCTGTGTGGCAGAATTCCGTGAGTCCCCTCAAAGCTTTTGTTATAGTTTTATCAAATACAATCTTTTCAATGGCTTTGTGAGTGGGTGATGAAGGAATCAACCACTTCTTCTTCCGTGCCTCCTCTGTGGACAAATGGCCATGTTCACAATTGTGGAAATGTTGGTTCGTGTTCCATCGGTGAACGTTTGTACAGTGTGGCATTACTGACCGCCATTTTTCCAGTAGAATTTCCAACGACCCTCCACATGTTTTTGAGCTCCACCAAAGATGGTTGCTGATTGACTTGGAACACTGTGAAATACCTTGCAATTCTTTTTTTTTACCTGCAGCCGACAATTTTTTATTGATTGATTTTGCAAGATGCCAAACGTCAAATTGGTGATTTATATTTTTGTACTGTTCTCTCATTGTCTTGGCAATTGAAACGTGTCTGTCCGTGGCTATCAGGTCGATCACCATTCCCCGCGATTGTAGTTCTTGCAATGATGCTACAAAGCCAACTTTCTCCATGGCCACTGAGGATGTACTTTGTGACACCTGCACGACCACCGAACTCACAATTTTCTTACTTTCCATGTCCTGAAAGTGGTAGGTGCAGTACTTGGCTGAAAATCCTGGGCTGTCGCACTGTCCATCACCGGCTAGCCTGAACCGTTTGCCCGCGAATGTACTATCAATAGACATTTTTTCCATTCTCCAAGCTTCGCTAATGGCTGGAAATAGATAATTGGTTTGGTATTTGTAGAACTGAGTTTTCGCAATGAAATGGATTCCCACAAACTGAAAGAAAGTCTAATTTTTAAAAACTTGAACCACTAAAAAGTGCAGCCGCTGCACAAAGTAGATTGCCTGCTGGCAGTTGTCCCAGCATAGGTTGTGCAGACCATGTGAAAGGATATTTTGTACAGGTGGCATGTATTTTAAGGTTAGTGCCTCGAATTGCACGAGTCACATTAATCAATGGCTCCCCACATACTTCCCCACCTACCAAATGCCCACATTTAATCCGAATAATAATATCAATCAAACAACTATCGAATACAATGAATTTGGCCTCTTTCCTTATACTGTCACTCTGCATCCCAGCTGGTTCGGCCTGTAACGTTGAGGACATGTCACTCACATGAAAGGTAGAATCTCTGATATCGTCTTCCGCTATGTTCAGTGATATTGATGGTGTTTCATTGTCGTCTACTTCATTCTCTTCCATTGCAACATCTGTTCCTTCTCCGGCGATGGGTGAATAAAACAATTTCTTCAACTTTCTCGCGGTCTTAGTTTTTGCGGGTGTGGATTCTGTGAATTGATCTCCGACTGCATCCGAACTACCAGGAGGACATTCACTATCAATGGCTGGTGGTGGTATAGCTCCGTTGTCAATCACTTCATATTCTTCCCATTGGCACGATGCTTCTCCGGTCTCAAGTCCCTGCCAAAAGGTTTGACAAGCAACATCTCTCGTTCGCTTCACTGTCTGTGTAGATCTAGTTCGTACACCCACTCGCAACTAGAGGACAGATTGGAATAGGGGTGTTCAGTTTAAACACAACTTACAGTATTGAACTATTAACAGTGAAAAACAACATAATATAGTGACCAGGACACTAACCTTCTTTTGCTTTCTTTTCTTTGAAACTTTCTTGCCTCGAACTTCAACATCAGGACGCTGTTGCTCCGACTCGTGTGTGCATGTCTCCACTTCCTCTTGCGCTGCAACGACTATGTTTTCCTGATAAGCACATCCATCACGCACTGACGCTCCATCGACTCCCTGAAACATAGAACTTTCATTAGTATGTATAATAATATCGAAAACACAAAATGTACTTGGGGACCAATACCCACGTACATCTCAATAGCAAAACACGAATGAACGCTTTGTGTAGAACATTCAAACGACAATTATTCACGCATTGTTGATCTAGTTAGATGGAACTGTCAAGATCCATACCTCGGGCTCCTCATAGACTTCCATTGATGATATTATTGAAGATGATGCTTCAGTGACTCCCTGAAACACAGTAATTGCATTAGTATGGTTTTCTATTTTGATAAAAAGAACAGAAAGTTTGTGCAGGCGTGAACGGCTCATCTAAATAGACCTGCACAAATGATCAGTTGTCTAAAATAAATAATGGATATCTAAATATGATTCGATTTGCTCGATCGTTGGAAGTATCACCACCCAGAATTCTGCATCAACTACTAGGGGTGATGTTCTTGTAGAAGAAGCTCCGTCATCTCCCTGAAACATAGTACTTGCGTTAATAAAGAAGGAAGTATAGCGGATGTAATCAAGTCATATGATCTCGCTTGATCGAGCTGTCAGTATCCATACCTCGAAATGCATAAGAACATCAAGGGACGATGTGACTGCGGTGCACACTTCTGCAAGCTGTTGCGCCGACCCGTAACTGCACGCTCCCCCTTCTTCTTGGACTAATGCTCCATCGACTCCCTGAAACATAGGACTTTCATTAGTAATGAACACAATATTGAAAAAAGAAGACACATAGGAGGGCGACGACAGAAGGACATATCAATGGCTAAAAACGAAAGAAACATTGTGTGTAACAATCACGCTACAAGAATGCAAGATCTGATGATCTCCATCGATGGAACTGTCCTGAAACGTACCTCGAGCATCTGAGTGACATCAACGGTAGTCGTCAATGCGTTGGACTCCTCAGCATCTCCCTGAAAGACAGTACTTGAATTATTTTGGATAACAATAATTATAACTGAAAACAAAGACTAGAGGACGAGTACAAGGGTGTACCATTAGGTAAAATAATTACACGATAAATTAAAACTATTGATTTACATGCCTAAAACAAGTCAGTGGCAGAATAGCCAAGTAAGATTACCCGATAGGCGCTTGAAGTGGCTGACTGCAATAACGACACGGATGGAGAATCTTCCGCCTTCATATTGAGTGGATACATAAATGGGGAAATTATTGTTAGCTAATGCTACACACCACCGCAAGGCCGAGAGATAAATACGTAAACTTGACTCACCAGTGGAGGGATGTGGACGAATAGAGTGGGAATAGCGGTTGAGAGCAATTTTCGCCTCGCTCGCGGTGTGTTCTTCTTTATTAGCAATGATGTGGAGTACATGTCAGAGGTAAAGTGCCTGCTGCAGATGCGGTATCGATCACCCCTCTTGTCCGCAAAGACTTCTAGGACTCTACTTTCAAGCTCAGAGGGTGGATATCCGCAATATCGGACCCATTCTCTTATCTGATCTATTGTCTTAGGGAAAACATGCATTATAGTACCTTCAGATTTATTATGGGTCTTCGAAGGGCAACCGCCAATGGAACAGGCAGGCATTGTGGAAAGTTCTGAAAAGTAAAGATCAACAATTCTCTATGAATACCAATGTGTTAAAAAATTAAATGACACATAAAAGGTTCAATGCAAGGTATGTTTGGGTTCTTGGAACTATACACGTTATTCACATGCGGATAAGTATTTGAATAACTTTAAAAAAATAGAAAAATAATTTGACTAAACTCAGAACATGTGACTAGTTCCTTGCATGTACTGTCTTGAACGAAAAGAAATTGGACGCAAAATGAGTATGGTACATGGCCTTACCTTGACGAACAAACAGTTAGATGCAGGGATCAGAGTAGTTTCTTGTCGTAGAACAGGGAGCAGTTCACAGGTTGCAAACTGACGAGTTTCCTCGAAGTGGTCACGGAAGTTCACAGAGACGAAGAGCAGATAACCAGCACCTTCACGGGTTGACTAGCAAAGTGCAAAGAAGTTCTCATTATAAATATGAAGTGGGTTATAAAGAATTCGAAACAGGGGTGTGTTTGTGAATGAATGACGTGTATATGTCGTGGCATTATGCGGTTTGCAGGGGGCCGTCCAGCGTGAGGGGGGATGCTTGGCAGGAGACACGGGGTCTGGCGGTAGACATGGGAACAACAACCCATGCTCTATAGACCACTTTGAAGTGTACATGGTCTTTGGCACCTCTTGGCCTTTATCGCTCCCTGACAGCTCCACTTGCCAGCGCAAGTACCCCGGTGCGAACTGCCTTTGATAGGGCGGGGGGTGGATTGGGGCGGTGGTTGTGCAGACAAGACTCGTTTGCCGCAGGGCCTCACCAAGGAGAGGCCATCTAACTGCATGTAAGAGGCAGGCTGCAGGATCTAGTACATGGAAGGCAGGGGGGTGAGTTTATAAATACCTCACCCTCCCAGGAGAATATATGGGTGCAGTTCACCCTGGAGACCCTGGATCCCTAGGCAGTTAGTCAGCAGCAGGCTGGCCTGTGGTGGCAAGGCGGCACAGGCCAGAGGGGGTCATCTCTGTACCCGGTGCCCAAAAGGATGATTTATTATGAACAACCATATTGATTATTTACCTATAACCATGTTTTGTATCAATAAAATCCAACGGCCTTCCTTTTATTGCCAACGCTTCAACAAAGTGGTGTGGTAAGTATTTTTGGGGGAGGAGGCAAGGCCGGGAGGCTTGATGCCAACCCGCAAAATAACATATGTATGTCTGCTGCATATGGGTTCAACGGTTATGTGGATTGAAGGTGGGCGGCCAGCGTGAGGGAGGATGCTGGCCGGAGACATGTGGTGTGACAAGACAAGGCACAGGAAGACTATTCAATGGAGACACACTAGATTCATTTAAAAAATCAAAACAACCATTGTTAAAATATATGTTGGGTTTTATTTTAGATCTTAATTTCAATTGAACATAAATAATAAACATTACACATTGTAAAGTTGCGGTTGCAGCACATCCAGGGAAAATCCGCGGTATTGTCCACTGTCGCTGGGGAAATGTTGTCTAATGGCAAGTACCGCACAGGCAGGCATTACTCTCCGAACGCGGTGTCCGAGCCTCCCGTGAAGCCACCAAGTGAAGCAACGATAGGCCACCAGCCTGTACCACCTGTGAAAATGAAAGATGCAAACTGTATTAAAATGACAACTTTCTTATCACTGTCGATTCAGGTAAAAAATGTCATTCTGCTTTGAAAAAAATTCTATCTAGAAAATGCACAACATGGAACCAATTTACATGCATTCGAATGATATGTAGATGTAGTTTTATATGTGGGAGACGACCATGAAATAGTAGTGGCATCACTGACATCACAACCAGAGTATACTTACTCGTTACTCGGATTACGCGGACGAACAGTGCCGCAAAGTTCGTGCATAAGCACCATCATCATCCTCAACACGGTCCGTGAGAGGCAGGCTTCCCTGAACTCTGGCAGCTCGGTGATGCATTGCGGACTTGGCTCGCCTTCCGAAATGTAGGCCAAGCACCCGGAATTTTCACGGCAGCAGCAGTTCTCCTCCTCAGTTGGCATTAGCTCGCACCGACTGCACGTGCACCAGGTGGAGACGCCGTCCATGTGACATGGTCCAGGCTCTTCATCCGTTGACTGGTCCTCCCAACTGCCGTCCGAATCCCCATCGTTTTCGCGTGCTTGCCTTTCCAGTAGTTCTTCCTCGGTGTACTCGGGCTCGTACATATACGGCATTATTGTAGCCATTGTGTGGTAAAGAAAGTAAAATAATTTATAGCGGTGGTACTGGTATCTGTTCACACGGGCTACAATCAACGAAGGTAGCTGACCAGAGCACAGAAACGAGTCACAGAATACTCAAAGTAACACACAGAGAGTAATGGAATCGAAAATCTGCTGCTGTGTGTTGTGAAACGGTGTGTTTATACTTATTGAGGAAAGAGGCGTCCTGCCATTTCCATGGCGACACTTCATTAGCTGAGGCGCAGCGATTGTTGACACGAAACGTGCTTTGGCGTTGGGAAATGGGCGGTACGCGTCTGCTGATGTCAGGCTCAGGGGCGGGGGATTTGATTTAGTGCCGCAAAAGCAGGTGAGCCAGGGCGATGGGGGGAAATGATAGGATTATCAGAAAATGGCGGCTGATTTCGAGTGCGTTAATGGACGAAAAGTCGGGTAAGGTCCATAGGAAAGTTTTCTACGATCTAACGAGTTATGCTTAAAAACACATGGCCGAACCGTAGGGACAATAAAAAAAAAGTCCCGGAACTCTCCTTTAAGGTGAGAGCGCGAAGCGGACCAGCGCGTTTTCGGGGTAAACTAGACACAGCCGATGTCCAACACTTGAGAGACGCTGGGGATAGTAGCTTTCACAAAATGAGAAACGCTATAAACTAGGTGTAAAGGAAATTCTTCTATCGGGACTCACAATGATGAAAGAGGCTTAGTGTGTCATCAAGCTTCTTTAATACAATTAGAAAGTACTTCTCATTGTTGAAAGCCGGTTAATGAATAGAATTCATATTTATATTAATTGGGATTCTCAGGGAGACGTGTGCTCTCCTTCCATGTCCACCCCCGGCTCCTCCGTGCTGCTTGCCCTGCCTTGTGCCGCTCGTGCACTCCAAGCAATGAGTGGCGTGTCACCGTGACATATCGTCTAACTCATGGATGCCAAAGAGCAGTGCCTTAAGTGGCATGGGAAAATTTGCTGGTCTCATCAGGGGTGTGTGCCCAAGCAAGCCCCCTCACCCCGCGCCACCCGCTGTTAGGCTATGCCCCCGTGGTGAGACCTGGCTTAATGGCCTACAATCACCCCCACCAGGCAGCCCTTTGTAGAGACCAGCTCCCTCTCCCCAACTAGGAGAAAGGGTGCTGATCTCTGCATGTATTACTTCAAGAGATATCTGGCAGAGGGCAGCAGCCACATGTTTTCAGACTTAATGGTGTTGCTGCCCCTCGCCCGGAATTTGAAGAGGGACAGCAGTACCATAAAGGCTGAAAAGGTGAGTCAGCAGGAAGCAGAGGCCTTTTTTCCTTAAGCCTGAAGCTCTCACGAATCAAGGACATCATTTCACCAAAATGCCAGGGGTAGCAGAAGTGACATCACACCACCCTTGAGATCATATGACATCACAGGAAGTGGTGTCATTTGACCCCACCCAGAAGTGATATCGCAGGAAGTGATGGAACACGACCATCACCCCTTGACAAAACAGGATGTGGCATCACATAGCATTGTTCCTAAGTACACTATGAAAAATATGGTTACGATATCACTATAATGTGATATACATTTCATACAAGAATGTATCCTCATATGTATCAATAAGATCAGTGTGTATATGCCCATATTACCAAATTACTGTGAATGCAAGCAGACGTCCATGGCCAAATTATAATGATGTGTTATTATATAGCATTTACGCTTAAGAGCTTTATATAGAAAAAATATGCAATATCACCCAACCTGTGAAGGTACTCATTTATCGACCTCAGAAGGATGAAAGGCTGAGTTGAGGTGTTTAAGAACAGGCAAAATCAGTGACTCACCCCCTAAAGTGTGCCTGAAATAAACATTTAATGAGTCTAGCAATTATTGTATAGAATTCCAGAAAGTCACATTATTTGGTATTCCTTTTCTTTCTTATTTAGGGTCACTGCTGAAAGTGTTAGACTTGTGGAACCCCTGTTCATTTTTTTAAGAGGCCTGAACAAGAAAACCAGCCAATCCAGAAGCAAAGCACCTCATGGCGCCGGTCACAGCCCAGGAGCTTGCATAAAAAAAACCGAAAGACACTTTTAAAAAAAAAAATGTTTTTATTGTAAAACTTCAGTTCAATACATGTATCAAACTTTTGTTACATTGAGATAACCCAAAATTTAACTTTTCTGCTCCACTCAAAGTTAAATGAAGATGCACAACTCCCTGATGCTTAACATTGATGTTTTTTCCAGTTTTCCAGACGTAGTCTACTTGTGTTACTGATTTAAATTTAGTCTGTAATCAGGATCGCATCAAGGACGTTTATTATACTGCATGTTAGCATGATGTTTTTCCCGGCTGAGACAGTTTCCCACCATTCTTCGGCATCATAGCATATAGGTTTGAAGATACGGAGGTGTAACTCTCGTGTGATGCTAAGCTGAGAACACGCTGTTATAGGATGTTTTAGCAACTCAACTTCGCCTGTATTACAGAACCCGCATTTGTCAGGAGACTGTTTCTTTTGATCGCTGCAGCCATAGCATTTCTCTGTTATTCAATGCGTTGAGTCTAAATCTCAGAAATTGATTCCTGTGATAACGTGAAGGGCACATTGTTAGGTACTTAGGTTGAGAGTGTAGTTTCAACATGCTCAGAGAACCAGGCAGGGTGGATTTAAGAGTTGCTCGATGGTCGTAGGTGTGAATCCAGTCCCACGTTTCTAGTTTTCTTTTCGCATGTTTGGGTCGATCAAGCAGCTCATCAACGGAAATGTTTGCGGCTTCCATGATCGTTTTTATTTTTGACTTCCATAAGCAAAGTAAGCTCGATTGTGTATGTTCGTTTCCATTGGTGAAGATTTCGTATGCTGGAATTTGAGCTCCAAGTAGCATTTTCCTCAAGGACGATAGAGATTTCCGTATTATCGTCATATAGAGCGAGTTCAAGGTCAGTTCATATCTCAATGCTACCATTGAGATGTATTTAGGGAGCCCCAATGCTCGCTTCCAAAACCTGCCTTCGAGTTGCTGCCAGAGATGATGGTCAAGATTCGAGCCTGTTTCTCCTCCAAAATTTATTGTTGGTATGAACTTCTGCAGGTTGAAGTGGGAGAATGGAAGACCAGGCTCCCGTCCTTCACCTCTCGCGCTTGGCCTAAAGGGTCACGACCCAGACACCCGCCACGAGAAGAGTTTGTCCATTTACCAGACGACCAGATACCCTGGTACAGGAACATACGGATGTGTCCATCTGCCTGCCCAGCATCCCGCACTGGCCATGCCGACACCTGCGGCACGGACCAACTAGACTAAAATCTACACGTCGTTAGAGATGCCATGACGACCTAGACAACGGTAAGCACACCTGTGCAAATATACACACTGGACATTCCCGCACCAATCTACACGAAGAATATACTCAGTGCTATGACGTAGGCGACAGGCATACTCACGGACGTGCATCTTTATTATTTTTTACATAGGCTTTCAGAATGCAGAAACGCAAGACGCGTCATGAACTTATCTACAAAGCTTGCTCACGCTTCTCTTAAAACCAGTTACCACCATGAGAAATATAATGAAGACACGATACTGGTCATGGAACTATATGGTACTGTAACCTAAAGCACCTGTGCACCAGACGGACCCACTTATACACCAGGCCTAAGTAGGCCTCAAGCAAGAGCTCCCGTGGACATTAACAAAACAAGAGTCAGGTTGCTGATCCTGCAGAATGAGCCCGGCGAAGCAACCAGCCAAGGTCGCAATGTTGCAAACCCACATTCCAAGAACAAATCATCAAGGGCACGATGTTGCAACCTCGCACTCCGCGCACCAACGTTAAAGTCACACCTGCAAATTAAACCAGACACACAGTGGAAAAACAATATTAATTGTGCAGAATTCTGCCTCAAACACGGTCCCACCTCACGTGACCAAGCCGAACCTGACGAGATGCCAAGCCCAGGAGAAAAGAGGCGTCTGGATCCCTCGCTACGAGACACAGGCAGATACACTTGAAAGGCTCAATGGACATTTGCGACAGTGGGAGCGGTCAGCCTCCAGCTATGAATAAATCCTCACATTGTCTGCACGTACCCATAGTGAAACATTGTTGCAAATTGCAGGTATACCGAGAGCTGGGAACAGCGGTGGTCCCAGGCTGGGAAGCTCACGGGCGCACCAATCAGAACATGGGGCTCTTATCACTGACGCCAGTAATATTAACCAATCCTTAGGAGTCTTCATGTAACAATTCTCATGTATCTAATTGTAGGGACAACCCAGATATATCACCTGACTAACCCTCGACCACTAACATTGTTCTCTATACGTGTGCTATACTAACCCTACCACTCGAGCAACCAATTAAGAGTGGCGATAGGTTTTTTGTTAACTTTCTAAAGTGACGCAAGTAACGCGTCATAATACAGTAAAAAGGGCCTGCGAGCCCCACGATTGTGTGTGTGTCAGGACGGACGCGTACGCTCCTTGACCCATCCCTGCCGTTTTTGTCTAATAAACAGCAGAGTCACCTTGCTTCTTGCGTGTGTCTCATACTCTATCTCATCTGGGATATACGGGAGGAGTTGGGGCCTCCCTGCCCGGAGGTCTGCGGACGGCCCGGCCGACTCCGGCAGAATTTCCCCCCGACAAGTTGGAGGCACTGCTGAGATCTGTTTAAGATCCACCTTTTTATTTTTACTTTTTCCAGGCACTCCCGTTGTGAGGAGGCCCGGCGGCGCGGCCCCCTCTGCCGTTGCCCCCTTCTGAGGACTACAGGACCATCGCGGAGCTGCGAGAAGACCGGACAGCGCAATCCGGATATTGGCCCTCGGGAGCCGGTTGAGAAGTATCCCGCCCGCGGTCGGCGAGTGTCCAGACGTGGTCCAGACGAGGGGAGGTGGCGAGCCGCTTGGAGGGGTGCACGCAGTCGAGCGGCCCTGCATTGAGAGAACTTGGTGAGCATGACACACACAACAAGCAATGCGAAATTGTGAGGGAGGGGGGAGGAAGTAAATAAGGGAGGAGGGAGGTGTTGTACAGGTGCGCGGCGACGGTTTGACAACTTAGTGTTGGCAATGGAATGAATGGTAGTAAAACTAGTGCGAGAGCAGTCGGCTACGTCACGCGAAAGAGGGGGGCGGAGCACGAAAAGATCACGTGCGGCCGCTCGTAGACACTGATTGGCCTAGGTTGCGACTACGTGTAAGGGTGGGTGTGTGTGGTTTCCTACGATTTGGCATTTATTGATCAATGAGTAGATGAGGATCCCTATTGTTCGAGCAAGAAACTCAATAGGTAGATGACGTTTCCCTGTAGGCGGTAGCGAGCTAGTTGCCCAATACGGAAGATAATTGGCTGGTTAAGCCCTCCTGTCGAGGGGCGTATCACACGCGAGGCGACGCAGCGTGTGCAGTCCGATTATATTATTGATTTGATTACCTTGTTCCAGGAGTGACAGGAAGACAGCTGTAGGGTTAACGGGGGTAGATTGCAAGTGTATTTTGAACTTAAAGAACATATGAAGAACTTACCAGTAGCTCGAAGAGATCGGTGACGTCACCAGTAGGGCTTTAATAGGATATTACGAGCACAAGGCACCTTGGTTTTGAGAGTGGTGGGGAAGAGAAATATAGTAAGGGAGTGAACACGGAGATAAACGGTAAGCGAGTTGATCGGGGAAAGGAGAAGAGGGGAGGGGCGTGGCTGCCCACGGAGAACGCCGGCCACGGCAAGTGTAAAAGGGGGAGGAGAATGTGGAAACTGGACGACTGTATAAGAGCGTCATAAGGGGTACGCAGCCGCAGGGGGCTGCGTGCGCTTCGGCCGCAGGGGGCCGTAAGGGTGTTGTATAAAGAAAGAAAGACAGAAGGGAATATACAAATGTAAAACCCCATATATATTGTTTTTTTGTGTAATTTTATTAAAGGATTGTCATAAGTCCCCAAACTTACGGGGCCAGGTAAACAATATAAGGTTGTATATTGTAAACTGCTAGTGAGATAAACTGCTACCAGATAGGGGAAGGGTAACAAGTGGAGCGCTACTATGTCATACGGGACAGGGTCGGGAGGGTGGGGGAACACCCTCACTACCCCACTACAACACATATGCACCACACTGCCACCCCATAGGGAGAAACTAATTAAGTACAGCATAGAATGGACCCAGGGGACGGATAACAAAATGTTAACACCATGGCCGCCTAATGGTAGCTTCGATCCATATGCCCAACATTCACTGCTAAACCATCTGCACAATACATACAAGGGGAAGAAGTTGGCAAGCCATGTGGAGGTGTTTAACTTATGGAGGATGTTCCAGGGGTCCCGACCAGGACCAAATGGAATGTTCACTATGGGGGAAACACCGGAAGAAAAAGAGATTAAGAAGGAAGGAGAGGATGGGAAAAAGGGGAGTGAAAGCACAAAGAACACGGGGTACGGAGGAGAGGGAGGAGAAAAGGTTGATAAATTAGATGACATAAAAAAGGAACCAGGCAACGAGATACCCATAACACCGGGAGTGAAAACAGAGGGAGGGGGGTTGTACCCTTTGAGAGAAATAGAAGGACAGCTAAGGGCGGCTGAAGGATACTCGAACCCGGCATACAGCCCTCCACCATATGTGGCTCATAGGAAGATGCCAGTGGGGGAGGGGAGGATTGGAGAAGAGCAGACTGTAGAGATAGGAAATGATGAGTGGGTAGCTGCACAGATATTATTAAAATTACGAGGTTCACTAACTGGGGAATAGAGGGAGGTAGTAAAGAGAACAGACGAGGATAATGCCAGAGAGAGTGAAATGAGGGGGGAGGAGCTATTACGGCAAAAGGAAGAGATTTTGGAGGAAAGATTAGCAAAGCTAAGGGATGAGCAGAATGAATTGATCAAACAGCTCGAGAGGGAGGAAAGAGAGAGAGCGAGGAAAAGAAAAGAAGGCAAGAACGAATTGGAAAAATTAAGGGAACGAAATGAGGAGCAAAGGAGAGAAGCTGAAAGGGTAAAAGCAGCAGCAGACAGGGTATCAAGAGTAGTGCTGAGAGAGAAGAAGAGGGAAGAAGAAGAAAAAGAAAAGGAAATGGCAATATGGAAGAGGAGGTTACTATCAGAGACAGCTAAGAAATATGAAGAGGGGAAGGTAATAGAGAGTATAGTAGAAAGAGAAAGGGTGAAATGGGAAAGGAAGAAAGAGGATGAAAGGATATTGGAACAGATGAGCAATGAAGTGATGGAGGAATTGAAAAGGAAAAGGGAGGAAAATAGTAGGGAGATGGAGGAGAGAAGTGAAGGAGGAAGGGAAGAGAGGAGTAGGGAGAGTGAAAGATGGGGGGATGTATACAGAAGAAGAGAAGTAGCGACAACATCAGCACTAGGGGGAGAAGTTGGTAACGGAGAAAAAGGAGAAATAGACCTAATAGACTTACAAACAGTAACAATAAAAGGGAAAAAGACAGAGTGGGGGATGCCATTTATGAATGATTTTTGTAGTGAGGAGGAAGAAGGAGTGGAGAGGGAAGGAAGAAAAAGTGAAAGGGAAAGCTTAGATAAGCTATACCTCACTCGAACCAACAGACTCACCATGGATCAGTAGGAGAAAGGGGGAGATGGAGAGAAGTGAGGAGGGAGAGCAAGGACTAGTGGAAAGACAGACCCATGAAACCCCACCATCCCCATCCCCATCCCCATCACGCCCTCCCCAATCGCGCCCTACATGCTCAACCACCTCACGCTCGCTGCGCAGAATACAGCTCGCGCCCTTCATGGACGAACTGACACCCTATGCATGTCGGCTTAGAGACCTCCCTAGTCGCAGGCAGGACAGACTAATAAACATGCCCACATTAAATACAGGAAATAACGAAAGGAGGGGAAAGGATGGAGAAGAAGGAGTTAAGGGCAGGGGTAATAAGGACGAAATTGAAGAGGTAAAAGAAACGGAAGTAGAGGAGGGGTGTGAGGACTCGATATTATGGAACGTAAAGGGTGACACAAGACACAACTTAATGCCACTGTTGGAGAGAGGAGGGGTTAGACCACAGTATGTCCCTTGGAAGCATACGGATAAAGAAAATATAAAATGTAGGCTTCCATCACTAAGTGGAGGTGCGGGTAAGTGGATATATGAAATGGAAAAACACACCGCAGGACAGAAACTAGCAGTAGGAGATGTAAAGGGCCTGTTAATATCAATATTAGGGGATAGAGCGGATGACATTTGGAAGAGAGCGGGATTCCATGGGGTAACAATAACAAACACATCGCATGATGGGGCACCATTTGCGAACTGCAGACATGCACTATGGCAGGCATTAAGAGTACAGTACCCAGACACATCAGACATAGGAGCAATTACCTCCCGTAAGATGCGTGAGAATGAGGATCCTGTTGATTATATCCAGGATATCCAAGAGAAGTGGCGCATGGAAACTAGAGAACAATGGGATAAAACACCAGCAATATTTTATCATATACTGGTACAAGGGCTCCCAGAAGGAGTTCAGAAACAACTAAAGAAAGTAGTGGGAATGGAAGCAAAACCATGGCCAGAAATACAACTGACCATAGTACATCACTGCAGGACATGGCAAGGAAAAATGAAACAAAAGGAAGAGGACAGGAAAACAGAAGAGGCTAAATTAGTGCAGAAAAAACTTACTAAATACACAATGGAAGGGGCACTAATAACTACGCCCACACCAATGGCCCAAAGCCCCACACAAGTAGTGGCTGCACAAGATCCCGCTCAAATAGCACCTTCACAGACTATAACACAACAAGTGCCGCCACTGCAATTACACGCACCAAACATGGGAGGAGGGTACCCAATGCAAGGAGCTGGGTATTATAATTATAACAGGGGGAGAGGAGGATTTATGAGAGGGAGAGGATACGGATATAACACCTAACAGCAGGTGGGAGGACTTAGAAATTCCTACCCCACAGGGCAACCAGTGTACCAGGACAACACAGGGAGCTTCCCATGGCAGAGCAGGGAACCACCCGTGTGTTGGAGTTGTGGATTATTAGGACACATGTCACGCACGTGTAGGGTCAGGCCAGGAACACCAGCATGGAATGAACAGGTACAACCTAGGACCTCACAAGAACAGCAGGGTATACAACAACAGCAGACGTTGCAACAAGGAAGTGAACCACAACAACAAATAACACAACAACAGCCACAAACATTTTCACTGCCACAACAACAAGTAGCGATATCACAACAACCCCAAACGCAACAAACACAATTGGGTAGGGTGACGGTCTTGGGACACAACCCTTACACAGGGAATGGCCAATCATTGTACCCTCAATAGGACAGCCCACAGACGGCCTTGGTGTGTCCCATCCTGTCAGTAACACCTAATAGTGCGGAGGAGCCACGCATAGAGGTAACGATAGGTGACAAAAAATTATCATTCCTTGTAGACACCGGGGCAACCCGGTCTTGCATAAGGGAAGGTAAATTTAAGATGTCAGGCGAAGCCATGAACACCCAAGGATTCTCTGGGGCTAAAGGGTTGGTTCCCTTTACTGATAATGTTCCCTTATCTATTGGAGATTATGATCTGTCAGTTCCACTTTTATATTATAGTGCCTCACCAGTAAATATACTGGGGAGGGACATAATGAACAGGTTGAATATGACGATCTCCTTTACAGAGGACGGCATAATTTGCTCTACTCCAGGGATTAACATGCTCGCAGCACGACAGATTATGCAAGCATACTGTGGACAGACAGCGATTAGGGCGGAGCCAGTAGATGGCGAGCTATTCCAGTATGGAACAGACATGGCATTTGCATGGATGCCAGGGATAGAAGGGAAAATATGGAGGAGGCCAGCAGCCTATCTGTTCCGACCAGAAACACCTGTTAATGAACCAGAAGGAAAGGTGGTTGTAATGGACATTGAGAGCATTATTGCAACAGCTGATTATATTGCTGTGCACGCCCAAGATAAAGAAGGGAGAGCATGGAGGGCAGTGATAGCACTAGCAGAAGGATGTAGGCTGACCCAGGTGTCAGATGAGGAGCTGTTCTCAGAAGAAAAGGAGGAAGGTGAAATGGTGTTCATGATGAGTGTAGAAATATGGCTAAAAGTGACTCACAAACAAGTAGCACAGAAAATTGCGATGGCACTTGAGGCACCCGCATGCACCCCAGTCCCCTTCTTTAAGGAGGATATGTCAAAGGTGCCCAAATCATTGTGGACTATTAGCCCTTATGATGTGGGATGCATAAAAAGCATAGGGGGAGTAAGGATAAAATTGAAAAAAGGTGCCATACTACCCAGAGTGAAACAGTACCCACTGTCAAAAGAGGCAGATGAGGGCATATATGAAACCATAACGGCCCTTATAAACAATGGCATATTGGTCCCCTCAGAATCACCATGTAACACGGCTGTGTACCCAGTGCGCAAGGCTAAAGGGGGGTCTTGGTGCTTCATACAGGACCTCAGGCCCTTGAACAACATAGTAGAAGCAGAATATCCAGTAACAGCAAACCCGGCCACAATATTGTGTGGCATTCCAGCGGAAGCATCACGATTTACAGTGATCGACCTTAAAAATGCTTTTTTCTCAATACCATTACACCCAGACTCACACGATTTGACAAGCTTCACTTACCGAAATACAAAGTGGAAACATACCAGATTGCCACAGGGTTATTGCGAATCACCCTCAATTTTCAATAGAGTAATACAGATGGATTTGGGTAACGTTGAAGTGGAAAGCACAGTGTTACAGTATGTGGATGACATAATAATTTGCAGTACAAACGAAAGTAAATGCCGAGAGGACTCTTTAAAGATGTTGACAATATTGGCTGAAAAAGGGTACAAGGTAGACATGGAAAAGATACAATACTGTCAGGAACAGGTACTTTACATTGGCCAACTGATATCCCAACATGGAAGAAAGATTGCACCACAAAGAGCACAGGCCATTTCAAGCACTCCAATGCCACAGACTGTGAGGGAACTGCAGCAATTCCTGGGGCTGTGCAACTACTGTAGAGCATGGGTATTTGATTACAGTTCATACATAGGACCCCTGCTTGAGGGTTTGAGGGAAGCTAATAAAGGGGAGAAAAAGTTGGGGTGGACTATGGAAATGAGGGAGGCCTTTGATGAATTGAAAGACGCGATATCAACTGCTCCAGTACTGGCATCCCCAGACTATGAGCGACGATTTTTTATATTTTCACATTGCGACTCGGCAGTGATGAAAGCAGTATTGGCCCAAAAAACGAGCATGGGCTATAAACCAGTAGCATTTTACAGCTGTCACTTAGACCCTGTGATGTTAGGTCACTTCCCTTGCGAACAAGGTCTCGCTGCAGCTGCTTTTGCAGTGGAAAAAGCATCAGCAATAACCATGGGGTGTCCAACTACACTGTTTGTGGAACATGCACTATTTGCAATATTGAATAGACCTAAGTCCACCCTAACCACGCAGAGGGCATCAGGTTATGAGATCATTTTGTCTAGAGCTGAATTAGCAATTGTTAGATGTAGCACGGTTAACCCTGCAAGGTTCCTAGCAGAAGTAATTGAGGAGGGAGATTATGCCCATGACTGCACCCAAACAACTGAAATGTACTCATGTACTAGGAAAGTTGAAGAAAACGCACTAGAGGGAGGTGAGATTTTGTTTATTGATGGGTCATCAACTATTGATCAAGGAGATGGGATACGGAGGACTGGGGCAGCAGTGGTAAAAATGATGGAGGCGCCGGTGTGTGTGGCTATGAAATGTGTACAATTACCACAGCATTACTCCGCTCAAGCCGCGGAACTGGTTGCACTAATATTGGCATTAAAGGAAAGTTTTGACAAACGAGTAACCATATACTCTGACAGTGCATATGTTACATCCACTGTCCACTCAGGGCTATCAAAATGGAGAAGAAGAGGGTTTAGGAGAGCTGATGGCACTCCAGTGCAACATGCCCTCTTATTGGCTGAACTAATTGAAGTAATAAATGACCCCCAAGAATTAGCCCTAGTAAAATGCACCGCACACACCAATGGTGAAGACCACGTCTCAAAAGGGAATGCAGCAGCGGACGCACATGCGAAATATGCTGCGTACTTTGGTGAGATATGGAACCCCCCAGAATCAGAGAGAGGGAGGGGAATGGCTAGGGAGATGTTGATAAGAGAGGGATACACCCATCTCCCAGCCACGCAGATTATGGAGCTACAAGCGGCTGCACCAATGGCCGAAAAAGAAATATGGGTAAAAAGAGGATGTACAATGTCACCAACCGACGCACTATGGCGCCAGGGTGGTACTGGAAAAGTTGTAATACCATTGGCACTTTTGAACACCGCTCTGAGCCAATTACATCACCCAGCCCATACAGGCAAGGAAGTAATTGCAGCACGAATTAGAGAAGATTGGTTCTGCCCCGAGTTAAATTCTCATGTGTCAAATTTTATCAGCAATTGTCTCACATGTCAACAGTTTACGGCCGGTCATACCCTAAAAGTGATAAGAGGTACTATACCCCGGCCAGAGGGACCTTTTCGGCATCTTCACATTGACTATGTTGATATGATCAACATATGTCAAGGTAATAGGTATATGATTGTAGTAGTATGCCCATTTTCTAGGTGGATTGAAGCAGGGCCCTGTTCACACCCAGATGCATTTAGAGCAGCCAAATTCCTAGTAAGGGAGGTCTTCCCCAGGTGGGGAGTGTGCGAGGTGTTAAGGTCAGACAGCGGCCCGCATTTCGCAAACGAAATGTTCCAGCATATCACATCCTTGCTGAGCATAAAACACAAATTCGCATGTGCATACCACCCACAGGCTAACGGTGTATGTGAACGCCTGAATGGCCTATTAAAGGAGGCAATTGCAAAAATACAACAAACAACAAAGAAAAGCTGGTTGTATTGCCTTCCATTAGCCCTATTTGAATTGAGGAATAGGCCAGGGTCCGACCACCACCTCACCCCTCACGAGGTGGTTACTGGACGTCAAATGCGCCTTCCCCTAACGCCAACGTCAAGGGCATTCACTGATCACGAAAGCACATCGAGTGTGTTAGGTGATGAAATGTACCAATATGTGTCTTCTTTGATTACTAGTGTTGTGTTTGTGTCTCAACAGCTCGAACGCACACGGGGCGGGTCTACCAGCAATCAACAAGAAGGCGCCAATACAGAATTGGAAAAGGAGAACTTGTGCAAACTTGCTAAAGGTGACCACGTGCTACTTCGCAATTTCAACAGGAAATGGAACGATAAAAGATTTACTGGCCCCCATCTGGTAGAGGACGTATCAACAAGAGCAGTAAAGCTAAAGGACAAGCGTGCCTGGAACCACCTACATGATGTAAAGATCTACAAACTGCAGACCCGCCCCAGCGCCAACGACCGGTCCATTGGAAGAACAGCAACAACATCCTCAACAGCGGAAGGAAGTTCTACCACAGACAACGACCCAATTGTTCCCATACCGTGTCACTACCCAGCTTCCCCGGAGACAATAACTGACGAAGAAAGGGGTGATCCCCATACTGCCCACCCCATGGTCACACGCTCAAGGAGTAAAAATACTACCGCCAACTGAGCCCAGTCCCCCCTGCCCATTGACCCCCAAATATAGTAATAACTGAACAGAAGGACATTGCCTGCACAAGTACACATGTAAACACGTGAATGTTCTCTATTTCTCTTCTCTCGCACATACAGGAACTGCGTATTGTTGTATTGTTAAGAAAATAGCTAACTAACAAGTTCACTGCCCAGGCGTAGATGGTACTCCCAGACGATAACTACCCAGAAGAATTGTCACACCAATTTGTATACAAAATAAAACGGCCAACGTACCTAAAAAGGAGAAGGGTACGTGTCTACTGCACAGCATTCCTCTTGGCCATAGAATATTCAATGCCCCACCTCCGCCCATACTTGCCGGTCCTAAGAGATAGATCACTTAGAGTAGCGTGGGAACAGCTCTTCGCCTGGGCACTGAATGACTATTTGATAGGGAGAGCTTAAAGGAAACCAACAACTAACATTTAATAACAAGCATTTTGAGAATTTTTAGGCGGGCAACTTTAACGTCGCAAGAATACGCTGCCAGGACTGCAGCAAGGTAAGAGCAAAATGCCGGTGAGATTAGCATATGTAATAAAAATAATAGGGATTTTGATGATCACCGGGTTCTTGGCTGCCTCTGTATGGCAGTACAGCTATGCTATTAATTTTATTGCTGCACCCAAACCTAATACACCCCCGTCCCCTGCTGCAACAGGTGTTACGTCAGGTGATAGTAGTAACATTGCACCCAAGCAAAATAGAGTTAAACGCAGCACATACTCAGACAATAAGGTATTGATAATTATATACAAGATTCAGCACACGTCTCAAACAACATATGGTACCAACACATGACCCGCATTGGTAAGCAGACAACTGAGGACAGCTGCTACGTTTGCTCATTAATACCATACGCCATGAGTGCGTCACGAACATTTGTTGCCACAGAAATAGATGAAAAGACAGCACAGTGCATAATATACTTGGCACTGTTCCAAACGAAAGGAAGATTTCAAGGGACAGTGGTGCATATGACGTGGAAAACACGAGACTCATACCCATATGAAAACAACTTCCTCAAGACCTATTTGAGTTACCACAAGAGCAGTTTACATGCTGAAGCATTCAGATACATAACAAGTGGTCCTGCAAAAGGAGATACAAAGAAAGTAACACTACAGTATCTACCATGTGATTGGTACGCCACTGAAGTTCCGGGTAAACAAGGATGTTGGGAGAGGCCGCTGGTAACGATAACAGGGAAGGTGTACCTGGACAACAGCTGGGAGATAGGAGTGATTGGCAGCAACATGGTAACAAAAGAAACTATCTCAACTATCGAGGCACACAACCACCGATGTTGGACGACATGGATCAAGTGTGTACCAATGCTCACGTGGGTAGAAACGGATGAAGACCCAATAACAATACTACCGCTGACTGCGCCCAAGGTATGCTACCAGCATAAAGGAGAGGTGGACGTAGGATATAACACCAACTGTGCAAGTGTGATGGAGTTACCTGAGGGGGGAGCAGGAACAGCAGTAATAATGGACCATTATTGGGCCTGTGGAGAAAAGGCATACCATACACTGCCTCCTCTGTGGAATGGTGAGTGCACGATGGTACACGTCAATGTACCATCACTAGTGGTACCCAAGAAGCATGTCAATGTGGCGAACTTTCCCAAAATGGATGAAGGGGACAAGAGAAAAAAGAGATCTGCACCACTTCAGGAGGAGCAAGGGAACAGGACCAACAGCAATGATACTGTCCTAAATAGAAGGAAAAGACAAGGAGAACCATTGACAGGAAATTACCTGTGGGGAAGGTCGGAAACGGCACTCACTTCAATACCGCCAGAACACAGACTATTCAGCAGAGCAGCAATGTTCTTCTCCTCAATAATACATCCGGGACTACAGGCTTACGCAAACGCAAAATGGCTCCAGATAACTAGATGGGAACTAATGATGACCATCAATTCTACAGTAAATGGATTCAACGCAATAAAAGAGGAGCTGCGAGCTATAAGGATGGTAGCACTCCAGAACAGATATGTATTGGACCTTCTCACAGCAATGGAAGGAGGAGTTTGTGCAAAGATAGGACAAACATGCTGCACGTTCATACCTGCCAACGATGCTGACAATGGTACACTGACAGAAGCAGTTTCACAATTGGCCCAGATGCACTCCAAAATGATGGATGAAAGTAACGGTGTAAACAAGGATAAGAGCTGGTTTTTACTATTATGGTCATGGATGCCATCCTGGCTGTCAGATGGACTGAAAATTATAGTGGGTTGTACTATTTTGGCTGGAGCTACGCTGATCATAATTAGATTTTGGAAGGCCCGGAAGGCACGTACCACTGACGAATTGCTCGAAATGGTGGGAATGCACCCCTTGATGCCAGCAGATGACGGCCAACATACAGGTGTGATAATACAGGAGAGGGAGAAGTTGCGCAACCAAATAATCACCAACCATCTAGACCCACCATCAGTGAAGATCGAGAACCCAAGAAACCCCAGGAGCTACATAGGGAAATGGGTATACTGTACTCCTGGAGGAACCTGTGAATATATGTATTGGTCATTTGAAGATCATGTAAACCACTATGGACATCTAGGAGGAATAACTAAGATATGGCGAGTAAGAGGAGATAACGAAAAGGATATGTTTGTGGTCGACAAGTCGACCAGAGGGGGGACTGAAGTGGGAGAATGGAAGACCAGGCTCCCGTCCTTCACCTCTCGCGCTTGGCCTAAAGGGTCACGACCCAGACACCCGCCACGAGAAGAGTTTGTCCATTTACCAGACGACCAGATACCCTGGTACAGGAACATACGGATGTGTCCATCTGCCTGCCCAGCAGCCCGCACTGGCCATGCCGACACCTGCGGCACGGACCAACTAGACTAAAATCTACACGTCGTTAGAGATGCCATGACGACCTAGACAACGATAAGCACACCTGTGCAAATATACACACTGGACATTCCCCCACCAATCTACACGAAGAATATACTCAGTGCTATGACGTAGGCGACAGGCATACTCACGGACGTGCATCTTTATTATTTTTTACATAGGCTTTCAGAATGCAGAAACGCAAGACGCGTCATGAACTTATCTACAAAGCTTGCTCACGCTTCTCTTAAAACCATTACCACCATGAGAAATATAATGAAGACACAATACTGGTCATGGAACTATATGGTACTGTAACCTAAAGCACCTGTGCACCAGACGGACCCACTTATACACCAGGCCTAAGTACGCCTCAAGCAAGAGCTCCCGTGGACATTAACAAAACAAGAGTCAGGTTGCTGATCCTGCAGAATGAGCCCGGCGAAGCAACCAGCCAAGGTCGCAATGTTGCAAACCCACATTCCAAGAACAAATCATCAAGGGCACGATGTTGCAACCTCGCACTCCGCGCACCAACGTTAAAGTCACACCTGCAAATTAAACCAGACACACAGTGGAAAAACAATATTAATTGTGCAGAATTCTGCCTCAAACACGGTCCCACCTCACGTGACCAAGCCGAACCTGATGAGATGCCAAGCCCAGGAGAAAAGAGGCGTCTGGATCCCTCGCTACGAGACACAGGCAGATACACTTGAAAGGCTCAATGGACATTTGCGACAGTGGGAGCGGTCAGCCTCCAGCTATGAATAAATCCTCACATTGTCTGCATGTACCCATAGTGAAACATTGTTGCAAATTGCAGGTACACCGAGAGCTGGGAACAGCGGTGGTCCCAGGCTGGGAAGCTCACAGGCGCACCAATCAGAACATGGGGCTCTTATCACTGACGCCAGTAATATTAACCAATCCTTAGGAGTCTTCATGTAACAATTCTCATGTATCTAATTGTAGGGACAACCCAGATATATCACCTGACTAACCCTCGACCACTAACATTGTTCTCTATACGTGTGCTATACTAACCCTACCACTCGAGCAACCAATTAAGAGTGGCAATAGGTTTTTTGTTAACTTTCTAAAGTGACGCAAGTAACGCATCATAATACAGTAAAAAGGGCCTGCGAGCCCCACGATTGTGTGTGTGTCAGGACGGACGCGTACGCTCCTTGACCCATCCCTGCCGTTTTTGTCTAATAAACAGCAGAGTCACCTTGCTTCTTGCGTGTGTCTCATACTCTATCTCATCTGGGATATACGGGAGGAGTTGGGGCCTCCCTGCCCGGAGGTCTGCGGATGGCCCGGCCGACCCCGGCAGAATTTCCCCCCGACAAGGTAGAAAGTTATTATTGGAGCCAATGAGAATTTCCCAAAATCCTTGTTAATTTTGGCTCCTTGTAGACCTAATTTATTTGTTCTTTCAATTAAGTTGTTTGTCCAAGCAGATTCACAGATCGAGTCGTTGACCATTATTCCTAAGTATCGTATAGATTTGACAATACTTAAGGAGCTTTTTCTGTCCTTCCTTGATAAACTTTTTTCCTATGCACATGATCTTCGTTTTTCCTGTGTTTAAGTGTAAATCATTGGCTTTTAAGTACTCGTTTAAACTGAGCAGTAGATATTGTCGATAAGCACAATGTCGTCTGCATACACAAGGCATTTGATTGGTGTTCCGTTTATCTTTGGGGAGAAGCAGTGAACAGATTCCAACCACTTTGGCAAGTCTGAGATGAATAATCTGAAAAGTTCAGCTGCTAAGGGGCACCCTTGCTTTACTCCTTTATACGTTGGAATTGGTTCGGTCAAGACACCTTGCAAGTTTACTCTTACTGTAGTGTTGGTATGCAAGGCTTTGAGTGGATCAAGAATCTGTGCCGGACAGTTCCACCCTCGGAGTTTGGACCAGAGTTTTCCCCGATTTATTGCGTCGAACGCTTGTCTAAGGTCGACGAATGCGAAAAATATTTTATTCTTTGATTTTAAGGCTTCAAGTTTGAGTATGGGTAGTATCGTGAGATTTACGTCAACACGTTTTTGGGCCGTAAAGCCAGTTTGTCGGCAATCAGTTTGCTTTTCCTTTGATGCCCATGCTGTCAACTTCAATCGAAGGAATGATCCAAATATTTTCCCCATGGTGTCCAGGAGGGCAATAGGGCAATAGTTAGATGGAATGTTTTTTTCACCCTTCTTATAGACCGGGACCAGTATTGCTTTTGACCATGAGTCAGGGATTTTCATGGATCTTGAGATTTGCCAAAACAAACGTTCCATGAATTTGTCCCAGTGATGTTTGTGTTTTTTTATTATGATGTTAGAAATTCTATCTGGACAACTTAAATGGGGGAGGAAACCCGGTGTACGTTTAACTAAGATAGGTTAGCAACGTATACTCTGTCTGAGTCCGGGAGGACAAAGATCCGTGTTCACAGTGGCTGATTGGTCACAGGAAATTTTCTATAAGTGGGTTGGAGATTGTGCCTTCGCTTAGCACCCCTCTGAGAATCCCCTTTTTTATTTTTTATTTATTTATTTTTTTTTATTTTTTTCTTTCCAACTTTGTACTTTGAACTACTTTCCTGATGGCAGAGAACAGAACATTAGCTTATAGCTTATAGCGATGACTATGCTGCAGCCCTTATGAACGCTATCTCTATTCTGAACCACGAAGACACGGTGGTGGATGTGTTGAGAGATAAAGATGAATGGAATGAACTCATACAGCTAAAGAAAAGACTTACGAGGACAGAACTCCATGGAGCCATTATGCTCAAATACCTTAAGAACAAAGCTTTACCACAAGGTCTGACAGTCCAGAATGAACCTAGACTTTTTCTTGATAACGAGAAGTTTCGAGTACAATGGAGCTATATAGCTAATCGGTGTGGTCGTGATTGGTTAATTTTGATTATAGACACAGCCAAAGAAACATCTACTAAAATTGAAATCGAACTTCTTAAAATTGAAGAGAATATAAAGAAAATATTACCTTTGGACAACTATAAGAGACGTCTTGAAGAAATTGAGAAAGAGATGAAGGAATTTAAAAGTATAAATACCAATGAAAGAATCCAACGTATGAAAAAAGACTTGGCCCGTTTCTCGCATGAGAGAGCTTTTCCTTATGTTAAAGAAGATTATATCAACAAAACATTACAAACTAATGGTCCAACTAGATATAATAGACGAGTCCGTTTTCGTAACACCTCATACAGTACCAGTCATGATAGTAGTGACCCTGACGATGTAGGTGAAGGACACTCTACCCAAAGTGCATAAAACCTTGGTGAACCCTCCAGGTCGACCCATTGTGGCAGGGATTAATTCTGTACTTGAACCCCTCTCTACTTTTGCGGACCACTATTTGAAGGGATTTGTGCAAAACATGCTATCCTATGTTAAAGACTCTCGAGATGTTATTAACAGTCATAAAAACTTGGCTTTCGATACAAATACCCAGTTGCTACTAGGTTTTGACATCGTATCCCTCTACACCAATATCCCCCAACAAGCATCCCTTGATGCGATTGAAGAAATACTTCTGGGCCGCATTGATAATGATCCGGTCCCTACTTCGTTTATCCTTTGGTGCGTTGAACTGGCATTAAAACGCAACTATTTTGAGTTTAATGGTAAGATTTTCCAACAAGTTGAAGGGACCGCGATGGGCGCCACTATGGCTCCGAGTGTTGCTAACTTGTACGTAGAGACCTTTGAGAAAAGCAACGTCTACAGCAACCTCAATCCCTATAGTAATAACATTGTGAAGTGGAGTCGCTACATTGACGACATCTTGGTCATATGGAGAGGCACCTTGACTGAAGCTAACAATTTTTTCAACTGGCTTAACAATCTTAATCCTCACCTTCAGTTTACTATGACGTCTAGTAACGAGTTTATTAATTTTCTCGACCTAACCATTTTTGCAACCAATGGAGTCTTGAAAATTAAGCCTTATCATAAACCCACCGATAAAAATTCCCTTCTTGATTATTCCAGCCATCACATTAAACATCTTCGTGATAACCTTCCCTTTGGCCAGTTTTTACGCCTTAAAAGGAATAGTTCTACGAAAGAAATATACGAGGCGGAGGCGAACACACTCGTGAAAAAACTGAGACAGAGAGGGTACCCTAATAAACTGGTGAAAAAATCAGCCAAAAGGGCTTTTAATAACAACCGAGAAGCACTATTGGAACCTAAACCAGTTAAACCTAAAGATGATCGTATTGTGTGTGTGAATACCTTTTCTAACCGGAGCTTTGAGATCACCAACATCATTAAGAAGAATTGGAAAATCTTTCAAATGACCTCCCCCCTCTATGATCGTGCCGATCTTTGCTTATAAAAGGAGCACGATGATAGGTAACAGGGTTAGTAACAGCAAACTTAAACCTATCCCTACCAAGGAACCCAGATTAACCACCCTATGGGGTCTGCCTGAACCTACCGGTCACTATCCTAGTGGCTCGTGCGGGGTCTGTAAATTGACCTCTAGAACTAAAAATGTAGATGTTGGCCTGTCAAAGCTCTGGACACAGAAAAACTTGACTAATTGTAACACCGAATTTGTGGTGTACCTGATCACTTGTAAATGTGGACTGCACTATGTAGGGAAAACAACCCGCAAAGCCAAAACTCGTATCATGGAACACCGGAGCTGTCTCAAGAACAGAACTGAAAATGCCCCCATGGTGAAACATTTTAATCTTCTGAAGCATCAACACGAGGATTTCAAATGGACAATATTGTTATCACTTAAAGGATCTAACTATGCCACCCGGGAGAAAAAATTGCTTTATATGGAACAAAAGATGATACATACTCTGCAGAGTGATATCAGGGGTCTTAACGAATCTATTGAATGGTACAACATATAATCGCTTACACTCACTTGATCCCTGACCATCGTCTTTTGTAGACTGTGTGCTACTTAGTGTACTAATTCCTTGTCCGGTCTGAGCCATTCCATGATGGCTGCCATGACTAACCACTTTGCTCTACATCTCTTTTCTCTTCCAACATAGTTGTAGGACTACTGTATTTCCCTGACTACCACTCACACATCGGTCGCCCAGTCCTGCTGCACTGCTGCCCGCATAACAGACGGCACTCTCCGTACTATCCACACAGCACTAGCGCTGGCGGCAGGATTATATCCTGGGGCCGTTGGATTTGGTCATGACGGACACTCTTTCTGCCAACTTGAAGGTATTGCCTGTTGGGTAGTTGTTTACTTTTGAGTGTTACTAGCCGCCTTCTTTCTGTCTTCTATAAACACACGAGATTAGAGACTATACCTTGAACTACCTCTTTAGGTTCTAGTCACCGACTTCTTCTCAACTTCTGGAATTATATGGGGCACACTGTGGATAATTCGTTTTGTCTCTCAGCACTGGGTTTCTCTCACCCGGACACCTTTTCATATGTTTTTTATGCGATACTAGTTTCGCTATTTGCTAAGCCTAAGCACATATCCTGCTTTTATAGTGAGCTACTACTCAGCGCTCATTTGGATGTTTTTTCTATATCCTAGATAGGAACGACCCTCAGTTCTACACCGCCTACTACCTTTCGAGTAGAGAGCACCCACAGGCATCAGTGGAGGTATTTATTTCCCTCTATCTAGATGCCTTGGTTCATGTATTTTGAACATGCAACAATAATGGCTAATTTGAAGCTCATGTTTTGCGCTTTTTTTGTCTTTTACTTTGCAGATGCTACGAATACTTCAAATGTCATCATTTCGTTTTTGAATGTTGTCTTGGTTACGTGGTCACCTGTATATCTCCTGATGAATGTTCCATAATAACTGTAGGAACTGAAACATGTCGAGCTAATACTCTGTACTGTCACCAGAGTTATTAAGTTTTTGACATACTGATTCTAATTACTGTAGAGTACGTTGCACTTTCTGTAAAGCGTACCTCTTGATGTTGAGTGTATCCCTGTTTTTGATACACTGTCAATTAGCTAATCCTAGCTTATCACGTAACGACTGTTTGATATATGTTAAAATGTTTATGAATTGTATGTACTGTGGACCACACTATTTAATCACTTTTTAGGTCATAATTCTATTAAATCTGATGTTTATCATTTTAACCACGACTGGTCCCTCTGTGGCTCTCCCAATGGGAGCTCTTTATATGTGTGGCATCTACATTATAGCTCTTTCTCCTCTTTAAACACAGAAATTCTATCTGGGCCTGCTGCTCTCAAGTTCTTTAATCTTTGGATTGCAAGTTCTAGGTCTTCACTGGAAGGTGTTATATCCCAGGCTTTTATGGTGTTCGGAAAAATTTCCTGTGAATCTTAATATGGCAGTTCGTATATCTTTGTGAAGTACTCTACCCACTTTGAACTTGGTATTACATTTGATATATTTGGAATTGTTTTTGTATTTCCTTTATTTAGGAGTGCCCATATTTCTCACGTGTTTTTAGTAATAATTAACGTTAGCATGATTTCAGCTCGGTTTTGTTCGATTATCACAGAGTGGGATTTGAGCCAGTTTCTGTAAGCCTGGCGCCGTTCTTTAATTTTTCTTTGTATGACCTCTTGATGATATTCGGACTTCCTTATCATGCGTAGATCTTTCCTCAGTATCTTTTTTGCCTGAGCAATTTCATAGCTGAAGAGATGTTTTGGAGTATACCCAAGTATTCTTGAGTTAGTAGATTTCAGCATAAACTCGGCCAACATCGGAGCATATTCGACATTGTTTGAATCTGAGAGCCGCCAGGCTAGTTTCTTAATTTGAGGGCCGTTAGTTCTTAGCCGATTTCCTGCCGGATTTATTGACAGGGGTACTTTATATATATCTGACGGTAGGTGTACTTCGTGGGCCAACGAAAGACACAGCAAGTTGTGATCACTAGAGTCCTTCAAGACTACCTCTAGGGACTCCACTCTTTCAAATACATTTCGGGATACCCAGAAGTAATCTAAGGTGTTTCTACGTTGGAGTCGTTTCTAAGTAGTCTTGCAGGGTTAGTCACCTTTGGTGTTACCATTGACCATCTGACAATTTCGTGAGGCAAGAGCTTGTGACCAGAGTTGACCTCGTTCTGCTACTTCGGTTTCGGGAAGCTGAACATTTTCCAGCGTTTGGTGGTCGAATCGAAACCAGCTGCAGTTCAGGTCGCCACATATGATCACTGATAGGTCAGAGTAGTTGAGGTAAGCATCATCAATTAAAGTTGTTACAGTTGTTATGAATTGCGAGGTTGAGATCATTGCCGGGTTCCAATAACCATCTATTACAAGTTGGTGACTGTAGTTGTTTTCCGTGGAGATTTGGATTAGCGTACCCTGTAAGAAAGGGTTTGGATTTGTTTATGCTAGGGGCGTCATCCAATTTTGTATTTTCACTAGAGTTAGTAAGCCTGAGTGAGGGCGCCCTTTGACGTTTTTTTTTGCTGGATTCAGAAAGATTGTATATCCATCCCGGGTGGTAGCCTCGCCAAGCCAGGTTTCTTGAAGGCAAATAGCAAAAATGTCATTTAAGGATTTTGTGAAGTTATTAAACAAATGGGTAAATCCAAGGGTATTCCAGGAAAGCATCCTTTGCTTGATCCGGGTCACTCATTGTTATTGAGGAAACACATTACTCTAACAAATATCAGATCTGTTTCCTTCAGTTCGGGCTTTGTATTCCGGGTCACCTCTTGTTATTTGGGGGAACGATGATGATTTCCGTAAGGACATCCGACGAGCATCACTTTGAAGATCATTTGTGTTTGTTTTGCTGTCGGCATTCCATTTTGACTTGTCGAATCGGGTTCCAAGGTGATGTCGAATCCGAAGACAAGCAGCTCTTCTATTGCTTGTAAAAGAATGTTTTTTTACTGCACAAATGTCGGATGTCCGTAAGGACATCCGACGAGCATCACTTTGAAGATCATTTGTGTTTGTTTTGCTGTCGGCATTCCATTTTGACTTGTCGAATCGGGTTCCAAGGTGATGTCGAATCCGAAGACAAGCAGCTCTTCTATTGCTTGTAAAAGAATGTTTTTTTACTGCACAAATGTGATGTGAAGCAAAACCTGGTCTGTAGTTTTTTCTGTTGCATACTGGACGATTTTTATGTCATTGGTCGTTATTGTCCGAAGTTGTGGAACACAAGCAAATCATTTCAAGACATTGGCTCTGTTCAGGTTTACTTCATTATCGTCAGATTGAATGTTCTGCAGATGAAGTTTCCATGAGCTCAGGTTAGATTTTGAGTTTTTGTCGCCATGTACTCTGGAGAGAAGATGCAATCTGTTTTTTCTCTGGTTCAATGTTAGCTTTGGATTTAACTTAGAAATTACAGGTGAGTTAGGGACCTTTGACTCGTAGGATTTTTCGTTTTGTGATGCATCATGGATTTGTCGTTTAATCAATTGCACTTTTGGGAGGAGTTTCTTATGCAGATTTATCGATAAAAGTTGTTGCAGGCGCCTCAGAGGCGGAGTCGAAATCCGCTTTACTTCTAATTGAGTACGTAGATAGATTACATAGATCTACAGAGCTGTCTGAGCTTTTTGTGTCTGAGTCCATTCGTCGGCGCTTGCCCGATTGCTTGGTCAGTTCTTTGTTTACTCCATTTGTCTGTGTCAGCACTTTTATTTGATGAAGATCAGGTTGTGATTGATCTTTTTTCCGGTCAAACAGACTTTTTTTTTTTGGTGTAGTCAAAATTCTTATACATTTTTTTACATTTTGAGGTCTACTTTTTAGTTGTTTGTCTTTTTCTCCACAATTTGTGGTTTTCTTTTCGTCGAGCTTTGGTCCTGGTTTACTTGTTTTAGTTGTGGCTATAGTTTTTGCTGGGCCACTGAAGATATTGAACAAATTTGGTTGAAATCTCGCTGGGCCGGGATTTTCCTCACGTGCCGCTGGAGTGTCCGACAAAGGGACAGACTCGTTCCTTGAAGGGTTAGCATTTTTCAGTGGACCTAATCCAGCCTGAGAGATATCAGGTTCTGGTAAGGAAAGATGTGGTGGCACTGGAAGAAGGATGTTGACGTTTAAAGGTGGTTCAGCATCGTTTGAATCAGAGGTTGTCACATTTGTAGGTCGAACATCGCCATTTGAAACAGCTGATTTACTTTGTTTGGTGGATGTTGTTTTTTGGGTCAGAAAGTCTTGGTTGACATATTTCCTCATCCATTTCCCAGCGTCTACTAAGACTTCAATTAGTGTGTCGTTTTGGCAATGATGTCTTGCGGCTAAATCGCTAAAACGCTCTTGCCATCTGATTGATAGGTCAGCATCTTTTGTCATCTGTGTTTGAAGAAATTCAGTAAAAAGGTCGATTTTTTCTATTTTTTTAACCAGGTTTTGAATCACTGCTCCTTGGTCATTTAATTGACCATGTAAAGACTCATATAATTTGGTAAAGGGCTCAAGCGCGATGGCAGATGCCGCAAGAACGTTGTTATGAATTTGCGTTAATGCTTCAGCTGAGATGTTTGTGTGCAGGGGATTAACTGGGGTTGCATCTTGTTCAGAGGATGAAGTATTTGAACAATCCAAATAAAACTGAGAATCGATGGGAGAAAGATTTCTTGTTAGATTCAGCGGTTGAATTTCATCATTGAAAATCTTATTCAGGGCTTGAGGAGTGCTTGCATGTGCCACTAGCTGATCTTGATCTCTAGGGAGGTATTTAGAATTTGACTTAAGTTCGGCAATGCATTGTAGACGTCGAACCCTTGCAATGGAGCTCAAATCCAAATCGGGGAATTTTTGTACTACCAGTGGCACGGGCAAGTCAGGGGGACGTCTAGGCGATGCTCTGGGTCGAGCTCCTGGTTCCGCAGGAGCCTGGCAGGCATAGCTGCTACGATTTCCTTGATCTGAGGGCTCGGGTGTTTGTTTCGACGTTGATTTACACCCTCCGATCTTTGGAATGTGGCACTCAGATTGCAATGGAGTCTCGTGATTTTTTTTCGAATAAGTGTTCTTTTTGCAGAAGAGGATGAACACGGCCTGGTGGTGGCTCTACCGTCATTAATAACCGAATGCAAGATGAAATGTCGATTGGAAGATTCAACACAGGCCTTGAGAATTGTGAGCCTTGGCTCGGGCTTTTAGGTTTGTCAGCTGTAGATGTCTTCAGCTGAGCAGGTAGCAGTATTGGAACCCTTGGGGCAGCATTCTTTGAAGTATAATATTCATCCTCCACATCTGGGAGGCTTAATAGTTCATCATCACTCACCACAAAGGGGAGAGAGATCTTATTGTCATCGAGCAAATGTTTGGTGGAGTTTGCAGCCGTCGCCTCAGATTCCAGGTAGGTTAAGGAATTACAGGGCTCTTTTGGATTCCGTTGCTTTACCGCACTGCTCATTGCATAGGGTGACTTTACAGGCTCCGGGGGGCTGACAAACTGGTCATCCGACTCTTTGTTTATGTTTCTGGTCGACTGGAGTAACAGAGATTTCGCCGGGAGGACAAGCTGTACTGCGGATGCTTGTTCATCTGAAGCTTCCCCTTCAGTTACAACTGGCTTCTCCTAGGACTGTTTTGTAATAGATTCCCTGAATTTGCCTTGGTGAATTTGATTCACTAAGAGATTTACCGCCGAGTCTATGATTGAACTGGACCGATGTCAAGCGAGCAGGGGCCAAGAGAGCAGGGATCTGGATCACCTTCGCCAGCTTGTTCGCAGCTCCGCACCACATCGCGTGGGTGGAGTGTTTGTTGAGCGGAGGGCCGATCTAGTAAGGCTAACGCTGCAGGTAAGGTATGAGATGCAAGCAAAGTTCAACTTGCAGTTTTTTTTTCCCGTGGAGGCTTTCATCACCGTCCACAGGTTTAACATTCGCCGGTGTTGGAGAGTTTTTTTTCGTGTCTGAGGGCCTTCAGCTGACAAAGTCATCTGCGCGAGCAGCAGTCCGGGCACACCGAAGCTCGAGCGGGCAGACTCGGGGGCAGACTCTGCTCAGCACTCTGCGCGCCAATAATGCTTTTGAAGGAAAAGTCAATGTAGATAGAAGCCAAATAATGCCACAATCTGCCAAAGTAGATACTTTAGCAAGCTTATCTCAGCAGGCTCTATCAGTATCAATATCAGAGCTCAGTATCAATATCATGGCTCAGGATCAAAGGGAATAAGTCCCTGCAGTCTCCTGGTCGCTAATGCTGATATATCTCAGTTTCCAACTTTATCCCGGGAACTGATTGAAGGGGATGGAGCGTATTGTTGTTACTGATATGGGGCTCAGCCTGCCTGCACTACACAAAGAGCAGAGGCAACGGTGGAAACTATACCAAAGTTACTAGCCCGCCAGAGCCTGTGAGTAAGTGAAGCTAGGGAAGCGTGTTATCATTGCAAATGTAGGACTCAGCCTGCGCTATGCTTAGTGTAGTGGGGTCCTTGACAGTACCAGGTTATGGGGAGCTCGCCGGGGATTGCACGTACCCACAGCTCCTGGAATCCTCAAATAGCGTAGTCCGGCCGCCGAAAACCGCAACCGCAACCTCTGAGGCAACCGCGACCAGGCGCTTTGCACACAGTAGCACAGTAGTGCTCCTCGCTCCCAGCTCCCGACTCGGAGCTCCGGCAACTCAGGGCTCGCTGGAGTCAGAGGGAAAGGACCCTCACTCCTCATTCCTCGCGTACGCGCACTGACGTGTCAAGCCGCACCTCAGCTTGCCAACAATGCAACGAAAGGACACTTTTAAAAAAAACATTTTTTAAGGATAGCAAGGGAGACCACAGGAGTCACATTTGCGACCATTGTCGACCCCTAAATGACGTCCTTGCTGCGAATGAGCTGGCGCTTCAATCTTTAGGAAAAAAAAGGCCTCCGCTTCCAGCAGCTTCACCTTTTCTTTTATAATGGTGGTACAGGCCAACGGGCATCCCTTGATTAAGGGGATGCCTGGTAGGTGTCGGTGTCACCATTAAGGAGAAAAGGCATTTTTCTGAAGCCTGAAGCTTTCGCACATGAATGAGATCTTCAGGCTTTAGAAAAAAAGCCTTGATCTCTAGCGGCCGGGGCTGCCAGGGGACATTAGTGAGCCCCGGCAGGGCCCCTACCGCAGAACCATATTTCTGAACCATCAGGGGCTCAGCCCAGGCTAGCCCAGACCCACTTAAAGCCCCACGCAGGAGTCTTGCTATATCATCCCCAATCGTCATTAATAAAGTTCATACTGACTGTCACTTTCAGGAACACAGTCTGCTTTTTGGTCTCTCTTCTCCTGGCCGGGTGTGCATTTCTCTCCCATTCCCTTCAGTGTTCTCTAGATCCATCCTGGATGATTCTCCTCATACCCTGTGTGGTTTCTTCTTCTTCAGTTGATAAGCTGTTCTGTTAGTTTCTTCCATATGGGGAGTCATTATAGGTCCTTGCTTTTTAACCCTCATCACTTGCACCAACTCCTTTCTTTGTTTGGTAGATCGCTACTCTGGCCATTTCTTGCCGCCTTCGTTTGTTAAGGTGTCCTTCTGTATATCTGTGACCGTCACTGGTCGACTGTATTTTGAAGAGGTGTTTATGTGGGGCATTTGTAGTTTCTCTAAATCCTCACGATCTCTCTAACTGATGGTGTATTTTGTGCACTGAAGGTGTCTCTTTGGTGCTGTTGAGTGTTTTTCACTGCTCTCGTGAATCATGGTGTGTCTATTGACTGATTATTGCTCCTGGCGTGTGTCCATGCTGGATTCAGTTTCATGATGGTCTTTCGTCCTCTCATCGTTTGAAATGGTCCAACTCCTGTGACAGAATTCATTGTCACTATGTGAGAAGATATAGTTTTCTGGACTGCTCCATGACAGTCAGCACTGCACGCTCCGGCTGGCTGAATTGCTTCTTTCATCATTTGATTTGCTTGTTCCACCCGTTTGTTTCCCTTTGGGTGGTAAAGTGTCACTTAAACACTATGTTGTTGCGTTTCAGAAAGTTACCGTGAAATTTGGTAGCCAACACGTGTTTCAAGCTCTGCTCTTCTTCAGGGCTGTACTGAAATAATCTAGTGGCATATAACATGAATTCAACCAATAACTACAAATCATACATTGCAAACATGTTTGCACAGTTTAAATAATAACGTGATGAAAACAAGAAAAATAATAAACAAAGACAGGCAAACAAATTAAAATCCTGCATTAGAACGAGAATTTTAAGCAATTAATTAGCTAACATTGTATTCTAAATGCCTATACCATCTCATGCTGTGTTCCTTGTTATTAAACCCAATACCAGTCAATATCGGATTGCTGTGAGCTTGATGAGGTACACCAGAACAGTTTATGTATCATCGCGCTGCTGTGCTAATGCTGACTCGTGTGTCAATGTGAGATATCAATTTATAAATTTGCTAAGACTATAGCATACACTAGGTTGAAAAGTGCAGAGATTGTGGTTGCCAAATTGTGAGTAATGCGGAGAGAATGATTCTTAAACAAAAAGTGCTGTGCATTAGGCATTTCGATAAAACCGTGCCAGATGCCTCCATTACCACCCGATTCTTCTGTACTAGTTCCCGATATGGACTGACCCTGTAATAACATATGGTGCATCATGAAATGTGAAATGTCTCGCAAAATGAAGCTATACCTCATGCGAGAGTACGATAAGCGGCACAGAGACTTACAACTGTTTCGAACCAGAACATTAATTGTTGGCCACTGCTGAACTAGGTCGCTCATAATTTCTTGGGATCATGGTGAAGCCAGACTGCTGTGTCCCTGCGTGAAAATACACAATTGGGTCGGTTTTGTGGCCTTTGTAGGCTCCTGGATTGATGTCTTATGCATGAAGGCAGCCCTTGCATCTAAAGTATGTTTGTTTAGGAAAATTATTTAGTCGGAACCAGAATCTGGCAGTACGTTGGAGCTGGTCTTGTTGATCTTGATTCCACAGTAAGATTTCTTGCTTGTATTCCTGCTGCTTTAGATGCTGAGAACTAACTGTTCAAACTGCTAGTTGGGTTCTTCATCATCTGAATATTCCTGCAAAGCTGAGATGTGTGTCTTCTCCTTGAATTGCGAGTCTATTTTGTGAAATTCTCCGGTCTTATTTCCTGTGGCTGGGCATGATTTGTCACTAGCAATGTGGTTGCAATTTTCACATACAAGACATTCTTAATTTCCTTCCGTCCTTCTCCTGTTCGATGGACGACTCCATGGAGGTTCTTCCTTTAGTCTTCACTCAGTGTAAGCTCTTTCTCATTCCTGCCTCTCAGATCTTCTTCTCACTGTGCACACTTCTTTGACATTTACCTGGTTTAGTTCTTCTGTGGAGGTAAGGGATCATTCACTTTTTTAGCAATAGTGATCACTGTTTATATGGTGGGTTCCCTGCTCATTCATAGGGCTTTGTAGGTTTTTGTGTCATGAAAAAGCACCATGAGTTAATCCTCGATGAGCTGGTCGGCCACATGTCCAAAAGTACTCCAACTCGCTAGCTCCTTAAGCGCAGTGACAATGTAATCTATAGAGACTGATGTCAATTGCAGTCAGGTGTAGTACCTTTGGCATTCAAGCACTAGGTTAGGAAATCTTCCACACCTGGATTCTAATCTGGCCATCGCCTCTTCATATGTGCCATCATGGGCTGACCCATCTAGTTTCCTTGCTACCTCAGCTAGGATGATTAGCCTTTGGCCGTCTCTGTCTAATGCGTTCCTTAGAAATGCAGACTTTCTCTCAGGGACAAACTCCATCCCATCTACTGCTTCTTAGTATGTATATAACTGGGATTTCCATTGATTCTATGGAATAGGCAGCTCACCTGCAGTTTGGAGAAAGGTGGTGGTGGTGTGGCTCCTTGCATGTTGCTCAACTGAATTCCTTTGTGGTTCCTTGCTTCTTCCTCTATGGGTGCCGGTTTCATCGCTATTCTTAAGGTAATACTTGTATCAGGTCTCACAATGATGGAGGAGGCTTGGTGTGTCATAACAAATCTCATTGCCTCAGCCAATCCCCAGCTTCTCTCTGCCACTTGATGTGCTCAGGGCTGCCCCGTGCTGCGCCACGAGCAAAGTGCTGTCATGACACATCGCGGGATGTGTGAACATCACAAGTGCCTCACTACACTAGGCTAACGCAAACCAGTTAATCGAACAAAAACATCTATTAAAAGCATACTGTAAGGATGCAGAAGGACTCTGACACAAAGGTGACATGTTTGGGACGAAAGACTTATTAGGTAGAAAAGCAAGAGAAAACCTATCTTCCCCTATTCCTAAGAGGGGTTTCCCTGCCTCAACTAAAGATCTAAGGTAACTGTCAGGATATATGTCAAAGTGAAAGTGTCCACCGTCTTGTGTAAAGAAAACCCTATTTCTGGACCTTACACAATGACCTAAAGAAAAACATAGTAGTGTCCTGGGAAAAGGAGAATAACTCTTCTCCTGGATTATGGTTCAAGTCTCCAATCCATGTTTCCTTGGTGAGCGAGTAGAATGTCTCCCTTCTCCTGGCAGTCGGTCTCAAACTGCCTGGGGGAATGACTCCCTTCCTCCAGGTCACAAAGTTCTAAAACAATATCAAGCAATCTTCCCTTTTCGGTGGGCCAGGAGAATGTCTACCTTGTCCCGGTGTTTGGTTTAAGATTCAAAAAGACCAGAGGGAATGACTCCATTTGCCAGGCCTGTTGGACCTTCCTCCTGGTCTACGTTACCAGGAGAACGCCTCCATCCTCCTGGTATTTGCAAGAAACAATCTCGTAACACCCAACTCTGAGTGTTACGAGGGTCCGTGATTCTGGATCCTTTCTTCTTCTTTGGTTTGGCCCACTTGGTTCACTTCCTTGCCAAGTACTGCCACAAGGAAAATGATTTGTATGACTCTCTTGGTTTGGGTCCTCAACCATTGTTTTTCATCTTCTTTGGTTTGGCCCACTTGGTTCACTTCCTTGCCAAGTACTGCCACAAGGAAGGTCAATTGTATGATACTTGATTTGGGTCCTCAACCCTTCCCTGGTAGGTAGCCAGTGGGATTGTGTTTGCCACTGTAATGAGGGGCGAATGATGAATCAACTTCCGGGGCACCAGTGTCCAGGGATGAATATCGGTTTCTAAACCATCAATCAGCCCCACACCTCTAGTACACCAGAAGGGATCTAACAGATTAGAACACAAGTAAATTATACATCTCCTTATCTTTGTTAACATGGATGGAATAGCAGGCTTATCTCAGTAATGTTGTGGATCGTTGGTTAGTTGCAACACAGCGAAAATACAATTATTACCCAATGATAAAAGGGACAGTCCAGTCAAGGTTGTATTAACATATCTACTTTATTATTACAACAGACAGTTCTAGCAGAGTACAAAATACAGCCCACCCTATAAAGAAACACAGAAGACAGACAGTTCCACAAAGTAAAGGGATGCACTCTGGATAATGGCAGGAGAGTAGTCAGTAAAGCAATCAGTCTTAACTGTTCAATGTTATTTGGTTTCAGCACCATGGGAGCAAGGTATCGTAAATGCCACTAGGGGCCTTCAGAGACAGACTAGGGGGACAGAACCACAATGTACCTGGTGGTTGAAATTATCTTGATGCACGACAGCGTCGAGTCCATTCCCGGATGCTTTGCAGCTCCTGTGACAGAGTTCAAGACGGGAGACAGCTGCGGGTATCAGGCGGCAGGCAGTTCGGCAAGCGAGGCTGGATGGATGGATGCAGGCTGGCCTACACAGCGGCTCGGGGTCAAGAATCATTGTCTCTGTGCTGGTTGGTGGATCTGGAATGCTGGTCGAGGCGTCTCAGACAGCTTTATAGTGACTGCAGCGTGACAACAATCAGTGGTGCAGCCGGTCACGGTTCGAGGGCTCAATTGTCTCGAAAACTTCTTAAAAGATGGATGCTGGTTGATGCTGTCGGGACACTCCTGCTAGGTTCTTCGTAGGGCTTGTGTTGTCCTGTAAGGCAGACAGTCCAAAGATGTGGAGAGCTTTTGCAGGCAACAGCCTTGTCCTTTGTTTAGAGACTCTCTGGCACTTCCCACCTAGGAAGGTTGCTGGCAGAACCTAACATGGCATGCTGTGTGCTGGCTGGGTACCGGTTCTGGAGCTGCTGGATGGGTCCTCCGAGTCAGGTATCTCACTCTGTTCCCTGTGAAATGTTTAGAGGAGTGATCTAGCTTCCCTCTTGGAAATCCTGGGCTTCCTTCAATGGCAGAAGCTGTAAGGCAGACTGTACCTTCAGCCAGGGTGCAAATGAGTTCTCCTTCTTACTCCTTTTGAAGTCGTCGGATGATCTGCTAAATGAGGGGATCAGCCCACTTTTAAAGCCAAATGGGCCCCAGTTATTGGTGCAGGCTAAGCCTACCTTAATGAACCAATCATGGGTCCCCACCAACAAACTTCTGTTATGCATGAGGTCATAACCAGAATGCTTTGCAACAGGAAAGGAAAGGGGTGACAACATGTACTACTAAGTCCCACCCACCTTCCTGTCTGTTGTGGATCAAAGTGTGTCTCTGGTTAATTGAGCTCTCTGTGACTCTTGGTCAAAGCGCAGGTCTCCCTTGAAGTTTGTGGTGATAACAGACTTCCTGTCTCCCTTAAATCACAAGATTCTTCCCTTTGAAGGGGGTCCTCGCTGCAGGGGTTGCCTACTGTAAACAGTAGTCCAAGACATGCCATTCACTGCCCTTCATAAAGAGGGGGGAGCTAGCTTCACATTGACACATTGCATACCAAAGAGGTGTTAGGCCCTGCCCTCTTTTGTCAGTTCTGCAATCAAGCCTATTACATGCCTGTTTCAATTAACTCTCATCAGCATGTGCTGCCACCAGCAGACTTAGACAAGAGAGAGGGCAGCTCCATGGAGCCTTTCATATTTTAATTAGGCTGGCCATGGCCGGAGGAAGGGGTTGCCTTCCCCCTTCTTGATATGCTATCACCCCCAGGGGAACTACCAGGTAGCGGCCTCACCTCCCTGGTCTAATGGGAAAGGGCTCCCCCTCCGGAAGAAGTGACGATATGCAGTGAATGGATGTCACATTCCAGCTGAACATGACAGGGAGGACGGCGCCTGTAGGCTCTGTCCCTACGGAGTACACTTGACTCTGTTTGTTGTGCGTTGAGCAGAGGAAAATGTGTGCAGATTAGCCCCATGCATTTTCGGAGGTTGATCTCCCATCATTCATTTTTATTACAAAACCTAAAAAAAGCCCAGGCGAGCACACACTCCCCATGTGAATGATCGAATTCTTCACAGGGCATCCCTTCTAGGGTTTCTCATATGCGTGGCGGGGGTGTCTCTGACCCATCTCTGCTGGTCTGTGGGGTTATTCCTGCCACTGGAGTGAGGGTTGTGGCGCTCACAACTCTGGTACATCTCCCCTGCCCAGTATCAGCAGAGAGACTGTGGGGTAATTGCTCTTGCCAGCACGCAGTGCTTCCCTTTAGCTCTCTCGGGGTAATAGTGCAACGCAGAGACTTCCAGGGACTGCAGAGGGACGGCACGGCTCTCCTGGCATTCACTGCCACTGGCTCTGTGTGACGGTCTTCTCACCAATAGCCTTGACTTGCTTGTCCTTCAGTTGCTTCCTTGTGTGGGACAACCCATGCGTGCCCAGAGAAGACTCGGCTCGGCTGTCTGCTGGGGTCTTCCTGACTCTCACTCCCTGGGTCTCACAGACCCGAATAAAGCTCCCGCCTCCTGCACACTCTACGGCTGCAGCCTATCGAGGCTGGATTCGACACGGGAGACAATCCCTTCTCTATGTTTATGCTTTGTTGCCATTTGTAACAATCAGTTTCCCTTGGGTAATCTCTGGATCTTCATAGGGCCTCTTTGTCTCAGTACCAACATGGTTAGTAGTCCAGATGTTCTTCTTAATCTCAGTCCTGACCATTGCATTAAGTGGTTTTGCTTTACAGAAATAGACAGAGTTAATGTCAAAGTAAAGATTGGAATCAGACAAAGGAAGTAGGGGTGTGATGTGACTTGATATGCTACCCCGTAGGTAGTCGTCCTTGTCCCTAAGGGGGGGACCTCTCCCCATGAGATCCACCCTTATTATAACACCCCCTGGGGAATTATCGGGTAGCAGCCTCACCTCCCTGGCCTAATGGGAAAGGGCTCCCCACCGGAAGAAGTGAAAACATGCAGTGAATCGTCACAATACCTGTAAAATAAAACACTGCACATATGACCGAATGGGCGTGGTATAAACCTTGAGTCTCTAGGAAAAATGGTTTAAAACTTCCAACATTAAAGAACACTGGACACCTGACAATAGAAACTATGACATACAGCCTGGTTCCCTAGTGTCACGAACTCAAACAATGAGCAAGGTGTGACTAAGCACCCTGCCGGTCTCTTGGGTTAGGGGTAAAGTGGCCATGGTGGCCATGTGCCTCCACTCAGGCTGTGATGCTGGGTAGTGGGTGGAGTGGGGAAGAGTCTCTTGCCAACCCCACCATCTGAGCGGGAGGCCAGGCTTGTCTCAGAATCCCACAAGTGGGTGAGGTCCTTTTAGGGGAGTCAGTTATGCCAAATACCTCATTCTTATCCTATCCCATCCAAAGACACCCACATGCCTACCCCACCACAGAGAACCATTGCACTAAAGAGAACCATTTCTTATCTTCCACGCATTACAGAAACCAAGGAACAAGAGGATACAGTCTCCATAGGGGCTACAAATGTTAATGCAAAATGGGCAAGAAATACTGACAGAGGTGTGGACATCCACACTTGGAGGATCACTCACAGCCTGAGCAGGGAAGAGCAAGAAGATTTGACATACTCCCCCCCCCCCCTTCATAGCATATATGTGAATCTGAATCAAGAAGACGTTGCAGGTCTTTATCGTCTCGAACCTCAAGGCCGTGGCAAGTGGGAATGGAGACCAGGGAGTCACAGGATGGTTACACACCTAATAGCAATGCACGTTTCCCAAACATACCTGAAAGCCCATTAGACCCAGGGTGGGGGGATTAAGGCTTTTCATATCATGGGCAATAATCAACAGACAAGACAAGGTCTGGAGACCATGTCTAGTATAAGAGTTGAATGTGCTTTATGCTTTCTTTATAAGAATCGACATGCAGAAAAACACATTCAGTTCGAGGAGGTGGACAGAACTCCATCTAGGTTCCCTACCGCAAAGGCCATTTTAGATTGGCTCTTCCTTCCCTCCTCCCAAAAGTCTTTCAAATCACTTCTCCAAAACAAATGACCAGTTCTTAATAAAAATAGAAGACCTACAAGGAATGGTCTGGATAATTTGCCATTCCACCAAATCTGGTATTTCAATCACAAACAGGTTGGTCTCTTGGTCTCCCAGTCTCCCTTTCTCTCTCTCTCCAAAGTCCTCTTTCAACAAAGAAAAGATTTAGGTCTCCCTTTAAGGTCTGCAAATTTCAATGTCCCTCCCAGTCACTCTGTTTCAATGGTGGTTCTTCCAAAAATAAACCCGGCTAGTCTTCACTTACTGGGGGAATGTGAGTACCTCTTATTCTTCCAGTAGGTTGTGCAGATGTCAGGGAATGTCCACCACCAGCCACAGATACATATGCAGATTCTCTTTCACTAGTAGACCAAGCCAAGTGGGTTTGCGGGTAGCACCTGGACATTACGTGTAAACGGGCCCCAGTCTCCCCAGAGGTGCTAAAGATAACCTCAACACCTCCCTTACTTAGGGTTATACACTTTCTATCCTCTGTAGCAACTCTACTTCTGTCTTGCCCCAGTGCATCCTCTTTGCCATCCCACGTACTTGTTCCTCCTCCAATTAAGTGCTTGAGTCCAGATTTGGGTCTCGCCCCTATTCCTTGCCTTGGCCTATGCATACCCTTCTTCCTACTCTCACTAGCTATCACCTCGCTAGCCCTTCCGGTTCTCGCCTGGCACCCAAATTTCTCCCAATTTCTTACTCGTACCAACTTCCGAGTTCTCTCTCCAACCACCTTATGTTTTTCATTGGCCACCTCCCATTGTCTCATTTCTACAACCTCTTGTGGTCTTCTCCCTACCACTTTCTCATGTGTTTCCCCTATTACCTGCTGTGGACTTCCTCCAACCCCCTTTTGTGGTCTCCCTCTTACCACCCTCTGGTTTCTCCTCCCCTGTTCTCTCTTCTCTTTTTCTCTAGCTACCTAGGAGGAGGTCTGCATCTTTAAGAAACGTGTCCACCATCTTGTTTTTTCCTGTCTGTGTTGGTTGGCGCATGCCCACGGGTGTCCATACGTTGTAGAAGAGCGATATCTGCTCTCTGAGCTGCACTATGGTTTTTAGTGTTTCCACAATGTAACAATAGTTTTTGATGAGGTTGGGGCCTGCATCTCATTGAATCTGTAGAGGAGGAAGCACCTTGTTTGACGAGAACCCGCCAGTCTTCTGATTAGGCCCTTAAATGGCCAGTAGCAGTTTTATGTGGCATGTTACTGTCTTCTGCCCAGTGGTGGGGGCTACATAAGGTTGACATGGAGAATCGTCCCCATGTCACCTCCGTGGTCATCATTCACTAGCTTGAGGAGATTTCAGCCCCTTTGTTCACCCCAGAATCAGGAAGTGTACTTGGTTAAAGCCAATATAAAGGGTAATGGCTTTTCAGGAAATAGTGGGTAGTAGGAGAAGGAGTAAATTCATAGAAGCAATGATCCAGAGAATTGTATTCCTTATTTTTTTAAGTTAGCAGTAAAATACACTTTTAAGGAGTAAAAAAGTCAATCCCATTCTCAGTGCGAGAATTTTATACGCAAGTTAAATGTTTTAAGTGTAATTCATGCACATTAAAAGATACAGTTTTACCTCTTTGTGTCTGTAATAAAAGTGTTGTCCTCTGGCACTACATGCACTACTGGTTCAAATATATCGATGTAGTGATGTGGTGAAAGCCGGGAGACATGGTCCTATTTGTCTATTTCCTATTTATTGTTGGGAGTATTTTTACTCCCTATTTTTCTTTTTTGGGCGCATTTGCGTATTTTTAGGGAGTAAAAGTGGCCCATAAATCCCTTATCTGTAGGGCTGAGTAGAAGCCTGCAGAAGAGAGCAGCTAGAGCAAGAACAGGAGACAAGAGTAGGAGTGAGGTGGAGGAGGGTGAAAGGAGTAGAGAGGGAGAAGAGAGGAGGGGAAGAGAGGAAGGAAACGAGGGGGAAGAGGGAGCAGAGTGAGAAGAAGACAGGCACAGGGTGGAGAGAGAGGAAGAGGGGAGAGAGAGAGGAAAAGGGGGAGAGAGAGAGGATGAGGGGGAGCGAGAGGATGATGGGGAGAGAATAAAGGGGAGAGAATAAAGGGGAGAGGAAGGGGGAGAGAGATGAGAAGAGAGAGAGAGGATGAGGGGGATGCGAAGGGAAGAGGAGCGAGTAAGGGGAGAGGATAGGTGAGAGTAGGGGAGGGGGAAAGAAGGGAAGGGGAGAGTGTGGGTAAGGAGAGGTGAGGGTAGGGGGAGTGTAGCAGTAGAGGGAGGGAAAGGTAAGAGTAAGGGGGAGAGAGTGAGTGGGGAGGGAGAGAGTAAGTGAGGGAGAGAATAAGAGTGGAAGGAAGCGAGTAGGGTAACGGAAGGGGGATAAAGGGGCAGAGGAGTGAGCGACTGGGTGAGAGACGAGGGAGAGGATAGTGAGAGGGAGGGGAAGGAGCAGAAGTTGAGAGAGACAGAGTGAGAGGTAGAAGTTGAGGGAGAGGGATAGGAGACATCAGATGTTGGAGATGGGTGAGAGGTGAGGAGGACAAGGAGAGGGAGAAGGCCAGGATGGGGATATAAAGGCAGAGGGGGGGAGAAGAGGAGGGAGAGGAGAAGGAAGCAGAGAGGGAGATTAGAAGGTTGGGAAAAGGAGAGGTGAGAAAGAGATAAGGGATAGGTGAAGAAAAACACCAGTAGTTCGAGGTTGGGGGTGAGAAGAAGAGCAAACCCAGAGTCTGTAAAGCATGGGCTGGTGGCTGGTCAGAGAATGAGCATGTAATGCGGAGGGGCAAGTCTGAGAACAAAATGCAGGAGAAAGAGGGAATAGGGAAGATTCCCTTTGGTACAAGCATGTGGTGTGACATTGAGGAAGTGGGCTGGTCGGAAGTAAAGCCAGGACCTCGAGATCAGGAGGTGGCGCCAGGCCTAGAGAAAAGCTAGTAGATTGAAAAAGTGCCCCCTATTTACTAGAGAATCTGAGCCTTTGTGAAAAAGGTGGTATTGAGTCTAACAGACATAGTGAGTGATCATCATTGTGTACCTGACGGCACAGGAGACTGCACCACTACCATAGTCATGCAGAAAAAGAGCCACTCAAGAAAATATAAACACCAAGAAAGATATTTAATTCCAAGACTAAGTGAGTGGGGAGGACTTTGAGAACTCGCAAGGAGATTGTCAGAGGCATTCCTGTTGTAAAAATCAAGCCATCCAGAATGAGAACTTTCTTATAACAAGAGACAAGTTGACTTTTTCTTTTTGCTCCCAAATTATTGGATTAGCCCTTCCCTGAATATATCCTCAAGTAAAGGTTTGCTGAACGAAATCCAAGTATCGGTCCTTCGATTGCTCTATGTCACTTCATGGCAGACGGTTAACAGTAGTCTGTAAAAGTCCAGGTTTAGACAGATCTCCTCAGTCAAAGGGAGAAACTATAGGCTGCAAAGTTGTGCTCTTCAAATGTCAGCAAAAAGGGACTACAAGTGCCATGCAGTGGATCCATTGCTGGAGGATTGATCAACAGTGTCCAGCTCCCTCTCTGGTGGATTCCACTTCTATGGATAGCTCAGTGTCATACACCTGACACTCCATCTCTCTTGATTCTCTAGGCAACACAAATAACTTTTCATTCCATAGAAACCTAGAGGATGCCTTGAAGCAGAAGACACATGAGTATGCCGGTCTGGAAAAAGGTGCTGGTAACAATGTGTACCGGCACCTTCTCCGGACCAGCATACTACGAGTCTGCCGGTAGGGGCAGTGAACTACCGGCAGGTCTGGCCTGCCGGTAGTCCAGGCTCCTACCGGCAGATTATTTACTGAAGCACCTGCACCGTTAACAGTGGTGCCGGTGCTTCAGTGGTTCCCATCCCATGGAGTCCTGTTGGACTCCATGACGATGGGAACTTATTGAGGTAGCAGAAAAGGTAAGCCGAGATTTCCAGTAAGCGCCGGTACTATCGTCGGCTGATGGGAAATCTCTTAAGGACCCCCAAAGTCTCAACATGAGTGAATCCACAAGTCTTCAAGAACACAAGATAAACCAGAAAATATACCCTTCCTTTAAAACACAAGATGAAGGCAAGTTTAGGAAAGGAAAGGATACTGCTTCTCCTGCCATCAAGACTATGCCTAGCATTGTGTACTGATTTCAAGCTCTTGCAGTGCATGGGCATGAGGGGTGGCAAGACCGAGGCAGGCAAAACCAAGGTGCCAAATGTCTGCTGTTGGGTGCCATGTTTCATGGCACTGCCCTGCAAAAAGCAGAACTAATCTGGTTTACCATAATAACAGACAGAGGAGGGAAGTAGAAAGGAATTCCTTTGATAATAACCAGATTTATGTACCTGGGTTTCTACCCAGAGCTTCATAAGGTGGAAACCATGAAAAACATTTCACATGTTCATCAGAGCTTGTCATTATTCTTTTTCCTAGGGCTTCAAAGACAGAGTGAACAAAACACAGGGATCATAGGGCCTGGCACCCTTCACCATCAGGAGTGAACAAACAAGTCAAAGAATGTCAGATCACCTACAGCATAACTTGGCTTCATGCTAAAAACAAGCACCCAATGTGAGAAGCTGTCTGGGGAATGGCTCTGGCCACACTGTACCGGTTGAAAAAGACTTCAGACTAGTAGCACACACTGCAACCTCATTCTTCAGGGGCAGTATTGGGTGAAATCGTAACAACTCTTCTCTGAGGGCTACTGGCCTAATTCCAGATCCAGCTCTCTGTAGACCCATTCTGATATACCTGGTTTACGTCCCTCATACCCAACACCAAAGGGCAGTGGGCCTGTCTATTGAGAGTGCCTAGAACCAAACAAAAAATACACTGTGCAGTACATACTCCTTTAGAATGGGCATTCAAAAAGCACAAACACAAAAAAATTGAAAATAGTCTTGAAACAGGTCATTGCGTTTCACTTCTTTTTATCTTCTAATGACCATCCCTTGCTGCTTTGATTTGCATCTTGTTTAACTAGCATCTGCTGATCACATGTTCTTAGAGTAAACAGTATAAGGTACTGAGGTGAAGTGCATGCACCCTTCAAACCAGCACAAACACACAAAGAGCCCAAGGGTCAGACCTGTTGTCCAGACTTTCCTTTGTCACAATTGAAGCAGTGACTATCCCCCTCCTGGTAACCTGGGCAATTTCTTAATCGCTTCTCCTGATGAAATACTCAATGGCTGAAGACCTCGCTCCAGGAGCTGCACCCATAGGTATAAGCCCAAGTCTCTAACTAAAGTGTATTCATCGGACACAAAATCTACAACGAAATATCACTCACTGCTCATAATCTGCACTCACTACACTTTCACTCCATCTCCAAGCAGGCACCCACTCATAGTCGAGCCATCAGCACACAAACATGTCTAGCTTGGCTCTACACCCATCACAGAGTATTTGGCAAGAAGCTGGATACTGAAGGCCTGAGAGGTACTGCCAGGATAAGGATATGATATATGATATGATATTTTATGTGTATAGCGCTCATACACAGTGTTTCAGAGAGCGACGAGGCAAGGGAGGGGAACAAGGGAGGACAAAACCACGATCTTACCAGGCCCAGTGACATTGAGAACGCGCAAGTGCAGGGGAGAGGGAAGGGGGAAAGTGCAAGGGAGGGGGGGGTTAGTGGAAAGTGCTGAGCAAGGGATAAAAACACAACAAGTGGTCGTGCAGCCAGCAAAGTGGCAAGTGTAAGGTTTAAAGCGCAGACAAGGGGTGTCTGATAAGTGCAGGTAAAGGGACTGTAGGGTTACAAATAGAGACCCAAGTGCAAGGATTGCCAGGAGGTAGTGAGGGTGTGTGAGTGGGTGCAGCAGGGACCTGAGCCTGAAATCAGAGGGTAATCAGGTGCGCAGTGCAGAAGCAGACAGATCAGCAGGGGAGAGGAAGAGAAAAGACAGAAGCAAAGAGGAAGGTCTTGGGGTGCTTCCGGAACCGGAGTGGGTTCTCCTCAAGTTTCAGAGTAGCAGGGCTGTTCCAGAGGGAGTCCCAGCCGAGGAAAGACCCCTACCCCAACTCGTTGCTTGGAGAGGTGACTGACCCTGAGGGAGGTGGAGGAGCGAAGAGCTTGAGTGGGAAGGTATTTACGGAGGGAGAGTTGAAGGTATTTTGGACCCAGGCCCCAGAAAGCCTTGTGGACAATGCAAAGGGTCTTGAATTTAATCTTTGCAGCCACTGGAGCCAGTGAAGAGATTTCAGGGCTGGAGAGATACAATCCCAGGGCTTGAGGCCAAGTCTTGCAGTCCTGTTCTGGATGAGTTGCAGAGGGCAGAGAGTAGAAGTAGGCAGATTTAGAAAGAGGCTGTTACAGTAGTCAAGCCTGGAGAGAACGAGTGCTCTAGAGACAGCAAACGTCTGGGGGAAGGAGAGGAAAGGAAGAATACCTTTGAGGAGGTGCAGTTGGTAGTTTGACTTCTTAGTGAGACATGTGAGGAGAGAAATAGAGTGTGGAGTCGAAGATGACCCAGAGGTTATTTGCCTCACAAGTGGGAGCGGGAAGAGGGCTAAGGGAGGATCATGTCAAAGGCATTACTGTTCATGATGTTTTCTCTTTCGGTTTCAATTGCAAGTGCCATGTCGTAATCCCGTTTGCAACACACGTGGAGTGCCATGTTCCTTATTTAGTGGGTGCAAATACTGCATCAGCAATTGGCCAAGAATCTTAATGACAGTGATGAGTATTGCACACGATGCATGTTAAACTAAGATGGTTACTTTATTCATGTTACATAATGTTTTGACTATAAAGTAACGTAAGTGCATTAAGATTGGAGGTATGGTTAAACAATTTGACATGCTCAAATGAATTGTTAATATGTAAGCAAAAAAACCCTGAGCAGGGGGCATTACCACTCAGGTAATGCCCCAGGGTGTGAGTTACAGGCCCAAACAAAGTGAGGGCCTTATCGACAGACACGGGACATTACTTGACTGGTAATGTCTCCACACTCTGTGAGGGGTTTATTGCTGTTAGCTATCAGGGCATATCATACTAGGTAGCTAATAGTTTATTTTTCAAGTTGAGAAACTGCAAATATTTAGTTTCGCAACTTGAAAAACAAAACGACAATCCAACATGGCCACCATGGAAGAGGGAGAAGGGAACTACATGCGTGATGGGATATTGCACCGGCGAGGCACAAGGGAGCCCCAGGTAAGTAGGGTGGGGGAGGTTAACCATGTGGAAAATGGGGTTGGGGAGAAGTGGACACGAGGGTGGAGGGAAGTGGACACAGGGAAGCGTGGGGGCACACCTTCTAAATTAAAACATTATAGTGGTACCCCCCATTCCCTTAGCCTGGGATGGAAACCTTGCTACCTTGCTTATATATTCACCATACAAACCCAAACAGCATCTACAACCAAAAGCCCCATAGCCACAACTACAACATTAAGACAATGGAAGGGTATCAAGCTAGATAAGATCCCCCCAAAATCTGGAAGCGCCTAAACCACATCCCACCTTGCCAAACCATCTGGGACTATCCAACAAAGAACTCCACTGTATCCATGAATTGATTTGACAAACTCTCAACATAACTGGTCCCAACAAAGTCCTCTAAACACTCCACAAAAAGCAAGCCACTATCTGTTGCACTGACAACCTCAACTACCACAGGAAAGACGGCTGAAGGATGTTACACACTGATAGGAAAGATTTCATAATTGTATGTAATTTTCCCTCCATGTGGCAACCCCTAAACGTTTTGCTGTTGTTTTACAATCTGATCGAGACTTTGCCAGAGAAGCGCAGCCTTCCGCCGCACTCCTCTGGGCTTTCACTCAATTCTTATGGGGAAACTGACATGCCCTTAAGACAGTCAGTACTGGGAGACTTTGTTTCCCTTAGTCCTTTCCTCATGTTGCAGCTTTTGTGCAACATGAAACAAGAGTGGCAGCTATCGTTTCTCTTGTGTTTTGAACCCTTTTTCGCCATGTTATCCGCGCTTATCACGTTTTGCACAAATGAGTGACCTGGCTCCAAAATGGCCAAGCCACGAGGTTCTTTGTCCTGTCCTCTGACCGTCTTGCCCCTTCACCTTCGCCCCAGATCGAGCCGACCCAGGTTAGTCCTTATTTGGTCATGCACTTTCCCGCAAAACCCAACGCTTTCGCGGGCTTCTGCATGCCTTGTGTGTGCCTCCAGGATGTGGGCTGGGATGTCTGTTCCCAATACACATCCTCGGTGCCAGAGAGTCTGGAGTGTCCTGAATGCCTGGGACCACCCTGGTTTTTGATAGGTCCACGTATGGTGTGAGTGTTTGTGAGCAGATCTCCCATTGGGTCCTCTCCGTTTTGGCGCGAAGGGAACTTTGGATAAGAGGAGGCTGAAAACACCACTACCATGTTGATCTCCTGAGTTCACACCGAACAAGGGATAAGTAGCCAAGTATCCTGCAACAAGAAGCTGAGTCGAGGAACTGCTGGTGACCCGCTGAAGGTTTGGCACCCTGCATTGCTGTCGTCCTGCGAGACCCCTCTGCATCTGATCGTCCTAGAAGGTCTGCAAAGGCGCTTCAACCCATTGGAATAGTGGGATCAACTATTTCCCGGCACCTTCATCAAACTCTGCAAGTAAGCCTCTTCGGAAGTGTCCCTGGGCCAACCAGTGGGCTGACCAGCTTACGCAGGACACTTTGCTCTGTCAGCGCTGCCATTTCGGGGAAGCCCTCAAAACTTGGACTACTGCTTGCTATGCATCCACGGCACCCTCACACCGAATTTCATACACTTGGCATTCCCAGGTCTGAAGTGCGACAAGTGCGCTCGGACCAGAGTAAACCCGGTTGCCGTGTTGCCCTGCTGCAGTAACAACCTGTGCACGTCCGCTGCATTTGGGACACCTTCGACCCTGCATCCTGCAATCTACACGGTGTCGAGACGTCCTGATCATCGCAGCTGAACCTGCCAGCAACGTGAACTGGAGAAGTCTGGGTCTGCCTGCGTCGGGGACTGGTGAGTAGTCCATACCCCAACCGGTGGCCCCTCGCGCAGGAGCCCGTTTCTTTTCTACCGCTGTTGCGAAATAGCGACTCTATCCCGCACTCTCACCCTGACTCTGCATGCAAGAGGAGGCCTTGCTTGAGTAGGGGGGACTTGTTCTGCATCGCTTCATTCACCTTCCTGAACTGCCTGAGACCCCTGAAGAGACTCTACTTTATCCATTGGCACCAGTACGTGCAGGTACTTTTGAGCATAAGGCTCCTCTCTTCGTAGTGCTCGGACTTCCTCCTAGTTAGGTGTATTTCTGATGTCGAACTGGGTCTAATGATTACTTGCACTGCCCGTTTTCCTCCCCATCTAGGTTGTCTACATATTACGTGCTCATAACTCCTTAGACCCCTCGGTCTTGTATATATATTGTATTGATTGTGATGTGTTAGTTTACTGTAGTATCATTGTGATTCTTTGCTATGGTCGATGTTACAAAGGCCTTGTAATAAATGTGTCTATATTTTTAATATTACACCTGTCTGGACTAATTTTTAATTGTCCTTGCTTTGTGTGCTCATTGAGGTCTTTCCGTCACCCTCAGCCATCTTGAGACTTAGTCTTGACCGCCGCCATCGCTACCCTGATTGGTCTGGCTTGTCCAGAGGTTACCCTGTTCCAAGAAACTAGGCTGGCCTTCTGAACCTCTGCCCTTCCAGGTCCGAGTTCAGAAATCCATCTTAACACACACTTAGAGCAAAAACAACCTTGAGATGGATTACGTTGTGTATCACCAACAGTTCTGGATATACAGATCAGAGACAGTAAAGGCCAGAAAAGCCCATTACAGACACTATGTAGAACCCACTCAAATGACATCACCTGTTTGACCACTCAAACAAGGAGTTGGGAAGCTTTGGATGCTAGCCGCAGGCACCTGCTCCATGATGAAAGCCCTGGAGGCGGTATATAGAGAAACCCCTGACTTCTCCTAATCATTCTTGGGGCTTCCCCAGGTGTTAGACACCCCAAATGTAGTAGCATCTCCCTGAGGAGAGATAGAAGCATTCCCCTGCACAGATCACAGGGGAACACAGACGGTGACCCCAAGAGCGCATGACAAGCAACCCCAACCAAAGGCGCAGGGGAAAGGTATTGGCAACCTAGGCCACAAACTCGGTCCACGGATTTGCACATGAATCAAAGACAAACTTAGATAATTCAGGTGACCCAACTTTGGTATGGACTTCTAAAATGTATGTTCTGAAGTTTAGACTCCTCTTGGGGGAGACTGCAGATGCACACCCACAATCATGAACAAAGAGGTGAGCAGACTACAGTGGGGCGCATTTGCAACTTGCAAACTGTTAACACACAGTGCTTCGAGATCCAAGGGTAAATGCAGAGCCACCAGCTATCCAGTTCAGAGCTCAGTGTACATCATCTTGAGTCTGCATCAATCCAAAATGGGGGCAACCCCTTTCCAAGATACAGCTCACATAAAGTCATGCACATATGATAGAATATGGATGAGGAAACAGATCATATATGAGAGAATGAACAAAGAACAATGGGGAGAAGGCTGAACCAATGATACAGAATAGCACAAACAGGTAAATAGAATTGTCAATTAGGAACTATATTGAGTAATGCTGCCAATCGATCCATGTAGAAAAGGAGGGAGCAAATGCCTGCCCGAGTGTTGAGCTGGAAGACAGGATAGGGTTTGTGAAGGAGGAACTAAGGTGATAAGTGCAAGAAGAGGAAGCACGTGAGAGAGTAGCGCTGTATCCTGGAGGAAAGGTCCAGTTGAAAGGCCACACCAAGAAGGACACGCGAAGAGCCAGGTCAAGAGCAGGGAAGGATTTGTCCAGTGGAATTGTTACAGGAGAGAAGGTAGGAAATGGTACTGACCAGTTAGAAAAGCCTGTGGTGATGAACTCAGAGATTGGTAGCTAGAAACCCTAAAAGTTCCAAAGACAAGCATTACGATAAACAAATCCAGAAATTGGTGGAAGCTCATGTCCATCAGCCAAATAAAGTCTACTCGCTAAGGAGAATTGATAACTAGGTTGAGGGCAAATGCATTCTTCTTGGAATTATTCATATGTGGGGGAAAACCTATGGCCATTGCTTTGACCTTTGGAATAAAAAAACCTAAAAACACCTTATATATGTATATAATATGTATATAATTTGAATCTTTACCGATCTATTGTTGCAGAGCACTCCCACTTGTACAAGTATGTGCTCATATTGTTAATTATTTGTAACTATGTAAGCCTTGTATCTTTTTATTGCTGCGCCCTGTTACCTCTGGGTTTGGTGCGCATTAAAAATAAACAAACAAACAACAAACAAACCTTGTAGCAAGCACTCATCTTATCCTTAAGTCAAAAATAAAATTAACCAGATAATACTAGCACCAGGACCAACCAAGACCATGACCGCCACCTTTGACCCAGCCACCATAAGGCATCCGACATCTGGAAAGATGTATGCAGGGTCACTGTACTTCTTGTGACTGAATTAAGCAGAACATTGTCCTGGGTAGATACCTGAGAAATTGGGTTTAGTAGAATATGAATGGGATTATGATTGGGACAGACTTTGGACCCCTCAACCCATAGACTTGGTACCCCTTCAAATACTTTGCATTACAAAGATCGCTCTGACCACTCATCTTTATGCAGAGGCTCTGCAGGTCCACAAGCCTTGAAAAAGACCCATGACCAGAATCCTCTAACAATTTTCTTGAGAACCTAAGAACACTATATAGTCAATATCCTTATTGACCCAGGGCCTGTGTGATTTTGATTTTTACCAAAGCCCACTCTAACCTTTCCGAGACAGAAGGGCTTCGTCTACCGAGAACACTGCACCGGCAGAAGGGTCCATTATACTTACCCATGGTCAGCGCTGTGAACTGCATATTCTAGTGCTCTACCAAACTTCGTGAACTTTGCACTATACATTCAACTGTTTTCATTAGACATTTCTCCTTTTGAGTTCTGCGTACCCTTTAGGCCTGCCTCCAACACATACCCCAGAAATCAAATTGGACTTCACCAAGTGGTGCGAACCTTAACCCCTTAGAAGGATTTTCAGTATTCAGTATGCTCCTTTCGGAGAGGATCCAATTGTATGGAAAGCTTAACACCAAGAAGGCCACACTATGATGTGCAATGCTTTGTTTTATCCAATGAAAACCCATTATTAAGAAAGTTATTTTACAATGTATCATCCTTGTTATTACTCCTCATCCTGATGCAAAAACAAACATTTTGAGAAACGTATACCTTAGTGTGGGTGTATTCAGTTTCTCCTGCCTCTTGACACCAAATAATACACCGAAAGGACACTTTCAAAATCATCAAATCATTCACCAGCTCATCAACCTGTAGCACCACATGGCCCCATTACAAATCTGTTACTCAATTACTGCCTTTTTCAACAACAGAATCCTACAGATTCAAATCCGACAGAACAAAAAAAAACCCACAGCTTCACACAACCTGGAAACAGAGCCAGCATCCAACAAAATATCCACACAATTAGTGAGAGCCTTAATCCACACAGGAATCTGCAAGGACAGTCAACACTAGCACACCCGCTGGCCCAGGTGAAGATATGTGCCCTAAACACATCTATAAAGCCACAATTCAGCAATCCAGGCTTAGCCCATCTCTTCCAATCACTATGCAATTAATAAATAGAACAAAGTGCTGTCCCCATGAGCCTTCAAGACGTTGTACATTATACCTCTACTAAAGAAAAGCGCAGATAATCCAGATTGCCACTTAAGCTACCGCTTCATCTCTTGCAATCCCTCCACAGTAAAATTCCTTGAGAAGCTTTTCTACTGAAACTTTGAATCAGGTAGAGGACAACAACATCATGCTTGATTCACAACATCGATTCAGGCCAATGAGGGACAGAGAATGAACTTTCTCACCCATGTGGGACACTTAAAACAATGCAAACACAGACACAACAAAGAAACTCATCCTCTTGGACATCACAGTGACGTTTACCCCATCAGCAATGACATTCTTCCAAAATCACACATATCAGACATCAGCTCAGAAGGACCCATGCTACATTAATCATCACTCATATCCCGCCTTTCTTACCACTAACCCATGTCTCATAAACCCTTAGTCCTAGTCGTTCACCTGTAAAATTTCACCCTTTACCCATCCACTTCTACCAGTTACCCTTCAGCCCAACCATTTACTTCTGATCATTCTACCCTCACTCATAACCATTTGCCTCTAAATCTTCACCCCACCCTTTCACAGCTAGCCCCTCTACCCCAACACCATAACCTTCTCCGTCAACATTTACCACTAATCCCCTATTTGTTTACCCTATGAAAAAGGCACTATCACAATACTCTAGGAGGACGTTTGTACTCTAGAAAACTCACTCAATGAATGTGCAGCTCAATGAAAAACACACAAATAACTGAGAGGTGATGATGGAAACACAGAGTACCATGGTGAACAGTGCAGCACTTCACCAACACACTTTTCATGCCCCACCCCCAAAGGACAAGGTACACATCTAAGAAACATTACAGTTACCTGTTTTTACAGATAAAACTTGCGAGGTTTTAAAATCCTTTGGTATGATTTTGGGGGTGGTGCATACTTTCACAACTAGAAGTAAACAAAATGAAATGGAAAAAAGATGGTTACTTTATGTAGACAAACAGTAAAGCATGTGATTTTACATTCGTAGCCATACAATCTATTCAGATGCACTTAGACCATAGTTGGGGTTCACACGAGTGTGAGGGGACTCCAGGTACCAAAGATGAGGACCTATATCAAGTTCATGATTATACATGTGAGATGGATTTATATTCTAGTGTAGACCTCTGGCCCTTAACTAAAGCAAATCACCCTGAGCTTTCAATGTGGCTACACCGTGGCCAAAAACTAAGTGCATGTCAGCAGACCTCAAGAAGTCAATGTTAAGAAGTCAAAGGGAGGATAAGGCTCCTCATTGAGAGGATGATGTGCTCGACCCTTTCCTGATCAAGGTGTGTGGAGGCTGTATGTGCTCTTACTACACAGTTTGTGTTTTGAGAGATACAATGTCAAACTTTTTTCCCAATCTCACAAAGCCATTCCAACAGTTGATAGCTACAAATCCTGACAGAGGTGTGTGTGAAAAAACAACCGACGATGCAAAAAACAAGCAGCAAACTGATAGAGTAGCCAAGTCAGGAAAATAAAGGCCCAAACACTAAATGCTCGAAGGGAGCAGCTAAAATAGCAAGCCCAAAATGGTTTGTATTTAAAAGGAATAAGGGATGCTAGCGGAGTAGATATGAAAACCAGCAGACAGATAAAGGCTATCCGTAAAGCAAAGTCACAAGCCCAAGAAACTTCAGTCATATCAAGCAGAAACACAATTTTATTTTTAGGTATGTTAGGAAAAAAATAGAAGGTACAAAGACTGTAGACTAAGAAGAAAAAAACATGCTTGCAGTGAGACTATGTATAAACTACCATGTACTGTGTGATTCCTGGAACATATATAAAACTTTTTTTAAAAACATGCTAGCTTGGGACCAAGAAAGCAAAAGCATTGCTGCCTCTTCACCTTAAGTCAACATTTATAATAGAAGGATTCATCTTCATTTTCTCTACATAACTGAAACTTGCATTCTCCCATATAACACAACTATCGCTGCCTCTCTTACTACTTCTCTATCCTCTTTTGCACATGTCCCTCATGCCAATGGACATGTAGGCAGAATTGGCTTACTCTACAGTCCTAAATGTTCATCTATTCCATCACCTGTACCCTAACCAGAATATTCCTCATTTTAATTTATATATAAAATCTTCACTTCTCCTCATGCCATTTCTCTTCTCATTATCTACTGCCCACCTGGACCGCTTGGCTGCGGAGACATTGACCACCTTCTTGGTCACATTCTACCTAGTCCTACATCCCTTGTATTGCTCTGAGACTTTAATCTTCATCTTTCCTCTACTCATCTATCATCCCCCTTCCTATCAATACTTGACTCTCACCGTATTTCCCCACTTTCCACTCCTACTCATACCTCTGGTTCTACCCTCGACTTGATCTTCACCTCATCATTTACTGCCTCATCCATATCTACTCTCCCCGTCTACCGTTCAGATCACACACTAATCTCAGCTCCCTTGCTCCCACCTACTCCCTCTAGCACCTCCTCCCTCTCCTCCACTAAGACTTTCTACAGGCATGATCTACGCAATTTTAACTCCTTGCTCTTCCATGATACCGGCATACACTCTACCATCTTTCACACACTTCTCCTCCCTCTCTACAGATGAAGCTGCGTTCACTCTCTTTTCATGTCTCACATCTAGCCTTGATCTACTTCATCCTCTTTCTTCCTTTCGGCCCACTTGCAAACCTGCCCAACCCTGGCTCTTTCCTCATCTCTCTTCTATGCGCTGCCTCCTTCGCTGCCTTGAAAGGCGCTGCCGCAAACACTGTTCTCCTACTAACCACGCAACCTATTTCTCTTATCACGTCCTACACGACAACTGTATTAAGGCTGCCAAACGTACCTATTTCTCTAACTTTCTTCATCCACTCATCCTCGACGTCTCTTCCAAACCCTAACCCGACTTCTCTCTCCTCCTACACCTGAACCGTCCATCAACTCATCCCTATCAGCACTCCCTATGCCAGGATATACTATCTTCACCGTCCTATAACTCCTCCTCTTTATCCTTCCCTACCCCCTCCAGCACTGTCTCTACCTTTCCTCCCATAACAGACTCTGAGATGGACCTCATTCTGGCCAAAGCTCACCCTACAGCAGCCCCCACTGACCCCATCCCCTCTTCACTTATCCCCTTATCCCGAAAGTCTTCCCACCAATAGTAACCTTTCTCACCTCCTTCTTTAACATTTGTCTTGTTACCACCTCTTCCTTTCCTTCTGCCTTTACACATGCAATTATCATACCTATCCTAAAGAAACCTACAGATAACCCCCTTCTTGCTTCTAATTTCCGTCCTATATCCCTCTTATCTTTTCTATCCAAACTCCTTGAGCGCCTTGTTTATTCACGGTTCTCATCATTCGTGTCTAGCCTATCTCTCCTTCCTCCGACTCAGTCTGGTTTCCGCCCCCACTATTCAACTGAAACAGCCCTTACCTACGTACTTACTTCTCTTCTCACTGCTCGCTACTCCAAACACTCATCTATTCTTATTTTACTTGATCTGCCTGCTGCCTTTGAGACTGTAGATGATTCTTTGCTTCTGGACTCTCTCTCCTCCCTTGGTCTGCGCGGATCTGTTCTATCATGGTTTTCATCTTAGCTATCCAACCATACCTTTGCTGTCTCTTGGGGCGGCAACACTTCTCCTCACGTTCCTCTGGTCCATGGCGTTCCTCAAGGTTCAGTCCTTAGTCCTTTTCTATTTTCTTTATATACTTCCTTTCTTGCCCCCATTATCTCATACTTTGGAGTGTCACACCACATCTACGCCGAGGACACCCAGCTCTTTCTATCCTTCTCGTCCTTCTCCTCGGACATTCATCAGACTCTGTCATCCGTACTCACTGCCATCAAGTCCTGGATGACCTCTGACTTCCTCACTCTCAATGCCGAAAAAACGGAGGTCCTATTCTTTCCCGCAAACACTCACCTCAAAATCTCCTCCCGCATCCATCTTTTTCCCTCCCTCCTGTCTCTCAATCTCTACCTCCGCCCGCAATCTTGGAATTTACTTTAACTCTAATCTCTCCTTTAACCACCACATCTCCCTTACATCCCGCACCTGTCGATTTCATCTCTACAACATTCGCAAAGTCTGCCCTTTTCTCACTTTCCATGCTACAAAACTCCTCATCTCCTCACTAGTTTTCTCCCGACTATTCCATTGTTCTGTTCTTTGGTCTTCCCCACTCACGCCTTGCTCCTCTTAAATCTATCATTCTTCAATTCGCTCACTCTCTCTTCTCTCCTACCATGACCCAATTTCTCCTTCCCTGGCCTCTCTTGGCTGGTTGCCCTTCTATTCTCAACTTAAATACAACTTTCTCTGTCTTGTGTTCAAATGTCTCTATGGTCTTGCTCCTGACTACCTTCCACCTCTCCTTTCTTTTTACTCTCCTTCTCGCTCCCTCCGCTCTGCTAATCTTTTTAAACTCAATGTCCCACTACCCCTTGTGCCCAATCCCGTTTTTCACTCGTTCCAGCTCCTAGCCCCTTTTCACTGGAACATGCTTCCCCTGTCTCTTCGCTCCATTTCTTCCTATCCTCTGTTCCGTTCCTCTCTAAAAACCCACCTGCTAGAGTCCTCTAATTGATTTAATCTGCTTTGAACACTGATTAATTTACTCTTATGCACACTAATTGATTGCTACTGCTTATGAACACTGATTGACTGATTACTCCCAGGAATGATAACTGATTGTTACTATTTATGAACACAGTTTGAATGTTACTGTTTATGAACGCTGATTTGCATTCTGATTCATTATATTGTTGACTGTCCTATGTAAAGTGCTTTGGACAAAGGCACTTTTTTTATTTTTTTTAAATTTTTTATACGGTTTTATATAAACCTTTAAAAAAAATGTTTACATACATCATCAATCCCCACAACACTACATTCAGGATCACCACCTCCCTTTCCTTCATTTCATCGGCCTTCGGGATGCCCAATGGCCCGCTGTTCATTTCCAAAGCGTCAGAAACCATGTTTAACTGATATTCAATTGTTGCTAGAAATTGTGTCAGAGGAATTAACAATTTTAGGTCAGTACCATTAAGCATATGACCCCACCATTCTTCCGCACACAACGAAGGGTGGATAGCACCCCAAGGTCCCAAAAACAAAGTTCTTTCGTTCCGAAAATTGTTACAAAATAACACTAAATGTTTCAGCGACTCTGGTTCCTTTCTACAGAATCTGCACCTGAGGTTTATGTTTTTGTTACATTTCCATGTTTGTAAACGCTCTTCGGTTTTGAACAACTTTAGACGGAATAGCATAAAACGTCTTCGTGCACTGGGTTCTGGAAACAAATTGATGTAACATTGGGGCGTGTTGAAAGGACGTACTTCCAGTGGGGCACTCAACATCAGTTTTGCCATAGATCTTTCAGAACAGGTTCTCTCCCAGTCCCAACGCCAGATTTTCGTTTTTAGCAGCGATTGAATTTTCATGGAGTAAATTGCTCTTAATGTCAAATTCTTCCAGTAAGCTTTCACATCTGTGTATCCACAAGGCCACCATATTCTGACCTTGCGCCGTTGCACTTTGAAGGAGTTCAAATTGCAAGATGTTTTCTTGCACTCGAGTCTTTCGGTATAGAGATAACAAGTTCCACGTAATCCTTGCTTGTAATGAAATAAGAGATAACTCATATCTAATGCACAAGGTCGTCGTCCCTCTAGGGAGACCCAGCACCTTTGTCCAAAATTGGTTCTCCAGGGAAGACCACACCTCATGAGAGCATCCCAGAGCATTTTCCGCTCCCGTAGATCAATACCGGCACAGCTTTTTGCTGATAAAACAAACGCACTGGCTCCAATGAGAATTTCCCAAATTTCTTGTTCATCAGCAGTGCTTGGTTTGCTAACTGAGTGCATTTCCTTTTCGTATCTGCCACCCACGGGGCGTCGTTAATGCAGGAACTTAACACCATTCATAAATATTTGACATTTTCTAATATCGTCATTGGAGCCCCACTCAGATACCATTTGAGATTGTTTGCTTTCTTTGAAGTTGCCCCTTTTAAGTTTTTGAATATTAAGACTTTGCTTTTCTTTGCATTTATCAACAAACGATTCTCTCTTACGTAGACTTGGATAGCGTCTAATTTTAGTTGCAAGCCGACCGGTGTTAAGTCCATGATCACCAGATCATCAGCATATAGGAGCCAGTTTACATGTGTTTTGTTTATTTTCGGTGGATATGAGGTCACTGCGTCTAATGAGTAGCCCAGGTCCGATATGTAGAGGCTAAATATTGCTGCGGCAAGCGGGCACCCTTGCTTTACCCCGTTGTATGTCTTAATTGTTGTTGACAAGGACTCTAGTTGATCGAGTCGAATCTTGATAGAGGTATCCGTGTGGAGCTGTTGGATTGCCGCTACTAAATCTTCAGGACACCCCCACCGGCGCAGTTTCGACCATAATAGATCCCGGTCGACGGTGTCAAATGCACTGGAGAAGTCGATAACGGCCAGGTAGATGATGGTATTTGATTTCAAGGCCTCCATTTTTATCAGGTTGAGTAATAATAGATTTAAATAACAACCCACCTGTTTGACAAACCCAGCCTGGCGGGCATCAACATGCGCCGTTTCAACAGCCCATACAACCAATTTTTGTTGCAAGACATTAGCATATATCTTAACCAGGACGTCCAGAAGAGCCACTGGTCGGTAATTTCTGGGGTTCGCTCTGTCTCCTTTTTTGAATATTGGTACTATGACCGCCGATTTCCATGAATCAGGGGATCGTCCAGAGTTGTTTATTCTTTTAAATAGGGTTACGCACAGCTCGGCCCAGATCTCGGGGTGTTGTTTGATGGTGTAATTAGTTAACCTGTCTGGACCAGGCGCTCTCGAGTTGTTTGTCTTCAAGATTATAGATATAATGTCTTCTTTACAGTAGTTGATTTTTCGAGGGGGAAACATCAAATCGTATCCGTTTTCGGTAGTCTTGTGGCCCTTGTATAGTTCCTCGAAGTGGGAAATCCAGTCTTTCTCCATCACCAAACACGTTTGCAAGGCCTTTTGTGGAGCCTGCATGGTGTTAATGATCCTCCAAAAATATCCTGAATTTTTGTTCTTCAGTGCCATTAGCATGGATTCCGCATCATTTTGGATGGTCAGATGTTCATGGGCTTTTAACCAGTTTTTGTACTTCTGTTTGGCCGATCTAGTGGCCTTTTATTGAGAAGACTGGTCCATTATATTAGCCTGGCGGATCGCTTGTCTCATCTGTCTTTTATGGATCTGTATCTCTGGGTCAAACCAATGTTTACGCACCATATTTGGATGTTTGAGCCCTACATTCTTGCTCTTAAATTTGAGCAATAACTGTGCTTACTCTGTTTCAGTGCTGTGGTGACAATAAGCTGTTGCCAGCTTAGCCATCTCATGCGTCTCCAGACGTAGTCTGACCCTGTTCGAGGTGACTAGGATCTTATGTTGCCACATTGATGGGTCCTCTTTTGGTTTCATAATGAAACTTGTTAGCAGCATGTTGTGATCACTGCTAGTTTGGTTCCTAACCTTAAAGGACTTTATTCGAGCATGCAGATTTCTAGACACGAATATATAGTCAATTATAGAGGTAGTCTCGGTTCGATTGCCATGTTGCTGCCGGAACCAGGTCTCCAATTGTGTTCCCATTTAGCATTTGCATTTCTCTGGCTTTCATTTCTTCCAACCAGTTGTGACCCAACACATTTTTACTGTTGTTAGTAGCATTGAAAAGGTCAATGTTCAAATCCCCACAAATCAAAATGTTTGCATGCTCCTTAAGCACCAACAAGGAGTCAAGAATTTCCGCAATTTGGTCTACAAATTTTTTTTTCCCTGCCCTCAGATGGTTCCAGTACACATTTAGAAGTGTTATTTCATCCGAATCTTTGGGGCACTCCTTGTCTTTTGTGACCATGATTTCCTGTATGAAGGGAGAGTGATTGATCGACTTGTTGATCCTGAAGCCTGAGGCCTTTTTAACTAATGTTAATAGACCCGCCATCAGGTGTCCTTTCTCCAACTTCATAGCAGGATTGAGTGCCACTTCATAGTCACTTGCAAGCAGACTCATCTAACAATGTTTCCTGCAAATAGATATTCCTTCTAACCAATTTGTGTTGAAAAGGTGCGTGAATCCTTGGGTGTTCCACGAGGCCATTAAACACTCTCTTGAGAATGGTGCTTCCTGACATTATTGTTGGGCTTTTGTGTTGAGCGTTGTTGCTACCCAACCTCACTCACATTTGGTGTTCTTGGGACCCAGTCTATTGATGTCTTTGACTGGTATTGGTCTTGAGTTGAGGCCTCCACATATTGTGATTCTTAAGTCTGTTTTTGGCACCTCTGAGAGGCTCGCATTTTTATTGTGTATTGACTTGAGATCTTCTTTCACATCCAGTTTTATCTTTTCACCCAGCATTCTAGTATCAAGGCTGCTGGCTTTTTCTCTAACCTCATTGTTCTCTGAACAGAGCTCTGCTGCATTATTGTGGCGGCGTAGTATAGTACTTTGTTGTAAGCATATTGAGATGTCACCATTGCATCGTTCAGTTCTGTCTGGACGATTCGCAGACTGTGCTGCCAAATCGTAGACTTCGAACCCCAATGAGAATAGAGCAACATTCACTTCCATGATTGATTTAGCTATTAACAACGAGGTCACGTGGAGAATTACCTTATCGTTCCGGTTTTCATTTGGAAATTCAACGATCTTAACGTCACTTGATTTGATGGCACGTGGACTTGGAATTAAGTCAAATAAATGGATGATGTTAGCACGATTTAAAATCAGCTTATCCACAGGGTCAAGCCTCTGAATCAGTAACTAAAGACTGGCGTTGCTGCTTTAACTTTTACCGCTTGCTCTTTATGCCTTTCACGAGCAATCTCACGTGAGTTGGATTTTCCATGAGGTAGCTTTTCATTCCCGTGGGTGTTCGAGAGCTCACGAGCTGGCTCTGTGGTTCCTGGGACATAGCAGTCGTCCGATTCTACTTTTCCCGGCGTCTCAGAGCAGGACTCATCCATTGCAGTTGAAATTCTGCATTCTTGCTTAGAACATAATTTCAGCCTTCTTTCATACATGGTCAGAAATGGTGGACTTGTCGGGACAGTTAGATCTATTGTCAAGTTCTCTGGTTCAGTGACAATCTGACAGATTCTAGTGTTCTTGTCTCTAGCATTTAATAGAGAGGCTTCTCGTTCTGCCTTCCTTGGGCTCTAGTCCAACCCTGCAGGAATCTCCATCGCCTTGGGATCCTGGGCTGCCGTTATCGAAGTCGTTCGAGCCGATCCATGCGATGCTTGGGTGCCCGTGTTGTTACTTTGTGGCCTCTGCACATCTACAGTGGAGGAGACCAAAAGAACAGAACGCTGAGGCGCTGAAGTGTCCATAAATTCATTTTGCGTCCTCTGCAGGCCTGATGGAGCCGCCTCAAGTACATCCACCTCGTCATAAGTGGGCATGTTTAAAAGCTCTTCCAGGATGCTCTTTAGCAGCACTTCGTTCTCGTCTAGTGATTGTTGAGAGATACCTTTTTCTGGCTGTTCCGCTTTTTTTGCATTTAGATCAGCTTTCTTACAATTTTCCGTCACAATTTGCACAAATTTTATGGTCCTCAAGAATTTTCTGGCTCCTGTATTTTTGCTGCTTTTCTTTGCCGGCATATTTTTAGGTTTTTTTTATAGACTTTGCAGCTTTGTTTTTTGGTTCCACCAATTTTAGACTGCTTGGAATACCACCAAAAATGGGGAATACAGTACGTTTTTCTTCCCCTTGGGTGCTAGTTGGTCCATTTTTCTCCGTGTTTGGTTGAGCTTTCATGGTCGATGTAGTAGGAATTTGCTCCTCAATGTCTAGCCGTTTGTTACAAGCTCTAGCTTGTTCAAAGGCTGTATTGAAGGAAATGTCAGCAATTAGATCACACTCGTGGTCAGAGCTATCGTCTTTGGCCTGTGAGTTAGGTAAAGTGTCAGTCCTGCCCGGACGAGGATGAGTTTCCCTATCTGCACTCTTAACGCCCATGTGATCAGTTGGATCGTCTTGAGGTACTCGTTGCGCCGCTACAGGAACTTTGACCACCTTTGCTGTTCCACTAAGATCACCGTCTAATGGAACTGTAACCACTTGCGGCGTAGATTCTAAGGATACGGCCATAGCTTGTTTTGTAGATTGTCCTGGAGCATCAGTGTATTTAAATATGGCCAATGCTTCGAGGGGCAACTTCTGCTAATAATTTGTCAGTTGCATCATTACTCTTTTGCTTGCATGATGCTTTAAGTGCGGTATCTAGAGTTTTCAAGACCTCATTCATCTTTCCTAAGGACTGGCAACATATTTGCTCCACGTGAGCCACTTTAAAGTTCAGTAACGCGGTCAATGTTGTAAGATCTTTCAGAGAGTCATTCAGATTTTTGTAGAGTTTCATAAAAGGGGCCTTAGAAATCGCTATTGATGAGATTATAGCAGATTGTAACTCAGTGGTTAACCCCAGGGTCCTGGACTCCAACACATTGGCCTCGGAGGAGCGCTTCATTGATTTGTGAGTCCTGCAGACTCTTCTCCTCCTTATTTTGGGAAAGGGGCGCTCAATAAATGAAGAAGCAGACAAATCACATGACCCCGATATACTAGAGCTAGGGTGCTGTACAGATCGTGAGCTCTGGTGCGTTGAATTCAGTTGCACCTGTTTAGGGTTAATTGCTCTTTTTTGTGAGTTTATCTGATTGAAGGACAAATCATTCGAAGAGGTTGTGCTTCTGATCTCTTTTGGCTCACTAGCCGGTGACTTCCTGCGTTTATATGAGACGTTAGTCCATATGTCCTTGCTGGAATCAATGAGCTGCTCATTATGCCGTTTATGAGCTGATTTTTGATTTTGCCCGCAATGTGAGGACAAGTCCTTCCCTAAAATGCTTTGAGCCTTATTCATTGAAATAAGGTTAGATAAAACTGCATAAGAAAGTATGTCAAAGAAAGTTGCATGAAGACATGACTGCAGATAAGATTTTGAGGTAAGAGCATTTTACTCTATATTTTGGGGAGTTTGGTAGCAATGTTATTTTTTAGGGGAAACAAAGGTAGTTCTTATTTCAAACTGGCGTATCTTAAGCTAGTGAAAATAAAATGGGATTTTAAAATTAGGCATTCTTCTAGGCCAAGAATTCTTTGTGGCTAGAAATGTCCACAAATGAAAAAGAGAATTTGAGAGATCACCTTCATATCATGTGGCACTACATAAGTGGTCCTCTTTGAGGAAGATTAATGACATTAGTTTGAGAACTAGTCTGAACAATCACCTGAGCAGTGTAGGTGGCATAAAGAGTAATTTGCAACACTAAAATGTGGTGGCTGGAGGGTTATGAACAAATCTATACTACCTGCAGAGCTCTTGGTAACCCTCCAGACCATGATTTTTCAGCCCAATGTGCTATTACAGAAGGCAAAAGACCATATGCAAATCAGGCCTGGTCCCACGCCAAAAGGGTAGTCCCACCTAAATGGCTACGTTACATCCCTCCAACAGATCACAACCAATCCAGTCATGTTTCAGGCTCATTTGGCATCAACTTTGAGGTGCAACCTGATCTCAGGGCATGGCAAGCTCAGGACCCATGTCTGGGCCTAGCCATCTCACACTCAGGGATGGGGGGTGGAATTTTGCAACACTGAAAAGTGACGGCTAGAAGCCTATGAATGTAGGTAAACCACTGGTATAGCTCTAGGTAGCCCTCCGGACAATCATTCTTTCGGTAACACCCAATTTGTTTGAATCAAATTGTCCATATGGACGATTTGATCAAATTGTAATGTGTACCTTTTATACAAAGCCTAATTTACCAAACATAAGGAGTGGGGGCTGTGTGGGTGTCCTCCGCGCCCAGATGTTCGGTATAATGGGATTTGGGGGTTGCAGCGGTGTCCCCTGCTTCCTTGACATGGGAAGTGGGGGACTCAAAAAAAAAAATAAAAGAAAAAAAAGGGACCATGCAGTGCTAGCTCGGCCCGCGTTAGAGGGACAGAACTGACGCTGCAGGGCTGTAGAAGAAGCACCGGCAGCTAGCGGGGAGATAAGTAGGGGAGATAAGTGTGAGGCTGCTACCAGCACAGGGATTGGGGTTGTGTCAGGGAACAATTCCTCTGCAAACTGTTTCACTTCGGTCTAACAACCCTGATCCCAGCTTTCTGCCTGCCATCCTATTACTGAATGGGAACGACCATATGCAAATAAGGCTTGGTCCAAGCTAAGAAGAGGAAGTCTATCCCAAACTGTCAACAATAAGGGCCAGGTCCCCTTATTCCTGAACTCTTATTCCTTGTTTTTCTTGGATGGAAGTATGGCTGTATTTAAATGCATAAAATAGGCAGATGCTCTGCAGATCTGATCCATTGTGTGAATAGTGCAACATAATTGTTGTTACCTAATGAACATTTGTGTCTTCTGGACTTAATCAGGAATCAGCTATCTTGAGTGCATCTCAACTTCCTCATCCATCATAATGATATGATATGATATTTTATTTGTATCACGCTTGTACACAAGTGTTTCAGAGCGCGACTAGGCAAGGGAGGGGAACAGGGGAGAACACAGCACAACATAAAAACGATCTTACTAGGCCCAGTGACATTTAAATGTGCAAGTGTATGGGAAAGGGAAAAGGGAAAAAGTGCATGGAAGGGGGAGACTGGAAAGTGCGGAGCCGAGGAGCGCAAATAAGTAAAATAAATAAAAATAAATAGAAAATGGAGGCAAACTGTGGTAGTGCAGCCAGCAAGTGGCAAGTGCTGTGTTTAAGGCAGCAGACTGGGTAAGTCTGAATAAGTGCAGAAAAAGAAGAAAAAAAGGGGGCAGGGGTGCTGTATGGTACAGATACAGTCCCCAGTGCAAGGGGTGGCCAGGAGGCAGTGTAGGAAGGTGGTAGGGTGAGCAGGTACCTGGGCCCAGGGGACAGAGGGAGTCCAGGTGCACAGTGCCAACAGAGAGCAGATCAGCAGAGGAGAAGGGGAGCAAAGGCAGGAGCAAAGAGGAAGGTTTTGAGGTGCTTCCGGAACCGGAGAGGGATCTCCTCAAGTTTTTCGGTGTATACGACTGGAATAATCAGTGTTGGCAGTTATGGCAAACAAGGGAGGTTCTTGAAACAATGTTTGTAGTTGTTTCAAGAACCTCCCTTGTTTGCGTACAGGAACAGCAGATCATTACGCAAGAGTCTTATAAAAGCTGAAATAGGACCACCTCAACCCAGTGGCCAATACAAGGGCACAATTCTGTGCCATAACTGCCAACACTGCTGGAACTTCATTAGCGGCAACAGCATAGCACATCCCCATTCAAGCAAAACAATTATGCTAAAGCATTTGTGTACATGTGACGCACAAAATGTAATTTATGCATTGAAATGTCCCTGTGGACTTTATTACGTGGGGATGACTTCCAGGAAAGTGAAAGTAAGAGGGACAGAACACAAGTCCAGTTTTCGCACTAAGAGCCGGAAATCCCCAGTAGCCATGCACTTCGGGGAAGCGCGACACACCATTGCACAACTCAAATGTGTCATTCTTGAACAGGTCTCTGTAAGCAGCAGAGGGGGGGATATGCAACGTACGTTGCTACAACGAGAAATCCTTTGGATTGAACTTTTGGATTTATTAAGCCCTAGGGGCACAAATACAGAATTTGATTTGATGTGTTTTGTATAACCACCAATCGGCAGGATTGTTGGACTTGAAACTGAGTATGTTTTGGATGTACCCTGCGAGGCGTCATTAGTGATTTGTTGAGTGTACAGGAATGGCTCTACCATGCGCCCAACGTTTTGAATCTTGCTCACTGAGCCACACAAGCTTGTTTGAGTTATGCAAGTGATTGTAAGAACATCGATCCAACTCACAATGGGATTATATGTATACGGAATGAATTTGATGACAATGTTTGTGAATATCGTTTTGTATTGGATGACATATATGGAATATAGGAATAGGGTGGGTGTCCTCGGGCACTCATTGCTCCATTTTAAGAATCAAATTTAGGTACCGGTATCCTGCATTTCGAGTCGCACCGTTCTCTACGGAGTGGCCCTGGTGTAAGCACGATTCTGAGAGGTACCGGTTTCTTGATTATTCCAGTCGTATACACCGCTTAAAGCGTACTCTTGTTAATGTTTATATTTCAGACTTCTGTTGCTAGGGTTACGACGCTTGTGCGTGCGCGGGGTAGCCATGACGACTCCTTTTACACAGCACAATCGAGCCGCATGCTTTGCAGCGGTCGGTTCGTGCTGATGTTCTCCAGCATTGGGTAAGTCAGACAAGCTGTGAGTCAGCGTGTCCAAGCATTTAGTAACGTGTACCCTTTTTTTTGCCAATTGAGGGATCGTCCCTTCCGTGATATATTGGAGAGTTTGTTATTAGCCCGGATACATATTATGACTGGTGAATAGACCCCGACTTTGGAATGTAAGGGGTGTAACTGAAAATTACCATACAGTGTTGACTGTCCGTAATGTTATGAACGGGAAGATTGGGCCTCCCAGTTATCCTGACGGAATAAAAAAAGGGGACGGGGTCCCCTGGCAACAGATAGGTAGTTCTATGATAGCCATTGTTACATATGTTATCTTGATATTCACAAAACTTTGCGTGACCGCATTCTGTCGATGCCCAGTCCTTACTTGTTAAACACCCAAGTCTGTAACTACACTTCCTTGTATTTGTGAATCCTTGTGTACTTTATACCCAACCAAGTCTGTTGTGGTGTTATGTTTATACATGTGCAACAAGTATATTTTGACGAAGTTTACTGTTGAAGAAAGAATTCTGTGAATTATTTTTGATTTTGAATAAACATCAATGTGAGTGCACCTTACCTTGAACATTAATAGAATCCTTGTAATGACACATGGTATATATGCACTTTATGGGCACTATCCTCTTCATGGATAGGAAAACTGAATTAAACAATCAATTTCATGTTCTCCTCGCGTCAGTGAGGACTAAAGATTGTAAGCAGTAAAAAACAATTGGGACCTCTGTTCCCTATCGAGTGCATCTGGACTCACTATGTAGCGATACATGGTTTTGGTTTCGAGTGCCATTTAGGTAGACATTAAGGATGACTCTGGAGGACTCGAAAGAAGCCATAAGGACATCCCAGCGAGTGCCACCATTAATGGGAGAAGAGGAGACAGGACAAAGCACAGAGATCATATGGGGGGTCCGTAGATCCGGCGAAGGAACAACAAAGAGGATGTCGGTGAGGGTCTGTCTGGAAGAGGCGCTGGTATAGGTATCAGCGATAGGGAGTCCAGGGTTGGAGGCCAAGATATCCTTTTTAAATGCCTTTTTTCCAGACTTAGTGAGAGGGGAAGGGTAGCTGATATAGAAGCAGTTGGAATAGATGGGAGAAACAGAAAGCACCATGAGTGGAAAAGTGAAGAGGCAGAGGGAGGAGTAAGCAAGTAAAGCAGTATTGAACAGTCACTGGGCTAGCAGGTTATATTCAATGGCCAAACGTTAGATGCTGAAATACACCCAGTCTGACTTTCAAGTAAATGCAAAAATACACTCAAGTATGACTTTCAAGTAAATGCAAAAATACACCCAAGTCTGACTTTCAAGTAAATGCAAAAATACACTCAGTTTGACTTAAAAGTTAAATGGGAGACAAGTAGTTAAGGAATTTAGAGTGGTAGTCAGATGGTAGAGGTGAGTATAGATAAAGCTTCAAATGAGAACATGACAGGAAGCGTTGAGTACCCTCTGAGAAGGAAGTACAGGTAAATCAAGGAGGGAACTAACCCAAACAGAAATGGTAAGAGTCATGGCAGTCCAATAGTCCGGGGTAGCGCCTCAGCCAAACCCAATAAGGGTTTGGCTGTTGCAGAGTCTCATGTTGCAGCCTGTAAAGCAGACAGAGAAGCTGACCGGGACCTTAGAAAGTAGACCTTTGAAACAAGGGCCGGCTGAAGCCTGCTGGTCCCGCGACTAGCTTAAAAACAAAGCAAACAGCCAATCACTGCAGACGATGGAGGGAAGCACTTTAGATACACAGCCTCATGCAAACAAGGAGGCTAGGCAGCCATGATGGAAAACTTCAAAACACACTGTGAGGCAGCAGGAAACATCCATTTCATTGAAATGAGACAGTGCAATTAAAGCAGCAGAAGGTTAGAACACACAGCCAATTTGCACAGTGTAATTTCAGAAATTAAAATGGTTTGCTAAGTGAAGAAAAACGCTTTTTTTTCCTCCAAATTTCGTTTTTCTTTTTTAAAAGCTTCTTTTTCGTTTCTGGTGCTGCAGGGACGATGGCAGTGCACCTACCTGGTGCAGAGTGCATCCGTGGGCCCAACAGATCAGGAAACTTAAAGCAGATGGAAGGGTGGGAGCTTCAGTAAGACCTCGAACTCTGTAGGATGTAGAAGGCAGCATACAGGCAACCTCGTCCAAAACATCTCTCTTGGTGTGTAGGCAACCATGTTCATTGCACTATAGATCAATTCAAAAAGTAAACTACTAACATCTAGATTGGAGAAAACCATCAGGAATGGTTTTTAATTTTTCTCTGTAGCTTTCTCTATGAACTCCATGTGAGAATCATTTTGTGCTGATCAAATTGTGCGTTGTTAAAATACCCATTGTGCAGCGTGTGTGGTTACTAACGCCATCTTTGCTAGCGCAGAGAATAAAGAGTGACTATGCTTGAGGCTAGAAGGTAGGTGTACAGCATGGAAACTAAATTAAAATGCAGCTAAGTCAAAACGAACATAGCTGCAATGAACAGTCCCAAGGCATCAGTCCATGATGAGAGTCTTATGATCAAACAGGAAAGGGAATTGTGGAGGTGGGGGTTGAGATGTTCAATAAGTTTGCAATAGGTCTGACAGTGTAAGAGGAAGAGAATGATTTAACACACTTTATGTTATATAGTTTAAGTGCACACCTACTTAATTGTTCAAGTACACTAAATTTAGCCAAGATTCATATGACCTTTGCCTCCCACTCCTGTGGGTGGATGCACGCTACATTCTAAAAGTGCTTAGCTCTAAATTATTTTTAAAACACCTTAATTATTCTGGTTTGTATTGAATTTAGATGATTCCGAGACAATAAAAGATCTTCATATTCTCATCATCTTCATTTATTTAGTGATATGTATCCAATCCTTCCAAAAAATTGTTCACCTCTAATTCACTCTGTTATTTCACAGGATTCATCTTTGGAAGATAGTAGTGCTTAGTGTCCTGAGAATTAACAAAATACATTAACTAGTTACTGATCGTTAATTTCTGAATTTGGGACTCGCTTTGAAAAATCTGCATTTAAACACCAACCTATTTATACGAAAACAAAATTTGGTATTGCGCCATGCTTATCTCTTAATTGAAAATGTCTTTTAAAAATAAAAAAAAATATTGTTACTGATAGTTTTTTCCCTCATTTATATGCATTATACATATATGTTAACCATCTAGCTAACGATTACTTTTCTTTGCAACTTCTTCCTATTTAGCAGGTCTCACTAGTGCTGCTCTGCCTTTGCAATGTCCCTTATGGAGAACACTGCTATTATTGCGAAGGTGGCATGTAACAGAAGTATCAACTATGTCACATAATCCTCAACGTTTGCGTTGCTTATTCATTTAATCACAAGTGTAACAAACACTCAAAATAATAGGTAGCTGCTTGCTATGTATTTAAATAAAAGAAATTCTAGACTTTGTAATTCTCTTAGAAGAGACAGTGGCCTCATTACGGGTCCAGCAGTAACCCTGCCAGTGCTACCGGCCGGTTGCAGCTGGACCCGTAAATATTTACCAGTGCCTGAATTCCCAGTGCCACTGGGAGATTACATCCCCGGCAGCCCAGAAAGTCAGGTGCCGGTAAAATGTAAGTCCCCATTCGTATAGACTCTATGGGAGGTGGGACACGGAAGCACCAGCACAGTTTCTAATGGTGCCGGTGCATCCGTGACTGGTCTGCCTCCTCGTGGCTGCTATGCCCTGCAGGGTCAGACCTGTCAGGCACGGCGGCTCTGGCAGGAAGACCTGTAATATGCTGTTCTGGAAACAATGGTGCCAGTAAGCTTACCGGCATTGTTTCCGGACCGGCAGGGTCCTAATGAGGCCCAGTTTCTACTAATCTACTTGCATAGATTAAAAGGGAGCATTTCAACTATTAATCCTTTAAACCAATTAATGTATTTTTTTTTCAGATTTATCAGTTATCTCCTTTAGGTAAGCAAATGGCTACAAACTCACTATAGCCTTCACTCTAACTATAGTAGTATTCATAAACTGTAGTAAATGTATTCAGAACTTAAATTCTATTTGCTCTAAGCTCACAAAGTCAGAGAACATTACATTTTAGTCTCAATTTCAGTACATTTTAGAAAACATGAATCGGAAACAGGAAGTACCAAACTATTTAGCCTATTTTAAAAATATCCTTTTGCACCATTTCAAAATGGATTTTTATATGATATTCTTCCATACTGCTATACTTCATATCTGTATCCCCTATGTATTTTATGGACGATACAAAAAATATCAAAAACAGCATTAACATAAATATTAAAAGACAAGTGCACAAAAGCGCACACCTAGCTGAGAAGCTATGGGGACACAACAAGGGGGTTACGCATAAAGAGTGTGGGTAGCAGAGGAGCTGGGATCGGTAGAGGGAGCAAGGGATAGCAAGCTGTGAAGGGTGAGAATTAGGTTTGAATGAAGAGCTCAACCATTACTGAGATGCTCTTTGAAGAGTAGCTTCTTCAGGTCCTCTTTAAGTGTAGGCGATAGGGGGATGTTGTAGTCGTGTTAGTAACTTGTTCCAGAGATAGGGTGCACTGAGGAAGACGTCCTGTTACATGTTTGTTACCTGTAGCTGCTATTTGCAGTCAGGCAATGCAGTGTTTTCTGGTGTTGTGCTGGTCCCCGCAGATGGCTAGTGGCTTTGCCGGGTAGAGTGTTGTTTTGGTTGGGACTGCCTTGTGAGGGTTGCAGGTGGTCTTGCACATGATACATGCTTAAAGGTGTAGCCAGTGCAGCTCCCTTGAGGATGGGGCTATTGGGCTTGATTTCATTGAGCCCTCTGATGAGGCATGCTGCATCATGCTGGACAGCTTTCACCACGGCCAAGGTGGCATCTGGGACCCCTGCGAGTAGGGTGTTGCCACCTTCCATGTGGGAAGATGACCAGGGTTTGGATACCTGTTCTGAAACTCGGGATTGGATGAAATGCTTGACTTTGAGGCACAGAGGCTAGTAATATGCTGATTGGGTCTTCTTGATGATGTATGTTTAGAAAGAGAAATTCCAGTTTATAGTAAAGTGAAGAGATATTTTTGAAAAGGCTGAGAGTTCAAGTGTGAATCGATTGAGCTTCATCTAAGTAAGCCAATTCCGGACTTGGGCATGTCTGGTCATGCTTCAGGTAGGTATTTGACATCCAGACCCAAATGAGGGACAGTCAGTGTTTGAGTTGATGAATGTCATTGATTAAGTTGATCTGTAGGTAAAGTGTGTTATCTGTGCATTGCTTAATTTTGATGTCAGTGCTGGCGAGGAAGTTACATCTAGTAGTTTAAAATGAAAAGTGACACATTGGAGCCTCATATCAAAATCTTCTAAAAACTTCAATATATGTTTTCTTAATGTGAGATATTGATTCAAAGTGTAGTCTCTCAGACAAAATATTATAACTCCAGCATCTCACTACTCCGTTGTGGGGGAGATGTATTTGCTGATAATGTGTCCATCCAAAATGTTTCCAGTGTGATAAAAAGTTTATTTGCACATTACCATCTCTTCTTTTTCTAAAGATTAACTCTGAGATTATGAACTGCATTTGTGCTATGGCGTGCTTTTGAATGAAAGTGTATTGTAGCTCATGATTTTGAATCTTAAAATTTGATTAGTGTTCCTTCCATATCATGTTTGCTTTGACAAGTTGTCTTCCCTGAATCATATAAAAATTATGTGAAAATGATATTGATAATACATTTTCATTTAATGACATTGCTTGGGAAACAGTGATGTAAACCAAATTCAGAGATTTTATAGGTATTGTTGGTTGTAGAAAATCAATTCTTGTTTATTGTTGACTCATCAATACTTTCAATAACGATTTAATAATTGGTTTCAAAAAACGATTTTATCAAAATATATTGTTCAACTAACTTAGTTCATCTGAAAGTATTCCTTTGATCCATAAAATGTTACTGTAAAACAATCCTTTGATTGCATTTGTAGGATAGATGCTTAATGTATGCACAAGATTGTTTCTGTAGGTTTGTTTTGACAATATCACGGTTTTGTTTCCATCCTCAGTAGATAAGATTTTCATGTAAATGAAATTAATCTCTTTGGGGCTAAATTCCATTGTAAATTGTGAATATTCATGCAGTGGTTTCAACTGTTGTGAAAATTGTGTTAGCTGCTCTATTGATCCACTCCAAACATGAATATCATCATCATCAAGTTTAAGTGGTCTTCAATGAACCATTTCCAAAGCGTGATTCATCTCAAAGTGGGGAATAAATGCATTTGTATAAAGCAGAGCAAGAAAATGTACCCATGGCAGTATCTGATGTCTGTAAACAAAAGGTTTCATCAAAACTAAATGGAAAAACAGTGCTCTACAAAATCAACTTCAATCATTGTTGATGAATACTTTATCAGCTCCAGGGTTGTCAAATTGCAAAGTAAACCATTCCATTGCTTGTGAACACATTATAGATGTGTACAATTCAGTGATGCTTAGTGATGTAATTTTGCAAATGTCTATAGTAGTCATCTTTAATTTGAAGCACTTGCCTCTTTGGGTTAATTTTACCTTGGTGTGTCACCTGTTTTCTTATACATATATTTGATTTGTCCCTAGCATATGTGTCACTTGTTGCTACACCCTCAAACTGGCTCAGCAGTTGTTCTCATTTTCTTTGTACAGTCACGTATCGTGGGAATGCTTCCGCCATCTATAAATGTGCTATTGTAAGTAATTTCTAATTGAAATTGACATTCCTATTTTACAAATAAATACAAATAGCATCAACCATTTTCACGATCCCTTATAAAATTGTCAGGTATGCTCATCATTACTCTTAAAAACAACCACTTGCTTGCAGATATGCAGGTGTATTTTGAATTAAAGGGGATATTAATAGCATCAACATATTGCGCTAATTGTTAGGATAAACTGAGGTGACGCTGCTATGGTGGCCCTTTCAGCTCAAGACATTCGGCATGTTCTGATAATGTGAAGGAGTACTGGAGTGACTGGATGATGGTTTGTCAGAATATTTTTCTTGAGCCTCTTCTAATAAACTTTCAATTACATTGATAAATGACTTAGTAGGAATTTTGACTAATCTAATGTATGGGTTCTGATCATTCAATTGTCTCAAACATTTGTCACGATCTTGGTGGGTAATCGTAATAACTGATGCAGTTTCAGCATCACTTCCTCATTCATATGCACACATTCAATTACTTTCACTGATTTGAAGTTGCATTTTAGTCATTTTCTGAACTTGCTTAATACATTCTGATGAAAATTATTCAGGGTCATGAACTGAAAGCTTCCCTCTATACACCTCAACTGTGTCTATGGTTTGGTCAGAGTTATCGTTCACATAAAATAACTGTTTCATTTTCTGAAGTGGGACTTGCATCCTGACAGGGAAGGCCTGAAGTCCTGATTGCTCCATTTAAAGGTGAAGGGCTATGAACCCCACCCAATGCAGTGGGAATTGCCAGGTTGGATCATGCTACTGGAAGTCTGAACTCATTGGCTTCCAAGTGAAGGAATGCTCTGTTTTAAATAGGTCAATATGATTTGACTCATCTTTGCGACTGAACCTAAATTCAATGCAATAGTTTATTTGATTCTTCCTCACTTAAATTAGTTTTTATTACTTCAAACATGTGAGTGAGTACCTCCTTCCCCTTCCTCATTGTTCCTTTAAATTATTTCATTTACATTTTTGAGTGTTCAATTTAGCTTAAGTGCCTGGACTATAAAGTCATCAATTGAGGCCAACCATCTTATTTAGCTCATAAACTAGTGAGGTTTGGTTGGGGGGGGGGGGGTGACATCAAGCAGCCATTACAATTCTTCAATTAAAAATCTGGTGTATCTGCAAAAAGCTTTAAAGGAAAAAATGTCCAGGAGAAACTACTCAATTGAACCCCTATTCTGTTGATGTATGTATTCCAAATACTGAAATTAGTTTTCTGTAACTCGCTGGATCTTCATATCTAAAATTCCTATTTTTTAATTGTTATGTTTTTTGTGGTCTGTTTTAACATCTGTATAGTGCTTATATGTTTAATGGCGTATTCTGCATCTATAAACCTGTGACTGCAAACAAGATAATTAATGTATTACAAGAGGAAAGCATTTTCCTTAATGAAAGAATTCTTCAGGAACCAAGTCATAATAAGAGCACAAAGGTTGGAAAACACCACTAATCACACAAGGACACACCTTCAAGGGAAGAGCAGAACAAAGTTACACAAAAATGCCTGACGTGTATAAAATGTCTGAAATGACATACCAACAGTGTGAGAAAGATAATCAAAAATAGATTCAATAAAGCTGAATGAAAACGCAAGGGAGAACATATAGCAGAAAACCAAAATATCAACCTGTACAAAATGAAACTGGGCCTGTAGTTTTAGTGCAGGCAGTTACCTCGAAAAACTGCAGGGGCTGGCAGGATTTCGAAATTCCAAATTTGTATGTTACGAATGGTAATGAACAGTAACACCAATCAGAAGCACTCAAACAAAAAACATTTGAAAACATTGAGACAGGCACCCAGTTGCACATGAAGAAAAAGTATGGAAAACAATCTAGCATAAACAGAGCAAATCAAGCATCAAACATATTATGCCAAACATTCAAAATGCAATGGGGCAAAATGTGGCCAAAAGAAAGAGGTAAAGGATGTACCCTAGGGAGGGGAACGTAGCCAAGAGATACTTGATACAGTGACTTGGGGCGAAGAGTGGAAGTTTGGCAATTAAACAGCCAACACGGTTTGACGGCCTGGATTGCCCTGATGTGGCAGTGTAAATCAAAATGGTTTCAATTCAAGAGAATCTCCAGAGAGAGTATTTTCATTTTATTTACAGCGTGGGGTTAGGAAGTGGTTAGCAAGCAAGCCCATTTGCAACGCCTAGGTAAGAAAGAGCATTTGCAATAAAGTTAAAACATAGAAATCCCATACACCATTTTTGATTCAATGTATATTCATAAACCCACATGTAACACAGTTAACAACTGCAGCAAAAGTCCAAAAGATGGGGATTGGGGGTGAGCAAGATGGAGCGACTGTTGGGTGCCCCTGCTTTCGGTCTGCTGCTAAGCTACTGGGCAGTAGCTCCAATACTCTCATTGGTTTCTCATTCTCTTGAATGACTGAGATACATATGATTAGGAAACCTCTTCATAAGTGTTGGCCTTAGGGAACATTTGTATTCCAATTAAAACACACCCAGCTACATAGTACCTTGCTGGTCATCACTGCTTAGGTCGGACTTCATAGCAACTTTGACAGGTGAGGCTTCATTTGACGTCTTCTTTCAGCCATAACATAGAAAACATAAATGCAAAGCATTAGTATGTGTTAACTTCGGAGGAGACCGTATTCCAGAACATTACAAAGTAAAAGGATAAAGGTTATATAGCTAAAAAGTTCAATGCTAGCAAAGTAGTGCTCCTCACATGCATTATTTAACCGTTTACTATGTTTAATCGACCATCCACCTTTCATTCCAGTATCAACCTTTGGTAAATAACAGGAGCTACACATTTTGGAACTGTTAGCAAGGTCGTAAAAGATGCCATTTGTATAGTAAATTCAAGGACGCAGACATACAAATCGGCAGTGAATTCATATTCTCTGGCAGAGCAGATGACAATAGTGATAATAATAATAACGTGTTTGCTTATATAACTGTTGCTACTGCAGTTTTAATCATTGTGCCCCGCTGTAAGTAAAAAGCTTTATCAATATCCACTTCAATTATATTCAATGTATCAACCTTCAAAGGATGAAGGGTTGGGCAGCACTAACATGACATGCGCCATTACATTTTAACATCCGCAGAACTGAAGATTGTAACAATCATTGGAATATTTAAATCTATCTAAATGTAATGTTTCTATTTTCTCCTCTTAGAATGCTATTACAATATTCATAGTCTGCTTTGTATGGGAACATTTCGCAATAAATACAGAATGTATAATATGCTTGATAGACATCTTTTTATTAGGTTTTCAGGCAAAATTACACAGTGCATTCAATTCCACTCACATTACATAAATTGCATCAAAATAGAAGCCTCCGTGCACTGTAAATATGATTTGGCGAAGTGCCCCTGCCAGAGAAATCTAAGTGGCTGATCGACAAGCATGTAGTCCTGACGCTTGATGATTTCTCCAGGTAGCTCAAGGGAGTGTTGAAAAAGGGGAGAAACAGAAACAAACAACAACAAAAAAGCATTGAGCTACGGTAAGCTGAAGATCACATGAAGTGCTGCTATAATGCTGAGTAGCCATATCCATACCCGAGGGGAACTTGTGTCCCACAAGAGCTCTGGGAAAGCGCTGAATTTGTGAGATGATCAAAGTGGGAGGAGCTCAAATATACTACCAAGAGCAGATGGGAAGAACGTTGAGGGGCAAGAGGAATGGTTGGCATGACAAGGAGTCCGCAGTGAGAGAGCACCAGTGAGGGAGCAGCTCTGAGAAATTGGAGAAAATCCAAGCAGAGCTGCATGCAGAGAATTTGGATTTCAGCCTTCTGCACCAGAGCACAAGTGGCACTGATGGGTGGAAGGAAGGAAAGCCAAGCAGTGCCTCATGCTGGCAATAGTCATTCCTGCACTCTACACCAGGAGCACCAACTGAACTCAGTGACTGAAGGAAAAACCAGGATAACTATATGGTGGGATCTGCTGACTGATCAGACCCTAATACTTGCTGTGAACGGTTGTATGACATAATGATGAATTATCTGTTCTTATGACTTTGAAAAAAATACTTATATCCTGAATTATTAAATGTAGAATATCTGATCTCGTTTTTTTATACGAAGGGGATTACTAGATACGTGCCACTTAATCCTTTACCATAACCATATGCCTTTCGGTCCCTATTTGTCCATGCTGTCCCCTTCCCTTTTAACTCTAACCCTTCCTGTTAGTCACTGAAAAGTTTGTCATAAAACCGTGACAACTGGAATTTGAAAATGTCTGGTAAATCATTAGTGATAGTGACTGTACTATGCTGTTAAATATGGCACTTGCACCATTGCCTGATCATAAACTTGCGTAGTTCATAAAATGTCTTCCATAAAAAATGATTAAGCATGCAGAACATTCGCCAACTTGCGTGACACCCCCATTTCTTCGAATAGAAAAAATAATAAAAGTCGGGCACATTGATATTTTCAGATATTTTATTAGGAAGTAAAACTGTAGGCCATAAATTGTATCTGTATGTGCCCACTACCATTTTCTCCAGTGGAGAAAGAATAAGCTAACCTCAATTAATGAGAATTTGTTGCACCTTAAAAAGCAGTTCCCGATGCATGTGAACACTATGTTACTGCCCATTTGATTTCAAATATTTACTAAAACTCTCTAAAAAACAGAAGTGAGAAACCTGCAGCCCTTGATAAACTTGATAATTTAGAATTTGAAGAAGGTGTTGTCACAGCAACCTGATCGTTGCTGTGGCACAGATGGAAACATGGACGTTGTTTGATCCATCACGTATTCCGGCATTCAAGGTTACCAGTCTAAACTATTTTCAAGATGGCACCCGCATCTCGTGTCATTCATTTCTTATTGCGCGTTGCAACCCTCAATGGGATGAAGAGGCCAACACTTAATTCAACACTCTCAATGAAGCTCCTATTCTTTGCCAGACAGCCCAAACTAGGACTTTCATAGTAGAGATGGATGCATTTTATGGAGCCATAGGAGCAGTCCTTAAACAACGAGGAAACAATGGCATGGAGCATCCCGTAGCCTTCTACTCTTGAACACTTACTGTGAGCAAGTTAAACTATTCTGTTATAGAAAAAGAACTCCCAGCCATATGAGCAGCATGTGTGGAATGGCGGCATCTCCTTCTGGGTGCGCAAGATGAGTTTGAGGTGCGCATAGATCATAAGAACCTGCAGATTCTGCAGCAGACGGAATGTCGTAATAGTCAACATCAAGATGGGCCTATTTCTTCTTACAATACGACTTTAAGCTGACCTATATTCCGAGGTGCCAAAACACTATTGCAGATGCCCTCTATAGGAAGCAGAGAGAAGAAGGCACTATCCATCTAGTCATAGAAAGGATACTAGGAAACAAATCTTTGATATACACAGTAAATACTTTCTTGCAACAAATAAAGAATTCTTATATGAATTCTCGTTTCCCATTGTACTTTAAGGATAGGGATCAAGTCCATCAAAGAGAAGGATTGTACTTTGATCAGGATCGTCTTGTGGTACCCACGTCTGACCTGCAAACTAAAGTCATGTCTTGGTGTCACAACAGTCCTACAGCGGGCCACAGAGATGTTGCATCTACTATAGACCTCATTTCACGTTCTTTCTGGTGGCCTTCAATGAGGAGCGTTGTAAGAGTATGTATCCTCACGTTCAGTGTGTACCCACAGCAAATACCCTACGACAAAGCCCATTAGTAAACTTGAACAAGCTCCTGCGCCTCCAGGGACCTGCACTCATATCTCTACGGATTTTCTGGTGGAACTTCCGCCATCTTGAACTGCACTTTTTTGCCATTTAACTCTGGTTTTAAAGACTCCGTTTCTCAAAGTCAGTGTTTCAAGCAACACATACTTTCTCACTTTACTCTGCACTTTAATATGCAGTTTTCCCGCATCCCGCTTTTTGAGCAATATTAAAGTGACTGGTGTGACAGGCATGCCTCACCAGTGAGGCCATTACCATGCCACAGAACTGATACTCAACACCAATGTAAGTTTCAGAACTTTTTATGAACCTTTGTATTCAAACTAACATTTAATGTGTCAGAATTGTAGCCAAACTCCACAAATAAGATGTAACAATAATTGCCTCTCCGAGTAACGTGAGGGAATGGCTTGTGTACCTCAGCAATGGGATCAACAAAAGTCAGGTTCACCCCTGCCCCTCGTTCCAGAGGGATCCGTCATATGTGGTGTGCTGGAATAATCAGTTGGACAGAGGGGTGGCATGTTTACAACAATCTTTATTTAAATAATAATGAAAACAGCAAGATCTGGGTGTATCTAAAAGATTTTCCCTAACTAAAGAAGAACTTGGGTGCTCGTCATCAGGGTGGTTGTCAAACTCAAAATGTCCATCCTCCGTCCAAACTGACTTACTCTAGCCCAACCACTAACAAAGGATATTAAAACAAACAGCTTAAAGGAGAATTACTCCATTCTCCTGGTGTGGGCAATGGTATCAGCCCTAGCAACCTATTTTTATTAGTCTCTGATAATTGCTCAAGTTCTGCACTTCTAGAGAATAGCAGGAAAATGACTCCCTTCTGCTGGTCCCACAGTTCAACAGCTATTTTCGCCTTTTAGTTGACTTGGTCAGCCTCCAAGCTGCGGTTTATTAACCTTTTGCATTAGTTTCTGATTCAAAAATTTAGGTAAAGGAACCTTGAGAATGACTACCTTCTTCTGGTCAGTTGGTTCAGCTGCTGGCTTACTTTGGATAGATTCCTGCAACAGTTTTTATCAACTTTTCCACATCTTTCCAGGCTTCTCTTAGGTCTTGTTTAAAAGTCAAACACTCCTATTGTTTCCAAGACACAGTTATTTCTGGTCTTTCTTTCCCCTCCTCTTCTTGGTGAAAACAAGGGAAACTGTTCCTGCCTGTAGTGTCCTTGATTTCTTCTAACACTCTGACACATAAGCGTATTCGCATGGCACTCTCTAGCCTGAATGTCTCTTTGAATGATAAGAGTGTTGAGGGAGACTAATACAAATATTTTCTTCTCTTTCAGTCTCTTTGTCGCAACTGAGACAAGGAATTTCACTAATGATGTCATCTTCACATTGAGACTTCTTTCCCAACTCTGGAGACAATGGAGATTCCTCCCGGGGGTTTCTTTCCTTTAAATACACTTGATACAATTACTGAGACAAGGAGGATTACGCTCAATATCTTCTTCCCATTCTTTAGTACTTTTGAGGCAATGACTGAGACGAGGGAGATTACTCCCAATGTCTTCTTTAGGTTCAGCACACTTCCCAAATCCCCTACCGGGTCTCTTGTGACTCCCGTTACCTCTTCTTTGTTCGAGCCAGGCCCCCAGTTCTTCCTGAGGGTTGATGTGTTCCCACAGAACGTTCTCTCTGCTTCTCTTTCTGCTCCCGGCTACCATGCTTTGGCTCCTCGGGGTCCCTGCCCAGAAGGTATCGGCACAGATAATAGACCACTCGGTCCACCTCCTCAAGGTCAAGCCACCGTCGGTCGGTTTCCTGCTTCCAGTCAGGCCTGCTCTGGGTCAGCCTGCAAAAGACTCCTGCAATCTGCTGTCGGAACCTTCCGACTGGAGGTTCGCTTCCTCGACGTAGCTTCATGCACCCACGTTTGAACTTCCCGGGTCTTCCAGGCTTCACGCCTGCTTCGGCTCTCACAGTGTCCCTTTTCTATGTTTATTATATTCAGCTGGTTCCTCCCCAGTAGAATGGCACAGTCCTTTGTTTGTGCCGATTGAGTATTCTTCATGCCTCCTTGAGGCCCCCTTTTCCCAGTACCTTCTGTACTTTCCAAAGGAGTAGTTTGTTTAGCTCCATAAATCTTCTTCTTCATAGTACTCCTGGAAGCTGATTTGAGAGCAAACCATATGTTAGTTTTAGTCTTCCTGATCTTGGTGGTATCAATATCTAAAGGAAGAAAGAAAGGAGTATTGCAATAGCATGCAGTCGTGCTTTCAGATTGTTTCTCAGCAGACTTTATGGGTTTCATAGACTCAAGGGCAAGAGGGTTAGGGAGTTCCCCCACAGAATGGGAGTCATCCGTCCCTGTGAGGTTCTGCTTTCCAGCACCCCTAGTCGGAATGTTGTGTAGTGGGCTCACCTCCCTAGCCTCACATGGAAGGGCTCCCCCCTGGGGAGAAGTGACAAGTTCTAATTAATCATTTCACAAACTAATGTTGTGTGGCAAAGTTCCAAAACAAAATTCCAAGCCAGGTGACAGGTGCAAAACAAAGTGTCCCAGAATTCCTCCAAGTCCCAACTAAAGATAATGTGAAAAAACAAAATAAAATCCCCCTTTAAAGGAGGATGTTGTCGCTCCTCTGAACTGGCCTGAAGGGGGTTGCCTCATCAGTCAACCCTCCTCTCAGGCTGCAAAGCCATGTTTCCTGGGCGGATAAATGTTTCAAGGGTCTCCTGTCTGCTGCCCCCTTAGGAGTTGTCATTGGCCCCTTTTTCCTGGTGGCACACCAAAGGTAAGTATCTTTTGAAGTAATGCCCAACATTGGGGCTTTTTGGTTGGTCTGGTGCAATGAGGTGGGGTTTGGCTGAGAAGTGTGGCCCTACTCTTCCCTTCCATCCACTTCTCTTGCTGCTCTCACTCAGGCCCCCTGCATTGTGTCTGGCTCTAGGCTCTCCTCCCTGCTCCCCAGAATAATTGCACTGTATCATCCCGCCACCAAACTGTACACTTTCCCCAAACCTACATGGTCTGCTATAACCTCCTTTGTTCTTGCTTTTTAGGTGGGCGGTCTCACTTTCTCTCTCCCGACTAAGACCAACTCTATTCTCCTCATTAGCAGCTCACTCTCTTCCTCCTATCGGAAACCCCCCTCGTCCTGCCCACAATGGTCTCTCCTCTTAATGGTAACTCTCCTTCTCACCATACGTCTCCCTGGCTCCAAATCTTCTCTTCTCTACACCAAATCTTCTTCTCCTAGATCTGGACCCAAGACCCTAGATCTGGACTCCTCCTCCCCAAGACAAATTCCCAATTCAATCTCTGTCACCACTCTGCTCTAAACTGACCCTTTCCTTCTTCCTCACCCACTCAATATCTCACTTCCCCTCCTCCCAGAGGGTATGTCCTGCTTTACTCTCTTCCACTTCATCTCCTTACTTCTCCACACTTATCGCTTCTTCTGCCAAAACCACAATATCCTCCACCGCCTCCTTCTGATAACCTCGCTCTCCTCTATAATAATTCTCTCTTCCTCTTTCCAGATAGTACCCCTTTCCTTTCCTCTCCAAGATGAAATATTCTGTCCTTCTGTGAGAAACCCGAGGGTATTCTAGCTCCTACTCCCCTTGAATACTCTGCGCAGGTGGCCAGGGAAAGGCCATCACTCTTGGAGGGGGAGCCTGGGGGCGGAGGATCATCTGGGTGGAGGTTCCTTGAGGATTGGGAGTGGGGTGCCCTCGGGAAAGACATGGTATCCCCAGTTACCTATTGACAACAAACGTAACCCTCCCCCAATATTCATGGGCTATTATAAGCCAGTTCCCTCAACTTTCCACATGTAACACTTGACAGTACTGGGACGAATAAGAGACCACTAAGATCAGTGAAGATTACACATTTTCGTCATTTTGGTACTGGGAGAAGGAAGATGCCTACTAAGAGTTGTGCGGGTCAGGCATGTTGCTTTGATTGTGGTTAGGCAGGGTTAATTGGATATCCACACCTGCAGCCTGTCAAGGGGCTGCAGGTGTATGAATGGAGGTCAGCCAGACAAAGAAAAGGAGAAGCAGCGTGACACGGGGAGCAATGTCTGAGGAGGCAGCCTTCGTGGGACTGGAGCCACTCCAGCCAGGACACCAGCAACGAACACAGTGGACTTGCCAGACTTGAAGTAGGTGGGCCGTGTGATTTCCCCAAGCCTGGGAGCCTTCCTAACCCTGAGCGAGCAACAGGAGCTGCTGTGGAGTCGGAGCAGAGAGGACACTGCTTGCATTCCAACAGAGGCATCGAAGCTGCCTGTGTGCGGAGAGTGGCACAAGGCAGGCGAGCTGGGCTTTCGCAGGGAAAGCACATCAGACCGTTGAGTGTCGGGAGGGCAGAGAGGATCTGGGGATCCCCAACAGGACCGCAAGTGAACACCGGTCCGTAATATGGAAACAACTATGTGTTTATTAAATACCGAACTGAAGAGAAACTTAACTGTGAACTAAATGCTCATTGAATACCGAACAAAAGGGAAACTTAAACATTGAAACCAAAAGGTGTATATTGAATATCAAACTGAATAAAACTTTAAATCTGAACAATAAAAGTGACATTGAACACTGAACCGAATTGAGTACATGTTGCACAATGATTTCATTCAAACATTAAAGTCAAGAGTATTAAAAGCGGAAAAGAGTCAAACAGTGAACTTTTATGAGTGACTGCAGTGCAGCAAGGCCACAGCGTGGCAGGAGGTGGGTGACACATGGTGGCAGGGCCACAAGACTAATAAGGAGAAGCCAGAGAAGTGCAGGAATACCCATAAAGCCAAGAGGCCAATAAAAGGAACGAAGTGAAGGTGACTTTGTGCGCAGAAGCAAGTGCTAAGGAACCTGTGTGTGTGTGTACTGAGGAGTCCCGGGGCCCTGGTTGCACGACCTGTAATGGGTGGACCATGCAGTGTAACAACTGCCCCTAGACCAGAGAGCCCTGCAAAGTGAAACATAAGGACACCGAACAACAGACGAAGGAAACCACTACATATAAACTGGCAAAGTGGGCCAGAAAGAAGGTCTTGTTGACCTGATGTTAAGACTTTTCGTTGGAAAGATTGTTACCAGTATAAATGGCAAAGTTGAAGTCTTGGGGAAGGGAACCCTAAGGCTTAAAGGAACCACACTTGTTGTCTTGAAAACAGAGTCTCAAAACCCATTTTGCTTTTGGATTGTACTTTCTGGAAACTTGGGGAAGGGAACCCCAGTGGCTGGTTCTGAACTACATCGCCTTGAACTGGGAAAAGATAAACTATGAGACTTTTTCATGGAACTTTCTTGTGCTTGGGAAAGGGAAGCTGAAATGAGCTGGAAGAAGCTTGGAACTTTGAGTTGAACACTATTCCCTTTGACATTGGCATCCCAAAACATTGGTTAATTGTAATTGTGAGGGCAAGGATAGGTTTTGGACATGGACCGACTTTTAAGTTGAATCTTTGACTCTGACTTTCCTTAGTTTTGTTCATGTAGGGAAATCCCAACTTAGAATAGGGCAAGTTAGGCCTTGAACCATCCTGACATTTAAATGAATAAATATCTTTTGTTTGAACTTTAAGTATGTTGTCTGTATCATAGTTCACGATGCCTTCTCATCTCCCAAAACAATTTCAGCAGCAAGCCAGAACCTCCCTCCATCTCTACACTACTACTTCTATTCTCTAACTGGACAACCTCTTTCTACTGAATAGCTTTAAGACCCTTACTTTTTCATGCCCCTCTCGCCTCATCAATATTTCCTCCTTCCCAGTCCCCACTGACATTTCTCATCTCACTCAGGGTTTCCAGGACAGGGGCTTCCATGGTTAGCTGGTTTTTCTTCTGGTTGGGTGGTGCTTTGGAGTACGGTCTCCCCCGGTGTAGCCTGAGCAGAGACATTGTGTGATTGATTCATTGTTTCTAGAGTGCTTGAAGGGAGAGAATTGCACTTTGAAACCTCTGCATCATGTGTTCACTGTGCATTAATCTAATTACATGCAGGGGGTTGTGTTAACTGTGGCTGTGCAGCTTAGACAGGCATGCCAAAGTGTTACTCCAGTGTTCAAAACGCAATGCACACTGAGAAATAGTGTACTCTTTGTACACCAGAGAATTCCCTCAGCCTTTGAACGTAAACACTAGCAGAAAATGAGCAAGCATTTTGTATGATGGGTGATCTCCCCAGCAAGGATGCAGTGGAAATGTATTATATGTTTTCCTCTTTCAGCACCAATGCTGAAGCAAAAGATCTATTTAAACTGTCATCAGTAGATGCAGACTTTTTAGCAACTTTGTTACCTTAAAGCAGAAGACACTGGTTCCCGCTATGAATGCCCGGTAGGATGAGATATCTTTACATGAGTCCTACAGCTACATTCAGCACTCCCTTTAAGACCCACAGGGCTGCCACTCCCCCACCCAGACCACAGACATCAAAAGAGCACATGCGACTGTTCACTGCCATAGAGCAGAGGACTTTTATGGTGGTAGGAATCATGCAGGAGACCAAAGTACTTTTGCATGTTGCTTTATTCCACTTTTTAATTACAGGTTACTGGTTACAGGATCAGGACAAATACATAAGGAACAACATCCACTAAGCACACCATCTCATCCTGTTCCCAGGCACCAAATAACACTCACGGAACATTCACACAGAAAATCTTCTCTTCATTCCAATCAGTCGAGAGACTGACAGGGCTACGTGGTGCTGATTGGAATGGAGTCATTGCCACTCATTCACTGGTTACAACTTCCACCTAAACACACAAATTCACAAACTCAGGATACAACACTTCTCCCTTCACAAAGACAGAACAATAGGGGTGGGAGAAGAGACTAGAATGACATAGGAAGGAACAGGTACCCTTACAATGACACACATATTCATGCACCAAGAGAGAAACAGACAGCAAACCGAGAGGAATGAAACATCATGCCTTGGACAAAGGATAGTAATGGTGGGAAGGACAGAAAGGATAACAAACAAAGCTGGACAGAACAGAGAATAGAACAGCAAAGGTGGATCAGGCATAGGGAAGCTGTGCACCAAACAAGCAGGAATGCTGAACATCAGCTGAGGCAATGTCACAATCTCACCCTTCCAGTGCATAATTCTCGCAACATACCACAGGACTAGTGAAGAGAGTACATGACTAACAGAGATACGCCTAAAGTTGAGACACTACCGTAGAGTCATAGTCATCACACGATGTTCCTATCTCATTCATTGAAGCCTACAAGTACTTTGCTGATAAGACATGCATGCAAAAGAGTTCTTAAACACTAGTCTATATTGAATAGTGCTGCATATGATGTATTCATTGAATGTCAGATGAAACCATAAAGTGTGTGATAAAACAACATTGAGACACTCATATCATTGGCTAGGTATACACTTACATGATATATAGTCACTCCCCTGTGCACAGGTGCACTTGACCAGCTTCAGCCTGGGTGCCGCTCACAAGGGCATTAGCAGTACACATAGACAATTCTCACCTTGTCAAGCATCCATAATGTTCAAACCAAAGCAGACACCTGCCATTTTCCTTCTATGCTAAGAAAAGTAATTGATGCTAAAAAGTTTCAAACTAGTCCTGTTTACATTACACCTACTTTATGAGGTTGACCATACAAACATATTCAATGTGCCCTTTAAATAAATATGAGAAGGAATACATCATGTTCTGCCACTACTAAATGAACAATGCTATCATTGCTCTAGAAGGGGAGAGCAGCATTTCAATGCAATTTGCTTAACTTAAAAAAATATCATGGGTATCTAAGTATTCCAGGAACTACATATACCTAGCATCAGGGAAATGGACATTCAGAAATCTACAATGTTTTTCAGGCAATCTACATACATATCTACAGATTAACATTGGGCATAGATGTTAATGGATGCTATGGTAACTCTCTTCTTTAACTGAATGGTTTAACTGAGGACTTGTTTGATCCTACCTAACAATATTACGGAGGGCGTATGCATGCAAACAATATTGTTTGCCCTGCAAAATAATTGTGTGAATGTAGATTGGCGAGAGCCCTTCACGCTTCCTAAACTGCCCCATAATATCATGGTGAGACTTTAAACATTTGTTTGCATTACAAGTATTGTGGGTATGCAAATATCCAAATTATGTTTCTGCTGCTAGAGAATCTACATCATGTTTTCAATTTTTACTTAGCCCTGTCAACTAGTATTGGAGGCCAGCACATGAGTGGGGTGGGGTGGGGGTGATAAGGGGGGATAGTAGCACAATCCTTGGAGGTGAAGGACAAATTAGCAGCAGTCTAGGAAACTGCACCATTTGTTTCCCTTCTTTAGTCAGCTTCTGAGCCTTTTCAATATAACCATGTTTTCTGTCTCTAGAGCCTCTAGCTGCATCTTTAGCCATCATCTGTGTTAACAGTGGATTGCAGAAGAAGGGCTGCTAGTTACAGGTGAAGGGAAGTGATAATTCAACTTTATCTGATGTTTTTAAAGGGCATCCTAGGGAATCTCAATGAGAGTCTTATTTGTTTAGGCTGGGGTGAGGAAGATTTGGCAAAAGTACTATGGGTCAGAGTGTGTCCCAGCCATTTCACTTCCTATGCCAGGGTTACAATCCTGGCTCTAAATACGATTTTGAAAATGGAGTATTTTACTGCGCATTTATGAAATACTTTTGCAGTAAAATCTTTTTGGCAACTAAAAAGTAATGCACATTGCCAATTAGGGTACTTTATAGGGCAGTGGAATATATTTAACTTTCTGACAGATACTCTTTTTGTAATCCATACTTCTTTACACCTAGTCAATATTGCCAATTAAAAGTTGCATTTTCCCTTAAAGTTTCTTTTCAGATCAGGCAGTAATATTCCTTCCAGTGTCATTGCTCTGCTGGTACCACTGATCTAAAAACATCCGTGGAGCTCTGTGGGTGTGTTAAGGATTTCAATCAGGCACACACCCAGGTCTCGCCTAGCATGTAGTGCGAAATGAAATAATTATTTGTGTCTATAAGTTCCATTTTCTGAATGATATACCACTCAAATCCCACCCTTCTCAAAATACCCCCCAGGTCACAATGGATTAGGAATCAGGCTAGATTGTAAAGGTAAAGATGTATTTATTTATTTAATATTCAACTCATACATAAGTATAAATATATATATATATATATATATATATATTGTCAATTCTACCTTAGGGTAGCCAAGTCGAGCTGCACTCTCCATAAAGCCATGCTTGCCCAATTTCCACCAAACAGCAAACAAAGGAGGGGGGGGGGAAGTAAAACTCCACACCAACCACTTTCCGTTTTGTTAATTTTCTTCTTTTATTGATCCACACGGGAAAAAATATTTAAAAATCATGGAAACCCATTTCAGAAAGTAGAAAGTATGACCCCAATGTGGGTCCTCCCAAGTGCAGCACTCGAGGCGTGACGCGTTTCGCGGCCAACTCGCCGCTTTTTCACAACAAACAACCTCTCCACCATACACCACTTTAAAACATGAGGCTAGGAGGAGTAGAGAGGGAAAGGAGGGGGTGGAACGGCAGGCAACATAGTAATCAAAGAAGGCCTCATTTAGTGATCTGCATTACGTGCCTAAACCATGGCAGACATCTTTGCCTAGTAAGTTTGCCTGACAGACATACATTCATGCGAATGAGCATTTTGATTCTAGAGGTAAATTTAAAGTGCGTTGTGCATTAGCAGCTGGGGGGGGGTATGAAATATTCACCACCCAAGTTTTTTACTTTATTTCTTCCGATTTTGAAGTGACTAGTGCATAATTAAAAACGTCTATAACTACCTTGCTGGGGTATAAATAAGTATCTAAAACCCCAAAACATGGATCTCTGTAGCTCACCCTTAATCTGTTAGGTCTTTTAGTCACTATAATATTAGTGTCCAAGGTATAATCATTTATAGTATTAGATCTCTGCTTGGTCACTTGTTTATCTGTACTTAGTGCAAAACCATGGCAGACATCTTTACCTAGTGAGTTTGCCTAACAGACATACAATCATACGAATGATCATTTTTTTCTTAGAGGTAATTTTAAAGTGCATTGTGCATTAGCAGCTGGGGGGGGTGTGGAATATTCACCACCCAAGTTTTTTACTTTATTTCTTCCGATTTTAAAGTGACTAGTGCATAATTAAAAACATCTATAACTGCCTTAATAGAATATAAATGAGTATCTAAAACCCCAAAATATGGATCTCTGTAGCATACCCTTAATCTGTTAGGTCTTTTAGTCACTGTAATATTGGTGTCCCAGGTATAATTGTTTATATTATTAGATCTCTGCTAGGTCACTTGTTTATCTATTTGTTTAATGAAGTACTTAGTGCAAGGGAAATCCCAATTCCAGCATAATAATCGAAATTGAGATAATATTCTAGATATATCCAACCATAAATGGAAGATTATCCCCAGATGCATAACAGCACTAATAAATCGATATCCAGTTTGCAGACTATGTTTTTCTAGTTAAATCTACTTCCCAGTTAGCCTCTCCTTGCTCTTCTTCTCCCCTTCTCTACTCCCCCATTACCATATGTATAGAAAGAATAGTGCAGAGCAACAAATGTGCTCCGAAACAAACACACCATTACCAACATCATAAAAAATTGTTTAAAACACAGAAACTTTAAAACCAACTATTTGATCTCTTATATCGTTACAGAGCACTAGGAGGAAAGAAAGGGACAAGAATATTCCTTTAGCTGCCCAAAAAGGTGTATAACTCTTCATCAATGTTATGCCCGTTGGGATGTTTACTTTCAAAATCTAGTATACACCTTGTTTCTTTTTGTCTCAGTTGCTTCTCCCTGTCACCTCCCCGGGGGCCCAATTCTATTTTGTATACCCCAAAGAATTTAAAACTGTCTATTTCTTTGTTGTGACATTCATAGAAATGTTTAGCCATGGGGTAGTTCACATCGTTATGTGTGATGGCTCGCACATGTTGTTGTATTCGAATCTTTAACTTGCATTTTGTGCTGCCAATGTAGTATTTATGGCATGCACAGGTGAGGGCATAGACTACATAGTCTGTTTCACAGGTGATCCATTGTTTGATCTCTGTTTTGTGTCCTGTCACTGGATGTTTAAAAGTGTCGCCGTCAATTGCAAATTTACATATATTACAGCGTGTGCATTTATGAAAGCCTTTCCTTTTCACTGTTAGCCAGTTTCCTTCTATCTTTTCTTCTTCCTTGGCCATAAAACTGGGAACCAGCATATCTTTGAAGGACCTATTTCTTCTGAAAGTGACTTCGGGATGCGGTTTGAGGCTTTTGGCCAGATCAGGGTCAGTTAGCAAAATGCTCCAATGTTTCTGCAGAATGTGTTTAATATTTTTTGACTGGTTGTCATAAGTAAGAATGCATCGGGTGCTCTTTTCTCCTTCTAATCGATCTTTGTTCTTATTTCCAGCTAATAAGGTGTGTCTCTCAATTGTTCTGGCTTTCAGGAAGGCTCTCTCGATGACTTTTTTGGGGTACATCTGCCTTTTAAAACCTGCTGCCGTCAATTTGCTTTCTCTATCGTAAGACTCCAAAGTGGTGTTGTTTCTTCTGAGTCTCACAAATTCTCCATAGGGCACACTCCAGATCACATGTTTAGGATGTCCACTATGTGCGTGTAAAGGAGTATTAGAGCCAGTCTTCTTTCGATGCAGCTCGCAGGTTATTTTCTCATTCACAATTCTGATATTAACATCTAGAAAGGTAATTAGTGTCCGGCTGTGAGTTTCCGTAAATCTTAAGTTTTTTTTGTTTTGGTTCAATACCGTTACGTACTCTAACCATCCCTTTGCAGTGCCTCTCCAGATAACAAACAGGTCATCGATGTATCTTAACCATAAAACCACATTTTGCGTGTGTACCTGATTCCCATCTGACCAAGCCTCACGTTCTTCCCACGACCCCATCATCAGGTTTGCATATGAAGGCGCGAAAGTAGTTCCCATCGCCGTTCCTTGCATCTGCTTGAAATATTCATTGTTAAAAAGGAAGACGTTGTTTGTAAGGCATAGATTGATCATTTGCATCACCATCTCATTGTGTTTCAGGAAATTCAAAGATTTAGTGTTCAAATAGTGTAGACATGCTGTTTTCCCATCCTCATGTCCTATCGACGTGTAGAGGGAGACAACATCCATCGTGGCCATTAAAAAGTCTTTTTCCCAGGGAATATTTTCTATTTTACACAGGAAATCAGTAGTGTCTTTTACGTATGAAGGAAGTGTACACACAAAAGGGAACAATACCTCATCAATGTATTTCGATATATTTTCCAATGCTGAGCCGATTAGGCACACGATTGGTCTCCCTGGGGGTTGTTGCAGATTCTTGTGCACTTTAGGTAGAAAATATATGGTAGGAGTTATGGCTTTACTGATATAGAGAAATTTATATGTTTCTTCCGATATAATACCCATTTCTTCATATTTCTTTAGGAAGGATTTCACTGTTTGTTCTAATGCTGGCATAGGATTATCCTTTAGTTTCGTGTAGCACTTGGTGTCATTGAGCTGTTTATACGCCTCTTTAATGTATTCTGTTTTTTTCTGCAAAACAATATTATGTCCTTTATCTGAGGGTTTTATAATGCAGTTCTTCAACTCCTGCAGTTCTTTTAATGCTTTTCTTTCATTTCTTGTGAGGTTATCTTTGAATTTCACATTTTTAGTTTTTCGACGTAAGCTTTTTAAGTCCTCTATAACAAGATTCTGAAATACTCCAATAGTGCTAGCTACGTTTGTCGTGGGATTGAATTTGGATTTCGATTTCAGATTACTTTTTGCCATCCAATCAGTTCTGATCCCTATCTCTGCAAGATCAGTCGATAAGTTTTCTTCTTCCATGTCCATTCCTTTCTCTAGTTCCATAAGATCGGTAAGTATGTCCATTTCCTTAATCATAATCTCTGTTTTTCCTGTCTGTACTTCCTTTTTCTTTTGTTGCCACATGTTATTGGCAAAGAATTTCCTGAGACGGATCTTCCTTATGAAATGGTCCAGATCTATCCTAGTGTCCACATAATCATTATTAGCAGAAGGACAGTAGTTTAGTCCCAAACTCAGAACTTTTTGTTGAGTTGTTGTTAAGGTGTGATCAGATAAATTTATTATTTTAAAACTGCCATCCTCCTGCATATCAGCCTCGCTCAGTTGCCAGAGCGCAGCGATCTGCCCGAAGTATTGTTCTGGGAATTTCCTGCTCCGTTTTCCCCTCCTCGTTTTTTTCGGGCGCCTCTTCCTCTGCCACGATTCGCACTTCCACCTCTTTTTTGTTTGTTCTTTTTGCCATCTTGGCGTAGCAAACGCATTTCTTCTAAAAAATTCCTGCGCACTTGTGGTTCTTCTGTGTCGCTCCCTGTTATGTCAGACTCTGACATTGAAAGGGATTCGCTTGCACTTGTTGGTGTAATTTCGGTGGTTATCGGTGCTGCTCTGGAAGATGTTAATCTCATCTGATCAAACCTTCTTGCAAAGGTGTATACTCTGCCCATTTCATAATCTTCCTTGTCTCTTAAAAACTTTCTTTGTTTTCTTTGTTTTATTTCTTCCTCATACTCAAGCAAGTTTCTTTCCATTGAATCTTTCAATTTCTTCCCATCACCGGTTTCTGTAATCAATTTTAATTTTTCTTCCACTTTTGTTATTTTTTCCAGTAGCCTCTCGCGATCACTGCCTGCATACTTTATAAGTAATAGAAGGAAGGTTTTTGAACATTGGTTGGTGGCCCCACTCCATTCTTCTAACATCAGTGGGTCCTGTTCTTCGAAGGATGGAATTGTTAAAATCCTCAGTCCTCTCGGTATTCGCCCAACTTCTACATAATTTTTTAGGGAGTGCTCCTCCCACCATTTGCTAACCTCCTTACGTTGTAATTTTTCAAGTTCTTTTAGCAGGCCTATCTCGCTGTCATTTTTAGGTATTTATATATAGGGCAGCAATCACCAAGTGGTGACAATACAATTCAAAAATAAGTAAAGCAATTGAATTCACTTATAGTAATGTGGAATAGAAAACACAGGAAAAAAACAGTTCTGGTTTGTGAGCAGATAGCGCTTAGGTTAATATGTCCCCCTGCAAAGTTCTTTAAGGTACAAATGAGCAATCCTACACAGATGTAATTAATCCGCAGGTATTCAGGAATGAAAGACAATATCTACAGTTTAAATGCAATCATCCCTCCCCAAACAAGAGAGAAGACCGTTTTTGGAAATAGATACTTTTAAAAATGACAGGTGAAATTGGCTTTGTAACACAATGCAAAAGGGTGCAAAAATGCTTAAATGGAGAAATATTCTTAGGAAAGCAACACTAAACAGGTCCTAACACACATGAGCTACAAGATAAACAGTACACACTTTAGACCAGGATAGGATTGAAGAAACACTTTGAATGGGAAAAAGACATGTGTAAACTTTTGAAAACTGCAAATTGGCGGCAAAATTTCACTATGCAATGTTTGATCAAAACGGGTCAAATACACTTTTCCACGATTTTTGGTTGTGGATGCAGCTATGGGTCTTATCATTGAGAGTTGAAATTTTGTTTCTATCTATAAAATTGAAGTTATGGAGGTTTTAGTGAGAGGCGTTTTTGCAAAATAGGCGCGAAAATCAAAACAGAAATACGGTTTTAAAAATGACAGATTGGGTTCATTACACTATATTAATGACTATGAAAAAGAGAATTCCACACGGGAATCTTGTCGGTTACATGGCCAGCATAACCCTTCACTTGGTGGGTACTCTATTTCTTTCTGGGATTTACTTTAGTTACTCAAAATCACTAATGACTTATGGTTTTGTAAAACAAATGAGGAAAATCAGCGCAAGAATGGTTTTGACAATACTAGGGTTCTGAAGTTAAAGATGGGATGGGTTTATATTGGGATGAGACAATGCAAATATACTATGGGTCACTGGTCTTCCTATTAATACTTACAGTCCCTTGTAATTAAAATTGGACCATCAAAGTTCTGGTCATCGGTTCGGGTCAGGCCTACCGGCAGTAGGGCACCCCTGGAGGGATTGGATCAGCAGGGCGGTTCTGATCAATTTTGGACTGCACCTCAGACTGGATTTGGATGGGCCCTTCTATCACTGGACACAGCAGATTAGCAGGATGCGAGTTTCAGCGGGCAAGCCTCAATAGTAGCAAGCCAGACTGAATCTGAATTATTCTTTGGGATGGTTGAATTTGGGCCTAGCCAAAAAGAGTTCAGCAATGATAAGGCCTGGATTCTGCAATGAAATCTGGAGTCAGCTGCAAGATGAAGAGTTCTGGACAAGATGGAGAAATCACGAACAAGGCATGCAGAAATCTGGATGTGTTCTGGAAGCAGTGTGTGCTACTTGTGGTGAAGTTCCTATATTTATCCTCCCAAGTGACATCACAAAGTTTATGGTGTGGGCAGAATTTCGAAACACACCCCCACAGCTGTGAGTGGCCATAGGCACTTGCCTTGTTTTAGTTGGCAGTCAGAACAGAGCTGTCATCTTTATGATGGGATTTAGGAACTCCCACATTGATTTTGACCAAAACTTTTTGCACAAATGTACATTTCTAAAATTAGGTTCCCTAATAAAATCGGACATATACATTACATATTTGATGAGCTATATTCACATTCAATCCCCATCTCTGTGACAGCCGTCTTTCTCATTCTACAGAATTTTCTCAATTCTAATCATAACAGTCTGGACTAATAACTTCTAATTCAGTACAGATCTGGGCGATCATCACTGGATCATGTATATACAATCTTAGGCTTGCAACATTAATAGTTCTGCTACAATGATAACTTTTGTTCCTTAAGTGGTACAGGTTTCATCAATGTCTTCAAAGCAAAAGCCTAAAATTAGGTTAACATCTACCAATTTTTAGATTTATCCTCCTTCAGGTTGCACAGTTAAAGAGTTTCAAACTTAACCACAAATAAATATTTAAACACCAAAACGTTCCTTTGAACAGAGTTTTTTTGTTCTCTCCTTTCAACAAACAACAGCTGTCAGATCCCTTTGATCAGGGTGGGGTGTAGAGGGAAGCATCCTGCCCCTCCTCAGCAGAGGTCAATGCTCAGCCTGTCCTTTGTTCTTGGCTCAGCCAAAAGACGAATGTCTAATGAAGTCTATTGTGCGCCATATACAAGAACCTCCAGCAGCCATTAGCCTTCCTGTATCAAACTGAAATGTCAAACTTTCCCAGGCTAGTCACTGTCCAATCAGAATTAAGCAGTTACTTAACTCTAATACTGGGTTGCTTTAAAATTCATAATAAAGTCTTTTCTTTAACACATAAAAATAAGCACAGTTTATAAGGGATTTGGATATTTAAAAGAAGTAAGCCCTTCACAAACATGCTTTAAATAGCCGAATTTTGCAATTTCATCAGGAAACAGAAACACGTTTAAACTGAGTTTGACATCTAACTTTCTTATGCAGCTGTCACGCAGTGAGGCCTGGATTCCTCTGACTACACTGGGTGATGGGAGGTTCCAGCACACTTTTCATTTCAATAGTTTACCTGGAAAATGACTGAAATTAGCACCAAAACAGCACTTTGAAGGTTGCAATTGATTGGGAAAACTGTATTTTAAAGGCATTTTTGGGTTTTAGCCCAGTTCTTTGGCCTTGCTTCATGTGACAGGTAACAGCACCCACTGGCATTCTCCCGCAGGGAGTTCTGTTTTGACAACAACTTTGCCTGTGTGCGGCAGGGTGTGCAGCCTTTTGTGATTTGTGAACCATGCACAGTTTTGCCCATTTGGCACGCACAGAGTTTAGCACATCCATTTTTGGCAGTTTTCTTTCCCCCACTGGCAAAGGGATGTAGTAGGGCACATTGGCATGGGTTGAAATATCCCACAGGTGGAAGGAGGTGGTAGGCCTCTATGTGTGCATTGTGGTTCCTGTTTGTATTTTTTCTTCAACCTATTTGTGAGTGTTGCCACAGTTCTGTTCTCAGGACAATGTAATGTTGATAAGCAGTGCCACAGGAATCCTTACTATCATACTCTGTGGTGCAACTCCTCTGATGCAAGTATTTGCTACTCTCACAAATTGAGACAGGCATGTCCCACTGCCACAGAATTACTTAACTCTAGATGTACATAAACTCTTTTTTGGCTTGTTTTCTGGCCCACTCACTTTAGTGAGTGGGCCCATCTGGCCTGGATAGCCAGGCCAGATGGGCTACTTCTACTCCCATCAGGGCCTTGACATTTGCCCCCAGACTCTCTTGGCGGCAGTCCTGGCGCCTTTGGCGCCAGGCTCATATGCTAGAGCAGTAATCAGGGCCCATAAGGGCATTGCACAACAACATGGATGCCTCCACATGGCTCAGTTCCTAAACGGAACCATGCGGTCTAGCATTTTGGGTGTGGCAGGCCCAGTGATTCCTGGGATGCCTGCAGGCTATATAAACCACACCCGAACTCCAGTACACGCTTCGCATTACTTTGCATTCCAGCAACGTGACGCTCATCGTGTTCTGCAGCATCTTCGAACCTCAAAAAGCCCGCACCTGCAAAACAAAGGGACATCGTTATTTACAGCAGCTTACCCCAGATTCCACCACAGACTGCAATCAGCACCCAAGGAACAGCAAGCTTCTTGGATCTTCGAACTTGCAAAAAGAGAGAAAAGAGACATTAGACATTTACATCAGAGCCGGCAACTTACCTCTCAAGTCGCCCATCAACCAGCACCGCTTAGGAGCCTCTTGCTTCGGTGAACGCAGCGGCCAACGGGAATAAAAGACAACAGGTTAGCAGAAGCACGGCACCATAGCGCTACGTATAGCGCCCACTTACCGCATCGATGCGCTCCCAAAACACCATCACTTGCCGGTGAGCCCAAATCCAGTCAACGGCCCACAGCGGACTCTCGCGCACCTACTGGGAGAGAAAAGACATCATTAGTAGTTCAAAGAAAGGCTTACAGAATAACAGCAATAAGACCTACCTGAGAGACTCAAAGGGGCAGCATCAGTGAAGTAACTCGATTGCTATCACCCACAGAGGAGAACGCGCCCCTGCCAAGAAGGCAGGATGGAGAGCTCGCCAAAGCCCAAAACAAGGTGAGGAAAGGCCCGGGGTGGCGCTGCGGGCATTACGGCTGTTGGGTGGTTATTTCCCCAGTTGCTCAATCTTGAACATTGCCCACCTGTTTTCCAGAAAGAACTCCCCGCTGATAATACCCGGGAGCGACCGAGAAGGGCACCAGGGTTCTGGCAGCTGGGTGATGTCCCCGTGGATACCAGGCGAGCGTAACAAGTTGCCTATATTCTACCTTAAAATGATTTGTAAATAATTGCTTTCTTTGGAGGAGGGGGACATTCTCTTCCACATGTCCTTCAGAGAGGGCATCTCATTAACTAGATATTTTCACAAAGTGGCTCACCTCAGTAGTTGGTTCCGCCCATGGAAATAATGTGTGTACAAAATCAAACAGTGTTTGCACTTGGAGAAAAATAATATGAGGGATAATTTCTGACAGGTACTGACTAGGATCCCTAATGCTGAACTTCACTCTTTCCTATGCTGATCAGACAGCCGCTGGTTTGTAGGCCAAGAAACAGACACTCGCCAATGTGAGGACCATGGGACCTGAAAATATCGAGAAGTACCCATTGGTACCCACTTCTGACAAGTGTATGCATTGGTCAGCAAATATTTTACAAGCTCTTCCTTGCTGCCTCAACAAGTCTCTGAATGTTAAAAATGGCATATAGAAATCGCAGTTATAGAATAATTGAAGGATACAAATACACATGGGCATGGCCTTTTCCACCCTGAATAAATGATGACCCTTATTTACGTAGTTCACATCAGCTTTTCACAATGTTCCTAACCATGTCTGTAAGTACTGCACTCCTCTAGTACTAGGATGACATACCCTGCTGCAAGGCTGTCAACCGGATATTCTGTGGAATACTTATAGAAATAGCTAACAAAAGTGCAATGAATATGTGAGGGAGGACATTGAGGTTCTCTTTCCATTGGTGATTGCTAGTACTAAAATTGGCACCAATGATGCAAGAGTCCCGGGAGCCAAAGGCTTCAGGATCCAATCAAGAGACGTCGAACTATCACAGTTCTGTGCAGAAGTTTACACGTCCCAAACCATTAAATGTACAGATCACATGTTTTCCATGTTAACAATAGTCCTTGTGGGTTCCGCAGCACATCGGAGGTCGGCGGTCCATAGCATGTGAACCATCCAATTGCTATCAAGGCAGCTGCAGTAAGCATTCCATATTCTACCAGTACAACAGCACATGATGTCAACATGCACTTGCATCATGGATGTCTACAGGGCCTTCCACTGTTGCCTGCAAAATGCACACTCTCGTAAAGTAATCATATGAACAGCCGCTCTGTGACATCCACACACAGGATGCCAAAAACAAAGAGGCCCTCACTGGCTTCTCAGGCAATATTGCCCATGCTACATGTCCAAATAGAGAAAGGAGTGTGTGAACTGTAGCCAACCACGCACGTAAGAATCAATCTCACCAGCACATGCCGCCTGAATGTGACATTTCAAATCACTCTCTTTAACTGACTCTAATGACATTATTTTGAATTTAAACCAGACTAATTGTATGGGTGATCCTTGCCGCTCTACAGTAATTAAAAAATGCATGGACTCCCTAATATCATTTATTCATGAATTTAAACTCAATCTCTCACCTGATCCCTTCACTTGAATCCATTAATATTAAACCAAATGACCATTTTGATCAAACTCTGAAATTTAAGGCAAACCAATCTGACTAGGTCATTTAAACTGTGGACCGCACTCCGATTTCTTTTCAAGTGTCGTTAACACCTATCAACATGACACCTCAACAACCGAAGCATGTGCCTTCTAAAACCACACTCTAACAACCAAAAAGCAAATCTGCACTTTAGGTCATATCTCTGTGTCCAGAGATTTCATTATTTCAACATTAGGTTTATTTTTTAATTGAGATATGTTTATATCATTTGAAAATAGGCGAACTTTGACCTCACCTTGTCTTACTCATATTTTTCTGTTGAGTTTAAACTCTCAACATACATTCAACCGCCATGTCTCTTTCCAGCATAAGCGGCAACTGCACAGACAATCAAGCTATCAGGTCCATCGACTGATGTAGCGTCTCTTGGTTTGTATACATTCTCGAACGCATTGCATAATCACAAGATTACACATGCGCGGCCCGGAACGCAATGACATCATTTCTACTTATCCAACACTTTCCTGTCATTTCAACACGATGAATGATACCGGCTCGCTGCATCTGCCTCTTCTGCGAGGATACAAAAAGGATTTTGACGGACGGACAAATCCTCTTTAGGTAAGCCATTAAACGCACTCTGGAATCAGTCAGGCATTTTGACTACAGTGCCAAATTTAGAGTTTGCTTCACTGCCCTTCGTCCCTTGCTCCTAAATTGAACGACAAGCGATTTTTAGAAGAAAAAAAACATTTGATTTTACTTTGATTTTACTGATAGGGCGCCCAAACTTACAGGAAGGAACGGCCCCTGTTTTTGAGGTTCCAGATATGAGGTTCTTCGCTTGAACAAGAAATTACTCTTGCAACCATCTAATTTGCGTTATCAGGGGAAATTGGCCATAATATACTATTAAAGTCTCTTCTATTTATTACAAATACAAAGCATTAAAACCCATAACAGAGCATCACTGTCTTTTAAAGGGTTGATTTATTCACTCTCACTAACTCTCTATGTTCTTCTATTTTTCTCTTGTTTTTTCTATTCAGCCATTTTTGATATGTCCATGAATCACTAGATTCACAAAGGAAATTGAAAATAAGCTCAAGTAACTTTACTGCTGTACACAAAACCTGTCCTTCTATCTCCTCCTGATGAAGATGCATTCTCTTTGTTGGTGAAACACGTGTAGAGGACTCAGAAATCAAGTATTTTCAACTTTACATTTATAAAGACTCATTGCACTAAAAATATGATTAAATAAATCAAGTTTAAAAACAAGTGATTCAACCACTATTTTCCTTATTTTTTCAAAGCCAGATACCCAAACTCTATGACAAATTCAGTTGGCGCAAAATCTGCTGCTTCTTTCTCCAAGCATTTTTTTAACAAACAGCTATTGAGCAGACACAATATCTGGAGCAGCAGGTCAGCGACGACAAACACCAAAAATCAAATCCACAACATTCGCCAGAGGTCTGAATCATGTCTGCAAACGCACAAGCAATCTAATTGTATGGGTGATCCTTGCCCCTCTGCAGTAATTAAAGAATGCATTGACTCCCTAACACCATTTATTACAAAATGTGTCAATGCTTCCTTTCGAGAAGGGTCGGTCCCTGATGCCATTAAACAATCATGGGTTCCCCACTAGCCAAGAAAAATACCCTGGATACTGAAGATTATGCCAGTTATCTCCCAATAACCAATGCCTAATTTCTTCTGAAAGTGCTTAACAAAGCAGCCTCTATTCAGCTGCATGATCACTTAAACTCACATCATTTACTTGGAGATAGACCATCACGATTCGGGCCTAGTGGGGAGACTGAGCTGGCTCTCTTTAATATAGCAATCACAGTAGCGACTGGGTATGCCCCCATCTAAGCAGGGGTGATTGCTATTCGCACATTGTGGTTTGAATATTTTTATTTATTCTCTTATTTCAGGAGGTGGGCTCCGTTTGTATGGCATGAACCCAATCTCCCATTAAAAAAGATGGCTACCGCCATAGTAAATAGAAAAGGGGACAGAGTCCCTTTTCTTTTTCTATGGTGGCCACAAGCGGACCGGAGCACAAAGCTCTGGGTGCGGGAGATAAGCGGGGAGGGAGGGAACAGGGGATGCAGGATTTTTTGGCTGGGCGGGGGGGCAGAGTGGCTTCCGGGGACCGTCCTTGGGTGGATGGAAAATGCAGGCAGTATACTGTGTGTGCTTTCCCATGGTTCCAGCCACCTGATTGGCTGAGCGCCCTTCCCTGGGTGGAAATATTACAGACTCCGTTGCTCGCATTTTAGAACAAGGCCCCCCTTGGCTTCTGATGCTGTTGGATTTATCAGAGGCCTTTGATACCTTGGACCATAATATCCTCCTTCATCGCTTTCAGGAGATAGCTGGGTCCTCTGAGGATTCAACATCTTGGCTCTGTTCTTTTTTATATGACAGAATATTCCCATTTTGTTGTATATTTATTAATGTTGCTAAACCCATAGGAAGAACACTTTTTGGGCAGCTTATAACTTCGCTCTCCTTTGACGAATCCTCACCAAACCTTGCAAAAAGAGTATATGGCCCACTCTGGATCTATTTGCAACGTTTGGTGAGGTTTGGTGTAGGGAGGGCAAAGTTAAAGGGGGGGCCTCAAAATTTCTTTTTTTCCCCATAGACTGAATGGAAAAAAACTTTGCTCACGTCTACAACCGAAACCGCTTGACAGATTTTCACCAAATTTGCGGCAGGAGTGGCAGCTTGGTCTCGAAAGCATGCTTTTGTAAATTTAGCGTAAATCCGTCCAGTAGTTTTTTTTAAAACAACCAAAAAGTAGGTCTAAAAGAATATGTGATATCTATGTCTGCTCCGCGGACACACTTCCCTGTTCAATCCGCGGACAGGACACTGATTGGATAATACACTTGCCTCATGTCCGCAGACACACAACGTGTTTGCTGATTGTTTGGATTTAAGCGTGAGGTGCATCAGATTTTTGGAAACACCCGCCATCTTGGATTCACAGACAGCAGCTGGTGTCCGCGGACATAGCAGTAAAAACATATTAAAAACACAACATTGCACTTGTCCAAGTTATCAAATAATCCCTGGGGAGCAGAGGGGTGATGAGGATGGGATAGAATATGGCTGCAAGAAGCAAAAAGAGGGTGTTTTTCGCCACGAAAGTCCGCAAACAGTTTGGATGTTCGCAAACAGTCCTGTGAAGTTCGCGGACACCTCTGCATTACAGGGTTGGTGAAAAGCAGTTCTTGGATGGCTTATAACTATGGCACCACTTAGTGAAACTGCATGGAATTTCGCAATTATATTCCTGACCCGATTCAAAATGAGTTTGCAAAGTTTGGAGGGATTCTGTCAAGAGGGAGCAAAACTAACGGGGGAGGCCCAAGATAATGTAAAGGCTTATAAATTAGGTGCCATTTGACGAATCTACACTTAATTTGACAAACTGATAATACATATAGATATACATGTTTTTGTGAAGTTTGGTGGGATTTTGTCAAGAGGAGGCCAAATTAGAGGGGGGGGTCGCAAAATATTGTAAAGGCTTATAAATGTGGTGCCATTTGACAAATCTACACAAAGGTTTGCAAAAAGATTATAGATCTAGATATAAATGTTTTCGTAAAGTCTGAATGGATTTTGTCAAGTGGGGGCTAGGTTATAGGACAATTGTATGTGCATACATTTGACACTTTTGAAAAAATAAAACATGGATGGATTTCCAGCAAACTTGGGTGGATTTCCAGCAAACTTGGGTAAGGAGATTTGAGAAGGACCTGAAAGCATGGCTTTGCAAATGTGCCTGTGTTTATTTTTTGACAAGTATCATAATGTAGGTACAAAAAATAGTGATATACCTTTGGTGACTGAGTTGTAGCCTATGTCCAAGGGCAGTGGCCAGATTGTCCGGGTCATGGAATAAGATCATTAACTGGACAACCTGGCTACTGGCCATGACCACGAGGGACAAAACATGGGGTTAAAGTGGCCATGTCCACCTGGGACTGGCTTTGTGGTAAAGTTATTCGAAATTGGGATAGATTTGAAAAGGAAGAAAATTGTGCTTGTGGTAATATGGTCAGAGTTCTTTTTGGCTGCCATGGAAAACGAAGAGGGGCCCTGTATGGAACCCCACCTTCCCTTTCCATGGTGGCCATCTTGGAAAAGGACTTTCCTTCCTACACCGGGAAACCTGCGGTGCCCCGGTGTAGGAAGAAAAATCATTTTTTTAGCACCCTGGGTTCCCGCTTTGGGAACCTACAGTGCTAATGGCCTCCATCCCCCATTACAGGGGCTGGATTGAGGGGATAACGGTCAAGAGACCTCGTTATCCACCCTCGCTTTGCTTGGGCTGATAACTTGGGCTGCCGGGCTGGTATCCACCGTTCCAGTCCCTGGAACGAAGGATGAACGCCACAATATTCCCATTAGCATAACACAAAATTCAAATGGAAATGTTGGAAAATCTTATTGAGTCGATGTACTTTACTGAGAAACAAAGTAGATGGAGTCTATAAGATTTTTTTTTTTTAGTTCTATTTTTTTAACTGTGAAAGGTGGTTCCTAAAGGAACATTTCTTTTGTTGTTTTTGGATGTATTTATTTTTGGCAGGAGAGCTAAGAACGAAATGTGGGGAGGGAAATTAGGCAAGAGGCACCAAACACTAATATGGAGGGGTAAGTGGACAGGGGAAAATGTTGCGCGTGTGTTATTTCTAAGGTAGGGGGCAGTGTTTCACATGCTCCTTGATTACAGCAGTGGTGGTGGCTCTTGGGGAGGAGTGATGACATTAGCTGATGCCATTTTAAGATAAATAGCAGTTTTACTAAAAGTATGTACTGTGTACTAGATTGTTAATGGATAATGAGTAGGAATAGTTGTTGGAGCTGTGCTATGGAAATTTTGAAGTTGAAAGTTTCTAGATCAGTAGAAAATGCAGTTCCGAACTGTCCGCGAAGCACAGATCTTATCGTGAAGTGCGGACGGGTTCTCGGACATCATGCCGCGCGCCAGCGTATGGTCATGTAGCACTCCCTGGAACGTCCGCAATGAAGTAAGATGTTAGACGTCTACGGATGCAAAACTACATCAAAGTTTTAAGGTGACACTTTGTAAATTGGACACAAATATTGCTATAATGGGTAAGCATGATATTAGTAAGTTGTAGGAAAATAGCATGCACTGGTAAAAACCCATGAAATTACATGAAAAAAATGTTATGGTTAAGTTGCCCTAATAAAAACCTTTGAAATTCACTGAAAAGACTTTGTTAAAGGGATGTTATGGTTAAGTTGGACTAATAAAAACCTATGAAATTCAAGGAAAAAACTTTGTTAAGGGGACGTTATGGTTAAGTTTCACTGATAAAAACCTATGAAATTCAATGAAAAACCTTTGTTAAAGGGACATTATGGTTACAAGTAAAACCGAAAAATCCCAGAAATTCACCAGTTATGGTAAGCTAAGCAACCATAACTCGCGCCACCACCGTGCACTGCTAAGACTAACACCCAGGACATCAAAGATGACATCACAAATGTCATTGATGACATCACTGATGCCATCACATGTGAAATACATTGTGATGAAGTCACTACAAGGAGTTGTGTTTATATGTCAGAGGTGATCGGGAGACCTATCATGAACTACATAATCTATTAAAGAATTTACTCATCTAAAATCATTGAATTGGAGTGTTGTAGTTAATAAAGAAACCTAATCATATATAAACATAGGCAATGACTGCAGCATGCACCATAGAAGTACACTATTTATAATATTGTAATGTTGGATAGTACAATATTGAATGCTACCTTATCAGAGTTTTGAGTAATGTTAAACATGTAATAACTAGCTAAAAATTCAAGACTTACAACACTTGTTCTGGTACAAAAAATACATATGAAGAACCACAATGCATATAAATCAGAGGCACATACAGGGAAACTAAAGTAAGGAAGCAAGAAACAGCATCACCAGAAAATGCTAATGACATTAAAGTTTATCTTCATGTATACAAATAACTTGTGTGTTTGAGGCCTGCTCATTTCCCCATGTATGAGCACCATGAGCTGAGACCAAACCCTAAGGAAAGTACTTAAAGAACATATGACCAGGTTAACATCTAGATATATAGAATCTTTTTCAGTTTTAATATTCTGACCGTCAGTGAACAAAACCACCTGGCCTATATATGTCAGTGAACAAAAACAAGTGGCCCATATATGTGATGTCATCAGTGATGTCATCAATGACATTTGTGATGTCATCTTTGATGTCCTGGGTGTTAGTCTTAGCAGTGGTTTTTCATTGAATTTCATAGGTTTTTATCAGTGTAACTTTAACGTCCCCTTAACAAAGTTGTTTCATTGAATACGTATATACATATATATATGGTCTCCTGTTAAATCTAGAAGTGGAATTCCCAAAATACACCAACTATATTCAGGTTATGAGATTTGGTTGGTTATAATTTGAAGGACAAAAAAAGGCCCCTGCGCCAACTGGTAATATTTAGTTTGTTACTGTAAACCTGCAGCCTGACACATGATTTGCCGGGGAACCAAAAACTCCAAAATTCCCAATGAATGAGTTAGGAGACGGTTTGTTTGGAAAACCTTGTTAGATGTGAGAGGGGAGCCAACATGGTCGAAATACGTGTTGGCTCCCCTCTCACATGCACCTAGCATCCTCTGCTAGACCCTTTGGTTTAATTGTGTAGCAACATTAAAACCCTCACTGATGACAACAAGCCAGGAGTTGGTCCATTATTTCTATAGCCCAGAACCAAGTAATTCATGGGTACAACCATTGGTTAAAAACCATCCCCCAGCGCCTTTATCTAACAAGGTTTGCCAAACAAACCGTCTCATATATTCATATTATATTTAATTTTGATGGGGACTCTACATCCAATCAGAACAAGATTCTATTAGTCTTCAATCAGTTAAATACTGGATGTCGCAGTACTGGCTTGTCTTGAACAAAGAGAACACTGAAATTGTAATGGTTTGTTCATAAGCCTCATTGAAGAAATCCCTCGAGTTATATCTGGCGTTTACCCTCGCCGGTCATGTAATCAAACCTGTACTATATGTAAAGGCACTAGGCTTTAAACTCTATTCCCTTCTATCCATTGGACCGCAGGTTTTTACATTTTTGTTATTGACATTTCTTTACACAACATGCAACCTCCCCTCCTCACATCCCCCTACCTCCCCTCAGCTTCTATATCCGCTGAGAATACATAGAACTTAACGAGCACAGAGTGTATACAGAGTTAATACTGTGCATGTCAACCAGTGAGTTTCAATATTAGCCACATATTGACGCAATTCCCAATATGCACAGTTTTTGTGGACAGTGGATCACATTATAGTCTTTTTGTAGAAAACATAGCACTATCCTCCAGTCTTCAGTAAATGTCACTTGATTCCCCTGCATAGCATATGTCACCCATTTCAGTGCCAAAAGGTTCCAGACTTTAGACCAGTCTGTAAGAAGAGGCGAATCACTCACCTTCCATTTTTTAGCTATCACCAGCAGAGCAGCAAGTTGTAATATAACATATGCTTTCAAACCAGGTTTCGAGTTTTGTCTAAAGTTCTCCTTGAGTAGCACCAACAGACATGTACGTGTAGGGCACGGTTCTTGCAGAGCAAACATTTCTACCATACATTTATTTACTTCAGCCCAATATTGTATATATGTTCCCAGTCTCCCTTTTGTCCATATTCCCTCTAAAATTTATCCGAGATGGAAGATTTTCCTTAATCTAGCCGGGGTATAGTGTCATTGCACCATCATTTTGTAACAGAACTCTCTGATCTGGATTGACCGTGTGAGTTTAGGTATTGCTTTCCATAACGCTGCCCAATCAGTATCCATTATCACCTTCCCCAGTGTCAATTGCCATCCATGTTTATATTTCAAGGAGCCCTTTACATTTGTGTCACACATCCGTTTGTATAGATTTGAATGAGAGATTTGTTTCCCGGGTTGGATGTGACACATTTTTCAAACAAAGTTAACTCCCTAACTGCCGCTGCCTTTACTGGCAGAGCTAGAATCCAATGCCTCTCTTGAAAATATTGAAATCTGTTAGATTCCCGCAACCCTATTTCTTGTTTGCATTGTACAAATGATTTGGGGAGTTCTTCATGAAACATAGCTCTCAGTTTCTCACAGCCAGCCTGCTTCAATTGCCTGAATGCCTTGGATCTAGTCCCGGGGGTTCCATGTGATAATGTCCCTGCAAAAATGTTGCTATGCAAGAATGGCGCAGTTATTTTGCGGTGTCATTATCATTAGGTAGATGTCGCCTATCTCGTTTTCGGGCAACTATATGTATGACGACATTATATACAGGGACAATATTACCCGATACCATCCTGGGGGTAAATTGTGGGTTGGGGAAAAGGGGTGTTAGGGGGGGATGGGAAAGTTGTCAGATTTTTTTTACCACTTTATCCCAGATTTCCTCCACTGTGCTCGTGATTGCACTTGCATGAATGTTGGCAGGTCGATCATGTTTTGGCAGTCACAGCACATCCCTGAGATGAGAGCCCCCCCCCCCACCTGTCCCATCTGCAGCCAACTTTTGCCCCGCTCCTCTGTTGACCAATCCTTGATAAACCTTATTTCTACTGCTTGATATTATTTAAAAAGTTAGGGAGCCCTAGCCCACCCTGCTCAGTTGGGACCATCAACGTATTAAAGGCTAGCCTTGGAGGTTTTTTTTCCAAATAAATGCAGATATCGCTCTCTGTAACCTTTGAAAAAATTCTCTTGGAACTCGAACAGGTAACGCTTGAAAGAGATATAAGGCTTTGGGGAGCGTGACCATTTTCACTGAGTTTATGCTTCCCCGCCAAGAAATAGTGAGGGGACCCCATTTCGACAGTTGAGTTTCTATGCCTTTTAACAATGGGGGATAGTTTGCTGCATATATACCCTTTAATTGTGGGAGTGATATTCACACCCAGCAGTTTAATCCACACCGTTGTCCCGCTAAAGTGCACCTGTGACATTAAATCCTGAATTTCTGTGGGAGATAACGATAGATTCAAGACTTCAGACTTTGTTTAGTTTATTTTTAGGCCCACTACTTTTCCAAATGTAACACATTCCTGGGTGAGTACATGTAAAGTGTTACTGGCATCTGTTACCATAATTAACATATCATCGGTATAGGCCATCCTTTTGTGCGAGGTACCCCCAAATTCTATTCCCTTTATTCCCTAGGTTTGTATAACTTTTGCTAGTAAAGGTCCTAGATGTAAGGCATACAGTCGAGGTGAAAGAGGACACCCATGCTTTGTTCCCCGTTGAAAGGAAATGGGAGACGGCAGTTGGCCATTTATCAATATTCTTGCAGATGGATTACTGTAATTGGCCTTAACCATGTTAATACATTTTGGGTTGAACCCCATTCTAGCCATAGCTGTGATACCAGGTGTTGCGCTTTCCCAATGTCTCTTGTCGTAACCTTACTGTTTTCCTTTACCGAGAGGACAGAGGCTTAACGATGGAGTGAGGCATTTCCAGAGTGAGAGCGGGGTGAAATCTAATTTCTGGGGCAGGAGCAAGATCAGGTGAGGATGCAGGTAGAGGAGGAGGGAACAGGAGGCTCCAGCTAAGGTGGCAAATGTTACTTGGCATGACGCTAAGCACGAGCTGAGAAGCAGGCGTGGCTTATATAGCCTCCCCGGCAAAATGGCCCCTGAGACTTACTGATCCCGCGAGATTGTGAAATCTTGCAGGTCTTTGGAGGAAACAGATTTTGATGTTTTGTACTGTTGTTTTGGGGCTAGCCTAGCCTATAAGGCCTTCCTCCAGACTCGCAACAGGTCCTGCCATGACCTGACCCCAAGAGGGGTCTGTGAGTGTGCTGTCTGGGTGTGTGCTGTCTGTGGGTATGGGGAGTTGGAGCCGCTGGCGGTATGACAGCTTTGAGTTAAAGATTAACTTAACCTAGATGTATGGTTACTATCCCACAATATTATTAACTGGGTCACCAATATTCAAATACATCCAAGAACGTACTCGGATCGCTCCCCAATTCAGATATCACTGCAGGTCCCGGCCCTGAAGATACACCGACAGCATGGAGACTCAAGGCGGCTGCCCTGTCCGATCATGTTTATAAATCCACCTTGACCAACATATAGAGGAGTACTGCATCCATAATGAGGGCTCGGTTACAACCCAAGCTATACTGTGGCAAGCATTTAAAGTCTGCATAAGGGGTACCGCGATGGCCATGGAGTTCGGGGTCTTGAAAGATATTTGCAATGAACTCCAAAGACGCGAAAGGGACATTGCAGGCCTACAGGAACATTATGCGCATAACCCGTCCCCTCAACTGGGGTTCGAAATTAAGACACAAATAGAGGAATTCAGGAAAAACGGCAGATCGAGAGATCCAGTATTTTGATAAAACCGCAAATGCACAGCGATACGGGGAACAGGAACGCCCCGGCAAACTTCTGGCACAAATGGTTAGAAGCGAGCGTGGAAACACAACCCTACCATGCGTTGCACGCGTGAATGGAATGGTATCCACCGTCCAAGCAGAAATAGAGAACACTTTTTATGATTTTTATAAAAACTTATATGCTCCCCAAACCGTGGCCACCGAACAAAAAATAGACCAATATCTAGCTGGTATACCGACAACGCAACTGTCGATGGCTGCAAGAGAAGCGCTCGAGATCCCGATCACCGAGGCTGAGATTGCAGAGGCCATAAAAACTTTGCCCAACGGCAAACCTCTGGGCTCGGACGGATTGGGTGCTGAGTTCTACAAATAGTTTGCCAGCCTCCTCGCTCCAAGACTACGTGCTGTCTGGTCAGAGGCCCTGGAGATAGGGGAACTCCCGAATACCACGAGGGAGGCCATAATAACTCTATTACTTAAACAGGGGAAGCCCCCAGAGGAATGCGGTTCATATAGACCCCTTTTGTTAATAAATACTGATGCCAAGATCTTCGCAAAGATACTTGCTACCCGTTTGACCCCACTAATGCCATTCATGGTACACGAGGACCAGGCAGGTCCACAGCAATGAATATACAGCGCTGCCATGACGTGTTGGCATCTGTCCCAAAGGATTTGCCGGGGGTAGCAATTACACTCGACATGCAGAAGGCATTTGATACTGTTTACTGGCCCTTTTTGTTCAGAGTATTGCAAAACTACAGGTTTGGAGAGAATTTTATAAAGTGGGTCAGGATACTTTACACACGTCCTTATGCAAGAAAATGTATCAATGGATCGCTCTCAGAGGTGTTAGAACTCCTGGGTGGTACATGACAAGGCTGCCCCTTGTCACCCCTTCTCTTCGCTCTAGTGATAGAACCACTTGCGGATCTACTTAGGGCCAAATATAGGAGATTGGGCCTATTACCCTGGGGGTGGGGGAGATGGAGATCATCACACTTTATGCGGATGACATATTGTTATATGTAAGGAACCCGGAACGCAACCTCAGTAAAATTCTAACAGCGGTTACAACCTTCGGGACATACTCGGGCCTGAAATTGAATGTGGCGAAGTCAGAGGTTTTTCCCCTGACCAAGGCTACGACCGAGCCAGCGAATCTCCATGGACTCCATTGGAGCCGCATACATATCAAATACCTAGGGGTGTATGTAGCGAGAATGACACAATTATCCTGCGCACTGAACTATGGGCCTCTAGCAGATGCCCTATGTATTAAAATGGGGCACTGGAAGGCCCTCCCTGTATCAGCAATGGGCAGGATTTCCCTGATAAAAATGATAATTCTGCCCAAACTGTTCTACCTGTTCAGCACAGTCCCGGTATGGCTGGGCAGGGCTCTTTTTTCAAAAATATGGGCGGTGTGCACTTCCTTGGTATGGGAGGGGCAGGCAAGGTTGAGCTGGCAGGTGCTCACGTACCAATATCCAGGGAGGGCTAGCTGCGCCTGATTTTGAAATCTATTATTTGGTGGCGCAGGCACAATATGCATCACAATGGGCGACTGACTACCTTGACCCCAAACACACCACACACATCACCCCACCCCTGAAATCGGTTGAACACTTACAGCGAGTGGCTATGACACGCCTCAGGTGCTACAATACCATAGAACCTGTGCAGGTGACTTGCATGGCATGGACAAAAATCGTTGAAACACAGGGCAGGTAAACAATAGATCATCCAAATATGCCGATTTGGCATGCCCCCCACATACCTCCCATGATGGAAGCAGAAGTAGTGACACACTGGAGCACGGGGGGTATCAATCAGCTGGGGGACCTGTTCCCCCAACAATAAATATATCACATGGGAGGCTATCAAAAAGATAATAGAGGATGGTCTATAATCGAATGAGGTCTGCTATAGCCAAACTTTGGAGTGTGTTCCCTTCGAAACCGACAATACAACCCGGGTTAGGGTACATGTTCACGGCAGGCAAAGGTAGGGTCACTGCCTCCACATTGTACAACCTTACATTGACAGCACAAACTCAGGTGGCCCATGGTGCCAAGGGGAAATGGGAAACAGATCTCTGACATCCCATTACTGATAGCCAGTGGACAATGATATGCAGCCTCACAAAACAGATATGTAATACACGCTATAAATTAATTAATTACAAAATAATACACAGGATGCATTACACGCCTGCCTTATTGAAACGCATCTTTCCAACAGCAGATGGCCTATGCCCCCGGTGTGACAGCGAGGAGGCTGACACCTTCTATATGTTCTGGTTATGTGTGCGCATACAAGAATTCTGGTCAGGTGCATGTGGGTTGATGGATGCAATGGCAAACCACACTATTGAATGGTCACTGTTTGTCTCTTGGAGGCCACGGGAAAGATGAATCCGACATGGCGCAAGTTACTCAATATAGGACTACTACTGGCCAAAAGGGCCATTCTTCTGAAGTGGAAAAGCAAGACACCACCCACCAGGGCTGATTGGGATAAAGACATGGTCTGGGCAAACGATAACAAAGAACCCTAATGCATCCCGCTATGCGCCCCAAAAACTTCTGGGGCAGGTACACACAATACCTGGCTGACAATATGGGCAAGAAGATATGACAATCGTGTAAAGTTGACTTGGAATTGATTTGGGCGATGTGTACTTGATTTGTATGAAGAAAATGTGAGCTGTAAAAACATGTGTGTGATACCTGTGGAAGTTGAAATAAAGTTTTTTAAAAAAAAGATTAACTTAACCTACTTTTAACTTCAGTCATCCAGATATTGCTCACAAATCCCTAAGAATGGTGGTCTGTGACATAAGCTGGTAGAAGAGGGAGACTAGGGGAAACCACTTTAACTTAGTTCTAATCAGTTGTCATTCATTTCTCTGCTTCCTAACACATTTTATTTATGCTTCCTTGAATAAGAATACTTTTCAAAACTGGAAACATAAGATATGCTTCTCTCACCCATCATTTCCTGGCAGTTCCATCACTGTTTTGCATGCTGAATGAAAACAAAAAATGCGGAGCATAGAGACGACGCTAATAACTGTGGAAAGCAAGCTGATGGCTCATGTAGGTAGAATGACACGAGTTGAGCAGGAGCTGCGAAAGGCTGCAATTCGAATAACTGATCTGGAAAGTCATAAGAACTTAGTAACTGCTGAATTGGAGTCTCTGAAGAATTTAAGAATTGTGCAATCCAAATCAATCTTAGGTGGACTCTAAGGTTAAGGTTCTATGAAATGTTAGGTGAGGTGCACATTTGTGAGTGCTGAGAATCCACCACAAGATTGCAGTGGACAAACAGCACAACGACTTGGAGACCATTTTGGCAGATTTGATCCATTCCCCATCTATTCCATATATAGAAATTGGGATATTGGCTACTCAGCCCAGGCTTATTAGGAGACCAGAGATATAAGCAGAAAACAGCCACAAGCTGGAATATTTTTCAAGAGGCGATACAGAATTCACAATTCACCTCCAAATCAATTAGGCCCTCAATCAACCATGTCAGCAGTTAGTTAAGCAACTTTTTACCATTTCCAGAAAGCATTGCATATGGCAGGGAGGATCTATAATTATAAAAGTGAGAACTCCAGACTAGAGGGAAAAGATCATACAGGAAGCAATGAAAAGGAAGGTCTCCTCTCTTCCCTGACAGAAGCCAGGATACATTGGGCCTCCTGGCTTCTGTCAGGGAAGGGTGCCGGAAAAACAAAAGTGCTGGTAAACTAACCGGTACCGTTGTTTCCGGACAGACAAACTATGCGTCTGCCTGCCGTGGCCGCTGTGCCCGACAGGTCTGACCCTGCCGGGCGCAGCAGCCACAGTAGCCAGACCACTGACGGACTCTATGGGAATGGGGCTTTACATTTTACCGGCACCTGACTTCCCAGGCTGGCGGATTTGTAATCTCCCGGTGGTACCGGGAAGTCAGGCACCAGTAAAAGAACCTGTAACTGTTTCACATGCTCATGAATATTTCGCGTCGTCAGGCTGGGTATCCTCGGTAAAGAAAAAATCAGTTTCAGTTTCATTTCTGAACTGTCTTTCTACTAATAACCAATCACTGGTCTCTGGGTCATACTGTCCCCAGCCAATGACTGCTCTCTACCTAAGCCCCTCCTCCGGCAGCCATCTTCAGATTTGGTGGCTCGTAAAGTGGCAGTAGGACCAAGAGAAGAGCCGCACAGTGTTTGGAGGGAGGGTTCGCATGTGAATCCATGCCAGACCCATGCTAGAGAACAACAGTTACAGGTAAGTAACTTGTTCCTTCTCCAGCATGGGGTCTGGCATGGATTTACATGCTCATGAATGCAAGAATACATAGCAGTACACACATGACAACCATGGGAGGTGGCAAGGCTCAACATTAAGCATTTCAACAACTCAACATTAAGCATCTCGTACCTCCTCGCCAGGTTCACCTTCAAGCGAATAGGTTGCGCAGCACTGCCTGACCGACCGACTCTGGACTCCTCCCTGAAATCCCAGTCGATGCAGTATAATCTCGTGAAGGTGTGCATCGACCTCCATGTAGCAGCCCTGCAGATGTCCAGCAGGGGCACACCAGACAGGAACGCCGTGGTAGCAGTGATCGTTGTGGTTGAATGGGCTCTCGGACGGCCTGGCAACAGTCGGTTTGCCAACCGATGACAGTGCATGATGCAGCCAGAGAGCCATCTGGAAATGGTAGCCTTCTAGAGGGCCTTCCCTTGGTTCACAGGTCCAAAGTTCAAAAACAGCTGTGATGTTTTCTGAAGGCTCTTCGTGCGGTCCACGTAGAACTTCAGCGCTCTAGCCACATCCAGCGAGTGCAAAGTCCTCTCAGCCGGCGACAAGAAGAAAACAGGTAACACAAAGGGCTCGTTGAGATGGAAGTCCGACGGCACCTTGAGCATGAAGGAGGGGTGCATCCTCAGCACCACCCTCGTCTCATGGAATGTCAGATATGGAGGTTTATAGGAGAGGGCCTGGATCTCTCCCACTCGTCATGTGGAGGTGATGGCCACAAGAAACGCTGTCTTCCACGACAGGAACTTCAGCGGTGCCGAGTGTAGGGACTCGAATGGGGGGACCCATGAGCCTGGTCAGCACCAGGGCCGGAGCCTTCACCGGCGGGAAAGAGTGGAACAGTCCTTTCATGAACTCCTTCACCAGGCGGTGAGACCACAGAGACGACCGCCCTGGAGTTCTGGTGTAGCGGGAGATAGCCGCCAGGTGGATCTTGATGGAGGCGTGCGCTAGCCCCGCCTTGGTTAGCTGCAGCAAGGACGGCAGCACTTGAGGGGCCGTAATCCGCAGAGGGTTGATCTTCTGTGCACGGCAACAGACAGAGAACCTCTTCCATTTGTGTCCATAGCAGTCAGGGGCACCCTGGCCTTTTCAAGCACCTCCTTGCAGTCCGCCGAGCTATCGTACCCTCCAAACTCTAGTGCTGCAGGAGCCGGGCCTGCAGGTTCATCAATCCTGGGTCGTGATGGAGGATGGAGCCCACTTCACTGGCGAGAAGATCTGCGTCCGTCGGCAGTTTCACTGGGGGGGGACGCTGACCTGTCAAGAAGATCCGGGAACCAGATCGGCCTCGGCCACGCCGGTGCGACGAGGATCATCCTGCACTGGGACCATTGACTGATGAGTCGCAGCAGCAACGGCAACAGCGGGAACACATACAGGAACAGGCCGTCCCAGGGGAATGAGAATGCGTCGGACATGCTCCCCGGCTGGGGAAACCTGCTGGTGAACCTCCGGTACTTGGTGTTCGTCGCCGTCGCGAATAGATCCATCTGAGGATTGCACCATTGTCGGAACAGGAGATCCACTTGATCCTGCCGAAGCTCCCACTCGTGGCAAGAGCGCAGCTCCCTGCTAAGTGAGTCGGCAATGTTGTTCTTAATTCCTGCCCGGTGGAAGGGTACCAGGAACATCCCGTGGGCAACAGCCCATTGCCACAGATCCTGAGCTTCCTTGGATAGGGCTGGGGACCTGGTGCCCCCCTCCTTCCGGATGTACAACATCGTGGTGGTGTTGTCGGTGAAGACCCTCACCACCTTGCCCTTGAGGGACGGAAGTAATGACCTGAGGGCCCAGACCACAGCTTGGAGCTCCAGGACGTTGATGTGTAGTGACTGCTCCTCTGGGAGCCAAAGGCCTCTTGCGTGGAGATCTCCAGTGTGCGCTCCCCATCTCTCCAGGGGGGCGTCCGTCGTCACCGTTTCCTTATGTGCCGGGGTCTGGAAGTCCATGCCCGCCGATAGATGCAGGCAGTTGCCCCACCACCGGATCGCTTGCCGGAAAGTTTCGTTGAGGGAGATCTTGTCTTCGAAGCTGCCTGCCGCTTGCATCCAATGGGCATCGAGGAACTCCTGCAGTGGCCGCATCCGCAAACTGCACAGACGCACGAGGTAGATGCACGATGACATCATGCCGATCAGGGACTTGATGGACCTCACCCTGGCCACTTCCATAGTCAAAAGCCGTTGTACTTTGTCCAGGATGGCTTTCGTCCTTTTCTCTGACGGTGAGGCCAACCTCACCACTGTGTCGAGTCTGGCTCCCAGGAACAGGGCGTCCTGCGACAGTACCAAGTGGGAATTTGCAAAGTTGATCGAGAATCCCAGTTCCGAGAGCAGGTGGACGGTCTTCGCTGTGTGATCGACGGCGAGTTCTCTTGACTTTGCTCGGATGAGCCAATCGTCCAGATAGGGGTATATGCGGATCCCTTGCAGGAGCATCTGCGCCCCCACGGGTTCCAGGCACTTGGTGAAGGCCCTTGGCGCTGACTTCAACCGAAGGGCAGGGCCTTGAACTGGTAGTGCCGCCCTTGGACAATGAACCGTAGGAACTTTCAATGTCCTTTTCGTATGGGGATGTGGAAGTAAGCGCCCTCCAAATCCAGCGATGACAGGAAGTCGCCTTCCTCCAATTATCCCAGCACTTGCTGAAGGGTGACCATCCAGAACTTCTGGGACTTGATGTATTTGGTGAGGCGGCGAAGGTCTAGGATGGGCCGCCAGCTGCCGGTCTTCTTTTGGACAAGGAAGTACCGCGAGTATATTCCGGAGCCCCGGAGTCTCTTTGGGACGAGTTCTATTGCGCCCTTTATCAGCATTGCTCGTACCTCCAGAAGCAGCTGTGGTACATGGTTTTCTTTCCTGGCCACAGGTGGGAAACGGGGACACTTTCTTTGGAACTCCAGGGAGTGCCCGTTGGCCAGGGCGTCCAGCACCCAATGGTCAGTGGAGATGGACTCCCACACGCTGATGAATTTCGCCAGCCGGCCTCCCACTGGGGTGCTCGTGTGGTGGCCCGATGTCACGGCCGATTCAGTCTTGTTTCGCCGAGGCCTTGCCACCTTGGCCTCCTTGGCGATGACGACTATGTCCTCCTGCCTTGTTGCGGCCTCTGTAGGCTTCCAGCGACGAGGAGCGGGCTACCTGGCGGTACGACGAGGCACTGCCACCGAATCCCTTGGAGGCAACTTGAGACTTGTCTCTGGAGGTCCGAAAGGACGGCCGTCACTGATGGAGAGAACCCAGAGCCCAGGCCATCTCAGAGTCTTCCTTGATGGCCTGCAGTGACTCGTCCACTGCCTTGCCGAACAGGTTGTTCCCGTCTAAAGGGCATGTCCAGTACCCTGGTCTGCACGTGCCGACCGAAATCAGTGGCCCTGAGCCAACCGCGCCGGCGAAGGCAAATGCTGTTGCCCATCTGGCGAAAGCTGGTGTCGGCGATGTCCGTGGCCACCGTGATGGCGTGGTCCGAAGCCACCTCACCTTCCTGCAGGATTTCAAGGGCTTCTGCCCTCTTTTCATCTGGGAGGAAGTCCAGGATGGGAGCGATCTTGAACCACAACTCCCTGTCGTAGCACGCGACTATCGCAAGGGCATAGGCCGCCTTGATGGTTGTCGCTGCCGACGAGATGACACGTCGTCCCATGGCATCCAGCTTCTTCCCCTCCGTGTTTGGCGGGAAAGTGGAAGTTGATGCAGTCGCACCTGCCGATTTCTTCTTGGCCGCCGCAGAGACAACTGAATCCGGGGACGGCTGTGCCCTGAGGCACTTAGGAGGGGAGCCCGGACCCGGTACTTCTTCTCGTACCGGTCCCTCTTCACTGGGGCCGTGGACGAGTTCTTCAGAAGGCACAGTCCTTCGTCCCAGATGTCATCCAGTAAGGGGACGGAGAGGATGGTCTTCCTCTTGGCCTCCCGTCGTTGGTAGAGGAATCCTTCCTTCTTCTGCTCTTCGGGGCATAGCTGGAAAAGCTCTGATGCCCTGGCGATCATGTCATGAAAAGAGCCAATTTCGTCGGGGAGAGGGAGAGTGGCCCGTGCAGGGGGTGATGGGAGATCCATCCCGTCGTCACCACCGTCATCATCCGTCCCAGTCGTCGACGTCCCCATCTCGTTCCTAGGAGGAGGGGATGGGGGTGAAGGCTGGAAGGGAGGTGGAGGATGGCCTCGCCTCTGCTTGTTCGGTGGGCTCCCCGACGGTCCAGGCGCTGCTGGATCGCCTGCTGGTGGTAAGGACAACCTTGTCCTTATCTCCGTACACAGGGTCTGCAAAGCCATTAAGATTGCTCCTGAATTGTCTTGTGGCGTTGGTTGCGACGAGAGCGAAGGCTGGGGCACCGGTTCCTCTGCCTCAACGGTCCGCGGTTCCTCGTCGGCCCCACCGTTGCTCTCTACGTCCGCCTCTCTGGCCTCCTTGAACTTCTTGTCCAGGATCTTTTGATGTCAGCCAGCTCACCCTCTGAGGTGTTATCTGTGTCAGTTAGGGCTACCGTGTCCACCCCTCTTTCTCATAGGGGTCTTCTCGATAGGATGGAAAGATGTTTCCCTCCTGGGTGGCAGGGAAACTCTAGGCCCACAGGTCATCACCACTGGGGTAGCCTCCGCAGGCTGTTCCAGGGCCGCCACGACTCCTTCAATCGAGGCCTTAGCCGGGTGAATCAGGGCCTTCACGACCTTCGAGGCCTTCACTGTGGGGGAGGGTCACCGCCTCGCTCCCCCTTGGCTGTCTCTGTTGGGATCGACCAGGGCTTCTCCCGAAGCTTACCCGGGTTCTCCGACTTCCTTTTCACAGAGCCAGAGCATTGGCTCGTGGATGATGGCATTGGTGACATTGCGCCCTGCCTGGCAGCCGAGGAGCCTGAACCAATGGCACTCCTGGTGCCCGCGGACTCGCAGTGATTTGCCTTTTGTTGGGCCCCCACTGCCAGAGCGCCCTCAAAGGTCTTAGAAGACCGCTCAGACTTCTTCTTCTTCTCACCTGCTGCTGGGCTCTTCCCCTCCAGCCAGTTAGTGAGTAGAGTCTGGCGGTCCTTCAATGTCCGGACAGACATGTTCTTACAGAACACGCAGTCCTCTTCCATGTGCAACTTGTCATTGTGAAGGCAGTAGAGACACCGGGAGTGCTCATCCTCCTTGAAGACATTCTGTAATCCACATCCTGGGCAGATCCTAAACAGCTTGGATCCAAGGGGCGTCATGTCTCCTTTGTCCTGGCCATGTTCACACGGGGTAGGCCTCAAAAATCTTCTGGAATCCTCCAAGAAGAGAAACTCGATGAAAATTCGCCCTTGAGGGGCGTAGAAAAATTCCGAAACTGGTCCCCGTTGATCAGAAGAACAATCGGTGTAGCTTGAGGCTCGAATTGACTGAAAAATAAGAGTAAACTCTTAGGAAAAAAGCAAAACGCAGTAAAAGCTCGAGAGCTATAGCACGAGGACTCCCAACACTTGAACGTGCGGTAAAAATCTGAAGATGGCTGCCAGAGGAGGGGTTTAGGTAGAGGGCAGTCATTGGCTGGGGGCAGTATGATCCAGAGACCAGTGATTGGCTATTAGTGGAAAGACAGTTCAGAAACGAAACTGATTTTTTCTTTACCGAGGATTCCCAGCCTGACGACGGGAATATGCATGAGCATGTGAATCCATGCCAGACCCCATGCTGGAGAAGTCCGGGTTACTGCTGGACTCGTAATGAGGCCCATTGACTATAAAGAGGGCCCATTTTGTGAATGAAATGAGCAGGATGGTATGGCAGTAGTGTCCTTGCATGGATTTACAGTGCACCTAAAGGCAGTACACAAGGGAAAAAGGTTTTTACTTCCCCAGGAGATGGCAGACAGATGTTACACTGGGGGTTTGTAAGAGGTGAAAGATTGATTGTTTGGTGTTGTGCTAACTTTCTTCTGACTTGTTGCTACTGATTTGGGATGTCTGTTTATGCTTGTTAATCAGTAAAACACACCTCGCCAGGAGTAAAAGGAGTATCAAATTATGGCGGATGGGTTCCCTCATGGACTCTGTTATTTGACTTTTCTTCCTCTCCTCGCCTCTTTAACTTCTAAAGTTTGTACTTCAAACTTTTGATGGTTGTATTGATCCAGTTTTATAATTTTGGGAGGGAGATACAAAAGTTGATATCCCTAAATTGGTGGGTCATTTGCAGTGGTTCCAATAAGGAGAGGTTAAAATCCTTGTGACACACTATGGTCCATTCAGTAATGCCCTGTTCTGTTGCCCAATGTATTAGGACGACACACAATACTGCTACTCTTATGGAAGTTTAGATACTAAAACAAAGATTTTATTAGAAAAAAATAATTCTACCAAAGAGGTGAAGTCTGAGCACTGTTGTAGAGAGGTGGGCCATAAGGCAGGAACCATGTAATTAACAGAACACCAGATTGCCATGGCTGAGCTTTTTTTCAAATGGTTGGTGCATAGTGTGATGAAGCTTCAGTTTTCATCTCTTCTCTCCTATGGGGAGCCTCTTCCAATGAGGCCAGGGAGATGAGGTTGCTATACGATAGCCCCCCTGTGGGTGCTCATGTGAAGGGTCAGCAATCCGAGGCGGACAAATGTTAAATGATTGTTCAAAACATGGCATTTTATGAATGTTTTTGAAAGTATACATGATATTAAATGCCTAAGTATCCACGACTCTGCTGAGGATTTCCCTGCCTGACTAAAATTTAAGGGAAACATTAAGACAAGATGTCTAGCCCTCACACTAAAAATTAAATACAAAGGAAAGTATATTGCAATTCAAATAGCATCAACAACATTCACAGCTTCTTGATAACCTCTCAATAACCTGGATGAGTTCCCGTCCCCAGGATTCCAAGTGAAATATATTACAACGGTCAAAAATAAAAATAAACAAGTAAATCCTTCTAGAAAGAATAATCTCAAATCAGTTCTAGATGTGTCAATGTCAAGATAAAGTTTTGTTAACCAAAGTTCCAACAACAGCAAATCTTTTCTCCTTGGCGAAATATGGACTTTCCACTTCCTCAGAACAGCACCAATGGTATTCCCAGCCACCACGCTCTGCCACTACTTTCAATAATCCAAGAAGCTTGCCACAGTTCAAAATTAATACAACTTCTACAACTGTCAGTGAAACACAGTTCTTGGTTAACAGTTAGTATTTCATTATTCACAAGATCAGGATTCACAAAAGGTTTATTTGTCAGGATGAGTTGACAGTGCTGCTGCTTCTACTTCAACAACTTCATTTCAACTCAGGTTTACCATGAGAACACTCTCCATTGTCTCGCAGTACTTCACACTTTATTTGAGTTTATGAAATGTTTCATCAACTGACACTTAGATATACCACCTGTGAGTAACCTGAAGGCGTCCTCACTTCTTTTCCCTGTGTATCATCCTCTCGGGTGGCCAAGGAGAGGCCATCGCTCTTGGATCCTTACCCGGGGAGTGGATATGCGAGGGATATTTCTTCTCTGTGAAAGGGACAGTGAGCTAAAGAGTTGGTTGAGACTCTCCCAGGGGCCATCCACCCGAGAACAGGTCAATGGGCTGTGTTTGTGCTGGTAGAGAGACTCCCAGAACCCCCTTTGTTTTGCACATATAGACATCAGTTGTGTACTGGACGAGGCCAGCAAGAGTAATGCAGGACTCCTGTTGCAACAGTGAGTGGTCTCGTCCTTTTGGATCAATCATGGTGGTGCGAACTTTAAAAGCCGGAAGTATCGTGCAAATGGAGGCGGCTGTGAAAGTAGGGCTGCCGACTGCTTGGCGAAAGCAGACCCCTCCGGGAAAGCTGCGTGGCAAGCAGAGTGCCCGAGACCCTTTAAAGGATACAGAGTGAAGGCAGCAGGAAGCAAAGCTGAAGGACGCTGGAGGCCGGTGGCAGACCATGAGAAGCAGTCGCATGAGGCCCGAGCTGCAGCAGAAGTATCGCTGGGTGAGCGAAGCCACAGAGAGCCGCTTAGAGGCTGAATGAGACGCCACACGAAAGAGAAAAGGCATGCGGTGGCAGGAGGCCTCGTGAAGACGCCATAAGCACTGACCCGTGAGTCAACCAAACAGAGGGGTTGCCAGGGTGTCAGGCAAGCACACAATGAACACTGAGCTGAATGAAAGCAAGTATTTCTTTGAATACTGAACCAAATGAAAATCAGAATAAGCACTTTTGAAATGAGAATAAGCACTTTTGGAAGCAAGTTTGTGAATTGTATTGATACAAGGAACTGTATGATATAAGAACATAAGTATTGGCAAGCACCACAAGAAGAATTGATAAACAAGCATTGGCAAAAGCCAAGAGAAATTGTGCCCAGAGCCATAGAATTCATATGTTATTCACATACCTTGTCATGGCAATAAGCCATTACCTGTTTTGACAATCTTGAAAGGTGTTCCCTTTCAAATGAAACATACCGCGTCTCCTCCCATGGGATCTCCTCACCACCCTGGGCATTGTCTCCTCCCAGGTGATCCTCCCACAGTACACCACCCCCAAGGTCAGGATCAGGAAGAGTCAGCCTTTTCCTGGCCACCTGGAGACTTTAGGCAGAGTTTCAGTGAGGGATCTGTAGGATTCTTCACAGTACTCAGAAGGAGGATCTCATGGGGAGGCACCCACTCTATGGGACTAGGGATGACTCTTCGGGGAGAAAGCAGAATGGTCACAACACATCCAAACCTCCCTCATCCTCATTTTCTGAGCCCAGCACATTAGTCCCCCACACGTCCATGTATCTGTGTATAGTAGATAATCAGAACCCATGAGACGAGGAAGAGTAGGAACCACTTGACTGAAGAATATTGGAAAAACGGGATGAGGAAGTGTCCAGACAACCCAATAAGGAGTGATCATACTTGTACTGAGATGGAGATGATGTGCGGAGCCATGAAGATCGCCCGGTGGAACCACACTAGGCATCCTAGTCTTAATGGACATTTCTCAAGTATAAAAACGGAGGAAGGACTCATGATAGCGTCAAGCCCTCCCTGGAGAAACCGCGAGAACCAGCACGGTCATGGGAGGAGACAGAAGGCAGACCAGGGCGCTGAGGAGGGAGCAAGCCGGTTCAAAGCAGGCCCACTGTGGACGGACCACTTAACGAGCCAAGAAGTAGAAGCTCCTGTCATCCCTGAAGTCCAGCAAGCATGGGAAGCAGGAGCTATGCCAGCAAGAGGAAGGATTCCCCTGCAGAGCCACTGCAGACCAAAGAGAGATGGTGAAGCCCCACGGCAGATCGTAGTCATCCAGGAACACACAAGACTACAGCAGACCGTGTGGAAAGGTACACAGGTGGCAGGGGAGGTCCCGTTGCCCCAAGAAAGTGGTTCAGAAACTTGAGAAGACATAGAACCTGAGAATCTGGAGTCTGGGACATGGATAAAGAGAAAGGAAATTTTGTCTATTGGGAAAGCATGGTAGTACTTGGCCGGAGAGTGAACCAAGTCGATCAGATAGAAGGAGAAAGTAGAAAATGCGAGTCTGGGACTCGCACCCATAAAGGTAACGAGTAGTATCCTTGTTCATAGTCACAGTACTAGGGGAGTACACCAGGTTGACTATGCCTAGAAAGCGGAGAAAAGGCAGGGGAAGCAACCATTAACCCAGGCATTTTGAACTGCTGATAAAAAGCCTGAAAAGCACAGGGGAAGAGGAGTATCCCTGCTGGCATTGAGAGTTGTGCTTCGTAAGGCCTGACGAAATCAGGGGAAGGAAGTCATTCTCCCAAATATTGCAAAAAACAAGTTGAAGAGCCTGAGAAGGTTAGGGGGAGGGAGCTATCCCCCTAACACTGGTTAACTGGACATTTGTGAATACAAGAGACCTTTGTTTTTTTCATTGATGAACCTTGCGAGAGAAGACAAGAGAAGGAAATAATTCTCTTGGCATTGTGAAAAGCCTGAAAAAGCTCAAAGGAAGGGAGTCATTCCCCCTGGTGTTGATGGACAGTGTGAAAGAAGCCAAAACAATCGAGTCAATCTCTTGGCCTTGTGAAGAGTCAGAGAAAGGCCAGGGAAAGCGTCACATCCTGATGTTTGGGAACCTTGACTGAGAAGCCAAAGGAAGGAAGTCATATACTTGGCATTGTGAGAAGCCCAAGAAAGACCAGGTGAAGGGTGTCATTCCCCCTGGCATTGTGAACTGCATGGTAAAAAGGCAGGAGAAGGAAGTCGTCCATCCTAGCACTGTGAAAAGTGTTGAGAAACCTGAGGTAGGTTAGGAGGAGAAGGAGACATCTGCCCCTAACACTGTGGAGATACAAGACTTTCTTTTTCCATTGTAGAGGCCACCTGGCCAGGTCGCCCTCTTCCTCTCTGAATGGGCCGACGACTCTTCCTCTCTCCTTGCCTCTACTTCTCAACATCTCCTCCTCTGAGATCTCAACATCCACCTTGATGATTCTAATCCCTCCACTAGGCTATTCCGCAACCTCTGCAACACCCTCTCTTTCCATTCTGCCCACTGGCACAACACACTTTGCCGGACATACTTTGGATGTTCTCATCACCTCAGACATCCCCCTCTCTAACGCTCTCACCAACTCCTCTCTCTAGGACTGACCACTTTCTACTCTTCTTTCATCTGAAACTTTCTATACCTCAGACAAAGCCTCCCATTCCCAGCAATGCCACCTACCTTCTCGGTCATTCTTCCCATGAAGTGTGTGTCAGTGGATCCCTTTGCCTATACTTTCTCTGCTTCTCTGACTCCTGCGGCTGACTCGCACCCCAACACAGCCCTTTCTAACGTGCATCTTTTTATCGCCAACACTCTGGACATCCTTGTCCCCTGTCATGAGAATCCGTCTGAAGCCTACCTCCAACTCTTGGTATGACTCAGACCTCGCGGTCCCTGAAACGCAAGTGCAGGGTGGCTGATAGGAAGTGGAGGTCTTTGGGCACATCCTCTGATGAACTGGCTGCCGCCTGCTCCAAAGTCAGGACAGACTCCAAGAAAAGCGCCATATCCAAGCCTGCATCTCTGCGGCCTCTAACAACATGGCTGAACTCTTTATAATCTGCAAGGAGCTGTCCAATCCTATTGCAGTCTCTACCTCTCCTGTTCCCTCCTAGGAACTCTGGATAGCTCTGGCCTCATATTTCACCACTAAAACTCAGGAAATCCTGTCCTCACTCTCCTCTTCCTCTCCCTCTCTGAGGCCCCCTTTGGTCGCATCTCCCTCTCCTCTTTCTTTTCCCTCCTCCTTCTCTTTGACAACACCCGACAATGTCGCTAGACAAGTCAGACATATGAATGTGTTGTCCAAACAGGTGCTCCTCTGCACTTCCAGAACCATCAAGGACCACATTATCACTCTTGCTCCAACCTTGGCTGGTTTCTGCAAAAACTCTTTCGACACTGGATCTTTCCCCTCTCTCCTCAAGCACTCCGTTGTGAACCCTCTCCAAAAAAGCCTTCTGCCGATCCTACATGTCCAGCAAACTATCACCCAATTTCTGTCACCCCCTTCCTGGACAAACTCCTGTGAAAGGTGGCCATCTCCCAGCTTTCTCTCCACACTGAATCTGTTGGTTGTCTCCATGACCATCAGTCTGGCTTCACAGCAGCCAGAAGAACGGACCTGCTCTCCTGAACACGCGTGAAGATCTGCTTCCTAATCTCGACTCCAGCTCTCCCTCTGCCCTTATCCTCCCTGACCTCTCTTCCACTTTCGACACAGTCAATCATGCCACCCTGATCAACCAACTCAGTGCAAACCTGGACATCCTGGATCAGGCCCTGGTGTGGCCGACCTTCCTCCTGGACCATCCCTCGCAGGTCTAACTTGGGTCCCTTCTCTCCACCACCTTTCTCTCCACATGTGGTGTCCCCCAAGGCTCTATCCTCTCACACTGGCTCTTCAATGTCCATCTGGCCCCTTTGGCCCACCTGATCTCAACCTTATCCTCTAACTTTCTGTGTTAGGTGGATGACAAAAAGCTCTCTTTCAGGCTTCCCTCAGCCTCCTCTCCCTCCCTTGCTCATTCCTGACCATCTATCTGCGATTCAGGATTGGTGTACCTCCAATGATCTTTGCCTTAATGCCAGTAAGACGGAGATACTTCTCATTGGGACCCCTGCTTCCGCTTTCCCTCTCTCACTCTGGCCGTCCTCCTTGGGCCCTCTACCCTCGCCTTCCTGTGTGGCAAAAAAACTTGGTGTCATCTTTGACTCCACTTTCTCCTTCTCTCCTCACATCACGGACCTTGCCAAAAAGGCACACTTCCAGCTGCACCTCCTCAGAGGTATTCTACCTTTCATCACCTTCCCTTAGAAGCTAAATGTCTCCGGAGCCCTGGTTCTGTCCACGCTGGACTAGTGCAACAGCCTCTTTCTCAATCTGCTTACCTCTACTCTTTGCTGCCTGCAACTAATCCAGGAGCAGAGCGAGAGCAGAGGGAGAGCAGTCGTCTGCAGTCTTTCTACACTGTCTACGCTGTGAGAAGTGTTTTAAGGCTGTCATTTTCCGCGGAGCGAGAGCAGAGGGAGAGCAGTCGTCTGCAGTCTGCTGTAGACAATGGAGGCAATGGAGACACTAAAACAGCCAGTAACATCTCAGACTGAGCCTGTTCAGTCCGCAAACACCATTACACCAAACACCATTACAATGGAATCCTCCTTGGAGTTATCCCTCCGAATTTTACGGAGTTCCCTGAAGTCAACCGACAATAAGAAAACAAAACCCAAAACTACGCCGTCTATCAAAATACTGAAAGGACAGCGTTTACCGCCAAAAGCAATGATAGTCGTACCACCGACCACTAAAACTACAACAAACACGGGGAATATCATCTTTTTTCCGATAGGGGCCACAGGAAACAACGATCAAGGGCTCGAAACTACTCACAGGATCGAGGCTGAACCTCCGAGTGCCTCAACAACATCCTTTGAGTCAACATATACATCAATAAGCTCTTTGATCGATATGACCTTAAACGCATCGGAAACCTCAGATTCAGAAGTGGCAAAAACAGAATTACCTGGTAAAATCACTGAGTCAAATAAGAACACAATACTTGACATACTTGTTTCCCCGGTCCCTCTGGCGGCACGGACCCAAGGTTTGAGGCCCCTAGACGCCTCGCGATCCCCTGGATTTCAGCCGCTTCGCCCCCCTCCCTTCGGTACCACTCCCCCGCCCGGCAGGCTCTGCCTCCCCGTCTCGGAAACAAGACGAGCGGCGCCCGGGATTCACCCGTCGGAGGTAGTTGGCCGGGCACCTGCGCACCCGGCCGTGGGCGAAGGGAGTGTGGCCCGGGAAGGGGCATCTCGGACGCGAAAGTAAAGGGGGTTGCCCCCAAAGAACGAATTTCTGCCATAATTCAATCCGCAGATCCTCAAGGAAATCAGAGCGCGAGGGGCTCGAGTAAGGAGGAAAATTCAAGCACAAAGCCCGCCCAGAACGACGCCGTCTCACGGCCTGAATCAGTGGGCTCCACCAAGGGTTTCACGACGGACGAAACTTCCAGGAGCAATGCAATGAGAAGTGCGGTGAAGGCTCAGTATCATGCCTCTGAAGAATCTTCAAACAAAATAGACTTTCACTCGGCCCCCCCAGAATCAGCTGGGGATGAACCTTCTGCACAGGGAATTGAGGATGCAGCAGGGGATGCGCCTCGTGGAACTCCAATGGGTTTGCCCGTCCATCCAAGAAACCCATGCTCACTTTTTCATACCGACTTGCTTCTTGATCTGTCTAGTGCCCATTTGGAGACAGTTACCACGTCGAAATTAGCAGCTAAAGACTTGCAGGAAGCTCCCAAACAAAGTCAAAAAAGAAAGAAAATGACCTCGACAAATGTAAAAACAAAACTACAAAACAAAACTACATAGAGCCAGGAAAACAGGAAATTCAACTTTACCAGCTCCCCTTCTCTCCAGTGCCCTGAAAGACTTTATAAACAAACAATTCAAAAGAAAATTAGATCAAACAAAAGAATTATCAGATGCAGAAATTCTAGAGGCCATACATTATTTACCGCCGGTGAGCAAATCACAGAAATTAACCTCTGGGCTGTCAAACCAGGCCCAGACTCAAACGGCCAGCAAAAACCAACTAATGGGAGCGAGAGAAGTTTTGGAAGCCACGAGAAATGAAGAGCCACCTGAAAGGGGCGAATCAAACCCAAAATACATGTCCGCTCCGAGCATAGAAAGTGACGTAAACCGAAAAAGCAGCAATACAGTGGATGTTAACCGATCTGTCATGGAAAACTCTCACATGCTGGAGATCAATCATCACGTGTCATTAAAATCATCCAGCCCTAAAAGCCCTGAACAGGGCATGCAAACCTCCTCAACGCCTAAAAAGGTCCCACAACGAAAATCCAGTCCATATGTGATGTCACCAGATATATGCCCCCTGCCAGATCATCGGACCACAGATGTAGAGACTTTCAGCCAGGACGGTCACATGCAAGCTTCAAACCAAGCATCTCAACAAACACCCCATCTCAAATCACCCCCAAAAAATCGAAGGCTCAGCGAAATTGCAGCTCCGGGCAATCAAGATTCTCCTTAAAAAAAAACAGATCTCCCAATTATGTCAACCATCACAATTGCCTTAGCACCCTTCGGTAAGCTATACGAAGCAATTAACGATTCATTGAAAGACAGTGCGGTTCTAACTGCAATGATGCATAGCAAACTGATCTTCGTCGAAGGGTTTATCACAGCGCTGGACCAAAAGAATAAAGATCTGAGTGATACATGGGACGCAAAGCTGAGTAGGCTAGAAGAAGTTCTGTCCCGTCTCAATCCAGCCCCCCTGGCTACAGTGGAAAAAGAATCTCAGACCGAAGGGCCACTTTTGTCTCGAGATCTGGCACCGGTCTTCAAAAAGCAAACAGAAAAGCCTTCCCAAAGTATCGCAACAGTGTCTAATCATCAGAAAACGATAGGAATATTAGAAATGACAACACCGGCAACCAAAAGTAAACCATTATTGAAAATCGCAACGAATAATGAACTGAGAGGAAACGGAGAACAAACAGTGTCGGCTCTGGATCCTTTGCTGGCAAAGAGAAATAAACAAAAGGAACTAGCAAAAACAACCACGATCTTACGTCAGCCAACCCAAAGTGCTAACAACTCAGTAATTTGCACGTCTTCCTCTCCGAGATCGGTTGAAGATTTTATAGGTCAGAGCTCATTGATGGACCTAAGTCAACACCTAGATGGAGCCGAAGAGGATTCAACGAATCCTGGAGCCATGAAAGGCAATCGTGTCCAAACCATCAATCCTACCACAGTATCCAACAAGGTGACGCAAGCGAAAAAAATAGAACTAAAAGACCCCATTCCTGTACCGGATTCGACGGCTCGTGATCATCTAAAACAACCTTCAGAATCAGTCCCTAATTCTTTCCGTAATAAGCGTTCACCGAAAAGCGTAAGGGACGATCACGCTAGACATAGTGGTCCGTCTTTATTGGAAACACGTCTCTTCAAGATTGAACAAAAACCCTCAATCGACCAATATATGATCTTAAACCGCAATACGGTGCTGAAAACACTTAAAAAGACCAAATCCCTGCAAAACTTAAAATCAGATGATTTTGTACTAATTGAACCATATCATAGAAAGAAACTAGCAAAGGCGTTTTTGCACATTAAACAGCGTGCCTTGAAAGAACTCTCCCATGACGCCTACCTGGAACTAGCACACTTGGGGTTTAACTTATCGGAGATCCCTATTACGAGACCCAAAGACTCTCCAGGACATTTTCACAGAACTTCCCCAAAAAGGAACTACAGGTTCAAATCTAGAACTGAAGACTTATACAGATCTGGAAGACAAGGTCAAAGTCCAACAACAGTTTCCCATTGGCCACACAAGTCAAGGAGTGACAAAAGATTTGAACACAGACAAGAGAGGAGACAAAATCACAAGTCTGATCGAGTGACAAAACCAGCCACATCATTACGTTTCCGCGATCATGAACGCAGACCCTCAACGACTGCGGACCCGTCCGCAAGAAGAACGAAACAAACCCAGCATGAAACAGAAAAAGCAACAAAGAAGGCCAAATGGAGCTGGTTTCGCAGTATTCTAAAGTCGGGACAGAAAAAATAGCAATCACCTGGGTATGCAAAGTCGATGATATCCGCATCCCATTCGTCTGCGACAACTTCAGTGAGCAACATTATAAGTATAGCATCTTGGAATACCAGGGGACAGGCACACCTCACCAAATCTGAGAGCCATGATCTCAGCTGTTATAACATCATATGCTTGCAAGAGACTTGGCTGCATGAAAAACTGGCACTCGATGGCTATTGTATCGAAATATCCCTGGCCCATAAGGGACCACTTGGCCGCCCTTCACCAGGTCTACTAACAGCGATCCGGACTGGTTCCGGGGTAGAAATCATTAAGGTCATAAAGCGGACTTACGAAATCCTGGCAGTTTTAACTACATGGAATCCAAGAACTTTCAAAACTAAGTCTGGAACACAAGATGTTGTAGCAATAATAAACGTCTATTGGAATCCCCAAAAGACTTCAACTGAGAACATGTGCGAAGAAGTAACCAATACAATTGATGAAATCGCGATTAACTACAAATCCTTTATTATCATGATCTGTGGTGACTTAAACTCCAACTGCGCAATGTCCAGCCCAAATCAAAGAAAACTATCCACAAATTTGACCTCGTTAAACAGGGGTTTGGCATGGAACAGAATCATGAAATCTCGAAACCTTCACAACTCATCCTCAGCGACGGATTCAGATTCCTTGCTACCAATTTGGGAACGTGATGCATCATCGGCCACTCTTGACTACATCTTTGTATCCGATTCCCTACATCGCAACATAGTCTCCTTCAACGTCGTCAAAACAAATCATAGCGACCATAACTTACTAAATCCCAAATGTAAACATAAGGGGACTGTATCGCAATTCTATGTTCCAGAAATTGAGACAAACCCACAACAAACTCGCTTACGGATGATTGCATCAGATGTCTGCAAACTTAAAGGCCAGTTTACAACCTTAATCTCGGATCCAACACTGCAAGATGGTGTGGCTAGATCGAGCTACATTCCTCTCCTCCTGGCCCTCAAGAAGCCTAGAAACAACCTGAACATGCAGTCAACCCAGCACACCCACGAATACAATGCAACTTTGGTCGTAAAAAGCAGAACACTAAGAAAACTAAGAAGAGAAGCAAGAAGCCGGAATTTACCATCACTTTGGGAAACTCTCAAAGTAGAAACTAGATGCTATAAACAATTGCTGAAAAATACAAGAAGCCTTCTATATCAAGCGGACGCCGAGCAGATGCTGAAGGCACTAGCCAACAAAAAATCCAGTGACTTTTGGGCTGTGATAAACAAATCTAATAAGATCTCAAACTCGCACATGATAAACCCAGTTCCAGAAGAAAACTGGAGTATGCACTTCTCGAATCTGTTCCAACAACCAGAAGAAAACAAGGAGGCATTTACTAGAGCTCCGGACTCACCATGGGTGGATTTGACAGATGTAAGTGACATCAAATTTACAATAATGAAACTGAACTCATCAAGAGCAGATGGACCGGATGGCTTAGCAAATTGTGACTTAAAACAACATCCAGATGAGTGGTTTAATCTCATAAGTGCAATCTTCAAACTCTGCAGAGAAAAAAGAACACTACCGGAATCATGGTCAAAAGCTTTGATCGTCCCAATTTTCAAAAAAGGGTCCAGAGACGACCCTGTGAACTATGGGCCGATAGCACTTCTGGATGTTATTGGGAAGATCTTCGCCTCCATCCTTCTGTCTCATTTTCGAAAATGGACGATCTCAGCAACCTGCTTTGATCCTCTACAAACAGGTTTTCAGAAAAACGCAAGCACCAGCGCAAACATTATGTGTCTAACCATACTCAAAGAAAGAGTCCGGACAGGTGGCCCTCGCATCTTTCTTGCCTTTGTTGATTTATCTCAAGCTTTCAACCGAGTGGACAGGCAGAAACTATGGGCGAAACTGAAGACTTGGGACTGTCCAAATTCAATCCTGGAGCCCATAATCAGTCTACATAGTGACACTTGCATAAGAGTCCGCCTAAACATCGCAGGCCTCACATCAAAACCCATCCAAACATGTCGCGGGGTAAAGCAAGGCTGCCCCCTGACCTCGGCGCTGTTTATATCATTTTTGGGAGACTTCAAGGATAGCCAAAGCAAGATCAGAACATTCCCACCTAAAATAGGTTCTACACCAATCCCGAGATTGCTGTACGCGGACGACTTAATTCCACTCGACCTTACCCAGGTGGGCCTCCAACGTCAACTGGATAATCTGTCATCATACATACAGGAAAACAACCTGGAGATTAACAAAGACAAAACAAAGATAATGATTTTACAAAAAACGGCCATCAAAAAAAGAGCGGTTTCAGTGGCATCTCAACGAGACACAAATTGAAGTGGTGGACTCCTTCAAATATTTGGGAGTACAGTTGGACAGCTCGAAGAAATCCGGCAGCATGCAAGCTATCTTATGGTCGAAAACCAAAAATCTGACAGCACAGCTGAGATTGGTTGACCGGAAATACAGAAAGTTCTCACTCCAACCAGCTATAAACTACTACAAAGCTAAAATTGTGCCATCACTGACCTATGGCATGGACGCCATACCTTCAATCCCTCCCTTACTCTGGCAAAAACTGGAAGGTCATATATGGAGAGCCGTCCTGGGTCTACCTAACTCGACCCCGATCGCTCCAATCAGGTGAGAACTTGGCCTTCTGTCTCTAAAGGCAGTAGCGGACCATAGCTCTCTTCAGCTATATAGGAAAATTATTCACCCTGAGAGTCTCGAAATCTATCAAATAATGGCAACAGAAATGGAAAAAGGTTTCAATCGGACTATGAACCAGTGGGCTGCGGATCAAAAACAAAAATTACAGCAAATAGTGTGTACTGAAGATGAAGTAAAGGAAAACCCAACTGGGATAAAAACTAAACTAGAATGCTGGGACTGGATCAACACGACTGATTTAGCATCATCGTACAAACTTCTAGCACACCTTCCAATGAACACTAACAAATTGAAAGAACCGATGGTGTACTGCAAAAAATACCCTGATAAACTACTGATGAGAACTCTTCTAAAAGCACGCCTAAATGTCTTACCGACTAGAGAAATCTTAGCTATCAGAAGAGGCTTGGAGAAAAAAACTTGTAGACTCTGTGCAAATCCCGAGGACATTGAATCGATAAAACATCTACTGATGCGCTGTCCGGCTCTTCAGCCGGGCCAGGATCACCTATTTCTCACTTTGACGGCCACCTCCTTCGCGGGGAACGAAGATATCTGGTGGAAGCGCCTGATAACAGGAGAAAAGACTCGATGGCACACGGCTGCCGCAAAACTTCTGAACCTGGCCTTGGAAAGAATAAAAGTGACACCGGAAGTTGGGGTCTGATCGCACCATCAACTAATCTAATTGCAAGGCTCGCATCACTTATCAAACAAAATATGAAAGGACTTCATTCAGATTGGAATGCGCTCTTGTAAAAATCTTTTTATGATTAAATACAAGTAATTAAAAAAATAAAATAAAAAAAAAACTCATCCACAACTGGACTGAAAGACTTATCCTTGGCATTAAGCCGAGGGACTGTATCTTTCCGGCCCTAAAATCTCTCCTCTGGCTCCTGGTGGCTGCAAGGATCAAGTTCCAGACCCTCTGCATCGTCCACAAGGCTTTCTGGGGCAGGGGCCCAAACTACATCCAACTGCCTCTTCCGAAATACCTTCCGTCATGAGCCCTTCACTCGGCTACCTCCAACTCCCAGAGGGCCAGAGGCTTCTCTAGTCAGAGAGTGGGGGTGGGGGGTAGAGCTCTCTCCTCTGCAGGTGTCTCCCTATGGAATGGCATCTCTGCCCCTCTCAGACTTGAGCTTGACAACCTGATTTTACAGAAGAAGCTGAAAACCCTCCTTTTCTCCTCTGCCTTCTCTCTCTCACTTCCTTGCTATCTTACTTGTCTGCTGCACCGAATGGTTGCTTGGTTCCCTCAGTCTCTCACTGGGTACCAGGCTCCTCCACGACCAGTTTTCCTTTGCAATTCCTTTGCACTGCCTCTTGGCCTACCGCACACTTAGAGGCTGTAACTGTAACCCATACAGCCCCGCTGCTTCGTTGCACTTACCCAGAGCCGCGCTGCACTTAATCAGAGCTTGTGGCTCTGACCGCTCCTCCCACTATCCTCTCCCTCGCACTTCCACCTCTCCTTCCCGCTGCACTTCTCGTTGTCACACTTGCACAATCTGAATGACTGAAGGCCTAGTGGGAATGTTTGTCTGGTTCTCCCTAGGTCTTCCCTCCCTTGTCTTGTGGCACCTAGAAACACTTGTGTACAGGCGTGTTATGCATGCCATATCATATTATGCAGGAGTCCAAATCAGGCAGGCAAGCAAGCAAGCAAGCAAAATGGCTCTTGGAAATTAGTCCAAGGACCTGTACCTGAAACCAATTAGCCCACCCAAGGAGCATAAAAGGCTGCAGCAGGGATGAGCAGCAGAAATAAGCCGGCACAGGAGCTGGAAGGTCGGCAGTAGCAGAAGCAGTTCACAAGGAAGTGTGACCACAGAAGGGACACTGGAGCAGAGAAAGGGAAGATTTCACCTGCAGGCTACGAGTTGGTCCTGTGCTCACAAACCCTGTTTAGCTGTGGCAGCATTGGAATGGACTGGAAGTAACATGCAGTCCTTTCCAGGTGTGCCTTACTGCTGGGAATGCAGAGTGAAGTCATGCATTGTTAGGGAGAATTCTCAGAAATGTGCCAATTCCCTCCACCTTAGAGACCCCCCAGCAACTTTGCTGGATTTTGAGGACTTGATTTTGTTAACCTGGAGAGAGTGAGACCCTTTTTTCCCACTCTCTCATGTATTTTAATGTGATTTTGTACACTGTGTTTCTTTTGGTTGTGGAGTCTGACAAACTCCATAGGCATCATCTTTTACATTGTGTCACGCAGCACCTTCAGTGCAGTGCCACGAGGAAGTCTTTCAGATTTCCCAAAGGTTTGAATACCTTCTCTTGGTTAAACTGCAGTTTCCAAGAGCAGTGAAGTGAAATGTACTTTACTTACATTTGTAATTTTCTAGACCCAGCATACACTATTTTACAATAGGGTGCTGGAGGGAATACCTAGTATCCCCTTTGTCTAGCTTCTCATGTAACATTTTTTATGTTGCCCTTTCCTCACTGAATGGCTGGTGGCAGTGGTTTTGTTTTAACTACCATGGTGTGCATTTACCGCGGGCTGCGTTCGCAGCTGCAGTAAAGCACCCATGGGTACCATTTTGATAAAAATGGCCCCAGTCTTCTTTTTTTCGTAATTTCTTTGTGGAAAGGTCCTTCTTGAGATTTACTCTGCACGCCAAACCAGGTTTGGTCCCATTGTTCATTTTGCCTTTTGTGGGATTCACAAGTGAAGCCCGCCTCTGGCTCCAGGGTGTCTGGGGTAGGCAGGAAGTGAGGGAGGTGCCCGAAACTCCCTGTGCTTAGTCTCCTAGGAGACCCAAATGCACTCTGTGATGATTGGCTGGCTGACTGTCTGCAAGGACAGCCACCCTGCTGGGTGATTGACAGCTAGGCTGGAATGAATGGTAGAGAACCAAATAAAAGGCAAGTTTTTTGGCTTGGAAGGCAGAGTCGACCACTGGACGAAGGAACCAAAGAAGAACTTGAAGAGGATGCCTGCTGCAACTCCTGGACTGTTGGTTTGCCCAGTGAAGACCTGCTGCAGTGCCGAAATGCCAAGTTCGCATCGCTGAGGAGCCCCTGCAAGGACGACTTCTCCCCTTGAGTTGGTGGGACCAATCAACTCCAAAGTAAGCCACCTGGACATCCATCTCGGAGCTAGTTGAATTTCCACAGAGTGCTGCTGGAAACCGTATAGCCAGGGAGAGGAAAACCAGATTGTGTGCGTTGCTTTTAAGCTGGCCAGACTCCCAGGAAGCAGGAATGACCGAGCCTGAGCCCCCTCAACAGAGTGCGGGACCCCAGAAGCAAGGAAGGTCCATCTGAACAGCCAGGAACTGTGGTGTTGCTATTTGCGGTAGACGCGAGGAGCTGAAACACTGAACAGCCACTGAAAGTGAAGTTTGCAGGTTGCGAGTTTTGACCGTCCCAGTGCAGTGCAGGAGTCCCCCGACATCCTCTCTTGTCCCCACGACTGAGACCCAGGAACAGTGAGAGCTGCACAGGAACAGGAGTCAGCTACTGCATCTTTTCTTTATTTTAAAGGTAATGTACAAAGTCTGAGAGAACTTACCTCTTACTGTAGAGTTGCTTGCATCTTCTACTACTCACAAGTCTAATCAGCATGTGGCCCTACATTTGATTCTTCTTTTCTTCAAAGACTTCTAAAACATTGTGCAAAGACTTTCTGCTTACCTACAAAGAAGTGCTTCAGCTTACATAGACTTTCGCCTATTGACTTTGGCTTAGCCTATAAAGACTCTGATTGGGGGATGTGAAAGTATTTGCCTGCTTAAGAATATTTGTGGTCTCTTGTTTGTTCTAAATTATCTTTTCCTTTGACTCATTACTATATGATCCTAAATGCAAAAATGATATATAAATGTCCCCAGCACCCTAGCAATTGAAGTCACCTGAGGGAGTAGGTAGTGTCTGCGGGCCATCCCAAAAGGGTATCTAATGATTTAGAGATATTAAGAGTGTGAATTTCATGAAGTGTATTTGAGTGTTACTATTATATTGCTCCCCTTCTGAAGGCTTATTCTGACTGATAAATTAATAATTGTTTATTCAAGAAACCTTCAGTGTAAGAGTTTATTTGAATACGTTTAACTGTAAATCTCTGTGTAACTCCACTACAGCTCACATTGACCCCTCTTGAGATAAGCCTGGCTGCTCAACATGCTACCAAAACTGTGTAGTACAAGCTTATACCAAAGGTTGGGTTTCCTATACCTGTAGTCAGAGTTGTTTGTAGTGTTCCCAGAGGGTACAGCATACAAACCTTGCCTAACATGCATTCTCCCAAGGCCCCATGTGCAGAAGCAAGCCAAGGGAAACTGGAGAGTGGAAGACTCTCCTTTAATGAGGCCGGATCGGAGACACCCGTGCAGCAGAGGGGTGTGGATCCCTAGAGTGCCGGTAGCAGTAGCAGGAAAAGAAACCAAGCCGGGAAGCAGCAGCAGCCCATAGTTGTAATTGGGAGTTGGAAAAGAAGCTCTGTACTCCTGAACAACAGAAATTCCTTGCCAGTAACTGTAGCCAGCTTTAATTGCACTTTGCATACATCTACGCAAGTAGAAGCTCATTGCAGAAGTGGGATGTCTTTCAGAGAAGAGAAATAGAACACATGCTTATGTAAAACGCTTGCGTGTAGTGAAAGTCTTTCTTTTCCCGAAAATCAGAAAGACCTTGTTGCAGAGTGGTCGTGTGGTTTCCTGTTAACTCGGAGAATGTTGCTGGTAGCTTAAATGAAGCAGAACAGACTTTCCCAAAGGGTTGCACGCACTGTTTAAAGAGGCCACATGTGAGACAATCTTTCCCGATACCTTCGGAGAAGAATGCTGACCAAAAGGTGGGAAGGTGTCTCTTTTTGAAGTGGCAGTTTATGAGTAAAACTAAAGTGCGCAATTTCATTTTCAATAAGAAGCCCACATCTTGCAACATATTAAAGGCTGATGCACAAGTCGTAAATAAATTGGTTGAAGCTTAAGATTAAGTATCACCCAAGCCGATAGAGTGAACTCTATAAAAGTGAATCCCGCTCAATTAAGAACTATACACCAGTGTTCCGAAGCTGTTGAAGTAATTGTTACACAAGATCCCTCTAAATTAAATGGGACAAGATCATCCAAGCTGGAAGAGTAGCACCACAGCTTCGTGGTAACCATTGAAGAAAAGGTGTATATGAAGATGGCGAAGGGAGCTGGGTGCTTGTTAAAAGAAGCTATTTTAAAATCTGCATGGCTGAGACTATTTGAAAGGAGAAGAAGTGGTCGAAAAGTCAGAAGCAGATTTTGTGATAGCTGCAAAACAGGCAGAGAGGCTGCCCTTTCTTGCCATACAAGAGAGAACAGTGCCTTGCCAACCTGTAGAGGTTGAAGAAGTCTTGTTGAAGTTGCGTAATGTTGAAATTGCAGTTGTAGGAGCAAACTTGCCTAAATCAGAGGTCGCAGTAGCAGCATTAGAGCTGTGATCGTCAATATTCTTGTCAGAATTGTAATGGCTGGATAAAGAAGCCAACTGTGGAGCAAGGGAGCCTGCTCTGACAGTTTTCTAAGTAGAAGGCAGTTGCTGAAGGAAGAGCAAACCTTAAGCAGAAGCATCCTGACAAACTGTGTATAAAAGACGCTGCAGAAGTTGAAAGCAGAGTAGTTGATACAAGCAGAAGTGGTACTTTTGTCGTCAACTTTACCTATTCTTTTCTGGAAGGAAGACATCCAGGAAACCCCATTGGTGCTGTTATTTCTTTGTGGAACTGTAAAAGGAGAATATTTTCATCACGCAAGAGACTTTTGCCAGTATATTTTTATTTGTGTGAACTTTTGTTTCTTTGGAACTTTAAGAATTTGGTTAAGGCTTTTTGTTCCTTGGAGGAAGTTGACTTTGGGACATTCCTGGGAGAGCATGATCTGCTCCGGACCAGTAGGCGTCATCCAAGAACACTGGGTGTATGGTAACCTTTTATTTATGTTGCTTTCATGTTGCTTTGAATCTTTATGTTGTTTAGTGTGAGGGTTAGTTTTGTGAATGCTAGGCGGCTTTCCCATACATCTTAGAATATATTGGAAATCCCCTGGTGGAGTAAGTTTAGTTAGGGTTCATTTTATAATTTTGTGTGCAGTAAAATGTCAAATCCTGGGAAAACTAAAAACAGTCGTGAGTCTCACATTACTGACCTTACATGTGGGACAGGGTATCTTACATGGATCGGGTGGCATCATCAAGCCCATATGGTCACCCCTCTACACAAAACCCCCTTGGGGACACTCACATGAAGGTACACATTATTTGTGGGTAAACAATGAGGGTGCCCCAATGAGAACAATTTCCCCCTGAAAGATATGGGACATACTAGTGTGAATCATGTAGCACCCAAAGGGGATCAGAAGCTGTGCTGTGTGAATTGCCCCATGTCTACCCTGGGGAAAGCACAGAAGGGTTTTTAGGAACCGTCTGCACATTTCTTTCCCCATTGTGCACCACTGACATCCCCCATACATTCCTATTCCCATCACAGTTATGAAAATTAATTTGTTTCAATTTCCCTCACCTGGGCATGCTATATTTTACAAATTCTGTATGTGGCATTTAGAAAATATCATATGTCCCAGTGGCTTTGCAGAAGGTACAGCATTAAAACCATAAAAAGGGATGTATTTTGAACTGAGAATACCACATGCAGTACCAGTAAATATAGGATGCAGGATTCTTAGCAGAAAACAAGTCAATGTGATTGACCTGGTTTACCAGGTCACTGGTGGTAAGAAGTAGCCTCTCTAAGCTGACATTGGCCCACGTGAGAACCCTCCTTGATTTCACTGGGCATTTTTGTTCCATCATCAAGAAGTGTGGTACCATCACCCTTCCCTTGAATGGCATTGTGTTGAGAAGTTGCAAAAGGTGGTGCTCAGGACATCCCTCTTACAGAGCATACAAGACAGTGTGCAGCGTTTTAGGTCACCCCTCACAAGGAATAGAAAAATAATGCCTTAAAATAACGACTGCCAAGGTGCCTAAAAAGGTTCAGATAAAGTTCACTACAAAAAATGCTTACAATGGGGAAATTGGAAAGATGGAAAAAAAGACAAGGGAAAGTAAAGCGGGAGATAGTTGGAAGAGAAGGGAATTGTGTGGATTCGGTACCCCCCCCCCCCCAATAGAAAACATGAAACGATACTTATGAATCTGTGAGAGCCAAACATCCTGGAAAAGGGATTGTTTTCATAGAGCTGTTGTCCAGGATCCCTGTTTTTAGTACCCAGATTACAGTCCTTATCCAGACAGATGCTATAGATGTTGTTGTAGTGGCTCCAGAGCAGATACACTTAAAGCGGAGCAACGGCCAGTCATTAATATTCCACTGCCCCCATGCAAAACAAGACATGTATCAGGCTGAATCAAGTTATGTGTATGTTTTTTTGTTAACCATGTGTCTATGATTAACCAGGGATGTACTGTATTGAAGATCATACTCTAATTGTGTATTGAACTCCCTTTTCCACCCAATACTGCTCTCCAAGTGTGCCCCTTCACCCTGTGATTTGAAACAACTCTTAGTGATATGCCACATAACAAAACAACTATAGAGTCAAAATTAATAAAAACAGTCACCTTCTTTGGTAGAAGTTTGAGAAAAAAAAGAGAGAAAAGAGAGGCCACTATTGAAACAGAGACATTTGCAATTGTATGGTATGGCAAAGACCCATGTCGTATGCACAGGTGATTGGAGTGGGAAGTTAGAATGTCCTCCACATCTGATCCTGCCCTCGATCACCTGCATATAAGAGAAGAAGAAGCTTTTCGCAACTAAGGCTGGATGAACCAGACCTGTCCCTTCGAAAATTCTTTGAATAGTCAAAGAATGAAAGTACCGGGCCATATAGAAATGTCCATAAGAACTACAACCTGTGACTGACCATCGGTTGGACCAATCTTGCTTTTAGGAGTATTAGGAAATCTATAAGCGCGACCATTGCCATACCATGGGGGTATAAAAGATTTATGCAATACAGCATATAAAAATATTTGTGTGTCCTGAAGAAGGCCAGTACAACAACTCAGAAATGACATCAGGGATGGTGTCTCATTACGAAATGGGGTGAAAAACATGTCAACAATCTTGTAAGACTGTAATAATAAGTCTTGTTGTGTCTTGTACTTTTTGATGGAACAGTGGTCTCTGTAGGGGTTGAGACTAATACAACAGAGAGTGATGACCATCTTGAAAATTGAACAAACAGATCATTCATTTTTCCTCTACGATTCCAAAATTACTTTTGCACTGTTCCCTTCACCCTATCAAATGGTTTGTTTGTGGTTTATCATTATGATGGCTTGTCTTAATTAGTAAATTGAGATTCTTGTGTATATAAGTGTTTTAATTATTGGTATCGTACAATCACACTGTGTGCGATGGTGAAAATATATGTATTAAAATCGGTTTTTATGTGAAAAATAAATTGTAAATGTTTTGAAATATCGTCTCAGTTATGCTTCATGGCGGGGAAATGTAGAAGTATAGTGTTTTGCTAATCAGTTAAAATAACATGGAAAGAGAGAGGGGTAACCAGTTTTTCCGTTTTGAGTGCCTAATCTGTAATTTTTCCTGTTTTAAAATCGGTCCCCCGACAACAAAAAAAGAGGGTTATACCCAATTCTTAATTCGGGTGATATTAGGAGAAATGATTAGTGATGCAGTGGAGGTGAGACGAAAAGAAAGAGGAAGAAGCAGGTGAGGAGGTGAAAAGACTAACAAAGAGAAGTAGAGGAGCAATTAGGGAGAGGGAGCAGTCAAATGGTATAAAGGGGAGCAGGTTGAGCAGAGTAGAGCTTAGTGAATCGTTGAGGAGGAAAGGAAGGGAAGGGAAATACAGAGAAAGAAGAGGTGAGTGCCAGAAAAGAGCAGAGCGATAGTGACCAGTACAGAGCTGTACAAAGGGGAGGGCAGATGGAGAGAGAGGGCTGGTTATGAAGCAAGCCTCTACAAAGTGTCTGAGCTTGATGGAGGTCTCTTGCTGACCAAAAAGGGGTTAACAACTCCAGGGTCCACTGCGATTCTGCAAAGGATCTTAAAGTGGCTATTGTTTTGCCCCTGTCTAGATGACCCAAAGCACAAGGCGTTGTGGGGGAGCCGAGGATTAGAAGGGCAGAATCTGGAAAACCTCTACAAAAAAAGATACATTCTGAGAACATTTGCAAATGCCAAGCAAGAGTAAACAACCAAGGAAGAACAAAGACTAAGAGACCGTCCACAGGGAAAGCAGAATGTAAGGGAGGGAGGGAAGGATGTTCCGAGGGCCAGAGTCCTAAAGAAGTCTAAATTGTTTAACCTCTGTTAATTACCTCAGTCAAACCTAATTATTAAATGTTTCCATTTGTACACTAAAGATCCATGAACTAGAGACCTTGCTTTCGAGTCTTCTCTTGAGACCTCGAACTGTGATGCTGGGCTGCCCAAAAGTGGATACCCTCCATCTTTGGGTCTAACTTAACAATTCAGACCCAACACAGGCCTCACAGGTGGTCAACAGCTGTGCGAAATGAGTACCCCAAGCTTTTGCATTGGGCAGTATCCCTCCAGGGATTGAATACAGACATCCAACAAAAGACTACATTCGAGAAATCCAGTGATGATTCCCTGAGGAGAAGCTTTCACTTAAAAGTGGTAATCTACACTTGTGTAGCTCGGGAAAGTTACAGAATGTTATCTGCAGAGATGTACTCTCCAGAGGTTTCTGATTTTGTATAAAGCGAAGGACGTTTCAAAAAGAAAGTGTCCCTGCTTAACAAAGACACTTCCTCCTTATACTCTGTTGTTCAAAGGAGAAGCCAATTGTTGCACCTGAAGTGACTTCTGGCTTAGGCAGTAAGCAAATGTGCTGACAACAACCCTCTGAGCATTAGCAGTCAGAGATAAAAACGGTCGAGAAATAATTGAAGCAGAACTCCGCTGTGAAAAGGAAGATGTGGAGTAGAACGTCTGCAGTACATGGCAAAGAGAGAGAACAGGACCTGAGTCACCAAGAACAGCCCACACTTCTCAGGGGCCATTGGATTCAGACCCTCTAAAACCACTCCTGGAAAGGCAACTGGCGATGTGTTCAGCGATGGAAACCAAAGCCACGGCAGCAGACTGGAAAGCCTGTGCCCATGGACAAGGTTGTTACGAGAGGGCTGAGCTGGGAGCGTGTGCCTCCAACACCAAAGAGGTGACAGAGTGTCCCAAATGAACAACCAGGGAAAAGCAATAAAAGAAGGCTGAGGGGCCATGAGATTTAAAGGAAGTTAATGAGGTGGGAATGTAGAGAAGAAACTGGAAACACGCAAAAGGTGAATTGTAGATTGGCGAGTAAGGGTTCTAAAATGTCAAAAGCTGAGGACAGTTGTGCTGACAAAGCTAGGCAAATCTAAGATTAATTGCATATTTGGAGTTCTGGTTCTAAAACACCAACGACCTACCGGAGCAGTGCTGAAAAAACCAAGAGACTACAAGATGAATTGCACAATGAGAATTTTAGTTCTAACAGCGCAGCATAGTGGCACAGTCAGCACCAAAGAGCCTGTGTTGAGACTGTTGATTCTAACACTTCAAGCCTCTAATTATTTTGTCCAGACAAAAAGTGTGTCTAGGAATAATATAGAGAAATAACTGACTTGAACATCTCAGGACCATAACGTATTAAAGGTAGGAAGCAGAAAAAAACAGTATAGAATTGCATGTTGGAACTTGTGGTTCAGAACCTCCCAGAGAACGCTATGGAGTCACTGACGAGACAGAAAAGCCTGCAGGATGTCACAAAATGGCAAAAGTGTCTCTGAAACACCTACTAAAGCAAATCACCTAAGGACACAATGGTGTGGGACAGCGATAGGGATGACAACATCGCTAAAAGCTCATGACTGAAAAATTAGACTACTTGGAGAAACTACAGAAAAGATCATGGCAACTTTTAAATACAAGAGAGATAGAGGCAGTGGTACAACTATCCCTGAAACCATAGTGTATCAAGAAAGTAAAAGCATGTTCAACTTTATAAATCAATTGTGATATAACGTGTACAATGTTGCATACCTTAATCACTGGCATCCATGCTGTGTACAGACCAAAAACACCAGCAGACAAAAGGTAAAACGTCACGGTAGCCTTCCAGATACAAAGGTGGGTGTGCTCTCAAATGTGGAAACTGTATAGCAGTTTCCTCGTGTTACCTTTCTTTAGGAAGCCATTGGCTCTAGGAAGAAAGTTAATGTAATACAGATGTCAACTAGCACGTGTGGCTTTATCAATGCCAAATGGCAAGGATCAGGAAAAGTATAATATTAATCTGTAACATATCAGAAGATTGAGGCTAAAATGATAGGTATGTCTGAGCAGTAGTATTGCTTTTTTCTATTCAAAACTGGTGAAAACCCTTCATACACCACATCCTTATGTTTTAATATGCCAACTTGTCCATTTTAATTTTTGTTTTCATTTTCTCAGAAACAAACCAGTTGCACAGATGCCTGAACACTGATGTAAGACATGTCACAGTATTAATCAGGAAAGCCATCTAAAACCCTACACTACCTAGCAGCAATAAGGTTTACTTTTAATAAATTGAGCCTCATGTTAAAACTCAATGGCATTTCCAATGTTTAATCATATCTGGTGGCAGCATCCTAGGGTACTACAAATTGGATGCTGGGTACCAATAATTATAAAGCAAATGTTTCCAAAGTATGTAATATTGTTAGAAACAACATTAAAGCCATATTTATTTGAGCACAAATAAAGTCACGAAGCTTCACTTATCAGGCGTGATGAGTCAAATGCTGGGAAAGGAGCTCATCGTTTAACATCCATAACAGCTGACTTCAACCCAAGGAAGGTATTTGTGCCGCCAAGTGACTGTTTCACATTTCACTGCACGTGACGGGGAAATTCTAAGGTTGGACCGCACTCAAAACAGACCCACAGAGTCTGTTCAGCATTAGGTGATTTGGGCAAGGGAATTAATTGCAGTCATGTTCCTCTATTATGGAGAGAAGGAAATAGGTGAAGTTGAGCCAGCTTGAGTGCTCAGGGACAGGAATGATCTCTTCCGCCATGTTGAAAACTCCCTACACGCTCAGTTGTTGCCAAACAGCGACTCCACCAGGAGCAAGGCACTCCAGTAGAGTTATGATCAGATTCTAGCAGAGGCTTTGAAGAGACTAACCCCAAGCTACGATGGAGTGTGGAAACCCCATCTGGCCATTCACTGTTAGAGTTGTTGATAGTTCAAAGCCTACATCCTTAGGGGCGTAGATAGCCAACGAGGGAGGAAGAGAGACGAATATTGCTTAAATAACAACGTTATTACTAGCTTAAATAACTAGGAGCTTTGCTGCATGTAAGGAGCAGCTACCAAGACACCCAACTACCTATAGAGAGACAGTGTGATTAGAGGTGTCTCAGTTAACTGTAGCATGCGGGTGGAGAAAGGGGAAGAGAAAACATGCGTGTGTGGTTCTCTTGGGTAGAGTCTACAACTTCCAGAACTGCAGAAGCATTACTTCTACCAACTGCTCTTGATAAACAGCACCAAAAAGACATCAAGGCACTGGTTCATGCTACTCGGCTGCCATTCGAAACACCATCAAACAATGAGGCAACTTCCTGCAACGGACCTCTACATGTGCCTTCAAGCGCTGCTTTGGATGCCAAACCACCCTAATGAGCCAGTCAAACCTACCTGCATTGAAGCAGTCAAAGCCTAATCAAGCACTGTTTGGCCATTCATTTGAAGACCTATGCCCTGACCACAGATCATGCAACTGCTGCCTGAACAAATGCAAATCAATTAGCAGAATACTGTCTGAACACTGTTAGCTCATTAGCAAAGAAACTAAGGTATAAAATATATGAGCTAGGTATTGCCCCAGTCATCTTGCTTGATAGCCTTAAGCTCCAGACAGGGAAACATGCCAGATCCCCTTCTCTCCAACTTGGCCAAATACATGTAAAATGTCTACTTATAAGTTTTTCCCCTTTGTGACCAAATGGCCTATTTTTAATAACACTCCTGCAACTAAATTCCGAACTAAGGAGCCTATATATATATATATATTGTTCTCAAAGGATGTCTGTGAATTGGAGACTGGGCATCAGATAAGTATTAATATTCTATGATGGTCCCAAACCTGACAATATGGGAGAGAGAACATTACCTCCAGAAACTGCAATATGACTGCCCTAGGACCAATGTCCTCAAATCTAAATCATGTGGCTTTTCAAATCATGTATACGATTCATGGTTAGAAACATTTTAATGTTGGGGTTAATGCTGTAAAAAAACCTTTAAAAATATATTTTTTGTTATTATAGTTTGGTTTATAATAAAACCTTTCACAAGTATACACACATATAATACACAATTACATAATATTAAACATTTAAGACACAAGTTGATAATAACAATTCCTAATTCAAAATGTATTTGCAATTTGTTAAAATTGAATAAAATCTTTACAAAAGTTAAAACTGCTATAGATAATGAAATCTGTTCAGCCATAAGAAATCTTTCACACAAAGTTCTTTCTGCAGGCTTTCCTCATTATGTACAAATGTAATGAACCATTGGTTACGCTTACAGTATAAAATAGGAGAACGTGTTTTAAGATTTCAATATAGATTTTTCAAAAACGACACTATCTATCTGCTCTTGGAATATATTTATGGTGACTAAACTTTCATTGAGAATACATTTGTTTTTACTTGAATAAAGTAATTCTTAAATACTCGGGACAGGTATCAAAGGAAATAGCAGGAGATCTCATTAAAAGGTTTCACTTAGAGAGGCCGCAAACGGCACTGAGCTCTAAAGTTCCGTCTTCCGTGCCCTGCAATGTTGAAATGTATCACAATAGCACTAAACATGGACATCGAACTACGAAAGTGACGCCAGAGCTGTCAGAAGGGGTCAGGTGGCTGCCAGCTGAAAATCACTAAATTTCGTGGTCTGAGCATGGAGAAATTGCCTGCGGCCTGTACACTGAGGGACGTAACTCACGCCATGCATGAAGGTTGCTGCGACATACGAGACATCGTCACATTCTATGTTTCCCCCGGCACGGCTGGTCCCTGTAATGGTGAAGTGCTGTTCTCTTCTACTCTTGCGACCTATGGGGACAACTTGGGAGACCTGCGTGAACACTGACGGAGGACACTGGGACCATGCTGGGTCCACTGCCCACCACTGCAGTCTGAGACACAGAGGACAGGCAGCATACGTCCCGAATAGAATATAGCTGGTGAGCCGACACCTCATCCCACGCCGCAACAATGAAGTTGGGCGGCGCAGGGGCTGGGGATTGCTTTTAGCACCCAGCAAGCGCTTCCAGTGCAGGAGGATTTCATCTGAAGCACAGAGCAGCAGGGATGGTAACAGGTGAAGGCCATCACACCCAAGTATGGGTAATGCCGCAGGGGCGCCCAAGGCGAGGCAGGGTAACTGGTGTTACCATCAGCAGGCCAGGAGAGGGGCAGCCCAATCCCCCCCACCCCCTGTCTGCTCCTCTCCTCTCTCTAACTGCAGAGGCACACAGTCTCTGCCACACAAAGCTGAGGAAGGGTGGGGTGTGAACAATCACCTCACCCTTCTTCCAAACAGCAAGGTGCTAAGCACCAAGGAAACCAACTGTCAGGCAGGGCCCAGGTTCAAAGACCTGTCCCTCCCAGGGGGCCAGACAGTCGGCTATCCGGCCAGGGGCTGAAACACCAGCCCCCACTACTATACACATCAAAGACCCAGGGATCCCCTGGGCCTTATAAATAAGAGCAGCATGCTCCGAGAAAACACAATCTGTTTGTGGACCCTGAACGGGGACCCAAACAAACAGGAGGTTCACTGTTTACTCAGTGCCTTCCAACCTTTGCTTGTTTACCACAGAACCCTCCCACCCTACAAAAATAAGAGAGAAGAACAAAGTAAAAGAGGTACAAGGCACTGTACGGTGCCTACAACAAGTCGTGGGACATGAGAAGGCGGCACGGGCCAGAGGGGGTAACCTCAGGACCCGTTGACCAAAAGTTTGTTACTATTATGATATGTGATTATTGTTATCTCCATAACCATATCTGTACAATAAAAACCTACGGCCTTTTATTGCCAACACTTGACAAACATTGTGTGAGCCAAGTTATTCTGGGTGGGGGTAAGGGGTAGGCCAATACAATGCATGCATATGGGTGCAACAGTTACTGCAGTACGCCCAGGCAGATGCAACCTCTGACAATCTGAACACCGTAGAGGGGTGCAATTCCACTAAATCTGACCAGTGCTGACCACCTAAATATGGGAAATCTACAGATGGGTGTGGTCATAAAGGGTATGCACTGAACTTGGGGGACAGATTGCAGTGGATAATCCCAACCTGACTTACTGACAAGTAATGGACTAGTTAGAGGAAGCTTTGTTTGATCTGTAACCTGGGAGGTCTCTTCTTGGTCCCCTTAATCTCTCCCAAGCCAAACCCAAGTCCTGTAGTGAGGGGCGCAGAGCACGAGGCACATAAGCTTATGAGAACTGTCATTCAAGGAATTCTGAGCAAGCTTTGAAGTGGCCAATTGCAGCTGCGCTCAGTTAGGATAACTGGTCTGGGACTACCTCTTCGACAGTGTGATTCCTGGTACAATTGGGCGATAAAGAGAGCTAGATTATGCAATTGTACTCGCCCATTGAACACCACTCTACAGGGGAGTCTGTGCACAAAATTGCCAACATCATATGTTGGACCCTAACACAGCAGCACTATTGAATAGTTTCTGCAGGGCCCCAGACAGAATTGCAGTGAACAATACACAAGGCTCTTCTACAGCCTTGGAGGATGACCAGGAGGGATCCACAAAAGCAGACATGCGTTTGCTACTAGAAGAGATTAGGTCCATCAAAAATGCCTCATCAGTAGTGATATCGGAATTGAAGGGCATAGTAGAGAAGGTAGAGGAGAAGCTGAAAAATTTGGAAAATAATCAACTAGCGTCTGACCATGCTGAAATTAAAGTGAAAGGACGCATGCAGGACTTGGAGCAAAGAGAGGGAGACCTTGCCCTGAAAGTTGATGCTCTTGAGAACAGAGAGAGATGTTCCAACATTAGAATCATGGGACTAAAATAACTGCAAGGCGAATGCAACCTCACCCTACAACATTGGGTGAAAACACTGATTAACAGCCTTTTTGATGTACCACTCACTGCATAAATATAATTTGACAGAATCCATCAAGTGGGGGTCCTCCCAACGACCCACGATCGGTCATTGCAAAATGCCATTATTACAAGCAAAAGGCAGACCTCATACAGAAGGGTCAGAGAAAAAGATCTGTTACTTTTGGAAGAGTCACAAATTCGAAGCCAGCTTGCACAAAGCCAAACAGAGGGCTTGCCCATAAAGCGGCCAACCTGCAGCCACAAGAACATTCTGCAGATTCAAGACTCTGAACTAACACGCTTCTCTATGGCTTTAACTTTACAACGTTGGCAAAGTTGACTCTGACTGAGCACATTACTTAGCAATCCCTTTGACCCTGGTTGTCATATGTATCTTTTGAATGAGTGCTCTGTGCATCGTTTTTGAAGATACTGACAAATGCTACTTTGCTTTTTTCTTTTTCTTTGCCTTAGCGGCCCAAGTATCTCAGGGCATCTCTGGTCTGGGAATCTCACAATCTTCACCGGCATGATGGTGGGACGTGGCAAGTTTCTAGTGGAATTGGGACAACAAAGGACATTCTGGAAAAGTCTAATACTCTTTTGGGAAATGGGCTTGAGAGGCTTGAAATGGGATCATATCTTTTTAGTGGGGTCGGACAGAACATGGATAATATGGATGCCATTGAGAGGTAACAATAACAGGCATAGAAAAGGTATTGATGCACCTTAAGGGAATCAAAGTGGGGTTTGTGAACGTGAAGGGGCACAACTCACTGCAGTAACGATCAATGGTAGTATGAGAGTTTAAACAGTCCAGGCTAGATATTCTCTTTCTGCAGGAGATCAAATTTAAAGCAGGGGAAGAATGTATGCTGAGAGGAAGAGGGATGGGAAAAACGTTCTGGTCCTCTGGCCCCTTCAGAAATGCTGGAGTGGGAATAATGGTCCAGAACACCCTCAGGCTGGAAGTCTCACAGGACAACAGAGGAATGGAAAGGGATTGCTGGCAGTGAACAGCAACCTTCAAAACGGCCTTCTAATGTTATGGAGCCAAAATGGGGGACAAAATGAGGGTGAAGGGGGTGTAGTTTGGACTGCGCTGACAAAGGTTGTTGAATGGGTGGAATCTGGTGAATGGGCAGCGTTTGGCAAAGGTGGAGTAAAGTTGGGGGGCCACGTGCGCTTATTTGAGCATACAGCAACAGAAAGCCTAAATCCGCCACTGCCAAGCAGCCAAACAAGCAAACCAGCTAAGATCCAAGAAACTTCACAAAGCAGTGAGAAATCCAACAACCCAAGAGGGGCTGAGAAGTCAACGAGCTCACACGGAGCAGATATCCGAGATGCCCCAGAAAAGGGTGAAAGCTATTTTACTTCAAGAAAGCACAGGCAAACCAGATCAGAAAATAACTTGTTATCCCAGATGAGGAGAATGCATACAGAGACTTTGGACAATCCTGAAATGGGAATCGCCTAACCAGGCAGTTTGCCTGGAGAAAGGAATAAGGAGATTTGGGTGGTAGCCCGGAATAAGCATGACACGGGATTAGAGAGAAACATGCAGAGACTTGGAACTATACAACCTGGCACATGGCCTGACGCAGACCCGAGATATCTGTGTGCAGGTCAGCAAAACCGCCACCATTACACAGGTTAAGGGGGAGTCTTTCACCAGTCTACTTTTACTTTGGTGTTTTGTATTAGTGGTAGGGATTCTAGAGTAGACTAGGTTTGGTTAAAAAAAAAGGTCTGGGAGCCCCTCCACCGAGAACAAACAGCCAAATAACCGGTTCTCTGGGAAGGTGCCCACTTGGGAGGGTCTATAACCACGTTTTAGCTCACTGTATGTTTCACAGAGGAGAAATATCAATTTGCATATCAGTTTGGTCCCACCCACTTGGGCAGCCCAGCAACGAAATCGGCTGCCAGATGTTTCTCTTTTTTGATAACCTTTTTTAAAGGATAGCTACATCTTCCTCATGTAATGGGCCTGGATGGGCCGGCCCGAGTTACTGCTTGGTAGTAACTAAATAACAAGAGGGCCAGTCCGCCCCGCCCTCTCCTCTGCCCTGCCCTGCTCACTGCTGTTAAGGGGTTGGCCTGACCGGCCCCGTTATGGTGGTTGAGCCCTAGGATGCAGGGCAGCCCACCAGGCGATGATGCAGCCGGTAGCAGAGGGGCTGAAATAACCACACAGACACAAGTGATTAGTGCTGCTGAACTGTCGAGCTGGAAACTGCGCAGCCCTTTCATTAGCATGGTCACAGTACATGTGACCATTCACCATGTGACTCAGCATGCACCATTTTGGTGTTGTGTTGAGGTGACACCATCCGCCACCTTTGTGACACCAAGTCATCAACACCCAGGCTGCAGAGCAACCATTTGACATGGGTGGCAATCACACATAACTCACATCACTCACATTCAGCTGGCCCAGATGCGGATCTAGCGCACCAGTCTGCAGTGCACTTTCTGCAGCAGGAGAGAGGGGCGGCAAGCAGGAGCACGAACCGACAGCCACTCGAGCCTCAAAGTAGGCTCCTCCAGGTTACATGGGTTAGTACTTGTGATGTCGGGACAGCTCGGGGGATGATGGCCGTCCGGCAGCCACACGGACACAGGGTGTCCCCCCCAGGGACAATAGAGACAAGGGAGGCATATCGGCTTCAGCTAACGTCCTCTTTATTCCCATTATATACTGGAACTTCCTTCTCCTCCCCTCGCCCGCCTCCCTAACCCCAATGTCACTTCCCCGGGGATACGGCCCCAACACAAACCATCTCACACAACAACAAGGCAGGTCTAGTCAGTCGCCCTCATGACGTGACATCTCCCCCTTTTTAAGATAACAGGTCACTCACAAATTTGTCAGTCCATTTCCTCAATCAGTCTCAGAGGCTTCATGCGACATCTCTGAGGAAGGTGAGTCACCGGCAGGGGCAAGGCCTCTCACCCACTGCCGTCTTCTGCTTCTGACTGCTCCCCATCTCCAAGGTAGGATTCATCTGAATGTCTCATCAAGACTGTCACAAGTTTGTTCCCACACTAGGGCCGGTGAGGTGCCAACCTTCTAGAAGTGGGATGAGTTTGGCTGTATTCATGGTGCCTTTCTTGTGGGTCACTATCAGATGGTCGGGAGCAAAGGTGGCATCTTCCTTTCGACGCTTTGGTTGACGGACCAGTACTTGGTCTCCTAGCTCGATGAGGCAGTCCTGAGCCCACCTGCGGGTATCAGCTTGATCCTTCATCTTGCTCTTTTCTTCATGATCTTTGTCTCTCGCCAGCTGTTCGAGCGGCGTCGGCCGCCTCCCTAACAGCCCCAACACAAACCCTCCCATACAATAACAAGGCAGGGCTAGTCAGTCACCATCACGACATGACAGTTATAATTTTGTTTTAGTGTTGCACTAGTTAGAGTTGAAAGAAGCCGAGGTCGCCAGAGCACATATTGCATGTGTTATTAAAGACAATTCTAGTGTATATAATATATACCGAATGTGTAAAAGACAAGTGCACACACTTGCAGAGGCAAATGTGACCTGGCGTTGCCGTGAGATTGTTAATTTGGTGCACTTAGCAGAAAGGTCATCAGAAAGCGCCTCGAAGTGTCCCAAGGGCATGCAAAGCACTTTGAAGTTTCGATTAACGATATAATCTGCAATAGTGTAAACTCGAATTTTGAAATGAGAGGTGGCCAGTGTCAATCCCTCCCCATGCATTGGAGTGGAATGCGGCACCCAGGTTGCCGCAGAACTATTCACAATGCTCAAAGTCCACATGACCCCTTGAGGACTCTCTTCCATGTGTGTAGAATTTTACAATCGGCTACGTCTGAAATGAGTCCCCCGGGGCAATGGTTATTGCATCCTTGCACACACGCGACGTGTCTGTCTCTCAAATATAAAGCATCTCGACTACTCTCCCTAAAAGATGCAAAACGGTTTCCAGCATGTGGGCAGGCATGGGCATTAAAAGCAGGCAGGGCAGGGGTTTCAACTCGTCACAGAGACGATGGGAGTAAGCAAGCCCATTATGTATCCTCGCCAGTTTCCAGTTCTTTAGCGCATGTATCCTGTTGAGAAGGGCATTGCAGTGACTTGGGAAATTGCCGACCTGGTGCAAAATGGCTAGTCCCACGATATGAATACCTTCCAGATGGGAGGGCCTCGAAAGAAAAAATGATGGGACATCACGAAATGATCGATTTTCTTTCTAATACTAGCTTGTTAAAAAATATAAATGTAAAATGAATGTTTAGGCTGGTATTTAATAAAAGCAATTTTCTAGCAATAACTTAAGTGCAAAGGTTTTGTAATATTTGTCTCAACGTTTACCTTGAAACCTTATAACCTTAATAAAAATGTTAAAATGTGGTACTCAAGTGTATCTTGCCACCTAGATATTTATCATATCTACCACCTTCCCATGTGCGGTATCATTGGCCAGTCCAGGCTCATCAGCCGACAGAACTTACGACTCCTGGACCTGCATGTTTGCTATTCCCATTACTGGCTGGCATGCACCTACACGTCCCAGCATGCTAAAGGCTTTGGTCGAATGACCAGGCCTGACTGAAGACGATTCTTATGGCAAGAGTTCACTTCACAGTTACTGCTTCACTGGAGGAGCCCCAAGGATATCCCAGATGACGTAGCCTTTCTGCAGGTCTTCCGCACGTATCATTCTGGGGTCTGGAAGGATGCTCAATAATGCTTTCCCTTTCTACATAAGGATTTGCCAGTTTACAGCTCCCAGTTGTGTGGGCAATTCATAAAGATACCAGTTCTGGAGCTCGGGTCGTAACCATTTTGCTACACTGTGTGATCTCGGGGGCCTAGTAGAGAAATCTATGATTAGACAATAGGTTACAGTTTCAAATCCCTGCAGAGCTAACTCAACCTTACACCAGAGCCCGATTAAATGAATACTTTTTAGGTGAGTGACAGCAACATCTGCTTGACAAGACCCAGTCACAAATTGGATAAGCCAGGATTGGAACGCTAAATGAAGAACACGGTTTACTATTTTATTATCATGTGCACTATAAATAGCTTTGTTTCAAGTAATTCTGAATGAAGAGGCACATCAATAATTCAGGGTGCAGCTCCTAAACAACCCTTCACCTGGTTGCGCCTTGTTTGTTTTCTCATGGCAGATCTGCTGTGCTGACTCACTTGGGGCATTTGACTTTAGACAAACATGCAAGAGCAGGTGTGCCCGGTGTGCATGGTTAGATTACGAGATACTGGGGCTCATTACGAGTATGGTGATGTGGGGGAAAAAGTGGCGGTACCGGAATTACCGGACTCGGATTGGGTATTTGAACCCATGCTGCTCAGTAGCCTTGTTTTCAAAACAAGTGCGTTGCCCCTGAGCTATCCTCCCCACTAAAAACATGTATTGGCAAAGCCAACAATTTTGGCTTGTGTAACAGTATCAAACAGGCGTTTGCCAGGCTCTGCGATCATATGCCTATGGACTTAAACCACTTTTCAGCTGGTTCCATTGTATGGCTAGATTGGCTGTCAAATGCCTATCCCTATCACAAAAGCCAAAACGCTGGCTTTCCCAATGCTTTTTTTCTTGGATACTGCGAATGGGGCAACATAATAAAAGTTATTTTATCAGTTGTGTTGTAACGTTTGAGCATAAATAAAACTGGCAAGGTACTTTCTGGTGTCATCATTTGGCTGTACTGCTTATTTAAATACAAATCTATTTTCATTACTGGTGGCAACAAGCAGACATGGCTTTAGTCTAGTTCTGTAAAATAAGTATAGGATTTAGCTGTGTGATAATGTTTACACAAAACTTTACATGCAATAAACACCATTAACCCACCATAAGTAGCATTTTCTGTAAAGTCTTGAAATGACGCTTTTCATGGATTAAGGTGTTTGAGGGCCCCTTTTTTTTTTTTTAGGTGAGGGGCGGGCCAATTCTTTTTTGTGACCGAGTCTATTTCTTGAACCAGTCCGACCCTGCTGGAGAGCCGCAAAATGTGTACAGCAGGGGTCTTTGTGTAATCTCCTTCCCCATAAATGGGTGAGGGGGCGGGGTCTATAGGCACATGTGCATGACAAGACTTGTAATCATGCATGCAGGTTTTAAGATGGTACAGCTCACAGCTTCCCTGTGCTTTGCCCAAATAGATGCCCCAAGTGTGAGAGTCACTTGTGGAACGTTTCAAATGTGGAAGGCTGATGCACGCAGCATAGCTTAGTGCAGTTAGGCCAGTTTTCTCCAGACCCTAATAGGGAGGGTGCTCTGCACCAGAGCGGTAAGGGACCTCTCTGTGGGCTTCCTTCTGTTCGCAAATATCTAGTTGATCTCGGCTGGTTTTTGGCCTTCGATTCGGTGCTCTCTGGAGATAGCATAAGTGTCACGCACAGGCCCGCCATGACCTGCCTCAGATATTAGCCCCACCTCTTCGTCACTCGGACCCATCTAATACCTGCGCGGCCTGGGACTTTTGCTACACGGCCGCCACCACTCATGGTCGTCACCCGGGCTTCCCCACTAATGTAGTCCACGGCTGTCTCTTCAACTGGGCCGCCCTGCTCACAAACCCAGCGAATTCTGCCGTTCACCAAACAACATTAACCCGGCTGCTAGCTCAGGGGCAACAAGTTTGTCTTGAAAACAAGACAACGCAGCAAAACACAGGTTCAAATCCTGATCCCACGCTTATGAGCCAATCTCTGGTATTAAGTGCGTTATAAAAGAACAATTATAATTATACATGGCCCTGGCAACAAGGACTTATACTGCTATTTCCCTGCCACTCACATCCACCTAGCCTGCCTCTGACATACTCATCCCAGGTTACCAAGACTCTCTGCTCCACAGTGGTGGAAATGGAAAGGGTAATCCCACAAGGGCTGGGGTGGAGGTGGAGTTGCAAAGAGGCGGAGCTGGCAGTTAAACTCTGCTCAAAGGAAATGTTGAAAATAATAGTTTAAACATTTTGCAATTTCTTTCATGCTGCTTCTTTCCAAACTCCAAACTGTACATCAATTCCACTTGAAATCACTTCTATGGCAGTGACGCACCCAAAATACTATTGGTAATGCAGTGATTTTTAATACATTAAGGGATTCATAGACACGCTCTACAGTAGAAGGCTACCAGGGTAGCTCAGCAGGTTGAGAGGCCATTGGTGAGATGATATATATAAAAAATGGGTTGTTCATTGTATGAATTTTTTGAATTCCTTAAAGTGCTATAAAATGTGGTTGGCCGGTGGCTGGGTTGGGCTGGTCGCTTGCTTATATTCAAGGTGGAGGTGGGGTTATTTCTGCCCCTGTAGTTAAAATCAAAAGTTGGCACCCAAGAACCCACAGTTTAATTTCCTAATAACTGCTGTCAGCACAACAGAAGCATTTATTTTTGATGAAGCAGTTTGACAACCATATAACATCTTTATAAATATAAAACACAAAGGAAAGGGCACACAAAAAAGAAACGCATTTCAAAGAAAACTAGGGAATGCAAGTTTAAGCAGCCTTTAACTTTGGAAAATACTTTTCTTTTCCTATGAAAGTGTAAGACGCACATTTGGAAAACAGTGTGCCCAGCTTGTAGAAAGCCCAAGGCTCAGTAAAACCTTGTCAGGAAAGCCTGGTCAGGGCTGAGGAAGGTTGGGTCTGAGATCCGGGAAGACATCTGATGCCGGATCTCGGACCCAGCAAGAACCAGCCCATTGACCAGCGCTGCTGCTCCACCACTGCCAAGAGCTAGAGTACAGGACACCAGGCTACAGCCTTTCTTAAGAACTCATTTGTTATTCCATTTGCACTTTATATATATTTTGTATCGCCTTTTCATCCCGCTATGTAGCTTTAATTCACCTTTCCATGACGTAGATGAGAACAGTGTATAAAATAGCTGGTGAATTGTATTGCCCAGCCCATCTCGCCCATCTCAGCTTGCTATAGACCATCCCCCTGGTACATTTGTCACTTAGCATTTGCTCTGAGTCAGGGCAGGCATGAGTAGTTCTAATAGATCCTTACCCCCCATCTGTCGTGTTCCATAGACTAGATATTTTATTTTGCTCTGGGGTAGCTTAAGTAGAAGGTTATTAAGCATTTTGCAGTGCCATGACATTAGTTGTAGGGTACCTGATCTGCTATGAAACCTACACAAGCCTGAGAGCTAGGCAATTCCATCAGTCAGTCAGTTTGGGGCATAGTTTATTTTGGACTACTAACGTACAGCAGTATTTTGTTTGCATGTACCAACATTAAATGTGATCCCATCTAATTTGTTTCTGTGTCTGAGTCTTTGTCTTTCACACATTATAGATGCAAATAGTTATATGACTGAGGAAAACAGGAGTGGGCTTCAGTGGAAATGCTGCATCCTAATGTTTGAGGTTATTACTCTGATCCGGACCCTTTCCAATTGTTTCTCAAACAAAAGTCCTATGAGCCTTCAAGGGTATTCTCTGATATTCCACGCACTAGCAAGGTCGTCCAGAGAGACTGAATCTAAAGGCCTCTTTACAGCCTAGGTATACTACTCTAGTCTCAAACTGAATGTTCGCCCAAGCCTTCACCTGATTTAGTCTTTTGGTATTTTGTAAGGGGGACCATTTTCTACATGAAACTGCATATTATTTATACAAGAGAAGACTCACTTGAACAACAAGGGCAAATGGACAAACTGGTAGAGGAGAAAGTATCTGCGAGGCAGAGAGAGACAGGGGATACTGACAGGATATTGAACATTACGGAATCGGAGTTAAGGAATAAGTGAAATATTGGGAGAGACGAAGGTGGAGCAACATCAGTGGAAGGGGAAAGATCCAGAAGGAAAGAATCAGGAAGTTAGAGGTGAGACCCAAAGAAAAGGGAGTGTGAATGAAAGGAAGAAAGATGTTTTGATCCTACTGATGCTCCCTAAGAACAAATATCAAGTCCTGGATGATGTGACAACAAGGATGTAAACTCAAAAGGTGCAAAAGAAACACTCAGAAGTGGGATTTCAGAGTCAGATGTGAATAATGAGGAAAAAGGAAAAGATAAAAAAGCAAGATGTGGAAATTGGGAGTGTTTAATTCATTCGAGATAAAGGACCACTAAGACATTGATTTAGATGGAACATCATCTTTAATATCTGGAAGCATTAGTCGAGGACCAGAATCAAAATGTGGACAAAATCAGGTGGAGATATTTATGAAAAGTTCTAGGTAGGTTTGGGCTTCTGATCAAAGAAGTTGTCTCTCTTATGGCTGCAACCCCGGCTAAAGGGAAGACTTCAAATTATATGAAGATAGAAATATGGATCCGGCAAGCCAACCCAATGACAATAATCCTTTTTTTAACCCTATAAAGAGCAATTTCCCAAAGGATTTTATAAGCTCATGTGATATCCCCCTTTTAAATGCTGCATTATAACAAGAACATCTCCCAACTTTGCAAGGATGTTTGTCTACTGATCTTTAAATTATAAACAGCATTCAAAATGGTCAACAGAAACTGAAGACAAGTACAAACTGCCCAACATGATCCAAAAATTTGAGACATGTGGTTACTTATGGAATAGGGAAATAAGCAAAACCCACATTTAGAAATGACTATGTGAACAAATCAAACTAAGATATTCAATTTAATGTAAAAAAATACATTTCATGTTGAAAAATTGAAAATGAGAGAGAAAAGGTGGATTAGATCAAAACAGAAGTCTAATCCCAAACCCATAGTATGCTGCCATGTATCACAATCCTCTTTCCATGCACCAAAGTGTAAAATAAATTATGTTTAGTCTTAATGGGGGGGTCACACAGACGCACCACCCTGTGTCCCCAGCTCCCGCACAGTTTGAGCCACTTCCTTGTCCTAAGAAAGGGCTGTTGTATTCGTCTTCTCCCATTTCATTTGTGATTCCTCCCATCTAGTATCAGGAGTTTCCCAAAATCCGCTTTTCTTTAGCCCTTTTGCTTCCTTTTTGACCTATCCTGTTCCCAACACAATTTGGAAAACAGGTAAGTCAATAAGAAGGGAAGGTCATTTCTCATTTATATGTTCTGTCTACCACCATTCAACGTCGATAAAGAAATGACTATCAGTTGCATCCGACTATAAGCAGTAGGTCAACCAATAAACTCAATAACATTTGCAGTACCTCGAGAACCTGGGAAAACGTTACCAAAATATTAGGCAGAGTTTCAGTGTTCAAAGTTAACAGTAATAAGACTGAAAGTATCTCACAGAATGAGAAAGTTGTGAAAAGTGTTACGATTAGAAATATCAGATACATCGGCATCCTAATTACTATACATCTGGAGACACATGGGACAATGATCTGCAACTTTTGGCTCTCAAACTATGTTGTAAAACTCCTGTCAACCCTAGCCAGCATATTCAATGCACGGGTCCATGTGAGTCATAGTCTTAAACTTCCTAATAGCCGTAGATCGCAGACCCTCAAAATAGGTCAAACTGGTCTGAAATTAACAAAGGCATCAATAGCAAGTTCAAAGGATTGTCAAAATTTCAGATCTCTATGATTTGAAATGTGTCATAATGATGATCATCCTTCCAAAAATATAATTTCTCTTCACGTTCTTTAAATGGTACTTTCCAAGTCAAGTCAATGATGAACATGATGGAATGACCCAAATCGTGTATGCATGGAATGGTTGTAGGAACATATTGAGCTGGCCGATATTAAGAGGCAAAATCCAAAATGCTGAATACAATCTTCCAGAGTCTCTCAACTAGAATGCTACACTATCCAAATTAGGAAAATGGAGAAGTATCAGTTTGTGGAAAAATTAAGACTGCTAGCCAATACATACAATTACTAACTGTTCCAGCGGTAACATACACTCCTCTAGCATATCGGAAAGGTCAATGTTGGTCGATAATTCATAGGGTCACTTATGTCCCCCTTTTTAAATATCGGAATTACGACTGTTTGCTTCCAGGAATGAGGCGTAAGTCCCTATGACTTATTAATGGCCATTGAAAAGGCTAAACGTATCAGATGGAATGAGAGGTGTGCGCGGAATAAGAACAGTATCTAAGTTCCATCGATCACACAGGCCTATATGATGTGTCTTTGTAGACACGTTCTTCTCAACCTTGTTCCATTGCAGAGTCCCAGTGATGGTATAAGATTGCGTAGTAGCATAATTCCAGCACCTGCTTTCAGTTTTAGCTTGTGAAGAGGCATTCATCCTACAGTGTTTAGCTCTTTTAAAACGTTGAGCCAGTAATTGACTGTTGATGGACACTGGCACCCGCCGTGCCCTGTGTGAAGAGAAGTAGGGGTTAAAAAACTAACTTCCGAATGTTTGGGAGAGTGGAAGGTGAAATGGTAGATGTGGTTGAAGGGGGTGCACTTTGCCATTTGGACAGAAGATGTCAACCTAACACTGAGAAATTTCATCAGCTGAGTACGGAAACATACCTACGCATTTTATATATCTAGATTCCTAAAAGTAAGTTCCAGAAAAAATATGTACATATGTTTGAACACCCAAATTCATTAAAAAAAAGTTTAACTGCAAGGGTATGCAAGGACTATATATGAAGTCAATGAGCCTTTCAAAATACCTTCTGCTTCCAAGAAACTAATCTTGAGGAGGGTGGTCCCCAATGAAATGATATAAGAGATAAACTTGCAAGCCACTAATTGAGGCTAAAATACCCGAGGTATGAGATTACCCGGAATGAGATATGATTGGACAGTATACAAACACTGCATGGCCAGTTACAGGGCAATACTAGGTGATTCAAACACTTGTGCATTTACCAATTCATTCCAACCGTAACAATTGCAAGAGAAGAACATCATCAATTTTTCTTAATTACATTTTAAAAAATGGTTTAAAAGCAAGGTACCCCACCATGGCTCCTTAGACATTCAATTGGGAAGAAAAACCATAAGAAGGCACTCTATGGAATCAAGAAGTTGTAAGTGGATTAAAAGTTTGAGGAAAATCCTTTAGGATAATGCATGAACTCATCTCTTTTTCCAATCTGAAGACACGTCATGATTCTGTGCTCAGCAGTCTTTAGTGCTCACCAAAGAGAATATATACAATCATACAATTGAAAAAATACTAGCCAAATGTCATTGTTGCAGACATTAATGCAGAGGGCACCCAGGTGCAGGCTAGATGTCCAGGATTTGATGAGTACTGTGTATCTTTAGTTCTGACAATGAGCAACATCTTGGATGAAGAATTTCAGTTGGGTCATGATCTGATCATATTTTGAATCAAAAGTAAAGAGAAGACTTTTTATTTTAAGCAAATAAAGTATTAAGTAACAGGGTTTAAAGAAAAAGACACCTCCAGGGGTTTTCCAACATTGAATCTAGTTTTATTACGCTCAGCTTCTCTACATTCTCGGATACACCTTTCGCACAGCTTCTGACAGTTTGTTATTTTATATGAATGGTTTATCGTCCCCCGTCCACCGTAGGTGTCTGTCATTTTTATATGGTCAAACCATTGTTCTAGCCATCCTCTATGAATAGTGTGCTATGCTGCAAGCATCACCCTTTTTCTAACCTAGCAAAGGCTTTAAGACAAATACTACAAAACGCTTGGCCCTTTTTTATGTTTTATGAAAGGTGTCAGTTCTCTAGCACAATCAAAACACAGAGATATGTCAGAGCACATGTCAGATAAGAAATACAGAAATCACACAAACATTGCAATCTAAACGTAATCACACAAAAGACAGTCAGCACGCAAATAAACAGCGCCTGCTACCTTTTTTGACATATTTGCAAGGAACTTGTGGTTGGTCACCCTAAATTACCTGGGGGCAACCAGACGTGGACTCCCTGCTCACTGTGCTCAGAGAGGCACAGCTTCACCTCACTGATGAGGCCCAACAAGGCTGAAACACTTGTATGGGGTTGCTGGTGGTACTCTTGTTCAGAGAGGAATTGCCATAGCATTTCGGTGCTGGACTGCCCATGTGGGCGGGACAAAGACTGATATGCAAATGGATATTTCCCATCTGTGAAAGGTACAGTGAGCAAAAAGCATGTGCTGCAAACTCTCATCTCAGAACAGGTTATCATGCCATGTTCTTTCTGGAGAGGAGCGCCTGCTACCTTTTTTGATGCAAATAAACACCATCAGCCCTCAGAGCCAGAATAAGACATGTTCCCAAAAATCAAATAAAATAATTAAGTGTTCTTAAAGACTACCCCGGACCATTTATTCAGACGTTTCTGAAAACGGAAGCAACCATTTTGTTTTACATGTGTCCTCAGGGCAAAGGTGAAATATGATTAATGGAAGAGGCTTGGTCCCTAATTGATTTCCGAGCTGCTTTAAGGACTGGTTACAGGGAAAGGAATGTACCCACATTCAGATCAGACTCTTTGAATGGCACTACTCCAAATTTGCATAAACCTGATAGCTCTAAGACTGACAACTTTCATTCAATTTTCCCCTTAATTTTAGTGGTAAATCTCACTCAGCATATGGTTACATTTCCATAATGGTAACCATGACTTCTCTTTTAATGTACTGCCAGTCTCTAATTAAACAAACCTAGTGGGCAGACTTTAGATAATACCCACTAGTCGTGGCCCATGATATGCACCCTCAATGGAGGAACCCCCCACTAGGAAAACTCAATCTATTCCCCGCATGTAAACTAAATGAGCTATGAGTCTGTGCAGAGAGTGCTGCTGATGGACCATTGCTGGATGATTATCATCATCATCATTTAGAGTGCAAAGTTCTACAGGAATAGACACCATCTTGATTGTGTAAAGAATAACCCTTGTACCAAGGAATGGAGGGATGTAGAAGGGGAGAGTTTGAATGGAAGGAAGTAGTGGTTACTACTTTAGTAACAGGACACGAACACAATGATTTCAAGTTTCCGGATCAGCTTGCATTTCAAAATGGCAGCTATCACCACGTTTACCTCCATCACGTCCTGGGATCTTATACACTAGACCAGCCACCTCGTTCAGCAGTTGGACAGTAGATTGCACTCAAAGAAAAAGGGAATATGATAAAAGAAAGTGCACTGCACACTTCTAGATGCCGAAATGCTAATTTGAACAGAGATCCACATCTTCCCCTCCCCCCTTCGTGGTTGAGCAACCACCCAAAACATGGCTAGAAGACCTACAACTTCACAGGGCAGGTAAATGCTTTTTATGAGATTTTAGTTGGAAAATAAATCTGCAACAAAGCCTCCACATCTTTGATTAAATCTTTCATTCTTGCTACAGAGGGTTTACGTTTCAGATTCTTAATGCCAACAAGGAGCATGGCTGTTTTTCTTTCGGACCTTATTAAAACTCACTTAACCAAAATTAGGGCAAATCAAAACAACAAATATATGTATATTTTCACCGTTTGTACAGCAGGGCACGTTGCCTCAAAGCCACTTAAAAAATGTTGCCAGAACTGTGGAGAATGCATTTAATAGGTTCGTAGATTTACTAAGATAAAGTCGGCCAATGGGATGAACCCGCAAGGGAGAGGTTATGAGTAGATCCTATCCGGTAGGCAACATGGTTACCTCGTGTACTGAGAGAAGTTCTTGGTTTAGCAAATAGTCATGCTTTGTAAAAGGGTTTAGTCCCTATGTGGAAGTTAAATGGGGAAGTCCAACTTTGTTATGATATCAGTGGCTGTTATTGCAGGCAGGAGTACTGCTCAAAGTAGTTCATAGACGAATCAACGTGCCTGGATGAACCGTCATCTGCATTTGACTTTTTTTCCCAAAACCTGACAGTGAGCTATGATCTCAAAACACGCGGGGCCAGTTTCTGTAGGTACTTGGGTCTCTGTTTCTTATTAAGGCGTTATATGCAACACAAAGTAACCTGAATTGTATTTTGTTCAGACTGAAGCCAGATGAGAACCTTAAAGGGGTTATGTGTGCATGTTTTTTTCTGGTTGATGAAGAAGCTCGCTAACTGTAATCATGATTTTGGATCCATTTTGTTAAGGATTTCAATTAGGCGACAGACACCTTGGTCTCGGCCTAGTATGTAGCGCACAACGGAGATGCTTTTCTTCTCATCTTATGCAGATTCAATTTGAGATGGTACACAACTCGTATCACACCCCTTTTTAAAATACCCCGGGTCACCATGGACCATGAACCAGGCTGGTTGGTGAAATACAATATTTATTTATTTATTTTAAAATTCAAAAGAAATCATACAATTTTTAATATGGGGCAGCAATCACCAATGGGGTGATAATTACAATGAGAATGTAAGCAATGCACTTGGTTTAACCTTCTAGTGGAACATATATAAAACACCAGGGAATAGGAGCACTTTTGATTTAGGAAAGATAGCACCAAAGTTAAGATTTCCTGCTGCAATGTTCCCTCAACCCTCAAATAATCAATTCTGAGTGGATATAAAGAAGTAGCAGGTAATACGGAATAAGAAGCAGGAAACGGAATCAAAATCCGACCTTTCCTCCCCAAATAAAAGGGAAAAACAGATTTTAAACCCTTTGCAATGTTATGAAATGATACTTGGAAATGGACAAATAAATAATGAATGTGTGTTAAAAACCTTGAAACAAATACAATTCCTCACTGAACCAACAATGCAAAGATACTAACAATCACAAACAATGGATTACCAAGAGCATAAAGTTTGAAAAACGAGTGGAATGTTCAAAACGGATTTCAACCAAATGATACGTGTAAAAGTTGCATTTCCTTTCAATTTCCGTGTAAATTTACTCAAACGGTTTCTTTAAAAAACGGGTGAAATATTGCAAATCGTGATGCGGTTTTTAGTCTGGGGAACAGGGGTACATCACCGGGAAACTACAGAAGTGAAAGAATGGGGGTAGCAGCAGTTTTGAACAAGATTTTCAAGTTGAAATGGGGTTCAGTTTTCGGAAAACAAAGCGGTCAAAAGGAAGACTTCAGTTTTGAAAGAAAGGCAAATGTTACTTGAAATTAATTATCTAGACTATATTGTTAAAGAGGAACACAGTAAACACCACGGTTGATTCGCGAGGTCAACCTTACCACCCCAGTGCTCAACCCCAACAATAAAATATATGGAAGTGAGTTGGATTACTCGAAATATAACTAAGGGCTTACCATTTACACCAGACAAATATGCAAAGGGAGATGGCGCTAGCACTAGAATCAAGGGCAGGGTTGCACGGATAATTCTGACCATTTTAACAAGTTATCAGGATAAGGATAGGCTGGCTTAGAGTGTGGGATAAAGACAAATGCAAGACAAGATAGACTATGGATTTCAATGGGGTAGGGATTATACTTACAGTCCACTTTTAGTTTGGGATTTTTGGATCGTCAACAGGTTCTGGTCGCCACAAGGCAGCGCGCCTGGCAAAGGACAGATGGGCAAAAGACAGCTGGGCAAGGTCGGGTCACCGGATGGTAATTCTGGTCGCTTGTTGGCACAGGTACCACTGGATGCAGTTAGTGGGCAGCAATTGGTGGTATCCGGATGATTCCCAAAGACTAGCACAGCTTTCTCCCTTTGGTTATTTGGGATTTTAGAATTTAGGCCTTGCTGGAGGGTCAGCAATGCTTAGGCCATGTAGTTGGAATCTGGACTCAGCAGGATGAATGGAACAGGAACGCCAGCAAAGTAAAATCAGGAAGAATGTCTGTCTAGAGTCTTGTCAGGGACTCCTATTTATAATGCATAGTGACATCATCAAAGTATATGGCTGGGCAGGCTCAACTAACCACACCTCTAACCGACCGGATTGGTCTGGGTGCTAGTCCCCGCCTTGCTCTCAACTGGTTGGATTTCAAGGCAGAATGTCAGATTTATGATGTGAGTTTTACAATGTTCAAAAACCTCCCAACAGTTACTTTAGCTTTGATCCGATTTTGCCACAAATGTTACATTTAAAACAGTTGAAGTCTCTCCGTAACTTACATAAACAGGTTACATATTTTATGCAGAACATTCCACCCCAACTCTGAAATCTGTGAGACATTGTTTCGCCCTTCTAATACTTTTTGATAATTTTGAGTATGAAAGATTCAGCCCACAATTCTGAAACTTTGTACACATGTGTGGATTATCATAAGGGAGGAAAGTATGAAAATTCGCAATGGGATCATCGACACTTTTCTTATAATCCCCTATTCTTTGCCATTTCTTTACCCAAGGTGTCAGTTAATTCTACAATGTCTCAAATTATACCCCACAAAATCACCTTTAAACTGCAAAATGTTTACATTTTTACAACGTCTTGCTGCAGCGATAAAAGTCTTTACATTTTTATTAATCAATAGTCTTTGGAAACAAATGGCAGTCTTTTTTCCATCACCGGACCATTATTTTTTCTTCAGCTGCCACCAACTGTTTTCCTCCACAGCTAGGTGGGGGTTTCCCAGCTTGATTGAAGGTTTATTGCCCCTTGCCCACTTCACACTTCGTTGTCCTGGGAGTTCCATCTTCAGGGGGTTCAGCCCAGACCAGATTCTGTTCAACCTAATAATTATCACTGGGGTGTTAGAATCTGCTGAGAGTTGATGGTGGTTCCCTTTCTGTGGGGGAAGCCTTAGCTCTGCTAACTGGAATAACCTGTTTTTGAGAGCTTGCAAAATCCAGCCAAAGTGGTTTAAAACCTTTATTTTCTTATATTTGGTCCTGAATTAAAACAAGCCTGTGGAAGAAAATAGCCCATGTGTGTATTTTCACCAGCAACAAACCCCTTCACATTGATACGTAATGGCAGGCTTTCATTCAACAGTTGTACTTTTTCAAAAGGGCATCTTTCTCCTTTAGTTTGAAAAGCCCTTTTTTTTTTTTTTTTACACGTGTGGTGCAAGCTAGCATTTCTTTTTTTTAAAAATTCAGTTTTGCATCTCCATCAGATTCCCACTCTGTTTTGCAGCTGTAGTTATTTTCTTGTATGCCATAGTTTGTTTGAAGCACAGATGCATTGAAATTGACATGGCCCAGATAGCTGGAGTTCCTTTGAACTACTGATCTTTGACACTTTGTGAAGAAAATTAACGTGTTGCCCTGTGCGGGTAAAAGTGAAGTTCCTTTGTTGATTTTTCACAGAGTTGGTTTGACAGGGCCTGTCAATTAGAAATAATGCCTGGTTTTGCTGAAGCACAATGGGATATACTGGGCATGGCAGGGCCTTATTAATAACAGTAGTTTAAGGAAGGGCAGATGAAGAAATCATCAGCAGCATTATTTCAAAAGTGAAAAAGTTTCCTTTTTTAATGGGGATTTTGGGCTGGCAGCAAAGCAACGTTGCTTTTTCACATTATTCCATTTGTATATGTCAGAACACACTGGCACGCTCCCTCACTGTGTCCCCTTTTTCCATCCTGCCCAATGTCTGCTTGGCAAGACGGTGCAGCCATCTTTTTGTTGCTGCAAAATGAAGTTTTGAGGCCATGGAGCTCACAGAAGCCAGCACAGCTATTATGCTGTTTCTGCTGAAATGCAGCTTAGTGATGTGGGGAAGCACAGCTGAGTTGGGTCAATATATCCCACATATCCCCACCCGACTCTTCTGAGATTCCAAGTCGAGGGAGAATCGGGCAAGTGGGATTCCTCAATGGGGCAACGCAGGATACATCAGGTATGCGTCCTTCTTCCATCAGAGAGCAGTGCACCACGATCCTCTCGCTGTCTCTCGTTGGAACGTGAGGCGACACCCACATCTTTCTCTTGGATCTTCCTTTATGGTGTTGAGCGACAACCCCAGGTTCCCTTTGGTTTCTCCTTTCCATGTCCCCGGGGAGGTCCTCCTTGGTAGTGAAGGTGCAACCAGTACAAATCTATGAAAGAAAACAAACCGGTTACTACAATTTCCCACTAACTGCCCTGCAATCGGGTTGACCGCAGTGGTATCCCACCCAATATATCAATTGTCATTGAATACCTGCGTATCGCATTCAATGACAATTGATGTATTCTCATGCTTCAGATGTCTCCTCTACTTGATTTTCTCTGGGCTCCTCAATTTGTTGCAAAGTGAGCCTAGGGTGACAATTCTTTAACTGATTAATACGGACCCATTTTCTTCTGTCAATTCGCCTTTGGGGATGTGGATTCTGTAGGCGACAGGTGAGATTTTATCTACAATTTCAAAAGGTCCTCGCCAGCTTGGTAAAAATGTACGCTCTTTGGTCTGGTTCCTTTGGAAATTGTACAAATAGACTGTGTCTCCTACTCGGTATTCCTTTTTGGTTGCTTTTACATCATATTGAGTCTTCATACCCTCAGCAGATCTTTCCAGATTCCGCTGACCGTATGCAAAAGCATGTTGAAGGTGTTTTCTTAGATTCTCAACATACTCATGAGTTGTGGAGGCGTTTAACATTGTCTGCTCTTGTGTTCTATAGAGCAGATGCTGAGGTAGCACCATCCTTCGTCCAGTCATCAGCTCAAATGGAGACATCTTAGTTGCAGAAGAAGGTGTAGATCTGATGGCCATCAGGACAAACGGTAATCGGATGTCCCAACTTGCCCAAGAATCTGCCACAAACTTTTTTAGAATTATCACAATGGTTTTATTGTACCTCTCAACTCCACCATTAGAGAACCCGTGGTATGCAATGTGAAGTTTCCTTTTTACTTCAAGTATCTCCCACATCTTTGTCATTACTTCGCTGGTGAAGTGACTTCCTCGGTCTGACTCAATCCTTTGGGGTAGGCCAAAACACGAGAAGATGTGATTGATCATCAGGGCAGCTGCTGTTTCTGCCTTGCAATTTGGGGCCGGGAGACATTCTACCCATTTGGTAAACAAGCATGTTACGGTTGACATGTACTTGTTCCCCCTAGAGGAGCTAATCACAGGCCCGATGAAGTCTACTTGTAAATCTGACCAAGGCAGCGTCATCCCCCTCTTCTGGAGGGAAGCTCGGTGTGTGAGTGATGTTGGCTGAAATTGTGCACACACAAGACACCCCTTCAAGTATCGGTCGAGGTCCTGCACCATGTATGGCCAGTATGCAACCTTTCGTAAGATTTCTAAAGTAGTGTGAACCCCCTGATAACCGGCTATGGCTGCATCATGGGCACGACTTAGCATCAGGCTTCGGAATGAGGTAGGGACCACCCACTGATCACAGCCAGATATGGATCTCCTTACCAACAAACCGTCTTGGATTCGGAACATTTTTGGACATTTTATCAATACTCTGAGGTCCTCTTTCCCAATGTAATTGATATCCGTCAGGGGAAAGTTCTCAGGGTCCTCAATGTGTTGATAAAATTGACCAATAATTGGATCCCCTTTTTGCGCCATGATTAAATCAGCATATGGGGTCTCCTTACTCCACTGGGCAGTTGAGAGTTAATTGTGAGCATTTGTCTGGGACCTAGTGATAGCAGTGACCTGGATTTTCCCCAACAGGGACTATCTCAAGGAGATCACCCTGAATGGCTCTAGTTTTGGCCAGCTGATCAGCTAGGTCATTTCCAGTTTTGTCTGGACCCTCTATTCTGGAATGACCCTTGATTTTTTTCCAATAGATGGTCATCTCACTAGTGACGACCAGATCATCAATATTTTGTATTGGCTTGCCATGTTTAAGCGATTTGTTGGTAGCACATAGCATGCCTCTAGTTTTCCAATTAACCAGGTGCTCCACGAACCTGTTCCGGACATAATCTGAATTAGTGATGATGACCAGTTCATGGAGTTGGTGTTGGACGGCAGTGAGGATGGTCTGATGAACTGCCATGAACTCTGCCACCTGACTACTGCGGGGACCAATTTTGTACCCCGCGGAGGGTTGCAGGGCATCATTTACCCAGACATTCCCGACCACCAGTTCCTTTTTCCCGTTGTTGTCAACATGGTAGGAGCACCCGTCCACAAACTGTGGGAATTCCCTTGCACTTGTCCTCTTCATAGACTTTATGCGGGGAATTCAGGTATGCCTACATGTTGTCCTGAATTTTAAGTCTTTCGTCCTTCAGACAGTTTTCTCTGGCACAATCATGCAAGTCAGCCAAACCTTGCGTGAAGGGACTCTGTTTTGGCCATATCTGACCTCCACAGGAAAGCCTTGCATTGACAGAATCCAGGAAGTAATTCTGGAATTACTCACATTTCCAGCCCGGATTCTGTCACTTTGGAGTTATTGCAAAGACAGATGTGGAGTCTCCACGATGTGTTCCCCCTGGATGAACAGGAGGTAATTTTTCAATGCCCACACCGTTGCCAGGAGTGCCTTCTCACAATCATTGAATTTTTCCTTCACAGAGGATAAAGTCTGGCTTGCATAGGAGATGACTATATTGACCTTGTCATACTTTTGATATAATACTGCAGTCAAGCATGTATTCGAGAACCCTGTCTCCAAGAAGAACTCCTTGTTTTTGACAGGGTAAGCTAAACAAGGTGCTTGTGAGAGGCTTCTTTTGAGTTGCTTTACTGCCTTGGCTTGTTCTGGACCCCACTCCCACTTGACCCCCCCCCTCAACAGATGGATCAGGGGTCTTGTAATCTCTGCGTAATCCTCAATGAACTTCCTACTATAATTAGTCAGTCGAAGGAGGCTTCTTAGCTCATGCAGAGTTGTGGGGTATTTTAGTTTTAAGAGTGCTTCCACTTTCTTTCCTGGGGACAGAGGTTCTCAGGAGTTATCTCATGCCCCAAGAAGTTGACACTGGTTCTGCACCACTGTGCCTTTTGGAAGGATATTTTTGCTCCGGAAACCCTCAACTGTGTCAGAACATAACGGATTTCCGCTATGTGTTCCTCCACAGTTCAGCTTTTTATCAGGACATCATCCACATTGGCCAGGTTACTCCTTTCACCCAAGTCGGGCAAGGCCTAATGTAGGAAGATGTTGAATTTGTTTCCGGAGTGGATGTATCCGAAGGGAGTCCGGGTCCACGTGTGCTGCTGCCCCTCGAAGGTAAAGGCCAGCTTGTATTGGCCCTCCCTACTGACAGGCACGGTCCAGTACCCATTGGTCAGGTCAATGGCAGTGTATACCTTTGATCCCTGTATCTGGGCCAACCCCCTGGCAATGTAGGGGAGAGGCCATCGGAACATGTGGACCCATTTATTCAGCTCCCTCAGGTCAGCACAGAGTCTCCACTGGCCGTTTGGTTTAAAATCCCCTGCACCGGATTATTAAAGGTGCTGTGGACTGGATGAATTATCCCACAGGACTCAAGGTTTTTGATGATTTCCGTGAAGGACTTTGTGGATACGAGAGGCAAGCGATATTGCTTCACAAACACTGGATTCATTTGAGGGTCCCTGGGAATAATTGTGGTATGGATTTCGGTGCAACCACAGTCATACGAGTCCAAAGCAAAGAGATCTTGAAAATCTAAGAAAACCTGTTTCAACTTTTGCTCCAGAGTCTCACAGGCATCCGCTAGGTTGACCCACTCTTCAACCATTTGCCTGAAGCCTGGAAAGACTTCCGGTTTTGCTATCTCAGCGGCCTTCTCCAGCTGGGTGGAGAGGTCCCTGGTTAGAGTATTGACCTGACAGAGGGTTTCAGGTAGGAGAGGCTGTCATTGTGGACCTAGAAGATCACCTCATCCTGCCTGATGTCACAGGTCACTTCTTCCTCACCATAAGGGCAGGAAGAGTACACCAGGAAATTCCCCCCTTGCAGGGTGAAGATCCTGTCTGGTGGTAAGTCATTGTCACTGTCAAAACAGTCATTGGGGATTGATCCTAGCAGTTCATTACCTAGATTCATGGAAGAAATGTCAGTCATCAACCGCCTCTATGTCTACATTATTCTGCTGTTGGAGAGCCAAGTCCTCTTAATTTTATGATGTAATTTCCAGTTTCTACCTCCAATTTTTGTTCTGCTAAATTTAGATCAGTCTGAATTGTATTTAATAGTCCAGATTGATTCTGTGCAAGAGTCATATTTTCTTCATGCTTTTCCTGCATCACTCCCATGTGGAGATACATGTAGGCCGTGATTCTAACAATTCTGATTTGCTCCACTTTAATTTTTGGGGTCATATATAGCTCACTCAATGCTTGGTGTAATAGGCCACCTTCCTGCCACGTAGCCAGGTTCATGGCGGTGACCTGTTGTGTTATTTATTGTAGCCAGACTTTTTCATCCTGTTCTGGCCATTCACCCATGACAAATAGCTTGTGCAGAGGGTGCTCCCTAGCCATATTGATTTCTACTGTGGTCATTTTGGACATGTTCTTTCTTTATTAATTTATTTATTTAAGGGTAACCTGTATTCTATTGATTTCTGATTATTTTAGGGTTGATTTAGCTTTAGTTTTCTAGACACAGACCTGGTACTTAGAGTATTTGTTTTTGGGGGGCTCTTGTACAGTGTAACCCAGTATTCCGACCACAAAGTATCACTAACTTGCAGGTTAGTCTGCTGTGTTAGACTGTCACGGGTGGCAACCAGACTCAAATCCTGGCTCACAAGCCCCCAAATTTGTTAAGGATTTCAATCAGGCGACACACACCTTGGTCTCGGCCTAGTATGTAGCGCACGACTGAGATGCTTTTCTCCTTATTTTATGCAGATCCAATTTGAGATGGTACATATCTCGTATCACGGCCCCTTTTCAAATACCCCAGGTAACAATGGACCATGACCCAGGCTAGTTGGTGAAATATAATATTTATTTATTTTGAAATTCAAAAGAAATCATAACATTTTTAATATAGGGCAGGACGCACCAATGGGGTGATAATTAAAATGAGAATGTAAGCAATGCACTTGGTTTAACCTTCTAGTGGAACATATACAAAACACCAGGGAATAGAAGTACTTTTGATTTAAGAAAGATAGCACCCAAGTTAGGATTTCCCCCTGCAATGTTCCCTCAACCCACAAATAATCAATTCTGATTGGATAAAAAAGAAGCAGCAGGTAATCCGGAATAAGAGGCAGGAAACTGAATCAAAATCTGACCTTTCTTCCGCAAATAAGAGGGAATAACGGATTTTAAACTCCTTGCAAGGTCATGAAATGACACTTGGAAATTGACAAATGAATAATTAATGTGTGTTAAAAACCTTGAAACAAATATGATTCCTGACTGAAGCAACAATGCAGATACTACCAATCACAAATAATGGATTACCAAGAGCATACAGTTCGAAAAACTAGTGGAAAGTTCAAAACGGATTTCAACCAAATGACATATGTAAAAGTTGCATTTCCTTTCAATTTCTGTGAAAATGTATCCAAACGGTTTCTTTAAAAAAACTTGTGAAATATTGCAAATCATGATGTTGTTTTTAGTCTGGGGAACAGAGGTACATCACAGGGATATTACAGAATGGAAAAGAATGGGCGTAGCTGCAGTTTTGAATGAGATTTTCAGGTTGAAATGGGGTTCAGTTTTCAGAAAACAAAGCGGTCAAAAGGAAGACTTCAGTTTTGAAAGAAATGCAAATGTTACTTGATATGAATTATCTAGACTATATTGTTGAAGAGGAACACAGTTAGCACCAAGGTTGATTTGCGAGGTCAACCTTACCACCGCAGTGCTCAATCCCAACAATAAAATATTTGGAAGTAAGTTGGATTACTCGAAATATAACTAAGGGCTTACCGTTTACACCAGACAAAAATGCAAAGAGAGATGGCGCTAGCACTAGAATCAAGGGCAGGGTTGCACGGATAATTCTGACCATTTAAACAAGTTATCAGGATAAGGATAGGATGGCTTAGAGTGTGGGATAAGGACAAATGCAAGACAAGATAGACTATGGATTTCTTTGGGGTAGGGATTATACTTACAGACCACTTTTAGTTTGGGATTTGTGGACCGTCAACAGGTTCTGATCGCCATGCGGCAGCGCGCCTGGCAAAAGACAGCTGGGCAAAAGACAGCTGGGCAAGGTCGGGTCACCGAATGGTTATTCTGGTCGCTGGATGGCACAGATACGACTGGATGCAGTTATTGGGCAGCAGTTAGTGGGCAACAATTAGTGGTATCAGGATGCTTCCCAAAGACTACCACAGCTTTCTCCCTTTGGTTATTTGGGATTTTAGAATTTAGGCTTTGCTGGGAGGGTCAGCAATGATTAGGCCTTGTAGTTGGAATCTGGACTCAGCAGGATGAATGGAACAGGAACTCTGGCGCAGGAAAATCAGGAAGAGTGTCTGTCTAGAGTCTTGTCAGGGACTCTTATTTATAATGCATAGTGACATCATCAAAGTATATGACTGGGCAGGCTTAACTAAGCACACCTCAAACCGATCGGATTGGACCGGGGTGCTAGTCTCCGCCTCGCTCTCATCTCGTTGGATTTCAAGGCGGAATGTCACATTTATTAAATGAGTTTTACAATGTTCAAAAACCTCCCACATTTACTTTGGCTAAAATCCGATTTTTCCACAAATGGTACATTTATACAGTTGGGGTCTCTTCGCAACCTACATAAACAGGTTACATATTTTATGCAGAACATTCGGCCCAATATTCTGTAACTTTGTACACATGTGTGGATTATCTTAAGGGAAATAAGTATGAAAATTTGCAATGGGATCATGGATACTTTTCTTATAATCCCCTATTCTTTACCATTTCTTTACCCAAGGTGTAATTGAATTCTACAATGTCTGAAATTATATCCGACAAAATCACTTTTAAACTGCGAAATTTTTACGTCTTGCTGCAGAGATAAAAGTATTTACATTTTTATTAATCAATAGTCTTTGGAAACAAATGGCAGTCCTTTGTCCATCACTGGACCGTTTTTTTTTCTTCAGCTGCCACCAACTGTCATTACCTCCAGAGCTAGGTGGGGGTTTCCCATCTTGATTGAAGGTTTATTGTCCCTTCCCCACTTCACACTTCACACTTCCTTGTCCTGGGAATTACATTGTCAGGGGGTAGAGTGCACACTAGATTCTGTCCAACCTAATAATTATCACTGGGGTGTTAGTATCTGCTGAGAGTTTATGGTAGTTTCCCTTCTGTGGGAGAAGCCTTAGATCTGCCAACTGGAATAACCTGTTTATGAGAGCTTGCAAAATCCAGCCAAAGTGGTTTAAAACCTTTTTTTTCTTATATTTGGTCCTAAATTAAATCAAGCCTGTGGAATAAAATAGCCCATGTGTGTATTTTCACCAGCAACAAACCCCTTCACATTGCTAGGTAATGGCAGGCTTTCATTCAACAGTGGTACTTTCTAAAACGGGTGTCTTTCTCCTTTAGTTTTAAAAGCCTTTTTATTTGTTTTTATTTTTTTACACGTGTGGTGCAAGCTGGCATTTCTTTTTTTTTAATTCATTTTTGCATGTCCCTCCGATTCCCACACTGTTTCGCAGCTCTAGATATTTTCTTGTATGCCAGAGTTTTGTTTGAAGCACAGATGCATTGAAATTGACATGGCCCAGATAGCTGGAGTTCCTTTGAACTACTGATCTTTGATACTTTGTGAAGAAAATTAACGCTTTTCCCTGTTTGGGTAAAAGTGAAGTTCCTCTGTTGATTTTTCACAGAGTTGGTTTGACAGGGCCTGTCAATTAGAAATCATGCTTGGTTTTGCTGAAGCACAATGGGATATACTGGGTATGGCAGGGCCTTACTAATAACAGCAGTTTAAGGAAGGGCAGATGAAGATGGCATCAGCAGCATTATTTTAAAGGTGAAAAAGTTTCCTTTTTTAATGGGTATTTTGGGCTGGCAGCAAACAATGCTGCTTTTTCACTTGTTTACATTTTTATATGTCAGAACACACTGGCACGCTCCCTCAGTGTGTCCCCTTGTTCCATCCTGCCCAATGTGTGCTTGGCAAGACAGTGCAGCCATCTTTTTGTTGCTGCAAAACTCAGTTTTGAGGCCATGGAGCTCACAGAAGCCAACTCAGCTATTATTCTGTTTCCGCTGAAATGCAGATTTGTGATGTGGGTAAGCACAGCTGAGTTGGGTCCATATATCCCACCATTTCTTGTTAATCCCTGTTAGCAGGATGTTACCAGTGACCTGGTCACCTTGACACAGTAGCTGAACTTGAGTAGTGGTCAAATATTTCCCAGCACTTTATACAGGTCGTTTATTTCCCATAGCCCTACATTAATTTAGTGGGTGAAAGACAGCTCTCCTTTGAACAAGAGAACAAGGTTCTTTACATTTTGCAAGGAACAGTGCAAGCAATGGGCCGATGTGGGAAGTGGGCCATTGCTGGTACCTACACCAACCAATATCATCTCTATTTTCACCATATATGCAGCAGAATCCATCTTTATTTAAAATATTTCAAAGCAAAATCATGTTCCAAAATCTCCCACCATTATATTAGGAGGGTTGAAGCAATCACAAGGTCCAAGGAGGCAGCGGAATATGAACAAAAGTTAGTGTAGGGGGCACAAATAGTGCTTGGAACACAGAGTCCAAGCTCACCCTCTGCTGTCACAGGATTGTTACAAAAGGAGAGTACCAAGAGCACAGGCCGGGGACAAGAAATTGAAATCTACGACTCATACTTCAGCCCCAGCTTTGTCCGTGATAAACCACAAGGGGCCTATGGCTCACAAATATGGGCAATAGGCATCGCAGACACACCTTTCATTGGTTTTCGGTAATTTTACTGAGAAATCTGGGAAGATGTGTGTGGTCTTTCTGGCGTGAAAGCTTTGAATTTGTGATTTATCAGGTAAACATTTCCTGACTTGTCTCTACACCCTCCATGAGCATATCCAATTGGTGTTCTTTTCTCTGAACTGGAGGACTACAGATTTTGCTTTGTGGTCCATTCATACCCATATCGATCGCTCCCCCATTGCCACCAAGGCCATACTCCCTGCTATATTTCTGAATTAAAAATTAAGATAGCCCACTATCTCTACATAAGTAATGGAGAAACTGGAATTCGCTTCTTCCTGATTCCGCAACCCCCTGTACCTCTGATCAACCTTTTGTCTTCGTGCCTCCAATATCCATCTTCGAAATCTTTAATTCGCCACAATTTTGGCTTCATTTTCTACGTATCGCTTTCCTTTGAAAATACAAATTTCCAATTTCACACTCAACACACTACATGGGATTAAGACATGTTATCACATTTAAATGTGGGTTCTACCAAATCTTTCATCCAAACTAACTGTCAAGAACCAGGAATGAGACACGGACACAGAGGACTAAGTGATTGTCAAACCTTTATTAAATAATAAAGAGATTGCCTCACTCTCCGTACTCTAAGAGGTATTGCCCTACCTCACCCAAAATGAAGGGTCTGTTAGATGTCACGATGTCCAAAGCAAAATGTCCTGTGTCCAAAATCCTATCCTAGCCCTCTCATTCTAAAAACAAACTCTATTGTGTTAAGGGTATTGTCTTTGGCTTTGAAAGTTCAACAAAAGGTATGACTCCAAAGAAAGTTCCGAATAGATAATGTTCACGGTTCTGGAGTAATAACTCCCTGCCCCAGGGCTCTTTTCAGCAAAAACAAAAGTTCCAAAATATAGCCAAGTGCTTTATAGCCCAAGAGGATAACTCCCTCCTCTTGGTGTTGCAATCCACTCCAAGGGAAAGGACTCCCTTCCCCAGGCCTTTTACCACATCCAATACAATTCAGATCCTAATGGCATGGGCCTGCCTTGATTTTTTCTTTCCAAGATAACACAACTTGGGTGTGGGTCATAGACTTGCAAAGCACCTGGTATTCTCCCCTGTCAGGTTCTCTCATAGTTTCTTTACACAAGTTGGGTGCACGTCCCAGACTCGCAAAGCACCTGGTATACTCTCCTACCAGGACTTTAGGTTTCAGTTTGTCTTTCTCAGTCAGTACAAGGGGGTATGGGCCTTCCACAAGCTACTTGACAGAATAGTCCTGTGACTAGGAAGATGACACTGATTCCAATGAGGATTACTCTCTTCCCCACTCTCAGCAACCAATTCATTCTTTCACGGTCTCTCTACCTCAGTTTCTGTGTCCCATTCTTCACTCTGGGTTCACCGGTAACATATGTTCTGTCACTCCACTTGTACGTATTCGCGTACTCGCCTCAGTACTTGCTGGACTCGAGCAGCTTTCCCCAGTCAGCGGCATGGAACGTTCTCGCTCCTTGTGTCGGTATGAAGCCTGTATTGGCTTTGAATTCCCACTGCAACTTCCTTCTTCTTCGTCTAAGGATTCTACTGCCAAACGGCACAGCTTCAATATGCGGCCGGTCTGGAGCTCGCTTCTGTAATTCTCCTCTTGCCAGCAGTGCTCTGCGGCCATGGCTCTCGGCCCGCTGTGCTCGACCACCCAGGAGTGCTTGGGTCGGATCCCTCTTTCACTGCCTCCACTTGATTGCATTCAGGGTTTATTTATTTTATTTTATTGGTTATTTATAACGCACTTAATACCCAGAGGGTTCTAAGCGCGGACCCGGAGATCAAACCTGTGTTGCTACATGTTGTCTTGCTTCCAAGATGAGCACGTTGCTCCTGAGCTATCCGCCAGAGACAGATTAGGACTCAATCTGTTCCGCACAGCAACCTGCGTCTTCTGTCCGTTTCCAAGTCAACACTTGGAAAAGGAAGCTCTCTCCATTTTTCAGCAGCGGTTGATTTAAACTCCACACTCCAGGAAGGAAATCTCTTGGACCAATCAGATTATTCACAAGACTAGACTGTGCATTATGGTTCATGCTCTCTCTCGTGGCAGTCCTATTCTTCATCTCAGTACATGCTGTTTTACTAGGTGTCAAATGTTCACAAGTTCTGTCAGCAGCTTTTGCAGGATATTGTAGGGCGGTATCACAATATGCTATCAAGGCATGGGGAATGGAGGGGATATCCCTAAAAGGAAAAGGCGGGTACCATGCATCATCTGATAATGCCTGTCCATCCCTCTGAGGGTCGCCTCCCCTTATGTGATCCTCCCTCGCGTAGCCACCTTGAGGGTCAGGATTAGGTAGTGGCTAACATCCCCTGGCCACATGAGCAGAGGCTACTTCTGGTAAAGGAGTGATGACATCATCATATTCATCAAATAACTATATCCCATGTAAATTACTATTCCTCTTACTTTCCTCCCTTCCAGAGTATTCTACTTGTCCATTTGACAGTGGTTCTACATCTAAAGGCCAAGATCTCATTGAGTTGTTTTATGCAAACATCCTTTTACATATTGTATTAGTTGAACCAGTTTAATCCTATCATTGCTCAATACCCATTGTCTGTACATTGTCTTTCAGATTGATTCTAACCTCATATTTGTCAAGCTTTACCCTGAACCCATTAGTTCTAAAACCCCTTGATGTCATTTGTGTTTTTAAGGGTTGTCCATCATATTATTTCTCATTGTTATTAATACACACCTGGGTTTATAGACAGCACTATAGACATTCAGATTAAATGCAGATCGGAAGTGCCCCTTGGCTTTACAACAAAATGTCCCTTACTGGTTCAGTAGCAGGAGTCTCCACATCAAAGAGGATCAAGGGTTCCGAGTTGACTGGATCTTCACATACAGTTTCAAGCTAAGAAGAAAAAAGAATGCATATTTTAAGAAATGTGCATAAATGCTCCCTTTGCAACTGGATCAGCATTTTGTTTTCTTCATGAAGATCATGTTAACTTTGAAGAATGATCATTAAAATGGCTGAAACATTTAAGGTAGATGTGCAAAGAACATTATGCAAGGTGTCCGTAGCAGGCTTTTGTAAATTTGAACTGCCAAATACTTTTTTCAAGAGAAATATACTAAAATGCATATGTTTGCATAGAAGAAAAAACTGCATAACAATTTCGAGTGCCTTTACTTCAATCAGCAATACCTAAGACAACTATCTGATAGATATGTCAAGGGTTTGCAACTCAATCATTGTTTCTACTCTATTAAGGTTATGGTTATTGTAAAGATTAAATGGTCACAGAAATCGGCCATTCCACAAAAGGTCATCATAGAAGTTGGTCTTGTATATTGCACAGTTATGTGATCCTCTGCCTTGTTTTTCACACTCCATTGTAGGATTTAAACTTGGGAGCCATCCTGAAGCTCGTGGCCACACAAGTCCATGCTGGATGCCACTGCATAAGACTTCAGCGCAGACTCAATGACTAGAGAGCAAAAGCCAATCCATGTGGACAAAAAGGTCCTCTCTGATGAAGACCACAGCTCTTTTAGACCCTCTACGTGGTCTTAATCCTGAATGGGGGTTGCAAAGAAGATGGTTGGTGTACACATAGGACTGCAGTTGGCGAGAGATCGCACTATCGAGAATTCTGTTCAGGAGTTGGGATGCAAGGATATTGGCAGATAATTCACAAATATGCTGCTGCTGAAAGCTGTGTTTCTAAGAAATAGGGTGATGATGCTGTGGCACAGCCTAGAATAGATACAGGACACTGACAATTTTCTAGATATGGTCACAGTGGAGCCCTTTCCCATGAAGCTAGGGACATGCGTCCGCTATCCAATAGTCCCCCTAGGGGTGGTATAATGAGGAAGGAGGTCATGGGGAGGGACTCCCCACTGGGGATAAGGACAATCATCTAGGGTGCAACAATTACATAACATCACTCCCTTACATGCCTTAGCGCCCCACACCCCTCAATTTCCAACCACTACATTGATAGTAAATCAATTTATTTATGTAAGATAGAAAGTACTGGAACGAAGGAGAACAAAGAAAGCATACGATTTACTGACTTTCCTGGTACTGGGAAGAGGTAGCTCACAGGAGGGATGAGGAATACCAATGAGCCATTGACAACAAGTGTTGACGTAACGTTGGGGGAGAGCCAGCCCCATACGAAGGAAAGCGAAGAAGGACTCAAGGTCTTCACCTTCCGCCCTGGTCGGAGAACACAAAGGTTTTGCAGTATGTGGTGGACCATAGGGAAGGGTTTCTGCAGAGGACGACTGCAGCAAGGTGAGAGAGTCTATGATGGGTCCTGCATCAACAGGACTGAGGTCAGCTGCAAATATTTTAAGGCAGTGGCATGATCTCCAGGCGGAGGTGGACCATGTGGCCCCCCGAACAGTTCTGAAACTAGCAGAAGCCTCAACACAGGGAACCGCTGCAGTAGCAGAGAAGAAGCCGACGGCTGCAGGAAGTGGGAAGGAGACTGACCCCACCCCTGGAGAGACTGGCAGCATGTGAGCAAGTCCCAAGAGGTAACAGGAAGCACGGGCAAACCCGTACGGGGAGTTGAGGTTTCACCTTCATGGCAGGGCAAGTGCTCCAAGGGACTGGGGCCCGAACAAAAGTAAAGAGTGCATCTATGGGAATCGTCCTCATACCAGTGGCAGGGATAAGACAACTGACCATCAGAGAAGGGTCTGGGACACAAACAAAAGTAAAGCGTGCATCCGAGGAAATCTTCCTCATACCAGTGGCAGGGATAAGTTCACTAACCTGCCAAAAAGGGTCCGGGAGCCCAAAATGAACTTGGTTGATTCTGTGAAAAAGTGCCAAGACAAAACCCAAGTGAGAAAAGAACTCCCCAACACCAGAAGAAGGGAGTCATTTTCCTGGTGGGAAATTCAAAGCCAGTCAAGTACACTGAAGAGGCACCAAGGGAAGGGATTATTTCCACCTGGCACTGGAGAGTGTCAATCAATACCAGGAGAAAGAAGCCATTCTCCTGGTATAAGAATTTGACTGTGCAAAGTGCTGGAGTTACCAGCCAGGGGAAGGAAGTCATTGCCCCTGGCCTTTGCGTTCAAGAGGACATTTTTCGGAACATCATACATACACCAGGAGAAGGGAGTCATTCTCCTGGAGAGATAACGTTTTGTGAGATTGCTTCAGGCCAGGGCAAGGCAGTCATTCCCCTGGGATTGTCTCTGCAAGAACATTGAGAGAACTCTAGTCATACACCAGGAAAAGGGAGTCATTCTACTGGAGAAAGTATTTCTGTTGGACAATATTAGTTTGAGGTGTAGTGAAAGGGTTAGAAGTAGGTTCTGACACAAGACGGTGTATTTTCATTTGGACGGACATTCTGACAGTTCCTTGAGATTTAGTTTGAGCCAGGAAACCCCTCTTCGAGATAGGGATAGTGAGGGTTTCCTTTACGTTAATATAAGTCTTTAACCACAAACATGCCACCTTTGTGTCAGATTCCTTTTTTGACACCCTTACAACACTCTAAGGTTGTAGTTCAACAAAGTAATTTTATTCAATATTTTTGCGGGGAAGGAGTTGGTCTAAACACCTTCAAGAACAAAGGGCATAGCTAGAAATAAGGATTTTCATACAGAACTGAGTGTCAGAAATATAGCAACACAAAAGGGGGAGGGGAGATGTATGGGTGTTCCACACCTCCAAAGTAGATTAGCCAATAATGAAGTATTAACCTAGTCTTAAGAGTCCTTGTCCCGCGGATGAGACACCATAATCTGCATAATCATTTTCATTGCAGTGGAAAACAGAAAAGATCCAAACCCTATCATGGCTAACTGAAGCTATAACACACATGTTTGAAGTCTTGGCCAACATAGGCACTCACAAAACCTAGTCTTAAATGTCCATCCATCCCTTGTCTAGCACAACGAAACAGAAAACATTCCTCTGGGAAGGCTCTTCCAAGAGTTACTATTGGGTGGGAAATCTTCAGTCTCTCTGCTTTCACCATGTTTCCAAGACTGCTACCAGGTTTTATGGTTTGCAGTTTTCTCTTCTCCTCAGCCCCAAAAGCATTCAGGCTTAGGCCCCTCCATACCATGTGTTCTGTCAACATTCATGCTGAGTCTCTCCTAGACTTTCACTTCAGGTCAAATGGGTATTTCTCCCTCCCTCATTCAGAATCCTGAAAAAGACATTGGGCCTCATTAAGGGTACAGCGGTAACCCTGCCGGTGCTACAGGTGGGTTGCTGCCGGATCTGTAAATAATTACTGGCGCCTGTCTTCCCGGTGCCAACGGGCTATTCCAAGTCCAGGCACCAGCAATTTCGTTAATCCCTATTCCCATAGAGTCCTACAGCACTCTATGGGAATGGGGACACGGAAGCACCTGCACTGCTGTTAACGGTGCCGGTGCTTCTGTGACAGCTTTGCCTGCCATGACCGTTGTGGCCGGCATGGTCAGACCCATCGGGCACAGCGGCTCCGGCAGGCAAACCCGTATTTTGTCAGTCCAGAAACAACAGTGCCGGTAAACTTACCGGCACTGTTTCCGGACCGGCAGATTTAGAATGAGGCCCATTGTCTTTCCCTTCTGATAGAAGTACCTGTTGCAAAGAAGATGTGTGCTTGCTGGGGAACAAGTTGCTGTCACGTGGATTCAAGGAAAGTCTTCTTTGTTGTACAAAGTTCCAATTCCATGAGATGAGACAGACGACAAACCCCACTGGTGCCCACCTCCCAGGTTAACCAACTGCCACAGGTCGAACACACAACACACTACATTCCACACATTGCAACACTACTTTCCAGTCATTAACTAGAATAACATATCTCTTCCTGCAGAAATAATGGCAAAAGCCAAAACACCACACCTCTCCCTTCCTAAAGAATGTAAAGGGAAAGTGTGAATTGATGAGACAACTCCATTTAAACACATGGAACACTCTCCACCTTCCTCACACACACACCTTCCACAGGTGAACACACACTACTGTCACAACCAGGTACAAATACCAATACCACAGGCAGAAAAGGAAATCCACAGGATATTACTGAGAGAAAGAAAAATGGCAGCAAAAGGGAAAACCCAAAAGGAGAAAAATATAGATTCTCAGATTGAATACCCTGGTTCATCAACCAACTCCATGAACAGCAATACCACATGGATGATAACCTTCAACCAAATTTGAAACTATCAAGTTCTATACTACCCAGCTGACAACCTTCTACTCACTTTGAAAACAACAAGTTCTATACCACTCTGGTGACAACCTTCAACTCAATTTGAAAACTATCAAAATATGATGTGTGAGTGAATCCTCAATTACAACTCTACCGACATCATCATAATTCTTCTGCCACCATACCAGCGCCACAGGTATTGACCAATCTATTACAGTTCTGCAGCGACATTACTGACCTGCCGCTACCACACCAGTGCTGCAGGCATTGATTAATTGAATACATTGTACAGCTATAATACTATTCTCCTGCTACAGCACCAGTGCTGCAGTGGAATACATTTTTAAGCCAAAAATAATCTTATACACCAGGCTATCACACCAGTGCCCCATGTCTTGATCAATCAGCCTGCTGCCAGTGCCTGCAGGCATTTAAATTAAATACACTTTACAGCCACAATATTACCCTGCTGCTAGCACACCAGCGCCGCAGGGCTTCATCAATCATCCTGCTGCCAGCACCATAGGCATTTCAATATTATTGTACTTGACAATCCCGCTACCACACCAGTCCCACAGGTTTATATCAAAAATACTCTTAAAGATCATGCTACTGCACCTGCCCTGCATGCCTTCATCAATAACCCTGCTGCCAGCACTGCAGGCATTGAAATGTATTTTTCTTGTACAATACCAGCACGGCAGACATTGATAAATGTATTACACCTGTGAATCAGAGACATAACTCCATTCAGACTCACTGAACGCACTCTAACCTCATCACACAGATTTTCCATAGGTGATCTCACACTCCTGACGCAACCAGGTATCCACAGCCAGAAGACGCTAAAACTAACAACACACATTAATAGCTGGACTTCCAGTGAAAAGAGAAAAGTACCTTAGTCGGCCACACTAAATATACTTCTCCGGACAAAATATGCCCCACAGGTAGAACAGGAAATCCACAGGAAAGTACTGAGAGAAAGATAAGAGGCAGCAAAAGGGAAAACCCTGAAGAGAAGACTAAATACTCAGGTTCACCAACCACCAAAAAGCTCCACGAACAACAATTCTACCAGATGAAAACCTACAACTACATTTGAAACTATCACGTTCTATGCTACCTACCTGGCAAGCTTCAACTCAGCTTGAAAATTATCAACATATGATGTCCGAGTGAAGCCTGAATCACCTCTACATGCATCACTATAAGACTGCTGCCATCACACCAGCGCCACAGTTATTGGCCCATCTATTATGCTTTTACAGCCACAATACAAACCTGCTGCCTCAGGCCATGATCAATCATCCTGCTGCCACTACAGCAGCACTGCAGGCATTGATCAATTTATTACACTTGTACAGCTACAATACCAACCTGCCACTACCACATCAGTGCTGTACGGGAATACAACTTGCATCAAAAATAATCTTATACACCTGGCTACAACACCAGCCCAGCACCCATGAATTGATCAATCAGCCTGCTTCCAGAGACACAGGCTTTTCAATGTAATACACTATGTGGCGGGTCAGAAGATGCTGTTCTGGATTTCTCTTTTGATCCTTCTGATCCTCTTCCTGTTTTATTTTATTTTTAGTTATCCTTTTCCTTTCACAGGGTAATGTTATCCAACATGTATAACTTCTCTCTTGACTTTTCAATCTTTATTTCAGTCTTTGGTTTCATTTTGGGTTCTACTCTTATTCTTTGTTTAAATTTGTTTCTCAGTCTTTCCCCTCTGACAGAGTTTCCTATTCTGTAATGTCTCAGGGCTTTCCCCTTGGCTTCTTAGAGAGTAAACCTTCCTGAAAGACTTGCAATTCCCTGTGGGTACTTTATTTTGATTGGAATGAGTGATGCTCCTCTTGCTTGTCACTTAGTACTGGCTGGACAAGTAGGAGCTTTGCTGTAGTGATTTTCCCGCTCTTCATTCAATGCTATTCTCTTATGACTGGGACAAGTATGAGCCTTCCAGTAATGATTCTCTTTTTCTTGATTCAATGCCAATATTTTAGGACTGTGACGAGTATGAGCATACCCGCAATGATATCCAGTCCCCCTACCAAGTCTTCCACTTTCCCTGTCACCTGTAGCGTACCGGAATAACATCCGCAGGGTTCTTGCCTGGTTGGGATGTTCTCGTTCACTTGTCAGATTGGCCTTTTGCAGTTTCACTGGTTACACAGTCAACTTTCCCAGTTTCTTGTTTGTCTGCACTTTCTGTGTTGGTTCAAAGACATTGGTATCATTATGGTTTACAGACCCACAGGTCCACCTCTTACTTTTTGGTCATGGCACCACTTAGCTCTTGTCAGTGAGGAGGACGCCTTACGTCCTTTTCAGTTTCTCTGTTCCTTCTCTTCTTGACGCTGTGTGTCAGAATGTTCCTCCGTGTTTCTTTTCTGCATAGTATGCAGAGTGTGCTCTCTTTCTTCAGCACCCGCCTGCGAGCAAAGTCTTAACTCGGGGGCTCTCTCTCTTCATCCCCAGTCTCCATCTCTTTCCTTGTTTACACTGCTGTAGGCCTTCACCGGCGTAATGTCACAGTCCTTTCTCTGTTTGTTTTGGGCTTGGATTCCTGCAGATCTGTTTCTCCACCGTTCAGTATAATGTAATTGTTGCTTTAAAGGGATGACCTTGGCCATTCTTCATACTTTTCTTCACTGGATGTTTTTAGAAGTGTATAACTGGTATATTTCTTAGGGAGTTCCTCACAAGAGGGGGAGTCTCTCCCAGTGAGGTCCCGCATGCTTCTACCCCTAGTGAGGGTATTGCGGGATGGGCTCACCTCCCTAGCCTTACAGGCAAAGGCACAACTTGTACAGCCACAATTCCAACCTGCTACTACCATACCAGTGCTGCTGGCCTGTATAAATCATCATGCTGCCACCACGCCAGTGCCGCAGGCATTGATCAAAGTATTACAGATACAATACCAACCTGCTGCTCCCAGACCAGTGCCGCAGGGGCATACATCACATCAAAGATTCTCTTATACATCATGCTCTCACACCAGTGCCGCATGCGTTGATAAATCATACTGCTGCAACCACACCAGCGCCGCAGGCAGGCTTCCAGGTAAGGTGCGTACCAGGCCTTTTTACGCATGAAAATCTTGTAAATACGACAGCTTTATTATTTTCCTGTGTACATTTGCACACAAGGTTAGAGCAGAGGGCAGTGCAAAGGTCAGGTTACTTGACACAAACCAGAACGCTTCTTTTAATTTTTATCTACATGGATGTAATTGCACACTGTGATTAAAGAAATTGTTTATTTGCATTCAGCTTCGGCTGTGTTGATGCTCATGGAGCAAACAGAAGCACTGTGCATATTTATTTTCCTAGCATTTTAGGATTGTATCATTAATAAGATGGAAAACTAAGTTGCAATTGAGAATTAACTTTTTGGAACAAATTATGCTTTTCTTTCCAGAGAAAGCAAACCAGTATTTCACAATTGTATTTTTCAGAGTTCCTGTGCTGTGTGCATAATCATGTGGAGGAAGATCATTTTTACACTCCAATTATAAAAACAGTGTGTAAAAAGAGGACTGTGCACGGTCAGTCTAGTTTACATCCATTCAACCTTGCAGTCAATGCGATACATTACAATAAATGGTCAGTGGCAGCAGAGTCTTTGCTCAAGGGTGAGTGATTGTCATTACACCAATCACAGGTGTTCTAGACTCTCAAATCTTCAAGACAATTAAAAAGCATCCACAACCTCACTCACCAGGAAGTGCAAGAGCTGTTCAAAAACAAACAAATAAAAGTTACATTTTTTATTGAAATAGAAACTCAGTAAAACCTGTCCCTGTGATAATCCAGATAGGTATTTCACTTTATGTAGCTCTTCATACATGGTTCGTCCCAACATCTAGGCACTGTGATTATTATACCCATTCTTATACCCAGTCGATACTCAGTTAACCAACCTCTGAAGGAAGTTAGCCAATAAGGTAGCTCATTCAGTTGAACACTCATTGCTGCGATCTGTGTGTGGTATATAGGTTGCAGGTTAGAATCCTGGCAAGGCCAACTCGACCTTTCATCCTTTCAAGGTCGATAAAGGAGTATCAACTTCGGTTTGGTGATATTTGTGATAAATATGTGCTATGTACAGCGCTTTGCCAAAAGTGCTATATAAATAACCATTTGACCATGAGATTAGATACAGAATTTAGCATGGAGTCCTTGCCTCTCTGCACTGTTGTATCATAACATTGGCATATCATTAGGTAATAATAGCTCCAGGAAATGAGGACTTTATTAAACATCAAAAGACAATTCTGCAATTGAACCTCAAAACACACAATACAACTCATGTTGCTTTACTATGTAATTGGCTAGGTTTTTGTTTTTTCAACATTTAAATATATACAGGAGAGATCACATGGCCAGACCTTGGAGAAATAATGAAAGGTGTATTCTGTCACAATGCAGAAAGATGCCGCTTAATAATGATTTCCATACAGTTTTTGCATACGTCGGCTGGATGTCACATACATTTTACTCTCTTGCAAAGGAGAAACGTCATTTGTACTCTCTTAAAATCACATTTACCCTCAAAGTTTAAAAATAGGGAGTAAAATACTCCCACCTCAAAATCTTATCTGGAGCACTGGCCACAGGTGTATCATCACTACACTGATGACACCAATAATTATCATCATAACACTACTTTCTTCACACTCAACATGCATCCACAACGTATTCTCAAATGCGCCATGAGAACTCTACAGGTAAAGCATAGTCGTCCTGCCGCTATCCCACCAGCCTCACACCAAAAACAATTATGTGCCGAAAATGTTTACACAAGATGTGGCTACTAAAGCAATACTGCACAAAACATTGACTACATGGTCAAAGCTCAATAACATTTTAACACTTGTCGACTTTATAACATGGCTTGCCCAGAGATCAAACATTTCATCATAGCAGATACCAATGTGAAACCACTTTCACCACAAGGCAGTCTAGCACATACACTCTCCCGCAATGCTTGAAACCGCTGTTGAACATGAGCACAATAGCACACAAATCATATTTTAATTGCAATTACACAACATTACTTTATAATGGAAACACTGTCACTTAGCACAGATCCTCTTAAAATAAAAGCTCCCATTAAAATACTCATAAAATGTAATCTTCCTAAGCCAAACACTAAAGTAAGAAAACTGCTCATATTTTTATCCACAGTTCAGATCACCATCTATTGCTAATCCTCGCTAGCTTCGAGAAATGTGATCTCCCTCAACAGTTCAATCAAACTGTTCTAGGGTTGATAGAAGGGCCTCTCCCTGTCAATTAAGGTCATCATTGGATATGGGACAAGATCCGAGCATGGCGGCTAACTTGCTTTCATCTTGAGAGCGGTCAAATTCTATACTGCACAAGCCACAACTGTACCTTTGTACAGCAAACTCCTGCCCATCAGCAGTGAGTGTCCTGTGGTTGCGGGCAGTCGCTCTACTGTTCACGTTACCCTGTGGAACCCTTTTACTATCAAGGGGTCAAGGGGGATTCTGTTTCTTGCTACTGTTCACTACGGGGTTTTTGTCTTTGAAGTTTACTATCTGTCACTGTGCTTTCAAACCCGGATATCTTTTCCTCGCTCTCCAAACAGATGGCAACCAGTTCCCATGTGGAAGCGTCTTCTGAAACTTTTGCATCCCGTATGTTTCTAATTTCATCACTCAACGTCTTGCCATTTCTTGCAAGTTCGCTGAATGGAGCTTTCAACTCCTTGCTGTTTTCCAAAGTCATGCGTTACCCTTGGGCATCATAGATGAAAGGTGTTACACAATGCAGAAAAGGTTGTGTGTTACAAAGTCTACATCCCTTACACATGACTACACTTCTTAGCAGCCAATAGCAAGAATATCGCACCTCTCCCTTCCTAAATAGTGGCAATAGCCAAAACACTACAGTACTCATTCTGTGTTTGTTCAAGGAATGACCCAATCCCCAGGCCTTCCAGTAGGGCTGCATTCTGCTTTCCAGAACATCTCGCCAGTCCTTTGCCCAAAGCACCACTTTGCCTAGTGGTAGATTATTGGTAATCTGTAACCAAAGGTCCTCTTTGCATTCTCCAGAATATGAGTTGCCTCCACCCAGGTAGTGGATTCCAGTGTGTTCAGGGAAAATTCAAAAATTAGGCTGCTTCTTCCCAGTCTTTAACCCTCTTTGAGGGTTCTCTGAGTCTTTTAAATGTCTGTGTTGCGGAGGGATTTCATAAGCCACCCGGAACTGATTTTAAAGGTTTGTTTCCTCTGACTGGGTCGATGTTTCTGGTTTTGAAATATAATCGCATCTCTTTTCAGATGGATTAGCTGGTTAATTGGCAGTCGTTTCTGAGCCTTCACTGCTGCTCCAGTGTTGCAGCACCAGCTTGGAATTCCACACTGGCTCAAAAATGGTTCTGCGGATTGCGCCTTGATCCATAGGGGAGGCATCTCCACAGCCCGCGGAAGTTCTCATCAGCTTGTGGTCTGTTCTCATGTTGATAGTTAAGAACTCTTTCTGGTGGTCTGGTGGTTCTCTTCAGGTCTGGGTTTGATGGATCACTAACTTCCACAGGCAAAGCATTTTCTGACTTTCAACCCTCCCAGAAGAAAGTTCAGGTTTAACCTGTGCATAAGAGTGGGTAATGCCATTGTGTGTGTTATTTGGCTTAGAAATCTCATAAGGATGGAAGTCTTTAAACTTGCCTTCTCCAGTGCTACTAAGAATAGGTTTTACACATGAATCTGTATATTACGGACGATGTCTGGGGTGATATGTGTGTGCAAACATGCAAGGTCTCTTACAATTCCCGCTTCTGCTTAATACAGCTCAAGGTGCTGCACAGATATCACTACACCCCGGCTCGATTGAATCTTTTTTCCCAAACAAATACGGGTCGCTGCCCCAGATGCATGGGAGATAACACTGGTTATTTCCATGTGGTGTAGAGTTGCCATAGACTTGATGGGTACTGGAAGGATGTATGTGCTATACTCGTTGATATGACTTGCAGCAGTCTGGAGGCTACTCCTATGCAAAGCCCTTTTCACGTATTTGAGAGCACAGTGGACCTTATACATAAACTTGTTAGTCTATGTCTGTCACTTGCAGTGAGATATCTACTGTTACTTGGCTAAACCCACTACACCTACGACTGAACAATTTTCTGTAGGTAGTTACCTGGGCCAGTGATACGGAAGACCAATGGATGTCTCATAATGTTCCTGTAATTGGCCTCATGTTTGCAAAGCCCCCCCAAGGTCACTCCTGCTCTTTGCAATTTCTACAGTTCGAGCGCAGTCATGCCCGCTCTCTGCAGGCCCACTACAATTCGTCTCTCATGCACTAATATAGGCCCCCTCTCAAGCCCTGATCACAAGCGCTACCTACCTACAAGCCCTGCGCACCGAAGCAGCAAAACCGCTTAGCGCTTTCATTCCTGTCCAGAAACCACAACCCCCACAATCCTCTTCATGCACGCATGCGCATGCTAAGACACGGCATCTGCATTCAGTTCAGACTGGAGGCATAGTTACACCTTCCCGCAACACACTGAGAAAATCACTCTCACTGACTACAAAAGAGCCCTCCAGATTGCCCTGTAAACCAATTTTCCGAACGAAAACCACTTCAAACGGCCACCACCACCTGCAAAGCGCCCTCTCCCGCACTGGATCCCTACAAACTGTTAGCACAGCCTTTCGCATAAACAGCAGGCCCACACTCCCAGCGCTGCCCCTCCCCGCATGAAGCCTGCGCACCTGACCCCCATCTGGCAGGCAGTCAGCACTCTGCAACCTCAGGTTGCGTTCCCGCTTCAGGAACATCTTGCACCACACCCTGCCACAAAACACGCATTCTAGGAACACCAGAATTAGAACGCGCACCAGCTCCGCTCCCAGTTATCAAGAATAAGCACCACTTGATGTCTTACCCCTGTGCTCAATTAGGACCACCATGTGCACACCTGACACATTGCTGCAACCCAGCTATAGCAACCATGCCATGCATGACAGTAGAGCAACATCACCTAACTCTCAGGGCTATGGCAGCAACCTAACCTTTAGCACAGTGCCAAGTCCTAGACAGAACACAGTATTTCCACACCGCAACCCCTGTGGCTCCTCCAAAATTAGCCCCAACACCTTCCCCTGTCTACTTGACTAGCCTACAACCCCCCTTTCTCTTGCCAACCAGACCATGACCAACCACACGCTTTCTCCTGACATCAGAAAGGAGAATGAGGAAGCATTCCAAACAACAACCGCCCCCCAAACAAACCCTCCCTGAGACAACAGCACCTGCCCTACCCTCACTCCCAACCTCCCCAATCATGGACCCAGAGCAGTCCTATGTCTCACCACCCCTACCACTGCCGTTCAGCCCCTCCTGACCTGCGCCCTCATCAATGCTAGCTCCTTACATGCACACGCACTAGACACCAACAACCTCATTACCACACAACCTTGATGCCCTAGGCATTTCTGAAACATGGCTTCAAGACACATGCGGCCCTGCCCTATCCTTTGCCATGCTCCAAGGCTATACCATCTTCCGGAACGACAGACTTATATCCAGAGGAGGCAGAGTTGCCATGATGGCCAGAGAATCACTTCCTCTCAGACAATGCACCACTTTCATCGATGGTAACACTGACTGGCTCTCACTCAAATTCTCACCTTCATCCACTTGCACCATCACATTTCACCTTATCTATCGACCACCAAGCCCCCTTCTCAATTTCAAGTCTAACCTATTGCATATACTCCATGACAATTTAAAAACCTCATCCAAAGTGATCTAGTTAGGAGATTTTAAACTGGGCCTCCAAGACCCCAACGACCCACAAGCAACATCGATAACTGATGCACTAGACACCATAGGCTTCTGCCAGCTTATCACCATCCCCACTCACAGGAAAGGACGCATTGTAGACTGGATTGCTGACCACAATTGCGTGGTCTCTACCAGTGCAACCACACCATGCCTGTGGTCTGACCACCACATCATCCACTACTCCATCACACTCCCCTCCAAAACTAAACCCACAGTCAACCCGCTACCCTCAGCTACAACATGCAGCTTTTGGAAACTCACCTGATAGAACATCCTGCCTTTGCAGGGCACACCAGGCCTCCAGCCCCCGTTTGACTCGAACCCCAATGCTCTAGTGGATACTTACTCTTCTATTCTATCCAAAGCTATAAACACCATAGCCCCCTTTGTTTCACACACAGCTAAAACAGTCAGATACTCCTACTCCTGGGTTTTACTGCTGACCTTTTGGCACTAGGCAACCTGAAATGACAAGCCCAGCTAGCCTGGCCAAAGAATCCGACCATTACGCTGAAAAGTGAGTTCTCCAAAATAGCCAAACAGTACAAATCTGCCATTATTGCAGCTAAATCAAACTCATTCAATTCCAGAATCAACAATGGTAAGTCCGATGTGAAAGAAACCTTTACTATCTTCAGAGAACTTGAATCTCCTGTCCCTCCACTCACCACCATCACTAAAGACGCTACTTGGTGCTCCGATATCCAAGCAGCTTTGCTAGGCAAAATGGACTCATTGACTTTGAAAATACTTGCACAATAAACCTTTAACAATGGCCCTAAAACCATGAGCAACAGCTGCATTCTGCCCTGACCCCTTCCGCCACCAACCAGTTCTTCTTCAGAGACCTCTCAGAAAGCAAAGGTCTAAAATTGATCAAAAGCTTGAAACCCTCTAAACGCAAAGGTGACATATGCCCTGCCCCCCTTGTCAAAGACTGTGCAGACCTACTAGCCCCTTTTATCACAGCCTTCATAAAAGGCATCCTTCGTCAAAAGCCTTGTTCCATCTTTCCTCAAAGAAGCTTGGGACCTCCCTCTCCTATCACTCGACCCAGCTATCCCAATTTAACTACAGGCCAATCACCACCGTGCCCTTCCTACTAAACATCCTGGATCAAGCATCCTACAGTCAAGTTCAACAGTTCCTAGAGGACAACATTATCCTAGGGATGTGACAATCTGGCTTCCACACAGGGCACGCACTGAATCTGCTCTCTTGGATTTAAAACATCAGCTAGATGTAATCAGGGATGAAGACAATTCTGCCTTTCTCCTCCTCGTAGACTTATCCACCGCATTCGACCTGTTTAACCCCCAAATCCTCTGTCAACACCACCACAAAAAGCAATTTCACTCCTCAATCCACTGCCTGGATCACATCCTTCCAAGAAGGCAGGGTCATGAGGGTCTTCTCTGAGATTGGTAACGCCTCTCCTTCCCCCATCACCTGCAGTGTGCCCCAAGGCTCTTGCATCGCCCCTACCCTATACAATATATTTACAAGGCCACTAGTCAATATCGTGGACTGCCTTGGCGTAGCTTACGCCAACAACGCTGACGACACCTAAATCTTGATCCCACTCTCAGGCAACTATACAGATCACTCAAACACCTTCAACAATATCTACTCCACAATATAGGCCTGGATGGCAGCTAACCATCCTTGTTTTAACAGCAACACAACAGAGATCTTAATTGTCGGCAACCCAAATGCCCTCAAGTCCCTTAACACTCACTACACAGCCTTCCAGATAGACACCTGATCAGTCCCCGTCTCAACCTCGGTTAAGACTCTAGAGGTTTATCTTGACGGCTCTTTCACCGTGACCAGACAATTAAATGCCATTGCCTCCCCAGCAGCCTACGCCATTAAGGTCCTCAATGCTCCCAGAACCTTTCTCTCTAAAAACAACTGCCTTACGATTGCCTGCGCCATCATTAGCTCCAAGATCGATTATTGCAATGCCTTATTCACAGGCACTTCTACTGGAAACATCCACAAACTCCAAGTCATACAAAACAACGCCCCCTGAGCAGCCCTTAATATCCCAAAAAGAGAACACATCTGCAAAGCCAGGAGAGAAGCACACTGGCTCCACATCTGGGAGCACATCACCTTTAAAACACTCTCCATTGCCTACAAGTGCCTTTCCAACTCAGTGCCTCCCCTATCTCACCCAAAGAATCACTAAAGTTCATCCCACAAGACCTAGGAGAGCCCCATACACTGATTGACTCATCATCCCGAAAGTAAAGGGACGTAAAGCCAGATGCTCTAGTTTCCCCTACCTTGCACGAAGCTTTGGAATGACCACCCTCCCACCTTGCGGGCTTAGAAATCCTATTGAATTTTTCATAAAGCTCTTAAAACGGAGCTCGTCACCTAATCGGCCACGCCAGATGAATAACCCCACTACTCCACCATACTGTATATTATCATGTACGACCTTGTATTCTATGCAATGCAACTGTGTTACTATTTTGTAAGCACACCTATTACATCTGACTACTCCACCATACTCGATTATTATCATGTACAACCTTGTGCTCTATGCAATGCAATTGTGTTACTATTGTATAAATGCACTTATTACATCCCTGATACATGACTCACCTTGATTGTAATTTGTATGACACAAATCCACCACTTGACTTGTACCTGTAACAGCGCCTCAATGTCTCAAGGTTGTTTGCACGCTTTATAAATGAAATAATTAAAGAATTTCACTGCAGCCTGCAGGTAATGGCACAAAGGATATATGGCAGCTCTACAAAGCTTTCCTGTTGCATGGACAGGACTCCTCCTTAACAACCTAATATATGCCTATTTGTTTCTTTGTCACATTGGGTGAACTCTGTGCTTGGTTGTACCTGCTTGTGCCACCGCCTTTTGAGAATATTGACGTCTCCTTATGTATCATTGTCTGTCTACAATTGCGCCTTTCCTGTTACTGTTAGCTTCTATGTCATCTCTATCTCGTTTGTGTGATACATGTTGCTGAGTGCATTAATAAAGTTTATAAAAAAGAGAATAGGTTTTACTGCTGCCTGCTGCCAATTGTATTTCGGGTTTACCCTTTCTACTACTGACCTGCGTGACTGGGTCAAAGAACCACGGCATCTCTGAGGGTGACGAGCCAGTGAGATCCTGCCCCATCCATACTTTGAGAGGCACATTGGGTAGCGGCTGGACCATCTCAGTCTCTGAAAGCTTGCCACCCTCACACCACAGGATATGGGAGTTCTGTCAACTCACCACATATGCAGGTAGGGTTATCAGGAGGTCTGGGAGTAAGGTATTGAAGCAGTCTATGATGAGCACTGCTGTGCGTGGTTTTCCTGGAGAATTCAAATCTTTGACTTTTTCCTAAAGCTAGAGGATTTCATGTAGGAACACGGCTGACAAGGGTATCAATGATACCTGGAGTTTGGGCAGTGTGATGGACACAATAGGAAAGTCCTCTGGGTTGTTGCAGATCTCTGTGTGCACTGGGTGGATTCGCTCAATCTTGAACTCGAAGGAGGAAAATTGGCATTTGCCGTGTTAAGGGAAAACAACTAAAGCATCTTTAAGGCAAAAAGCCCCGAGCCAGCAGGCCATTACTGCGTCAGGTAATCCCCTATGGGACCAAAGTTACATGCAAGGGCCGTAACGAAGGCCCCGGGGGCCTTACCCGGCATGGAAATGGCCCGCCGGCAAGGAGCTTATTGCCATTAGTACCCGGCCCATTAGACCGGCTACTAATAGAGCTTTTTTCGGTTGTGAGAAGCATTGCGTTTCGCAGCCAAAAAAAAGAAAAGAAAAAATGGCTGCTGCCGTCTGGGAAACATAGTCTGTTTTCCCTTTCCGTGGCAGCCATAGTAAACAAAGAAAATGGCCATCATGGAAGGAGAGAAGGGACTATTCGTAATCCCTTTCCCTTTCCATGGCGGCCATTAGAGTCAATGGAAAAAAAGATAAACAAAAAGAATGGCTGCCATGGAACAACGAACTCCCTTTCCATATAGGCCAGTCACAGAAGGAACCTCGGAGCTGTGGCGGTGAGGGAGCCTTGTCGGCAGGGTAATGCCCTGGCGAGTGCCAATGAGTTTGCTTGTAATAAGCTCATTGACCCTCGATGGGTACTAATTCTAGTTCTCTCGCCTTATGGAAGGCCTAGAACAGTATGACGTTTTGTGTGTAGCCTAATGGATGTGCAGTAGAATTTAATTGTCTCCTCCTACCCTGTAGTTTAGCCTTCAATGTGAAATCTGATTGGCTAGCAGCTATGGGGATGGCCTAAAGGGATAGCAGAGGAGTCTGAGAGCTAATTGATTCAGTCAATGAAAGAAGAAATGTGCAGATCCCCTCACCTCCTTCACTTACCAGACGCAGACAGTTTGAAGACTTGTTGCCTAATTGGTGCATAGTACGATTTAATTTTCTCCTACCGCCAGTGCTTTTGTAAGCACTAGCCAAACTAGGCAGCTGCCAAGGGTGCAGCCCAGCAGAGGGAGCCATGTTTCTATTAGCTTGAATTACAAAGGAGAAGTACACTAATCTGAGTTTAAACAGCTGCATGATTCCCTCCTGCAAACCACTGTGCTCATAGGTATAGGGGCCACTAACATGGCAGCGGAAGCAGGGCAGTTTGCTACTGACACGTGTTTGTGGGCTGCTTGTCACGCGATGTGGCTCAAAAGTGAAAACATAGGACTAGCAGGAAGAATTATTGATAACACAATGTGCTCATAACAGGTCACTCACCCTCGGCAGGTGAGAGTCATGGCAGAACCTACCTGGAACATGAGAAGGCAGAGCTTGCCTGCCCAAGCATACACGTCATAGGTAGGAGTAAGAATAGAGGTCCCACTCAAGTCAAAAACAAGGAAGTGAATGACCTTTTAAAAAACAATCTCAGTGTTGTGCTTGCGGTCAATTTCCGCAAAATCTTTATTAGCACTAAAAACGTGATAGATGTAACTGTTGAGCTGACTAAGTAGTGACCACATGATAGGTTTGCTGCAGCATTTGCTCTCAAGCTGAAGTATATTTATTCATAAGACATGCTGTATGAATAAATAGATAATTTTCTCAAACTGTATGAATTGCACAGAGGGGACCATTTGCATTCATCCTTACATTCAAATAGGTAACCTACATGCATTTTTTGTCATTTGCACTAAAAGTGTAAAAATTAGTACAAAAACCGGGCAGAATCACCAATATACCTTCTTGCACGTTGTAGTGCAAAATGTGAGAATGCTACTTGCAATTTAAGCATGGAAGGCAGCTCTTACAGTGGGTTCCTATAAAGGATTGCTGCTTTTAGCAGGTGTGCTGCCAGATTCCAAAGGATCTATTGCATTATCACCAGCATTAAAATATCCTGCTATCAGTAATGCATTCGGATATGTACAGTGGAGCGGGTAGGTGTGGCAGAAACATTAATTCAATTCCATGCCCGTGCTCTGCCATCCATAGCAATGAACTATGGAACGAAGTAAAAAGAAGCATGTGTCAACTTAAAGGGTTCTACATGGATCCTAATGGGCTGTATGTTGTGTATGTGGACTTCTATGTTGTTATACCCAGACCAAAGCGTGTAGGGCACTTGGGACAGCCAATTAAAAAGACCCTCAGTGAGATTTACATTATTTGAAGTGGTCCTCCTTGTAGATTTGCAAGCACAAGGCTAGTGCTTCTATAAAGGGGGTCTAAAAACACTCCATCTGGCATAGCAGGGGAGGACACAGGACAACTTACATTTAAGATCTCAGGTTAATAGATGAAGAGGGACTTAAAAGGAAAGCACACTTATCTGCAAAAGCACCTAGAGATATAGACATAGGTTTACTCAGAGAATGTGGAACAGGTTAACTGGAAATACCAACATCTTTGTCAGAAGTAGAAGAGAAATACCGGAAATGTTCTTAGACTGAATAGCCAGTTGTCCTTCGATTACACATTGCACAAAGGGGCCTTTCTAATCGTAGGAATTGAAAGATTGATGACAAGGTTACGGTCTTCCAGGCTGTCCTTATACGGAGCAGTTGATGCCCTGGATCATAGGCGGAAGGCAGATGCGTCAGGATTGGGAAATAGAAGTGAGTGAAGGAGCAGGGGTGGAACATTTTGCTGAGGTCTGCTGGTCCATTCAAACCTCCAATGCCCCTCCTGTTCACAATAATTACATGCAGTGCACTGCCCTAAAAGGTGTTTGCACTCCTTCCCATGCGCATTTGAACTGGTGGAGCCCCTCCCTTTCAACACTTTGCAGCTGCAGCACCATAGGTTTAGCTTGCGCAGTCGCTTTTTGTTCTTGGCAGTCGACACAATAATTCACTATATCGGTAATTCTGCCAGAGGTTTGGTTTGCTGGAGGACTCAAATAACCTTACTTTTTGTTGCATCTTGGGTTGCAAACCTTGAACAAACATGGCAGCAATTGCCTCCTGCACAGGGTGTCTGGGAAGTCGGCAAGAGACCCCCTCTTATTCTATTATCATTTGTTAATTTTGTGCCAGTAAATGTTCTTTGGGCAAACCTCGAGGGTTGCTGTCCAATCATTTCTTGCATTTTTTGATGGTGCACCCACATCCAGGCTGCTGTTGGCCAATTAATTCACATATCTTTTCCTACCTCACCCATCAACAAGACTTTCATGAGCTGATTGATCTCCACCCAGGAGGGATTTTAACATCAGATAACAGTTAGCACTGCCTCTATGAATCGCTCGGGTTCTTCTTGTATGTGTGGAAAGTCTTTTAATAAAAATGTCTAAGAACCCAGGCACAGTGACTGATTCACCTCCTTCGGCAGGGGTCTTCAGTAATTGCCTTAAGGGCGCTTGATATTGGGACCAAATGGTGCCGGTCAAGAGGCTGCATGCACACCCCTCTACATTTTTTGGGGAATAAACCAGATGGCTCAGCGATAATGGTTAATGCAGTAATGTTTGCAGTGTCACAACGGGGCAGTGTAAAACAGCTCGCAGATGCGCGACTAACTGTTGGGGTAGGGCATTTTGCTGAACAGGTGCCTGAACATTGCATACAAAGTCAATCATGGATTCTGACAATCCCTCTCTTTTTGTCTCTTGGATTTCTTGGGGATAGAGTGAGGCTATGATCAGTAGTGAATTGGAGAAAAGCGGGTGACCCTTGCACTTCGATTGTAAATGTTTAACCTATCCTTTCAGCTTTTCATTAAAGTCTTTTAAGCCGCTTAGTTTAGGTTAATTCTTTCTTTTAGAGGCTTCCACATACAACTCAGTATAACACCAGCATTGGTCTCGACACGTTCCACTTGTTAGACTGGACTACTTGTTTTAGAGGCATCAATTTAATCATATCAAAGATACCTTTTAAACCCACTATGCAGTGTAAAGGAGCTCAATTTACGTAGGAGCTTGCAAGTTTCATGATTAAGATGTGAATACGTAGAATGTGCTAGTGTGCCTTTTGGTGATATCGGCACTACTTTAGACAGTTCTGCCCCAGTTTTGTACTTATGCTTATTCACATGGCCCAAGAAAGTAAAGATGTTCAGTCATCCTAAAGGGAAACTCTGCCAGATGTGTCAGAGGTAGGAAAGGTTCTAATTCAGCCGTTTGGTCACAATGTTCCCCCTGGCCCCACTTGCTTTCAAATCCCACTGATAAGGTGGGAGCCTAGTCACCTTCCTCTCCTTTTGTTTTTTTCTGGGTCTGTTCTGTCTTGGTTTTCTTTCTTTTCTGTCTAATCACACCTTTTCTGTATCTTGGGCTGGGAATTCCCGATACTTTGCCTCTCATGCATGGCGTTCCTTAAAGCTCTGTTCTAGGTCCTTTTCGTTTTTTTCGCTGTACCTCTCCTGTTGCCTCTATTGTTTCTTCTTCTGGGATATCTCATCACTTCTAAGCTGATGCTACCAGCTTTTTCTTTATTTTCCTTCTGTTTACGTCTTCTATCGGGGATAATCTTTCCTCTCGTCTTCGAGCTATTAAGTCCTGGATGACTGATAATTTTTTGCTTCTGAATTCTGCTAAGATGGAAGTTCTCTTTTTCCTTGCAACTACTATCCCTCCCCCTTCTCCTCCTACCTCAATTTATTTTCCTCCCCCGTTCCTTCCCATTTCTAGTACTGCTCGTTATCTTGTAATTCTTATATACCTAGGGTATCGGCTCCAGAATACCCTAGGTATCTCAGAGCGGACACTGGGCTGGCTGGCCTCCTTCCTCAATGACCGTCTGTCCCAGGTTATTCTGGGCTCCTTCTCCTCCCTCACCTCTATCTCCACCTGTAGTGTCCCCCAGGGCTCCAACCACTCTCTATAGATCTTTAACACCTATTTATTTATTAGCATTTTTAAAGCGCGCAGCAGCCCTTAAGCATTGTGGTGCTGTTACAGGAAAAGCTTCTTGCTGGTTACAGTGGATACAGAGAGCTTGGTGGTTACATGTCAAGCAGTAGTTACATTACTTTACATTACATACATAATGGTTACATATGAGGAGAAGAGCTTAGTTACCTTGTGTGTGTATGTTTGGGGCTAGTTGAACAGAGTAGTTTTGAGTGTTTTGCTAAAGATCGACAGAGATGGTTCATCTCTGAGTGCGTTGGATAGGGCATTCCATAGTTTGGGAGCTACCTATGGCGTTTGCTCTTTTGATAGGTGGAATGCAGAGTTGGTTGTCGTGGTGACTTCTTTTGGGTAGTGTAGAGATATTTCTGGAAATGGTTTCTGAGAGGTAGAATGGGGCTGAGAGACTGATGCATTTATATGTAAGTGTAAAGATCTTGAAGTTGATCCTGTCTTTGACTGGAAGCCAGTGGGCGGCTCGCCTTGCCTGTGAGATGTGGTCTCTTTTAGGGATGTTGAGTGCTGCACAGAGTGTGTTATTTTGTACTGTTTGGAGCTTGTTAAGATTTTTTGACGAGGTGCCTGCAAGCAGAGCATTGCAGTAATCCAGTTTTGCACTTATAGTAGCACGGGCAATGGAGAGACAGTTTTGGGTGGTTAGAAAGGGTTTTATAGCATTTATCAGATTGGTGGTGTGAGCCGAGGCTGAGGCAATGGCGCTGACCTGTCGTGACATAGAGAGGGGCGAATACGGGTGGACTCCTAGAGTCTTTACTGATGTGGAGACTGGTATAATGGAGTGGTCAATGGTGAAGTTCTTGTATTTTTGGTTAAGTTTAGGCAAAGTTTCCTTGGGACCTAGGATGATGATCTCAGTTTTATCCCCATTTAGGCAGAGACTGTTGGCTGCCACCCATGTTTGGATGGTAGTGTAAATTTGAAGCAGCGAAGCTGTGTCTTGGTCGTATGATCCAGTGAGAGGCAGGAGAATTTGTGTATCGTCGGCATAGTTCGTGTAGGCTATGCCGAGCGAGTCCAACAAGTCAAAGAGTGACTTCGTGAAAATATTGTAGAGGTTGGGTGCGGTGCATGAACCCTTAGGTACGCCACAGTGGATGGTGGTGGGAGCTGCATTGGCCTGGTCAGAGGAGACTTTCATGGCTCGTCCCTCTAGGAAGGAGGTTATCCATGAGGTGGCTTTATTTGAGAAGTGGGCTGCGTTAGAGAGGTGTGAGGTTAGGATGCTATGATCAACCAGATCAAATGCAGCAGAGAGATCAAAGAGAAGCAGGAGGGCAGGTTTGCCTTTGCCCATTATTTTGGTGATTTGATTCTTTAAGTCTAAGAGGGCGGTTTCTGTGCCGTGGCCTTTGTGGAAGCCTGACTGTCTTCTGCCTAGGACGGCGTTTGATTCAAGGTAGTGTTGGAATTAAATATGGGCAGCTTTGTCTAGAATTTTGAGGAGGAAGGGGACAGTGGTGATGGGTCGGTAGTTGTTGGGGCATGTAGGGTCTAGGGTGGGTTTCTTTATGAGTGGGCAGACCAATATTGCCCCGGTTGCCCACCTCATTTCCACCTTCTCCCCTAGCTTCCAGTGTTACGCAGATGGCACACAACTCTTCTTCAAACTTCCCTCTAACCCTCTCCTTTCATCCTCCATCATTCCTGACTGCCTATCTGCCATCCAGTCCTGGTGTACTTCCAATGATCTCTGCCTCAACGCCATCAAGACTGAGACCCTTCCTATTGGTACTCCTGTTCCCTCTTTCTTCCCTTCACTCTGGCCACCTTCTATGAGCTCTCCCACTTCTCCTTCAGCTGAAGCCAGACACCTTGGAGTCATCTTCGACTCCTCTCTTTCCATCCTCTCTCACATTCAGGACCTTGCCAAGGAGGCCCACTTTGAACTCTCCCTCCTAAAAGGAATTCTTCCTTTCCTCACTTCCCTCCAGAAGCTCTATGTCTCCAGAGCTCTGGTTCTCTCTAGGCAACGCTACTGTAATAGCCTTTTCCTTAATCTACCCTCTTCTTCTCTACGACCCCTCCAGCTAATCCAGAATAGGGCTGCAGGATTTATCCTTGGCCTTAAACCCAGTGACCGCATCTCTCCAGCCCTATAAACTCCCCACTGGCTTCCTGTTGTTGCAAGGATCAAATTCAAATCCCTCTGCCTCATCCATAAGGTTGTCTGGGGCCAGGGCCCACGCTATCTATAACTTGCTCTCACTAAATACTCGACTTCCAGATCTTTAGGCACCAACTCTCTGTGTGTCAAGCCTTCACTAAACAGCAAGTTGGTGGCCGATCTCTTTCCTCTGAAGGCTCCCTCCTATGAACAGCCTCCCCACTTCCTCTTTGTCTTGAGCCGGATCTCCTCAAATTCCGGATGCTACTCAAGACTCTCCTTTTCACCTCCTCCTTCCCTTGCTCCCTCCTTTGCTAAACCCCACAGTTGCTGAGATTGGTGACCAGGGCCCTTATGTGTCTTCCTGGGTCCTAGCCTTGCACACCCAATTGCCTTCAGCCTTCGCCCGCTCCGAGAACTTGCCTTAGCACCCTCTGGCCTATGCCACCACAGGCCTGCACTTACTTATTTACGGCAGCTGACTAATCCACCTAGGCACTTACAGCTGATCATTCCAAAGCACTTCCCTTGTGATACACCAAGCACTTAGCCCCCACTCCCTCATCCCTTCTCTCTCTCTCTCTCTCTCTCTCTCTCTCTGCACTTGCACGTTCTGAATGCTCACAAGGCCTAGTCATTCTGCTACTATCTTTAATTGTTTTATTTGATTTTCTTTCCCATGCTCCCTCCCTGCTGCCCTGTGGGTACTTTGAAACACATATTACTTGATGTATAAGTGCCTTACAATGCACAATAAATAAATATATTTCTTTACTTTTACGTTCCTGTTTCCATCTCTATAGTTTTCTCAAGGCAAGACCCTTTCTTATATTTGAAGCAAATACGTTCCTGATCTTCTCTTATTCGTTCTGTTCTATTGTGCTTCTACCCTCTTTGGACTTCCTGTTTCATATTTGGCTCCTCTAAAATCGATCTTTAACTTGTATATTCAATTGTTAGGCTTTCTTACGCCTCGTGACTATTTATTCTGTATTGCTTTCGCTTGGATGACTGTCCCTCCCATTCTCATCTCAAATTACATTATTTAAAAAAAATGTTTTAATCTCTTTATGGTATTGCGCCTTCATATCGCTCATCTCTTTGCTCTTTCTATGTTCCCTCACGTTCCGTGTGCTCTCAGTCACTTTTTCTGTTATCTGTTCCTCGTCCTCCGTGTGCTCAGCCCCATTTTTGTTCTTTTTCTTTGCTAGCCCCTCTTCGTTGAACGCCCTTCCTTTTCCTCTTCACTCAATGACCTCTTATTCGATATTCCGTTATGCCCTTAAGAATCATCTTCTTCATTCTTAAATCTTGTTTCTGTCTGTGTTGATATTGTTCACATTTTATTGTCCTGTAAGTGATTTTGTACAGTGCTTTGGTGTAAAGCCCTTAATAAATGCCAAATAAATAACAAAAAAAATACAAAAAGTGCTCCTAAGGTTAGCTTAAATACCAGACCTGGTCACCAACTCATCCAGCGTCACGTATTTGTTTCTTCAGTTTATTAAACTCACTGGCTCACCCCACTGTTCTAATTCTGGAGTATACTTTGTATTGCTGATTTATCATAAGGCATACAACTTCCTTGACACATCATAATATACTGATTACTGACACTGTGAACATGTTTCTTTCAGACCTGACCTATGAGGGGCAGCAACCCCACCCCACCCAATCAGCACTTGCTTTCTGTTTCTTAGTAAAGTGGGTTTCCTGCATAAACCCACAAACAGACACAAACTTACGAGAAGCCCCTCTCCGATACCCTGGTAGAGATTTCCAAAGGTTCCTTACTCACAGTTTGGTGCATGGAGTTCGGAGAGGAGCAGTCTGCAATCCCTTCAGTGTCTCGGCTGAGCAGCCCTGATCCAAGTCACAGCACCAAATTGTCAAAATCTCCACTCTACGGTTTCAGTTCGTAACAAGTAACACTGAGTTTATTTTCATTGCAATGCAATGAAACCATCAACACAGAACTCCCCCCCCCCCAACTCCCCCTCTGAAGAAAGTGAACCCCGAACGACAGCACTCACTCTTTATATACGTTCTCATGGCAAACAGGGAGTATCAAGAAAGTGGTTTTCATTACCTTGGACAATGCAACATGTTAGGAGAGTTCTATATGAAAATGTCCCCAGGAAAAAGTAGTCAGAAAAAATACGTTTTCAAACATGTAGTTGTTCAATACAAGCAATGTAAAGTGGGAACATTCTGCCAGTAATAAGGTTGTCTGTGTTATGTCCAGGCCTGCGGGGACCCAGTCGACTTGTTAGGGGCACCCAGCAGACGTACCTTGACAGGGGGCACCCTGTCGGCCCATGAGTACGCGGGCTCTTTCCTGGGCTGGGGGCACCCAGGCCACCATGACAGACGGCGTTAGCATTGCCCAGCAGGGGCGCCAGCGTCCACCAGCAGTGTTGCCCATCAGGGGCTCTGCTGCTGTACATGGGTAGAGTTGACCAGCAGGGGCTCTACTCACTGGGGTGCCAGCTATCGTGGACAGCGTTGCCCAGCAGGGGCACTGTCGTGGTGGAGGGCTCTGCAGGGCAGGCCCTCAGCCAGCCACACAGCACCAGCATGGTGCTGCAAGAACGACACAGCACTCCAGGAGTCAGTTGGTTATCAGACTAATGAGCGGGTGACTGCTCATTCCTTTTATTCATTGACGTCACGTGGTCATTGCCACGAGTCAGGAGCACGAGCCTGGGAGATACCATGCTCCCAGGAGGGGTAACACATTACACTCCTCCTTTGCCATATGGAACAAACAAATGACAAACATCACTGGGCATCAGCACCACTTACATCACGAATAGCCACACTTGTGATTATGGGTGCGAACAACACTCACATACATTTATGTTCTGACAGTTACACTTATTGGGGGAGACAGGGTTAGTGGAACGTTTGGGGGTTTCACCGCATGATCACAGGACCCTTTATTAACCTGGGTGAGCAAAACCTAACACCACTGAATACACTAATGGCAGCTCCTGGCACTACATAAAGCATGTCCACAATACGGATGTTCATAGCTCCACATAGCCCATTGACTGGGCCACTTAAAGCAAGTCCAGGTTTGAAGGCTCCCAGCCTTCATGGGGATGTCTGCTGATTCATCTTGCGCCCTTGTGGAGAGGCAGGAAACCAGTTCATGCTTTCACCAGTACAGGTTCAGGACAGTCACACAACAGTTCAGGAGCCTGCAAAGCCTCCCCTGCGGACCCCAGGGGCCACATCGCTACAGTCTCTGGATGGTTGGGGTAGGACGCACCACTGGTGGCAGCATGATTGGCCAGTCATTGCACTCCTTTTCCACTTAGGGTGGCTAGCAGGGAGATACTGGTGGCAGGGTGTCTCGGCCCCAGGCCTGGGAGGGCGCATAAGCACTCATGAGAGATGCAACCCTTCCTTGTTCTTCCCCTTCTCCTCTATATCATTTTCCTTCTTGCAGAGTGTACACAGGGCCACCACCCTTTCTATGGCCGCCTTTTTTGGTGAAGTTGCCAGATGCTGCATGGTATAACCTCCTTTGGAAAGGGGAAAGCCCAGCACCTTTCCCTCTTATCATGGGAGAAAGTCTGCAGGAACTGCCGAGGGGTTGTGGTCCTGAGGCCGTAGTTACAACTTCCCATGTCAGCCTCTACATGGAGTGTTATGCCCATTACCAACGTGCAGCTCCTTCAGGGATTAATTCACCATTCACTGCCAGGTGGGCTCGCAGGGCCCGTGTATTTTCGTATGCCTTCTCTTTCCCTTTCTTGTTTCTTCGAGTCACCACCACTGGGTCCGGGATCTGAAAAGGGACCATGGCTTTAATTTCCATTGCGCCACCCTCAGCGCTTTCTGTCTTACATCTCCTGCAGGTGGGTGGGGGGGGTTTAGAGCTGCACCCAGTGTGGAGCGTACCATTTGCTATCAACAACGTCGTGATGGAGCGCTTTAGTCACCATTCCCGCTCCGCTCCGGAGCCCATCAGCATTTTTGTATTTATTTTTTTAAACACACCCATTGCTCCGCTGCACTCTCCGACCCCACCGCACATGAACTCTTCACCGTTTTGCGGCCCGGGATCCTTCCTGGGCTCCAGCATGCAGTGAACACGACTCCCTTGCATCTCCAGCAGGAGATAACTTAGTTAACTGTGGCACGCTGCCACCCTCATGCTTTCACTCTTGCGGCTGATACCGCTTCATTCAATTTCACCGCAGGGTGGCCCTGGTTCTTTCTTGGGGCTCCGGCGCTGCAGCAGCCTGTAGGCTTGAACTAGTGCTGGCAGCCACCAGGACAGGACCGCACAATCGCCTCTCCTCAATCTCCGGTGGGAGATAACATTACTTGTTTCTGCCGCCGGCATCGCGATCCCTCATACAGCAACCGAGGCTGCTCCCCTTCCTCTTTTCCGGCGGGCCACCGACAGTCCGCTGGGGTTTTTCTTCCTCGTCAGGGGGTGGTGGGACAAGACCATTCAGGACCCTCACACAGGGCCCAACTAAAAGTGCCGGACAGCCACCGCGGTCTGGCATGCTCCTCCTTTGCTGGTGGCGAGCATGTCACTATCCAGTGTAGGGCCTGGGGGCTGTCACTCCTCATCGCCATTGTTATGTCCTGGCCTAGGGGCACCCAGGCCAGGCGGACCAAGGCTGGGGGCACCCAGCCGACATGCTGGGGGCACCCAGCAGATGTACCTTGACAGAGGGCACCCTGTCGGCCCATGAGCACACAGGCTCTTCCATGATATGGGGGCACCCAGGCCACCATGACAGACGGTGTCAGCGTTGCCCAGCCGGGGCGCCAGCATCCACCAGCAGGGTTGCCCAGCAGGGGCTCTGCTGGTGTACATGGGTAGAGTTGCCCAGCAGGAGCTCTCCTCGCTGGCGTGCCAGCTATCGTGGACAGCATTGCCCAGCAGGGGCACTGTCCTGGTGGAGGGCCCTGCAGGGCAGGCACTCAGCCAGCCACGCAGCACCAGCCTGGTGCTGCAAGAACGACACAGAACTCCAGGAGTCAGTTGGTTATCAGACTAATGAGCAGGAGGCCGCTCATTCCTTTTATTCATTGACGTCACATGGTCACTGCCACGAGACAGGAGCACGAGCCTGGCAGATACCATGCTCCCAGGAGGGGTAACACATTACAGTCTAAAAAGTTATTTTTAAGTAAACAAAAGTATGAGGCTGTAGCCCTAAAAATGAACCAAACCTCTAATGAAACACCCCAAATCACCCTAACTCCATTTCTAAACCTGATCCCAAGTCCAATTACAACCCTTATTCTATCCTGGTGCCTTACCTAACACAAACCGTTCATCGCATATTTTTGACTACTTTTCGTTTGGTGACTTTTTCACTGCAGACTGCAGAGGTATTTTTACCACGTTTTTTTCATTGGCTACATTTTTGTTAGCAACATTTTCACTGGATACTGTTAGAATGATAGTACCGTCTCCAGGTGTTTCTCGCTTGTGCATCACTGCCTAGCTTGGTCACGTGTTATCAATCCCTGCTCAAACGTCCTCGCTCCATCTAAACACGTGTTACATTGCTTCTCTGCTACTGTCCATGCAGTTTCTTATAAGCCATGCTGCTTTCTACTTGCTGTGCTTTTGGGTCCTTCACACTTTATTCTACCCATAAACATGGCTGTTTTTCTAATGCCTTATTACAAAGGAGGTTCGGAGGTTGGGGGAGGGGGATGTGTGTGTTTGTATTTTTCTAGTCCACGCTGCACATTGGTGAAGTGAGGCAGCTGACAACAGAGAGGCTGTCAGTCTGCATGGAACTAACATCAATGCTGCAACTGTTATTTGCAAATTAAAATGTCTCTGTTCATGCTGTGGCAGTTGTATCTGTGGGAAACCTTGCCCTGATGTACATGCACGCATATTTGGGATTATTTGCAATGTCATGACAGTGCAGCACGTGCAACCATTTGAAAGGAAAGATTGCACTAGCTGTACCTGTGCAGTGATATGCATGAAGTTTGCAATGATTGGTCCGATTTGTGCAACAATTTATAAGAGAAGTTTGTACTGATGCATGTTAGGGAACGTACACTGGCCACAGATTGCAGTACAAGCACCCATTTAAAAGAGACGTGCAATGGCCCTGCCCATTTGTGTATGCAAGTAAGGGAAGCTTACACTTGCCTTGTCCATTTCATTTGTGATGGAATCTTTTCGTGATCCTTCACATACTGTAACCGTTTCTGAGTGGCGTTTATACTGGCTCTGAACAGGTACCCATTTGCAAGGGAAGTTTGCCCTGGCTCTACTTATGCTGTCTATGTACCTATTTGCTAGGAAAGCACGGATTAGCCTTGAACATGCTGTGCCTGTACCCACATGCGAGGAAAACATGCACTGTCCCAGTCTACTCTAAACCTGTTTGTGATGGAGTCTTGCATCGACCATACCCGTGCAGAAACCCTTTGGTAGAGAATCTTGAACTTGCCCTGCCCAGGATGTACCTGTTTGAGCAGGAAGCTGGTACTAACGATGTCCATGCTGCATGTGTAGTTGGTTGTTAGGAAAGCTTGCAATGACCCTGCACAAGCAGCACCAGTTTGTGAGGAAAGCTTCCCCTGCCCCTGCTATGATGTACTTAGACAGAAGCTCACACTAGCCCTGTCGATAGTGTACCTGTTTCAGGAATTCTTCCACTCGCCCTACCAAGGCAGTGCTTGTACTTGTTCTATTTTTGAGGGAAGCGTTTGCTCATCCTGACCATGTAGTAATTTGAATGTGCTGCATGTGTGAGGAAGGAACAAGTTACTTACCTGTAACTGTTGTTCTCCAGCATGGGTCTGGTATTGATTCACATGCTCATGAATATTCCCCCGTCATCAGGCTGGGAATCCTCGGTAAAGAAAAAATCAGTTTCAGTTTCGTTTCTGAACTGTCTTTCTTAGTAGTAACCAATCACTGGTCTCTGGGTCATACTGCCCCCAGCCAATGACTGCCCTCTCCCTAAGCCCCTCCCCTGGCAGCCATCCTCAGATTTGGTAGCACGTAAAGTGGCAGTAGGACCAAGTGAAGAGCCGCATAGGGGGAGGAGGGAGGGTTCGCATGTGAATCCATGCGAGACCCATGCTGGAGAACAACAGTTACAGGTAAGTAACTTGTTCCTTCTCCAGCATGGGGTCTGGCATGGATTCACATGCTCATGAATACAAGGATACCTAGCAGTACACACATGCACAACCACGGGAGGTGGCAAGGCTCAACATTAAGCATTTCATCAACTCAACATTAAGCATCTCTTACCGCCTCACCAGGCCCACCTTCAGGCGAACAGGTTGCGCAGCACTGCTTGGAAACACTCTGCACTCTGGACTCCTCCCTGGAATCTCGGTCGACGCAGTAGAATCCCATGAAGGTGTGCGTCGACCTCCACGTAGCAGCCCTGCAGATGTCCAGCAGGGGCACACCAGATAGGAATGCCGTGGTAGCAGTGATTGCTCTGGTCGAATGGGCTCTCGGAGGGCCGGGCAACGGTCGGTTTGCCAACCGGTGGCAGTGCATGATGCCGCCGGAGAGCCATATGTAAAATGGAAGGTCCAAAGTTCACAAACAGCTGTGAGGTCTTCCGAAAACTCTTTGTGCAGTCCACGTAGAACTTCAGCGCTCTAGCTACATCCAGCGAGTGCAAAGTCCTCTCGGCTGGCGACGAAGGCGACGGGAAGAAAAGAGGTAACACCAAGGGCTCGTTGAGATGGAAGTCCGACGGCACCTTGGGCATGAAGCAGGGGTGCTTCCTCAGCACCACCCTCGTCTTGTGGAAAGTCAGGTATGGAGGTTTACAGGAGAGGGCCTGGATCTCTCCCACTCGTCGTGCGGAGGTGATGGCCACAAGAAACACTGTTTTCCAAGACAGGAACTTCAACGGTGCAGAATGCAGAGGCTCGAATGGCGGCCCCATGAGCCTGGTCAGCACCACATTGAGCTCCCACGCTGGGGCCGGAGCCTTCACCAGCGGGAACGATCGGAACAGTCCCTTCATGAACTCCTTCATCAAGTGATGGGACCACAGGGATGAGCGCCCGAGAGTTCTGGTGTAGCGGGAGATAGCCGCCAGATGGATTTTGATGGAGGCATGGGCCAGCCCCGCCTTGGCCAACGACAATAAGTACAGCAGCACTTGAGGGGCCGTAATCCGCAGGGGGTTAATCTTCGGTGCGCCTCACCAGACAGAAAACCTCTTCCAGTTATGTCCATAGCACTTGAGAGTTGAGGACGCCCTGGCCTTTGCAAGCACCTCCTTGCAGTCCGCCGGGATATCGTACCCTCCAAACTCTAGTGCTGCAGGAGCCAGGCCTGCAAGTTCAGTGACCCTGGGTCTTGATGGAGGATGGCGCCTCCTTCTCTGGCGAGGAGATCCGTGTCCGTCGGCAGCTTGACTGGGGGGGGACGCTGACAAGTCCAGAAGGTCCGGGAACCAGATCTCTCTCGGCCAGGCAGGTGCGACGAGGATCATCCTGCACCGGGACCTCTTGAGTTGGTTGATGAGTCGCAGCAACAACAACGGCAAAGGCTGGAACGCGTACAGGAAAAGGTCGTCGGCTGGGGAAACCTGCTGGCAAACCTCTGGCACTTGGTGTTCGCCACCGTCGCGAATAGGTCGATCTGGGGACTGCCCCATCGTTGGAATAGCCCATCCACTTGATCCTGCCGCAGCTCCCACTCGTGGCACGAGCGCAGCTCCCTGCTGAGCGAGTCTGCAATGGTGTTGTTTATTCCTGCCAGGTGGAAGGGAACCAGAAACATCCCCTGGGCGACGGCCCAGTGCCACAGATCCTGGGCCTCCTTGGATAGGGCTGGGGATCTGGTGCCTCCCTGCTTCCGGATGTAGAACATTGTGGTGGTGTTGTCGGTGAAGATCCTCACCACCTTGCCCTTGAGGGACGGGAGGAACGACCTGAGAGCCCAGAACACGGCTTGGAGCTCCAGGATGTTGATATGTAGTGACCTCTCCTCCGAGAGCCAACGGCCTCTTGCGTGGAGATCTCCGGTGTGCGCTCCCCACCCCTCCAGGGAGGCATCTGTCGTCACCGTCTCCTGATGCGTCGGGGTCTGGAAGTCCGCACCTGCTGCCAGATGCACGCAGGCTCCCCACCACCGGATCGCTTGGCGGAAGGTCTCGTTGAGCGGGATCCTGTCTTCGAAGCTGCCCGCCGCTTGCATCCACCGGGCATCGAGGAACTCTTGCAGTGGCTGCATCTGCAGTCTGCACAGGTGCACTAGGTAGATGCACGAGGACATCATGCCGAGAAGGGACTTGATGGACCTCACCCTGGCCACAACAATGGCCAACAGCCGCTGCACCTTGCCCATGATGGCCTTCGTCCTTTCCTCCGACGGGGAAGCCAGTCGCGCTACTGTGTCGAGCTTGGCTCCCAGAAACAGTGTGACCTGCGACGGAACCAGGTGGGATTTGGTGAAGTTGATGGAGAAACCTAGATCCGTGAGCAGTTGGACAGTCTTCGTTGTGTGCCCGACGGCGAGTTCTCTTGTCTTTGATCGGATGAGCCAATCATCCAGGTAGGGGTAGATGTGGATCCCCTGCAGGCGCAGCCGCGCCGCCACTGGTGCTAGGCACTTGGTGAATACCCTGGGCGCCGACTTCAATCCGAAGGGAAGGGCCATGAATTGGTAGTGCTGTCCTTGGACTATGAATCTGAGAAACTTTCGATGACCTTTTAGAATGGGGATGCGAAAGTAGGCATCCTCCAAGTCCAGCGACGATAGGAAGTCGCCCTGCTCCAGCTGCGCCAGCACATGCTGGAGGGTGACCATCTGGAACTTCTGGGCCTTGATGCACTTGTTTAGACAACGAAGGTCCAGGATGGGTCGCCAACCGCCGGTCTTCTTTCTTACGAGGAAGTACCATGAGGACACTCCAGAGCCCCAGAGCTTCTTTGGGACGAGCTTGATGGCTCCCTTCTTCAGTATCGCCCTTACTTCCAGCAGCAGTTGAGGGATGTGGTTTTCCTTCCTGGCCACGGGTGGAATGCGGGGGCACTTCTTTAGAAACTCGAGAGTTTGCCCGCGGGCCAGGGCATCCAGCACCCATCGGTCGGTGGAGATGGACTCCCACACGCTGACGAACTTCGACAGCCGGCCTCCCACCGGGGTGCTCAGGTGGGGGCCCGACGCTATGGCCGGTTCAGTCCTGCTTGGCAGCGGCCTTGCTGCCTAGGCCTCCTTGGCGACGACGAGATCGTCCTGACTTGCCGCGTCCTCTGTAGGCCTCCTCCGACGAGGAGCGGGCCGCCTGGCGGTGCGACGAGGAGCCACTGTCGAATCCTTTGGAGGCACCTTGCTTGCCTCCAGAGTTCCGAAAGGGCGGCCGTCGTTGCTGCAAAACCCCCAAGGCCCAGGCCGTCTCCGTGTCGGCCTTAATGGCCTGCAGCGACTCGTCCACTGTCTTGCCAAATAGGTTGTTCCCGTCGAAGGGCATGTCCAAAACTCTGGTTTGCACATCATGGCGGAAATCGATCGCCTTGAGCCAACCACGCCGTCAAAGACGAACACTGTTGCCCAAATGGCGGAAACCGGTGTCCGCAATGTCCGTGGCCACCGTTATGGCGTGGTCCGATGCCACCTCGCCTTCCTGCAGATCTCCAGGGCCTCTGCCCTCTTGTCGTCCGGGAGGAAGTCCAGCAGAGGAGCTATCTTATACCAAAGCTCCCTGTTGTAGCGGGCCACAATCGCTAGGGCATTGACCGCCTTAATCGTCGTCGTCGCCGATGAGATGACCCGTCGCCCCATGGCGTCCAGTTTCTTCCCCTCGGCGTATGGGGGGGGAGGTTGAAGTCGAAGCCGTAGCCCCTGCTGCCTTCTTCTTGGCCGCAGCCGAGACGACCGAATCCGGGGTCGGCTGCGCCCTAAGGGTTCTTCAGGAGCAACAGCCCCTCGTCCCAGATGTCGTCAAGTAACGGGACCGAGAGGACCGTCTTCCTTTTGGCCTCACGCCATTGATAGAGGAAACCTTCCTTCTTCTTTTCTTCGGGGCAGAGCTCGAAGAGCTCAGATGCCTGGCAATTATGGCATGAAAGGAGCCAATTTTGTCGGGTGGGGAGGCCTGGGGAGGTGGTGATGGAAGGCCCATCCTATCGTCACCACCGTCGTCATCCGTCCTCGTCGTGGCCATCTCTGTTCCTGTGTCATCCTTAGGATCAGGGGAAAGAGATGAAAGCTGCGAGGGCCGCAAAGGCTGGAAGGGCGGGGGTGGATGAACTCTCCTCCTCTTGCATGGAGGGCTCCCCGACGGGCCAGGTTCTGCTGGATCATCCGTTGGGGGTAAGGGCAACCTCGTCCTTATCTCCGTACATAAGGCCTGGATCGCCATCAAGATGGCTCTGAGTTGTCTTGAGGCTCGGGTACTGGCTGAGACGGGCGTGATGGTTGGGGAGTGGACGCTTGAGGCCTTCACCTTGGGGGGGGGTCACCACCTCGCTCCCCCTCGGCTGTTTACGTCGGGATCGACCGGGGCTTCTCCAGAAGCTTACCCGGGTTCTCCGATTTCCTCTTCCCCAAGCCAGAGTGCTGGCTCGTGGTTGATGCCGTCAGTGAAAGCGCGCCCTGCCTGGCAGCCGAGGAGCCTGACCGTTCGCTGCTTCCGGTGCCCGCGGACTCACGGTGCTTAGCCTTTTGTTGGGCCCCCGTCGCCGAAGCGCCCTCAAAGGAATTAGAAGACCGCTCGGACCTCTTCTTCTTCTCACCTACTGCTGGGCTCTTCCCTTCCAGCCAATTGGTGAGGCAGATACGCCGATCCTTCATGGTCCGTTCCGACATGTTCTTGCAAAACGTACAGTCCTTCTCCACGTGCGTTTTGTCTTTGTGAAGGCAGTAGAGGCATCTAGAATGCTCGTCTTCCTTGAAGACATTCTGCAATCCGCATCCAGGGCAGTTCCTGAACAGCTTGGATCCGGGCGTCGAGCTTCCTTTGTCCTGGGCCATGTCCACGGGGTAGGCCTAAAGGTCTTCTGGAATCCTCCAAGAAGCGTCACTCGATGAAAACTTCGCCCTTGAGGGGCGTAGAAAATTCCAAAACGGGTCCCTGTTGAATGGAAGTAGAAACGGTGGAGATTGAGGCTCGATTGACAGAAAAAATTAGATGAAACTCTTTGAAAAATCACTAAACGCAGTAAAAGCTCGAGAGCTATAGCACGAGGACTCCCAACACTTGAACGTGCAGTAAAAATCTGAGGATGGCTGCCAGGGGAGGGGCTTAGGGAGAGGGCAGTCATTGGCTGGGGGCAGTATGACCCAGAGACCAGTGATTGGTTACTACTAAGAAAGACAGTTCAGAAACAAAACTGAAACTGATTTTTTCTTTACCGAGTATTCCCAGCCTGATGACGGGGAATATTCATGAGCATGTGAATCCATGCCAGACCCCATGCTGGAGAAAGATTGTACTAATTGGAACGTTGCTGCACTACTGCATTTGCAGAGACTGTTATGGTTGCCTATGAGGGAGGATACAACTGTTTCGACCTACACTATACTTGTTCTGTGTATGCTAGCTTGCAGTGCTGCTACCCATGAATTACCCATCCTGTATGAGAGTAAAGCTTCCAATGTTGCTTCCTGTGCTGTACTTTATCTTTCTATGGGGTCACGTGCTGTGATGCTACCCATTCTGTACTGTTATAAGTATGGCCGAGGGGTCGTTGTAGCAGATAGTTAATACCGCCACAATGGTATAATTGCTAATATTATACAGGTGATCAGAACTGCTGTGTTGGAACTCTTCAAATGGTACCCCCTAGTAAGTACCAAACATCATGAAATATATAACAGAATGAAGGTACATTCAATGCCCAAGTCTCAATACTTGAGACTTGCGCGTTGAATGTACCTTCATTCTGTTATATATTCCATTCTGTACTGTTCCTGCACACGAGGGCAGTTTGACCTTCTGTTGTACGTGTTTTCTCCATGTGAATGAAGGTATCTTTGCTTCTGTTTAGAGAGTGAAGGGAGTATCAGCATGGCCCTCATTCACTGAACACAAGACTTTACACAAGAAACTGAGCAGTATTGGGGGCAAGGCGTTTTGGCACAGTGTGTGGGAAATGGCACATTTTATAGAACATTAGGCCAGCATAGGTTACACATCTCAGCTGCACAGTGCACTAACGGCCATATTTAGGAAACATAATGGGAGCACAGCATCTCCCCTCACCTCACCTCACCTCCTAGACCAGGTTGGTGCACAGAGCTATTGGCCCATTTTCTCATCTCGTGCTAAATGCAGCCCATTGGCAGTAATCAGCCTGGCTGAAGAACCTCACAGCACTGCCAAATGGTGCTTTCGGTAGCATACCACGTGCTCAGGCCTGGTGGGGCCGTCTCACTCCTATCCGCCTTACAGTGCATTTCACTGACTCACTGCTTGGTTTAATGTAAGTGGAATGGATGTTGGTGGAGACAGGGCAAAGACACAGCAACATTCACATCAGGTGATGCCGACAGAGAGCCGGTGGGGTTGTTGGAAGAAAGTGAAAGCCTCCTCCTGGCAACCTTTAAACCTTTAAAGGCGCCTACTACAGTTATTAAAGTGACCCGGATTGGCGCAATAAGCTTACTCACACAAGTAGTGTGTTTGTATGTAGGTGTGATTGTGTGTAGGTGTGTGTGTTTAAGTGTGTTGTGCCTGGATCTTTAATTATACTTGATATCATAGATGGTAAGGCCCCAGGGACAAGCCCTCGAATTTTAGACCCATCTCATTATTAAATGCTGGGGGAAAAGTCTTTGCAAGGGCCCTCTGGCACATCTGGACACCTGGGCTAACAACAGGAAGATTATTAATCATCGCCAAGCACCAAGAGTAATGGCAACGTGTGGGTGGTCAATGCCGCTGGAGAAAGCAAGGTTAAAATTGGCCAGGTATAAAGGAGCCCTCGCTAGGTTTACTGCAGAACATGGCAACAGGGCCATGCACATTTCACTTGAAGTGTACAAGGTCCAGGTACGGCAAGCTGCAATTTATGGAGCTGAGCTGTGGGGGCAGATGAATACATACCCTTTGGCAATTGTAGAAAATAAGTACCTGAAAAATATATTGGGATTGCCTATCTGCACTCCAAACCTCCCTGTACGTTTGGAGACAGGCAAGCAGGGAATAGAATCCATTTACCAGCTGCACCCGGTCCTTTATTGGGTCCGGCTGGGGACCAATGCAAACCTCCTCACATACAGAGAAGCACTGCGAGATGTCTCATCTCAGCAAGGGTATACCAAGTTGAAGTGGGCATCCCGTGTAAGGAGGTGCCTGGGGGACATGGATCTTGGCGATTGCTGGAGTAATCCGCGTGTCATCACTACTCATTGTAAAACCAGGGTTAAAATAGCTGCTTTGGCCAGGATACGGCAGGATATACTGGTAAAATCCCCACGCTCCGAGTCCTTGGCTCGTTATAGTGCCATTAAGCAGAGGGAGGTTACGAGTCTTACTTGGATTACGTTAGTACAACGTTTGAAAGGTCCCTGTATGTGAAATTCCGTCTTTGGATTCTTCCCACTGCAGAGTTGATGCACGGATGGGATAATGGTCCATCACCTGTATGTATGCTATGTAAAAATGCGTTTGAGGACTTGAAACATTTAATAATGTTGTGTCCCGTTACACTGCCTTTGAGAAGACTTAACCAAAACCGTTCTTCCGGGGGCCAGGGTATATATAGATCAATTGAAGAAGCAATGCAACCTGCCTAAATTCAGCTGACACCCTGGCAGTGTTTTCCATCAGTCAATACTTGAAGTTGGTACAAAGAATACGTTGGAAAAAACGGAATGTTTCGTTCCAATTTTAATCCTGAAACTTGATTTTGTTACCTTATGTAACACAACAGTGTTTTATGTATATTATGTATTTTATGATGTTTGACGGTATGCATGCTTTTATGACTTGTTTGTCGAAATATAGCTTATGAAATGAAATATCATAGATTGGTCTAGATATTTTATTTCTAACCCTGCCTCAACTGTTAATTGTTTCTAATCCTGCCCGAGTGTTATAGATTGTATTTTAATAGAGAATTATTTGATTTGACCTTGTAATGAAAGCTTCTACAACACAATGGCAGAATGGCAGAATGGCAGCTTGTGAATGTAGTGGTCAGGACATACATGCGAAGAGGGAAGACACATTTGGGGGAGAGCATGCTATAGGCAAGACACAGAGTTGCTAGTGGGAAGGCAACTAAATGACTTTTGGCCTAGTGTGGAAAGCATCCTTCCACCAGCCCTGCCTACCTCCATATAGTATCCTCTTGAATGGGAAATCTGAATGACTAACAGTTAAATGGATGAGCTAAAGGGATAGGGGATCATGAGTCGGAGAGCTTATCGACTCTGAATAACTGGTAAAAGAAATCTGCAGACACTCCCTGAACTACCGGGTCCATCATTCCCTCACAAGCCTGTAGCCACTCTCCCCATATGGTGTTAACTGTACTCTTAATGGTATGTGCCAATTGTATCCCTATTACTGTATCCCACTCCTGCTGCCCCTTATACAGCACAGCACTCTTGATTCCAAGCTAAATAAGCGCAATATAAACCCCAATACATACAGTGGCAACCCAATGGCAAAATGTAATGCAAGCATGTATAAAACATATATAAAACAGTGAGGCATTCAATAGCTCTAATCAATACCAAGCACATAATGGGATCCAAAAATGTGACTGCCAACCAATAATATAGTTCCAGTGTTATGACTGTGCCAGGAGTTCTATATGAAACTGAAGCCCACTGAATTCAACTTAATATCCCAGAATGCATCTTGTTAATGCTGCTGACTAAAGAGGTTTACATATCCACATACCAGAGACAACATAAGGCCCTAAAAATCAAGGAGTTCTATATATGGGGGCAATGTTTTCAGAGACACCGGCATTTCCTAACAAATGTGATTATTATAATATTTGTAGCATGCATCAGCCCTTCTGTTTCTCGAACCAGATAGTGGGTATTTCAAAATAAGTATGATTATGTCATATGCACTAAAAAAATTGTATATATATTTCTTTTTTTTAGTGGTTTGTTATACAGCTGACATGCAGCTTTTAATAAGTAACAAGTCAGACAGAAATAAAACCTAAGCAGTAACAATCAGTTCACAGCACATAATACAGTAAAATGTATACATTGTAACACAAATGTTTTGATAAAAGCAATTCATTATCATGAAAATGTATACAACATTCTAAAAAATTCCTTTAAAACTGAAGAACCCAAATTGAACTCAAATCCAAAGCTCTTAAAAAGCCAACAACTGATATTATATCAGAGGTTACCAGGCCCCCCAATCATCGGTTCCAAACAACCCATTTGTCAAAAAGGGCTCCAGGAGTATAATATCTCCCAAGGTACCTTAGACGAATGGATTGCAAGGAGGGGCATTCCACCATAATGTGTCTTAGTGTTTCAACCTTTGCAACATCACAAAGCCTGCATTGGCGTCCGCAGATTTAATCAAATTGTATAAAAGGAGAATCTCCTTGGCATGCATGATGTTCCACTGAAATCAAAGGAATTCATTTCTTATTGATGTACTTGGGTAGACGATCAGGAAGGGTGCCACCACTCCTTGCTTCTTATGATCAGAGCTCAAATTTGCAAGAGATGGGAACAAATGCAACAATTCTACAGTTTGGGTCCAGTCCCAGAGTCTCAGGCGATATTTCGTGTTCTTTAACTCTTCGTGAGACAAACCTATCTCAGAGAGAAACTCTTCACACTCTTTCCAGAACATAAAAGGACCAATGTTTGGGGGAGCGGGACAGGGAGGCACCAACATCTCCATAGAGTGTCAAATCATCTGCTGCCAAGATCTTATGATACAGATTAAAAAACACCACATTCCACTTGATTTAAGTGATTGAATTCCCAAATCATATCTCACTATGACCCCTGCAAGGGAGTTTGGGGTACAGAAAAGTGTCCTCCACAAAAGGGCCTTGTGTTTGGGGAGAAGATCCAGCACAGAGATGTCCTGTATTTCTATGCCATAAAGTATTTTTGGAATTACTTTAGCTTGGTACAATTTCAGAACCGGGAGGATTGAGAACATTCCATACTTCCCATCCACCTTTTTCAGTTGTGAGCAGAGACTCATGGTATTATTTACTAGGTTCTCTTTTAGGAGTTGCTTTGTGGGATTGGACTCTATGCAGAAACCCAAGTAGACTAAGGCGTCGACCACTTCAAGTTTTTGACCTACCACCCACCAGTGTTGGGCGATTTGCTTTAAAAATTAAAAAAAATGACCTTTGTCTTAGAGCATTCAATCGTCAAATCATTCGACTTCAATCAATTTCTGCAAGCCTCTTGGGGAGAGGAGCAACAAAAGGAAGTTGGCCGCATAAGAGACCCATGTCAAGCGTTGTTTATTCAAACTAGGGGAGGCAAATGAGGATTTCTCAAGGGTTTCACCAACATCGGACATATACAGAATAAAAAGGCACGTGCCAGCATGCACCCCGCCTGACTCCAGATGTAGTGGTAATGGGAACATATGTTCACCCCTTCTGTTTAATCTAACCCTTATTTTGTGATGTTCATGAAGAGCAATTATTAGTCTCAGAAGACCCATAGGTATATTCCAGCTAGCCAACTTATTCCATAAAAGGGCCCTTTTTACAGTGTCAAATGCTGAACTTAGATCAAAACCTACAGCGTATGATCCATGTACAGTGCCCTTCATGGCAAGACGTTTAACATATTTTATCAACAGGCCATTGAGGTTTGTGCTATGATTTTGTTTGGTGTTTGTTGACATTCTGAGGGTGAGACAACTCGGCCCTCCAGCTACTCATGCCACACCAACACTCTTGTATAGCGCTGCTCACTCACTTCCAAATCGTGAGATGTAGTAAAGGAAAACATCTGTAGATATGGCTATATTCATGCTCTAAACATTTTGTGCAGACCTCAGATGAAAAAGTAGAAAACCACTGATTCTCAACCATGCACCACCTTCAGTCCTCCAGTCAAAAAGCATGAACCGCCCAACAGTGATCGGTTTTGATATGCAGTACTATGAAGTTTTCTCATACAATCAATGTATTGTATTTCATTGCCAATTATCTTCTATATCTTCTTAGTAGTTCATGGAATGATTTTGATTTGATTAGATGAAATTATCTATAAAGTGCAACTCCACAAACTAAACTGATTCTGGGTGCTGTGAACATGAGCGGATGAGGATGAGGATGAGGAAATGGCCAGTTGAGCATAGAGTAGGGTCTTAATGGCTCTTCTAAATTGCATCAAATTAGGAATATATTGGCCTTCCAGAGTAAGGGCATTCCACAGTGTTGGGGCCTCTTCAATCTCGTAACTTTTGGTTTTCGAAGGTAGCAGCGTCAAAGTAGGTGATCAGAGAATTGAGGAGAACTCAGAAAATTGCTCTTCATTTTAACAACGGGATAGAAGTGAGACAGCAGATCTTAAACAGAATGCAGTCCTGAACTGGGAGCCTGTGCAAAGAACCCAAAACAAATAGAATCAATGGTAGCGTTGGGGCACTTCAACCCATTTTCCCATGCATATACAAGAATGTGCCGCAACCCGAAATTAAGGAATCAGGCGACATGACCTTTCCCAAGTGACTTGATTGTAATGGTGATGTAGAAGTGCCAGAACCACACCAATATTTCTTTCCATGAGAATCAATTACTGCAGCCCAACCAAATATGCACAACAAAACCTGTTTTGAGTGTATTAGGTGGCATTTTAATTGGAGCACGACACACACAAACTTTAAACATACAATGTTGCTTAAGGCACTATTAACAATTTTAATTGTATTCTTTTAACAAACGATTGCTTATTTGTCTTTATGAAAAGCGGCTTTGAATGAATTTCTTACCTCTGTTCGATTAAAGTCTCGGGTCTGCTGATTGATCGGTGTTGATTCCCGGTAAGAATCGAATAATGAGCAATCCAGACTGGGCGAGGGAGAAACTGGAGAACAAAAATGTATTTAGATAAATATTTAATTACACAATAACATCTTTGTGAATTAAACAGGTAAATCTAGGTATACATCTATTATCTGTGGACTGGTTGCTGCCCATAATCCTGAGTACAGAATCTGTGCTGAATTGTTAGTACACAAATGGACTAGGCCATGTCAGCCATTGGGCACGGCCAAGAGGACAATTGTTAACAAAGATAATTGTTTGTGGTATTTGGGCATACAAATAACAATGTACATTGCTAGGTGTGGCATTGCCTGAAGACCTCAAGCATTTGAGCATTATATATGCATTACAGCTACCAACATGTCAACAGGTAAATGAGGTACCTGTTGAGACTAAGCACCAAATACTGACACCATTACAGTTCTACGAACAAATTCGGATATTACCATGTAGCCAAGCTGGTTCCTGTTAAGACGGATTTCTGAAATCTGACCTGGTGGGCAGCAGTTCAGAAGGCCAGCCTAGTTCCTTGGACAAGGTAACCTTCTGGACAAGCCAGACCAATCAAGGTAGCTTGGCGGTGGTCAAGACTAGGTCTCAGGATGGGTGAGGGTGACTAAAAGACCTCAAAGAGTACACAGAATAAAGGACACTTACAAATCAGTCCCAGTCAGGTGTATATATATCAAAAATACAAATACATTTATTCCAAGGCCTCTGCAATTGAACACACAGTAAGAAAATCACAGCAACACTATTAAACCAATACAATCCTATCTATACATATATATATACACAAGACCAATGGGGTCTAAAGGATGAATGCACCAAATGGGTCCACAACCTAAACAGGGAAGGAAGCAGGTACTGCAAATAGTCTTTGGACCCTTCTGCATGAAACACAGTCCTAACCAAAAGGCAGTCCAATCCTGAAGATGAGGGGAGCCTAGTGCTCAAATTTACTTACGAAGCTGGTGCACGTGGTAGTTCAAATGGGCAAAGCAGGGTCTTTTGTAGGGGCTGTAGCAGCTCAGGAAGGTAGGTGAGGTAATGCAGAATAGGTTCCCACTATTCGGGCAGGGCCACCACTTGAGGACACAGTCGATTCCAAGAGTTGGGAATAGTTTTCTAGTTCGCACTAGCAGTGGAAAGGAGATGGGCCCTCGGGGGCCACTTGTGCGTAAAAATGGATGGATGCGAAAGAGGCCACCAGTTAGAGTTGCAATTACTCACCGACCCCCGGTGCACTCCACACCAAACTTTGGCTGTCGAGTCCACTTCGGTTGCAGGTTCAAATGCGGCAATCTCGCGGCTCTGCGGCTTTCAGCAACAAACATACAGCGTTGATTCCCCTTCGGGACAATGTCAATTTCTCCGCTCCTGGTGGATGGATCAGGCCAGTTCCGCTGTAGCAGGCTTCAGGGCACAGAGGACCACAGCTGCAATGAACTTGCAAAGTTCGTCACGACGGCTGGGCGACACGGTAACCGCGTGCACTCCGGTTCAGGCGCACTCACTTTACTCCAAACCTGGGAATGCCAAGTGTACGAAATTCAGTGTGAGAGTGCCGTAAATAAGTAGCTTGCGGTGTACCAAGTTTCAAGGGCCTCCTCGAAACGGCGACAGTATCAGGGCAAAACTCCTGGGCAAGCTGGTTAGCCCACTGGTTGGCCCAGGGACACTTCCGAAAAGGCTTACATGCAGGATTTGATGAAGGAGCCGAGAATAGTTGGTCCCACTATTCCAGTGGGTTGAAGCGTCTTCGCAGACCTTCGAGGATGACCAGATGCAGAGGGGTCCCACGGGACCACAGCGGACTGATGGTACCAAACCTACCAGCGGTTCCTCGACTCAGGTTCTTAGCTTCAGGATACTTGGATCCTATCCTTAGTTCCACAAGAACTCCAGATATCGACATGGTATGGGTGTTTGGCGCCCTCTCTTATCCAAAATCTCCTCTGTGCCAAAACAAAGAGGACCCAGTGGGAGATCTGCTCTCAGACAGGCATACCATACGTGGACCAATCATGGACCATGGTGGTCCCAGGAAGTCACAGCACCTCAGACTCTCTGGCACCCAGGATGTGTATTGGAACCAGACGTTCCAGCCTACATCCTGGGGGTGTGGACACAAGGCATTCAGAAGCCAGCGAAAGCTTGGCGCTTTCTGGGAAAATGTATGCCCAAATAAGGACTAACCTGGGTCAGCTCGACCTGGGGAAGGTGAAGGGGCAAGATGGCCAAAGGACAGGACAAAGAACCTTGTGGCATGGACATTTTGAAGCCAGGCCACCTAACTGCAAAACGCGGCAATCACGGTTTACCTGGCATGAAAGGTTTAAAAATATTCAAAATGATAAGCTGCCACCAGCCCTGCCCAAGACACATCTGCACTTCTCCTAAAAAATCTGTGGAGAGTATCTAGGGCCTTTGGAAATGACAGGAAGACCCAAGTGCACTGTACTGTAAGGTACACTTGTTACATGTTTCAGAAAAGTTGCAACATGGACAAGGACTAAGGGAAACAAAGTCTCCCAGTACTGACTGACTGTAAGGGCATGTCAGTTTCCCCATAAAAAGTGAGTGAAAAGCCCAGGGGAGTGCAGTAGAAGGCTGTGTTCCTCTGGTAAAGTCAGACTATGGTGTTTAAACAAAGCAAAAAGTTGGGGTGGTGCACAACTGGAGGGAAAAATACACATTAAATGGAAATCTTTCCTAACAGTTCCACAAAGAGGCTGAACAGAATCTCAGGTTAAAACAGGGTTTATTTAACACAAAACGGTCCGCAACGTAGTAAAACTCAAAACAAAGTGTCAGGATAGTCTCTGCTCAACAGTGCAATGTTTCCATATACAATTAACAACGTTTTAGCGTGCTTCCCATCCCTCACAGTCTCTAAGGTATTTTCTCTCTGAGTTGCCTACTGCTGGTCTCTGGTTGATGGTGGCATACAACCACTTCAGATCTTCTTTGTAGCTCCTGTAGAAATGGTTGTGTCTCCGCCATGTGCTGTAGAGAAGAGTGGAGCTTTTCTTGAAACCTTTGGGTCATCCAACTATAGGCCTCGAGGGCCAGATCCATGTCAGTTTTTCAGGAAACCCCTGATTAATATTCATGACATACATTTGCATACATTATTGGGCCTCATTACAGGTGTGGCGGTTCGGAAATAAGGGTGCCGGTTGCACTATACCGGCACCCTTTCCGGACCGTCACACTACAAGTCTGCCTTACAGGCCCGTTGCACCGGTAGGTCTGACGTACCGGGCGCAACGGACCCGGTAGGCAGAGTTGTCACAGAAGCACCGGCACCGTTAGCAACAGGGCCGATACTTCCATGTCCCCATTCCCATGGGGTCTTACACTTTCCGCTGCTTGATATCCCAGGCTGCCGGTACTTGCAATGTCCCAGTGGCACCGGGATCTCAGGTGGCGGAAATGGTGTTACTGCTTCGGCAGCAACCCACCGCCAAACTCGTAATGAGGCCAATGATTCTAAATGTATGCACATTTCTCCTCATGAATATTAATGGGAGATATTCTGAAAACCTGTCAGGATCCCGGGCCTGGAGTTGGACAACTTTGCGACAGAGCAAACTGGGTTTGCCTTTTACAGTTCCCTCGGCAAGTTTGAGAAAGGCCTTATTATCTATGCATTTAGAGTCTTAATTCCTTGCCTTTCCACAACAGCTCTATCCTTGCTGTAGCTTTGCAACTTATTCATGCCTTGTCATGTTTGTGTCCCCCCCTCTGACTGCATGTTTGACCCCTTCATTTTGAAATACTCTTGGTTGTATCAGCTGTTTTTGATTTGGGAATTCGGAAGCCAGACCTAGCCTTCAAAAGGCTTAGCCGCCATTTTGGATTTTATTCTCATCAACTGCAGGGACTCTGCAGCCCAAGGCCCTCTGCAGTGTTTCTTTTGTTTGCATATGCCTAAGAGCTGAGTCTCACGCTCCATAGGAGTGTTAAAAGATAGTGAGAAAAGTAAAAAAAGTTTGAATTTGGTGTTTCACATCAAGGAAATGAACATGGGTGTCAGTTTGTTAAGCAGACTCGCTCTGAAAGTGCCACTGAAAAGTATGGTGGGTAGCTGATGTTTCTGTTGGAACACAGTGCAAGTGCCACAGGAATTTGTGGGGGATTGCCCTAATACCCAAGTGCATGTCTGTTACCGTTGTTGAAGGAATTTAATTTCTTTTCTACATGTTTTCCTTGGGTCTTAGCGCTCCACTCCCTTGGAGGTACAGACTCTAAATTGTTATATCCTCTGTTAATACATAAAGTACAAATTTTTGGTAAACGGGGAAAGATTATATCCTTGATTCCATTCTGTTTCAGCTCACCAAGGGTAGGACCTGTGCCACTATATGGCCTTGTGTGACTGTCCTCTGCCTTGGACCGTTGATTAAGTGGGGATGACCAAGTGATCCTACCCATTGCAACCTGCGCCCACCAATCACTGGCTCAGGGAGCATCTGCCCCCCCCCCCCTGGCCACTCTACTAGATGTCCCCAGGGTTCGGCAGGGGACTTCGCAGCAACATTTAGAAAAACTGGAGGATTTCTAAAAATGCTAAATTGGTCCAATCCTGTAGTCAATGAGTGAAAACCTCAGTATGGATCATTGGTGACTTTCAACTCTGTTACACTTCTACACACCAAGTTATTTAAGCACAATATGTTATAATAGAGTTTGGATTATCTCTACTAGTTTATATGCACATTTTAAAAAATGAGTCCATATTAATATACTTTTGTCAGGTAGATAAATCAAATATAAATATAATTATCCACTGACAAATTATATAGCTAATCAGGAAACATTTCACAATACATACTGTGGCGAACCAGAAGAAGGATTCGGACCAGATGACATTGTGTTAAAACTTGTTTATTTAAATAAAAGGGAAAAACACCTTTCTATCCCTATTCCTAAGAAGGGGATTCCCTTCCTACAAAACTATACTAACAATCTGCACTAGTGAAAATAATAAACAAAGTCATCTGTCCAAACCTATCTTCTACCTGACGCTAGCACTGAAGAAAATGTAACTTAAACTAAGCAGAGATCCTGCCATCAGACTTATGTAATTTGACCTCCCCTAGGTCGGTTGGGTACCTCTTCTTTGAGGCCTCATTTCAGTCCATATCAAAAAGTTCACAAAAACGGCTCTCCTAAACAAACACACAATCTCAAGTTCCTGAAAATATTGAAGATCTGAATGAGTGTATCTCCTTAATCCCCTTCCACCACTTGGCTGGGCCTCTGTTCCCTGTATTCACACTTTGTTTACTTTGTTCTATATTTATCTCCTTGTGCTGGTGGCTCTCTCGCAGTCTTACTTATTCCCAAGGTGTGTTGGTAACACCCAATCAAATACTCTTCCCTTAGTTCTGCATAGTGTTTGTACGCTGGTTGGCTCGTTATTATGCTCGGGTCTCCCGCCACTCACATTCCTTAGGATTAAGGTATTTGTTCTCTTCCTCTGAACCTTTTATCTGAGACTGGGTCTAATTCTTCCCATTTCCCCTCGTTCTTTCTGGTGCCTCTGTCTACCTCAATGGCGAGCAACTCATGTACCTTCTCTGATGAGAGGCTTGCTCCAGTGAGGCCGCTTTGACTTGTTCACGGTGTGGCCTTCCTTCACTCTCTAACATTCTCTGGAGTGTTGTACCTGACTCGGCTTGACTTCATTTTGCTTGTCAGTTTCACTGCAGCGAGCAGAGGACTCGTTCCTCCCTCGCCACCTGAATTCAGCGTCATTGCTTGGGCTCCGGACCCACTACGTCCTCCGAGTGGTCAGGCCTGCAGCTGGGACCAGGTTTGCTCAGACCTGGTCTTGCCCCGGTTGTACAGCTTGTCGCCTGCTCAGCGCCGTCTCTCTCCTCCTCCATTCAAGGTTTGCGCCACAGCTGGCTCAGCTGTGAAGCACAGCTCTACCTCCAATTGATGTACACACGTCAGAGGCTCTCACCCGAGTATTCCTTCTCCTCCATTCAAGGCCGATTACACTTGTATTCTTGTCGCGTGAACAAGAAGGGGTGTGTTGACTATGATCAGTTGTGACATCCTCATAGTAATCAGCATTGCCTCGAGCCAAATGTTCATATACACATTCAAGAGTGTTTAAAGTCCCATAATTTAATGATACATCTACCAGAATTCCCATGTATGCAGATATTGTTTTCTTTACAGAGAGGCCAACAAAGGAATGGAAGTCTTTGTCCCCTGGCGGAAGTCACTCCCAGTGAGGACCTGCTTTCCCAAACCTCTAGGGAGGGCTTTGTCTTGCGGTCTCACCTCCCTAGCCTCAAACGGTGTGGCTACCCCCCAGGGAAAAAGGGACACATTCTCCAGATTCGTCACAATACACAACTAGGCAAACATTATGAGGCAGTACATTCCTGGGACTCATTTTAGATTTAGTAGGAGTGAGTTTACAGAGGAACAATATTGTAAGGTTGCTGACCTTGGAATTTGAAAACCTAGGTTCTAATAACAGTGTTGCCACCAAAGAAATCAGATTTTGTTCCCATTAAGTTCAACAGTGTAACACTACATTTGTATCCAATATAAAACATGTCTACTGCATTAACTCGATGTTTATAACAAGTGAACATGCATTAAATGCATCTTCAACATATCAGAGAAAAGTGCATGTATTTTGCATGTGACTGCATGCGATTCAGTGAGTATGTGTTCTGCATGTAAAGTGTAGCAGAACCCTTAACTATAAACAGTTGCCCTGGGGGATGATAGAGTAATTTATAATAGCCTGTTCCCCCTTTAGTGCTGTGACCAAGACAATACGGGTAAGTCCCATGAAAAGAATTTATCCAGCTGTCACATAGTCACTGTCATAGCAATCATCTATGTCGAAAGGCCAGTACAATTTCTCTAAATTAGGCATTATTGCTAATGACTGAACAGTCACTTAAATTCTAAATATTATTTGCCTACTGTTGCTTTCCAGCTGGGCTTCCACTTTATGAACACATTACACATATTGATGCCTCATATGCCAAGTGCAGTCACAAATGCTTCAGTAATGCAAGTTAATCCATTATTTGAATTCCATAGTCATATGTAAGGAGAAGCTTTCCATGTACAGGTGTGGCAGACCTATGCCAAGTGCACTCGCCGAAGCCCAGTAATGCCATCTATGCAACATATAGTCACATATTGTAACATATTGTATAGTCACCACATGTGTGATGCTGCTTGAAATGTCCAGTTGCTGTCATATTCCAAGCACATTTTCAAATGTCATCTAAGGCCAATTAATGCTTCATATACATGGTACAGTTATCATTTTGGCAGGTGCAATCCCATAACTCTGCCTCCACCTCCATAAATAGACCCCACGTACCATTTAGGCATTCTTCCTCCTGAACCCCACCCACTGGCCACCGGACACTCAACTGAAAAGATGCTGGGTCCCGGCTGCATCCATGTTTCTTTTCCAGTAGGGGAATCAAAGGAATGGGTTATGATGTTACTAGAATGTATTGCACAAAAGACCTATTTCCAATATGAAAAATAGTACTACTCACAAATCAGTGGCACGGCAATGGGTGCAACAATGGCATCCGCATATGCAAACTTGTTCATGCTGAAATTTGAAGAGGACCATATCATCAGACACCCTGTATGGCATTGATATAAAAAACACTGGGGGAGATACATAGATGACATCTTTTTGATTTGGAATGACACACAAGAAACCCTCTATTCATTTTTGGCATACATTAACATGATGGACACCAGGATTCAATTCACACATGAAATTGGTCATCCGAGAGTTCATTTTCTGGACGTGCTGGTAACTCCTAATGCACCAACATTTGACACTGTTGTATATCATAAACCTACAGACAAAAACAATCTTCTACATAGAATGAGTTTTCATTCTCCAGCTACAATAAAGAGTCTACCATACAGCCAATTGCTTCACATCAAAATAATTACTAGCACAGACTTCCAACATGAACAAGAAAAGAAGGAGATGCTGGACAATTTTAAAAAGCGAGGATATAAAGAGGACGAATTGCTAACTGCTTCAGAGAAAGTAGGATTACAGGATAGATCCAGCTTGTTGTCGGCCAGAAACATAACCAAGAAAGAGAACCCACTTGTATTTGTAAGTAAATAGAGCGTACAGTCACCAAAAATAAAAAAAATATTCTTAAGCACTGGCCTATACTAACTTGTGATGGTACATTTCCAAGCTTATTTGAGGAGAAACCAGCCTTTGCCAAACAACGGAGTAGCAATTTGAGAGATTTGTTAGTGAAGACAAAACCCAAGACAAGGATGAGACCAATTTTTTAAAAAACAAGGAACGTTCCCCTGCATGTCATGCAGTAACTGCAACAACATTATAAAAGCAAACACATGTGAGACACCCCAGAACGGGTGAAAAGATTAGAATCAAGAGCTATTCAACCTGTATTACAGAAGGAGTAGTATACTGTATCAAATGCCTGTGTGGTCTACTATATATTGGACAAACAAGCAGGAAGGCTCGTTTAAGATGGAACAAGCATAAATCTAATATAAGAACTCGCAACCAGTATTCGGCATTTGCCAGACACTTTAATGAATCTAACCATCAAGTTTCGCAAATGCGTATTCAAATTTTGGAAGTGATAGAAACAACAAACATAAGGACGAGTGTGACAAAGAAACTTGAACAACGTGAGGCATACTGGATTGAGAGGCTTGACACAGTATCCCCCCCGTGGATTGAATGAAGAATTGGATTTACACTGTTTTCTATGAAAAATTGGATTTACACTGTTTTCTATGAATAATTCTTAGTTATAATCATACAGCATTGAACCTTTTTTTCGTTTACACCCAATGATTGGACCAGCAGGATGCAGATGGTTATTTAATTTGTTGATCATAATCCATGAGTAAGAAAAACGAGATGGCACATGTGTAGAAACAATTTGTTATTATGTATTCATGACAATACTTCTGAATTATGATTTTTTTTTAACTCAGACAAGATCCTATGAAGGTTGGTTAGGAACTTTGAGTATATTTTGCCATTGCCAATTTAGAGTTTTTTTTTCCTTAAATATGATAGCTGTTTAGCATATAAGCATTGATGAATATTGAAATTAATTAATTTGCACAAACAGCAGGGTTGATGTCTTCTTTGGAATAAGGTACGAGTTAGATTATGCCTTATTATAAATAGATGAGTTGACGAGACCTACTATGATCGAAGCTATTCACCTCATTTTGAAATAATGGATACACTAGCAAAGTATTGTTTTTCTGTATATTTTGCAGAAAAGGAGCGTCAGTCACACTTGCATTTGGACGCTATTGTGAATACAAATACTGAAATTTGGATTTTTTGGATAAAAATTAAGGCATTCTTCAAGATGTGAATATTTGAAGAAACACACAGCCGCATCACATACGTGGCAAAGGTTCATCCAATTACAGGTACTTGACATCAAGTTTAGTGCATCCCTATTTAGCTTTAACAACATGTGTGAGTTTTGTTGCTTGAGCACAGTTGTTGTGGGAATTGACAAACTGTTTCACTAGTAATTTAATCCATGTTTTTGTTTTTTTCTGGCACTATAGAATTTGCCCTATTGAAGGAGCAGTTATTGGGTCTGAAATGCATTGGCAATATGTTGGAATTCTGCTCCCTCAACTAGTGATGAACTTTGGGAATTAAAAATAACTAGAAGCAAAACTATAAAGGAATATTGTCCATCTTTTTAGATGGAAATTAACTATTATATTTTCTCTTCAACATTATATGCAATAGTGTAATTTGCTTCAGTAGTTTTTACTACATTACATGCGACCCAAGGTTTGATGAAAGTTTTTTCATCAGACACACTTTTTGTCCATGTTCGTTTCCGCCATTGATCAACAGTGTTGGAGTGCTTATTACACCAAGTTGCCACCTTCTCCTCCTGCACGTGCTGAGTTAGCAACATTGTACTGATGCAGTGATGGTGAGAAGACTAGTTCAGAGGAGTTTCAACCCCTTTTGCCTCTCCTAACCCCACAGCAGCCATTGGGAAGTTGCTGAAGGGAAGTCAAAGTGGTGGGAATTGTCAAGTTGTCAATGCCCCTGCAATCTCTGACCAAGTGGCCCTAAAGGTACCACTGGAGGTGCCAAAGGAGTTGCAAGGAGTAGCGCCTGGCCACTCCCATATTCTGTGCCTAGATCGCTCAGCAGAACCTACACAAAGTTCTCTTATGTTAACGATGCCTATTATGAAGTGTGCGATCACCATGTATATGGTCTCCTGCCGGTAACTGATGTGAACTGGTAAACGGCTGATGCAGTTGGGGGACAGCATGAGTTTAAGTTGCTTGTGAATTAAAGAGATTTGTGATGGAGAGTTATCTTTGTTAAACATTCCAAAGACGGGGCAGTAGATAGCTGCAAACACCACCAGAAGGATGGCACTTTCTTGAGTTGTGAATCTGGGGATGTCATGGAGGGACCAGGGTGGGAGGACATGGCTGCTGTTCACCGATCAGAAACTGATCTGCACAAGGTTTGAGAAATGCAATTGACTATGTGGATCCACTCAATATCCCAACGACGTTGGACTGAAAGCAAGTGGAGTGGTTCTGATCCTAGAGAAATGTGGTTCCTGCGCTTCACATAGATACACATTATACAACTGTGTTTGGAAGGCCCTGCAAATCTTTATTAAGATAGGAAGGGAGGTCTAAGAAAATTATATTTGCAAAATGTAATCAAGACACAACAAAAGCAACTACAGTGGTGGCGCTCTGAGTGTGCGAGAGATGCTGTTCCTGTGTGCTGTTTTCTTCCTCTGTATGCACTGCAACATTATATACATTCAACCCCCCTGTCAGGTTGGTGTGCCAAAGAGGAGTATAGATGTTATTCCACCCACCTCCCCAGAGGATTAGCAGTCTCCCTGAGGGGAAACTGATGGGATAGCAGCCTCTGGGGGGTGGGTGGATGGTACTTGTTGTAGATCCAGACCACTGCAACTTTGAGGAAAACCTAAGAAAATCAAAAAACCCATTAATCAAGTTCTGGTCTGAGGGAATATCGAAGAACCGATTTGATCCAGTTTCTCCCAAACAGTCCCTTACCCTCTATGAAAAGGTTTGATGCTTGACCCTTGTGGGTTCTGCAGGTTTCCAGTTTGCAATTCATGTCCTCAACAAAATCTGCACAAACAGGAAACACATGGTAGAGATAAAGACATTGTTAGAGATGGGAACATGGTAAAGCCAAAGCCACAAGGGGGAACACTCCTTCCCCTACTGGGAACGAGATAGTGGAATGTAAAAGAGAAAAGACTTCACAAGTACATGGCCCCACCCATGCAAGAATTGTGGCTGATAACCACAGGCAAGGGCACCCAAGAATAGCAAAAGTGTAAGAGAGGTGATGCATAGGATAAGGGTTCCCTGATGTGGTAAATGTGCTGACAGCAGACACACTGAGTGTGTGGAGCAAGCCAGGGGAGTGATGGTCAACCTGGCATTGACAGGTTAAGCAGGAGGGAGCCTACTGTGTGGAGAAAAGGAAGCAGGGAGAAATCTGACACACAGGACGGGCAGCAGTGGGGGAGAGGAGGAACGATAAGCAGAACAAGCAAGGAGGGAGACAAAAAAGCTTTGGCAAACACCACAGCAGAGACTGAAATGGGAAGGGAGAAGAGGAGGAACACATACTATGGAAAAATTCACCGGACAAGGAAGTCTCATCAAACAAGAGCTAAGAGAAACAATAATTTCAACGGTAATACAGGAACAAATTGCCAAGCATAGTTTTCTTCTCACTTGGCTCAGGAAAAGTCCTCAGTGACCTTTTACTTCCCTTAAACCTACCACTTGCATGGGCAACTTCCTCCCAGCCTCCCTCATTAAACAATTCACCGGCTCAGGGCTCAATGCAGTCCTCAGTATTGTGAAGGCCTCCATAAGCAAAGGTGCATTGCCAGACACGTTGAAGACCAGTCTCTTGCTAATGAGACTTCCCACCTTACCTGAGACTGGGTGATCTGATCCCAAATGTTTACTCGGCTGGTTACCTTTGGATCCATTGCTGACTATTGCCCTCCCTCCCCTACTGTTATATCCCCACACCCTTGTTTCTCTGCTCCCTAAACTTATTCTTCCCCCTATGATTGTAAAGCGCTCCATCGCTTCCCAAAGCTAGGTCTGCGCTCAAGAAATACCATATTAATAATAATAATAATACAATGTAATGTTAGTTTATTTTCATGTTTGCTTAGACTACTACCAAAGAACCCTTCACCCCACAGTGCTTTCAAGAACATAAAAATGCCAGTAGACGCTATACAAATCACAAGTAAGATAACATAATCAATTCCACCCTCGTCAGTTCATCCTATGCAGAAAGAAAAAGGCGATGGGCCTCATTACGAGTTCGCCAGTCTAGAATCCGGTGATTCCGTGACGACGGTGATACCGTTTCCGCGACCGCAAGCATGCAGAATCTAAGGCTGATTACGGCCTGTCGGTCGCGCGCACCAGACCAATGCGGAAACAGTGTCACAGCCGGCACGAAAACACCCACGGACATGGATATACCTCGAAAAACAGCAGTGGAAAATCTGTGACTGCCCCCGCCTTCACGTACATGGAATTACCGGATCCGGAAACACCACGATTGTGAAATCTGGAAAGAGAGAGGCGGCCATTACTTAAACCACAATCCACTGACATCGTCAGTGACCACAGGGCACATCATCCCCTGGAGCTGGAAAAACCCACCACCATGGCATCTCGTATCCCAGCCACACGACAGCACAAGCAAATGTTCAGTGAGCCTGAGCGCACGGTGCTCGTTGAGCACATTATCAAAAATGCAGCAATGCTCTTCAGCGCCGACCAAAGGCGCAGCAGCGCCATAAGGAGGTCTGGTCAGAAGCTGCATGGAATTGCACTGCCGTAGGGGTGACCGTGCACACCGTCAAAGACTGCCATAAAAGGTGGGATGACTACGGCTGCGAGTGCAGAACATCATTGGTGCACACCGCCACCACAGCGGTGCCACAGGAGGAGGCCCAGCATTGCCACTAAAGCTCCAGTTGTGGGAGGAAATGTGCAGCAGTGTCCTGCACCTCAAGGGGATACAGGGTGTCGGCGAGGCAGAGGCTGGAGTAAGCCCAACTGGTGTTGCCGGTAAGTGCACAGAGTACAAAGCTATGAGTGTGAATTCCACCCCCCCCAGCCAGGGAAGGAGTGACCCAATGCATCCACCAATGACCACCCCCCACAGCCAGGGCAGGAGTGACCCAATGCATCCACCAATGACCCCCCCAGCCAGGGCAGGAGTCACCCAATGCATCCACGAATGACCCCCCCCGCCCCAGCCAGGGCAGGAGTGACCTAATGCATCCCCCAATGACCCCCCCCGGCCCCAGCCAGGGCAGGAGTGACCCAATGCATCCACCAATGACCCCCTCCCCCAGCCGGGGCAGGAGCGACCCAGTGCAGCCACCAATGACCCAGACAACAAGCAACACGCACATAAGACATCCCCCCTTGGACATGCATACAGCGCATGACTGAGTAAAAGTTGAGACACACACACCTGAGTGCATCACCCGTCGAATGTGTGTACATGCAAGTGGACAGTGATCGTGCAGTGTGATGCATGTGACGTACCCATTCTCATCCCACCACACAACTAACAGCATGCCCTCTATTCCCCCACAGGCAAGTCATCTGATAGTGACACAGCACAACAGCCCACGCCATGTCCTCCTGCAAGTGGCCGACATCACCGTCCTGCTCAGGATGCCGATGCCAGCACCTCAGGGACACGGCCACTAGCAGCATCAACCTTGGCCTTGGATGCTCCAATCCCGCGGCCAACCCTGTGCAGCCTGAAGTCACACAGGCAACACCGGTCACCACCTTGGGCACAGAAGGCAGTGCACGTCCTGCATGCGCTGCGGAGGAGGCCAGTGGGAACAGTGCCCCAGTTGTGCCATCCGAAGATGCAGGACAGGACCAGGAGGACTTGGGTAACCTCTCACCACTCCCCCCCCGGAGTTCAGCCCCCAAGGACTACACAGCCCGATGAGGTCACCAACACCCTCAATGGCAAAATTGAGTGCACGCCTGCAGTGCATCGAAGACCAACAGGCCAGCCTTGCACAGCTAGTGGAAAGGCAGTTGGAGGAGGCGAAGCTGCAGCGGGAGGAGGCGAGGCTGCAGCGCGAAAGCAATGCCACCTCAGTACGTCGGCTGTCGCGGTCAATCAGCCGTTTTGCGACCACAAATGTGACCCCTGTCATGTCATGTGAGGGAGGGGAACAGTAGTATGTCCTCGATAGCTGAGTCGATGTTGGTGGCCCAGCAAGCCTATTTTGGTGGTGTGCCTCCTGTCACGCCACCAGTGCCGTCCACCAGCACCACCCCCTCAAGTTCCATAGCAAGAAGCCCACAGAGGTGCTCAAGGCGGCTGGCTGGACCCACCGGAAAGGAAGCTTTTGCACACAAGCGCGGGCGTAAATAGTGGGAGGCACATAAGACTGTTGCAAAGACATTCTGGGTTTTTTGGTTGTATGGGGGTGGGTATGCTGGGGAGGTGGGGGAGGTCCATTATGGGGTAATTGGGTTGGGGCCTGGTTGGGGGTGGGTACGTTGGGCAGGAGGGGTCCATTATGGGGTAATTGGGTTGGGGCCTGGTTGGGGGTGGGTACGTTGGGGAGGTGGGGGAGGTCCATTATGGGGTAATTGGGTTGGGGCCTGGTTGGGGGTGGGTACGTTGGGGAGGTGGGTGGGCACGGGTGTACAGCTTTCCCTTCCAATTCACCTACATCCCTGCATAGTTTGGACTAAATCACTGTTGAACATGAAGTGACGAGTGGACAACCTTGATTTGATTTGCATTGAATCCATTTATTGTCGTGCTACATGAATGTATGCCATTGTGTGCATGTAGAGTCTCTCAGAAGTAAATGCGAATAAGTGAATCCTGTACATGTTGTCCATCCTGTGCACCCCTACCAAGGAGTGCCGCCATCCCAACCCCATCGTCGTCATCATCATCCTCATCCACTTCATCATCATCCTCTGTGTCTAGGGGCAGAGGAACGTTCCTGCGCATGCACAGATTGTGCAGCATGGCCCACACAAGCACTTTTTACCCGTCTTTACTGGCTTGTACAGCATTGATCCGCCAGATCTGCTCAAGCAGCGGAACCTGGCCTTGAGTAATCCAAATGTCCTCTCTATCATGCCACGTGTGCGGACATGTGCCCTGTTGTAGGCCTCCTCATGCCTGTTCCTTGTCCTTGGTATGGGCGTCATCAGCCATGGTGTGAGTGCATATCCTGCATCACCTACATGGAATTGGAAGGAAGGGTACATGTCAGCGTTTGTGGTTTCCATGTCTGGATCTGATGCAGTTCAATCATGTTTTGTCAGTGATGCAGTCATATGGGGCATACAATAATCTGCTAGTGGGTGAATCGCATTCTAGGGCCATTGGTGTACACATTGGCGCTCTGACATTGGGCAACGACTTGATGTGCACAGGTAGACGGCAATGACCTCAGTGCAGTGATGTGCACACATGGAGCGGTCTGTCAATGGTTACTGTGATTACATTGTCTTTTCACAATGCCGGGTATATGCACTCATGTGCATTGTGGGGGCACAGGGGCATTGGGTGGGTGGGGGACTCGCTTCATCATGTCGTCCTTGCTTGTGATGTTACGACATGTCTTGGGTGTGCTTCTCCTTTGGCAAGGTGGGTACGGGCACACTGTGGCCAAATGTACTGTGAAGCAATGCAATTCGTGGGGTGTGGTGACTGTCCATTCCATTGGCCAGGGGGTCATGCATTGTCAGTTGTACCAACCCAGACACACAGAACATTGCCTTGCCCACCCCACCCCCTCGCACACGGGTCATGCATTGGCGATTGTACTCACCCAATAGTCATGTGCTTTGACCAGCATAGTGTTCCATATACCGTGGCAATGTCGAATTCCGCAGGACCATTGAGTCATGTGTCGAGCCCGGGAAACGTGCACAGCAATGAGTTATCACTTGTCCAGCATAACATACCATCTGTACATTCAGTGAGTGGTATTGTTTCCTACTGCGGTACACCAACGCCATTGTACGTGGTACTGTCAGCTCTATGTGGGTGCAGTCTAATGCACCAATGCAATTTGGCATGCCAGAGATGGCATGGAAGGCCACCTTGGTGGCAACAACCTGGGCAGAGGTACGGGGGATGACGATATGTTCCGACACATGGCGCAGCAGGCCATCCAGTACCTGGTCAAGTATTTTTGAGAAGCACGGTTGTGACAGCCAGTGCAGCTCACCAACAGTGTGCTGATACGTTCTAGTTCCAAGGAAATGCAGCACGAGACCACCTTCAGCAGGGCCGGGATTGCCGCCCGGATGCCAATGTGGCTGCTGATGTCATCCTCAATCATGGTGACAATGGACATAATTGTTGGACGGTCAAGCTGGTATAATGTGTGGATCTGCCCTGGGGTGAGGCCCTGATAAGGGGTATTTCAGGCTACCTGCGGGGTCGTGTCGGCTGCACATTTGGGTTTGGTATGTATGCCGCCTGTGCCTCCTCCTCCTCTGCTCCACTGCTGCCACAATGTGCACTGCTGCTTGCAGGTTCAATAGCCCAAATGCTGCTACAACTGCTGCCTGCATGGTTGTGTTTCGAGTTGGCCTGGGTATGGCACTTTTGTAGGCTCCCAGTTGCCTGCAGGGTTCAGCTGGGCTCATTTGGTGCACCTTTGGCCTGATTCAGCTCACCTGCCACTGTTTAACGCCATCCCCGCGATGGCGGCATTACATCCACGATGTTTACGGTATTTCCGCTGGTATTTTGGCGGTGTTTCCGTGTCCGTGCTACTCGTAATGCACAGTGTTGCCTATTGCTGGTAACTGGGGGTACGTCGGTGTGTCGACGCGCTGTTTCCGCTGACGCAGTTTCCGGGTGCATTGGCTACGCTTGAGTGGCTCTGGGGTGATGGTGTTTCTGGGATCGCTGGTCGGAATTCACCAGTCCGATGAACGGTGCCGGTACGGTTTTATCTGAACCATTGATTCCAGACCGCCATCCTCGTAATGAGGCCCGATATCTCTTGAGTGGTCACAACTTGAGAAAAGTTCTTTAGAATACAACTCAAACTGTAAAACTGCACAATTAAACTTGATGACGTCATGATGCATTAAGACACCATCTTGTATTTTACACACGGTTTCTCGCATACATTAAGGTTTACGATGGGCTCATGACTATGCCCATTTCATGCCACTTGGTATGGAGATCCTTTCATACAGAAAAGTTAAGCGGTTAACGCTCCAGCTCTTTCTGGTATTTTTTCTTTATTTTTCAGATTTCTACCTTAGAATTACACATTATTATCATCAATCTAGAAACAAAGGAACACATACTTGTTTTTTCACCATGAGAATTGGGTTCCACAAGGGAGAGAAGCACTTTGAGTGGATACCTGTTAAGGAGGGACTCTGCCAGCTATAATTTTACATTTTGAACTGCATTCTCAGTCATCTTTGATGGCTTTCCATGCTGTTAATCTGCCTGTTCACTTTGCATTATATTTCCAATTTTGATTAGAACACTGAATATTTTTCCTTTTTTAAAGAAAAAAATCATATCAATTGCAAACGTGCTGACAGTTTAGGCAGACAGGCAGGACAATTGGTTTTTAACTGTAGATGTAAAAGCTATTTCCTACATCTCGTGACTCTACGGACGCTGTGTGGTTATTTTCAAATGTTCTTTGCCCTGATGAAGACGTGGTATCTGAAATGCATTATAGAGACATCCCTCTGCCTGCGCCCATGATTAACTTGTGCTTTCACTTCAAGAACCGTTTTCTCGTATATTTCATGCTTAACAGTGAACCATGTGACATTTGAATAACATCTGTATTTATGTTCAACATGTAAGATCACTAAATGTATAACTAGCTTCAGCTGGCTTTCCTCACGTGGGATCACCCGGTATTTGGCACCAGATTTAATCATGCGAGCAATAAGGATCCATCAGTGCTGGCACGCACAGTTTACCAGGCCCCCAAATCATCCTCCTGCGTATCTATGTAGCTTACTTAAATTTTCCTAAATAAGCACTTTTTTTAACAGAAAGCTGGATTTCGTGCTTTGCATTCCCGACGATCTGAAGCGGTAGTAATGGCCGACTGTGGTATTTCAATTTACTGCATTGTTTTTGTGTGCGCCAAAGTGATACATCGTTCAGATGCTTCCCCCAGCCTTGTGACCAACAAATGAGCCCCATAAAATAGACACTTTTAAATTGCTACTGTCGCAGCTTTGCAATTATAGACGGCAATAGAATACAGAACAAGTGCGAGGAAATTGAAGCATCTGTGTGACTCGATTGTGACGAGGAGAGGTTCAACCCGCATGATTTGCTATTTGTATCCTGCAATGAGGAAGTGTCTACTGTTTAGAGTGAAATAAATCACCAAGGAAATGTTTATCCGGGAAAAAGATATCACTGATTAATAAGGTACGCCGATTGCAAACCAGAGTCAGCTATGTATACCATTATCGAGTCATACTGCAACAAAATATTCGCACTGTGTATTACGCAGAAAGGTCAATTTTCATTATATGTTCCTGGGGTTCAGCTACGCAGTCCAGGGATTGAAATAGCTGAGGGATATTTAGCTCCTGCTTGCAGCCTAGATGAGCCTGGTTACATTGACACCAACAGTTATCAGGAGCTAGTCTGACTCCCCAGGCCAGCTATGGCCAAGCATAGCTTTATGAAATTAACTTTGTTGCAAATGTATACACACATACAGAAGACATTAGAAGCATAATGGGTCATATATAATGGACATAGCATGTACTATGGCTCCCGGTTACCCAGATGTAGCTTCAGCTTACTGGGTGATGTCTGATACTCGGGAGATGGTTTTAGCCCCTACACTTCTCCATATCACTTTGATTCTTTCTGGAACAAACTTTATTTAATGCAATGCTGCCCTGGAAATGGGACATGGGGAAATGCAACGGATCAGGGCCACAAAGCTAGTATAAAGACAGGCTTTAGACAAAACACTTTAAAGATGCACTAGAATCTAGGAGGGTACGCTTAGGAGAGGAATTTCTCTACAAAGAGGGCCACGCATACCCCTGGCTTTAGGAAGGTTACCTCCATGGAACTCTATACAATTAATCTTTGTCATGTATACATACAGGTTACCAATGCTTGTATACTCCACTACTTGAAAGATTTGGGTTTTATTATGCATGCACTTCAACAAATGGCCTCCAGCATCTGCAGTCACAAGGATGAGAGCTCCTGGCATTCTAGCCCTGACTGAAGACCTGGATGCTGCAACATCTTCCCTGATGCTTCCCCGACTGCCTGCCTACCACTGCTGTACTCCACACTTCATGCAGTAGGAGCGTTTGAAATAAGAAAGTGTTAAAAAAAATCACATTTAAATAAATATGAAAAAAACATGCTTCATTTCTTAAATGCCCCTTTTAAGCACACCGACCACAGTATTGCATTTTTATGTGCATGTTCCTGCACCTGAGCCATTTTTCACTGCTTGCTGGGCTTATCAGTAATATATGTGCCTTGGTTGCTGGCACCACGCTGCAATTCAAAGATTGCCGCTGCCTTCTTGAATCACTGAGAAGGCCCCTCGAGCTCTTCATCACTACCTCCCTCACCCTGATTGGCTGCCTTTCCCTATATCTAGCCCATCAGGGGGCCGGCATGCATTAGCCGACACCTTCTTCAAAGGTCCATTACTAGGCCCTGTCCGTTCCTGTCGGTGCCTGGCCATGCTCGGGTGCTCAGGCTCCACATTCTGATATCATCAATGAATAAGCCCCTATCGATATATTTCATTCATTGCTCCTCTGAACTCTGTCTTGACTGTTGCAAAAACGTGTCTGCCCTACTCCTGCAATCACGCAAGTACTCGATTTTAGTGGCTTCCTCAGTGTTAGGCAAAGTTTGTATGCAGTACCCTCTGGGAACACTACAACAACTCGGACTACAGGTATAGGAAACCCAACCTTTGGTATAAGCTTGTACTACACAGTTTTGGTAGCGTGTTGAGCAGCCAGGCTTATCTCAAGAGGGGTTAATGTGAGCTGTAGGGGAGTTACACAGAGTTTCACAGTGACAAGCATTCAAATAAACGCTTACACACAAGGTTTCTTGAATAAACAATTATTAATGTATTTATCCGTCAGTTAGAATAAGCATTCTTCAGAAGGGAGCAATGGAATAGTAACACACAACTACACTTCAATACTGTACACACTTAGTTTGTAAATCAGTGAAGACCCTTTTGGGATGGCCCACAGACACAACCTACACCCTCAGGTGACTTCAATAGCTAGGAGGCTGGGGACATTAATATCTTACTGTTGGCATTTAGAACACTCTTAGAAGTTGATAAAAGGAAAAGGTAATTAGAACAAACAAGAGACCACAAATATTCTTAAGCAGGCAAATACTTTTGGATCCCCTAAGCAGAGTCATTCAGTATAACGGGCTAAACCAAAGTCAATGGGCAAAAGTCTTATATAGGATGAAGCACTCCAGGTAGGTAAGTAGAAAAGTCTTTGCACAATGTTTTTGAAGTCTTTGAAGAAAAGAAGAATCAAATGTAGGGCCGCAAGCTGCTTAGACGTGCGCGTGGTATGAGATGCAAGCAACTCTGCAATGAGAGGTAAGTTATCTCAGACTTTTACAGTACCTTTGTATTGAAGAAAAAGTGCAGCAGATGACTTCTGTTCCTGAGCAGCTCTGCGGATTTCACTGTTCCTGGGCCTCAGTCGTGGGGACAAGAGTGAGGACCTCTGGAGACTCCTGCACGGCAATGGGACGGTCAACGCTCGCAATCGGCAATCTTTCCAACAAGTGGCACTTTGGTGTTTCAGCTCCTCGCGACTACCGCAAATAGCAACACAGCAGCAGGGCTTCACCAGGCAAACCAACGGTCCAGGAGTTGCAGCAGGCGCCTCTTCAAGGTGGTCTTCGGTTCCTTCGTCCAGTGGTCGACTCTGCCTTCCAAGCCAAAAGCCTTGCCTTTTATTCAGTTCCCCCATTCATTCCAGCCTAGCTGTCAGTCACCCAGCAGGGTGGCTGTCCTTGCCGGACAGTCAGCCGGCCAATCACTACAGAGTGCATTTGGGTCTCCTAGGAGACTAAGCACAGGGAGATTCAGGCACCTCGCACACTTCCTGCCTACCCCAGACACCCTGGAGCCAGAGGCGGGCTTCACTCGTGAATCCCGCCAAAGGCAAAGCAAACAATGGGACCAAACCTGGTTTGGGGCACAGAGTAAATCTGAAGAAGGACCTTTCCACAAAGAAATGGCGAAAAAAGAAGACCGGGCCATTTTGACAAAAATGGCACCCTTGGGTGCCTTACTGCAGCGGCGAACGCAGCCCGCAGTAAAGGCACACCATGGTAGTTAAAACAAAACCACTGCCACCAGCCATTTAGTGAGGAAAGGATAGCATAAAACTGTTACATGAGAAGCTAGACAAAGGGGATACTAGGTAACCCCTCCAGCACCCTATCGTAAGATAGTGTGTGCTGGGTCTAGAAAGTTACAAATGTAAGTAAAGTCAATTTCACTTTACTGCTCTGGGAAACAGTAGTTTATCCCAGAGAAGGTATTTAACCTTTGGGAAATCTGAAAGACTTCCCTGTGCCACTGCACTGAAGGTGCTATATGACACCATGTAAAAGATGATGCCTATGGAGTTTGTCAGACTCCACAACCAAAAGAAACACAGTGTTAAAAATCACATTAAAATACATGAGAGAGTGGGGAAAAAGGGTCTCACTCTCTCCAGGTAAAAAAAATGAAGTCCTCAAAATCCAGCAAAGTTGCTGGGGGTCTCTAAGGTGGAGGGAATTAGCACATTTCTGAGAATTCTCCCTAACACTTGGCTACACGTAACACATTTCCTCTGCCTCTCAAGTCATCCACCTTCCAGATGCCCATGCTCTTTGGTGACTCTTCATTCTCCATTTACTCACTGTGACTCATTCTCATAGACAACAACTACGTATTGCTGCGCTGCACCTCCTGTGCCACTCCTCCAAGACTGTACCTGTGTGTGAAAATCGCTTTTAGGTTTTCATCCTTCCTGCATTGAAAGTACTTGTTGTGTGAAAATTGCTTTTAGCTGTGCCTCCTGCCGGCATTGAAAGTACCTCTTGTGTGAAAATCGCTTTTAGGTTTGCATGCTTCCTGAACTGAAAGTTCCTGTTGTGTGTGAAAATCGCTTTTAGGTTTGCATCCTTCCTGCATTCAAAGTTCCTGTTGTGTGAAAATCAATTTTAGCTGTGCTTCCTTCCTTCATTCGATTTTAGCTGAGCCTCCTACCAGTTTGATCCTACACCTAAAACCCTTGTGGCCTATTTTGCCCAGTGTATCAGGTTCAGAACCGTGCTGTGCAGCATGCTCACCCCCACCCACCTCTCACTTTCTCTCTGCCCCTCTCTTCCTCCCTCATTCCAATATGGCACTCTCCATCTCCCCTATCTTCTCCAACTGCTACACCATCACCTATCCCCCCTCTCTCACTAAATTGGGACAGAAAAAGCATACAAAAAAGACATCCTTGCTGCTAACCCAGGCCACCCAATTGCAGTCACCTATGTCAGTGCATCCTCAAGAGAAATCTTCACTGACCTCCTCTTTTTCCATTCCATCTCCCGACCTATGAACCTCTCACCTTACTACCACCGTCCCACCTTATTCTTCAACTTCCATTAACAGTAGCACCAAGTGGGAAGTCCTCCTTGCAGGCTTCTTCTCTACTCGCTGGTGTATCAATGTTTACATCACTGGCACAGTACTGGTTCAAGGCCCTCAGGCCAACCTCCTCCTATTTGATCGGCTCCTGCCTCCTCTCATCAACGTTCTTCCTTTCCCCCACATCCCCACTCTACCTCCTCCACCCCCTACACTCCACCGCTCCAGAAGGATGCACTACATCCAGACACTCCGCCAAAAAACTTCAAAGGCAGCAAACGTCTCCATCTGGCAATCCTCAAATAACACTCAGCCATCAAACATACTGCTGACATCTGCCTTCTCCTTGAAGACACTGACATGGATATACTTGCACTCATGGAAACTTGGTTCAACGCCACCTCAGTTACTTCCTTTGACTCACGCCTCCTGGACGGCTATAAAATCACCTCTAAACCTCGACCCCACCTTGCTGGTGGTGGAGTTGCCTTAATCTTCCCGGAGTGGATTCCATCTACCATCCTGCCCACTCAGCACAATTCCTCATTTGAGAGCTTAGTGTGCAAATTGGTCATCTCTCCTTCCCCCGCCTTGACCATTGCTATCATCTATTGTCCCCCTGGCACTTCTGCTCTTTTCCTTTCTGAGTGGATGGACTTCTGTTGCTCCCTAAGCTCTTCCACCTCCAACCTGCTACTACTAGGTGACATCAACATCTACCTTGACTCCCCTTGCACAACAACCACCCTCTTCACTGACCTCTGCTCCTCCCTATCCCTCTCCATTCTTCTCTCTGGCTCTACCCACACTGCTGGACACATGCTAAATGCCATCATCCGCTCCAACCTCACTCTCTCATCCCCCCTGGTGACCCCTCTCTCCTGGACTGACCAGTCTCTCCTCACCTACCACCTGGGTCCCTTTGGCCCTGTAACAACTCCTCACAAAGCTCTGCCAACCTCATTCACGCACATTCATCCGATGAAACAAGTGTCAGTTGCTGCCTTCTCTTCCAACTTCATTCCGCCTCGCCCACCTTACACAGGTGTTTCCCGCGATTCTGTCCTCAGCAATCTCTATCTGTCCATCACCAACACCCTTGACTTCCTTGCCCCCGTCACGAGGATCCGCCTGAAACCTGCCTCCAAGCATAACACCTGGTAAGACTCTGATCTTGCAGACCAAAGACGTAATTGCAGGGCTGCTGAACAGAAATGGCAAACTTCAGGCACACCCTCTGACAAACTGGCCTGGCGCCTAATCCAGGGACACTACAGATTCTCCATCCGTGCCAGAAAAAGAGCCCACATTCAAGCACGAGTGTCCAATGCATCCAACAACATAACTCTTCAAAATCTGCAGGGAACATGCCAACCCATCCGCAGCATCCTCTGCCCCTACTCCTTCCCAGGCCCTCTGCAATGCACTCGTCTCTCACTTCACTTTCAAAACCCAGGTCATACTCAACAGCCTTGTCACACACTCTCGCAATCCAACCCTCTCCCCTCTGCCCCATACCATGCACCCTCCTTCTTCCTCCTTCCCCTCCTTCACTACTGTCTCCCCTGACGAAGTCAACAGAGCTGTGAACTCCATAAAGGTCTCGTCCAAATAAGTTGCTCCTTGCTCCTCCAGTACCATAAAGGAAAATATCAGAAATTCTTCTCACTAAAAAGAAACTATTCAATGAAAGAATCAAAAAATCTAGTTCCAACACTAGAGAACTATTTGCCATAGTAAGGGAACTAGAATCCCCCATACCTCTACCAGACAATTTAATTAAGGACAAAGCATGGTGCACCAGCGTCCAAAACGCCCTAATTAACAAAATCAAAACTCTCCAAACTAAATTCGCACTGAAAAAAGACTCCCTCACCAAAGCATCTCCCAGCAACCACGCCAAAATAACCAACCCTCCAGACCAGAATCTCTTCAGATTCACCAAAATATCTATCCCAGAAACAGAAAAAGTTATAGCCTCACTTAAACCATCTAACTGCAAAGGCGACAACTGCGCTCCCCAGATAATCAAGGATGCTGCTAGGGACCTAGCCCCCTTTATAACCAAGCTGCTCAACGCATCCTTCTCCTCCAACACCATACCAAGTAACCTCAAAGAATCTTGGGTCCTGCCTCTCCCCAAGAAGCAAACCCTAGACCCTGCTATTCCCACCAACTACAGGCCCATCACCACTGTGCCATTCCTGTTAAAGATAATAGACAGAGTAGCATACCTGCAAATTCAGTAATATCTTGAAACTCACAAACTATCAGGCACCCGCCAATCGGGCTTCAGACCACAGCACGGTACCGAGACAGCCTTAATCGATCTCAAAACCCAGATCAATGAGATTAACGACAAAGAGAACACCGCCATGTTAATCCTCCTCGACCTGTCGGCAGCATTTGACCTGGTGGATCACGCAGTCCTGTGCGAAAACCTGGCCTCAGCTGCCCACTTCTCGAAAGAGGCCATAGCCTGGATCCAATCATTCTTGGACAACCGAACAATGAGGGTCTTCTCTACACTAGCCTCAGCAGACCCCATTAAAATAACTTGTGGGGTACCCCAGGGCTCCTGCGTCTCTCCCACCCTCTACAACATCTTTACCAAGCCCCTATTTGACAAGTTGGACGGACTGGGTGTCTCATATACCAATTATGCAGATGCCACCCAGATCCTCATACCCCTTTCGGGCAACTTCGTTGCAGATACGGCCTTGGTAAACAAAATATATTTCATCATTCAGGCATGGATGGCCACACACGGCCTATGCCTGAATGATAAGAAAACCAAAATCCTGCTCCTCGGATCCAATACCAATCTTAAAAAACTCAATTCCAACTATAAGGCCTTCAACATTGATGGCAACACCATCACAGTGGCCAAAACAGTGAAAACGCTAGGCTTTCACCTTGATGCATCCACGTCACTAAAAAAACAAGTCAACTCACTAGCATCCTCCACGCCTACACATGCAAGCTAATCAGGGCAAGTAGAGCCTTCCTCACCCAAGCTAGCTGCATCATCATAACCCTAATATTATCCAGAATGGACTATTGCAACGCCATGTACCTAGGAGCCAACAAATACATAACCAACAAACTACAGACACTACAAAACAACGCTCTCAGAACAGCCCTCAACCTACCCTCTGAGGAACACATATCCAACAAAAGGAGAGAACACAAATGGCTCAAAATCTCCGACCACATCTCTCTCAAAACGGCATCACTCACAAATGCTTAAACAACGCAGCCCCGCCCATCTTGCATCCAGAATAAAGAAAAAAACCTCCACCCGCCCCACCAGATCGATCAACTCCTACTGCCTACAGGTACCCAATTTCAGACTAAAGAAAACCGGCGACAGTAGCTTCCCTGTCTTGGCAGCCCAATACTGGAACGCCCTCCACTCAACATTAGGACAGACCAATCCTACTATAGCTTCAGGCGAAACACCCTCACCTGGTTGCGGGCCAATGATCACGACTAACCCTGCCATCTCATCTGCCCATGCTGCTGTTCTAACCGGACTGCCATGCACAGCTTTAAATATGCAAATATGTAAGCATCCGTTTAACTATATGTATATATATACACACCACACAATGTAATGCTATGCCTCGTTTTTGTTTTCTGTTCTTCGCATGCGTGCCTTATCATGTAACTAAGCTTTTAAGTAATCCTATCTTCCTGCCCTCTGTTGCACCCTGTTACCTCTGGGTTTTGCGCGCCTTACTAAATAAATAAACAAACAAACAAACAAACAAATCATCTCTCTCGCCCCTGCTCTGGCTGATCTCTGCAACAACTCCTACTGGTTCTTTTCCATCCTCCCTCAGGCACTCCCTTGGGCGCCCCCTCTTTAAAAAACCCTCTGCAGACCCATCCTGCCCTGCCAACTACCGCCCCATTTCCATCACCCCCTTCCTTGGAAAACTGCTTGAGAAGCTGGCCCTCCCCTAACTCAACTCTCACACCAAAATTGTTGGGGGTCTACATGACCACCAGTCTGGAATCCTAGCATTCAGAGGCACAGAAGCTGCTCTTCTGAACACCTGTGAAGAACTGCTTGCATCTCTTGACTCAAATTCCCCTGCAGTCCTCATCCTTCTTAACCTCTCTTGTGCATTTGACACAGTAAATCATTCCATTCTCATAAAAAAGGCTCCATGACACCCTTGGCATCTGGGAGCATGCACTGGAGTGGCGTACCTCCTTCCTAACTGACCGTTCCTCCAAAGCCATGCTGTGTCCTTTCTCCTCCCCTTCTTCCTTCACTACCTGTGGCGTCCCCCAGGGCTCCTTTCTTTTGCCCTGGATCTTTAACATATACCTTTCTCTGCTGGCATGACTCATTTCCTCCTTTTCCCCAACTTCCAGTGCTACGCTGACGATACACAACTTTTCTTCAAACTTCCCACTGATGCCCTTGCACCCTCCTTCATCCCCGACTGCCTCTCTGCCACCCAGGCATGGTGCACTGTCAATGACCTCTGCCTCAATGCCAGCAAAACCGAGATTCTCCCTATTGGGTCCCCTGCACCATACTTCTTCCCTGCACTCTGGCCCTCATCCATGGCCCCACCTGCCCACCTCCCCACTGTAGCTAGGAATCTCAGAGTCATCTTCGACTACTCCCTCTCCTTTATCCCTCATATTCAGGATATTGTCAAGAAGTCACACTTTCAGCTCTTCCTTCTCAAAGGGACCCTACCCTTCCTCAACTTCCCCCAGAGACTCAACATTACACATGCTCTGGTTCTCTCCAGGCTAGACTACTGCAATAGCCTCTCCTCCACCCTGCAACCCCTCCAGCTAAACCAGAATAGGGCAGCAAGACTTACATTTGGCCTCAAGCCCAGTACCCACATCTCTCCTGCCCTACAAAGCCTTTACTGGCTCCCAGTCAAAGCACAGATTAAATTAAAATTCCTCTGTATCATACACAAGGCTATCTGGGGCCAGGGACCACTCTATTTTAAACACTTCCTGACCAAATACTCTCCTTCTAGACTTCTCCAATACTCTGGCACCAACTCTCTGCACGTTAAATGCTTTACTAAACGGAGAGCTGGTGGGTGATCACTTTACTCAGCTGGCTCCCTCCTGTGGAACAGCCTCCCTCTCCCTCTGCGTCTTGAGCAGGACCTCCTTAAGTTCTGAAAAAAACCTCAAGATCTTTCTAGTCACCGCCTCCTTCTCCTCCTCTCTTCCTTGTTAATCTTACAAAAGCGTGGCTGATGTGAAGGGCCCTTATGTGTCCCCGGGCCCTGACCCCCCCCCCCCGTATCTCTCATCCCTGCTGCTGTCTTCTACTGCACTTACATGGCTCACCCACTCATTGGTGATTGTACTTATGTTCTTCTCCTCTTGGCACGTACCCTGAGCACTTCTCCATGTGTATCAAAGCACCTTATCGCTCACCCCTCCCCCACTGCACTTGCATGTTCTGAACACTCACAAGGCATTGTAGGTTAGTCCCCCTCACCCCTTCCCTTTATTCTCATTTGTTTGTACTATTATACAATTATTTATCCTTGCTGTAATTGATTATCCCTTGTCCCCACCATGTTTGCCCTGTGGGTGCTTTGAAACAGTTTTGCTAATTGTATAAGCGCCTAATATGTCCCTAAATCAACACTGCAGCGCTTCAATGCCATTACTTAAGGCAGGAGGCGCTTTACAAATGCAAGACAACATAACTTATCAGCTATGGGGAAAAAATAAGAATTAGCAATATATAAGGTAAAAAAAGTGATGGGCGATTAAGAGTAAATGGGAGAGAAGGAGCAGGGGAAAAAAAAGAAGGAAAAGGGGGAAAAATAAGCACAGGGCTAAATAAAATTTAGAAAATTAGGAGTTAGTTCATTCTCTCCATGCCATGAAGTTGGTTACAGGGGCTCAATGCAGAAAAAAGTGATTGTTTATAGGTCAGCGCCTTCATGTGAAGTTTGACACACCTGGAAAGATGAATGCCAAGTCAATAAATCTAGGTGGGGGAGATGGCGACACGAGAATTATCTTGATAGCGGCACTTCTTCTGCTGAAGGTTTCAGACAACTTTCCCTCTCCACATGCTACGATTGCAGAATCATTCTGTGACTTCCATTCTGGTTTGTAAACTCTAGGTAGGCATCTCAAGCCATGTGCCAAAACTGTTCCCAGATTCGTCCTATCTCTGAGCCATGCTAAAACATTTTTGTGAACCACTTTGCAGGGCTCATGTTTTTAGATTTTTGGAATGCATGTGAAGATAATATATATTTTTTTAATGTTTTAACAGGGCTTGTGTTTTCTTATCCCTTACTGCAAATATTCGTTCTGAACAGGTGGTTACAGCAAAGGGCCAGAGTTAATAAGCAAGAGTGCAGAAGTTCAAAGGTTTCACAGCCACAAACATGAAGCAACCTCTGAACTCCTCGTTGCGTGGTGCTCTGCGCAGCCCAAATAAGGCAACAGAGACTGTGTTCTTAGATCACGGGAGTCAGCTTGTGCTCTGTGAGACACATCGTGTGACGTCTCTTTTGTTAAGCAGGCATGCTTATTTAAACGCAAGCCCGCATCTTAAAAGGCACCACCACAATCCTTTTTCATAACAATAACCAATTTAAACAGACGGACGCCACTGAGCTTCCTACATCATTCATCGTTCAGTAGAAGGAATTGGATATGTGTATGGTTTTTGATTTGGAAGTGGTGGTAGTATTGTTGCAATTTGATAGTGGTTGGTGTATTCTATTTGTTTTTCCATTTTAGTGGTATTCGTCTATCTATTGGTTTGTTGCAGATTTTTGGGGCAGTTAGATACCTGTTGGCGTATTCTAACTGGTCATAGTTTTGAAGTTCAAGTTTTATGTTCATACACAGATTAGTCATTACATTTTGGTTAAGAATATTAAGTAAGCGTTTACAAGATTTGCTGGTAATCTCTGTTTTAGAGTAATGTTAGTATCATTACATTTCAACTATCCACAATTCTTTTTTATATATGCAGTGTAGTGACCTGCATTGGTTGTGGCTCCTGCGTGATAGATTATACCTATTGTTGTGAAGGTTTTCTCACCAGGTAATACTTGACCATGTGTGAATCCTGTTAGCTTGCAGCTGTTTTTGGTACCATCTGCATTATAACATAAAAGCATTACTATTACGTATTTACTGTGTGTCTGTATTTGTAAAGTGGAACGATTATCGGAATTGCAGGTAGTACATACTCTGCCATGGTTTGCATTTTGTACTAGTTGCTGAAATGGAATGGATTCACAGTTCGGTATGGATACATACACAAAGCGTTCATTAGGAACTTCTTGTACTACATGCCTGCAAAGAGTGCATGTGTGTTTCCACATGTATGAAATCTGGAAGATTTCATTTATAGGTATGTTTTTGTTTTCTAGTACTTGTAGTCAGTACATCAGCAATTCTTGTGGATTTTCTTGTGATTTTATAGTGAATTTGACCATTCCAGCACAGTAGTCCAATTTCTGCCTTATTGCAGAAACACTAAGTGTTGTCTGGATTGTTGGTTGCATTTCTATGAAGGACTAACATTTGCAAACACAATTTGTCTGTACAGTGTAAGTAAATGTTGTTAATAATTGGTGGCAATTGGAATAGAATATTTATAGCTACATTTGCAAAGCAATTTACACCAGTTGTATTTGAAAATTTGAATGGACCTGGCAGTTCTGTGTCCAAGTTATTTGTTCGGAGTGTGCGTTGCTTCTTTGAAGAGGTAGTTGAGTTACTTTGAGCAGTAGAATCTTCTTTGGTTGTGGTCCTTGATGAAGTATTAGCTTCTTTTACTTTTTTTGGAGGAATTGGTTGTGAGATATTGCATAGTTTGAGTCTGAAGTCGTTTTCTTTTACAACATTTTGCTTTTTGCAGAACAGCATAGGTTTTTAGATGGGGGTGTAGATTGAACGCAGTATATTGTATTCTAGAATGCAAGAAATATCAGCATTTACTTTACTTGCATCAAAGTTGATTAGAATTATCCGTCAAGTGTACGTAAGCGTGCTAGGGCTACATAGCTCATGCCTTCTTTAAAGACTGTGGAACCAATATCTATTAATGATTTATTAAGGGTAAGACTTTGTGAATGGTGACTAAGTATGCTAGAGTTAGCGAAAATGTTTCTCTGCGTACATACATGTCTTTAAAAAGAAGCAAGCGGGCTGTTGACCGTCCTATCCTTTTAACTTCGGATAGTTTGTCAAAGAGAATATTTACAAATCGAATGTTGTTGTCTCATGGGTATGTTTAAAAGCCAACAACTGTACAAAGGGCTCCATTAACTAGCCGTTGGTCCACGTCAAGGTAACGTTTAAGCATTACTCTACAGTTTAAAGATAATTTTAATATTTTCTTCAAACCAACTCTGTCAGAGATAGAGTTTTCCAAGGTGTTTAGCCTTGTTGTGGCTTGTTCACACATGGGTAGTGTCATACCATGTACGTCCAGTTTGTCTGTGGAGCCAATTTGAACTATTGGTTGCATTTTTTTAACATTGTTTCATTACATTAACAGCTTGCAAGAGTTGGCATCAAAGACATACAATTGACATTTTTGTGTGCTAATTGTTCCTTGACATCAGTAGCACATGAGTTATGGCCATAGAGTGCATGGATGCGCCTGGTTTTTAATATAGATTGTGCTTTTTGAGACAGTACACCAACTCTAATACTTTTTTAAAATGTTGGCTTATGTGAGGTCTGCAGACTGATGCATATTTTCAGTTAATTCTCTGTATTGGAAATGTTGCCAAAGGTTGACATTTCCTATGCTGCCAAGAGGTTTACGGCACAGTTTGTGGCCTAAGGTTTTAAAAATAGGTTCACCTTTCACTGGTGTTAATTGAAGATCTCCGAAAACAATAATGTGTTTTCCTCTGAAGAGCTCTTCGTAGTCTGTTTTGAGGACCTCTTGTAATCTGAGGTGAGTGAAAGCCAACATTAGGTTGGAGACCATGCTCACCTCATCTATTAGCAGCATTTTCATTTGTTTGAAAACTCTGCGTAGTTCCATTGCAGCTTCTGTAGAAATGTTGTAATGGTCTAATTTGTTTTGGTGTTCTACTGGAAGGAGTAGTAATCGTTGAAAAGTGACACTGCCTATGTTGTAGGCAGCTAAACCTGTAGGGGCAGTTACAACAGCTGACAGTTTGTTGTTTGTCAATTGCTGGAGGAACTTGCTGATGATTTTGATTAAGAATGTTTTGCCTGAACCTGTTTGACCTCTCACTGTAGCAGCATAGGTTTGTAGTCTTGGCAGGTACAGTTTTTATTTTCATGTTGCACATCATGTTCAATTTGTTTTGTTACTTCTTGGAAAATGCTACGCTGCTCATTGTTTAGTTGTGATTTCAGTACAGCAAAGTCTTCTGTAGATTGCTCATACTGACACATGGTGTTTTCTACTTCTGCCATGGCTAATTCTACCTCATATTAGTGCCAAGGGATTGGTCAATAGGGTTTACTGGGTGTGATGTGTGAGCAGAGACCTTGTCAGAAAGTATTTTTCCTGAGAGGAGAGCAGATGGCTATGGCTGTGTGTTTCAGAAAGCAGATTGTCTGGATTTTGGGAGATTTGTGGACAAATTGGTTGGAGGTCCATGCAGATCTTTGTGGAGTGGATTCCCTCATGTCAAAGTGGTTATGATGGTGCTTGTGCACGAACTTCGAGCAACAGTTCGCCCTCTCCATCCAAGTAACGAGTAAGTGTACTCTAGTTGTGATGTCACTTAGGCCACTACCTTTTCACAAACAATTCCTGTAACGTCGCCTCAATGCCTGCGGGCTTTGTGAGCGTTTTAAAATCGCAAAATAATTGTCATGACTTTGATCTATCAATGCCAAACAAATGTAGTCTTACAATTCTATACATCACTCTCAATTTGGGGAACTCATAGTTGTCTCCTTATGTTTATTTCATGTACAGCCACAAAGCAATATTTCTTTGTGTCCCAAATGTAATGGAATGCATAGTCGTTAAATATTGTACAGTGTCTAAGTAACATGTGTACTGGTGACAATGCCATTGGATACTAGATTTGTCATTGTCAACTAAGGTTTAATACACTTATCTTGTTCATTTAAAAACAGTTTGTATCTATCTCTTTCACAGGTGGTACAGGCTGGTGGCCTATTGTATGTTTACATGGTGGCTACATAGGAGGCTAGGACACTGCGTTCGACAAGTAATACCAGTCTGTGTCGTTGGTGCCATTAGAGAAACTTTCCCCAGTGACAGCGGTCAGTTCAGGGGATTTTCCCTCACTGTGCTGCAACCAGAACTTTATAATGTGTAGTACATTTGTGCAATCAAAATCAGCAACAAAATAAAGAACAACGGAACTTTCATGAATGGTCGTTTCAATTTTTCAGTGTATCAAGTGTGTCTCCATTCAGCAGTGTTCCGGCCCTTGCGGCATTCTGTGATTGTGTCTCTGACTCTGTCATTTTGTCAATCTGTCAAACTAAGAATGTATTAATTTAAACATTCCTCTGAGAGTACTGTCCTGTGTGTGTCAGTGCCAAACCATGACTTGTAGTTGTTCATCCTTCTGAACAAATGTTCCCCGCTGCTGGAAAATTACTGCTTGTTCATCCTTGTGCCCCGCCAAAACTATTTTTTTCATGTACCAGAAGTGTGACCCTTCCTTGCTGACCACCCCAGAGTTCCTTCCAATAAAACAAGACCCCAGTCAGAGTATATTCTATCCTAGACTAATATGTGTCAATCCACCCCCTTCCTAGCTCTGATGTGCCAGACCCGTCAGCTATCAATTCCAACCCCCGCCGGTTTCCTAAGGGGCAAGACCCCCACACCCTTCACCTCGCTAGTGACCCAAAGTGGAATAGTACAAAAACACGTGTGCAACGTATAGTCCTCTAATATATAACTGCGGTATTGGGTTCAGGGGACCGCGGCCTGGCCGGAGGGGTTTGCAGCAGGACTTGCTCGGACATTCTCGTACAAGCACATTTTGTCATGGCTCGAGATTGGCTTCTTGTGAACATTTTTTACGTGATTTGCCGTGTGAACAGGAGATGGGCTGAGCTGGCACGTGGTGTGGGCTGGTTGTGAAAGTCGCTGGGAGAGTGCGAAGTTCTCCAGAGGAACAAAGTAAATCACTAGAAATTTTGCGTGCAATTTTTGGCTGGTAGCAAACAATTCATATGTTTTTCAAAAATATTTCTAATGCCACTATGGTCTGAAGGGCTATTGGCTCCCATTCTGAGTGAAGGTCAGCGGCTTTGAATGTTTGCTTGCGAGCTGAGTAAACCCACGCATTGTACACAGTATAAGGTTCAATTGTTTTTCGACCTTGAAAGAAAGGGAGGATTCCGAAAGAAATGAATGAAGGGAGGGGTGTATGATAAGGTTCACCATTCCAAAACTGAACAAAGGAACATGTAATTTATTTTATGAAAATTCGTTGACCTGAACGGAGTCTCTGCATTACACTGAGAGAATGGAAATGCCCAATATTAATTAAGTTTTACTTTCAACGATTTTACAGACCAACGAGTCAACTTCTCATTCGCCGACCATTGTACTCAGTTGTTCTTTGTGGCATATTGCAACGACACTAAAATACAACCTGTGTGTATACTTGTCATTGTCCCGGGCACATGCTCAGTCCTGCATCGAGATGCATGTATTCCACCACTGGATTCCCCCAGGTTCCACAAACGCCTAATTCAACGCTAATATTTAATTAAAATTGCATCTATGTGTTCTTCATGCACTTAGCTTGCTCCATGATTGTAGCGTCAGCCTCCACATCCCATTTCGAGTTGAACATACTCCATAGCACTAATCTCTGAAGCAAAATTGTGGACTACTTTCCACGTTATTTTTTCTGTGTTGCCATTGTTTCACGTCTGTGTTCATCATTAGTTTTAACACGGGCCGAATGAATGGTAAAATGATAAATTGGAATAAAGCTCGGCTACTGAGACACATTCTGTTATGTTTTTCAAACAGCTACATCCTGCCTTTCTGCGATTGTCATCAATTCCAGATACCAACTGACAGGTTTTTTAACCGGCACCTGCAGATACGCTTGAATGGCTGGATCAGAATGATGCTTTTTTGGGCCGATATGCCCTTACGCGGTACCAGCGATAAGGAGCAACCTGACATCGTTTACGGTGGCCTAGTGCCAAACTGATGCCAAAGCCTTGCGATTGACGGTGCATCCAATGCATTTCTTATACCCAAACGGAACACGGCGTGACTCGCGATAAACATTTGTGGATCGAGAACAAAGACAAAAATTACCCATTTGCTTGAATATGGCAATGCCGGATGTTCTCAGAGCATTTATTGTGAAATAAAAGTACTTTACAAATTGTACAGTTTTGCTATTTCCTTTAAAAGTATATTTTTATATTCAAAATTGGGACTCGCTGTGTTGTGAGATGATGTGTGTTGATATTCCAGGTTCTGCGTCAACTAACGTTAACACGAAGTTGATGACTGGGTGATTTTGGCTACACTGCCGAGTAATGTCCTCGAGATAGGCAGAGAATATCATTAGGTTTGGTGATGTCAGCCTCAGGGGCGGGGCATATGAATTAGTGCAGTCAGGACAGTCAACCTTGGGTGATGCGGCAACGGATAAGATTATCACAAGATGGCCGCACCCTGCTGCCTGATTTCGCATGTGTAAAAAAGAGGAAAACTACAGTAAGGTGCATAGGAAATGTTTGTACAATCGATCAACGTATGCTTACAGACACATGCCCGAACCCTCGGGACAATAATATTTCTGAGCGCATTATTCCTTTAATAGATAAATTTTTTGCTCCATTCGCAGCAGATGATTTTCTAAGGTCTCTGTTTCTGTATTATTATTATTTTTTCAATGTAACATTTTATTGGCATTTATAAACAACAGAAGCTTCATTATTCTTTGTGACATGCTTTTGAGTGAAACATAGTAAACAAGAAAAAGAGAACATGCCTCAACTGAGGTAAAAAGAACAAAAAGACAAAACGAAAGGGGGGAAAAGAATAGGGGGTGAGTTCCGGGGTGGTCCGGGGGAGGGGTCGCGTCAGTCTCAGATCGGAGATACAGGGTATGGGTGCTGTGGTTGCGATAGGGTAGGCAGCCATGTGCGCCGGTCCAGAGGGCCGCTAGGATGTTAGTCCATTTTAGTTAGCCAGCGGAGCGCTGGAGGTTGTCTGGCTACTCCCGGGAATCTTTTCACAAAGTCCAGGAATGGGCACCAGGTGCTGTGGAACTTGTTTTGGTTGTCCAGGCAGATGGCGGTAATTTTCTCTGCTGCGGCGATGTCCCATCATTTTACCCACCACACAGGGATTGTTGGGCCTTCCTGAAGTTTCCACAGCTTGGCGATTGAAATCTTGGCTGCGGTCAGTAGGTGTGTTGCAGAGGTCCACCAGGTTGCCGGTCATCGGGAACTGTCCTTCTCCCGTGTCTCCCAGTAGGACAATCACGGGGTCCCACGGTATTGATGGGCCTGTGATCTGTCAGATTTGCTCCAGGACCTCCCTTCAGAACTTCTCTGCCTTCAGGCATTCCCAGAGGAGGAGGAACAACGTTCTTGTGTCTGTGCAGCCCCTCCAACAGTGATGCGGGATAGCGGGGTTGCATTGTGAAGGATTTCTGGTGTCATGTACCACCTGTAACATACCTTAATGGTTCCCTCTTTGTTTGTTACGCATTTAGAGGTCTTGTGGGTTCTTCTCCAGATGCGCTCCCAGCTGGTCCTGTCTAGTTGTCGGCCTAGGTCTCTCTCCCACCATGGCTTGTTTGGGTATTGCTACTGGGAGGGCTTGGCTGTGGTAGAGCAGTCTAGGGACCAAGTTCATCTTGAGTGCTGTGATTCTTCCTAGCCAGGATATTTCCTGATCTTGCCAGCGGGCCATATCCAACTGTAGGTTCTTCAGCAGGGGCAGTAGGTTTCGTTAGTAGGTGCATTCTGCTAGCTTTGGTAGGCGGACACCTAGGTAATTTAAGTGTGATCTGGCCCATGGGATTGGGAGGCAGGCCGCTATAGAGTCCAGCGTTGCTCTTGGAATGTTGATGCCCAGTGCTGTGGACTTCGTGAGGTTGCTTGAGAAGCCTGATGCTGACTTGAAGCTGCTTAGCTCCTCCCATAGCGCAGTGAGGGATGTGCTTGGCTGTGTAAGTGTTAGCAGTACATCGTCGGCGTATAGGGCCACTTTGTAGGTATCGTCCTGGAATTTGAGGCCCAGGATTGCTGGGTTCTGCCGGATTCTGGAGCCGCACGGCTCCATTGACAGGGCGAAGACAAGAGGCGACAAGGGGCAGCCATGGCATGTGCCTCTAGTGATTTCGATTCTTGGGGATCTGGTGCCGTTGATCCTCAGGGTTGTGGTGGGGTGCTGATAGTTAGCCATCGTCCATTTCAAGAATTTAGGGCCAATTCCGTAGTGGCCCACGGTCTCCCTCATATAGCCCCAGTCCAGCATGTCGAACGCCTTGTGTGCGTCGAGCGAGACCACCACTAGCTCTTCTCCAGTTCTATTGGCTGTCTCAATGATGTTTAAGGTGTGCCTGATGTTGTCCGAGGTGTTGCGTCAGGGAATGAAACCTGTTTGATCCGGTTGAATGAGGTCTGGGAGGAGCCCGGCGAGCCTGCCTGCCAATAACTCCGAGAAGATTTGAGTCTACATTCAGTAGAGCAATTGGGCAGAATGACTTGCAGAGTTCTAGGTTTGCTGCTGGTTTTGGGATCAAAACTGTGACCGATTCCTCCATGGAGGGGGTGGTGGAGCCAGTTTCGAGGAAGGAGTTGAAAAGTGAAGCTAGGTGGGGGGCCAGGATGTGGTTGTATTTCTTGTAAAATGGCACGGGCAACCCGTCTGGGCCAGGAGCCGTGTTTTTCATGGAGCGGACCACTTCAGACACCTCCTCCGAGGATATAGGGTCTTCCAGGGTGTCCATCTGTGGGTGGCGGGTGGCCTTGGGATGGTGCTCAGGTAGGCGGCGTGTGCTGCCGCTTTCGTAGGGTTCCCTGACATTACCTTCCTGTGGTGCTCGGTCATGATGGTCATCTTTTCGGCCTCAGAGCAGCCTGGGGTCCCGCCTTGGTCCCTTAGCACTGCAATGTTGTTCCTGGTGTGTATTTTCTTGAGCGTATGTGCGACTAGGCGGTTGGCTTTGTTGCTGTTCAGATAATAGTACTGCTTTGTGTATGTCAACGCTCGGGCTGTGCGGTCTGCCAGGTGCATTTCCAGGGCTACTTTAGCTTTGCGTAACTCATTCCATGACTTTGTTGGCTGGCGTCGTTTGTGGTTTGCCTCTTTCTGTGCAACCTCCATTTCCAGTTCTTCTGATTTTAGCTGGTACCGGCGCCTGTGTGCTGCTGAACAGTTCATGGTGACCCCTCAGATCACTGGCTTCATGGCATCCCACACCGTAGCCTCTGTAGGCCCTTTTCCCACGTTCTCTGTGAAGTAGTTAGTGAGGGCTTCCGACAGCTCCTGGCTGTCTGCAATGTCCGTGAGGAGATAGTCCTGTAGCTTCCAGGCTCTGTGTTGCGGTGTTGGTAGGCCCTCCGTCTGGAGCTGCGCTATGACTGGGGCGTGGTCTGAGATCACTCTCAGGCCAATGTGGATGTTCACGATGCTTGGGAACAGCGAGCTTGAGATGAGTAGAAGGTCTATCCTGCAGAAACCCCTGTGGACATGCGAAAAGAAAGAGTAGTCGCGAGTATTGTCGTTCGCCAGCCTCCAGACGTCGATTGTCTCCGTCTCTCTTAGGAATTCCGCGAACCCCAGTGCCTTCATGAAGTCTGTTCCAGTGGGCGGCAAGGTCTTGTCGATGGTTGGGTCCGGGGTGAGGTTGAAGTCCCCACCGATCAGTAGTTTGCCTTTGGCAAAGGACGATATGACTGGGAGGATCCTACGTAGGAAGTGCTCCTGGGCTTCGTTTGGGCAGTACATTGCTATGATGGTTATTGGGAGCTCGACAAGTAGGCCTTTAATCATTAGGAACCTGCCCTCGGAGTCCCGTTTGACCGTGACCTTTGTCAGTGCCGCTGATTGACTGAGCAGGACTGCCACCCCCTCCCCTCTTCTGGCTAGAGGATGCAGAGTATCTTTTAAGGAACCTTTGGTATTTGACTCTCTGTTCGTCCGCGGCTAGGAGATGGGTTTCTTGTAGAAAGACTACATCCACCTCTAGCTGGGTCAGGCATTGTTCCACGGACTTCCGTTTCCTGGGGGAGTTGAGGCCCTGGACATTAGGTGATCATGGTCAGTTTCTTAATGGATGACCCCATTTCGGTGTGGGCAGTTTGCAGCTAGTGGGCACCATCATGCTGCGCTTATTGCTGGCCTGTGCGGGCGGCTGCCAGGTGAGCTGGGAACTGTGTTGGGGGTTTGTCCCACCCTTGGTGGCCACCCCTCTATGCCCCCCATTAAAACAAAACTTTGTCAACTGGACCAGCCTTCGACCAACGGGGGCTCCGGCTGGGCCAACGCAGTCCTTTGAGGATGAGACCCTTAGGCCTCTATTACGTGGCAGTGAAAGCTGTATGTGAGGTTGAAGTGTTGTTTTACTTAAAGAATTCGGTGCGTGACCAGTGTTAATGGCTGGCGTCTGGTTTTTGGCGATGCTCCTCGGTTCCGGGGGAACCTGGGTGTCGGTGTCGCCCCCCCTTAGCCATCGTTGCTTGGGTGCTTGCCTTTAAGTGGGGGTCCCCTGATTCTTCGACGGCGCCTCTCCACCTGGGACCAGGACCGGTTAGAGTTCTGCCAGTCTTCTTGGTCTGAGGGCGCTTCCTCGTTGTTGGTTTCTCTCCCTGCTGCCGGGTTCAGTAGTTTTTCGGCCTCATGTAGTTTGCATATGTGGTGGATGCTCCCATTCCAGGGGAAAGTCAGGGCCGTGGGGAAGCCCCAATGGTATGATACGCCCTTTTCCCTCAGCTATTCCGTCACTGGTTTCAGTGCTTTCCTTTTTTAGGAGTGTGGTGGCAGTGAGATCTTGGTAAAGGGAGATTGAGGCGTCCTTGAACTGTATTCGCGGGGAGCTCCTAGCCTCCCACATCATCTCGTCCTTGACCTTGAAGTAGTGTACTCTTGCCAGGACATCCGGCGGGGCCAAGGCGTTGGATTTAACTCTAGTTCTGTGGACCCTGTCGAGCACCAGGGGGGAGTCGTCTGGCAGGGTGATTATGAAGCGGAAAAGATCGCTCACATAATGCTCGAGGTCCACTTCTAGAATGGATGTGGGGATCCCTCTCAGGCGAATGTTGTTGCAGCGGGAGCGGTTCTCTGAGTCCTCCTGCTTGAGTTCGAGTACTTCGCAGCAGGCTTCAAGTGCGCTCAGCCTATCTGCCCCCTTCTCAATTTCGTAGCTGTGCTCGCACAGGGTGGTTTCCGCCTCCATTGTTCTTGTCTCGAGTTCCCCCACTCTCGTTTCGAGGGCTGTGATGGTGCTCTTTACCTCCTCTGTGCCCTTCTGAAATTATTTTGTCAATGCTGCTAGGAGGTCCTGGAGGTCAGACTTTGTGACCACCTGAGTCGGGCTTTCCCGGGGTGGTTCTGCGTGCATGCTTCCAGCGTTGGTTTCCCCTGGTTCTAGGCGGTCCCCCCTCCTGGATCTGTCTGTTGCAGGGGTGGATAGGAGAGTAGCTATGTCTGCTTGCTTCGCTGGTTTTTTCGACATGATGGGTGTAGGTCCGAGTCTCCGGCTGAGGTGTGATGTGCTAAGGTTGGAGTGGCATTCTTGCCGGTCCACCGAGCTGTGCTGTGGCTGACTGTTGCTGGCCGCTGGTTGCTGCAGGTCCGTGTTGGCCTGCGAGCTGTGCCGCGCCGGGAGGTTCGAGGTGCTACCGCCTGCCAGAAGCGGGGGCTTGCCGGGTCTGACTCCTTGGCGGCTTTGTTGAGGTGGCGGGCTGTGCTGCGGAGAGGCTCCGGGGCTTGCTAGGCACTGGGTGTCAGAAGGAGTACCGCGTTATGGATGCCAGTGCTGGTCTGTGTGGAAGAGGCTACGGAGCTTGCCTGGCAGTGGGTGTCGGAAGGGGGGCTTAGGGCCCTTCGCGCTGGGCTGGGATATTCCGTATAAGGGACTTGCACGTTTCAGGACTTATTTGTAGGTCTGTACATATATACTGCAGCAGTTGCTTTGGGCGCTGGAATATTGTTCGGGTGGGCTGTGTCCTCTCACGTACCCACAGCTATGCATTTTGTCCAACGTTGTTATATTATCATAGTTTCCGAGGGTTTGTCTCATGTGTTGCCTGAATTACAGTTTATAATATGAGGTTCATCTGACTTGCTATTTTCAATGCTCAGGTTCGTTTGAACTCAAAACTACTTCCCCCAGGTCTCAGACCCCACAGATATGTGTAGGAGCACTGCCAGCCGTGGTCTCGTGGTGTAATGTTGTACCACAAGACCGGTAATGTGATATTGTCTTTGTACTATTGTCCGGCGTGGGGGTGGTTAACTCGCTGTGGCAATATTGGGTTATGTTCTCCCACGTTTCTTGCCTCGTGCCTCCAGTTATCCTTTGTCTTTCACTCCTCCTGCTGTCCGTGGCCGCAGATATCTGAGTGGTGGGCCTGTGTGATGGATTCCTCTGTGTCTGCCCGCTTGAGCCACACGTGTTGCTGCCCTCTTGTTGTGGTCAGGCATCCCCTGTTATCAGGAAGCGGGCCCTGCTTCCCTCAGCCCCCACCTCGGCACTCTGATTGTCCCGGTATGTTCCCCAGGGGTTGCCTAGGGATTTCCAACTGTTGCTTGTTACGGCGTATGCCTGAGCCGTTGCCGCCTCCTTGTGTGTCTTCCCAGCTGTTGCCAGCTGTTGCCTGTTGTCCCCTGATTATGGGCCACGGTGACTCCGGGCCCTCCCCCAAGAGGCCTCCTCCAGGCTTTCCGCTCCTCTCTTCGGCTGGGAATCGGTCCGCCGCGGGCACAGACCGTGCCTCTCGTCCTGGGACACAGAGCTGCTGCCGGCGCCCAAGCTCCATCTGGGCTGCCTGTGCCGCTGAGCCGATGACTGGGTGTTACAGGCTCACCCCTGTTGAAGGCGGCAGACGCTGCGCTCCGTCCTCTGCTCCCCCAAGCTAGGGGTAGGTTCCTCCATTGGCAGGGTGAGATGGAGGGGTGCCTCCGCTCCTCTCACCTCCTGTTGTTCCGCTGCTCACACGGCACCGTGGACCAGCATCGTGCAGGACACTACAGCCCGTGCACTTGACTCCATGGTCCGGGATCACCCGCTTGCCACTGCCCGCTGCAGGCATCCTTTGCACCGATGTTACTCCTCCTGCAGGGCACTCCTACTCCGGCGGTCCCAGGCACGCAGCCCGGCATCGCCCACTCGCTCCGGACCCCTAGCCACCGAACCAGTGCGTCCCCCGTGGCTCGGGGTGCGCCTGGAGACTGCCTGCTGCACTCCTCTGTGTTGGCTCCCGATGTGCTTTAACGCCTCTGAGTCTCCCGGCTGCCTCGGGCAGGTCCCACCACCAGGAGTCTGCTGTTCTAGTGTGGGGTTTGAGTGGGCTTGGCGGTCTTGTTGTTGAGGAAGCAGTCACCCCAGTCTCTGATCCAGTCTGGATGGTTGCTTTCTGGACGAGGAGCAGGCCACAATGGGGCACAGATTGCCGCGTCGACTGATGGACTCCTGTGTGGGGCTTCTGTATTATTTTTAATGTCTGTATGGTCTGTTAAAAAAAAAATAATAATTGTTAAGTACACAAAGTAATGGTTATTAATTGGTTTATATAGAGAAGTGCAGTGTCTACCATTAGTCCATTAGTATCACTGTTTTCACTCATTTCATCCTGAGGAAAATGTTCTTCAAGCCATTCCAAAGCACTAGAAATTTCTGTGTAAAAAAAAAAAATATATACTTTTAGTGTACCTAATACAGAAAGTTTATAAATATATACAATAAATGTAATGTACTCACTAGTTTCTTGCTAAGTTTTGCTGTTACTTCTGTGCAGGGGTGCTGTTGATTTTTGCTGTGCAGTTTCTGTGAGGTAATTCTGTTGGAGGCATATTTATTTTGTTTTGGTATATTCAATTATGTTGCATATGCTATGTAATTGGATGGTTGGTGTATTACATATACAGTTTGCACTTCTTATTTATTATTGAATGTAATGTATGTATGTGCTGCTTTTTGCACATGTTCAGTGTTTTTATTGCATGATACAACAATGTAAGATACCCCCTGAGTTTTTGAATAGTGTTCATGTTGACCGAGTCCGTCCGCGAACATGCGTATGGTCTGCAGACATGAGAACCACTAGCGCAGGTAGGGGGTTCAGTATGTTCTATGTTATATGTATATAAACTATAAGGGAATACTAGTAAACATTTATCCAATTTATATTATCTATATTTATATTCAGTGAAAAAACTTTGTTATACGAACGTTATTGTTAAGTTGCGCTACTAAAAACCTATGATATTCAGTAAAAACACTTTGTTAAAGGGATGTTATGGTTCCAAGTAAAACCCGAAAACCCCCTGAAATTCCCCAGTTATGGTAACCTAAGCACCCATAACTCGCGCCACCACCGTGCACTGCTAAGCCTAACACCCAGGACATCAAAGATGACATTACACATGTCATTGATGACGTCACATGTGCATTTACTTTTCATGAAAAGTCTGTACAAGGGATTCTTATTGTAATGTTGATAAAAAAAAAGTGTCATGGATCATTGGAATAAATATCGTGAGGTACGTAGTGCATTAAGCAATGCATTATTCCAAATAGCATTCTATTATGAAGTTCTTTCCAGTATACTAAGCTACTCATGTAGAAACATAGGCATTGTGTGTAGCATACATGATGGAGGTGCAATAATCATAATCTTGCCATGGAGATAGTAAAATGATAAATGCTTTCTTATTAGAGTTTTACGTACTGTGAAACATTTAACAAGTAGCTAATAAAACCCACTTACTACATAATTGCATTATTGTATTGCAAACAAAACACAGACAACAACATATACAAATATGAGCATATACAGGGAAAATAAAGTAAACAAAAAAACAGCAGTATTACCAAACATTCTTCATAACCTAACCGATTATCTTCATGCACAGAAATGATTGCTTTGCTTCAAAGCTACTACTTACCTATGTTTAACTATCACATAATGTGACTACACCCTAAGGAAAGTAGTGTGAGTACAATGTATACAAATATGAGCATATCCAGGGAAAGTACAGGAATAAAAAAATAGCAGAACTATAAAAAAGTTTTGATAACCTTACTGATCATCTTCATACATAGAAAGCATTGCTGTCTTCCAAGTCTGTGTTTTCCCCTATGTATATGTTTCATATGCTTTGGGTGAACCACAAGTGAATTACTGTAAGAACATATTTGAAGTATAAGTCTATAAGTATAGTACTTTTTAAATGTTTAGTTCCTGACTGTTACTGGCCTACATATGTCAGTAAAGGAAAAAAGAGGGAGCCAGACATGTGATGTCATCAGTGATGTCATCAATGACATTTGTGATGTCATCTTTGATGTCCTGGGTGTTAGGCTTAGCAGTGCACGGTGGTGGCGCGAGTTATGGTTGCTTAGCTTACCATGCCTGGCGAATTTCAGGGGGTTTTCGGTTTTACTTGGAACCATAACGTCCCTTTAACATTTTTTTCACTGAATTTCATAGGTTTTTAGTAGCGCAACTTAACCATAATGTCCCTTTAACAAAGTTGTTTTACTATGTGTATATATATATATATATATATATATATATATATATATATATATATATATATATATATATATATAGTTTGGTCAGTGTAAACACCTTGCAAAGACTGCTGGCATTAACAGGTTGTGCCAGCAGCTTCATGCATGTGATTTATAGTAACCATGTCTGGCTTAGATGGGTTGTAGCAGGAGCTTCCTGTAATTTAAAGGGACCAGTACTGCCATCTATGCCGGTGATCACTTTAAATGATAAAATGACCATTATTGGCATGGATAGGTAGGTTCATGCACGCAATTTAAAGATAACGGTCACTGTAAATCACATGCATGAAGAAAGCTGCTACCACACACCATCTATGCCAATAATGGCTACTGGTATAGATAGGTTATGCAGCAGCTTCATACATGTGATTTTAAAGTCACTATTAGCTTTAAATCACATGCGTGACGCTACTGCCCAAACCTATCAATGCCTGCATCGAAAGAAGACTGGCTCAAATACTCCTCTACACGCACATAGTGGACATCCTAAACATGTGATCTGGAGTGTCCCCTATGGAGAATTTGTGAGACTCAGAAGAAATAATACCACTTTGGAGTCTTACGATAGAGAAAGCAAATTGACGGCAGCAGGTTTCAAAAGGCAGATGTACCCCAAAAAAGTCATTGAGAGAGCCTTCCTGAAAGCCAGAACAATTGAGAGACACACCTTATTAGCTGGAAACAAGAACAAAGATCGATTAGAAGGGGAAAAGAGCACTCGATGCATACTTACTTTTGACAACCAGTCAAAAAACATCAAACACATTTTGCAGAAACATTGGAGCATTTTGCTAACTGACCCGGATCTGGCCAAAAGCCTCAAACCCCATCCCGAAGTCACTTTCAGAAGAAATAGGTCTTTTAAAGATATGCTGGTCCCCAGTTTTATGGCCAAGGAAGAAGAAAAAACAGAAGGAAACTGGCTAACAGTGAAAAAGAAAGGCTTTCACAAATGCACACGCTGTAATATATGCAAATTTGCAATTGATGGCGACACTTTTAAACATCCAGTGACAGGACACAAAACAGAGATCAAACAACGGATCACCTGTGAAACAGACTATGTAGTCTATGCCCTCACCTGTGCATGCAATAAATACTATATCGGCAGCACAAAATGCAAGTTAAAGATTCGAATACAACAGCATGTGCGAGCCATCACACACAACGACGTGAACTACCCCATGGCTAAACATTTCTATGAATGTCATAACAAAGAAATAGACAGTTTCAAATTCTTTGGGGTGTATAAAATAGAGTTGGGCCCCCGGGGAGGTGACAAGGAGAAGCAGCTGAGACAAAAAGAAACAAGGTGTATACTAGATTTTGAAAGTAAACAGCCCAACGGGCATAACATTGATGAAGAGTTATACACCTTTCTGGGCAGCTAAAGGAATGTTTCTGTCCCCCTTTTTGGCACATCTCCATTGAAAAAGCAACTATATGTTTACTCTGCTTACCTTATGCTATGCAAAATTAGTATTTATATTCCCTTCACGATTCCTAAATAATGAATAGGTGCCCCGATACGATATACGAGATCAAATAGTCGGTTTTAAAGTTTCTGTATTTTAACGCCTCGAGTGTTGCACTTGGGAGGACCCACACTGGGGTCATACTCTCTATTTTCTAAAATGGATTTTCATAGTTTTTAATATTTCTTTCCCGTGTGGATCAATAAAAGAAGAAAATCAACAAAACGGAAAACGGTTGGTGTGGAGTTTTATTTCCCCCCCCCCCTTTTTTGTTTGCTGTTTGGTGGAAACTGGGCAAGCATGGCTTTATGGAGAGTGCAGCTCGACTTGGCTACCTGAAGGTAGAATTGACAATATATATATATATATATATATATATATATATATATATATAGTTTGGTCAGTGTAAACACCTTGCAAAGACTGCTGGCATTAACAGGTTGTGCCAGCAGCTTCATGCATGTGATTTATAGTAACCATGTCTGGCTTAGATGGGTTGTAGCAGGAGCTTCCTGTAATTTAAAGGGACCAGTACTGCCATCTATGCCGGTGATCACTTTAAATGATAAAATGACCATTATTGGCATGGATAGGTAGGTTCATGCACGCAATTTAAAGATAACGGTCACTGTAAATCACATGCATGAAGAAAGCTGCTACCACACACCATCTATGCCAATAATGGCTACTGGTATAGATAGGTTATGCAGCAGCTTCATACATGTGATTTTAAAGTCACTATTAGCTTTAAATCACATGCGTGACGCTACTGCCCAAACCTATCAATGCCAGTAATGATTACTGGCATGGACAGATCGTGGCAGCAGCTTAATCCGTGTGATTTAAAGTTAATGGTCACTGTAAATCACCTGCATGAAGCTTATGCCACAGGTTTCCTCCACTCAAAATATTCACCAGGCTTGACTGCCTATGAATCATGACATTTTATGGATTTTTTTATGTTTCCCTAGAGAAACAAGAGTCAATTATATGGCTTTGTATCACATTTTTCTCAAAAATTGTGCTGCAAAATACATAATTTCAGCAGATAATTTTAAAACATGTTCTCAGAGATGTGGGTGGAACATCGCTTAGTTATTTTGGGCTTCCTCGATACGCTCACCCGCTCGCGCGAATTTGAGGAAATATTTAGATTTCGCCACTCAAAATATTCACCAGGCATGACTGCCCATGAAAAATTAATTTTAATGGATATTTGTCATGGTTGACTAGCAAAATAATTATAATTGTATGGCGCCTTGTCTCGTTTTTCTCATAAATTGTGCTGCAAAATGTATCATTACAGCAAATAGATTTAAAAAACTTTTCTCATGGGTGTGAAGGGGAGACCCTCAGAGCCACCCAGAATTCTTTTGAGCTACGTTAGGTCGCTTGCGCTGATTTGAGGAAATGTGTAGGACCCTTCACTGAAAACATTAACCATCCCATGATGGCTTACTGGTGCCGCTTCACCCCCTGGCACCTACGATACTGGTAAACTGCATTTCTCATTGCGATTCTGACCACCGTTTTACACACAGCATGTCCAGATTTTCATGAATGCAATTAAGGTTTACATTTTCACTGAGCGTTAATTCAAATAGTTTTATATTTTCATTTGAAACTTACAGTAAATGTTTCGTACAGTAAACTCACATACGCATCACACTTCCCATAACGTGACTATTCACCATTATCTCGGATACCTATAATGAGGAGAGCAGCGTCTGCTGCATGACCGAGCTGCGCTGGTGTTTGTTGCACAGGGCCCCGGCGTGCACCTGGCCGTTAGCTGCAGTCTCATTCTAATTCCAGGCACGAGCCGCACGAGCCAGCAGCTTTGCTCGCCACGTGGGCCATTTCCAGGTTTACAGCCTTCTGTTTTCACATTTTGCGCGCTGCCTGTGTGCCTCTACAGCAGCATTTACTAGGGTGCTTTCTCATGGGCAGTCAAGTCCCACAATACCCAAGATGTCAGGGCTTTGTTGAATTGACTTTTCATAGTTGCAATGGTCTAGGTACATTATTTGATTCTGCACTTCACACGCAAGATAATAAAACAATACATTTTAATAAACAGCAGAGGGCAAACCGATTTTATAGTCTGAATCATTTGTATACATTACTATTGTAATAACTGTGAGGGCTGTCCTCTTCATTCATGTGTGTAGGCAGGAAAACATCAGGGGCACAATGTATGTATGCTAATAACACTTGGGATGCTTAATTGCTGTTCCCATTGGACAATCTGCGGCCTACAAGAACGAGCACAGCCCATAGAAGGGTTGGAATAGCAGCCCACAGATTCAGGTCTTTAACTCAGTCTGAAGGGCTCAAAAGACCCTCAGAACGGTTCGACAGATTTTAAAACTGTATACATTTTATTTTCCTCATTTACATTCTTCAGGAAATAATGTCGGCTTGCTTTGCAGCTATCCCACGCACCGCTGTGTGCATTTTCAGCCACTCAGTCAACCCTTTTATTTATCTCTCTTCTCCCCAAGCTCATGTGGCTGCACAGAGGGCAGACAGAGGACTCCTCACAACATCTTCCTCTTGCTTAAAGAGCAGAAGGAAAAGGAAATGGTCAAGTCTGACATGTCAAAGTCTTGAAAGGTGCACGGCATTCGGCGATTCTGCTCCATTAAGTGCCAGGCTATTATGCAAGTCTATGCAAAAAGGACGAGCATACTCGTCCTTAGTACTTAAGGGGTTAATCGTCTTTGTTCATAGAATGTCCTTGGCCTGATGATGCCTTGGCAGTTTCACTACTCGTTGGCCTAATGCTTTCATTCGCCACCATGTTCCTAGGAGTCTGCGCCTCAGAGTCTCTCGATTCACGAGGCCGCTTCTACATCTTGCAAATTAAGTTCTTTAAGAGCATGCGCGTTTTGCCTGTGATTGGTATAGGGCTACTCTTACTCTCGCTGCCCACTCTTCTTACTGCCCACTCTTCTTACTTAAAAGGGCAGGCTTCATTTCGATTTGGTTTACTGAAATCTAATTTTCACCCAATCTCCTCCCTTAATAGAATATAAAGTCGTGGTCTTTTTCATTTCATAGTTCCCTTTCAATATTTTCATAGCAGTATACTCCCTCACTAATTTCATCACTCCTGGGGCACTCCGATTCTGTGTACTTCAAGGGGGTGCTGAGGGTGTCTTCACTTGCTTAATCCGCATAAAACAGAACAAGGAAGTCATGGAGTTGGATATTAGCAAAGTTCGGAAAAAAAACTGATTGAGAACCCAATGAAAGTCAAAAGGCAAATGGAAGAGCTAGACTGTAATGTCACATTCGACGCAGCACCGAAATACAAATTGTCATCTCATCTGCCAAGTCAGACAAGAAAACTAAATTGCACGCAAGATTTTTTGAAAACATGTCCTAACAAATCTGTATGAAACATCTTTATAAGAGCACGCCTCAACCTTTTGCAAACCAATGACATTTTAGCCATCAGAGGTTTGTCAAACACAAATAAGTGTCGATTCTGTGAGGACAAGGAGCAGATTGAAACTATAAGACATTTACTGCTGACATGCGGAGAACATAAGAGCGAGTTATTTGAGGCTGCTCTTCGCGTCTTCTTATATGAAGAAACCCTGTGGTGGGAGAGACTAATCAGCGCAGACAAGACAAAATGGGTAATAGCGACGGCCCAAATAATGAAACGTGTTTTAGTAAACACCGAGTGACTTAAGATGTTGAACTGCTACTGATAAAGAACTTAAGTCATTTTTCTTTTAAAATTGAAGATTAACGAGATCATGAACTTAGAACGCATGGATTTTGTCTTCATCGATAATCTTGTAAAAATCGTTAATTCGATTAAATCAAGTAAATAAAAAAATTATTAGCCTATATACTGCAAGTCTGTAGTACAGTCCAATCGCCCTATCGCCCAGTCAGTCCAGCCTTATTTCAACCGGTCTCATTCTCACTGCTCATTTCCTAGGGTTGCTACAGTGCCACCCTCATGGTTTGTACTGCATTAGGCATCTCTGCTAACAGGACCTGAACATCATCGTTCAGCGCCATCTGAAAGGAGGAACCCTCCCTTCTGGAAAAATTATATAGCTGCCTTGGTAGTGGAAACTCTAATTATAACCACTTTGAGATATAATAAAACAATAAGGATGCACATGTCTTCATTTGTGGTATGGGGTCCAGGGGATACATGAACTTTAAAAAAAAATGTATTAAGTGATTGGCTTACCCTTTCGCCATTTAAAACAATTTACATATTTCAATCCACAGTCTAAAAGAAACTTAGAAAGAATACACAGTATAACAATTAATTTCTATAGAAGCAAAATACAAAAATAGCATTACATTTTAAAATGTATCCCCATCCTGAACTTGCAAAAATATTGCACTTATGGAGCCAATTCATAGCATTCAGCGCAAAAGTAGCGCACGCGCCTAGCGCAGAGAGGCAGCGTGCGCAAAACAGGATTTAGGCGCACCACGTATTCATGGATTTCCCTAGCCATTTGCAGCCGTGGTGCAGCGAACATCCAGCAGCGGCAGTTACGCCCCAAAGAGCGCCTCTTGCACCAGAAAAAGCCTCAGAAATCCCCAATACGACGCAATGGACCGCGCTAACCCCGGACCAGCATACTTCCAACCTACACCGTAATCGCGTGAAAAACTGAGCGTATCCCGCTCCCGCCAGCCAAAACATGTGAAAATCTCCCTGCGCACCCCCTTCAATATGCGTACTCGCTCACCCCATCCATAACATGTGAAAATCTCCCACGCACCCCCTTCAATACGCATACTCTGCTTGCGCCCTCCAAATCGCGTCAAAATGTCCTACCGTAACCGTACAAATATGCGTACCCGGCACGGCCAGCCAAATCACGTGAAAATCTCCTTGCGCACCCCCTTCAATACGCGTATCCCGCTTGCGCCAGCCAAATCGCATGGAAAGTGCTGTGCGTGTGATGACAGGTGTCGGGGTGTCCCCCTCTGTGGTGTCTGCTGGCTGCGGGGCATGGTCACGGGTGTAGGGGGATCCCCTGTGGTGTGGGCTGCCTGCGGGGCATGGTCAGAGGTGATGGGTGGTCCCGTGTGGTGTGGGCTGCCTGCGGGGTATGGTCAGGGGTGATGGGTGGTCCCCTGTGGTGTGGGCTGCCTGCAGGGCATGGTGACAGGTGTAGGGGGGCCCCCTGTGGAATGGGCTGCCTGCGGGGCATGGTGATCTGAGTAGGGGAGTCCCCTGTGGTGTGGGCTGCCTGCGGGGCATGGTCAAGTGTTATGGGTGGTCCCCTGTGGTGTGGGCTGCCTGCAGGGCATGGTGACTGGTGTAGGGGGTCCCCTGTGGTGTGGGCTGCCTGCAGGGTGTGCACATGGCTCCTCACCATGCGGGTGCACGAATCAGGGTGTACGTGAGTGTGCACATCACACGATTTGGCTGGCTCGAGCGGGGTATGTGTATTCCGGGGTACGCGAGTGTGCACATCACGCGATTTGGCTGGCGCGAGCGAGGTACGTGTATTCCGAGGTACCCGAGTGCGCTATTCACGCGATTTGGCTGGCGCGAGTGGGGTACGTGTATTCCGGGGTACGCGAGTGCGCTTTTCAGGCGATTTGGCATCATTCACCAGTGATGGGCACCTGCAAGCAGGCCCTGACTCATGACCCCCACCAGTTTTTGATTTTGCTGTGCAGTAGTGGTCTATAGTACAGTGCTTAGAAAAGACATTTGTAACATTGTCCAGTTGACTAGGCACCTTTTACTACAATACGAGACCCGTTCTCTCAATGAGAAAGGGTATTCAATGGGGAATTCACTTTATTACTTTTCTTTTGTCCCACTGACAGTACAGTAATGACTTTAAACTATATGATTTCTTATAATAACAAGAAATATGAAATGCATTAATAACAATAAACACTGTAAAACATATCACATGATAGGTGCTCTGAAGCTGTGTACTTGAAATGATATCTACATCATACATCTCAATTAAGCATGTGTTAAAGGTACTGTTTACTGGACAAATTCACTGTACAAATATTCAAAGTGCACATTAAAACAATTAATAGAAAATTAAAATAAATAAATGCCACAGATAGGCTGAATAATCTGCAGACTTGTCAGACCGTTTCAAGGGTTTTACTGAAAATAGATTGCAAAATATGGACTGTCTCTTGGATCAATGATGGTAGTCAGGAAAATGTGTTTGGTCAAGGGCGCTGAGTGGAAAAGGGGGGTGGGGAAGTGGCACTATGGCCATCCCTCTCTCACCTCCCGAGGGATTCCCACCCTAGCAGACATCTGTAAAACCCCTGTTTACTGCTACCGACCGGTAACCCATACTGGCTACCACTGACCTGGTCTACTAGGGAGTCCCTGAGATGCTGGCTGTCTAATCCTGTCTGGTTCCACACTAGCAATGGTTAGTGGTGCTGTATGTGTGAGACTTCTACCTCTTTACTCCTCTCCGTACTCCCATTCTCCTGCCACTAGCCCACCTTCTCTCCTCCCCATGTACTTTTCATTTTCTCTCCAATATTTCTCTCACTCCACCTACCTTCTCCCTCCGATGTGATCAACCTCCATCCTACCACTGCCTCTCCAATCTACAGCTACACTACTTTCCTCACATTGCTACTACTCTCCCACCAATACAGCCACTACTACTCTAACTGCTACTAAACTCACTGCTACAATGACTCTGCCTTTCCTCACTTCCCTCCGATCACTCCCACACTACAAGTCCCTTCCTTGCCCTTTGATGTTGCTACTCTGCCCATCATACTGCTGCTATCACTTCCTCTGCACTACTACTACGCTTCCTTCACTCTGCTATCCTCTCTTTCACACTACTCTTTCTTCTGAAAATGCATCTCCTTCACACTACTCTCTTCTGAAAATGCTGGAATATGGTGCCCTGCTCATCCTTTAACCACATTTCCTCATGCCCCATCCCCATTTCTCTCCTCCCCGCCTCTCATCGCACCTCACTTCTACACCCTTCTCTACTAGCCTTACTCTCTCCTACCACTCTCTCTCTCACACACTAACTACTACTCCACTAAAATCTCCTACACATCTCTAGATCTCTTTCTCACACACCATCTATGCATCCCAATCCCCACTTCCTGCACTACACTACACTATGACCAACGGGTACCACTCTCTTTCACAATTACCTAATTTCTGCTAAACTCTGCCACCAACTCTCCAAAACCCTGCTTCTTTGTCCGTCCATTGCCTGATCTCTCGGTCCACCTCAAGCTCCTCCTGCAGACTCACCCGTACAACCTACACCCTGCCTCTCCTGATGTCAACTTTTATAGTGCAGGGATATTCAATCTGTGCCGTTCCCCCCTTCCTATGGGTTACAGCGCTCACCGGACACCTTGCATCAATCTGTGCCTGTCTTTCCCAAAGACCCAGTTGAGATGCTTTAAAAAACTCTTTATGCTACTCCCTCTTTCCCAGGGCAGTTTTACAGCCAGTTTCTGGGGTTTTCCTGTCATGCTATGGGCTTAAAGGTTTGTTTTTCTGTAGTTGAGGTAGGTTGTTTCTGGGAGATGCGGTCCTGAAATGGAAAAGACAAAATGGTGGCCAACAACGGCCTTAAGCGGTACAGAGTGGTACCAGTCATGAGATTTGCTGCACATGGTGGATTTGAAGGGACTGGAGACCACCCAACTTGCACTTCACATATTTGAGGCAGGATTGGTTCTGATTTTTGCTTTAGGTATTCTCCTGCCACAGAATGAGAAGGGGCTCTCGCTTTGACAGGGTCATGATCCTGTCACATATATAGCAAAATAATGTACGGTATGCTCAAAATATTGGTGAGGTGATTCAAAACCTTGTGCCATAGCTGAGCCCTGGTCTTCTCAGCGCTTTACTCTCGAATGTCACAGACGGCCATTCCCTTGGATACTGAGACAGCGTCTAGAGTCGGATCTCTATATTAGAAAAGGCTCAAGTCTCCGAGGTACAATTCTTTGCTTTAACTTCACCCGTTAATACTATTAGGCTATCCCTCGAACTAGCGGACTCATCGGCTGTTCTTACATTTTTTAACTGTAGAGATCACAGCCTGAGGTGTTCGCCACTCTACTGACTGCGTGTTGCAGCATCAGCCACCCTTTTACCTCACTTCTCATCAGCGTCAGCACCCGAAACTATGAATGAATGAGGGTGAGTATCTATTAACCATTCCATCAACTTTCTTTTTCACTGATTAGTTGTCTCTACTAATAGACCTCTTTGGATACTGTCCTTTGATTTTTTTCTAATTGTGTCGAACGGTTATCAGAACGGGGTCTTTGAACAAGACATCCTCTAGTTTACCAGACCTCCGATATTCTGCACGTGCCATGGGGTTCCATGCGCGTTTTTAGATGAAGATTTTGCACCCATCGGTGAGTGCTTTTCTCATTTGTAATATGAGACTTATGTCGGAGTCTAAAGCCCTTTACCCGTATTTAGAAAAATCTTTGACTTTTGTAATCCATTAATATTACGTTAGAGTTAGCTCCCCTTAGATCCACTCGTTTTTTACATTTTAGGAGCATGTTATGGATTTGCAGTAAGAGTTTCTGAGGCCCGTCCTCTGATGCACCACCACCATAACTTTTACACTCACTCGGTTTACTGTCAGCGTCTTCTTGAATCCACAAATATTATGTTTGAGCTGTCCCTACCTACATTGACTGGTTTCATTCACCTCATTAGCTCTCCAGAAAAGTGTATGAACAATTCCCTAGACACCATGATCGGTGGAGATTTAGCAACCACATGAGATACCAGTCACAGCTATCTGTGCACTTGAGGCATCTAAATAGGTTTGCTAGTAGAACATGACCCTATGCATGAAGGCAGCTAGCTTGAGCTATTGTGAATATATTGATATCTCAAGGATTGTACTAGACCAGCCTGATTTACAAGTTATATTTCTAATGTAAATGACCAAATTCTTATGGTCGGATTGTAACGCAAATCATTGTGTGTTTTTTCCTTTATGTATGACATCTATCAACAATCCTATTAGGCTTCTGAAGAAGAGGGATTACCTCGAAACACGGCAGCCTTTGACATCGGACTATGGGATGTGTTTTGTTTATTTATATATCCTTCCATGATTAAAGTGCCTTTGTTTTAGATAAACTGTGCATATATACTTTTCATTGAATGGAGACATGGAAATAATGTATTGTTGAAAAAGTATTTGTGATTATTCCAAACTAATGACTAACTGCCAATTGGGCGCACCTATATAGTGTGCAGGGGACGGGAGGATTCCTACTGTGGATCCTTTTCCTCTTCCCTAAGGTTCTAGCCAGAGTCAGTTCGAACAAGTCAGCCTGGTTGATGGCACTCAGTGGTTTGCTCTGTACCATCTTAATGTAACTTACAATAAAGCCTAACTTAAGGAACCTGAGAAAGTGTCCAAGAAGCAGCTTTATTATAGTTCCTTTAACAGTATTTTCTTCACTGAATTTCATAGGTTTTTATTGGTGCATCTGAACCCTAATGTTCCTTTAACAATGTTTTTTTCACTGAATTCCAATGGTTTTTACATTTAAAAATGTTTCATGATTGTAAGGGCTACTCGAGTGGCGAACAGCACGGAACGAGTGCATGATACCCGAGACGGCGAGTGGTGGGGCCGCCAAAAAACACTGGACCGACTCATTGGCGCGCAACCAGAAGAAGCAGCACTGCTGGTATTGTCCGATATTCAGAGAGGGGAGCAGGCAGGGTGGATAGACGCCAACGGGGCGTGAGCCCTATAGACTAAAGCGGGCCGGGATGCAATACAAGAAACCAGAACACTGAAGCCTAACTAGGCCACCACTGCAACACCGAAGAAAGGAGCACCGCCATTCAAAACAGCTGTCGCAGGCAGAAAAGAAATGGACAAAGCTTGTGATCTGCATAACGCCACCAACGCACAGACACGTGGGGAGGATGAGAGGGAAAAGACCATCACAACGGATACAACCACACACGTGGACCATGTCCACGACATTACACCTCGAGTGTTCCGTTCACTAAATACACAAAACCCCAGAGCGGGTAAAAATAGCCTACCTGTAGAGAATCCAAATGAGGGAAGGGACGCCAGGCTGCTAACACAGAAGCCACAAGGCGAGGAAGTACGGTGGACCGAGTGGAGAGAAGAAAGGGGCGGGGCTTGTTTTTTTTTTGTAACCTTCAATGTATGCTTGATCCTGATTAGGCAATAAGCCACCAGCCACTATTTAAGGCAGAAACCAACCAGAGACTATTGTGTTCTTTTACATGCTTTTTAGAACCAACAGAACTTGGAGGAGAAAGCACCTGAACACTGCTGGGTTTACGAGGATTAGGAGGACCAAGAGCCAGAGAGTTTACACTTATATTGGAAGTTTCCAGAGGACACTGAGTTTTTTTTTGTGGCCGTTTTATTTTCTTTTTGCCCTACTGAGAAAAAAAGAAAGAACTTCTAAAGATCGACTTTTGCTTCTATTTAATTTTTTCTTTAATATAACCGGAATTTTGTTCAGGCACTTCAGTGGTCCAGTATCTCATTACATATTTTGGTGTCAGAAGTGGGGTCCTGAAACTTACCATGGAGGGCATAATTAAGGCCTTGGCAGATGGACAACAGCAGCTGCAGCAACTGATACAGGTACAAAGCCACAAGGCCCAAACTGACAGGCCTTGCAACAAGCCATGCAGCTACAGATGGCTAATCAAGATGCCCTGAAGCTCGTCACCGAAGCAATAGTTTCCAGAGGACAGACATGCTCCAACAAATGTTTTACAGAAGTATCAAGCAGGGGAAGACCCAAGCTATTTCTTTACTAACTTTGAGAGGGTGGCCCGTAGCTCACAATGGCCAGTGGAGAAATGGGGCCATTTCATAGCCCCTTGCTGACGGAATCTATGCAAGGGGCCTACCAGGCAGCAAACCACGCTGGTGACTCGTCTTATGTCCAGATGAAGAAAACCATCCTGGAAAGGATGGGCGTAGACGAGGAAGCATATCGACTAAGACTGAGAGAGACAAAACTGCGTCCAGGGGAAACACCCCAGCAACTCTACTACAGAATACACAACCTAACGGAAAAATGGCTCAAGCCTGCTACACGCACTGTGCCAGAAATGAGTGAGAAGATCAAGCTGGGTCAATGTATAGAGGCACTTCCGGCGCCAATGAAGCATTTTGGTTGAGGCAATCAACATAGCCTTAGCCTTCCAGAAGGCCAGTGGTTCTCGGCCACCTACGACCAAGCCAATCAAACCAACCCCAGCCAGGGGGACTGCCAACACTGAGACAAAGACTTTACGGCGAGAACCTAGAGGAACAGGCTGACCCATTGTGAATCTTCAGCCTCAGTGTTTTGATTGTGTCGAATGGGTCACATTGCCAGGTTCTGCCCCAGGAAGATAAAGTCAGAACCTATGGAAATAGGTTATGTCCAAGGTCGGGAGTTTCGACGCCGGCGAGAACTGTACCTAGTGGAGGTGCAAGTGGATGGAACACAAAGGCAGGGGCTCCTGGACAGCGGCAGCGAGCAGACAGCAATCCGTCAAGAAGTAAGTGGGGCAGGGAGGTGAGAATGGAATAGAAAAACTGGGCAGAAAAGCACAAGCTCAGTGCTCTGATAGACTGGCTACCGGAAGATAGAAAAACAACTTTCCGGAGTGAACTGTTGACAGGCCCTACCCTAAAGAGTGTGAGAGAACTAGCACAAGTCAGCCCAACGAGCACAACAGGGTATCCCTGGTTTAAGACAAACAGTAGACTGATTAGAGTTACGACGGACCAACCTAAGAAGGAAGTAGAACAATTGCTGGTACCTCTCGGGTTCAGATCAACTGTACTTAAACTGGAACACGACGAAGCGACAGGAGGTCATTTGGGAAGAGAAAAAACACAAGAAAACCGTTTGAAAAGATTTTACTGGCCAGGAGTGTACCGAGAAATAGCTAAATACTGTGAAGAATGTCCCACTTGCCAGAAGACCAACCCCTCTAAGCCACTACGGGCTCCCTTGAAACCCATGCCTCTCATCAAAGGACTGTTCTATAGAATCGGAATGGGCATAGTCGGACCTCTAGAGCCAAACAGCCATGGGCACCAATTTTTACTAGTTGTTGTGGATTACGCCACCAGGTATAAGTAGGCTTTCCCAATGAGGGGGATAAGCGCTGCTCAAGTGTTTAATCAACTGGTACCCTACTTTGCTAGGGCGGGGTTACCTGCTGAAATAGTGAAAGACCAGGGGAGGAATTGTGTCTCCGGAATAATGCAGAGGGTTTGTCAGCAGCTTCGCATAAAACAAATACGCACTTCTGTGTACCATCCCCAAATGGATGGTCTTGTTGAACGTTACAACAAAACAGTTAAACAAATGCTCAGAAGAGTGACAGCCCCCACAGGAAAAGACTGTGATCAGGTAATACCTTGAGTACTCATTGTGCTGAGAGACACCCTACAATCATCCACCGGCTTTTCACCATTCGAACTGCTGTTCGGCCACAGACCCCGAACTATATTAGACATAGCAAAAAGTGAATGGGAGGAGCAAAAAGAAGAGAAGCCCTTACTAACTATGTCTTGCACTTAAGATCACACCTTACGAAGTTAAGAGAGCTAGTACATGAGAACTTGGCCAGCACTCAGCTAGCCAGGAGAAATATTACAACAGACATAACAGAGTCTGCACTTTCCAAATGAGTGATAAAGTCCTGGTATTACTCCCTACATCACATAACAAAATGTTAGCACAGTGGAGGGGGCCATATAAAAAAGTAGCAGTACTCGGACTAGTGAACTATTTGGTTGAACAAGCGGATAGAAAGGAGAAAAGACAGAACTATCGTGTAAACCTCCTGAAAGAATGGAATGAACCCAACCCATCACCTCCAAGAGTACAGAACCTCATGGTAGACCCAGACCAGTCCGCGTTTCATTCAGAACAGTTAGGAGCTCAACTCAGCCAAAAAGAAAAAAATTAGCTAAAAGAATACCTAAAACCATTAAAACATGTATTCTCTTATTTCCCGGGAAAGATGACTCTGGTTGAGCATTCCATTAATACCGATCCTTCACAGACAGTACGAGTATGACCATATAGGCTTCCAGAAGCACGAAGAGATGCCATTCAGGCTGAAGTGGATGAAATGTTGCAACTGGGCGTCATTGTCATGATGCCCGCTCCCGGGGAGCCGGTTCAAGCCCTGCGTCCCCGAAAGCGGACATCCAGTCCCCAAGGAAGGACCCAGCAACCCCATATAGGGGCCCTTTGGACAGTGTCCTGGCGCCTATGGCGCCAGGCTCATTATGGAAGTGCTTGGGTGCACTTACCTGATGCAGACCATGCTGCAGGATCCCGGCCTCCTTGAGGCCTGAAAGGAACTACTTTACCTGTGGGACGAATTTACCATCCGGGCGTGGTCGGGGAAGGATACATACCTGATTGGAGGAAGGATACATACCTGGAATTTCTTCCAAGGCTATTTAAACCCCACCCGAACAGCCACACGTGCTTCGCGTTGTTCTGCATCTAGCAGCTGGACGCTCACCGTGTCTGCTCCTGCATCCTGACTTCTGCCAAGCCTGCCAGCATCCTGGATCACCTGCAAAGGAAGAGAAGAAGAGAACAGAAGAAGGAAAAGTCCTTAACTGCTAAAACCGCATCCCGGAGACATCTCGCCGACAATCCTGAAAAGGAAGACTTTTATTTAAAAGCTCATCGCGTCGATCGCTGCAGCGCCGCATTCCACTCACCTTTACAGGGCGCCTCCATGTTCAGCAGCAATCATCCGGATTTGAAGTCACGCCCCAGCGCCTAGGGAGAAAAAGACCAGAACAAAAGGTGAGAGAGAAGGGAATAAGGAAAGCTAAATCTCCATGTTAAGACTTACCTGTTGATTCATTCCCTCTTCATTTCGGGTCCGCGCCGCATCCTGGCATTTCCAGACCCCGGCCCCTAAGGGGAAAAAGAGACATCAGCATTAATGAGCGAATGAAAAGACATTACCAAAAAACGCTCCTTAAAGACTTACCTGATTTCTACAAGGATTTCACCTCTCATCTCGGGTCGGTGCCTGTTCCCCGGCATTCCGTACCCCGGCCCCTATGGGGAAAAAGACACTAGCATTAGTACATTAATGCATGGACACAAGGGGAATCTCTTATCAAAAAACTTACCTGGAAGCCAAGCAAGTTTGGTTCTCACCAATCCGAAAATCCAGTGAAGTAACTGGATACCAACACGCCCCTGCATCAGAAGCAGGATGGAGAGCTCGTCCTTCCAGACCCTAAGGTGAGACGCTACGAGGTATCACAGAAGGGTTTCGAGGAGGGTGAGAGGGGAAAGTGGGAGGCTGATTGCATTACCCCGCAGACAGTTAATCCCCTATTTTCGCCTACAGAAGGATACTTCTGTGAGCCAGACAAGCCAGATTTGGGGGCTCGGTCCAGTCCGTCTTCCGAACCCTGCGCATCACCTTAGAAGAGAGGTCACAGCAGCGCGAACCAGGCCAGCGCCTCCGTGGGAGTCAGGTGAGCGTAACAGTCATAGAACCCTCCATCAGCCACTGGTCTTCACCTATTGTCCTAGTCCTGAAATGATTTTGTCTGGACTACAGAAAATTTAACGCCACATCCACTTGCCAGGCTTACCCAATTCCTCGCATTGATGAACTTCTGGAGAGGTTGGGTGCAGCACAATTCCTCAGTACAATAGACCTGAAAAAAGGATACTGGCAAATCCCTCTGAGACACGAAGACAAAGTGAAAACCGCATTCTCCACACCATCTGGATTATATCAGTTCACAGTCCTCCCGTTCCGTCTTCAAGGGGCACCGGCAACATTTCAATCTTTGATGAACAAGGTTTTAGCCCTGCATGGACAATACAGTTCAGCATACTTAGACGACAATCATTTTTAGTAAAACCTGGGATGAACATTTCCAACATCTAAAACAAGTGGTAGCTGCCGTTGAGAAAGTCGGACTTAACATAAATCACAAAAAGAATGTCCTGGCAGCACAACAGACCAGATATCTGGCATATCTGGTCGGAGGTGGTGTGATCAGACCACCACTGGATAAAGTAGAAGCAATATTAAAGCTACCCATGCCCAGCAACAGAAAGCAAGTCCGTGCTTTCCTGGGGTTTGTGGAATACTACTGTTGTTTTATACCCCTATTTTGTACCATCGCGAATCCATTAACCAATGCACTGAGAACCTGCTACAAGTGTGACTTACTACAGGATGAGCACGCCAAGGCGGCCTTTAACCAACTCAGGACAATTATCTCAGCACTGCCTGTATTACACTGTACTGACTTCAAGCAACCTTTTTCTGTGTAGACAGATGCATCAGGTACAGGACTGGGTGAGGTTTTATCACAAGGGAGTGAAGAAGAGCTAAATCCAGTGGCTTTTATCAGTCGGAAACTCTTGCCACATCAGACTGCTTACTCCACTATCGAAAAGGAATGCCTTGCAATAAAATTGGCAATCGAGACTTTACGATATTACTTGATAGGGCGTCATTTTACAGTATTTATGGATCATGCCCCTTTACAATGACTCGCAGTACAGAATGACTCCAATCAGAGTTTTACGATGGTTCCTGACGTTACAAGCATTCTGATTGCAAACCATCCATAAACCCATGACTTTCCAAGTTGTTCCAGACTACCTCTCGAAGAGTTTAGATCGACCCGAACGGCTCGACTCTTGGGAGGGTGTATGTAAGGGCTACTCGAGTGGCGAACAGGATGCAACCAAATGAGAGCATGATACCCGAGAAGGTGAATGGTGGGGCCGCCATAAAACACTGGACCGACTCATGGGTGTGACACCAGAAGAAGCAGCACTGCCGGTATTGTCCGACATTTAGAGAGGTGAGCAAGCTGGGTGGATGGACACCAACGGGGCGGGAGCCCTACAGACTAATGCGGGCTGGGATGCAATACAAGAAACCAGAACACAGCAGCCTAACAAGGCCACCACTGCAACACAGGAGAAAGGAGCAGTGCCGGTCAAAATGGCCGTCGCAGGCAGAAAAGAAATGGACGAAGCGGGTGATCCGCATACCGCTGCCGACGCACAGACACGTGGGGAGGCTGGCAGGGAAAAGACCATCACAATGGATACAACCACACACGCGGAACATGTCCGCAACATTACACCTCGAGTGTTCCGTTCACTAAATACACAAAAACCCAGAGCAGGTCAAAATAGCCTACCTGTAGAGAATCAAAATGAGGGAAGGGACGCCAGGTTGCTAACAGAGAAGCCACAAGGCGAGGCAGTACGGTGGACCGAGTGGAGAGAAGAAAGGGGCGGGGCTTGGGGAGGGTTTGTAACCTTCAATGTATGCTTGATCCTGATTGGGCAATCAGCCAGCAGCCCTTATATAAGGCAGAAACCAACAAGGGACTAATGTGTTCTTTTCCATGCTTTTTTAGAACCGACAGGACTGAGAGGAGAAAGCACCTGAACACTGCTGGGCTTATAAGGATTAGGAGGACCAAGAGCCAGAGAGTTCACCCTTATACTGGAAGTTTCCAGAAGAGACCAAGTTTTTTTGTTTGTTTTTTGGCCGTTGTTTTATTTTCTTTTTTCCCTATTGAGAAAAAAAAAAGAACTTCTGAAGATCGACTTTTGGTTCCAGTTTATTTTTTCTTTAATAAAACCGGAATTGTGTTCAGGCACTTCAGTGGTCCAGTATCTCATTACAATGATGTTACAGAACTATATTTAAGTTATTAATAACTCCTCTTTTAACATCTATAAAAGGACCCTCCTTTAACCAACATATTTTTTGCAGCGCATACTGATGTGTGTCATTTTCAGCAGCACATGCTGGGCATATAAGTCATGGTTGAATTGCCTAAAGCATGAGGCTTGACCATGAACCCGGTCCATTGAACCACCACAGTTATCCACTGCACCTAGCCTGCATCCTGGCTCATTTCCACTATACCCCCATAATGTGACCCGCACCCAAGAAACAGAATTGTGATATCCTGGCAGGAGAGTAAACCGGGAGTAAGAAGAGCAGTAAACCTGAAACCGTGGACGAGTGAGAGCAAATACAAAAAGGGAAGGCCCATACCCCTTTTGAGGATCAGTAATAAAGTTGCAATACACTGGCAGTAGAACAAACAAGGGGTAAAAAGAGGAACAGTCAAAGGAAAAGGGAAGAACCTTACTCCTTTAAGGTCAATTGAGATAAACTGAAGATTCAAGAGAACTGTGTGTTTTAAAGAGACTCAAGGGAAGGCTTATTCTCCCTGGAGTATATTGGATGCTGAAAAACAGAAGGAACAAAGGGAAAGAGTTATTTTCCTTAAAACTGTGGAAGCAGAACAAGTGAAGAAACTTAAGGGAGAAGTTGTCCCCCTTGAAACTGTGAAGTGAAATATTGTATAAAGAAATAGACAAAAGGGGAGAGCCATTTGAAACAATGGAACGTTATTTGACCGTTTTTCCAGAAGTACCAGACAGACAGTGAAAGACCAGAAGAAAAATAGGGGAAGGAAGGATCCGTTCCTCTCGTGGAACTTTCATTCCTTTTTGTTTTCGGCACCATAGAACTTTATGTTTGGAACTCTGAAAGAAAGCTGCAAGTGCATAGCTTACAGAAATCCCCTTGTACACATTATTTCAAGTTTAGCGTGTAAGGGTCAGTTTAAGGTTTTTGGACACAGGGAGGAGGATGCTCATTTTTTTTAACACCCTGACATAGACTTTCCTTAGTTTTGTTGAGGCAGGGAAACCCCTCTTGGGATTAGGGATAGGCAAGATTTCTCCCAAACCCTCTTATTATTTTGTGATAAAGAAAAATCTATAACTAACACATAACATGACTCTGTGTCCGAGTCTTACTGTTGAACCCTTACAGGGGCATCAAGATAGCCTTTTGAGAAAACAGCAATTCTGATTGCTCCATGGTGTGGCAACATTTTCAAATGGCTGCCACTGTAGTCCACAGTTTTTTGCAGGGTCCTGTTGCTCATATGCTTCAAAATCTTTCAATGGAGCACATTGCAGGCAGATGTGGGTCTTTTAAATAGAACCTGTGTTTGGGTGTTGTAACTTCTTTGCCTCCCTTGTATCTTTGATACAATGGCCCTGCCTTGTTTCCTCAGCCCCACTATTTGATGATTTTACGGACCTTCCATATAGCCTCGCCTTGGAGAACTCTGTGATACTCATCACAAGAAGGTTCCTGTAGGCGATTACAGTTCACAGGTAGGCTACCCCTCCAGTTTGGTGATTTGTGGTGCTACCTGTGGGTCTGGATCGCAATGTCATTCCCTATGAGACTTCTGGTGAGTCTTTTGTAACAGTGAGGTAGTTCCCAATATCAGAATATGCTGTCCGGTCCAGGAAAGAGACCAGAGGCCATGTTGCCACTACAGTTTTTTGCTTTTAGGAGTACCTGAACAGGAGCCATCAGCAACATTGGGAAATGAGAAGGGGCAAGACAAGATATTACATGATATTTCATGCCATGGCAGACACCCAAAAGATCAGTAGTAACCCTATCTCCCATTCACCCGTTCCCTTCTGCAAAAGATCAAGCTTAAGTCTGCTGACATACTTTAATGCGAAAGAACATGGATTGATACGTTGAAACCAAATCAGCACTTAATATGTAATTACATTTAGAACTGGTATGTTGAAAAAAGGTACATCAGAGTTAAGTTTTACCTGTAGGTAGCAGCTCTGGCAGCAGTGTTTGTGGCAGTGTTTCCGGCAGAGTGTAGCCATTCTTCCTGGCAACAATGAGATGGAAGGCAGCACAGAACTCTAGCAGGTTCAGAGCGCCGTCACAGTCGACATCGCTGAGTTCCCTGAAAAATGCAGCATGACACATGATGACAAAGTGACAGCAACAGAGGGTCTCGTCTGAGACAGTGGACAAGAATAAGCAACAGAGAAGAGATGGAGCCGTCTAGTTGGCACATTTACCAACCACAGACTAACATTTACACTTGTTAGGAAGAATGTAAAAATGTACTGATCAGTGACACTTTTGTTGAGCAAATATCCCCAAGTAATTTTTTCAGATGAATTTCACATGGAAAATACATTTCAGAAATAGATTACATTAGAAAGTGCATCATGCAGTAGTTCCAATTGATGTTTTATTTTATTTCAGGCATTTTTGGAGTGTTACTATCGGTACAGGTGAATTATGTATTCACATTAACAGTTGGACTCCCCCTCAGGTCCCTCGGGGGGCAAGGGAGTGGGGGGGGAGGAGAACTGGTAATAAAAATATACTCACACTGGGCAGGGGCAGGGGCTAGAATATAGGGCTTCAAAATCTTTAGGTGAGGTACGTCTGGGTCCATGTGAAATGCCACTAGTGTGTTACAACCTCTTGGGGGGATCCCATTAAATCATTGTGAAGGTAATGCCAGCAAGACTCTTCTGCATGTTCTTATTAGGTGGACCTGCATTGAAGAAAGGTGTGGAGCCCTGTCGGATACAACCCGTTGGTAGAAGAAGTCAAGCCTGCAGGTGCCAGGAAGAAAAACTGTTTATCCCCGCTGCCTTTAGGCTCCTGCCACCTGAGCAGTCTTAGGTCCCGAGACCATCCTGCTTGCTCAATCCTTCCAGATGCTCAGACAGAACTAGCTTTTCCCCCTCTCTTGGTTGACCCTCCAATATGGTTCAGGCTCCAGCATAGTGGATATCATCGACTGGCAACCCATACCAGTTCAGCAAGTTTGGGGAAAAGGCACTTCAACAATTGAATGCCCACAGCATCAAGCTGATAATGGACCCTTCCCTCTAACTCGGAAAATAGGCAAAATGCATTCGTACAAAAAACACCCCCCCATCCCACTCACAAATACTATGTTTCACCTATCACTGGTATGCTATATTGGGGCTGTGCCACTAAACACACCTATCTGAACAGATCTTGCTGTTGCTGAGAAATGACATCACATCTGCTCCATTTGTGCTATGAGAGGCACAATTTACCCCTAGCTCACAGAATGTGTTCAGGATGCCATACAAAGATCTTAACGCATAATACAACCCTGTGTCACTTCCAAAGTGGGTGAGAATGTTCACAAATGAGTGGATCAATAAAGGAGCTTGAGACCAAGTAAAAGGTTTACAGTACCGTTATTGCTGTCATAGAAACAAAATTGAATTTTAACATACATCAAACGGGCTTCTCATAGCATCCTTACAACAAGTCTTGTCCTACCTCTGTCAATGGTTTCAGCCGTCCCACCGACGTACATTCACTTATGGTCTCTGGGATTTTCAGTGCCCCACGCATCTTTCTTGGCTTATGTTGCTCTTCTCATTAGCATGCGTTGGTCTCCAAGGACTTGGACAATAGTTGGCACCACCACCTCTGGGGACCTAAATTTTCTGTGTGCAGTTTGGGCGTGAGGCACTTTGGAATAGGTTGACCCTGGGTTGTTACTATTAGTACCCCCATCTGAGGCCTCATTATAACCCAGGCCCTCCCACTCCCTCCGATTGAAGAGTTGCTCTGGGTGTGAGAAGGTATATTTCCTTACCCTAAGGGCCCGGAGTAGTTTGCCAATACCCATTCTTGAGGCCTACAGTAGATATAGAGGTGAAAGCACCTACTCTTTCAATTATCTCATTGATCTGCAGCCTGGAATAGGCATCAAAGTGGCAATCCCATTTGCCTTCCAAAAGTCAATGCATTAGCGCCACATGCATAAGTACAACGGGAGAGGTCCAATGACTTCAGATGGGCTGGACTACTCAAAAGTGCAACATCTTTTGGATTTCGTTCTGCACCACTTTGTGTCATGCTTCATGGAGTCCATAGAGCCAGATACACACCGATTTTCTCCTGTTGAGCATGTATATGTTGGAGGAAGTCCTTCAGTCACAATGGTTAATAAAGGATTCAGAATATCTTGAAGGTAGTAAGACTGGTGGGTACTTTGCCCTTCCGGTATCAAAGACATTGAGGAATTTAGAAGTTCCTAGGGAGCTTCAAAGCTTGTACAGACCACCAGCCACTGGTTTTCTGGGTCCCAGAGGTATAGAACCTTTGCAGAGTAAAGACAGAGAATCCAGTGATGGGCTAATAAGGTAAGGTATTGTCTGCAGTGTGAGACGTAAGGAACAGAACAATTATGCAGTGGATCGGATGGGGAGACTGGCATCATGATGAGTAACATTAAATACCTAAAAGGGCATTGAAGAGCTGTAAGTCTTAGACAGTGTGGCTCCTAATCAAAAGTAAAATAAACCCAAAAATAGCATGGTGCGCAAGAAGCGAGCACTAATGGAAAGGTCTGCCCATGCAAGGGCTGCTAAACCTTGGGGCTCTGGTGTGGGTACTGTATTCTTTATTTTGCGCACACACAATGAAGATGTTCAAAAACAAACAGAACTTTACATATCCTACAGAGACTGGCATCAACAGAGTCTTTTTCAAGAAAATAGGAGATGGGTAGCACGGATGCTCGCTCCCAATCTGTAAATGTGGACACTGGCATGAAATTCATCCTGTGATGTCCATCAGAAGGAGGTTCTCAGCAGCTGAGAGTGGGGACAAACTTCTAGGAAGGGCACATATGTGCAGCCCTAAAAGGGAAGGCGGTATCCTGTGACTGGTCCTGACTTGCTAACCTGGGTGATCTCTAATTCAGCTGCCCCTTGAGAGAGGGATACGCTCAAGGTAAGCTAGTGCAGTGCCTGAGGTTTCTGCGAGGAGGATGGACAGGGTTTCATGATTTGTACCATCTGAAAGTTTCAGAAGGAGTGGGAATAGCAATACTAGCATGGAACCAACATTCAGATGGCCTAATGCAGCTACTAGTATTAGATTATTTTAGTGATATCTACACTGCTAGTTTATTTTGTGTAAGTACACATGAAAGACCCATCCCATAAGGACTGGATGAATATATTGCTCAGGTAGCTCATTTATGCTAATTGATGCATTGTAGCACGAGACAAAGGAATCTCTAGAGACAACAATAAAATCTGTTCACTAGAAAGGATACATTAAACGAACTTGTTCATTAAGTCAATCATATATTAACGTATGCCCTCTACTGGCTTCCATTCAACTTTGGGTAGCCAGCGAGCAAGTTCATTAGAAGCTCATTTTTAACATGCAGACAGTGTTGATTCCTTGGGTAAGGTGGGCTGTCAGTTCCCACTTCCAGGAACAGTGCAGTTGCAGAGTTGTCCAACTCCAGGCCTCGAGGGTCAGATCCATGCTCGGGTTTCAGGATACCCTTCATTATTATTCATGAGATACATTTGCATGCAATGATTCTGAATGTATGCAAATATTTCCTCATGAATATTAATGTGCGATATCCTGAAAACCGATCAGGATTCCAGCCCTCGAGACACAGAGTTGGACAACCCTGCCGGTAGCATTGCATTGACTCAGTCTCTGCTTTGTGGTTCAAAGCCTGAATAGTGTGACCGTGATGAACGCTTGTTCGGGTGGACAGTTATCTAGCTGCCGACAATGCTGTATCCCAGTTCTAGAGAGAATGTGTGTGGAAATAGCAGAGGCAAACGCAAATCTATAATGAAACGCTAACGACATTAGTAAGTGAGAGAACAAGGGCTTCATGCATGCAATTAGAAAAACATATTAGAATTGCTACTGCATGGTGGTGTGGGGCTTCATGATGTGGGATGAGATATTTCTAGGCATGGGAGGAATGGTCAGAAGGGCACTTCAGACTGGATTTGACCTGATACAAAACTAGGCTTGCCCTAAACTGTTAGGTCCCTTGAGCACCAATACCCACACTAAGAAGCCTTAGTTAGGGCCCCCTGGATACTGGGACATTCTTTGCCTTAAGCAGCTAAAATATTGGTACGACCAGGATGCCAAAATACACTTATGGCATAGAAGCCCCTAAGATACCAAGGTATAAAGAGGGGTCCCTGCTTAGCTTACTCATAGGTGAATGGCCTGGTCTTGCAGAGTCTGCGGATTGCAGAAGGAAGGCTTCTGGTACCCTACCCCCAAGAAAAAGTCCCCTTGAAGGCACTCTGCCACTTCATGTACACAAGGCTAGCATGTCAAACAGATTCTACTTGTCCTGAAGCACACTCTGTTTAACGGTCAGTCATCAATGACTCTCTTAGGGATTGACTATTTCACAATTATATCATGCTTACTCAAACCCATCATTTTTGTTTTCTGTTGAAAGACATTGCAATTTGGGGCAGATTGTCCAGCAGAAATGGTATTGCAGAGGTTACTTTGAAGATTAGGACCATGACTAGCAGAGATAGGGCCGCATTATGAGTTTGGAGGCATTAGCATAGTCAGGCACTAATACAATTAACAACTGCTTTACCAGTCCGTCTAATTATGGGTTTGGTAACTCCTTTGCAAAAATAAAACACCTGCTTGCAAGTGGTGGCATTACCCACAGTCCATGGTGGTTAGGGATCAGGCAGTATTACCACATGCATTAAATCACCACTCCCCAATGAAGTCCTATGGGAGTTCAGAATGGATAATAATGTAATCTAATAATTTAGAGGTGAATTACCATTAACATTCGTGGTAATGGTAATTCGGTTTGGCAGTATTAGCATTGCTAATACCGTTACACCGATTAAATAAAGGAAATTAGAATCCCTTCCAGTCCTGTTAATAAGCAACAACTGTGAATACACTTTCTCCAAAACCTAATAATGAGATATAAACTTAGGTACCACTCCAACCCCTCTCTGCTTTCTCAACCCTTTGAAGCGGCCTCTGGGCATTCGTAAGTGCTACATTAGTGAAGTAAGATTGGTGCTGCCTGCTTTCCTGCCCTGCTATGCTTGCCCCAATATCTCAGTCACCCTGCCCATTCCTTCCCTCTCTCCTAATCGGCCATAGGCCTTTGGAGTAAAGAATTTGTTACAAAGCTGCCAGACAATATATGTTTGTTTTTGGTCATGTTATAGGACCTTTTGTTCCCTTTTTATGGTCTATATATGTCTTCCATTAATTAACATTTGGACCCATATTCTCAAATGTTTGGTGGGGGAGAACCCAAAAATACAACCTTGTGACTGCTCGCTACCTTTGCTCATACAGTGTAATATGGGGAAAGTTTGAAAACATTTCCAGGGCCACTTTTGTTTCTATGTTACCCCCTCTCCCTGAGCAGATATGATATGATATGATGATATGGCTTTTATAGAGTGTGTGTACACAAGTGTTTCTAGGCGCGACAAAACAAAGGAGGAAGCAAAGGGAGGACAGAACAATGATTTTATAGGCCTTGTGTCATTCATATTGCGCACTTGCGGGAAAGGAGAGAAGTGCCAGGGGGAGGGGAAGGGAGAAGTGCAGGTAGATCAATTTGTGCAGTCAGCAGGTGGCTCATAAGTGCAGTGAGAAGGGACTGCAGGGTTGCAGGAACAGACCCTTAAGTATTGGGGGAGCCCGGAGGCAGTGCGAGGGCAACTGGACATGCAGGAGCCGGTGCGCAAGTTCAGAGGGTAGCCAGGTTGCCAGTGCACAGAGCAGTCGGGTACCTCAGCAGGGGAGAGGAAGAGAGAAAGTGAAAAGGAAGGTCTTGAGTTGCTTACGGAACTGGAGGTGGTTCTGCTCAGGTTTGAGAGAGGCAGGGAGGCTGTTCCAGAGGGAGGCCCCAGATGAGGAGAGTGATCTGCCCCTAACTCTCTACTTGGAGAAGCTCCTGACCCTCAAAGAGTTGCAGGTGGATGAGCGGGGAGCTCCAGAAGGAAGATGTTTTGGAAGAAAAAGTTGGAGGTAGAACGGCCCCAAGCTCCAGAAAGCCTTGTGGACGATGCAAAGGGTTTTGAACTTGATCCTTACAGCCACAGGGAGACAGTGAAGAGATTTTAGTGCTGGAGAGATAGGTTTAGGTTGATTTTCCCGCATCAAAATTTTTGCATGGACCTTTTGTTCTAAAAATGCCACCACCAAAGGTTTGAACACCAAAAGTTCGGACCTTTGGTGGTAGCATTATAAAATAAAATCGGGGCTGTGGGGGTGTCCCCCGCATCTCCCCGCTCATTATACTTTATGGTATAGCGAGCAGGGTCTCCGGGGACACCCCCCCAGCCTTTTGTTTAAAAAAATAAAAAAAGAGAAGAAAAGGACCCTGCAGCGCCGGTTCCCGATCACGGAAGTGAAATGGAACTGGCGCTGCAGGAATCCAGCGTGAAGACAAGGTAAGTGTGGTTTGTTTTTGTTGGGGGTGTGGGTGGGGGTGTGCTGATGGTGTGGGTGGGGGAGTGTTATGGTAGTGTTGTGTGTGTGGGTATGAGTTTGTATGTGTGTTCACATGAGAAAGGTGCAAACTTTTGCTAGTTTGCACCTTTCTCATTCGAACGATTTGCCCGCAGTAATTTCAGCCGCGGGAAAATCACTCGGATTCGGAGCGATACAATCCCTGAGCTTGAGGCCATGGACAAGTCTTGCAGTCCTATTCTGGATAAGTTGTAAAGGTCGAAGAGTAGAGGCAGGCAGATTTAGAAAGAGGCTGTTGCAGTAGTCCATCCTAGAGAGGAACACAGCTCTAGAGACAGGGAGTTTCTGGGGAAAAGTGAGAAAAGGAAGAATACCCCTAAGGAGGTGCAGCTAATAGTTTGACTTCTAAGAGACGTCAGAGATGTGAGGAGAGAAGGAGAGGGTTGAGTTGAAGATGACACCAAAGTTCTTAGCCTCACAGGAAGGAGCAGGAAGGGGGCCCATAGGGGGTGGCCGAGAGAGAGAGAGAGGAAAGGAGAGATCAGGTGTCCCAATGAGGAGGAACTCAGTCTTACTGGCATGGAAGAGTCTCAGACTTCAAGAATGCAATAAGCAGACATATAAGATCCACAATTGTGTGTCAAGTGAAACAAAAATTAAGAGATCATAGGATCTACTGTATTACAAAACTAAGGGAAATGGAGCCAAACAGTTGGGACATGGTGACCCTTATCTGACCGTCTTTGATGAAACGCATCCATGTTTTTAGGTCCATTATCTGTTGCTGGGTTTGTTTTCTGCTATTTTTGTCTCAATCATAAATTGGCATTAAAGTATTTTGCTGCAAACAGTCGCTGTCACCGTGGCTCTTAGCTTTCTTTTACTTTAACCTTAAAGCTAAATGTAACACTGTTGAAATGTATGGGTTGCTACTTCATCATTGTTGCTCGATGAAAAGTTTTGCACATTTGTTTACAGGGCATCATATAGATAATAAAGGTGACAGTCAGGAGATGTTTTCCTCTATGAAATTTGAGGATTACGCAAGAGGTACTGTGAATGGAAAGCAGCATTGACAACGAGTCACTGGAATGAATGTGGCTGGTTAAGTGAGCATGAGGAGAGTGCGTGGACAGCGGATGATGCCCATGATGTCTGATTGGGCAACAATCCTGGGACATGCATAACAAAAATGTATGCATCATAATGTTCAGGGGATTCAGTGGAGATTTTACAGCAGCTGGAGGTTAAGGTACAGCTAACTAAATGTGGACTTTGGGTTAAGGTTCATCCATAGTAATTCTAACCAGTGGCCCTTTGCCATTGGGGCCACTGGATTGCAAACCCTTACACAATACAGTTCTTGCATTTGCAGAGAGTGTGGGGGGCAGGTGGGGATAAGGATCTGAGATAACTGAGCTGCGAGACCAGCATGAATAGGGATCTGTTCAATTTTGGATTATAATCTTATATCGATTGAATGGACAAACTGGGCCAACCTCAACATAATACAGGACCTGCAAAGTGTCTGTCTAACCTCACAAGAGAGATTTTCCACAACAGCTGGTGTCATGGAGACTGGAATCATGAGGCTATTATAGAGCTGTTAGACAGATGCAAGTACAAATGCACAGCCAGGTATGGCTAATGTTTTGCAGTGATTTCAGTCAGAAAAGCTACACAATTCAAGCAGCACAAAATTCAAGTTAATTAATGAATGTTGTGATATTCTGCAGAGGCGATCGTGGGAAATCCATTATCTCTCAAATCTGGGTATTGGCAAGATATATTCTAGCACCAGCAAATGGCACCAATGTGATGATAAAAAGCCTGCCACCAAACAGATTCTCCCAGCCTTATCGGTGTATGATCCAATTGAACATGTCTCAAAACAGTTGCAGGATTCCATTCACGAACCGCATGTACACATGACAAAGTGATAGCACTAAACTGATGCTCATTTTCTAGCAAGTTGCACCAAGTACACTGAAAGCAAAGTCAAATATATGCGCAGATAGATTAAATAGTTGAGGTTGCGTGTACTCACCATATGTGGGAAAGCTCTGGGATGGGGAGTTTGGACTTTGTGAAGAAATTCCTTGCCACTGAACCTAGAATATAACAATGAATCAAAAAGGATTAACCTTCTGCTGGGGCTTCCAATTTAGGAATATAAGAACACTTGTAAGCACTAATTTTTGGAGTCAGTATAGTCACAGATCCTAAGAAAGAAATAATCAAGATTTTATTTAGTTATAGCTATCACTATAATTTACAGACCTAAATCCAAATAAGCACTTTCCTTCCAATGTTTGCCATGATAAATTCTGAACACACAACAAGCATATCACTATTTCTACCAAGTCAATCTGAGAAACAAATGGGATTTTGAATTGCTGGCATTAAAGTCTGTTTATGCTAGCCACTGAAGGTAGGTTATTATACATCCCAACCCAAGGCAGTATAGAAACACAACACATAAAGGTACTTGGATCTTGGCTATAAAGAAAAGGGTATTAAGAAAAGCAAGTCAGATTTGTACATCTATTCATCATATAGGAGCATGTCACCTGCTACTACATACAATTTCAGACAACTGGTTATATCATTGCTCAGGCTTTATTCAAGAACAAGCACGACAATGACACAGGACCTGCAAGATCCATTTCCCTTGGTTCAGCCTAGAAACCAAAACCAAAGATTAATCATGCAGATCTTCAGCATGCGAACCCTCACAACGGCTGCTCTCCATTCACATGGTTAAGCTTTACAGACCATTGGACAAAGATGCATACAACAGAATAAGAGAACACCTTTCTCCCTAGTGGAGAGGAAAATTCAGCGTTGCAACTGAGTTTGATCAAACCATAGGGCCTTTTCTTCAAAGGCTGGAAAAGTACACCAAAAGTAGTCATTGTTTCAGGTTCCCTTGTCAGTATAAACATAGGGACATAGCGAGCACATACAAAAAAATCTGTTCTGGTGGAGGCTGCAAGTCCTCAATAGATCCTGTTGTTTCAGGTGATTGGCCCAACGGGCAACTTGCTTTTTTGAAAGAGGACAACTCTGTCACGTTTACAGAGCATAGATGGTGGCGTCTAATCAACATTAATATGAAGTTGGACTCAGAGTGCAGAATAGGATAATGGACATTTTCAGTAACTCTTTCACTAAACAATACGGAAACTTAATATCAGTGTGACCTCCACCATCAAAAAACAGCCATCAAAATAGATTTCAAATAAGATTTATATCTTGTCTAACAGAAATCAAAGGCATTCATTATTGTCAATTTCCCACAGTACTTTCTGTGCCAATTACTGAGTCTACTCTAACACCCACAGTTTTCAGAAGAGGTTAAAATCCCTTCCAAGGAACCTAATAACAGTGGTTCTTTATGCCATTCTTCCATCTGTGCACAAGCTATTTGATGCCAAAGGCTATGATCCAGGTCCATATCCTACTCACTACATGCCAGTAGAAAGCAACACATCATATAAGATTTGTAAAGAAAATAGCAACCCAAAACCCGAACGATAAAAATAATCCAAAAGTCCAAATAAGCACTCTCTTTGCAATGGATAACAAGGTTTACTACATGCAAAGGTCTCAGGTGGTCCTGTAGAACCAAACTGACACAGAGCTTGTCACTTGCTACAAAGGTACAGATTATAGAGCGGTAAACTGCAGAATTTGGTTATATAGATTACACTGTTATCTCACCACCCTCATTGGCTACCGCCTATAGGATATGCTAGATCTGCAGTATATGGTCCCATATTATGGAACAGCCTTCCATTTGAGATTAGAGCATTAAAATCATTCTTTCAATTTCCTAAAGCCCTAAAAACGTACTTATTTAAATAAAACAATCTAAAGGAGTGTTGGGATGCACTGTAAGGAAGGCATGGTATCAAACAGTAAGACATACTAAAGAGATCACAGTTCAAGGGTGTTTATTGAACTTCAATTGGGTTTGAAAAATGCCTATCTAAACCTAAATTTAAAGATGGGAGCAAGCTACGACCATCAAATAATAACGCAGTCCTAGTGGCGTCTTGTCAAAACAAAAGGGCCTATTGTAACAAACCTTTTGCCAATCCTTACTTCTAAATGCAAATAGTGTGGGAAACAATGTTATGCAAAAGAAAAGGGTTCAAGAAATGATAAGTCAGGATATTCAAGCTGTTGGCGTCCCTTCCCCACGTTTTCAGCATGGGGCAAGGGGGCACACTCGAGCTTAGCAGAGTCTCTGGCTTCTCTAGCATGAGGGTGCAGTTCAAAACTTCAACAATATGACCTTCTGTGCCAAAAGTCTCTTTGCCATTCAAAGGCTCTTTTCCAGAGGGCCTGATGCAATACAACAAACAACAAAGTTCCTTTCTCCCTAGGGTTTCACACGTACAAATTATCGGGTGATTTTCTGTTCATCCCGGGTCCCCATCCGCCAGGCTCAGATCCACTTCCACACAAAACCTTCTCGGGTGATTTTCACTTCACCCCGGATCCTCCTCATAAGCCCTCAGACACACTTTAACACAAAGCTTTCAGTTGCTCTCCCTTTGCCGGGCTCGGACCAACTTTATCAACTTTGCCACAAATTTTCTTTCAGTTAATCACCCTCCCTCTGCCGGGCTCGGACCAACTTCATCACAAATGTTCTTTACTGTATCCACATCGAAGACTTTAGGTTGTGCATGGGGTTTTGCTTGACCTGTCGCAGGACCACTTCGATTCACAATTCTCTACACCGTTTCACTTTTCAGCTGGATGCCTTACAGCGACCTTCGATTGAGCACTCATGTGGTGCCGGACCACTCTGTCAAAGCTATCGTATCTTCGTTTCAAAGTTCAATCACTTATCAGCAGTTCAACTTTACTTGCGTCTTTTATCACACATATTTCAAACAATGTTTGTTCCACCATTCACCATCCAATGTTGCTGCTTGCAACCTTGGCTTCAACACAGACCGGTCTTGTATCAGTCTCCCCGACTCACCAGCTGTGTTAATTTCACTGACGCTGCTTTGTTCTTGGAGCCAAACACAGTACCACAGCGGGCAATTCTCCCCGCCTTGATTCTTGCCGCGTGAGGGCCCCGGGTATCGCCGACACACAATGCAGGATTCTTCAGGCTGTTTTTCTGGTCTTACGATTTCCAATCTCGAGGGCTCATGAAAGCAACAGTCCTTGTCGAAAGGGTCAAGGGAAGTTCCCTCCTTGCAATCCCCTTCTGTTTCACCGTCCTTTTACGGTTGTTAAACTGCCATCTTGGAACTGCTATTTCCTCATGTATTTTGCCTCTCTCAGAGTGACATGATATGATATATTATTTCTATCATGCTCATACACACGTGTTTCAGAGTGCTACGAGGCAAGAGAGGGGAACAAGGGAGGACAAAACAGCGATCTTACTAGGCCCATTGACATTGAGAACATGCAAGTGCAGGGGAGAGGGAAGGGGGAAAGTGCTGAAAAAGGGATAAACACAACAACTGATAGTGCAGCCAGCAAGTTGTCAAGTGTGAGGTTTAAAGCGCAGACAAGGGGTGTCTGATAAGTGCAGGTAAGGGGACTGTAGGCTTACAGATACAAACCCAAGTGCAAGGATTGCCAAGAGGCAGTGCGGGTGTGTGGCTGGGTGGGCAGGGACCTGGGCCAGAGATCAGAGGGCAGCCAGGTGTCGAAGCAGACGGATCAGCAGAGGAGAGGAAGAGCGAAGGCAGAAGCAAAGAGGAAGGTCTTGAGGTGCTTCCGGAACCGGAGATGGTTCTCCTCAAGTCTCAGAGTGGCAGGGAGGCTGTTCCAGAGGAACGCCCCAACCAAAGAAAGAGATCTGCCCCCAACTCGCTGCTTGGAGAAGCAATTGACCCTGAGAGAGTTGGAGGTGAAGGAGTGAAGAGCTCGGGTCGGAGGGTATTTACGGAGGGCGAGTTTAAGGTATTTTGGACCCAGGCCACAGAAAGCCTTGTGGGCAATGGAGATGGTCTTGCATTTAGCCCTTGCAGCCACTGGGAGCCAATGAAGAGATGTCAGGGCTGGAGAGATACAATCCCAGGGCTTGAGGCCAAGGACAAGTCTCGCAGTCCTGTTCTGGATGATCTTGCAGTCCTGTTCTGGATGAGTGTGCTCGTGCGCTGTGCGATTTATTCATGTGGGGAAGCTTAATGGAAGGGAGGTATGTGTGATCGTGAGTAATGGCCTGACCAAGCCTGACCATTGTATTGGGAAACATCAGGTATACACCTCAGGTGTTAGTCCGTTTTCTCTCATAGCGGGCTGTTTCGTGATGAAGTGTTTGTGTTGTAAAGGGGACGGGGGGTTGGAGTTCCTGAATATCCGACTTGGTAGGATGGGGCAAAGGTATTATAAGGAAGGGGATATCGAGTCTCACATCCGGAGTCCCACTTCCACTCCACACCCAAGTGATCCTCCCGCACTGGTCCACCCTCAGAAACTGGATCCAAAAGCGATGGCCATGTCCTGGCCCCCTCGATGACAGATCCCTGGGGACTAGTGGGTGAGACACCTTCTGGTTTCTCACAGCATGTCCAGACCACTGCCCCTCCTAGACGATTTTGATTGTGAAAAATATATTAAAATAGGAAAATGAGCATAGGACGATGCAGGGTGGAAGAGTGTGTGTTATGGGTGGGGACAATTGGCAGGAGTGGGAAATTACATAAGGAGAATGTAACCAGTAGTGTTTCAAATGAAACATGTAGGATGTAGTATACATATATTTATGTCAGTCATAACACAAACTTATACTGCGTCTATGAGTAGGCCTGAACACTTGCAGGCCCTGTTTTCACAGAAACACAGAACAACAAGGCCTTTTCCCTCGTCTCACCATTGCATCCCAATTCCCCGGCACAGCAAAGAACACGCATATGCCCCACATCAATTAGGCCTTTGAACCAATTATGTAGAAATGTGTGCAGTCGAAGAATTGAAGGGCTGCAGTCTAGTACCAAGGTCATATTAATGGGAGCAAAGGCAGAGGGTCTTGGGATGCCAAAACACGAACCAAGATTTAAAACACTAGATTCCTGCATGAATGACGGTCACTCTATTTGAACTACCAGATGTGTAGGGGAATGGGCTCTAAATCCTTTGTGAACTTGATTGATAAGGGGGACATTAGGTTCATTCTTGGGGAGGGTAACTGATGAAGGGGAGAGCGGAGAACGTCATGATCTATGCTTTATGCCAAGGAGAGCGAAGAATTAAGCCCATATAGTGGGCAGGGCATGATGGGGGCGCCAACGTGTCTGGGATGAGAAAAGGGCTGTTTTGTTCGCAAAGGACCAGGCTAACCTCGAAGTTGCCTACCGAGTTCCTGCTGATAACCATGTTCATGTCACATGGGTAGGATCGAAGGTAGGATGGTGCTAGTTGATGTTAACCAACTGCCTTACAGTATTCCATGATGGACGAGGACGTTACTCACGTGTGGTGAAGATTAGCTAGAAGACAGCTGAACCAATTAGGAAATCAGCTATATGTAATCATTAGCATGTATGTAGGTGGCAGCCAATGAGGGTGGGGGATTAACACTGCATACAAGTGTGTCTTGAGTGACGACTAATGTGTTTATAACGTGAATCTTGTACGAAAGATGTCCGAGAGCTGTTTGGCAGTAGATTTGTAATACCCTGTCCCTTTATTCTTATGTATACAAAATAAAGCTCTTATTTTTATCGAAAAAGGATACACCTAGTGTCTTTCGCTAGCAGGGTGTATTTTATTGGTCCAATCGCTGGGAGTTGCCCTACAGGAGGCCTGGGGGTCCGGATGCTGCTTGGAGTCTTCAAATTGAGCTGCCCTCTCTGCACATTATTATCATCTGTGCCTAGATATGATGAATTATGTTTAGCGCGCTATCCAAATAAATCAAATCAAATCTATATAAATGAATCAATGTCCCACTATATAGTCCCTGGACCAATTTGCCATATCTTATGGAAATAACCAAAAGAAAGATTATAAAAAACTGTAGGCATATTTGAACACATTTATGCTGTACGAAAATCTCTAGTAGCCTAAAAATGTGAACAAATATGCCATACAAACCCATAATAGATAACAAGGGGAACAGGGGTTGCGGGGGTGTCCCCCACTCTCCTTGTTTGCTATAATGGGAACAACGGATGCAGGGGTGTCCCCCGCATACGGGAATAAAGTTTAAAAAAAAATAAGACTAAAGAAAAGGAAAGGGCCCTGCGGCGCTGATTCCCAAGCACATACGTGAAGGCAACCGGTGTCGCAGGGAGTCAGGGGAGTCGGTGGCACCCAACGAGGTGTGCCGCCAAAAGTTAAGTAGGGGGGGTGAGGAGGGGAGTATTCCTAGACTATGGGTTGTTTGACCCTAACAGTCAAGTTAGCTACGGTCATATTAACCGCAAACTTTTCAGTTAAAGTCAAACAACCCAAATTATATTTTATCTAATCTCATTTCCCTAGACACGTCGTCCCCTACATCGTCACTATTAAATCCAGGTACAGGATTGGTGGTTTTGAGCTTATTGACATATTAATAAATCATGATCGTCACATGATGCCCACCCTTCCGATCCAGACGTGACCAGAGTAGACTGGTAAGGCCAAATCTGCTTTGATAAAACAACAGGCCTTCTCATTATACCAGATGCTGTGGCGCACACAAGTTTCCTCCCCGACCTTGTACTTAGGTTATTGGCATCACCTTTATTCCTCCTTTACCAAATCACGGAACATTCCAGAAACGTCTACCCCGCTTATCTCCTTCAAAACCCAGGTGCCCAGTAATAACATTACTGGGGAACTGCTTGAGTCTGAATTTCAAGGATTTGTTTTTGGTTTTACGTGTGTTTGTAGTCCAAATGGGATGAACGCTCTGGGGTGAGGGCAGTAGTGCTCTAAATCTTCTGCTTGCCCATTGGCATCACAAAACATTATGGCCGGCTCTCATGAATTTGTCCTTCAAAGGGCGCATCCCTACCAGCTCTCCCAACAGCTCACATTCTATCCCCACCACGTGCAGGCCATGCAGCTGGATACAATTAGCGTGTATCTGCGCACCACGGGTGCCTCTGACTTTCGGCTTCTATATTCATTGTATTCAGTTCATGGTGTACTGGGCCTTAACATCCAATATGGGGACACTTCTGCCATGTTAACACACTGATCTCACTTCAACCACAATATCTGTCTGACTCCATCTTCCAACTGGCTCAGCTCTTCCCGCACACCTCACTACAGACCTTAACATTGGAGAAACAACAACAAAACACAGGTCCTATAATATTGCCCAATCTAGAAATTCTGCAAACTGAACAGTAATACATTCGTTTCTCTTTCTGTGTTGCTATACGCGAGTATCTAATATGCGTCAGACCTAACTAAAAATAATACATGTGCCTTCTGCTGTGCAAACCTCAGTCTGCTCCCGCGATAATACGTGCTTATAGGTTTTTCTCAACCTGAACCTTTTTGCTCGGCTGGGACGCTGTACGTGTGTCCCAGCATGTGGGAGGAGAATTTTTCACCAGAAGCAATAGAAGGCAATGAGGAGCATGAATTGCTGGCGTAAGTGAAGCGTAGGACAGCTTTAATACCTCACTTTCGAATTGAATGGGAAATTAATCCTGGCTCTCTTGGATTCCAGCAGTCTGCAATCAGCAATGAGATCTGACCTTGTTTTCTCTGGCCAACTATTCCTCGATCACTGTGTTCCAATTACCTGGGTGCACAGAGGTCAAGCAGTATATCCAAAGGTGTAGGTGAACCTTACGATGGAAGGAGAAAAATTCTAACAAGCAGTAATTGTGATGCCAGGGCTCCTGGAAGAGGTGCTACTAGAAAAACAACACACCTGGAAACGCCAATCACTGGTTTTGAAATGTCAAGTAAAGGTGCTACATACTCTATCAACAGTAAAGAGGAAGGAAATAACCCCAAAAGAGGCATGGACTGATGGAGTTGGAGCAAATGACGGGATTGAGGAATGACCACAAGACCTCTTCCACATAACAGAACCTGGATCCCAAACTCATCCCAGCACTTTCATTTGGGCGAACCCAATGAGGGGCTTGAAGGAAGGGGGGAGATACATGATGATGTCATCTGACTGACCCTTGAGGACTGCTGAGGGGTCACAGGGAGACCGGGTGTCACCAATGGCTGTATGATGCAGGGCCCAAGGGTAGTGTGGGGAGGATACCCTGGTTACCTCACCACACCTAGGTCAAGGGGAAAAGGATGACCACATGTGGCATTTAGCATTTCAGGACGCTACCAAGTACAATACTTGGCTTCATGAACTCAACCAAGTACCATACTTAGATGGAATTGTGAATGTTAGCAGTTGCCACATTTGGACGGAGTTGTGGACGTTAGCATGCGCCAGGCCTGGACGGAGTTGTGAATGATGGCAGGTGCCGCGCCCAGACGTAATTGCGAATGTTGCCATGTGCCACGCTTGGATGGGGTCGTGAGCGGTAGCCTGCGTGATCAGCTAGAAAGGACTGTGAATGCGACCATTGCCACATCACGATAGAGTAGCAGTTGTTGACCGATACCACGTCTGGACTACATTGAGAATGCTATCGAGGCCAGATTTGGAATGCATTGAAAATGCTATGGAGGCCATATTTGGATGGAATCGCGAACACTTGCTTGCCTGTTATAACCAGGTTTGTGATAATGAAACACAACAGATACAGAAGGAATGTCTAAGGTTCACTTAAAGGATAGACTGGTAGTTGCAAAGGAAACACACAATGTCTTCTCCCATCTACTGTTGTCAGAGGTAGAACGCAGTGTCTCAAGAGAAACCTTCTAACTAATGTCACTCTCTGACTAGTAAAACCAACAGTCAAAGAGAGCTATTAGTGAGAAGGGCAGTAGTGGACCAAGATTCACCAGGCTTGCGATATAGAGTGGACTAATTAGAAGGCTATTGTTACAAAAGGACAGTAAGAACCTATGTTAAATACACTAACCTGGATGTACAGCCACAGGTAAGTCCCAACAATGTCCGATGAATCCAAGGAGAAAACAATGACAAGGAAAGGGTAGTGAGGAATCTAACCCGGGTGGAACGAGGGCCGCACTAGAGTCGGGTTGGTGCACACAGGTAAGCGTCCAAAGTTATGTGCACTTTGTAGTAGGAGGAAAAGAAAATCTTGATCCAGGAAGACAAACCCTTTACAATAGTTGAAGGTCCAGTTGAGTCCTGATCAGGAGTGAGTACAGAGACTGTCAGACTAAACTCTCCTGCAAGTAGGATGGGATTTAGCAGAGGAAGTATATCCAGAATGGAAATAAATGTCTACGGAGAATGACAAAGAGTAATGAGGTTAATAGTATTGCCGAATTGGATTTATATGGAGTGGAACTCTGACGGGTGTTGATTGCAGTCCGTGGAAATTGCTATGTCACGTAGGAACGTGGCACGGCTCCGTCTTGGAACGAAGCAACAGGTTGAAGAGTGTCGCGTAGGAACACGACGGGGCTCTGTATTGGAACTAGATAAAGTTAGTAGAAAGCTGCGTAAGAACGCGGAAGAAAGGAGTAGCTCTGAGACAAGCTGGGAGATTGCCTGAAACTGCATTGGAATGCGGGGAAAGGCAACCGCTTCTTGCGATGAAAAGAAGAGCGTCTGAGAAGAACAGCAGAAGCAAGCTCCGGAACGCAGATACCAAAAAACAATCAGAAGCGCAGCTGTAAGGCATCAGCCTCGTTAAATAATGTCAGCTGGGGCGCACCTGACCAACACGATGACGCGTACATTGGTCATGTGACGCAAGCTCTCTCAGTAGCGTCTCCCGGCCAATTTCCATTGAGTATAGAACGGCCTGGCCGTTCTGAAGGCTGAGGATGCCGGGAAATAGGAGCGTTTGGGGTAAGTAACGGACCCTGGGGTGGCAGGCATGACATTGCCTCACATATAGACAGGTTTTCAAAGGTGGGCAGGGGCTGAATTTGCAAACAGTTGTGAATATTGGTGGGTGTCATATATGGAAGGGATTGTGAATATCGGCCGGTGCCCGATCTAGTTACAAATGCAGAGATGTTCACGCGCCACATCTAGAAAGAACGTGGAAATTTAGCAAAGTGCTTCTAAACAGCAATGCCAATAACCAATCCACTAACAATTTCACCCCTCTGCGTACACCTCTCAAACTCTAACCAAACACAACCACAACCCTATAGCACAACAAACTGCACCAATTTCACTACATCACAACAACAAAACAAACCACACAGACTCACACAACAGCACATGACGGCTACCGACCGGAAAATACCACAAGCCCAGCGAACATTGTTAACTGGGTTGAGGCTGCCAACGGCACATCACTGTTCTCTTGCACTTTTCCCGCGTATTGCCACTAACTGACCCCCCTTCCCTTTTCAGAGCTGCCAGAGCGCCAGGGGACCAATCCGGTGGTGACAGTGCGCGGTACAAATATCCTTTAACATTAACTCATAAAGAAGCATGAGGCCAAACCTTATTCAGCATAACAGAAGTGGCATGAAACCTACGGCCCATTTAGGACAATGCCCTAAATCGGAACCAAAGACATTTTACATATTTAAGCACAAAGCAAGGGACAGAAGCAAATGGTCACTTACTGTCACACCACCGGCTGTTGTGGAAGATAGAGAAGCCTCAGAAACAGCAGTGGAACCCCCTGCTCAAGCAGCAGTCTCCCAAGCATGCCCAAAGGTGTTCTCAAAAACATAATGGTGGACCAACCTTATGTAGGCTCTTCCTGCACCACATTGGGAGCCAGTGTTGCACAAGAAACCAAACCTGAGCTTTTAAAACCATTACAAAATGAACCATTGCCATGCAAGGAAATACAATTTCCCAAGGGTATTGACCATCATAAAGAGCCATCCCTGGGGGAGGGATTTAACCTCTAAAAAACCTTGGGAGGTAAAAGGGAGTGTTGTTGTTTGGACAAGGGCAGGGTGAGTTTGTGCTGAGCTATAAAGAGTGTGGCTGGAAGCAGAGAGAAACTTGGATGTGACAGGAAGAACGTCAAGGTGGTAGAGAGAGTATGAGTTAGGAAGGAGGTGACCGGAAGAACAAAGGAAGTGGTGTAAAGAATAAGAGTAGATGAGGTGGTGGTGAAGGGAGGAGTAGAGGAAGCGGCAGTTTAGAGAGGTGTGAAGTGGATGGTGGAAATACTAAGACCAACCGAGTATGTGGTGAAAGAAGGTGCTGGAGTGGAGGAGAAATCAAAATCAGAAGAAGAGAAGAAGAACAGAGAGGATAGCAGGTGCCCCACACCAACGGGATGTGTGGATGAGGTGGAGGGGAAATGAGCATCTGGCAGGGTATCCATGAGGTCTGGTGGGAGGTTCCTAGACCTGAGGGCAAGAGAGAAGGGTTAGGGAGAGGACTTAAGGTATAAGCACACATAGGGGCGATGAGGAGGACAACAAGAGTGGGATATGTTCAGGGCCCTCAGGGATAACCAAGGTGAGGGCCCCAGTGAACAGCCTCCACCAGCATTGGCAGTAGGCTGCTAAAACAAATAAAAGCCAAGTATCAACGTCATCCCCGATGAGACATTTGGGCCACATGGAGATGCTGACTAAAATTCTGGTGTACCTCCGATGGTGATGGTGATGCAACAAGAGACAACAAAGGCAGAGAATGACAGCCTTAGCGCAGCAGCACAGAATCACTCAACCACGACATCTGCTATTCTGAGACCAATTTCCTTCCTTAACAGACTGAATGACACCAGGGGGAGACCCAGAGAAAGTTTTGGATGACATTTCTTTTTTTGAAAATCCAGGGACCCTGAAAAGCCTGCCATTCTGATAATTGCTTTTTAACAATTCCTTTAGTACAAAGTAGAAACTTTTTAGGAAGTAGACAGGACTGAAACTAGAAGAGGCCCTTCTGGGGATGGGGAGAAGTGCCAGCCTCATAGAAGAACATATATTTAATTAGTTTCATCTTTTTATTGTTGATGTCTATCACCTAACCTATTCCAACACAAATGTATTGAGAAACACCAGCTCTGGTATGGTCTTATTGCCACACAGGCACGTGCTTAAAGCTATACTTGTTAGGACTTGGCCGGTGGTCGGATTTGTTGGGTTTTGGGCCATCATTAGAGTCGCTCGCCAGATCTCTTGCACTGTGTGCAGTGCATGCCCAATCAAGATGGACACCTCCCTAGGATTTACTACTGTTTTCCCCCACTAAAGATAGTAGAGCAAAAGTTCTGGCTCTCCAAACCGGAAAGTATTTTTGCATAGCCTCATAGAAGAACATATCATTAATTAGTTTCATCTTTTTATTGTTGATGTCCATCACCTGACCTACTCCAACACAAATGTATTGAGAAACACCAGCTCTGGTATGGTCTTATTGCCACAAAGGCACATGCTTATAGCTATCCTTGTTAGGACTTCGCCGATGGTCAGGTTTGCTCGGCTTTGGGCATAACATGGTACCAGAACTCAACTCCCGGACCAGCACGTGAGTTATTTGTTGGTTTATTGCTAAGGAGACACCGGCATGTTCCTCTGTGCCAGCTTACATTTTCCAACTGTAACTGTTGGAACCCCCATTCAGAACATAACACACACAAGCACTCTACACTCACTGACATCACAACATTCCATGTAAGTGATGTCACCAGCACTCAGAGATACTGTCACAAGCTTCTTTCTTTCCCACCTTTTTCTCCTTGCTTGTGTTCTTCCGGGATGAGGTTTCTTTCTTTTTCACCGACCGTGACTTGTACAGGCTGGAACGTGAGTCCTCGGGTTCCAGCGTGGAAGCTGTCTGCCAAGCCGGTAGCGTTTGATTTCCAGGAACAATGTCAATGAATCCAGGAAGGAAAGGTATCGGAAGGTAAGGATTGGAGGGAAGGGGGTTCCAGGAACAAAGAAGGAAGATAGAATTCATGATAGCGCAGAGAGCGAACTCGAACACCGTCTAGTAACTCGTAGGGGTAGAGTTGAGACCCGCGGAGCCGCGGGGGCGTGCCGGTTTTCTAGGAAGCTGGTGACAGCACGCAAAGGCTAGACCGCAACGGTTCTGACTCATTGGGCATCTTGGATGAGTTGCAGTGTTTATGCCGCGGTGCATCATGGACCACGAAGACCAGAAGGGCCGAATCCGGCTATTTAGGACAGTGTGCCTCCTCCTGAGCCTGGACCCACCTGGTTTGCTCGGGAGTATCCGATGAAACCTCTGCAGTAGACGAGGAGCATTCATGTTAGAGACTGGTTCCCATGTACGCTCGCTGGGGGGGTAACCTTTCTACTCTACCAAATATTGTAGCTGGCCTCGTCTATATCTGGAATCACATATCCTGGAGACTTCGAATTCAACCTGATCATTGATGAGCACAGGATTAGGTCTAGGAATAGTTTGATTGGATTGTACATATGGCTTCAACAAGGAGGTGTGGAAGACCGGATTAATTCTTTTCCAGGATTCTGGGAGCTGAAGTCGATATGCCACTGGGTTAATGATTTCTTTGATGGTGAAAGGTCCGTAATACTTGGGAACCAGTTTATTGGGCCGTAGATGTCGAGAAAGGAGTTTGGAGGACAGCCAGACTTCATCCCCTATTGAATAAGAAGGGCTAGGTCTCCGCTTGGCATCTGCATATCGTTTAACAGCTATCCTGGCCTTTTCCAGATGTTCCTTAGCATCCTTGTGAAAGTTTACCAACGTTTCAATCCAGTTATCAACTGCAGGGATCGGGGTTGGATGTGGTAAAACTAATGGTAAAACTGAAGTATGGAATCCTTGACTACAGAAGAATTGACTTGTCTTGATGGCCGAATGGTCTGAATTGTTGTAAGCAAATTCGGCTACAGGAATCAATAGCGACCAATCATCCTGGACCTGGACCTTGCTCGCAAAACAGCAGAGATACTGTTCAAGAGTATGGTTGACTCTTTCTGTGATCCCGTTGGTTTGGGGATGGTAACCTGAAGACAATGCCCGCTGAATGCCTAGTATTTGGCATAGTTGTTTCCAGAACTGGGAAATATACTGAGGACCTCTATCGGAGATGATCTTGGAAGGTAATCCATGGAGCCTAAATATGTGTTCGATAAATATCCCAGCAAGTTCAAGTGAGGAGGGCAGTTTAAACAGCGGAGTCAAATGTGCTGTATGGATAAACAAGTCAATGGTAACCATTATAGCCGTATATTCCCGGGATGGGGGTAATTCCACAATAAAATCTGTGGTGATGATCTCCCAAGGACGTGCCAGTAATGTAGGTTGATGCAGAAGACCGGCAGGTTTTCTATTGTCACGTTTGTTTTGATTGCACACAGCACAGGATTGGATGTAGGTTTTGATGTCAGTAATCATTCTTGGCCACCAGAATTGCCTCTGTATGAGATGAAGACGCGAGTCCTCGGGTTCCAGCATGGAAGCCGGCTGCACAGCCGGTAGCGTTCGATTTCCAGGAACAATGTCAATGAATCCAGGAAGGAAGGTATCGGAAGGTAAGGATTGGAGGGGTTCCAGGAACTAAGAAGGAAGATAGAATTCATGATAGCACAGAGAGCGAACTCGAACAAAGTCTAGTAACTCGTAGGGGTAGAGTTGAGACGCACGGAGCCGCGGGGACGTGCCGGTTTTCTAGGAAGCTGGTGACTGCACGCAAAGGCTAGACCGCAACGGTTCTGACTCGGCAGCCATCTTGGATGAGTTGCAGTGTTCATGCCGCGGTGCATCATGGACCACGAAGTCCAGAAGGGTCGAATCCGGCTATTCATGACAGATACACTACAACACTTCTGCCTCCTTACATTTCTTAAACAAGAAGGATCTCACAACTCTAATATCTCCCACCACAACAATACCCCCCCATATAAGTGTGGCCACCACGTAAATGCACCAACAAACCACACTCCAATTGGACATCACTAATATACATAGAAGGCACTGTCCACCTGGAGTTCGCTCACAACCCCAAAACACACCATACCATGAAATGACCAGATGCCAACCAACCTAAAACAACCTAAAGGAAACTGTGCCTCAAATAACACCAAAACCACGGCACAACCATAAACCTAACGTGGCACCCCATGAATCTGCACCTGAACCGTGCCAACACAAAAATTGTATCACTAAACTTTAATCGTGCCGAATAATACACTCAACCCCACTCCGTCCTTACAAAGCCACAACCAATGAGGAACCCACCTAAGTAGAAAAAGGGCTAACACCTTCCCTAAAACCTGAACTGGAAAAACACTTGAGGACCAAAAAGAACAAACTACGCACTACCACCCGTTTCAAGCTGCCCCTTGAAACATACAGCCTGCCACGCTCCAGTGTTCCCCAATTGTACATTACACTAAAACTCTAAACCTACCGTGCAGCAACAGCCTTCCACCCTAGTCTGCACCCTAGGGCACCAGGGCTGCCACCCCCGTGCACTATCCCAGCTCAACAGAGAGCACAACAAGCACATCACCACTAACATCAGTCCACGACAGCACTCATAAAGAGCACACCTAACACACAAGAACACCTTTGGAAAACACAGTCAACCTAAACCGCACCAAACACACTCCTTAAGCCACCACACCACGAGACCCCAGGTCCCTGCCGACTACCCATGACAGTACACCACACACACTCCTAGGACCCCTAGTCCAAGCCAACTGCACCACCGCAGCACACCATAACTACAACGCAGGACCCCTAGTCCAAGCCAACTGCACCACTGCAGCACTGCAGCACACCATCACTACAACCCAGGACCCGTAGTCCTTGCCAAACTGCACCACCGCAGCACACCATCACTGCAACCCAGGGCCCCTAGTCCTTGTCAAACTGCACCAAACGCAGTGCATCACTGATCACCCAGGACCCATAGTCCATACCAATATGCACTTACAATGCGACATCACTAAGCTATGGGACCCCTAGACAAACCTAGGCTACCATACGACACCCATTCCACAACACACCAATTCACGGAACACACCCTTTACACAACACACCACAGCAACGGGACCACTTTGCCCCTAAGATCATTGCCCAAATTTCTTGACTCATCCTCCACAGCCTCCACACAGAAGACGGGGAACAATACAAGAATAATTACAATGATAATGTCACAAAACGTCGTCAATGAGCGACGAAAGTTCCAGTTTCCATGTTGGAAGTCAAATTCATATGCAATGCTGATAAAAAAACACAATGCAACTATAAGAAATTGAACCATCACACAACAAGTCCAACCCAACGCAAGTCTTTTGTGGACCAACACCCACTAGTCCAAACCCACCTGCGAGTCCAGGTAAAAAAAAACAATTCAGCCCCACCTGCAAAATAAATATGTTATCAACACAAGAACAACCTTGAAGATCTCAAATACACAATAATTGCTAGAACCCGCAACCCACGAGTCCAAATACCCACAGTTTCAGCCCACCTGGAAGTAAAATGGTTACTCAACAAAATACAATTACAATTGCAACATGTTCCATTTAAAACAATATTTGGGCCACGACAAAAACACACACTCGCATCCATACTGGCCCGTGACACTGATACACCGGTGCAACACAAAAATAAAGTCCACAACAGTACACGCAACAACATGCGAACAGGCCATGAACGCTTACAGAGAACACTTCACTAGAACAGGAACCAGGAACCAGAATGTCCTCCTAACACAGGGCCTCCAACAGTCGAAATCCAACTCCCACTGGGCCCCGAAAGCGATGGTCCTGCTTCTGCACCAACCATGGCAAACTCCTTATCCTGCCATGCCACACAAATAACACATTGTCCTTGAACGCCACATTACTGCATGCTCCTGTAGAAAATCCACTGAGACCATTGTACCACTCTGTCACATCAGCGTCTCGAAAACGCACCATGCTCCATGCAGCATGCTCCAAATCCCTCATGCGTTTCAGCCGCACATGCCGAAACGCCAACGGATGACACACTGACGTCACCATTGAGCCAGCAGACACTGTGGAGCTCACATCACCGCTACCAGCCTTACTACGACAGCCACCCAAGAGTTCATGGCGCCAGGTAACCTTCACCCCGACAACCTCCACTTACATAGCCTCCAAGAGTCCCAGCGCACACCAACGAGACTCCCTCTCGCTAGATAGCCTGCAAGCTGAACGCATACCTGGTCAACGGATGCTCGTCCGATCCCGCCTCACTCCTGCGCCGCTGGGCAGGGAGCTCCCGTGCGCCCCAGAAACAGGCTCGGTGCCGCCTCCAGGATCACTCCTGCGCTGCATGCAGGATGCACCCTGCGCCCCAGGAACAGGCTCGGTGCCGCCACCTGCATCACTCCTGCGCTGCCTGCAGGACGCTCCCATGCGCCCCAGGAACAAACTCAGTGCGGAATGAGCAGCGCTGCTGCAGCTCACCTGGGACCACAACTTCACTGCACCAAGCTGCTGCACACCGCCTTACATGGCGTCCGAGGCCGGTTTCAGTACCACCGACACCGTCTGCCTTCAGCACCACCCGGCCTGCTGAAGGTTAGCTACCAGGTCCGGATCCCAGAGCTAACTCGAACTGACATGTTCACATGGGACGTGTACCATTGAGAGCGATGCTGCTGGCTCAGCTGCTGCCCCCTCCTCGATAGGATCCCATCCTCATCGTCAGTGAAATAACTTGGTACCAGAAGTCAACACCCGTACCAGCAGGTAAGTTACTTGTAGGTTTATGGGTAAGTATATGCCAGGAAGACACTGGCACGTCCCTCTGTGCCAGCTTACATGTTCCAACTGTAACTGTTGGAACCCCCATTCAGAACATAACACACACAAGCACGCTACACTCACTGACATCACAACATTCCGTGTAAGGGATGTCACCAGTACTCAGAGATACACTACAACAAGCAAAAGTTCTGGTTCTCCAAACTGGAAAGTATTTTTGCATAGCCTCATAGAAGAACATATAATTAATTAGTTTAATCTTTTTATTGTTGATGTCTATTACCTGACCTATTCCAACACAAATGCATTGAGAAACACCAGCTCCGGTATGGTCTTATTGCCACACAGTCACGTGCTTAAAGCTATCCTTGTTAGGACTTGGCAGGTGGTTAGGTTTGCTGAGTTTTGGGCCATCATTGGAGTCGCTTGCCAGATCTCCTGCACTGTGTGCAGTGCATGCCCAATCAAGATGGACACCTCCCTAGGATTTACTAGTGTTTTCCCCCACTAAAGATAGTATAGCAACAGTTCTGGTTCTCCAAACTGGAAAGTATTTTTGCATCGTATAAAAGTAAATGAAGCAATCCAGTGTGTTGCAATGCTTCTGGATTTCTCATTGACCTTTTGGGTTTTCTTCGCCAGCCATTGTTTCCTTTCTAACTCGCCTGTCTGTCCTAGAACTATTTTCCCCTCCTGCACCCTTATCTCTATCACATCTTTCTTTTGCTTCCTGCAAAATGCTGTTTCCCATGAGTAATTGTCAAAGGATGCTTCTAGTCGCTCAACACCTAGATGAGGTAAGCATGCAAAATGGCCTGAAGTAATTTTGTAGCATATGATGTGTAAACAAAGTTACTTCCTTAATAAAATGATCAGTTGGTTGATTTATTTCATTAGTGAAATAATGTCTCAGGGAGCAAAGGTGCATCAATACCATGTGGGTAATCAGTTTAAGGTTCTCCTGAGATCTTGATCCAATATTTGGATGTCAGGAGATTGTCAAATAAACAAAGTTAATGCTATTTACTGAGTCCTGAATTGTTTGTACATAAAGAGTCGGTTCAGGTCAAGTATTTTTCCAAATGTATTGAATTGAAAATATTCTGCAATTCTTCTGACACTTTCTTCAATTAATGAGTCAAATTGTGAAATAGTTGTGTTTGGTGAACAAACATGTCTATTGTTGGAGGCAGTCAACAGCAGCAAAATGCATTTGTCTAAAAGAAAGATTGAACATGTCCTTTAATCGTTTTTCATGGCATTTTAGCTTTAATGCATTATTCTTTTGTTAGCTTCCAAAAGGTTACTCTGTTTGAATAGACTTAATTTAGAAATGCTTTTCTAAACAGGACACGCTGATTTCCTCCAAGGTTTTTCCATATACAACACTGATGATACAAAACAAAGTGTTCTTGCCACAGGCTGAAGTAATTTTTTAAAAACCTCTGCGCATTACAAGAAATCTACAAAGAAATCTACAAAGAATGAGACTTAGACGAGGAGGTTCTTTTGATGTAGCACATCCCTCATCCTAATTCCAGGTTCTACAATACCCTGCTAGAGATGCTGACATTGACCCAAATATGGTGTGTGAATGGTTGTGCTTATAGCAAGAATACATGTCCATTCCTTTGAGTGCACAAAAATGATAAAATGTACAAATACAAAATGAAAAGTAAACATATATGAGGAGCATTTTGGGTGTCAAAGGAGAGGCTACCTCATGCTCCCTGTCAACACGACAAACTGTAAATGAAACACAACATATGCTGTGTAACCATGCAATTTAAGGGTGAAGCTCCTTAATCTAATTTGCACCTATTTCAATAGAAACATTGGATTTATTTTTATTTATTTATTGAGCGTTTGGGAGAATATCTGTCCACATTTGGTTTTTACTGAAGGTAAATCTTTTTCCAGCCCTTCTCATCCTCATCCTCTGTTTTTCCGACCAGCTAGCACCTCTTATTTTTGTTTCCTGCCTACCCTTCACTGATTCCTGCCCTCCTGTCTCCAGACTGGAGTGCCCGGTGGGTCACGAGACTCCCTCTTCACAAACCCAAGAGTCCAGGCAGCATTTCCGGGGACGCTGGTGAAGGGCTGAGGCTAAGGGTACCTCCTATTTGCTGGTTCTTCTGACAACTAAGCCCTCAGATACCACTGGGGCCAGACTGGACTACAACTAGGTAAGGGATGATACCCTACTTTATATTGCTGTTGCCTCTACAATGTAACATAGCCGTAGCAAACTGGGGGTAAAGACACCCTACACAGTGCCACTGTTTTGCTCACACTGTAATTTTGCTTTTAGGTGGCCTTGAGTTGAGCAGAATATACAGCATCCCATCGGGTTTTCTTTACTGTGTGACCAGGTCAAATTGTATTATACTGTATTCCATTGTGTTTTGCCTCTAGATCTCCTAGAGTAGACCATTCTCAACTGTATCCCACTGTAACCTTGCTTCTAGATGTGCTACAGTGAAGCATAGTATGCTGTAGCCCACTGAAATCTTGCTGCTAGGGGAGACGGGGTAAAGCATACCATACAGTTTCCTATTCTGTTCTGCCTCTCGCTGACCCAGCTGACACCTATTATACTGTACCCATTTCTAGGTCTCTCAGGAAGAGGAGTATAAGACAGTATTCTGCTGTTATCTTGCATCGAGGTCTGCCATGGTAAAACATATTGTAGAGCATCATAATGATGTCAGAATGTCCAAAACAAAACAGTCCAGTGTCCAAAGCACTATTCTGACCCTCACATTCTAAACAAATGAATTCTAAGGTAAAAAGAATAATGTATTTGGCCGTGTTTAATAAATGTTCAAAAGAAAGGAAATATGCATAACTTCCACAAAAAGAAGTCTCTCTCAAGGATGGGTATCTCCGTTCCAGAGGGTTCTTTTCTTCTCCTGGATCCTTCTTCGCTTTCTTGTGGTACAATTAACAGTTCTTTCCATTTCCTTGGGTAAACAACAAAAGTTATCTTCACACTTCAAACTTTCTTTTTACATTTGGTCAGGATACCTGGTGTACTCTCCTGCCAGGATTTCTGGCCCCAAGCCTCTTAAACCAAAACAGCCTGTTGGCTATTTCATGTATCTTATTCACTTCCAATTTGCCTCATATATTTCCCTACCAGGACTTTCTTTGCACATCTGCAACTGCCTGGTATACTCTCCTGCCAGGCTTTCTGGATTCACAACTTTATAAATGCCTGGTATACTCCCCTGCCAGGGCTTCTTGAAAATACACACTTGTAATTGTTTGGTGTAGTCGCCTGCTGAGGATTTCTGTAAGCTTGTACTTGTAACTGCCTGGTATACTCTCCTGCCAGGTCTTTTCATGTGCGAGTCCCTGCTCACGCTCCCATCTATGATGGTTCTGTCTTTTGCTTTGGCTAGTATACTTGGTTTCTTATATATGGTTTCTTTAGTGTCTTCCTCATATACTTGCAATGAACATTGACAAACTCTAAAGTCTCTTCCCTTGGAAAACTGCTCTCTCAGTCTCTCTCCAGTTTCATAAACCATTCCTATTTTCTATTGGTTTTGTTATTTGCAATTATTTCAGTTTGGCTAAGTTGCCAATACGCCCCAGTGTTTCTCATTTTCCTTTGTGAACTCACTGGTTCTTGATGGCGTTTCTCGTTGCCTCCGCGGTCTGCCAGTGATGGTGTCCTGCTGCATTCTGCTTCGCGACCCTTATTCCACCATGTTCCTGGTTCCTGAGGCTTGCGCTGCGTTCATCTGCTTCGCAGGGATTCCGGTGAACAAAGCGCTGGCCTCTGACGCCGGTGAACGCCTAGGAGCCCTCCTCTGGCTTTTGGTGTTCTTGCCCCGTGTCATCCGGTTCCAACCGCCTACTCTTTTCTGGTTCCCGAGACAGTTGGCTCGACAGACGTCAGTTCACACAGTGAGGAGCAACATGCTCCTGTCAACAGCTTACCTGTGTTTCTTCTTTCGGGAATTAAATTAAGGTATGCTCGTGGATTTGTGTGCTGTGCATTACTCTGTTCCTCTTCTTCATCCCAGAACTGTGGGGATTGTGGGAATCCTAGTCCCTTCCGAAAAACACTGTAGGAATGTATGAAATGAATTGTAACGGCAAACTAGGTTTGAAAGAAGAGTATGTGATATGATAGTTTTGATATGATAGTTTATTTGTATCGCGCTCATACACAAGTGTTTCAGAGCGCAACGAGGCAAGGGAGAGGAACCAGGGAGGACAAAAACAAACTATCTTACTAGGCCCAGTGACATTGAGAATGTGCAGGTGCAGGGGAGAGGGAAGGGGGAAAGTGCAAGGGAGAAGGGAGAAAAGTTAAGTGCTGAGCAAGGGACAACAACAACAACAAAGGGTAGTGCAGCCAGCAAGGTGGCAAGTGCAGGATTAAAGTGCAGACAAGGGGTGTCTGATAAGTGCAGGTAAGGGGACTGTAAGCTTACAGATACAGACCCAAGTGCAAGGGTTGCCGGGAGTCAGTGCAGGTGTGAGGCTGGGTGGGCATGGACCTTGGCCCTAGATCAGAGGGTAATCCAGGTGCGCAGTGCCGAAGCAGACAGATCAGCGGGGAAGAGGAAGAGCAAAGGCAGAAGCAAAGAGGAAGGTCTTGAGGTGCTTCCAGAACCGGGGATGGTTCTCCTCAAGTTTAAGAGTGACAGGGAGGCTGTTCCAGAGGGAGGCCCCAGCCGAGGGAAGAGATCTACCACCAACATGTTGCTTGGAGAAGCAACGTACTCTGAGGGAGTTGGAGGTGGAGGAGCGAAGAGTTTGGGTGGAAAGGTATTTATGGAGGGAGAGTTGAAGGTATTATGGACCCAGGCCCCAGAAAGCCTTGTGGACAATGCAAAGGGTCTTGAATTTAATCCTTGCAGCCACTGGGAGACAATGGAGAGATTTCAGGACTGGAGTGATACGATCCCAGGGCTTGAGGCCAAGGACAAGTTTTGCAGACCTGTTCTGGATGAGTTGCAGAGGGCGGAAAGTACACGCAGGCAGAATTAGAAAGAGGCTGTTGCAGTAGACCAGCCTGCAAAGAACCAGAGCTCTAGAGACAGTGAGCTTCTGGGGGAAGGAGAGGAAAGGAAGAATACCTCTGAGGAGGTGCAGTTGGTAGTTTGATTTCTTAGAGACGTCAGAGATGTGAGGAGAAAAGCAGAGTGTGGAGTCAAAGATGACCCTGAGGTTCTTAGCTTCACAGGTGGGCGCAAGAGGCGGACCAAGAGAGGCTGGCCATAGAGTAACAGGAAAGGAGGGCGCAGGTGTACCAATGAGGAGAATCTCTGTCTTGCTGGCATTGAGGCACAGATCATTAGCGGCACACCACTCATGGATAGCAGAGAGACAGTCAGGGATGAGAGAAGGAGAAGATGTGGCAGAGGGAAGCCTGAAGATGAGCTGAGTCTCATCAGCATAGCATTGAAAGTTAGAGCAGAGAGCGGCAATGTGGAGGGCAAGGAGTGCAATGTGTGGGATCTGGAAAAGTGTCTTTCATAATTTTACAAGGCCAGTTGGATTTTGAGAGTTGACCTTTGGAATGAAATAAGTGATTATTACTACTCTCCTCAGGTGGAATAGTAGAGGTATTGCAATAGGCTATTTGGACATGGGGAGTCAGAGGTATCTTCGGAAAGGAAAGGGATGTCTCACCCGATGATACCACCACCCTGACCAGGAGGTTGTCTCCCCCCATGTGATCATCCCTCCCCATGTGATCATCCCTCATATAACTGCCCCCAGGGGCAGTATTAGGTAGCTGCTGCTGTCCCCTGGCCACATGAGAGGAGGTTACCGCCAAGAAAGGAGTGATGATACCATTGGACTCATCACACAGTGTAAAGCCTTTTATTTACAGTGTAAACCCTATGGGGTTTTATTTCCAGATATCCCAGTTACATCATATCCCTATAATATATCCCTGTATACTCACCTGAGAATCACGATAACGCAAGAATGCAGGCCGCAACATGAACTCTACCTATAATTCTCAAGTTATATAAAAAACTCATCATGCACCAACCCGACCTAGCACTTGTACCATCGAATACAAAGCATCTAATGCCAAAGCATTGACAGACTATCTTTTACATGTAATAGTGCCTTTCCATCGAAACCAGTCCATCGAAAATATAAATGGACTGGTTTCAATGGAAATGCACTTTTACATGTAAAAGATAGCATTTCAATGCTTTTTTCTGTAACTTTAAAACGTTACATGGAACTGTCCAGTGCTGAAATGTCGGCACTGGCCAGCTCCTTGTAACATATTAATTTTTTGAGGTATATTGGGGGGGATCTGCCCCGAACTCCCCAACCCCCAGGTCCACCCCCCAACCCTAACACTAGCCCTAACCCCAATGTAACCCTTAATCCAACCCTAGCCCCAACCCTAACCCTAGCCCCAAACCTAACCCTAATGTAACCATTAATCTAACCCTAGCCCCAACCCTAACCCTAACCCTAACGTAACCCTTAATCTAACCCTAGCCCCTAACCCTTAATATAACCCTAGCCCCAACCCTAACCCCCAACCCTAACCCTAAATTAACCCTTAAACTAACCCTAGCCCCCAACCCTAATCTAACCCCTAATCTTAACATTACATTTCGATGGATCCATCGAATTTTATTCAACGAAATGGCCATTCTATGGAACAGTATTTCGATGGATAAAATTCGTCATTCCCTGGCATCAAACAATAATCCAACTAACACACGACATCCTCCAGCCAACACATCCCTGCACAAGGAGCAGACAGGGTCTTGTGGTGAACCAGAGGCAGGACTCGGACTACATTGGGTCATAGTTAATGAAGTTTATTTAAATAAAAAGAAAAACGCCCAACTTGCCCTAGAGCCACGTGGGAAAATCCCAGCCTTGCAAAACAAAAACATAAGGGTACATGTCAAGTCCAAAGTAAAAAGTCTTCTGTCCGGATCCTAAACAACTAACTGGCCCTACCACTTTAGAAAACACCTAACTAAAAGGAAAAAGGTACGGCTTGCACACTAGATTTGGTATGGGCTTCTGCCTGGCTCATGCTATGCTTGACTTATTCTCAGTGTTCAAAGTTACTTTTTCACAGCAGAATATTCTTCCAAGTGTTTGTATCAAGTGTAAGGGTGCAGAAGTGTGTGTCTGACACACAGGTGGCATATTTGTTGGCAAATACTTTTATTAAAGATAAAGAAAAGGAAAACCTATCTGGCCCTATTTCCAAGTTGGGTTTCCCTACCTCAACAAAAAGACTAAGGATTCTGTCAGGAAGTATGGAAACATAAAATGTCCACTGTCGTGTGTCCAAACCTATTTCCGTCGCTTACACACTAAATTAACTAAGGAAAGCTGTGACCTTCTGAATACAGAAGAGGGCTTCTTCTGGTCTGGCCTCCAACTAAAATGTTCAGTTCTTAATGTTCAAATCTTGACAAGAAAAGACAATTCCCAGTTATCAGGAGAAGTCCTTCCCCCCTCTTCTATCAACTCACAAATGTCTCATCAGGTGTGGTTCCCTATCCTGTCAGACTTGATTTGCAAATCCTCTTATTTTAAACAGTTGCACTTTCACAAAACTGCCCTGCCAGATTTGCCTGTAGTTATTTCCTACTTCACCTGCAGCCGTGTTCCACAAGACAATTATTATCAAAAGCAAAGTTCATAAACTGTATCATCTGCCAGACCGGACCGCAACTCAGCTGTGCTTCAAATTAATCACCAAAGTTCACATATATAATATCACGTATGGTTTAATCTCCTGCCAGTCTCCTGTCAGACTTGACTGTAGTTTTTGTTGTTAAAAAAATGTGTTTAACAATGGGCCCTCACCCTTTTATTTTTACTTCTTCCTTCTCATTTGTGTATGGGTCCCAGACTCTCTGGGACACCTCAGGGTCTTCCCAATTTGTCCTGCGTCTTCTTTTTCTTTCAGGTGGGTCCCATACCCTTTCAAACCTGCTTGGGATTTCCCTAACTTCCTATATGGGTCCCACACCCCTCTGTGTTACCTTGGGGTATCCCCAACCTGCCTCATTGCTTTTCTCTCATTCTAGTGGGTCCCTGACCCCTTTGGGCCTTTTCTAGGTTTTCCCAACTTGCCTTGGATTTCAGCACCTTGTTTGCATACTTCCTTAGACTGCAATCAGTCCTCGACACTCCTCTTCTTGTGCGGTTTCCCTGTTTTCATATGGGTCCCAGAACCTTCTCTCAGGTTCTCTGTCACTTTTGGTCAGTCTTGGTTCGCTTACCTGCCAGGCACTGTTTCTCATATGTATGTTCTTAATTTCTTCCCAGAGACTGGGACAAGGAAGAAAGTGTTCCTCAGCTTCCCCCAACTGTCCCCTTCGCTCTTCGTGGTCCCTTCCACCGGCTACAGTAACCCAGGTACCTCTTGCGGGGTTAACGTCTGATTTGGATGACTATTCGGGACTGCTTCTGCTTGCTGTGGGCTTCCGCAGACCTTCCGGCTCTTTGACATTTCCTCACCACGCTTACAGGTCTGTTCCCTCTCGGCTCAGATTTCTTGCCTCAGTTGCATGGTCCAGATCCTTAGCTTTTAGTTTCTAGGTAGGGTAGTTCCTCTTTAAAGTAGGGCTAGAGAATAAAAATGTCTTTAATGAGGAATACAACAACCTTGTGTCTGTCTCTCATTTCTGGCCCCTCACAAGAGCCAGATTCTGTTTTGGCAAAAAAGGATGAAATATGATCTTCAGATACAGAAACAAACTCCAAGGGCATATAGCCCTTAAACGGTTCAGAATGAGAATCCTGAAGGAAGTCCAAAGATGTGGCCCTGGATTCACTTGGCTAATAAGCTCTTGGATCTTAATCATTTTATCTGTAAAACATTGCAATCTCATTGCATAAAGCTAAAAGCACCATACAGCATTGGAAGGTAGGAGAAACAGTGAAACACTCTGCAATTGCAGAGATTTCACTTTGGATATTAGAGCAAGCATGAAGGTGCTGGACATAAAACTGTGTTGTAGTCATGATAACAGCTTTCCTATAAACATCAATGTAATTTATAGACTTGTTTGGAAGAATCACTTCAGGTGAAGCATCACTGGTGTTCCAGTTTACAGTTTTATTTTTTTAATCATGTTAGGTTCTTGGAGAACCAGTTAGAAGTTTTTGGGAGAGGTGGGTTGTTAGGTTGAGCTGTAATGTTGAGGTAACCACAGAATTCAAATTCATGGCTCAATCCCAGGTGTTGTATAACAAGGGGGGTGGTTACCGCCGTTCAAAGTTAAACCATTCTTAGAATGTAGAATGTTATATTTAGAGGGAACTGTAGTGGAGTTTAGAAGTGATCACCCTATTCCAAACCTGCAAGAACTTAAACATGAACTTGCATTTATCTGTAAGTAGCAAAGCAGATTAAATCATTCTTTATGCACCCTTTTTAATCAGGGAACATGTGTTTATTTAAATGTGGTCTAAAAGAAAATCATATACACATCGGCTGAGGGCAACGGAGGCCATCGCCCATCCCTTCCGAACAGCGCTCGCCCATCTCTTCCCAGGTGTTGTGCAATCAAAACATTTGTGAAGTGCCATAATGCTTTTTCATTTTACAACTTATAAAAGCACTATAAATTATATAAATATATTTTAAAATGACGTTCATGTAGAATCTGATTGACCACACCTTACCTCCCCTGTATGAAAATGTATTCTGGCAGCATGCCAATTTCAATAAACTGATTTTAAATCAATGTATTTCAAATACTTAAAACTGGATGCAAGTGGTTGAGGAAGATACCATAACCATAGGAGGATGTGACGAATTGAGGGAATTCATCCCTTCTCCCCAAGGGGGAGCCCCGATTTCTGAGGCCAGGAAGGAGATCCTGCTCCACGGGCACCTTACCTAGAGGTAGAGGCAAGTGGGACCTCACCAGGAGAGACTTTCCCTTTGAAGACAAGGACTCCCATTCCCGTGAGGATCTCCATGATGCCCTCCAAGTGATGGCTTATTTGGACTTACCTAATACACCAGAACGTTATCAGTTTCACGAAGATAAAGTGAAACTATATTATCAATACCAAGAAACTGAGGCTATCCCTTTAAATCAGAGTCTCCAACTGACTGTGCCACGGATGCTGAAAAGGGATGACCAGCCAAAAAACCAGCAAGAGTAGGCGGAAAGATGAGAGATGGCGGAAAGCCGAGATTACCGGGTGTAGCCCCCTGTACGTAACGGAGCACAAGGAGGAAGAGTTGTTGCAGAACACAGAGCCCGCATAAGCTAGAGCAGTGCCAGCGCGGAACGAGAAACGCTGCAAGACTGGCATGCGAGAACAAAGGAAATCCAAACAGGTTGGAACTGAGAGCATAGTGGTAGTTTGACCATGCAGCAATCATGGTGGTCAACCGGCCTGTACAACAACGCCGACACCACTAGCGGGAGGGATCAACTCCCGAAGCGAGTCCCTGCAACAGTTCTATCTGCAAGACAAGAATGGGATGCATATGAAACAGACGCTGCAGAAAGTGAACTGCAGAGCTACTAAGAAACAGAGAGAGAATCCCAAGTTTAACAGTTACGTGAAATGTTACCCCCTGAAGACAGAAGGTAATACGGGGTACAGGAATACCAAAAAGTTAAAAGGGACTTGGTATAAGCTTAACAAGATCCGTCGAGGCACTAATGGGAAAAGAATTGAAAATAAGCAGATGAATCAAAACTATATTAATGAGATAAAGGGATGCACACAAACAACAGAGCGGGAGAGAAATAGCGTTGGAACCTTATTGCCTTGGGAAAAGTGGAAAGGACAATCCACATCCTGAAGATAAGAAAGGACAGAACCCAAAGAGAGACATTTGTGGAGTTAAGACCGTGAGATCAGAAAGATAAATATCATACATGAAAGAGCACCCCAAGAAGAGGTGAATTATAATTGGGAGTTGAGCAACCGAAATTCCCAAGAGGAGAACCATACACAAGGGGTTCTGGAATCCTATAAGAGATTGAGTAGGAGCTTGAGCAGAACAAAGATAATCTCTAGGATATGGGACAAGGAAACAACCAGCCCCCTAAAAGACGTGCAGAACTTAGTCCAAAGGATAAGCAGACATTATTGAGTAGAACAAAATAATCAAGAAAACCCCTGTGAAGAAACAGCACCCAGGAGAAGGGGGTCATTCTCCTGGCCTTAATTAGTTATACTAGTGACAGGGTTAGAATTGGACAGCAGACTGACTTGTTTTAGACATTCACTCTGACCGACGAGCACCTTAGTTAGTAAAATAGATAGGGAACACCACATAGACATTGGGAAAGGTAGGTCTCATTTTACTTTAAATGAACAACATAGTAAAAATGTCTTCACAGCGCCAACGTCCTTTTGCATCCTCCACAAAGCCTAATTGGTACTGCTTTGAATTGTTTACATGTCACACAAAATAAAAATGATTTGAAACCTATTGGCTAAATTGACTTCAGAGTTATGACAAAATGATAAGGTTATTATAGAGAGAATGAAGGTTAAAAAGATGAAAATTAGTAAATTTATATCATAGTGCAGTACAATTGAGGGGCATTTTATTGATGCAAATCAAGAAATGAACTAAAATGCAGGATGATTTGGACCAACTGGTATCAATATTACATAATGAAAGCTCCTTTCAATTGCACAAATCTATGTATGGGTGCTGTGGCGGGTCAGGAGGAGGACGCAGAGACAAATTTAATAAAATCATCAGTGAGATAGAGAATCAAAGAAGAAATGCCTATCTTTCCCTATGCTATGAGATTCCCTACCTAACAAAACAAACTAAGGTGCTTATCAGTCATCAGTGAGAGTACAAAAATAGAATCTGTCCAACATCCAGATGAACCTATACTAAGCTACCACTATTAGAACAACTAAAATCAGGAGACTATTCTCCTGAAGGCTGGCGTATCCAGACAGTTCACTTCAGTAGTGGATTCTTAAGTAGTAGTTCCGGGTAACTGTTTTTATCAGTTCATACAGTTATTTTATAATTTGGTTCAACGTTTGACTTTTCTCTCTCATATAGTGATTTTCCTTTTTGCTGCTGTTCTTCTCTTGGTTTATCTCTTTTATATGTATCCTTTTCTTCCTCCAAGGTAACTTTATCTGTTGTTTTGGGTTCTCCCCTCTGACTATCTGACGCTTTCCATACAGTTTACAATTATTTGTTTTTCCTTTTTGGGTTTGACCCTTTTTCCCGCTTTCCAATTTCTCTTCATGGTTTCCTTTCTTAACGTATCTCTCTTTAGTTAAACCTTCTTGGTTTAATTGTACTTTATTTTGAACATTCTGAGTTTGGGATTCATTCCCTCCGTTAACTTGACTGGGACCAGTAGAAATACTGCCAACACAGCTTCTAATCACTTCCTTTATTATCAATGTTTCATCTCATCTGTGACGAGTATAAGTGTTCCAATTTTGATTCTCTTTCACTTCCCTCAATCTCAATCACTTGTCTATTGAGACAAGTATGAGTATTTCAATAACGCTTCTTTTTACTTCATTCCATATCAACACGTATGGGCTCATTAGTAGTTCCTCGGGCCAGATAAAATGCTGGTACAAATGCCGGTAATCATTTTTTCAAGGCCTGGGAAACACAAGTTTGGTGGGGCTACAGATCTATCGACAGGACCGACCTGCTGGTGGATCTGGCCCCTAGCGGCAAATAAGTGCTGAAATCACTGGCACTGGTACTACTGGAGTCAGTAATTCCGGTAATCCCATCCCATCCCATCCCATGGAGTCCAATCGGACTTCAAGGAATGGCAACACACCAGCATCTCTACCACCCGTATTATCCTGGTAATACCGGGATATCAGGTGGCGGAGATGGTAGGGGCAGTTTCCCGGTATTCCGCAGGAATTACCGGCGGGACACCGGGAAACTATTATGTAATGAGCACTGTGAGGAGTCAGAAATGAATGCTGGACACAAAGTTGTCATGTTTCTGATTAAAACTTTAATTTAAATGAAAATGGGTTGGAAAAGTGCCTCTCTGGCCCTATTCTGAAGAGGAATTTCCCTATCTAAAAAACAAAAACTAAGGACCTGTGTGTCAGGATGTCAATTACTGAAAAGCCGTCCTTGTGTCCAAAACGTCCTATCCTTACCCTCACACTGCAAACAAAACAATAAAGTGAGCAAGGAAATGTCTTCAACCTGATATTGGCAAAACAATTGTTTTCATAAACGAAAATTAGAATAACTCCAATGGAAATGTTCGCCAAGGTAAAAGACCTTTGATTCAGAGGGTGGTGCCCTTCCCCTGTATTCTTAAATGGGATGGCAATGTCCCTATACTAACAGTTCCTTTGTGCCTCTCCTTGATTCACGATACTTCTATTAGGCAACATGTTCTGTAACAGTCTATCTTTAACACAAATGTCTCATTTGTCAAGCAAATATTGTCCTTCTTTAGCATTTCTTGTAACTTTGCAAATCACCTGGCATACTCCCCTGCCAGGAATCTTCATGCATGTCCAACTGCCTGATGTACTCACCTGCCAGGACTCTCGTGTTTCAATTGCCTGGTGTCCTTCCCTTGCCAGTATTTCTTATATGTTTCAACTGCCTAGTATCCTTCTTTTGCCAGGACTTCTTGTGTGTTTTTACAGTTCCTCTGTATCACCAAAACTGCATACTCCATTCTTGGCTAGGTATATTTGTCTGCTTTAATGTTCATTCAAACTTTGCCCCACACTTGCCTCTCATGCATTTGTATCTTATTGGAGTTTGAAACTGTACTTTGCCTTTTCTGCTTTCTGCGAACCACGAATGCTAGGAAATTGTTACTCCGCTGTGCTAGTGATTGCGGTGTGGACCAGAGGCGCGCATATATATTTTAACTTCTAACAAGAATATCTAGCGACACACAACTGTTAAGACTCTGAATAGCAGACCACGATTGTGAGGAAGTTGTCACTCCCTTGTGCTAGTGATTGTGGTCTGGCCCATAGGCCAGCCCTGGGGATTGTGCATTGGTATGCATAGGTACTTCTAACAAGAATGTCAAGCAACACAAGATTGTTAAGACTCTGCATAGCGGCTTGGCCTAAAAGTGATCTAATCGCCTGAGCATTAAGGATTTGGCCCATAGTTTTGGACAACCTCCAAGATAACAGTTGGAGATGATGTCTCCTACTCCATGGGATCTATGTGAAATGACCGAATCCAAAAGTCTGAGTCCCAAAAGTCTGTTTTATTTTTTTGATTTCCCATTTGTTTGCATATGTATATGTGGGGGGAGACCCCCCACGTTACCCCTATACATTTTTAATAACTTTACCCCCCCAACATATATATATGCAAACAAATAAGGGTCAGACTTTTGGGCTTCAGACTTTTTGCCCTTGGTAATTTCGTCCAATACCACTCCATGTACCCGGATGTGAGGCATATTGTGTACTCAGCTTCTATTCTGAAGAAGGTTGGGATAATAGAGGGCTATAAGCCCAGAGAAACCAACTGAAACACGTGTCGACTAGCATCGTCTGTTGTTTAACAGATAGACATCTATACAAGAAAGGGGTGTACAAATATTTTGTCAAAAAATTGTGTTTATAAGGTCAAATATATTATGAAACCAGTTGTCAACATGGATGAATAGGAATTGCGTATGAATGATTGAGTGTGTGTGTGATGGAGCAAACTGAAGGGAGTCTTTTTTAAAATAACTATTATGTGATTTGTTTCATGATTGGTAAAACCTATGTTGTTCTAGTACCACTAAAGGATTGTTTGGAACTTTAAATAAATTCGATTTTTTGTGTTAAAATATCTAGTGACAAGTCTCTTGCCATTCTCAATCTTACGGTCCATTTTGTTGTATATTTCCCACGTTTGTAAGCCTCTGCAGAGGAACCGACCTCTTCTCCTGCATTGCCCCCCTCCGTAGTGTGGTTGCCATCTTTAAATGTCCCCCGCACAGGTGGTTTTGTAAAACAACTAGTCTGCACATTGAGCTTCAGGCTCTTGTTTTCTTGTACAAGCTCCTTCATCCTCCTCGTCTCAGTACTGATGTGGTTATGGGAGATGGAGCCTATGGTTGTCATTGGACATACAGTATTGGGATAGTCTTTTTCAGGGATTTTACACGAGAGAACGGTTTCACATAAAGGTGCACCAGAAGCACAAAAGGTGTTGTTATAGCTTTTATTCTTCAGATAAAATATGGGGGCTTGACCTAAAGAATATTGGGAAGAGGTGTCTTTCCTTAGTATACAAGGGGCAACAAATACATGGCAATGGGCCATTAAGGTCTTGGGCATTAGAGGGTCTCATCCAATGAAGTCATCACATCTCTGTGGTACTTGTCTCCTCCCATCCGATCCTTCCTCATAAAGCGGCCCACAGGGTCAGGTCCCCTGGCCACATGGGAGGATTCACCGCAGCCAAAATAGTGATGACTCCATTGCATTCATCACAGCCCCTTTATCTTGTTTGAGACAGAGCATAAGTGTTCCAAGTAATGATTCTATTTCACTTCATGTGCTATCAATGTCTTATTTCTACTGGGACGAATATGAGTGTTGTAACAGTAATCATCTTTCACTTCCTTCAATATAAATACTTTCTCTCGACCGGGAAGAGTATGAGCGTTCTAATAATGATTCGAAATTCGGCCAAATCTCCCATTCAAGCTTTCTTTTTCTGGCTTTCTGGACGATTTCCTAAATTCTCTCCACTGGCTCCCGGTTGCTGCAAGGATCAAATTAAAAACCCTTTGCATCATCCACAAGGCTGTCTGTGCCCTAGGACCATGCTACCTTTAGCCCTCTCTCACTAAATACTCACCTTCCAGATCCCTTCAATCTTCTTGCTCCAACTCTCTGCTGATCAAACGTTTATCCAAGCAGAGAGCAGGAGGCAGATCTCTTTCCTCGGCTGGTTCCCTCCTCTGGAACAGTCTCCCTTTCTCTCTCCATCTTGAACCGAACCACCTCAAGTTCCGCAAATATCTCAAGACCTTTCTCTTCTCCTCCATCCCCATCTCCCTCCCAGGCTAACCATTCCCACAGTCACTGAGATTGGCGGCCTGGCCCCTCAAGAGTCCAATAGGGTCTGGCCATCGGGCCAATTGCCGCTGCTACCCCCCCCCCCGACCTGCACTGTCCTCTGGGCCCACACCCGTCTTAGCCCTGCACTTACCTGTTGGGTGGAAGACCTCTCTCTTTGCCTTGGGACGCCACTACCCATACACATACGCATTGCCTCCCCACGCACCTTTGGCACTCCCACCACGGGGAACCCTATAGCACTTACCACCTCTCCCTCCGCACACCCTCTTCTTTGTCACTGCACTTGCACGTTCCGAATTTCAAAAGGCCTAGTATGTTTTATTATTTATTAATTGCCTTTCCATTGTTTATTTGTTGCCTTGCTCCCTTCCCTTTTGCATTGTGGCGCTTTGAAACACTGTTCTTGTTGTATAAGCGCCTTATAAATATCCAGTAAATAAGGGGGGGGGTGGCTAGCGTGCATGGAGTGAGGAAGCAGCCTGGCTGAGCTCCCATCGGATATCCTACATACGATCCTTTGGCAGCCGAACAAAATGACATACTCGGCGGCAAACAGCAGTATATCGTGCACAAACCTTTTGCCAACCATCCGGTGCGTTCCCCGAAGTGAATCAGAACCGGGAACTGCGAAAACGCTCGCCTCATCAAGACGCCCCTGCGGCCCTAAAATGGCGCTGGCGGCTCCTGCCGTTTAACTGGTGGGAGGACGGCACCACGGAGCAGCCGCGACACCGGCGGTTGGTGCCTTGCTGACGCCTGCGGTGAGGGACAGTCTGGGAGCATTTGCTGGCTCCCATCGCTGGAGGAGTGGAGCTGCGGGCGGTGCTGCGCGCTGCCCTGGAGGCTATGCACTGTCCACTGGGAGAGCAGAGTGACACCCGTGTTCCCTGCGGGGGCGGTGCACGCTGGGCCGCGACCGCGGACCAGGACGGAGCTGGGGTGCTGCTGGGGCTGCTGCGCCGGACTGGCATGACCAAAAAGTGGCCCCTCCCCCCCACGGCTGGAAGCTGCAGAGCCTGAGCGGAGGAGTGACCCTGCCGTCCTGGGACTGCCGAGGAGCAGCTGGGCCCTGGAGCCGAGGGAGTTGCAGATGGCCCCCACCGAGACGGAGGACCTCAGCAAGTGCGAGCGGCCAGTGGACTGGCAACACACAGGTCATTGGGTGCGCACCCCTCACCCATAGAGCGAGAGGACCTGAGGCTTACATTGGGGGGAGCACGCGGAATCGGACGGGGATTGTGCCCAGTGAAACTCTCTTGCATGAGCTGGGCCTACTCTCTGTCTTGGAGGTGCCGGTGGGCGCCTGACTCTGGGGAAGCGGCATGAGATCAACTACACCGCCAGGAAAGATTAAACATTAGCAGAGATGGCCTCCACTGCAGCGCACCTGGTGGGACCCCAGTGAGGCAGCCCATACCCTGCAGGCACACGTGGGAGGCCGCGTGCTTCCTCTGAGCAACCAGAGGAGATCCCGGAGTAACACTACAGACCCATAGCCAAAGGCCTACTACTGGGACTGCAGTCCAAACAGGACACCTGAATCAATGCACAAATTGGTGCGCCCAGGGCTGCAGGGCCCCAGCCCAAACTCCCAGCATTATAGAACACTGCCCCCAATCAAGGGGCAATTGGACCAAAAGCTCTAACAATATAAGCAACAAACTACCGTACAGGCTCGCAACCACACATTACTTGTGCACTCCTGCCTCCAAAAAGCACCGTCAACACCAAACACGTCGACGACCACCTACCTCGGCCAGCTTACGAACTTGAGGATGCCACTCAACGGAAGGGCCTACAACCACAAACACTAGGCCGCGATCACAGAGCCACACACAAGCGCGAAGCTGCGACACTGGGGGATTGGTGCGGTCGAGCACCCAACTGAGGGCCTAGACAACAAGGTAAGGCAATGTCCCCCCCAAGGGGAAAGGGAAAAACCAGCATCATGAAATCCTTTGCAGTGGTACGTCCAAAGGAACAGAGGTTGGAATCCGAGACCCCTGACCCTACTCAGAAAGCTCCCGAGGAACACTCTAAAGACGAACAAGTCCTATAAGCAATATCGGGACTCCGTTCATTCATCAACACCAAGAAGTGAAATCGGACGTGCAATTAATGCGCCAAGATATGCGCAACCTTGCAGAACTAGTGACAACCACAGAATCCAACCAACAGGAGTTGGCCACAATGCTGAAAGAGGTCCGGTCCAAAGTAGAGGAACTAGAAAAACGCAACAGGGTGCTGGAGGAGAGGGCTGAGGATGCCGAAGGAAGTTCTAGGCGCAACAATGTCTGCCTACTCGGGGTTCCGGAGGGACTTGAGAGACGCAATCCCACTGGCTTTGTAGAATCACTGCTGCAACAGGAGGTGGGCGCCGGCAAGCTCTTTCAGGGATTTGCTTTCGAGAGAGCACGCAGGACACTCCAGAAAAAACCACCACCGGGCTCATACCCTCGACCGATCATAGCGAAGATTCTGAACTTCCAAGATAGGGAGGTGATACTACGTTACTCACGCGAGGAGGGGTCAATAAGCAGGGAAAACGTATAGATAACAATATACCCGGACTATACCCCGGTGGTCCAGAGGGCGAGAAACTCCTATATTCCAATTAAAGCCAGGCTGAGACAATTGAACCTCAAGTACATGCTGCTCTACCCTTCCAGGCTTAAGATCATACTCAAGGGACGGGCCATCTTCTTAGAGACCCCAGCAGCAGCAAACATGTGGCTCGAGCACCACAATATGGCTGTCGACGAAGAACCGAAGACACGCTCGCAACACTGATACAGCAGGACCCCACAAAAGGAACTCTGCCCAGGACAGGCTACCACCCACACCTGAATCTCTGTCGATAAGGACGGGAGGCCTACCACGCTGCCCAACCCATGCGAATGACACGACCCCATGATCGAGCCGATGCAGGCCTGTTGCCACCGCATCGCAACCTGCCAAGGAAGTCTTGGAAAGGACAAGAGATGGCGGGGGCACCCGAGCACCGCCCAAGTGGCGCAACTGCTGGGTGCAGTTGGTTGAGTTTACTGAGTTACTGTTTAAAATGTTCTGTACTCTTTGCCACAATACACATCCAGAATCAGAGCACAAAGGAGACACTGATCAAGACAATGCAACACGATGATGGCGGCTAACATCAGAGTGATGATGTGGAACGTCAGGGGGATGGGCGCAGGAACATGCGCAGGAACAGAATCAAATCATACTTGAAGAGGAAACTTGTCTCTATTGCGCTATTGCAAGAAACACACCTAACAGCAGAGGACGACAACAGGATATCGGAATGGTGGGGGGACAGGGCTTCGGCGCCCTCTATTCCAAACATGCACGAGAAGTCTACACATGGATTGACAGCTCAGTGCCCTTCAGGCTACACTCGAAGGAAGCAGATGCGGAGAGAAGATACTTGATACTCGCTGGCAGCATTGAGCACTTACCTCCCCAACAACGGCATCCCGCCGTACCTGTCCCAAATAAGTACCAAATTAACATCCTATCGGGATGGACTGTTTATGTGGGGGGGGGCAATTTAAACTGCACACAACATGGTATACTGGATAGGTCTAGACCCTCACCATCAAAGGCCTCCTCTTCCCAGTCTCCGTTGAACAAAGTACTAGAGAACCTTGACCTGGCTGAGGTGTGGAGGGAACTCCACCCGAATGACAGAGTATACTCATATTTCTCATCTCACCACACACTGTACACCAAGATCGATTACTTAATAGTTGACAGGCAACACTTACCTCAAGTCGAATCAATATTCTATCTATGCAGAACAATATCAGACCACTCTCACTACTTATGGAATGGAAGACTAGAGAGCCCAGACCACCCATACCAATGTGCCGTATGCCGACTGAGGCCCTCACTGATGGGGCCTTCAGAGAAGACCTCCGGGTCAAAATACAAGAATACTTAGACACCAATATAGGTTCTGTGGAGGGCTGGGACACGATATGGGAAGCGCTAAAAGTGGCGATTAGGGGGGAGGTTATTGCAAGCGCCGGAGGTATAAGGAGAACCCTACGGAGAGAACTAGAGGTGGGGGAGGGAAAAATCACCCAGCTCGAAGCCACGGCACCCAAAACAAGGGAAACAGAGGAGGAACTAGCCACAGCCAGAGACGACTGCCACAACGCATGGGCTAGATTAGCTAAATTTGATTACATAACTAGGGCCACTAGAATGCATGCAGAAGGCGATAAACCAGGCAGACTTCTGTCGTGGTTATGCAAAAAGGAACATCCAAAATACACAATTGCTGAGATAAAAACCCCCACTGGAGAGACCTGCAGAACACAACTAGAAATTAATGAGACATTTAGCCAATTCTATGCCCAGCTGTACAGTCACACGACAACAATACTGCAGGGCGACATACTAGACACCCTTGAAGAAATAGGCCTTCCAGCGTTAGACGAAGCCAAGGCATCTACCCTTAAAGAGGATTTGTTGCTGGCGGACATAACCAAGGCAATTCAATCGCTGTCCACAAGTAAGACTCCAGGCACAGATGGACTGCCTCCTGAGCTACACAAAACATATGGTGAGACCCTGGCCCCCATCCTCGAAAGTCCTTAGAGAATCCTACGAAAGGGGGACCTTGCCCAAAAGCATGAGGGAAACGCTGATAGTACCGATCCCCAAACCCGGGAAACCCAGAGATGAGTGCGGGTCATACCGACCTTTAGCCATGCTCAACTATGATATTAAAATACTAACCACCATTCTAGCACAGAGACTCTCCAAGGTGATCGGCACACTAATACCCGAAGATCAAAACAGGTTTATACCGGGTCGGAACATGGCAGCGAATCTGCGCCGACTACAACACATAGTGGCCCAAACAAAAAATCTACAACTATCATATGCGGTGGTCCCCTTGGACGCCACAAAAGCGTTCGATTCCATTTACTGGGAATGGCTCCTCGAGGTCCTGAGACAGTTCGGGTTGGGGGCCCCCTTCATCAGATGGATAAAAATACTATACCAATCGGCGGTGGCCGGGGCAAGACTGGGAAGATAGTGTCAGGACTATGGAATATCCATAGGGGTACTAGGCAGGGCTGCCCACTGTCACCCATGTTATATATCCTGGGTCTAGAACCGCTAGCCATATTCATGCGGAAGCAATTCTTCGACGCTGGCATCAGGATAGGGGAAGAAGTTCACATCATCTCACTATACGCAGATTACGTCCTATTATACCTCAGGGACCCCCACCTCAACTTACCAACAATCTTGAAGGTGTTAGTGAACTTTGCTCGAGTCTCAGGGATCTCCTTTAATAAAGAAAAATCTAGCATATTTCCTCTGGCTGCCCTAGCTGCGCGCATCGAAACGAGCCACCGAACGGTTGGGATCTAATGGAAGCCCCACACCTTAAAATATCTGGGAGTTAACATCTGGCACACTCCAGAACAAGCACACGGGGGCAACACACAGGTGGCGGTAGACGGGCTTAGAAAAACGCTTAAGTTTTGGTCAAAATTACCATTATCAATGATGGGTAGAGCTGCAATAGCTAAAATGATAGTACTGCCGAGATTCCTGTATTTCTTTCACAACATACATTACCTTATTCCTTCCCCCTTCTTCCGGGTACTGGAGAGCCTGATGAGAGAACTACTCTGGAACAACACTAGACACAAAATATCCCTGAACATACTCACATTGCGTATAAACTGGGTGGAATCCAACTCCCAGATCTAGGGAAATACTATCAAGCTGCACAACTAAGCCATGTGGCCAAATGGATGTCCGATGAACATACCCCAGAAACCAGATTGCACCGGCAAAACGTGGCCCCAGCGAACTTGAAAGCGATCCTATGGGTCCCGGCAGACTGCCTAGGGGAAACTCCGATGCTTGTAGAGCTGGGCAAATGGGTCTGGGATAGAACCCAGAAGCGCACCAAGGGTGTACACTCCTACTCTACGGACATACCTATAGCAGCAGGAGTATGCAAAGGGAAAACGGACCTAGCCCGAATGAGACAATGGAAGGGTACGGTATCTACACCTGGGGAGACACGTACACAAAAGGAATTTTCAAGGAATTCGGGTCCATGGTAGCCGAGGAGGGCCTGCCAAATGGCCAATTTCTGTGGTATAGGGAAGTCAGAGAAAGTGCCAAACCAAAGTGGCATGGGTGGCCGGAAGAGCCAGAACTGAACCCACTAGCAACACTGCTATATGGCCTGGGTGACGGTTGGAAACCAATAACCGGACTATATGCCCAACTATCAGACAGACCCAACCCCAAAAGCGAGTCTTTGAAAATGAAGTGGGAACTGGACCTGGGGGAAGAATTCACCAAGGAGGAATGGGAGAGAGTATTACGCTTTCCCAGAGAAGTGTTGAGAAATGCCCGATTTAGATTAATTCAATTGCAAGTTCTACACAGGACGTACATGACACCAGGGAAAATAGCCAAAATCAGCAGGTCCGGTGACCCACTGTGTCCTCGATGTAAACTAGAGAGAGCGGGGATGGCACACATGTTCTGGGGGTGCCCGAAGATCCAGACGTTCTGATCCAGAGTGGAGCAAACCTGCAGAAGAGCAGGAATGACTCAATACACATGGTCCCCGAAGGAATGCTTACTTGGCGCGTACCCAAGAATAAGCAAACTGCGACACATAGTGAAGCTCGTGGACATGGCATGCGCGCTAGCCAAAAGAGCCATAGCAATGATGTGGAAATCCTCGAAAGGCCCACACTTTGAAGACCGGAAAGCACTAACACCAGACATGTTCCTTCCGTCGGATGACAAACCCCCCTGAACCACCCCCTAACCAACGAAATGATACTGAATCAGATTTGAAACCCAAAAAGTCCCACGAAAACACTTACAGATTCACGAGACTCGAAACATATCCCCCAGTTCAACACTCAGGAAATTCTGACACTGAAGATCTACATGAACCGGGGGAAAACCCCTAGTGCACTCAAATGGCAGAGAGACCAGTTGTTTAGTTGTTATTGTTCAAAGTTCTGACATTATATTTGTCTTCCCTCTCCTTCCCTTCCCCAGCCTTCCCCTCTCCTATTACTCCCTCTACTTCCCCTTTCTCCCCCTGAGAACACCTACTCTCCCGCCCCCCCCACACTTTATGGAAATGACGCTTTAACTGATTATTATGTAAATGCTACTAAACGTTAAATGCCAATAAAAATATATTTTTTAAAAAATAAATAAATAAATATCCAATAAATTAATGAGCTGAACTCCAATAAAAAAAGACCAAAGCACACGTGTGCACTTACTAATGGCATTTATCAATACAAGGAGCCGTCCCTCATAGCAATGCTTGAAACCTAAAATGCAAAAAACAAAAGAAGCGCCCAAGTACACTTCTGTTGCAGTCATTTCTTTTAATGAGCTGCCCCTGGTAGTCTCTGCACATTGCGCGTCAAATTGGCCAGGTGACTCTCCATTTAAACCATTGTGCATGAAAAAGCATCACGATTGGTGGACATTGTGCATTAAGACAGTGTTAGAGGCAGAAGATTGCCAGTTGAACCCAACACAAACTGGCCACCAAAACCATCTGTGAACACAACTAGAAAACTAACAAAGAAAGAAAATCGTTTTAATTATGTTTGCTCACTCGCCATAGGCATTCAGGCCAGTACTAGAGGAGCAGATACAATACCCACCGCAAAAGCCAATAGTTCCTGGGGTCGCCCGCACCAAGGGGTCAAAACGTGCATATTCCACTGCAAATGAATATCTTCCCTCTCTCAACAATGTATGTAATTATACGTGGGCCTTTAACCAGAACGTGTATTCATTGCTGGAACAAATCATTGGGTACCAAATGAACACTCAAATAACAAGGGGGGACGCCTTTTGCAAACATTACCTGAAATGAATGAGTTCAGGTCGGGTTGGAGTGATTTAAATTGGTTGGTGTAGTACTCTCGCTGTTCCTCGGTTATCCACCAGGGGTCATCAAAATAGTTATTGCTGGAGTCCTGTACTTCTCGTTCGACTGAAAATGACTGAAAAGACAGCAGATAAAATATCAGCTAAACAGAGAGTGGTTGGACTTTTGCCGTATATTTTCATTTTATAGACGCATGCTAGTAATTGCTCTGTCTGTTTCATGTGTGTTTGGACTGCAGTCTGCCAACGGGCTGTTTATCCATAGCTCTAGGAGATCCTAGATATAATGGCAAGGCCCCATACACATTTCAAATAACCTATCATTCTATAAGCACGCATGGCTGGCACCAGTTGTCTCATCCTTTGAGTGCCACCGTTCTAGTCATTATCAAATATGACGGGACAGGTGGACATGCTTTGACCGTATCTCTGACATATCTGACAAACGGTGCATGTAATTTTCATGTGATTGCACAGCATTCATTGTGCATGTGTTCTGCATGTACAGTATTAGCAGAGCTCTCAACTGTAGACAGTTGCCCTTGGAGATGAAACATTGATTTATACAAGCTCCCTTTCTACCTTTATTTTAAGTATTTATTGGTTGCTTGTTAGGCGCTTATACAATAAGAAAATACTGTTTCAAAGCACCCACAGTGTAAGGAGGGAGCAAGGGTGGGATATACATTAAAAACACAATCTATAAGAGCAGAGGGGGGAAAAAGGAAGAAGGTACGAACCTACTATGCCTTGTGAGTATTCAGAACGTGCAAGTGCAGCAAGGAAGAGGGAAGGGGGGTAAGTGCTGGGGAGCCCAAGCTCATGGGCGAGTGTGAGAAACCTGAGGGTATTCTCGCAAGTAGACCTTGGAAATCCCTCATTCAGGTGTCCAGGGGAGGGCTGGCGCTCTGAGATCCCAACTCTGGGGGTGGGCGAGTGAGGGAGGATCACCCGGGTCGGGGAGCCTGGGGGTTGTGCTTGGGAAAAAGCCCCAGGTGAGATGCAGTATTATACCGATAAAGAGAGGAGAATGAGATCCTTGAACCCTGTGTAGGGTGTACTGCATCCATCTCCCTTCTTCCCAATGAAACTCCCTTATTAGAATCCCACCACCCATACACCTCTGGTAAACCAATTAAAAGCCCAAACCCTGTTACAATAGGAAACAACCTCTCTCAGAATCACTGTTTTTATGTGGCCCACCAGAATAACCCCAACCATTCTTCTCCACATCCCTCTGATAATACATTTCATTACATCCAACCAACCTTGAGAAAACACTACAGTTCCCACAATCCCCTCTGTTCAGTTCACAATCCCGGCTATCCCCATTTGCTTCTTAAGCCCTACCAATCCCGTCCCTCTGACTTCCTAGTCGAATGTGACCAACAACTACAGTTCCCACAAACCCTCTTCCTCATTGCACAAACCCTGCAAAAACCACCCTTCCGAGAGCACCTCAAACCCCTCTAGTACGAGGGTTATGATCCCATACAACACCTCTTCTGACATGAATACTTTTCGGTGCCAGGAAAAACAACGGACTAAGTCCAGAGTTGTTCACCTGGCATGTCCTAACCCAAAAGCCAGGCAGAGTCAGGCAATTGACCAGAATCACACACACCTGACTGCCCTTTCCTTTCCACACAGGGATACAAGGTGGAGCAAAAGAGCACAGAACGAGCAGGGCAGACCGCACAACATGAGAGCTAACTAAGCACAGCAGTTCAAGAGGAGGCAAAAGACAGTGCATACCGAGAGGGTGACAAGGAGAGAAAGTGACCTTGCCCTTTCCGATCAAGGCCTGTGAAAATTTAGCAGATGGAAACCTAAAATTGCAAACAATAGCCAGCGTGTGTTGCAGCAGGTGTCAGCAGTACACAAGACCCTCCTTGCCTGATTACCACGCTGGGGAGAGACGCTTGTCTCAGTGGTACCAACCTTGACTCCAAAGAGAAGGAAAGCCAAGTGGTTCAGCACAGCCGGTGAGTCGAGGGGAGAGTCGATAAGAAACCGAACTATGTTGAACGAAAAGTAGCAAATGGCTGATTTGAACTGTGAAAGAGCTATTGATGAAAACGGGAAAAACCAGCAACAGAGAAGTGCGGCACCACTTGGGAACTCAAGTAGTAAACTCTCTGTGATTACATGATGGTAGAAACTACAGTATCCAGAAGACCTTGGTAAAAGGCAAAGAGGGGTCAAAGTGGTCATACAAGGGTCTTGTAAAATCCTCTGTATAGTTCAAAGTCTTTGGCCGACAGATGATTGTGAAGTTAAGGGAAATGAAACCCGCATGACAAGAGATGAATGAGAAAGACAAGGTTGACAAGAGTGAACCCGGCAGAGGGATGCTAACGGAAGGGGCGAAGCCTGAAGTCCCGTGAACAAAGTGTTGAACAGTGTGTTGACAGAAGTGAACCCGACCGAGGATGTCCACAGGAAACTGTTTTGCAAAAGTTGGCAAGAGTGAACCCGGCAGAGGGATGCCCACAAAAAGGGGCGCGGCAGAAAGAACGGTTTAAAAAGACATTAAGATTGGTGAATGCATGAAGTATTGTAAGACCAGGGGAATTGGATTTTCCCTGCTGGCATTGGGATCTAAGTCTGACAGAAGGAGATCCCGAATGAAAGGCCTGAGCCTGTTAGAGAGAAGCCTAGGGGTCCGAGGGAGATCCGGGGGGTGGAATCACCCCAACGTTCATTTGGAAAAAAACTTTTTTGTTTGTTTGTTTTGCTGAATACATCAGGCCCTCGAAGGCAAGAGACTTTTATTGAAAAGAGACTTAAGCATCGAAGTAATGCTAACCACTACAGAACTGTCGACTCGTGCTGGGAAATCGCGAGTGTGTGCTGTGCTTAGTAGATCTGCGTTGTACCGTGCTCAAAACGTGGGGAAGGGTGACCCCTGGCAATCACATCCTTACTTATTATTTGTAAACACTTCTTTATTGAAAACACTTCTTTATTGAAAACACTTCTTTATTGAAAACCCTATCCCACACTCTTTTTGTAATTAGTTGTAAGGATTTGCCCATAGGTTTTTTTAGTGTAGGGCTTTTTACTTTGACAAGACGCCACACAGACTGCCTTATTTTTCATTTGATCGTCGAAGCTTGCTCCCATCTTAGATTTAGGTTAGGCATTTTTCCACCCTGCATTTAAAGTTTAATAAACGCCCTTGAAATGTGATCACTTGTGTCTATCTTTACTGTTGCCACCATGAGTTCCTTACATGAGCCACAGATGAAGTGCTATGAATGTTGATTGCTACACGGACGGAGGCCGCAGGAGGTGTAAGTGCGAACCTTCAGGGCGGAGGGTGTGCAGCTGCAAGTGCTGTGGATAGACAGGAGCTGGACAGAATTGGTGTGGGAGGTCAGGGCCCCGAGAATGCATAAGGGCCTAGGACACCGATCGCAGCAACTGTGGTATTAGCAGAGGAGAGAAGAAGGCAAGGAGGAGTAAAAGAGGAAGTCTTAAGGAGCTTCTGGAATTTGAGAAGATCCTGCTCAAGGAGCAGAGGGAGGAGAAGGCTATTCCATAGGAGGGAGCTAGACCCCATTGAACACGTGTGAGTGACATTGAAAATTTTGTCGAGCGGTCACAGTCTCTAACACAGCAATCCATTCTGCACCTTATCACCCTGCACATTACTCAGTTGCTGCTGGGGAATTTCTTAATTCAGGAGGTGTAAATGTTTCCCCCAAATATGCGAGAGCAACCAATAGTAGCGAGGGAGCCGGTGCCCAGCAAGAGAGGTTTGGGGATGTTTTCCACTCCACCCCTCTCGCAAGACATTTTTTTTTTATATTTGATTTTCAGCGCAGTTTCTGTGAAAAATTGGGTGAAAAGCAACAATTTGGTATGGGTTTTGTAGGGCAACACATGAAATAATCCAATAGATGCAAGTCATCAGGTTTGCACAGGAGCATTATCAAGCTAATTTAAATGATGCATTTGAACACAATGGGCCTCATTACGACCCTGCCGGTCCGGAAAGAACGGTGGCGGTAAAAACGCTGCCACTATTCTTTCCGGGCCGGCTGATTCACTGTCCTGGAGGCGAGAGGTGTCACTCCCGTCAGGTCTGAGCTGGTGGGAGTAACGCCACCCGCCGGCAGGCGCAAATGGAAACACTGGCTCCGTCATAGACGGAACCGGGGTTTCCATTGTCCCCATGGGACTGGGGAATTAAAGAATTCCGCCTCCGGCAGCAGCTGTGGGAGCGTTCAGTGTTTTCATTGGGCTGAGGTGGCTCGGCCATAATGGGGACAGGTCGACGCCCCACCGTCCATTACTGATGAGCTGCCCCTGACTCTACGGCTTCTAGAATATCACAACACTATTCATCTCAGCTAATAACTGAACATTTGCTTAAATTATATCTGCTATTTGCATGCAATGTGATGCTCCATTTCCCATGTCTATTCAGACTACGGTCTGAGGAAGGGCCATTTAACCTACGATCAGTGGTGTCACTACAAATCAGTATTAAGGGGGGAAAACAAGCAGACACAAACACAAGGGGGCTGGGGATGGCACATAAAATAAGGGTCAACAGGCCAAACTGGTTTAAATATACTTGCATTTTACCAAGCTATTTAAACAAATGTGACATTAAGCATGTTCAGAGTAGGTTTAAGTTAACATACTTCCTAAAATGTTAACTTAACATCAACAGTTGCAAAAATGCACAATGCACTCAGCAAGAGCCTGCATTATTTTAACTTAAGCAGACATCACACTCAGCACAGCTTCAAATAATGTGTAGTTAGTGGTGGTATTTAGCAGAAGAAACATTACACACAGCTCAGCTTTAAATAATAGTCAAAAAGAGTCAGTTAAACAGAAGAGGTATGATGATAATGATAGGTTATTTATAACGCGCTTAATACCCAGAGGTTTCTAAGCGCGCACCCGGGCATCGAACCTGTGCTGCTCCACGTTGCCTTGCTTCTAAGACGAGCGCCTTGCCGCTGAGCTATCCTTCCGAGGTGTCACTCATAACTCAGTTTCAAATGATAGTCAAGGAAAGTCTGTTTAACAAGTGAAATATCACCTATATGCAATGAGTACACGCAGAAGGCAGTGTAATGAATCTTGTGGAGTCATCACTGATCCCCAGCCTGAGATCTCCTCCCATGTGGCCAGGAGACGGCAGCCTGACCCTGGGGGTGGTATTATAAGAGAGGATCACATGGGAGGAGATGGCTGTCTGGGAGATGTGGTGATCCTTTCAGGAGAGATGTGGTATTCGTCCCTTTTAGGTGAAGACCACCCTATAATTCCTAAATTCATGATGGCATACTGTCATTATACAAAACCCTCTAGTTGTAAAACTCTAAAACATATTCTTGCAAGACATTCTAGACAGGATAACATTTACAATTCATATGTACATAATACACACATAACAAAGTCTTTGATGTTTTTTTTCTTAACAGAAATCCCAAATAAAATCACTATAGAAGTCCTATAAAATCTATGGACTCCAAATCCAATAAGGCCTCAAGTACTGAGATGAGGAAGAGGAAGAAAGAGTCAATATGGATCACTAAGCTAAACATGCAGACTAGTGGTTATAGTGAAATCCCACTACGCGGGACATTTAAAAATGGTGCCGGCATCTGTAACAGAGGGTAAGAGAGAAGCCGAACAGAAGGAATCAGAGCCACAGGAGAAGGCAGAGGCCTGGGAGCAGACCGTGCTGATGAGAACAGGTGTCCTCAAGCTGCTGCTTGCAGGCAGTGCTTACCGGCGTGGGGCAAGGCCAGAGAAGAGCATGCAGGCATCTGGTGAGGGCCGCTGGGCTACCTCAAATGACAGCAGAGCTGCCGGCAGCGTGGTCTAAAACAAAAGCAGCAGACTTACCGGCAGATGCATGCAGAGACAGCAGAGGAGCTGTGAAGGGTCGGCAGTGCGGCAAACACCATCCTCGGGTGAAAGCTTCACTGGAAAGACAACCCACGAGTGAGTCAAAGGAACTGTCAGACACTGGAGCAGAGCAGTTGGGAACCCCAGGCCTTCTGACAGGCGAGGGAACCATTAAGAACTTTATTTGAACACTGACCAAGCAGAAAACAAAGACAGAATTTGCACAAGTCCTCATATATGAGATGTCAATATGGGGAACTTTGGAGCAAGTATTGCCACCAGCCAATGAATGTTGATGAAGGAATTAAAAGACAAAAAAATGAACAAGTCTCCATATATTAAATGTCAATATGGGGAAAGTTGGAACAGGTAATACCTTAAGCCAAGGGAGTATAGACAGTAGAGGAATACAACAGTACTATAATGAAAGATATTGAAAACATTATAAAAGGAAGCCCTGGTGAAAAGGGTGCATCAAGCAGTGAGCATTTGAGGAGAAGATGCCTGGCAGGAGAGTAACCAGGGGATCTGCAGACCCCAGAAAGGAATTCCTGGCAGGGAGGTCTCCTAGGGGATCTGTATGAAGCAGATAAGAAAAGAAGTCCTGGCAGATCAAGCACCAGACAAGATGAAATACAATTGTCCTATTGTAGAAAGGCCCCCTGGCAGGGGAGTATACCAGGAGGTTATCCAGCAGAAATCATTGTTTGAAAGAGTCAATGACACTTCCACCATCTTAAATAACTATTCTCACTATCCTTAGGAAGTAACTGCTTAAAAGTGATAATTGTGTTATTCCCAAGTGATTATTTGAAAGAGACATTGGTTGCTGTGTTCAAGGAATCATATCTTCAAGAGACACGTTGACCATCCTACCTGAGATATCCAGGGAAAGGGAATTTTCCCTCTGGATCCAAGGATTATTATGTTGGAATTATCTATTTGTTTTTTAACACTTTTTACCAAACTTACATCAGAGACCATTTCCTTACACATTTAGTTCATTCATCTTTAGTGTGAAGGTCAGATTAATGTTTGCACACAAGGACAGTGTATATAATTCTGACGACGAGACAGGATAGGGACAGATAGGCCTTTATACAACCCCTTTTATTTCAATAAGAATGTCTGATGTTGAAAACACTATCACTTTGTGTCCGCCCCTCACAGGACGCAACTGCTCCCTTGGTTCTTTTGCAATGGTTGCAGGAATCTGACGTTGCCCCTATAGAATTGTTTACAGTGTTCATTTTCTGGCTGTACATCCCAGTGGCTGCTGGTGAATTTTTTAATTGGAGCGGCGTAACTCATGAAAAAATCCAATAGACGCAAGTCACCAACAGTGCACAGGATCATTTCACCAACACATTTTCATATCATCTTTGTCCACAATATATGCCAGTATAAAACAATTTTCATGCTGGCTGTGCCCATACATTTCCATTCTGGCTGAAGCAGAATTCCCATATAGGAACAAACTCATGTTTTCTTTGCACATAATGCCAGTAATGGTACTATAAGAAAACATGCCCACGCTTGTTCTACCAATATATGACAGTACCCCATGTAAAAACATACACCAGTTGGCTTTACCTTTAAAAATGGCATGCCTCCAAATGACAACATGTCCAAACAGGCTGCATCAAAAGTGACAGTCTAGCCATATAATAACACGTATGCTTGCTTTATCAAAGATGTCCAATACAAATGATCATGCCACACTAAGAAATGGCTAGACTGCCTGCACCAAAATTACAGTTTAGCTAATAAATAACACTTATCATACTTGCTTTATCTTTGATGCCCAATACAAAGTGCCATAACACAATAAGAAATGGCTAGACTGGCTTTTCCAAAACGCTGGTCTAACTACGTAATAACACTTCTCATGCTTCCTTTATCAAAGACGGACAATACAAAATGTCATGGCGCAATAAGAAATAGATAGACTGGTTGCATTTGACTGACTGCATTAAAATGCCAGTCTAGCTACATAATAACACTTATCATGCTTGATTTATCATAGATGCCCAGTAAAAAAATACCATGCTTGCCCCCTAGACCCCCAGCGGCTCGCACAGGGAGTTGATTTTGGCCTGTGGGGACGGGACTTGTGCAACAGCAGAATTTTGTTAATGCCATTGTTGCACCACCCCCATGACCCCCACCCGCTAAAAACACACACGCACACACACATTCACAGAACACTCACACGCAGCATGCCTTGTCCATTCACATGCGCACCCATCATATACTCACGCATTGCAGACAACACAAGCATACAAGCATAGACACACATTTAAATTAATGTACCTTCTGCCCCAGTCTTGAGGTTTTCTTCCAGTGCTCCAGCTCCCGCGTAGCATGAACAGGAACCAGCAAGAAAAAAGCCTGGTTCCTGGACATGCGTTCAAGAGCCAGAGCGCTGATGACAAAGCACCCTGCTCCATTTGTTTGCATGTGTAGGGAGACAAAATAGCACACCCTAACACATACAAGCATGCAGTTCCCCAACCTGCATTTCCAATGAGCCATCCAAGGCTGGGGAAGAAAAACTCCCTGGCTTTGCATGGCCCATTGCACATGTGTGGCTAGGGAACAGAACTCGCAAACGGTAACAGTGTTTCCCTTTGACAGTTGAAGCCAGCCCAGGAGCACTCTGTGAGAAACCTGAATGTATCTCACCGGCTGGTCCCCAGAGATCTGTCATCCAGGAGGCCAGGACACAGCCATCGCTATTGGATCCAGTTGCTGGGGGTGGACCAGTGGGAGAGGATCACCTGGATGGGGGGTCTTCGCAGAGTGGAAATGGGACACCAAAGAGTGAGATGCGGTACCCCCTTCCTTATAATACCTTTCACCATCCTAGCCGCCCCCCCTTTTCCGATGTAAACACTTTCTCACACCGTGAAACACAACGGACTAACACCAGAGCCGCTTACCTGACATGTCCCAACTCAAGGGTCAGGCAGAGTCAGGCAACTGCCGATAACTACACACACCTGACTGTCCTTTCCCTTCCCCAGAGGGATAAAAGGAGGAGCGCAAGAGCACACTTTGAGCAAAGCCAAACACACGAGGAAGTAGCCATTCCAGGACAGGAGTTCAAACAGAGGACAAAAGCGGAGAGACCTGAAAGCACGACAAGGAGGGAAGTGCCCTTTTCAACCCAGACCTGCGAAGCCTCCATGAAAGGAACAATAAGACTGGGAACTACAGCTGGCAGGCGTTGTGACAGATGTCAACGGTACACAGGGTCCTTCCACACTGATCACCAAGATGGGGAGATGTGTTTGGCGCTGTGGTACCGTCCTTGACTTCAGAGGCAAGAAACACCAACAAGTTCAGCACAGCCCGTGAGTCAGAGAGAGCTGATAGTAAACCGGACTGTGTTGAGCCCAAGGATGCAAACGGCAACGTTAAATGAAAAAAGAATGTGTGTGTTATTGAACTTGTAAGAAAACCCAATGAAGGACCATCTGCAGCGTGGTCTGGCGCCACGTAGGTGCTCATTCGAAGGACTCTGGCAGGTCCCCTTTATTGAACCTACAAATACCTAGAGGCCCTAGGAGAGGTCGCCGTGAGGTGTCAAAGTGGTCATACAAGGGTCAAGGCAAACCCTTGCACAATCGAAAATCTATGACACATCAAGAGGAAAGCTAAGGGAAGTGAATAACACATCTGATAAAGCAAGGTGAACTGTGTATTTGGCAAATGTGAACCCAGCTGATGGATGCCTGCGTATTGGGATGAATCATAATAGACCCGTGAACATTGTGTCGACAACAGTGAACTTGACCAAGGGATGTCCACAGTGAATGATTGTTTAAAAAGACATGGAGACTCTTGAATGTTAGTAGTTGCTGATATTTTGAATGAAAGGCCGTAGTGAACCCAAATGAGGGAGACCCACATTGCAAGAAGGATCAGAGCTTGGTTAAGGGGTATCCAAGGGTGAAGAGAAATCACCCAACGTGAAGATTACTGAAATGAACTTTTGTTTTTGTTGTTTATCACACATCAGGTCCTCTGAGGCAAGAGACTTTGTGTGAAAGAGACTTGGCCACAGAAGGCCCTGACATTTTGGGAACTAACTGTAAGCTTGTGCTGGAGAAGCCCAGGAGTGTGCTGTGCTCAAGAGTCCCGTCATGTCCTGTGCTAAAAACATGGGGAAGGGAGACCCCAGCTATACCATCCTGACATATCATTCACTATTTTGTAGCATAGCGGTAAGGATTGGCAATAGTATTTCTTAATATAGGCCCTTTTTATTTAACTAAGACACCACTAGGACTGTATTGTTTGATTGTTGTGGCTTGCTTCCATCTTAGATTTAGGGTTAGATTAGGTTTTTATCTCACCCATTATACAGTTTAATAAACACCCTTAAACTGTGATCACTTGTGCCTGTCTTGTCTTGATATCATGCCTTCCTAACAACTCCCTCAGCTGACAAAGCAGTGGGTTGGGGCCCCTTCGCCCATTATGGACGAGGCACCACTGGTACATCCTCAATTAATCTATGCACGGGGTCAGTGTGGCTGGAGATTCAATACTGTAGGCTTATGTCATCTACATGAACTGCACTGTAATGCAGAGATTCTGAGCACATTAAGGGATACATAGACACACCCAATAGTAGAAGGTTACCAGGGTTGCTCAGAAAGTTGAGTGACTGTTGCTGAGATGTTACAGATTTAAAACGGGTTGTTAATCTTATGACTTTTGGCAAATCCTCGCAAAAAAACAAGAACTATAAAATGTGTTCGGCAAGGGGTTGGGCTGGTCATTTGCTTATATTCAGGGCAGAGGGCGGGGGATTTCTGTTCCTCCATGATGCAAATCAAAAGTTGGCACTCATGAGCCTACAGTTTTGCTTCCAAATAACTGCTATCATCACAATAGAAGCATTTATTTGTGATTAAGTTGTTTGACAAGCACATCTTTAGCAATATATCCTGTGATAAAACGAAAAGGAAGGGTCACAAAAATCACAAGGATAGTCAAACGAAATAAATTAACACAGTTTAAAGAAAACTAGTGGATGTAAGTTTAAGAGCATGTTTCCGTTTTGGAAATGTATTTTTAGTTTCTTTCTATGAAAGTGTAAGCTGCGCATTTGGAAAACAATAGTGTGCCCAGCATGTAGACTTTACTTTTAGCAGTGATGGCGCCCACCCGAGTGACATTAATGGGCCATTGATTCCCATGGTATCCCTTTCAGGCCATAAGAATGAACACAGGCTAAGCAAGAGCCTGAAAACGTGCGAGTGACAGATCAGCAAAGGTGCGTTTTAATGTTAATGTTAAAGGTATTTGTACAGCACACCAACGCCATCAAAGTGGTGCCCATGCGCTCTGGTGGATCTGAAAACGAGAAAGTAGGGTGTAGTTGGGAATAGGAAAGAAAGTTATGTCATGTTGGCAGCTTCAGTTCGGTATGCACCGTTCGCTGAGCTTAAGCGTGGTTTACGGGTCTTGGCGAACTTCCATGTGCTGTTGTGCCAGCTTATGTGTTGTTAGTCTGTTGTTGCAATGTGGTGAAGTGCGTGTGGAATGCTGTGCAGAGTGGTTGTTGTCTGGTTTTCTGTACGAGAGTTGTATGATGAAAGTTGAGAGTTGGGTTTGCGGTGGGCATGGCTAAGAGGCACAATTGACCTAGATGCAATTTAAATGCTTAGGGCACAATCTATCTAGATGCAATATATGGCTACGGGGCACAATCTATCTCGATGCAATATATGGCTCAGGGACAGTATGTAAATACAGTTAGAGCCAACAATTTGAAGATAAGATAATTTAGATGGGTTGGACAGTTTAATGGGGAGCAGTAATTGCTGGTCCTCCCTGTTCAGACCACACCTACCTTTTTAGTTGCTGCTGGTTGATGGCTGCAGGCGCCACAGGCTAACACGGGCCAACACGGTCTGGAGTTGCCATTGTAGGCGCTGTCCTTTGCCTCAGGTCCTTCGCCACAGGGGCTGCACGATGATTGTCATGAGGGCTCTGGACCTATCACAATTCCGAGTGGGATGGGAGGTGGCAAGGGGGCTCGGGACAGGAGTGGGGGGGCGGTGCAAGTGTCCCACAAAGAAGAGCACTCGGAAGGGGCTGGGGGCTCTAAAGCACCACTTATCTGTACCAGGAAGCAGGCTTGGGAAGCGAAATCTGCCTTGCTCAGGTGCCGAAGGCAAGGAAACCCTTGCAGATGGAAACTTGGGCGGAAGGCTCAATCAGCTAATATGAGAGGCGGGGAGAGGGCAGGGGCTATGCAGTAGAGGGAAGCAGCCTCAGGGAATGAGATGGGAGGGAAAACACACACTTGAGGTGCGTGGAAAGCAGAAAAATGCAATTAGGGGGTGCGAGGCAGCGAATAGGGGGGGAAATCGTCCCCTTTGCCCCCTCTACGGACATCGATACCTTCAATGCTTCGAAGCCTAACAAATGGTAGTAGGCGCTTTATGAATATCAAGTAACATAACCAAGCACAATTACATTTATTCATACAGTGCCCACATGATGGCTAGGGGTGGTTTAATAAAGGCACTGGTAAAACTGCACCTGAGACAGCTACAAATATGTCATCTAAGTAATTAAGGAATGTACAAAAGATGGGATCTGGATAACTAAAAAGATCCCTCTGTTGGGGGTGGGGAGTCGACCCAAGTGATAAAGGAATGTCCTCTTTGAGATACCATTTTTCCTCAAGGCTTTCCAAGTATCTCAAGCTTCTTGTCAGGATGTTGTAGACCTTAACAGTCTTTCCTAAGTGATCTGCTCCTGGTCACAATTAGTTAGCAGTTTATTTTGGGACCCTGAACATAAAATGTCCCTGTGACAATAAGACACAGCGGCTCTCCGTTTAAGTCTCTGCTTCTCCAAACTGGAAAGTCCTCTTGGAGAGACGTTCCCAACAACAAATCAGTTTCTCAGATTATTTCCTTTCCTTGGGTTACCCGGTATGGATGAACTCTCCAAAAAGCCTGATCTAAGTCATTTACTGGTGTAGCTAACCAGTGGCAGGAGCGGGGTGGGAGGTAAGCGGGGGCAGCCACACTCCGTGGCTCCCCCATGTGCCCAATACGCCCCACAGTAGTCTCTTGATTTTAAAGAAGAACAAAAATCACCCGAGATTGGCATGCTCAGCCGCACAGGGTCATGCGCCATTCACAGGTTTGTTTTATATTTTAATATCAGCACCTTTGTTTTGTATTTAATATCCGCACTGGCTGGCTAATGAGCTCCAGCCAGAGCGGATATAAAAAAAACACCTGTGAATGGCGTGCCATTCCTGTGCAGCAAAGGGTCCCATTCACAGGGTTGCCATGGTCCGTGCAGCTTTGGGGCACCCCATAAGGACTTGAATCATTCAAGTCCTTCCAGGGTGTGCCGTTGTTGTGCCCCAGGCCCAACTCATGTGTGGGGGAGCGAAAACACTTGAGGGCAACGGGCACCCGGCCCCCATCACAAAGACCTGCAGACAACAAGGAGAGTCCGTCCACCTTCCAAGTGCTGGTAGATCAGGCAGACACCAATTGTCCTGCAGATTGCAATACATCATGCTATGGAGGCGACAAATAAAGGAGAGAGCCATTTGTGTGGTTGGATTAAAAAGAAAGTATGAATGAGTAACGGAGAAGACTGGGAGTGTGAGTATGAATCTGTATTGGAATTTGTAATTGTATTTGATTTTATGATATTGAGATATATTGCATATATTAGATTGATAAATGATGTACACATTTATATATTTTTGTATTGGATAAATAAATAAAATTATAGTTGAAGTAGTTGTGCTAGAGATTCCTGTCATCCTCTATTTACTGGTTCCCTTTATGACATATTTATCTTGATATACCTGACGAACCAGAAAGTAAGTGCAGGAAACCCCTATATTTTTTATACTGTATGTAAGCTCAGGCAGGCCATTGGAGAACAAGAAGTAAAGAAGGAATGTTTTCTCTCTGTGAAAAACCAAAGGGTGTTTCCCAACCTAATCCCCGGAGATCCCGAACTCAGGTGGCCAGGGAAGGCCCATCCCTTTTGAAACCTGCCTTTGGGGCGGACAAGCGAGGGAGGATCACCGGGGTAGGGGGTCCTCAGGGTGTGGGGGAGAGACACCTAGGTGAGACATGTTATCCCCCTTTTCCTAACCACTATAAAAACCCATATCCCTACCTATTTTCTGGGACATGACAACTCCCATGATCCTTACCCTCGCTATGCTGAGAAAGCTACTGAGCCGAAGAAGATGAGGAACAAGGCTATGAAGATTACCCCAGGCACTTTTCAATGGCCCTGTGCCATTAATGAGGCCAGGCAGGCTCAGGCACTCCGTTTCAATCACACACACCTGCCATACATTAGACATCCATGAGAGGATAAAAGTTGGAGCACCAGGCACACTTTGAACGAGGCTGGGTACAAGAAGGAACAGCTCTTCCTGAGCTGCTGCAAACCAGGCTGCTGAGATCGGAAGGCCAAGGGGCTGTTCAAATGCTGAGAGGAGCAAAAGAAAGGCAGGCAAACAAACGTATTTCCAAGAGGCAATAAAGATTCGCAAAGTGAGGCCAAGAATATGGAGAGAGCCTTCCTCTGAAGTATTCCAAGGTTGCCTGTTCCCCTACCAGGTGAACGAGGGAGTTGGGGAGGAGCAGAGGAGTTGTCGGTGAAGACCTTGATAATTGCATTCAAGGCGCAGAAGAAAGAACTGAGATGAACACAACCGGTGCGATAGCAAAAGAAACAAATCTCTGGGTGGTGTTGCAAGCGTGTGAAACTGTATCAAGCGAAGGTTACACAAATTATAATAATCGCGTGAAGAAGGATTTGATTGTTAAAAGCAATGCAAGTTATTACAAAGTAACAGAGTGGTCCGGCAGAAGTGAATAGCTTTATCGAAAGTCTCTGTGAAATGTGTTTGAACTGTAGAGCGAGGTTAAAGAATAGAAAGCTGTGAAATATTTTGATAATAAAGAAATGGAAGGCGCGAACCCAGCCAAGGGAAGCCTATGAAAGTTTGTGAAAGAAACTACAAATACCAGAAAGCCTTCGAATGTTGAGAAATCACGTGTGAAATGTGAATCATATTGAACGGGACGTCGAAGTGGTCATGCATAGGAGTATCTAAAAACTGTGCAGTTTCGAAAGTCATCGACACTAATGAGATAATGAGAAGAAACGTGGGGAAGGGAACCCTACAGAGTGAATATTGAGAACCAGAGTCATAAAGTGAAAATAAAAGAAGGCTTGAGCCTGACTGAGGGAAGGCTCAGTGAAAGTGTGTTACAAAGAAAGTGAATGACAAAACTTGAGCCCAGACGAGGGAAACCTCAGTGAATTACAAAGTGAACAGTAAAGAGAAAGACAGGCTCGAGCCCTAACGAGGGAAGCCAGAGTGAACTGTAGCAAAGTGAACTGTCAAGAAAGACCCAGATTTGGGTAAGGTAAAACCGAGGGGTCTATTTGAGAAAGTGTTGAACTGTAGTTTTGATTCAAGGCAAAGAAGCCTAAAGTAACTGTTTTGAACTGAGAAACGTTTGATGCCCAAGAATGAATAATTGAATCGTATCAGCACGCCAAAGTGTGCCACATAGAGAGAACTGTGCCATCCGCCTATCCTTTTCTTAACTCCTGAGACCCTGTGCCTTGAACTTGGGGGAAGTTTGTTGTCACTTGCTTATAAAAGCCATTCTAACTTTCCTTTTTAAACACTGTTTTTTTTAAAGCATATTCCCTTTTCAAATGTGTTATTTAAGAGTGAAGGCAAGAGTTAGGGCCAGTTAGGAATTCTCCTGAACCTTTGACATTGTAAAATAAAGGTTTAGAAAGCATCTTTTTGTGGCTGTGTCCACTGTTACCATGCCTTCCTCACATCTCTCTCTCTCTCTCTTTCCCACACACAAACACACCGTTTAAAAGGTACTCTTATTTGATCAGGCAGTGTACGCTTGGAGACAGGTCCCTTTTTGAGGAGGCAGTGCCCCCCCCCCCTCACCATGTGGTAAAACTGTGCAAATGCCTCAGGATTTATTGTTTCACACTTACGCAGTGCACATACAATTTGATAACTTTCTTTGCTATACTAAATACATTTTTTCATTCATCTTTTGCGGCTGCAGTGCTATAACTGTGGTGCCCATGTTACCCATTTCCAAACGCAATAGTACTCATGCCATTTGGCCTCAGAAGAAAGGAAGGCTAAATTGGCCCTGAAGAAATTTGAACCTGAAGTGGTTAATAACTTACTTGATTTCCACTAGCATTTTAAAATCCGATACATTTTTCTTTCCCAGTTTCTGAAGCCGGAACCAAAACTACTCGAATGCATACAAAACATGAGCTGGTGACACCTCCTACTCGTGTACGGCTACTTGAGCTCTGTGATTCTACAATCACCATGATTTGGGGTTTGTTTTGTTTACTGAGTTTTCATTGGTGTTACCTGCCAGACATGCAGCATGAGACGTTAGAGAGTTGTTGACTGTGCTGTCGGTCCTGTTCTTTCTGCTGTGCTGCTGGTGTAGTGTAAATGCAGAGCAGCTGCCGATGCACAACGCTAGGGTTGTGGAGTAGTTCATCTCCAGTGAAAAAGAGGGACATATATGGAGTGATGGAGGCAAATGTGAAGACGACACCAATACAAGAGAGTCAGGTAGACCTAATTTCGTAGTGTGTGCTGAAGATCACATGGCTGTGCTCGGTCTGTCATCCTTTTCATGTTGTTTTCCTCTGCATACATAGTCTACGGGTAAGACACCTACGTACAAAGACAGTCTAGGGATATGGGACGAGCGGCAAAAAAGAAGAGACTGTAGTAGCACCGATTAGGTGCATCTCACATGTGACAGTATTGGAATGGCCGCATCCACATGGTCCCTCGTATACGTGCACCAGTGGCTAAGAAGTGACCAAGAAGGGGAGAAACATTGAACGGGGAAGGAAAAGAAAAACTGGATGACAGACGGAAATAATTGAAGTGGGAGAGCGTGAATGTAAGAAACGGGATAGATGGGTGGAGAGACCGAGTGAGAGAAAGAGGCAAATGGAAGCAAAAGTGAAAAAGTTGGAAATAGTGAAGGGGAAGTATCAGTGAGAGGGATCCTTTTCTTATTTAACAACTATTAGCACATGGAAGTTATTACTCTCCTCCTCTCAGTCAATTAAAATGGTCAGAATGTCATCAACAACTAGAGCAATGCAATTTCCCAGCAAGATTTCCTTCAGCAATGCAATCAAATAGAATTTAGTACATCAAAGTGAAACCTAAAACATGAACCAAGGCTTTAACTTGTGTGAAGAAAAACTGTGCACTTTACCTTTCACCTAAAGCTATCTCATTCTAAAACTGTTCCACCCCTACCAAGTTTAACATTAAAATACTAACCTTATAAACCACATAGAATTTACCAACACATTTTGTGCACTTTACTCGCTATTAAGCTAACACTCCACCACCACAGTTCAAAAACCTTTATAGCTCTAGGCTATCACTGGGGATAATGACCATTTCCCAAGCTATGGACCTTGGCTTTGCCGAGGGCCATAATTTGGGATCTGGTTATTATCCTGCATTAATGACCCCTCCCACAGTCTATGGGGCTATTTTCATTTAAGATATAGAACATAGACGTTTGAATACATTATTCTTGTAGTGTGGTGGAATTTCTATCAGTGATGTAGGTATTGTCTAGATATATGATTGTCTAAGGCTGTCTGAATATTGGTGGTTGCCAAAATGCACAGCCCCATACGTGCAAAGATCCTTACCCTGAGTACCACTTTCCTATCTCAATGAACCCATCCCTTCTAAAATTCTCCCAGGCTCATTAACTGAAGAAGGCTCTTCTCAGACTGTCTCAGCCATTTTATTGCAACATATTTATGAGTATGTGTGGATCATGGCTGCAAACACTTTAATGTCAGGGTAAGTATTGTAAAAAATGAAGTGAGCAGCAAACCCAGCGTCCATTATGTCCTTTATGATAAAATCATACAAACCATATAGTCACACGTTCATATGCCAACTCCAAAATGTCTTTTGTCATTCTTATGTCCCCAAAATGCATACTTTCTGAGAAGCAGCCATGAACCCTCATTGGTGCTATTTGTACCATTCCCCTTTCTCATGGGGGCATTTCCAAAGAGTACAATAGGTGCGTATCAGGCTGTCCTCCTTGGAATGATAACCTTTGATCAGAACATAATTGGTCTAGTCTAGATTTTGATAATGTCCTTTGCTCAGTATGAAAAGTGTATAATTCTTATTAAGGCTACAATACATCTAACAGTAAAACAATAATCTGATTCTTCATTGAGCACTAAGGCAAAGTTTAATTGTGTGTGCTGGCCACTGATTGGTTGGTAGCACTGCAAAACGTGTGCATTCGTTACAGTATGTACAAATATTAATAGTTAACGCAACAAAATGACAAACACAATTATAGATCTGGTCCTCTGGTCCCTTACAAGGTCTATCAGAAGCCCAGCACCCTCACTGAGCCTCCCATTTCACCAACCCCAGTATGAACAGGGTGCTCTCAGTGCAGGAGAAAGGCAGAGTAAAATAATGATTAACTGCTTTCATGTTTAGTGGATTGATTGATTGATATTTTATTTCTATCGCGCTTGTTCACAAGTGTTTCAGAGCGCGACAAGGCAAGGGAGGGGAACAGGGGAGAACAAAACAGCAATGTTACTAGGCCCAGTTACATTGAGAATGCGCAAGTGTATGGGAGAGGGGGGAGGAGACAAGTGCATGGAAGAGGGGGAGAGGTGGAAAGTGCGAAGCAGAGGAGAAACAGATAAATAACAATAAATAAATAAATAAATAAATAAAGGCAACAAACAGTGGTAAGGCAGTCAGCAATTTGCAAGTGCTAGGTTTAAGGCAGCAGACAGGGTAGGTCTGATAAGTGCAGGAAGAAAAAGGGGGGGCTGTATGGGTACAGATACAGACCCCAGTGCAAGGGGTGGCCCGAAGGCAGTGCGGAAGGGTGGCAGGATGGGCAGGTACCTGGGCCCAAAAGACAGTGGCTGGCCAGGTGCACGGTGCCAAGAGAGAACAGATCAGGAGGGGAGAGGGGGAGCGAAGGCAGAAGAAAAGAGGAAGGTCTTGAGGTGGTTCCGGAACCGGAGATGGTTCTCCTCAAGTTTTAGAGTGGCAGGGAGGCTGTTCCAGAGGGAGGCCCAAGCCGAAGACAGAGATCTACCCCCAGCTTGTTTCTTTGAAAAACGACTGACCCTGAGTGAGTTGGAGGTAGAGGAGCGAAGAGCTCGAGAGGGGAGGTTGCACACTACATAGCACAATAGAATAAATAAAAACATGCATATGTATCAAGCTCACCAGAGAGCATGCTTTCTGCTTGCTAATGTACACCCACTACTTCATTTAGCAAATGAGTGACATATCTTTATGCTAAATTCCATTGATAAGCGACCCACAGGAGCCTTCCCAACCAATCCCACTCCTCCCCCACCCCCAACCCCGCTTCCACGGCACCATTTCCTTCCTATCTGTTCTTAGCACTTGCAGAAATGTCTCTAGGCCAAGTACGATAGTTAATTTCACATTATTGTTGTTCATGGCCTGTAAGAATGTAATTGTATTTTCCCTTGTTCCCGCCCTTGCCTTGAAGCGCTTTGAAACACATTGTGTATAGGCGCTACATAAATAAACTAGCATATCATATCACCAAAAGCACCACCCTCTGCCACTGTAGCCAACACTCTCTTGTGTCTGTTTATTTCAGGAATGATGTTTTGTCGGGTGCATGGTTTTCTGGCCTTTCAGATACTCTGATTGTACAGTCCGACTTTGGTTGAGAAGATCCCACAGTGTCTACCAGAGGTGGGTGAGGCAGGCCAGGCTCTTTCTAGGAGCTTGGTGGCATACTGATTCACCTTGCTGGTTTGGAGTCCTGAACAGGGGTGCCGACTTGATTTTCATTATGGGGGCGAGTCGGCGAGATGTTTTATTGTGAACGTTCTTAACCCGATTGCTGCAAAGGTTAACACGATTTGCACCAAGATGTTGAGCACACCTTAAAATCCTTGGTTAAAACATGGGATTCTCTTGTAAGCAGAGCCGGACTGGGGCCTAAAATTGTCTCGGTCACCAACGAAAAAGTGGCCACAGTTGCAGATGGGCAATTCCTTTTGTGACAGACTGTTTAAGTAGTACCCAAGGGAGAGCTGTTTGATAAAATGTGATCGAAATTGTGAATTTTAGAGAATATTTATGCAGTAACACTGGTCAAAACTACTGGTCGCACGGTCAAGTAACATCAAACTGGCCCACATGGGCCAAAAAGTGGCCCAATTTGTCCCAAAAAACAGGCCCACGCTAGCATTTTGTGTTCTTGGTTCGGGCATTGACCTATTACCCTATAGGCCAGTCTGAGCCTGGTTGTAAGGTGTCTAAACGAGCATAGCATAAGGCTTTGCATTGCATTCAAGAGACCAATACAAACAATGAATGCATTTGTACTACAGTTTATTGAAATTACAACTATTACATGTAATCCTTTGATGCAAATGTGTTTTCACTTATAGTTCCTGTCTGATAAATTCATCCATAATGGTGTGTCCATGTCTAAACGTTGCAGTATATCACTATAACCATTTTAAATCAAGTAATGCTGACAACGCAAAATCTACCCAACAGAAGGGAGTGAGGTAGCCCAGAAGTCCTGCCTATTCAAGCCACGGCCTCACAGCTGAGATGGCAAACAATGAGGACGCATCAAATACCTGCATGAATCAGATCCATACATTGGGCCTCATTACAAGTGAGGCGGTAAGGGGATAACGACGCCGGTAAAGGTGCCGGCACCGTCAACCCCGTCCCGCCCGATTACGAGGTCCTCTCGCGGGACCCGGTCTGCACGTTTGGTTTCACCAGACGTGCAGAGCGTGCCCCGCGAGGGGAAGAGGGAGCAAACAACGGGCCGCATAATCGGGGCTTAAATGGGAATGGGGAAGGCCCGGGTCCGGGTTCCCAGAGGGAGGAATTACTGGGCCCTCTGAACTCGGAATGGCTCGGTAATTCCTCATTCTGGGAACCCAGACCCGATTTTGGCGGTGGCATGGCTACCGCCAAAATCGTAATGAGGCCCATTATATTTGAACCAGGAAACATGGTTTTGAAAGGGCCAGAGGTTTAGGAGCAGTGAATGCAAATGGAAACTGCAGGGTGAGCAGAAAACGTGTCTATTTTAAAATGATGTTTTGGAACCCCCTTACCTTCAGCAGAGAAAAACAGTCAAAAGTACTTGTGGATGCATATATTTATGATGGAGTCAAACGAATGCAGCAAAGGGGTTAATAGCTGCAGATTATCATGCAGAAGCAGCCAGCAGGGAGCTGAAACACTAAATGTCCACTGAAAATATATTAATCACTCTTTGACAGCAGGGTGCTAATGTAGAGGAAACAGGAGTACAAATGCAATGAGGTGATAAGGTTCCTGGAAACTGCAAGAGGTCTAAGGCAGGTGATGGCCTGAAGGTGCCAGAAAAGGTAGCCTGCAATGTGTGCGCTGCAAAGCACACATTTCATTTATGAATTAAAGGAGCATGTTGATGTGTCGTAACACTCCCAACATGGGGCAGCCCTCTGAAGCATAGGCTCATGTCAAATGAAAATGTTTTAAAGGTCCTGACGCTGTCCCTGGAGATCTGAAAATAACCTCTGGCTGTCAGTGTAACATTCGGGTGCTGGGGTGAACACCACAATGATTGGTTGGCGTTTCCTCACACCGTTATGAAGGCCTCAGAGAGTCCTTACACTTTAGAAGATCTGTGGTTCTGCTGCACCAATTGGAAGCTGGCAAATCTCTTCCTGGATCCTTGTTGCCTCTGCAGGGTATTGATAATTTTTCTGTTTTACACCTACATTGTTTCTCTGGGTTTATGTCTTCGCTTATCTACACCATCCCTGCAACCGCCCCTCTGCACTTGTATTCCCTTATCCCCATCTCACTCATTCCAACATCGCTCCATCCTCCCACCTCCTACCCTCTACCTACTCTCCCTCTATCTTTTCCCATGTGTCACTCCCTCTTCTTCGCCTACCTCCCTTTATTCTTCAAATGCTTCATTCCATTTGCTCCTTCCATCTCACACTCCCTCGGGGTCCCTCCCTTTCATCCCTCCACCTCTCTCTCTCTCTCCACACATTACACCCTGATGCCTATCTCATTCTTTCTTCCTTGCTCGCCCCTTCATGAACCCACTTATCCATGCTCTTTCTCTCCCTTTCCTTGGCTACCCTCATCTACTCTCCACATTTTTATCACTACCGCACTCCCTGCCTCTTTCTCTTCATGCCTTTACTTGCCTTCCGCCCTCCATGACCTTTTTCCACTCCTTTTCTCCATATTTTCCCTCTCTTTCATTCCTCTCTGCCAGTCACTTCGGCAGCTGGACCCTCTGGTTGCAAACAGCATCCCAGAGCAGGCGCATTATCATGCTGAGCTATCTTATTGGAGTTTAAATTAGTGGCCTCCAGTTTAAAATATCCAGAAACATGGGACGGCTGGAAAGTTTGGGGGCTGACTCCCTGCTTAAGAAAGGGAGATTGAGATAGCAGCAAAATCATTGGGGTCAGGTGAAAGAGGAAAAGAAAAAGAGAAGACTGGCAGATGAGATGGATGGGGAAAAGGATAGAAAAAGAGAAAGTCAGGGGTGATAGAATGGAAATAAAATAAAATGATAAAAGCCAAAGCAAGAAAAATTAAATAAATCAAAGAAAAAAAACAGAAACCGCAAAAGGAGAACAACAAGCATGGCATGCCCAATTGCTTTGGCTTGTCCCCACAATCAAGGCTAAGGTCATGATGAGGCGTCCTTTCCAATTTGAAGTTAGCAGTACTGGCTAATTTTGCAAGATGCAGGGGCGCCAAGTACGCAGAGGCTCCTGGGGCCGAGCCCCCGCTGGCAGAATGAAGTCGGGGCTCAGCCCTCCCACTCCCCCTGAGCAAGAGCCTCTGTCCCTGCATTTATAAATATCATTTTGGGTTGGGTGTACCTCTACATCTGTGCACCCCTCTTGCATTGCATCTGCGGAGGGAGGGGGCAGGGAGAGGGGAAATGAGACTGTTTGCATGTCTCTGAGTGTGCATGTGGTTAGGGTGAATGCTATGGGCGGGGAACGGAGGCATTGAGGGAGGGAACTCCCCTGAATTATAAGGAAGGAAACAGCGTGGTGGGGGGGATGTGGGGTTGGGTGGGATCACCTTCTTGGGAGGTTGGCGAGGGGCAGTAGAATGTGATAATTCAGCATTTTGAAGACCACACAAATCGGCCGAAATAAAATCGGTCTTTTTTGTATTTGTTCTTCAAAATGCAGAATTATCACATAGAACTCAGTATGAATCTATGCATCACTTTTAATGGCACTTCTCAATAGGGCTGCTATACTTCAATAGGAAATGACCAACACTACCCTGCAAGGAATTGCATACTCTTGATGCCACCGAAGCAGCACTTCCACCCACCACAGTTGCTTTATTTTTAATGGCACAGTGCGTGTACTTATCAGCCACTCTGCTTTACATTTAAACAGACCGAATTGTCATTTTGTTAGCAGGACTGCAACACTATACCATTGTGTTCTGTATGTTGAGTACTTCTTAACCACGAATGTGGATTGATGGCACTCTCCCAGTGTCTAAATAGTAGATCTGGCTACATTCAATTGGCAACAGGCATGCGCCAAGCTGTCTGCTGTCCATAAACTGCCACTCAGGATGTTGGAAGCCGTCATGGGGCAAGAGATAGAAGGCTTGTGCCTGTAAGATATCAGAATATATAATTGTCTTCCCAGATGGGAGACTCACTCCATTAATATACATGGGGTCACTGAGATGACCAAGAGTGAAACTGTACATTCAGTTGTGAGATTACCAGCAACAGGTGATACTATCCAAGGAGTGAGGTGCCCACTCAATATATCACACTGTTTAAATGTGAGACCCATCCTGAATGCTTGCCCAAAGAGCCTTGGCCTGAAGTTCACACTGAAGAAGTGAGCATGTGATCCGGGTTCTGCAGCCCACAAACACGCAGGGAATTCCCATGCTCCCACTTGCGAGATTTACCAAATTAGTGAGATTGTGCTCCAAGGTAGGACGCACACGCACAGTCTTTGCTCTGAGGTTTGACACACTCACAGGATGGGATGGCATTTCGTACTCCCATCCTACTTTTGTTGCTCTGCCTTTTGAGGGCTACTACAACCTGGATTATAGAGGGGTGGCGTAGGGGTAGAGATGGCCTACTGGAATGCAACTGGAAGGCTGAAACCTCCTTCTTACTTGACTTTAGTATATGCAGTACAAGTTAGCCAAAGTTTCCATTGTTCTGCGCCCCACCCCCTTGCAACAAGTTGGCGACTACTGCAAATGTGGTCATATAACTGCCGGTGATGTCACTTCCTACATTTGGGCACCCCCCGGGAAATTCATAAGTCGGCTCCCCTGGCAAGATGCATGTTAACACCTCACAAAGCCGGAGTACAGCAGGAGAGGTAAAAGAGAAATATATTGGATCATTTCTGCATTTTGCTTTTTACATACATCGAATTACCCCTTTCCCAATAAATTGGGTTCAGCACCTACACGGCAGTACCCATTGCTTTGGACATAACGGGGCTTAGGGCACCGTGTTGCCCATACAACATACTCGCCCACACCAAGATGGCCGGCGTTCGCCTAGGGACGCATCGCGCATGCGCGGGCTTCCCTAGGCAACGCCATCAACAGTACGGGGTCAGATCGAGTAGCGATCGGGACCCTGTCTCTTGGACGGCACTGCATAGGTAAGCAGAATTTTACATGGAACTTGCGGCACACATTAAGCAGCTGTCCCTTATAGGCATTTGTTTTAACTCCCCGCAGATTTTTGACATATTGGCTTGTGACATAGTCACCTTTATTGGATAGTTGTTAATTCGACTCAGACCCAACACATGTAACTTACTCGCTCATCTCCCCTCCTACAGGGTACTCAGTTCAACTATCTCTGCAGACACAATTTTTCCCTCACTACCGACCATTTTCTTCATCTCACAAGTTTTCTGATGATAGCATGGCATACCAATTGAACAGTATACCTTGTAATTTTATGTACCCGCAGGTCCAGGGTGATGTATGGAGAGTTACTAAAAGATGGCAATGAGGTTAGTTCTTACTTTAGTTCGCTCCTCTTCCCATGTTAGGAGTACCACAGTGAGCCCTACACTGACATTTTTTTTGCATTGTCTTGTAGATACATTGTCGAAATATGTTGCATCACGCCTAGGAAGTACCCCAAGGTCCTGAAGAAGGATTTTGTTGTTATGCTAAACTCGTTGGCAATCTTGTATCATCACTGGAGTATATTAGGAGATACATACTTATGTGATTTAATTATTCATGTACAAGTGTCTTGTAAACACGGAATTGTATATAGATGTGTAACACAATCATTTGATCTGTTTAACCTATGAGATGTGAAGGAACATATTATATTTTGCCTTCTGTAAACTAATTTTGATATACATTGCGGCACTATACTTTATTATATCTATTTTATGGAACACAGATCTATGTGTGGTATTTGTTTATTGTGCACACAGACACATGTATACAACTGTGAAACACTGTGATACCTAGGTAGAGACATATGTAATCTTAGATCTTTTTTCATTCTTGCTGTGAAATTCTTGGGTAAAGGATTCACATTGTTAAATAGACTTTTGACCTTTAAACACACCTACACTATTGACGACATACCTTATCACATTACTTGAAAATGTACTCAAACGATTGGGGTGTTTACCCCTCAGGAGTGCACCAAGGGGCGCCAGTTGACAGCAACTGGCTTATAGTTATTTATCCATAGAATGGATGCCATGGGTCCCAAAGTCTTAATGAAGAATTCTCTCTCTTGCCCTTTCTATGAACTTATTTTCGACTCATGTGAATGTGAATTGAGCATAGATGGTATATTATCTGACCACTACCTGACCTGAACTCATGTAACTGACATAACGTAGGGGCACGTTGGTATGCCCAATGTTTGTACTATTGTATTCATACTGTTCCGAGATGTGGAAATAATCTCCATGATGATGCAAGCGGGATCCCGATGTAACATGCCCCACTTTATCATCTGGGTGATGGTTTAACTTAACACTACTGTTCACTCCACCATATCCCACTAGAGAGAGATTTGATAGATAATTCACTACACTGATTTTAAACTAACATCTGCAGGGATGTTGTAGTCAATTTATGAACCATAGATGTATCTACATCCTTTATCTATTACTCATTGTGTATTATCATCCCGGTGATGCAATGACGCCCTGTCGTCATATGCCCGTTACACATAACAATAAGGGGCCCTTTTGGAAGCATAAAAGTTTGAAGACGGACATCACGTTTGTTTATCTATAGCACGGTGACGTAACGATGCTCTTACGTCAGACCCCTGTGACGCTTTACATTAAGTGGCCATTTTGGAGCATTCCTGCTCCAAGAATTGACACGATCGAGAACACAGCGGGTAAGGTTATATGCTACCTAATATAAGCAAGCATGGTTAAGGACTAGATAGTTCCATAGCCTAACTACCTCATAAATATTCTCGCAGATACACTATCACTAATAGAGGGGTACCCATTTAGTTGACGTTCTCACCGCAATATTGATGGGACATATGACCATAAAGACAGCTGCATTTGTCACCCGCAGCTACAGAGAGTTGGTCTCCAATAAGATACCAGGTAATTAATAATATTTCTTATTGAAACTGCGTGAACATAGAGAGGTGTAAGCCTTTCACTTACAGCTATTTTTGAATATCCTTACCAGGTTATAGATTCCACTCTTGGATAATTCTACCGTCTAGAGCGTACCTCCAACCTTAAGGAGAGCTACTTTCGACAGGGCCACAGAGAAGTGGTCTTCAATAAGAGACCAGGTAATTATCCATCCGTACTATAGAAATTGCACGAGTATAGAGAGGTGCATGCCGCTTACTTACGGATATTTTTTGATCATTCTTATTAGGTTTCATTTCGAACTTTGGATATTCATACCGTTTGGATGTACACAACGGACCATACTTTCTCCTCACATAGACCCATCCAATTCAATCAGGTAATTAAAGGGGGCAACCCTCCACAATGATTGTGCTTTATTGAAACTGTTGAAACATGACAAATGTATAACAGATAAGATTTACTGATGCATATTTTTGTACTCATTCCTTAGATATCAAATAGAAAGTGAAGAAATATTGGTCACAAGAGATACTTTCTCTTGAGGAAGGGCTTAGCCCAAAACGCGTCGAGCTCTAAATTGTATATAATTATATTTTGTGTTTTTTTATTTGTTGTGGATAACAAATATATAAATTCAATATTGAACATTGACTGTCTTGAGAATTGAAATGTATTGATAATCACCCTGTGATAGAAACCCCCCAGAATATGGGACACTATAGATTTAGAACTCAACTACGAAATATTTTACTTTTATCAGTATAAACGGTGTGCAGGGCCCGGGAGTGTCCATTACCGAAGGACACTAGATCTGTTCACAGCAGGAGAGGTGCCAGAAGCCCCGTCTTGCTGAGTGAGCATGAAGACAGTCAGTGTACATGCATTTTGAGACTGCCTTTGCTCAATCCGTTTTTGGTTGCACTTGCAAAGATCCTGCTAGCAAATGCTTACAAAATTTCCATTGGGCAAAATGACACTACAGCCCCCGTTTTCAAGGAGAACGGGGGCCAGTACGCACTTCCCCCTCCTCCCCCTTGTACTCGGCACCTATGGTCCCATTTATTTATTTATTTGCATTTGTGTAGCACACTTGCAGCCCGGGAGCATCGAGGCGCTGTTACAAGAATTTGTTGGACTTTTGATTCAGAGGTTCGACAGGTGACCAGAGGTCTCTTAATTACACAGATACAAGTATAGTTACATAAAGATGCATGATATGCGTTTTACAGTTACAGACTGATATCATGTACATTTCATACAAAAAGCTTGGTTTTAATGGCTTTGCGGAAAGCTTGGTGGGACTCAATCATTCTTGTATGAGGTGGCAGTGCATTCCAGTGGGTGGCAGCCTGGGTGGGAAAACTGGAGCCACCGGTGCGCACCTTGCGCATTTTAGGCGTGACAATCATGTTGGAGGAGCACTTCCTTAAGGGTCTTATGGCAGTATGCCTGGTGATTCTTTGGGTCAGGTAAGGTGGAGCAAGTTCATGGATACATTTGTGGGTGAGGGCGAGTGTTTTAAAGACAATTCGCTCTTTGACCAGGAGCCAGTGGGCCTATCTTCTACCTTGAGAGATGTGGTATTTTCTCACGGTACCTGTGGCCGCCCTTAGTGCGTTATTTTGGACTAGCTGGAGTTTGGCAATGTTTTTATTGGATGTCCCAGCGAGTAGGGTATTACAGTAGTCCAGCCTTGATCCAATTATTGCCCTGGCAATGGTGAGGCAGTTCTGGCGTGACAGGAAGGGTCTGGCCGCGTTGAGGACTTTGGAATAGTAGGCTGAGGAGGAGGCGATGGCATTGACCTGTCTATCCATGGACAGATCAGAGTCCAGGTAGACTCCAAGAATCTTCACGTTGTTGGAGACCTTGATGGGAATATTGTCAATAGTGAAAGAAGCATACTGTTCACCGAGGTTACCCAGGGTAGAGGGTGACCCTATGAGAAGGAGTTCGGTTTTTTCACTGTTGAGGCACAGCCAGTTATCTGCCATCTAGGATTGGATAGTGGAGTAAATGGTGGTGAGTGTTTTAGTATCCTCTAGGTAGTCACCCGTGAGAGGGATGAGTACCTGTGTGTCATCCACATTGTTGGTATACGAGATGGACAGGGAGTCAAGGATGCTGAACAGATGCCTCGTAAAGAGGTTGCAGAGCATGGGCGCGATACACGAGCCCTGTGGAACACCGCAAGTGATGTGGCTAGGGGTGGCACATGCTGAGTCAGAAAAGACTTTCATGGCCGTCTCATGGAGAAATGATGCAATCCATTCACATGCTTTGGGGGAGAAGTTAGCTTGGGTGGCTAGATGGTGGCACAGGGTGTTGTGTCCCACAAGGTCAAAGGCAGCGGATAGATCCAGGAGCAGAAGGAGAGCAGGTTTAGCTGCCTCTCTTAGATCATCCATTTGGTTCTTTAAGTCCAGGAGAGCCATTTTGGTACCATGTCGTGGGCTGAAGCCAGGTTGCCACAGGCAGAGGAGATGGTTTTCTTCCAGGAACTTTTGAACTTGCAGGTAGGCTGCTTTGTTCAAAATTTTAAGTAAGAAAGGTACAGTGGTGATGGGCCTATAGTTCCCCGGGACCGTTGGGTTCATGGAGGGTTTTTTGAGGAGTGGGCGTACCCATGCCTCCTTAAATCCAGTTGGAACGTGGCCCGACTGGAAGTATGAGTTGATAAATGCTGTTAGGAAGCGAGCTAGGATATGTGCCGAGTCTTTGATAAATTTTGCTGGAGAGGCATCTCCCTTACAGTTAGAGAGTTTGATGGATTTGACCAGGGCGATGGCCTCCAACTCAGTAATATCTTTGAAGTCAAATAGTGGGGAGGAGTTGGTCTTGGTGGGCTTAGTGGGTTTACTGTGCAGGTTAGCTAGGAGGCGGGAGAGGGCTTTTTGATGGCCACAAATTTTGGTTTGAAGAGAGTTTAGCTTGTCTAGCATGGCAGATTGAATACTATTGCACCAATTATCATCTTTGATGAGAGAAGGAGGAGGAGAGGATGGTTTTTCCAATTCCCTAAAGATGGTGAAGATTTCTTTGGACCCAGATTTGGCATCATATATCCTGGCGTTGAAGGAAGCAGCTTTGGCTAGGGTGATGTTGGTTTTGTAAGATTTGGAAACGGCTTTGAATGCATTTTTGGTGGCTTCACATGAGTTGGCTTTCCATGTGGAAAGGGCAATCCTCTTCTGAGCGCGTTGGTCAAGGAGTTCTTTGGAGGATCAGGAGTTTGAATGTTTGGCTTTTTTGAGGGTCAGTGGCGCAATGGCGTCAACTGCTTGGGTGACGATATCTTTGAACGTGTTAGCTAAGGTTTCTGGGTTGTTGGAGAATGGGGCCTCCAGGGCCGGGTTGAAAAGTAAGGTGCTATGTTCTCAACTGTCAGTTGACGTTAACTCCTGGCGAAGGTTGCTGGGCACGGGGAGGGAGGTATAAGGGGCCCTCCTTTAGGGTTGAGGTTGAATTGAATGTAATGGTGGTCAGACCATGGGATGGGAGTGTTGGCGGTGATTTGTATGGAGCAGTTATGGTGATTGATCCAGTCGTTTGTGCGCCCTTTGAGGTGGGTAGGGTCAGAGATAGATTGCGAGAAGCCCGGGTGGATAGAGCTTTCTTGAGGGATTTGGCATGGGAGTCCTTAGGGTCATTGAGCCCTAGGTTGAGATCGCCCGAGAGTATGACCTGGGACATCTTTTTGATGTTGTCGGACAGTGAGAGGATAAGGGTGTCATGGAAGTCAGTGCAGGATCCAGGAGGTCTGTATCCAATGTGCATGGTTATGGTGCAGTTATGGGAAAAATTCGTTTTTAATGGGAGGTAGTCACTATTGTGGTCAAGTTGCTCTGCCACCTCTCTGATGGCAAGGATTTCCCTGGCAATGAGGACCACGCCCCCACCTCTCTGGGAGGTGCGGTCTTTTCTAAAGATAGAGTACCCAGATGGAATGGCAAGAAATAGTGCCGGGCCTGAGCTTTTGTTGAGCCAGGTTTCTGTACTAATTAAGAGGTCAAGGTTGTCCTTAATGATAAGGTCGTTGATGTCAAGGGCGTGGGCAGGTACAGAGCGAGCGTTGAGCAGGGCACAGCTGAGCGTGTGAACCATTGGAAGTGTACAGGTGGGTGGCCTGGTGGGCGTGGTGGGTGGCTCAGGCATGGAGATATTATTACAGTTGGATGGTGCAGTTATGGGCGTTTAAGGGGGCACAGGCATAGCGGGCAATGTAGATTCAGCATTGGTCATGGGGGCAGCAATCACAGCATTTGGCATGGGGGCATCACTAGATATAGGCATAGAAGGCAGTACAGAATCAACTTTGGTCATGGGGCAACAATCACAGCATTTGGCATGGGGACATCACTAGGCATAGGCATAGAAGGCAGTGCAGAATCAACTTTGGTCATGGGGGCAACAACCACAGCATTTGGCATGGGGGCATCACTAGGTATAGGCATAGATGGTAGTGCAGAGTCAGTGTTGGTCTTGGGCATTTCGATTGTCAAGGGTGTAGGAGCAGGGTTGGTGTTGAAGATGTTGACAAAGTGAGGAGGATTGGCTTCAGTGCCTTAGGGGAAGCAGGCATGGGGAGCACAGTAATGCCAGCAAGGTAGGTCATAGTGGTGTTGCGCCTGCATGAGGGTGACGGACATCTGAGGCCTACCCTCATGTTGCAGTCTGCCGGACTTGGAGTGTAAGTGATGGAGGTAGTGGGGTGGGAGCTTGACCAGAGTCGTGCGTTCCTAAGGCTGCAAGGGGATGGGCGCATGGTAGCGACATGGGCCTTCCTCAAGGAGGGATAGGAATGGCGGGCACTGAGGCAAGTGGCCTTACCTTGTTTTGAACAGCATACTGGCGCCTTGCACGCCGTCGAGCAGCAGAGAGCTGCAGAGAGTGAAGAAGGCCTTATCCAGAGGCCTTCGCCACTGAGCGGCTTTGCCTGCCGGTCGGCCTCCTCTCCCTTTAAAGCAGGAGAGGAGGGGCTGGCAGGGGCGGGAGCCCAATCAGCTGTTAGCTGCACAGCTGAGCCGCTACTGGTGTAGCGGGAGGGGCAACGCTTCTCCTGGTCGCTTAGTGATGATCGGGCTGCGTGGGCCGTGTGCATAGTGATGGCGGCAGGGGGCTCGATCCTTTTTGTGCTTTCCTGGCGTCGCTGGTGGTTCGGTGCAAGCTCTCGCCGCGGAGCTGCAGAGAGTGACGAAGGCCTTATCCAGAGGCCTTCGCCATTGAGCGGCATCCTGAACCTACCACCCAAGCCCATCTTACTACCATTACTTGCCGAATCACTGCTTTTTCGTACCTTTGGGACTCTGCTCATAGTGTCTCGCCCTTGGTCTGGCTGTTGGCAAACCTCCTTAGTGGCTCACTATGTGCTTGTACCTCCTTGTGTACACTATTTGCATTGCATCAAGGATAAAACAAGCATTTTAAGTGTTATTATGTGAATATACAGGTTTACATTGTCGAAGACAATTCGGAAGTTTTTTTATTTTTTTATTTGGCATGGCATTTTTAATGGCAAACCAGCAAGAGTCTGTTCTTTGAAGGGGATATTGGCATTATGCACAAAGCAATTCTGGCATTATGCACAAAGCAACACTGGCATTATGCGCAAAGCAAACATGTGTATGTTCTTATATGAGAATACGGGCATATAGTGTGTAGCATGGATAGAAATGTATCGGCACAGCTATTGTGAACATGTTTTTTATACTGGCATACATTGTGTGGGAGAAGGCATTGCTCTTGGTTTAGTTTAGTTTATTTATATAGCACGGCAAAACCCTCAGGTAACTGGGCTCATTGGGCTTGAAGTAAAACATAGGTTACAGAAGGTTGCACACGCGAGATGCATATAAGGGCAATACAATGGGTAGCATAAGGACCAGGTTACAATGTGGTCCATGTCGTGATACAGACTGAAGGTTACAATGGATGTACAGAATTCAGTATACATGCAGGTATCATATTCTTACTGATTAGTGAGCCAAGTTTTCACCATAGCTCTGAATGACCAGAATGACTCCTCAGACCCGATTGTCGTGGGGAGTGTATTCCAACACTTCGCTGCTAGCACTGGGAATCTAGATTCCCCCAGCTGTTCTCCGACTGAATTTGGGAATGTTCAGTTGGTAATTGTAAGCTGTTCTGGTGGGTCGAGAGGTGCTATGCCTGGAGAATTTGTCTGATAAGTACCTGGGGGCAGTCAGTGAAAGGCATTTGTGTGTGATGACAAGCGATCTTAGTTTAATTGTGTCCCGGATGGGGAGCCAGTGGACTTCCTCGCTGATGGTAGAAATGTGGGACTTACGCGGGAGGTTAAGGGCGCATCTAAGGGCATTGTTCTGTAAGACCTGGAGTCTGCTCAAATTGCTGTTGGTGGTGCCCAAGAAAAGTGTATTGCAATAGTCTAGTCTGGATAATATCAGAGCTCTGGACAATGTGAGGCAGCTTGTGGTTGAGAGAAATGGTCTGCAGGCATTAATGAGTTTATTCGTATAGGCCGTAGATGATCTCATCTGGTGGCATTTATTTGTTTTTTGAGCGATAGTGTGGAGTCAAGATACACGCCCAACGTTTTGACTACTTTTGAGACTTTTATGATATTACCGTCAATAGTGAATGATTGGCACCTAGTGTCCAGTTTGTTGAGGCGGGCCTGGGAACCTACGTTGAGCAGTTCCGTCTTGTCATCGTTCAAGCAGAGGCTGTGGGTGGCCATCCATGCTTGAATTTCAAGGTAGATTTCATTAAGTTGATTATTTTTTGGTTTTTATCAAGCCTTTCACCATTAAAACATTACAATATACATGTTTTAATAAATCAGGATTAAGGGTAGGATACAAGGGCATTACGTTGATAGCTATATACTTTTATTAGCATACAATGGGTTTTAAAAATCTCTCTCTCTCTCTCTCTCTCTCTCTCGGGCACTGTTGTGCGCAACGAAAATGGCTGCCTGAATCTAGAGCTCCGACCCGGCTGTTATCCGTATTAAAATTATCCTGATACGGAGCACCCCGCTAAACTAAAATCCTGAGCAAACCGGTTAAGGCTGTGGGAACTTACGGGGAGGAGGAGGCACGAGCCGAGTCTCAGTACCGTTAGACACCAGGGCTGAGCCGGTGACGCTCCATCTGGCTGACCATAGAGAATGGGAAGCCTAACGTAGCGAGTCACCAAGGCCCGAACACAACCCCTCGGATGCGGAGAAAGCCATCTGAGAGCAGCTAAACACCGCGCCACTCCTGTAGAGGACGGCGCGGCAGCCGGATTCGGACGAGAGAGGAGGCGTTGGAAAAAAAATTCCGATACACAAGTAAACAGCGACTGGGCTTCCCGGACTGGTGCCGCCGCATGGGTGGCTGAGGAGGGACCCAGAGCCGCACCGGTGACAGCACCATCCAACCCTTGCTGTGCTGCAACCAGCAGTAGGAGGTGGGGCGGAGTCGCCGACGCGGTGGGAACTTTAAGCTCGCGCCCATCACTAGGCTGACTGCCTTCCTTTGTTTGGGGCCTAGCGGGGCGGCAGAACACACGGGGGGCCCCACATGCCCCCGACCATCTCGGCCGCATGCGGCTCGAGCAGCAAGTGCAAAATAAGTGAACGCAGCGTTGGAGGGGTGGCCCACACACTGGTGGGTGCAGAAGAAGCTACGCATCGGTGGGGTACCGCTGTATGACAAGCGGCGGACTGGGTGCGCAATATAGCGAAAAAGGCTAATTGGAGCAGCGTTTGTGTCCTTCATCTCAAAGAGATAGTTCAAATATTGGAAAGCATGTAAGCACTAGAAACTGTGCGAACAATTACCATAGTACATGGGAGAGCACAACCCACCCGTAAACAAGCGGCAAGAGCAAGCGCTAATGCCGGTCCTGAATCCCCTGGACAAAGTACTAAAGACGAGGGGAAAAGACTGCGAAAACAAAGATCCCACCCTTGGAGGCACGCGAAATCCGTACACAGCACAAATAAACACCGAACTACAGCAAAAGGACTAACGGAAACCACTCTGGTGAACTTTGGCTTGAAGGGAACGTCAAGATATTTGAAAACTGGTGAAAACTAGAAACGGTGCAAGCAGACAACATAATATGTGGGAGAACACAACCCACTTGTAGCAGGGCACGAGAAATCCGAACGCAGTGCAAATAAACACCCCATTATGTGGGAAAGCACAACCCAAACGTTCACAAACAGAAGAAGCTAGCGCTAACTTGGGAGTTGGACTACCTGAGCAAAAACACAACACGACAGACGAAGTAAGAACCTAAACTGCCCAAAACAACTGATTGAATCAGAGAAAACACCTTTATAATACTGAAGCACAGGAAGCTGGCAAACCCACACTTACAAGCCAGAGAGACTGATCTTGCACAGGTGGGGTGGATAGAGGGATAAACGGTGACGGCGATCAGTGATAATACACTTGTCGGCTGCGAGGAAACAACCCCTCTACGGACACAAGACACGTTCAAGAAGTGCACAGCACGACTCTTTCTGAAACGAGACACCTCTTCACAACCAAGGGGTGCCTACCGAAAAATCCCAAAATAGCCTTGAGAGGAGCGCTCACCCTGTGAATCAACGGTCAGAAACTCAATAAACAGCCACCATACTTCACAAGCATGACTGGTGGGAAAATACCCGAAAACTCACTGGAGAATCTAGATCCGTAAATTGAGAGGAATCGTATAGGTGGTACACGAACACACAAAAAGATGTCAAAAGGGGCAGGGGCCAGGAAGAAAGGTCCAATGGACTCATTTACCAATAGCCAAACAGCAGACTGGGGGTCGGGACACCGACTACATCTAACACCCGGAATGAGGCGGAAACCGAAGACAGAGTCGACAGGCTGACCACCATAGTTCAAAATGGATTCCTCGCGATAAACGTCAAGCTAGATGATATAGTTTCCACTATCAGGTCACTAAAGGCAAGGGTAGACAAAGAGAACTCGAGAATTACGGAAGTGGAAGGTAGAATCAGCACCAACGAAGACACCATTGCTAACCACGACCGAGATATCGCACAACTGAAAAATGATTTAATTAAAATACAAACTAAGTGCGAGGACCTGCAATCGTGATCTAGGAGAAATAACATAAGGATTGTCAGCTTTTCTGAAAAATTTGGTAAAGGAGCAATGGAACAACAAGTTGAATCCCTCCTGCAGACTCTCTTCGGAACCGAGGCCTTCTCTGAACACTTCCTTGTGGAAAGAGCACAACGCACGCTGGCCCGATGCCGAAACTCGGGGCTCCACCCCGCACGATCAAATCACGCCTCCTCAATTACAGGGACAGAGATGCGATACTCAGGAAGGCTAGGGAACAAGGCACACTGCAATACGAGGAGAACCGCAACCACATATACCCAGACTTTGCAGCAGGAGTTCAGGCCAACAGACGATCATATGAACCAGTAAAGAGGCTGCTAAGAGCACGGCAATTCCAATATGCATTGATATTTCCAGCTAAAATGAGAACCCAACACGGGGGGAGAGCACACTTCTTTGAAACTCCAGCAGCAGCCATGGCCTATGTGGAGGCTCACATACCCCTAACCCCTGAAGGCCGCAGACCGGATCAAAACGGCAGACCTCCCCCTGTGGCAGACTAGCACGGTGCAGATACTTGAATGAACTGCGCAAATACCCTTCACAATGATTGAATTGAAAGAAATAGACGTATGTGGGGGGTACGGCATGTGAACAAGAATGCTGGGCTGTGAGCCTGGAGCCGGCGGCCATGTGGCGACAACATGGCAACCTCAGGAGATATCCAAGAGTTTGTAAGGCACAATGATCAAGTTGGGGCAGATGATGGGGGTGGCGGGCGGGATGGGTGGAGAAGGGGAGGACTGTTCATGAACTGTTAAAAAGTTGCAAATGTTTTCCCAATAATGGTCTTCCAGATAATTGCGCTATGCATACTAAACGGTACCTTCACAAGAACATAACACTGAATAGATACAAAGATGAGTAATTCCAGCAGGAGGAATGGATTGAAGATTAAACTATCATGGAATGTTATAGGCCTAAACAATCCATCAAAGACCAGAAAAGTTGGGGCATATGTGAACAGACACTCCCCCCATGTAGTGATGCTACAAGAAATGCATACACAAGGACCTAACAACGCGAACATACTTGCCTCTTGGGGCAAGCAGAGATACCACACAGAATACTCCACCCAGGACAGAGGAGTCATAACAATCCTACACCCGTCACTGGGATTCCAGACCAAAGAGCACAGAACCGTAATGATATGGGGAGAGAAGGCAGAAAAATCAGTTGCACTAGTCAACACATACGGTCCAAACATAGATGACCCAGACTTTTACCTCAACATATTGGAACTACTGGCAACACTGGACACCTCTAGCATCATATGGGGTGGGGACTTCAATCTGGTCCTAGACTTAGAATTAGATAGATCCTCTAAAGTCAGAAGGATGCAAACCAAGGCATCCATTGCGCTGGGTCAGATCATGCTACAATTGATTGCGAGATGCATGGAGGGCATTGCATCCATGCACGTAAGAATATACATACTACTCAAGTGTACACGATTCGGAGTCGCGGATCGATTACTGGCTCCTGTCTGAGGATGTGTTGCACGGACTTGAGAACTGCGAGATACATCCTTGTACACTGTCAGACCATTCCCCGGCATCCCTAGCCCTAGTATTCAGGAATGCTCCAAAACCACAAAATAAATGGAGAATGCCTGCAAACATATTTAAAGATCCTAAAGTGGCTGAATCCCTGCACATAGAAGTTGAAGAATTCTTTAACAACAATATGGGGACGGTAGATAAATACTCGACACTCTGGGAGACGTTCAAGGCCTGGGTGAGGGGGGCATTGATTTCCAAAACTACGGGACTGCTGAGGTCAGTGAGACGCGAGCTATCCGAAACGGAGACAACTCTGAAATCTGGAAAATTCCTATAGTGAAACCCGAAATACAGACACCCTGGCGGAGATAAACTCCTCAAGGACTTTGACAGGCTGGCCACGAGGGAAGTACAATACATAGCAGCCCCAACCCGAGCGCATAGGTATGGCGAAGGTAATAAGGCGGGAAGGTCCCTGGCCAACCTTATCAGAACTGATCGCCAATATACCCCAATCACGAGTATCCAAGACGGGGAGGGCGAGGTGGTAACGGGGGGACGGGCCATAAACCAAGAATCCTCGAAGTTCTATCAATATTGATATTCAAATAATGATAAGAAATCAATACCACAAATACAAACATACTTAAATGGCGTGGATTTCCCAACTCTCCCGTTAGAAGCTAAAATGTCCCTTGGAAACACGATTACTGAGGAAGAAATCACAGAGGCGATAGAAGCATTAAGTTCAGGGAAGGCCCCGGGATCTGATGGGTTGGGGGTTGAATTATACAAAGAATTCGGAAAAGAGCTGGCCCCAATCATGTTGAAGGTATGGGAGGAGGCACTGGAACTAAAGGAACTCCCTGACTCAATGAGAGAAGCGATAATAACAGTGTTACCAAAACCCTGCCGCCCTCCACAGGACATGTCATCGTATAGGCCATTGTCACTCATAAATGTAGACGCCAAGGTGTTTGCCAAGGTATTGGCGAACAGGTTATTACCAAATATGCCAACACTGATCCATCCCGATCAGAATGGATTCATCCCCACAAGATCCACAGCTCTGAATTTACGCAGGCTGTTTGAAATAATGGTGCAAATAAACCCAGAAGCACAGGCAGTGGCGGTATCCATAGACGCCGAGAAGGCATTTGATTCGGTGTCTTGGGTGCTCAGAAAGTTTGGAATGGGCCCCAACTTTGTCAAATATGTTAAGTTGCTTTATACAAAGACAGGGGCAAGAGTGCTCACGAACAACACAATATCTGGCCTATTTGCGCTGGGCAGGGGTACCAGACAAAGCTGCCCATTCTCGCCAATACTGTTCGCACTAACCATTGAACCCATGACTATAATGGTCAGACTAAAGCATGGAGACAGGGGGATACGAATATCAGGTCCACCCCAGTCAATTTCGCTGTATGCGGATGATACTTTGTTGTATGTCCGGGACCCTGAAACGAATTTAGCACCCCTAATGCAAGACATACATAAATTTGCCGACTACTCAGGATACAAAATAAATAACGAAAAATCAGAAATCCTCCCGAACGACACCACACACCATACGCCCAACGACAACGGAGAATCTCAAATGGGCAACCGGACATATACGATACCTAGGTATAATGATATCCCGAGATAGGCAGACACTGTATACAGAGAACTATGAACAAATTATACAGGTGCTCAATGCAAAGTTCCAAACATGGCTAAGCTGCCTATATCCCTGAATGGCCGGGTCGCCATCCGCAAGATGGTGGTTCTCCCCAAATTGCTCTACTTGTTTGTAAACATACCAATATGGCCGGGTAAAACCTTTTTTGAAAAAATAAGAGCAATAGCGGTGGCGTTTATGTGGGACGGGAAGACCCCCCAGAATGAAATTGGAAAAGTTGACCGAACCTTATAGCACAGGGGGGATGGCGGCACCAGATTTCGAATTATACTACTTGGTGGCGCAAGCGCAATTTGCAAAACACTGGTATGACCTGGAAGACCGCTCAACCCATATATGGCTTGAGAAATTTGCTGCATCTCCCATAGACCTCTGTTCCATTATATTCAACCTTCAATACAAAGATTCCTGTCCCTATGACCCAGTGGGAACCACGGTACGCGCATGGACCACACTGTATAAAAAGGTGAAGATAGAAACACCATATGACCCAGATGTCCCACTGTGGAAATAACCCGGTATACCGCCCACGCTTGATAAAACAATACAGAGGCACTGGGACCCAAATAAAGAAGTTTGAATGCGTGACATGTTCCCGAATGGGAAATTTGTGACCAGAGAGGAATTTGGAGGTACGGTTGGGTGGGGTCCACTTAAAACCCTTCAGTATCACAGGATGAAATCAGCATTTAACACACGTTGGCCACTCTTTCCGGATGAGCCACCCTCACACCCGTGCATACAGGCGACTACGTCAGGTACGGGACTGGGAGTCTCTAAACTATACTCACTAGTACAAACACACATCCCTACAATAAACAATGTCAAAGCTAAATGGGAGGAGGACCTAAATACAAGTATTACAGAGGAAAAATTGACCAAATACTGCATGCTCACAAAATCAGTGTCATTGTACGCAGGCCTTCGGCTGGTTCAGTTCAAGGTCCTAAATAGGCTCCACTATACCCCAGAAGATGGCCAAATTTTCAACGGGACACTCGGGGGAATGCTCTAAATGCAAAACAGCCCAGGCAGGGTCCTATCACATGTATTGGGAATGCCCTCTAGTAACTACATTTTGGAAAGAGGTGGCGGAAACATTAGAAGAGATAACACAGATCCCAGCGACCCTATCTCCGCAAAAATACCTATTCGGGGACATTGGTAAACAGGCCTAAACAACCAGGAGATTGTTCAATGTCTCCTGTACAGAAGCCAAAGGATGTATATCGAAATGTTGGACTAACTCTTTTCCGCCTAAGATTGAGCATTTTCTCCGTCATCTGACCTACGTAAATGAATGCGAGGGACAATATACACTCACAGTAGCATCAAGCAACCACCCAAAAGACATTTGGGCCCCGTTCCAGATATACCTGTGAGAAATGGCCTCGGATGAGGACACCTCCACGTGATGGAAATGTAATTGATGAATTATGTATCTAACAATGTGAGTAATGTATGTATTGTGATATGCAGTGTGCAATAAATTGAATCTGTGTGGACCATCAATAAAAAAAAAGAGTTTTAAAAAAAGACCTCTCTCTCGCTATCAGAGTTCTCCGTCCTGTGTCCGAAATCCTATCCTGACCCTTAGATCTCAAACCTATGAAAACATGAAAAAAAGGGGTATAGTTTCTCAAGTGAGCAATTGTGGTTCTATCCGCAGTTTCAACACAAAGTTCCAAAGTGAAAAGGTGCCAAAAGAACCAAGTAATCAAAGTTCCACAATCCTCGAGGGAGGAGCGGCGGTGAATGACGAAAGGGGGCGTGGGGGGTGAAGGGCAGGCCCGCCCTTCCCCTGAGTTTCTCAACACAAGCACAGTTCTTTTACTCATAGATGTACACTTTTCCAGTCCAGGGATTAAGGTTCACTTTCAAATCTACCCCCCACTCTATGCTTAGAGAAACGTCTGATCTGCATAGAGTTGGAGCTAGAGGACCAAAGGACTCTAGCATGGGGGTATTTAGGAAAAGAACGTTGGATGTAGCGAAGTCCCATGCCCCCGAAAGTCTTGTGGATGATGCAGAGGGTCTTGAATTTGATCCTTGCAACTACTGCTAGCCAGTGGAGAGATTTTAGGGCTGGAGAGATGTGGTCTCTGGGCTTGAGGCCAAGGATAAGTCTTGCAGTCCTATTCTGGATTAGTTGAAAAGGGCAGAGGGAGGAAAGAGGCAGATTGAGGAAGAAGCTGTTGCAGTGGTACAGCCTGGAGAGAACCAGAGCTCTGGAGACATTGAGTTTCTGGGGGAAGTTGAGGAAAGGAAGAATGCCTCTGAGGAGATGAAGCTGAAAGTGGGCCTTCTTGGCAAGGTCAGCGATATGGGGTGAGAAGGCGAGAGAGGAGTTGAAGATGAAACCCAGGTTTTTCACCTCGCACAAGGGTGAGGGGAGGGCGGACAGAGAGTAGGAGGGAAGGAAGTGGCAGTAATCCCAATGAGAAGGATCTCAGTCTTACTGGCATTAAGGCAGAGATCATTAGCAAATACCATGCCTGAATATCAGGCAGACAGTCGGGAATGAGAGAGGAAGGTGAGGAGGTAAGCTTAAAGGAGAGCTGTGTGCCATCAGCATAAAACTGGAAGTGAGGAGAGAAGGTGGAGATCAAGTGGTTAAGAGGGACAAGGTAGATGTTGCAAAGTGAGGGCGAGAGGATAGAGCCCTGAGGGGCACCGCAAGTAGAGAGTGAGGTGGAGGAGAGAAAGGGGCCTAGTTGAACCTGGAAGGGTCATTCAGAAAGGAAAGAGGTCAACCAATCCGGTGCCCAGTTCTTGATGCCAAGGGTATCACGGAGAAGATTTATGAGGATGGCATGATTGACAGTGTAGAATGCAGAGTACAGATTGAGGAGGATGGGTGCTGCAGGAGAGTTGGAATCGAGGTTTGAGGACAAGTCTTCACAGGTGTTCAGGAGAGCAGTTCCTGTGCCCCTGGCTGCTCTAAAGCCAGACTGGTGGTTGTGTAGACAGTCCGCAGATTCAGTGTGATGGATTAATTGGGAGATGACCAACTTCTCCAAGAGTTTGCCCAAGAAAGGGGTGGTGGGGATAGGGCGGTAGTTAGCTGGACAGGAAGGGTTCACAGATGGTTTTTGATGTGAAATGGGAGCCCAAAGCTGTGCAGAGGGCCTGGGAAGGAAGAGGAGAAGCGGAGACTGCAGAAGGATTGGCAAGTACCTTACAGATTTTGAAAAGTTCAGCTGTGTTGTTGGAGGCCCCAGAGATGCAGACCTGGATGTGGGCCCTCTTCTTGAAGCGGATGTAGAATCTGTATTGCCTTTGGAGCAAGCAACATGCCAGTTAGTCAGAGGATGTGCTAGAAGCCAACCATTTCCGTTCCGCAACTCTGCAGTTGCTTTTCAGCGAGGCAAGTTCAGTGTCATACCAACTATTGCACTTGGAAGAAGGCTTCACGGATCTTCATGGCAGGGGCAAGGGTGTCAAGGGTGTTGGAGATGGGGAGGGGAAGGTTAACAAGGACAGGGTGGGTGGGAGATCAATACCAGGGGTCGGAGGGGTATTGAAAGAGGCAGCAAAAGCAGCTGCGGACACTCGCTTCATCGGTCGAATGACGGAGAAGGAGACTGGCAGTGCGGGAGGAGGCTTAGCCGGGGAGCACAAGAGCTCTATATGAAAGGAGAGAAGAGCATGGTCCGAGACCAGGAGAGAGGAGCAGTGGGAGGGTTAGAGAAAGGGATGTCCGCTGAGATGAGCGCATCCAGGGTGTGCCCAGCTGAGTGGGTCAGACCAGAGGGAAGAATGGTGAGGGAAAGAGAGTCACAGGGGATGCAGAAGAGTATGTTGGCTGCTTCAGGAGAGTCAAGATGAATATTAAAGTCTCCAAGGAGGAGAAGCATAGAGTTCAAGAGGTAAGAGGCGAGGTTGGCCCACTAGATGGTGCCAAGAGGGTAGGAGAGATGCAAAGCTTGCAGACAAGGCATTCAAAGGAGGAGTAGGATTGAGTGGGTATGATGGAAGCAGGGATCCATTCAGGGAAGAGGAGGGCTATCCACTGTCACACCGGTTAGGCCTGGACGTGTAGAGAATCTTGTAGCCCTTGGGAAGGAGAGTGTCAAAAGCAGTGACAGAGCTGGCATTGAACCACGCCTTAGTGAGAGTGAGGACGTCATGGTCAAAGTCTTCAAGGAGTTGACAGATGTCAGAGGAGTGTTTACAGCAGAGCAAGAATTGAAAGTAGCAAGTGAAGCTGCGTGCCACCTTTAAAGGTCTTCTGAGAAGGGGTACAGGGAAGAGGTACACCTGTCGGGAGGGGCAAAGAATCCAGAGGGGTGGCAGGCAGAGGAGTGGAGGGAGAAGGGAAGAAGTTAATGAGACAAAAGATGCCTGTCAAGAAGGAGGAGGTTGGGCTGAGAGCCATGGGCCATGCTGGTGCCATTCTGGTGGACATTAATGGTGCACCTGGAAGATGGGAAGTGTGACAAGAGCACTTCCCACCTGGTCCCACCATTAATGGTCAAAGAAGATAGAGGGGTTAGGACAGAGACCTTATGGGTAGTTCATAGGTCTGGAGAGGGAACAACAAAGAGGATGCTGGTAATAGTCTGCCTGAAGGAAGCGTTAATGTAGGTGTTGGCAATGGACAGGCCTGGGTTAGAGACCAGGAGATCCTTCTTAAACGTTTTCCTTCCAGGCTTCGAAAGAGAGGGAGAATAGGTAATAGAGTAGCAATTAGAATAGATAGGTGAAATGGAGAGCGCTGGGGGCGGGGGGGCAAGGGAGCAGAAGAATGCCGGTTGGGTGGGGGAGAGACAGAGAACTGCACAGTGCACAAAAGAACCCGCCATGCTGCCTAGCAGCAAACACATGCACAGAGGAATCATGTCCTTAAACAAGCAATTACACAAGGGCAGCAGGTTTGGAGGCACCCCGCTTTGCAATTCCAAAATACAGAAAATGACAATATTAAACAAGGGCACCAAATTGACAACACCCAGATTTAAAGTTAAAAAATGCAGGTAAAATGCTAACATTTCAACAAGGGCACCAGATTTAAAAACATGCAGATTTGAAATTAAAATAATACAGGAAAATTCATGACATTTCATCAAGGGCAGTAGATTTAAAAACACTCAGATTTGTAATTCCAAAATACAGAAAAAGCCAATATTAAACAAGATTTGAAGTTCAAAAATACAGGAAAAATGCTATTTCCACAAGGGAGCCTGATGTAAAAACACCCAGATTAGAAATTAAAAAAATACAGGAGAAATGCTAACATTTAAACAAGGGCACCAGTTTTAAAAAAAAAAACACCCAGATTTGCAATTCCAAAATAAGGATACATTCTGACATTTCATCAAGGGCAGTAGATTTAATAACATCCAGATTTGCAATTCCAAAATACAGGAAAGACCAATATTAAACAAGGGCACCAGACTGAGAACACCCAGATTTAGTTACAAAATACAGGAATAATAGTAACATTTCAACAAAGGCACCAGATTTAAAAACACCCAGATTTGCAATGACAATGTTAAACAAGTTCATAAATACAGGAAAAACGTCAACATTTCATGAAGGGCAGCATAATTCTGGGCTGCCCAAGTAGACTGTCAAGAATAGAAATTAAGAACTTCAGCAATTAGTCATAGAAAGTCTAGGATTGGTCATAGGAATGCAAAGGAGGTGAAACCAATTGCCTGGTATAAGAAGTAAGTTCAATGCAGGTTGGTGTGCATATAAAGTCGGCAGTGTCTGGCAGATCGCACACATGAGGAATACAGGTAGGTGAAGTAACGGTTAATAGTGATGATTCAGTGAAGTGAAACAGTGGATACCAGTGTTGGCACAAGTAGTTGGACCAGAGAGGGTTTTAGGGCAAGCTACTGTGTGCCTAAAAACCAAAAGGCATGCTGGGGCCCGGGGGCTGCGACAGCAAGGAAGGGAGGCGGTCACGGGCTCAATGAGTATGAACTAGAGCGTTGTGCGCTTAAGGCAGGCGGGGTGAGCCGGGCCAGGGAGCAGAAAGAATGAGGGCGCTGAACCAATGGCACAGGGGGAAATCAAAATGCAAGACCGCAGCACTTACCATTTGGTTAGGTACAGGAGCGGCGAGCAGTCATGGTGGCAGCACCTCAGGGGACTGCAGATGAGCAGACAGGGATAGTAGGGCACATGAGGTAGCAGAGATTGCCAGCGGCACTGCTGCCACTGCCAGACAGGACTGTAGAAGGGCCTTCTGTGTGGGCCTTGAGTGGGGGCCAGCTAAATTTCCTGGCATACTCTCCTGCCAGGGCTTTCAGTTACACTTTTGGGGCAGGTCCCTGACTCACAGTTACATTGCCTGGTATACTCTCCTGCTAGGGTTTTCAGTTACATTTTGGGTGCGGCTTCCAGACTTGCAGTTACATTGCCTGGTATACTCTCCTGCCAGGGCTTCCACTTCATTCCAACAAAAAGGTTGCATCCACTTTAGGGGGCTTCTCTTCCCCTGAGCAGACTTCCACTGGTTTCCACTTTAAAGGGGTATGAGTCTTTGCTTATTTTCTCATACTTTGGTGTGAGTACCTAACTCACTGTATTTTCATCATTATTCAAATGTCCTGTTTCTTTCAAACATTTCAGAAACTTTCTCTTCTCCTTATTTATCTCTGGGGTGCATAACCCACTCGTATTCATGTATGTTATTCATTTTAGTTGTCTCTGTGTTTCAGCACCCTCACTGACATTCACATAGCTTGGTAACGGTGTTCAGCAATCCCTTCAAAGCACTTAAAAAACTCCCCATTGGGCTCACCAGTGTTCGTCGGCAGCTCCAGCGTCCCTCACAGCCTCCGGTTCTCCCAGCGGTCAGCGTTCTGCCACGCAAGGTGTCCTCTTTGCTCTGCGGCCCAGATTGTGCTTTCCACATCGCATGGAAGCTTCTCCTGCCTACAGCATCTCGGCAGTGGAACTTCCCTCTCAGAGTCGCTCTGTCTGGCGCTTCCTGCAGTTCTCCCACTCCACTCTGCAAACTACTACTTTTTTGTGTCTCCACCGGCTTCGGGATTGAAGTGTCTCCCTCCATTTTGGCATTTCCTATTTTTAAAGAGTGTGCCACCTCCTGGACTCACAAACAACTAGAGCGCATCTCTAGTTCTGGATTCCATGCTGCTCCCATGGTCTTCCTCAGCTCCGTTTTTTCATGAGGAGAGTGGAAAAAAGCCTTACAGTTTTCACTAAGTGGATGGATTAGCTCTATGTTGCAGTAGGCCATATGTGTTGGGGCATTTAAAGAGTGTGTGTCATATCCTGAATGGAAGGGGGGATGACCAGGTTCCTGCTAGTGAGCTTCCTTCCCTCCCATGAGGGTCACCTCCCCCATGTGATCCTCCCTCAGGCTACCAGCCCAGGGACGGTGTCAGGTAGCGGCTGCCTTTCACTGGCCACATGGGAAATGGGTTTCCGCCGGAATGGAGTGATGGCGTAAGGTTTCTTCACTGTTGCTTTTACATATTCTAGAAGTGCGCTCCCCTCTTGGTATGTGTCTCTCGGACCGAGAACCTGCAAGGTGTGTAGCACATTAAAGCGGAATCTTAAAAGCCACATTCTTGCTCCTGCAGATGGAAATTTCTTAACATAAATCGAGGCCTGGAAGAGTCTCCAGCTAAACCCTATGCAATTTTGAATTGATCAATATTTCCTGTTCCTTCAATTTCTTTATTATCTGCATAGGATTTTCAAAGAGGACAGATGTATCCAAATGCATGCCACACAGTAATTCATCACAATTCTTAGCAAATTCATCACAGGGAATTCCATTCCTCCTTCAAAGGCATTGTTTACAACATGATAGAGGGTGTTGGGTTCTCCAAACAGGATTTTATAATACAAGTTTAATTCATGCCTTATTACTGGGTACCTTCTCTAAGGCAAGACCTCCAGACAACCAGACAATAAAAACACTCCTCTAAGGAAAAAGGCTTGGTGCACCGCTTTGCAAGGAAGACCAGATTTATTATGTATACAAAAAGGAAAAATGTGTCAGAAGGTCGTGTAGAAGCAAACTGACCCGGAGCTCTCCGTTAGTTCAAAATAACTACTAGGTTTTAGTGGAAAGAAATTCTCCCCCATGACGTAGACAATATATAGTGTTATTCCCCCACCCTCATTGGCTGCCACCTATATACATACTACCAGGCCCCTTATAGCACCTTTTCCAAATCCTAATCTACCCCTGCACATGGTTCCCCTACTACGTCACCTTGGTTCCCAGCTACTGGATTGACTTGTTACCTGGGATGTTACCCACCCCATCAGCCTATTCACATAGTGTGCTCCTCGTCACTAGCATGAGCTCAGTGGACAACTCTGAAGTCAAATAGGTCCTTTGAGATAATAGTGCGCTCCTCTTGATACCAGACATGCAGGTGCCCCAGCCATGCCTCCCCAGCTCTGGACTAGATTTCTTGTCAACACCCCGTGCACTTCGTATCACAAATCACGGGATGTTCTGCTCCACGCTGCCACCTTATCAGTTGCCCTCCCACGGTGTACCGCCTTACTCTCTCAAGGACCAGATTAATCAGCCCAATTCTGATGGATTTATGTACTCTATTTTCCAGCCGCCTGGCAGTTCAAATAGGATGGCCATTGTCCCGGGGGCGCTAGTGCTCTAAATCTAAACCAAGCACATTGGCAGCTTGAGACCTCTAACCTGGCTCCCATGGATTTGTCCTTTGTGAAGGGTACAGCCCTACCCTTGTGCTGCCATTCACATTCCACTCTTGTTCCCCAGACCTACAGCTTGATATAATTAAACTGTTATCTGCTTGGCCTGAATAACCACTATTCTCAGCTCCACCCCTGGGGCTTGGGAAAGGCAAATCTTTTAAACTCTTCATTATGCCAGGCTGCTACACCTCCAATAGGAAATACAAAATGCTAGGTCTCACTTCCAATATGGCGATACTTCAGCAGTTCCCGCACCACAGCCCTATGTCTGCATCATCATCGTTACACATTATATTTCACTACTGGTACACAATATTACCCATGCCCTATACCAGGGCCTAACTAAGCCTCTATAACTACTCTAGGAATACATTTGCTGCTCCCAATTGTGCTCCCCACCCCTCTGTACCCACACACCTTCACTTTCTCATGAGCCAATACATTTTTCTTAGCCTGACCTGCTTGGCTGTATATGGGAGCTGTACGTGCATCCAAACACCCCCCTCTTTAGTTAATCCTCCATTAATTAACCCAGCAGCCTCTGTTCTTCTATAATCATATCTTTGGGAACATATACCCTACACACGTGATGCAAACTTCCCCCATCTTGGGTATACTTTTCTGGGGTACAGGTGAGGTACAAGAGAATCTCTATCCCCAGCTAAGTCGAACCAGTGCTCCACATAATTTTCCTGGTCTGGTGGGAACAAAGTTAATGTCCATAGGGTCTACTAAAGTTCACTTCTCACCATACAGGGTCCAATTCGACTGTCTGTTTGCGTATACGGGCGTTTTGTGATTGGAGGAGCACGACCTGCCCTTATCAATACCATCTTCATGACACAGTTTCGGAGAGTCTTGGTGCAACATTGAAGGACCATTTGGCACATGCAGAAAATTACCAGCAGGAACTCTACGATATGAACCAATATCTTCACTGCTATTCCTAGCCACGTTGGGGCCCAGGATAACATGATGTCAAACCAATCAGCAGCTTGCTTCTTCTCCAGCTTGCTTCTATCTCCATTCCTCCTGTCTTAAACTTGTGTTGAGGCCCTATTATATGAGACAAGGACCCATTGTCTGCATCATGTGGGGAGATATACGTGCAACATGACAATCGTATTGTTTTACAGACACAACCCTTCTATGGCCATCATCAAGTTCAAGACATACCAATTGTGCAGGGTCATCAGCCATATTGCTCGCAGCTCACTTTTGATCTAATACAGACTCTGTTCTTTATCTTTCAGTAATTGGATAATTTCCCACTGCACTATCTGCAACCATTTGGCGTTGTCTGTAGCCTGTATATCTGGGACCAAAAGGGAGGCAAAGAATGTTTCTGTCTTCATATAGAGGCAATATTTGTCTGGAATTGCTTTCAAGAGTTTGGAAGATTCCTCAGACAGGTAATTCTGGTGACTTCCTCTGATTGGCTGTGTCTTTCACCTTACTTGCGGGGGTTGAGATGGCTCTGGTCGTGGAAGTTTACTAGAGACAAGTATGCATCAGGAACCACTAAAAGAGTTGAATGCAGGGTAGTTAGTGAGCAAGAGACTCTCCATGATGGCAGAAGATGCATGCAGGCTTGCTGGCCAGAAACCCAGAATATGTCCATAAGAGCAGCTGTTCACTTGCTAAGAACAGAGATGAATAACGTCTTGTTGCATTTGCTGTTAGTTCCCACAGGAACAGTGCCATTTCCTCAGAAGCAAAACGTCTATTCGGCTACTGTCTGTATCTTCACTGGAGTCTCTTTTGCCACGATCCATATATGTACCCCATATGGCAACTATGAGAAACCTGAAGGGACTCTCACATCTACTCCCCAGTTATCTTCTGTTCAGTTGGCCAGGGAAGGGCCATCGCTTTTGGATCCCAACCCTGGGGGTGGACAATGAGGGAGGATCACCTGAGTGGAGGGTCCTTGGAGATTGGAGAGGGTACCTGAATGTGAGACATGGTATCCCCCCCTTTTCTGATAATGACCTAGCCTCCCCTCCCTTAGCCTTCATGGGCTATTGTCAATCTCATCCCACCCACCCCTGTAATCTTCCCACAAGTACTGAGAAGAAGAAGAGGCAACTAGGAGTAGTGCAGATTTCCCATTATAAACACCACTCTGGTACTGGGATGAACAAGAGTGGTCTGAAGGCATGTGGCAATGAAGATCAGGCCTGTCACACTAATAGGCTTAAGCTAGGTCAGGCAATTGAGTATACACTATTTCACCTGCAACCTATTAGTGATAGAGGAGAGTATAAAAGTAGAAAACAGAAGCACATGTGAGAAGCAGCAGCAGCAGAAGGGAGAGAGAGTGGATAATTCGCCATGATAGAAAGTGAGAAGCCAAAATGCTGAGACGGCGACAAAGATCCCGGGAGTCCTGCCGATGGGACTGTGCAGGACTGGGAACCCTTGCAAGGGAAGGGGGGCAGCAGGTGGTGCTGTGGAGCGGAGGCAGAGCTGAGAATGGAGGCCGGCATGTGCTGAACGAAGCACCCAGAAAACTGGTGAGTTAGTTTACCCGCTTGGAGAGAAGCCGCAAAAAGGAGTTGCAGGAACCCGGTAAATATCGGAGGACAGTGGAAGCACTGGAGCACTCCCAACAGACTGTGAATATAGTACCAGTCTACAAATATGAGAAATTCTTGCATCCATTGAATGCCAATCAGACTGGAAGGTGCTATTTAAGTGAGCACAACTTAATCTATTCAATTGAGCACAACTTGAAATTGCATTTGCTGAATTTCAAACTTTGCCGAAAGGTGCTATCCAAGTGAGCATAAACTGTTACTGTATTTATTGAATACGAAACTGAAAGCTACTATTGAGATGCGTACAATGCAATATTGTAGCTACTGAATTTTGAACTGCAGGAAAGTTGTTCTTTGAGTGAAACCAAGTGAATGCTATACTTAAGGAATGTTGAACTGAAGGAAAGCTGTTCCTTGATTAAACTATGAAGTGCTGAAGAGTGCATGACCATCTTGGGTCAATTAAACATATCAAGTAACACACTGCTAGAAAAGCACCATAAGAACAAGATGAAAGACCTATGATGAAAATGAAGAGTTGTTTATTGAGCATCAGCTTTGGGGAGACAGAGTTGTGCGACCTGTGATGGGTGGAGCGTGCGGTTTGACAACTGCGCCTAGACCATAAAGTCTCCTACTATAAACACTATTAAGCTCAAAAGGCAAACCAAAGACAAAGTATGTGTTCACTGGTTGCCTGACCTGTGATGGGTGGACGGTGCGGGCTGACAACTGTGCCTACACCAGAGGCCACTGAATGTTAGAAAAAAAGTACAAGCTATGAGCAATTGGTGAAGTCCACCTAAAGGCGGATCAAGTGGACCTCATGTTTCTTGTGAACCTTTGAAGAGATGAAGCAAGTCAACTGCTCAGTATACATCTTGGGGAAGTGAACCCTGAGAACCAAAGAACTGGAGAGCATTGATCTTGGAGAAGGAAGTCCCAAGATCAAAGTGTTTTGTGAACTATATTGCATTTGAACTTGGCGAAGGGAAGGGCAAGATGTTCACTTGATTTGAAAGGTGATGCCTATGAACCTAAGAAGGTATCTTCAGAACTTGATTATACTATATTGAAGCAAAGCCCAATTGGAACAGCATTGAACTTGAGACAGAACATTCCAGAAGAACTTAAGTTGCAAGCAGATTGAACTTTTATATTTAGTTGAGGACATTTCCCCACTAGATTTGGTTATAGTTGTGAGGGCAAGCATAGGTGTTGACACAGACAGACTTTTGTTTTGGACTAATAGACACAGACTTTCCTTAGATTTCATTAGTCAGGGAAAGTCCCACCATGGCATAGGGTTAGTTAGGCGATACACCATCCTGATCATTAATAAAGCTTTGTTTAAACTATAGATCTGTTGTCTGTGTCATCTCTCTTGATGCCATACCTGTCTCACATATGGTGTCAAAACTGGGATGCAGCTCAACCAAAACAAGTTGGAGGACCCTGAAATATGAGAAGTTGATTAACAGAGCCTCGGATCCTACAGTAGCAACACAATGATCTGTTGGATTTGATATCTGCAGCAGTAGGCAGGAGACCATTCCTCCAGGAGAAAGAAGAAGGATACCTACAGACTTCGGGCCTCATCATATGTTGGGCGGAGCAGTACAAATGCAGTAGTAACGCTATTACCACTGCATTACTGCTCCGCACAACAATGAGTTGTGCGGAAAGTCGCCCAGCCTTACCTGTAGCTTTTAGCTGGAGATAAATCCGGTGTGTTTCTGCCCATTTGAGGCACTACTACCTCGATGCAAACTGTGCCGCAGTAATTGCACCCAATATGTCCCATTGGGTTCAATGGAACCAAATGGGCATGGGGACTTCCTGACCCTGCAACTCTGGATCCAGCACTAATTGCGCAGGACTGAGTTGCGGTAACGCCTAGTAGCATTGGGCGGTATCCCAGCGCATTTACCATCCAACTACTGATGACCCCCTTAGTCTTATTACCACCCCATGGGACATCTATTTGGTTAGCACCCAAGTCAGTACTCGTCTGGAAATTCAGCACAGATGTCCTGGCTGGGATAATTGACCCAGATTTCAGAGGACAAATAGAGGTGATATTGCAGAATCATGGCAAAGAGATCTTTCAGATCCAACCAGGAGACAAAATCGCTCAGTGGATATTCGAAAGGGTAGCGCTTCCCAAACTTAAAGAAGAAAGTGTGACAGGGAGACAGAGAGGTTGTCTGGGTTTTCAGACCGCAGATGAAGCACCTGGAACCTCTTCACCTTCAAAGATTTGGGATGAAGAACCGGACACCCTTCCCGACTTAGTCTTCACTTAGAGGAATGACCCTTTGTTATCCGATGCCTTTCTCCATGTAGTACCAGAACCTGAAGGCAGAGGAAAAGGTGGACCTTTTTCAGAGACATGGGCTGTTGTATAGGGGAGATGTAACCATAGACAGGGTGATAAGAACCCAGTGGGTTATTCCCACAAGCCCCAAAGAAGTAGTTCTTGAAATAGCCCATTCCCACTTAACAGGAGGGCATCTAAAACATGCAAAAACACAAGCGCACACAGTACAGAATTTTAGTGCCCAGGAATTTATGCAGATATTAAGAACTTTGTCCAAGCATGTGACATCTACCAAAAAACAAGAAATGATATACCACCATGCAAATGCCATTGAATCCATTACACATTATAGAAATCCCATTTTAAAGGATCAGGAAGGATATTCTAGGCCCCCTTGAAGCTTCAAAATTCGGTAACAAGTACATTTTAGTGATCATAGACTATGCCCCTGGGTAGCCAGAGGCTTTCCCCCTAAGAACTAAAAACACCAAACACATCTTTAAACGTTTACTCCCCTTCTTTTCTCAAGTCGGTTTTCCTAAAACTATATTAACAGATCAGGGCTCCAACTTCATGGGGGAGGTTAAGGATTTGTTACACATCACCAGACTGTGAATATCCATCTATCATCCTGAGATGGATGGCCTCATAGAAAGGTTTAATAAAACTCTTAAAACCATACTGCGAAAGTTGGTGGATCAGGATAGGTAAAACTGGGACCAAATGATTGCATGGGCATTATTCGCAATCCGGAAAACACCTCAAGCCTCTTCTAGGTTTTCCCCTTTTGAATTGCATTATTGGAGGGAGCACTGAGATGCATTGGATATGCTCAGGGAAACATGGGAAGAGTGAGAAGAGACCTCTATACCAATTTCCCAGACTGCAGATTTAAAGAACGCATGGCAGCAGTCCGATCACTTGTATAATCCCATATGGTCAAAGCCCAAGAGCAACAAAAGACTTCTTACAATCATAAAATCTCATTACACTCTTTTTCCATTGGACAGAAAGTACTAGTGTTGTTACCTACGCCTGACAACAAGCTAGTCTCTATATGGCATGGACCCTATGAGGTAGTTGAACAGTTCGGGCCCTGTAATTACCAGATATTACAACCAGATTTCTGACAGAAGACACAGGCTTACTATATAAATCTTTTGAAAGAGTGGACGAGAACCCTACTGAGTCTAATGCCACTATATTATCCTACTTAGTCCCTAGTGATGTAGAAAACAACACTCTAATTCCCCCTGATCTCACAATGCCACGCCTCAATGATTTGATAGATAAACTAGGTAATGCTATCTATTTGTCAACTTTAGATCTCAGCAAGGGTTATTGGCAGGTTTCACCGTTTGGACCTGAATAGGAAAAAACTGCTTTTGCCACCCCAATAGGAATGCTTCATTTTAAAGTTTTGCCATTTGGTCTCCATGGTGCCTGAGCAACATTTCAGAGGCTAATGGATAAAATCCTGCAACCTTGTTCTCACTTTTGTGGGGCATATATCGATGATATTGCGATTCATAGTCGGATCTGGAAGGACCATCTATTTCATCTGTACACTGTTATGAGAGCTTTAAGGAAGGCTGGATTAACAGCCAACTGTAAGAAATGTAAGCTAGCTCAATCAGCTGTTAAGTACCTAGGGTTCTTTGTAGGCAATGGTAATGTCGAGCTCCAACAGGAAAAAGTGTGGGCAATCTGTGAAACTCCCATACCAAAAACCGAGAAAGATCTGAGGGCCTTTTTGGTCTTAATAGGCTATTATAGGCGTTTCATCCCAAATTCCTCTAACAAGACTGCCAAATTGACTGATGAACTGAAAAATGCTTAGTCTCAGAAGATTACATGGGATGCAGAAGATGACATTTGTTATAACACTCTCAAACAAGTCTTATGTCAAAGTCCCATCTTGAAGGTAGCAGACTTTTCGACAGAGTTCATTCTTCAAACAGATGCCTTCCTGACAGTATTAGGTTCAGTCTTATCTCAAGACCATGATAGACTGCAACATCCAATATTGTATATTAGTCGAAAACTGTTCCCTAGAAGGGTGCTAGAGAGCCCAGCCAAGATAGCCGCAAGCCTGGGAGCTTCAATGCGCCCTAATTAATCTGGAAAATATCCTGGAGTCCCCCGACCAGCTACAGAACTGATATGTGCGACATCTGCAAACTTATACCCAGCACACTCCCCTGTGAAGCTTGGAGGCCCCAGATCGCGCTGTGACTGAGTTCGGCAAGGGATATCCTGAGCGGGACCTGCCGAGGAGAGCGCAAAATAGCCTGACGAGAGCAGAGGGGGTGGCGGTGCAGGCCATGCTGGCCGACAGCCACCGGACTGCACAGCGCTGCCTGTGCCTGGCTTGGACGGCCGAGAAGGAGATTGCGGCCAGAAGATGGGTCATAAGTTGTGGCGCACTACCTCGAGCTTTGCCTGGAGGGTAGGATGTGGTAGAGAGCCTGATAAAGGCATGTGGTGGCGAGATCATTGGAGAACTATCAACAGCGGCAGCATACCCGTGGCTAATATTGAAGTCGGCCACTGCGTCCGGCATCAGAGGTGGAATAACTGACTGGCCGGGTGAGATTGGGAGTGCAAGCTGCTTGGATCCTAATGGGGGGACTAAAGCTGCAGAACGGAAGGAAGAAGGCAGAAACACCGGTATACATTGCTGATGGTGATCGGGTGGAGCGCAACGAGCCGGCAGCTGGGCCCTCACTGATTGGTGATAAATATTCGAGGAGGTGAGTGAGAGGCACTGGTAGAAGGCACTAGGTGACCCCAGACGGGTGTGGGCTGTGCACACTCAGCAGTATGGGGCACAGATTGGCTGAACAGGGAGCCTGAAAGAGATCTACAGTGGAGGAATTGGGCCGGGTGCCTGTGGTGTGAAACCTGCAGAGGAAGAGAAGAAGAAGACGGCCATGCAGTGATCACGGTATTCGTAATGCTCCTTACCACTAGAACTAATGTGTTATACAATTGAATGAACACACTCCTGAAAGAGGAATACATTATGTGCTACATTATGTGCTTGAAATGCTTGCTTTAAAACATCAATTGCTGGCAGTTGTCTTAAACAATTATATCTTTATTCTGGAAGTTGCTGCGGACCTGGCAAAGGATAAGCTTTAAGAGGTGCCCTCCGGACATCAGAAATGTGAACCTAATACTGCAACTCCTTTACCTTGATGGCGAATGGTGTTGCATACACAACGGTGTAGGGCCCGTTAAATCTTGGCTCACTCCAACAGCGGACAAATTAACTTACATAGATGGTATCTCCAGGCAGGAGCTACAGGGGTGGAAAGCATCCATCATCGGGCACCGTGCCGTCCTCTGGATCTTCTCTTTTAGGTGCTATCAATAGAGAGTGAACTTTTATACATCTGGTTAACTGACACAAATACCTTGTTAACTCCTCCCCAAAATACTTACAGACCTGTGAGCATCCGAGGCACTACATGTAGGTGAAAGTGGCGTGTGCATTTTCCTGTCAGTCACAATTTTGTGAGGTGAGAGGTGACAATCTTTGTAGGGTTGAGTTATCAAACTGAACAAAGCCAGGGGCAAACAGTAGACCCAGTTCTTTTTCAGGGTCACACACGATTTTGACAACTTCCCCTTTAAATGTGTGTTAATTCGTTCAACAATCCCATTGTCTTGAGAATGGTAAATCCTATTTGGAATGCCTAACAATGCAGCTATCTCTTTAAATAGCTCATTGAAGAAGTGAGTAATATTATCAGATTTAAGTACTTCGCGCACTTCCCAGTGGGGGAATGGTTCTCTAACTAGAAATGTGGCTGCTGAATTAGCATCTGGATGTGCACATGGTCCTGCCTCAACCCACCGGGAGAACAGACACACATTGACAATGAGTTATCTGTAGGTGTGACATCTTTCCCCCATATCAACAAAATCTATAGAGATCACAGAACTGTCCACTGGGGTGGGGTAATGTGCCATGAAGTATCCTCAATATTTGCTCTGTGTTCTACATGTGACGTAGTACAATTAGCTACAAAAACATTCAGCAACTCCTGAATGTCTGCAGCGATATGCTGCATAGACACGTGCGCTGGGTGATGCAGCTGCTCAAAAGCAACTTTTACCAACTCTCGGGGCATCACTACTTTACCTGTGAGGACCCGTCTCCAGATCAGTAGGCGATTGCATACATCCCCTTTTTGCAACAACCCTTTCTCTTCCTGGAGTGCCTGTCACTGCAGTTTGAGTGACTGGTACAGCAATATATGGAACTTCTAATTGGACTTGCAAACTTGATACTTCTGGATAGACCCACAATAGCTGGCACTGGGAGATATGCTGCTGCTTTGGCTGCCTGATCTGCCACATCATTGCAGAGGGAAATTGGGTGTGTGTTGTTAGTATGGGCGGCGCACTTGACCACTGCAACAAGTGGGGGCCACTAGAGGGCATAAATCAATCTGTGTAGTAATGCCGCATGTTGCACCGGGGACCAGTCAGCCCTGCAAGACCCTCTCCTCTTCCATCAAGATAATTCTAAATGCATACGCTGGATCAGAGTATATTAACACTCAGCACCCTTGGGATGCTTCCAGCGCTTCAATTAGGACAATGAGCGTTGCAGCTTGGGCAGACTAGTGCATGGTCAATCTTTTCTAAATCAATACCTCGTACTCTCCATCTACTAGGCAAACCACTACCACACCTGTGTGCCTTTTGCCTGTCTCCTGGTCGATGGTCGCTGAACCATTCATGAAGAATACTTCCGCCTCCTCAAGAGCACAGTCCCTTGCCTTAGGTTTGCAATCCTTGGGGCCCTCTAAGGTAACACAGTCATGCACTTCGTCCCCCTCATTAATTGGTTCAGTGAGAAAAGAAGCTGGATTGGCAGTTCTGCACCTAGCAATGTCAATACATGGGCTTTATAAAATCACTTTGTATGCAGAAGCTCTCTGTGTAGTCAGTGTGGATTTGGACCTCTCGATAAATGCGAATACTGCATGTTCCACATATAAAATTACTGAGCACCCCATCAAACTTGTGGCAGTCTTTTCAATGGCGGATCCCACCGCCAAAGCCTGCTCACATGACAGCACCTTGCATCACTGAGTCCAACATCCCACTATAATAGACCAAGGGCTTCTGGCCCATTGTACTTTTCTGTGTCAATGCTGCTGTCATCATTTGTCCATTTGAATGGGAAAACAAAACTCCTGTGTGTAGTCAAGGGTTACCAGAACAGGGGCATTACTAATGTTGTCTTTGAACTCTTGGAAGCATGTGACCAACTCTTCTGTTCATGTAATGAGGCTTTTTGCCTTTTGGGCCTCCTTCAGTCCTTGTAATGATGGCCTTGCGTACGTGGTGTATTCAAAGATCCATGCCCTGCAGTAATTGTATAACCTTAACAGTGACTGGCTGTGGGGTGCTGTGCACTGCAGCTGCGCGTTCAGGTGTGACTCTCTTACCATCAACGGAAATGAGTTGTCTTAAATATAGGACTTCCTGTTGACAGTATTGCATTTTGACACTGTCCACCTTGTACCCTTTGTCTGCTAACAATTTCAACAGTGTGATGGAGTCCTCTTTGCACTGCTGTCCGTTTGCATTGCATACCAAAAAATCATCAACATATTGGATTATAATACCTGGCATGTGTATGTTCCCTAAGTCAGCATGGAGTACCCTGTTGAAAATACTGGGGGCTCACAGTACCTCTATGGGGGGAGAGTATGCTGGAATCTCATCCCGCAATAGATAAATGCTGTGAGGTATTGGTAATCGGGGTGAAATGGGATGGAGAACAATGCATTCTTTAAATCAATGAGAGTGAAGTAAGTTGTTGTGGTAGGTATGTTACAATGGATAGCGGCTGGGTTCGGTACAACCTGGAATTCATCTTGAACTACACTGTTTAAGGGGCGTAAATCCTGAATCATCCACCAACCAGACCGCTTTGACTTCTTAACGGGGTATGTAGCCATTTTACAGGGGTACTCGGAGTGCACTAGAATACCCTGGTGCAGTAATGCTGCGATGGTGTCATATATTCCCTCATGTGTCTCCTTGGGCAACAGGTACTGCTCTACTCTGGGTAATATTGCTCCTGGTTTGAGGGTAATGTGCACTGCCACCACACTCTTTAACAGTCCTATGTCATGGGGATTACTTGTCCATAGCCTGTCTGGTACTTGGGCTAAGTCGTCCTGGGCAAATGATGGAATACATCCAGCTACCGTGATGGGACATGGAACATTCTGATATTGATCATAATTTCGCATGGGAAGCATACTTCCAATATTACTTTCCCGTCATTGTCAGCGTCCTCAAGCAGCTGCCCGTTTTACACCCCCTCAATGGTTGGGTTAGGGCAATGCATAGGACCGTGCGCCACTCTCCTCCCTCCGCATAGGTCCCCATCAATACAATTATGTCTCCTGTGACCACCACCCCTTCCAGATCTAGTGTAAGAATCGTCCCTGCTTCTTGGTCTTGGGTCATAGCTGGTCAAAATAAGAATTCAGATGGTACCCTCCACAATCCACTGGTCACACCTGGCACTGCATTAAGCAAAACTATAACCATGTATGGGATTAAATCTGGCTGTACAGGTATTCTCTCTGTACAACAGATTGCTCTCTCACTTCCTAATACGTGCACAATGACCACAGCCCACACACAACATATTCCTGTGGTCAAATACACTACACCTTCCTCCATGAATGATATTGTCATGTTGAGTTTGTTTAGTGCATCCCTACCTAACAAATTCACAGGGCACGGGGTTGAAAACAACAACAGGGCTTGTACTTCTCGGTTACCTACCTTAATGGGTAATTTGTCTGTGAATGGAACTGATATTTTTGCCCCAAAGAACCCTTGCGTGTCCATTACTTTGCCCGAAAAGGGAAAATGCCCCTCCCTGATACATGACTGCGTTGCTCCGGTGTCTACCATAAAAACAAAACATTTGTTTCCTATCTCCACGCCCACTGATAGTTCCTCTTCTGGGTTGGCAGTGACTGACAGGACTGGGCATGCTAAAGCTCTCTGTGGGCTGTCCTAATCTGGGTAGGTATTTGTTCCTGGAAATGTAACCAGGCTCCCACCCACCACAATGGCCCCCTGGTAGTTAGTGACCATATAGTGGGATACTGCATTGCTATTTGGTACCTGAGGAACCTGCAGAGATGGCTGATGAATGGCACAAACTGACTTGCTGTTAGGCGCTGGTATGGGCATCTGTGGATACTGCAGTGGGGCATTAGTCATATGGCTGTGGATACAGGGCTGGTCCTCCTTGTGGGCATGGGGGCATGCATGGGTCAAATGCAGCTGCTTGTCTGCTTCTACTTTCCTGTGAGAAATGGCCCATCCTTCCGCATGTCCAACACTGCCCTGTGATCCTGAACCTTGGGCGCATTCGTCCAAATCCTCCTGTGCCTACTCTGTATCCCGCAAACCTCCTCCTTTCCCTTCGGTACCCCCTTTGGGGCCCTCCTTGGTATGGCCCTGATACCAAACATTCCATTCATACCCTCCTCCCCAAGTGTTGGCTGTTCGTACTTCTACTGGTATCGTCATCTGCTCCACCTGCCCTCCTTGTGGCACAGTTACTACTGCTCCGTCCACTGTCCGCGTCGCTAATTTCTTCTGGACAAGTTTCTCTTCTGCTTTCTGTGCAGTCTCTGCCACATCCTTTTCCTTCTCCCTCACCCTTTTACAATGGTGCACAATAATAGACTGTATCTCTGCCCACCCATTTGCTTCAATACCTACCACCTCAACCAAAGCTTTCTGTACCTCCTTGAAAAGGCCGTGTCTCATCATATAGTAAAAGAATGCTATGGACCGAATGCGTGGCTCCCCCGTTTCTGCCCTCCACATCTCCTGTGTTTGCAATATATACTGCGCTGGGTCCTCATCGTCCCATATAGTTTGCACCATTATTGAATGGATATCTTGTGTTTCGGGGTACGTGTGCCGCAGCGCTGCTTACACACAGGCCCTACAGTCATTAAAATGGGCCCTATTATGGCGTCATCCCCTATCTATACTCCGGGATACCCTGCCTTGACCCAAATGTCATCTGCCTGGTCACCTAATTCTGCGGCGAACAAACTTTTCAAATTGCCCACAGCTAGTGTAATGCCAGCAGTCTGTTTTTTAAAGGCATATATTCATTTACATGTGCCAGCGGTAAGGGACGGTAATGTCTTAATCAAATTATTCCTGTCCATGTGTGGCCAGGGTACGTATTGTGTCCTCCCAGGACCTTAGTTCAATGAGGAGAACTGTGTCTCTACCGAGCTCCCCATTGTCTCCTTGCCCCCTCGTTACCCTTTCACTACCACCATGCGCCCGTGGAGTGATCTCAATCTGGCGCACCAACAAACGTTCTACCCGCAGTGATATCATGGGGGGGGCCTGGTCCTCCCTCTGCTCCTCCTCCGTGTCCCACTCTTCCTCTTCCACAACTATGTCAGCATCAGACCAAACTGATCCGTAATCCAAGCTCCCAGCCCATGACCTTCCTCTATGCTGACCCTCAGAATACTGTCCATTCCCTTCTGTCTCCACATGCACATGTTTAATGTTTCAAGTTATTAAGGTATCAAGAAGACACTCGAAGACTCACACAACACACAATGGTATAGTACACCCAGCCAAAACAGATATCACAACACACAATCACATTGCAAGTTCCACGACAATAATAGCAATGACCCCACTAGTAATATGGCTATCCCCATAACGGGTGGACAGCCTGGGACAACACTATCAATTCTTTCCTGGAATGTAAGGGGAATTACTAATCAGAAGAAATCACAAATGACTGCGAACTACAGCAGAAACCACAGGGTAAACATATTATGCCTACAAGAGACGCATCTGACCCGAGGAACTCCCCTACCCAGGCAAGCGGGATGGGGCATTCATAGATATGATTCTTCCAATACCTCGCAATCCAGAGGTCTAGCCACTTACATACACAGTACTCTACAATATAGACTACATGAGCATATTAAAGACGAGGAGGGGTGATACATAATACTTGCGGGAGAGTTACTGGGCACTAAACTCCTTCTAGGAAATATATACGCACCGAACACCGACTCCCCCAGGTTTTTCCACCAGTGCGCCAGACACATTCACAAGTTCCCAGGATATCAGACCGTGTGGGCTGGCGCCTCTAACCTGGCACATACACTAGACCTTGATAGGTCTGTAAGAACACAATTGACCCTCCCACAAGCGGTCAAGACATGGTCTTCCATCTCCCAATATCACAATCTACATGATGTATGGTGGATCAAACACCCTGGCGATATAGATTATACATTCTTCTCTGGGGTATACGGCAGCTCCTCCAGGATTGACTATATAATGGCCTCCACCCCCTTACTTTGGAATGTTACTGAGACGTCCATCCTACCCCGGAATCTGTCCGATAACTCGCAGGTATTAGTCCACCTTGAGTTCACCATGTGCCCCCTAGGCCAGCTCCTATGGCGATTTAGAGCCGCTGCCCTAGAGGACGTGGCTTTCCGTAAAGAGATAGAACAGTTTATGGTCATTGCATCAAAAACTTTCCAACAAAGGTTTTTTGCATCGAAAACTTTCGCATCAAATGCATTTTTTAGTCTTTTTTTTTAGGTGGGAGGGGGTTCCCTACCCCAACCCCCATTTATTTCCCTAGAAAAGACACCACAAGGAAAATGAACCCTTTACCACCCCATATATGCATTTGATGCTAACATTTTCGATGTAAAGTGTTTAGTTGGAAACATTTTTGATGCAATTATCAGATACCAGATAGAACAAGATATTCATACCTACTTCCAAGCTAATGAAGGGTCAATCCCCGATCAAGGCATAATCTGGGAAGCCTTCAAAGTTTATATAATGGGGTGCTGCATCTCGAAAGCCATACGGAGATCCATGCGTGTACTATTCGGGAGGAGGAGAACAGACAGGGCAAATTAGACACACCCGCGCTTCGAAGTGTGCTACGGGCACACAGGGATGAGCTTCTACAATTAGCAAGCAGTGAAGAAAGGTTCATTGGGGACCGAATACTAGCAGTAAAATATGGGGAGGGGGATCGACCAAGTAAAACCCTGGCCTGGGCCATTCGTAAGGAACGACAGACTACTAGTATAACAGAGGTCAAAAACAAGAATGGGGTTCTTATAAAAGACCTGCAGGGGATCAACAGTGAATTTAGGGAATATTACAATCAGTTATATACATTGCACCCTACTCCGGGACACGACGAACTGACACGATATCTCGATGAGATAGCACTAGGATGGCTAGACCAGGACCAGGGGAGCGCTTTGAATGACCCCATCACTGAAGAAGAGGTACGCAAAGCAATACAATCTCTTCCTAGTGTTAAGGCCCCTGGACTGGAAAGAATAACTGCAGAATTTTATAAGGCGTATGCAGACCTGGCGATTCCCCACCTTATGGTTATGTATGATAGTGCAATGTCCAGCGGTACTCTCCCGGAATCCACCAGATCTGCCTTGGTGACCGTACTCCTAAAACCTGGGAAAAATCCCTGACTGTTATCATCATACAGGCCATTATCACTAATTAATACAGACAATAAAATTCTAGCTAAGATACTCACAGATCGCATATTGCTGCACATGCCAGCATTGGCCCTCCCCGATCAGGCTGGATTTACCCCTGGTAGGTCCACTCAAAATAACCCAAGACGTCTGTTTACCCTTATGCACAATGTAAACCCAGAAGTGCTGATGGCGATTGCAGCCGTAGACGCCGAAAAGGCCTTCGATTCCATTGAGTGGCCCTTTCTATTCGAGGTACTTTGCCGCTCTGGATTTGGACTCACTTCTATCCGTTGGGTTAAATTGCTGTACACGGCCCCCAGAGCTACAATATACACGAATGGTACAACCTTGACGCCCATATACCCCACACACGGCAGTCGCCAGGGCTGTCCTTTCTCCTCAGTCCTATTCGCTCTAGCGATGGAGCCTTTGGCCTGTCATGTCCGTGAACTACACGCACATCGTGAGATTTGCATCTACACACATCTATCCACTGTATCTTTATACTATATGGTCTTCCAAAGATACACAAAAACACCACGCATCCTCCCTTGAGACCCATAGTAGCAGGAACAGACAGTATTTTAGATCCACTGTCTAAATATGTTGATAAGATCTTACAACCCCTGGTGAAGTTGATACCTACCTACTTCAGGGATGCAACTGATTTTTTATTGAACATAAATGAAATTGTTTGTCTATGCTCAGAATGTATTTTGTTTTCTATGGATGTATGTAGCCTGTACACCTCGATTCCCCACCAAGAGGGAATTGAGGCAGTAGAGTGGTTACTACTACAGTCTGTGAATGTAGAATGTGATCCACAGTTGGTGATTGAGTTGATTACGATTATTTTACACAACAGTTACTTTAGGTAGCAAGACTCATATTTTGCACAAATTTCTGGAACATCAATGGGGTCAGCAATGGCCCTTGCATATGCTAATATCTACATGTACTGGTTTGAAAAACAATTTGTACTAGACAATGTTGAATGGTCCAGTAAGATAATTGTCTGGAAAAGGTACATCGACGACATTTTTGGTGTGTGGTGTGGCTCCAAAGGTGAACCCGAAGTGTTTGAGTATTTAAATACTGTTCATTCACGGATAAAATTTACTTTGGAAATTGGTGACCCCAAGTTACACTTTTTGGACGTTCAGTTAGAAATTGTTAATAATCAGGTCAAAACATCACTTTTTCATAAACCAACTGATGTTAATAATTTATTGCATTTTGCAAGTTTTCATCCAAAGCCAATGATGGCTAGTCTGCCATATAGTCAGATATAACGAATTAAGAGAATTGAATTGGATACTGATGAATTTAAAGTTGAATGTGAGTCGCTCTCTAAAAAATTCTCTGAAAGAGGGTATCCAGTACAACTTTTGAATGAGGCCCAGAAAAGAGCGCTCCCGATTACAAGGGAGCAATTGCTTACACCTAAGGTGAAGAAGAAGTCTCATGCAATTTTTCATATTTCCAAATTCTATCGACAAAGTTGGCATGTTAAAAGAATCATACATAAACACTGGTCGGTTCTCCATCATGATCCTACACTTCTGGGATCGTTTCCATCTCCACCAATGATGGTGTATAGAAGAGGTAGGAACCTGAGAGATAGGGTTGTGAGAGCCGAAAGAGGCCCGAAGGAAATTCAGATGACATTGGTGACTAAAAAAAAGGGAACATTTCCTTGTCTGTCGTGTAGTCATTGTAACAATGTGGCTAAAGGAGAATACATTCTTCAGACTGGCAAAAAAATCACTCTTAGAGATTTTGCCACATGCAGATCCACAGGGGTGATTTACAGCATTAAGTGCCCGTGTGGATTATTGTATATTGGACAGTCAGCCAGATCCGCATGTGAAAGATGGACTGAACATAAATCTCAAATACGGTGTAAAAATGAGAAATCTTCAGTTGCTAGGCATTTTAATATGTCTAGACATACCATTGCACAATTGAGGTTTAATGTTTTGGAAGTGGTGAAGAAACCACCCAGAGGAGGTGACTTTTTGAGAATATTAGCCCAGAGAGAGATGTTTTGGATTGACCTCTTGGGGACTTTATCTCCAAGAGGGCTCAATGAAGAGTTCTCTTTGAAATGTTTTGTGTAGGTGTCGAGGTATGGTTGGTGAATGGTTTAAGTCGTTCATAATGCATAAATTTATATGTGTTTGAGGTCACATGGAGTGATTTGTGTTTTCCGGGCGTTACATACTGGTTGTTCCATTAGAGGTGTATGGAAGAGTAGTTATTGGGTTTGTGTAATGAGTACATAACTAGTTTACTTGGTTATTTCTGAATTTGCCGCATAGTTAAGTATGGTTGATGGACAGCAATAGTTTTAAGGCACTTATCTATTATTTTTTTTAATTTTTTCAAAAATGCAGTCTTTCTTCTATGTCTATCTCCTTTTTAAATACACACACATTCATCTTTGGTGTCTTTAGTTAGCATTACCTGTGTATTTGGCAGGTTGCAGGGAGCTTTGTGCATTCTTTTAGTATTCAGTGCCAGCGGGTCACGTGACTTTATCATGTGACTACCAGGAAACAGTATAAAATGAGCCAGGAAGTGTGTTGTGGGTTGGGATCTGTTACGTGTGAATTGGAGAGGAGCCGTTGAATCTGAGGTGAAGAGGTGCGCTTCTGGAAGTAAGTTTAAGCTGTGTGGATGTGTTTATATTTATTTATGTTTGTATTGGAAAGGTGGTGTTAGTTTGTAAATGGTATATTTTGTGTTTGTTTTTTAGTTGCATTATACATTTCTATAATCAGCAGGATGCTTTACATTGGATGCGGGGTACTGGAAGTCCTGAATTTGGATTGGATTGGCTATTGATTTGCCTTAGGTAAATAATATATTTTGGAAGAGTTGCACAATTTAAATTTTGGGTTTTCTTTGAGGATTTGGGCTTTTTAACTTTCTGTGTTAAGTTGATGTGTTGGCACAAAGATGAGGTGGTGGCACAAGGTTGTGGATTTTGGTGATCGTTGAGCTGCACAGATTAGTTGCCAATGAGTAATAGGTGTTTTTTGAACTAGTTGTTTAGTCATTAAGGTTTGGTGATTTAACTACGTGTAATTGGAGCTGATAGATATGCTTTGGTATTCCAGAGTTCGGCAATCACATTTCACTTGTTGAGGACGGCAGGAGTATTTGCAGGGATCCTGGATCTGTGTACGTCGTGCACAGACAGATGCACAGACAGAGACTCTATTTTCTTTGACAACATTCCCACTGTGAGGTACATACGTATAAGTGTTTTAGGTTTTAATGCATTTTGAGATTTACATTTGGAGCCATACCAGTTGTACCACTGTGAATATACAACCACTTGTGTATGTTATGTAGAATTGTGATTGGATTTATGTGTACATAATTATTTAATGTATTCTCTTTATTTAATGTGTTTAGTTTGTCCAGACTTTTAATGTTATGTGACATGTCCTCTAATTGTATATATATCTATACTTGCAGATATTTTTGCTCCTGAAGAAGGGGATAGTCCCCGAAACGCGTAGAGCTTGAAGCTGCAGTTCAAAATTGGGAGCTTATTTTTTTGTCTGGTTTGATTTGTTTTTCATGCTGGCCATATTGGAAGTCAGTTGATACCTTTTTTCTGTACTTTTATGAAGATATTTTGTTACCTATGTTCTAAATTGACAATTCTTTCTATATATAAAAGTGCAAATGTTATGAAATTTGACTGATTTATTTCAGCTTGTAAGGTGTGCAGGGGATGGGAGTGTCTTTAAGTTTAGACACTTTTTGTTTTATGTTTAACACATGCTCCAGTGTCACGGCGTGTATTCCTCCCCAGCACCCAGAATTGTAATAAAATTTCTCTAAATAGTTATTTAGTTTTTGAGTAATTAGGTGTGCTCTGATAGATACTTCTTTTTGTAATCTTTATACGCCGATGACAGCCTTCTCTACGTCAAACATCCTCGACAAAACGTAACCCTGTTGACGCAGGAAGTGACTAGATTCAGAGAATTCTCCGGGCTCAGGATTAACTGGGACAAATCTGTAGTCCTTCCCCTGACCCCCGAGGTAAAGAGGACTGATGTGGGAGACAGGTTTTGCTGGTGTCCTCAGGTTATATGGTACCTTGGCATCATGGTCTCCACTAAATGGGACGACCTATACAGGAATAAATATGTCACCCCTTTAGAGATATTAGAACAAAAAGTAGCGGCTTGGATACTACTCCCCATCACCCATGCAGCCTGCATAGCAAGAGCTAAGATGGTAATAATCCCCAAACTTCTGTACATCTTTAACAACGTACCAATATGGTACCTAGTCTGTTACTGGAATCGCATAAGGAGGTTGATGACCAGGCTTGTATAGGCTGGCAAACAGCCTAGGATAGCATATGACACACTTGCTCGGCCATATGAACTCAGCGGCCTGGAATACCCTCATATGCTGGCCATTGACAGCCAGGCAAAGGGTTGGGTCCCCATAGTTGGCCCTCACCATCCGCAGACATTTCTCTCCCATACCCATGGCCTCCATGGTGCGAAAAAAAAAAGACCACTCCATGCGGTCGAAGGCCTTTTCTGCATCCAAAGCCAGAATTGCAGCCTGGTTGTTGGCTAAATTGGCTTTCTCAATGAGGTGGCATACCCAGCATGAGTTATCAAATGTTTGCCTGTGTTTAATAAACCTGACTGGTCCGGTATGATCAATTTAGGGAGCAACCTGTCCAGGTGTGACACCAGGATCTTAGTGTACATTTTTGTGTCTGTGTGAATTAGGGCTATAGGCCAATACGACCCGCACAGAGTAACATCTTTGGTGGGCTTAGGGAGCAAGACCACTTTGGCCTCTTCCATGCATGGGGAAATTCGTCCATTCCTCCTGAGAGAGTTGCAAAGGGGCACCAGAACCCAAATCAGGGCTTCCCCTAAAGATTTTATAAAAGCTTCCCAAGAAGCCATCAGGCCTGGGGGCCTTACCAGTCTGCAATGAATGACAAGATTGCGGCCCTCACTTCCTCGGGGGTGATATCCCCATCCAGTTCTCCATTTCCCCTTGTGTAATCTTTTGCAGGGGGCCTCTTGCCAGATATTCTCCCTGGGCCCTCTTCTCTGGCAAGCTGATTGAATATAGGCCTCCGTATAAAGCGCTTGTTCGTCGAACGCTAATGCAAGAACCATCATCAACAGAGTACATACCCAAATCAAGATCTTTATTGGAAGAGATAGGTTTTCAAATATCTACATAAAGAAAGGTGATCAGAGGTACCCCGAAGATGGAGCAGAAGCAAATTCCACAATTTAGCAGCAGCTACTGAAAAAGCACGCCCTCCAACACGAGAGAAGCACATTTGTGGTTCCGGGATCTAACATGAAGTCAGAGACCATAAAGACTGATTGGGGACATAGTGGCAGAACTTATCCCTAAGTATTCGGGACCGAGCCCATAGAAGGCCCAGTGAACAATACACAGGGATTTTAAGTTATTCAAGCTGGCCCCTGATCAGCCTATATTCTTTCCTACCTGCATTACTTGTGTCCTTCTCCATTTTAGCCATTATATGCTTAAATTGTCCCGGGAGGATAGCACAGCAGCAACGTGCTCGCCTTGGAAGCAAGACGACAGGAAGCAACACAGGTTCGTTCCCCGGGTCCTCGCTTAGAAACCTCTCGGTATTTAAGCGCGTTATAAATATGCAACTAAGACATACAACCATGCAACTAAAAACAAAGAATTCCTGTAACAGCGCCTCGATGCCTGCGGGCTATGTGAGCGCTTTAAAAATGCAAAGAAATAAATAAAAATAAAATCTGGTCTTCGAACTCCCTCTGCATCTGGTTCCTCTGCCTATCTCTCTGTGCTTTTTTAGTGATCAGTTCCCCCGCCCCATGGTGGCCTTGAACGTGTCCCATACAACGTGTTCTTCTGTCCCCTGCAAACCGTTGTTTGCAAAGAACTCCTAGATCCTCTCCTTTAGGTCAACACATATCACCTGGCCTTTAAGGAGGTGTTGTGGAAACCTACATTTCCAGAGCCACAGGCCCTCCCTCCTCTTGTGCATAGTAAAGCTAATGGGCACGTGGTCCGATATCGCCATCGCCCCAATTCTACTTCCCTCACCTGTCCTAAAAAGGAACGAGATATTTCTACATATTCGATCCTCAAAAAGGACATGTGGACATGGGAGTTAAAAGTATACCCTCTATCTTCCCCTTGTAATTGTCTCCATGAGTCCACTAGAGCCAGCCTTGCCATGCTTTCCTTCGTCATTCTTGGACGGGGCCAACCGGTTGTGGGAGATCCTTGCACTCCTGTCTTTGGCAGGGTCCCATGCTAAATTAATGTCCGCTGTGAGCACTATCCTACCCCTCGCAAATAGCTCCAATTTAAAAATGGCGATCCTAATGAACCCATCCTGTCCGGTGTTAGGGGCATATACTGATTGGCAGCGTTACCCCTCTCCTTCCCATTTGTCATGATGTATCTGCCCTCAGGAACTCTCACAGTGTTGTAACTAGCAGGCCCGGCTGTGCACGAAGGGCCAAAAGCACTCTGCTTCGTTTACCCATGGCATTTACTTGAATCAACTGGGGGTATCCTTTCAATTGAAGGTTATGCCTATCAGATTTTTGGATGTGTATCTCTTGCAGCCCCACCCAATCTGGCTTCTCCCTTCCCAAAAAGTGTTCAACTTTCCTCCTCTTCACAGAGAAGTTTAATCACCCGACGTTATGCGTGATCAGCTTGAAGTTTGGCATTTTGACTGTGACTCTTAGGGCCCCAAGCCCTCTACCTGATCAGCTGTCCCTTCTCTGCCCCCACCATCGCCCCCTCGTTCCCCCACCCCCTTCCCTGTCCATCCCACCTCCCCCCATCCCTGTGGTAGGGCTCAACCAGCTTCTAGCTCCCCCCGGACCTATATTTCAGTAGTTGAGCCCATGTAGTAACCCAGAGCAAACTTGTGCGGGTCCCCCAAGAACCATGATATCAACCGAGATAGCTTTCGCCTACCACCACCCGCCCCAATCCCCATCACCCATCAACCTGCCTCAGGCGGTTAATACATATGTTTTTGTCACCCCCCAGTTCCTTCAGCGTGGTGGATCTTTGTTAGTATCGGATGGGGAACCTCCGCTCCTTCCCCCCTTGTCAGGGGATTTACCCGAACCACTCAGGCCCATTTTCTGGAATCTTTCATCTGGACCTTTGTCCACTCCCAAATTTTCCTTTTGACCGGTTCTCTTGCCGGTCTCCGTTCTTGCTGTGATGACCCCTCCTCCTCCAACCTCAGGATGCTCAAAACCGCCTGGCATGTGGTGACTCAATGCTGCTTCCCCTCCCATTCAAATAATAAACCGAAGGGAAAGGTCCATTTGTACCGTACTTCAGCTTGTGCCAGAGCGCGCACCACCAAACCCATCAGTCTACGCTTCACCCGGGTAACCTGGGCTAAGTCTTGGAATAGTTGGACCTCTGAGCCATTATAGTTGATCGATCTGGCCCTTCTGGCGGCTGCCAGCACCATCTTCTTCTGCTCAAACTGATGCAAGGCCATCACTACATCCCTGGGTCTAGCCCTGGGTTCTCCATGCTTAGGCCCCACACTATTTATACAGTCTAGCTCTATTCCCCACCAATCTTCCACTTCCAGAGGTCCGCAAACACATGCTGTACCATCGCATGTAGATCTTTGTCCGCCACCGTCTCAGCAAGGTCCTTTATTCTAATACTGGATCTTCTTGAGCGGTTCTCTAGGTCCTCACTCTGGATCTCCAGGTTCCGAGCTACCCTTGCCAGCTGATCTACTAGCTTGTCGATCTTTCTGGTGTCTTCTGTGATATCTTGGATGGCGTTCTCCGCTGCGTCTGCCCACTCCTCCAGTTTCGTTATATCCCCTTTCACCTCTTGTAGCGACTGGGAGAGTTCTGCATGCTTCAAGCTTAGTTGCGATTGAATGGTTTCCGAAATCCTGTTCCCAAAGTCCTGAAAGCACTGGCAGAGGACCTCCTGGGTAACCACTTGATCCTTCATGGGCTCCGCCAGGTCTCTGGGCTCCTCTTGTGCAGAAGGTCCCTGGTCACCCACAGCCGCGAGGTCACCTTCTTTGCACCAGAGATTTTGCAGGTTACCCTGTGATTTTTTGGCCGACTTGGGGGTCGCCTGTGAGTCCTTCCCCTTTTGTTTGGACATGTGCACGGCAGGGTCTGATGGAGGGAAGTCCAAACTCCTCTTCCTCACCTGAGTGATTTATTGCTCACCTTAGGCCTCCCCTGCCGACTGCCCCAGGGCCACAGTTGCCTCCTTGCACCGCCTCCCTGTGGACATGCTGTAAGCAGGGAGCTGACTCCTGGTGCTCCCCTTTCCCTCAACACAGATGGGCCCACAGATGTGCACTCTCTCGGGCCCTGGAAGTTGCCCCTCCTGTTGCCCAGCACTGTGTTCAAGCCTCCCTGGGTTGGGGGGGTGGGAGGTTCACCACACAAATTCACTGCACTCCTTGCGAGCCTGGATTCGGGCCCCCACTCTTCTCCTGCTGCTCTTTCCAGTAGCCAGGGAGGCAATTCTCAGCTGTGGGGAAACCCTCCCCCGGTACTTCAGCCAATGTCCTCCTCCAGTGGGCCTCTAGTACCCTCTCTGCAGCAGTGGGGTCTTCCCCGCTCTTCCCTACGGGGGGTACTGTTTAGAGCTCCCCCTACACTCTCCCGCTCCTCTCTGTGTCGGATTGCTGTCCTCATAGTCTGCACACGCAGGCCCGCTGTGGCGTGCTCTCTCCCAGGAGCGTGGCCCCCTCCTTCCTGACAGTGGATGTTCCTGGGAGGGGCCCTGCTCCACTGACGTGTGTGAGAAACCTGAGGATATTCTCCCGGTAAGACCTCGGGAATCCCTTATTCAGGTGGCCAGGACACGGCCATCCTTGTTCCTGAGGGTGGCCAGTGGGAGAGGATCACCTGGGTAGAGGAACCTGGGGTTATGCTTGGGGCAATATCCAAGGTGAGACGTGGTATCATGCGGAAGAAAGGGACGAGGGAGACGAGCTTCCTGAAGTGTTTATAGTTGGCCCCAACTCAATGTCCCTTTCAGCTAAAAGATGTCCCTTACTTAGATCCAACAACACCTCTGTGCGTCATCAATCCTCTAAAGTCCCAAACCATGTTACATCCAAAATATGTAACTCTCAGAATCCTTGTTTTACTGGTCTCTGTTCGAATACTTCCCATCCTTCTTCCTCCCGTCCCTCTGATTATTATTTTCTGCATTCCCAACCTACTATGACAGAACACTACTGTTCTCACCATCCCCTATGTTCTGTTCTGCATCCCAGTCATTCTCGTCCATTTAACAAAACGTCCAACAACTACCCTTCCAAGAGTACCCTAAACCCAAATATGAAGGCTATAATTCCATGTAGCACCTTTTTCCCTTCCAACTCTGTAGGATGGTTGGAAACTCTACCAACCGCTTTTTCTGACACTCCAACACCTTCCTTTTCCGACATGAACAGTGGTTTACAGTCTTGTAATAGAAATGTGTACCTGACATGTCCTGACAGAAGTGTCAGGCAAAGTCAGGCAATTAAATTGAAGCACACACACACCTGACGGCCCTTCTTTTTCCCCACAGGGATAAAAGGTGGAATCAGAGAGTACAGTACGAGCAAGGCAAGCATGGCAGACAGCACAACAAGACGGCTAACAAGTGGCAGTTCAAGGGAAGGAGAAAGGCGGCAGGAATCGAGGGAGTGGCGAGGAGATAAGTGAACATGCTCTTTTTGTCCCACACCCGCATAACCTTCGCGGAAGAGAGCCTAAGACCACGAACAACAGCACAAGTGTTCTGCAGCAGATGTCAGTGGTACACGAGGCAAACCTATGCCGATAAGCAGGAGCGAGAGAAGCTCATGCACCTGTGGTACCGGCCTTGACGCCAGAAAGACAACAGCCAAGTGGTTCATCAGAGCCGGTGAGTCGAGGGGAGAACCAATAAGAACAGGACTGTGTTGAGTAGGAATCGCAAAGTGACAAGTTTTGAACCAAAGCTGATAAACTTTGAATGAACTGTAAAAAGTGTGAAGGGGAGACCAGCGGCAGCGGGAAACCGGCACCACGTGGGTGCTAACTCAAGAGAGACTGTTGGAGCCCCATATGAGAGAAAACTACAGATACCAGAAAGCCATAGGAGGGCCAGCAGAATAGGCCAAAGTGGTCATACAGAGGGTCACAGAAAATCCCTGTACAATCGAAAGACTTTGATCTACAAGCACTGTGTAAGAAAGGGAAGTGAATCCCAATGATATTGGACAATTGTGAATGTGAAGTAAAGAGAGTCCAAACCTGACCGAGGGAGTTCTAGGGGTGAAGCCATCACCCATGCAAAAGACATTGAGAAATTGAGGGAGGAGAAACCCCAAAAAAGACAAGAGGGGCCAGAGCCTGGCCGAGGGAGATCCTGGGGTGAAGACATTACCCAAAAATATAAAGAGAAGAGGGGTTTGAGCCCGACCGAGGGAGAACCAGGGGTGAAGCTATCACCCAAAGTTGTTTGATAAAGAAACTGTTATATTTTGGAACACGATACGAGAAGGGTCAATGCCCAGAAGACGGAGGACCTAGGGGTGAAATTGTCACCCTACATGAAACTGTGATATGAGAATGAGAAGGGTCGACTCCCAGAAGAGGGAGATCCAGGGGTGAACCCATCACCCAGTGAACATTGGAACAAACTTTAATTTGTTAAAGGAACGTTTTTATCATTTGAGCACATCAGGCCCGAAGGCAATAGACTTTCTAAGGAAACGAGACTTGGCCATCAATGATCCTGAGAACTGCCATTGGAAGTGTTGTCTCATGTCGGAAAGCCCGAGACTGTACTGTGCTCCAAGCTCCCATCTTACCCCGTGATCAAAACGTGGGGAAGGGAGACCCAGGCTACCGTATCCTGACATATTATTTGAGACTACTTCTTTCTTTTCTTGAGAACTATCCCACACCAGGGGGGCGGGGGGGCGTGGCTATCTAGCCATGGTGTAGGACGTGCCTTGCTGAGCAGCTCCTGTGGATCCGATATTGATCCGGAAAACTACGCTTTAAAAATGACTTCTATGCCTCAGGAATGAAAGCACAGGCGTGCGAACGGGTGCCCAGCAATCACTATGAAAAGCAAGTAAACCGGGTGCAATACCAGGCAGGAAACTGATTTTGAAGACTACGGGTGTACGGAGACAAAGTATCTAAGATGGCAGACAACAATGGATTCGTAGCTGCGGCAGTGGGAGCAGCTGATTAGACCCGAGCGGCTGGATGTAAAGAAGAGCGCTGGGCTTTGGGGGCTGTATGGAGCTCTGGCGGTCGCATGCCTCGCCTTTGATGTGGTCAGCAGAGGCTGCTCACGTAAACACTGGGTCATTGTTTTGCGATTCGGAGCGGTGAGCAGATCTGGGACACGAATGCAGAGGCTGTGCGCATGAGGGGCTGAGGACCGGGATCTGGTGCTCGCGCGGCCCCTAGCCAGAGGCAGCTGGTGTTCGCGGGTTCCCCCGCCGCCCGCACATGTACGCTCCTTGCGCCGCACAATTAATATAAAACATTTGACTGTGTGCGGCAGAGGGGATTTCGCGCAGAGCAGTAGCTGCGTGCAGGAGATATCGAATGATGGTGAAGCCCTGAGCGTGTACCGAACGTTCTACGCGCCCGCAGCTGTAACCACACGCGAGGCGCCGTCTAACAGAGCCACTGCTACTTTGTAATATTGACATGATGCAGGCCGCGCTGTGTGAGGAATTAACGTGACTGGCTGGATACAGTTTCTGTTCACAGCAGCGGGCGGATGACTAAGTGAGACGATAGCAGGAGAGCTGCTCTACATAACAAAGTGATTTACTGGTGCAAAAAAAACATTGGGCTTGGCAGAGGGGGCGCTCTTCTGTTTTGGTTGGGAGACATAGGTTCAGAGACCGGAGATGAAGTGGCCATCCCTAGGAGTAGATGGGACTGATACAACGAAGTGGGACACGCTGCTATGCAAATGGAAGCATAGGACGACATTAGCATCACTTCACCTAAAAGGAGCAAGAACCCAATTTATCCTGGACTGTCGCGATATAACGGCATAACAAGAAGGAAGGCGCCAAGCAGGCTGAATGCCGGCACTGCAGCAAAGTTCCCATTAGGGTGCATACACAACACTAAGTGCCATATAGGTCTGCGGCATAGTAGCAGCGGAGTGGAAGGTACATCTACAGATCCTCGAGGACATGCGAATGGAGTATTGATCACAATAGGCAGAAAGGTACGTGGGAGGACACAGCCCACTCGAAATGTAACTTTGCACGCCACAACATATCGCAGCCCCCTGAGGACGACGTTCCTGGGCCTGACTGCCCTGGGGGAGTTACAGTAACACCAGGAATAAAACTAGCACAACGCAGGGGAGCTGGAACTGGATACGCATGCAGGATTGCATGATGTCGGTTAAGGGGGCAAGGGTCAAGAGCAAGCAACCTACAATGGAGACCTTCGCCAAGACGCAGTGGACTCCAACTGCCTCGGCTCAGAGCGCAGCAGCGGCCTCCGTGGATGATACCCCAGTAGGAGAAAAACACCTGGTTGCAGCAGCTATAACAGAGCTGAGGGCCACATGGGGGACAGCAATGGCGGATCTACGGACGGCCCTGGAGAATAAAATAGATGCAGTTGGAATTGAAGTCACTCTGCTGCGACAAGACGTCTGAGCACTGGCAGAAAGGACAAGTGGCTTCGAGAGTGCGGTAAAGACCAATACAGAAGTCAGCACAAGTAATGCGAAGGAGGTCCACATACTAAAGCAGCAGGTGGCTAATCTTGAGAACCGAGCAGAAGAAGCGAAAGGCAGGGCAAGACAAAACAACATCCGGATGGTCGTCCTGCCGGAGGGAGAAGAAGGCCAGGACCCCACGGATTATGTGGAGAATATGATCCTGCAAGAAATAGGAGCAGACAATCTTTCACAGGGGTTTACAGTTGAACGTGCACATCGGGCTATGATGAGGAAGCCACGACCTGGGGCCCCACCGCGAGCGATAATTGCGAAGATCCTGAATTACAAAGACAGAGAAAATCCTGGAGTACTTTCGCAAAGGTGTAACAATAGAAAGGGCATCTACTAACATCACGGCGTACCCTGACTACACCATGTTGGTGCAAAGGCAGCGGTACAGCTATGTTGCGGTCAAGAGGAGACTGCGCACGGCTGGTACCAAATACATGTTGCTGTACCCTGTGAAGCTAAAAGCCTTGCAAAAAAGTAGAGCGTTCTTTTTTGATACCCCAGAGGAAGCGGCAGCATGGCTGGACTTGCAGGGCTGCCCGGAGCGAGATGAAGAGCAGGACCGTCAGGAGCATGATAAGTGAGGAGGATGTATTGTGAATATTAAGGGGATAAAATGGAAGGGGAGTCCCAGTAACTGCATTATGGAACTTTTGGACTCCCTGACCCTGTTGGACTGGAATATAGTGAACAAAATGCACCAGTGAACTGTGTGGCACTAGGCGTAGCGATTTTGAAGTAAGCAGGAGCAGCAGGATTAAGGCAACCTATCCCCAGGAATTAGTAGTAAGGCGGCCATTAGGGCGACTTCACCCTGCTGAACCGCGAGTACAGGCTATTGCCAGAAAGGGCTAGATGCGGGGGTGCCTGAAATCCAGGGATGGAGCTGGGCAACAGTTGGGGAGGGTGTTGTTAGGACAGGGAAGGGAGGGGGGAGGGAGGGAGAGTGGGGGTTTGTTGTGTTTTTAGTTAAGGGGAGTTTAAGTTGGGAAACAAGCCTGTATAGACGAGTTAAGCAATTGGATTTGGACTATACAGGAGAAAGGAGGAGTGAGACTCTACCATGTCATGGGGGACCTTAAAGTAATTACCTGGAACGTCTGGGGGCTCAATAGTTATTTGAAGAGGAATAAGGTCGTGCTATACCTACGTAGACAGAGGATAGATATAGCCTTACTGCAAGAGACGCATCTGACGCGAGACAAGATGGAGATGATTGGGAAGAAATGGAAGGGGACTGTGGTGGGTTTGTCATACTCGGCGTATGCTAGGGGAGTGATTATCTGGGTGGCGCCACACGACCCATTTCAGCTGCTAAAGACGCTGGTTGAGCGGACGGGAGGATGGTCATAATGAGGGGATTGGTGGAAAAAAGGGAGATAAGCGTTGTAAATACGTACGCCCGAAAAACCAAAATACAGCGGCATATTTCAAAACATTGTGTAACAACCTCAGCATGTGTGTGCGCAGTGTGGTGATCTGGGGCGGGGGGGACTTTAACTGTGTATTAAACCCTAAGGTAGATAGATCAGGTAGATAGATCAGATGGGAAAATGGATAGACCTTTCCCAGCTGCTAAGGTTCTGCAGACACTGCTGAATGGCTTTGGGTTCGAAGATGCATGGAGGGCGCGACACCCCCAAGAGAGGAAATATTCACATTATTCTGCCCTGCAGCAATTACATACCAGGCTAGACTATGTCTGTCACACCAGAGATAATGACAGAGATCACGCACGCTGAATATAAAGCGAGAGTCCTTTCGGACCACTCGCCTTTGATCCTTGGATGGCAATATCGTCCCCCGAGGGCGAGGATACCGACATGGCGCCTCAGAGCAGAGGCGCTGAGAGACCCCCTCTTTAGGGAGGATATGAGGGAGAAAATTGTTAACTATTTTGAGACAAATAGTGGCAGGGTGGACTCGGCGGGCACATTGTGGGAGGCCTTCAAGGTTGTGATGAGGGGGGCAGCTATAGCGAAATCTAAAGGACTGCAAGGAGGGATCCTAGCTGATCTGCGGGAATCGGAGGGTGAATTATTGGAAAGGGCACTAGAGGGAGGAAATAATACTAAAGAAGACACTGAATTGATACTCAGGCTGCAGCAGAAATGTGCTGGGCACTGGGAGAGACTGTGTAACCTCAACTACAAAAAATATATAGAGAGACAGCATGCGAGAGGGGATAAACCAGGGAGGATTTTGGCATGGCTATATAAGAGTGAAACCTCTAGACCCACGATTAGAAGGATAACAAGAGAAGACGGAAGGGTGGTTGATACTCAAGAGGGAGTTAACCAGGAGTTTGCAGACTACTACGGCGGCTATATGGAGATTTTGGGGAGGATAATCGGGCAACGATTATAGAAACATTGGAGGACATAGGATTGCCGCAGATTAGTGCTGAGGAAAGAGAGGTGCTGGATGCACCGATCACTTTAGAGGAGCTAGAGGAGGTGGTGAGACAGTTGCCCACTAGTAAGACCCCGGGGGCTGATGGACTCCCAAGTGAATTCTATAAAACATTTAAAAGAGAGGCGCTTCCCACGCTGTTGGATATGTTGAATGAGGCATATGAGCTTGGCAGACTGCCAGAGTCACTCAGAGAAGCGATTATAATACCGCTACTGTAACAAGCTGGCGTGAAATGACCACTCTTGACTCAGGTTAAGGTAAACTGGGTTTAATTTTTATTAAGTTTAAGATTCAGTAACACTCAGACTTTCTCCTAGGTAGGGCAGGTTCTGGGCTCTAATTCATCCAGCAGTCCCTTGCTCATTTATGGGTGCACTTCGGCCTCTCTTGTGGGGCGGTCTCCCGAACAGAAGCTCCTCTCAGGGCTTAATTCTTCCTAAGGTCCGGGGCATGATACTACAATTGGCTTATCGGGGCTGCAGCTGGGAATATTAATTTGGGCGGGACCAACAGTCTGTTGCCTTAGACTTGTACCTATTCATTAGGGTTTAGATGGGGATACCGCACTCTTTTCTCTGTTTCTCAACACAAGTTCAAGTTCATTTCAGAGTATGTACGTTGCAGCTCTCTAATCTTCACCCAGCTTGCCGTGAATACACATACTCCCTTCTCACCTCTTTTACTTTCTGCAGCACTTCTCGGAGGGTCCTGGCTCTCTCTCTCTCCTTGTTTGTCGCCTGCCGTCAGCTGTGGGAGAAAGCCGCGATGGCCTCCGCGCCTTGACGATCCTTTCACCCTCCTTCATGCTATGAACAGCTGACAGCTCAGCTGACGCTAGGCAGGCCGCGGCTTCTTCTCCCTCACAGGGGCCGCGCAGTGTCAGCTGGAAACAGAGCCTCTGCCTGTCTCACGGCTCGGACTCCTCCCACACAACAGTGGGGGCCGGAGCGGAGAGCGACCTCCTCGCATCTCCTCCGGGGATGATATCTGGTCGCTTTGATCAGCTGGAGGCTCGTAAACTCTGTACCGGCGTGAAAGCTTTTCCCGCTCGGCCGTTTGGAAGAAAGTCTCTGAACCCTTGCGGTTCGTTTAACTTTAAAAACTCTTTGAGCGTTGCTCAACGGGAGCGCTCTGGCTTATCTCGGATAGTCTTTCTTATTAGTAAGCCCACTCAAACGCGGCCTCGTCTTCAGGGGAAACCCCTTCCTCCTCCTCCTCCTCCAACAGCTGTTCACAAAACGAATCATAATAAAAAAAAGAAATTCCAGTATTAAAGAAAAGCACCTTTTAAGGCATTCCTTTCATTCCCCATTGGGCCAAAGACATGTCTTTCTCACAGAGACCCACAGAGTCCCTCCCCTCCTGACACATGCTGACATCATAATTCCATTCAGCCATCATGGCTTGCTGAACAGTTGTCTAATTGACTCTGAATAGGGCTCTGATCTGGCTCTTCTTTTCCCACTTTGTCCCAGCTACCCAAACCTAATAAGCCCGGGCAAAGCTGTGATTCATACAGACCCCTATCAATATTAAACCAAGACAGTAAAATACTGATGGCCGTTTTGGCAAATAGATTGAGGAGGGTCATTGGTAAATTAATACATCCTGACCAGACAGGCTATGTCCCTAATAGGAATATATCCAACAATCTTAGAAGGCTCCACAGAGTCATTGAATATGGAAACGAGAATGAAGGTGAACTGGCAATTGTGTCACTGGACGCAATAAAGGCCTTTGATTCGGTCAAATGGCCATGGTTGTTGGCAGGCCCTGGCTGGCTATGGGATGGGTCCTGGATACTTGCAGTGGGCTAAAATGTTATACAGTGAACCGCTAGCCAGAGTTAAAACTGGAGCAGTGATATCGGAAAGGTGGCAACTCTGTAGGGACACCAGACAAGGCTGAACGTGGTCCCCTATGCTCTATATATTGGCCCTGGAACCCTTAGCAATCTACTTGAGGCAACAATATGACACGATGGGCATCGCTGTGGGGGGTGAACGTCATCTGATATCCTTATATGCAGATGATGTGCTGTTGTATCTGCGACACCCAGAGGAAAACCTCCAATAAATTTTGGAAGTAATGGAAAGATATGCGGGGATGTCTGGTATAGCGGTGAACCCTCAGAAGTCCAGCATGTTCCCATTAGGCAGATATAAAGGGATCCCCTTGAAACAACTAACGGTGTTACAGATACCATGGGTGGTTAGCACATTTCGCTATCTAGGGATAGATATATACCACACGGTGGAAGAGGAGCATAGGTGCAACACAGAGGTAGCCATTAAGAAAATTGAAAATTGCATGAGGTTCTGGGTAAAGCTGCCTTTAGCAATGATGGGGCGTGGGGCGATGTTGAAGATGGTGGTCCTGCCTAGGCTACTTTGGGAACATCCCGTACTGGATACCAAAGAAGTTCTTCACTAGATTGGACAGCATGTGTAGGGACTTCCTGTGGCATGGAACAGGGAACAGAGTGGCCCTCTGGAAGCTACAGAATTTCTATGAGAGAGGGGGTATTAAACTGCCTAATTATGAAGTCTATTATTTAGCAGGCCAGCTGCAATACGTGGCCAAATGGCTCTCAGAGGAGAGTACCTCGGAATCCAGGTTGTTCAGACAAGATTGTGCCCCATTTTACTTAAGAGAAATTATGTGGCTGCCCAAAGCAGAAGTGGAAGGGCGTCCCAAGATGATGGTACTTGGATGGAGGATGTGGCACAGGGCCTGCCAGATGATGGAGAACCCATCCCCATGTTCCCCTCAAGTACCACTGGTTGCACTAGCGGGTGGAGAAAAGCAATTACGGATGATAATCAGAAACCATTGGGAACCGGTATGATAGCGACCATGGGAGATATTTGGCAAGAGGGGACCAGAATATATTTTGAGGTTTTGAGGGAGGAAACCGGGCTACATACAGGCCAGTATATCACATATCATAGACTGGTGCAGAGAATTAAGAAAACGTGGCCTGAACTGGTACTGGAGGAAGAACCAGATGCTACTATAGACTTAATATATGACATAGCAGAGGGGGGACACGAGATATCTAGAATATACGAGATGGTGATGTCTAAAGTGGGGAAGGAGGTAGTACAATTGAGGCAAGACTGGGAAGGAGAAGTGGGAGCCCCGATGGATGATGGGATGTGGGAACGAGCCCAAGGGTATCATAGGAAGGTGTCGAGGAATGCTAGACTAAAGCAGATATAGCTGTATATCACGCACAGAGGGTATATGACACCCCAAAAGATATCTAGGTTTAAAAATGCAGGACGGCAAGCATGCCCTAAATGTGATGAAGAGAATGTGGGCATAGTGCATATGTTTTGGTCATGCCCGGTTATGGAGCGCTTCTGGAGCGAAGTGGCACACAAGCTAGCAGAAAAAGGTATTAAGATCGTGGTGGATACAGTGTGGGCCTGCTTGTTAGGGGGGTTCCCTAGGCCACGGAAACTTAAGCATGTGAGCAAACTAAAGGACCTGGCATATGCACTTGCAAAGAGAACAATTGCTATGGGATGAAAGACATGCCACAAACCACGAGTGGAGGTATGGTGGAAGGATTTGCAGAAATGGGCCGAGGCAGAAACTATGGTATGGCAGGAAGATAGAAATGTAGGGGGGGGAGCAGACTGAGACCCTGATGGCATGTAAATTATTAATAGTAGAGTTATTTGGGTCAATGCCTGACCCAACGGAATCCATGGAAGAGAACACCCTGGCGCAAGATGCGGGAACAGAGCATTAGAGGAAGTGGGCTCGTAACGGGGGGTGGGATATGGGAAGCAGTGAACACAATCAAGTGATGTATAATTGAAATGTTATTGTATGCACTGCAAGTTTGGTTTGTATTGTTTGTTTAAATACCTAATACAAATAATAAAAAAAAAAAACTATCCAACACCCTTTTTTTTGTATTAGTTGTGAGGTTGTCAATAGGTTTCTTAGTATAGGCCCTTCTTATTTTGACACAACGCCACTAAGACTGCCTTATTTTTCCTTTGATGGTTGATAGTTGCTCACATCCTAGATTTAGGTTTAGAATAGGCGTTTTTCCAACCCGCATACAGAATTAATTGTTCAGTAAACACCCTTGAACTGTGATCACTTGTGTCTGTCTTACTTGATGTCACCATGAGCTTCTCACACTGTCACATTGCTTGATGCCCACCCGGTAAGGCCTCTACAGCAGCAAGTCTTGTATCCAAGCGGGGACACGGGTCCCGCCTCCTCCTCCTCCCGATCTCAAGTCCAGGCAACCAGGCAGTCTGCGGCCTCCTCAACTCCTCACTCGGAGGTGGGCCGACAATGCCCCAGCCACTGCTGCCTATCGGGCTCCTCTCATGGTGGGGACCGGCAGCGGCCGACCCCCACACTTCAGCCCGCAGGGGCTCTTAAACTCTTGGATGAGGCACCTCTGTGCCGGCAGCACCGCGCGCAATTCACTGCCGATGCCCACCCTGCACTGGCCGCGGAGGCGGCGTCTCGGTCTTCCAAGTTCTGCACCCATTCAGGATTCAGAGCAGTCGGCACTGCAATCTTCCCGCGGTCTTGGATGCTCCTCCTCACCATCGATGCAGCTGATAAGTTATCCTCACCTGGGAAAAGCTCTAATGCAATTTCTTTATTGTTGTGGGTCCCAGGGGGGGGTGAGAGCGCTACGATCACGCAGCTCTCCCCTCGGCGGGCATCTTGGAATCATTTTGGCTACTCTTAAGGTATTATTTGAAAAGGGCACTTTCTCTACCCTACCTGAAATAATCCAGGTGAAGGAAACCACCCTCTGGGTTCAAGTATTGTTTGTAGAATTTCCAGATTTCGTTTCTACAAACTGTTTGCTAAATCCAAATCAGAGACATTTACCTTACACCTTTCCTTTTTCAATGTTAGTGTGAGAGTCAGATGTGTTTTGGATACGAGGACTATTTGCATAATTTTGACGACAAGACAGACTGATCTTTAGTTTTAGCTTCCTAGAAAGGGAAAACTCTCTTTAGGATAGGGACAGAAAGGCATTTACCCAACCCCTTTCATTTAATAAAGATGTCTGATGTTGAAAACATTGCAACTTTGTGTCCGCCTCTCATTTCTGACCCCTCACACTTCTTTGTAGGCCAATTGGGATCTTATCAAGTAGGATGACGCCATAAGCGTAGGATAACCACCTTACTTGAGTGTTGCCTATTTTTAGTAGGTACAGGCTAGGTCATATCTAGTTCCTTCATGTCCGACATATATACATTGAAAAGTCAGGGGGTGAGTACGTACCACGGTCTCAGTCCCACATGGACCTCGATGCAATTTGACAAGGGGCCCATGGTGTCCAATCTTACCCGCAGAGAGTGGTCTGTGTAGAACATTACCAGCATATTAAATCAGCCAGATGGTATGTTCCATGTGAGCAGTTTTGTCCACAATTTCTTGCTAATCAGCATGTCAAAGGCTGCGGTCATGTCCATCTCCACCGTGAATACCAGAGTGGATGCTATGGGGTTGTAAATTAATTTCCAAGAGGCAGTAGGTAAGTTCACTCAAGTTCCTTTATTTAAGATCTTACATGTAGGTAGCTCGGTTAAGGGGCAGAGCCCCAAAGGGGACCCACTGGCACCCACCACCAAGGCTAGCTCTCTCCAACTGCCTGAGTAGGAACACTGTTTACAAGCAAACATTCCAACCAATCATCAACATTCTCAAAGTGACATCAGTCACTCATGCAACCAAGTGATCAGGACATGACATACCTCCCTCCTTTAATAAACAAAGCGCATATCTGGAACAATTATACACAGACTCGGCACATAGAACCAACACTCGCAAGCAGGTCCGAATCACATTGCAAGATCCTAAAACATTCCAAATAAACCAAACACCCCCGTCTAGAGCTGCCACCCCTGGACATTGATCCTACCACGACCAAGCACAAACCCGCCACATCCAATGGGCTACCAACACTGCAAAACTCAACCAACTAAACAGGAGCAAAACTCCTTCTCCCTGGGTCCACCACCCCCAGGTCTTGAGACTGCCACTCCCGAGCACAAAACCAAAATCAAGGGTACACACACCCGGACAACGGGCCCTGCCATACAAGAGGCAGAACAAATGACTGAGAGTCCAGCCTAGTACAATGGATGGACACAGACACAGTCAAGCCAAAACCACAACTTTTCCAAAATTACTTCCATAAGGGTAAACCACATCAAGAGGAAAATCACTTCACACACACAGACACATCTTCCCCTCGTTAATATTAAAAAGGTGCAGGATGAGGAAAAAGAGTAAAGCGCACCAAAGTGTACAGGCGAGATGGGCGAAACACTGCACAAAGAACAACTCACCCGAACTCCAAACTACAGCTGTTCCTGAAGCACTGGCCAGACAGCTCAGGATCCACCATTGGCCAGTCCACTAAAGAACGACCAAACCATACTCTTGTTCCAGCGTGGTCACACTGTGTACTACTGCTTATCTTATAACCATGCCATCACAGCCTGAAACTTTCTGGGTGTCCTCGCCACAGAAGAAGGACCTACTGCAAGTTACCAAAGGCACGATTAGCCAACCATCAGCGTTCTCACATTACCGGGCAATTTAAACAAAACTATTGAAGCCGAGATAGGAGAAGAGTTGCGGAAGAGTAACTGAAAGATGGAAGAAGAAAAACCGAACAACGCTTCAACCAAACACCAAAACTAGTAACTGGTCAGGACAAACGCAATCACTCATGACCAAAAGTCCTGTTGACCAGCAACACATGTGGGTTGACAAAACTAGCAATGGTTGACTAAGAAATGCCTGAATCCTGTACTCATAACAGGTCACCTCAATTACAAAATAATACTCACCCAAATCAGAGGTCAACCTGGACGCATTCAAAAAAGAATATCTGCTCACCTTACCTGCAAGAATGCAGAAATGACTTTACCGCATTTTCAATAGATAAATACAGGTGTCGCAAATCTACATAACAAACAGCTTGTGGTTACAGACTACCAGCAAGAATGCAGAAATAACAAACGCATTTTCAAAAGAAAAATACAGGTGTTGTACATTTACACAACATCACAACTACAAGTGTGGGAGGCGTCCCAAGCCACACAAAACTACCACTCAACATAAGGATTACAATAAACACAATAGACTAGTCTATAACACATGAAAGGTGAAATACCTTAACACTCACGCCGGCAAACCATTCTCTCAAAACAGATAACTAACACAAAACTAACACTCAACCCTCTGCTTCAAGCAGCAAACAGACATGAATACATACATAAGGCATGCAAGTTCTTTTAATTACGTGATAAACCCGTCACAAATAGCGTTTAGTTGCACATAATAACATTTCTATGAAGGATTAGAAGAGGTCCTAAAAGTCCTTGTACTGTTACACTCCCCTAATCCTGGAATTACTCAAAAAATAAAAAAACGAACATGTTAACATTCAGCATCCATACCAACTAGTAGGACAAAGACAGACACCACATTTTCTTAAAATATGCCCACACCACACTAACCAGCAACTATAGCTAGAATTAGTGAAATATTTAAGTAATCTACTAAATTCCAGCACAATGTTCAACTACAAAAAAAATATTGAAACCAAAAAAGATGACTCCATTTCACAAGTCCAGAGCCTAAGAATCTGTGCAGCTAATAACCTGCAATGCCTGCAAAATGAGTTAAACACAAAGTAGAATAGCCAATCATCCAGACAATCCAGGAAAAACAGAACGTTCATGACATGTTCCTAATATTGCCTACAGGTCTGTGCAGAGCAACAGCTGTAGTCCTGAAAACTGTATGCAAGGAAGTTAGCGGCAGAGATTTGATGAAACTTGCCGGCACCTCCTATTCTTCCTGACGGTGTGCAATGAAAAAAAAAAAGTACAAAACCATCGAAAGCAGCACCACGTCATCTCCCAAGAAAATAGTATGGGGGACATTAAACATAGTGCCATTCACAACTATGTTCTCGGGCAGGTGTCAGGATGACCTACAACACCCTCACGCAGCAACACACTGATGAAATGCTGCCGGCGCAAGGCCTTTGGCACCTTCACACAACGCCACGTTGATGGATGTTTTGTGTTCACTTCGGATCCTAACGTCTAGAGGCATTCCAGCACTCACCATGCCCCACAGGTAACAGGGTGACATTATCAGTCCCTTCATGTTAGGAGAGCTGAACAGAGCTCATGCGAGCAGTGAGAACCAGAGGGTGTTTCACAACCTATTCCCCAGGGATCCTGAACTCCAGTGGACAAGAAAAGGCAGTCGCTCTTGGATCCCGACCCTGGGTGTGGACAAGCGAGGGAGGATCACATGGGTAGGGGATGCTCAGAGAGTAGGGGTGAAGTATCCAATGGTGAGATATGGTATCCCCCTTTTTCCACAAGCTATCTAACCCCTATCCCTACTTATTTTATCAGAAACTACAGCTCTCATAATTCCTCCCCACTTTACACTGACAACACTACTGAGCCGAGGAAGATAAGGAATGACTCTGCCCCTCTAACGAGGCCAGGCAGAATCAGGCACGTAATCCTAACTATAAACACCATACTGCCGCTTGTTAACACTCACGGTCAGGATAAAAGGCACCGTGCACAGACACACGCTGAGCGAGGCTGGGTACGAGAAGGAACAGCTCTTTTGGGGCTGATGCGAACCAGGCTGATCGGCCATTGCGGAAATCGAGAGAGAGCCAGGCGAGAATTCCACACTTTCGGGAAGCCGTAAGAGTTTTAAGACCGAGACCGAGTAAGCAAGAGAAAGAAACCTTCAAGGTGCTTGGAAGAAGCCTGCAACCCTCCCGAGTGAACGGCAGAGTTGGGGAGGAGCAGAGGAGGCATTGGTAACAGCCCTGACTGCTGCTGCATGAAGAGCGTTGGTGAAAGAAGGTCAATTAACACAACTGGTGAGTTATCGTAAGGAACAAAAGCCCGGTTTGTGTTAAAAGCAAAAGTAACTAACTCAAAAGTTGAAGTTAACACGTGTGCCGGTAAAACGCATAATGGAAAGGACGATTGCGGAATTGTAAAAGGAATTGATACAAAGTAACAGAGTGGTGCTGCGAGGTGCAATCACACATTCTAAAGTCTCTGTGAAATGAACTGTGTGAACGGGAACCAAAGGCAAGAAAGTAACTGCGATCCCGATAGAAAGTTGAATGAGTGAAAAGCAAAGTATCTGACCGCTGAATATGCCAAGAGAGGAAAGTATATGAACTTTAAAAGAGGCCAAGAGGGCAAAGCAAAGAGATAGAAATCCCAAGAAGCCAAAATGAAGAGCAAGAGATACCAAGTAGTATTGGTGTTGCATATGAACTTTGAGAAATGCCAAGAGGACAAAGTAAAGAGAATAAGAAACTACAAATATCAAGAAGTATTGGTGTTGCATATGAACTTTTGAAAGAGGCCAAGAAAGCAAACAAAAGAGAATAAGAAACTACAAGTACCAAGAGGCATTGGTGTTGAAAGATGAGGAAGATTGTGGATTGTAGAATTGTGTAAAGAGAGGTCGAAGTGGTCATGCAGAGGTCTACTTAAAATCCTTACAGTTTCAAAAGTCTTTGACAGTGAAAAGGCACCCAAGACAAAACGTGGGGAAGAACACCCCCAAGAAGAGATAGACAGGCCTGGGCAGGGGGAAGTCTGTGCAGAACTGTGTGGTAAAGTGAAAGGAGAAAGACAGGCTCAAGCCCGGCAGAGGGAAGCCTGTGCAGAACTATTAGAACTTGAGAAAGTAAATGTGAAAAGAGGCAGGCTCGAGCACGGCGGAGGGCAGCCTGTGTTGAATTGTGGGAAAGTAAAGGTCAAAGGTGGACCTGTGTATTTATGACAAGACGGACAAAGCCTAAGGAAATGATTCAACTACCAGAAGCTTGAAGCCCAAGCCTGAACTGTTGAATTGCACCAATAAGCCAAAGTGTGCAAGACTGACAGAACTGTACCATCCACCTATTCTTTTTAGCAAACCTTATAGACCCCGTGGTGCTGAACGTGGGGAATTGAGTTGTTATTTAAGCCATTCTGACATTTCTTTTCAGACTATTTTCCTTTTGTATTTCCTTATCACATTTGTCATTTTCAGAAGCAGGGCAAGGTTAGGTTTCTTTAGTATAGGCCTTTTTATTTTGACTAGACTGAGTTGGACTTGTTTGCTATTTGTTCAATGGTCGTGACTACTCCCATTCTAGAGTTAGGGCCAGTTAGGAATTCTACCAACTCAACCAAAATACCAAATATAGTTTTTTGAAAACTTGCATCCATTGTGTCTGTCTACTTTTTTTACTATGCCTTCCTTAGAGAGCCAACTGTTCAAACTGTCATCATATGCTCCCGATGTCAGGTGAGGGCGCAATTGACACACACCAGTAATGAGCTCTGTCCTGAGATGGGCGCACAAGCCTGGAATCTAAAAATCACCCTGGAGCTGCAGACAGGGCCTTTCTCAACTGGCAGCTGCTCGTTATTCCCCAAACTGCTGAACCTTTGGCCTGTTGCCTTACTCTCCTGGAACCCCTTATGTGCTATGGGTGTCTTTCGGACAGTTGCTTCTTATTCAATTGACCTTCTGCTGTTAGCATTCTATAAATCTCCCTGGAGTTGCAGATTGGCGTTTATCATAAGCCCTGTATGGTGGGTTTTCAACTTTCGGGGGCAGTGGCTCTACAAACTTCTCTCTGCACCCACTGCCCCCAAAAGTTGAAAACCCACCATACAGGGCTTATGATAAACGCCAATCTGCAACTCCAGGGACTATGCCCGCTTTAGGTCCAGATCTGAAGCCAACTGGTTGCCATTGTTGTAAAGCAAGTTCCAGGAGGCAGCAGGTAAGTTCATTCAAGTTCCTTTATTTAAGATGTTACATGTAGATAGCTCAGTTAAGGGGCAGAGCCCCAGAGAGGACACACTGGCACCCAACACCCAGGCTAGCTCTCTACAACTGCCTGAGGTGGAACACTGTTCACAAGCAAACATTCCAAGCACTCATCAACATTATCACAGTGGCATCACTCACTCATGTAACCAAGTGATCAGGACATGCATGACACATAGCTAGAGCTTTTTGTTGGAGAGAGACGTAAATGAGGCCATTCGCACTGTGTCCCCATATTCTTCCTGAACCCTGTTTGAGACATTGTCAGGCTGTCAAACTAGAAATTATATCGTGCCTCCTATTGCTATAAATATATGTATATTGGCCTACGCCAAGCTGCTAACAAGCTGCTTATAAACTACATGTGAATAAACTTGCATTGCAAGGTCCTGACCTTAGAAACCATGTAAACTGTCATTTTGGGTCAAGCCGCCATTTTAGGTTTTCTTGCTCTATAAAGTCACCATGTGAGCTAAAATGGTAGCCTATGTTATTCAGAACAGAACTCGATTGTCATGACCTCTGTACAGCTAATGTATAACTTGCCTGCAGGCCACTTGTTAGGGTCATGAGCTGAGACCTTGTCCTTCTGCTGACCTGTGTGTAATGGATTACCTGTATCACCGAAACTGATCTAATTGAATGAGAACACCTGCTTAACTATATTGTATAAATTAAGTCCTGCATTGTAATGTTAGGCCTAGAGCATACATTATTACCATTTCTTCTTGTTAATGTATAAACCTAAGATGAACTAGATTTGACCTGGCAAGGGACCCTAGAGCAGTAACTTATTTATGGAATGGTTAACCTGCAGAAAGGCTGGACAACAGGCTGGAGAAATGTATAAAAGCCTGACTGTTTCAATGAATATTTGCACTCACTGAGCACACCGAACCACGCCGGAGTTCGCTGTGTTGTACTGAGGGTCGATAGCTATCTGAATTTTGTTCTGTTCTTTTGTAACTGGATTCAGTATAAAATAAAGTACTTTGTATGTTCCTTTGTAACCTGTGTTTGGTGTGTTTCCTTTTTGGTTACCCTGCCTCATATTATTTCCTTGTTTTCACAGTTGGCGCCCGGAATAGGGACCCTCAAGATTGATGCCGGATTATTGAAGGTTGACGCACGCTATCGGACCGGGATCGGACGGTGTGACATAACGGGCCCAACTGAACGAGACGCGACACCTCAACAGCGCTGCACGATCCTTTCCCTGGACGATAGCCGTGTGGTCTGAGACGGCATCTTGACGAGGGTCAATTTTTTGAGGCGGGCAGATTTGCCGAAATCACCATACACAAGGTAAAATTAGTTAGGTAAGTCCTTTGTAAACCGATCGGTCCTCCTTCGGTTTGGTCACGTGAGTCGTTACCCGACTCTTAATTCAACCCTGACAATTTGAATTTGGCGCATTGTATCTGCAGACACAATTATTGACCAGGTAACACCGAGTATTTGAGAAATGCCTGGGAAATTGTCTAGCTGCTTTAGGGCATTATTCCGCAGCGATAGACAATCTTTGGAATTTAGCCATCCGGCACCACAGGAGGGGTCACCGGCATGTACTATGCACTGTAAGCATGGCATTGGAAGTGTAGTATTTAATAAAATTTGGCACAGACAAACCAGACATGCCTCCGAACTTCAGTGGCCAGTCAATGGTAGTTTTGAGATCCCTCGTATTGAATATTTAGAGTCAGTCTTGTTAAAAAAGATGGCCAGACCTGCATTTGAGGTTTTGCAAAATTGGAAAAGAGAAGCGTTGCAGCAGCTTAAAAGTAGGGAAAAACATGTGCGCCGCCATAAAACAAATGCTGAAAAGGCATTGTTATATGATCAGGACAAACAGTCTGAGTCGGTTAGGAACATGGACAGGGCTTTCTCACTCGGTATTCAGAAAATCTATCCTTCTAAAGATCTTCATGTTTCTGATGAGTTTATCGACAAATTGTTAAATGAACGAAGGCCTGGTGCCTCTGCACCACCTCCTATGTTCCTCTTCCTCCTGCTGTACCTCTTCCTGCTGTTATTCCTGCTCTTCCTGCTCAACCTGTTTTTCCTATTCCTCCGGTTGTTGTTCCTCCACCTGCTCCTCTGCATCTTCCCATTGCACCAGTAATAGTACCTCCATTGAATTTGCCTGCACCCTCACTCCCAAGTAGTTCTGTACCGCTTGTAATTGATCAGGGTGCGGGGTTGAGGATTGTTACTCGTAATACTGTTCCTACAGAAAAGAAACAGGATTTGTTTGCATGGGCTAAGCATTTTATGGAGAGAGATGATCGAGCTAATGTTCTTGCCACACTTTCTAATATGGATAATTTTCCTGAGAAAAATGTTTTCATTGAAGGTTTAGGGATTAATTTATGTGTAATGTGGGGTACATTAAATAATGCATACCTCCCACAAGGGTTGAGGGACCTGAATACTTTAGCGTTTTCAAGAGACGCTGTGGAGAAGGTACATGAGCATGTTGAGAGGATATTTGAGTATAGAAAGGAGTTGGAAAGGTTACGGAATGAGGATGATGAAGAAGAAAGTATGTATGTACAGAAACGATTTCTTCTGTGTCGTAAATCGACATCTGAGGAGGTGCGAATTTGTACAAAAGATGTGATTAGATGGATTTCAGACATATCGTTAACTCCAGTTGAGGTATATGACACATACAGTCAATATACGCTAGAAATGCAGAGGAAAGTGATACAGGTAATGGTAGAGTTCCTGCAGGATGAATGTTTAAAGAGAAAGGTTAGTTGTCCCACAGAGTTATTGAGCATTTATAAGAGAGCTTTTTCACTTGACACTTCTTCAACTGCTTTAGCGCTCGACTTAGCTCTGTTGCTTAGTAAGCGTTCGGAGTTGCCTACATCTCAGTTGCCTATGAGAGAGGTTCCTCCAACATTTGTCCCAAAGGTTGAGATTCCTGCTAATGCTGCAGCAGGTACACCTGCTGTGGACATTCCTGCACATTATGTATCGCAGTTTGTTCACGTCCCGTTTTCACGACAGGAAGTGAATACTATTAGACAAACTATTCCTGACATTAGGAAAAATCCGACAGGGTTCTATAAAGAGATAGAGTCCGTTTTGCAGTCCTCAGTGTTTACCCTAGGCGACATTGATTTGCTATTCCCTGTACTCCTGCCTGTAGATTTGTGGAAACAAGTTAGAACTATAGACGATGTACCAGGGTTGGGAGACACATGGGCTAACATAGTTAGGCTTGATGGGGAAAGGCCAGCTGGTGAGAGACCACCTCAGGTGATACTAACTTTGCCTGACAGAATCATTGCAAAACTGAAAACTATAATCCCCGAAAAGAGAATTATTTGGGACAAGCTTACGGCCTGTGTCCAAGGAAAATCTGAGGGTGCTACCGAGTTCTTTAATCGGTTCGAACAGGTATTCTCGGATTTCAGTGGGCAAGACTTAGGCACAGAGTCAGGGAAAAGATTATTTGTGGACAAATTTGTACGTGGATTGCTGCCTGACATCCAGTCACAAATTATGTCTTCTGAGAGCGCTTGGCAGGCGAAATCCCAATCAGAAGTACTGCACATGGCTCAGTACTACGAGAACCGTGTCAATAATGAAAAAGATAGAGTCAAGAAGAGAAAAGGTGATTTGAAGACTAAAGTATTGTTACAGCAATTTTTTAGAGGCCCCAGAGGGGGTAGTTCACAGATTAGAGGTCAGTATGTTCCACAAAGGAATGTGCCCTTGGGTCCTGTGAATATTAACCAGTGTGCCTATTGTCGCCAATTGGCGTGCACAATGCCCCGTCCTTCGACAGAGGTCGAATAACACATTTGGAAATATGGGTAGACGATCCAGAGGTCGCCCGGGTGTAGGGGGCCCTGGTAGAGGCCAGGTTTCGCAGGATCCCCAACAACCTTTTTCACAGGATAATCAGACTTCGAGTGTGGATACTAGAAACATATTTGATCATCCTTCTGCTGCATATCTATCTGAAGAGCTTCCTTTTGATGATATTTTGTTTCGTTAGGATTGCCCGAAGCAGGGTTTGGAACCTACACCTATTCCCGTTAATCAGAAAGGTCCCTACGTTGAAATGGTAGTGGGAAATAGGAAACATCAATTTTTGATGGACACTGGAGCACAGAAGTGCTCCATTGATCATTCTCGGGTTCTAAACATTCCACTGTCAGGGCAAACCAATGTTTCTGTAGGGTTTTCTGGCACACCAGTTGTTTGTCCGGTTTCTTCACCGGTACCTATTTCTTTGGGTCCCTTTACGGACCACTGTCCATTTCTCTTGACTTCGAATTGTGGAGAGAATTTACTGGGGTTGAATCTGTTGAAGGAATTAAATGCGGGAATTCATTGTTCTTCTGATGGAGTGCGTTTGACGATTTCACCAGAGCAATGTTCTGTTTCGCAATTCTTGACTAGACCTTTGCCGCCAGAATTCAGTAATGTACCAGAGTGTTTGTGGGCAGTTGATGAAAATGATGTCGGTGTTTTGCAGATTGAGCCTGTTAAAATAGTTTTGAAACATGGAATTAAGCTGCCCCGTATTCCACAGTATAAGATCTCAGTTGAAGGCGAGCAAGCTTTGAAGAGCATTGTTTCCGATTTTGTGCATCGTGGGGTGATTGAGGAGATTGCAGGAAGTTTGTGCAATAGTCCGATTTTACCCGTGTACAAAAAAGGTGATAATGCAATTCCATTTCGTTTTATAATTGATTTACGTGCCATTAATAAAGTCGTCGCTCCGCAATTTCCGATTGTGCCTGATGTGACGACAATATTAACCATGATTCCAGCTACGGCTACTCACTTCAGTGTTGTGGACCTAAAGAATGCTTTCTTCAGTATTCCTATACATGAGGATAGTAGATACTTGTTTGCGTTCACCTTAGGGGGGACGCTCATTCACATTTACTCGTGCACCTCAAGGTTATACTGAGAGTCCTAGTATTTATAGTAGGGCTTTGAAAGAGCAGCGTGATACCCTTGAATTGCCCCCTACTTGTATGTTGCTTCAATATGTTGATGATTTGCTTTTAGCAGCTGACTCTGAGAGCTCTTGTAAAGAGGGCACTGTGTTGTTGCTCATCCATCTAGCTAAGCATGATCACAAAGCTTCGCTTAAAAAGTTTCAATATTGTTGCCAGGAGGTCACCTATTTAAGCTATCTCCTGTCAAAGGAGGGAAGAAGATTGACACCTGAAAGAATAAAACACATTTCTGGCATGTCTGTCCCAAATACACAAAAGGAAGTTAGAGCCTTGATAGGTATGGCTTCTTACTGTAGGTTATGGATCCCAAACTTCTCACTAGTGATAAAACCGATGTTGGCCTTGACGAAGAAGGGTATTTCTTCGCCATTGCCATGGAATACGGAGCATCAACATTCATTCGAGTTGCTCAAGACTGCATTATGTTCGGCGCCAGTTTTGGGCACACCGAACTATGAGAAGGCCTTTGTGTTGTTTGTGCATGAATGTGATGGATGTGCTTTGGCTGTATTAACGCAGGAACATGGAGGGAAGAATAGGCCATGCGGTTACTACTCTTCCGCCCTTGATCCTGTTGCATGCGCTTTGCCAAGATGTTTGCGCGCTGTCGCTGCTGCTGCTGCGTCTGTATAACAGAGTGAGGGAATGGTCCTAGGCCATAATTTAACCCTGATGGTGCCTCACTCTGTGGATATTCTATTGAACAAAACCCAAAAGCAACACCTCACTTCCGCACGACTGACAAGATATGAATTAATCTTGTTTGCTCCCCACATTCAAATTAGGAGTTGCTGCATTCTTAATCCGGCTGAACTCCTACCTTTCCCGCAAAATACTGTTTGCTGTGACGAAGAGTCACATGACTGCCTGTATACTACTGAACAAGATACAAAAGGCAGAGTTGATTTGAGGGACACTCCTTTGGATAACCCACAAGAGGAGCTGTTTTGTGATGGCTCCTGCTTCAAACTACTGGATGGTACATCCACAGCTGCTTATGCAGTCACTACATTGAGTACGGTTGTGGAGACCAAGAGAATTACGCATAACTCTGCGCAGGCCGCAGAGATTATAGCATTGACTCGAGCTTGTGAGCTTTCCGAAGGGCTAACAGTAAACATATATACTGATAGCCAGTATGCCTTTGGGGTGGCTCACAACTTTGGGAGACTTTGGTCAGAGAGAGGGTTTTTAACTTCGCATGGCACCAAGATCCAACATGGCTCCCTGATAGTACAATTGCTTTCAGCGCTTGCGCTCCCTAGTCAGTTAGCAATCATTAAGTGCGCAGCACATCGCAAGATTATAGATGATGTAGGGAAAGGGAATGCTTTCGCTGATCAAATAGCTAGACAAACTGCCTCTGATCTCTTCACGGAGATGTATGTTTCAAGGGAGACTATAGATGCCCATGCAATGGATGAGGGTGTTGGGTCTGTACGGGATATCCAAGCCGATGCCACATTAGAAGAATCCAAGAGGTGGGCTCAGGGCTTGGGGAAACTCGATGATGATGGGTGTTGGGTGGACATGGTTGAAGGGAAATGGTTGCTTCCTAATGCCTATATAGTAATGATGGTTACCATGGCACACGGTCCCACACATGTGTGCGCTCAACAGATCACGAGAATGTTAGAGAAAGTCTGGGTAAATGATAAGATTTCAAAAATTGCCCAACATTATGTCCACAATTGCATGATTTGCCTACAACACAATGTGGGAAAGGGGACAGCAACTCCAAGAGGTAGCTTTGGGCCTCCTTCTGTCCCGTTTGAAGTGATTCACTTTGACTTTATTGAAATGGAGCGATGTAACAATCTAAAATATGTCCTTGTGGTAATTTGCGCCTTTAGTAAGTGGGTCGAGGCTTTCCCTGTTGAAGACGCTACAGCCATGACCACTGCAAAGACCATGTTAAAGGAATTCTTCCCACGGTTCGGTTTGCCGAGAGTTATCTGGTTGGATAATGGTCCGCATTTTATCGCTGCTGTAATTCTACAGATATGTACGGCATTGCAAATTGACAAACGATTCCATTCGTCCAGACATGCTCAGAGCGCCGGATTAGTGGAAAGACACAATGGTATCATAAAAAACAAGCTCGCTAAGACATGTGCCGGCACCAAATTAAAATGGCCGGACGCCTTACCGATCGTGTTACTAGCCATGCGTACAACCCCTCAAACTAAGACTGGGCTCTCTCCATTTGAGGTGGTAATGGGGAGACCTGCCTGTCAATATCTGGGGTCTTCCGAAGCCTAGGGCATTGAGGAATGTAGAAAATGTATTGCTTTCAGACTATTGTAGCCAGTTGACTAAAAACCTGTATTTCATTTATCACCAGGTACAAGACGCTTTACCCGCGCGATACGAGGGCCCAGGCCACAGTATACAACCTGGAAGTTGGGTTTTGGTCAAATCCTTTGACCGATCTTCCTGCCTTGCACCTCGGTGGCGGGGCCCGTTCCAGGTCCTGCTGGTCACCCAAACAGCGGTGCTTGTCGCAGGCCGGAAGCATTGGATCCACGCGACGCATGTCAAGAAACTTCTTCACCCAGTGCAACACGTTACAGAAGAAACAGAACCCCTCGCTAACGCTGCAACCAATGATCCCAAAGCAGTGAGTAGCACTGAGAGTGCGTCTGAGAATCTTTCTGAGCATGTGAGGCTTGGGGAAGCTGCCATTTTGTCTCCGCACTCTCCGAAAATTTTGCTCCCGGAAATTGCTGTTCCAACTTCACTTGCCTCTGATACGTTGCTTCCAACGGGAAGTAACGACATCTTGTTCTCAGATCAAACAATACCAGGCACAACAAGATACAACTTCCAGCCACGAAGATAGACATACGGCACGGTTTTGCTGTGCATCTGATAGACATACGGCACGGTTCGGCTGTGCATTCAAGGAAGGAAAGGATGATCAAGGGCTTGCTTTTGCCCAAAAAAAAAAGTTGAGGAAGGGGATTCTGTTGGCTAGGGGTTGTGGAAGGACTAAGAAGCCGCACGACCGTAGTGTTGCCAGCAACGAACATTGGGGTTGTCAATTGAAAATCTACAATGCCTGCTACAGCCACCGCTGCTGCTCGTATTGGACTTATAAATAAGGGGGTGACCAACTCGGACAATGAACAATGTGCCTGGGCCCCGAAAACGTATTGCTGTGTTTTTATGATAATATTTGGTTTTATAATAGTCACTGTCTTAGGCCTTTGGTATTTCGAAGAAACTCATCCTTTAGAGTCTTTGCTGCCGACTGAAATTGTACCCACTGTTCCTACAGCTTTTGTACATTTGCATACTCTGTCACCTAGGGACTCACAGCATAGACAGAAGTATCACAATAATACCTTGTTGCTTATAATGAATGCAACACATGCCATTTTTAATAAGACTAATTGTTGGGTCTGCTCACATTTACCGCAACATGGGGATAAGGGGCTAGGTTGGTATATTCACCCTTTACCTTTGACAACTGCTTGTTATGCTTCACTTAGAGCACTGTTCTTTGGCCGATGGAACGATAGCAACTCGGGGAACTTTGATGGAACTAATTTGAATAGTTTCGAGAAACGTGTTCTGACTCCCCTGGGATGCTCGCTTTTCGCAAATAGGAGTAAGCTCAATATTGCTTCTATTAGGCCTTCTGATAGACTGTCTCGTCCTTTCCAATCTTTGATTTCCTTTAAAATGACTCCGATAGGCAATAAGGATGCCGTGCCTCCTTCTTACACTGTTAACCATAGCCCCGATTCAGTTTCTTTCTGCATACAGAGGAATGGCACTCGGTCAATGGGAGATTTTAAAGGTTGTGCCAACGTTGCAAATTTGACTGGGGAAGACAGACCTTTGTATGTAGGCGAACCTGTCTATTCTGTTTGCGATAATGTAGCATTTCCATGGTTGCCCAGGGATTGGCAGGGAACTTGTTATCTAGGAATCCTGTTACCTGGGGTGTTTATAGCAAGTACTGTAGAGGTTTCGAAGGCTTGTCCACGGCGGGACGAGAATGGCGACACTCCAGCACAGGTTTTAGGAGATGTAGCGAAATCATTCCTTCCATTCTTTGGGCAGATAGCGAATTCCGAGGATATAAGGAAACTAGCGAGAGTACTGGAGAGAACCATCAACCGGACCACAGATATACTCTATAATATGACTTTAGAGCAGAAAGCGATCAGATTGGCAGCGCTTCAGAACCGGATGGCATTAGATGTCATTCTGGCTCAACGTGGAGGAGTATGTAAACTAGTGGGGTCCGCTTGCTGTGTTTTTGTACCGGATTCCTCCCCAACTATTTTTAAGGCAATACAGAATCTGCACATTCTTAGTTCAGAAGTGCATGTTCCCGAGGGAAATTGGGATCTTAGCGCTTGGTTCCCCCCCTGCCTTTTATTATTTTTTCCCTTAGTAGTAAATGGTGGTGAGATGCTCCCCATATTAGTCAAGCTGGTGTTAGATCGACCAGAAGTGTTATTTGCGTACTTCACTGCTGGAGAGCATGTTAAGTTCTGTTCCCCTATGACACTTTGATGTTCCTGCAGTTGCACCGAAATTTGTGAAAACTGTGATGAGTGTGTTTGAGATTCTCTGTGTATAGAGTCATAAAGGTATTCCAATTATTGCAAAACCGGATTTGAGGTGACATTTGGGCAAAAGCCCAGATTGGAAAGATCCTAGAATTCAGGTGTTCGGGTATGAAAGGGAGATTGAGGAATATCATTCCTTCTGGGTTGTTCTATTTTATGCATGTGAATATCCAGAGCATTCACTGCCTTGTTAGAGGGTATGAACAATGCCAGGGACGAAATTAAGTTAGTAGAAGCTTGAGTGAATGCAGACATTTCATTTTAGAAATTGACGTATACATCCATTAATGAGGTGTCCACTGTAACTGTTCCCGTCCCAACATCATTGATCTGATCAGCTTGCTCATTGATCATAGGATTGGCCTCATTTTGACCAGCTAACGCATCACTGTAGGATTTACCTCCAATTTGCTGGAAAAATGCTGTAATTTTGGTTCTTGTGGGGTCGTCTTTGTTTTCAGACGACGGGGCATAACCCAGTTGAGCTATCACCTCGGAATCCAGCAGCATGTTTTCTTTATTTCCGAGATAGTGGTTTTTTGCTGCACTCATGGTTTGAGAGTAGACACACCAACCGTTCTCATTGACTAAACTGACTGGTGCAAGCAGAGCTGCTGTTGGCAGTAGGGTGTGAGCAGAAAGGCTTATGCTGCAGAGTCAGCACAAGGGAGGGAGAGATGTACTCACGGCAGTCGGCTAATGACACGTTCCGTTCTCTGCGTCCCTCCTGCCCCAAACTGCTCTCAACTGCACTCCCATAAGCCATTGTACCCTCCGTCCGATAAGGTGTTTTAAAGGGGTGAGTCACATACAAACATTGAGTCAGCACACAAGGTTCTTCCAATGAGCAGCGTTCCATGCTCTCAACTGCATTCCGCGGTGCTCCGTGGTGGGAAATAATTTTGCCCCTCCAATCAAAAAATTCACCAGCCGCCACTGGTTAGTCCTGTGAGCAGGTCTTACTGTGGCATAAAGAGGTGTAAAAAGAAACAGTGTGTGTAACAACTTTATTTTGAAAGTTAAAGCATAGTAACATAGCAGAACGGGAGGGTGCCAGACAGTCACTGTATCCAGAAAAGACATGGAGCCCTTCTCTTTCTACCTTACATGTTTGACGCACATCCACCTTGGAATTCCACACAGTCTAATGAACACATTCTGCTTGGGGAGCTCAGGTTATATAATGCTATCACTATCGATGGCTATGTATTACTCTGGTAGCTTACTACCAAATAAGGAACCATCATGTTTCAACAAGAACTACAATGAAGTCTGGCATGACAGGACGAAGTCATAATAACAACCTTTCTGGCATCAAGGTGGCACGTTTTTTACATTTTACCTGACCCATTTGACCACTCCATACCCGTACCTTCTGTTACCAACAACATTCACATTTAGTCAGTCAAACAAGTTTATTCGGATGCAAAGGTCCTTCAAACATAAGAAACAATATTACATACATCCACAAAATGTCACAATTCATAAATAATTCCTTAAAATCAAGTGCAAAAGACCATATCATACATTCTTAAATCGGACCACAGTAGGATAATATTGAGAGGTGTTACAAGACCATTAATCCAATAATTCCATTACTTAAAAAAAAGAACAATAATATTTTTATGACACTATAAAAACAATTCCTCCAATATTCCACCGTTTCATTAAGGACCTCCCTCTCCCTGGAGCCTCATCAGCCTCTTTCTAGAGTACATTGCTCTCTTCAGAAAGGAGAGCAGGGCCCAAGCAGTGAAAACAGAGTTCGCACTCAAAAGAAACGTGAGTGCTACTTTATAGTGGCGGATCTCTGCCTTCTTTAGGGCCGCTATCAAAGTTAATCTTCGTATCCCTGCATATCCAATACAGAATAGCAATACATGAGCCAAGTCTTCACGCTGATGTGCACACACCGGACAACTAGCAGAGTCTGAAAACCCTTTCCAATTAGCTGAGTTCCCTTGCAGAAGGAGGCAGTCAAACCTCGCCCTTGTTATTAGCCACCGATCTTTTTTGAGGGAACTCCAGGTTAAATATGGTTCAATCACAGAGGGCCTACTGATCATAGTGTGAAATTGCCCAGATTTAATTCCATACTCTAAGAGTGTTCTTTTCCTCGAGACAACCTCACCCAGCACAGATTGATGGCTGTTCCCCTCAGCCTTAGTTACTAATACAACAGGCGGGAAAAGAGCACTAAGGTTGGCCTCCGCGAGGGCTTTGAAAATGTAGGCAAGCCATGGAATTCTTTGCCGCCCTACCCTGCCCAACACAGACCATATAATGAAGTGACAAAGGGAGGCATATTCATTTGCCCACAACCGGACCCAAAATAAAGTGGGGGACTGCGCCCACTGGTCCTCCCAGAACTCCATTCCCAATTCTCTATGGATTGGTATGCATGCCGCGAGGTTCGGGAGCCCCAACAATCTCCTGATTAATTTATTCTCCTTTATTTGGATTTCATCAGCCCTCTGAAAACCCCATAGAGGGGCGCCATACATTGTAACTGCCAATGTTTGAGCAACATAGATCTTAGAAATCACTTCCAGAGGCTGACCCTTACACCTTGACATGAAACGAAAAATGCCACCTATTTGCTGACTCATTTTGGCCGATTGTTTGGCCAGGTGGGCCTTACCAGTTAAAGCTTATCCCCAGGTAATCAAAAACCTTAACCCAGAGTTTAACTTCTCCGGCACATAGCATCGGTCTCATTGCCGCGGGCCTTTTTCTGCCCACACACGCCATCACTGCCGATTTTTTGGTGTTGATTTTTAGCCCCAATTCACACATAAAGGCTGTATAAGCGTTAATCAGGGACTGTAATGCTCTCGGTGTTCTGGCTAGCAATACTGTATCATCAGCATATGCTAAGACTGGGAAAGCCCGTCCCCCCAGGACTAAAAAGTCAGCCAGGATGTTAATGAGGTCCAATGAAAGGCCATTAATGAATAGACAGAAACAAATAGGGGCCAACACACAACCCTGCAGCACACCACATCCGACCATGAAGCATCCCGTCCAGTGTCCCCCCGGACCACTATGCACGCCTCATTATCTGTGTGAATATCTACCAAAACCCTCAAGATGTCCCCCGGGCAGCCCAGGGACCCGAGCACGGCCCAGAGCTTTGCCCAGTGCACCTTATTAAAGGCTGTGCTCAGGTCCATGAACGTTAGGTACACTGCCTCACCCCTACAAAAAACGAATTGGCCACTAGGAGATATAGATTAAGACGCTGCTCTATAGTACCAACTCCAGGGCGGAACCCAAACTGGATGTCTGATAAAACCGATTGTTCCGCCAACCACATTTCAATACGTGCTAAGAAGATTCTCCCAAAGATTTTAAAGGAAGAATCCTGCAGTGAAATTGGGCTATAGGCACTGGGGCTAGCCGTATCCCCCTTTTTAAAAATTGGGAAAATGATAGGCCTTTTCCACAAAGGGGGATAGTTACCAGATTGCATGCAGGCATTGAACACCACTGTTAAATGTGTGCCCACATGTCCATGGGATCCTGAAACAAGTCTGAGGGGATCCTATCTGGGCCCGGTGCCCGATTATGAGCTTGTAGGTTAATGGCCTTTTTAACCTCCTCCACTTAAAATTTTAACCAAGACACAGCTAGATCTACACAACCCTCACTATTCACTGCCCGAAACAGACTCTCAAAATGCTTTAACCAGGCCCCTTCCTCCACATGGGTCCAACTACCCACATTAGACCAACACCCAACAGAACCACCCTTCACAAACTCCCAATATCCCTTCTGGTCCCTTCTTTTCGCAGCATCCAAGAAGCCCTCCCAGGCCACCCCTTCAATTTCTTGTTTTCTTCTCTTTAGCTCTATCTGGTAAAGAGTTCTGGCCTGGGTTATCGCTCTTCTGCTAGATGTTGGGTCCTTGAGTGTCAGCAGCAGGGCTCTCTTCGCCCCTTTACAGGCCTCATCAAACCACCCCTTCTGTGGTACTCTCCCCTTGGCCTTAAATGATGTCGTAAATTTACTAGTAAGAGCAGCTGCCAATTCCACAAATTTATCAACAACTGCCCTCGGGGGTGAACTATCCCCCAGTATGTCTACCAAAAGGGATTCATTCTCCGAGATTGATTTATAATGTAGTTCCTCCTCTAGAATGGTCCCCCATTTTATTCTTCTAGATCCGATAGTCACACCCTTCATTGGACAGGGTGCAATATCCGTGGAGACCCCCACCCCCAACAAGCCCTTAAAGGACAAACAACTGGGATGGTGATCACTGTGTACATCAGGGATCACCTCAAAACTTACAGTGCCTTCCCACAGGCTCACAGAAATACAAAAATAGTCGATTGTTGAGGGGCACAGATGGTTGTTAAAGGTCACCTCGCCTGGAATATCCCGGGCTAGGCTACCATTAACAGTGCATAATCCCCATTCCATCAACCATGAACTCATTTGCAAGCCCTTAGAGCAAACTCTCTCATTCCTCATGCATGGAACCGGGATATTCGCTGACAAATCCTCCAAGGGGTCTAATGCATCCTTAACCACTCCCATTCCCATTTTAATGTTAAAGTCACCATCCCAAATGTACGATTCATTTTTATTCCTTCCTTCAGACAGTAGGTCCTCTATGGACCCCTTAACTTTTGCTGGTCTGTCCGCCTCCGAAATATGTGGACTGTTATGCAGATCGATTGCCCCTTTGCTGTACATAGAAAAACCACCTGCAGAAAATCCATACCTGTGTCAATCACTTTGATCCTACAGTCTAGGGAGGACTTGATCAAAATCCACAAACACCCATAACATCTACCCCTCGGTTTTTTCTTGGCCGGAATTCCAGAGGAGGTAAAACCATCTAATTGCGGGGTATCCATTGCCTAAGTTTCCTGTAGAAGAACCACTTCATTGGCTTGAAGTAACTCAACCACAGGCCCAAAATTCATCTTCCTTGTTGAGCCTGCAATATTCCAAGAAAGCAGACAAAACTCTTACGTTCCTGAGGGCTACAGGTTGGAGTGAGGACTATTGGCTGCTCTCCCAAACTAATCACCGGGGTTTGGCGACATCCTGGGGCAGCCAGCTGTCAATCCAGATCCTCACAAGAGGTAAGGATCTCAAATTGATTGGCCAAATCCAGAGTACCCGGGGGTTCTTTTTCCATGACAGTAGTATACCCTCTCTTTGTGGGTATCCTACACCAGCTGCCCACTTTTTCATAATTCGATACCGAACGGACTGGAATGTTTCCTTTCCCCACATGTCCCCCCTACCCTACCATAAGACTGACCCCACGGCTCCTGTCCCCCTACCCTCATATAGAAGTAGTCCAGAGGAAGAAGCTTACTTAAAAGTCTATTTCCATTTGGCTTGAGGCATTGTGCTAGGTTGGTACTTAAAAGATAATTGGCCATCGTTAAATCTGAAAAGGTCACCACTACAAAGTCGCCTGACAAATTTCTAGGCCTGCTACCAACCCAACCCACTCTCCTGGCCATAAGAATGATGGCAGGATCTATCTTAGGCCCCATCAAGTTAGAATTGATCCAGTGTGACACCTTATTAATTAGGGAGAGGGTTGATTCAAAACTGCCCTTGGGTAGCCCAGGCAGACCAGTAATGATCCCCACATACAGAACCGCTTTAGGCGGTAGATTTAGAATGGTCTGATCCCCTTGCCCTTGTAAAGAAGCTGTCTCCTCAATGTCTATATCCCTTTCTAGTCTGCGTATACGCCCACTTCCCACTTTTTTGGCAGCTGACCCTGCTTACACTTCCACTATAACGGCAACGGGTGGTTGCCTACTTTGCATTCCACAGCCATGTCACAACTAGAAGTGTGCCCACCCTTTACTGACTTACACAAAGCACAGGACCCGGCAACAGCCACCCCTTCCAACCCACTTTTAGCCAAATCACACAACTTCAATGAGATTGCTCTAATAGAGTCATCCATGATTGCTAGGGTATTAAGGACCCCCCTCCTTCAACCCCCGTAGGGATTTCAAAATAAACTGGAGGAGTTTTAACTTGTCATCCAGTAGGGATTCCAGCCATACTTTATCCCCCTCACACGCTAGCGAGGAGTCCAAGGCCAAACTATCGTGGTCCTCATACATTGGGCTACTTACCCTCGAGATGCCCAGCATAGGTAGTATAGGTAGATCCTGCACATGCTCCCGAGCTATTCCCAATCCCTCTAAGCCCCATCAGCAGACCTCGTCTCACATTGCGAGGGTCCAGGGCCGTAAACCCCATTATTTCCTTTACTGTGGCCCTCTAAAAGAGGGGCTACCTCTTTAGAGGCTACCTCAGCTGCATTCATGCAGCTTACAATCTTGTTGTCCATTACATCCATATATGAATCAAGGGATCTTTGAGAGGCAATGGTTGTGGGTTTGTGGGGAGAGCGGGGTTTCAACTTTGGTGGTTTTAACATTTTTAGTTTTTTTCACCCCCTTCCCTGAGCCCCCCCACTCCCTCTATCTCCTCTCATCCCCAGCTTTTCGTTTCCCCATAATACAGGTTTTAGTGAACCTGATTAACTTATGAATAAAAGTAAGCCTATGAAATCCTGTAAAAACAAACAGAATAAAAAAGGTTTACCACACTTTTAAAACAGATGGCAGTAAAAGGATAGAGCAATGCAGCCTAAAATGTATCTATGGAAGATACCCATCCACAACGTTCAATAACTAGCACTTGACTAACAGTGCCTAAAAAGCACCTAAAAGCACCTAAAAGGCCCCGTACAGAGCAGTTTATATAACAGTACAAATTACAATAAACAATGTGCAAAACTGCCCAAAACCAAAGGAATAAACCGAAGGGATAAATATATAACAAAATAAATATATATGGCCATGGCCAAGTTCAGAAATGGGGGGGGGGAGATTAAGCTCACAGCCCCCCCAACTCGAATCGAAGAGGGAGAAGAGCTTTTTCGCAACCCACTGTGATGGCAACGTAGCAACGTGGGTTGTGGGTTGTGGATAACAATGTCAACAAAACCCCCCACCATTTACCCAGACAGTGCAAATACCACAGCAAATAAATGTCAGCTTAAGGAGCTGCCTGAGTCTGACTCTCCCCCCACCGCCCCCTGTTAGTTCAGAATAATGTGCCCGGAAGTGCCCGGGAGTCTGCTGGCGATACCCCGACATGATTGATTGCACAAGTTCCACACCTCCACAGCACGCTGATCCGGTTTTAGTCCCAATAGATCCACAAATCCACAGAAGAAACGCTCAGTGCCTGCTGTCTGCTGCCTCTGTGCGCCGGAGTGCGAAGGACACCAAGGACTCTGTGGGATTCTGCGCGCTCCGCGTAGCAGTGTCCTTATGAGTCCTTGGGCTCCTCTTCCAGCTCCAGACAGCGCTTCCTGCAAAAAGTTAACCCCTAAACACCACGGGGGGGAAGTAGTTTCGCCAGGACACCAAGGACTCTGTGGGACATTCACATTTATACACAGTCCATTCTTAGCTAAGCTACTCTTGACTCAGGCTTGGCAGCCATACAATAAACATTTTGGGTATAAAATATAGAGTTGCGCAGGCTTTCCATAGCACACACTTGAGCCCCTCCTGCATCCTGCATTAGATACCATACTAACTTGCAATTCTTCAGATTTGTCTTAGAAACACAATCCAATTATCACAGCTCTTTAGGAAATCCCTACCGCCTCCCTTTTGCAGAACCATGGTTGATCCAACAGGACTGACATTCACTCATGCTATCAGAAAACATTCTTTCCCACGCAGCATCCCTCCCTATAGAGGTAGCATCTATTTCGAGCTTTCCCCGTCCTCTTATCTTCATCGTCATTCCTCCAGTAGGGTGCCGGGGGCACAGTAGGCCCCTCCAAGAATAAGAATAGGTGCTCTGAAGCTGCAAGAGTGGTAACTGACCCTCTTTCTGATCAATAAGACCATTCATCCCTACCAGACATTTGTGATCTGCCTCACTCAGACTTTTTATTATTATGTTGATTATTATTACAGTATTTATTGAGGGCAGCACTGGATCACTTTCCAAATCATTGGGAAGAGTACAAGGCAAGCAGATTGCAGGGAATAAACACGAGGAGTTGAGCAGGAGGAGGTTCCAGAGTCTGGGTGCGCAGTCAGTGAAGCCCTGTCTACTAGTCCTTTTCATTTGTGTGTCCTCCGGCACTAGCTAGTGCGGCCGTAGCAATGCATTGTCTCTTCCCGTGCGGCGGCCGCCTTAGAACCACATCTGATATTCTCTAAGGACAACATCCTGCAAACACCAGCAGCACCCTCCAGTCGCCCATAACCAATTAGATACTCCAAAAATTACAGGGGGTACTTCTCAGTTGTTTTCACTCACCTAGTGTGAGCCTTTTAGTTTGTCCCTTTTATATGGGCATTACTTTTTTACTCTTTGTATGTTCGCCATGCAACCACCGACATGTGGTAACTAGTGGACTTTACGGTGAATAGAAATACTGTTGAAATTCCCAAGGTACTACGAACTACTTGCTATTTTTCTATGAGATATAATTACCACACTCGTGGTTAAAAATTCCCAAGGTGGTTGTCAGGTTGTTGCTGTTCCAGTTGTATTGTAAACAGCCATTTTCTCCACACACACAATTGATTAAGTTTAGGGACAGTTTCTCCTACCTATCCCTCTTAGACAGGCGTTGCACAATCCGCCATCTAGGGACAAGCACCCCCACTAGGGCTAGGGTGTCTTCCTGAGGGCCAGGCAGCTAATTATCCTTCTTCCATGTCTTTTCAAAAATGTCCCGACTGTCATTTTGTTTGACCTGTAACTTATCATTTTTCTCCCAATGAACCGTTCATGGTGTGAATCATTACTGTTATTTAACGGTTAGGGAAGGCAGTCGTCCTGACTTTGAGCCCAATAAGCCCTGTTGTTACTTGGTCATGCTTTAATCCCACAGCTGGCATACGGGGTCACTCGCCTGCTCCTCTATCCACACACTCATTCAGCATATATTCACACATCCACCCACCCACTGGCCCATCCATCCACTCCTTCACCAATCTATAAACTCAAACACGGCCTCAGATATCCAACCACTCAATGTACAGAAAAACATACAAATAAACATTCATCATTTAAAAACAAGCTTGCCTATAATAAGAAGACAACGCTATTGGCTTTGCCACTGCTGGTGTATTGTTGGGCGTCTGACAGGGAAAGCATACACAACACTACAACCAATAGAAGATATCTAAACCCTGGACACAATTAAAATGTGATGGGTTGGTGGAGTAAAATGTATCATTTAAGCGGGAGGCAAACAATGCTCCTCCAACTAAAATATCCGTTTTTTAACCCCATGATTCACACTGCCAGTGCCTGACCCGGAAGGCAGGCCTTGACGTTCATTTATGTAATCCTAGCAGTTAATATGTTTCAAGATGCAGGCTGAATTGGTCACTTGAGATTGCACACATCGGGAGTCGAGCAAATGTAGGCTGCGCCTCAGGAGAGCTGGCAATGAAGGTTCTGAAAACATGCAACAATAAACGACCCTATTCTGATGTGGTCTACAGTCCGAGACGTCTCTAGAAATGCACAGCACAAACAAAACAGGAGGGGGCGCGGTGGAGCACGAAATGGCTATTTGCAAGCAAAGTACGTTTAGCCTACATGTGCTACTAAACGGTAAACTATGTCTGTCATAGGTGAGGACAAATTGATATTCTTTGCAATATGAATGGGACAAGTTACCCCCTGCCATACATTACAAGGATATTGCAAGACACCAAGGAGTTTTGATATCAAATGGAGTAATGAGGCTGAAGGTCAGGTTGCTTAAAATGTTAAGGAACGGCAATCATTTTGTTTGTACAGTAGAGGGTATTTTATTAATTATAATGCATGAGTGCACCGTTATTCCGTTTGCTACTTGTTCTCCTTCTTAAGTGATCTTCCAGTTGTCTATGCATACAATAAATGTCGGGTCTGTTTAGATGAGGAAAAAAACAACCACGTGCATCTTGTAACGCTTAGCAAAAAATTGGTTGATAGGTTTAATGCATTTAAAAGTTGTTGGGTGGTTTAAAATAAGTGATCGTATGTTGATAGTTTCCCACTTTCCTGTGTTAAACTCTAGCAGTGCACAAAATAAAGATACTTGCATAAATAATTCCTCATCAATTATCTATCAGTAAAGTGTCACATAAAGTTCATTTAGAAGTACGTAATTCGAAAAGCTTGCCACAGTGCAAGTGCTTCCCTTTTGTGCTTTGTCACAAGGGAAGCTTTGTAAGTGCTCCCCTTTTGAGGTTGAAGTTCTGTGAAATAACGAACAACTCTGGGAGTATATGTTATAATATTAAGGGATGGGTTCCATTTGAGCATCAGGTGTTCACCTAACAGGAGTTCTTTCCATTTTTCTTTGTTTAGTACGTGCTTCCATTTTAGGTGTGCAATTGTTGCAATATCTCAACAACAGAAAACCATCTCTCAATACTTTCAAAATCTTCATTAAGTAAGCTCAGAAAAATGTGGGAGGAGCTACTTTTTTTCTGTTCATTTTTTTCTTCAACTTTTAAACCGTCCAATTAGCGCCCGCCCCCTTCCCCTCCCTTCCATCCCACCACCCGCATCATCTTCCCCAACTTGATGATTGACCCTTACGACCTTTTGGAGCTCTCCTGAGGTTGCCATGTTGCCGCCACATGCCCACCAGTTCCCGGCTCACGACCCGGCTTCCATAATTCTGTGTGGAGCTCCCCACAAAAGCCTGTTTTAACATTTCAAATTAGTATAAAGGATATTTGTGCATTTTTAGTCAATCAGCTTGATCGTGTCTCTCCGCCTCAGGAAGAGGTCTGCCGTTTTGATCCGGTCTGCGTTCTCTGGGGGGCAGGGGTATGGAGGCTTCCACATAGGCCATGGCTGCCGCTGGAGTTTCAAAAAAGTGTGCTCTCCCCCCATGTTGGATTCCCATTTTTTAGCTGGGAATATTAGTGCATACTGTACTTGCCGAAGTCTGGATATATATGGAAGCGGTTCTCCTCGTATTGCAGCGTGCCTTATTCCCTTGCCATTCTGAGCATTGCGTCTCTGTCCCTGTAATTGAGGAGACGTGCAATAATCGTACGGGGTGGCGCTCCAGGTTTCGTACTGGGGCCAACGTACAGTGCGCTCTTTCAACCAGGAAGTGGTCCGAGAAGGCCTCGGCTCCGAATAGGGTTCTGAAGAGGGATTCAACCTGCTGTTCCATAGCACCATTACCGAATTTCTCGGAAACGCCCACAATCCTTACATTGTTTCTCCTGGATCGTGATTCGAGATCCTCACACTTGTTCTGCATCTTGGTTAGATTGTCTTTCAGTTGGGCGATGTCCTGGCTGTGGTGAGCGTTGGTATCTTCGTTGGTGCTGATTCTGCCCTCTGCTTCTGTGATTCTCGATCTCTCCTTGTCCACTCTTGCCTTCAGTGATCCTATAGTGGTAACAATGTCATCTAGCTTGACATTTATTACAAGGAATCCATTCTGTACTATGGTAGTCAGTTTGTCAACTTTATCACTGCTCTCTGCTTCAGCCTGAGGATTGGAAGTGGTTGGTGTCGCCGGCACCGGATCTGATATTTGACTGTTGGTGAATGAATCCATGGGGCCTTTCTTTTTCGTGCCTGCTCCTTTTGTAATCTTCTCGGATGTCTGTGCACCTCCTGTGCAGATCCTCACAGTTTTTATGGGCTTAAGTTGTTCGTAGAGACTGGTGTTACTAGTTCACCAATTGTGCGCAGCGTTATGCCAATTGTTCATTGGATTTCTGTACCCTTCCTGCAAGGCGAGTGTTCTTTCCAGAGCCCTCGTGGGGCAGACAGCGGCTCGTTCTTGGGTTTGAGTGGGCGTCCTGCTGTGAAGAGGATTATGTCCTGCTATTCTTGGATATTTCTAGTCTTCTCCAAGGGGTTGTTTCCTCCCACTCGGCGGTTATGTTCATCCAGGCTTTTATGATCCCTATTTCTACCCCAACCGTACAGGGTCTGTAAAGTGTTCCTTCACCTGAACAGCTCAGTGCTGTATTGCTGTTCGCTCTGACTGTATGCCAGCAAGTGGATTGTGCTCTCCCACATGGTATAGTGTTGTTCTGCCCAGCGCCCAGCTCTCTCGTGCTTTGGTGTTAAGTAGTTATATTAGTCCCTACTTGGGTTTCAGCATTGCGGCTTGGGTCCAGTTGGGCCCTTCCCTGTATTGCATGTGAGTATTCCCATAAAATCAGTTCACTTGCCTCTCGCTGGCCGTAGCTCGGTCTCGTGTCCCAGCTTATCGTGCAGTTTGCCCGCTTGAGCTTCTAGTGGGTGATGATTGCAGCTGAGTGCCAGAGGGGGGGTACGGGGTATCACACCCGTATGCCACCTAGTGTCTAGATATGCTTGTTTCACTGTTTGAGGTCGGGGGCCTCCTGGCGAATTAGTGCCTGTGGTGTTCTTCGGCAGGGACCAGGTCTGTGTCACCGTGTGTTATGTCTTTAGTATCTGGAGCTGCGCGGTTTCTTGTATAATAGTGCGCTGCTGGGCCGCCCGTAATGTTGTGTGTGTTGATCCCGCTTTCTAGTCCCTCCGAGGCACCCCTCCATGTGGATCTCGGTTTCAGGGCTGTGCCAAACGGTGTCTCACTCGTCCCCCAGTTGTGTTGTAGCTGCAGGGCTTGGGGTGCCCAGGGCTCTCTGTGCGGTCGATTGCTGCCGCAGGTGTCAAAACAAGGTTTTATTACCCAGGTTCGTGGTCAGGTACGTACTCACAGTTTGCGTTGCCGCAGTGACTTCACTCCGGTGCTTCCAGCTGGCTATTCCGTCCGAAGGACTTATGGATGTTGTCCTCAGTTCAGTCCGGGGCCCCGTGCCGGTGGTAGGGTCGGCAGCGCAGCAGGCAATACGTTTTTTCCCGGGTGCTCGTCTTTAGCTCACCAGGATAGGGTTCGCCCACAAACCGCCTCACGGGTATCATGGTCAGCGCTTCCTTTCTTTGGATTGCCGTGCTTCATTCAATCATGCGTCACGCTGTCCCTCGGGCAGGGTTCTCCCCCCTACGTGCCCGGGGGTTCGTATTCGGATTTGTGTGCGTCACGCAGCTCTGAGTTTCATCCTCTCTATGGTTCGCCTTACAGAGCATCTGCGGTACAGTCTCAGTTTCTCTCGGTACTTGAGCACGGCTTGCGCCTCAATCCATTCACGGCAAGTTTTCACCTTAGTGTAACTTTGGGAAAACCACGCCGTTTTGGGTCAGGAGGAGCTACTTAATGGTTTGGTGCCTTGAGGGCCCTTCAAGGGATAAAAAGGTGTGCACTTCCACAATTGTTTGTATATTCGGTTTTCAAATATCAAACAAAATTAAAATCCACTTTCCCGACCTAAAACTCCCCACCCCCCCTCATGCAGCCCACCCAAAACATTCCCCATGACCCTGTGAAAGCAAAAGGAAATATCGAGGCTGAGTACCCCAAAAGGAAATACACCAAACATGGGCTTATAAAAGATTCCCAGATCTTTATTCTTTATTCTAAAACTGTACAGTTACAAAGAAACAAAGTCAGTTACAGATAGCTATCTGGCCCTCAGTACATCACAGCAAAAATAACAGCCCTTTCGGTGTGAGAAGTGAGAGGTACTGGATGTCTAAACAGTTGTGCATTTTATAAATTTGTGATCATAATGTCCAGCCCCTCTGCAAGTTAATAATCCATGGTCTAGAGTTTGTGCCGAGTTCACTTCTGGCTTGTCCGACAATATGCACATGGATCATCCTAAATTCACATACAAACAAGTCACAATGGCAACAGTGTATTCTCGGATTCAACAATAAGCCTTAACACATGTCCTTTACAATACAGTTCAGCTAGTGTCCATGTTCAGTATTTATACAGCATTGTGGTCAATGTATGTCCGTGGATCAGACTTATTGGTGCAGACAATCCTCTGTCTACAAGTCAGGCATGGGACAAGGTCTCTTTACTCAACCCAAACATTCGGCCAACAGACAATTTATACATTAACTAACGTACAAAGTTCAGGACGGCTCAGTTACAAGTGGGAAACACTGTCCACCATTTTAGAACACAGAGTTACATTGGAATAGAAATCAAAATGGCGGATGGACCCAAAATGGCAGCAAAGTCGATCTAGAATCGGAACTTTGCAACGCGGTTTTCTTCGCAGAGCGACTGGGCTTAGGCCAATATATACAATGAAGGAGGCACAATATGATATCCCGTTTAACAACCCCCCCACCAACTAGTACACTGGGCGACCAAACTCTTATAAATATTACTAAATGTCTAGAATTCGAAGGTTCATGCGAACAATATTGTTCCATATAGTCTCCATGTAGAAAGTTCAAAATCGAGTCCCAGTCCAATGAGAACTTAGTCTGTTCCCCTTGAATCGAATAGGTAACCATTCGATGGGAGGAGCTACTTAATGGTTTGGTGCCTTGAGGGCCATTCAATGGATAAAAAGGCTTGCACTTCTTCCACAATGCCGATACTAGGAACAGCCTCAGATGAGAACAGTGATGCAGACCCACTGGCTGAACATTGCAGTTCAGATGTGGTGGTAGATGTGGTGGTAGATGTGGTGGTAGATGTGGTGGTAGATGTGGTGGTAGATGTGGTGGTGGTTGTTTCATTTTTTTTATTTTCTCCTCCTCTCCCTTCTCCCTCTCTTCCCGCCCTCCTTTACTTTTTTCTATACACTTGCCCTCCTTTACTTTTTTCTATGCACTTACTCTATTAGAATTGTCCCTGGACCTAGTATGATAGCAACAAATGTTTGTCTCCTGCCTCCCTCTCTTTACTTGTTCCCACCCCCCCTCCAGCACTATCTGAAATGTCGTCAGGCCTAGTGCGATAGTCGCTTGTTTTGTTCCTCTCCCTCCTTTCTCCTCCCCCCTCCCTCACCTCTTGTTAATCTCCGGCTCTACCAGAAATGTCATCATGCCTAGTATGGTAGTCACCTGTCTGTTTCCCATTTCCTTCCTATATGTGTTTTAGCTCTTGCACTATCTGAAATGTCGTCAGGCCGAGTACGATAGTTAATTTCACATTCTTGTTGTTCATGGCCTGTAAGAATGTCATTGTATTTTGCCTTGATCCCTCCCCTGCCGTGAAGCGCTTTTAAACACATTGGGCCTCATTACGAGTGGGGCAGTAAGGGATACCGGGCACCGGTAAGGAGACCGGTGCCGGTAATCCCTTACCGCCCTACTACGAGTTCCCTTAGCGGGTCCCTCCTTTAACGCCTGGTCTGACCAGGCGTTATGGACGGGACCTGTTAACGGTACCGCAATTTGCGGTACCGTTATTAGAGCCTTCACCATTCCCATTGAGCCCTATGGGGGCTGAAATGGGAATGGGGAATGGCTTTTTCAATGGGGACTTACCGGTCCCGCAAAGGTCGGACTACACCGGTAAGTCCCCATTGAACGAGACCGGTGTCGGACACGTTATTGGTGGCAGTCATGGCGCAAATAGCGCCATGACTACCACCAATCTCATAATGAGGCCCATTGTGTATAGGCGCGATATAAATAAACTATCATATCATATCAGCTTTGAGTACTCCAGTGGCATTTGGAACGCTGCTCCATGTTGGCGATGACAGCAGGCATTATGACGTTGCAATCAGACTGCAACACGTTATTATAGGAGCAGTGGTGACATCATTTTCTCATTGAAGGTGAGTTGTGTTGTCAGTGCCAAACTGTAATAAGGGAATGTACAGGCGTATATACGGATACTGAAGGCCGGCATTTATTATGTAAAGTATTTCTCTTGTTTGAGTAGAGGACCAGGACTCACAGGTGAATGGCGTCAATGATTCTAATCGTGGTGCACATTCTATGTATGGTCAATGTTACTGCAATATATACATTGGTGTTTTATAACGCGTCATCTGCGAACGGTTGCTTTGCAGTGCCCCAAAAAGATGAAGGGAGAGGAAGGGGTGGGGACTGATCATTCACAACCTTGGAACATTCCAGATCAGTTATAAGTCAGAGAACCGCAAGAAAAGGAACAGTATAGTGGGTGGGTCCAGACTTTTTTTTTTAACTTGGGGGGGCCCAAGTGGGGTACTGGCTTATGCAGGGGTGGCACAAAGTATGAGCACACACACACACACACACACATAGCTCTCAACTCACACGCTTTTGGCGGGTGTCACCTGCCTTGTAAAGGACTGACTCACCCGCCAAGCCTCCTGCACGCCCATTCATTCCAATGGGTGTCTCACCCACCAAAAACAAAATCGGGTGTTTTCACCCGCTTTTGCAACACAAATGGTTGAGAGCTATGCACACATAATGATCATAATTTAGGCTGATGGGGTGGCACCTGGCGTGGCCAATCAGATTCCAGGGTAGCACCTGCCACCCCAAGCCACTCCCTGGATATGCCACTGGCCCATGCCATATATGGCAAAGTAAAACTCAGAGACACACCATACCGGCCATACATTGACAGCGGTCAGGGATTCAAGGAGGAGGAGCAAAGCATTTGTCAAGGGAAACTATGCACAGGCCAGGCTTTTTCTACAGCGCACAAAGCACTGAATCGCTTCTAGGTGAGATCACTTTTTACAGTCAAGGAAAATAAAGCATAGTGAGGGCTCAGTGATTTGCTCAGGAATCGAAAAATATATCAAGGGTTAAATCTGGGATTTGAGCCGATTTTGCAGCGTTCAAAACAGCTAGTAAACCTAATCCCCATCCATCTTTGGTTTTACACTAGTATTGGATGCTTACAAAGCAGAAATCACCTGCTAAATCACCTGGGCAAGACGTGCGAAACCTTGCTGGAAGCATATTTTGCAAACAAGCAGGATCTTTAATCAAAACGGGCAACAAAACAACACAGAATTAATATTTGCAAAATGATTAGCAAACAACCAAGTAAACTATGGGGCTTAATAAGGCATTTGAAACATCATCAAAGTGACTGCATTTAATGTTAAAATCTGCAAGGTCTGCTCTTTTATCATGAGTAACTAATGCAGAAGTTGAAAGACTTGGTAAAATGGATGATATCCCCCAGATATGACAAAGGTAATAAGCTGCAAGATTAGCAGTAAAACGAGTCGCGCCTCAGATGGCGTGAAGATGGCCTATTTACGTATTGATCTTTTCAGCAGCCAGCTGTGTGCTAGAAGCCATGGGACCGGAGGCAGAGAAACTGAGGTCAGAAGGGCCCAGCATGGAGGCGCAGTCAGCTCTCGCTGCCTTTGCTCCTCTGCAAGTCACATGCTTGCCTACATTAAAGTCATGGATTTGTGCCATCCGAAGGGAACCTCCGTACTTCTCTGTAGATCCGAGAGCATGAGCCACAAAGAAGAAACGTTCCACAGAAGGCAAAACAACTGTCCTACAAAACGGCGCGTTGACTCTTTGCATGGGAGCCTGCACACTGATTCCATTCATGCATTGGTCATCCGACATTACAAATAGTTAAACAGGCCGCTCGACTGCTAGGGTCACCATAACATCTGTTCACCTGACTGCTTTTACCACTATTGAAATTCCTGTCTCCTGCAGGCCTCTGGCGAACCTCCAGGCATTAGCACAGTATCACCACTGCTTCTTAGGTATATGGCCTACCTACGTCCTTCGAGACTGTGGTATCGGGTAATACTGTCCCCATGCAGAATGTCCCCATACATAATGTGGCTGGGAAAAGCCGTTGGCGACATAATATATGGTGACATTATGTATGGGGACAGGTTGCGGGGATGTTTCCTGCTCCCCTTGTAAGTAAAAAAATAAATAAAAAATAAACCCTGCATGTGTTCAATGTAACAATGTCTCTGCAAAAAACGGTCATTTTTTTGTTAAGAGACATTTTTGCGGGGACATTATTACATGGAACCGAGTCTGCATAATGACCGAGCCCTGGATCAACAGGCCTTCCTACATTGCTCATCGCTGCCTTACTGTTTGGATGTGCATGATGCATGGAACCACCAGATCTACACCCCGTTATTAGATCTATGACCTGGGACTTGTATATGGCCTAGCCCATGAACACTAATGTTTTCAGTCTATGTAATGTGACCGGTGATCAGTTACACTGCCTAAACTGGGAATCGTCGCAGTTTCTTCTTTGCACACACAATGACCTGCTAATGGGACTTGCATACTATTGATTTTATAGCTTTTCCACCGCCAACTAGTTCTTACAACACGTTTTGCTACTAACTCATTGAACCACACTTTTTCTTTCCAATATAACAGTGCCCACCTCACCCAGTCTTATGCTCCAGTTGCTTCTCCTCCGAGAGATCACTGCATGAACTATTTGCTGTAAGGATCATCAATTTGTCAATACAGCCTTTGAAACGGTACAGGTGAAGGTGTGTGAAATCAAATTAAAATATTCCTGACCTATGTGATTAATTTAGGGAATTCATCCCTTCCCGCTTAGTGAGAGCCGCCCCTTGTGAGGCTAGGGAGGTGAACCAGCTAAGCAAGACCCTCCGCTAGGAGTCTGGGAAAGCGGGAGCTCACTGGGAGTGACTCCTCTCTGGTAGACGACTCCCATTCTTTCAAGGAACTCCCTATTTGGAATACTCTCTCTGCATATATTGGAATGGAAAAGACTGTTCTAACCTCTGTTTTGGATTCTAACCCTATTGACATTACTCCCAAATCGTTGGCTCAAGGTAATGCTGGAAACGCCTTGAACTCAGCAGCTGACAAAAAACAGCCCGCCCCTTTGAAGTACGGCAGCAAGAATAAAGAGATGAGGAACCTTGAATGGAGCCAGAAAGAATCCTACACAGAGGTGAGCCTCTGACATGCAAACATCCTGGAGGGGTGGAGCTGCACTACACCTCAGAGCCGGCGTTAGCGTCGGGAACCGAACGAGCGAGATGTCAGAAGACCAGCAATGAGAAGTTCTACATTGCCTTGATGGAAAGGGAGACGGGGGAAGAACCGTCTTACCTGGTGGCGTGACCACACTGCAGCCGAGGTAGGCCTGGGTGCTGCAAGCCGATGCAGAGACCAGGGGACAACAGAGGAACGAGGCTCCCACGAACATGAGAACTGACAAGACGGACAGGAGAGAAACCGTCTTACCTGGTGGCATGACCTCACTACAGCTGTGGTGGGTCTGCTGGGGCCTGGGAACCAACGCTGAGACCAGGGAACAACGGAGGAAAGAGTCTGCTGCTCTTGGTGCAAGGATCACTGAGAGTGTCGAGACAGGCAGGAAAAGGAGGACACCCAAGACACCACCCCATTTGAGCACACTCAAATACATAGAAAGTACCCAGGTTGCCCAGAGAGGAGGAAGGTATGTGGAATTAATCAAAGAGAAATAAATAAGTAATCCAGAGGAGCAGAGGGACCTGGAAAGCCCAAAGGATATAAGAGACAGTGGGCCTCATTTAAGGGGTTGGTGGTAAAACCCGCCAGTAGGTGGCGGGCTACAGCCGACCCCGTAACACCGTTTCCACCACTTGACATCCAGGTGCTACTGGGACATCATGACAGGCGGAGGAATGGTAAATCCACATTCTCGTGAAGTTCAATAGGACTCCATGGGAATGGGGACACTGAAGCACCACCACGGTATACGGTGCCGGTGCTTCAGTGAAAAGAATGCTGATAGGGGCCTGAACTCTCAGCAGGTCAGGCCTGCCGGTAGTATCGTGCCCCTGCCGGCAGACTCGTAGTTTGGCGGTCTGGAAAGGGTGCCAGTACGTTGCTACCGTCACCCTTATTTCCAGACCGCCAAATTTATCATCAACGGAGCCTGAAGGGTTCAATCAATGTATACGAGGCACAGTATTAGGGGGACCAAAAAAGGCTCTTGTTGGCGGAAATGGACTAAGGGTGTAACCCCTCCCCTTCATGAACTTGAGACATTTGGTTTATACAAAGACTTGCACATTTTGCTGAGGAACTTAAAAAGAGACTTGAAAACCTTTCTTTTGTGAACTATTAAGAACAAACATTTTGTCCAATGACCAGTACTTTGGGAGAGATCCAACTAATGCTGGCAGGACAAAGCAAGAGCTCAGAGGCTCTGGTTTACTTTTATGTTGTTTTTCTAAAGTGGTAGGGTCAGAAAGTGGACAGGCTTTAGACTGAGGACTACTTTTTGTTTTTTGGCAATTCACGAGCACCTTTAATTTAGTTTGTAGGCAGGGAACTCCCACATAACAACAGGGACATGTAGGCCTTTTCCTTTTTCAGTTAAATAAAACCATTGAAATGTTAACCACGAGTCTGACTCCTCCTCCTGGTCTGCCACATCTATTTGTGTGGTTATTCTTCCCTCCCTGTTTGACAGCTGGACAATGATGGGAGTAGAAGTCAGAATGAAGAGCTATTACAAAACAATTTGGTTGAACTTCTGTGACTGTGCACACAGTAATTTATGCTCACAACGGCTACCTCTACCTTCCCAATGAAAAGAAAATATTGCTCGGGTGACAAATGATTGCTGGGAAAAAAACTATGGTTTTGTTAACCCCTCCTCCCCCCTTCCTCTTGCGTGGCCACGATGCATTCTTGTATTGCGACTGGCACCATCTATCAACAAAAAGTTAATCGACATCTTGGCACTGCTACCTGACTGATGTGTAGCCCCAAGGAATTGGGGATGCAAACCAAAGTCCAAATGTTTAGGGCCTTACGAGGTGTGAGCCTTGGATCTAGCCCTGCTTTGTTGGAAAGTGAAGGGAGGGCTATCTTTGAGGAACTGTCTCTCCAGAAAGTGCCACTGCTATTGATGCAATGCCTTGGCATTAATGTCAATAACAAAGTGAAGTGTGGCCTACCTTTCCTGCACTGCCTTTCCCCCTAATCTCACAGGGAGTAATTAGGATTCCCCTCCCGACCCTCCAAGCCAAGCCCAACTCACTGTACCCCATCCGGTCATGAGAAACGGTGGGTCTTTTTTTGATCAGTCGGCTCAATAGTCCCTGCCATTTACTGGGACCTCCCTTGGGAGTACCCGGAGGGAGGTGGAGCAGGAATTATAATGGGGATTAAGGGCGTGGTGTGCACACAGCAGGAAACTGAGCTATCCCTGGCACGAGCCCTGGGATCACCCAATGTCGTGAACGGTACTACGTCAAACCGACCACATTCAACCCCCCCTTATACCTCACTCTTTTTTCTGAGGGCACCTTGATCTACTAATTTCTGGTGACGTCACATACAATTGGCATGTTAATGAGCCCCCCCCCCCACACACTTTTTTTTAGTACTTGATCCATGCTTGTTCTCGAAAATACGCGTATAATACTGAAGGTACTAGAAACTATTAGTTTGGAAAGCTTTTCGACTTTTAGCTCTGCCGTCTAACAAGCTCCCACTTTCTGGATTCTACACTTGCCTGCAATAAAAATGACACTCGTTACTATTCATACAAGTTTATGTAGGAATTCTAGTGACATGTGGAGATCGTTCATTTTGTAAATCAAATAATAAAAAATGCATAATTCTGTGTTAGATTCCCCGTGGTGCATGTATATTTACCAAAACGTGCCTATCTCCGCTTTAAACGTGGGAGGGATGGGGATGCATGTGTGTGTGTGTGCACCTCGGTCAGCTAACTAGATAGGGGGAAGTGGCAGTAATGCAAAAGTTTGGATATGGGGATACGTAACGATGTGCAGAACGTATGGAACACCTATGTAGTTAGGAGAAGATGTTCAGCGCTGATGGAACACCCAGGAAGGGAAGTATAAATGTGCAGGACTGGTGGAACACCCAGGTAGGGGGGAGATGTGCAGCATTGATGAAGCACCAAGGTAGGGGGAAAGATGTGCAGTAGTGATGGAACACCCAGGTAGGGGGGGATATATGCAGCACTGTTGAAACACCCAGGTAGGGGGGAAAGATGTGCAGTAGTGATGGAACACCCAGGCAGGGAGGTAAAGGTGTTCAACAATGATGGAACACCCAGGCAGAGAAGTACTTATGTGCAGCACTGATGGAACGCCCCTGTTGGGAGATAAAGATGTGCAGCACTGATGGCACGCCCAGGTAGGGCGGTAAAGATGAGCAGCACTGATGGAACACAAAACAAGGGAGGTAAAGATGTGCAGCACTACTGGAACACTCAAAAAGGGAGGTAAAGATATGCAGTAGTGATGAAACACCCAGGCAGGAAGTGTAAAGGTGCACACGTACAAGTCTGACACAGTGATGGCATATGTGTTGTGTGAGACATGCATGGTATCAATAGAGAGACAGACTGAAACATATTTGTTTTAAAACCTTTATTTATTAAGGTTCCCGGGTTGAATGGCCCCAACTCTAAAGGGATGGTTCCCATAACTGATTTTTCTAATGGCCGTCATTGTCCAATAGTCCAAAAGAAAAGTCTGCCTGTGTCTAAACCTATGCTTGCCCTCACTCTTTACAAGAAAATGTGATAGGAAGTCTTTTGAAAAGGAAACATATTGGTTCAACAAAAATGGGCAACCAAAGTTGGTTTCAAGTGGTCTTCTCACCAGGTGCAATTTGGTCAATGTCACAAAGATGGGTTCACTCAACAGGGCTGTTCATACAATCTTCTCGACAAAGCCCTTACAGCGATTTCAAATACCTGGTATGTTATGTTATATGCATTTATAGCACGCACTTTCACCCAAAGGCATCTTGGCGCAAGGAAAAGCAAGGATAACCGTCCGCTACAATGGCACTAAAACAGGAAGGTTTTCAGCGCGCGCCTAAACTGAATGTGATTCACTGCGCCTTTGAGGTCAGATGGTAACCCATTCCAAAGTTTGCTGGCTGTATATGAGAATGCTCGTCCGCCCACATGGGCCAGGCAAACCTTCGGGATTGTCACCAAGCTGGCATTACCTGAGCAAATTGGCCATCCAAGGATGTAGGGGAGAAGCCTGTCCTGGAGATATTCCGTCCCCTGCCGATAAAAGGCCTGGTGGACCAAGGCCGTGGCAGGGGGGGGACCCACCACCAGAATTTCGGTCTTGTCCCCATTTAGCTTCAGCCAGTTCACACTCATCCAGCTACCTACTGCCGACAGCCACTGCCACAGTTCATGGGCTGCTGTTGCTTGGTCCCGGTCAAGTTGGTCCAAGAACGGAGTGTCGTCGGCGTAGGAATAACAACGGAAACCATAAGAATGGATGAGGTGAACCAGCGTATGAATGTACATATTAAATAGCATGGGGGACAGGGCAGAACCCTGTGGGATACCACAAGATAGTGTGCAAGGAGAGGCTAAGAAGGGGGGGGTAAAGAGAGTGACTGACTCCTGTTAGTGAGGAAAGATACAAACCAGGCCAGGACAGGGCCCGAAAGGCCTGCTGTCCGCAGGCGAGATAGCAGAACTAAGTGGTCAACTGTGTCGAATGCCGTAGACAAATCTAATAAAATCAGTGCACCCACTCTGCCCTGGTCCACCAACATGATGAGGTCATCGACCACACACCAGGACACTCTTGTACCATGTCCCAGCCGAAACCCAGACTGAAAGGAGTCCAAAAATAATTAAGAATCCAGAAAAGAAGAACAAAGGGGCACTATCAAGAACTCTAACAATTTCATAAAGAAAGGCAGAAGAGAAATAGGGCAAAGGTTAGCCAACACCGAAGCATCCAAGGAAGATTTCTTTAAGAGTAAGATCACAGTTGTCTGCTTCAGTTCGGTGGGGATCGTGCTCACCAGACAGGTAGAATTCACTGCCTCCAAGACCCAGGGGATCATGGCAGGCATGACTGTTTTAAGAGTGGCCAGTGGGATAGGATCAGAGGGGGCCATTGATTTAAGGGGCCCCACTGCCTCCAGGACTTCATTGGCTGAAAATTTGGGGAACCTATTCCATCCCATGCTGTCAGTAGCAGCCGTTTGCAGGCCGTACACATAGCCGTGTCCTGCTTACTAATTGAAATATTTTTCCGAATGTCCACTACCTTAGTGTAAAAGAAGCACAAAAGAGTCAGAGTGTTTGTTGAAAACTGGGTGATGTAATGTGTTTGGAAATACCCCATGAACACTGAGGGAAAGGGTTTGGAGGTGGAATGGGAAAAGGGGGAATACCATGTCTCCCCCTTGGATGTTCTCCTCCCAATCCCCTGTGACCCTCCACCCAGGTGATCCTCCCTCGCTTGTCCACCCCTAGGGTCGGGATCCAAAAGCGATGGTCCTTCCGTGGCCACCTGACTAGACGATCCTGGGGGGAGTAGGTGGGAGAACACTGTCCTGTTTCTCACAGAGCTTGCACCTATGCTGTTTGTACTTTATTGCTTCACATGGGAACCTCGCAAGGAAGTCGACATTTCCTTCCTCACTCCCTTTTCGATGTTCCATTGAGAAGCAATAGGTCCAGGAACCACTGCATAACTCTCGGGTTAGATTCTTTCCTTTGACTAATCCAAATTAAGGGGGAGTAATTGGTGATTAGACTAAACCTTCTGCCTAGTAAGTAGTATTTGAGTTATAAAATGGCTCACTTTATGGCTAAGGCTTCTAGCTCTATCACTGAGTCATTTTTTCTCCTGAGGGAATAGCGTTCGACTAGCATAGAGGATGGGATGTTCTAGCCCATCATGGCTCTGTGACAATACTGTGCCCAGTTCAGTTAGAGAAGTATCAGTTTCGAGTACGAAACCTTTTGAAAAGTCTGCCATCTTAAGAGTCAGACTCTGACAAAGTTTGCTTGAAGGTTTGATGACAAATTTCATGCTCATCATCCCATTTAAGTTTTTGGGGTTTGGCGTTACATAACGTGTCAGGGAGGCTACCAGTTTTGCTGGATAGGTTGGGTATAAACCGGAGATAATATCCGATTAACTATAGGAAAGATCTTAAATCCTGCTTGGTCATAGTTGTAGATGACTAACAGTGATGTAACATTTTCCTGTTGAGTTTGTACACTGCTGTTTCCAACAGAAAAACACAAATACTTAACGGCAGAGTTGGGTCAATTTGCATTTCTTATGGCTGGCCATCAACCCTGCTTCTCTCAAGACTCTAACTATAGTATATAGATGGAATAGATGGTCCTCCCAGGTCTTGCTATGGATAACTTTATCATCAATGTATGCCCAACAGAAATCTGAATAAGGTTAGCGAATCTTATCCATCAACCTTTGGAAAGTCGCAGGGGCACCATGCAACCCGAAGGGTAGGACTTTAAACTCATAAACGTATCGGGGTGGCACATGTTTTTTTTTCTTTGTCTGGTCCATGTAATGGAACTTGCCAACAACCCTTAGTCAAATCTAGAGTGGACAGATAGACAGCACTACACAATTTATCGATCAGATCATCAATACGAGGCATTGGGTAGGCAGGGTAGGCATCAAAGGCTGAGATATTATTTACCCTGCAGAAGTCTATACAGAACCTCCAGCTTTTATCCAGTCTTTCTACTAGAACTCGACGGGGACCAAGGGATGATGGAAGGTTAAATTATATTGGCCTGGAGCATTTGCTCTACCTCTTTTATGACAACTGCTTTACGGGCCTCTGGCAGTCGGTATGGTTTGAGATGTACTACCTTGCCTACAGGGGTGCGGATGTGGTGGACAGGCTCCTCACAAAAGACATTGGGTAACTGTTCCAACGTATCCCTGAGGTCTTGTTGGGTATCATGGAGATCTGAGGGAATGAAGATGTTATTGTTAACCTTGTCTGGTAATAAACAAGCCAATACTGTGGCATGTGTCTCAGTGATGTTTTCCTTCGACTCTTTTAATAAACTCACATGATATATCTGCATCTTTTGACGGAGGTCTGGTTGGGCGATTTTGTAATTGTACAGACCTGTTCTTTCCACCACCTCATATGGCCCATGCCATTTGGAAAAAAGTTTGTTGTTTAAGGTGGGGAGAAGCAAAAGGACCTCCCACCCTATAGAGAACGACCAGAGTGTAACCTTTTTGTCATAAAATGTCTTTTGATGACTGTGGGCTTTACCAAGATAATCCTGTACTAAGGCCCGGACACCAGCCATGTATTCTTTTAATCGGGTGGCTGTCGGAGAGAGGGGTAGTGGAGCCTCCCTCTTTCTTCTCATGTTTCCCAGAGCATGTCTAGTACACCCCTGTCTTCAGCAAGTAATGGATTGTTTCGCTGAGCAAAGGCCAGATCAGGGAGTATGTGAAAGGGCTCATCAACAATGGGAGTAGGCTGGGAAGAACTTGGTTGACTATCGGCTTACACAACCCCCAGAGTACCCCTTTCAGTAGTTTGTTTCTTTTTCCACCTCCTCTTTAAGGATAGGTAGCATCACCCTCTTGAGTATCCCTTGGGCAATGTGATCTCCTGCCTTTATCTGAAAGTGCTTGGCTCTATGATTCTGGAGTAACACTTTCAGATCCCCTTTAAAATCTAGATTGTGAGTGTTTGCAAGTGTTTCCAGTTTCTAACTCGCATTTTGGTCTGCTTACAGTGGCTGCTGCTGTTATGCCACAGAGAGGGGGAGCTACCTGCATTAAAAAGTCCACTCTGTTCACGTAGGGGCATGGGGAAAGCTGACTAGGCCGACCAGGCTGCCCCCGCCTCTCAGTTAATCAAGTAGAGCTCGTCGTGATAATTGTGGAAAGCCTGTAGCATTGGGTCGGCTGTTTGTGCTACCTTTGTTTCTCGCTGTCCCCGTCCAGTCAGCTGTGACTGCTGAGGTGAGCCTGCAGCTTCCAGTGCGAGAACAATTTCTGATGCAGCCTCGAACTTCCAGCGACTTTTCAGCGAACTGCGTTGAAACTGCCTCCACCGCAACGGTAAGCTCATAGTCTGTGGATAATTGCTTGTACTACCACTGCCCTCATTTGACTACACTGAAAATCTGCCACGTTAAGTGAAGGCGATCCTTAGCTGCCCTCACTCTTATCCATTCATCTACCTTGGGACTACCAGAGCCTTAGTGACTGGCTGCGGCTGCCAATATGATGACTGCAGACGACGATTAAACAACAACACACAAATAAAAAAGGAGGCATCATTTGAAAGTGTGGAAGATACAACTTTGGGGAGACCTGGGTGACAGTTTGTGGGTGCTTCAAGCTGGTGAAGGTATTCTCCCGCCATTCAAAGTCTATCTGAGGTAACTTGAAAAATGTCAATGGACCTAAGTAGCTATGCTAGTGCAAGAACTAGACTCCATGTGAAAAGATGCACAGTGTCAGCACTGCGGTGGAATCTAACTCGACAAATGGTTGTATAAACCCACCTACACCATCTCTGTCATGATCCCCTCCAGGAGTTCTACATGCTCTCAAAGATCTAAAACCTGCCAGCCCCCGATTCCAACTCTGGTGGGCAAAAAAGGCTTTACGTACCATTCACCGTAAGGTACCTCCACTCGTAATTATACTATGGAAATGTAAAAAAGGTTGGCAGCAAACTCTGACAACCCCCATAGATATCTCTCAAACTTTAAACCTGAAGGAGGTACTAAACCACTCAAAAAATTCACATCTGGCAGCAAAGCTGGCAGTGGACATTTAGCTCCTGACAGAAAAAATAAACACCCAAAGGCATTTAAGTATTTTGATGATAAAAGACAGACTCGATGCAATAAAGGCATGAGCCAAGTCCCTCTAAGGATGAGACTCCAAATGGATTTCAGCAAAGCTTGGATAATGACACCTCTCAACAAGGAATCAGGGAGCAAATACATGCTATGGCAGTTGCTCCTGAAGAAATCAACAGAGTATTGAGACAGGCAACCCTCATTGTGGGACCAGCAAGCCAGAACTGATATTGGACACTGCTGTGGATAACGCCCCTGAAAGCACAATGGCAAACTGTAGCATTGTGCCTGAAAGATGCCAAATCTCAGTTGAAACACCACTGTTAGGTGTTAGCATAGAAGCCGATTGCTTCAAGGCCTTCTTTCCTGCAAGAAGGGGAGGCTCGCCGTCTTCGGACTCTAGTATGTTGTACAATTATAGCAGCAGTGGAAGTGACTAGCGCCAGGGGGGCTGAACCCTAAAGGAGGATATAGCTAACATCCAAAACACAGCGATGGCCTCACTAAATATATCCCTAGCTCCGTTCTGCAAGTTGTACGAATCCATACAATCTACCATCCAAGAGCAGGTAAACCTCATGCACACATTGCAACAAAATCTGACAAGCTTGGACATTTTCACAAAGAAACTTGAACAAAGACTGGACATTGAGGCAGAAACCTCTAGTCAATGGAAGTGAAGGCTCTGCGATTTGGTCAGGAGTGAGATGGCCGATAAATCCTTTTTGATGGAAGCCATTTTAGAAGAAGGAAAATGGATGAGGGCACATTGGAAGTCAAATGAACGACACGCCCAGGATGCGAAAGCTGGCCCCTCTGTTAACATAACGATAGAGGATCTGCGGGTTCCAAATGTAACAAATGAAAATGGGAATGCCATGGTCGACCTAACGGAAATATCTGGTCCTAAACCAACTAAGACAAATACTTTCTCAATATTCAAATCCTCAATTCCGTCAGGGGAGAAGCTGGTGGCCGAAATGAAAAAAATAATGTGCTGCAAGAGACAAAATTGAAAAACTTAAAGCAAGCCCGGAAAAGAAAGATGAATGGATCAAGAGCCTTCCTATGGAACATACAAGCCCACCCCCCCCCCCGACCACCAAATAGATCTACCTTGTTCCACCAAAAGACCTTGTATGGAACTGGTGATGCCGAAAGATGTGTCTCTTTACAAGAACAATGATATGAATACGCTGGTTCTTAGCCAGCTATCCAAATCAAGTGAAACTACATTAAAGTAAAATACCTGTCTCAGTGATCTTCTGGAAAGCATGGACAATGAGGAAGATGACAAATGGAACAACCTGAGCAATTCGGACTGGAGGGTAATTGAAAAGCAGGAAGCTTTAATCCGACAAAACCTGGGAATGAAAATAATCGTGTTGAAATCAAAACAGCTCCTACTTTTCAAACTATGGAAGAAAAAAGAGTGGCGGCTGACTTAAAGAACTGCTCAGTCCCTATTGGCAAAAAATCCAAGGAGAAGAGAGGCATGAATCGGACAATATGGAAAAATCTAGAAAAATCCTGATGAATGAAGAGCACTCTTACCTCCCCAGAAGGTCCGAAGAGCCTCCAAAATTATCTCTGGAAAGAATTATAGTGGACCAAAAGGCCCTGCTTCTAAACATAGGTAATGTGATGAAGTTGCTCCAATGAATCCCTGCTCTTAGATTTATATCAACTGATGATATAAGAGTGGTTGAATTTGCATCGGAGGAACGCGAGGATCGTGTAATCCTCCATTTAGAATCCAACCTTATTAAGGAGGCTTTGTTGGAGCAATGTGAAAGGTTGCTGTCTTTGGGGTACGATCTAAGTGATTATGATGAGAAGCTATCTCAGAACCATCAAGGAAGGAAAAGGGCTCCGCAACCTAATTCAACTAAATACATCAAAAAGCCTGTGAGCCAAAGTGAAGTAGATTTGCCAGGGTCAACAATGGGAGCTTAGAAGAAAGACATGAGACTCTTGGGAAACTTCACAATCAGAAATGCTGGATGTAAAAGAAAATGTGGTGAAGACCGGCAAGGTGTCTGCTGACAATACCACTCCTAATCAGACTGACTGGAGCTGGCTTGTGGGTGCACTGCCAAAACCCAACAAAGAATAGACTAATGAGATTGAGCTGAAAGAAAATCAGAGTGGGATCCTGGAATACTCAGGGCTTTGAATTTCAGTTCACAGATGAAGGGAAGGTCATGGGGTGCTACAACATTATATGCCTCCAGGAGGCATGATTCCGGGATAAATCAGCATGTGGTGGCTTTGAGGTCTTTTTGAATTCGGCTCTTAAAGGATTTCTGGGCCGACCATTCTCCAGTCTTCTAACACTAATTAAAGTGGAAAGGGGCTTTAGGATAGGCCACCACTTTACATCTAATCCTCATGTTCAAATCCTGGAGATAGAGAGGCTCCATTCTAACGGATCAACTAAACTCCTTTTGATAAATGTCTACCGAGGAGTAAAGGGGCCTCTAGCTGACAAGCTCATGGATTTCATTATGGAGAAGGTGGATCAGGCCCTAATAGATTGGGAAAATCCTGAAATCTTGATCTGTGGTGACTTCAATTTTCGATTATTATCAAAGGAGGGGTGGGCACTGCAGTTGGAGAATCTAGAAGGCCTCACCCGCAGATGGGTCGATAAAATAAAAATGCATGAACTGTGGCTGCTTAACAGGCAAACTGAGGTTGACCGCCCTGGCGGTCCTACCTAGAGAAATGGAACTAAGGCAGCTTGTTTGGACTATTGTTTTGTGCCATCTAACTTGGGAGGGAGGGTTTCTAAATTTGAAATAGTCCCACTGCCGCTGTAACGCTCACCTGATTCCCGCAGAGGCGCCGGTCTTGACTGGGTGAATGCCGTATCTTCAAAGGTGATGTGTAACACACGGTTGGCTCTTTGGGCTGGACCTCTGTGCACTGTATGTCTGACTCGAAGAGTAAGATGTCTGCAGATAGAAAATATGGGATTAATGAACTGGGGTTATTGGGTGCCTCTCTCCTCTTCCCTTTCACTTCTCCTGTAGAACCCCAAAGGTTAACACCCTCACCTTAGGTAAGTGAACGCCGAGCTCTCCATCTGCCTCGGGGCAGGGTGCCGTAACCAGTTTCTTTACTGGATAAGGGTGCAGGCCTCTTGACCTCAGAGGACTGCTGTCCGTCGTTAACTGCACGAACGGTAAATTCTGGGCACTTCAAATGTCTTAAAAGTCTTTTGTAATGATATCTCTTGTTTTGCAGGGTTCCGGCAATGGCGGATGGCGGGCTGATGAGAGTTGAGGATCGAACCCGCGTGAGGAATAGAAGCGCCTGGAAGCACGTAAGTAAGCGCTTGAAGCCTGCTTCACAATGCGCACTAACTGTCCCTTTTATCTTGCAGGTACAAGTTCGGAGCTTTAGAGAAGCTGAAGGGTGCTGGAATACCCACTGGATTCGGCGTGTGAAGGAGTAATGGCACGTGAGTAATAAAGTTGCCCAATGTCTTTAAACGCACCTTCTTTTGTCTTTCAGATGCGGGATGCAGCGCCGAAGGCCTCCGGAGCGTGCGAAGAGCTGGTAAGCTTTTGTCTTTCAGATGCCGGAATGCAGCGCGAGGCGTTGGTGACAGCCGATGGACCAGGTAAGAGATGCACTGCCACTGAAGACCGTAGTGCTAACCCGTTCTTTCTTTGTCTTTACAGGTGCTGCTGAAGACTGGATTCCAGGATGGTAAGCCTTTGTTCCCTTAGGCCCAGGATCAGAAGCAGAAGACACGATGAGCGTTCTGCTGCAGAGAATGCAGAATAACGCAAAGCAAGATTCATCCATCGGGTGTGGTTTAAATAGCCTCCTGTAGTTCTTAGGTGTCTCCTTCCACAGCCACGCCTAGGTAAGAAAAGAGTTCCTGCTTTCCAGAAGAGTTCCAGTGTTCTGAACCTAGGGAGTGGCTCCTGCCCCACCCCACAGGAAAAGTAGTCCCAAACAGAAGAGGATCAGGGGTTCAACTGGCAGGTAAGTAAGCAGCATGGTCTGCTGCAGGTAAGTCCACCCAAGCATTATGAGCCCGGCGCTTCCAGCGCTGGGACTGGGCATCTTTATGAGCCTGGTGCCACTGGCGCCAGGACAGGGTCCAAAAGGTCCCAATTGGGACTGGCTGGCACTCGGAACTGTGGTTATGGGTCTGCTTCCAAGGGAGTCGGGCAAGTCCTGATCTTTTGGAAGCAGAGATCATGACAGCCGCAGAGTGACCATGACCTCCTTTCTATCTTTGTGCAGGTACCCATGGGTCTACACAAGAATAGTGTCATGCCTTTGGTTGAGTTAAACAAAGGGTTGAATAGAGTCAAAATCCAAACATCTAAGATCCCCTTTTATCATCTTGGCTAGACCTGGGTATTGCTAATGATGGTAGTCTGGTGGAATACAAATGGATCCTGCAAGGCTTTAAGCGGAGAGTAGGTAGAGGAGGTCAAATCCATCATATCCCTAAACATACTTATAATATCAACCTAGTTAGAGCCAGTAGGGAATGCAGCGCTGATGTGAGACTCCAAAGTGCAAATTAAGAAGCGCAAACAGATCTATAAAAGCTAGGCCAAAGCACATAGAGACACACTGGCCCAAACTGATGCAGAGAGGATGCTGCTGGCAGTTTGTGGGAATAATTCCCACAATAAGTGGGAACTTATCAATAATGGCGGTTACCTCAGGAAAGAAATCATGATGGGTGGTGTAACCGAAGAGGGTTGGGTTAGCCACTTCTCTAAGTTATTTGCGGGAGTGAATGATAAGTCTTCAATCAAAGAGGCTCGAGAGACAAAGGGCTGGAACTTTGAATTTGATGCAATTGAGGCCAGATAAATGATTATGAGGCTTAGTTCCACCTGAGCAACAGGGCCTGAAGGCATGTCCAATTCTGTATTAAGAGCATCCCGGAGGCTTGGCCCAATGTCTCTGTGTCCCTGTTTACACAGGTGATGTTGAACAGGCAGATCCTTGAGTCATGGCGGGATGCTTGGGTTGTCCCGGTGTTCAAGGACGACGATATGGCTGATCCTAAGAACTATCGCCCTATCGCCCTTCTGGATTCACTGGGTAAGTTGTTTGCCTCAGTGGTTCTTCGTGATTTGAATGCATGGGCAATTAGGTCGGGAATCCTTGACCCCAGACTAACACTATTTGTTAAGGGTGTCGGGACATCTCTAAATTGGTTTGTATTAAACCTGTTGAAACAGAGGTCAATTGAAAATAAATCCACAATATATATGGCCTTTTTAGATTTACATTAGGTCTTAGATTGTGTGGATCGGTCTCGTCTGTGGGCAAAATTGGAAAGTTGGAGATGCCCGGCAGAAATCTTGGAGGCTATCCAGGCTCTGTATACAGGTACACCAATACAGATTAGATTGGGGGATGGGGGATTGAAGTCTAGAAAGATCATGAACTTTTGAGGCCTTAAACAAAGCTGCGCCCTTGCCCCCTTACTATTTAGCCTGAACCGGTCTGACCTTGGGAGCACACAGAAGACCATCCAAGCATTTCCACCTAAGCTGAATGACTGTGAGCTCCCTTGGTTGTTATACACAGACGATATAGTATTCCTCGATTTAAATGCCATTGGTTTGCAGTGTAGAATCACAGCTTTCAATGAGTATCTAACTATGAATGGCATGAGAATGAACGCTAAAAAATCACAAGTTCTAATCATATCATCTGCTAGAAGAAAAAACAGTATACCTTTTACATGGAGGGACAAGGGATGTCAGCTAGAAGTTGTTGAAACTAATGTATACTTGGGAGTAAAAGTAAATAAGAACATAAACGAAAGTGCTCAATTGGACTCGCTGAGAAACAAACTAAAAGAATCGGACAAACCAGGGAATCGCCATCCACAGGCGCTATTGGGCCTTTTAATTTATACCAGTGCTCACCTTTTACAAGCAGAAGGCGACGCAGATCCTCGCGTATGGAGCAGAAACGCTCAATTTAAGTGGAAAGGTGTGGCCCCTGATGGAGGGGTACTTTTGGTACAAGGTATTAAGACTCCCTAAGTTATTGTCGATAGCTAACGTCCATCATGAATTGCGATTACCCTCACTGGCTTCGATAGTCCTGTGGAAGGAAATATCTCTATCGGAAATGCATTATATCAGAGGGTCCTCCGCATTTGCTATACTGAAATCCTTGGGCATGCTAAAGGAAAGATCTTTGAATGAATGGTTTGCAAAAGTACGTGGGATACTGTCTAATTGTGTGGTGGATTCCGATCTGTTGAAAGTAAATCTGGTTAAGGTCAAGGAGACCTTTGATAGAGCTGATTGGATTCACATTAGTGAAGCAAGAACCAAATGTACATCGACATTTAGATGGTGTGTAGAAAGAAAAGGGCTGAATGATCTGCCACTCTACCTCTGCAAATTTCCCTTGACTTTCTATAGGGATCTTCTTTTGTGATGTCGTCTAAAGGTTATGCCCATCTGGGAGATACAGTTTAGACTTCAACAGAGAGGGGTAGAAAACAGCTTCTGTAGATTCTGCGAGAGCGGGGAACAAATATAATCACTCTTCCATATTGTGATGGAATGCCAGGCACTAATTGAGCTTAGATCCCAAAATATGGAAAACATCTAAGGGGGACTAGATCTCTATCCATGGAAGAATGTTGGGACTGGCTGCTAATGGGGCAGAAAATAGGTCGGACCCCCCGGGATGCTTAAATTTGTGAACCTAAAAATTGGCCGCAATGCGGAAACAATTCCCATGATGGGCAATAAGCTAGAACCCTTGGAGATGGGAACTGCTAAAATCGGGGCAGTTGGGTAGACTGGCTGAGGTGGGTGGGACATTACTGAAACTTGGCCTTTTGTCTTTTGCATTCGATTTGTTAAGGAAAGAACATTATTTCTCTGCTGCTATTTTGCTTCTTGAATATGGAAGACTGTTGTTTAGGAGAACTGTTGGGATTTTAAATTGTTAAAGGTTTCTTTTTTGTTACTTTGTTGTACTGTTTTGAAACCAATAAAACCTTTAATTTAAAAAAAAAAATCCCAAAACAATCTAGATTAATCACCCCTGCCAGGACATTGATACCACATTTCCAAGTAAGGCCTGACTTGGATGCTAACCGGATGCAAATACCCGAAGGTGGTACAAGGACAAGGTCAGTAGGGATAAGACGTTTATTTTGGTGGGATAGTTTCAGCCCGGCTACTAGACAAATCCAACTCAACAGAGCCTTTAGTAGCCACTGTAGGGTTGGAGGCTCCATCACTGAGTTTTTCATATTTCAGGGTCCCCCAACCTGTATCTATTGAGGTTCATCCCACCCCTAGCACCATATGTGAGACAGGCATAGTATCGAAAGAGAGACAGACTCAAAGATAATTGTTTCAAAAATCTTTATTTAGTAAAGTTCTGGGGTTGATGTAATGCCTAACTGGCCCCATCACAAAGGGATGGTTCCCTTAACTGATGTTTATAAGGGCTGTCGAATTCTAGAAGTCCAAAATGCAAATCTGCCAGTGTCTAAACCTATGTTTACCCTAACGCCTCGACAAAAATGTGTCAGGAATTCTTTCAAAAGCAAAAAGTGGTGGTTCAACAAAAATAGGAAAACCGGGATTGCTTTCAGGTGATCTCCTCACCAGCTGTAGGTTGCTGAGGTTCAAAGGGATGGGGTCAATCAAAAGGGACTGTTCATAGGACCTTCATAGTTCAAACATGTTCTTAATGCCTTGGGGTTCCATTCCCGAAGCTTCAGTTCCTTCAGTAACACCAAATAATCAAGATTCCACTTTGATAGGCCTCTCAGGGTTCCCTTCCTCAAGCTCAGGTCCCTCTTAGATTTCAAAACACTAGTCCAGTTTGTCAGGATGTACCTTACAGTTGTTTCAAGGGGTAGCATCAACACCAGGTTCTTTGCTCCTCCTAAGCGCAACCACACCAAGCTTTAACCCCTCTCTCCTATTTCCTGCTCTTTACCCTTTTCCTTCACAGGCTTTCTGCAGCACTTCTTGTTCCACTCTGTTTTCTTGACTTCCTTCTTGTGCCCACTGTCACCCTTCTTTCTTTCTCTTGCACACTTGGCACCTTCCTCTCCTTCTTGTGGCCACTGGTACCTTCTTTACTTTCCTTTGTGCACACTTGCACCTTCTTTGTCCTTTTTGTGCCCCCTGGCACTTTCTTCAGCTGTCTCATGCTCTCTTGCACACTTTCCATTTCACACCCTTTTGTGCTCTGCTTTCTTGCTTTCTCTAACTTTTTCTCAATCTTGTCACTCTTCTTTCAATCTATATAGCTTTTACTCATTTCCTTTCATTTCTTTCCTTTTTCCGCTTTGTGCCACTTTCTATATTCCTTTCGCCCGCACCCCTTCAGTCAGCCGCATACTCCCGAGTCTCTCTCTCTCTCTTTCACGAAACTCACCAGGGCAGCAGCGCATTGACAAGTGGTCCCTTCTGGTTGTGCAGCCCTGAGGTCAGGGTCTCACCACCTGCCCCTTAGACACCCTTAGGGCTGGCACCGGTCCCAAGGGAACGTACAATGTTCCGACTGGCAGTAGCAGCCTGCAGGTTGCTTCGCTGCGGCTCTCTGGAGACACAGCTCCCTAGCCACGCAGAAGCCCCTAACAAATACTAGGCCAGCGTCTCAGCATACCATTCTACTCGTGACCCTCGATCCTGCTGCTCTCTGCTCCTTGGCTTCTCTGGTCCAAACAATGTCCCCAGCTTGCTCTCTCACCTGTGTAGAACCACACCTTTTATAGTTGGAAAAATAGTCAGTGGAGTCAGGTGTGAGTGATAGTAAATGCCTGACTGTCAATGGGACAACTTAAGTTCTTTCTACAGCCGAATTCCCTTACTCTCCCCATGTTATTCTCATGGGAAATCTTCACTACTCTCGGGTGCCTCTTCCTTGTCCCAGTATTTGTTGGAAAAGGGGAGGGGATGATGTAATGGGTTTGGAAATACCCCAAGAACGCTGAGGGAAAGGGTTCTGAGGTTGAATGGGAAAAGGGGGAATGCCATATCACGCCCTTGGATGTTCTCCTCCCAATCGCCCGTGACCCTAAACTCAGGTGATCCGCCCTCGCTTGTCCACCCGCAGGGTCGGGATCCAAATGCGATGGCCCTTCCCTGATCACCTGACTAGAGGATTCCGGGGGAGTAGGTGGCAGAACACCATCAGGTTTCTCACAGGTGGTAAATATTTGCAGCAGTGATAGAACACCCAAGAAGGGAGGTAAATGAGGTGAGGATGTGCAGCGGTGATGCAACACCCAGGTATGGGGGAAATGATGTGCAGCACAGATGAAACACCCAGGTGGGGGGATGTGCAGCAGTGATGGCACACCCAGGAACACAGAAAGTTGTGCAGCCTTGATGGAACACTCAGGTGGGTAGGTAAAGATGTGTGGCACACCCAGGAAGGGAGGTAAAAATGTGCAGCAGTGATGTAACACCCAGATAGGGAGGTAAAAATGTGCAGCACTGATGGCACACCCAGGTAAGGAAGTAAAGGTGTGCAGCAGTGATAGAACACCCAGGTGGGTAGGTAAAGATGTATGGCACACCCACGAAGGAAGGTAAGGTAGAGCAGTATATATGTGCAGTACTAATTGAACAACCAGTTGGGGTGGTAAAGATGTGCAGCTCTGATTGAACTCCCAGGTGGGTTAGTAAAGATGAGCAGCACTGATGGAATACCCAGCACAAATGTAAGTAAATACGGGTGTGCGATGAAAAACATACTTATAAACCAACAGTTCAGGAAGACACTTCCGCATTTGTTACGATTATAAATTACGTCTAGCACCATTAACCTCATCTCCGCACTGGCCAGAGAACAACTCTATTTTGGAAAGTGTACAGAAATTATAATGGGTCACTTACAAGTTCAACGTCCCCTTCTCTATCACAAGCTCCAGACCTTTCACACTCTCCGCCAGCTTTTGGATTCCTCTATGTACAGTTAATTACATTCCCTTTCACTAAAAGGTAGCCTCTCTTTCATCCTCCAAGCACAGACTATTTCTGGGGTTGTCTTTTAAGTCATGAGTGACTAATCAAGGGAATGTGTCCCTTCTCTCCAGGGGGAAGGCCCCGCCACCCCTCTGAGGGTAGGGAGGAGAGCCCGCTCCGCAACACCCTCCCCAGGGGTCGAGGCAAGTGGGACCTCATCAGGAGGGACTCTTCCCTAGGGGACAAAAACTCCTGTTCCTGTGAGGAACTCCCTGATGCCCTCCATGAGATGGCCTCTATGGAAATACTTAAAACACCAAATCAGTATAAGTTCCAAGACTGGAATGAAGAGAAAGTGAACGTATACCGTTAACAAGGAGAAGATGAAAGTATCCCTTTAAAAGGCTCCAATGGACTATTCAGAGTTTCTTGAAAAGGGATGACATGCTAGAGAGAAGGCGAGAGAGAGCAGAAGACAGAGAGACAGACAGGGGAAGCCCCCTGTGCGTAGAATACCTGAAGGAGGCAGAGCTTACATAGACTGCACAGCCAGCAAAGTTCAGGACAGTTGGAAGCTGGAGAAGGAAATGCTGGAAGCCCAGCAGGCACAAGGAACAGAAAGCCAGGGAGGCTGGAGAGGAGAGCTCAGTGGTGGCATGACCATGGAGAAATTGTGATGGGCAGGCTGCCATCTCAGCCATGCCGACACCACCATAGGGGGGAGGCAACTCCTGAACTAATTACCCAAAATGGTATCTAAAAGCTGAGGAGACAGGAACGTGTAAGAAGCGTACGTCGCTGAAAGCAAACCAAGAAGCAAGTGGAAGGAAGAAGCAGATTCCTACAGGCACTGGAGACATTCCCCTACAACACAGAAGGTAATAGCGACGACAGGAATACCAAGAAGCCAAAAGGCAATCGTTATAGCCTGAGAGAGTCTCATCCCAATAGCCTGAGAGAGTCTCATCCCAATATCAATTACAAAAGAGTGGAAAGCAGGCGAATAACTTCAAACTGTGTTAATGTGATTTTAAAACGCACAGGGATCAAAGACAGTGAGAGGAGTAGAATTGACTATTACTACCCGGGGAAATCACCCAACAGCGAAAGAACCAAGAATGGAACATAACAGACAGAGAGAGACTTGTTTAATAAAGACCTGCAGGGTCCTTAGGATAAATCTTATACGAGAACATGTACAGTCTTCTAAGAAAGAGAGAAAGAGACCTACAAGCAAGAAAAATCCCTATACAAGAGGAGAGCAAGACTACTAATCCCCTAAGGGAATTACACAAGTTAATAGAGTATAACAAGACACTATACGGATTGTATATTAACCAGAAGTTTAACATAAGAGTACATCAGAGCAAACGTACAGCCAACAGTTGAATGGAGTGATTCTCCTGACCATAGTTAATTAGATTAGTGGTGGGGTCGGGAAGGTTAGTTCTGGACAGCGATCTCATTCTTTTGGACATTGATTCACAACTGATGAGCACCCTAGTTGGTAACCTAGGTAGAGAACACCCCATAGTGATAGGGAAATATAGGCCTTGTTTTGTTAATAAACATATAGTCAAAATGTCCTCACAGTGTCTGTGTCCTCCTCCTGATCCGCCACACACGCCAGTGCTCAGACAGCCACTAGTAAAGTTTAGAACAAATGACCCAGAACCTAGTCCAGAATACTTAAATAGTTATTGCGTAACAACAAACGCATACAGAGCTCTGAAAAAGATACCTTGACGCCAGGATAAGCTACCGGAAAATCATCCCAAAACCCATTCATATTCATATGCATTCGAACTTAGCTGTGCCCAGTTGCTACATTGCATTTTACTTTGTCCTGCTAATTTCGAACTTAGCTGTGCCCAGATTCTGCATTGTGTTTTTAGTCTGTCCTGCTAATTTCGAATTTAGCTGTGCCCAGTTGCTGCATTGTGTTTTTAGTCTGTTCTGCTGTTCCTGTCTTGTCCCGTCTCTTCTACTTGCACCCCCCCTTGTGTTCTCCCCAGTGTCTCCACCCCCTCTGCTCTTCTCTCACTCCCCACCCACCACCCTCTCTAACTCCTCATCCATCTCATCACCTATGGTGCTCTCTGTTTCTCCTATCTTCTCCAACTGTTTCACCATCGACTATCCTACCTTTCTCACTAAGTCTGGTAGGAAGAAGTTCAAAAAGGCGATCCTGGTCTCCAACCCAGGCCTCCCTATCGCTGATACCTACACCAGCGATTCCTCCAGACAGACCCTAACTGACATCCTCTTTGTCGTTCCTTCGCTAGACCTATTAACTCTTCATGTGGTACCTGTGCTCTCTCCTTTCTCTTCCTCTCCCATTAATGGTGGCACCCATTGGGAGGCCCCCCTGGCTTCCTTCCACTCCTCTAAGGTCATCATTAATGTTTACCTTAATGGCACTGTCTTGGTCCAAGGCCCTCAGGCCAACCTCCTCATCTTTAATAGAATCTCCCTGCACCTTATCAACTTCCTTTCCTCTCCTGCTTTCCCTTCTCTCCCTTCTTCAGCCTCCATGCCTCCACCCTCTGCCACTTCTCTGGCAACCTCTTCCTCTGCTACCTTGCCCTCTCCTCCTACCTCCTCCGCCCTCCCTCAGGCTCCTTCAGCACTTCCACAGGGAGTACCTCGGATTTGTACTCCTACCCAGAAGTCTTTCAAGGATGGCAACCTTCTCCACCTCGCCACGCTTAATTCTCGCTCAGCTGTCAAACATGGTAATGGCCCAAAATGTCGCCCTCAGAATTCCAAACTTTTTTTGTTCGCCCCCTTACACCACATATATATGTGGGGGATATGGGATATAATAGTAGTATGGTGGGTGGTGGGGTCGCATATGTATTTGGGGTAAAGGTGTTAAAAAAACTGTCAGCATTTTCGGCTATTGGATTTCTGGGGGCCGTAGTAATCACATAGATCCATCAAAAACTCCTCTGACATCTGCAGTCTCCTCGAAGAACTTGACCTTGATGTCCTTGGTCTCACCAAGACATGGTTCACGGCCAGCTCTGCCACAAGCTTTGACACTCTCCTTCCTGAGGGCTACAAGATTATCTCCACGGCCAGATCCTACCGTTCCAGTAGGGATGTAGCCTTGATCTTCCCGGAGTGTATCCCTGTCTCCATCATTCCTATGCAGGCTTACTCCTCCTTTGAATGCCTGGTCTGTAGGCTTTCTCTCTCTCCTGGCCACTCTCTCACAGTGGCTACTCTCTACTGACCACCTTGTCGGATCACCCCCTTCCTCCCTGAATAGGCAGACCTGTCTTCCTCCCTCCTGGCCTCAACCACTTCAACATCCATCTGGATGCTTCCTGTCCTGCCACAGGACTCCATGGTGACCTTTGTGACTTTCTTTCTCTCTCTATTCTTCCCTCTTCTCAGACCTCCCCCTCTCTAACCCTCTCAGCACTCCTCTCTCCTGGAGTGACCATTTTCTCCTCTCCTCATCTCTCTCTCACTACGAACCAGGCCAATCCTACCACCACACTGCCACCCACCTTCTCAGTCGTTCGACCAATGAGGCGTGTGTCAGTTGAGGCTTTTTGCCGCATTTTTCTCTCCCCCTCCTGCACCTCTTGCTGACTTACACCCTGACACAGCCCTTTCCATGATCCACTCTGCTATCTCTGATAATCTTTATGCACTTGCCCCTGTCATGAGGATCTGCATGAAGCCTAAAATCAAGTGCAACTCCTGGTACAACTCAGACCTCTTCACCCTTAAATGCAACTGTAGGGTGGCTGAGAGGAAATGGTTAGCATCTTGTACATCCTCTGACACACTGGCCTGGCGCCTGCTCCAAAGGCAATACCGACTCTCTGTCCTTGCTAAGAAGAGAGCTCACATCCAAGCCTGCGTTTCTGCAGCATCTAACTTGGCCGAACTCTTTAAAATTGGGAAGGAGCTGGGCAATCCTGCCGCAGTCTACCTCCACTGACCCTTCCCAGGCCCTCTGTACAGCCCTGGATTCTCACTTCATCTCTAAAACCCAGGACATCCTGTCCACCCTCTCAGCTTCTCCTGTTCCTCCCTACACTCTCTCCTCTTCCTTTGGCCCCACTGCACCCACCCCCCCTTCTCTGCCTTTCCCCTCTTCTCCCCAGACAAGGTTTCTGGACAAGTCTGATCCATGAAAACCTCATCTAAACAGGTTCTTCCCTGTTCTTCTAAAACCAACAAGGAACACATTGACACCTTTGCTCCAGTCTTGCCTGACCTCTGCAACCACTCTTTCACCTCTGCAACCTTCCCCTCCCCCTGAGGCACTCTCTTATGCACCCTTTTTTTCAAAAATCCCTCAGTCTACCCCTCCCTTCTGGCTAATTATCGCCCGATCTCCATCACTCCTTTCCTGGGCAAACCCCTGGAAAAGCTTGCCACCGCCCAGCTTAATCTTCACACTGAATCTGCTGGTTGTCTCCATACCCATCAGTCTGGCTTCAGAGCAGCCAGAAGCACGGAAACTGCTCTCCTGAACATCCGTGAAGACCTGGTCTCAAACCTTGATTCTAACCTCTGCTATGTCCTCATCGTACTTGATCTCTCTTCTGTCTTGGACACGGTCAACCATGCCATCCTGCTCAACCGGCTCTGTGATAACCTGGGTATCACTCATCAGGCTCTGGCCTGGCTGACTTCTTTCTTCGCTGACCGACCCTTCCAGGTCCTACTTGGGTCCTTACTCTCCTCTACCTCACTGCCCACCTGTAGTGTTCCCCAGTGGTCTAACCTTTCTCCCTAGTTGTTCAACCAATACCTGGCACTTCTCGCCCACCGCATTGCTGCGCTCTGCTCCAACTTCCAGTGCTATGCAGATGACACCCTGCTTGTCTTCAGTCTCCCCTCTGCCGCCGCCTCTCCTTCTCTCATCCCGATTGTCTGTCTGCAATCCAAGAGTGGTGCGCCGCCAATAATCTCTGTCTGAATGCCAGTAAGACAGAGATCCTCCTCATTGGCACACCTGCACCCCTCTTTCCTGCCATGCTCTGGCTTCCTCCCTTGGCCCTTTTCCTGCTCCCACGTGTGAGGCTAAGAACCTTGGGGTTATCTTCGACTCCACACTCTCCTTCTCTCCTCACATTTCCGACTTCTCTAAGAAGTCCAACTACCAACTGCACCTCCTCAGAGGGATTCTTCCTTTCCTCTCCTTTCCCCAGAATCTCACTGTCTCCAGAGCTTTGGTTCTCTCTAGGCTTGACTACTGTTACAGCTTAATTTTAAATCTATCCGCCTCTACTCTCCATCCTCTGCAACTCATCCAGAACAGGACTGTAAGACTTGTCCTTGGCCTCAAGCCCAGGGATCGTATCTCCCCAGCACTGAAATCTCTCCATTGGCTCCCAGTGGCTGCAAGGATCAAATTCAAGACCCTATGCATTGTACACAAGGCCTTCTGGGGCCTGGGACCAAAATATCTCCAGCTTTCTCTTCAGAAGTATCTTCCTTCTCGAGCTCTTCACTCCTCCACCTCCACCTCCTTGAGGGTCAGTCGCTTTTCTAAGGAACCAGTTGGGTCCAGATCTCTCCCTTTGGCTGGCACCTCTGGAACAGCCTCCGGGCCTCTCTGAAACTTGAGCAGAACCATCTCCAGTTCCGGAAGCTGTTCAAGACTTTCCTCTCTGCTTCTGCCTTCCATCTTCCACTTCCCTGTTGTTCTCCTGTCTGATACTGCACTGGTTACGTGCCTACCCTCTGAACAATGGACCCAGGTCCCTGCTCTCCCAGTTGCACAACTGCACTACCTCCTGGCAACCCTGCACTTGGGGCTGTATCTGCAATCCTGCAGTCCGCCTACCTGCACTTATCTGACACTTGTCTGCACTTAACCCCTGCACTTCCACCCTCTGACCGCACTTCTTTTTTCTATGTCTTGATCCTATGTCTTGCACTTCTCCTCCTACCCTTCCTCTGGCACTTTTCCTCTTCCCTCTCCCCTGCACTTGCACGATCTTAATGTCACGTGGCCTAGTAAGATCAATGTCTTGTCCTCCCTTTGTTCCCCTCGCTTGCCTCGTCGCGCCTTAAAACACTTGTGTATAAGCATGCTACAAATGTCATATCTCTCTCTCTCTCTCTCTCTCTCTCTCTCCTTCTCCCTCTCCATGGCATGGGCAGGCACGTAAGTCAGTGTAAATGATGGTTAATCTGTTCATGCACAGTAACATGTGTACAAGCAATGTGTTCACATTAAATAAATAGCTGTTCCCTCAAACAATAACTTATAGTTGTGCGGTCTGGGGCATATGTGACAAATCCAGGGAATTGGTCCCTTCTGCCCAAGGGGGAGCCACCCCCTTTGGGACTAGGGAGGTGAGCCTGCTAAGCTTAACAACCCCAAGGGGACGGATCAACCGGTATCCCACTGGGGCGACTCCCCCTTTGTGGATAAGGAATCGCCAGAAAGTGATTTTATTCATCCTCCCTTATGTGAAAAGTATCATGTGTTTGTTGGTTACGTGAGGATTGATTTATATAATTTTACTTATGATCCCTTAGAAATTGTGGTGTGGTTTCCGACCCTTTTATCAGACACCAGTTACGAGAAACACAGAATTGATGGATTAACCAATCTCGTTTCCGTTCGGGCCATAATGGCGCCACAGGAGCAACACCGGATTAAGAAGGAAGAGGAAATCTCATGGAGCGAGCTACAAAGGATAACCTCCTGCTGGAGGACGGAGACACACCAGACCTCAACACTGCTGGCGTCTGGTGTAGAGGAGCCAAGGAGCATGTGGCTCAAGATTGGTCTGGAGTCAGTCGGACTCAACCGAACGAACAAAGCAGCACGGTCCAACCAGAAGCCATCTACTGGCGCCCGCATTCCATGGCACTGATGAACCGACGAGCGTATGGGCAAAGAAGAACCTGATGCAAAAAAGTGATGTGGGGAACGCTAGAAGAAGCTGAACTGCAGTTTTGCAGCCACTGAATAGACTGCCTCCTCCAACAAATGCTGCTATGACACAGAAGGGAGCAGCAAGGAGAAAGTCAGCAATATCCCGCAGCAGGGTAAGAAACCAGAAGACACTGGCAGGGTAAAAGCCAAATTACCCCAAGAAGCGGTACGGGACTCTGTAATCCAATAACGGGCAAAAGGTCAGGACCCCAAAAAGGGGCGACAAGAAAGTGGTGAGAGAGACAGACGACCACATGGCCAATTGAAAGAATCCATACTTCAGATTGGAGAAATAACCATTTAGTTGGCATAGTCAGACTGTTGTACAAGGAAACTAGAAAGCTTTAAAAGACATTGGGCCTCATTACGACCCAGGCGGAAAACCATGGTGCTAATAGCACCATGGTCCATGCCGGTAACTTACTGACTCCACCATGGAGAAAGGGGGAATTACCACCCCATTACAAGGTTGGCGGGGGGTAATTCCCCCTTCCTCCATGGCCCTTCCCCATTCCCATTTTTGCCCCATAGGGCTCAATGGGAATGGGGAAGGCGCTAAGTACGGTACCGCAAATTGCGGTACCGTACTTAGCACCAAGGTTCCTTTGCGGGTCCCTATTTTAACGGCTGGTGTAGACCAGCCGTTAAGGTCGGGTCCCGCAAAGGGACCTCGTAATCAGGCACTAATGGGTTAACGACGCTGCAGCCTTTAATGGAACTGTTAACCCATTAGCGCCAGGGTCGTAATGAGGCCCATTGTATTGGAACTATGAGCTATTCCGACAAGCACAATGACTGGAAACGTCCAGAGAGACATTTGAGTGGGGGACAGAAGCCAACCACCGTTTCAGTTTTTAAGGGAGAAATCCTTTAGAGGCCTGTTCTGGTCAACATTCTGTTAGTCCTTTTTATTAGTGGTAGCATCAGCACTGTGGCTAGATTAGGCATTTGGGACAGAGGACTGTGTTAGGTTTGTAAGACTTCCTGACAAGCACCATTTATTTTTCTTTCTTTTTAGATAGGGCCAATATACACTTTAGATATAGGGTTAGAATAAAGTTTGAACCATGTCCACCTCCAAAATCCGATTTACCATGCACAGTGATCAATAAACGCACCTTCCGTGGCAAAGTGACTAGTGGGCATGCATAAAAAGCACATATGTCTCGGAAAATTAAGCACTTGCTTGAATAATCTTTGTTATGTCTGAATGACACAGGTTTGAATCCTGGCAGGGCCGACATAGTGTTTATAGGTCAATACTTTATACTAAAGTCTATTCTCACGATTAGGAGTAATCTGGCATGAAGTGATTTATAAAACGTGATATAATTAATGTGCATATTAAATAAGTCAGGTAATTTGTGACACCATAAATGAGGACCAGGTATCGCGAGGCAAAGTAGCTGATGGTGGAGGTTTTCATTGGAATATGAACAGTTAGGCACGCTTATGTCCCACACCAACCAATGGCCAAGCCATAGGAAATACAATACCAGGCGGGCAGGCTTGTGGCAGAGGAACTGATTGGCATTAACTTCATGACACTAATCGCTGAGCAGGGGCCTTTTGTGACAGAGTAACATATGTGCCTATTTAATTCGAGATTCATATTTGTAAAATACACGCGTCCGTTTCACTATTACCAGCAAGTGACTTCACTATGTTCTTATTGTGCACTCCCGTTTCCCGTTCAACCCACAGACCACGGTCAGGCTGTCACCCTGGGTGGGATCACAATTAGCTTTTCACAAGGACATGGCTCCAAACTTTAAGACTGCTACAGTCGTGCTGTGCACAGTATAAAAGAATAATTGCTTACAATAGCATTAGAACTCATGTGTGCATAGGAGCTCTAGGACATTCAGATTGGCATATTCTCTGACGTAGGCATTATGATGTACATATTTTTTCTGGACATCGATAACCCTTGTTTGTAGAGGCCAGAGTTGTTCTCATAGGTATAACATTCTAGTTTCTGCCACAGTGGGTTAAGGCTGCTGGTAGCCCAGTGGGAGATGGAAAAAGGTTGGATTGCTTCAAGGGCTCCCTAGCAGAACAACTTCTAACAGCTATGGCTTTGTAACCCAAAAGGTTTGGAAAAATGGGATTCAAAATGCATCATTAACAATATTAGAGAACATTTTGGTGGGGGGAGCAGGGGAAACGTGGTAGGGGGTATTCCTCTCATCCCAATTTACAACTTGTTGTCATTATGTTATAATAATATCCTTTTATGCAGTGACATATCCCCACCGCAGTAGGATCAGAGCGCCACTGTAGAGTGATATATCAGACCGTAGTCTGCTGGAAGAAAGAACATGACTGGGGGAAGAGGATGGGAAAGCGGGAAGTAGATGCTAAAACCACAGGAAGGGAGCGATGCAGCAGTGCGAGAAGGATTAGTGATACCCTGGGTGCATGTTAGTCCTGTTAGGTGCACCAAGGCACTGCAAAAGGGAGGGAGAAAGCCGCTATATTAATGGGTATCACTGCCTCGACATATAGTCATAGCTATGAACACGCACAAGTGCCAACGTTATTCAGCAGGAACGTGGACCCCACCAAATGTAATGCCCAAAGTAAGGGCATGGTTATTAGTTTTGGCAAATCATTTGAATGTGTGACAAAGTGCTCCCATTTCTGTTAATTTGGCTGAAATGTAGATTCAAGTCCCTACACTGCCATACAGAAGAACACTGGTGTAAACATGAAGCAAAAACACAGAGTGCATCCTGGGCCAGACCTCCATTCACATGCACCAAATGCACCAGCTGCCCCAATGACGCACAGCATAGACTGGTCTATCAACAATTTGATCAATTTCCTGAAAGGTTGGTGCCTCTGAAGATCTGACGTGATGCATACCTTTTGCTAAATACAATTATTAAAGTCACAGAATTTCTGTTTAAAATCGGCTCCTCATTTATGTAGGAATTGGTCAGCTCTTCGACAAGACACTCTGTGTACGACAACAGCAATAGTGACTGCAGCAATCCCTTTTCACGGTGCGTTATTGAAGACTGGGTGGATTGACAGCTAGGCAGTGAGGGAAGAGGATAGATAGTGGGGACATTCATCAGGGCCAGAAGATGCAGAGAACATATCTTAAAGGACTTATAATGCTTCAATTATTAACAGGAAGTTAAAAACTACACTGAGCATTGTGTGGCAGAATAGAAGATCAAGTGATTGTGCATTGTTCAGGGCAGGGGAAGCAGGCTCTTCAAGGAAGTGGAGGTGAGGTATCCCAGCCGATTTGAATGCAGGGATGGTAGCAGTGTCATAGATCACATAGGGAGTTCCAGTCAGTTCCATGTGTTATTATCAACCATATTTTAACTGACCAATTTTTTACCCTACATTTTTTACCAGCAACATCCCACCTTCCACCCCTCTCCACACCCTCAACTCTCCCATTCAATAGTGTCTCACCCAAATCTACCTTTTACAGCATACAAAATAACATGTTTGGTAAAAGCTAGTCGTTATAAAGACCAGGCACCTCCCAGTCACAGGGGTCATGGAGGACAAAACAGTAGAAGCAGGAGGGAACCCAAGGATGGTAGGAAGAAGGTAGAGTAGGGTGCTAAGGTTGAGAGAGTTCTAGAGTAGACGGTAAAGAGCTGGCTAGATAAGGGTCAGTTAGGACATCAATATACTTGACGTGTAGACAAAAATTGAAAGATGGATAAGTGCTTTACAGAGAGCCAACTAGCATGGAGACAGTGGGGAGAGGTGGGGGGAAGAGATGTTGTAGAGCATGTGTCTTCAACCACTGTCTCTAGATGATTTGGACTGTAACTCCCATTAGAAATATCCAGCAGAGTCATTGCTGAGGGATCATGGGTGTCACATTCCAAAACATCTCAATGGCCACTGGTTTCAGACCACATGTAGTAGACAGAACAAATAGCAAGGTTTTTTTTAAGTGGTAAAAAGAGTAGGCTAGAGAAGTAGTTGAGAAAAATAAGTACTCAGTAGGGTGACATGAGAGATTGTGTAGGATGGTAAGTGAGAAGACAGTGGATTGTCCGGATGTTGAAAGGGTCTAGTGTGACAGCAGTTGCAGTGAAGGTGATGAATTGGGGAAGTTTAAGTGTGCTGCTAAAGAGACCACAAGGAAAGGTGTAGAGAATTCCAAGTGACCAGGGTGTCTGATGATTTCGATCTTAGAGGGCCGTTGGAGGTGTGAAGTGTACGGTCTGGGGTAAAAGTCAGAAAAGAGAAGCTCTTGGTATCATCGCCAAATAGGTGGTAGTTGATTCCAAAGAATGAGATTAACTTTTACCATAAAGGAGGTGAAGAGGGTAAAAGGAAGTGAGCCCATGAAAGAAACTTGGGGCACAAGTAGTGGGAGGTGGGTGACATTGTGCAGTGTATTGGGAGGCAAGGTTAGTGCTTGAAGGAGATGGGAATGGTTGACAGTGGTGAATCCCGCCTAGAAATCGAGACCCCTTACAGCAAGTTTGCATTGGACCAATCCCTTGTGACATTTCGCCTTTATAAGGAAGAGGCCACAACTGACTTCTTTGATTCATCTTTGGACTCTGTAACAAACCACAGGTATTCGTCACTTCTCCCCCTGTGAGGCTAGGGAGGTGAGGTCACTCCGCAAGACCCTCCCTAGCAGTCGAGGCACCTGCGGGCTCACCGGGAGAGACTCCCCCTTTGGGTATAAGTACTCCCTTTCCTGAGAGGAACTCCCTCAAGTACCATAGCTGCATATATGAGACGATCTTCTATAAAGAATAGTGTGGCAACTTAATGTTTGGCTAAACACAATGTGAAAAGAAACATATGTGGAAAAAGAAAGGAGGAAGTCTCCTCAACCAGAGATGTGGATTTAACTGGGTCGAGTCAGAGAAGGAGAGTGCTATGCGGAGGGGAAGCCCCCTGACATCCTCATGCCATGTGAAGGTGAAGTCAAGGCAGGTCACTGAGCCCACGATTTTCAAAGAGCCAGAAAAACACAGTGGGAGACACCAGAGTCCCACTGAATGCAACTGCATAGGAAGAGGTATGAGAAGGAACAGAGGGAAGAAATACCTGCTAGTGTTGTGACCACGCTTGCAGAGTGGTGGGCAGGATGCCCAAAGAACACCACCAAGACTACTGAGATGGGAAGCCTGAATATCTTCCGATCAAGAGCATCTGCAAAAGACAGGCACTCTGCGAGGAACTGAGTATGGAAATCCAAGCAGAGAGAAGAGCGAGAGGCAGTACCCAAGCAAGAGCAGAGTACTGCAACCTTTTCCCTCAAGACGAGAGGCTCTGCATCTGCCTCTCTAATGTTTTAGCATCCCCAACATGACACCACTGCTTGTTCACCAAGCTCTATTGAGCTCCAAGCAGACATCCCTGTAGTGCCCCAATGCCCTGTTGAGCCAGTCGAGTCTGCTTATCGCCAAAGACAAGACTCTGTTTCTCCATCCCAGAGGCCACAACGTCGCTACTGAACAGCACTGCTCTGTTGAGACCAGTCACCACCGCTATACGACTTGATACTGTATGCCCGCCAAAAGCTGGTCCGATGTTAAAAAGTGTGGCTCAATGGTGTTTGGCCCAAAAGATTATTACTAAGATATTTGAAGAGGCCCTGTCGTCCTTGTCCCCTTTAAGCCCCTTCTGTACCTACTTATCCTTAAACTTCGTCATTGATGCAGGTATCTTTTGTCTGAACAACCCTGCCTACCAACCGAGAGTGCCCTTTCTCGTCAAGTTCTGCATTCCTGTTTCTTTGACAGTGGTGGGTTTTTAGTGTATTTAATTAGATGTTTGCATTTTACTGTTTGATGTAAGTGATAATATTCTATTTGTATAAAACTGAGTGGACATTGTTTTATTTTGGAACCATTATATTAACACTGTTTGGGTTAATACTGTTATCAGCTCACACCCCTCCTAAAGATATTTCCTGCCCTCTTCTCATGTTACAAAAAGAAGTGACGTTATACCTTTCAGGCTCTGCCTGATTCACCATATATGATATGATAGTTTATTTATATAGCGCCTATACACAATGTGTTTCAAAGCACCTCGAGGCAAGGGAGGGAACAAGGGAAAATACAATGACATTCTTACAGGCCATGAACAGTAAGGATGTGAAATGAACTATTGTACTCAGCCTGATGACATCTCAGATAGTGCAAGTGCTAAGATATAGATAAGGAAGGGAGGGGGAGAGTGGGAAGGAAATGTAAACAACAGGCGACTACCAAACTAGGACTGACGACATTTCTGGTAGAGCTGGAGAGAAACAAAAGGTGAGAGAGAGGAGTGAAGAAAGAGAGGGAGGAACAAAATAAGCGACTATCGCACTAGGCCTGACGACATTTCAGATAGTGGTTGTGGGTGGGGGGGTGAACAAGTATGGGGGGGGGAGGAGACAGACGAGGTTGCTATCATACTAGGTCCAGGGACAATTCTGATAGAGTAAGTGCATAGGAGAAAGTTAGGGGAGGAGGGAGGAGATAGGAAAAGGGAGAAAGGGAGAGGAGGAGAGAACAGAGCGTAAGCAGTCAAAAGGAGAAGCAAGAGGGGAGAGCGAATACAATTGCAGAAGTCAGTAGTAACACATAATGTTGCAAGCCAGGCACAAGATGAAGATGGGAACAGCATGATTCAGGGCCACCATGAGTACAAGATGCAAAGGAAGTCCAGATCAGAGTTGAGAAAGGGTGACGCACCATGAAACAATGAAGTCCATATAAAAGTCAAATCCAGCATTGGCCACAAGACAGTTATGGTCAAACCAGAATGTATCAGGACAGACTCCTGCAGAAGTAGGCTGGAGGGGGAGGGAGGAAGAGCAGGGTAGTAGAATCAAGCAAAACAGACAACACCTCTATGCGATAAGGGTGGTGGGCACAAGGGAACATCCCGGGGGGACCAAAGGGGTGGGGATGGCCTGTGGGGACAGAGGGAGTAAACACATGTTGGTGCATGCTTACCTGCTGTCTGAGCAGGGGTTCGGGCCCTGGGTCCTCCTGGTCCGGACAGGTCCAAACAAGAATTGCCCTTTTCTTTGACTACCTTTCGCTTCGGACGCCCGGGCGAGAGACACCCTTGATCTAAGAGCAGGAAGGAAGAGGCGGGGCTAAAAAGGTGGTGGTGCTTACGCCAGGTGACCCAGATCCACTTGCACCTGCTCCCCATCTGCAAAGGAAAAGAGGCTGGAGGGCTCCTTAAGAAGGGAAAAAGAGCGGCAACCTGGAAGACACCAGGTGGGCGGGGCTTGTTGAGTGGGGAAAAAGAGCGGTTGAGCCACTACTCACCCCTCTACTCTTGCAGAGCAGTAGTCATTTCATCACAGCAGCCAAGCCTTTTACACATGCAACGCTTGCCCTTGGCCCAACCTAGCCCTGCGCATCCACAAAAACAATCCAACACAGAACTCAGCCCCATCCCCACAAGACACAGCCTTGTCTAGATCCTAGCCTAGAGAATACCCAGAACCCTGTCCTGCCTTAAGCCCAACCTGACCCTCAACACTGTCATAAAAACAATCTTGGCTCCAACCTGCACACAGAGCCCAAAAGGAACTCAGTCTTGTCTAGTTCGCAGCCTAGAGAATAGCCAGAACCCAGAGGTTTGCCCTGCATTAAGCCCAGCCTGACCAATGACGGCACTAACAGAAATCCAATGCAGAACTCAGCCCAGCCTAGCGTCTACACAGGGCCTATCCGGATCTCAGCCGACCTCCCTCGCCCCCCAAGCATCCCCCTAGCCCGTGGATCCCATCGCGGCACAGACACATCACAGTACAGAGTACTAAGACCATCTTTCCTTGTAGTTCCGACTAAGAAACCTGCCAGGAGTCGAGCCCCACCCACCTGAACACCACCTTTCATACAAGAACTATAAATACTCTACATCTAGGCCTCATAAATGCCAACACACACATTTAATAGTTAATCTCTACACTTGAAATGATGAAATTCATTGCCTAACATGGAATTGCTGTGTTTATAACTCAGGGAGAGCTACAATCAACACTGGGCCCATCATCTAACCTTTTCCATTCCTGAGAATAGCTTTGCCTGTGCACCTAGACAGAACAGGTAAAGAGCTCAACAGTGTGTAAGGAGTAATGCGCCACTTACCCCTTGCTGGCTTACACTACAGTGCACAGTCCTGGCCAATGCAGCACGAGCTGCCCCTGGGAACAAGAGCACATCTAAACAACAACGAACGTTTCGGGTGAAGCTTTGGTAGTAAAAGCAATTCTCATGACACCATATATATGTGCCACTTAATTAATCACTCCGACCAATCAATGCGCAGGATGTGGATATATCGACCGCAACGTAAATATAATACTAGGTCATTAGGCACACAATGATCCCTGGAATTCAGTTTCTTCTTCTGACAACTAGCATAATTCAAAAGAAGAAAAAAAAGGGCTCGCGAGGCTGGATGCCAAGAAACAACCAGGCTCCCTTAAAGCCGCTGATCAGGCAAATGACGAGGCAAACATGTTTTAGGATTGTACGTTCGAAAACAAAGCAAGGACTGCACGCAGTCTGCTGCCCCCGTTCCAAGAGGCCTGTTGTGAAAACATGGGGAGAAAAGTAAAGCAAAATGCTGGTCAGCGACCCTAACCGAGCCGAGGAGAAGTGCAAGGTCAGCGTTGACCTCGGTGTTCCGTCACGCCTGTGATTTCCGGAGCAGGACACGGACAGCCGTTGTGTGAGAGGAACTACTTTCATTGCAATGCTTGAAACCGTCAACAGACACGCTTTGGCAATGCTGGCAATGCTGACATGACACAGTTGTGGGGTTTGCGAAGTTATAGGAAATGCATTTGCCAGGCACTACCATAATAGTATTAACTGGCCATCAATGGTAGCAACTGTAAAATGGCGCGAGTAGCAGGACATATAGAGCAGTAAGGATCAAGTTAGCAACTAGAATAGGGGATCACTGCACTGATCAGGTAAATATATGGTACCCTGCTGCGTGTGTTGGGGTTCTGGTGGGGCAGTGCCCTTCCTTCCCAGGTAAGGTTTCAACAAATCTACAGGTGGGAGCCCTTGTTACATGTGCTGGGTAATTGGTTTTTAAGAATAGGGTGTATGTAATATTGACAAAACACAGGTCCGGTTTTTAAACAGCCTATATTTATTCTTATAGCAGACACGTGTTTCGATTACTCAATGAGGGAAGTTGCAGGTCGTAATTTCAGAATGTGGTGAGCAGAACTCACAATGAAGGATTTGGTCGGACGCAAATGGACGTTGCAGCAGTAGAGTCCTTCAGTATGGACAATCCATCATGGCGATAACCCTGTTGTATTAACAAGTTAAATTGATGTGCGGGCGACCTGGCGTTTTGAGAGGCCGTGTCAGGTCTGTCTCGGCAGATGAGACAGGCCAGACACCGGCACAAATCTAGGGTGCAACACGGATGAGGCGAAGTATCACAATAATGAGTTCAGCAGTGGCAAAACTTGCTTTGGGAAACTGTAAGAGGCAAAATGTAAATGTGGTAAATATTGCAGTGGCAAGGTTCAAAGTGACAAAACTTACATTGGAAAAACACAGTGTCAAAATGCAAGTGTGGTCAGTTTCATAGTGGCAAAACAGACATCGGGAAACATGCAAAAGACAAAATGAAAAATGCAAGTGTGGCCAGTATCGCAGAGGCACATTTCAGAGTTGCCAAATTTATAATGGAAACCCCAAAGTGGCAGGGTGCACGTGTGGCAAATAGCACAGCAACAAGTTTATGGTGGCAAAACTTAAATCGGGAAACATACAAAAGGCAAAATGCAAGTGTGGCCGGTATCGCAGCAGCAAGGTTCAAGGAGGCAAAGCTTAAAGTGGAAAAACCCAAAGTGGCAAAATGCAAGTGTTGTAAATATCGCAGAGGCAAGGTTAAATGTGGCAGAGCTTACATTGGGAAAACCAAAAGTGGCAAAATGCAAGAGTTAAGGTGTTAAATATAGGGCCATTACTTCTGATTAGTTGCCCAGTCCTCCACACGGTATACCATTACTGTCAGCAACTTTTTAAAGACAAATACATTCCATTACTCCTCCTCTTATATATTGCCTATTAAGAAATGTAATGGTGTCCACTCCGGTACCAAGTTACAGACTCCAGTGAAACAGCCTTCTTTAAGCTATGCTTCTATGAAAAGAAAAAAAAAATCAACCATCGTCCTCTTGAACAATAAAATCTTTAATAAAAACAGTACAGTACTGGACACCACTGAACTTTCAGGTTATTGGTACTATCGTGGGGCTTGGCCATTTTTAGGGCAGAGTGTAGGCATGTAATCAAGTCTTTTGGCAGGTTCCAAACCGAAACATTTCCCTTATTATTGTATGCCCATAGTGTAGAGGAGCAGGTGGACGCATATACCTAACTCCCACCCCCTAACCGCTGTTGTACTGGAACAGCAGGAGAAGAGCTAAATGTGGGACTCCCTGTGTTGTCCCTATACCGCATCGAGAGTATGAGAGATGATATGCACTCGGATAACCATACTGAATGTACCCTTGCACTGAAAGAGTGGAAGGATATCTGCACGTGCCATTTGATATTATGTAACGCTGAGTGACATCTGACAAGGGCAGAGTGATGTCATGAAGAAGATACACGAGAACATACTGAAACTATATGAAAATACTTAAGAACAATAATGTAACTGAAGTAACAACAGAAACGGGTATGAAATGATAAAGTAATCATGTATGTAAAAGAAGATCAAGTATCTTGATAAACCAATAAGCGTAAATATGCAGCAACGCAAGGCAGATGGGACATATGGAAGCTGGCTAGTGTGAGAAACCAGAAGGTGTCTCGCCCACTAGTCCCTGGGGATTGGTCATCCAGGTGGCCAGGACACGACCATCACTTTTGGATCCAGTTCCTGGGGGTGGACCAGTGTAGGAGGATCACCTGGGTGAGGGGTCTTTGGGAAGTGGGATTGGGACACCGGATGGTGAGACACGGTATCCCCTTCCATTTAACACCTTTACCTCATCCTACCAGGTAAGATATTTAGAAACTGAAACTCCCCTCCCCCACCCGCTTTTACAACGAACACTTCCTCACGAACAGCCCACTATGAGAGAAAACAGACTAACACCTGAGCCGTATACCTGACGTGTCCCAATACAATGGTCAGGCAAGGTCAGGTAATCACTAACCATCACACACACACACCCGACTTCTATTACACTTCCCCACATGTATAAAAGATGTCCACGAGAGCACACTTTGAGTGAGGCAAAGCACACAAGGAAACAGCAGTTCCAAGATGGCAGTTCAACAAGAGGAGAAAGAGGACAAAACAGAAAAGAACTGCAGATGAGCGATTGAACGTTGAAACCAAGATACAATACCTTTGACAGAATGGTCAGCACTACGTGTGTGCTCAATCCAAAGTCTCTGTAAGGTGTCCAGCTGAGAGTTGATAAAAGTTTAAGAGTGGCAAAGGATTGTGAATCAAAGTGGTGCTGCGACGGGTTAAGCAAATTCTTGCGCACAATCAAAAGTCTTCGATGTTCTTAAAGTTAAAGAAAATTTATAAAAAAGTAGATAAATTTGGTCTGAGCCCAGCAGATGGAGACAGATTAAAGATTTTGTGTCAAAGCAGATTCTAGCCCAGCGGATGGGGATCCGGGGTGCATAGTGAAACACCTGAGAAATTGGTTACGTGAAAATCCTGAGAACATTGTGTGGATCTGAACCCGGCAGAGGGGGATTCGAAGTGAATAGTGAAAATCCTAAGAAACTTGTGCAAATGCAAAATACTAAAAGGAAATTAACTTTATTGTTTGCTGCATCAGGTCCTCTGAAGAAGAGACTTTGAATGGCAAAACGACTTTGGCATAGAAGGCCATGATGTTGAAGTTTAGAACTGCACACTCGTGCTAGAGAAGCCAGAGACTGTGCTAAGTTCAAGGGAGTTGCATTGTCCTGTGCTGAAAACGTGGGCAAGGGAAACCAGTGGCTTGAATATCCTGACATATCATTTCTTGAACACTTTTCTTTTGTACGACATTATTTTTCACACCATTTTATATTTGGAGGTAAGGATTGGCAATAGGTGTATCAGTATAGGCCCTTTTACTTTGACAAGACACCACTAGGACTGCATTATTATTATTATTTGATGGTTGTAGATTGCTCCCATCTTTAGATTTAGGATTAGATAGGTGTTTTTCAAACCCAATTGAAGTTCAATAAACACCCTTGAACTGTGGTCACTTGTGTCTGTCTTACTGTTGATACCATGCCTGCCTTAGACTAATTTATAACGTGGCTAGGATGGCCATAATAAGAACGTTGATGCCGGCCCGTGCAAAGATTCATTCCAGCTACCTCAGAAACAGACCAGGGCTGCAGAGTCAGGAGATACCAGGAAACAGCTTTGTGCAAACTAAGAGGAGTCTATGTTGGCCTAGATCAGGGATGCTATTTCAAGGAATAGCTGCAAAGCACAAATGTAGACAGACGGATAAGCCATGAGCACGAGACATATTTCTGTTAGATTAAAGAAGAAGAAAACATGTGCAAGTGCCAAGTATTGGACAATTTGCAATGAATAAGCTTCATACAAGATGGAGTGGCAAGTCTCCAGAGGCCAAAAGAGCAATAACACCCAGCATAATTGAATCAAATAGCAGTAAATAGGAGGTCAAAATGGACACATTTGCGGTCTCCTCACATGTGACGCAGAAGCAGAAAACAAGGCTATTCATTAAGCTGCGATTGAAGATAGTGAAGTGTTCAAACTCCCTTGAATGTCCCAGAACAGAGAAGACTACAAGGTCAACTACAGACAGGAAACTTTGGCTTATGGTCAGTCTGGACTAATTGGGAAAGTGGGGAGTAATCTATCGTGACTCAAGCACCTGGGTTTGGGTTTCATTACGTGGTGATAGCTGAGCCAAAATTCCAAGGTTGGATGGGAATGCCAACCAAGCAGTGTGTCTATGGGGCAACCTGCTATACAATGTTGCTGCCATTTTGTATGCTATAATCAGTATTATATGTATTTAGAGGTAGTTCAAGGCAGGTCCTACAGATAAGGGACAGCAAATGAAGTACTAACCCGTAGATATTTTCCCCTAACCAATACCTCCTGCCAATAGGTTTTACAGTTTGCCACATAGAATGATGTCATAGATGACGCATATTGGGGTATAAGATCTCTGCGTAATCAAGTTTGTGTGTGTGCAAGCATCAGACCAATGCCTGCCTGTGTACCCTGCTTTATTAAATTAAGAATAAATGAGAACGTTGCCATATTCTTTGAGTCTGTCCGGTTATTTGGTCTGAGATCTATATTGATAATTCCATCCAGCACAAGAGATGTTAGAGCACATTTTGGTAGCAGTGAGGATGGTACAAGGTCTAATCGACCTAGGCGAGACCGAGAATTCCGGACGATCGATTGCTTCCACTATTAGCTAGAAGACAGAAGAGCTTCCTGTAGAGAGCGGCATGCAAAATCACGTGAAAGAAGATACGGTTGGCAGGTCCCCATTTGAAGAAATTCCTGTCCGGTCACCGCAGGAGCCCCATGGATGGAAGGCGGATCAGTCAGTTGAGGGGGAGTCGATGCTGAGGGGCTCGAGCTGAGCCACAGATGTAAGTAGAAATCAAACATTTCAGAAATAGGGGGAAGGACAGTGTTGTAAAATAATACATATATGGTAACATGATTTTGGGGGATTTTAAAGAAGAGAAGAAGATACCTCCATTCCTGGTTCCAAGTGGATGGAAGGGTACGCTCCAAAAAAAGACTGCAAAAAGGGGTGTTACAGATACCTGAGGCAATGTCAACAAGAAGGGTGCGTATTAAACTCCAAAATGGGGTCAAAATGAGATGAGATACATTTACTAAAGATAGTAAAGGAAGGTGTACATAGGTGAACATTTATTGAATTGCACATGTGTGGGGTTATACATATATCAATATAAAGCTTTTGTTGTATTTAAAGTAATACATATAAAACTATAGTAAAACATTAAGGTGATTTTTGAATGAAGAGATTGACGTCAATCAGAAGGATAAGGAAACAAATAAAGAAGAAACTTAAAAAATAAATGAAAAAACAAGATACTAAAAATTGATAGAAAGTTTAATGAAGGAACAAAAAGAACATCATTGTATAGAGTTTTAAAGGCAGATAAAATATTTTGATTTTCGGATAAATAAGCAGTGATTGATGGTGCCCGCTCAAATTTATTAGTGTGGTATATTTGATTAAATAAAGAGAAGAATAAAAAAAATTGGGTAAGTATAGACAGTCGAGATCGGCTTGTTACCATGGGGAACACTCCTCTTCTACACTTATGCAGGACATTACCAAGATATACAGCTAAGATAAGGAAATATCATTTGGAATGGGTCCGATGCACCACTAATAAGACAATCATGCTGTGGCCACAGGAGGGTTTGTTGTCTAAAACAGTATTGTGACAAAGCATAATGGCATTCCACATGCAAGGGAAAGAAGCTACAGAAAAAGCTGTCTATTTTATAGTTATGGAAGATGTACCAGAGTGATAAAGAAGATCCAGCAGAGAAAGAGTGGATGCTTAATAAGCATAAAGGGGAGGATAAAATGCCTTCGGTATCCCTTTCCCCTCCTAAAAACAAGAGCATAGACACAGAGGAGATGGGATTTTATCCCCTAAAGAAATTGAAAGCAGCGACGGGGTACGGTAATCCGCCATATGAGCCCCCCACTTACAGCACTAAGGACAATGTGGCAGAGAGCAAAAGCAGAGAACACAAATATATATCGACGCGCAATGAAAGTAAACAGCATTAGGAGAGGAAGGATAGACAAGAGACAGATGGAGATAGAGGAAGAAGCAAGGAAACAGAAGGAAATAAAGGACAACGCTAAGGGAATAACAATAGTACAGAATGAATGGATGGGAGGACAAATATTACTCAAGTTGGACGATAAGGGCATTGATGGGGTACGAGAAAGAGAAGAGAGAAGAGCGAGAAAAGGAAGAAGAGAGCATATAAAGAAGAGAAGGAAAGAAAATGCAAGAAAAGGGAAGAACAAAGAAGGAAAAGAAAAGGCTGTAAGACGAGAGGAGGTAGAAGCACAAAGAATTAAAGTACGTAGGTTGCAATGAAGGCGAGAGGAAGATGAAGGGAGATGAGTAGAAGAAATTAACGAGAGTATGGGATTAAAAGACGATGAAATTGAATATTTATGTCATAGGAGCATAGTGCTGATCGATGCACAAGAACAACTGGAGGAAGAGAGAGGGTCACAACAGCCCCGTAGGGGGCTGCAAGGAATGCCGGGATTAGCATGATTAGCATGGGCCAGTGGGAAGGATACAGAAGACATAGAGCAGAGGCTTGGAGAGCTAATCCAGGCAAATAAGTGACAGAGGAAGGCACATAACTAAAGAGAATATAGAAGGATCCTTATTAAAGGGAACTGAAGGTAGATCAGGTGACGTCATAACAGACAAGCATAGAATGCTGTCTTTAAGTAGACTCGATCGTGATGACACAGAAAAAGATAACAGACATACAAGCTGGGACATAATAATGTCAGGCGAAGAAAGGGAAGTAAACAAGAGAGAGTGAAGGGAGGGCGTATACAGATTTTTCCAAAGAATATAGTATAGAGAAAGTATAGTATAGAGAAAGGGGTAAAATTGTCAGATTTAGAGGACCCTAAAGAGAGAACCACAAAACCAACACTATATACTGAGCAACCACCCGTACGATCGCATAGTACAGGGGATATATCCCTGCCATATGTAAGTAGGTTAAGACCAATACCAGGAAGGAAAGAAATGGGCGAAGCTAGCTCTGCCTTGAAAACAAGGAGTGTAGATATATATGATTTTGAATCAGGATTTTCAAAATTCCCATTATTGGAGAAGGGGGGGACGACCACAATATATTCCATGGCCACAGATGGATAAAGATAATTTAAAATGCAAATTGCCGAGTTTAACTCGTAGTGCAGGAAAATGGATTTATGAATTAGTGTGGATGACATCAGGAATGACATTAGCTATGTCTGACATAAAAGGGCTGCTAGCTGCTATCCTACGGAAGACATTTGGAAGCGAGTGGAATACACAGGTGTGATTGCACAGAAAACTAAACAGGATAGAGCGCCATTTAATAATTGTAGAGCCGATATAGTGCAATATCCTGATACATCAGACATGGATGCGATTAGGACTAGGAAAATGGGAGAGGATGAAAATCCTATTGCCTTTATTGAAGATATACATGACAAGTGGCAGCAGGAGACCGTGGGATTAAATGGTAGCATTATTTTACCACATTTTGTGTCAGGGGTTGCCCGAGCCAGTGCAAATGCAGTTGAAAAAACAGGTGGGAATGCAAGCGAAGCCATGGGCAGAAATACAATTGACAATCGTGCATCACTGCAGATTAATGCAGGAGAAAAATAAGAAAGCTCAGAAAGCAGGAGGAAGCAAAGTTAGTCCAAAAGAAGTTGTCTAAAATAGCCATTGAGGGAGCGGTATTGACAAGTAATGAATGCAACCAGCACAACAAGGTAACGTAATGCATCCACCAGATCAGAGTGGGTATAATTATTGGCCAAGAGGAAGAGGGAACGGGCCTAGAGGAGGAGGACAAAGTGGATTTCAAAACCCTCAGGGAAGGTGAGGATTTAATGGCAGACAGCCGCAACAATGGTGGAATTGCAGAAGAATGGGGCACATAGCCAGGAAATGTAGAAGCAGAGGAGGTTCCATGTAATAATGTTGCCACAAGAATCTCGCCATGCAAAAATATCGCCGAAAAATGGACGGTTTTTGTGGCAACATTATTGCATAGAACATGCGGGGGACACCCCCGCAACCCCCAATTTTTTTGTTATTTTTTTTGCCCTTCTCCATATATATGGTCACCCATATAATATCGCCCCGACCTTTTCCCAGCGATATTATTTACGGCGACCATATATATGGGGATAATATTACATGATACTGCAGAGGAGGCATGCAGCAAAACTGGCAAGCTCCAAGAGCAGGGATTGGTTATGTTCTGCAATATAATATAGAACCGCAAAAGTATTATATGCCCAAGATCACACACAGGCTCAGATATATACACCACAACCACAGCAAATGCAGCAAGCGCCATTACAAATGCAATCACCACAAGGACAATCACAGCAAGTGCCCATGAAAACGTAACAAGTACAACCTCAGCAAGTGCAGGCACAACAGGCTATGGTACCACAATGGAATATGAATATAGCAGTTCAGCAAGCACCTGCATCCAAATTGCGGAGTGCGACAGTGGTAGGAGGAAATCCTTTCACAGGTATTTGGATTAATTTATATCCACAATAGGACAGCCCACAGAGCGACCTAATGTGTTCAGTACTATCAGACCCCCAAGAGGAAACAAGGGTCAAGGTAATGATAGGAGGCAAGACATTTTCATTTCTTGTAGACACTGCAGCAACTCGTTCCTGTGTCCGTAAGGGAAAATATCCAATGTCAGGTATTGCCATGAATGCGTCAGGATTCTCTAGTGCAACGAATTTTGTATCTATTACAGATGAATTACCAATCTCTATAGGAGAACACGATGCGTTGATGCCATTATTATTTTCTAGGCTGACGTCAGTTAACATATTGGGACGTGACTTGATGATGAAACTTAACATGCCGATATCTTTTACCGATGAAGGAATAGTGTGTTCCACTGCAGGGATACATCATATGAATGCGAGAAGTATTACTTATTGGATTAAAGTAGAGAATAGAGAAATACCACAGATAATGGTGATGGTAAAAAAGTTAACATCATTTTTCCAAGAAGATTTAGAGAAAGTACCAAATATTTTATGGGCCACAAGTCCATATGACGTGGGTCTATTAAAAGGAGTAGGAACTGTTAAACTCAAGCTTAAACCGGGAAGCCACTTTGCCACGTGCAAAGCAATACCCCATGTCTAGAGAAGCAGATGAAGGTATATTTAAGTCAATTTCTGCTTTAATATGAAGCAAGGCATATTTGGTGCCATCCGATTCAAGGTTGTGGAGAATTATACAGGACCTTCACCCTCTAAACAATATAGTCGAAGCTGAGTTTCCTTTAGTTTATTTATTTATTGTTCATTTATAATGCACTTAATACCAGCGAGTGGTTTTTAAGCGTGGGATCGTGATTCAGACCTATGTTGGGCCGCGTTGTCTTGCTTCCAAGACAAAAGCATTACCCCTGAGCTATCCCCTTCCTCCCCATTTCTAAATCCTGTGACAATATTGTGTAATATTCCATCCAAGGCCAGGTATTTCACAGTTATAGATTTCAAACATGCGTTGGTTTCAATTCCCCTTCAGGAAGACTCACAAGATTTGACTTCCTTCTTGTACAGAAATATCTGCCTGAAACATACTTGTTTGCCCCATGGGTACTGCGAGTTCCCTTCAATCTTTAACAGAGTCCTTCAGGTGGACCTGGGTAATGTCCAGCTAGAAAGTGCAATAGTTCAATATGTAGATGACATTTTGGTGTGCAGTGAGACAGAAGAATGATGCTGAGATGATTCAGTTAAGCTCATAACTGTACTCTGAGACAGTGTATAAGGTGGACTAGGATAAGTAACATATTGTCAGAAAGAGGTCTTATATATAGGACAGTTGATTTCTCATGAGGGGAGGAAAGTGACACCTGAGAGAGAAGAAGCAATTAAGAAGATCTCAGAACCTAAAACAGTGAGGGAAATGCAACAATGTTTCAGCCTATCCAACTACTGTAGGGCCTGGGTTTTCAATTACAGTACATATATTCAACCACTTTTAAAAGTACTTAAAGATGCACAGGTCGGCAAGAGTAAAAGAACATGGACAGATGAGATGACTGAAAGATTTGAAGAATTAAAAAAGGCAATCAGTACAGCCCCTATGTTGGGAATTCCAGATTATGATGAAGAGTTTTATTTATTTTCTCATTCAAATGGAGAAGTCATGACAGCAGTCCTTACAGAGAAAATGACTTCAGGACAATGACACAAACCATTGGCTTATTATAGTGGGATTTTAGATCCAGTTATGAAGGGGCATTATCCCTGTGAGCAGTCATTGGCTGCTGCTGCTGCATTCATGATTGAAAAAGCTTCAAGTATTACAATGGGGTGTTCAGGAATACTATTTGTACAGCATGCATTATTTGCGATTTTAGGGGAGCTCAAAAGTATGTTGACCACACAAAGAGACTTAGGATACGAGGTAATTATATTGAATCCTGCGATTAAGATTGTCAGATGTAAGACAGTGAACCCAGCAATGTTCACAGCTGAACCAATAGGAGAGGATGATTATGCAGATGATTGCACAACGTATACTGAAAACGATAATCAAATTCCCCTGATTAGAGAAAATGCTCTAATTTTCTCTAATTAGAGGAGGGGGGGTGGGAGTTGTTTTTATTGATGGCTCTTCCAAAACAGACCAAACAACTGGCAAAAAGCATAATAGCCTTAGTAGTAAAGTAGTAATACTTTAAGTAGCAGTAAGTAGTAATAGCAGTGGTAAAGCTGAACCGAGAAGATGAATTTGAGGTAGTTATGAGCGCAAGATTGCCTTCACATTGCTCAGCACAGGCTGCAGAATTAGTGGTGCTTATGGCTGCACTTCAGAGATTTGAATATGAGGAATTGACAGTATACTCTGACTCTGCCTATGTGATGTCAACTGTACACGCAGGTTTGTCACGCTGGAAGAGTAGTGGCTTCCTGCGTGCAGACAGTACTCCAGTGCAACACGCGCCCCTATTGGATAAACCTATTGAAGTATTAGCACTCCCATTGTTGCTCGCAGTTGTAAAATGTGCAGCCCCTACTAAAAGGGAAAATGTAATTTCTCGCAGAAACGAAGCCGCAGACCTAGAAGCAAAAAAGGCAGCCTATTTCGCAACCATTTCAAATTTTGAAACAGAAAGGGTTAAACAGATGACAGGACGATGCATGTTGGTAAAGGAGGGCTTTAACATGCTGTCTATTGTCCAGCTAATTGAGATACAAGGATGAGCACCACAAGAAGAGAAGGAGCTATGGAAGAAACAGTGGTGTTCTTTATCCCCTGCAGAGGCAATTTGGAGACAGGATAGCACTGGAAAGCCAGTTATGCCTCTAGCATTATTGAGGTTAGCGCTGGAACAGCTTCACTATCCTGCGCATATGACTTGAGAGAGAGTCTAGCTGCTACAATTACCTAAGAGTGGTTCTCGCCAAATCTGTTAGAACATGTGGCACAGTTTATTGCAAATTGCATTGTGTGCCTGAAATTCACTGCAGGGCACACTTTGCAAACCGTGAGAGGAGTAATTCTTAAACCCACTAGACTATTTTAGCACCTACATATAGAATATGTAGATATGCTGCAGACATGCAATGGCTACAGATATATGCTGGTTGTGGTATGTCCTTTTTCTAGATGGATTGAGGCAGGTCCATGTACACACCCTGATGCCAACATGCGCTACCAAGTTCCTTGTACGTGAAGGCTTTCCAAGATGGGGTGTGTGTGAGGTTTGTGTGTGTGAGGTTTTGTGGTCTGACAATGGACTACATTTTGTAAATGAGTTGTTTGAGCAAATAGTTCTTCTATTAGGCATTAAGCACACATTTTCCTCAGCTTATCACCCACAGGCGAATGATTTCTGTAAACAATTAAATGGATTATTAAAGGAAAGGATTGCAAAGATTGAGATGACTCTAAAGGAGAGATGCCTCATTGCCTAGCCCTAGCCTTATACACTCTAAGAAACCAGCCTGGCTCAGAAAACTATCTAACTCCTCATGAGTTGTTGACTGGACTCCGCGTGACAACTCCCCTTGCTCCTCCACCTAGGTTAAAAACTGATGCCCATAGTGTAGCAAAAACATTAGAGAGTTGGGTTTAGGAACCTCAGTTCCAATGGCGCTGGATATGGCGGTTGCCAAGTCGTATAATAGTACCCTACTCTGACTATCCAATAACTGCTGTACACAGTTAGTTGTTCAGATTGGTCGAATTTAATGTTTCATTGTTCAGGTTACAGTAACTGCCCAGTTTGGGCAGACAAATGTGCGTATAGTTGCATATTGGTTATGCCAATCGCATGTCAAGAATTGCCAACACGGGTTTCGACCTAAGGTCTTTCTTAAGGCGTGAGTGTACAGACCTGGTGGGTCCTGACTGTGGGTGGCTGAGTAGCTTCTAAAGCCCCACAGACTAAGAATCCTTTCTGGTAAAACTCCAACAATCACCCTCTGCCTCACACAGCTTCCTACTCATCTACAGACCCCTGGCTACAACAAAGTTTGCAGACACGCTCATCAATGCTCTGACAACTATCGTTAATCTCCATCAAGCACTTACCATCCTAGGAGATTTAAAAATCTGGTTTAACTCACCCTCAAACCCCATGACCCGATCTCTCACAGAACACCTAGAAGCACTCAACCTGACACAAGGCATCTCGACACCCACCCACATGGAGGTCATCCCCTCGATGCGATCTTCACCACAGCAAACATATCCACACCGCCCTCCAAACCCCTATCATGGACCGATCACTCAGCAATCTTCTTCTCTGTACCTCCGACCAACGTAGCTTGCAACCAAGGTCATGCCTGACCTCCACCAGCCCCCAAACCTCTCATTCCGCTATGGAATAAAGTAGTTATCACCCTAGATCTAGCCAACTCCTTCCTTACCTCTCTCCCAAGACTATCCCACCAGGAAGGGCCACCGCCCATCAAACTCATTGACCTCTGGTTCTCGAACGCCCTTACACTCCTCTCCCCAACAAAACAGTCATCTCAGAGATCAGGACCCACCCCAGATGGTACACCCCCAACCTCACATCACTGAAAACCCTCAAGAACCAGCTGAAATGGAGCTGGAGAAACACCCCTACAGCTCAGAACAAAACCACCCTAGCAAAACTAACCAGAGTATACAGATTTTAAATCAGAAAAACTAAGAAAGCATTCTATGGGAACAGAATCTTAAACTCTTGGAACCCGAGCAAGGAACTGCATAGACACATCTCTGAATTCAACTCCCCAGCCTGCTCCAACCCACCTCCACATCCCTATGCGGCACCTTATCAGAATACTTCCACAATGTTGCTATCGACTGACACTCCACCATCATCTCTAAATTGGAACACATGCCCCCACCCTCCCACAGCCCAACCCCTGTCAAAACCCCCCATGATACAAACTTTCACCTCTTTCACTCCAATCACACACCAGGAGTTCCTCTCGCTCCTAGCACAAAGCCACCCACCAGGCTCCCCTGAGTACTCCTGTCGTCCCACACTCCTCAAGAACATCCTAGCCTCAACCTGGGCAGGCAGTATCTCACGCTCAATCCCCAACCTCTACCTAACATTGGGAACTTTCCTGTAAGCCCTCAACCCACTCCTCCCCAGAACTACTGGTCCATCTCCAACACCTGCTTCAAACTCATCAACCCCACAGCATACAAGCAACTTGGCCATTTCATTGAAGCCACAATCTCCTGGACCCTGCACAATCTGGATTCAGACCACTCCTAGGAACAGAATCCTCCTTAGCGTCTGTCTGGGATGACCTAAAATGAACAGCTGATGCAGAAGTCTGCATTGTACTCATCCTTCTTGACCTCTCTGCCGCCTTCGATACCATCAATCACGCCATCCGCCTAGAAAGGCTACACTAATTAGGAATCAAAGAAACAGCCCTCTCTTCGATCTCCTCTTTCATCTCTAACTGTTCACAAATTGTGCTCCTCCACCTGTTCACCTCCACCTCACGACCAGTAACAAAAGGAGTCCCACAAGGAGCATCCCTATCTTCCCAACTCTTAACCATCTATTTAAACCCTCTGCCCGCACTCACCCGCTCCACAATCTTGCCTGCTAGAATTACTCAGACAACAAGCAGATCATCCTTAAAATCCCCAAATGACCAGGCCCCAACCGTCCAGATCTGTCATCGTGCCTCTTGGATATTGACTACTGCATGACGACAAACCGATTCCCTGGACGAAATCCCTAGGCACCCCACAGCAACCTACACCTCGGTGAAAAACCTCATATGCACACTGGACACAGATGTATCCCTCTCCCAACAAGTCAACTCCGTTTCCAGACCCCCCCTTTTTCCACCTACGCACCCAAAGGTGTATCTTCCCTACCTCACCTATCCTAACTGTTTTTCCGCCATAATCTCCATCATTCTCTCCCACTTCGACTATGCAAACTGCCTTTACCTAGGTGCACCAGCTAAGGAAACTGCAAAGAATGCAAAATGCTGCAGCCCGCCTGCTCATTAACCTACCTCCCAGAAAACACATCAGCCCTACTCTGGGAGTCCTCCATTGGCTCCCTATTGGCCAACGGACTACCTTTAAAGCCATGTGCATCGCCCACCAGACATCCACAACACAGGACCGGAATTCCTTCAAGACAAAGTCACCCGCTATCACCCGTCAAGGACACTCAGATTTGGCACAGAATTTCTCCTAGTAGTCCCACAGTACAACTCCTCCAGACTCAGATCCTCTTTCTTCTTCCAAGCGCCGATCATCTGGAACTCCCTAGCCCTGCACATTCGCAATACTGACAACTACCTGGCATTCAGAAAGACCCTCACAACTTAGCTTTTCCCTCACCCTCTTGAAACTCTCCCCCACTCTACTCTCTCGAAATTCGCACAGAAACACAGACCCAAACACAACAACACTCCTATCCGCCAACACCTCATGGATGCCGACAGCTTTCACAGTGGCACACAGTGGCAAACTCTTCCTTCCCAAACACCACAACATTCCTACCCACCATGCCTCCACGGATGCACACTGGGCACGGATCTATCCCTCTCCCAGTCAACTGTGTTTCCAGAACCTGTCTCTTCCACCTACGCATCCCAAGGTGTATCTTCCTTCACCGCACCTAAACACAACAACACGCCCACCCACCATGTCCCCATGGATGCCAGCAGTGTTTGAAGAGGCACTTGTATCGTCCTCCTCAAACACAACAACACTCGTACCCACCAATATCACAGAGGCACCCTGTAACAAACTATTGTCCTCCCGTCACCTCATGCCCAGTCATCCCTACGGGCCCTTCTCCCACTGATCAGTCTTTCGTTCCAGGGAGACTGCAAATAGCGAGACCAGCTGATCTCACTGGACCAACAAAACACTGCAGACGAATTCCAGCCGAGTCTACGGTACTTATACCTTATACCACGTCTGTGGACACAGCCCACAGACACAGCCAACCTTCCATGCACTCTAGAATGCAGCTATGGCTATGCTATTCCAGTCTAGAAGCGTGCCCTGCCATACATCAACACCTCTGCCATTAGTATAAAGCGACAACCAACAAAAAGCGACTTGGTCTAGCTGGGCACACATTGAATCTTCAGCACTAGAACACTATCCTAATCCTCCAACAGCGCCCACCCACGTGCCTGGACTCCGGGCTGCTTACTGGAGCGTAGCCAGCCTACCAAAGTCCCAACTGGCAGAAATACACACAAGCATATTTAATTTAAACTCTTAGAACCTCCTGCACGTGGACTCCGGTCACCCGAGGGTGTTCAAACCACAAAGCGCATTGAGGGAATGGGGGAAGGGTGCTATATAAATAACTAATACGATACATTACAATACAACATGTGCTACTATTACCAAACAGAATAGTACTAATTTTATCAACACAAGGATGTACATATAACACTACATCTTTGCAGGATTCAAACCTGTTATTTACAGGTCTTTGTTAAGGAACTCTGCATTCAGGGACACACGCCTAGCGCTTGGTTACAACACGAACATATAACAACTTGATGAGACACGGATCTGGCTGTTAAATTACTGCATTTTTTTAAATTCTATTTTCATCACAATAAAACAATTTATGTAGTATTGACAGGAACCAACTTCAGAGGTCAAACTCAAACATTGACCATGACCCAGAAGCACTTGCCATGACACAGATGTACTTCCCATGTCCTGGAAAACCTGCAGGTCTAACCGGGACAGATATTATATTGTTGCGATATGAGATCCCAAAAATATGGGACATATGAGGGGGTTTCCCAGTGTCCCAGAACCTGCCCCCATCCTCATGGGCAACCCGGGGTACCAGCTCATTGTCCCTGCTGGTTGGCCTCCAGGACAGGCGACCAAACCCTCGCACACAACCGGGGAGAACGATCACAATTACAAAATCAAACTAATTATTAACTCAATAAAGCGAGAAGATGTAGCTGGAAATAATCAGAGGAAGGTGACTCCTATTGCCTTTTCAATTCTTGATGCTTGCAAAGATTTTCCCTAGAGAAGTGTTTCTTCTATATTTTGGCATGCTGTCGTTATTGGGCCATTTAGTGTGGCATTAGACCTGCTGGTCATACAGGGTTGTAATTTTGTGGCAGCACTGGTCAACCATCCAGCTGGCAAATCGTTCACCCCGCGGTAATGCTCTAGCTTTGCTATGCTTCCTCTCAACAGACAAAATACAACATAGGGTCTGTCAAGAGTAGCCACTCAGGGCTACCCTGAGCCACCCCATCCTAGTAATGAATTCATTACACAAAGCTGCCAAAATGACCGACTGTAGGCAATTACTCAAATCAGCCTGGAGCAGCATTAAGGAAGACATTCTTAATCAGTTCCCCTACTTGAAAAGCAAAACAAACTCCACATGCAGCAGGGTGTTATTACCTGGCTACCCTCGCAGGGGAGATAAGCCACTACTTAAAATAAATGACACAGATAAATGCTGACCTGAGAAAATGTTTCTTTTAACTGCTGCGAATATTGCCTTGAACTTCTAGGATTACTGTACAACTCCCCACATAGGGAAGGATGCATAAGAGTACGAAATCCACAGTAGACCTATTTGCTAAACTTTCCTTGAACGTATATGTTCCATCTTCCCCGCTTATCTACAATACTGCAGGAGGCTCAAATAAATCCATCCCATTGGTGCCACACTGAACACCACTTGAATAGGTAATGACACAAGTATGTCATTGGGACATGCAACCAAAATAAATGTATCGACCAAGCAACCCCACTGAAAAACACTCACATTATTGGACTCCTCTTGCAATTTACACTGCTGGTGAAATTCCTTCTGTTAGCTTAAGAAAAGTAACAAGAACAGGAAAAAAATGCCCCCAAGTCTGCCTGCGAAAGTATGAGACCATGGGCAACCTTTGTGAACTCGATAACGGATACTACACTCCTTGTCTGATAGACTGGATCGACTAATTTGTTGCACTGGTCTCGGTGCATAGGGAGATAAAACCATAAACACACTAAAAATGTGTGACCCTGCAGTGACAACAACATCCTTATGGTGCCATACACCATTTATCAAGGTCTAGGGCAACACCTAAGAGTGGCTCAAATGGCCACTATCAAAGCCATCCACCGTCAACTGACTGCTGGTAACCAAAACTGTAGTTCGCCTCTGAAGGCAAAAAGCATGACGGATCCACCATCTGCCACGCACCACATCTCACCATCAGAAAGAACTTCTTACAATTGTTCAACCATATGTATGGTACAATTATCATGTGAATTGCTGGAAAATAGACAGATCATAACCTGGTAACATCCAGCTTTGTATAATGAATGTGCCATCACTGTTTGAGATGAAGGTACATGAAGTTAATGCCATCATGGTTTGATCCTAGTATCTGCACTCTAATGCAATAGTTTTAGTTATTAGTAATAGCCTAACTTAAAAAATGGAAGGCAGAAAATCAACCACAAGCACAGCAAAAGGGGAACAACCAGCCATCCCATATTTAACAGAACTATCCCTATTGTATGGCCTATGAGCAGCATCTCACAGAGAATTTGGCTGGGAGGAGGAAAGTCCTGCTTTAGCTTGTCCGCCAGTAGAGTCTGCCTTTTGAGTGCTTGGACTCCTACTGAAGAGATTGTGTTTTCTCTTAGTGTTGTATTTCAAGTGCAGGTTGACACACATACACTCCATGGGGACTGTCAAATAGCTTATTTTTTTTTTGCATTGCTTTGTTTCAGCGTTCACAGATGGCTGTAAGAACACACCAACTCCCGTAGATCGTTGAAGGGTTGTTTTTTAAATACTTGGGCAGGATCTCCCTTAGGGCCGTCCCTCTCTCCCTCGTCTCCCCTGGGTGGTTCCCAGCATAGCCCAGGCATCCCTAAATGCCAAGTTGCTACTAGAGATCAGTAACCCCTACTGTCTAGCAACTGTTGGGCTGGTCGTGATGGGTATCCAGGCATTGAATCGAATACATAGTATTGAATGCAAAAGCATAAAAAAATGCATCGAAAAAATGCTTTTTTTTGTAGGCAAAGTTTTCTTTTTTACTATATTGGGTTTTAAGGGGTAAAAAAACGGCGGTTGGGCGAGGGACCCCCCCCATTAAATTTATTTTTTAAAAAATGCATTTTTTCGATGCATTTTTTTTCAATGATTTTGCATTCAATGCTTTTGCGTTCGATGCAATCACTAGGAACCGTCGTGATGGCCTAATGGAGAACGCCTTTTCTCTCACTCTTTCTCATAGAGCAATTTTGGTGAATTCTCAAGGTCCTTGCATGCTCTTGTACTCCTGCCCCTGATGGTCTATCCTTTGTCGCCCTTCCTTCTAAAATCGTTCTCCTCTTCCTCCCACTTTAGTTTGTCTCTCCCTTTCTCCCTGTTCTCTTCAGTCCCTATGGTACACTATCTTACTCCGACTTTCCTCCACTTTCTACAACTACTCTCCCCTCTCCACACTAGTACACTCCCACACTACTACTCTCCCCCTACATACTACTATCCTCCACCTTCCACACTACGACTCTTTCCTCTTCACACTACTACTCTTCCCCTTCACACTACTACTCTTCTCTCTCCACACTACTCATACCTTACCCTCCACCCACACCACCTCCTAGAATCCCCTTCCTCTCCCAGTCACCTTCTCATTCTGCCTGATTCACCCTCTACTCTCCCTCTATTAGACTCAATCTCCTTGTACGCACACTCACACCCAAGTACCACTTTCTACCACCAACCAATACCTCACCTTGCCCACTCTTTCAGCAATCCTTCTTCACGCTGCTCTGCACCATTCTTCTTCCTGTTGACCTTTTGGTCCTCCATCTCCTCCGTTGACCTCACCTGAACAACCACCACATTTCTCATTCCTGTGTTCCTTTTTATCCTCCCTATTTGACCTTCATTGGTTCTATCCCTCGGCTGGTTCCCCAGGCCAGCCACTGGCTTCTTTATCCCTACCGGCTGGGTTACAATTATGCGAGCACATAATGGGTTTTAAGCCCCACACTTTTCCCGCACAAAATATCATCTGTTTTACAGTTTGTTTGTTTGCCAGCATTGGATTGTGGTGGCTTGTGCAAGACATAGTCCATTCCAAGGTTGTTGTTGGGATTATCTGGAGCATTTGTATTGCCAGTTTGGTACATAGGCCGATCCCTGGACCCGCTGCAGGTACAGTAAGTTTACACTTGCTAAAATGGTTTGAGCTGGCGGTCTGATGTGCAGATCACTTTGCAGTCTTTTAGTTCTACACTGGCCTTCTCTTGGCCGGGTTACCTGCTCCCACCTCCACCACCAGGTCCTCTGGGGAATGTAGTCCTGGAGAAAAACAGAAAAAGAATGGCCAGCGATATGCACCTCAGGTATGGGGCAAGAAAAAGTGGTACTTAATTCAGACATTCAGGCACAGGTAAAAGGGACAGAGACCGGGGCTCTTCAAACTCCCACAACCCGCCCCTGGAGCAGGACTGGCTCTGGTAGGCCTCCCGCAGCAGGATGGGCGACGTCCTTATCCCCTTTGACAAAGTCAGGTCCCTAACCCTGTCACACAGCAGGGCATTAAACTAGAGCAATTGATGGTAAATTGCTGCAAACCTCAGAGTGGGATGTTGGTAGTAACTATTGTCTCCTAAAAGGTGCAAATGTTGGTGGTTAGAAATGGGAGAGGCACACAAAAAGCGACATGCATGAAATAATCACTGCAAGCAGATGACCATATCAATCATTTTATTTCACTGTGCCCTAGTCTTGATAATATGGTTTCAAAACGTGAAACTGCTTTGTTTATGCTCATATTACGTGCATGCTGCTGCTGCTAACTTCCATTAACAATAGGCAAAATATGCTCAAATCAGTTCGCTTTATTGTTTTTATGGTTTTCAAGGGAACCCCCAAGCCTTAGCTAAAATGTATACCAAAATATGCTTTTATGAGCCCTAAATCACAGACTTGGATGAAATCTCACTTTCACCACTTAACCAAAGTGTGCTTCACTCCTACTTTACTATAGTTTACTACTGGCTGCTAGTCAAGAAAAGTATATATTGTAAAACACTCTGCATTCTCCAAAGAGCAATTCACGGGCAAGGGGAAGAATTCCTGAATGAAAAAATCTGCATCTACAGACCAAACAGAACCCTGGGGCCTAGCAATGACAAACACCTTGAACCCAAAAGTTATTTGAAAATTAAATACAGCGGAACAGCATTATCAAGCACTTAATGAAACTCTGGTACACCCCCCCAAGGAAATACGCTCAATAGAAGAAGACCTGACCTTCAGGAAAGCAGTAAACGCATGGTTGCTTCATATGCCGAACTAACACGCAAGCCATATGCCATTGCCAAAGAGACCAAAGATAGCTGATCACAGCACATTGGGTTTCAGTTATCGAACAAGCTACCTGCACGACTGTGACAAACTGACGAAATGAGGATTGCACTCTCTTCCCCCCACTTACCCATTCTAAAACCCTCCATACTCCTGTAAGCATACCACAAACAAATGCCAATGACACACACACACCCACCCACACCTATAACACCCCTATACACTGAAACCAAACAGTAGAACTCCACACCGCCTCCAATAACTCGCACAACATCAACTCATCAAGTTCATCCTTATGCCATGTGCACATAAGGCCTTTCATATGGAGGCAAGCGTCTTGCATGCCCACCAATCCAAACCACCTAGAAGCAAACCCACCCAGAGTGACTGGTTTTTCCGAACTGAGACTACCAACACCATAGCAAAAGCACTTGTACGGTCTCTGTGTCCTCCCACTAACAAAGCAATCCCCCTCTTATTTTCAGATCTGCTAGGGCACCAGGGGACCATCCAAATCGAAATGGTGTGCAGTATAAATACCACTAACATATCATAGTGTTTCATCATATGAAATAATAACCAACTGATCGGGCTTATCATAAGCCAATCTAGCTCCCTATGTCCGTGCAACCTGGTACACTCGAATTGTCTTTCTTTATCAGTGCTGTAGTAGGTAAAATTAGACATTGTCTTGGTGCTCACCGAAGGAACTTACTTTAATCTGAATGTAACCCTTTCCTTTAAGGAAGGACATTTGGAGAGACAAAATGGTGTCTATTTCATGTAAAACAAACTATTTTAAAAGGACATTAATGAATTGTACAAACATTTTTAACAGGGTGCTTTTGATAATTATACAATGTTAAACAGAATTGAGGATGGTGCTGGTCACAAAACCGAAACTGCCATTCAGCTGGGCCACCCATTGCCTATTTTACCAGTCCTCCTTAAGCATCTTCATCTCTGACTTCCTTAGCAAAGGATGATGAAGACAAGAACCTCAACTGGTGTGTACCTGATAGAATTAAGGGCCAGACTTGCTATCCTGCATTTCACCTACAAAGTAGCTGATACTACTACTTGCCATGCTCCATCATCCCCTCTCCCAGAACAAGCTTGTTTGAATCACTTGCCTGCAGGTTCCCTTTATCTCACAAGGAAATCATCACCTTCCACCTCTCATCTACAGACCGCCTCAAAGGAGTGACTTTTCCATTGCTGACATCTCCAGCTTACACTGATGATGTCTTTCTTGCAGATTTTAACTTGCACGATCTCAAGCTGACTGCAACATGCGTTTTACACACTGACCGGATCCATGGACCTTAAGCATATTGTGTACTCCACCACGCTGAACAAAGGCAACACACTAGACCTAGTTTTTACATCATCAGCCCCATCACATGCGCAGACCGTATCCCACTGGACTGGTCTGACCTCACTCCATCCCACTGTCAATCACCCACTTGACCACGGGCCACAAAGCTGAGGCTAAATGCCCCCTCATTCAGCACCACTCATTAAAAACATTCCCTGTCAACCAGATAAAAGCAAACTTTGCAGGCTTCCCCCACCACAGGAATTCCTAGTCCTCTTAGAATTATTCAACAACTCCCCTATGAAACCGGTGGACACTCATGCCCCCTAAAAAAATGCATGCTAAGATCAAACTACTTCCCCCACCTTGGTACAACCCTGAGCTCACCTCCAACAAATGGTAAATCGGAGCACTAGAGAAACAGTGGCAAGATAAAGGTAACCCTGGAGCTCCCACCAACTTCAAATCCCTCCGTGTCAACCATAGGATTATGATTACCGAGGCCAAAGCTGCTTACTACTCCACCACCACTGCGGCAGCCTCTACCAGAAGCAAAGCACTCTTCGAAGTAGGAAATCATTGTACCAAACCCTCACCCATCCTACAGGTGCCAGCAACTCAAGAAAAATGCATTAGAATCAACAACTTTTTTATTTAAAATTATTAAACAAAATCTGCCAGATCATCAAATCAACCTCCCATGCCATTAGCTTCCATTGCACCCCGGCACACACAATGCCCCTCTGGACCAAATTATCTCCACTTTCTCCCCCAGACAGCCTAAAAACACTGCCATTCCCCAGACCTGCCTGTCATGCAACAGACAAACTTAAGACCTCATTGTGAGTCTATATGGCAACGATGGCGAGCATGTCACGCTTTGTTTTCATTCATTTGCCCACAGAAAATGCCTGCTGAGCAAGGCTGAGACATCCACATTATGTCTCTGCACCAGCTGCACTTCCGCAAAGGATGCATTGCTTTTTACGGGAAGCTAGTGATATGGACTGTGTTCGTGAGATGATCCTCACGTTGAAATTGCTCAAGTGAGCCATCCTTTACGCTCTTTTTGATTCCTTGCCTTGGTACCCCCATTGTACCGTCTTTCCTTCCTTATGTTTCTTTCATTGTCCTGTTTCTACCATTTCTTTTCCAATTGTTTCCTGGTGCTGCTGGTATCCAAGCTGCCTGCTCCTACATGTCTGCACCAACATCTTCTCAGCTATTCATGACCATCAGGTTTTCTTTTTATTAAACATGTTATGGTTTATTATAAACCGTTCATGATGCATATTTATTTTTATTTGCATTTTTAAAGCGCTCACACAGCCCTGGGGCATCAAGGCGCTGTTACAGAATTTTTTTGTTTTTTGTTGTTGTTGTCTTAGTTGCATATTTATAACGCGCTTAAATACCCGTAGGTTTCTAAGCGCGGACCCGGGGATTAAACCTGTGTTGCTTCGTGTCGTCTTGCTTCCAAGGCAAGCAAGTTGCTACTGAGCAATCCTCCCGGGACATCCTTCATCAAAACAATGATTACATCCTCCTAAAAAAATAAAAATATTAAAAAGGAAAAGAGGGGTCGGTGTTGAAAAGCAAAGAAGGAATCAAGAAAAAAAGAATATTAACCATCCAAACTTTCCCCTCAATTAGGAGTTAGCCTTCAACAACCTCTCATAATATCCCACTTCATAGGAGCATCACTGCCTACTCCCCTTCACTCGGCCTCCCTCTACTACTAATCCCCATCCCCATTCGACAATCATCCATACATCGTTTTAGTTCTTTAGTTTTTCCCTTCTTTGTTTTTTTTGGCCCTTTGGCTTTGGCTGTATTGTCCGCTGCACCTTTTGGTTATTACTACACAGTGGGTTGAGTGGAAATACTGGACATGGCTTGTATCTCCAGAACTCCTGATTTGGCTTGGGAAGGTTTGTGTGAAGATGCATGCTAACACTACCAACTACTCCAACAATATCATCCCGGCCTACATCACTAAATAATTGATGGGCCTGCCACTCAACGCACTCCTCAACATCATTAATGTTTTTCTCACCAAACGGTCATTCCACAACATCCCGAAGACAGGCCTAAAAAAACCTCTTGAAAGAAACGACCCTAGACTCAGACTACCTTGCCAACTACCAGTCCATTACAAACTTCTCGTTTCTCTGCAAAATCTTGAAACAACTACTCAGCAGAATCAAACGACTACCCCTCCTAAGCGACTATCCATCGGGTCTCCACCCCTAGTGTAGCATTGAGACAGCCAGCACTCACATGGTGGATGATGCCCTCCAAATCATGGAAAAGGGTGACTGGTTCATGCCTCTTTATCCTCCTTGAACTCTTGGCTGCTTTTAACACCATCAACCACCACATTCTTCTCTCCCTCCTCGTTGGCAGGGTGGCGTTTTCTAGCACAGTCCTGAATAGGTTTACCTCCTATCTCTTGGGCAGACACAAGGGCATCCATTCTATCACTGATCCTTTTTAAACTTTGGATGGAGCCTATGGACTAGGTCTTCAAAGACCCCAAAATCGCCATAATCCTATACTCAGATGTGCATGAGAGTACCCACATGATATCACTCGTCTCTGCAAATACCTAGTCATCATTCAGCCCTGAATATCGACTGCCTATCTCAAACAGAATTCCTCCAAGACTGAATTCATCCTCATCAGTGCCCCCACTAAACAACCTGTCCAACAATGGCTCAATGATATGTCCCTAATAGAATTTGATCAGCAAAATCCTTATGCTTCACCACAGTCGGCAGCCTGTCCTTCCAGAAACACATAGCCAGAAGGCCCAAACAACCTTGCACTATATCTCCACCCTTGGCACAATCAAACCCTTCATCCTGCTGCAGGTCTTCCAGATCGTAGTACAGGCCCTGATGGTCTCGGACATCGATGGGGGAAATGCAATGCTTACAGGGCTCCCAGCTAATCACTTGGCTCCTCTAAAAGCAGCCGACCATGCCACAGCACGTCTTCATTTGGGAACGTGGAAATGTGACCCACTTCCTATGTGAACTATATTGACTTCCTCTCTAGACCAGGAGACTGTTCAAGACTACATGTATCATCTACAAAGCAGTGAAAAGTAGCACACCAGCCATCACGTGGCTAAGCACCATATATCTGGTGGCACATGCCCCTCATGGAGCAAATCGAACAACCGGTTCATGTCACAACTGGTCCACAAAGAGAGGATACACACAAACAATCCTTCTCTTTTCATGGACCCACCCTTGAGATAGATCTCTAGGTTGTAAAATGAAACAGATATGTAAAGAATTTGGTGAATGTATGATGGGAAGTCAAGGCCAGGACATAATCTCATAAAACATCACATTGGAAAGATATTGAGGAGGTATAGGTTCATGGTAAAATGTTCATTCAAACCAGAATTTGATTTTTGCGGCTGCATAGTGTTGATCCATCTAGCTTTCTCTTTGAAAAGGCCACAATCAACATTGGTGGAACATTTTTACTGTATCCCAAATTCACCAAGAAGGTGGGCAAAGTTAATGGTAGACAGTGTTCATGTTCATTCAAACCAGATGCGTGTCTGCATCCTGCATATCCAACCAGCTTCCTTTTTGAGTAGGAGACATTCAGCATTGATGGAAGATTTTACTGAATTCACAATCCACCAATAAATATAATCAGGTGAGTCTTGAAATTCCAAACAATGTGAGAAAAGGGGAGCACTGATGTTTTTGCATATTATCCGTAAACTATGTTCCGATATTCGGATATGTGCTGCTCCAATCATTTGGCCAATATATCTGCAAGGGTATTCAATATAGTAGATCACCTTATTTGTATTGCAATTGGTCAGATCACATATTTGCCAATTTTTTCTCCAAGGGTAAAAGTAGCAATTTTCTTTGTGAATTTGCATACCCCTTGTGATATATGGTACATATCACACCTGACATGGAACAACTTGAGAACTCTGCAAACTATTCCATGCACTGCACTAATCTGAAGACTAAAAGATACACGCTAGAAGAAACTGTGTGATGACGTCACTTACTTCCCATCATTTGTCAACACAGGCATACATCTTGTTATACATAACCTGAATGACAGATGTACAAAAAAATACCTTGAAAAAACTATGGTCTAACAAATCACTTGAAATTCAGGGACAGTTAAGGTGATCAGATTTAATGCCACAACCCCCTTGAAATACATAGGATGTGGTTATCATCTTAACTCAGCGCCCCCCCTATTGCAAAACCCATGAGCACCTGCATAACAGATGAGATTCACAATGACATACAAAATTAGAGGCTGGCAATATAGCTCAATGGGTTGAGCGCTCACTGATGCGATCTGTGTGTGATCTGCGGGTCGCAGGTTCGAATCCCAGCACGGCAAACTCAGCCTTATATCCTTCAGCGGTCAAAAAATGAGTACCAACTCTTGTTGGGTGATATTGTATGCATAGGCATAGATGCTATATAAATAACACATCATTAGATCCTAGGGGTCATCCATGGGGGGACGCTGAGTTAAGATGGTCATCACTTTCCACATCTGCTGAATTTCAAGCGTTTTGTTGCATTAAATCTGATCACCTTAACTGTCCCTTAACTAAAGGTTTTTCACTGAAAATATATATACATCCGCAACAGGGATGTGAGGCGAAGACACACAATAGAGGGGCATGGGTCGGTGGGAAGGGACTCCCATTGGGATGTGAGGGGAAGACACACAATAGAGGGGCACGGATCGGTGGGAAGGGACTCCCATTGGGATGTGAGGGGAAGACACACAATAGAGGGGCACGGATCGGTGGGAAGGGACTCCCATTGGGATGTGAGGGGAAGACACAATAGAGGGGCACGGATCGGTGGGAAGGGACTCCCATACCAGAAACAAACAGGATGGACCATGAATTATAATGATTTAACCACATACCCAACACAAAGAAAGAGGTCACAAATGGCAGCCTGCTTGCCATTTCCTGGGATGTACGCACGTTACTATGAACGTATGCAGGCATTCTGATTGATTTACGTTATGAGCTCCGAGTCAGAGTGGAGACGTTTTATACTGATCGCCGCATTTACAAGTTTTATGCACAACAGGAGGCGACTGTTAAATAACAGTGGCACAATTTAGACTGCCTAAACAATTTCCCTTGTTATAGGATGTATCTTCTTACGAACTTTGATAGCTGCTGAGAAGGCCATCCGTTTTATTCAACCATCAATAGTACGACCGGACCTCGAGTATCCATTCACATATAGTGTGTAAGGACAAAGAAACAGCTATTGGTGCATCTTAACAACCCGTTTCCATTCCTCTCCGAATACTTCAGACTTCAGAATCTCTCATGAATTTCCAAAAATATAATTAATAATCAAGATGGAAAGAAACATGTTGGGTCTTTTTTGTGTTATGAACATGTGAAAAACTGATATAATAAGCCGTGACTAGGTCTTCCAGTCACTGAGAACATTATATTTAGCAGTGTTATGATTTTCTGTCACTGGTTATAGTATGTTTATTTTTGTTAATGAATATATCACTGTGGGAGATTCGTTTTTCTGCTGCATTATATTATTGTTGTAGGTTTGTTTTTTATATATTTTTTTTAAATACATTTTTGATTATATTTAGACCAATAGTATGTATAGCATGGTGTTGCTGATTGAGTGTAGTATGGATGGAGTGTTGCGGTGATGTGAATGTTTTTGGGTTTGTTAGATTTTGCACTATGAAGAGGAATATGAATTAACTGTATATTTATGATGTATGGGTCTTTCTAATTTTTTCTATATTGACATATGTTAATAGATTTAATTATCCTTATGGTAGTTTTTATGACCAAATAAATGTATTCTTATAAGATCTATATTGGAGTGAATTGAATTCTTTCACTTCTGAACATGAGATAAATTGTTTTACCACTTTTGGTGGGGGTATGCAATAGTTGCTTTTGTTTTGCTCTGCCTTACACTTAAATTGAAGAAGTTGAATCCGACCTCTCTGTTTTTATATATATATATATGAGTGTTTCCCAGGTGTGGTCGGGTTTCATTTGAACCTGGGGTTCCTATTTGTGTTTGATGCCACAAAACACTAAACAGGACACAAAAGCAAGAAACAGAAAAAAAAGGGAAAGGCAAGAAAATAGGCTTCTACAGCTAGACACCCTGACTCTGCACTGGTATCCCACGATATATTAGGCTAGCCTCCTTTCACCTGCATTTTGAAAGGGAGTGAAGCTGTCCCGTTTCAACCCTCAATATATGATTTTCTCAGTGTTCCCAATACATGGTCCTGCCATTCATGGTGCTTCTGCTTCCATCCCTCCCCTAACCCCCTTTACACAGAGGTGGGCACTATATAAACGCTATATATATATATATATGTACCTTTACATGCAAGTAGTTACATTTCATAAAATGCATGCAGTAGGGTCCTTCTGGTTATAAACATGCATGCTGTTGAAACTTTGACCGAAAGGTATATGAAAATGTTTAAAAAGAGTTTGTCGAAGCTATTGGCATAGGGTACATGATTTATATCGAACACGAAAGTTAAACCCTTTCACTGCTGGACTTTCCTGCTGAACTCTGCTTAGTAAAACATTGTTTTGTTTTTTACCATCTGATGAAGAGGGTCTTTGTGACTTTGAAAGCTCATGCATTATTCCATCACAGCATTATTTTTTCAATTAGTTCGATAAAAGGTATCAAAACTAACTTCTATGACATTAAGGTAGTCAAAGTTTTAAAAATGAAACAGGTTTTATTTTCTATATGTCGGTAAGACATAATTCCTTAACATTAAAATGTACTGTGTTTAACATCAGATCAGAATGTTATTTTTTTACTTGCAAAAAGCAGCAGATGTTTGAGCGATATATTGTTATGGGTGGGACACACATAGCTTTCAAAAGCAAAGCAGCACTAACAAGGAACGCGGTGCGCTGATCCTAAAATAACTGGCTGTCCCGTCCACAGGGCACGTGGGACTACCTGAAACCAGGTCAGCATGTCCCCGTTTCTGGCTCCTTAGAAGACGGATCAGGTGCGTCATATGTTGGGTGAACCACAAAGCACACCAGTACTAGAATACATTCAGCAGTATTTTTGCTGTATGTGTATTGTTAGTCAACACAAAAATGCAGCAAAGTGTGGTGTTTTATAAAATATTACTGAAGAGTATGTGTTTACTCGGCAAAGGGCGAAACAGCTAAATTGTGCATATTAAAACTAAAAGAATGGCAACACATGTTTGTTTTAGACTCTAATAGATTTCTGTGAAACTGTTGGCGTAGCTTGTAAATTGCTGCTTTTTGGTTTCCAGTCTGAACACGTCAATCTTACCGTAAATAAAAGCAACCGGACCCATATTATATACAACTTGCCCATGTGCAAAAAAAGAGGGGAGCAAATTAATTTAGCACCAATTTTGCTGCTTGTGCGTTAGGGAGCACAGCAGCAAACACGCATTGTCCAAAGCTTTGTTAACTAAAAAATCTTGGCACTAGAGCAAAAAAGAAGCTGCTTTTTTACTATATTTCCTGCGTAACATACAAAGAAATATAGTAGACATTTCTTTTTATTTCATGCATCAAACATAGTACAAAAGAGCCTAATTCATGCCTGCCCTACTGCAAACGTTTTTACATGATACTGAAGACAGAGGTCTGGGTATGGCCTTATGACCCACACACTACTCTCAGCCCGAAGATTGAGACACGACAGATGCACCTCACTCTTAGGCCCTTCACTGCCATTGTCTACGTATCCCAGATTAGAGAAACGTTACTCTCTCAGACAGCCATTCAGGCCATACCCAGTCGATGATCTGGAAGAGATGGAGATGCCATCAATTGAGCACGATGACTGACCGCAATTCAAGAAATCAATGATGTCATCACTGAGATCATGACATAGCCGCACTTAGAAATGAAGTACATAGCCATCCATTCACGAAAATACACGAACATGCATTAGCTTATTGCATATAGACACAAAACACATGCTTATGACTGACGCAGGTAGAGGACTGACACACATACAGACACACATCCATAGCACTATATATAGTTGCATTCTTCGCCAAAGCTGAACCGCAAGACACGAAAATATACATATACCAAGCTTGCATATGCTTGACTGCCACGCACATGGAAAAGCCATAAGGACAAATATGGAAGCTCTAGGCCCACTGAAATGACTGAGGACGGGGAGACAAGTTTCAAGTAGATGGAAGGGCTTGCATGATAGCTGCAGCCAGAGGCAAGCAGAAACGATGCACCCAGCCAAGGACGAGTGGAGATGGAGTGGAGGTCCTGGTTACCATGGCGATAAGCCACCAACGAGAAATTCAAACTAAAATCCTCATAATTACAGGCAAGTCAGTGCCATTTTGTGGTCTCAACACACATGGCCCAGCAGGACAAGACAATGCCTATTCAAAAGAGAGAAGCTGTTCCCACCAAATCAGAATTCGAAAGATACAAGTATTGCTCACTGTAAAGTAGGCATGGTATCAAAAGTATGACACTGACACAAAAAGTACCATTTTTAAAACCTTTATTCAATTTTCGGGTTTGGAAAAACTACATTGCCCTATAGCTAGGATGGGAGTAGTCGCTACCATCATGTAATAAATAAAACAGTCCTAGTTGAGTCTGTCAAATCAAAATGGCCTACACGAACAAAACCTAATGCCTGGCCTATCTCTTGTACGCAAAGTGTGCAAAGGAGAATATGTCTGCAAAAGAAAATTAGTGTTAGAATATAAATAATAAATGTGGCTGACTTAGCTCTCCTCGCCACGTTAGACAGCATGGAGCAAGGAGGTCCCCGTAGACAGAATGACGCACTCTGGCTCAGGTTCTCAAAACAAAAGCAGTTAAAAAAAGCATGGACTGAGGCCCGCCTGGCCTTCCATGGTAAATTCCCTCTTTCCAGCTTTCAAAACACAGTTCAACAAAAAGTTCACGCTGGTCTCCCTCAGTCAGCCTCAAACCTTTCAAAGCAAAAAGTTCATGAAGGTCTCCCTCAGTCAGGCTCAGATCTTTCAAAGCAAAACTTTCACGTAGGTCTCCCTCAGTTGGGCCCAGACCTTTCAAACACAACACTTGTCAGGATTCCCTTCCCCAAGCTAAATTCACATCCTTTAGGGGTTCCCATCCCCTAGCTTATCACACTTCCCAGGAAATGGATCCAAAAGCGATGGCCGTGTCCTGGCCACCTGGATTACAAGTCCCAGAGGACAGACTAGCGGGTGAGACACTCTTTGGTTTCACACATCACAGACTGAACGCGCTCTCCTAGGCTTAGGTGATCAGAGATGGCAACATTAGGGAACACACAGCCCCTCCATGTTCATTCTCATTGCCTTGAAAAGGTACACTCAGCCTGTTAATCGTCCAAGGTCCCAGGGCGGGGAGGACCCACTCTACCCAATCCAGAGTCACTTTTCATGTAAAGATATGTTGCAGGGGCCAAAGGTCTCCCTGGGACCCTGCAACATTGTAGATTGAAACGTGCAGCGGTGGTCCTAGAAGGGGCCATCAGATATGGCTGTCCAATAGTAGAATTAACCGCTATAGGACATATAGCTAGTTTGCCTAGACTGACCAATGTGAATACCCGAAAGGTTTCGAGGACAGAGCTTGGTTTCGTGACGCCACCCCTGGATAAAACTAGGCGACACATGCTCAGAAGATGAGGGCCCTGGAGAAGTCATCTTTTTCTAGCGTAATCCCTGTAATTTATAAAGACAGTAAACTTTGCCCTATGGCTTAGTCTTCCGTTAATGCGGCAGTGAGTTTTTAATGGGCCAGAGTGTCTCTCTGCTGGCAATTGGTTTGACTGCTATAGAACCCCTGCCGCTACAACAAGTGGTAGTAGAGGGATGGTCGCCAAGACCTTTCGGCAGTAAGCCGCCTCATCCCGCCGCATGCCAGAGGGGCTGCCCAGCAACCCATGGAAACCGACGCCTAAAACCATGCATGGCCAAAAAGTGGACAGGAGCCACCTTTGTAGGAAATTCTTGCTTGCTTCCCGTGGGACACCTAGCAGACCGGATGGCAGAGTGGCAGGTTGTGGAAGAGTCAGTGTCCAAGGGGCTTTAGGGGACACAGAGTGTAAGTATAGACTCAGCTACATGACAAATGGGGCAGGGAGTATGTTCCACTTGATGTTTTGTGTTGCAGATTTTGTTACCTTTTCTTTAGCCGGTCAGGTTGGGCAGTCAGCTTAGACGGTCGGCTTAGCTTGTGGATGAAAACACTTTGGAAAACATATATATAATGGTTTCCCTGTGAGTTAGGCAATTTAGCTTCGTTCATGGATGATTATCTATTGTTCACCTAGTGTTAGTGGGAGAAGCTAGCTTATATCAAGGAAGGTGGTTTCCTGATTTATCTCTCTGAGATGTATTCCTGTATGGCGACACTATAGAAGAGGGACCATGTGACTTAATGTTTTACCCTGTTAGTGAGGCAGGAAGACGGCCGTGTATGCGTTACGTCATGTTTGTTGTTGTGTTTGGGTAGTTAATAAGCAGACATATGTACTGAAGGGACAAGCATTGATAATGTTTCCTCTGAGGTATTCGTGACATCACCAGCGAGGTTGTTTAAAAGGACTGGAGGTGAACTGGAAATGGTAGATTTCATTGGTTAGACTGTTAAGAGTTCGAGAACTAGTGTTGGGCCATTGGGCCTGAGTTTGAGAAGCACGCACGTTGAGATGGGGTTTGAGCCATCGGGGTGAAGGGATGAAGTGGGGGAGTCACGGAGCACGCCCGCAGTGATGGTGGTGAGCGGGAGAGGGTAAGGAAAATATATAATTGCACTGTCATGATTTGAATACATGATATAAGAGAGACAGAATTGAGATTGTGAATTGCAAAATTGCTAGGTAATATTGGATGTGCCGAAATCCCGATTTGAGGTCAAGTAAGTATTGACAAGTGTTACATAAGGTGACAAAATGAGTGCTGCACCTCTCCAACACTTATGCAAGTCCCTCCCGCGGTATCAAGACAAAATACGCAAATATAGCGTGGAATGACTCGGGATAACCAGGGCAAGTTGGCAAAGCCATGGTGCAAAGACATAAGCTTTTCCAAATGCATGCAATTGACCATGTATTTATTTGCAGCATAAATGGGGAAAAGATTAAGCAAGTTACTGGCATATTAGAATTATGGAAAATGTTTCAGGAAGAGGAAGGGGACTCCATCCATTGGCATAAGATACTGAGTCAATGGGATTTGGAAGGCGAACGGCCATCGGCATCCCCTCCTCCTCAAACCACGGACAACACCAGAAAGTAAGGGAGTTTACCCCGTAAAGGAGTTAAAAGCAGCGGCGGGATACACCAATCCCACTTTCTCACCTCCAGTGTATAGTGGCAGGGATGCACTTGGTGGTGCAAAGCAAGCAGGTAAAGAAACAAGAGATATTAGCAGAAAATGTAAGGAGCACAGCGAGCTGCAAGCAAAGCTAAAGGTGAATGACCTGGGGAAGACACGGCTTAGCGAGGGAGAAGAATTGATTGTCCCGAATGAATGGGTAGGCGGACAGATATTGCTCAAACTGGACAGGAAAGCCACAAGTAAGACAGCACGTGGGGAAGGGACTACTGAGTAGTAAAGACGCAGAGGAGGAAGCTAAAGAATGGGCGGAGATAATGGAGGAAGTAAATAGAAGGGAAAGGGAATAGAAGGAGGAAAGTAAAAGGTTGTGAAAAGAGGGCAAGAGCAGAAGCATGAGAAAGAGAAGAAAAGGAGAAATGAAGTAGCAAGGAGGAAGGCAGAAGAAAAGCGGGAAAAGTAATTGCAAATAAAGAAAGAAAAAAGGAGGTTAAAAGTCAAGCAACTTCTTAAAGAACACTGACGCAGGGATGAAGAGGAGCAGAGATGCGAGCAGAACAGAGACAAGAGCAGAGAGAGATGCTCTTTGAGGGCAGTGAAGATTAAGATGGACTTGGCACGTTTAGATGATGAGGATGGGGAAGGGATACGAATAAGGTTGGGGGAACTATACAGGAGTAGGAGAAACAGCATGGCTCCCCTGTGGGCAGATAGGAGTGCCCCTGTACCCTCAGTGAGGGGAGGAACAAAGGAGTACAGATCGAGCAAATGGAAAGCAGCAGGAAGACTCTATGTTAAGGAGGCTTACCTTCAAGGATGAAAAGGGGACAGTGACAGTAGATTCGGGACCATGGGGTCAGATGAGGATCCACAGGGGAGTGAGGATGATGAAGAACGAAGACCCTCTTGCCGCTCCAGGGAAGCAAGCACTGTTAGAGACATAGTATAGGGAGGCAAAGAAGACAGAAGTAGAGGAGGACATCGAGGGGCAACTGTCGTGTCCTAAGGGTGCATCGCGCAGCACAGAATAGATCACTCCATATGTGCAGGGACCTGCCAGGTCAGAACAGGCAGAAATGGCCAGGGTGTTCACCGCCACTAAGGGCATGGGGAGACAGGGCAGAAGGATGACACTGACAGTTCCCATTTTTGGTGAGGGTGGTGGGCGGCCTCAGTATATTTTGTGACAGCAAATGGACAAGGACAATTTAAGATGCAAGCTACCGCTGTTGACTGATGGACTGGGAAATGGATTTATGAGCTCGAAAGATTGACAGCAGGGATGACATTACCTGTGGGTGACATGAAGAGTTTACTTTCAGTCATTCTTGGGGAGGTAGCAGACGATGTATGGAAAAGGGCAGGGTATCCTGGAGTAAATGCACATAACATGGCACACAATGGCATGCCGTTCAATAACTGCTGAGGGGCCTTATGGCAAGCTATAAGGGTGCAATACCCATACACCTCGGATATATGCGCGATTATGGAAAGCAAAATGTGTGAGGTTTAAGACCCACCTCAATATATTCAAGAGATTCAAGAGCGATGGCGTCTCGATACGAGAGAGCCATGGGACGAGGGTTGCCTGAGCAGGTGCAAAAACATCTTAAGAAGCTAGTGGGGATGGAGGCTAAGCCTGGGTCATAAATTCAGCTAACCATAGTGCACTACTGTAGATTAATGCAAGAGAATGCGACGTAGAGATGTGAGGAAAGAAAACAGGAAGAAGCGAAGTTAGTGCAGAAGAAATTATCCAAGTACACAATGGAAGGCGCAATGCTACGAGTGGGGAAGGAGTAGTTACTCAGAATGTGCAGGATAGACGGCAAGTTGCAGGGGGAGGCTTTGTAGGTCAAGGGGATATGAATCGGTGGTCATGGGGATGAGGAGGGGCAACCCAAGGAGAGGGTTTGGTTATGAAATGCAACAGGGGACAGAGAGGTTTCATGGGGGACAGCAAAGACTGACAGGGGGCCCCTACAATGTTGGGTGTGTGGGCAAATCGGTCACATATCTCAAGTGTGTAGGAACAGGGGTGGGATGCACCAGAATGGGGCAATGTAGCACCAACCCACATATCAGACAGAGCAGACCAACTATTATGCTCAGGATCACATGCAAGCGCAGACATCTGCTCCGTGACAGATGCACAATCAGGATATGCAAATGCAGCCATATCAGCCCACGACACATGCGTCACAGAAACAGGGACACATGCAGGCATCACAACCAGCATAGCAGCCACCAGCACAGCAGAATGTCATAACCACAACACATGCAAGATGGGGGGAGCGACTGTTGTAGGGGGCAATCCATTCACAGGGAAGGGAATGTGATCATACACACAATAGGACAGCCCACAGACAGACCTCATATGTTCAATCCTATCCGGCACACCCAATCTGGCTGAGGAACCACGTATAGGGGTGTCAATAGGTGTCAAGACTTTCTCCTTTCTCGTGGATACAGGAGTGACTCAGTTCTGTATTAGGAAAGGAAGATACATAATGTCAGGCATCACCATGAATGCACAGGGATTCTCTGGGGCAACGGATTTGGTTCATTTTACTGACAAACTTCCACTTTCTGTAGGAGAACACGAGCTGACCATGCCACTGTTATATTCTCGACAGACACCGGTGTACATAATGGGGAAGAGATATGATGAGCCGACTTAACATGACCATTTCATTCACAAACCAGGGGAAAGTGTGCTTGACACAAGAAATTCATTACATGAACATGAGGGAACTCATTAAGGCATATTGCGGGCAGACGTTACATGGGGGGGTGCCAGTAGACATTCAGTAGACATTCAGTTGTTTCTATATGGAGTGGAAGTATTGATACTGTGGCTCCCAGGGATACATGGCATGCTGTTAAGCATACTCAACAAGTCTTTATTTGGACCAGAGATTTCCTTAGATGACCAGGAAGGAAAGGTGATCCCAATAGAACTCGAGGCAATTACAGTAAGAGACGAGAAAATAACACTGCCTGGGACTGACGATCATGGAGAACAGTGATTGCAGTGGGAGAGGGATACAGGTTGACCAGCGTGACAGATGCGGAAACACTTTCAGGATGATCGATCAGATCATAAGGTGGTGTTTGACATAAGCATTACATACTGGGTGAGAATACATTTCAGGGAAGTACCACAGAGAATGGCCTTGTTGCAAAAAGCACCACCACCATTTCTTGAGGAAAACGTGGGTCGAGTACCCAGCGTCTTATGCACCAGTGGTCCCTATGACGCAGATCTACTAAAAGGGATAGGGGCAGTCAATATGAAGCTCAAACCAGTGGAAATTCTACCAAGGGTGAGACAGTATCCTCTATCAAAGGAAGCAGACAAAGGTATTTATGAGACGATCGCTGCACAAGTGAAGCAAGGGATTCTGGTACCCTCAAAATCACAGTGTAACACTGCATGTACCCTATAAAAAAGGAACCCAGAGGGTGGTGGTGTTTTATTCAATATTTGCATTCCTTAAACCAAATAATTGAGGCAGAATTCCTGTTAGTTCCTAATCCAACAACAATTCTGTGGACTTGACCTCATATTTATATATAGAAAACAGAAGTGGAAACACACAAGATTACCACAGGGGTACTGAGAGTCACTATCTAGCTTCAATAGGGTCCTCCTGGAGGATCTTGGCAACATACAGATGGGGAACACTGTCATACAGTATGTGGATGTCATTTTGATTTGTAGTAAGTCAGAGGCAACAATGTCGGAATGGCTCAGTATACTTGTTGACAGTACTGGCAAAATAGGGTGGACAAGGCAAAATTACAATATTGCCAGAAGTAAGTGCTATATATTGGACAACTGATATCGCAGGAGGGGTGAAAAGAGGGTGGAGGTGATCAGCAGAATGCTGATGCCAAAATACAGTAAGAGAAATGCAGCAGTTCTTAGGCCTCCAATTATTGCAGAGCCTGGGTTTTTAACTACAGTACATATATGAGACCCTTGTTAGGCAGACTCAGGGAGGCACAGAGAGGGGCGCCAAGTTGCTATGGACACATTAAATAATTGAAGCATTCGAGGGGCTGCAAAAAACAATATGCACAGCTCCAGTGTTAGGGATCCCAGACTACCATGACACATTCTATTTATTCTCATACTCTAATGGAGTAGTGATGACTGTGGTATTCACGCAGAAGACTACCCTAGGGCACAAGCCACTGGCCTATTACAGTGGACATTTAGACCCAGTGATGAGAGGCCATTATCCATGTGAACAAGCTCTGGCTGCTGCCGCATTCACGGTAGAAAGGTCAGTGTGCATTAGGATGGGATGCAGCACCACAGCTCTCTTTGCAATCCCCAAAAGACCCAAGTGTACTCTCACCACGCAGAGATCTTCTGGACACGAAGGTGATTATCTCAAATCCAGCGATGAAGATGGTAAGGTGCAGGACTATAAACCCATTGACTTTTCTAGCTGAACCAGCGGAGGAGGGAGACTATGTGCATGACTGTACTATGTACATGGAACAGTAGAACAACCTTTCCAAAGTGGGGGAGAAGCCACTTTAGTGGAGAGAAGTGCTTTATATTGATGGTAGAAACAAATTAAAATCGCGAGAGGACTGATTAGCTTGGAATTAGGTAAGGAGCATTATGGCAGTATGATAATGTAAGTGACAAAACTCATTCTTTTGGCACCAAAGATGCCAGCCTCCCTACACTGAACAGATCTCTCCAAGGAAATAGAGGAGTGGAATGGATATAGTCTATTAAGCCACTTAAAAAATGTGGGAACTGTATTGAGCAGCATTATTAAGGTATGTATTGGCCAGCATGGGTGAAATAGAAAATAATAAAGGCCGCTTTGGTGTAATGAGGCACAGTGTATTATTCCGTTTTTTTTTAATAGTAACAAGCAGCAGGGCACAATATACTTTATGGTACGTAACCAATGCCCCGAGATCGAAAGCTTGTAAGGCTTACGAGAGTGGGGCCAACACTATTGCTCCCAGTCCCAAAAATGTAGTAATTTCCCAAAAGATGGCGACCGGAACAGGACTATGGAAAGTGAAGAGGGGTTTACACGGTAACCCGTGGCAACGTTAGAACACAATAATGTTGCGAGTCGGCTACTCGAGTACGATACAAGAGCTGACGCGCAAGGACGCAGCTTTATCATTTCAACATTTCAACTGGCAGGTGAGGTCACTGTAAGTACATGAGGGAAAGAAAGCATGTCGATTGGACTTTCATCAACCATTATGGGGTATGAACAATGAAACTTATATGAAAATCGCTCAATGCAAACGCGCGGCACAGATTATACTGGCTACAGTCGACCATGCAGTAGTTTTCTAATATTTATACAGACATCCGCACTGAGGGAGAATACGTTTCACACGTAGAACTCGGCCGGATCTTAGATCAATGTGGATCCCGGTACTATTCCTATATATAGGAACGTTTATTTAAGGAAGCACAGACCACGCGCTACAAATGATAATTTAGCCATTAAGCAATACGAATTAGGGGAAAGTAGGATAGATGGGTACAGAATAGGAAAGTGAGAGTTTAATGATTATCAAAGAATTGTTTTGCAGGTGGGATCATCCTGATGACTGGCAACAACTAATGAACTGTATAAGGAAACACCCGAACGTGCAGTAAGACATGATTAAACCGCCTAAGTGAATTAAAAGAATCTGGTGACATAGAGGATGTACAGAAACGTTTTTATATTAGAACCAAAGAGAATTAACCTCAGTAACTATGCACAGCTGATAAGGGAATATGAGAATGATGTTTAAATGGAAAATGAACTACAAGAGCCATAACATAAAATGTGAAACAGGACTTAAGAGTTAGCACATTAGATGTACAGCCTCACCTTGTTTATATACTTAGATTTGGGAACAGGATGACATCAGGCTTTAAATGTGTAAGAGGTTGTACTTTATATGAATGTTTAACGCATTAGGTTTTTTCTTTTCGTTGTTTGCTTTTTGTACTTAACCCTAAATTGTCATCCCTTTCACCACTCCTTCATCTCTGTCATGATTTGAATGCACATAGATGCAAGCATCTTCATTAAAACAAATGCCCAGATTTGAAAAAGGCACGAGGTGCCGAAACACATCTTATCAAGAAGGGCTTATTGATGGGTCTTCAACGATAGGCCAGACAATGGGAGAAAGACATATGGGGATGGCAGTTGGGTGAACAAAGACGAATGGGACAGCCGCAGTAGTTGCAAGCGCGAGTTTGCCTTCAGACCTTTCAACGCAAGCAGCAGAATTAGTGGCTCTCATAATGGCATTAGAAGTGCGCAGGGACCAGGAAGTCACAGTGTATTCAGATTCAGCCTAAGTGACACCTACAGTACCCTCTGGGCTGTCACACTGGCAGAGGGGCTTATGACATGCTGACGGCACACCAGTGCAGCATGCCCCCGATTAGGCAGGCTTATAAACGTGCTGCAACTCACATCAACCATAGTGGTCAAAAAGTGCCAGGCCAACACAAGGGGGGAGGACCTAGTCTCCTAGGGCAACGTGGGATGTATTAACCCACTTATGCTCTGCCCTGCGGCATTCCTATGTCCTGATGGTGCCAGAATCATCAAAATGGCTGCAAAACACCTACACGCGCCAAAATCTATAGAAATCGCGCTCTACAAATCACAAAAAGATGGCTGCCAAATCTACAATGCATGTTGTCAGTGGTGGAACGGAGATCGCACTCCTGAAACATGTCGCTGGGCTGCCCGACAAGTAAAAATGGAGACTGCATGAAAAGCAGTGCTTGCTGAAAGAAATTCGGAATCTTGTTTTTAAATCTTTTCTTGGTTGCTGAAAATACAGAATGCTGGTTCAAAACACCCACAAACATCCAATCTTCTTGGTGAGCATCACAATTCACTGAGTTCAAGAAATCCTTGTGAAATTGCAGTATCCTGAAAAGCTGAATTTATCATCAAAACACTCACAGTAAGAGTTTGCCTGCCTGTGGAATCTGTCAAAATATGGGTGCAGTACCAGCAGCCGCCTGAATGACTGTTTTCAAAAGCCTGCATTAAAACTGTAAACTTGTGCCACTAAGATCAAATGTCTAAAATCTAAGGGACCTGGTATTAAGAGTGACATAGGTTGTAACAATTTAAATTTCATGGTTTAGAATCTGAAATAAGTGTTGTAACTGCTTGTTTGGAAATTACAAGTTTATTTAAACCAGAAAAATTAAGCCTGACTGCAAGCCAAAACCAGTCAAACCACTTCCCCCACAGGGGCCAGGCAACTCCCTTCTGCTCTCTAGACCAGGAACTCACACCTTTGTGATGATTAAGAGGAGAGGAGAACTTGGGCTGCTGTGGGAAGAGCACAATAGACTTCCTGCAAGGCAAGGAGATGCTAATCAGGAAGGATAGTAAATGGCCTCTGCCAGAGGGAAGGGGGCGGAGATTGCTCCTGAGCTGCAAGAAGAGGAAGGTGTAACGCTCACCTCGTATCCACGGGGACGTCACTCAGCCTGTTCTGACCTCTTACGACCTTGAACCCTTCCCTGGAGGCTATTCGACTGGAGACTGGGCCTGAAACACAGGATTGGTAGAGTTTAACTCCCTATTGTCTCTGTGTGCTTGAACCCCTTCTTCCCCGGGGTTCAACCCTTCCCTTTGATCCACAGCTCACCTTGTTTTCTTGGATAGTGTGCTATCCGTCCTGCTTTCAGCGCAGGGGCGCATTGATTGATGCAGGCTCGTTGCTGCCTAATTACTTCACTAGCAAGATTCTGACAGGTAAGTATAATGAGTCTTTTGAACAGTTCTCTAACTTCGTTCCTTTCCTTCCTTAGATGATGGCCGGCGTCCGGGGATGGCGGCGTGGTGCTGAGCTGAGTAGCGCTGAAGGTGAGTGAGAGCGCAATGCACCCCTTTTGTATTTGTATTGAACTGACTTCTTTTTCTGTGTCTTTTAGGTGCCACGACGTTTTCAGCGTGGATGCCGGTTATGAAGAACAAATGCAGTGGGTAAGCGCGGTATGCACGCTAACCTGGAGTGTCTTTTCCCTCTTGCAGATGGATGAGACGTTCCGGAGACAGAGTTCCCCCATAACGGCTGGAATTCAGGTAAGCGTTTGAAGCTCGTACAGTATTTAAAAATAAGAGAAGATTTGCAGAATGCTTACTAATGCCTTTGTTCTGTTCTTTTCCCTTTTCCTTAGGAAGCTGCATGCCGGGATGGGAATGACACCGCCGAAGATGCCCGCGGAACAGAAGGAGCGATGAATGATGGGCAGAAGCGCCGCAAGGTAAGGCTGTTCCTAACGGTGTTCTTGTTCTTGCAGGAGCTGAGCGCAGAAGAAAGATGCAGGCCTACTGGAGACCGATCCGAACACGGTGAGTGTCACGCTGCAGGTGCAGAAAATGCAAAGCATGTTTCTCAGCCTGGGTGTGGCTTAAATAGTCTCTCGGTATCCCAGGTGTCTCTGGGCTGAACCACACCCAAAAGACTAGACTGCACATGCAGTTCTGGGAACCGAAATATGTGGGGGCATCCATCGTTTCCCCATCAATGCACTACAAGTCCAATCCTCAATGTTATCCTATGGGAGTGAGTGAGTCTGGTGCCACAAGCGCCAAGTCTGACTCCAAGTGGGTCTTTGGAGGGATGGAGAGGCCCTTGAGGGCCATGTAGGTGATTGTGGCCTGGCTCCAGCCTGACATCTTGGAGGGCTGGGGACATGAGGGGCAGGAATCATGACAGCACACCCCCCCACCCCAAGCCTCCTCTCAAGGTGGCTCTTCTGTCTGGTCCTGGTTTGGTTGGATGGTTTTGATGAAATCATCTAAGCAAGCGAGGTGCATGGATGCACTCACAAGGGTCCCATGTCCTGTCTTGTGGACCATACCCCTTCCAGTCTACTAAGTAGTATAATTTGGATCTGACGTACTTTGAATCTAGGATGTCCTTGACTTCGAATTCTGGCTCCGCGGCGACTACTACTGGCTGCGGTGGCATTGCTACCTGGGTCCCAGGTTGAACAGGTTTAAGGAGAGACACGTGGAACACAAAATGAACCTGCATGTTTGACAGCAAAGCTAGTCTGACCGCCACAGGATTTATCACGGAGGTGACGGTGAATGGACCCAGGTATCTTGGACGGAAAGTTTGGGTTCCTTTAATGGACACGTGTTTAGACGCCAGCCAGACTTTGTCTCCCACTTGGTATTTGGGGGCCTTTGCTCGGTGTTGATCAGCAAACTTCTTTTAGCGAGTCTTAGCTTGAAGTAGGTGTTCAGCTGCCCTTTTAAAGGTTTGAGAAATGGTTGTGTGCAAGGTTTTGACTGCTGGCATTTCCAGGGTTGTAGGAACGTCCAACTCAGAAGTATGTGGGTGCCTGCCATACATGGTATAAAAGGGTGTCTGCCCAGTGCTGGTGTGTAGGGAATTATTATAAGCACATTCAGCTATCCATAATAGGTCGAACCAGCTTCCTTCAGCTTGGTGTAACATGCAACGCAGATACTGCTCAGGCGTCTGATTTGTCCTCTCAGTTTGACCATCCGTTTGGGGATGGTGACTGGTGGATAGCCGGATGTCGATCTGGGACATAGAGCAACTTTTTCTCCAGAAGTAAGATACGAATTGACTACCTCGGTCTGAGACCAAAACTGAAGGAAACCCATGGAGCTGTATGATGCCTTCAAGAAATACCTTTGCCAGAGTGGAAGCATTTGGGAGCCCCTTAAGAGGAATGAAATGTGTCATTTTTGAAAATAGGTCCACGACCACAAGAATAGTGTTAAACCCTTGACTGGGTGGTAAGTCAGTAATAAAATCGACGGACAGATGAACCCGTTGGCCAGGTATTGGTCAAGATAGGCCTTCAGGTGCTAGTTTTCTGGTTCTGTGAGTGCGTACATTCGCCCACAAGGGATTTGTGCGCCGGGCATCAGGTCAATTTGGCAATCGTATGGGGCTATGCGGTGACAGGGTATTAGCCTGTTCTTTCTGAAAGACATCTTGAAAGTCCTGGTATTCACTTGGTAGGGTGCCGATTGCCACAGTCGCAAGCGTGGAGGTTCTGGTGTCTATTGGTTGTTTCTCTTGGCGATAACATGTGTGGGTGCAAGTCTCGGGAAAGGCTAATTCTTTTGCTCGCCAATCGATTTGAGGATTGTGAGCTACCAACCATGGCATTCCCAAAATCAACCGGAACTGTGGTGCCTTAATGAGGTCAAAAACGATAGATTCTTGGTGTCCATCCTGGCACAGTAGGGTTAAAGCTGCGGTGCATTGGGATACTGGACCAGAAGCTATTTCCGTGCCATCGACAGTGGTAACAGTGTCGGTGGTTGATTTAGGGCGTTACGGAAGCCCCATCTTTGCTGCAAAATCCTGGTCGATGTAATTCCCAACGACTCCACTGTCTATGTATGCTCTTACTGCGTGCATCCGAGATGGTTGTTGGTGATTGATCAAGACCACAGATGCAAAATGGGAGGTCTGTAGTTCACTTTCTTCGCTCGACAAGTGGACCCCAAGGTGTCTCTGGGCTGAACCACACCCAAAAGACTAGACTGCACATGCAGTTCTGGGAACCGAAATATGCGGGGGCATCCATCTTGTCCCCATCAATGCACTGCAAGTCCAATCCCCAATGTTATCCTATGGGAGTGAGTGAGTCTGGTGCCACAAGCGCCAAGTCTGACTCCAAGTGGGTCTTTGGAGGGATGGAGAGGCCCTTGAGGGCCATGTAGGTGATTGTGACCTGGCTCCAGCCTGACATCTTGGAGGGCTGGGGACATGAGGGGCAGGAATTGCGACAGAAGGAGGCGGGGACAGAGAGGATTTTGTTGATTCCCAATGGACAAAAAGCATATTTCTAAAAAGGCTGATAATTTACTGTGTATAATTGTGAAAAATATGTAAACCCCGGACTTCTGAACCTAATTTTTGGCTGCACATTTTAAAAGGAGCCAGAACTCTGTGCGAAGGTCTGGGAAGTAACTGAAAATTATGGTTTTGCAGCAAATATATTTATGTCAAAAGCATGAAACGTCACACGCTTATGCCCATATGCAATGCGCACAGTTGTACACATTTTTGGATAAACTAGAGATTGTGTTCTGGCTAAAAAGGGCTGAATTTGGTCAAAAGCCGACAAAATCCTACAACGACGGAGATTGGAAGAGCATCTGCCCCACAAAATATGTGATCTATGTATGTTATTATTCTGAAGGTTGCACAATTGTTAATATGTATTATACTAAAAGTAGATTTCATGTTCAAATGGACAAGGGGAGGATTCTCTGACTCATAAAACCACATCATCATGGTGACACCCTGTTTTCTCCTCCAATTAAGGGAGAGAGGAGACTTTAGCCAGTAGCCTATCTAGGGGATGTGCTTAGGAAAAACCAGCACACACACCCCTTTACCATATGCATAAATAGAGAAAGCTGAGGACTTAGAGGACACACAGATTCACCCACTAAACGATTGCTGGTGGAGCACCCTACGAGAGGACCCGAACCATTCTCAGCTAGGCCTTCAAATTCCAGAAACCAGAATTGACCCCAGACATCTAAGGGGAACAAAAGAACAGCCGGGCTGTGCTGTAACTGCTTTACTGCTAAAGAATTATTACCAGAATCAAAAGACCCAATCCAGTTGTGCCATGCTGTGCCGTGCCGTGCTGTGACCAGATAGCCGTGACCAGATAGCTGTGACCAGAGCCCTTTCCGACCCAGTCCAGTCCGGTGTGCCCAGCCGCCTGTCCCAGTCCGGTGTGCCCAGCAGAATTTATGAGCAGAATCCCTGATCCTGACGGACCAGGATTCCTGATGGTTCTGTTCAAACCTATATAGTGAGTATCCATAATATAGGACTGTCACTAGCCTATGTACTGTCCATAGCCATCCCTATCCAAATCCAAATCCATCCTATCTTGTCTTCAGAACAGCATTGTTAGAAATATTTTGAATTGCCTGAACTCTTTATCTTATCCCTACTATCTTCCTTCTGTACCAGTATTGTTAAACATATCTTTGCGCTGATATATTTCATCTGAAGAAGGCAAGCTCCTCGGCAGGCAAAAACCTGATCCAGAGGCGCACTGGTCTAGTGGCTGTACTTCTGTGTGGTATATGCTTCTTCATGGTCACCCCCTAGTGTAAAGAAATCCAGTTTGTCTTTTAAAAGCGCATCCCTGTTTTCCAATTTTGCCTCTATTTAAAAAAAACGACCTCCACGAAAACGTCCATAACTTCTTCAAATGTTATGCTAGAAACTAAACGTCTGCTTGTAGCTAACATCCACAGCTTTCCATAGAACCAAAAACCGCATCTCAAATCCATATAGTAATCCCGCAATCGCGATTATCGCGCACGGAAAAGTATGCCATGAATTTTGTTTAAGGCAAAATATCACACGTGTAAAACAGCTTTCAATTGCACCCGACCTTAATTTTCAGTTTGCCCATTGCTTATTAGTGTGAAATCATCGCTAGTGTTTGTCTGCAACCATATAAAGCAGCTCCCATTAGAATTTAAACAATTTCAGTAATTTAAACCATATTTAGTGTTTTACCTATTCCATTCAAAGCCAACTTTAAAAACCATTTTGACAGGTTGCCAATCATTTCTGTTTCTCTCTTGTGTATATATATTGATAGTTGCACTATCATAGATATGGATATTTATACATCCTTCCATTACAGAATATATTTGCCCAATTATTTTCGGCACCTTGAGAATGGACCTGGTTCCTACACTTGAACAGTGAATTTACTTCCTAAGAGGGACGATTCGAAGACTGCGCCACTCTATGAAGCACTTTCAAGATTTGATGAAAGTTCACCCTCTTCACCTATCTCTAATTTTTTTCCCACATTTCCCTGGCATCTGCCACCAAGTATTCTCCACTACAGTCATCAGTTCCAATATTACGCTTGTCAGTTCAACTCTTCAGTTGACTCTTGTTCGATATTATAACTACTTGTTACCCACTAAAGACCCACCCATTGAGGTGAGACCATCTGCACTAAGCATCCGCTTCGGGGGTCTTATATCCTCCATTTGTAGACTTGCATTTAGCCAGTGATTGAATTAAACACAGACTTTCCTTGAACCTTTACATGAGTTTCACATGTGTGTTTCATACATTGGCTTTGGTCACTTTCTTTGTAGGGCCCTAACGCTATCCATCAGATCCAACCAGTACTGTGATTGCCGATCCATCACATGACAAAGAACCTACCTATCAGTACTTCAATTCACTTAACCATTGAGTTATTACTATTAATGTGCTTTTTCATTACTGTGCATGAGCTTAAACAGGACTCTTTCATGTAACTTAAGACAGCATCCGGCGCATCCCTAATCATGGTGATTATAGGTCCAATGACACTTCCTGAAAGTTATATGATAAATTATTCTCCCAGTTTGGCACTTACTAGAATAGATTAAGGTCTACAAATGTATGGTATCTGTACAAATATGAAACGGATGAATGTCTCTACACAGTAAGAGACACTATATGTGTGATTTTACAATGAATGAGTTATCAACCTACTGGAGCTATGTCTAACAAAACTCTTTCTTTTATATTTTCTTTGCTATCTCTGTGTATATACTATGTTCAACAATAGTTCCACAGAGGCTTCTGAAGAAGAGGATTGTCCTCGAAACGCGTCAAGCCATCCATAGTGGAATCTCTGTTAATTATGATTATGTAGACAATGTACTGCTTTTTCGTGATTGCTTCTGCTTCTATTACCATTTATGAATAAATGGGAGACTTTTCTCCTCTATTTTTTAATACCATTAACAGTACACTCGCTTTATCTCAATAAGGAGCACCAAAATCTAACATGTCAATTTACAAGATTCTTTAATAGAACACTGAAACCTTGTCCTAAATAATTACACCTTTGCTGCTTAGCCCCAGAGTGTGCAGGGGACGGGAGGACTCCAACCTTGGGTCCTCTTCCTCTGTTCTTGTCTACTATAGGGTTTTTGTGCCAAAGCCCTCCTTTCCTCCCATGCACCTCGTGAGAAACAAAGGATACTAACACCGCATTGGTGGTTTCCTTGACAATATTTCCTTAAAATATATCAAATTTTGGTGTGCACCTACTTCCCTCTCTTGTTCATATTTAGTGTTTTACCTATTCCATTCAAAGCCAACTTTAAAAACCAACTTTAAAAACCATTTTGACAGGTTGCCAAGCATTTCTGTTTCTCTCTTGTGTTTGCTGGGGGGAAATTGGGATTGACATTTGCTTGGATTCTGCATTCCTGAAACCTGTTTTCTCTCCTCCTATCTCTCTACACTGCATATTGGGGGGTTGAGGGGTCTGCAGGGGGAAAGAGTAACCACATTGCTATTTGATTTGAACACACACACACAAAAGTATTATTGCTCCGCTGCATTGTGTTTGCTCATTATAACTCCTTGTGATTAAAGAGATTGCTTAGTGTGACATCACCCTATTTGTGATTATTGTACCCCCTTTAAAAATAGTGTGATTATATTGTGAATATATCAATAAATATTTTAACTTTGTAAACCGACCTGATTCCTGGTTCAGTGTGACTTGGGGGGTGGGCGGGTTCCAAGAGAGGGGCGTGATATAAGTGGTACATCGTTCAGAATAAAAGAACTTTTAGACACAAATAAATGAGGATTTCAGTTGTGCGTTACACGCTAGGCATTGACTTAGGTGAAGGGCCGGATTGAAATCACTTACAGCAATGAAGCCGCAGATGCAGAAGCGAGGCGCGCAGCATATTTCTCTGAAATCACAGACTTTGATACTCCATCGAACACACGTATTTGTGTTCGCAATATGATTCTAAAGGAAGGCTATAATACCTTGCCAGCCGCGCAGATTATGGAATTTCACAGAAGGGCACTGATAGAGGAGAAAGAATTATGGGTGAGAAGGGGATGTTCAATATCCCCCACAAATGCTTTGTGGTGACTGGAGAGTACTGGCAAGCTAGTGATTCCAAAAGAAATTGCACTATCCTACTCATCTGGGTAAGGACGTACTTGCTGCACACATTGGGGAAGAGTGGTTCTGTCCAAATATGGCTGAGCATATAGCCGCATTCATGGAAAACTGTCACCTGTAAAACATTTACAACTGGCCATACTTCACGTGTTGTGAGAGGAGGCATACCTTGCCAAATCGGGCTCTTCCAACACCTCCACATAGACTATGTAGACATGAGCTACCACTACACGATAAGGGTTGTGATGGATCGAAGATGGTCCCTGCTCACACGCTGACGCTCTCTGAGCCAAAACATTCCTCATTAGAGAGGTGTTCCCATGATGGGGTGTGTGTGAGGTCATGCGGTCTGGCAATGGACCTCATTTCATAAATGAGAACTTTGGGACAGAGCACAAATTCACCTGTGCCTATCACCCGCCAGTGAACGGATTCTGTGAGCACCTCAATGGCCTGCTCAAAGAAAAGATTGCAAAAATGGCTCCACTGTTTTCCCTTAGCCCTTTTCGCACTGCGCAATCAGCCAGGATCCATCCACCACTTAACATCCCGTGAGGTAGTAACTGGACGGTACATGTGATTCCCCTTGGCTCCTGCCAGTAGGGCATCGACAGATGCCCATGAGACTCCTGATGTGTTTGGAAATGAAATGCATGAATATGTTGCTTCTTTGATAGCTAGTGCCTCTTATTTTTCGCCAACTACAGGCAAGGCGGGAGAGGTCAAAGAACAGTGAAGAAAGTAATACCCCAGAAATGAATGAAGGACATCTAAAACCGCCACTACTTTACCCTGCGTACACTGTCCTGTTGAGAAACTTCGTCCAACCTTGGTATAAGCCCAGGTTTGACAGGCCGTACATCATAGAGCAGGCCACAGACAGTGCAGTTTGACTGAGCGGTGAGAAAGTCTGGAACTAAATTGGAGACATTAGGACCTGCCGAGGTGAGACCTCCTCCCGCCCAAAGGAAGACGATTTGATGCAACAAGAAGAACAAGACAAAGAAGTAGATCCACATCTGCGGCTAACATGGTCCAGGACCCTAAATTATGGAAGGACAATATGCACACTTGGATTAGGCACATTGGGCCTCATTACGACCCTGCCGGTCTGGACAGAACGGTGGTGGTAAAACCGTCAACACCGTTCTTTCAGGACTGGCTGATTAAGAGTCCTGCAGGCGGGAGGTGTCACTCCCGCCAGGTCTGACCTGGCGGGTTTAACACCCCCCGCCTGCAGGCAGACATGGAAACACCAGCTCTGCCATAGACGGAACCAGTGTTTCCATGGTCCCCTTACCCATGGAGTCCTATGGGGCTCCATGGGAATGTTGACTTACACAATTCCACCTCTGGAATTCCCAGGTCACTGGGGTCGTAATGCCCCGGTAATTCCAGGAATTACAGAGGCGGAATGGTAATACGAGCCGGCGGTAACCTGCCGGTTTTTCCGGCTCGGTTACCGTCGCACTCGTAATGAGGCCCATTATCTTTTCCTTACAGTAGTTATTCACAGAGAAAGTACAGAGTGTGTGAGATATATGGTCTCCAATCGACATATGTCCTGTCAAGTGTGTTTCATGAGATCCGTGATACAGTCAGAAACAGAGAGGATGGTTCCTCAGCGATTGTTTATTCACTCTTTTCTGCTTTGACCTACCCATGGTTGACCCGTGGGAACCCATCCATCATTGACCTGCTCAGTGATTCAAGAATCTGTATACTATGTGAGTGATTGTTAATGCAACCCTCGCCCAATACTATAGACGTAGAGCTTAACCTAACACAATAACCTCATAACTATGCATTTTTTAGGCTTTTCAGGTGTGTTTTACAGACCCTTGGAGCAACGCAAGAAAACGCTCAGTAATAACAAAATGAGAAATATAATTTGAAATGCTGTGATAATGTTTTGTGCCTTCTGCTTTACCCTCCTTGCCCTATGAAGACTGTTATTTTCACATGTACAAGCTTTAACCTCTACTAATGTAACCCCTATTCGTACCATCACGGATGCCATATCTGAGCAGGCGATAAGCACTGCTAAGGAAGTAAAGAGACTTAGGCGCAGTACAGACAGACTTCAGCACTTTAAATTTGTATCTAACTGATTTGGTCCATATTTCAAACAACATGTGGTATAAACACATGGCCAAGATAGGGAAACAAACCACCAGAGAGAGCTGTTACGTATGTTCTCTCATCCCCTATGCCATGACTGCATCCAGGACATTCATAGCAACTGAAATTCCAAAGGGCAGAGCACAACGCCTCATGCATTTATCACTCTGTGCCACAAGAGGACTATTCCAAGGGAGACGGGCCACGCTAAGATGGATGTCAAGAATGACGTTCCCGTATAAAGATAGTTACATCAAGACTCAAGAAATGATGGACAATTATACAGACAAGACAACAGAATATGTCACTTAAGGCCTGAAAAAGGGAGAAACAGGGGTAGTGACTCAAAAGGAGTTACAATTGCCCAAGACAGGGCCAAGGGAGATAGGAGGAATGCCAGGAAGCTGGGAACGGCCGCAGATGCTAGTATATGGACAAGTATACACAGCAGATGGGTGGAAGGAAGGAATGGTTAGGAGCAACGCACATGCGCTCATAACAGTTCCAGTGGAACTAGTGCAAAGGAAAAACAACAATTGCCTCAAGGAAGGGGAAGAAAGTGTGAAACTGCTCATATGGGTGGAAATAAAAGCAGAGCCCATGCCCATCATACCACTTGAAGGCGATTCTTTATGTTTCCAGAATTATGGTCCAGTAAAGGTTGGAGAGAATAAGGGGTGCAAGCAGATCTCGTAGGTACCAGGCATGAAGGTCGGAATTGCAGTGCTTTCGACCACTGCTGGGCCTGTGGATCGAAAGCATATCTGCAACTGCCACCCAACTAGGGAGGAATATGATAATTCATACAGTTGAACACACCAGTATTGGTAGTGCCCTGGTAGGACATACAAGCAGACAGATTCCCCAAGATGGATAATAGCCAAAGGAAGATCTGTAGGGTTGACCAGAGTGAAAAGAGGAAACTATGCATCATCAAAATTGGATGAGACCTTCGATGCAATACCACCAGAGCACAGGCTGTTCAGCAGAACGGAAATGTTCTTTGCGCCCATCGTTCCAGCAGTCCAGCTAGCACAAATGCCAAATGGCTCCAAATAATGCATTGGTGATGAAGATGATAAATTCAACGGTCAAAGGGTTCAATGCCATCAAGGAAGAGCTGCAAGCAGTGAGGGTAATGGCTCTCCAGAACAGATTTTCTAGACTTCCTCACAGCAATGGAGGAAGGTGTTTGCACCAAGATAGGATCTTCTTGCTGTACATTTATTCCTGCCCATGATGAAGACAATGGGGCCCTGAAGAGGCCATTACCTGGTTATCAGAGCTGCATGCTAAAATGCATGCAGAAACGGATACTGTAGGAAAGGACGAAGGATGACAGTCATATATTTTCATGGATACCAACATGGATGGCCAACAGATTGAAGGTACTGGTGGCAGCCCTGGTACTAGTGTTGTTCACCTTTTGTGTCATTAGAATAGCCATCACGCAAAGCAAAATGACCACTGAAAAGGGATGAAAAGAGACAAATATACAGAATACGCTAAAATCACAACTGACGCAGTGTGCTCTGTTCCCAGCAGGAACGGTGTTCGAGTTCCCATTCAACACCTGTGACTATTAGGAAAAATGGGTTTGATGCAACCCTGATGGAGACTGCAGTTACTTGACAATGAGTTTGGACGACCATGCAAAATGCTATGGACATCTCAGAGGGATAACAAAGGTTTTTAGGTTTTGTGCCCAAAGTTACACATGAAGAGTTGATTGGGTGGTGTAGTCAACATGTCGATCAGAGGGGAGATTGAAGACAGAGGTCCAAGTATGGCCGTCATGACCCCCACACGGCTCTCAGCCAGAATACTGAGACATGACAGATGCACCTCACACTTAGGCCCTTCACCGCCAAAGTCGATGTATCGCAGATGTGAGAAACGTTAGTCTCTCAGATAGCCATTCACGCCATACCCAGTTGATGAGCCGGAGGAGATGGAGATGCCATCAATCGAACAAGTCGACTGACCGCAAATCAAGAAATCACTGACATCACAATGTAGCCGCACTTAGACATGACTTACAAAGCCATTCATTCACAAAGTTACAGGAACATGCATTAGCTGATTGCATATGGACACAAAACATGCTTATGACTCACTCAGGTAGATGACAAACACACATACATCTCTCTAAACATAGTCAAATTCTTTGCCAAAGCTGAACCGCAAGACACCAAAATATACTTACACCAAGCTTGCATATGCTTGACTGCCACTAACATGGCAAAGCCATAAGAACAAATATGGAAGCTTTAGGCCCACTGAAATGAATGAGGAAGGGGAGACAAGCTTCAGTACATCGAAGGGCTTCCATGATCGCTGCTGCCAGAGGCAAGCAGAAACGATGCACCCAGCCAAGGACGAGTGGAGACGGAAAGTTCTGGGTTACCAGGCGATAAGCCACCTGTGAGAAATTCAAACTAAAATCCTCATAATTACAGGCAAGATAGCTCCATTTCGTGGTCTCAACAAACATGACCCAGCAGGACAAGAGAATGCCTGTTCAATCGAGGTGAACGGAGAGAAGCTGTTCCAACCAAATCTGAGGTGGACAGATACAAGTGTTGCTCATAAACTGCCAACTGAATGCACTCTACCAGGCTTAGGTGATCAAAAATGACAACATTAGGAAATAGACATCCCCTCCATGTTCATTCTCATTGCCTTGAAAAGGTACACTCAGGCTGGTAATCGTCCAGGGTCCCAGGGCTGAGGAGACCGACTCTACCGAATCCAGAGTCACCTTTCATGTGAAGATATTTGTTGCTGGTGCCAATGGTCTCCCTGCGACTCTGCAACATAGTAGATTGAAACATGCAGAGGTGGTCCCAGAGGAGCCACCAGATATGGCTATTCAATAATAGAACTAAAACAGAAGAAAAGATGTTGCAACCACAGGGTTTACGTGCTACGGTCCGAACATGAATAGCCTTAAGACAGCCTTTTGGTAGATATGCCAGCGTTTATTAAGTAGATACTTTGCTGACATGTATGGATGTGCGGGCACCTCTAGTCAGCCCATCCACCTTATAGTCACTGAGCGCTCACAACCGAAACACAAACCCTGGAATCTTCAAAAAAGAGATTTCTGAAATGTTGCTAAAAGGGAGCAAAATGTAGCATTTCACCACTCCCGCCACTCATTTTCATTAGTCTGATGGACAAATCAATGTACATTTCTGATAGCTAATGTCCACAGTACCCGTGTTCCCAAGCCCATGTGAACAAACTCATTCTGTAAGAGGTTGTATTCAATGAGGAGACACAATAATTGCTCCAGCAATGGAATTCTCCAAGTTTAGTACCTGCCTACTACCATTTTAATTAAGCATACATGCTACAACATGCGATACTTCATTTTGCTTGCAGCAAAGGTTTCAAATCAATGTCACCATATTCTCAGAGGTCTGTCTAGTGGTAGGTGCATATCCAAGACCACGGGGTCTGCAACCAGTGGCTCTCCTGACATGATGGGCTACGGTTCCATGATGTCGCACCATTGACTATGCTGGCTAGAGTTGATGGGAGTTGTAGTACAAAACATCTGGAGAACCAAATGGGTGCAGACCCCTGACATAGGTTTCTTAAACTCAGATAAACATTACAGAGCCATACCTGGCACAAAGTCTTATTATTTACTTGCAATGGTTGGTCCAGATCGAAGGCTATTTTCTCAGTGCAGAAATCCACGTTCTCCACTTCCATCATCTGAACACAGGCTACGACCATTAAACTCTTTTACCCATTAAGTTCCCTATATTGGGAAATAACTGCAACACGACATTTATAACCAATTGTCTGTTATTTCTTTTAGAAAACAATTTACAAACCACCAATGTATTTATTGTCCCAGGTCAGCACCTACAGACAAGCCAATTTTCACTGTTCTACAATACACCCTTCATCGCTCACTTCCCCGACACGCTTTGAAACAAACATATGAGGAAGGTAGGCCAAATCAAACTTTATATTAAATACTTTCCCTTCTAAAGCAAGGAGCACCATGATAAAGCCTCTCTGTTTTGCATGCCCCCATTATTGCATCATTGGTACATGCCGTTCCTTACCCGGTTAAGGCTGGACTGCGAGTTTGTTGGTTTGGCGCCATGTGTGATGGCCACTGGTCCTTCCTGTTGGAATGCAGATTGCCTCGTGTCATAGGCCACTGCAAAAATGACAAACAGAGGTATTAGTGGATTGGTAGAAATCATTTCCATGAGATAAGTTTCTTCCAAGGGAAAAGATTAATGGAAAAAGCACAAATGATGGACAAGAAAACGTATATAAGATAATTACAGTGGCTGATCAATATGTGGCCCAGACAACCACCTTGAGACCTTCCTCTAAATAAACATTTGCAAAGCCAACAGTTCTGGCTTTTCTGATGGCATGGAATCAGTGTTTTCCAGTGTGAGACAGGCATGGTATCAAGAGAGACACCAACTCCAGTGGGTTTATTTGAAAACCTTTATTGACTAAAGTTCTTGGGTTGGTGTAATGCCTGACTGGCCCCAACTCTAAAGGGACAATTCCCTCAACTGATGTTTCTAATGGCTGTCGTCGTATAAAAAGCCAAAGTAAAAGTCTGTCTGTGCTACACCCATGCTTGACCTCACTCTATCCAAATATGTGATAGGAAGTCTTTTCAAAAATAAGAAAAATAGTGGTCCAACAAAAATGGAAACCAGGATTGGTTTCAGGTGGTCTTTCACCAGGTGTAGTTGAGTTACTGTCACACAAATAAGTTCAAACCACAGAGCTATTCATAAGACCTTCTCCACAGGTCGCTTGTAGCTATCCCAATTACCGTCAAAACTCTCAGTTCTTTTGGGGTTCCCTTTCCCAAGCTTCAGGGTCATCAAGTTTTAAAACACCATTCAAAAATAACAGCACAGTTCCTTTTGTAAGCTTTCCAGGGTTCCCTTCCCCATGCTTCAACCCTCTTTAGCAGTTCAACAAAACTTAACAAGTCTCTGATTTGGTTAGGTGTCTTAGGGTTCCCTTCCCCAAGCTCAGGCCCCTTACAACTCAGTTCTTTATCAGGATTTACTTTGATTTCTTAAATAGGCCTCTCACAGTCTTCTTCCTTCCCCAAGCTCTAGGACTCTTCCAGCTTCCAAATACAACATATGATTTATTACAGTTCTGTCTTGAATTCATAAACCATTCGGTCATGGGGTAGAATCAGAGGCTTTCGAAAACATCAGGCTTTTTTCTTTTCCTAGGTGTGACCTCTCTGGCCCCTCTCTTGACTCTCACGTTCTTCTATTAACTCTTTATTTCATTCTAATGCTCTTTGCATCCCTTTTCTTCTGCTTTCCTTTCTGTGCAAACATGCACCCTCTTTAACGTGCCCCTGGCATTTCGTTGCTCTGTTTTCCTTCAGTGCACTCTTGCACTCTCTTTACTAACTTGCTGTCCTTTCCGTGCACCCTTGCACCCTCTCTTGGTTAGGTGCATGCTTACACCTTCCTTTGAGCAGTGTGAGATGGAGGTCAGGGTATCACCACCTACCCCTCAGACACTCTCAGGGTCGGCGCTTGCCCCAAAAGAACAAGCCCTTTGCTGGTCTTCCCAAGCGGAAGGCAGGCTGCACTTCTCTGGCTCCTTAAAGGGACGGCTCCCATGCCACGCTGCAGCCCACACACACCGGGCTAGTGTCTCCGTGCGCTGTCTTTCTCCTACCTGCAGCTCCTGCTTCTCTCCGCTTGTGGACTTCACTGGACCGGACTGCATCCCCAGCTTGCTCAAGTTTCTGTGACTGACCACACCTTTTATAGCTGAACACACAGTCAAGTGTGAATGGTTACCTATCCATGCCTGAATCTGCCAGACTCTATTAGTGGGACAGTGTTTTTTTTCTAAAGTCGATTGCCCTTACTTTCCCCATGTTGTTCCTAGGGGTAATCCTCATTGATGTTAGTGGCCACCTCCTCGTCTCAGTATTCCTTGGCAATGGGGATGGGGAGATGAGGGGAGGGTGTAAACATCCCACAAATGCTGAGGGAGAATAGGGTAAGGTGTTAGTAGGACTGGGAAAATACCATGTCTCACCCTTGGGCATGCTTGGGCATGCTCCTCCTAATCCCCTGTGACACTCCACTCAGTTGATTCTCCCTCGATTGTCCTCCCCCAGGGTCTGGATCCAAAAGCGATGGAACTTCCCTGGCCACCTGAATAGATGACCCAGAGGCAGCAGTGGGTGGGAGAATACAGTCAGGTTTCTCACACCAGGCACTGCCGTAATGGTACTTACTACCTCACCATGAGATGGCAAGAGCTGGCAAATGGTGTTAGTACCTGGGCATATTATGGAGATGCCTGGGAAATGCTTAAGGCGTATACATGCATCAAAACTGCTGACTTTGCCACTTCTAGTTTTTAACTGGAATGCACTACAAGGAACAGATGCAGGAACAAGCATACTGCTCATCAATCGAGTAGCTAAATGCTCACTCTTTAAACAATTTTCTATAACACCAACGGCTGGTTTATAGCTGGAATTAAGCGATTACCTTTTAGAAGATTGTTCTGAAAGCCAGTGCTAGATTAAAGAGCTCTTAGGGAGATGTGTTTTGGGCTGGGAGCGGTAGGTAGTTGGTGGGGATGCCCATAGAACTAGCATGGCAGCTAATGGGTGAGTAAAAATCCGAACAATACGCACAGGTTGTGTGCCCCTCCTCACATCCCATCTTTCTTTTCTCCTGTTTTCACTTCTCATGATAATAGTTTCAACTTTTATGCAGCGCTTACAGCGCCACCTGATAGCCAAAACTAAGAAACTTGTTAGGATGCTCCAAACACATGATGTCTTGTCTGAAGCAGATGGCGATTCAGCGAGTGATTATTCTGGAAAAATGCAAGGGAGTACTTGTCACAGAAGGGACAGATGATGCCTGGATGAGTCTCGCAGCAAAGGGAGTCGACGAACGAATCAGGCATTGCGTCCTGGGGGAGAGTGAAAGTCAAAAAGGGTTCCTTAGTTGGTAGAGAAAAGTTGGAGTTTAAAAGCAATGTGTGGTATTGTAGTAGACCGAAACATTGGTAAATAGAAGAAACATTGAGAACATGTCTTCAGTCAAAGTTTCAATTTGAAGGTGATGTGTTCAAGCGATGGAAGAAAAAGATGCCCCTCCTCCCTTTGAGGGAGAATACTAGGATGGGTAGACACCCAGAGCCCTAAGACTGCACCTATGAGATGTCAGTATGATGAAATCATGCCCATTATCACTGTAGGGTTTGCCAAGTACCCTGCAGGAGGTTTGGGGGGGAATAGGAGAAGCCAAGGAAAGGAACAGGGTGTGGACTATTTCTGCTCATAAGGAAAATGATTGGCTCACACATTCTTATTACACACATAGGCAGTCTTGCTGTAAGAAACACCCTTATTTCAGCATTGGGTGGTGTCGAAATACCAGCTAGAAGCGAAAAGTAAGGAGCTCTTCTATTGTGGTGCAGATCCATGGACACTACGAGTTGTAATTCGAGATAGCCGCAAAACAATACAAACTCTCGGTATGCAGTTCAAAGCAGGCGGGGCAGACAGAGGGGTGAGAGAATAGCTCTTTGCTTTGGCTGGGCAACCACTCCCTGCCAAAAGGAAACAACCATAAGCATGTGACTACAGTTGAGCGAGGGTGATTTGCAGAGGTGGGAGTACTCTCCTTTATACACTGCAAGGTATCTCCTGAGTGTGACAGGAAGTATTGGCAAGTGTAAGAAAGGCACGGTATCAAAGCAAGACAGACACAAGTGACCACAGTTCAAGGGTTTTTATTAAACTGTAAAAATTGGTGAGATAAACTCCTACGCTAAAACTAAATCTAAGATGGTAGCAAGCTACAGCCATCAAATAATAATAATACTGTCCAAGTGGAGTCTACTCAAATGAAAAGCGCCTATACTAAGAAAACTATTACCAATAGTTACCGCTATATTACAAAATAGTGTGGGATAATGTTCATAAGGGAAGAAAGACGTGTTCACAAAATAATAAATCAGGATGTTATAGCCGGGGTCTCCCTTCCCCACATTTTCTAGCACAGGATAAGGCAGGACTCCAGAGCACAGCACACCCCAAGGCTTCTCTAGCAAGATGTTACAGTTCCTTCTCCAGTATCAGGGTCTTCTGGGCTGATGTCTCTTCTCATGTAAAATCTCTTGCTTCAGAGTGCCTGATACACCAAAACAATAAAACAAAAGTTTCTTTGGGTATTCTCTACATGGGGTGAACCTGTCACCCTTGGATCCCCCTCCACTGGGTTCTGATCCTTCTCTCAATGTTAGCCTCCCTCAGTCGGGCTCAGACCAACCACTCACGTGGACATCCCTCAGTTGCATTCACACTCGTCATCACAATGTTCACTTAGTTTTAACACCATGCAGGATTCACTTCCCTCGGTTTTCTAGCCTCCAGTCAGGCTTTCTCTTAAGCCCCCAGTCAGGCTTTATCTTAGCCCCCAGTCAGGCTTCACATCGTTCTATCATCACCATTCTTTTGCAGGCATCCCTCTGTCGGGTGCACATTTGCCCCAGTACTGATTTCTTTTGTTTAAGTTGTCTTGCCCCCTACAATAATCGCAAGCCTTAATGTCTTTTTAAACAGTAATACAAAGTTCAGATCCGCCTCATCCGGGCTAAGACAAACCAGAGGACCTGCCGCTTCAAACAGACTTCAGAAAGGTGATCTCGTTTTGCTGGATCACTCTGTTAGCCGACGGCAAGTGCAGGCTTTTTACCATCACAGGTCATAGGGCATTCCCCTCAGCCGGGCACCAACACCAATTGGTAACATTTCAAGGACTTTCGATTGTACAAAGGATCTGACTTGATCTTTGTATGACCACCTTAACAGCTTATAGCACGGCGTTCCATATGGCCTCTTAATATTTGTGGTTTCTTCTGCTCACAATGTTCAACACAGTCTCTTTATTCAGAAAAAGGGGGATACCAGTCACAAACCTTTGAATGAGCGCCCACGTGGCAGTGGACCACTAACTCTGATACCAAGCTTGTTCACGAACGACCTTTGTCTACCTTATCTTCTTACAGGTGCTACTGCAACCTTCAGCTTAACACAAGCAGGTCTTACTATCAGGTGCTTTCGACTCACCGGCTGTGAACTCACTATGTTCTTTTTCCCGCTGGAGTCAAGAACGGTACCTTGATGGCCACCACGCTTCTCCGCCCTGACAATCAGTGCGGGATGGGCCATGTACCGCTTACATCCGTCTCACTACCTGTCGGCTGAGATTCCCGATCTTACGTATCTTTCATCAGAGGCTTCACAGATCTGGGTTGAAAAGGACCAAGGCAACTCCCTCCTTGACATCCTTTCAGGTCTCGCCGCCTTTCTCCTTCGTTTGAACTGCCATCCTGAAATGGCTGCTTCCTCATGCATTCTACCTTGCTCGAAGTGTGCTTGTGTGCTCCGCCTTTTATCCCTACAAGGAAGGGAAATGGTGGTCAGGTGTGTGTAGTTGTCATAATTGCCCGACTCTGCCTGACCCTTCTATTAGGACATGTCAGGTGAACGGCTCAGGCATTGGTCCCTTGTCGTTCACGCTGTGGGAAAGTGTTTGTGTTAGGAAAGGAGGGGTAGAGTTTCTAAGTAGCCTACCGGGTAGGATAAGCAAAAGGTGTCATAAGGAAGGGCATACCGCGTCTCGCCCTGCAGTGTCAGACTTCCAGTCCCTGAGGACACCTCATCCAGGTGATTCTCCCTCACTAGTTCACTCCCGGTAACTGGATCCAATAGCGATGCCGTGTGCTGGCCCCCTGGATGACAGATCCCCGGGGACTAGCAATTGAGACACCTTCAGGTTTCTCACACAAGGAAAAGTAGAAGAGCGTTTGGAGCAGTAGTAGGAGAAAGGGGAAGAATTGCAGAAGGAAGGAGGCTAGAGAAAGTTGAATAGTGTTAAGTAGAGGGTTCTGAAAGAACTGCAGGAGGATGGAAGTAAGACAATGGAAAGGAAGTTGGAGGTGGAGAATCAGGAAGTTGAAGAGTAGTGAAGAGGGTAAGCATGAGAAGAAAAAACAGAGAAACACCAGACGGAGTGAGGTGACAGGAAGTAGAGATACAGAAGAAGAGGCGGAAAGAAGGAATATAGTCGAGGTAGGAGATAGCAGTGAGAGAGGAAAGTTGGCAATAACATCTGGAGAATGGAGGTAAAGCATAAAGAGAAGGTGGTTACAGGAGCTGCCACAAGGGCAGTGGAGAAGAATATTAAAGAGGAGGATAGTGACAGAGATCAGAGACAGCTAAAAAGGCTAGAGATGGAAATGAGAGAAAGACATGCCATATAAATGACAAGAGGTAATTAAGGAGAAATGGGAGCACTAGTATGTGTCGTTGCATCAAGGAGGTGCAGGAGAGGTCGGAGGAAAAAGTGAGTGGAGAAGAGGACTAGAGAAGGATCACTTGGGCATGAGACCTTATTGACTCATCGAGGAGGAAGACCAGGACAGGGTGGTTCAGGGTTGGGACCCTAGCCCTGAGACAGGCAAGAAAAGCAGGACCAAAGACCCAGCTGGTAGGGACGCCTAGCAGCCAGTCTTTCATTGGGTTCTCTGGGGCTTAACCTGGTATTAACAAGCCCTGATTTCAGTTTCTGCCCAACCCTAAAGTTCAGGAGCATGTGACGCCCTATGACATAGGTGAAGGTTGTGTCCTGAGCATAACAGAGTTTTAATTTTAATAATTTTATTGTGCATTTGTAAGGTGCTTATACATTAAGAAATTGTGTTTCAAAGTGCACACAGGGCAGAGGGGAGGGAACATGGGAACAAAGGCAAATAGAATAAACTGATAACAGGAAAGGGGTAATCCTACTAGGCCTTGTGAGCATTCAGAACGTACAAGTGCAGGGAGAGAGAGAAGGGACATGGAAGGGTATAAGTGCTAGGAGATCACAGAGGGAAGTGCCAAGGAGTCTGTTGTGTGTGACAGTAAATGCCTGGCAGAGATTGCTTTGTGCAGAGTGATCACCTGCCAATAATAAGCGCAGGCCTATGAGAACACAAGCTAGTGGGTGCCTGAAGGCAAGTACTGGGATGGGGTGGAAGGCTGAGGGTGATAGGCTGGGAACCCAAAGGACACACAAAGGCCCAGACCACCAATCTCAGCGACTGTGGGGTTTTAGCATTGGAGCGAGAGAGGGCAGGAGGAGGTGAAGAGTAAAGTGTTGAGGAGCTTCGGGAATTTGAGGAGATCCGGCTCAAGACGGAGAGGAAGGGGAGGCTGTTCCAAAGGAGGGAGTTGGCTGAGGAGCGAGATCTGCCACCAGCTCACTGCTTTGAAAAGCGCCTGACACACAGAGAGTTGGAGCCGGAGGAGCGTAAAGATCAAGAAGGATAGTATTTGGTTAGAGCAAGTTGTAGGTAGATTGGTCCTCAGGCCCGGACAGCCTTATGGATAATGCAGGGGGATTTGAATTTGATCCTTGCAGCAACCGGGAGCTAGTGGAGGGATTTTAGTTAAGTTACGATGAGCGCGTCCTTTGAAGCTGCATCATGATGCAGCATCCAATCGGCTCCCCTTGTGGTGCGCATGCCAATAAAGAAGGTTCAATACACTGTCACAGCTCTGCGTATTAGTCTCCCTTTTCTGCACCATGACTATAATGAGCCATTACTCTACATAGGTGACGAGAATGTGATTCCACTTTTAAAAATAAATCCAGCAGCTGCGGCACTATGTCGGTAGGTGCTGCAGTTCACATGAAAGGGTCTAAAGCTGATTGAGGAAGGCCGTGATTTGATTTTTTTTTTCCTTAGCCTGTATGCTTAAGCTGAATCCCACGTGCTCAGCTTTGCAGTGCTGCATAGCATAGCGAGTCCATCGAGATGTTGGACATTGAAAATGCAGGGCAAGATTAATCCAATGCTGCTGCATTTCGTCATCCTGTGCCCATTGATATGAGCAATCAACAGAACCTGGGGCTCATGGCGAGAGCGATGGTTGAGAAGCTTTGGGAACTATCTTAAGGACTGCAATGAGAATGCATCAGACAAATTTGTCAAAAGGCTTCTGATTAACTTAGTGGGAGATGAAGTGGAAAACCTCATTGCCACTTTCCAACTGGATCAAATTGACTGCTATACTGGGCTAAAAGAACCACTAAGTGCATGTTTTGGCCCACAATGTAACACGATCACGAGCGACACACATTCAACAGTGCGTCTGCCAAGTGACGGGTGAATCCATAGATGCCTTTGCAACCTGTCTGCGCGAGCTAGTCGCTCACTGAGTTTCACAACTTTACAAATGAAGAGGCCATTCGGCTCCAAATCATAGGGGGGTGTTTGTCGTTGATAAGCAAGACATTGTTGCTGGAACCTCTTCCTCTTGCTACAATACTACCAATGTCCAGAACGGAAGCCAGGCGACTCAAATAGACACTGGTAAGGGACACACGAAGGAGCAAGTATACCAAGTTACGCATGGGATCAGGAACAAGCACACAAGTAGCATTCCTCCAAGGAGATATTCGTCAAGAGGAAGATGGCATTACTCCGGTTTGCCTTTCCCACATGAGGAAGGAGTGACGTGCCCAGCACTGGGTAAAAAATGCATGAAATGTGACAGGGAGAATCACTTGGCTGCCATTTGCAATTCATTGTCAAAATCAGGTATGAGCAACCCCATGCTGGTCAGACATGATGCTCATGGATATGAGTCTAGGCCAGCGAGAAGGGACGTAAATGCACAGAGAGACCTTGTGAGTCACGCTCGGTAAGTAATGGACATTCCCCATCAACTCTGCCTCCTAGATATGGTAACAGAGATGACTATGTGAACTTGATGACTTGTACTGGTCGCTTCCCTCCCCCTGCTAATGACATCGACTTGTTGGTGGGTGACGATGAAGCTAAATATGTTGTGGATACGGGTTTGACGCTGAAAAAATGACTCATCTACCAGTGCAAAGGGCCCCATGATAAATCATGGGGAATTCTACACAACGATCCAATACAAGGAAAAGCAAGTGTCCTCCGAAATACACGTACTCCAAGGTGAGGTACCAGGTAGCAACCTTTTAGGATAATCAACTGACATTGCAATGAGCATTGCAGACATGATATATACCAAGCAGTACACTCATCCGATGGTGAAGCAATTTCCCTCTCTGCTTCAGGGTTTGGGACGTCTCAAAGGAGATTCAGTGACACTTCACACGGATGAGTCAGTGACCCTGGTGGCACAACACCTGAGGAGAATACACATTCACCTTCAGTCACAAGTTGAGAAGGAAATAAACTGCCTATTGGGCAGTAACATTATAGAGCCGGCGTCTGGTCCTACTCCCTGGGGATCACACATTGTAGCAGAACCAAAGAAAGGCACTCTTGGGGACATACGCATCTGTATTGACATGAGGCAGGCCAACAAAAGGATTGGAAGGGAGAGACTTCCTGGTATGCATCTGGATGATATGATTAGTTTACTTAACAGGGCACACGTTTTTTTCAAAACTTGATTTAAACAAAGGATAACGCCAGATTGAGTTGGACACACATTCCAGATGCATAACGTTTGTTAAGTATGTGGGCTTATTTCGCTATAAATGATTCATCTTTGGACTCTCTTCGGCTGTGGAGATATTCCAAGAGAGTATTTGCAGGGTGATACGCCATATAAAGAACTGTTTTAACTACAGTGACGCTATCCTGGTATTTGAGTCCAAAACTCAACAGCATGACCAAGCACTGGTGCAAGTTTATACTGCGCTGTTGGACACAGAGCTAACCCTCACTCATGGCAAATGTGCATTTCACAAATCACACTTAAAGTTCTTTGGAGATGTGTTCTCTATCAAGTCCTGATCCTGGCAAGGTTAAGGCCATCCCAGAAATCTCGCCCAATGAATATGTCAGTGATGTCCGATCATTCTTGAGGATGGACAGGTATTTTGGTAGGTATATTGGGAACTTCACTACCACAGGCCCGCCACTGTGAGAACTCACCAAGCAGGGAGGTCGCGGGAGTGTGAGATAGTATTTTATCAGATCAAACTGGACATTGCATCGGCTGAATGAACACATGGCGTACTTAGATCCGTCACTGTGCATGGGGTTGATGGTGGATGCGGGCCCTGTGAGGCTGTGAGCGATTCTACCTCAACATTGTCCCATGAGAGAGTACCTGAGAGCAGTATAAGCCTACGCTAGCAAAAGTCTTTCAGATGCAGAAGGAAGGAAGGAAGGACTGGCCGTAGTCTGGGCCTGCAAACACTTCAACATATTCCCGCTTGGCAAGCCATTCATAATGGTCCTGATATATGGGAAGCCCCCCGAACCCCATTGCAAGATGCTGCTGTGAATAGAAAGATGGTGCTTGAGGTTGCAGGATTTCGACTTCAAGATTGTTCACAAGCCAGGCAAAAAGTAGAACGCAGCGTCAGGTCGAGGCATTCACTTTCCAACTTGTCTGGTGATGTTGCTAGAGGTCCACCTCAATCACAGCGTCGCTTTCCGGCATATTACGTTCAGGCACATCGGGTCCTACAGAGCCTGAGCAGTGCGGCACTGACAGCGCGTTAATGGCGGTGATGCAGACGTTCCATGCGCAGTTGGGTCCTTTTCTCTAATCCATTTTCGACATAAGGATGCTATGGCCGACCGTCAGGAAGCAATAAAGACAGCCAGAATGCAAGACATGGCATTATCGCAACAGTCTTTATCCAGAGATCTGGTCTGTTTCGCCATTCCTTTTTCGTAAGTAATTAGTGTTTGTTGTTTTCTTGTTCCTTGTCCCAATACCTGTCCTTTGGACTCATGTTGCATCTTATGCTGTGGATAGGATATTGCCTACCTATTCACTTGTCTAGAATTAAGAAGGGTCTTGTGATTATATGAGATTGAGGATTCTTGATCCTTGCAAACTGTGGGGATGTGCCCAATAGCGCTCTTTCCTTTTGCAAACTCTCACCCCGATTGTACAATTCCTCAGAGGGTGAGATTCTATAAAATAAAGAGTGTACCTCAGCAAAACTCAAAATTGATTTTTTTAATTGAATTGATATTTTATTTCTATCGCGCTCATACACTAGTGTTTCAGAGCGCGACAAAGCAAGGGAAGGGGAACAGGAGAGAACAAAAATAACAATCTTACCAGGCCCAGTGACATTGAGAACGCACAAGTGCAGGGTACAGGGGGAGGGGTAGAAGTGCATGGAAGGGGGAGTGCGTGGCGAGGAGAAAAGAAACATAAATAATAATAAATTAATAAGTAAAAAGGCAACAATGGGAGTGCAGCCAGCAAGTGGCAAGTGCTGGGTTTAAGGCAGCAGGCCGGGTAGGTCTGATAAGTGCAGGAAGAAAAGGGGAGGGCTGTATGGGTGCAGATACAGACCCCAGTACAAGGGGTGGCCCAGAGGCAGTGTGTGAGGGTGGCACGGTGAGCAGGTACCTGGGCCCGGAGGTCAAAGGGTGGCCAGGTGCATGGTGCCCAGGGAGAGTAGAATCAGCAAGGGAGAGGAGGGGAGAAGGCAGAAGCAAAGAGGAAGGTCTTGAGGTGCTTCCGGAACCGGAGATAGTTCTCATCAAGTTTTAGAGTGTAGGGAGGCTTTTCCAGAGGGAGGCCCCAGCCGAAGACAGAGATCTACCCCCAGCTCGTTTCTTTGAGAAACGACTGACCCTGAGGGAGTTAAAGGTAGAGGAGTGAAGTGCTCGAGATGGGAGGTATTTGTAGAGGGATAGCTGAAGGTATGTTGGACCCAGGCCCCAGAAAGCCTTGTGGACCATGCAGAGGGTTTTGAATGTACCCCTTGCATCCACTGGGAGCCAATGGAGAGATTTAAGAGCTGGAGAGATACGATCCCAGGGCTTGAGGCCAAGGACAAGTCTTGCAGTCCTGTTCTGGATAAGTTGCAAAGGGCGGAGAGTAGAGGCAGGTAGATTAAGAAAGAAGCTGTTGCAATAGTCCAACCTAGAGAGAACCAGAGCTTGGGAGACAGTGAGCTTCTGGGGGAATGAGAGGAAAGGAAGAGTACCTCTGAGGAGGTGCAGTAGGACGTTTGACTTTTTTGATATATCAGCGATGTGGGCTGAGAAGGAGTGTGTGGAATCAAAGGTGACCCCAAGGTTCTTGGCCTCGCAGGTGGGGATGGGAGGAGGGCCAAGGGAGGCCGGTCAGAGAGTGAGGGGAAAGGAAGGTGATGGTGTGCCAATGAGGAGTATCTCCGTCTTGCTGGCATTAAGACAAAGATTGTTGTTGGCACACCAATCTTGAATGGCAGTTAGGCAATCAGTGATGAGAGAGGTGGAGGAGGTGGCCGAGGGCAGCCTGAAAATGAGTCGAGTGTTGTCTGCCTAGCACTGGAAGTTTGAGCAGAAAATGGCAATACAGCGGGCGAGAGTTGTCAGGTATTGGTTGAAAAGCCAGGGCGGGAGGTTAGATCCCTGGGGAACACCAGAGGTGGAGAGGAAGATAGATGATAGGAAGGACCCAATTTGGTTTTGTATATGTTATTTTCCCTTTTGTATTTGCTTGGCAGGCGAAGAACCATGGTCTGGAAGGTTGTCCAGAGCAATGGCAGAGGTTGAGATTAATTCTAAACCTTCCAGCCATCACCTCTTATTTTGCTTTAATCTCCCCGAGTTGGATGGGTATGCCTAGACGTGGGTACCATGGCTGTTGGGCCTACGAGGCCGAAACATGTTTGGGGATGCTTGTGGTTTCGTGCAGAAGGGATGTAACCAAGCAATTCGGGCTGGACTGCCACTTTTGGGTGGGACGAAGCCTGATTTGCATATGATCTTTCCCCTTTTGTAATGGCTTGGCAGTTGAAGAACAATGGTCTGGAGGGTTGCCCAGAGCAATGCCAGAGATTGAGATTAATTCTAAACCTTCCAGCCATCACTTCTTTTGTTTTGCCAATGAGTGCACCTCATCCCAGTTACTCAGCTCTTTGCATCTTCTGGGTCGAAGGCTGACAGTTGTCTCTATGGCAGAGGAATATGTCAATTTTCTTACTCAAGTTATTCTGTCTGAACTGATAACTGCTGCTATCATTGGTGATTGTACTCAGCGTGATGACACCTTGCAGAAGGTACAAAAGCTGATAATGTCCAGGAGATGGGGGTCTGTGTTTGTCCGAGGGATTCAGGAGGAAGGCATTTCAGTGGCTGATTTGTGTGCAGTCAAGCAGGTGAAGGAGGAGCTTTCTGTGCCCACAGAAGGGCTTATGAGCGGCAATCGCCTCATTCCATCAGAGCTCCAACAGCAGAATGCTGACCTTTGCGCATGAAGGCCATCAAGAGATTGTACCCATGAAACAACGAATCAGGGGGCCCCATGTGGTTTGCCTGGATTGATACACTTGTCGAACATACTGTCAGATTGTGTGATATCTGTCTGAGCAAGGCGCGGCTAGAAAATCCATAGCCTCTTCCAATGTTGGAACTACCAAGTGCTGTGTAGAGTCACATAGAAATTGACTTCTTTGGAACTTTCAGAGTTGGCAAATACTGGATAGTGAGTCCATGGAAGAATGCTCTCCATTTGTCATTGTACAGATCGTTTCATATACTGCAGTCAGCATAATAATCCCAGAGCTGGACAACATCTTCCCAGCGCTGGACAACATCTTCCCAGCTTGGGGGGTGGCAGATGTGCTCAATTCCAACAAATGACCCCAGTTCAATGAACTTGAATTTGCACGATTTATGTAGTACATGGGGATTTGTCATAGAAAGTAACTCCCTTGTGACCCCAGGCCAATGGCATGGTGGAGAGAATCAGGAGGAGAAGAAAGTAATGCAAAAAAAATGAGCTAAACTCTATGCCAATAAATCAGACTCTGTGCAACATATTCTGAGATTACAGGAATTCACTGCATGGGACCACAGGAAAGTGTCCAGCAGTGTTGATGTTTGGACCATCTCCTGTCTTTGATCAAGAGGTAACTATCACAGATCATGTGAAGAAACAGAACATGAAGCGATATACAGATCATCAGAGAAATTATGTAGAATCGTCATAATGAGCTTGGGGACCGGGTACTCATCTGCCGCGGACAGGAGAAGAAGTCGGATTTGCGGTTTGATCCGATTCCCCTGTCAGTATCCCATGTTAAGGGATTGATGGTGACTGCTCGATCACCTGGCTGAGTAATCACTCGTAATGTGTCTCACTTTAAGAGATATTTTAAGAGAGCAGCTGAGGAAAGGGACAATGGGCAGCATAATGGGGAAGAATTAAGTGGTCAAGAACCCCAAGAAAAAGGTGAGCTGACGGAATCACATTCTAGACCTGTTTGGTGCATTTGAAGGCCTGTGCGCCTTTTGAACAAATACACGACTGCTGTTGGCTAGTGGGACACAGGCAGATGTTTTTGTTTGCCCCAGGGGAGATGTCATGTCTTCAGCACGACAGAGTTACGTCAGGAAGTCTATGCCCTGTGAAGCCGCGCCACAACGTGGCTTCCAAAAGGCTCTTCCTTGTGTGTGATCGGAAGCGCACCGGCAGTTCTCTGCACGCTGCCAATAAAAAAGGTTCAATACGCTATCACAACTCTGTATATTAATTTCCCTTTGCTGCTTCAGGACTATAAACCCAAACTCTACAGAGGGGTCTACCAGATGTGAGGGACGAGAAATAGATGCCTATATCAATGGAACCAAGAGTTAGGAAATATATACAGGATCACTTAAAACCCTAAGACTGTAAGTGAATGTGGAAAGTATCCAGGGATGGCCACAAAGAGGATTACAAATCCCAGAGATTTATTTTTTTCTTGAATTCCCTACAAGTACAGACATCATGTTATATGGTTATATTTCCATGTTCTTCCCATTACGTAAATACCGCATAAAATCAGTGACTGTTTATAATCATGCTTCTGTATCGATTGGTGTTGATCCTACTCGACTTAGTGATGATATCCCCATTACTAGCTTTCACAGTTTGCTCAAGTACAAAAATATTGTGTTGTTTCTGCAAACAGGGAATTTAAAAACATCTTTAAACAAGTGGTTTCATATAGCAGTTTTTTCTCTCTTTTTGTCCTTCTGAATATCTTCATGCAAGTCTGGTGTTAACCAACATCATGATTAATAAAGGCCATTTAATAGTTTCCAGTGAACAGTCTCCTCAGGACTAAGCAAAGTATGTTTTTTCAGCTTATGTGGGATGGAACACAGATCATGAAGCATAGAAAGAACCTCTTGACACCGTTCTCTTTGTGAAATGCAAAATAGGATTTTTAACCAGGCCAGCATTGCATGCTCTTTACCCGACCATTTACTTGCCCGGTTCAGGGCTGGTTACTTTCCCTTCGACTATGTCAGCATTGGGTATTTCTCAAGCTCCATCTTATTCTCCTGAAGGTCTAGGTCTTGCTCTTTAATTCATTATTCTGGATAGAGTTTAATCGCCATCTCCAGCCCAAGGTGTGTCAGCATCCTGGAATAGCATACCGGGAGCTCCTCCCAGTCGACAACAGTTACTCAATGAAATGTGACTTTCCTCACTTGCAAGTACCTTGCACTGGCCGTGCGGAAAGCGTCCTAGAACTTCACAATAAATTAAGGGGATTTACTCTATGCATTAGGCCAGTGCCTCTAAGCAGATACAAGACCTTGCCCTTGTATCTGTGGTATTTCAGGTCTTATTCGGTGGATCAGATGCCAAGATTGTAATGGGAGTTCTTTTATGTTGTTGACTTCTGCTCCCAAAGCAGTTTCTAACTGAAGAGATTATTATCATTTTGAAATGCAACAATGTGTGCTTGGGAATCAATTGCAAAATGTGTCTTCTGCATGCTAATCAGCCGGATGCCACTCGGGTGTGGGCATCAATTCTATCCTGGTGAGCATGCTAGATGGACCAAGGATGGCAGCTCATGGCGGCAGTGTCACTGTTAATCATTTTGGTCTTTTCTGCTGCATGTGAAACCGTCATCTATTCAGCTGCTGTTGTTCGGCTTGGGAGATAAGGGTATTACTGGCCTAGCCAACAACTGGAGTCACTCTTTTCTTTCAAGTTGCTGCCAAGCAGTGACGATGTCCCCCTTGGTTTCCGACAGGGTCCCCTCTTGATTGTTCGGTGCTCCCGGGGTTCTGTATTGTCACCCCTAATCTTTGATATGAACGCAGGCTCATCAAGTGGAATCTTTCGGTGTCCAATTCATTATGTATGCAGATGACGCACAAACTCATCTATGACTTCACAGCAATTACTTGAGCATCGCAGGTCATTTTAAAGCTGCTCTCACTAAAGTTGACTCATGAATGTGTCGTAACAGACTGAAATGAAATAGGTTAAAAACTAAAGTATTATGGCCACACTCCAGCCTGAGATGTGTCGTGCCTCCTGTGGCCTTCCTGCCCTTTATCCTGTCCAGAGTGTGCTCCAGGTGTTCATAATCTATAATTGATTCCTCTCTCTCTCTCTCTTTCTTTAATTCGTCAAATCGTATCGCTTTCTCAAGTTTTTTTTCCAGCTTCAATCCTTACATAAAATCTTTTATCTTCCCATGTTTTCTTATAATCTTAACCTTTGTTAAAGTCACTCGGATTATTGCAATGCAATATTTTGGGTAGATCTCATTTCTTCCATCCTGCAGCTACAGCGGATTCAGAATGCTGCTGCCTGGCTCTTATGTAGTCTTAAACCTACAGATCATCTTCAGTTTCATCTCTCCACTGGCTTTCAATGGTCAAGCGGATTTAATTTAATACTATCTCTTATATTCATAATACTCTTTCTTCTAATCGTAGGAAGTTTTTGTATTTAAAACTGCACAGATACTTTCCTACTGCACTTTGCTAGAGATAATTGATTTACTAACATGAATTATGCCAGTCTCATCTAGGCAGGAGATTTTTCTTGGACAAGTCTATAAAACTGTGGAAAACCCTGACCATGTATTTGAGGCATATCCTGAATTCAATAACTTTTTAGTTTGGGCTATTAGGTGTCTCGTGCAACACCTATAAACCGAAACTATTGAATTTGAGTACAGATAGGGAGGCATGGCATATCAGGAGGGACACAGCCTGTAGGTGTTTGGTTATGTGCCCACCCATTGACTTCCCATGTCCATGCTAACCCATATAGCCATTCCCACCAAGTTCCTGTCCCTCCCCGCCCAAAAACACTGCCTCACGGGAAACTCACTGAGCTCGCTTTAATCAAGGCTTAACATCAAACTTTGCACTCCTCAAAGTGCCTGGCAGTGTTTTTCCACAGCAGTCTTCTGAGAATTAATGACTTAATTGGAGATGTAAACGGGTTACTGGTGTAATAAAAAATATCTTACCAGGCCTGGTCTTAGTCGTTCGATTTATAAGGACTCTGCATGTCCTTCACTGAAGTCCTATTAAAACAAGCATTGGCAAAGCAAACCGTTTTGGCTTGTGTATAAGTATTAGACATTTGCCAAGCACTGTTATTACATGCCCAGGTACTTGCACCATTTTGCACAAGCTACCATCAGTTACCAGTTAATACCACTACAGCTGTGCCTGGCCAGTGCCTTTCCTATTCCTACACACAAGCCCAAACGGTTGGCATTGTCAATGCTTGTTTGTATATGTTTAAAGACCTGGCACTTCAGTCTTAGGAACTTCCTCTACTGTTTCACTTTATATGCCTCTCTTTGATTTCGTGCCAATAGTAATGGTGGAAGAAGTAAACAAAAAGAAACTAAATATTGATTTTGTTCACTCTGACTTTAGTTCTCAGATGGTATCCTTTAAACTTCCCTTTGAGTTTCTGTACATGCCCCAAGTGTTCCCTCATTTCTGGGGAACCTAAGGGTCTCGGGAGTCCACTCTGACCTCATTAGAATGAGATTTTGATCGCAATCAAAGCAGGAACAATCCCCAGAGGGCGCAGTGGAAGAATATTTCCCAACAGACCATCGCCTCTTGTGCCCCGAGGCCGGACTTCCATGAAAGGTAACAAACAGCCTTACAACCCTTAACAGACATTACAGGGTGCGGAGTGTAATTACAGGTGTCAACCTTATGGACGATCAATCCACATAACTCCAACATCTTTCCTTTTGTTGCGGTGCTCAACCGCACTCTGGGACTGCACAAGCCTCTCATTGGCAGTCTGTGCCTGATTAGCTAAGCTTTCATCAGCAGAATGCCTTCGCAAAGGGTACCAAATCTTGGCACAGGCAAGCTTTCTTAACTTTGCAGACATAAAAGAATAACACCCACAGGAATATGAAGCATGCAATGTGAAGCGATTTGCTAACACGGTGACTTCTTCCTGCTTCCAAAAACTGAAAGGGCAGTCAGGTTTTAGACAAAAGTCCAATGACCAACTGTGAGTCAGTTCCCCAAAAGGATATATTTGACGGAGAACAGAAGTAAAGCCACACCGCAGGAATACAAGGATGAAACTAGTTCAAAGGAATGTCACTTTCTAACATGGAGTACATGCACGCTGCCATGTTAGCAAAGATTCACTCTAGAAATCCCACACCAGTGAGAGCATTGACTAAATTCCCATCTTTGAAATCAATAGGCCCGATTCATTTGTTTAAAAAAAGATTCTTTATTTAATGTACAAAACTGTGGGAGCCCCTCTACTGAGAACGACACAGACAAATAACCTGCTATCTGGGTTGTTCCCACTCACGAGTCTACAAACACGTTTTAGCAAACTGTACCTTTCAGAGAGGAGACATTTCAATTTGCATATCCCACCCACAAGGACACAGCTTCACCTCACTGATGAGGCCCATCACGAGGTAACAAATGTCTGGTGGTGTTGATTGTTCAGAGGAGAATTGCCTAGCATTTCGTTGCTGGACTACCCAGGTAGGCGGGACCAGACTGATATGCAAATGGCTATTATTTCTCTGTGGAAGGTACTATGAGCTAAATCATAGTTTTAGACCCTCCTTGGGTGGGGTTATTTGGCCATGTTCTTTCTCAGAAGAGCGACTCCCACACCTTTGATTATTTATTTAATGTACATAACCAGTAATGGCAATATCCTGCCTGACCAGGAACGTCATGTGGGGATCGCTAGGGGTCACAGCTGTGACCCCAGCTGTCTCCTTGTGACCCCTGACATGGCCTTTGTGACCCCTACTAAAATCATTAAAAAACAAAAAAAGAAATGCAAAGTCCATGGCTGCCTGGGCTACGCGCGGTGGCACCACTGGGTCTATTGCTTTCAAGAGTTCTGTAACTTTTTAGTGATTGCTTAGCAAACACAAAAGGTTACAGGTTGCTTTCACCCAGCCTGACCGGTTCTAGGGCCTATTGGGGCAGAGGAAGAGTTGGGGCAGAAGGTACAGGAGACAGTGCTTGCTTGCCCTTTAGGGGTTCTGCAGCCTGTAACTCCGACCTCAGATCTCACCTCTGTCGCTGTGTCCAGTTCCATCTCTCCCCAGGATGCACATCCTCTTCTCTCCACATGGCCAGCCTCCTCCCTGGAGCCACATCCGGTGCTCGAGGCTCAGTGTGACATTTCACTGTTGAGAGGAATATTACAATAATGTTCATCTAATACGTTTGTTGGAGTCCTGATTGGCGATGCCTGAGCTCCCCCCCCAGGCACTGGACAGCCCCCCTGTGCCTGCTAACACCATCTGGGTGAGTACCTGCGCCACCAGGGGAAGTTGTGGTCCATCTCCTAAAGGGACACTTTATTCCACACATCACACTCTTGCTGTAGCAACTGCCAAAGCACATTCAAATCATTTGACACAGTGGAGGGTTTGGGAGCGGTGTTGGTTCCATTGGATGATGGAAAGGCACTGTATCTCTGTAGGTCCTGACACCACTTGTCCTCACTCATCTCTGGGGCTGCAACTCCCCTGGCACTCCTGTGCACCGGGAAGGAGCCAGCAGTGTTTCTTACCTTTGCTTTTCCTTTGTCCACACCGGTTGGAATAGGAGGCAGATAGCACAGGCAGATGCTGTGGCATTTTTAGATTTCTTGTACTTAATAGTTCAGTAGGAGATATACTGCGGAGGAACAGCATTCGTTGCATGCTTTATACACTCAGAATGTATTCAGCATCCTTGTACTGTGGCTCCCACTCTTCAGGATATAACCAACACTCTTCTCGCGGACTGCCTGGGTCAATCATGGTGCTTTGGTTGTACTAGGTGGATGAGAACCAGTTCTGAGGCTGGACTGTCAGGTGGTAGAGGAAAGGTGATGGACAGACAGGCCCACATTCAGCACACGTCCAGCCTGTGTTTCCATAGCTTTCCTCGAGGCAGCAGCACCAACATTTCAATACTTGCTGGCCTATTTGTAAATGGCATGGAGGGGTCCGGGTCGCTTGCAGGGGGCACTTGCTGACACCAGTCCTCCCGGTTCTATTTTAATGAGTTTTGTCAATGGGCCATTTTCTCTTCCATACCGCCTATGCACGATGCATGGAAGTCATGTGCAAAATCAACTATGCATGGCAATTTGACCATATCCATCACCACATGGCTCTGTGTTAAATATCCCAACGCACTGCATTGTTATTGCACAGGCACACCTATGGAATATGTATGTTTTTGCATATTTAGAAAGCAGGGGGATTCCACAGGAATCTGCGTAAATGACTACGGCCATGCATGAAACTGACGGGTGGCATTTGTGACTGTTTGCACGTTGACATGCAAACATCATGCATGGGAACCCGGGATGCCCAGATTTCCCTGCAGGGTTACCACCTCAACATGCAAATAATAATTACTCCACCACAGAGGATATCTGAAGCAATCCTCCCCATGCAATATAAAGCGATGGAAATCCAGGCGGATCTGGGAATCCATGTTACATTTACATCAACCAAATGGCTCGCAAATGCCTCCTGCCATTAATGTGCATGACTGGCAGCATTTGCATGGATTTCTTTGGAATCAGATTCAGATTCCCTGGGAATCCACAGCATCTTGTGAGGTGTCAGAAATGCGGGACGGACACAAAGGTATCGTTTTCTCAATGTTTGCCATTTATTAAATAAAAAAAGGGTTAGCTAAAGGCCCATCTTTCCCTATCCTGCCAAGGATGACCCTAGCTAGCAAACAAACTAAAGAAAGATGACCTAGTGTCCAGTCTCTGACCCTCACACTAATACAAAAAAACTAAAGTACACAAGGAATATTTGGAGGTCTTCGGTTCAACAAAACAGTGAAAAAGTACAAACACATAGGTTTTAGAATGCACCCTTGTGACTAGGGTTGGGCTCCCTTCCCCTGGATCAATTCAGGAATACCCTTGGAAAAGTACCGATTCAACAAAGATCTGTTCAGTTCAACACAAAAAGTATTTTCCCACTACTGTGTCCTTCTACAGGATAAAGTAAATGCCTCTTTCACAAACACTTGTTCAAAAATCAAAGCAATTGTCAACTTGCACAATTATTCTTCTTGATAATGCAAATGTCTCTCTCAAAAAACACAAGTTTATAAACCAAGGCAATTGTTCTCCTCAGGATTTGAAGCAATTACTATCATATCACACTTATTCTTCCAATGGAATTCTTTTGTCAGAATAGCACAACAACTACCTTTGATGATGCAACAGTTTGTCAAAATGATAAGAGTGTTAACAAGTACTTTCCACCACATCTTTTTTCCACAATCTTTTTCAAAACATCATCTTTCCTTGTATACTCGCCTGCAAGGACTGACTACTAGTGACCCCTTTTATGGTTTAGTCGGCTGGTAGTAAATAAAACTCATAAAACTGCAATTGGTCTTAGTGGCAATATTTTTTCCCAGATTCTTCACACAAATTTCCCATGTGAGGAGGGCTAAACAATTGCTGCCTCTTTTTATAGTCTCTTGACCGTTGGCAATGTGGGTTACAGGTTCTCCCAAACTGGAAATCCAAGAAAGCAGAACTGGGCCCAGGTTGCTTCTTGACTGCTTCTTGATAGCCCTTTGGCTGTTGTAAAAGTGGGTTACAGGTTTCCCCCAGTTGGTATCCCATAAAGGGGAATTGCACCCTTGTCGCCTTTGTATTGCTTCTTTACAGCCCCTTGACTGTTAGCAATGCGGGTGCCTCTTTACTTAATTTGTTTGGTATTCAAAATCATCAGTTACTACCAAATGTCCTGCTCAGAGCGCCCCAGGGTCACCTTTAACTTCAGGCCAACTCACTCGTCTTCTTTGGCGTCTCTGCTTCACCTTCTGCTGCTGCGGCGGACCTTCCGCCTTCTGCTCACTTAGTTGCCAGGTCCTGCATTACTTCAGCGGTCTGCACGGCTCTTCTCTGGAGCTCTGCCAGCTCTGTTGGAACTGTATTTCTTCCTGCACCTCTGAAGCCACACACATCAGGTTGGGAGCTTGTCTCCCCTATGGCTGGGCTTCTTCTCCAGCTGCCATCCATGGCGCCACTTCCTGCTGCGCGCACTCTGCAATTTCGCATGTCTGCCCTTCTCATGTCAGCTTCAGCTGGCACTCTTCCTTCTGCTTCTGCAGCAATCCCAGAACTCCTGACTGCTTCTGCCTCTGCTATTCCTTCCGCATCTCTCTTTAGCTGTAGCTTGTTCTGGGGTTTAAATGTCCTGTTCAGATGTCTTGTTCTACAACAACTAGACCACACATCCTGATTAATAGCACTTCTGATCCTTACTAACTCTGAGTCCCTCTTCCTTGTCCCAGTACCACAGGCATTATGGATCCTGAAGTACATAATAGTGTTGGTACTTTGACATTTAGTTTGTTTGGATTGTTTTGCGAACTGAGAGTGTTCAGATATTATGCAAAAGGTTTGCGAGTCAGCGTTGCGGATAGGAACTCTACCTAAGACAGAATGATAACAATCAGAGGATGTCATATTTTATTCCTGGGATCCTAATGTACAAACCTTTTTTCTGTTTAGATGACTTCTCATAGATTGTTCTTTGGGTAGATTCACGGGAGGAACTTGTGCAATGACAGCATGCCATTAGGCATTTGGGAATTATAGGACTCTTGTCCTCACAAGGAGAATACTGTGTTTCCCCCAAAGGAGTCACCACTCCCCCCCCCCCGACAGCCACCTATTCCCATGTGATCCTGCCTCATGTTACCACCCCCAAGGTTAGGATCAGGTAGCGGCTGCCTTCCCCTGGCCATGTGGGAGGAGATCCTAGGCTGGGGTTCTGTGATAACTCTGCAAGATTCATCACAATCTGCTCCTGCATCAGAATCCTGTGTGTCCAAGAAGAAGAGACCAGATATGTGAGCAGAGCAGATGGGTGAGGTGGATCCTTGCCCAAGCTCTGTTGGGGGAGGCTCATTTTTGAGTGCCTCAGAGTGTAAACGTGTTAAAAGCTGGCGTCCAAGGGTTATGCCAGGTTTAAGTCCTATTGACAATGTGGAATGATGGGGTATTGACAGTTAATGGAACAATGTATGGCAGTACAGTAGGGTGGTGCAGCAACAAGGCAAATGAAGGTGATGCAGGGGGGGGGGGCTCAGGGCACCTGATATTGTGAGCGTTGATGGCACACTACTGATTCAAATGAAAACAAGTTTCACAATACCAATACAATAGTGAGCTTTTGGGGAACAATTTGGAAATGCAGTGCTGTGATATTGGGGCAAATGATGGCAGATTCTGGGACAAATAATCAAGGCTGTATGAGGGCACAAAATGGTAAAGTCAAGGATTTACTTGTCTGAGAAGTTGGTGGCGAAGCAGGGTAATGGAGCACACGCTAGCAATGCTGTACAGAATGTATAGTATGCACTGTACCAGAGCAAATTATGGCAATGCAGGGGTCCACTTAGTGTACATTATGATTCATATGGTGTAGGCTAAGGCACACTGTACCCAGGGCAGATCTGAAGGCAATGCTCTTACACAGTGGCAGCTGGATATTGTCACAGGTCCTACAGTGCAGATGCTGTGAGTTGTGGTAGTTCCCTGCAGGCAGACCTCCTGCGGCCAGGACATGGCACCTAACTACGCCTTGTATGAATTTCCATCGTGGCATGCGCATAGGCTATACGTTGCTGGACATGTGGCGAAGGTGATTGTGCCAAGAGAAAGCAGGTGGTGTGGCCGGATACCATAGACCATGTCCGGGGTGCAGCGTTCGCGAGGCAGAGCAACAGGCCAAGCCCTGAAAGTCACAGAAGATGGGGGCACTACACCCGAGGGATATCCTCCGGCCAACTATGAGGTGTTGTGCCTGTGTGGCATTGCTGCAGGACATACCTTTAAGAGAATGGTGGTAGAGCCATTGTTGCAAGGGGCGAGTGCCCAGAAGCACCGCACGTTTTTAATGTACATCCTCGACATGTGTATACATAAAGTCAACGTTCAGAATAAACTAAAAGAATGCTTTGCTTTTCACGGGAGCATGAAATCCAGAGTGGAAACAAAATATGGAAGAACATGAGGTAATTGTTCACAGTGGCACCACAGCTGCTTCAAGCACCCCATGCAGTTACATTTAACCTTGGTGTGCAATGATGGGTGGTTCAAGAAACTATTAATGTCCAATTCAATGCTGAATAGTGTGAGGAAAATGAGGGCGTCCTCACTTCTTTTCACCTGGTATCCTCTGCTAAGGTGGCCAGGCAAAGGCCATTGATTTTCGATCCTTACCCTGGGGTTGGCTATATCAGGGTGGAGGACTTGGGGAGTGGAAGAGAACGTTCTTAGGTGAGACATGGTATCCACCAATTCCCTTTCACCATGGACCACCCATCCCTCCACCCCCCAAGCCTTCACAGACTATTGTCAGCCTTTTCACTGTGATTCCTCTAAAGTATTCCCCAAATTGCATCAATATGGTACTGGGGCAAAGAAGAGGACAACAGGACCAACACATTCTCATTTTCTTCTGCCCCAACTAAGTACCGGGACGAGGATGAGGAACAAGGAGGAACAAGGAGGAACAAGGCAGGACTACTGCTTTACTGGGGAGTGGTCTGGTTCTTTTTATAATGAAAATGGAGGCGGGAACTTTACAATCTGGAAGCATGAAATAAATGGTGTCAGCTGCAGGAGCACAGTCAGCTGTGTGCAGGCCGACCTCTCTGGTGTGGCAGCATGGCAAGAGGAGCGCTGGAAGCCTGTGAGGCAGAGCAGAGAATATGCAGAGGCAAGCGTTGGCACAAGAAGCTGGAGGCCGGTGGCAAGCCATGAGAAGGAGGCCGGCAGGACCTGGGGAAGCAGTCGTATGCATTCTGATTCACCGTGGAAGCACTGCTGGGTGTGCGTGAGCCACAAAAAGACTGCCGGGAGAAGGCACGAGCGACCATAAGGAGAAACAGGGACCTGTGGTTGCGGAAGGACTCGCGAGCAGCCGTAACACGGTGCTAGCAATTAAGTGAAAGCAAGGCAATTTTGAATACCAAACACAATCAGAGCAAATTAAAGCCGATGAAATGTAGCAAGGCATTTGGAATACCGAACTAATTGAGAGCAAGTTAAAGAAAAGGAAAAGTATTTCACATATCGAACAAATTGAAGGTATGTTGAAAACACTCTGGCATCTTGAACGGAGTGAAAGAAGAGTGCAAACTTTACTGAGATTAAAGTTGTGAGCTGCCTGGAAATAGTGAACTGCATTAATTAAAACAAGTGCTAGCAAAGTCAAGAGAGCACAAAGAGTTCAATGCAGGATACGAGAAATCCATCACTGGCCACAGCCAAGAAAGTGCAAAAAACTGTACGTTGTGAGGAAACAAGCACAAGCATTTGCAAGAGCAAAGGAAACATAAGGAGGTGTTGAAGTGGGAGAATGGAAGACCAGGCTCCCGCCCTTCCCCTCTCGCGCTTGGCCTAGAGGATCACGGCCCAGACACCCACCACGAGAAGAGTTTGCCTATCTACCGGACGACCAAATACCCTGGTACAGGAACATACAGATGTGTCCATCTGCCTGCCCAGCAGCCCGCCCTGTCCATGCCGACACCTGCGGCACGGATCAACTCGACTAAACCTACACGTCGTTAGAGATGCCATGACGACCTAGCCAACGGTCAGCACACCTGTGCAAATATACACACCGGACACTCCCGCACCAATCTACACGAAGAATATACTCAGTGCTATGACGTAGGCGACAGACATACTCACGGACGTGCATCTTTATTATTTTCCACATAGGCTCTCAAAATGCAGAAACGCAAGACGCATCATGAACTTATATAAAAAGGCTTGCTCACGCTTCTTTCAAGAGCCATGTACCATAATGAAGAATGTAACGGGGACACGATACTGAGGATAAAGCAATATGATACCGTAACCTAAAGCACCCTGCATCAAACGGTTCCACCTATGCACCAGGCCCAAGTAGGCCGCAGGCAAAAGGCTTCCATGAACACTCAATGAGCAAGAACTGGGTTGCTGACCCTGCAAAATAAGCCCGGCGAAGGCACCCCGCCAAGGGCACGATGTTGCAATCTCGCACGCTGCAAGCCAACGCCAAGGTCGCACCTGCAAGATAACCCAGGCACAGAGCAGGAAAAACAATATTAATTGTGTTGAATTTTGCCTCAAACACGGTCCCACCTCACGTGACAAAGCCAAACCTGACAAGATGCCAAGCCCAGAAGGAAGGAGACGCCTGAATCCCACGTTTCAAGACACAGGCAGATACAATTAAAAGACTCATTGGACATCTGCAGCAGTGGGAGTAGTCGACCTCCCAACATATGAATAAATCCTCACATTGTTTACACCTACCCATATTAAAACATTGTTGCAAATGACAGGTGCACCGCGAGCTGGGAACAGCGATAGTCCCAGACTGGGAGGCTCGCGAGCGGACCAATTAGAACATGGGGTTCTTATCACTGACGCCATTCACATTGACCAATCCTCAGAGGTCTTCATGTAACAATTTTCATGTATCAAATTGAAGGGACAGCCCAGGTATACCACCTGACTAACCCTCAGCCACTAACACCGTTCTCTATATGTGCGCTATACTAACCCTACCACTCGAGTAACCAATCCAGAATGGAAATAGGTTTTTTATTAAACTTTGTAAGATGACGCAAGTAGCGCGTCACACTAAGGTAAAAAGGGCCTGCGAGCCCCACGATTGTGTGTGTGTCAGGACGGACGCGTACCCTCCTTGACCCATCCCTGCCGTTTTGTCTAATAAACATCAGAGTCACCTTGCTTCTTGCGTGTGTCTCATACTCTATCTCTTTTGGGATATACGGGAGGAGTTGGGGCCTCCCTGCCCGGAGGTCTGCGGACGGCCTGGCCGACCCCGGCAGAATTTCCCCCCCGACAAGTTGGAGGCACTGCTGAGATCTGTTTAAGATCTGCTTTTTATTTTTACTTTTTCCAGGTAATCGCGTTGCGAGGAGGCCCGGCGGCGCGGCCCCCTCTGCCGTTGCCCCCTTCTGAGGACTACAGGACCATCGCGGAGCTGCGAGAAGACCGGACAGCGCAATCCGGATTTTGGCCCTCGGGAGCCGGTTGAGAAGTATCCCGCCCGCGGTTGGCGAGTGTCCAGACGTGGTCCAGACGAGGGGAGGTGGCGAGTCGCTTGGAGGGGTGCACGCAGTCGATCGGCCCCGCATCAAGAGAACTTGGTGAGCATGCCACGCACAACAAGCAATGTGAAATTGTGAGGGAGGGGGAGGAATTAAATACGGGAGGTGGGAGGTGTTGCACAGGTGCGCGGCGAAGGTTTGGCAATTTAGTGTTGGCAATGGAATGAATGGTAGCCGAACGAGTGCGAGAGCAGTCGGCTACGTTACGCGAGAGAGGGAGGTGGAGCACGAAAACTCACGTGCGGCCGCTCGTAGACACTGATTGGCCTAGGTCGCGACTACGTGTAAGGGTGTGTGTGTGTGGTTTCCTACGATTTGGCATTTATTGATCAATGAGTAGATGAGGATCCCTATTGTTCGAGCAAGAAACTCGATAGGTAGATGACGTTTCCCTGTAGGCGGTAGCTAGTTAGTTGCCCAATACGGAAGATAATTGGCTGGTTAAGCCCTCCTGTCGAGGGGCGTATCACACGCTAGGCGACGCAGCGTGCGCAGTCCGATTATATTATTGATTACCTTGTTCCAGGAGTGACAGGAAGACAGCTGTGAGATTAACGGGGGTAGATTGCAAGTGTATTTTGAACTTAAAGAATATATGAAGAACTTACCAGTAGCTCGAAGAGATCGGTGACGTCACCAGTAGGGCTTTCATAGGATATCCCGAGCACAAGGCATCTTCTTTTCTGAGAGTGGTGGGGAAGAGAACTGTGGTAAGGGAGTGGAAACTGAGATAAACGGTAATGAGTTGATCGGGGAAAGGCGAAACGGGGGACGTGGCTGCGCACGGAGAACGCCGGCTACGGCAAGTATAGAAGAAGGAGGAGGGGGAGCAAATGAAAATAGGACGACTGTATAAGAACGTCACAAGGGGTACGCAGCCGCAGGGGGCTATGCGCGCCTCGGGCGCAGGGGGCCGTAAGGGTGCTGTGTAAAGGAAGAAAGAAAGAAGAAAATATACAAATGTAAATACTATATTTTAATACTTTTCCTTAGCGGACTATCGCAAGTCCCCAATCTTACGGGGCCAGGTAACGATATAAGGCTGTATATTGCAAACTGCTAGTGAGATAACCGCTACCAGATAGGGGAAGGGTAACAAGTGGGGCGCTACTATGTCATACAGGACAGAATCGGGAGGGTGGGGGAACACCCTCACTACCCCACTACAACACATATGTACAACACTGTCACCCCATAGGGAGAAACTGATTAAGTATAGCATAGAATGGACCCAGGGGACGGATAACAAAAAGATAACACTGTGGCCGCCTAATGGTAGCTTCGATCCATATGCCCAACATTCACTATTAAACCATCTGCACAATACATACAAAGGGAAGAAGTTGGCAAACCACGTGGAGGTGTTTAACTTATGGAGGATGTTCCAAGGGTCCCGACCAGGACCAAATGGAATGTTCACTGTGGGGGAAATACCGGAAGAAAAAGAGATTAAGGAGGAAGGAGAGGATGGGAAAAAGGGGAGTGAAGACCCAAAGAACACGGGGAACGGACAAGAGGGAGGAGAAAAGAATAATACATCAGATGAAATAAAAAAGGAACAGAGCAACGATATACCCCTAGCAAAGGGAGTGAAAACAGAGGCATGTGGGTTGTACCCTTTAAGGGAGTTAGGAGAGATAGGAAGAGGTCAGCTAAGGGCGGCTGAGGGGTACTCGAACCCGGCATACAGCCCTCCACCATATGTGGCTCATAGGAAGATGCCAGCAGGGGAGGGGAGGACTGGAGAAGAACAAACTGTGGAAGTAGGAAATAATGAGTGGGTAGCTGCACAGATATTATTAAAACTACGAGGCTCCTTAACTGGAGAAGAGAAGGAGGTAGTAAGGAAAACAGACGAGGATAATACCAGGGAGAGTGAAATGAGGTGGGGGAAGAGCTGTTACGACAAAAGGAAGAGATTTTGGAGGAACGACTAGCAGAATTAAGGGATGAGCAGAATGAATTGATCAAACAGCTTGAGAGGGAGGAAAGAGAGAGAGCGAGGAAAAGGAAAGAAGGTAAGAACGAATTGGAAAAAATAAGGGAACGAACTGAGGAGCAAAGGAGAGAAGCTGAAAGGGTAAAAGCAGCAGCAGAAAGGGTATCAAGAGCAGTGCTGCGAGAAAAGAAAAGGGAAGAAGAAGAGAAAGAAAGAGAAATGGGAATGTGGAAGAGGAGATTACCATCAGAAACGACTAAGAAATACGAAGAAGGGAGGGTGATAGAGAGTATATTAGAAAGGGAAAGGGTGAAACGGGAAAGGAAGAAAGAGGATGAAAGAATACTGGAACAGATGAGTAGTGAAGTAATGGAGGAATTAAAAAGGAAAAGGGAGGAAAATGTAGGGAGATGGAGGAGAGAAATGAAGGAGAAAGAGAAGATAGGAGAAGGGAGAGTGAAGTATGGGGGGATGTATATAGAGACACAGAAGTAGCAACAACATCAGCGCAAAGGGGAGTGGTTGATAAAGGAGAAAAAGGTGAACTGGACCTAATAGACTTACAAACAGTAACCATCAAGGGGAAAAAGACCGAGTGGGGGGTGCCGTTTATGACTGACTTTTGTAGTGAAGAAGAAGGAGTGGAGAAGGAAGGAAGAAACAGTGAAAGGGAAAGCTTAGATAAACTATACATCACCCAGACCAACACAGACTCACCATGGATCCGTAGGAGAAAGGATGAGCTGGAGAAAAGTGAGGAGGGAGAGCAAGGAATAGCGGAAAGACAGACACATGAGGCCGCACCGTCCCCATCACGCCCTCTCCCATCGCACCCTACATGCTCAACCACCTCACGCTCGTTATGCACAATAAAACTTGCGCCCTTCACAGACGAACTGACACCCTATGCATGTCGGCTTAGGGACCTGCAGGAAGTGATGGAAGAAGGGGAAAAGATGGAGAAGAAAGAGTTACGAGCAGGGGAAATACGGATGAAATTGACGATGTAGAAGAAAGGGAAGAGGAGGAAGGGTGTGAGGACTCGATCTTATGGAACACAAAGGGTAAAACGAGACATAACTTAATGCCACTTCTGGAGAGAGGAGGGGTTAGACCACAGTATGTCCCTTGGAAGCATACAGACAAAGAAAATATAAAATGCAGGCTCCCATCATTAATTGGAGGTGCGGGTAAGTGGATATATGAAATGGAAAAACACACCGCAGGACAGAAACTGGCAGTAGGAGACGTAAAGGGCCTTCTAATATCGATATTAGGAGATGCAGCGGATGACATTTGGAAGAGAGCGGGATTCCCTGGGGTAACAATAACAAACACATCGCATGATGGGGCACCATTCGCAAACTGCAGACATGCACTATGGCAGGCACTGAGGGTACAGTACCCAGACACATCAGACATAGGAGCAATTACCTCCCGCAAGATGCGTGAGAACGAAGATCCTGTTGATTATATCCAGGAAATCCAAGAGAAGTGGCGCATGGAAACTAGAGAACAATGGGACAAAACACCAGCAATATTTTATCATATACTAGTACAAGGGCTCCCAGAAGGAGTTCAGAAACAACTAAAGAAAGTAGTGGGAATGGAAGCAAAAGCATGGCCAGAAATACAACTGACTATAGTGCATCATTGCAGGACATGGCAAGGAAAAATGAAACAAAAGGAAGAGGACAGGAAAACGGAAGAGGCTAAACTAGTACAGAAAAAGCTTACTAAATACACAATGGAAGGGGCACTAATAACTACGCCTACAACAATGACCCAAAGCCCCACACAAGTAGTGGCTGCACAAGATTCCTCCCAAATACCACCTTCACAGACTATAACACAACAGGTGCCGCCACTCCAACCATACACGACCAACATGGGAGGAGGATACCCAATGCCAGGAGCTGGGTATTATAATTATAACAGGGGGAGAGGAGGAATTATGAGAGGGAGAGGATACGGATATAACACCCAACAGCAGGTGGGAGGACTTAGAAATTCCTACCCCACAGGGCAACCAGTATACCAGGACAACACAGGGAGCTTTCCATGGCAGAGTAGGGAACCACCGGTGTGTTGGAGTTGTGGATTATTAGGGCACATGTCACGCACGTTTAGAGTTAGACCAGGAACACCATCATGGAGTGAACAGGGACAACCAAGGCCCTCACAGGAACAGCAGGGCATACAGCAGCAGCAGACGTTGCAACAGGGACATGAACAGCAACATCTAATAACACAACAACAGCCACAGACATATTCACTGCCACAACAACAGGTAGCGACAACACAACAACCCCAAGCACAACAAACACAACTGGGTAGGGTGACGGTCTTGGGACACAACCCTTACACAGGAAATGGCCAATCGTTGTACCCTCAATAGGACAGCCCACAGACTGCCTTGGTGTGTCCTATCCTGTCAGTAACACCTAATAGTGCGGAGGAACCACGCATAGAGGTAACGATAGGTGACAAAAAATTATCATTCCTTGTTGACACCGGGGCGACCCGGTCTTGCATAAGGGAAGGTAAATTTAAGATGTCAGGCGAAGCCATGAACACCCAAGGATTCTCTGGGGCTAGAGGGTTGGTTCCTTTTACTGATAACATTCCCTTATCTATTGGAGATTATGACCTGTCAGTTCCACTTCTATATTATAGTGCCGCACCAGTAAATATACTGGGGAGAGACATAATGAACAGGTTGAATATGACGATCTCCTTTACTGAGGACGGTATAATTTGCTCTACTCCAGGGATTAACATGCTCACAGCACGACAGATTATGCAAGCATATTGCGGACAGACAGCGATTAGGGCGGAGCCAGTAGATGGCGAACTATTCCAGTACAGGACAGATATGGCATTTGCATGGATGCCAGGGATAGAAGGAAAAATCTGGAGGAGGCCAGCAGCCTATCTGTTCAGACCAGAAACACCTGTTAATGAATCAGAAGGAAAGGTGGTTCCAGTGGACATTGAGAGCATTATAGCAACAGCTGATTACATTGCTGTACATGCCCAAGACAGAGAAGGAAGAGCATGGAGGGCAGTGATAGCACGAGCAGAAGGATGTAGGCTCACCCAGGTGTCAGATGAGGAGCTGTTCTCAGAAGAAAAGGAGGAAGGTGAAATGGTGTTTATGATGAGTGTGGAAATATGGCTAAGAGTGGCGTACAAACAAGTAGCACAGAAAATTGCAATGGCACTTGAGGCACCCGCATGCACCCCAGTCCCCTTCTTTAAGGAGGATATGTCAAAGGTACCCACATCATTGTGGACTACTAGCCCCTATGACGTGGGGTGCATAAAAAGCATAGGGGGTGTAAGGATAAAATTGAAAAAAGGTGCAATACTCCCCAGAGTGAAACAGTACCCACTATCAAAAGAGGCAGATGAGGGCATATATGAAACCATAACGGCCCTTATAAATAATGGCATATTGGTCCCCTCAGAATCACCATGTAACACGGCTGTATACCCAGTGCGCAAGGCTAAAGGGGGGTCTTGGTGCTTCATACAGGATCTCAGGCCCTTGAACAACATAGTAGAAGCAGAATATCCCATAGCAGCAAACCCGGCCACAATATTGTGTGGCATTCCAGCAGAAGCATCACGATTTACAGTGATCAACCTTAAAAATGCTTTTTTCTCAATACCATTGCACCCAGAATCACAAGATCTGACAAGCTTCACTTACAGAAACACAAAGTGGAAGCACACCAGATTGCCACAAGGGTATTGCGAATCACCCTCAATTTTCAACAGAGTAATACAGATGGAATTGAGTAACATTGAAGTGGAAAGCACAGTGTTGCAGTATGTGGATGACATAATAATTTGCAGTACAAACGAAAGAACATGCAGAGAGGACTCCTTAAAGATGTTGACAATATTGGCTGAGAAAGGTTACAAGGTAGACATGGAAAAGCTACAGTACTGTCAAGAACAGGTACTTTACATTGGTCAACTTATATCCCAACATGGAAGAAAGATTGCACCACAAAGAGCACAGGCCATTTCAAACACTCCAATGCCACAAACAGTGAGGGAACTGCAGCAGTTCCTGGGGCTGTGTAACTACTGTAGAGCATGGGTATTTGATTACAGTTCATACATAGGACCCCTGCTTGAGGCGTTAAGGGAAGCTAATAAAGGGGAGAAAAAGCTGGGGTGGACGATGGAAATGAAAGAGGCTTTTGATGAATTGAAAGATGCGATATCAACTGCTCCGGTACTGGCATCCCCAGACTATGAGCGACAATTTTTTATATTTTCACATTGCGACTCAGCACAAATGAAAGCAGTATTGGCTCAAAAAACAAGTATGGGCTACAAACCAGTAGCATTTTACAGTGGCCACTTAGATCCTGTGATGTTGGGTCATTTCCCTTGCGAACAAGGTCTCGCCGCAGCTGCTTTTGCGGTAGAAAAAGCATCAGCAATAACCATGGGGTGCCCAACTGCACTGTTTGTGGAACATGCACTATTTGCAATATTGAATAAACCTAAGTCCACCCTAACCACACAGAGGGCATCAGGTTATGAGATCATCCTATCCAGAGCTGAACTATCAATTGTTAGATGTAGCACGGTCAACCCTGCAAGGTTCCTGGCAGAAGTACTTGAGGAAGGAGATTATGCCCAAGATTGTACGCAAATAACTGAAATGTACTCATGTACTAGAAAGGTTGAAGAAAACGCACTAGAGGGAGGTGAGCTCCTGTTCATTGATGGGTCATCAACTATCGACCAAAGGGATGGTATAAGGAGGACTGGGGCAGCAGTGGTAAAAATGATGGAGGTACCGGTGTGTGTGGCCATGAAATGTGTACAATTACCACAGCATTACTCCGCTCAAGCAGCGGAATTAGTTGCACTGATCTTGGCGTTGAAGGAAAGCTTTGACAAACGAGTGACCATATACTCCGACAGCGCGTATGTTACATCCACTGTCCACTCAGGGCTGTCAAAATGGAGAAGAAGAGGGTTTAGGAGAGCTGATGGCACTCCAGTGCAACATGCCCTCCTATTGGCTGAACTAATTGAAGCAATAAATGACCCCCAGGAATTAGCTCTAGTCAAATGCACCGCACACACCAATGGTGAAGACCACATCTCAAAAGGGAATGCAGCAGCAGACGCACATGCGAAGTATGCTGCATACTTTGGTGAGATATGGAACCCCCCAGAGTCACAGAGAGCGAGAGACAGGGGAATGGCTAAGGAGATGTTGATAAGAGAAGGGTACACCCATCTCCCAGCCACACAGATTATGGAGCTGCAAGCGGCTGCACCAATGGCCGAAAAAGAAATATGGGTAAAAAGAGGATGCACAATGTCACCAACCGATGCACTATGGCGCCAGGGTGACACTGGAAAGGTTGTAATACCATTGGCACTTTTGAACACCGCCCTGAGCCAACTACATTACCCAGCCCACACAGGCAAGGAAATAATTGCAGCACGAATTAGGGAAGACTGGTTCTGCCCCGAGTTAAATTCTCATGTGTCAAATTTTATCAGCAATTGTCTCACATGTCAACAGTTTACGGCCGGCCACACCCTGAAGGTGATAAGAGGTACTATACCCCGGCCAGAGGGACCGTTCCGACATCTCCATATTGACTATGTTGATATGATCAACGTATGTCAAGGAAATAGGTATATGATTGTAGTAGTATGCCCATTCTCGAGGTGGATTGAAGCAGGGCCCTGTTCACACCCAGATGCATTTAGAGCAGCTAAATTCCTAGTGAGGGAGGTCTTCCCCAGGTGGGGAGTGTGCGAGGTACTGAGGTCAGACAATGGGCCACATTTCGCAAACGAAATGTTCCAGCACATTACATCGTTGCTGAACATCAAGCATAAATTTGCATGTGCATACCACCCACAGGCCAACGGTATATGCGAACGCCTGAATGGCCTATTAAAGGAGGCAATTGCAAAGATACAGCAAACAACAAAGAAGAATTGGTTATATTGCCTTCCATTAGCCCTATTTGAGCTAAGGAATAGACCAGGGTCCGACCACCACTTCACCCCTCACGAGGTGGTTACCGGACGTCAAATGCGCCTTCCCCTAACGCCAACATCAAGAGCATTTACCGACCACGAGAGTACTGCGAGTGTTCTTGGTGATGAAATGTACCAATATGTGTCTTCTTTGATTACTAGTGTAGTGTTTGTGTCTCAACAGCTCGAGCGCACGCGGGGCGGGTCTAACAGCAATCAACAAGAAGACGTGGATAAAGAATTGGAAAAGGAAAGAGTGTCTAAAGTTGCTAAAGGTGACCACGTACTACTTCGCAATTTCAACAGGAAGTGGAACAGTCCACGATTCACTGGCCCCCATCTGGTAGAGGAGGTATCAACGAGAGCAGTAAAGCTACAGGACAAGCGTGCCTGGAACCACCTACACGACGTAAAGATCTACAAACTCCAGACCCGCCCCAGCGCCACCGACAGGGCCACTGGAAGAACGACGACAGCGTCACCAACGGAGGAAGAGACTTCAACCACAACTAACGGCCTAAGTGTCCCTATACCCTGCCACCCCCCAGATTCCCCAGAGACAACTATTAGAAAACAGAGGGGTGATCCCCATACCGCCCACCCCATGGTTACACGATCAAAGGGTAAAGAGACTTCCGCCAGCTGAACCCCAAACCCCCTGCCCACTGTAGTAACAATTGAACTGAAGGACACTATTTTTGCACATATACACATGTAAACACCTGAATGTTCTCTTTCTTTTCTCTCGCACATGCAGGTAAAGCGTATTATTGTACTGTTAAGAAAGTAGATAACTAACTAATTCACTGCCCAGGAGTAGATGGTACCCTCAGACGATAATTACCTGGAAGAATTGTCACACCAATTTGTATATGAAATAAAACGGCCAACGTACCTGAAAGGAAGGAGGGTACATGTCTACTACACAGCATTCCTCTTGGCCATAGCACATTCAATGCCCCACCTCCAACCATACTTGCCTGCCCTAAGAGATAGATCGCTTAGATTGGCGTGGGAACAGCTCTTCGCCTGGGCACTGAATGACTACTTGATAGGGAGAGCTTAATAACAATAACTAACCTTAATAACGAGCATATTGAGAATTTTCAGGCGGGCAACTGTAACGTTGCAAGAATAAGCTGCCCGACAGCAGCAAGGTAAGAGCAAAATGCCGGTGAAATTAGCATTTGTAATAAAATTGATAGGGATTTTAATGATCACCGGGTTCTTGGCTGCCTCTGTATGGCAGTACAGCTATGCTATTGATATTATTGCTGTACCCAAACCTAATATACCCCCACCCCCAGCTGCAACAGGCGTTACGTCAGGTGGTACTAGTAAAACCCCGCACCAGGAAAATAGAGTTAAACGCAGCACATACTCAGATAACAAAGGCATTGACAACTATGTACAAGATTCAGCACACATCTCTAACAACATGTGGTACCAACACATGACCAAAATAGGCAAGCAGACAACAGAAGACAGCTGCTATGTTTGCTCATTGATCCCATACGCCATGAGCGCTTCTCGAACATTTGTTGCCACGGAGATAGATGGAAAAATAGCATGATGTATAATATACCTGGCACTGTTCCAGACGAAAGGAAGATTTCAAGGGACAATGGTGCAACTGGTGTGGAAAACACAAGATACATATCCATATGAAAATAACTTCATCAAGACTTATTTGAGTTACCACAAGGGCAGTTTACATGCTGAAGGATTCAGATACATAACAAGTGGTCCTGAAAAGGAGAAACAAAGAAAGTAACACTGCAGTACCTACTGTGTGATTGGTACGCCACTGAAGTCCCTGGTAAAAACGGATGTTGGGAAAGACCACTGATTACAATAACAGGGAAGGTGTACATGAACAACAAATGGGACATAGGAGTGGTTGGCAGCAACATGGTAACAAGAGAAAATATTTCAACTATTGATGGACATAACCATAGATGTTGAATGACTTGGATCAAGTACGTACCCATGCTCACGTGGATGGAGAAGGATGAAGACCCAATAACAATACTGCCTTTAACTGCGCCTATGGTATGCTACCAACATAAAGGAGAGGTGGATGTAGGATACAATACCAACTGTGAAAGCGTGATGGAATTACCTGAGGGGGGAGCAGGAACAGCAGTAGTAATGGACCATTACTGGGCCTGTGGAGACAAGGCGTATCACACACTGCCCCCTTTGTGGAATGGTGTATGCACTATAGTACACGTTAATGTACCATCACTAGTGGTACCCCAGAAGCATGTGAATATGGCGAATTTCCCCAAGATGGATGAAGGAAACAAAAGGAAGAAGAGATCTGCACAGCCTCGGAAAGGATCAGAGAACAGACGCAACGGCAACGACACTGTCCTCAACAGAAGGAAAAGACAAGGAGAACCTCTGACAGGAAATTACCTGTGGGGAAGGTCGGAAACAGCACTGACCTCAATACCGCCGGAACACAGACTATTCAGCAGAGCAGCTATGTTCTTCTCCTCAATAATACATCCTGGACTGCAGGCTTACGCAAACGCAAAATGGCTCCAGATAACTAGGTGGGAACTAATGATGACAATCAACTCTACAGTAAATGGATTCAATGCAATAAAAGAGGAATTGCGAGCAGTAAGAATGGTTGCACTACAGAACACATATGTACTGGACCTCCTCACAGCAATGGAAGGAGGAGTTTGCGCAAAGATAGGACAATCATGCTGCACATTCATTCCTGCTAACGATGCTGACAATGGTACACTCACGGAAGCTGTATCACAATTGGCCCAGATGCACTCAAAAATGATGGATGAAAGTAAAGGTGTGAAAAAGGATGAGAGCTGGTTTTCAATATTATGGTCATGGATGCCATCGTGGCTGTCAGATGGACTGAAGATTATAGTTGGATGCACTATTCTGGCTGGAGCTACACTGATCATAATAAGATTTTGGAAAGCCCGAAAGGCACGCACCACAGACGAGATGATCGAAATGGTTGGTATACACCTCTTGATGCCAACAGATGATGGCCAACACACAGGCACAATAATAAAAGAGAGAGAGAAGTTGCGCAATCAGATCATCACCAATCACCTGGACCCACCATCTGTGAAGCTCGAGAACCCAAGAAACCCCAGGAGCTACATAGGGAAATGGGTATACTGTACTCCTGGAGGAAGCTGTGAATATATGTATTGGTCATTTGAAGACCATGTCAACCACTATGGACATTTAGGAGGAATAACTAAGATATGGAGAGTAAGAGGAGATAACGAAAAGGATATGTTTGTGGTCGACAAGTCGACCAGAGGGGGGACTGAAGTGGGAGAATGGAAGACCAGGCTCTCGCCCTTCCCCTCTCGCGCTTGGCCTAGAGGATCACGGCCCAGACACCCGCCACGAGAAGAGTTTGCCTATCTACCGGACGACCAAATACCCTGGTACAAGAACATACGGATGTGTCCATCTGTCTGCCCAGCAGCCCGCCCTGTCCATGCCGACACCTGCGGCACGGATCAACTCGACTAAACCTACACGTCGTTAGAGATGCCATGACGACCTAGCCAACGGTCAGCACACCTGTGCAAATATACACACCGGACACTCCCGCACCAATCTACACGAAGAATATACTCAGTGCTATGACGTAGGCGACAGACATACTCACGGACGTGCATCTTTATTATTTTCCACATAGGCTCTCAAAATGCAGAAACGCAAGACGCATCATGAACTTATATAAAAAGGCTTGCTCACGCTTCTTTCAAGAGCCATGTACCATAATGAAGAATGTAACGGGGACACGATACTGAGGATAAAGCAATATGATACCGTAACCTAAAGCACCCTGCATCAAACGGTTCCACCTATGCACCAGGCCCAAGTAGGCCACAGGCAAAAGGCTTCCATGAACACTGAATGAGCAAGAACTGGGTTGCTGACCCTGCAAAATAAGCCCGGCGAAGGCACCCCGCCAAGGGCACGATGTTGCAATCTCGCACGCTGCAAGCCAACGCCAAGGTCGCACCTGCAAGATAACCCAGGCACACAGCAGGAAAAACAATATTAATTGTGTTGAATTTTGCCTCAAACACGGTCCCACCTCACGTGACAAAGCCAAACCTGACAAGATGCCAAGCCCAGAAGGAAGGAGACGCCTGAATCCCACGTTTCAAGACACAGGCAGATACAATTAAAAGACTCATTGGACATCTGCAGCAGTGGGAGTAGTCGACCTCCCAACATATGAATAAATCCTCACATTGTTGACACCTACCCATATTAAAACATTGTTGCAAATGACAGGTGCACCGCGAGCTGGGAACAGCGATAGTCCTAGACTGGGAGGCTCGCGAGCGGACCAATTAGAACATGGGGTTCTTATCACTGACGCCATTCACATTGACCAATCCTCAGAGGTCTTCATGTAACAATTTTCATGTATCAAATTGAAGGGACAGCCCAGGTATACCACCTGACTAACCCTCAGCCACTAACACAGTTCTCTATATGTGCGCTATAGTAACCCTACCACTCGAGTAACCAATCCAGAGTGGAAATAGGTTTTTTATTAAACTTTGTAAGATGACGCAAGTAGCGCGTCACACTAAGGTAAAAAGGGCCTGCGAGCCCCACGATTGTGTGTGTGTCAGGACGGACGCGTACGCTCCTTGACCCATCCCTGCCGTTTTGTCTAATAAACAGCAGAGTCACCTTGCTTCTTGCGTGTGTCTCATACTCTATCTCTTTTGGGATATACGGGAGGAGTTGGGGCCTCCCTGCCCGGAGGTCTGCGGACGGCCCGGCCGACCCCGGCAGAATTTCCCCCCGACAGTGTAATAAGCACAATGTGTTTAAACAAGCCACAATCCACTATCAGAAGAGGGTGACACATGTGACTGAGGTAAACTTCACTGCTGACGAGAAGCAGTGGACTGGAGTCCAAGGAGAAGCAGTCAAGGAAGGGTACCGGTTCTGTGAGGAGCGTGTGGTCCGACAACTGCGCATACACCAGGTAGCCCTGAAAGGAAAAGCCAATGAAAACTATCAAGAAACTTGTGTTGTGCAAAAACCTTGCTCTGATATTTAAGTTAAGTATTGTTTTGAAAGCTGGAAGATTTTAACTTTTGGAAGGGAAATCCTGTATTTGATAAACAACTTTGAACTTCGGGAAGGCGAGCTGAACACAAGCCAAGGAGCTAGAAGAAGCTGTGAGCTCTACTTTGAACACTATTTCTTTTTGATGCGGACATCGCTACACATTGTATGCAGTTAGCTGTGAGGGCAAGTATAGGTTTTGGGACACAGACAGAAACTTTTACTTTGGACTTCCTGACATAGATGAACCTTAGTTTTCTTCTGGTGTTCCACGTCTCTCAATTGAAACCAGATGTCCGGAGTACATTTCATCCTAAGGTTTCGATTCGTCCTCCTCCGGTACAAGGATCTTCAGGATCGGAATACAAAGTATCCGGTATTTGTGATTCTCGACTCCACCATGGGAGAGTTCAATATCTTGTGGACTGGAAGGGGTACTCCCCTTCAGATCGAACTTGGGAATCTCACAATGCAGTTCAGGCCCCACGACTAGTTCAAAAATGTCATCTAAAGCATCCGAACAAACTAGGGGGCGAGATTCTTAGGAGGGGGCATACTGTGATAAATGCTAACTATAAGAAAGCGCAAAAGAAAGATACCACTGCACCGGGTCCTCTTCCTCCTTACAACATGGAGGAGTTTCAGTTTGCCGACAGCGGACTAGTGTTTTCAACAGCTGCCGACGTGCTGGGAGTCCCTATCTCCTGACGCGCGCAACACTTATCTGGATACACGGACGGCAATCCAGTGCGTTGCTACTCTCCAGCGAGACCAGCCACGCTCCGTGAGTTCCTCTCTTTATCTCCTTATCTCCTAAAAACTCTTTAGAACCATTTGGTTACTAGGTCAAGGGACTCCCCGTTTGTGGTCATCATCTATCTGTGTCATCTATTCATTTCTTAGCGCGGGCCTGGGAAAACGAAGGATCGTCCACGGCGACTTTCACTTTCACGGCATCACGGAGATGCTGCTCCTGACAATCAGCAACACAGCAATCGGGTAGGTCCCATCGATAGTCTAGTATTCCAGCTCTCTCTTTAATTAAGGCAGTGGGAGAATAGGGGTAGAATTTCCGTTTGATCATTATTCCTTCTATACCTCGAGATGTCAGATCGCTAATTCAATCTCTGGGGATTGCGCCTGCTTTGCCTCCGATTACTGCAAACTTCTGGAACAGACCTCTTCACCTCTTCCTTTTCTAAGGGTAACGTTGGTCCCAAATTAGTCTCTAAGATTTTCGCTTCAGGGATCTTGTACCATCAGTTTTTGAAAGCACTCTGTTCCTTGTTCTCTGTGCAGTCCCGTGAAAGAATTCCTCTAGCATCTTTCCTCAAAGACCACATCCTCGGTTGTTTGGAGACTTCTGATTTGTACCTCAGGGTAAGCCACGACTTCCAGTTTGAGCTCCCACTTTGTTCCTTCCTAGTTAGGGTAGCTCCCTCTTTAGTGAATCCTATTTCACCTCTGATATTGTTCTTTAATCCTAGTTAGCACTTACAAACCTGGTGAAGAACCTTGCCCTCCTTGAGAGAAGACCCATTCAGAACAGACGAGGAAAGCTGTTGACTGGAAACCTTGAACTCTAGCAGCTCTTCCCTACACAGGGTTTTTTCCCCTTTTTGGGGTTTTTCCCTGGAGGTTCCACCGTGGGCTGAATCATTCAGTTCTGGTCGCAGAGGGGCTTCTAGGTATTTCCCCATTTTCTTCCTGCTCAGAGGACAGCTGCGCAAGAGAAGAATTCAGGTGGGTGAATCCAACTCATTGTTTGAACCTGGTCAAAACGAATGTAGTACTAATTATTACAATCCCACCTTAGCATCGGGCAGGTTAGGCATTCATCCACCCTGCTGTTTGAGTTAAATAGAAACTGGTTGAGAAACCTTGAACCTGTTGTCTGTGTCTGGCTCATGATGCCTTCAAACTTCCAATACTCCCTTTCCCTCCCTTTTGCAGACTGTACATTGTGCACGTTTAGTGCTATATCTGTTGTTTTTGTCCCCCAGTGTGTTGCAATAAATTGGTTTGAACAGTCCGAGTCGTCGCCTCATGATATCAACCCTAATTTACTACTTGGACATTGTTTCTACTGGGTAGAGTTGTTTAAATAAGAATTTCTGCCCACAGAACATCGCAGCAAGTGATCTTGGAAAAGATCCTTGGTGAGTATTGCTTTCAATCTGTGTGTTTATTTGGCAATGGAGATCCCTTTCACTGCCCAAAAAGTAAGAGCAGCTATTTGGCCCAGTAGAAGGCATTTGTAAGTGATCAACTGGCATGTCCAACCCTCTCCCCCTTAAACACCATTTGGCTATGTTTTATATATACTGTAATGACAGGAATGCCTCTTGTTCCAGCCAGGGCTACTAATGTTGACAGCACAGCAAGCAGCAGATCTGCCACATGATCTTACCCCTCTATGCCCATAATAGGGATTCCAGCCACCCATGTTTTGTTGCTGTTTGACCTTTTTTTGCATTAGATTAGGACTCAAAGAATGCATTACTGGAGTCGCTGCAGAGGGACCTGCTTCTTCAGAGTTTGATGGGATTAGTGTATTTGATAGTTTCCTGTTTTACGCTTCTTTACTTCGCTAGAGGTAGTTGGAATTACCTATGCAGGTGTGGGAAGACTTCACCCAGAAACACAGGTTTTGTGCTTTGTTTTCTCTATATATTTTCTTGCCGGCATTGTTTTTTCTAAATTCTTTACCAAATCCAAGGGAATTACAGATACTCAAGATTTGCTGGCACTTTTGCTGCATGCTGCTTTGCCTCTTTTGTTCGTTAGGTGCATGTTGCATTAGTTTAAGTGTAATTGGACACCCTGACCACGCGCTGCAATTTTCTTCTATGCCAAGTTTCTGCATCCTGTGGCACAGGACTGGGAGCATGCAGGCCGGAGCACACCAACTCCAAGCAGCAGCAGCATATATTGCCTTGACTGCAAACTTGAGATGACTAACTGCAAGCTAGGTAAGTACAAATGCTTACATTCACAGTAATTTGGTAATATGGGCCTATACACACTGATACTAAAGATACATATGGTGATCAATTCTTGTATGAAATGTATTTCATATTACAGTGATATCGTAACCATATTTTTCTTCTTAGTGTACTGAGGAACAATGCTATATGATGCCATTTCCAGTTTTGTCAAGGGGTGAAAAGTTGTGTGCCATCACTTCCTGTGATGTCACTTGGGGGCAGGGTCAAATGACATCACATACTGTGATGTCAAAGGCCAAGGGTCGTGGGATGTCACTTCCGCTAGCCCTGACATTTTGGTGAAATGACATCCCTATGGCTAACGGATGGACCTATGGGGTCCTAAAGCCTAGTAGCCAAAATAATGAGTCAGTCCAAGAATATCATTTATACAATGTGTTATAAAGCATGATTTTTGCACAGTGAAAGTTGAAATAGACTGTGGGATTGCCCCACCGCACATTGTGTTAAACGCCAAGGGATACAAGAAAGAGTTAGTTTAATCGACGATCGGGCTTCATTTAAAAAACATAGCCACTCTTAAGGTGTCACTTCGCCATTTGATCTAGCTCAGAAGTCTGTGGCTCGCTAGCATAGTCAATGGTGAGGGCTAATGAAGTCCTTGTGCAAAGACCCCGGACTAGCTGTCTAACCTATGTAAGAGTCTAGTCCCCTGAAACCTCTGGGGGCACCTGTTGCCGTGCATACACACAGAATGGTTCCAGCAGCTCCATAGAGTTTTCCCAACTGGTTCCTTAAGCGTGAAGGGTGTAATAGGGGAGTGGAGTGACAGATGTAAAAGAGCTCCCGCTAAAGACGGTCATAGCCCTACAAACCGGCAGAAAAGGACATCTAATTTCCCACCCTAAATGGCTGGTGAAGATGTCATCATTTTGTTCAATGAATGATTGGAAAGGGCTGAGTACGTTGATGAATGATCATTTGATGTATTCAATCAAGAACAATGTGATTTTGTCCAGTGGCGTGCACATTCTTCTGTTTTCCCAACAAGCCAAAGATATCACAATGTAATGGAAGAAGGGAGAGCAAGCGGAATGCCTGGGAATAAATTGCCTACATTAGAAAGCGCGCCGCAGCTATGAAATGTGATACAGTAGAGGAGGCCAGAGCTCATCCAGAACATTACTGGAGCAGTTCCGTAATGGCATTTTCCATCGGAGTGTATGGAAAAACAAGGAGGAAATGAACTTTTAAGGTCTTCACTGAAAGGCTTTCAAACGTTCGTTCGATCAATGGAAATGAAACTCAAATCCGGCAAACACAAGATATTAAATAGGTCTAAACAAAATACCCACCACATTTATTAAAGCGGCTCTGAACGTACATGAGTTGACAGTAAACATACAACACCACTCGAGTCTTGGACGACTTATTCTGCATTGGTATCCTTCTTCCAATTTTCAATTTCAGGATGTGTCTACACCTCCTGTCCTTGTTGTTTTTCTTTCATTCTAAATGTTTCATATCTACTTACCGGATGTTGCAATCCTCTTTCATGCCCACCTTTTGTCCTTCTCCTTTCTGCTACGTTGCTGGATACCAGTGAAACTTTGAATCTTCAAGCATTTAGATGGCAGTGACGTATCTGCCATCCGGCTCGTAGTCAGTCCCTCTACAGCCAGTCCTTGTTTTCCAGTGATCAGTTTGTCTGGTGGGCCAACGAGGCCCATACTTTTAAAGGGAAAAGCGAACCACCATATGCCAGGATCCAAAGGGCTGTTGGCTAGAAAGGGCATCACTGTCTGATGGAGTCCCTCATGACATGGCACTTTTTGCCAGCTATTTCCAGGGTTAAGTCCTTCGTGCGTGTGTGTGTATGCATGCATGCACAAACAGCACAGATAGGTTTTGGTGCCAGGTGGAGGCGGATAATAAGGGGGGTGGAACAACCCCCCAATCCTCGCCCTGCCCCCATGCCAGTGTGTACAAACATTATTTTGTGAAATTGGTGTAAATTATGAAAGTTATGATGTTTAATTATTTGTGCATAACTGTGGATTGCACTTTACTTTCGGTCATACCATGCTTTAGTTACACTTGAATACATAACAGTGAAATGTTCCTTTACGCAAATTGATCACTAGTCATACGAATCACATTTAAATTGTACAAAGCCAGTTTTCGCACAGATTAAACAAGATGGCAACACCCGGTTATGCACGCCATATGACTTGTCAGGATCTGCCGAAACGTAATCAGTTGATAGGTTTGCAGGGACTGTTTCTACCATGGAGCTAACAGTTAAATCACACTAAGCTGAATGTAACATACAATAGCAATTTACTGTGCTAAGTTTAAGTGTTATTCGCCATTTAATGTTTTAATTTTCTCTTAGGACTGGTTGACTGACAAGTGCTTAGATTGTACTTTATCCATTATCATACAGTTAGCACACAATGGCCTTGGTACATACGCCACAAGCCATGTGGAATTGAAAGCTGGCGCCTGCCGAAATGATACCGTAGATGTGTTTGCAGGCTCCTTCTACAGAGTCTGGTTCTCCGAGTCATTAACACAGAACTTGTGATTTAAAATGTAATCTTCACACATAATGATGAAGTTTAAGTGGATATCCAAATTGATTTCAGTAATTTCACGTTTTTATGACATTTATCCTCACTGGCTATAACATACATAGTGAAAATGTATGTGGCACTCTAGCTGTGTGTCCTAATATCATGCAGTAAGGTCTCCAAATATAGTACAAGATGCACACCTTAGTAACATATATAGATTAATACACAAAGTGAGAGGATTAGTGCTAACTCACTAATGTTAATTATACTACTTTGCAGGGATCAAGTCAGACCTTACATGGGCATTTTATACTGTGTAGGAGCTATTGGTTTCTCATTAACATGCTGTTTAGCATGTACGTGTCTGAGAATTACATATTTTTCTTGTTGGCCTGAAAAAAAGAATCGCTCATTGACTGAATTAGTGGAGGTAGAATGCAAACATTACTGGATGTTAGTTTTATATTTTTTTCAGTGATATATCAGTTCGATTGGTGACTTGCTCTACTCTTTTTTTTCTAAACGTCAAATTTACCAAAGTCTTAGTGTGATGGACACCACATTTACCTCTTTAATTTAGTAATGAGAAGGATTTATGGACAAAGAAAAAGTACAAATCAGTTTGAAAAGTGTCTGCTAGTTATGCATTTGTAATGTTGTGCAAGGTTTACTATAAAATAACCATTTCCCATCAATAAAATAATAAGGTAGTAGTTTCTTACCTTTAACTCCATTTCTCCAGAGTTGGTATCTTTCATGGATTCACATGCTGTGAATATTCCCCGTCGTCAGGCTGGGAAACCTCGGTCATTTTAACTTAGTGTTTTCCTGTGGAAAACTTTGACACTTCATTGTCCTATCAACGTCCTTTGTGGGTGCTTTAGCCACCACCAATAGGACATAGGGTATAAATAGCCCCACCCCGCGGCTCCCCTTCAGATTTTAACCCCCAAAGTGGAGGCAACCTGAAGCAGGTTTGCATGCAAGGGCTGCCGGCGGGCGCATGTGAATCCATGAAAGATACCAACGCTGGAGAAATGGAGTTACAGGTAAGAAACTACTCCCTTCTCCAGCAATGGATCTTTCACGGATTCAGATGCTGTGAATACATTACATAGCAGTATCCATCATGCAAGGTGCAGGGCAAACGCAAACCAATATAGAAACAGAATCACATACATGAGACAAGGAACCCTTTCAGTGATCAAGTTCAAACAAATACCCCGAAGCTGCAGGGCTTACCTTATTGAAACAGGCGTTGCAGGACCACCCGTCCCACTTGCACATCCTAACCATGCTGCTTCTCCAGACAGTAATGTTGAGTAAAGGCATGCTGCACCACCCAGGAGGCCGCCTGGCAAATGTCCACCAACAAAATCCCCAACCATAATGCTGCCGACAAAGCCGTAGTCCTCGTCGAGTGTGCCCTCGGATTCCTCTCCAAAGGCTTCCCAGCTTTAGTGTGGCAGAATGAGATAGCAGACAACACCCAACGAGAAAGTCCTTGCTTGGAGATTGCCCGTCCCTTGACGGACAGTCCATAAGCCACAAACAGCGGTTTAGAAAGTCTGAACTCCTGCGTACGATTCAAACAAAATTTCAACACCCTCTTCACATCCAGCGAATGCAAAGACCGCTCTGCAGGCGTGGAGAATGAAGCAAAGAAAGAGGGGAACACAATAGAAGGGAATTTGTGAAATGTTGTTGGCACTTTTGGGATAAAGTGCGGATTAGTAGCCAACACCACCATGTCCTTGAAGAGCCTCAAGTATGGAGGGTCCACAACCAAAGCTTGCAACTCAGACATCCTTCTGGCCAAAGTAATGGCCACCAGAAAAGCCACCTTCCAAGACAAACACTGCCAAGGTGTCAACGACATTGATTCAAACGGAGGTCTCATCAGACCTGCCAGAACCACATTAAGGCTCCACACCGGAGGAAACTTCTTAACTGGTGGAAAGATCCGAAACAACCCCTTCAAGAAATGCTTGATGGGACGATCACTAAACAGAGGTGCTGCATGCCACTTCCGAGTGAATCTAGAAATTGCTGCCAAGTGTACCTTTATGGAGGAGAATGCCAGACCCTTTTCTGCCAAATGCAATAAGTATGGCAAAACTTGCTCCGGCGAAAAGTTGAAAGGGTCCACCCCAGGTTGGCTCTTACACCACACACAAAACCTTTTCCATTTACATGCATAGGAGGCATTCGTGGACGGAGATCTTGCTGCCTCCAAAATGCGACCGACAGTCACCAGAAAGCTTTAGCAGGCCAAACTCAGAAGTCAGGAGCCAAGCCGTCAGGCTGAGACTTCCCGGATCGTGGTGCCAGACAGCACCCTTGTCCTGAGACAGAAGGTCCAGCGTCACTGCCAACTGAATCGGCTCTGCCACGGACAGATGGAGATCCAAGAACCACAGCTGCCTGGCGCAGAACGGGGTCACCAGAATCACATGACATGGGTATCTCCGAATCCACTGGAGGGTCCGTCGGATGAGCGGAAACGGAGGCAATGCATAAGCGAACCAGTCTGTCTACGGGAACGAGTACGCATCCCCTAGAGACTCGGGATGAGTCCACCTGCTGGCAAACTCCTTGCTCTGCTTGTTCTCCCTCGTTGCGTAGAGATCCAACGAAGGACGGCCCCATTTCCGGAAGAGCATGGACACTTGCTGCTCCTTCAGCTGCCACTCGTGGGGCTGGTTTAGCTCCCTGCTGAGCGCGTCCGCTTGCACATTCACTCCCAGCAGATGAAAAGCCACAATGCCGATGTCGTGCAACAGAGCCCAATGCCAGAGTTCTTGTGCTTCTTTCGACAGCACCCTGGAATGTGTGCCCCCCTGTTTCCTGAGATAAAACATTGTGGTGGTATTGTCCGTCAACACCCTCACCACCGAACCTCGTATGCGCGCCAGAAACGATTTCAGGGCCCAATGTACCGCTCTCAACTCAAGCACATTAATGTGGAAATGCAACTCAATCCGAGACCACAGGCCATGGGCCTGCGAGTCCTCGAGATGCGCCCCCCATCCTGTCTGAGAGGAATCCGTCACAATTCTAAAGTGGAATTCCGGTTCCAGCAACGGCATGCCCCGTACCAGATCGTCCGAGCACTGCCACCATCGAAGAGCTTCCACCAGATCGGCATCAATCACCACCTTGTCGGACCACGATCCGCGACTCTGAGCCCATCGGTTGGCGAGGAATTCCTGTACCGGCCTCATGAAGAGATGACAGTTTTTCACCAGCGGAATGCAGGACTCCATGGCCCCCAGCAGTGACATGTAGGTCCGGACCGACACCCTTGTACCGATCTTCCACTCTGCCACTTTTTGCCTGAGCTTCAAAACCCTCTCACCCGAGGGCCTCACAAGACCTAGCTGAGTCTGAAACTCTGCCCCCAGAAAAACCAAGTCCTTGGAAGGCGACAGAAAGGACTTCTCGAAGTTCACAGCGAAGCCTAGCTGTTGCAACAGCTGCATGGTAGCGCCGAGACTTTCCTGCGTCTCTCCCCGCGCCAAACCATGCAACAGCCAGTCATCCAAGTATGGGTAGATGTGAGGACCTTCTCGTCAGAGCCACGCTTCCAGCGGCACCAAACATTTTGTAAACGTCCTGGGGGATGACTTTAAACCGAACAGGAGCACTCGAAACTGGTAATGATCTTCTCCTACGACAAACCCCAGAAGCCTGCGGTGCCGTCGACGCATAGGGATGAGGAAATATGCATCCTGTAGATCCAACGACCGCAGAAACTCACCCGGCTGTACAGACCGAACGACGTCCTGAAGCGTGAGCATCTTGAACTTCAGGCGTTGCAGAGTCTTGTTCAACGCCCGAAGATCCAGTATTGGTCGCCACTTGCCATTGGGTTTCTTCACCACAAAGTAACGGGAATAAACCCCTTGGCCTTTCTCGGCCACAGGAACCAATTCTATAGCCCCTTTCTTAGCATAAGTACAACCTCCTGTCGTAGAATGTGAAGGTGAGGTTGTATGGTATACACTGGAGGAATGGGGACCGGGGAACACTTGAACTCCAGGGAGTGGCCCAGACGGACTGTGTCCAACACCCAACGGTCTGACGTGATCTTGCACCACTCGTCCACGTGTAGTGCTATCCTGCCCCCCAGCAGATTTCCCCACTGGCAGTCACTGCTGTGGCTTAGCTTGTCTTCCCTTGGAGGAAGAGGTCTGCTCACCTCTTTTCCTGGAGGCCTGAAAGTCCTGATTCTTCTGCGTCGACCTCCTATATCCCTGGGAGGAGTAACCAGACCGTCTGTAGCCCCGTTCTCTGTGGGAAGTAAACCGGGCATTTCCCGACGCACCACGGAAGTGACGAAAGGGGCGAAATGAGCGCCCACTCTGCAATGCTTCCAACGACTTAGCAGTCTCAGAGTGCTCCTTCATACCCATGAGGGCCTCATCAATTTTCTCAACAAACAACTGTTCCCCCCGACAGGGCATGTCCAGAACTTTATAATGTACCTCTGGGTGAAAGTCTGTGCACTTAAGCCAGGCTTGTCGACGCAGCACTAGGCCATTGTTAATCTGTTTAAAACCAGATTCCGCCAAGCCCACGGCAATGTTAATACTATGATTGGATGCCTCCTCCCCTTCATGTACCAACAGCATGGCCACTTTACGGTGTTCCTCCGGTAGATGTTCTAGTAGAGGCGTCACCAGATGCCACATCTCACAATCGTAGCGAGCCATGATCGGCAAAGAATTGGCCGCTTTCACCGTCGTCGCCCCCAACAGTCAAAACCGTTTTACCGAAGGCATTCTGTCTCCTGGCGTCACTGTCGGGAGGGGTAATACACTTGTGCTGAATCCTGGCTTTGTGGCTAGCCACTGCTGAAACCACTGACTCAGGAGTGGGCTGCGACACTAAGCACTTTGGTGTAGAGTCCGGGGCCTTAAACCTCTTCTCCAGCCTCCCTGTGACAGCTGGTTCCGAGAAGGGGTGTCGCATCGTGCTCAGACCCTCCTGCCACACGTGGTCCAGGATAGTCGCGGCGAACACAGCTTTCCGTCTCTTGTCCATGTGGTCAAACAGGAAACACTCCTTCCACTCCTCCTCAGGAGCCAACCCAAATATCACACATGCCTTTGCCATCTTGGCGTGGAACGCCCCAACATCATCGGGCGGAGACGGTTGTTCCAGACTACGAGGTAGTTCCATCTCAACGTCCGAATCCCATGCCAGATCCCTCGACGGAAACGAAGAGCCAGTAGACATGGTCTTCATAGGCACACTGTCCGATTCAGAGTCTGGCAGCTCACCCTCTTCAGGATGGGAACGTGGACGATCTTCGTTCACCTGCAGAGGAGCCGGCAACTCAGCCGCAGCCGTCAAACGCGGAAGAGCACCTGCAGCGTCGACGATAGGCCCCACCGGAGCTACATTCAGAGGAGGCAACGTGGAATACAGCTAGCCCAACAAGGATTGCAATGTGGACAGCACCTGGAGCAACAACATCGCCTGTGGATTCACCAGCGGGTAACTGGACAGACAAGCCCCCACACGCATCGATGCCGATGGACCAACACACTGCAGGCCCAGGGCCGACGGACCCAACACCAGCTCCCGATCATCCTCCGCCTCCGATGCAGTCTCTTGATGTAGAATAGTGCCTGGTAGAAGAGAGTCAAAAGCAGAAGCCTGCCACGCCTCACTCGTCCGCACAAGCTGCCTGTATCCATCCTCGACAACGAGAATATCAGGCTTTTTTCTCCTGCCAGAGCCGAAGACACAACCGTCGACAACGGTATCGGAGCTGACAAAGGAGCTGTCGACGACGGGACTCCTGTCGACGATGATGTAGTTGGAACCGCAACCTGCGTTGTAGATATTTCAGGCGTTCCCGCCTGCCTGGCTCCACTGGACCGATGTTTAGATGACTTCCTACTTAGAGGAGGACTTGTGATGGTCCCCTGAAGAGGAGCGTTCCGACGAGTCTTTCTTAGCCTTCAACCGTAACGCAACTTCTCGGGCCTACCTTCAGACCCTCGTGACTGGTCCAACCGACCATGCTTGGAAAAAGACACCCCCTTCAAGAGGTGTTTACTCGAAGAGGATCGACCACTCTTCCCGACCTCGGCAGGGACAGGAAGAGACTTCTTGGCTGGAGGCTCAGCTGATGCCGACCGGCGATGATCCGCCGCTTGAACAGGCCTTTCAGACGCCAGGCTACGCACCGACCCCACCTCCGAGGAAGGGTAGGTACCCTTGTTCAGCCAACACACCAACCGCCGATTGTGGTCCTTAAGCGTCGTCTCTGAAAACCCTTTACAGATCTCACAAGACTCGGCCGAGTGATGGGGGTAAAGGCAATAGAGGCAGTCCATATGTCCGTCTCCCTCATACAATTTCCTCAGCCCGCAAGTTGCACAGGGCCAGAACAAAGATTTTCCTGAAGACATCACAAACCAATCGCCCCAGCACGTGCAGAAATCAACATGAGCAAAGGAGCGGGCAAAAAGCAGAGCTCTATGAACATGTTTACCAAAATGCTTAGGAGGTCTGGCTCTGCCCCCCTGGAGCCCGTTCCATCTACATCTACTTCTCCTGAGCCTGCTGACTCTCAATCGATGATGGATGTCATGCGCAAGGGGTTCACTGCCTTACACTCCAAATTGGATGACATGAACGGTACTATCTATTCAATTAAGGCCCATATGGAGAAAACAGACAGCCGAGTGGCTGAGGTGGAGACGAGGGTGGTGGCCGCTGAGGATGGCTTGGCCTCCCTGCGGGCGGAGGTCTCTAGCCTCTCCAGGCAGGTGTCGGAGGTGGTTAGGAAGAATGAGGATCTTGAGTCGCACTCCAGGCGCAACAACATCCGCATCATCGGGGTCCCTGAAGACAGAATTGACGGGCCCATGGAAGACTTTGTCGAGCGGACCCTACAATCACTCCTCGACTCCCCTCAGCTCTCCCAACAGTTTGCTATCGAGAGGGCCCACCGTGCTACCACTGCTAAGCCTAAACCTGGTGCACGACCGCGTCCTATAATTGCCCGTGTGCTGAACTATCGGGATCGAGACGCCTTACTTAAAGCTGCAAGATTGAAGGGAGATCTGCTTCTGGGCTCCTCTAGGATCCACTTGTATCCGGATTTCTCAACGGCTGTCCAGCAGGAGCGTAAATCCTTTATTGCAGTCAAAAAACAATTACCTGATCTGGGAGTCAGATACTCGATGTTATATCCTGCCAAGCTGAGGATTGAGCATTCCAATCAGGTCTTCTTTTTCACCATCCCTGAGGAAGCCTCCAAGTTCATTGACAATCATTATCCTGGCTGATCCTTCTACTATCACTTGTTCTGCTTTCCTCTACTTGAAAGCTTTTGCAACTGCCGGCCTGTAGGCCCTCATATTGTTGGTTGTTCTTTCGTTGTCTGGTTCTGCAACATGTTGAATCACATGCTTGATCCTATAATCCATTGCTCCGTTCAAAACCATTAACCCCCCCTTTTTTTTTCTTCTTCATTGCTGGTATGTGACTTGATTAGGTTATATTGTTAGGTGTTACCCAATTTAGCTCCTCATCCCGGGACGGGCTTTTTTTTTTTAATATCTATTTAGGAGACCTTGTGCCTTCTACATACGACTATTTACCTGGGATTGGTTATGCAGTGTCGTTTGGATATTATTTTAGTCTTAATGGGTGACACTAACTGCAGCTCAACTTTGATCCTTGCTTTGTCCTCTGGAACTAACAAACCGCCGCCCTATTGGTGCACGAACCCCCCTGGCGATGATGCCACGGTTATTGTATTTTTTCTGGGCTTTGGTTGAAAGGTGTTGGGGTTTCACCCCTCTGATTGTGGGGGAGGGGTGTGGGTGGGTCGGGTGGGTCGGGGGAATTATGTTAAGAAATGCTTGACTTATTGTGGAGAGAAGAAGAGTATGTTTTTGATACAATCTTTACCTGTTGCTTATGACTATTTCAGTTGTTATGCAATGTCTACCAAAACTCTTGGCTTTCCTAATGGCTGAGCATGAGCCGATTTGCCTGAGCTGGAATGTTAGAGGTCTGGGGAATCATAAAAAAATGTGAAATTTGCAGCTATACGTCGAAAGTCACAGGGTCAAAATCTTGTTTCTCCAAGAGACGCATGCTAGGACCGAGGGTTGTGTCAGGTTTGCTAGAGGCTGGGGCCCCCAGAGGCATAATACTGATTATTCTACTCAAAATAGGGGTGTCATGACCATGATCCATAAGAGTATTAAGTTCCAACATATCACACCTCATGTAGACCCCCTTGGTTGTTACATCCTGTTATACGGTCGGCTTCAAAACAGGGAGGTTGTCTTGTTGAATGTGTATGGACCAAACGCAGACGACCCGGAATTTTACTCCCATATATCCTCTTTACTAGCTGGGTTTCCTCGGATCCCAATTCTCTGGGGGGGGGATCTCAACACGATCCTGGATGTGGATTGGGATAGGTCTGGCTCTAGACACCGTCAACTCTCTTCCGCTGCTCAAGTGATCTTGTCCACCCTTTCCCAATTTTCACTCACCGACGCTTGGAGACTCATATGTCCCAACTCCTGTGCATTGTCTTTCTACTCCTCGGTCCATGACTCACACTCCAGGATAGATAGATGGCTTACCTCTGATATCCTTGTTAGGAGCATCACACAGATGGCAATTCTCCCTCGCACTTTTTCGGACCACTCCCCAGTGACGCTCTCCATCATCTGGGACCCATCCTGCGCCGGATCCCACTCATGGAGATTGAAACCACAATCCCTATCAGATCCAGTGTTCGGATTGGACATGCAATCGGCCATTGATGATTAGTTCTCATTTAATACGGGATTGTTCCACACACAAGCCACTCTTTGGGAAGCCTTTATGGCCTATATTAGAGAAATCTCCATCTCCAGAGAATCTGGGATTCTTAAGTTGATCCGTAAAGACATATCTAAAAGTGAGGCGTTCCTCATCTCTGTTGAGTCCCGGTATGCCTTAACACAGTCCCCAGCTCTACTCGCTGACATCGGCACGGAATTGGATAACGTCCGCTTCCGTGCAGAACGTGAGAGGAAGTTTGTGGATTCCCCGGGTGCCGCCAGGAGGTATGGGGAGGGAGAGAGGCCTCGCCGTGTTTTATCAAGACTATTACGTAAAGAAACGGGAGCTCCCAATATACCAGCCATTGAAAAAGCAGATGGCTCCCTGGCCCTTCTCCCGCAGAACATTAATGAAGAGTTCCGACATTTCGATCAATCCCTTTATTCCCGGGTCGACTCCGCTTCGCCCCTTGAGGTTGACGAGTTCCTGGATTCTCTCCCGCTGTCCATCCTCTCTGATGATACTCGGGACATCTTGGATACTCCATTCACAGCCGGGGAAATCTCTGAGGCCATTGAGTCTTTGGCCTTGGGCAAGGCCTCCGGCTCCGACGGTTTCCCAATCGAATTTTATAAAAAATATAAGTCACAGTTAGTCCCTCATCTCTTGGTGTTGTGGGAGGAGTCTGGCGAGGCAGGTATTTTGTCGACTTCACTTCACAAGGCCGTTATAACAGTCTTGCTCAAGCCTGGTAAGCCCCCCATCCAATGTGGTTTGTATCACCCCTTGTCTCTTATCAACTGTGATGTTAAGATATACGCTAAGATCTTGGCCCAACGTCTGACCCCCTATATGCCTCAGATCATCCACCCGAGCCAGTCGGGCTTTATCCAGGGGTGATCCACATCCCTTAACCTTCGCCGCTTATTTAATCTAATAGCGAGAATCAAGCCTGACACACAGGCTGTAGCAGTGGCGCTCGACATGCATAAAGCATTTGACTCTGTATCAAGTGACTATCTCTGGCGGGTGTTTATTAAATGCAACTTCGGGCCCCGTTTTATATCATGGGTCAAACTGCTATACACAAATCCGGTTGCGAAGGTCCGCACGGAAAATAGATGTTCGTCTCCCTTCCCCATTGCCAGGGGAACGAGACAAGGATGCCCTTTCTCTCCCCTGATCTTTGCCATTGCCATTGAGCCCCTTGCTGATAGGATGCGCCAGGTCCACTCACACCGGGGACTCCAGCTGCTGGGTTCCCCTCATATCATATCCCTATATGCTGACGACTCATTGTTGTTTGTCCGCTCCCCTGAATATAACCTCGCCCTGATACTTGAAGATGTTATTCTTTTTGATCAGCTGTCGGGGCTCAAGGTAAACTTCTCCAAATCTATTTTGTTTCCCCTCACTGATGCTACACCACCTCCTACTGATTTATTGGGGTTTGCTTGGGCTCAATCTGAATTTACCTACCTGGGGTGACTGTCGCCAGCCACTCTCAAACAGTGTTTGACTCTAACTACCAAAGCTACCTGTCATCACTTAGCCATAAATGCTCGGGGTGGGCGAGGCTCCCGATCTCACTTGCCGGGCGAGTGGGCATACTTAAAATGTTGGTATTACCTCAACTTCTCTACCTTTTTCTCAACCTTTCTCTTTGGCCCGGCAGAGACTTCTTCCAATCTTTATCTCGCATTGTTAACACATTCCTTTGGCACTCTGGTGCGGTTCGCCATAAACTAAATACACTTACGGCCCCTATGGATGCAGGTGGGTTTGGGGCTCCTAACTTTGAGAGGTATTGGTTGGTATCTCAGGCACAATTTGCATCTCATTGGTTCAGTATGGTGCATCCTCCCCCACATGTTCGGTTGGAGCAGAGGGCGGTGGATGACCCCGATATTCACCCCTTGGTTCTCTTCCCGCCCAATCTCGGAGTCAGTCCTCTAGATCCAGTTGGCGTGACATTTATGGCTATATCCAGGATTTGGGTGCTGACTAAAGTTTCTTTTCCGTTCCACGGGTCGCTGCCTACATGGAACTTCCTCCCAGGTGCCCGCTCTGTTTCTGCCTCTGTAGCACTCTCCTGGGCAGACGCTGGTCTTATGTTTATGTGTGACATCTTTGAACAAAATAACTTTAGGGAGTGGGCTGACCTGCCTGTGGCGGTGCGCTCGGGTCTCCTGTTTGGCTCCAGTACTCTGGTCTTCGCCGGTTCCTTAAGCGACGATCCTGCGCTTACTGAACTCATGGATGCAGGTAGCTTCAGGGGGAAGATCTCCAGGTTATACGCCCTACTGCAGGCCGGGTCTGTCCCTTCATTTGATAAACTTAAGCGTTCCTGGGCTGAGGACCTTCAAATTGATATCACAAACAAACGCTGGGAGCGAATGTGTTCCCGCATTCGCCGTGTATCCTTCAATTCCCGCTTTAAACTCATGCAATTCAAGATTCTACACAGGTTCCACTATACCCCGCTTAGGTTACATCGTGAATTCCCAGATCGCTCCCCCAGATGTCCGCGTTGTGGTTTCAACAATACAGATTACAGTCACATGCTCTGGTCTTGCCCCTTGCTGGTCCGGTTTTGGGAGGAGGTGTTCTACAATGTCTGATGTTTTGGGAAGTGCTATTACACCAACTCCATTGGGATGCCTGTTCCACGATTTCCCCGGCCTTGACCGTGACTCTGGTAAATTAGTGGGGTTGTGCATGCTTCTGACTGCTCGCTGTATCCTGCTCCGCTGGCTTAAGCTGCATGCTCCCACGCACGCACAATGGTTGGCCGCTGTGACATGGGCCTCAGATACTGAGGTCGTCTGGTCTGCACAGTTACCCTCCAGATCTAAGCCTAGGAATGTCTGGTCCCCGTTCCGTTCCTACATCTCGTCTATCTCTGGGGGTGAAGTATCTGGTTTGTCAGGCTCTGTTTCTCCCGCAAATGATTCTGCTCAGCCCATGCATTAATGTGTACCTATTCCTTGATTATCCGTAATGTTTTATTGTAATGTGTATGTAGTATAATTTGCACTGCTATATCCTATATGTCTACCTGACCAATGTGAGCCCCAGGTTCAGTCTCTTGTTTTGCTTCTCTGTACTGTCAAGCACCTTAAATAAAGTAAAAAAAAAAAATGACAGAGGTTCCCCAGCCTGACAACGGGGAATATTCACAGCATGTGAATCCATGAAAGATCCAATGCTGGAGAATTTTGTTTATGAATACAAGTTGATAACCAGCCAGGGATCTGCACAGTTGTGGCCTTACAACTAAGCACTACAGTGCTGGATTTAAATAAAAATATTAAAAGAACCTTCTATGAAGAGCCTACTGAGTTGGAGCTATCATTTGCAATTTGTGGACTGTTGACAGGATGTTTTCTCTTGAAAACGTGACTTCATTGAAAACCTCCTTTCAGGGAACCCAAGCGTATGGCAATTATGAAATTTGAACAACATAACATTGTATCGGAAAAAGCAATATTTAACAAATGCAGACAAGACTAGAGAGGAGCTATAGGTTATAATCACTGAGTATTGGCAAAGACATTTATTTGGACTTTTACAGTTGTTCATTAAACTTTACATTTATAGGCATGAATTTGTGTTGGCCCAATAAAGAATGCGGCCAGCTAAAAGAAAATGCACGCTAAAGTTCTGGTCACCATGCAAATATTATTTCGTGTGCTGTTAGCCTCTGCTGTCTGGTTAAAAACTTCTAACATTTAATCAGCAGCTGAGGCATGAAGCCTGTAGGTTACTGTGAGAAACCAGAAGGTGTCTCACCCGCTAGTTCCCCAGGACATGCATCCAGGTGGCCAGGACACGGCCATCGCTTTTGGATCCAGTTCATCTGGGTGGACCAGTGCAGGAGGATCACCTGGTTGAGGGGTCCTCAGGTAGTGGGACGCCGCATGGTGAGACGTGGCATCCCTCACTACCCTGTAACACCTTTATCCCAGTTTACACGATGGGATATTTAGAAACTCAGCCGTCCCCCTCCCCACACACCTTTTCCTGCATGACCACTCTCTCACGGACAGCTCATTCTGGGAGAAAACAGACTTGCACCCAAGCTGTATACATGACGTGTCCCAATACTATGGTCAGGCGAGGTCAGGCAATTATCGACAATCACGCACACCTGACTTCCATTACATTTCCCCACATGGATAAAAGGTGGAGCACGAGAGGACACTCTGAGTGAAACAAAACACACAAATATACAGCAGTTTTGAGTTGGCAGTTGAACAAGGGGAGAAAGACAGCCAGGCTCAAGAGGTTCGTGAGAGGGGCAACACCCTTCACCTCGTTGACAGGAAGCCGTTACTTTCAAGAAACCTTCAAAGCAGAAAATATAAGACCAGGAAACAAGGCTAAAGAAACCTGTAGTGTGTGTAAGAGATATCGAGGGTCCTCCAGCGAAACTGACCAAGGCGGGGAGGAGCAACAGACACTGTAGTATTGTCCTTGGCTCCAAAAACAAGGAAGCGACACAGAACACAGCCGGTGAGTTGGGGAGACCAGCCTTTGTTGAAGTCAAGGATGCAAGCAGCAACATTGTAAAGTGAGCGCAAGAAGAAACATTGTTAAATGCGTGTGATGAAAGACGCAAGTGAAGCTAGATTGCTGGTGAATATTTGAACATTAGAAGAAGAGATAGAATACGGTTGACAGAGTGGTCCGGCACTGTGAATGCGCTCAATCAAAGGTCTCTGTACAGTATCTTTGTTAAAGGAAAGGAAAGCAGAAGATACATGTGAAGTGTAATTGTGTTAAGTAAATCAAAGTGGTCCTGCGACTGTTTAAGCAAAACCCATCGCACATTCGAAAGTCTTCGATTCTGGTACAAAAGGGGATATGAACCCAGACGAGGGGGATCCATGGTCCGAGCCCAAACGAGGGAGACCAAACTATGAACATTGTAGAAAAGGGGTCCGAGCCCGGACAAGGGGGACCTGTGGTCCGAGCCCGAAAAAGGGACACCAGTCCTGAACTTGTGAAAGTAAAACCTTGGCAAAGGAAAGGAACCTTAGTGTTTTGTTTGCTGCATCAGACCCTCTGCATTAAGAGACTGTCATTGCGAGAGAGACTTTGGGCAGAAAGCCCTGATGCCTAGGTGTTGAGCTGTTACCTCGTGGCCAATAATCTAGAGTGTGTGCAAAGCCCGTACATCCGCCTTGCCCCGTGCTGAAAACATGGGAAAGGGAAGCTAACTGCTCAACTATCTTGACATATAATTTCTTGAACACTTTCCTTTTACATACATTGTTATCCCACACCATTTTGTATTTAGAAGTAAGGATTGGCAATAGGTCTATTAGTATAAGCCTGTTTATTTTGACAGACTCCACTACGCCTGCGTTATTATTTGATGGTCATGGCTTGCTCCCATTCTTAGATTTAGGTAAGCGTTTGACCAACCCAATGAAATTCAATAAACACCCTTGAACTGTGATCCCTTGTGTCTGTCTTCACTGTTTGATACCATGCCTTCTGTACATTACACAGTTTACACAGCTGCTATAAGGCCCATAACATTCTTTTGAACCCCGTACCATTCTGCATCACATCATCACTGTTACAATACCCATTTAAATCCAAATTACCCTGGCAGTAAAAGATGATATAATCCCAAACAATCGGTTTACTGCAAAGCCACAAAGTAGGACCTTATTACTCTGAAACAGAAATACTTGATATTCCAGTGTATTCATGTGTAGGAAGGCATATACTGATTGATAACTATTGTTTGCAGCAGTATGAGAATAATCCAGCACCAGTATACTGGTCATGCCCATGAAAATAGGTTATCAACAGCAATGGAAACATGCTTGTTATAACCGATATAAGAAAGTTCCGCAGCGTGAAGTACATATGCCCATGTCTGGGTGAGCATTATTCATGACTTTCCATTTACCTCTGGAGCAACTGCATCAGTTAGCCCAATCAGTCATAGCCTGCAGATTTCACACTTAATAACAGAGCTTAAGTTCAAAGCATACCGCAAACCCTCCAAGAAAGCCTGGCTCCATTCGCACAGTGTAGAAGTACCACACACAAGTCCATATCAGCGCTGGATGCACCTGGCATGGGCATAATGCATCAATTTACAGAAAGGCTTGGTTGCTCTGATACTACTACGGTGGTGACATGGCACAGTATAAAAGCCTCATAAAAGGTTGAAGAATCCACATATGGGGCACTCTAATGCCTATTCTTTTTGATGCAGCTCTCTTAACTGTGTTTTTGTTTGGGTGTTGCAGCATGCTTTTGTGTCTCAAATCATTAGGAAGCAAATGTTAGGCAGTATATTAGCCCTATATAAAATACTAAAACAGTGCCACATTCTGCAAGCGACTGTCTCCCAGACGTCCCACAGCTGCCATCTTGCTCTTTTCTCATGGTAGGAAAATACCCACCAAATGTCCTTGTGTAGTCAGGTTATACAAATTCTACACATTCTAAATAAAATATAAGAGCAATTTGCCTCGGGTCAGGGTGAAGTAGAGGTATTAACTTTCATTTAGTCAGCAAAACCGGATGTGTGCATGGGTATGTGCGGGGGGGCATGTTTGCTGGTACTGTGTTTGGGTAGAGGGTGGAGCGTGCTCGTCACAAACTGTTGCTGTTTCTTCGGTGTTTCTAGTCCTTTCCATAAATCCTCATAATGCGATGGGTATATCCCTTGTCTCCCCCTGCCCCGCTATGCCCCTCCTCCCAACGCTCACTCTAATATGCTATTTTGGACATGCTACCATTGCACTGCCCACATGCTGAGTTAGGTTATTATTTGTCCGTCATGCTACATTATGCCATATTTTTGGTATGTGGCTGTGCTATGCCAGTGAAACGCTAGTGGGGCCAAGCCTGGTTTAACCACGCATGTTAATGTTAAAGGACATTTGTACCGCGCACTATCACCACCGAGTGGTCCCCTGGCGCTCTGGTGGCTCTGAAAGAGGGGGGGAGGTTGGGTTAGTGGGAAGAAGCAGGAAAAGTGCAAGAGAGCAGTAATGTGCTGTTGGCGGCCTCAGCCCGGTGGGTCTGTTGGCTGTGCTTGGGGGTGTTTGCGGCCGGTAGACGTCATGTACTGTTGTGCAAGTCTGTGTGTCTTTTTTGTTTTGTTGTTGCAGTGTAGTGAATTTTGTGCGGTTTGTTGTGCTGTAGGTTTTGGTTGTGTTGGTTTGGAATGTGAGAGGTGTATGGAGAGGGGAAATTGTTAGTGGATTTGGTTAATTGGCATCTTTATCCTGAATTGAGACGCTGGGCTTGTGTAGTCTCCCCTGATGCGCCTGTCCTGATCTGGGTCCCTCTGACATTCAAGGTTCCTACTCCTCTTGTCCCCGCCTCTATCAGGCTCTCTCATAGCCCCACCTGACCTCCCCTTCATACTCCTGTGGCCAGTGCACCTGCCAATGTCAACAAGTCAGGTTGTGTGCTAGTTGCCAATATCTCGGCAATTCCACAACACTGTGGTACCTGGTGGTAACTAAGGGGCGGGTGAGGTAGTTGATTCGGTCTCTGTGCGTGTTGCCTGAGTTCCAGTCTATTTGGTGTCACCCGTCCAGGTGCTGAGGGAGCTTCCCTGTTATTTCTAGGGCTGTCCATGTCCTTTCCAGTTTAGTCATCCTTTTGTCTGTTTCGGCTTTCAGTTTGGGTCAGTCGTGTTGAAGAGCCAGGTTTTTAGTGATTTCCTGAATTTCAGGTGATCCTCTGTGTTTCTCATTTCTTTTGGGGTGCTGTTCCATGTTTTTGTGGCTAAGTGGTAGAAGGAGGTGCCTCCAAGTTTTTTCTTAAGGTATGGTTTGATTTCCAGGCGGACTTCGTTGCTTGATTGGAGGGATCTTGTAGGTTTGTAGATTGCTATTTTTTTTGGTAGGAATTCTGCTCCTTGCCCACTGATTGCCCTGTGCGTTATGCACATTGTTTTGAAGGTGATGCAATGTTTAACTGGGAGCCAGTTTTAGTGTTTTTAGGGCTGGGTTGATGCGGTCTCTTCTGGATAGTTTGAGGAGTAGTCTTGCTGCTGCATTTTGGATCCGTTGCAGTTTCTTCAGGAGGTGTTCTGGTATTCTGAGGTAGAGGCTGTTTGCATAGTCGAATATTGACATGATTAGGGCGACGATAGTGAGTGTTTTATGTGTGAAGGAGAGGAAAGGTAGAATTCTTCTTGCAGTGTGGAGGAGGAAAAAACATTTCTTCACTGTTGCATTTATTTGTGGTTCTAAAGTTAGGGTGTTGTCCATTAGGACTCCCAGATTTTTTACTACCTTCAATGGTGTTGGTTCGTTTCCCATTTCCGTAGGCCACGGGATGGTGGTTTCGTTCTTTTGATCTTTGTATACGATCATGATTTCTGTCTTTCCTGAGTTGATTTTCAGGTTGTTGGCATTCATCCAGATGAAGACTTCTTTCAGGCAGTCGATTAGGGTTGAGGAATAATAATAGTGTTGCTTGATTGCTACTTGGACAAGCGAGCATAGGTTAAGCCCAAACCTAATGTCAATGACTGCGAAAAGGTTTGTCACACCCTAGTCCATGCGCATGTGTAATATTTGTCATTTGTCTATACTTCAGACAGTGTGATTGACATCAATATAAATGAAAAAAGGGGGCAGTTAGCCTAAAGATTTGCCTTAAAGGAAGAAGGAAACACATCCCTGGGCGAAGTGGCCCGCACTATGTTAACAAACCCACACAAAGTCAGGGATGTCATTTAGGGGTCACCAGAGGTCGCAACTGCGACCTTTGGGGTCTCCCTTGCGACCTTTAAAACAAAACAAAAAAAGTTTCTTTTTTTTTTTGTAATGCATGCTCCTAGGCTGTGGCTCTTTACTTCTGAGGTGGGTGGCTTTCTTGTTCAGGCCCCTTAAAAAAAGAAGAAAAATAAGAACATGAGTGCCACAAGTCTAAGACTTTCTGCACCGACCCTAAATAAAAAAAAATAGGAATACCAAATAATGTGTCTTTCTGGAATTCTATACAATAATTGCTAGGCTCATTAAATGTTTATTTCAGGCACACTTCAGGGGGGGAGGCACTGATTAGTCTGTTCTTAAATGCCTCACTCAACCTTTCATCCTTCTGAGGTCGATAAATGAGTACCAACACAGGTTGGATGACATTGGATGTATATTTTTTCTATATAAAGCGCTTAAGCATAAGTGCTATATATCAACACATAATTATCATTTGGTCATGGACGTCTGCTTGCATACACAGTAATTTGGTAATATGGGCCTATACGCACTAATCTTAATGATCCATATGGCGATCCATTCTTGTATGAAATGTACATCACATAGTGATATTGTAACTATATTTTTCGTAGTATACAATGCCATGTGATGCCACTTCCTGTGTTGTCAACGGGTGAAATGTCATGTTACATCGCTACCCGCGATATCACTTCGGGGCGAGGTCAAATGACATCACTTCCTGTGATGTTATCGGGGGGAGGGGGTCAAGGGTCGTGTGATGTCACTTCCGCTACCCCTGGCATTTTGGTGAAATGACGTCCCTGCACAAAGTCACTTCATCTTCCATAATACCTTCTTCATAACAGAGGAAAACCCGAACTAGACTAGCAAAACACATACAGATTTGCACTCAGGAAGATAAGCGGGAAGACTGGGGTAACCCGCAAAGTGTTTCACACCTACCAAAGGTGGCAGTATTGGGGAACACGTAGCCCTCCCCATTGGATATGCAGAGTGGCAGCAGGAAGTGCAGTCCTCACATGTACATCTAATGGGCACAAAGACAGAGTGCCACTTCCTTACCACACTACCAGGAACACTGGGGAGAAGAGAATTCATGTCACCCTCACTTTTGCGAGTACACGGGAGGCAGGACCTCCTGCAGATTCAGCTTTTATTAAAAGTAAGGGAAAGGATACCAGCACTTCACCAAACACACATTTTTCCTAACCTCCAACCACACAAAGTACTGCACAATACATAACCTGAGCTGTTTGACACAGGACGACACAAAAACGAAATTCAGAGAAGGAAGGCTCCGCAGCCCAAGACTGCAGAACAAACCCTGCAGCTCCTTCCTAGCCAGCAACTAACACAGACTGAAGTTGGATCCAAGATGGTGCCTCCCCTTTAAAGATGCCCCCCATGAAATCAGGATTTCAAAGCATCCTTGCCATGGAGCATGTCCAGAGGAGGCATGTGACCCCTCTGGCCAATCAGCGGGAGGCTAGTCAGCCTAAGCACTATATAAGGGCCAGCTCCCATGACAAGAGTGGAAGAGGTTTTTGTGATATTCAAGAGAAAGAGGATTGCTTCAGCAGAGAGGAAGACTGCTGGGCTGGCTCTAAGACCTTGAGCGGAAAGCCAGATTGCAAGCCCCAGAGAGGAGAGGAAGACTACTGAGGGGCTTTCTGTAAGACCTTGAGCAGAAAAACAGATTGCAAGACCCAAAGAGAAGGTAAAGATGAAGGTTCCCCCCATTTCCCCACTATCGTTTTATGGAAATAAAGTCTGTTTTCTTATACCAGCTTTTTATAATACGTCATTATAAAGGCACAGTATGTTATCTCATATTTGTTATGTCATTTCACATTAATGTCAACCTTGCTTTGAACACGTCTGACAAGCACTTAGAAGCGACACATGACACTCCACAAAACACCCATCTACATAATGAATATATGTAAGCAGCACTCAGTACATGAAAAAGGCCATAACGGTCAAAGTAGACCTGCAAATGTAAAATCGTAAACCGGCTTGATAGCCCTGATAAAACACAAGAAACCCCTTCGGCCTACTTGTAACTGCAGTCTAGTTTCTGCACTCCCATCAGAGCAGAAGAATCCAGCCTCCAACACTTCCTCAACCATCTCCCTAAAACTCTTTGCAGGAGAAGAACTTCCATGCAATCCAATCCAGGGCATTGCTCCTAAGCCGCATTTAAACATTCCACTTGCTCCTCCTAGGTTTTCTCTCTATAGAACATGGCGGTTCATGGGCATTCAGAGTCTAGGGAATAAGTAAAAGGTTGTTTGCTTTCTTGGTCCCTTGTGCATTTGTTTTTAAATGCACCAAGGCATTCCAAAGGCATCAAAGCCTGGCTGTCCCTGAGCTAAAGACATGCTCACATCACTAGGACACGTCAAACAAAAGGGACCAGACTTTTACGGCATACAGGACAGACAGCTGCCCCATCCCTCTCCTCTTACCCAGTTTATCCCCATCTCCATTCATCTTTCACATGGTCTTTTCTTATCTTTTAAATGCTATCTGACTGGGTTTGAATAGAGTGCCAAGGCCGACCATGCGTCAGACTCCTCTTCTACAATGTTGGTCTTCTATGTAATCTTAAGAAATAAAGTACATTCTAGCAGGATATAAACACAAAAAATACCAAACAATAACCGTTTTACCCGCCTTGGTCGACTCCCAGCTCACCATAAGGCAGGGAGTTGACCCTCTGTCCACAAATGCAGCACTTTCCAGTAGGTACGCTGGGTGAACAGAGTTTCTGCAGCCCTTTTTTTGTTTCCCGACCAGGTTCAGGAGTTGTTGCGAGTAAGGAGATAGGAGAATGTGATGTAGGCGTCCTGTGTGTTGTGTGAAGGCATCATGAAGCAAAACACAAACAATAGACTTAAAGTTCAAACAAAAGATATTTATTAACCTAGATGTCAGGATGGTTGAAGGCCTAACCAACGCTATGCTCAGGTGGGAACGTCTGAGTCAAAAGGTTCAACTTAAAGGTCTGTCCATGTCCAAAACCTATTCTTACCCTCACAACTAGAACAAACAAAGGTGTAGGGATGTCAAAGTAAACAGTGTTCAACTTAAAGCTCTGAGCTTCTTCCAGCTCACAGCTTCCCTTTGCTCCCCTTCCCCAAGCACAAGAAAGTTCCACGAAAAAAAAGTGTCTTGAAGTTTGACTTTCTCCAGTTCAAAAGGAATGCAATTGAAAGCTCACTCCCGGGGTTCCCTTCCCCAAGATTCAAACACAACAATCCAACCTTGCCAGGCCTCACAGTTCCCTTCCCCAAAACTTCAGCGTCTCACGCCGGTTCCTTGACACTTACTCCTGTGCGTCAAGTTACTTTCACTTGCTTCACTTTATTGTTTCCGGGATTATCGTGTGCTCTTTGGGCTGTTTTAGTTTCTCAGCTCCCCCGTGGCTCTGCCACCATGTGGTCATACATCCCTTTCCAAATTTCAGAATATTCAGTTGCAGTTCATAGTTTAATGTACCTTTATGTTGCTTAGTTATATTCAGTTCCAAGATTTGGATCTGTTCGTTGTGCAACATATATTTAGCATTTGGCGTTGTATTTATTTGTTTCACAGTTCAATATTCAATTATGCTTTCACTTCCAAGTTAATTTCATGTGTAACAAGCATTCAGCCTTCAGCGTCTTACTGTTGTCTTTTAATGTCAAAGTTATTTTTGAGTTCAGTATTCAATAGGCATGCACTTCCTTTATATTTCTTTTTAGTTTGGTATTCAATAACTTTTGTTTTCCGACTTTTATTATATTGCTGAAGACTTTCGAAAATGGTCCTTATAGGCTTGTGACCACTTCAGCAAACATTAATTGATTCACAAAGGAAGAATTCAAAACGTTCGAGGGCTTTCAAAAAGCGCGTGTTCCTTTAACAAGGCACACAACCACTGGAGGCTTCTTTTGCATAGTGCAGGCCACAAACTGAACAGAATCAGCACAGGGAGATTAACTCTGTCCTTTAGACACTCCTAGGCTCTTCCTGTGCCACTGGAGAACGAGCAGTCTCTTAATTGGAAGGAAGGATGATCCCGCATCGAGTCGCCTTATCTTTTCTCGCCTCTGAGCCACGGAGCCCCTGCTCCCACTTCACATTCACCTGGACCCTCAGCTGCTCCGGTACTCTGGGTGTTTCCACGGCGGCAGCACAGCTTCCATCTGCTCCCATCAGCATCTCCTCTTCCTCTGCTTCACACAGCCATTTTATACATCTGAGCTTTGTAAACGGGTTGAAGGTGTGTGTACTTTTCATTAATTGCCAGACCATAGTTAGGCTTGTTAGCCAGACATGCCTGATCTCTACAATGGTACTCTTTTGAGGCCCTCACTTTCTCGTCTCAGGACTTAAGTGGTGCATGTTGATGTGCATTACTCCTAGTCGCCTCTTTCTCGACCCAGTACTGTCAAAAGTCATGTGTGGCAAAATTACAGGGGCTAATTTAGAATAGCTCATATAGATCAGGGAGGGTTGGATTTGTCATCAGTGAAAAAAGGGGGATGCCTTGCCTCGCCCAAGGGTTCCCTACTCCCAATCCTCAAGGAGGATTGATCCTCCCTCGCTTCTCCACCCACAGGGTCAGGTTCCAAAAGCGATGGCCTTTCCCCGACCACCTGTGCAGAGGATCCAATGGGAGTAGGAGTTAGACTACTCTTGGGTTTCTCACAGTTGCCATGGAAGTGGAGAGGTGAGGAGGCAACACATGCATGGAGTGGAGGGAAGCTTTGCAGTGCAGGCTGGTGGGTTTATGGAGTAGGAGAGTTATAACCCCTCAGTCAGAGGTCAGATTGAATGAAGAAGGGTGGAGGTGCAGAGTGGTGGGCTATGGTAGAAGGTGGGCATGGGGGCCAAGCCTTATATTAAATCATAGCAGGTGCTGATACAGTGAGACATCATTCGTGAGGGACACAAAAAAACATGCTTGGCCTCACAGAATCAGCGGATCTGAGTGTAGAGGGGAGGCGTACGGTCAAGCATGAGTTCAGCCCAAAGACAAAGATCCCAATAACATCTCAGTGTTGGGTGGGCAGACTGTCAATATTCCATTTAGTCATTCGGACAATCCTAATCCCGTCTGACCCTTGCCAATATTACCTTTTTATGCAGTCTGTTCTTGACTAGGCCACACTCGGCCCTCAGGCTTTCCAGCACCAGAATTTGTGTTCTGGAGTTTGCTCTGTGGTGAAATGTAAATGTACGCCAGTGCAAACAATCCACACAACTTCAGGTTTTTACCCAAGCACAGCTTGGGCCCCTCATGCATCCACACATTGCAATGTATACTAAAATATCAGTCTCTAAATCTGATGCGCCCTCACACCCTCTTGTCTGAACACCTATTTCCTTTCCCATCCTATCTTTCTTCTGCTCCTTCTTCACGAACTAAGGCCTGGATACCATTGGCACAATACATAGATTTATAGACAAGCTGTGCAGAAGCAGGGTTATGACCCTGTCAAGGAAACCTCTCAAGGCGGTGTAGGCAGGCTATACGGGTGATGCCAGACCTCACCCATGAGGTGGAGTGAGGGAGCTGCGAGCGATCCCCATCCCTGGTTCCCCTGTATGCGGAGAGTCATCTTGTGCCTTGGTACCTCTTTCCCTGTCTAAGCGCCTATCAGCATCTGTCCTAGTCAAGCCTCCTTTTCATTTCTTTTCTTTAAAATCATCTTTATTTAATATTTTCAAGTTAAACATACAGAAGGGTACAACAATTAATTCTTTGTACAATATAATCTATATGCTATACATCACTACATCAGTCACCATTAAATCATCCTTCACCCTGATGAATCTGTCATAAGTTTTGCCCCATTAGGACAAGATGTTTCCTTCCTATATAGTATTAATACAACAATAAAACCTATTTACACACTAGACAAAGTTACAGAATAAACATTTAGACAAACCATCCACAAATATTTAAAACTGGGGAACAAGATTACCATCTCTCTCAGATGCCAAATTTGTGAAAAATACATCTAACATTCAACAACCATATAAGTCATTAAAGGGCTTCCAGAGATCCAAATATTATTCCTCCCGACCCTGTCTCTGAAACATAACTCGCTCAAAATTAGACAATATTATCATTCATCCAACTCTCAACTTGCGTCTTTTTCCTTGTTTTCCACACTTTCAAAACCTGCTTCGCTGCTGTCACGAGTACCTTATCAATCCAACTCCCATACAACCGAACTATTCTACACCACCCACTATCTGATAATAGCAGTACCTGCAATGGCATCCTTGGAAAACGTTTTGATAAGATCACGTCCAATCTATCCAGCACTTCAATCCAGATTATCTGCGTTCGGGAGCAGTTTCATAACATATGAATAAGTGTCCCTTTTTCTTTTCCACATCCCCAACATATACCACCATCTATCAGCCCCAACTTACACATACGTTCTGGAGTCCAATATAGTCGCCCTAAAATGTTCTGACGTATAAGTCTTACCAGCATGTACCACTCACACCATAGCGCTGGATTGGCTACAGTACCTCAAGAAGCAACACCTCCCAGAGACCAACAAACATTTCTGCAAGTACCCCATTGCAGCTGGGTCCAACAGCCAAGACACAGACCAGAAGGAAATTAATGGTTGCCTTGTGGGAAATGGATTTTCCTCACCCTTACAGAAGCCAAAGGTTGCCTGTCAGAATGGCTAGGGAGGAGTGTTGGAGCAGTGGATTTTGTGCCAGAGGGAAGATACACAGAAGTAGGGGAGACTAGGGAACTCTCGCTAAAATCCTGATGGATAGCGATTGACTCGATACAGGAGGGGAGCAGAGAACAAACTACCCCAGACACTGCATGGCTGGTTAGAAGTAAATGGAGGCTGGAAAGAGGGCAAGGTTAAAGGCCCTTATGAGGACCGCCCATGGAAAGTGACAGCCCACAAGGGCCTGGGATAAGGGGAATTTGGGAGTAGGCAAGGCAGATATTCGCTCTTGGAGACAGCTGACTGGAGTACTCAATGGGAGCTTAGGGAACTTTCCAGACAGGGAGGGGATGGCAATATAATCCCAGGAGAGTCAATCTTCAGTTAAATGTGTTCAGATGAGGTCAGAGGAGGTATATGAGGACCAAAGTCCAGAAGGGAGTGTGCAACAGATAAAGGAGTAGTTAGAGGAGAGTACTAAAGTGTTTGGAGGTAGCGATAGTAAGGTGTTGGAATTGAGAGTGTCTTACTAATTTTATATGTCTGGGTGTGAGTGAGTGAAGGTGAGAAAGTGTGAGTGGTGGAGTATGAACAGGAGGAAGTAGGATATCTTAATAAATAATTAAAAATCTATCAGTAAAGTCACATGAGTTATTGATAACCTTGTAACAACATGTAGGCGATCAACAGAGGTGACATGGCATGGCACAAAAGGTTCATAACATAATTTATGCAGTTGAGGTAGTGTTTTAACATAAGAGAGTAACATTCTTGAATATTAAAATCACATTTTATGCTTTCAGCGTCCAGCCCCTTACCAACAATCCATTCAGCCTTTCATTTCTTTCGTTGCCTTCCATTGGACTATTTCCATCGCAGCCAACAACACACTCCCCAGTGAGAAGAAAGGAAAGCGAAAGAGATGTGTAGATCTTAAAGCAGATTAGAGACTTGTTGTGGGAGTCACTGAGAGGGGGAGGCCTGAGTAAAGGGTACATTCCTGATAATGATAACATGGCAAGAGCCATATGTGGGCTAAATGGAAATCAAGCGAGACAATTTCATCTGTGGATGGGTGTCAAACAGGGATGTGGCCTGATCCCACACTATTTAGTGTGTTCCATAATGATTTAGAGGAGTTTCTAGTTGGCTAGCAATTGGATATGTCCAGGAAAGGCGACCGGGACATTCCGCTACTGCCATTTACAGACTACACTGTGTTACTCACTTGCATGGAAATAACCATGCATAAACTACTGGCTACACTTTGCAATTACAGTTTTCACAAAAGGCTGGTCATAGATGAGAGCATTTATATATGTATATATGTTTATATAGTGCAAAATAAGCTGAAGAATAATTGAGTACTGTACAATGGTAAAATAAGTTTGACAAAAGGGTGTTTCTAAAAGTTTTTCAACCCTGGGATTGACTGCTCTGGTGAGATTTGGGTTCACCAGGGACGGATCTATTCTCCGCTGAATGGATTTAAGGATAGGGATGGTCTGGGCAACCGGCCTCCTTTCTCCCGCTAGCTCTTCTGCGAAGTCCCTTTCCTCCTGTACACCGTGGGTGTCAATGTGGAAATGTTCTGCTGCGCAAGAGAGAACCTCATTTAGGAGGGGCTGATTATCGACCGGGGAGTCGGTAACCGGGGCTTCGTTCTCTACCGGGGAATCTACTCTGTATGTTTCCGGGGTATCCTCTTCTTCTTCCTGTTCCTCATCATCCCCATAGTAGCCCGTCCCGGTTTGCTCTTCTATCATACCAAATTCTTGGTCTCCACAAAAGGAAGCCTCTTCTTGAAGGGTTCAGACCACATCGGGGTTTCAAACCGGGCCTTCTTACTCGGGGGGATAGGATCAGTAGAGCCTGAGGGTGTGGCCCCTTGTGGATCATACGAGAGGAAATGTTCTGGATTTTTATCATAAAAATCAGCCAAAGAAGACATTCTTGACATGACCCTATCTATGTCTTCACTGGACCATTTTTTGGAACTGGGAATGACTCTCTCAGCAAGTCTATGGGATGTATCTTGAGTAGCTTTGCTGGTTGTGTACCTATCAGCAGACCTGGGCTTGTCTGTCTGTTTAGGGGGGGTGGAGTGTTTCACAGGCGTGGAAGAATGTACAGGTAGTTTCTTCTACTGTTTTAGCAAAAGTATGGCTAAGGCCAGGGGACTCCGCAAGATGCTTTCGACCAGTATGGCGGAAAAAAACAATCTGAGGATCCTAGACGCGTGAGGGATCTTGGGTACATTGGACGTCACACTAGGGATAGTATTACTGGCACGCCCTGTGTCGACGCCCATTTTCGAGTTTCGAAAAACAAACTGTAATACTCCGCAGCTTCCACTAGATGTCGGCCTATGCACAGCATGTGATCTAAGCAGATTCCACAAGCCTCAGAAATGTATATAGGTTTATATAGTGCAAAATAAGCTGAAGAGTAATTGAGTACTGTACAATGGTAAAATAAGTTTGACAAAAGGGTGTTTGTACAATCAAGGTATGGCATGTGGTGTGGATGGGCCTAAGTAGGTCAGCGGATGGTTTTCCCAAGATGGGAGCTAGTTATCTGTGATGTTTCCTAGGTATTCCTTAAAGGGGAAAGTTTTCTGCACTATTTGGAACTAAAGGAATGCCAGAGCTGTTCTAATTGAAACCAGGATGGTGAGCCTCAGCAAAGGTGTGAATGGCTTTCATTATTTTTCCTACGAAGATTTGCGCTGCTTCCCCGAGGGAAAAAAAAAATCAAAAAAAGATGGCCGCTGCTGTATGGAAAAGGGACCAAGTCCCTTTTCCATAGCCATGGCGGCAGCCAGGAGACGGGAGGAGCGCCAGGACCATCCAACAGGTACGTTGGGCTGAAGGAAGGAGGTGGGAAAGAGAATCGGGGGATTTTGGGGGGAGGGTGGGGTGGCAAGGAAACTGGGAGAGGCTGTAAAATGATGTGGTTATTCTTATGTTCCCAAAATGATATTTGCTTTTATGAAAATTGACAGCAGTCAGTCCCTCCTGCAGATGCCCCACAGCTGCACTTCATTAATTCCTTGAGTACATCAGCTTGACCTGGTCTGGAGCTCAGCCCCTCAGCCCCCCACCCACATCACCGACCACTTCCCCTCCTCACAGGGGCGGGGAGGTGTTGGTCGTCCAGTACATTTTTGTCAATTTCCAGCACTGCAGTGGACCACATACCCTAAGTGTAGCAGACATTACACGCAGGTTACACGTAGCTATCCACACGCAGTTAAAGACCAAATGTATTACCCATAATGCTTTGCTTATCTTTGAGCAATAATTTCAATGGGCTTTTATTGATATTTTATTTTTGTACAATATATACATATATTTCCAGTGTTCATTGGAACCCTGCAACAAATGCACCTTGAGCTTCCCATATAATAAAACATAATAAAACTATGGATTCATTTTAAGAGGCTAACCTGCTTCCTTCTGGTGCAGGCCTCTCTAGTTTTATTTCTAACTGATGTGGTTCTGACAGTTGTAATACATGCTTCGGCTCTCGCATTTTATGCAATAGGACTCTTACCCCTTACAGTGATATGCAACAGAACTTTTACTCCTTACAGCAATATGCAATAGGACTGTTACCCCTTTATAGCAATAAGCAATAGGATTGTTACCCCTTACAGCGACATGGGAATATGTGCCATGCACCCTAACTGGCCTGTTAAACATGACCTCGCTTTTCTTTACTACACTCATCGCTTCCTTTCCTCTTTACTCCAATCGTTTCATGCCCTTCCATGGTTCTTTTAGTCCTGTCCTTTCCACTTGTGACTTTACTCTTCCTCTTATTATATTTCTGTGGACGCAGATAATTGAGCCCGCAAAGAGCAAACCATGGGTTGTTACTTTTCTACTGATTTTCTGGTGATAATATAACTCATGTGTTGCTGTTTCTGCAATGTGTGCCTTGATAAGCAATTAAAGAAAATATGTGCAAAAGCACGGATTTGTTATGTACACATTCAATGCAAAGCATTCCTGATCTAATCACTTCACAGCAGTTTGCTTTCACCTTTAGTTCCAGAAGAACCCTTCATCTTTCCCCCAAAGGCATGGGGTTACGGGGTTCGATTACAACTTGTTACCACCAACTGTGGAGAACGTTCTAATCCTATTTAAACTCCTCCAAAATAATAAATGGAAGCAGAGTTTTTAATATGTAAAATTATCTAATGGCTACCAATAAATAAAAAATGTCCTAGTATCCATCATAACATGCTGTCTGGGTCAACAATAACACAAACAATAGAACAATATTTACTTCCAATACAGACTCAACATACACGTCCAGTCTGAGTGATGGTAATAGAGTGGGCAGGGCAATACCAAAGCAATGTATGAAAGACCTGAAGATGTCTCACCCGCTAGTCCCCGGGGATCTGTCATCCAGGTGGCCACGACATGGCCATCGCTATTGGATCCAGTTCCTGGAGGTGGACCAGTGCAGGAGGATCACCTGACTGAGGTGTCTTCAGAGAGTGGAAGTGGCACACCGAAGGGGGAGACGCAGTATCCCCTTCCCAGTAACACCTTTTCCCCATCCTACCAGGTAGGATACCCAAAAGCTCAAAGCCCCCCGATCCTTTCCTGACACAAACACTTTCTCATGGACAGTTCATCGTGAGCGACAACGGACTAGCACCAGAGCCGTAAACCTAACATGTCCCAACACCATGGTCAGGCAATCACTGATCATTACACACACCTGACTCCCATCACACTTCCCGACATGGATAAAAGGTGCAGCACCAAAGCATACTCTGAGCGAGGAAAAGCACACGAGTAAGAAGCAGTTCCAAGATGGCTATTTGACACAAGGAGAATGGCAGCAAGATGGAAGAGGGTTGCAAGGAGGGAAGTGCCCTTGATCTCTAGAAACCGTTACTGTCATGAATCTTGGAGCGTGAGAAGCCTGAGACTGGGAACTGAAGATCAACAAACCTACATTGTGTATCAAAGGTATCCAGGGTGCTCCTTTGTTGCTAACCCAGGCCGGGAGGAGCGATTGCCACCGTGGTACGGTCCTTGGCTCCTGCAAGAAAGCTACACCAGTAAAAGAAGCACAGCCAGTGAGTCTGAGGAACTGATGCAAAATCAGCGGCAACACTGTATGAAGGAATCCACAAAGGACAGTGTTTGAAGCGCATGCGATGGGAGGCGTGAACAAGTGGAAACTAAAGGAATGAATGTACTTTGAAAAAGCCAACTAAGATACTGTGTACAGAGTGGTCTGGCACCACGTGGGTGCTCATTCGAAGGTCTCTGTTAGATAACCAACGTAATGGCCACTGCATTGTTAAAAGGGAACTTTGTATCGAAGTGGTCCTGCGACGGGTCAAGCTAAACACTGAGCACATTCGAAAGTCTATCAAAAGTATAAAGTGAACCCCAATTGATCTGAGCCCGGCTGAGGGAGACTAATTGAATGTGAAGAAGGGATATGAGCCCGGCTGAGGGGAATACGGGGTGAACTGTGAGTCACCCGAGAAGGAATATTTTTGGAAGCTGAAAATAAAGGGATCTGAGCCCAGAATAGAGAGATCCACCATAATAGAAAAGGGATCCTCCACACGGCAAGAAAAATACTACCTTTCCTCTCCTTCACACACAAAACACTCACCATCGTCGGCCTCATCATGTCAAGCATCGACTATGCAAACAGCCTCTACCTCGGTATACCGGAATACCTACTGAAGAAGCTACAAAGGATCCAAAACACAGCAGCCAGACTACTCCTCAAACTATCCAGAAGAGACCACATCACCCCGGCCCTAAAAACACTACACTGGCTCCCAGTAAAACAGCGCATCATCTTCAAAACAATGTGCATAACGCACAGGGCAATCAGCGGACAAGGAGCAGAATTCCTACAAAAGAAAATAACAATCTACAAGCCAACGAGACCGCTCAGGTCAACCAATGAAATCCGACTGGAACAAAAACCTTACATCAAGAAGAAACTCGGAGGAACCGCTTTCTACCACCTAGCCGCGAAAACCTGGAACAGCATCCCAAAAATAATAAGGAACACCAAAGATCACCTCAAATTCAGAAAATTACTAAAAACCTGGCTCTTCAAAACCAGAGACTAAAACCGAAACAACAATAAGACAAATGACTCAACAAAAAGGACCTTGACACAGGGGTCCACCTGCGAGACCCAGGGAGACGGAGGCAACGACTCCAGCCAACCCTCACCATCCCCCATCACCCGTACAGCCACAACTAGGTACCACGAGCTGTGGAACGGACAAGACACAACTAATCACCACACAAACGGAAGTATGGACACTAGCAGCTGCGCTAGTCATGTGGGGGGGTGAGGAGCATGCAAAGTTATTAAGGGAGCGGGCGGAGGGGACAGCTAAATCCTCAAACGGCCTCGAATGGAGAAAAAAAAAAAAAAAACGAGCACGTACCTCCTGAGGCACAGGGTGTACAAGCATCCCGTCGTGTAAGATTACACGAGCCCAACCGGCTCAATCCAGGATAGAGATGCCAACTAACCAATACCACTAACAACTTCCTTCTCTGCATACACCTCTCAAACTCCAAACCAAACACAACCACAAACCTCCAGCACAGCAAACCGCACGAAATTCACTACACTGCAACAACAAAACAAAAACACACATAGACTCGCACATCAGCACACGACGACTACCGGCCGCATACACCCCAGGCCCAGCCGACGGAACCACCGGGCTGAGGCTGCCAACAGCACATCACTGCAATCTTGCACTTTTCCAGCCTCCACCCACTAACCCACCCCTCCCTCCCTCTTTCAGAGCAGCCAGAGCGCCAGGGGACCACTCCGGTGGTGATAGTGCGCGGTACAAATGACCTTTAACATTAACATTAACATCTGAACCTGGCTCAGGGGAATCAAGGGAGAGACGACTGAATCACATAAGAATCACATAAGAAGAAAATAACTTTTTGTTTTGTATATCAGGCCCTTTGAATCAAGGGACATTGATGCGAAAAGAAACTTGGGCGCAAAAGACCCTGATGATGGAATTGAAACTGTATACTCGTGTCGAGGAAGCCAGAGTGTGTGTTTGGCTCGAGTGAACCGCCTTGCCCAGTGCTGAAAACGTGGGGAAGGGAGGTCAATGGCCTGAACATCCTGACTTATCCTTTTGTGAACACTTCTTTCTTTTGCATGAACATTCCCCCACACTATTTGTAAATTTGCAGTAGGATTGGCAATACCTTTTTTAGTATAGGCCCTTTAATTTTGACAAGAGTCCACCAAGACTGCATTATTATTTGATGGTCGTAGCTTCTGTCTCCCCACTCCCATGGAGTCCTATGGGACACCACCGGATTAGGGAATTACCGAATCGGCCGCTTGACTTCCCGCAGCGGGAAGTCAGGCGGCAGATTCAGTGTTTCTGGGTCGGCGGCAATCCGCCGGTGGAACTGGCGGACTACCACCGACCTCAGAATGAGGTTCAATGTCCCTAGTCACAGCCTCCAATATAGTGTCTCATATTTGGCCACAAATTATGACAATTACATGACAACTTTCTCAAGACCCCTTTCCAACCATCTCATTCCCGCTCCTTCACCCCTTCGAGCCAATGAAAGAAGAACATCACACAAAACAACAACATGTGGGGCTTTGTGGACGTAGAGACAAAAGTATCGTTAAACATTTCGGGGGTAGATTATACTAGTTGCGGCGATGCTTAAAAATGAAGACGAAATGAGAGTTGGCGGAATCTTTTATGAGGTCTTCATTAGCTGTACAATATAAGGTTTTAAGTTAGGTGAAACCCTCAGTATTAGGAAAGTATTCTAGCCAAAATAACAGAATACTTTATAAACTAATGTCAAGTATGGGATAACAAAACATGATTCAACTATACATCTATTGCTTTCTTTCCCTGGTTTATTCACAGTTGTGTTCTCTTCACAACTCATCACCTTCCTCCTAGCACGCAAGGTTCTTATTCTCCTTCGTGTAGGCTTCCGCCAGGCTTCGGGTGTTAGAGGCTTCCTTGTGGTCTAGGGTTCATAGTACACACTTTGGTTCACAACCTTTGGTTGGACAACTCCTCTCATGAACTGAGACCAGTGTCAACATCTCTGACCTCTGATGCCCAACTGCAAGTACTGAACTCAACCCAATATTTGAAAGTCTTTTAAACTGATTCTCACTCTCAGCACCAGTCTCTTGTCTTTTTGTGTACTTCAGTTTCTTCTGAGTATCTCTACAACCTTGGAGTTGCTAATGATTCTTAAGTCTTACCCTGGTTACAGGTTCCTCTCAGGACCTTTACATCTCTATAGGTTCCCTTGAGTTTGCAGCAGATGAGGTCCTGAGAAATCCCCTTCTGGGTTGTCATGGTTCTGCCATCCACAGGGCTCTGGTCAATCCAAATTCTTTGGACATCCTCATAGCCTTTCCTTTCTCTTAACACATCACTGGTCTAAGGTTGCTCTATGACCTCTGATTTCTCACAGGTCCCACCAAGACCTCAATGTCTCCCAGACCTTTTTCGCAGGTCTCCCCCAAACCTTTATTCTCTCAGAACAACACCTTTGACATTAATGGGTATTTCTCCCTGGCCACTTCGTTCAGGGTGCTTTTCAGGCAGACAATATTTTACTCTCATCCCTGGGTGGTTCTTCTTGGGTTCTTCCTGGGAAGTGCCCTGTCCTTCGACCTTCCATTTAGTAAGTGGTTTGGTGGGTAGGACCTGTCCTTTGGTGCTCTTAATATATCACCAGCTCCGGAGGTAGGACATCTGGCATACCTTGCCAAATTAATTACTGCATCAATTATAGTAAATATGCTACATGCTTAGAAATGGTAGTCTCCCCCGTGTATCGAGGGAGCAGATAAAAGCAGTTCTGCTTTCGACAAATCTTCACCTCTAACTGAAGTTTTCTAGCCCCTTTTATAATGCTGGGCCAGTGTCTGGCTCTCCAAGCTGGTCTAGGTTTGGTCACATCCACTAGCAGCTTGTTTTAGGTTTCCAGACCTCTCGCAATAGCTGATGATTGAATGCTATTACTGAAACTCTATAATTCAAATCTATGCAATCATTAAATGCAGATATATTCAAACCCTTGTGAAAAAAATGGCATTGGGGCACTAAACCTACACCTACTTACTATAATCGACATCAACATGCATCACACGTACCCTTACCGGTATCTGTCACACTGCCTAATGGTCCCAATAACCTAAAGGACGTGACCACCAGACCATGTAATCTCTTAGAAAGAAATCTTAAACTTTGTGCCAGACTTCCCAAAATGTATGAACCCCCAGCCAAATCCCTAAACCTCCTTTCTAATAACCCTTCTAGAAGTCCTAAAAGCATGCAGCCTAACACCAAAACCTCCTCTTTTAAATCTTCTAATACTCAACACCCTCTCCAGCTTAGTAGACGACTGTGTCGAGACCCCATTTATCCTGGACCCCACCACAACACTGTGCCACCACCTACCGAGACGACTCAGCCCGGTATAAGAGGAGCCCTAATAAATGTCCGGTCTCTTGTGGCACATGCCACAGAAATAGCTGACCTAATTTCTACTGAAAACATGGACTTCCTTGCTATCACGGAATCTTGGCTCCATTGAGCAGCCGGCCCAGCTATTATGTTAGCTATTCCAGAGGAATATACCCTTCTAAGAATAGACCGCACCACCTCCCGAGGCGGTGGCCTAGCTGTAATTGCCAAAACTAACCTAGTACTGAGACTGGCTTCTCCTCTAAATGTAGACTCATGCAAACTACTGACCGCTGAGCTAACCATCTCAAAAACGCAAACCATCTCTATCCACCTAATCTACATACCGCCAGGCCCCAAGGATCCTTTGAAGAAGATCTTTCTAACATCCTATCAGATAACCTTAAAAATGCTTCACCATGCCTCCTCCTTGGAGACTTTAATCTTGGTCATAAAGACCCCCTAGATCCCAATGCTACACAGATTAATGACTCCATTGAGGAACTAGGATTCACCCAAAAGGTAAAAGGCGCCACTCACATTAAAGGTAGAACCCTTGACTGGGTTGCGCAACACCACTGCCAAACATCCGTCACTGTCATAACTCCTTTGCCTTGGTCTGACCACCACCTGATCTCCTTCTCCATCGAAGCCACATCCCCCCCCCCCATCAGATCGTTAGCATAGCCCCTGCTATTCCCATTAGGAATAATAACAACATCACAGCCAACAAACTCATTCCTCTGATCCTTCCTACTCTGAACTCTCTTCCTACCTCTACAGACCCACATACTCTGGTCGAAGAGTACAACATAGTAATGCTCTCTGCCCTAGACACCATAGCACCCCTGAAAACTAGAAAATGCAAACAGAAAAAACACATTAACACTTGGTTCTCTCCTCACCTAAAAGCTATCAGATTAGAGAAACGGAAATGCGAACAAAAATGGAGACTAGACCCTTCAGTTACCAATAAAAACAACCTCACAAGACTAGCCTTCTTGTACAAAAAATAAATAATCTCTGCCAAACAAGAATCCTATAATTTGCGTATTACCCAAGCTAATTCCAATACTAAAGAATTGTTAACAATTCTTAAAGAATTGGAAACACCTATCCAAACCCCAGACACCTGCCATAAAGACAAAACATGGTGCAGCAGCATTCAGAGCGCACTAGCCAAACTTAATAACAAAAAAAGAGTCCCTCCAACTCGCCTCCAATTCCAACACCACCACCGCCCCTGCGTCTCCGATCACCTCACCTCTCCTCCTTCTGAACTACCCAAACCCCTCTTTACCTTCAAGAAAGTATCCATTCTAGAAGTTGAAAAAGTCATCCTAACTCTCAAACCGTCTAACTGTCATGGCGACCCCTGCCCCGCGCAAATCATAAAGGATGCCGCTCGGGACCTCTCGCCATTCATAACTAAGCTTGGTACCATTCCCAACAACCTGAAACAATCGTGGGTACTCCCACTCCTAAAAAAAACAACACTTGACCCATCCATTCCCACAAACTACCGTCCCATTATGACAGTACCGTTCCTGCTCAAAATCCTCGACAAGGTGGCGTACCTCCAAATCCAACAATACTTGGAATGTAACCACCCCCTAGGAGTACGCTAGTCAGGTTTCATACCGCAACACGGAACAGAAACTGCACTGATTGACCTTAAGGCACAAATAGACACCCTGAGAGACAACGGCAATACAGCATAACTACTGTTGCTCGACCTCTAAGTGGCATTTGACTTGGTCGACCACAAAACTCTCTGCCACCACTTGGACTCTGCCACCCATTTCTCACAAGAAGCCATAGGATGGATTCAATCCTTCTTAGATAATAGAACCATGCGGGTCTACGCACCATCAGCAGCTGCGGACCCCATACCCATCACTTGCGGTGTGCCCCAGGGCTCATGCGTTTCACCCACTCTGTACAACATTTTCACAAAGCCCCTTTTTGATGATCTAGATGGCCTGGGTATCACCTATACTAACTATGCGGATGATACACAGATCCTCATCCCGTTGACGGGAGATTATGACAAAGATTTGGCCTTCGTGAACAGAGTGTATCTCATCATCCAGGTATGGATGGCCTCTCATGGACTATGCCTGAATGATGACAAAACGGAACTCCTTATAGTTGGCACTTCGGCAAATCTCAACAAATTGGGCCATCTCTACTCCAACTTCATCATAGATAACAACAACATCACAGTAGCTAAGGAAGTCAAAACTCTTGGTTTCTACTTAGATTCTACCCTCAACTTCAAAAAACAAGTTAACTCCATGGCTTCGGCGACCGCTTACACTTGTAAGTTAATCAGAGCAGCTAGACCTTTCCTCACACCCACCAATTGTATTACGCTAGCAAGAGCCCTGGTATTATCCAAATTGGACTATTGTAATGCCCTTTATGTAGGATGCAATAAATACATTACCAACAAGATTCAGATCCTACAAAATAATTCTCTGAGAGCAGCTCTCAACATTCCTAAGAAAGCCCACATATCCGACTTCAGGAGATACAACAATTGGTTGTCCACTAAAGACAACATTTTACTCAAATCAGCCTCCTTGACTCATAAATGCTTACACATGGCCGCCCCACAGTACCTCACTACTAGATTCCAACGACAGTCTACCATCCGCCCCTCCAGAACAGCCACTGCCAACCTACTTCGAGTACCCAGATTCAAATGCTCGAAGACAGGGGGTAACAGCTTCCCAGTCAAAGCTGCCCAAAATTGGAATTCACTCCCACCCTCCTTAAGGGAAGATATGTCTTACCCATGCTTTAGATCCAACCTTATCCGCTAGATTAAGGAACATGAGATCTGACCCCTTACCACTGTTACTGTATACAATTGTTGTCCGCTGTCTCTAGCTACCTCTTGCCTACTCGTATGATATTTGCCTGTACTGTTATTAATGTTTTGTATTGTAACGCACAGCAATGTAACCTAAGCTGAACAACCCTTTTTTGCTTTTTTTGCGCCCTAATACCTTTGGGTCTGGTGCTCAGTATAAATAAATAAACAAACAAACAAACATAAAACATTTGTCCCATTGGCAGGAAACCTGAAAATACACGTAATCATTCTGTTACAATCACACAGCTTTTTATTATTTAGCTGTTATTTGACTTATTTAAAGCAAAATGACATTCAAACAATTGTGCCCATAATGTGATACTGAAACAATAAAGGTTTTTTTGAGCATTGAGAATTAACATACAACTGTAGAACACAACTCATCAATAAGTTAACATTAGTTAAATGACAAGTGGTGAAAGAACCATATGAATTGATGCAATGATCCCAAGGGGACCTCGGTCGAGGTACACCTATGCCCGGTAGAAGTATGACCTCATGATAGGTCTACGTCTAGGTCTTATGGTAGAGATGTAAGTGCAGTCTTGGTCGTCACCCAGAGTGGTGGGCCCGGTGGCTGCGGACGTTTCAGCTCAGAGGTGGTGGGAGCCTTCTTCTAGGGGCATAAAAGTCAGGTCTCTCTAGCTGGGAGCTCCACACGAGGCTGGCTCAGAAAAGGTGGAAGCGCAGCAGGTAGTCAAGTGGAAGTCCAGGTGTGGACTGCAGGCAGTGGTGAGGTCACTGCCTGGTGCGGGAGGAGGGCCCAGGGTGGGCGGGTATCCTCTGGATTGTCCCAGGGTAGGTGAAACAATCGTGAAGGCAGGATAAAGCTCCCTTGGGAGGAGAAGATGGAGTGGGGAGGCTGTAGTCCTGATCCTGGGAAGGAGGATCCATGCGGTGAAGCAAGCAATGTAGAGGTCTGGAGCGGTGCAAGCGTGACCTTAAGAGTTTGGGCGCGGTGTGCAGAGGCAGTCGTCCTCGGCGGGAGCCTGTGCTGGCTCTCTCATTAAATGCTATTAGTCAATTTTATGAGAAAAAATGCCTTATCAATGTGTACATTCTGTTTCTTTACTAGAGTTCCCTGATCTTATTTTTTTTTTATTAAACACCCAGTTTCATATTTGATATTGGCACATGGAGATTGTTATTGACCTCCTCTCAGTCAATCAAAATGTATGGAGTGCAGTCAATAACTGTTGTTATTGACTGCGCTCATAACATTCTGTCTTAAAAAGGCAGACAGAAAAACAACTATGCAATTCCTTGGCAATATTTCTTTCAATAAGACATTTCCTCTATGAGAGCAACTTTTTGTTTGCTGCAACATCCTATTTAAATTGAATATAAGTTGGCAGAAACTAAGTTGACTCACACCAGGAAGTGTTGTACATTTATATGAATGGATCTACATTTTGTGAAAGCTAGTAAGCTGCTCTTTAGCTACTAGACACCCTGCCATCTGTCACAAAGAATAACATTTGACAATGAGTACTATAGCGCTTGGTCTCCCAAAACAGCGTAATCCCTGGCTATAAAAAGTCAGTCACATATCAGATGCAAGTGCAAATTCAATTGTATATGTAGAATGTCTCTTTTTAGAGTGCTTCTTAATTTGTATACAATGTGCGCAGAAAGTGTGATGAATACAGTCATTTAAAGAATCTACACTTTTGTAAAAATACAGTTGTTGGGTTGCTAACTCCAGATATGTGTTTTGTGTAACTACCTAATTCTAGGACAGAAGTATAAAAAACATACATACAACTAGCAAAAATAACCTGTACTCCACACGTGTTCTGAAGACAGAAATAATAACACTCATCAAATGTTGAAAATCAATGATCCTGTGGGTGCTGTTCTGTGTCGCTTATCGCTTGATGTGCTTTGCACACAGAAGTAAACTGCACTGAGACTGGGCGCGTGTGGCTGGCTGATATACCACAGAGCAGACGTGGACGGGAGGTGAGAGTTAGCATGCTGCAGCATACTGGAACCTTCTGTGCGTTATCTCCACCTGTCGTCTCACCCTGGCGCGTGGCAGTGGGTTGCAGTGCATTGTGGTGCAAATATCGTGGATACAGTGCGTCCTAGGGCCTTGAAATGTGGTCTTCAAAGTTGTGTTCCACGCGTCGAAACACTTAAATGAGCATTGTTTCCAATCCTTCTGCGACTACATTGATGTTTCGCCAATTTCAGGAAACTGGCTCGTGTGAAGGGACTGAAATCCGGGGAAACGGGTGGGGTGTCCAAATGTCATGTAGCTAGTAATGTTCGGAGGGTCTCAAAAGGTAGCTATGCAAAATTTGGTGCATATTGGTGGAACAGTGTGGAATTGTATATAGAACAAAATAACAGATTTTCTGCTTTATATATACAGAGATGTTATGCAAATACATAAATTGTTGATTATCTTGTTAATTATATCACATGTCTTTTTTGGAGTCATAATCATTGTATTCTTTTCTCCCAAAACATAAGAGGGAAGCTCTCTTAAGAATATTCATGAAAGTTCTCCTGCTGACATTTAACTGGCCAAAATTCTCCTGCCGGTATTTTAGCCTGCTAAAACATGTTTCAACAAGTGATCTTTCTCAAGGCAGTAGCTTCAAACTTGTCTTAGTGGTTATTTGATTTTTTCTGTTCACAAGGTTGATACTGAGGTATTATTATTCACTGGGGATCCATTATGCTCTTTGAGAATACTATAAAAGAAATATGCACAATGAAAGCTCTATTAGAATTAAATTATATAATAATATCTGAATCTTTAATTAATAGTTGCTGTCACGTGTGCAACCTATAGTAGAAATGCTCTTACCATGCCTAAATCTTCACTACGAATATTCCAGGTTTGGATATCATTAAATATCCTCTGTAAATTTTCTCAAATCAAAATTCAGGGTCTAGGCGAGAGATAGAATAGTCTCTGTTATGGGTTGCTCATATCATCTATAACATTTTTATTCAAAAAAGTTGTCAAAAGGGAGATGGCGTACATTTCCAGATCCCCCATAAACCTGGCCCCCTAAGGTAATACTCACAGTTGATCTTTATCAGCTAGGAGTCTTGTGCCCTTTTCTACCTGTTTTGTACTATTGAAGTGAATAGGTTTCCTCTATGAAAGCCTCCCATATGCTCCCATTTGAGCTGCATTATTTCCACTAATTCCAAAGTACTCCACTATGTGTGACCTGAACTGATTAACCAGTTTCAGTACTATTAAAAGGTGGCCTCAGATATCTTAATTGAGGGCTGTTCATTCCTGGGGTAACTCAAGGTTGCCTGCTATATGGAAGTGGTCCAAAATAAATATCTTGTCCTGTTGTACTTCGATTGCCTCCTAGTACTACGCCAATGTTGGACTAAGTCCTTATGTGAATATGGTCAATGTGGGAAACTGGTATGTAGTGCTATTCCCTAGTCGGTGGTACCCACCAGAGTCAAACTCTTGGCTACTCTGTATGTTCACCCGAGGCAAAGTGCACCCAGAAGACTGCTGTAGAAACCTATCCAGTCTGCTCTCATTCCAGTACTGAAGCCTTCAAATGTGATTATTTATGGGTGTGCGAAACATACAAGGGCCGAAAGACCTACTGAATTAATTATTCGTGGTTTTGGGGAGGTACACAGACTATTTAAAGGGTGGGCTATAGCTCTCACAACGCCCTTTAAGTGTAAGAAATTTCCTTCACTTATCTGCAAGCCTATCTAGTACCCATAAAGGGGAGGTACCAAGAAACTGAGGATGTCAACCTCTTTGTTTTGCAAAGGAAACAATTTAGATGGCAGTTGTTTAGTTTTTGGTGACAATCGAGTATAGGCGCATTTAGTAGGCTAGTTATTTCAATCTGAAACATTCAGTGGTGTTCCGATATTTCACGTTTCCACTTCTTCCAAAACTCACTTCGAAAGCTTATCAACTGATACTCACCCACTGTCGTGAAAACCACATTCTGCATTCGCTCAAGCACATCTTTGAGTGGTGGTGAGAAAACAAGGTGCAAGTCCTTCGTAGCATCATGCACAATGCAAAGGACTTTACATTCTAACCATTCCTTTCACCAAAGCTGGTGCAAAGCTTTCATGGAGGGGTCATGTGGCGGTAGAGAAGCTAAGCTGCATCGTTTTTTACACTGGCTATTTGAGTGTTCCAAGGGCTGGTAGCTTTGTGGGGGATGCAGTTACAGTTGTCCAGCCAGAACATCACAATAAAAAACTAGAGCAATCTGCTGAGGAAGAATCATTAAGGGGGGATATCCACAAAAGGTCTAGCTCCAAGAAGACATTTAAAGCTAGAATGTTGGCTTGGTATGTAGGAGATGGTGGCATTTCATAATACAGATCTATTGTTTCGGTGTGGGTGGGAGAGGTCCCATGGGCTTGTGCAGGCAGTTGCATCCGATGGCTGAGATATTTCATTGGCTGATGACTAGGATTTCTGTTTGGCCATAACAGATCATAGGAAGCCCATTCAATACAGGCCTCTTAGTCTACGTCCTTACCTGGCATTATCTGTTCATCATTGATGGTTGACATTTTATCCACCCTTCAGCGTCTTGGCTTCCCCTTGCCTGTTGCATCTCATATGGCCAAATGCCGTTTTAATGAGAGCAGCTGGGAATCAGTCGATGCGATTTGTCAGAGAGTTGGGCAAGAAGTGGAAATTAGAGTTCATGGTTTGGATATTGCAACATACACATCCTAAAGCTTACCTACAAGGCATTCGGCTCTGCGAGCCACATCCATCATATTCTGTACAATCACTATTGCTACTCTGTGCTGGGAAACTGCTTGCCTCCTAAGAAACAACCTTTGCTTCTTTCTCTCCAGTTTACCAACAATGTTCTTGAACACCACATATCGTCTATGTGATGGCCCGCCGCTCCCCATCAGTGAACCTTCATTAGCTGACTATATGCAGATCTCATTAACGTAGTTTTCAACCACGCTCTAGCCATTAACCCTGCTTTACTCTCCCACAGCAACATTTGCTCCAACATTTACTCCATTTACCCCACCAGCAACATTTACTCCTCCTTTAAACGTTTTCTGAATTAATCAGAATTCTTCTTACCACAGTTATAAAGGGCAAAGACGTTTCACAATGTTTGCACCTACACTGGATACATATTGCACTGTGAAGGCAGCTGTTGTGCCAGGTGCAGATTTCACCTGTTGCATTTGAATAATAATAGATCAAGCGCATTACATGAAGAGGGCAGACTCCCAAACTCTACAGCTCACCTTTCAAATTTGCAGATCAAGGATAAAGACTAGAAAATAAGCACTGTAGACTTTGGCTTGTACCTTCGAGTAAGTTGTTTCATCCTAATCACATGCTCTTGCTGTGTTACATTCTCAAATCGTCTGCATGCCAAATTTGTTTGCAGTTGTTGAATCAATGCATACACCTAATAAAGTTTACCATTACTTTGATTAATTCAATCTTTAGGAATAGGGGTAGGTCTGCTAAAAAGGCCTGGTGCTAAGCAATGATTATAGTTAGTTCAACATGTTGCTTTGTTTTGGCAGCAAAGTTGTCTTCTAAGCTACTTGAAATCTACTCTACTGCACTCTAGAAAATTGCTCTTCAATGTACAAATAGTTGTTCCATGTCACATTAAATTCGGGAAACCGATTACTTTTCTCGCTGTGACACGCATGCTAAAGTAGCTATTTCCTTTACCTGCCTGGTGTTGCTCTATGGTGCTCCAGGGCTTGCTATATCCATAGGTGGGGCGCGTCCTTGGATAACCAGTTGGAGATGGAGGTGGCGAGCTGATCGGAGACAAGGGGGGAGACTCTGATTCCTGCCAGAAGAAAACAAAAAGGAATAAGATACATTCAGATATGTTTGGAGCAAAATGTAACTGGTGGGGAAAGCAAACACAGTCAATGACAGGAATAAATACTTATTCAGCTTAGTAACATCAAATGTCACATAGATGTGCCCCGCTTTAGAAAAATTATGGTACCTCACAATTCACACGGCTGACCGATTCTAACCAAAGGTAGATCTTGAATTTAAAATTCAATACAAGCTATAGATAATTAACACAGCGGGGTACTCCAAATCCCATTTCTAGTGATATGAAAAGCGATCAGAACACTTGGACTTGACATCACTGGGAAAGAGTAAATAAATCCCCCCTCATGAGGAATCATGATTCTAGGGAACTGGTTTAATAGACTGTTATCACTGTTACTTGTACTAGGTTTCTAGATTCCATTCCAGGCAAGTGTACCTTACCTTCTGCAATCCCCTGCCCCCTCTCTAAGAAGGGGGAACAAAAGAAGAGACATAGGAAATTAGCCAAGATGCCCTTCTATTTATTTATTTGTATCCGTTAATTTAGAGTATTTTTAGGAATGCAGAATGATGACTGGATTCAGCACGCAAGGATTCATGCAACTGTTGATACTATCTCTATGCCCAATACTAAATAAATTGTGACATATTAATTATATTTTCAAAACATTGCAAAATGCCTCACATAATACAGCATGAAAGAGGCAGAGTAAAAGGCAAGGATTTTAATCAAAGTAGTGAGTTACGTATCCCTTGGAATTTTGGAGCTGGTCATTTCAGATTGTGGAATGTGCCCCATGCCATTTTGGCCCTACAAATACGGACTAGCATAACGAGATAATGCACAAATATTTTTCTAAATATTCTCGAGGTTGTGGTAGTGATTTTATTTTATTTTTTATTATATTAGAAATAATCACAAAACATAAAATGTAATATCAGCTTAATAAGTTTGCAGAACATGTCCCGGTCTAGATGTACTATTAGCACCCGGGGCGGGGGAGACAAACAATCAGGGTGCTCGGAACGTGGGCTGAAACTGCTAATCTCAGCCTTCGTTTCGAGCATCCTGCTGGCTGCTTCCCCCGCACTGCAATCTTGCCCCTCACCCTCGTATCTCTTATTATTTGTTTCCATTTACTTCCTCTACTCCCCATCCCCCCCTCCTCCACCCCACACTTACCTTTTGTTTCGGCAGCAGTGGCTGGGCGACCGCTGCATCTGCTACTACCATGCACTCCCTCCATGCTGCCACAGAAATGGAAGAGGGGCCCTGCCTCCCATCTATGTGGCAGCCATCTTAGGGCAGTATTTTGTTTGAATGTACGGGACGTCACGCAGCATCTCGTTCATTAAAAAAAAATACACTGCTCTCAGCCCCCCGGTGTGCTAATAGTGTTAACACCCTCTCCAGTGTGCCAGATCAGATGTTATCAACTTGGGATCCCTTGTTAAGCACCCTTACTTCACTGTGGCCCGCCGGATCGGGTTTAAACGCTTAATTAATGTGCTACATTCCTTTCTTAAATAGCATAAATACATTATTAATTATATTTACAAATCCCCAATCCATGCCCATAAATCATCTACAAAATGTGTGTTATTGTCAAATTAGCTAAGTAGGAAAAAGGAGAATGTGATATTGTATTTGGGAGATAATGCCAGAACTGTTAGGAATGTCCAGGCAGAAACGGCCTTTGGACCAAGATAAAGGGGTAGAATGAAGAAGCAAAGGCCTTTAATCAAGACCAAGACACCATTGCCTCTCAGGAAAGACAACCAGTGAGAGGATTATAGCTATTACCACCCTGACTTGATTGCCTATGATTAGGCGTGACAAGCTTCTCATCTCCTCCTCCTTTGAGTCTGTGAAAACAGACCCCTGGTTATCCGTCATTCATGTCAAAACACAAGCTAGGCTGTGTATCAGCGCTAAAAGACAGGCATGGTCAGGCACAAAATGAATGAGTGGTTTGCCCTTCGTATGAGCCCATTTAATCTCTGGATAATACGGGTTTAGAAAAGTGCAGCTCTGATCCCCAAGCCTCTAATGTCTTTCTCAGGGCCCGCCCTGCGAAAGCTGGACCATTATCGGCATGGAGCGTTTGAGTTACTCTCATGGCTACTACACCCCGGAGTGCCTGTATGACTGATTTGCAGTCTACTCTCTTTTGAGGAATCATCCAGGTGAACCTAGTGCAATAATTCACTCTTAGTGGAATATATTTATACTTATTTATTGCTGGTAGTGGGCCTATAGGATCCAGATATTGAATCCCAAAAGGCAAATTTGCCTTTCTTAAAGGAACCTCTTTAGGTTTTTTGCTGTGGTCCACAGTTGTCTTCAGACATGTGTCCCAGTTTGCTGTGTACACTTTAACTGGTTGCCTTAATCCTGGCCCCCAATGCCTGTGAAGGAGCAGCTGTGCAGTAACCCCAAAATGGGTAGATGCAAGTCTGGCATGTTTGGCTGCTACTAGCTTGTCTGCTCTATTAGGGATTAATCTTTTAATAGGCCCCCCTTCTTTTATAGGAATTGCGATTCCTGCTTTATTATTGTCAACGTCATAAATGTAATTACTTGGGAAACCTTTCGGCCTGGGCATAATACCCAAACAAGCTTCTTTTATTTCCTCATCTATTGCCGTTGCTGGGCGAATTATGGCTGCTATAATTTTTCTCACTGTGTGCTCTTTGGCATATGCATCTGCTAATGCATAGCCAGTGCTATGAATGTGCCCTTTAGTATGTGCTCTTGTGTGCATCACCTATAGCAAAGGTTAACTCTGTTTAAGGTCCCAAACGTGTTTCCAGAGTTGCCTGGAATGTAACGCTCACCTGGTTCCCACGGAGGCGCGGCGTCGAAGGCGCAGAACTCTGAAGATGGACAGGAAGGGCCCCTCTATTCTGGCTTCCCTGGCTCGTTGGATACCCTCCTGTGCGTGAAAAGGGAGTATTACCAACTGTGGAACAATGCTCAAGCCTCCCTCTCCCTTCCAACCCTCCACGATACCTCCTCCACGATTCCCCGTGAAGCCTCACCTTAGGGTTTGTAAGGATGAGCTCTCCATCCTGCTTCTGATGCAGGGGCGCGTTGAAACCCAGTTACTTCACTGGATTGAGGATTGATGGGAGTTCAGGTAAGCTTGACTGTTCAGGTAAGGCGCTGTAAAAGTTCTGTTCAAAAGTTCAAGCTTAATAATAATGTTCGTTGTCTAATTGCAGCAAGCGCTAATGCTTATGTCTTTTTCCACTTAGGGGCCGGGGTTCGGAGTGCCGGAGATATGGCGCCGACCCAAAGTGAAACAGTTCTGGATGAGCGCTCAGGTAATGTCTTTGCATTCGCTCATTCAATGTCTTTGTCTTTTTTTCCCCATAGGGGCCGGGGTCCGGAGATGCCAGGAAGCGGCAGGACCCGAAATGCAGTGGGAATAATCCAACAGGTAAGACTTAAAAGGAAACTGAGCTTTCCTTATTCCTTTTCTCCCTCTCACCTTTGTTCTAGTCTTTTTTCCTCTAGGCGCCGGGGCGTAGCTGAATCCGGAAGATCGCTGCTGAAGATGGAAGCGCCTTGCAAAGGTGAGTAAAATGCAGCGCTGCAGCGATCGAAACGAAATGCCTTTAAAATGATGTCTTCCTTTTCAGGGCCGTTGGAGAAATGACTCCGGGATGCAGATTTAGCAGGTAAGGGCTTTTCTTCTCCTATTCTCTTCCTTTCTCCCCTTGCAGGTGTTCCAGGGTGCTGGCAGGCGTGGCTGAAGTCAGGATGCAGGAGCTGACACGGTGAGCGTCCAGCTGCTAGGTGCAGAACAACGCGAAGCATGTGTGGCTGTTCGGGTGGGGTTTAAATAGCCTTGGAAGAAGTTCCTGGTATGTATCCTTCCACGACTCAGGTATGTATCCTTCCCCGACCACACCCGGGTGGTGAAGTAGTCCTACAGGTTAAGTAGTCCCATTCAGGCCTCAAGAGGGCCTGGATGAAGCAGCAAGGTCTGCATCAGGTAAGTGTGCACCCAAGCACTTAAACACATAACCTCTTCTATGAGCCTGGCGCCTAAGGCGCCAGGACTGGGGTCCGCTATGAGCCTGGCACCTAAGGCGCCAGGACTGAGTCCAAAGGGCCCCGACTTGGGCCCGCTGAGACTTCCCTGGGGAAAATGATGTCTGCCTCTGGGGTTGCTGGGCCCGGCCTGGCACCTTAGAGGTAGGCATCATGACAGTACCCCCCCCCTCAAGGCCCCTCCCAAGGTCTTTTCCTCCGGGGGTTTTGGTTTGTGCGGGAATCTTCGATGGAATCTTTGAATTAATCGTGGTGCGTGAACATAGTTACTGGGTTCCCAAGATCTTTCCTGAGGTCCATATCCTTTCCAATCAACAAGATAGAAGAGTTTTGACTTAACTATCTTGGAATCTAAAATGTCTTTCACTTCGAATTCTAATTCTCCATCAATTTGGACAGGGCCTGGGGGCTCAGACAGTCTGGTTCCAGGTTGTACTGGTTTTAGAAGAGATGCGTGAAAAACGGGATGAATCCGCATGTTGGATGGTAAATCGAGTTTAAAGGCCACTGGGTTGATAATAGCTTTGATGGGGAAAGGCCCGATGAATCTGGGATTAAACGTTTGCTGACCCTTGAGGGGTAGATGTTTAGTTGCTAGCCATACCTGATCTCCTACTTGGTAAGGAGGAGTTTTACTTCGGTGCAAATCAGCGTTTTCTTTATACTTTTTCTTGGCTTGCTGTAAGTGGGTTGTAGCTTCTTTGAAGGCTTGGGTTATTGTGGAATGTAGGTGATTTACTGCAGGCATCTCCAGGGTCAGAGGTGGATCTAGGTCAGAGGTCCGAGGATGGTGACCATACAGGGTATAAAAAGGAGTCTGTCCGGTTCCAGAATGCACTGAATTGTTGTATGCATATTCTGCAATCCAAAGGATGTCCTTCCAATTCAACTCGGATTGGTGTAACATGCACCGCAGATATTGCTCGAGAGTCTGATTGGTTCTCTCGGTTTGTCTGTCGTTCTGGGGGTGGTGGCTGGTGGATAACCGCACGTCTATTTGTGCTAGTTGGCAACATTTCTTCCAAAAGTGTGAGATAAATTGACTTCCACGGTCTGAGACTAATATGGAAGGGAAACCATGTAACCGCACTATATTTTCCATAAATTCCTTGGCCAAGGTGGAAACTGACGGCAATCCTTTTAAAGGGATAAAATGGGCCATTTTGGAGAATAGATCCACTATTACGAGAATCGTGTTGTAACCACCACAAGGAGGCAGGTCAGTTATAAAGTCCATTGACAAGGTGTGCCAAGGTGCTGGTGGAATGTCCAAAGGTTGAAGTAGGCCGGCTGGCCTTTTCTTTTGACTCTTATTTTGGGCACAGATTCCGCAAGACAACACAAATGACTATGTCTTTTCTCCAAAAAGGCCACCAGAAGTGGCGTTTGATCTTTTCTTCTGTTTTCGCGATACCGGGGTGTCCTTCCATTAATGATTCATGATGACGGGTAATGACAAGTTCCTGCAATTCTTTACTTGGCAGAAATAACCGCTCTTGGAAGTAGGGTAAATCATCCTTAACGGTGTAGTGAGGACCCTTTTGACTCCATTCCAGTAAGGCAGAAGAGTCAAAAAGCTGTTTTACTTGAGCTTGGATGTCCTCAATGGTTTGCAATGAAGTCAAGCCCAGAATTCTTTGTTCCGGTATGATTGGCACAGGTTCTAAACTCGAATTGGGTTCTTCCATGCCTATCCGGGATAAGGCATCTGCCTTACCATTCTTGCAGCCAGGGCGATAGGTAATTACAAAATCAAATTCCGCAAAGAATAAAGCCCATCGGAGTTGTCGCGAAGATTGAGCTTTGGCCGTCTTTAAATACTGCAAATTTCTGTGGTCCGTAATTACGGTGATGGTGTGTCTTGCACCGAGAAGATAGTGACGCCAAGCCTTGAAAGCTGATTTAATAGCCAGTAGTTCTTTGTCGGTAATTGCGTAATTGAGTTCAGGTGGAGAGAATTTTCTGGACCAAAAGGCTACAGGGTGTAGTTGGTTAGTTTCTGGGTCTCTTTGTGACAGGACAGCTCCCATGGCCGAACTGGATGCATCGGTTTCCACGATGTAAGGGAGATCTGGGCGCGGGTGCTTCAATACAGGTGCAGAGGTGAATTTGGTTTTCAGGTCCTGAAAGGCTTGTTCAGCCTCAAGAGTTCATTCAAAGCGTTTGTTTTTCTTTAGGAGAGCTGTGATGGGTTGAACAGTTCGAGAAAATTCCGGGATGAACCTTCGATAGAAATTGGCAAAGCCAAGCATGCTTTGCACTCCCTTCACAGAGCTAGGAGATGGTCATTTGAGAATGGCGTCCACTTTCCGCGAGTCCATTCGGATTCCTTGAGGTGTCAGGATGAATCCGAGAAACTCCACTTCTGTGGTATGAAAAACGCATTTTTCGAGCTTGGCAAATAATTTGTGCTGGCGCAATTTCTCAAGAACTGCCCTAACATGGTTTCTGTGATTAGATTCTGAGGAGGAATACACCAGGATGTCGTCAATATAAACGATGACACAAACATCGATAAGTTCCCGAAGAACATCATTCATGAAGTACTGAAAGGCGGCAGGTGCGTTGCACAAACCGAAGGGCATTACTTGATATTCGAAGAGCCCAAATTTGGTGCGGAATGCAGTCTTCCACTCGTCGCCCTCTTTTACACGTACCAGGTGGTAAGCTCCTCGGAGATCTAGCTTGGTGTACACACGAGCATCTTTTACTTGGTCGATAAGCTCAGGTATCAGGGGCAAAGGGTAACGATTCTTAATCGTTATCTGATTTAGGGCGCGGTAGTCAATACAGGCCCTAAGGTCTCCTTCCTTTTTAGGTACGAAGAACAAAGCGGAAGAGACTGGTGACTTTGATGGGCGAATGAAACCATTGGCCAGGTATTGATCCAAATACTGGCGCAAATGCAGGTTCTCAGGTTCAGTAAGAGCATAAATCCTACTACAAGGTAGTTGTGCATTGGGTACCAAGTCGATTTGGCAATCGTAAGATCGATGGGGAGGTAAGGTGTTAGCCTGCTCTTTCTGAAAAACGTCTTGGAATTCTTGGTATTCAGATGGTAGCTGTACAGGGGTGGAAGTTACAGAGGCTAGACCCATAGCTGGATTCCTTGGGTAACAGGTTGGTTCACAATCAGGAAAAGTTATCTTCTTTGCTCGCCAGTCTATTATCGGATTATGTGTTTCTAACCAAGGGATTCCAAGAAGTACTTGAAAATGTGGGGCCTTGATCACATCAAACACGATTGCTTCCCGATGTCCGTCCTGACCCACCAGAGTGATTTCAACTGTGGAATGCGTTACAGGCCCTGAGGCTATTTCGGTTCCATCAACTGTAGTAATTACATCTTGGGTTACTTTCGGGCGGAGAGGAAGCTTAATCCTGGAAGCCAATTCACGGTCTATGTAATTTCCAATAGCTCCACTGTCTATGTATGCTTTTATAGCATGCAACTGCTGAGGCTGGTTTGGGTTCACAAGCACCATTGGCATGACAAAATGCGAGGTCAAAGAGTTTGTTTTCAAGCTCGGCAAGCGGTCCCCTACGCTTGTCGGGCTAGGTCGTTTCCCGAACCAGGTGTCAATAACTCGTTATCAGTGGCTCCAACCACCTTCTTGAGTGGTTTAACTGGACAACTTTGAAGAAAGTGACCGGAAGTTCCGCAATACAGACAAAGTTGCATTTGTCGCCTTCTCTCTCGTTCCTTCTGCGTTAATGGTCCTTTAACACTGCCAATTTGCATAGGTTCGGAAACGTCAGTAATCTTGGAGTTAACGTGGGTCTTGATAGGTACTCTGGTTTCATACTTGAGCCGATCTGCTTTTCTATTTTGAAGTCTGTGATCAAGTTGAACCACTAAGTCTATGTAGTCTGCGCAGGCCTGCGGTGGATCTACTATCTGAGCTATAACATCTTTAAGCTCTCCGCGCAGGCCTCGATGAAACAATGTGATCCTTTTATTTTCAGGCCATCCGGTTTCCACAACTAGTCTATTAAAGGTAGCGATATAGGACAAAAGACCCTGATTACCTTGTCGTAAGGATAGCAGTTCGTTGTCAAGGGCCTGTCCCTGCGAGTGTCGAGCGAACAATCTTTCCATGCTGGCCTGGAAGCCCTGGAAATCCTGGAGAATGGGGTCATCCTGATTTACCAATGGAATAGACCAATCGGCAGCACAGCCACTGAGGTAAGATAGTACAAAGGCTACTTTGGTCTGGTCGTTGGGGAAGGCCCCGGGCCTGCATAAAAAGTGTAAACGGCATTGGTTCATAAAAACGGCATATTTCTTGGGATCCCCCGCAAAACGTTCCGGCGGGGCCAAAGGCATGTGTCCAGGTAGATTGATTTGTACTGGGTTATTCGAACCCATTGTTGTAGAAATATCTCCGGAAACAGGTAAAGGAGTGTGCTCTGCCTGGCCCTGCAATAACCTTTTGGCCAGATCATCAGTTCTTTCCTTGGATAGGATTAGTTCCCTTCTGAGAGCATTAGTCTCCTGGCGGGCTGAGTGCACTTCTGCCCGTAATTCCCCTAAAAGATGGGCCAGCTGATCTGTCTCGGAAGTCTCCATAGCGCCAAGGTGGGAAATTGTGGTAAGGCTTCGCGTTCTGTAACGCTCACCTGGTTCCCACGGAGGCGCGGCATCGAAGGCGCAGAACTCTGAAGATGGACAGGAAGGGCCCCTCTATTCTGGCTTCCCTGGCTCGTTGGATACCCTCCTGTGCGTGAAAAGGGAGTATTACCAACTGTGGAACAATGCTCAAGCCTCCCACTCCCTTCCAACCCTCCACGATACCTCCTCCACGATTCCCCGTGAAGCCTCACCTTAGGGTTTGGAAGGATGAGCTCTCCATCCTGCTTCTGGTGCAGGGGCGCGTTGAAACCCAGTTACTTCACTGGATTGAGGATTGATGGGAGTTCAGGTAAGCTTGACTGTTCAGGTAAGGCGCTGTAAAAGTTCTGTTCAAAAGTTCAAGCTTAATAATAATGTTCGTTGTCTAATTGCAGCAAGCGCTAATGCTTATGTCTTTTTCCCCTTAGGGGCCGGGGTTCGGAGTGCCGGAGATATGGCGCCGACCCAAAGTGAAACAGTTCTGGATGAGCGCTCAGGTAATGTCTTTGCATTCGCTCATTCAATGTCTTTGTCTTTTTTTCCCCATAGGGGCCGGGGTCCGGAGATGCCAGGAAGCGGCAGGACCCGAAATGCAGTGGGAATAATCCAACAGGTAAGACTTAAAAGGAAACTGAGCTTTCCTTATTCCTTTTCTCCCTCTCACCTTTGTTCTTGTCTTTTTTCCTCTAGGCGCCGGGGCGTAGCTGAATCCGGAAGATCGCTGCTGAAGATGGAAGCGCCTTGCAAAGGTGAGTAAAATGCAGCGCTGCAGCGATCGAAATGAAATGCCTTTAAAATGATGTCTTCCTTTTCAGGGCCGTTGGAGAAATGACTCTGGGATGCAGATTTAGCAGGTAAGGGCTTTTCTTCTCCTATTCTCTTCCTTTCTCCCCTTGCAGGTGTTCCGGGGTGCTGGCAGGCGTGGCTGAAGTCAGGATGCAGGAGCTGACACGGTGAGCGTCCAGCTGCTAGGTGCAGAACAACGCGAAGCATGTGTGGCTGTTCGGGTGGGGTTTAAATAGCCTTGGAAGATGTTCCTGGTATGTATCCTTCCACCAATCAGGTATGTATCCTTCCCCGACCACACCCGGGTGGTGAAGTAGTCCTACAGGTTAAGTAGTCCCATTCAGGCCTCAAGAGGGCCTGGATGAAGCAGCAAGGTCTGCATCAGGTAAGTGTGCACCCAAGCACTTAAACACATAACCTCTTCTATGAGCCTGGCGCCTAAGGCGCCAGGACTGGGGTCCGCTATGAGCCTGGCGCCTAAGGCGCCAGGACTGAGTCCAAAGGGCCCCGACTTGGGCCCGCTGAGACTTCCCTGGGGAAAGTGATGTCTGCCTCTGGGGTTGCTGGGCCTGGCCTGGCACCTTAGAGGTAGGCATCATGACAGTAAGCAATAGTTTTATGCCTAATGTCTCTAAAGCCATTTTAAATCCACCAATGCAAATCAGTGTTATAAGCCCTGACAATGTAATATGAATCTGAGACTACTAGTGCAGGCTTTTCTGAGTCTGCATGGTGCAATGCAAGCAACAATCCATGCAATTCAGCAGTCTGGGCAGACATGTCTCCAAGATGCTTTACTACAATATCAGTATATATAAATACTTCTTCATGTGAAAAATGTTCTACCACTGCTGCACATGCAGCAGCATATTTGAAATGTGTTCCAACAGCTAGCATGGCAGAGCCATCACAGTATATTATTTGGAAAAAAATCAAACAATGGCATGTCAGACAGTGAGGTGTCTGGCTCCGTTTCCATTGTCCAAGACAATCCACTCATTCATTGCAATTCTGCTTTGTAATGATACTTTACATCTGCAGCATGTTAAACTGCTGACCATTGAATCCATCTGGTATGTAATGCCTTTGCATTGGGCACACTAGCTTTTGTGGCAGCCTCAAGTTGAGCTACAGGTGTATTTATGTGTATAGTTCTGTTTGCCGCCAAGGGCCTTTCTATCTGAATGATCATCTGAACTGAAGAAATAATGTTTTCCTCAGGTGTAAATCTTAATTCAGGTGTGGAATATACATGTGATTTATATGCAATTGGTTTAGTCTCCCCCAGATTGCAAACTGTGTATGTGAAAGCATTATCTCCCACCAACAGGTTTATTTCTAAGTCTTTTTCTGTATTTCTGTCTTGCAAGGGACCAGTTTGAGTCATTAATGAGTCCACATGGTGCAAAATGTGAGTGTGTTCTGGCAACCAATGAGCTGCTTGGAAATTTGTTTTTTATCAAAACATACAATGGTTCCACTAGCTCGGCAAAACCAGACACATAAGACCTTCCAAAATTCAAAAGCCCTAAAACTGCCAGCAATTGTCTGAGTGTGTTAGGAGACGTATCCTGGTACACTTCTCAAGAAAATCTGCTGACAAGTTAATCAGATATCCTTTTGCAGCCAATGTGTGAATGACTACGTCTACTTGTTGCAAGTGTTGATCGAGATTCTCCTGGGTGATGTAAATGTCATCTACATATTGCCAACAGTTAGAATGTCTGCCAGCAAACTCTATTCTTCTTGAGAATGTGCTGGGCGAATTTGTATACCCCTGCATTATTCTAGCGAATTGGAAATGTGTTACCTTAAAAGTGAATGCAGTGTATTTCTGGCTTTCTACACTTCAAGGTTGTGTGAAATACTGATTGCCCAGATCAAGATTTGTTTTATATTTGCATCTGTGTAAATTGGCTAGAAGCTGAGAACCATGTTGGTTTTGGACTGCCTCCGTCTTACAACGTGCATTCAAAATTCTATATTCCACAATAAAACGATAAGTACCATCAGGTTTTAAGATGGGCAACGCCGGACTGTTATGTGGGCTTGCTTTATAATTACCCCCTGGTCCATTAGTTGGTCCACTATGGTTTGCATGTGGGCAATTGCTTGTGGCTTGACTGGATATTACTGCCTCTGTGGTGGGGGTGGTTTCAGCACTGGAATCACATGCGCTGGACATTCCAGATCATGCCCTACATGGTTTTTAAAGCAGCTGCACTGCTACCAGCACTACCATCCTTGTGCCTATCTGTGTACTAGTTCCCACTCACTTTGAAAAGTCAGGCATCATTACCTCTTCACCTGTTGGTGCTTGTCTCACATACAACGGTGGCCAATCTTGAAATGCTAAAAGTCCTTTATATTGGATATGTAACTGTGGCCAAAACAGCGGTACAATCTCTTTGGGATGTTCACCTTCCAGCTGAATGGTTACAAAATACACTTCATTATATGCTAATGTTTGCCCAGTAGGTGTAGTTATTTGTGCATTTCTGTGTGCCTTTGCATGCTCCAACAGTGCCTTGTGGCTGCATTCAATATGGAAATATTAGACCCAGAGTCTAACAGGACTCTATCGAAACAGTGGGCCTCATTACGAGGTTGGAGGTAGCCATGCCGTTTATACTGGCATGGCTACCCCCAAACTCGGGTCCAGCTCCGGGTCCTGCGAAAGGGAAATTACCAGGCCATTCCAACCTTGGCTGGCCCGGTAATTCCCCTTTCCCACTGAGCCCCTGTAGGGCCCCTAGAGGGCTCAATGGGAATGGGTAGGATGGTAGCAGCGGTACCGTTCATAATGGTACCGTTGCTACCATCCTGTTCTGCTTGCGGGTGCCGCTCTGCATGCCTGACCACCCGTGAGCAGAACTCGTAATGTGGCGGCATGGTAACAACGGCGCCGGTAGCACTACCGGTGCAGTTTTTGCCTTACCGCCACAATCATAATTAGGCCCAGTGTGTCGCTTAGTCTTGGGAATGATTCAATGAGTGTGTGGACTCTGCATTCCGTAAAACTTGTAGGTCTGCCGTGTGTTTTTTCTCAACTTTCATGTCCTTCGCCTCAGTTTTAGAATGGTCTGGCATCTTTGCCTGTGAGGAATGAGATGAACTCTCATCAGTGGCATACTTTTGTGGACTTTTCATTTGTCTTCGGTCTCTGAAATCAGTCTGTTGGTCTAAAATGGGACTGCCCCCTAGGTTTACCCAAAGATAGTTTACCCCTGTGAGTGCCTTGCCACTGCGGGGCATCCCAATCTCCTGTAGTTTTCGAATTCGTTGGTTCATTCTCTGGGCATGTTTCTTCCTCTATTGGTGAAAGCTGCTGTCTGTGTGTTATACCACCATTTTTACCTTGAAATGATTCCCTTCCTTTTGAGGGTCTCCCTTCCTGGTGTGTCTCCTTGTCTGGGCTTGTTATCCTGGTTAGCCTTCTTCTGTGTCTCTACAGGTCTGCTGCCTAGTCGATCTCTGCCTAGTGATGGATAAATGGATGTCACTATGTCCCCAAATTGCTCCTTTTTTTCTTGCTCATTTAACTGGGACAATTTTCTATGAACTTCTAACCTAGCAAACTCTCATTTCAAAGAGGGTAGAATTATGCTCTCAACCATTTGATAATTATTGGATGCTGTGGACAAGCCTAAGTTCATGGCGGCAGCAGCGCCCTGTGTTCTCATAATGCCTGCCAATGTTGATGCTAGAGATGTGATAGACGGAGTGCCTATCAGCTGTAAATAAAGTCAGCTATACATTGAGATCCAGCTGTCACAGCTTGCTAAAGGCGGTGTGCAGCCAGTGGAAGGAACATGGCTAGTGCCCTATGCCTATGCTGTGGTGTAACTTGGGGATAGACAATTTGCAGATTTCCTAGCTTTTCTGAATACCACTTGGGTATGTCTTCACTTCTGGAAGGGCATGACCCTAGTATAATTCTCAATGTCTGTAGCTGCACTTCTCATGCATCTATCTGTCCTTGTGGCTTCTGGGCAGGCGCTATGCCATGCTGTGCAGCATATTGCAATGCAAGGTTACGTACAGTGTCAAAATGTGCAGCCAGTAGTTGATAGTATGTTTGTAAAAAGGGGCCTGTGCGGTTTGGATTAAACCGGGCTAAAAATTCTAGTGACAGGTTGGGTGCGGCTAACGGTTGATGTCTAGCATTTGTTGGTGGATAAACTAGATTACCTCAAAACCATTTGACATGATTTGTATGTGTTAAAGCCAATTCAAGAAACTAGTATGGGCCATACTTGATGGTATTAAAGTCTCCCCTTATCAAGAGAGTTGCATATATGTTATTTACTTTGTTGGATGGGGTTTTCAAGAAGTGAAGAGCGATTCAGCTGGCAGCCCTCCAAGTTGCCCGATCGCCACTGTAAAGTTTATATTAACTCCCTGACAGTGTGATAACCTAAGCCAATTGAAAACCACCATCCAGCAATGGATGGGAATATTGATTTCCAGATGGGCAATCTTCTGTACCCACCCAACCTCTTTTGATTAAAAACGCTTTTAAGAAAAAATATTTCTGTGCGGTCCTTTTATCGTGACTGGTGCATGAGGTTATTTTATTAGCAATGCTACGGTCATCTCTAAGAAGTCCCATCTATCTGGGGTGCCACCTGTCTTTATTGCCTATGATTGGGTGTAACCACAAGCCTCTTATCTTCACCTCCTTTGAAGCTGTGAAAACAGCCCCCTGGTCATCAGTCATTCATGTCAAAACTCACTCTAGGCCAGAGGTCTTCAAGGGTGCGGCCGTATTCCAGGGTGGGTGCAAGAGCCCAGCATGGAATGTAAAAAAATATATTTCAGACTGGACCATAAAACTGTCTCAGGCACCAATGAAAAAGTGGCCCGCATTTGAAACTGGATATTCATTCCTTAAGTAACAGATTGTTTTAATATTACCCAAGAGGGTGTTTTTTGTTAAAATGTACGCAAATTGTGATATTTAAAGAATTTTATTCAGCAAGAATTGGCAAAACTACTAGCTGCATGGTGAAGTAACTCATCAAACTGGCCCACATTGTCCAAAAAGGGACACATTTTGACTGGCCTACACTAGCATTTTGCATTTTTGGTATGAGAATTGCCCTATCACCCTATAGGCAAGTCCGAGCCTGGCGGCTCATCCATAAAAGGGATAGGGGACATCCACCCAGTGGCCGCCTCACCCATTATGGAGGAGCCAGCCCAGTGAAACAATGAGCCCTTCCTCAGCTGCTTTTTCCAGCTGAGGGAGTGGTCCTGGGCTGGCTGAACTGTCAAAGAGAAACACTGTTTCCCTTTGACAGTTCAGTTCCGCAGCCGCACATGCTCACTGAGTGATGCAAGGCTGGGGGAATTTTGCTTAGCTAGCCTTGCATAGCTCATTGGAAATGCTGGCTGGGGCACTGCATGTCTGTAGGTGCCAGGGTGAGCTCCTGTGCCTCCTCGCACATACAGACAGAGCAACCTCTAGAGGGCTTTTCAGCACTCATGCGCAGGCCCCTGCAGAAGGTACGTTTATGTTCATTTATTTTTTATATAAATATTTGTATGGATGCGTGTATGCTGATGGGTGCTCGCATGAATGATAAGAGTGATTGCTGTGTGAATGTGTGTGTGTATTTGGTTTGGTTCGTTGAGCTGATTTTGGTTAGTGGGAGGTAGAGGGGGGAAGGAGGGTCGTACAACTGACGTATTTGGCATCAGGTCAGGCGCGTTAGCGCCGGCTCGTAGAAGCCGGTTTGTTGCGGTATTTAAACCACAAGCTTGTGTGTATCCATTGATTGTTGTAGTGTGCCTTGTGTTTTTAGAGTGTGCCTGATATTTACTAGCATTTTAGAAAATTGTAGCTACTGTAATACCTGTTTGAAGTGCTTTTTAGTGCCAGTATTTACCTTACAGCTTGATTTCAACTACGGCCAATACTCTTCTAGTCTTCTAATACATTTTTAACACTGATTTTAGCGATCTCCTGTGGTCTCGCGCTCATACGCAAGCTCTGTTGCTCTTTGAAGCTTGAGACACTTAAGGAACTACAAATCCCTGCAGATTTGTAGTTCCAGGCTCTATTAAGCATCACGTCAGGTGCGTAAGCGCTGGCGCGTAGGAGCCGGTTTGTTGCGGTTCGTTGCGGACGGCAGCAGGCGGCCCAGGGTACTTACACCCATAGGTAAGCACGTAACATGGGTATTTTAGAAGTTATGCAGGCCATTCAAATGGCCAGAGAAAGGCTGGATGCCCTAACCCAGCACACTACCTGTTCGGAAATGAGGGTTACAGCTCCCGCTCTACCAGATAGGACTGTGGCCTGGACTCTGGTCTCTGACCCCAGCCCCATAAGGGAAGCTCCCCTAAATCATCTAATGCCTCATTGTCGCATAGTAGTATACTTGCGCAGGAGGGTCCAATTGACCTAGGTATAAGTGACTCTAAGGCACCCTGGGCTATTAAAATCAAAGCCTTAAAGGAATCTAGTGCTGCTTTAGTTACCATATCCACTCCGTTGGAGAAATCTCCAGTAGATACCATTGTATCTTCACCCTCCGCTAAGTCAAATATTGTTATAGCTACACCGTCGATGTGTATTATTAAATGTATGCTGCTGAATACTAGATCCTTGCTTAAACACGCAACTAAGGTTGCATCTACTATTCAGGAACAAGACCTCGCCCTCTGTGCTATCACTGAGACCTGGGCCCATGAGGCAGCAGATCCTGTGTTGGAGCTAGCTGTCCCAGAGGGCTATTATAGCTTAAGGCAGGATAGAACTATCAATAGAGGGGGGGTGTTGCCCTAATCATAAAGTTGCAATGTAAACATGGGACTGGAAGATCGACACCATTCAAGGTACCGAATCACTTCTTATCAAACTAGAGGTTAGTGCCAAAACTACCCTTAACTTTCTTTTATTATATAGAGCCCCCACAACAGATACCACTTTTCCTATTTTTTTTTTAATAGTCTCTTATCCATTTTAAAACCTAACACAAAACTCATTATTTTGGGTGATCTTAATCTGTGGTTGGGATTGCCATGGATGTCTTAGCCAAAACTCTAGAGAATACATTAGAGTCTCTACTCACATCAAGGGACACACTTTGGATTGGGTTTCCTCTTTAAATATGATTCTTGTAAATTTAGAGGTTAATGCCTGTCCTTGGTCAGATCATTTCTTCATAAACTTCTCTATACAGACCGACTAATTTCCAAAAAAGGTAATGCCCCCTAGGCTCACAATTAAAGTGAGAAATCGTAAAAGCTTACCTCTACACATCTTGCTGAGTAGGCTTGCTCTGTTAATAGTACAATATGTAATATTGACAATGTGGAAGAAATTTCTAATGTGCTTATGAAATCTCTGCACTCTGTCACAGAGAAACTTGCTCCTATCAAATTAAATCCATCCCCTTAGCTATACGCAATCCCTGGTTCAATGACGATTTGAAGGCTCTCAAATCGAAATAAAATAAATGGTTTTATGCATGGCGTCTTTCTAAAGATCTGTTTAGTCTTGCCAGTTCTAAGAAAATCTCATTGGACTATAAACAAGCCATATATTCAGCTAAAAAAAGATTCTTTTGATGTGAGAATATCGAATGCTCAGTCAAATACCAAAGAACTCATTCAAAATTTGAAGGCGCAAGCCCAGACTCTGAGTTCTATACAAGATACTATTTCTAAAGATATAGCAGGGTGCACAAAAAATTCAGTGTGCCATGGCCAATACCCTCATCAAAATTAGAGAAGGAATAGAGGTTAAAAAAGCTTGCTATGATAGAACAAGCTGTATTAGGTAATCTACCTTTTGTTAACAATAAATTGGTTAACCAACCTATTTTTAGTTTTCAATCTGTTTCGGAACAAGAACTGTCCAAGGTGATTTTGCAATTAAAAAACACGAGTTGCAAAGGCGATCCATGCTCCTCAGTCATAATTAAAGAATGTTCTCCCACCCTAATCCCAGCCTTGACGAAATTCGTCAATGCTTCTTTTGCCACAAACAAGGTGCCAGACAACTTCAAGAATGCATGGATTACCCCCCTACTGAAGAAACCTAACCTCTGCTCTCTGACGGCCGCAAATTATCGATCTATCACCAACACCACCTTCCTGCTAAAGATCTTGGATAGAGTGGCATATAATCAGATCTCCTGTTTTCTGGAGAAAAACCATATCTATCATAAGTATCAGCCTGGCTTTCGCAATAATCATGGGACGGAGACCGCTCTTTTGGCTCTCAAGTCACATCTTCATCGTAGGATGCACAATGGTCACATTTCTTTACTTATGATCCTCGATCTAGCAGCGGCTTTTGACCTGGTGGATCATTCCATTCTATCCACCAGGTTAAAAAACAATGCTAATTTTTCTGAAGCAGCTGTGGACTGGACCATCTCCTTTTTGAAGGGCAGGCAGGTTAGAGTGGCCAGTGATGGAGCAGAAGCAAAACCGTTTCCTCTAATGTACGGTGTTCCACAGGGGGCCTGTGTGTTTCCCTGTTTCTACATCTTCATGATCCCCTTCTTCGAAATGCTGGAAGAGGAAGGGATCATTTTAGCAAACTATGCAGATGACACACAGTGTGTTATCCCTATTACAGGCATTTATGGGGATGACAAGACTCAGATTAATTCGCTATATCAAAAAATTCAGAACTGGATGGTAATGAACGGCTTAGCGATTAATGGTGCTAAAACACAGCTCCTCTTACTTGGTTCTGAAATCAATCTTCAAAAATGGAGCCCTGGTTACAAGAACTTTACTATTGACAATTGTAAAATAGAAGTTAGGAGTAAAGTAAAAACTTTGGGGATTTACCTGGACAAAAATCTTAATATGAAGGCTCAGGTCAATAGTCTGGTTTCCTCAACCTCTTATTACATCAAACTCTCCCATTGTCTTAGACCTTTTGTGTCAGAAAAGAATTCAGAAACCTTGGCTAGGGCGATTATCAGTGCTAAGATCGACTACTGTTGTAGTCTCCTGGTTGGGCTACCCCTTTCAGATTTTCATCGACTTCAGATGATTCAAAATGGTGCTGTTCGAGTTGTCAAACCCCTGGCTAAAAGAGACCATGTGTCAGAGGCACGTAGAAGCCTTCATTGGTTGCCTATTAAAGCTAGGGTTTCATTTAGATTGGTTCTTATTACACAAATGTGTGCACGGCTCTATGCCGGCTTATCTGAAAGAACTTATTATCCCTAAGAAAAACATCAAAAATCTTAGATCTGATGATTCATATACCCTCCTGATCCCTCGTCTTAAGTCTTAAGACTTAAGTTTGTATCTGCAGCACCTAATTTCTGGAATTCTCTTACCCCTATGCTTAGAGCCGTAACATCAACAGACGTCTTCAAGAAGGGACTTAAAACGGCCCTATTTTCCTAAACACTGACATGGTCTTTGCTCTCTATGCTTGCTGCTGACAGATTTCGGATCTGTCCCTCTCTCTCTCTGCTTTTGTTGTTTATTGTGTTTGTTTTTTTTTTGTTTTAACGCCCTTAAGCCCTAGGGTACCTGGTGCGCTCTACAAGTTAAATAACATAACATAACAAAGGCATTTCAAAAATGCCTTTGTTGCACAGTCCCCATACCCACCTGCCAAAATCAGCTCTCCTTCTGAGGCACTGTGTGGACAGGGATGGTATTTTTTTTTACTGGATATCTATCATAGATGTCCAGTCAAAAATACCATGCTTTTTCCCCCCTTGGCCCCCCAGTGTCAATTGCAAACTTTTTGGCTTTTTACCAATTTATTTTTTAAAGTATGCTCTAAAATGCAACATTTTGACCCATTATTTTAAAGATATTCACAGGGGGAAGCTCCCGAAACCACCTTGATTGGTTCGGGCTCCCTCGCTACTCTCGGTCGCTTTGCCATTTTTGTGGGAAATATTTATGCCCCTCCACTTAAAAAATTCACCTGCTGCCACTGGTCCTAACGTGGTGGGGGAGCCCACAGACAGTGGTGGGAGCAGGATAGGGAGAGCCCAGGGTCTGTGATGAGGTGGGCAGAGTGCCCAGGGACTGGCTAGGAGTGGGATGAGGGAGCCCAGCAACTGTGATCGGAGCAGATGGGGGAGTCCAGGGACTATACTGGGAGTAGGGTGCAGTGACGACCCGCAATAATTCATAGCCATACTACATACATACATAGTACATACTATCCATTTGCCATTTTTGGGGGGCCTGGCCTGTCCAAACTTTGCTCTGGCGTGGCCCAGGCAAGAAAAGTTTGAAGACCACTGTCCTAGGCTGTGCCTCAGCGCTAAAAGACAGGCATGTCTAGGTTCATGTGCTTATCAACATGATGAAACATATACAGTCCGGAATTGTAAAGTTCTTAGACTCAAAGAGATACCACTCTGATGCATTACTAGTAATCATACACTTGACACAGGCGTTATCATGTTAATTAATTTAATATGACCCCCTATCTTCTGAGGATTCTTATTTTCATTAAACAAGCTAAAGAAAAAGCAGATATAACATAACATAACACCTATAAACAAGATTGCCATGTGTGCAGAGAGTATTTATGAATGTGTAAGTACTAGAACAAGTGGTGATTTTAGTTTAACAGCATGGGTAACCTTTATCTCTCATTATGCTATGCTATACTATATTATACCATACCATACTATACCATACTATACTATATGCCACCAGTCTCCATGCACCCAGCAAGCCCCCACCTGTCACTCACGCTTAGAGCGGAGTGTGTCTCAAATGAAACAGCTCCTTCTTGGGTTGACGAGTTCTCCTTAGCTGAGACTGGATGTCTCGCTTGTATGCTGTATGCTGCTCTGCACTCCTCCCTAGCCCCTCCGGCTTTAATGGGCTGGCAGGTCTTCTGGGCTCCCTCTTTCTTCTTTTCCCTGTGCTGGGCTATATATGTATCAAGTAACATGGTGGCCCTGCACATGTGTGTTTGTCATATCTGCTGTTTTGAACAGTGAGGGCTAGAGCTAGCTTGTCACTGTGTTTGTTTGAGGTAGGCCTCCTATGTAAAACTACATTAGGTGGGTTTTTGCACCTCAAAGTGAGATCTCTGCACCTGTTTAGTAAATGCCTTCACTGTACTCTACGGCATTCGTGAAGTTCTGCAACATTAGACATGGTATGCTTCTGCTACTATGTTAGTCGTCTGTCTGGTATCAAGAGACATCTCTCTCACTTGTTACCCAGTACTTTGTATGGTACCCTAAAGGGCAAAACTTTGCAAATGTGCAAGATGCTTCTGTTCGTGTCTGTCAATTTCCTGCTCTTGAATCCTTATCAGATATAACACTTTACCCATGTGAGGTGAACAGGCTGCTCTCAGATAACACCTCATTGTGTTACGTCAAAAAAACACCCAAGGATGTGAAGTTAAAACAGGCTGTGAGCTGTCATTTGTGGGTGGCCGATCTGCCAGAACAGGAAAGCACCATTTCCTGCACGTCGGCTGATCTTGAAGAGTCTACGAATATTTGTTCAGCAAGTGTTGCACACTAACTTTCTATGTTAAAGTGTGCTGTATGTTTGACAAGACCTTTCATGGCTACAAGTTGTGTAAGATAAGAAAAACTGTATTAAACCTAAATTAGCCTTAATTCATGTCAACTCCAGCATGAAACCTAGGGCACGAAGGGATGCCTTTTGGAAAAGCAAAGCTCAACTATTGAGAACGAGACCTTTCTTCTGTAAAAACATACAAACATCATGGCCGGCCCCAAAAGGAAAAAAGGATCTACATAATTTCCATGGATGGCCATTGGAGTGGCAGGTCGTTCAGAGAGCTGAAGTGGTGGGAGGCAGATGCATTTTGAAAGTGCAAGGGAGGACATGGGTTTGGAAGGAGTCAGAGGGGCCAGGAGACAAAGATACAAGGTTCAGGAGCCAGGGTTGGAACAGTCTGGGAGTCGGTCTGGGAATCGGGTATGGGAGTGCGAGAACATGTTGGTGTGGCAGCAGATGGGTGGGCTGCAGAGCTGTAAGGTGTACTACACTGACTCAAGGGCTTGGAATGCAGGCCCTAACTAGCGATTAAGACGCTCATTCTGATCCTTCCAATTGGCTAGAGCAACTCCCCGCCCCCTCATCTCACACTCACAGACACAGTCTACATATTTGAAACTGCAAAGAAAAATATCTGAAATGTTATCCTATGCACAGTTACCACTACATCTGACACACAAAATCAAATTACTCTGCTGTCCATATTAATGAAGGGTATTTTTTCTGTGATAGGTGACATCAACGCATCCTTCAACTTCTGTTTTAGTTTCATAGTTACAATTATTTATTTAGCAGAAACCAGGCGAGCACATCTTTAGCGGTGATAATGATTATTTAATACTCTGGTCTCTCTTCGGAAGAGTCGCTGAATTGCTTGCATACATAAATTGAACTTTCAAGCTCAATCCCACTTCACTCACCATTTTTCTAGTTTAAATATTTTGACTTCATTTTTAAAAGCTTGTATGAGCTAACAGTTTTGTTTTGGAGGCCTGATTGGTGTTTGGCATATTTAGAGCCAGTGTGGGTGTTCACTGTTTCCGATGGATGGTTGATCGAGTTCTTTTCAGCCTTTGCATTCTTCAGCCTCAGAAATCTCAATGCTATGTAGTGTTCAAATTAAAATCCCATCTCAGGTTCTTACATTATGTAATCTGCGAGCGTCTCAAATCTGATGCACGTGTCCCCATGCAACCCAGGACTCAAAATGTATGTTACTGCCATCAATTACATATTTAGTTTTCCAGTTCTATCCTTGAAAAACTCCACTCAAAACCACATCAAATTAAAATGCATAACATTCTTTTTTTTCTGCAATTGCTTGCATTTATTGATATGCAACATCATAATGCTTTTGTGGATGTTTTCATATGCGATCACTATTTTTCACACAATCGTTTACCAGCTAATCCAACAGAATTGCATCAATGCAGAGCACAACGGGGACACGCGCTGCTTTGCACATTTAGTTTCCCAGTCCGTTACTTATTCTGCAAAAAATAGAGAGTGGAGTTTTGAAGAGAAGCTTTGTGCAACCAGTTAACCATCTGGTGGGAGCACTTTTCACTCCTTTGAGGTGATGCATGCTGCAAAGGTACCTGATGCAATGTGCGGATAAGATGCTTTTGTGATTGGTAACATTCTAGAATTAGTCAAAAACATGGATGTGTAAAAAAAAAAAATAAGAAACTGACACATTTTGGTGAATAATCTCATGCATGAAAATCCCTCTGGCTGCGGAATTAGTAAACAAACAATTAGATATAGAACCCTAGTTTCTTTAGTCGATGGGGTGTCTTCTGGAATGTTTTATTAGAGCTTACTTAAAAAAATATGTTAAATTAATAGTTGGCTCCAGTTATTAGAAATAAACGTTACTGGCATTTTCCATCACGGCAGGATATCCTGGTCAGATGAGAATTTCCTTCTGTTTCGGTGTTGAACTGCCCTTGTGGGCGGGATCAGACTGATATGCAAAGAGATATTTTTCCTCTGGAAGGTACAGTGAACAAACAGGTGGTTGTAAACACTCCTGAATGGGAATTGACCCATACATCACTGTGAGATAACCTGATCAGTCTCTGTAGAAGGGCTCGCAAATTTCTGCAATCTACAAAAAGAGCATGCTAAGGCTATCAACAATTGGGTACTGATTATTGTAAAGATAAATGCATGCACTGGAACGTAAAAAGGTTTACATCAACTGTCACTCTGCCTCTTTCTGCAAAGAACATACACTTTATTTATTTTATTTCAACATTTGTAAAGAGCACCAAACCCTTAAGCATCAGGGTGCTGGTTATAAGTAACAAGAAAAAAAAACGGTACGTCATACAGAAAACGAGAAAAAGAAACAACAAAGTAGGCAGGAGCTTGAGAATCAGTTCAGTCTGGGGGCGTCAATGTCTTAAGGTGTGAAGTCCATAGGTGACGCTTCTCGTGAAAACAGCAAAGTCTTAAAGGTATATACGAAAGACCCAGTATGTATGATCAGCTTTGAGTTTGTGTGAAAGGGCATTCCAGTTTCCAGCGGCAACAACCGGGAAGCTTCCACCCCCAGCTCTTTTCAGCCTGTATCTCGGGGGAATCAGGCAGTTGGTGTAGCGTGATCGCATAATTCTTGAGGATTTGGCTTAATGAAGTTTTTGGGAGAGGTAGGTGCAGTGTTAGTTATACATTTATGAGTAATGACCAGTGTTTTGAACAGTATTCGCTGTTGAATAAGGAGCTAGTGAGCATTTTGCATTGCTGCTGAAATGTGCTCTCGTCTGGAGATGTTCAGTGCAGCCCTAAGTGCATTATTCTGAATGAACTGCAGTTTGTTAATGTTTCCGGCTGAAGTGCCTGCAAATAGAGCGTTACAATAGTCCAATCTTGATCCCATGGGTGCCTTAGTGTAAAGACTGGAGGGGGGTCTGTACTTCCGCTCTCTAAATGGTAGAGGAGCAGCACAGGGGACCCCAGCCAAGATTCTCTGTTGTTGGTAGCAATGGACGAGCAATCAAGGCCTAGGTTCTCAGGAGGTGATGCAGTACAGTGGAGTCCCCAAGCCCCCACAAAGGAATGTCCACACACTGTATTACTGAAAACACAGTCTTTATATAATTAATATTCAAGGTTATGTACACTATCACAATAACTCACTTTGTGCTTAGAAAATCTACAATGGCAAATATATATAGTTCTAAAGTGGTACCACAATTATTATCAGATTTAAAAAAAGTGCATCAACTATACTCTGGTTAAATGTCACACAAATCAATTAATAAAGTTAACCCACAATAGACATAGGAGGAATGCAGTTGGTTAGAACAATTGGCAGAATACTGGCCCCTACCCCTGTATACAGTTCTGTGTGGCGATCCCCCCACCTGGGCAACCTGTGAAATAAAGAGATATAACAAGCCCAGTACATATATTGTTCTATGAGTCTTATTTCCTTCTATAATGAATGTTTCTACCACCCCACCCCCAATGTACCTGGTGGAGCAGAGTTCTTCGAAGGGGCATCGAGGGATCCTTCTTGAGTGCCTCCCTTTAAAGCAGGAGCCACGGATCGTCAAGAGGCGTTGAAGAAGGGGAACTCGACGGTGGCGATGAGGAGTTCGAGGGTGCCAAGACCACGGCGTCGATCCAGGCGGTGCTTGTCGGTGACGTCCTGCGAGGATGAGGTGTGCGGGGCACCTCGGCATTGGATAGTTCAGGACCGCAAAAAGTTTCTGAAGAACTGTGCCCCGACAAGGGTGTTGAGTCATCGAAGTCTTTGTGGTCTTTGGGTGGAGGGAAACCTCGCCTTTCTCCGGCGGGATAAAGTGGTCGATGGTGCGGACAAGGGAGTCCTTCAATTCAACAGTCTTAGGCAAAGGAGCGGAAGGCTCAGGTCGTCGGCGGCACGGCATCAAGCGGTCCCCTCTTCTGGGCAACACAGCTTCGACGGGCCTCCAGCGGTTACAGTGATACTCCACCACCTCTGTATCCTTGTAACTGTTTCTACTCACTGTAACTGCATCTACTCACTATGCATAATAATGTAAATAATGTACAGTATTGTAACTAAGTTGGGAATATTCTTGTAATGCTTGCGCCCTCATACCTTCTGGTCCGGTGCGCCATATAAATAAATAAACAAACAAACAAACTCCAACCCTGGTCGACGGAAATGGACTTCGATAGCGTCGATGTCCGGGTGCTTCCCTTCGTTCTCCTCGGTGGTCCCCATCTCCGGTCGGCAGCCTTTCGAGGGTCTGACTTCCGGGGAGCTTCGGCGAAGGTTAGCGGTACTCGATGGTCCCTCGGAGCACGGGAAAAGGGCGCCTAGCTAGGTCCTCTCTCGGATCAGTCCTCGATGAACTCGGCAACTTTCAGATCGGGTCGAAGCAAATGCAGCAGCAGTTCTTCTTCCAGCTGGGCGTCGAGGATCAGCAGTTCTAGTTACTCTTCAAGTGTAGACTCAGCCTCTGAACAATTTCCAGTGGTGAGAGGTCCCCAGATATGCCATTCTGCTTCTCATCCACACTGCTGGGTCACACTCAGCAGCCAATCATACAGAAGAGCATTCATGCAGTCAGTCAGCCAATCAGGCATACAGTGCATTCAGGCCATACTTCTCCCTCTCAGACACTCACAACAAGGAATGTGTATTGGGACAAGTACCCAGCCCTTCAACACTACACACTGCATTCATACCAGTTTCGGGCAGGGCTGCCTCAGTCTTTGTCTCTCATACCAGAAACCAGACAGCCACAACAAGAAGTGCATATTCGTCACACACTCCATTCACCCAGATCCCATCTACAGGGTGTACCCACAACATACAGTCACTGGGAAGGCTTCATCCAGTCTGGCCTGGACTTCACAACACCATATATGGAACTTCCACCCAACAGCCAGTCAGGGGGAAGGGACAGAGTCAGGGCTTCCCAGGACTTTGGGAAAACAAGCAGGCAATAGAAAGCAAGAGGCCACATGGGCCATCTTATTTCCTATCAGGAATCAACTGATTCCAATGGCAGGGCCTGGGTATCCCAAAATGGAGGATACTCAGAGCACCTGTCAAATTCAGCATGGAGCTGCTACCAGCCCATAACCTGCACTGTGGGCCACACACAGGTGCCCAAAAACATACACTAGGGGCACAGGGTTGCACCTCTACTCATGGGTGCCATAAGGGTATCCCATGGGTAGGTATCCCATGGGTCTGTACACCAAACTAAAAAAACATGAAGAGCTGCACTGCCAGGAGTCCCACATGGACTCCTGGGCAGTAAACAATACAGACATAAGTGAAAAAGGACCCTGTCCCTCCAATGCATTTCCAGCATCACACCTAGCAATCGTGAGGCAGCTGTCAGGAGATGGGAATGGCCTACAGGAACTAATACTTTTTGTCGTGTGTGCTGCCGATGAGGCAATTGCGGTAACCTGCCTGTTTAAGGACAGGGTTGAGTCTAGTTTCACACCTAACGTTTTGACAGCATTGGAGTCTGGAATTGGTTTTCACTCAATGATGAACGCTTTGCATTTGAGTCAAGTTTGTTGAGGGTATTGTGGGATCTAGTGAGGAGAATTTCAGTTTTTCACAATTGAGGCATAGCATGTTGGCAGCCATCCAGGTTTGGATGATGAGGTAAGTGGAATTCAAGGTGTTGGTGTCATCAGTGTAATTTCCTGTGATAGGCAGGAGGATTTGCGTATCGTCTGAGTAATTTCTGTAGGGGATACCATGGTCATCCAAGATGTCGAATAATGGTTTCGTGAAGACATTATATAGTGTAGGAGAGACGCAGGAGTCTTGGGGGACTCTGCAAGAGATGGGAGTAGGTTGGGCAGAAACAGTGTCGGAGAAAACCCTAAAGGATCTGCTAGACAGGAAGGATGAGAACTAGTCAGTAGCTTGTTCAGAGAAGTGCCTTGAAGATCTAAGGTGCTGGCATAAAATACAGTGATCAACAAGATCAAAAGCTGACAAGTCCAGCAGAAGTAATAATGAAGCCTTGCCAGAGTTGTTGAATTCATCCATCTGTTTTTTTAGATCTAAGAGGGCCGATTCTGTACCGTGACCGGAATGGAAGCCTGATTGCCATAGTCCAACGAGGTGTTGGTCTCGAGGAAGGACTGGATTTGGACATGGGCAGCTCTGTCCTGTATTTTGAGAAGAAAAGGCATGGTAGTGATGGGGCGATAGTTGGTGGGGATTTCGGGGCATAGTGATTTTTTTTTTCGCAAAGGGAGCACCCAAGCATTCTTTAGGTTAGTCGGCACATAGCAGGCGGCGAAGGAGGCGTTGATCAGTGAGGTGATGAAGGGTGCCAGTGTTAAGGTGCACTCCTTGATCACCCTAGCTAGGCTGGTATGTCCTTGGCATATCAAGGGTTTGAGGCCTTTGACAGTTTGTAGCGTTTTGGACTCTGTGACTGTTTTGAAGTGAAAGGTCTTGGAAGCAGGTGGTGCAAGGATAGGATTATTAGTGGCAGCCACAGTGAAGAAGTTCTCCATTAACAGAATCTTTTTCTTTAAGGTGGCCAGTTTATCGAGCAGGGCACTCTGAATGTTGGCACACCAGGTGCTAACTTTATTGCAGCTGTATCTGGGAATAGTGCGAGTTTCCAGTTCACGTAAAATAGTGAACAGTTCTCGCGAGCTGGATCTGTGGAGTTTACAATCCTTAGATTGTAGATGGATTTGTTTGCAAGGAAAAGTGTGTTTTTTATAAGTCTTCACTAAGGTTGTAAAAATTGTTTTATTGTCCTCAGATGGGGCGTTATTCTAAGTAGTTTCACCTCTCGTTTTTTTGGATGTAGTGCTTAAAGGTCAGGGGTGAACCATGACTTGCAGGGAGATAGTGGTTTGGCTTTCTGTTGGGTGAGTGGGGCCACTGTTTTGATGGCCTTGGTCAAGGTAGTGTTGTAAATTCCAACCAGCGTAGTAAGGTTGTCGAACCGGGTAACAGGAGAAATAATCTCACCTAGCAATGGTAGAACATATGGTTGTTGTGATATTTCTTGAGTTCTGTGATAAGGTCAAGCTTTGGGTCAATGGTGGTGTGCATAGATTTGGGTGTCAGTGTAGTGAAGACAATCTCATTGTAATCGGACCAGGGACAAGGTGCATTGAATGTGATCGTGATGTTGCAGTTAGAGTCAGCTATCCAATCAAGTATGCATCCCTTATCATAGGTAGGACTAAGTACGAGTTGAGTAAAGCCTTATGCAGTTAGTGCACTGGATAAGGAATGTGCAATGCAATCATTTACATCATTAAATCCAAGGTTCAAGTCACCCAGAAGAATGGTTTTGGAGGATGGTTTGGCGTTAGTCAAAATGATATGTAGTATGTCTTCTTCAAATGTGCATAAAGCCCTGGTGGTCTGTAGGCTAAGTGAACTGCTAGTGTGTTTGTGTGTGAGATCATAATTTTGGTAGATAGAAGCTCTCCAGATGTCAGGTAGGCGTTGTTGATTTCTCTAATATCTAAGGATTCTCTGGCTATCAAGGCCACTTCTCCTCCTTTGGTTTTAAATCTGTCTTTCCTATAAATTGTGTAGTTGGGTGGGATAGCTAATGTTAAGGCTGGACCAGCAGCAGAATGTAGCAAGGTTTTAGATATTGCTAGTAGATCCAAATCTAAGGTGGTGATGAGGTCAGCGATATCTAATGTGTGCACCAGTAAGGATCTAGGATTGATTAGGGATCCTTTGAGGGAGCATGTGGGTGTTGAATCAATTGTTGGAGACTTGCATGGTGTTGCTCGAGCTTGAGTCTGGGAAAGGTGGCTACAGTTTTGTGATTGTGTGGGAGAATCTGCAGTGGATTTTAGTAGGATGAGGGGATGAGAACTCTTCGCTGATCCTTTGTCAGATTGTAGTGAATTTAGTTTTGGCAATGATTGAGTCTGGATGTCTCACTTGTTGGCGGTGGAGCAGTCCAGGGTGCCAGTGCAGGATCAAAGGCGTTCATTTCTCTGGTGTATTGGCAGTACTTTGATGGTGAGCTGATGGTGCTTAACGCTGGGTGTTAAGTGGGCCTTCTATCTTGTGGCTAGTAGGACACAAGGGTGATGGTGATAGCATGGGGCCGTTCAGGAGACGTGGAAGGTGTTCACATTTCTTTGGATCGGTCTGATGTAATGGTCTGTAGAATGGGGGTTTCGTTAGTGGTGGGCTGCCTAAGTATGAGGCTGGTTAAGGGGCCCAAGCACATTCCCAAACGCTGGTTGCGAGTTTCAAAGGTCGGTGCATGAGAATACCCACTATTGATGCTGGGTATTTCAGAGCCTGTGTGTTCCTGTGAGAGGAAAGGTCTTTGCCTGTGTGAACACATCTGGACTCAGAGTGTCCTTATGTGTGTCCATAAGTGGTTCCTGGGGGGGTCCAAAGCCATGTGATGGTGGGGCTTTAGACTGCTGGGCTGTTGAGAAGGTGGTGCATGGCGCAATTGTGTGATTTCTGTAAGTTCTAAGGTGGTTATGCCAGGTATGGGGGGGAACAGGTGATAGGGCTCTTGAGTGCATAAGGTGCGACTCGCCATTGGGTGGAGGGTTTTGCTAATTAGCTGCGTGCTGCTCGTGTCTGGATGGGCGTCTGTGTTGAGAGTCTCCAATGGGTTTTGACCAGGAGTTACCAGCACCATGCAATGGATGGAGGGGAGGAAAGGACTCAGCGTAGGGGTGTGGATTCACGGAGCGCAAGTAAGGAGCTGTTGTGAGGCATAGGAGGGTATACAATGCACATCGTTAAAGTAGAATTTAGTAGTGCTACATTCCTTACCTTTGCCATTTATATTGCAGATGTGTCCTAAGGCTGCTCCGGACTCGTAGATCTCTGCTGCAATGCTGCGTCTCGGGCCATCAATAGGTTGTATCAGAAGTGTGCTTGTACAGTCCACATAGGCGCATCAGAATGCAAGGGGCAGGGGTCCAGAGTAAGTTGCAGCTGGACTCACGCATGCGGATGAATGAATAGTTTTCGGAGCATTCCGAACTGCACGGCCCAAAGAGCCCATGGCAGGACATGGCAAGACAGGGGTTGGGATACTAACGTTTCAACGTTTTTCTGATAATTCTCTGCATACATTCCACCCTATTGCTGGCACTTGACAATCTCATATTCTTTCTGCACAAACATGAAGATTTCTCAATTCCTCTTTCTTGATACTTTATAAAATATTTTGGTTATTCCTTGAGATAGTTCAGTAACATTTTTTACTCTAACAATTTTAAAACCATCTATTGCAGCATAAGCCACACTTACCACTCAGTGATAAACTTTCTTCTATCACACAACCACTTCTATTGACCACTTATGGCTGTAAAATGAAACAATGGCGAAATTCCACACCTGTACATCTTCCAGAAGCATGCCACTGACAAGCACATTATCCATCTTCGGTTCTGAAAACAGAGCCTCAATTATCCACAAATGTCAGAATTAAGATTTTTACCCAAACCACCACCTTTTGGCTCTGTGTACATCATAACACTATTCAGAAGCTTTTTAGACTTTAGACTTAGTTATTGTCTCCTAAATAGTCAATACACCCACAAACACCTTACAAGCACTTTTCAACAATTCAGTGATAATCTCATGAATGTATTGCCTTCTAAGAATTAAAAATAACAGAATGTAGTGGCATACTATATGCCAATACTCTTTCTGTTATACACTCTCCTTTATAAGTGTCAACACTCTTCATTGATTTGCACATATCACTTTCAGATTGTCTTCAAGTGTTCTATTGAATCACTCTACTCGTACATTGATCTCAGGGTGGTACAAACTCATAATTTTTGGTGTGGATACCATTCATTGGCAAACATATTTTCATTTCTATCACAGTAAGTATGCTCAGTTTAAGTAAATAAACATTTTGGGATAACTTTCAAATATGAATACCTGTTCCATGAACACAACTCCTTTAGTGGTGATGTCAGCATATACCAGGACCTTATACCACATAGACCAGAGATCCACCAAAACCAACAGATAATATGCTATCACAATAATGTCAGGGACCAAGTATGTCCAACTAAACTTCTCACATAGTAAATCTCATACTTTGGAACACCTTATAGGTGAGTATTCACAATCGTGTCACTATTTATGCAAGGGTTACTTTTACTGGCCATTCTTACCATTCTGCAATTCAAATTCAGCTTATCCTTATTCATTGATTATATTAACTTCTGGCCAAATATCTTCAATGGGCAAGATTAACAGGCAAATTGTCTACACCAGTCTCCCGTGTGTTGGTCCATTCATCTCTGGTTACAACTACCTTGGCAGTGAAATAAAGTAGTTCCTTTTCATTCTCTCCAGTTCCACTAACATCCCTTGTAACCAGCAACCGTAACAAACAATCCATCTGCTTGTTTTTTGCCATTGGTAGAAAACGAACCTCAATGGTTTACTCCTACACACTGTGACCTAATCAGGCCTGTGACAAAATGCAATTTAACACTTTACTCACTAACAGAAATGTCACCGAGAGACTTATTAAATCTAATTTAGATTTGTACACAACACAAACATGTTTTGTTTTTTAACTGCCCAGGATAATGCCAATATTTCTTTTTTCACTATTGGCTTAAAAGCTTGCCCACACAAGAAAATACGTTTGGTCGAGGTCTTAAGAAAACCTCTTACTGCCACTGTATTGTCTACAGAGTACATGCATTATGTGGTGAAAAATAATAAACCATGTGCAATATTCTACTGCATCAACCAAGTCATTCCTCTGCTTCATGTTTTTCAGTTGTTGCTGTCATGAGCTGTTGTGCCAGGCTATGTGTGGTTTGTTTTGTTGCTCCGGTGTAGTGAAGTGCATGTGGTTTGCTGTGCTTTAGAGGTATGGTTGTGTTTAGTTCAGAGTTTGAGAGGTGTATGCAGTGGGGTGATATTTTTTAGTAGGGTTGGTTAGTGGCATCACTATCTAGATGTGACGCATGCTGATCTCACAATTCCATCTGGATGTGACTCATGCTAATCCTCATAATTCTATCCAGATGCGACGCATGCTCATTGTATGTTGAACATGGGCATGCAAACATGCTAGTCTGCCCTATCTCCCTGGGAACTACATTTCCCAGCTGTATTGTAGGCTCCAACCTTTTTAATCCCTGACCAGGCGCGTGAGGACAAGCCGGTTAATGCTGGTTTGTGTTGGTTGCGTGGCTGTTGTGTGCCCCTTCTTCCTGCTGCTTGCCCAATCCCAGGTAAACCAATATAAAATCATTTAAACATCTTTACTTCAGTCCTCGTTGACCTATCATGTCAGCCTCTCTATTATCGAAGTCTAAAGTGAAACGTGATGCTATTCTATATAAATACTTGTGTTTGGGACTTACTGCGGCTAGTTCTGACAGTACCTGGACAGATTTTAAATCCATTGACAATAGTACTCATTCTAATAAAACAGAGACTAGGTACAGGCACCATTGATAAGGTTGCTCCTCCTATCGCATGTTTAGAGGCTGCCAAGTATGATGCCATCACAGGGATGCAATGCGCGTTTATCCCAGGTGCCCTGAGTTCCTCTGGCTCCCCTACGCTGGAACGGACTTTGGCACATGACTCTACACAGGGCAAGACTGAGATTCAGTCAGTCAAACAGGCACCCACAACCTCAATACTGAAATCTCAGACCACATTTCCCAACACAATCCAGACCTATTTGCTGTGACCGAAACCTTGTTGCATGAAGTGGCCCAAATGTCTGTAAATAATGCTGCCCCTGAGGGTTATAACATTTTCACGGCAGACTGCACTGGAAAGAGGCGGCGGGGGTAGCATTTAAAACCAAAGCTCACTTGGATTGTTACACCACCCCTGCTCCCTTCTTAGAAGGCTGTGAAAACCTTAGGCTGAAGATTAAAATTAGCCACAACACCTCACTTACTTTCCTCCTCATCCATTGTCCCCTCAGATTACTCCTCTTTTTGAAGAGCAACTTCTCTCACTTATGAACAGCACTATAAGCATTAATGCTCGCCTTATTATCTTGGGAGACTTCTACTTATGGGAGGATGATCTTAATGATTTGAGAGCTTCTTCTCTCTGATCTTCTCTCCTATCTTCTCTCAAAGCAATTGGGTTTGCTCAACTTGTTGACCAACAAAAGCATCAAAGTGGACACACACTGGACTAGATTTTAGCCCACAATTTACTAGTCTGTAACCTTCGTGTGCAGGATTGCCCTTGGTCAGATCATTCTCTGATCACTGTAAATATAGGATTACCCTCAGCTCCCCTTAAACTTAGCAATAACCCCCCGTATTGAAGTGAATTATAAGAAAACCAGAGACACTGCTCCTCAGAACTTTTCTAAGGCTCTGGTTTCAAATGTGGGCACTATTGCCTGCTTAATGACCCCTCTGACTTAGCTCTTCATCTAGTCAAAGCCCTCTAGGCATCCATTGATGCTCCCCTTCCAGAAAAAATATGATCAAGAAAACAGAAACCCTTAAGAAATCCTGGTTTGATGATACCATTATTGGACCAAGAAAAGTCAAAATTAGATCCAGCTGCAGCAGGGAACTATCAGCCCATACCTAATATTCTATTTTTGTTAAAGATCATCGATAGAGTGGCCTACTTTCAATTGCAAAGTTGTATAGAGGCTAATGAGATACTGGGCTCGCAACAGTTTGGCTTTAGAGCGCAAAATGGCACCGAAACAGCGCTGTTGGACCTTAAGTTCAATATATCCAACATTGTTGAAAAGGGCCACCCAGGGCTTCTAATGCTGCTTGCCCTCTCTGTGACGTTTGATCTTATAGATCACTGCTGCCTCCGTGAGAGGATGGTCAGCATTGCTAACTGCTCAGAGAAAGCGGCCTAATGGACCGCCTCCTTCTTGGGTCCAAGGTCATCCAGGGTTGCAATGGGTAAGGCTGAATCCCTTCCCATTAGTCAGTCGTACGGAGTGCCACAGGGCTCCTGTCTGTCGCCTCCCCTCTTTAATATCTATATTAAACCATTCTTGGGTATGCTGGATGCCCTGGGTGTCACCTATGCCAACTACGCGGACGACACCCAGGTGCTCATTGAGCTGACCGGCTGCTATAATGAGGTTGCTAGGACCATTGACCACATCTATATCAAAATTAAATTCCTGGATGGCTCATTATGCCCTAGCATTGAATAACAATAAAACTGAGCTGCTCGTAATTGCCTCTGGCCCTCGGCTGAAGTCCATCGACCCAAACTACTCTCAGTTTATTCTTGTAGGAGAGGTGATTCTGGTGAATCCTAAGGTCAAAATGCTGGGTATCATTTTTGACTCTGAAATGTCCTTTGAACCACATGTTTCTAACATGCCCTCTTCCTGTTCCTATGTTACTAGGCTCCTCCATCAGATTAGATATTTCCTTACATTAAAAAACAGATCCCTCCTGGCTACAGTTCTGGTCAAATCTCGACTGGATTACTGTAATAGCCTGCATGCTGGTACTACAGAAGTTAACCTGATCCGTCTGCAATGCTCTCAAAATGGTGCTGTAAGGGCTATTAACGGATTGGCCACAACAGACTATGTATCTGACTTTCGGAGGGAACTCCCTTGGTTGCCTGTAAAACAAAGAATTAAACACAAGATTCTTGCTTTGACCTTCAAATGATTGAATTCTGCTGCCCCCAAATACCTGGGGGATAGGATTTCCCTAAACACTTATCTAAAGTACTTAGCGCCAACAATACAAACGTCCTATACCAAACCCGGTTAAACTGAAGAAATTCAGAGGGTGCGGGGTATGTGTTGAAATCCAGGCCCCCCCTGGATTGGGATGGTATTCCTGTTCCTCTAAGATCATGTACCTTTCTGGTTAAATTCAAGAAGGAGGTGAAAACCTTTTTGTTCAACACTCCTTGCTGATCTCTGGCTTCTCCCTTCTGGTTTCTTCGTGTTTGTTTGTTTGTTTTATTTATTTGTGCACTCTGAGGCCTATGGGCGTGTGTTGCTTTATAAACATTTTAAATAAATAAATACGTATATGTGACGCCTGCTAATCTTCACAATTCTGTCTGCATGTGACACAAGGCAAGGCTAATCTTCACAATTGTTCCCCATTCATAAATGCCCAAAATGCAAACTGTGGCTGACTAACCAATTGGTTTGATGCAAAGTATGGTTACCTTACCCACTAAGGCTAGATTCAAAATGGACGCCTTATACAAGTGGAGTAAATGCTGACTGTAGCTGATAAGCCGACTGCCTCGGGAGTAGGATATTAGGTAATGAGACATGCGCTATGTGGTTGGAACGCCCTCGGGGACCGTAGTCCATGTGTGGTACATTCGAAGAGTTGATTTATAAGGTGCGTGTGTGCATTTTGCCAGATTAGGACTTCGATGGGCTGGCTAAGATCCAGTAGGCAGCCCGGAGGTCAGGCACGTGGCCGGGTGCTGTTGGTGGTTTAGGATAGAGGGTTGTAGGGCAGGTCGGGGGAACGGTCTACCAGTACTATTATTCCCCTGAAAGTCAACACCTAGTCTAATCTTTCAAGATGGCTTGTGTGCCACCACAAAGGTTGCCTGTTAGTAAAATACCTCTCCTGCTGATTGGATTGTTTGATGAACTACCTTTTCAATTTCTCTTATAATTCCTCTGCTACATGTACTTATAAATATCATACTTTATGGGTAATATGTAATATGTATAGCCACATCCTACCCTCCTATCGATTGTATAAACCTTTTCAGGTGCCTCACTTTGCCATTGGAAACCAACAGAAAAGACTCTCTGTTATTTACAATTCAGAGTGCATTCATCTACTTTGGGATCATGTTTTACATCTAGTAATCTATGGGTTGGACATTCCAAAAATGGTACTCCTGTCATTGATACTAAAGTTATCCTCTCTACTCACTAGAGTTGCATTTTAAAAAACATTTCATAAAAGCAAAACTACATTACAAAGTAAATTAATAAAATATTACAGCACACTGGAGTATGTTATAAATATTACAAGAAACCATTAAGAGTACCATTATTTCTAAATAATAAAGCTCCTCTACTTTTCAACCACTAGGATTCCAAATATTCCACAAATTAACATCTAACTGCATCTCACTTTAAGTTAATTTGCCTTTTATCTGTTATTTGTAATACAGGAATTTTCACATGCATCCAGAGTACAGGAAAGCGGTACTGCACCCAATGCTGAATCTCGTCCCAGGGGAACTCGGTTCGGTGGTTGGTTCTCGGGTGAATGTTCCCCCGAACTGCCGATCGGCATCTTGGGTCAATGAACTTCAACGCCTCCTCCGGAACCGGGAAGAAGTGAAGTTTCCCCTGGAATTGAAACAGGAGGCATGCCGGAAAGAGCATTGCAATACGGAATGTATTGTTCCTGTTTCGTACCTGCAGCATTTTCTTGATCCCAGTGAATAGGCCCCAATCCTGTTGTACCACCACTGAGAAATCTGGGAAAATTCAGATGGTTTGGGAGCCTAACCGCAGCTCCTTTTTGTCTCTGGCAAGTTATAATATATGATCCCTGTCGCGATAGCTCAGGATCTGGACGATGATTGGCAGGGGAAGTCCCCAGGATTGGGGTTTGGGGTCAGAGCTTGATGGGCCCGTTCCACAGCAAAAAGGGGAGGGAGCCGCGGGTCATCAAGCAGTTCTCGGAGTAGACGCTCAACCGCCTGCTCCATACTCCCAGTTAGAGCATCTTCGGGCACTCCCACTATTCGGATGTTATTTTTCCTTGACCGAGATTCTAGGTCATCACAATTGTTCTTAACCGGCTTCACGTCTTTTGTCAGGGAGGCTACTGTGGCCTCGACGGTGTGATCCTTCTCCTCTGTCACCCCAATCCTTTCCTCTGCCTCATCAATACGCACAGTCTCCTTTGCCAGCTGGGAGCACATAGATGAAACATTTCCCTTGATGTCCAATTTCTCGTGGACTGCTGCAAATCCCATGGTCATTGCTTCCATCATTATCTTAAGATCAGGGGCTGTGGGTTTGGGCGCCAGTGCATCCGAGGGCTGGCAGGGATGTGGGCCCCCAAGGTTGGCCCAGGGGGCCGCCTTGGCATACTTGTCCATGGCCCCAGTTTTCTTCCCTCTGCCCACCCCTTTGGTCATCGTCGGGGAGGCCTCAGGGTGCAGAAGCTAGCAGAAAGGGGCACCCAATCAAACACCCCGGTGGGGCACCTATCAAGCTCAAACAGTGATGTAGTGTAGTCCAAAGAACCCCACACCCTGTTCTGGACCACGGGGTTCCCACAGCTCCACCAGCCCCCGGGTGGAAACAGGGAGGGATGAGAGAGGATGGGGGTCCCCACACAGAGCAGTTGCAAAGGTAGTCTCAATCCAGGGGGCCCAGGGAAGTCGAAGCCCCTGCCACAGACAGGAGGCAATGTGATTGGGCCAGGGACTGGGGGGTTTGGACCAGAAGGGTAGAGTTACTGGCGTAGCAGTAAATGTATACCTATGATTGGGCACCCCCCCTCCCCAGTCGCCTCCAGGAACATCAGTTACACAGGTGGAGCAAGCCAGATCAGGGGTAGCAGGCAGGGTCACCCGTCCCCCTATTGGCACCAAAACAACAGCATTGCGGGAACCCTCCTACGTGAGGGCAAAGTAGAAGCAGCCAGAGGGCACACCCAGAACGCTGTGAGGTTAAGTGTGTCGAGTAGGCAATGGAAAACTTCCTTCATTGACTTGGTTGCTGGGTTGCCAGGGATGTTCAAGTCGCTGAGGAAGATGTTGTGGGCTTGCGTGAGAGACATAGTGGTGGCCAAGTCTGTGAAGAGGTGTTGGGCTTGGGTGGTCTGTAGATGAGATGAAAAATGACTATGTCCACTGTGGAGAGCGGGAAGTGTTAAGGTTATCGAATAAGCTAATGGTGGCGACGTCCAGTGGGGTGCATGGCCATGATGCCTTGTGAATGATGGCGAGGCATCTGATGATCTTGTTTGGATAGTCTTGTTGAAGAATTCTGCAGCCATTGGGGGTGAGGGCATCTAGGATGTGGGTGGCGGTGCATGTCATCCAAGTCCCAGTAATTAAGATGGCATCTAAGTCATGTGTGGTAGTGAGGTCGGCGATGTCAGCTGCATGGTTGATTGCTGAGTAGACATCTGCGAGCATCAATTGTCATGTAATGGTGGATGATGGAGCATATGGTGACATGGGTGAGGTTGCTGCGATACAGGGTCTGTGATGTGCTGGTCAGCAGCGTGGTTGGCGATGAGTGGTGATGGTAGGAATGGGCTGTTGGGAGATAGAGGTGAAACATATGCAGGAAGTCTACCTGATGTTAAGATGGGCAGGGGTTCTGGTCTGGGTCACCTTGGTCCAAATAGGAATTGCCCTTTTCTTAGTCTGCCCTTCACTTCGGATGCTCGGGTGAGACACCCTTGATCTAAGAGTACAGAACGAAGAGGCAGGGCTAGGAAGGTGGATGAGGCTTATGCCACGCGGCCTAGATCCACTTGCACCTGCTCACCAACTTCGAAGGAAAAGAGCCTGGAGGGCTGCTTAAGTAGGGAAAAAGGGTAAGACAATGTGGCGTATAAACAAGTATAAAAGGAATAAGGATGGTAAAGAATTTAATATTAAGAAACAGATACCCATTGCTTTAGGAATGGGTTTTGCTTATTAAAATATCAAAACAAATTTAAGGTCAATAATGTATGAAATAAACAATCCCTGTATGTTTGATTTTTTTGTTGTTGTAATGGACAAGTAAAAATTATTACAAAATAAAAAAAAGTATTTAATCGCCCCATACTCCGACTTCATCTCACCCACTCACCCAATAACTCTACTATACACACACTGTCAGTCACACCCAAGTACCACCTTCTCTCACCAACCAATGCATCACCTTGCACACTCCCTTTAAAATCTTACTCCATGCTCTGCTGCACTGTCCTTGTTCCTCTTGGTCTCTCGGTATGCCTCCTCTTCCTCCTTTGACCTTATCTGAACCACCCACTGTGACCGGTCCGCTCTGCTGTCTTTTATCCTCCCCCTTCCCTACTGATTGGCACTGTAGGTAAGCAGGTTCCCCGGGCCAGTTGCTGCCTTCTTCCTCTCTATGGTACAGATTACAATTGTCAGAAAGTATAATATGGGCGGTAATCTCCTCCCTCTTTTTGTACTTGGGTCCACATGCTCTTTGTAATGTAGGCCTACTATAAATAACGACACTGTTAGAGTTTGTGTCCACGCTGGATGGAGTTTCCAAATAGCCAGTTTGACTGGCGCTGCTTTCTGTTGCCTAGTGACTCTCTGCCGTCTCTCTCTGTGGTGAGTGCTGAAATAGGGTAGTCATTGCAATTTCTCCTAGTAGCTGTATGCTAAGACCTCTGCAATCTGACCTGGGCCACGGGCAGCTCCAGGGACTACGAGCTAAATATTTTACTGTATCAAAGGCCAGCTAGGGCTCTGAACCCCCTCTTTAAAACGCTCCCACTGTTGCTCGTCACAGGTCCTAATCCTTGACACTCCCTGCTGGACCTCCCTCCGAGTGGGTCCTCCATTGAATCTCATCGAACTCCACAGGCCTGAGTCGCAGTACATTGGCAGAGGGTAAGGTGTGCCCGACGAGAGCTTGTCACCTTATCTTGTTGCACGCCGAGCTAGCCCATCTTCCAATGGACAGCGAAGGAAACAGTGTTCTCCCTCTGCTCCACAGGAGTGCCAGTGCCACTCTCTTATCTCATCATGGGTCGCTGCACAGGGTCCTTGTTATTTTGGCCTACTGGTGCAAAGGCACGTTAAAGTTGGGCAAGATCCGATGGCACCTGTGAGTGGTTATGGGCAACATACTCTGCAAGAAAGAGGTTTGGGAAGGTTCTGTGCTCCGCTGCAATCTGTTAAGTCGTTTTTCTATTCATGGCAATTATATAGGGTTAGCCGTCATTGTATCCTCAGACAGGCAGAGCTCGTGCACCAAGTGGCCATGTTAGACCTCCGCCGGAATTCCCCCATGTGACTATTTCTAGGATGATACTAGAAGCTTGAACAATGTCGTATCCTTTTGATTTGATTTGCAAAAACAAAATGTGTCACACACTGAGATGTGGAGCGTTGGTGAGAATTTTCGTAGACCTCTCCATGCCAGAACAGCATCACTTATCTGATTTACCTCTATCAGCAAAACTAGTGGTGGATATTGTTTACATTTTTACACTTTGCATAAAATTCTCCATAGCGTATAGTTTTTCTGACCCGTTTGGAGGAAGTTGATATTCTTACGATTATATAGGGAGCTATGCAAATTTCCAAATTCTCTGAATTGAACTTTTAAGGTGTTGTTCCTCAACAGCATATTACGCAGATATCAAGTTTCTACTTTTTGGCTCTCTATATGTAATCTTACACTGTTTATGAGAATCCTAATTATCGTGTTTCCACGCTATGTCTGTACCTTTCTTAAAGTGACTGCACCATGAATATGAGGCAGTTAACTGGCATGAGTGGACCTTGCTGCCGCAATTGAGAGAGCACTTGCCATGTGGCGGCAGCCCCAGAGCATCGGAGGAGGTAGCTTCCACATGGCGAGTACTCCGTGCATAGGAGGTATTTGCTAGCATTAAATGGCATTTGAAGCTGCACTTGGGAGATGATGGCAGGACCTGCACCTGGGAGGTCATACCTTACTTATGTTACCAACTCTCATATAGCAGGACTGCTGCCATTTTCACTGTCTCCTTGGGGGTTTTCTGTTCGCAAGAGAATGGGTTGGTTTTGGTTAGTGGGAGCAGTGCAAGATTGCTTTGCTTTTGCGTGAGCAGATTGTAAGGGAAAGGGTTCTTTGGGTAAGATTTTAGGTGACTGACGTGTAGTCCTTTGTCGTGTAGACTGTGGTGTGTGGACTATTTAACTGTGGGCCCGTTGCCCCTTTAAAAAACACTCCTCAATAAAAGGGGCTCTGCTGGCACGTGAGGGCTTGTGCAGCAGAGCCCCAGGAAGTTGCAACTTGTGTGTTTGTTCGCCAAGTGATCACGGCCTGGTACAGCAGCCCCGGGCTGGGTGCTCCCAGATCCTGGAGGCTGCCGTTTGCTTGGTGCGCCCAGTCAAGGGAACATGTCCGGTGATCCGGACGTTGCAGGGTGTCCCCTGCTGTCGGTATACTGCGTGTCCACAGTAATTTGCTAAGCCGGGTGATACCGGCATCTGGTGCGGCCCACCCCGTTGACCTGTCAAGAGATCGCATTGGAGGTGAATGTGCACTTCGCTAAAACGCACGTTGAGACTTTCTCAGAAAGTTGATGTTCGTGGATAAATGTGAGGATGCTAATATGTATTCATCGCACCTACTGTCAACCATTATTCAATACGTTTTGTGTGTGCCATTCTCGAAGTTACCAAGCGAATAAAATGCAAATTCAATAAAAAATCTCGCTCTCTTACAGGTGGCATGCGTCGCACAGCTAGAATCCATCCACAGGCAATACTTATTTTAAGATCGTACACATTCTTACACATCAGCCACCAACAAGGAAGCACGCGCTATGTGGATGTCTCCTGTACCTGTGAGTCGCCATCTTCCAAGCGTTTGAAGGCGTTTTTCTCCTTCAGTCCATGTAATTCTGGGGCCTGTGGCGGCAGTCCACATCTCATCTCACCGTCGCTTTTCACAGGCAGGAAACGTGGGAGTGGCAAGTCTGCATCAGCAAAAACTAGGTTAGAGAGCATTAACACATTTTTGACTGTGCACACCTTCAATACATCACACATTAATGTCTAGTATTCCTGCAAGCATTTCTCAAAAGACGATGGGCCTCATTACGAGTCTGGCGGTAACCGAGCCGCAAAAACCGGCAGGTTACCGCGGGCTCGTATTACCATTCCGCCTCTGTGATTCCCGGAATTACCCCGAGGCGGAATTCTGTAAGTCCCCATTCCCATGGAGTCCCATAGGACTCCATGGGAATGGGGACCATGGAAACACTGGTTCCGTCTTTGACAGAGCCGGTGTTTCCATGTCCGCCTGCAGGACTCAATCTGCCGGTCCGGAAAGAACAGTGGCAGCGGTTTTACCACCACCGTTCTTTCTGGACCGGCAGGGTAGTAATGAGGCCCAATGTGTACACAGTTAAACACAATGCTACTTTAGCTCCTTTTTAGTTTTTGGCTGGGAGGTGGTGCTTAAGCACCAACTATAAGCCAACACTAATGCATTGGAGTACAGGTAAGAGGGAGTTGGTGTGAACAGGGACACAGCAAGTGGGTGTTTTGGTTACCCACAACTGCACAGGCCCATTCTAATCCTTATGCTATTCCCGCTCACTACTGACCTATAACCCTTCAAAATGCATCCTTCTGCTATCTGTTGAGCTAGCTCTATCGAGGAGCAACATCAAACTTTGGCCTGCCAGTATTACTTCTAGAGAGTTAATGGCTTAATTGCAGCTGGAAATGTGCTAATAGTATAATACACGTGTCTTAACCTAAGTATCCCTCTAGCTACTTGATTTATATCTGCTCCTTGCTAGGAAGTTCTGTTAAAAAACAGTTTTGGTTTGTGTACATGTGTTAGACAGGCATTTGCCAGGAACTTCTATCATATGCCTAGGTAATCTCAACATTCTCCAGCTGTTGCCATCTTATGGCCACAGAGTACCGTTCTGGCAGTGCCTGGAAAAGGTCAATCCCAAGCTTACACAAAAGCCAAAATGTTCACTTTCCACTGATTGCTCTTTCATGGACACCCATTTGCTTTGTTTCATGCTTAGATTGTGGCCGTTCAGTTTACGCTGCAGCTCTTAGACATTGTTCTCCAGGTTTATAAGAGAGACCTAAATATTTTACTGTGACTACTTTAACTCTGGCTTACTCCGGTCTGGGTAAGGCAGAGTTATTTTGTGAAACAAATTGTGCGCTGCAGAATTAAGTCAAAGGTTAGTCAGATTTAGGGGGTCATTACAGTCTCATCGGTATCAATAAAACTGGCGGTATTTTCAAAAGGTGGAGGTAGAAATTGTAAAAATATTTTTTGTTTTTTAAAGTTTTGTTTACCTTTACAGAAGGGAAGCACATGCTTCAATAGAGGGACACACACATTTTACATGGGGACATTGAAAAGGGGTGATGGCCATTCTCTGACCACTTTTCCCATGTAATACATAAAAGGCTCCAAACTGCCACTTTCGTGAATTAAAAAAATGTGCAATAGTGGTGGTCATTGCTACCGTACAGTATCCATTTCCACCAACCAAAATTTGGAAAATAGACCAAATGATATTTTGGGAATAATGCAGATAATATTCCACAAATATCACTGGTGCTACTGGGCCAGTGGTGATACTGTAACTCAACAGATTTTGGGAAATGCTACCATGGTGATGGTATTTACTGATGGCAGTATTGTGGCCCAAAAACCTACCGGGTCTGTAATGACCTCCTTAACTCCTTAATCCTGGTAACTTCTTTACAAATTGGACCGAATGTCCCTTTTTTCTGTGGGCTAATTTCCTTGTAGGGTGGGAGGCCTGTAAAGCTGAAAAGGCTATTCTAAAGAATTTGAATCCCTTCCTCCTCTCCCCTCTATTTACATTCCTTTCCTAGCTCTATGGTTTTTCTGGATGGAGCGTCTATGACAGACCTTGACCTCTCCAAATAGAACTTAATGGACTGGTTTGAGTAATAGTAAATAACATGCCTTCAGCTGTCTCCATTATAACCAGCACCGCTGTCATTTTATTCAAAAGCAGACCATAAAATAAACCTTAGATTTATTTTACATTTTTTTTTTTTTAAATTTACCATTTAGTTCATCTTCAGCATCTCTTTGATATAAGGTCATTCAAAATACTTCCACAAAAAACAGAAATCATTTCAGTAATGGAACCCTTTGAGCCTGCAGCAACAAGCTCATCTAAACAGGGGCGTATATTAATGTGTCTGGTGCTTATGAGAAGAAAGTGAGCCAAATGCTCACATCCTGCTAGATTCCATGTCCAGGTTCCCTTAGTGCCATTATCATTAGACCAATACACATCGCAAGAGGGGCCCGGGTCTCTCGACCTATAGTCAAGAATCACTTCCGGACAAACTCCTGGGTGTTATCAACACTTAGCCATAAATGCCAACATTATGCGTTCCATTTTGGAGACGCTAGCCCAGGCCTGGTTTTAACTTTACATTTTGGGACATGTGGTCTGGTGTTTCTAATATGGAAATCCAGGAATTCGGGTCCAGGAATGCAAAGTTAAAACCAGAACTGGATTGGATAACGGTGGCATGGATGAATACTACATACACATCCTTCGTTCGGTTAAATAGGTCTACCTCAAAGAAACTCACTACAGTATATCATTTCAACATTTGCCACATTAAATGACAATGAATACGTGCATTTTATACTGTTCTCAAAACCACATAAGCCACATTTGGGGATAAACCAAACGTTTTACTCTGCGGAGGAATGTTTGTCGTATACCAAAAGAAGTTCAAATGTGTTACACCATCCACTGGTCACCTTACGCACACCAATACCTGTGCAGCCACTAAGCCCTCCCTCTCAGGTCCTGATTTACCTTCCACTTCTAATCTCAGGTCCTCACTCCCTCAAGTAGCACGGCAGCGGCTATGCAACAAGAACACACAAGGGTATCGAATGCGTTATGGTCATTCTCACGTATTGCGACATTGGCAGCTGCCCTGGCGTCTTGGAGATAGTCGACGGAGACGCCGGCCTTTTCCTTTGCTTCATCACACCTCCAGGAAGACCCGGCAGCGTTTTTGAAATTTTGGGTCATGTGACACAGAAACGTGCTATCTAATCAGTCATGTGATGGGGTCATGTGACACTCCTAGGCCCCTTCAAAACTGGAGAGGGAACGCTCATTCAGTGCTTCACAGCTGACCCAATCAGGCACTGTTTGGCGTCTTCCTGTCTCCACATCTCGATTCTGGACTACGGACTGTTCTTCTTGGATTCCTCTGTCAAGCTCTCGGATTCTGTTTTGCTGTTTAAGGACCTTTTGAACTGTGTTTTGGATTCCTTTGGATTACCCCTGGTTTTGACAAACTTGGCTGGCTTTTGACCTTGGAACTTTTAACAGACTGTTTTCGGATTACCCTCTCCATTCAGGTTTTGCAGTGCTACTCAACAACTATCTACGCCTACTCACTACAGCTTGCTACATTCTGCAACCACACGGAACACCTCCATTTTCTTCTGTGCTCTTCCCAGACCGCATCCTGGTAAGCCCCTTGTTATTTGTGATCTCGCCATTTCAGTTCATTGTTTCTCCATTGTACTGACCCATTGCTTGCTTTACAGCGGTCGAGGGGTCACCGGTGTTCCTGGTTCCTGGCGTTCTTCGGCAATCAAAAAACCTGTGGCCTCAAGGATCGCTCAGGAAGTTATTTGTATCTTTCTGAGTGGAACTTGTGGACAGAGGACCCATAATCTTCACGACCATCAAGTCATAACAAAATGTCTAAAAAGTGCCTAATGATAGGGTATCTTATTAAACAGTTTCACAATTCAAAAAACAATTTTATTGATCACACAACATAATATCCATTAAAAAAACAATCATAAAAATGATCATATATCATAAAACGAATACAAAAACTTAAAACACCACAAGTGAAACCAACATAAGAGGGTCCTAATAATGTAATTGGTCAACACTTGTAATTCATTCACACTGAGATATTTGGCCTTAATACTTTCGGCACATTTTTGATATTTTTAGTACATTATAGATTCCCAACTTGTACAAGTTTCTGTCCTTCCAACACAAACATGTAGGACATTCTTCATGGATGTATAATATCTTGTGTCGATTTCTCAAATCTTCTACCATGAGAGAAAATACCCTCTCTGGCTCAAGGGATTAAATATCCTTGAGTCTTTTGGGACCTTTGCTGGTTTGGTTCTGCAGATTCCAATTTCTTGCTGGAATTCTGGCTTCCTTTCCTCTATTTCCTAACCCTGTTACTGTTAGCCCAGATCTAGGACTATCTTGTTGACATAAAACAGGCGGAAAGCATGCAGGTTCATTCTACTTTTATATGCCAATTTATTTCTATACAGTGAGTACGGGCAGATGCTTGTATCTCAATAGTAGATACAGGTCTCAATTTCCCAGTTTCCACAGTATGTAGAGCCCAGATTTCATATGTTCTTATGGTCTGGGTAAGTCAAACTCCTGAATTCTCTCTGATTTGTTAGCTCTAATTTCCTCGGAATCTCATTAAAACTTGTAGTTGCCAAGTGGATCTCTAATCTTCCTGCTAGGCCAAAAACACAGCGAAAAAGAATAGAGATCAATTGCCATATAAAAATAGAACAAACCTACATGCTTTCCGCCTGTTTTTATGTCTATGTTTAGGAAAGGAAGCCAGAATTCCAGCAAGAAATTGTAATCTGCAGAACCAAACCAGTAAAGGTCCCAAAAGACTCCAGGATATTTAATCCCTTCAGCCAGAGAGGGTATTTTCTCTCATGGTAGAAGATTTGAGGAATCGACACAAGATATTGTACACCCCTGAATAATGACCTCAATGTTTGTGTTGAAGGGACAGAAACTTGTACAAGTTGGGAATCTATAATGTACTAAAAAGAACAAAAAATAGCCGAAAGTATTGAGGCCTAAGGATCTCAGTGTCAATGAATTACATGTGTTGACTACAACCAATTACATTATTACGACCCACTTATGTTGGTTTCACTTGTGTTGTTTTAAGTTTTTGTATTTGTTTTATGATACATGATCATTTTTAGGATTGTTTTTTTAATGGATACATGCATTTAATAAAAATAAGGTATATAAGCATGTCAAGAGTAATAGAAAAGTTTGGATTTTAAAATATTCACAACTCCAAGAACAGACTTTCTGCCGATATACAATGTAGAATACATAGAGAGGAAATAATCAATCCTTTTTGTTTCTTTTCTTGGGACACAGGGTCGAGGAGAATGAGCTTGTGCTTATACCACCGGACACTCCCCCATGGAGGGAACAGAACCAAGCGACCCAGAACAGTACTTACCGGAAGATGAGGAACAAATGCTGAATGAGTACGAGTGAACAGGAGGTTTATCACCTTAGGAACAAGTGGACTCTGCCATAACCCAGCCAGAGATGAACAAGGATCCTACAACGCAGTGCTTAAAAAACAGCTCCAAAGTAGAATGCCAAATGGCAGGATGAGAAGACAGAGGATGGTGATTATGTGTTGGCAACATCACATTGTCCATTGTATCATATGTTAAACTACAACAGTTGTTTTACAAGTTTTTTCTATTACACAAATCAACCGTCATAGTGGTCTAAAAGAACAGAGGCTTGTCTGGAGAGCGGCGTATTGTGCCCCCACCAGGGGTGTCCAGACAGTGGTCTATAAGAACATAAAAGGGCAACAGAGAAGAGCAAGGATGGGGAAGGGCATAGGTGTCATTTTAGAGGGGACAAGGGTTTTTGCCCCCCCCCCCAACATTTTTTGACACACCATTTTGTCCCACTAATTTGGCAGGGGCCCCCTTCATTTAGAGATCATGTCCCCCCAACATTTTCAGCAAAGTTACTCCACGGGTAAAGGGGTAGTAAGTCAAATGCACGCAACACAGGTGCTCAAATGGGAGGGAATGATGGATAAGGGATGGACTTTGTGGTAGTTTGCAACCCTGTAGGAAAAGTGTAGAGAGTACAACATATAATTCTTATTGGAAAGGGGTCAATACTTAAAACTCGCCAGAACAAGGATATACCCGTGATGCAGTTTCCAGTACTTCCATAGGTGTACACAAATCAGTTAGTCAGTGGCTGTGTGATGGGCTTGAGGTATGGAGGCATCTTTGCCTGGTTAGGTGTAAATATAACATGACAAACACCAGAGAGCTGGGCTTGCCCAGCTGGTTGTCAGAGGTGACAGATTACAGACTTTGTGCAAAGATGGATGAGGTGGATACATTAGTGGGAGAGAAAGATAATGTGTGAGCAGTCCCCCAGAGTGCCACACCTGGTTGGTGGCACTTTGAGGAATGGGTGCTGTGGAGTGGATAACTCTGCTCAACCATTGTCGATCAGTGTTTCCACAAGGGTCCATCACTGTCCACCGGCGGAGAGCACTAGAAAGTCATGGGTAAGGAAGGGAAGCCATTGAGAAAGAAATTATGCAGAGATACAATGTAACTCTAATGCCTAGGAAGATATGGAAGATATAAATGGAAGCAGTGTACTGAGCAGGCAATGTAGAAGATACAGACAGAGAACTTGTCCATCAAAATGGCACACTTTCTTGAATACCTGTGCTATGATCCCACAGTAGTCGCAGCTCATATTAGGCAGCAGAAAATCCCCTAAAATTAAGGTGCAAGGCCAGTCAGTGAACGCCAATGGTTTAGGGTGATAACAAGGTTCATTTAGAACAACTTCACATTTTCAGGAGGATTCTGTAAACAGTTGAAAATACAGGGGAGCATGACCATTGCAAAAAATATATATATGGTTAGCTACAAGGTACAAAGCCAGTCAGTGGACACCGATGGTTTAGGGCGATAACAAGGTTTATTTAGAACAACTTCACATTTTCAGGAGTATTCTGTAAACAGCCGAAAATACAGGGGAGCATGACCTTTGCAAAAATATATATGAGGTTAGCTACCGCATGTGTTTAACAAGTACCAGAGTAAATAAATTTTGCCCAATACACGCATAACTGTGTCTAAACGTTTAGTTGCCAAGACGTACACACCTGGAAGAATATATTGTTTAAAAAGGCAATTGAAGGGTGTTGTCATAAATGTGGAGAGCATAGTTGTCAGAAGAAACAGAATTACATGAGTAGTAGGTACAAAATCAGGAGATTCACAATGTTAGTAGACCTTTCCATTTAGTGATAAGCCTCCTGGAGAGAGAGGGAATACTGAGACATGTGCAACTAAGGGCATGAGCCTCACTCTAGACCTTGTTGTTGGACATAATTCCAAAGTGAAGCATTGGAATTAGAAGGCTATTGAGCTCAGTGAGCGAAGGGCAAGGGAGAAGCTGGCCCCTGGAACAATCTGAGGAGTCTGTGTGGTTGGTATGTGAGCCATGGTTGGAACAGGGAACGCCGAGTCTAGAATTCTCTGCAAGTATGTCATTCATGCACGGTGGTCCTGTATGCTGTACAGTATTGTTTATAGGGGATGAAGAAGATTCCCAATCAGGTAACCAAGAAAGATGCACATTCTGCCTCTCTCCCAATGAAAAGACATTTAGAAAAGACCACTTCAAATGCCTTTTTTCTTCATTTAGTGTCGTTTAGGATGGCTCACATATCCTTTGACAAGGATTCCGAAGGTTTTGGAGCTAGCATAGAGGAAGAAGTCCCTCCCCACCCAGGAGAGTTTTATTTTGAAAAATTGGCACTGTCAGTGCCAGCTGGTAAGAAGATCATAGGGGATACGTGATGTGGCAAAGCAGGAGGAGGACAGGGACAACAATGGGTCATGTTAGAGGTAGGCATTTCTCCTTTCATTTGAATAAACCTAACCAGCCCTATCGCTATGAGGGAAGTTCCCTGCCTTCTAAAACAAAAACAAAGGGTGCCAAAATAAAGAGTCATGAGTCCAAATTCCTAGTTACTAACTGGCACTACCACTTTAGAAAAAAACGAACTAAAAGAGAAAGCAGGCTTGCACAACAGCCTCGAAATGGGCTTCTTATTATCAGTCTCCAAGTTCAGTTATAATGTCTCTACAACACAGAGTCCAGGCCTGGTGTGTAGTTCGTAGGTTAAAACGTCTTTTATATCATTCACGCTTCCCCACCAATGGTAAAAGCCACATTTTTTCTTTGTTTATTACATTCTCTGTTTACAACAGGTTAAATCCCTCCAGGATCACTTCAGCTTTTACCAGTAGTATCAATCCCTCCAGGATTACTTTGCATGTACTATTTGTTGTATCCCTCCTCTGTGGCACTGGGAGTCACCAATGCCTTATAGCTCTTGGCTAGGATTATTGATTCTATGAGGAAGGCATAGTATCAACAGTATACACAGACGCAATAGATGCAAGTTTAGAAAATCTTTATTTTAGAGGAGTTTACAGGGGCTGGTGAAATTCCTAAATAGCCCCACCTTTAACATGGAAGTAATCTCCACCAAAAAATAAACAAAGGAGTCCAAGTCAGTCTAGTCAACATAAAAAGGCCTATACTAAGAAAACCTAACCTTGCCCTCGTTCTCAAATGACAAATGTATAAAGGGAATACAAAAAGGAAAAATAGTGTCTTAAAAGAAATGTCAGAATGGCTTAGGTAACAGCTCCCTTCCCCACGTTCAGAATCATGGGGTCTCGAGAGTTTTTTTAAAAGGATAGGTAGATGGCACAGTTCTCTCAGTCTTGCACACTTTGGCTTACTGGTACAATTTAACAGTTCAGGCTTGGGCTTCAATCTTCTGGTAGTTCAATCACTTCCTTAGGCTTTGTCCGCCTTGTCATAAATATACAGTTCCACTTTTGACCTTTACTGTACAGGTTTCCCTCTGCCAGGCTCGAGCCTGTCTTTCACTTTCCACTTCATCACAGTGATGATATGATAAGTCATTTATAACGCACCTGTACACAAGTGTTTCTAGGCGCAACACAGTTCTGCACAGTCTTCCTTCTGCCGGGCTCGAGCCTGTCGTTCTGTTTGTGGGGGTTCCCTTCCCCATGTTTTGTCTCAGGTATCTTTTCACTGTCGAAGACTTCCAAAACTGCAAGGAATTTACATAGATTTTTCAACCTCTCTTTCAATAATTCTACAATCCACGATCTTCTTTCTCCTACAACAACAATGCCTCTTGGTACTAGGAGTTTTTATTTTCTTTGGTTTGAATTTTTGGCCTCTTTCCCAGTTCATATTTTTTGCCCTCTTGGCATATTCAGAGTTCACATACTTTGCTTTTCATTCATTCAACTTTCTTTCGGGATCGCAATTACTTTCTTACCTTTGATTTCCAATCAACTCAGAACATTTCACAGAGACTTTCGAATGTGCGATTTCACCTTGCAGGACCACTCTGTTACTGTGTATCCATTCCTTTTACAATTCAGCAATTGTCCTTCCCATTAAACGTTTTATCGGCATACGCACAATCTTCAACTTTTGAGTTACAGTTGCTTTTGCTTTTAACATCACCCAGACTTTTGTTGCCTTTGATAACTCGCTGGTTGTGTTAATCAGCTTTCTTTCATCAACTCTCTTCATACAGTAGTCAAGCCCATTTCCAACGCCTCCTCTACTCCTCAACTCCCTTGTATAACCGGGAGGGTCGCAGCCTGCTCTCAAGCACCTTGAAGTTTTCTTTCTTCCACTCACTCGGTTTCAGTCTTGGAACGCTAACAGCTTCCTGAAAGTATGGGATTCTCACCTGGCTCTCTCTCGATTTTCATAACTGCAGATCAACCCTTTGGCCTTCCGACTTCCATCGCCTGGTTTGTCTCTGTCCCGGAAGAGCTGTTCCTTCTTGTACCCAGCCTCACTCAAAGTGTGCCTGAGCGCGCCACCTTTTACTCGCCTCAGCGAGAGTGTTAACAAGTGGCAGGTGCATATAATTAGAATTACGTGCCCAACTATGCCTGACCTCATTAAAGCGACCGAGCCATTGCAAGTCAGTAGAGGTAATTTGCCTGACCTTATTCCACATCTTCCTCGGCCCAATAGTGTTGCTAATATAACGTGGGGAGGAATTAGAGGAGCTGTAGTTTCCCATGAAATGAACAGGGATAGGGGTTAGATGGGTCATGGAAAAAGGGGGATACCATGTCTCACCATTAGGTGCCTCCCCCCACTCCCCGAGGACCCCCTACCCAGGTAATCCTCCCTCGCTTGTTCACCCCCAGGGTCGGGATCCAAAAGTGATGGCCCTTCCCTGGCCACCCGAGTACGGGATCCCTAGGGACTAGGCTGGACAGGAGTCATTTTCCTGGATTACGAACAGTAGCTAGACTTTATGGTGTTTTGTTGTAGTGACAGGGATAGAGTAGGGTGATGTGTGATGGTGCCTTTTTGTTTTGACTCACACAGACTTCCTGAAGAGCACCCGAGTTTCATTAGTTTAGGTAGAGAACCCCCCATCCCCTAGAGTTAGGGATACATAAGTTTGGTTTTCATTTAATAAAAGGTTTATAGCAACCACTATTGCACCACTGTCACAATCTATCACTGCCGCTCCCGGGCATGGCAATTACAAGCTTTTACTCACTATGGCGATGACAGGCAGCACGTTGGCCCTTTCAAAGATGGTGCCGACGTCTGGCATTACGCAACAAGATGACGTAGCGTGTCAAGATGGCACGTTACATCGGGAGCTTAAAAAATGCCAGTTTACACGTAAGCAATGTGTCGCAATCCGTTCCCGCACCTGATTGCTATAGCGCTTTGTTCATGGTCTAGTATATTTTGTTCTCCCCCTCCTGTTGCTATTCTCCTTGCTTCCAGTTCGTTCCCATCTTGGCTTGAGTACTCTCTCGCCATATGCTGCTAATTTGAATACCAGCCTCCCTATTTCTCTCTTACCTCATTTTTTCCTGCCATTTTTTCCTTCGCCCTTCCATGCTCCAGTTTTCTAATACGTTGGAAATCACTGCCTGGGATATAGGAACTTCCTGTACATCCTGATGTTTTTTTTTTCCTCTTTGAGACTGCCTTCTCTGGGTAGCCTCTTGGCTGTTCTGTTTTATATCAGACAGCAGAGTGTCTACGAGTGGAGACAGGTCTTACTTCTTCCATCACCAGGCACACAAGACCTCCAAAGTATGGCCTGTCCCTGAGAACCACTAGGTCAGTCTCTTCATGCCTGGTCACCACACTAAACACATTAATATTTAGCAAGCCTATTGCTCCCCCACCATCTCACCCAAATCCTAAGGCCAAACTCTCATATACTACTGCTTTATCTGGTATGATACAAATACTTTGGTGGAGGTGGCAACCCTTCACTTTGTAAGCTCATTGTGCTAGTACTCCTTACCAATGTTTCTCTACCTCAAAACAGATTTTGGAAATTACCAAAATTCCCTTACATCTCACCTTGACCGCCGAGGATACACATCAGATATCACGCAAAACTGCCATGTATCCTTCCATTGATCTTATCTAGTTACCCTCCTGTCGCAGTTTTGAACACCCTTCCCCCCTCCCTCTTCTCTTTCCACAGAGAGCTCTGAAGAAGCCATGAGGCTGCATGACCGCCTTACAAACCAGATACATCAGAATAAATGTCTGTCTCAGCTGTCAACAAACGTCTCACCACCACACAACTCGTATCCACATATTCACCTTCAGCTTCGGATACAGCAAAATGCACCTCTCAGCCATATTCAAAAACTCACTTCATGAGGGCCTTGCAATACTTTGCCTCTGCCACAAGTGGCAATCCAGAATCATTGCTTTCCATCTCGCAAGTAGAGGACAAAGGTCTGTGAGAAACCGGAGGATATTCTCCCTCCTAACCCCCTTGGATCCTCTGTGCAGGTGGCTAGGGAAGAACAAGTTACTCCTTACCTGGTAACGTTCTTTCGATGGGATGTTCCTTTGACGTATTCCTTATCTATGATATTTGTATCTCCAGCTTGCTGGCCTTGGAAAAAAAAATTCCCAGTAGAGGGCGCTGTGCGTCGACGTCTGTCGAGTAGGTGTTCCTCGACAGCCACCGTATTGACGCTGACGTCATCATGCCTATAAATGGCCACGCGCAGCGTCCGTTGCTCAATTCCGTTTTGTAGCGTAAGGTAGTTATTGCATGAATGGTTACTACCCTTGAAGGAGCGTAAACTGCAACCACAAGGGAAATGTTACTGCAGGGATGGATGGGAGGAGCGATAAGGAATACGTCGGAGGAACATCCCATCAAAAGAATGTTACCAGGTAAGGAGTAACTTGTTCTTCAAAGGGATTGTGTCCCCCGACGTATTCCTTATCTATGACAGACTCCCATAGCAGTGGTATGTGATTGGAGGCGGGAGTAAGAGATGCCATATTACTCTTTAAGAATGAACAGTGTAACACAGCTTTGCCAAATCTAGTCTCTTGACTAGAGGAGGAATCCAGGCTATAAAATTTGGTAAAGGTATGTGCGGACGACCATGTGGCAGCCGCACATATGTCTCTAATTGGTACCCTTCTTTGAAGAGCTGAGGAGGCTGCGATACCCCTGGTCGAATGAGCCCTTAGATTTTGAGGGGGCTCTTTCCCTGCCAGTTTGTAGCATTCCAGAATGGCTAAAATAATCCATCTGGAGATGGTTTGTTTGGTTATTGGTAATCCCAACTTATGTCCTGCGTAACCTACAAAGAGTTGGTCTGCTTGTCTAATTTTAGCAAGTCTACTGATATAAAAATTCAAGGCTCGCTTAGGGTCCAGCCTGTGTAGTCTCTCTTCCTCTTTCCCCGGATGGGGAGGAGGATAGAATGAAGGTAAAGTAATCTTCTGAGTAATGTGAAATTCAGAAACTACCTTTGGGAGGAAGTTAGGCTTCACCTGTAGAACGACTTTGTCCTTGTGAAAAATTGTATGAGGAGGTTTACAAGATAGGGCTTGCATCTCGCTAACCCTTCTAGCAGATGTTAATGCTATCAATAAAACAGTTTTGAGGGTGAGAAACTTCAATGAACAAGAGTGGAGTGGTTCAAAAGGAGCACCCTTTAGGAAGTTTAAAACTAGATTTAAGTCCCATAAGGGAACTTGGAATGGTCTTGGAGGGTAAACATTAGTTAGACCTTTCAGGTATTGTATTACCAATGGAATTTTGAAATACGATGGCTCCTCTGCAGTGCGCTTAAAGATCGATAGCGCTGCGAGATAGCCCTTAATAGTGCCAACTTGAAGGCCTGAATTTGCCAAATAAAGTAAGAAGGATAACACCGCAGGTGTACCACATGAAAAGGGTACGATATTCTTTTCTCTGCACCAGCTGCAAAATGTATTCCAACGGCAGCGGTATAGAGTTTTAGTTGCTGGCCTTCTGGCCGAAAGCAACACCTCCATGACGTCATCTGGAAGGTCCCAATCCTTGTACCTCAACCTTTCAGATACCAAGCGTGAAGGTTGAGGGTCTTGATGGCTGGATGGAGAACCTGACCTCCCTTCTGTGAGAGAAGATCCTCTCTGTACGGTAGACGAATTGGAGGATGGATGGACATGTCCAGAAGGTCCGGGTACCACGTTATCCTGGCCCAATCCGGGGCAATTAGGATCATGGTCTTCCGAATCCTTCTCAACCTCCTGATCATTTGAGGAATGACAGGGACCGGAGGAAACGCGTACAGAAGTGGGAACTCCCAGTCCACTACGAACGCGTCTCCTAGAGCTCCTCTCGGGGGAAATTCCCTTGAGCAAAATCTGTCGCACTTCCTGTTGATACTGGTGGCGAACAGATCCACTTGAGGGGGTCCCCAAAGGGCGAAGATCTCTTGAAGGACTTCCTGAGCTATCTTCCGCTCGTGGGAGACTGTGTTCTGCCTGCTCAGAGCGTCCGCTGTCAAGTTCTTCTCTCCGGCTAGGTGAATTGCCAATAGAGAGATTCCTTCCTGAATTGCCCAAACCAGATCTGCATCGCCTCTCTGCACAGTGGCAGTGACCCTACGCCTCCTCTTTTGTTGAGGTAGTGCATGGCCACTGTATTGTCCGTCATTATCAGGACATTTCTCCCCCATACAGACGGCAGAAAAGCCTTCAGTGCCAGTCTGATGGCTCTCAGCTCCAACAGGTTGATGTGTAGTCTGGACTCCGATGGAGACCAACGGCCGCTGATGGTCAAGTCGTTGGCATGGGCTCCCCACCCCGTGAGTGACGCGTCTGTGACTACTGTTATCTCCGGCCATGGTTGCCAAATCAGTTCTCCTTTCAAGATGTTCTCTGGAGAGGCCCACCATTGAAGGTCGTGGGCTTCCTTGTCCGGAATCTGGAGGAGATCTGTCATCCTCCCTGAGAATTGTGACCACTGAGTCCTCAGTGCCCACTGAAGGGATCTCATTCTCAGGCGAGCCTCTGGCACAAGGGATATGCAGGATGCCATGAGGCCTAGCAACCTCAAAAAGTCGTAGGCTGGGAGACGTTGGGCATTTTGAAACCTGGTGACCATCTGCAGAATATCTTGAGCCCTCACCTCTGGTGGCAAGGCTCTTCCCAGGGACGTGTCCAGGACTGCTCCAATGAACTGGAGTCTCTGTGATGGTATCATCTGTGACCTCTTTAAATTGAGGGAGAAGCCCAGCTTGTGAAGGAAGTGGCAGACATAATCTAGTTGGATCCGAGCTTGTTCCGAAGAAACTGCTCTGATCAACCAATCGTCCAGGTAGGGGTAGACGTGAATCCCTTCCCTCCTTAGACTTGCAGCCACAACCGACATTAGCTTGGTGAAGACCCTCGGGGCGGAGGTCAGCCCAAATGGCAGAACTCGAAATTGATAATGAGAGTTGCCAATTGCGAACCTCAGGTACTTCCTGTGCTTGGGATGGATTGGCACATGGAAATAAGCATCCTGGAGGTCCAGAGATACCAACCAGTCCTGAAGCTGAAGGGCCTGAAGGATCTGAGAGAGAGTTACCATCTTGAACTTGTCCTTCCTGAGGAACTTGTTCAATTCTCTTAAGACCAGGATGGGTCTCAGTCCTCCGTCTTTCTTTGGTATGAGAAAGTAGGGGGAGTACCAGCTCTTGTTCCTGTCCGCTACAGGTACCGGTTCTATGGCACATTTCTCTAGCAGGTCTACAATTTCCTGCAAGAGAAGCGGATCTGGCACTTTCAGAGAGCTGTTCCCCGGTGGATGGCTCTGAGGGATGCGTACAAAAGGCAGGCAGTAACCTTGGGCAACTGTCTCCAATGCCCAAGCATCTGACGTAATAGCCTGCCATTCCGTCAGATGGTGAGTTAACCTGCCCCCTACAGGTGTCTTGTGATGGGAGACCTCAGAGTGGTTTGGGAGCGGCTGATGCATTTGCCGAAGGTAAAGCGGCTCCTGCTCCTGCTGATGCGGCTTTCTTTCCTTTACCCCGTCCACCATGGGTAAATTTTCCTTGGCCTCTTTGAGCCGGGCGTCCTCTGTCTCTTCCAGGAATAATAGCGAAAGGACCTCCCTCTCCAAGAGGATCCTGAGGGACGAAAATTAGTTTGGCGGATTGCAGCTCCTAGTGACTTGGCTGCTGCTTTAGATGTTTGCAGTTTTTCCAAACTGTCATCCGCCTTCTTACCAAACAGGGAAGAGCCGTCAAAGGGCATATTTAAAAGTCTGGCCTGTACGTCAGAAGCAAAGCCGGACTTTCTCAACCACGCATGCCTGCGGATTGTGGTACTTGCCGCCATGGCCCTGCTGATACTGTCAGCAGAATCAATGCCAGTTTGAAGGGACTCACACATTGCATCTTTACCATCTCTGATGATATTTAAAAATGCGTCCCTTTCTTCTCCTTCCTGGAGGCAGTCAGCCGCTGATGAAGCACACTCCCAAAGAGTGTGGCTGAACCTAGCGAGCGTACAAGTCGCATTAACAGATTTTAAAGCCATGCTACAGGCCGAGAAGACTTTCTTAGCCATGGCATCATATTTTTTATCATCCCTATCCTGTGGAGCAGTGGGGTATGCAGATGTACTGCCTGATGAAGTTGCAGCCTGGACCACCAGACTCTCTGGAGTAGGGTGCTTAGATAGGTATTCAGGGTCAGCAGCAGATACCCTATATTTCGCTGACAACTTCTTGTCAACCGCAGGGACAACTTCAGGAGTTTCCCAGTTAGTTAAAATCTTTCTTTGTAAAGCAGAATGAAAGGGAACCACAGGATCCTCCTGTGGACCTTTATCCAGAATATCTGTGAGGTCATCCTGTTGAAAAACAGGTGAAGGCGCAGACCAACCCATGAACTCCATAATTCTTGACATTAGGGTTCTATAAGGGGTTTCAGCATGTTCCCCTGGGTCTGGTTTGACAAACTCCACTTCTGGAGAAGTGTCTAGGCCACTTGCTTCCTGTAATGCATCCTGAAGGTCTTTCAACCTTCTTTCCTCAGAGGCAAAAGTCTCTGGTTCAGGTGATGTGGTCCTCTGCAGCTCAAAAGGCCTTTCTTGATCAGAATCTTCCCTTTATTCATAAATTGAAGTTAAGGGGGGATGCTCTGGCCTGTGAAATGGTATAAAACCCATCTCTAAAGCAGAGGGAGCCATCATCAGTGGCCTTGAAAAGGTTGATGTCGTTGACGGCGATGTAAAAATCCTCGAAGGCGCCGACAAAGGCGTCGAGAAAACTGGAAGAGGCCTTGAAGAACTCGAGAGGATCGGAATCCTGCTCGAGGATGTCGACGACGTTCTCGACGTCGTGTTGGAGGCTCTCGATGTAACCGTTGGCTGTGGAGTAGCCGTGGGTTTTTCTTTTATCGGCGTCGATGTCGGCATCGATGCCGGCATCGACTCGATCGACGGATGCGTCGAAGAACCCTTCGATAACGGCGTCAATGGTGCCGATCGCGCCGATCTATGCGTCGAAGCTGCTTTACTTCCCGATGGCTCATGGCGCTTTCGGGTCGACTCTTTCGCCGGGTGCTTCGACTTGCGGCGTTCAGATTTTTTGGGCTTTCCACCCAGGGTATCACCCTCAGCTGACTTCGAGGCGGTCGAGGCCGCTTTCTCGAAGACGCTTAGCATCTTTTTTCTGAATTCCTCCCACTCAGCCTGAGAGCTGGGTTTTGTGGGGCAATTTACTTTTTCAGGGGAACTAGAAGACGACGACAAAGGAGATCTTCCACGTCTTTTTTTTGAGTGTCTAGACCTCGACGAGTGGTGGGAGCCACTTCGAGACCTAGACCGAGAATGCTTTCGACGGTGAGGAGAAGAATGTCTCGACTCTACCGCGGAAACTTTCGAGGAAGTTAAAACTGACTTACCTCTCTCGAGCTTCCCGTTACGCTCCTTCAAGGCTTTCGCCGTCATGGATAGGCATTCCTCACACTCCGAACACTGGTGTTCGATTCCCAGACACCACAAACAGATCCTGTGAGGATCCGTCAATGACATTTTCTTCCCACAGTCTCGGCATTTTTTGAAACCGGACCGAGGAGTCGTCGGGTCGGAGGAGGAAGCCATTGAGTACGAGTCAGTTTTCTCGAGGAAATATGAATATATTTCGACTGACGAACTGAGCAACGGTATTCCGAGGCACACGAAGCGCGGAAAAACGGAACTCAGCAACGGATGCTGCGCGTGGCCATTTATAGGCATGATGACGTCGGCGTCGATACGGTGGCCGTCGAGGAACACCTACTCGACGGACGTCGACGCACAGCGCCCTCTACTGGGTAATTTTTATTCCGAGGCCAGCAAGCTGGAGATACAAATATCATAGATAAGGAATGCGTCGGAGGACACAATCCCTTCGAAAGACCATCGCTATTGGAACCTGACCCTGGGGGTGGAGAAACGAGGGAGGATCACCTGGGTGGAGGGTCCTTGGGAACTGGGAGTAGGGTACCCTTCGGCGAGAACCAACCCAACCCTTCACAAACCTTCCTGGGCTGTTATACGCCAGTTCCCCCTGTTTTGCCACACATGACAATTGGCAGTTCTGGGACGAGGAAGAGGCAACTAAGAGCAATGAAGACTATGCTCTTTTACCACTCTGTTACTGGGACGAGGACGATGCCACCCAGGAGCTTCTGAAATTAACAATATTAAGGAATGCATCTGTTCCCTTTTCCAAAAACTACTTAACGACACAAATATTAAGGAGGCTAATTTTGACAGGGCAAATATTGTTGGAGTTGGGAGACCAACAATCAAACTACACCTGTACCTAACCAAGAAACATTCTCTCAGCAGTACTGAAACTAGGTAGGGATGACTATTTGGATATTTCTATTCACATTTTTAAAGATCTCTCACAAACAGTGTTATTCCAGCAAAGATCGATGCTGTGGGTCACTGAAGAGCTTATTAAAAGACATATTTGTTACAGGTGAACTGATCGATTCAGACTCTAACTTACATTGGAGGAGAACGTTGCGACTATTATGATGCCAGAAGTTAACATTTTGAGCATTCATTTGCCATCAGAGGGGATGTCCTGAGGAGCAAACTTGCGTTCAAGAAAAGTAGGAGACAAGCCTCTTTGGTACACCAGGTAATCTCAGAGGGATAACAAGAGATATGCAGAAATTGAAGCTGCACCTTTCTAAGAAATATAACCAATCAATATCTGTTGCAGTGCTTCTTATGAGGTAGATCAAACTTTACAAGTTGTACTGGAAGTTTGAATTGGAAAATGGGTTTCAGTGTTAGAATTAAAGAATGAGACACTGTCTTAACCTTGATCCTCGATACACTTGATCCTTGGGGGAGGGTTCTATTAAATAAGATGAAACCTCTTAAGTGGGACTTATATAAAATATATGTCTATATATATACCCGAGGCTCATGAAGGAGGAGTTGACCTCAGGGGGAGAAGGAGAGGACAATCTTACAAACTGGAAAATACAAAGGAAAAGTAGGTGTGTTTGTTTACTGTTCACAGCAGAAGTTGTTAATTTTAATACCTCATACCCATAGTTCTTACTAACTACAATTTTTACTTATGTCACAGACTTTGGGCACTTAAGATTAGAGGCTTCAACATACTGAATAAAAGGGTTCAGATTATGAGAAAACTGAGAAAAGCAAAAGTGTCAATGATTGCTTTACAAGGAACACATCTAAAAAAAAGCAGGTCAGAAATGTGTTATGGCCATAGATTATGATCAACAATGTCATTCCTCCAACACGAACAAGAAAACGCAAGTGGCAGTATTGTTTCATAAAAACTTCCCATTTATAGTAGGCCATTACACATGGGATAAAGGAGGGAGATATACTTAAAGAATCGTTGAATGATCATTCTTATACTTTTGCATTGTTTAACGCCGCAAATACTGGTCAGGAGACTTCTTTGGCACAGCTGCTGGATACCCTTTAAATATATTTAGAGAGGAAACGGATAGTGAAATGGGACATTACTCAACAAAGATATCTGTTCAAGGCCCTGATGGAGAAAAAATAATTCCAGGAGTTGATCAAAAGTATAAAAGTGGATAAAAGTCTGGGACCAGTTGAATTTACGTCTAGCTTTTAGAAAGCAATGTATTTTGAACTAAGAAAAATACTAACAGATGTATTAAATACTTTCTGAAATGGGAAGGATTTACCGGCATTAACGTTGGAAGCTAAAATTACTATCAGCCCCAAAACCGGAAAGGACCAAAGGCACTGCATCTCATATAATATAGGCCAATAGTCTTGCTCAATTTAGATGTAAAAAGAAGGATGTGTATATCGGCAAACCGACCTAAGGGCCTTATACAATATTTTATGCCATATCTAATCAACTGGACCAATCAGGGTGTATTAGCCAATGTAATACTTTTAATTATATTCAGCGACTACTGCAGTCAGTGGGGATAAGGCATTGTGGGGTAATCTGCACTGAAGAAAAGTATACACAGAGAGAAAAATGCCAGCATAAAAACAAGCATGAAAGCACAGCATTTGAAAAACACACGGGCAAGCACAATGTGTGTTGTTTGCAGTCCGTTAAATAGAAATAAAATTGACAAAAGCCTGAAAGAAATATTTTCAAGTACCAGAAAGCATTCTGCAAAGTTTGTTCAAATGCAGAACTGCTCAAAACAAAGTGAAAAGCAGTGCATTGAAAACAGAAAAGGGAATTAAAGCTGCATTGTTGAAGGCCTTTTATTGTATATATTTTCCCTTACAGGACAAACAAGCTGTGTCAAGAAACATGCAGAGACATTAAAGTTTTGTCTTAAGAAAGAGTGTTGATTAGAAAATGAAATGTTATAGTGTTGTTCTGTTATGTATTGCCAAATGTAGAATACAACTAATTTGAAAGGCTACATTTTCTGAATCAAACACCAGTTTTAGTCTCATAACCCCAAGCAGCAAGATGGGAATTGAGATTTATGTAATTTATATATTTATTTGAAATTTTAATAAAGCACCACACGCCCGTAGGCCTCGGAGTGCACAAATAAACAAAATAAACACAGAGAAATCAGCTGGGAGAAGCCAGAGATCAGTAAGGAGAGTTGAACAATAGGTTTTTACCTCCTTGAATTTAACCAGGGAGGTAGAGGATCGGAGAGGAACGAGAATACCATTCCACTCCAGGCGTGCCTGGATTTCAAAACATGCCCCCCTGAATTTCTTCACTTTAAACCGGGGTTGGTATAGGACGTTTGTGTTGTTGGAGCAAAGTAATCTAAATGAGTATTGGAGGGAAATCCTATCCCTATGGTATTTGGGGGCAGCAGAATTCAAACATTTGAAGGTGAAAGTAAGAATCTTATGTTTAAGTCTTTATGTTAGAGGAAACCAATGGCGTTCCCTCCTAAAGTCGGATATGTGGTCTGTTTTGGCCAATCTGTGAACAGCCCTTACGGCACCCTTTTGAGAAGATTGCAGATGGGTCAGGTTAGCTTGAGTAGTACCAGCAAGCAGGCTATTACAGTAATCTAGTCTAGAATTGACCAGAACAGTAGCCAGAAGGGATTTGTTGTTCAACATAAGGAAAGGTCTAATCTGATGGAGGAGTCTAGTAACATAAGTACAGGAAGAGCGAGGCCCATCGTTTTGACCTTAGGACTCACTAGAATCACCTCTCTCACAAGGGTAAACTGAGAGTAGTTGGGGGTTGATGGACTTTAGCTGAGGGCCAGAGGCAATAGCGAGCAACTCATTTTCATTGTTATTCAATGCTAGAGCATTAGGAGCCATTCAGGATTGAATTTTGCTCTAGATGTGGTCAATGGTCCTAGAATCCTCATTATAGCAGCCTGTCAGCTCAATGAGCACCTGGGTGTCATCCAGGTAGTTGGCATAGGCGCCACCCAGGGTGCCCAGCATATCCAAGAGTGGTTTAATATAGATATTAAAGAGGGAAGGCGACAGGCAGGAGCCCTGTGGCACTCCACAAGATTGACTAATGTGAAGTGCTTCAGCCTTATCCATAGCCATCCTGGATGACCTTGGACCCCAAGAAGGAGGCAATCCATGAGACTGCTTTCATTGAGCAAGGAGCGATACTAACCATCCTCTCCCAGAGGAGGCGGTGATCTATAAGATCAAACGCTGCAGAGAGGTCGACCAGCATCAGAAGCGCTGGGTGGCCCTTTTCAACAATGTTGGGGATATTGGACTTAAGGTACAACAGCGCTGTTTTGGTGCCATGTTGCACTCTAAAGCCAGACTGTTGCAAGGCCAGTATCTCATTAGCCTTTATAAAACTTTGCAATTGCCAGTAGGCCACTCTATCAATGATCTTTAACAAAAGTTGAACATTAGGTACGGGCTAATAGTTCCCTGCCACAGCTGGATCTAATGTAGTCTTCTTCAACAGTGAGGAAATCCAAGTCTTTTTCAGGACCGCAGGAACAGTACTCTCCTTGAAGGAGGTGGTGACCGGTTTGGTGATCCAGGGGATGAGAACGTCAAGAGAACCCTTAAGCAGGGGGGTAGGATGTGGGTCACTGGTGCACGTGGAAGGCGTAAGATTTAAAGTAATCTCCACCACTTCTTTCTCAGTACACTGGTGAAAATCAAATTTAGGTAGGCCACTAGGTGCAGTGTTTTGAGGAGGGCTGTTAGTGGATCTAGAAATATCCTTATGGGAGAAATGGGCTAGTTTGATAACTATTTTAGCTCTGTGGCCGGCACTTTTATCAAGGAATTCATCTTGAACCGATTGACACCAACTAGGGTTTTTGAGCATAGGGGGGGGGGGGGGGAGATGGAATCCTTACATTCAAATTCCTTAGGAATTGTGAATAATTTGCTAGACGATGATTTATCCTTCTCGATGCGGGAGTTGAAATTCGTAGCCTTTTCTTCAAGAATATTTTTTTGTACTTATGGGCTGCCTTTTTATCAGTCCCAGGTTACTGGAGCATGGATTTTTTTTCCCATAAGCGTTCTGAGGCTCTTGACTGGTATAATAATGGTAACCAGTAATGGTATAATCAAACCAGGATTTCTTAAGGGTTTCTGTTTTCGTTATCATGATTTTGTCTGGTGCGGGGGCATCAATCTCAATGTCTTGGAATTATATCACAGAAATCAGAACTTGCTGTACATTCCAAGTGTCTTATTTATGGCCTGAATCTGTGTTTTCTAATATGATTTTTAATTATACAAATTGGCTGAATGTGCATTTTGTCACACAGAAACAGCGCACAGCAGTGATTAATATGTCTTAGCGTCTGGATTGGCGAGCCCATTACATTGAAATGGACAAATGATTTGTGCAGAAAAGTATAAGTAGTTTTATGCCAAAATATGCAAGTCATTAACTATTACTCCTACCAGGAAAGAAATTGCATCATTTAATTTGCGCCAGAGTTAAATATAACATGAGTATATCTGTGAAATTTACTATTTCAGAATGTTACAATTTTTAATGCAAGAAATCTCTTAAAATGGCATCACATCAAATGGGTGGGAAACTGGGTTTAGAAGTTACTCAATGTGATTGCACTTTTGGAACACTGTCCAAACATGCATTGACCAATTATACACACCTCAAAAGGGAGTGGTTTCTGTTCTATAAAAGGTCAAACACACACTCACTGGGGATGCTCACTTGCTCACTCACTGACAGATGGAGAGGAAGAAGGATAGTACGTTGAATTGATAACTGGAAAGATAAGGAACAGATTGCTCTCCTTTTGAGCCATTGATGGATTATTATCAGAGACTGTATGTTGTGAGAAACCTTAAGGTGTCTCACCTGCTAGTCCCCGGAGATCTGTCATCCAGGTGGCCAGGACATGGCCATCCCTATTGGATCCAGTTCCTGGAGGTGGACCAGTGGGGGGGGTCACCTGGATGAGGGGTCTTCGGAGAGTGGAAGTGGGACACCGACAGGTGAGACGCAGTACCCCCTTCCTTATAACACCTTTTCCCCATCCTAACCCATAGGATACTTTAAAGCTCTACTACCTCCCCCTTTCCAACACAAACACTTTCTTATACTGTGAAAGACAACGGACTAACACCAGATCCGTTTACCTGAAGTGTCCCGACACAAGGGTCAGGCAGAGTCAGGCAATTAACAATAACTACACACCTGACGGCCCTTTCCCTTCCCCACAGGGATAAAAGGCAGAGCACGAGAGCACACTGGGAGCAAGGACAAACGCACAGGGAAGCAGCTATTCCAGGACGGCAGTTCAAACGGAGAAGAAAGGTGGCAAGCCCGGAAAGGACAACAAGGAGGGAAGTGCCTTTGCCTTTTTTGACCCAAACCCACAAAGCCTCTGGGAAAGGAATCATAAGATCGCGAACTACAGCTGATGTGTGGTTTAATAGATGGCAACGGTGCACAGAACCCTCCCGCATGGATAACCGAGGTGGAGAGGCGCACATGCAAACCGTAGTACGGTCTTTGATTTCAGAGAAAAGAAACGAAAAGTAGGTCAGCACAGCGGGTGAGTCGGAGGGAGAACCGATAGTAAACCGGACGGTGTTGAGTGAAGGTTACAAACGGCAACTTGTTATGAACAAAGAACTTGTGTGCTTGTGAACTTTTAAAGCCCAGGGAAAGACCAGCTGCAGAGTGGTCCGGCACCACTGGTGCCCCTTTCTTGTGAACGTTATAGTAATAAGAGGCTGCAGGAAAAAGATGACAAAGAGTTATGGTGGTCATACAAAGGTAGAGCCAAAATCCCTTGTACAATCGAAAGTCCTTAAACCCATTACCAAATTTTTGACATTGTGAAACAGGTGTGTGCACCCAGCTGAGGGCAACGCTGTACAAACAATAAATGTGGAAAGACTGACTGGGGGCTTAAGAGAATGCCTGACTGGGGGCTAAAAAAAGCTAAGGGAAGTGAATCCAACAAGGTGTCACCACTAAGTGAACTGTGTTAAACAGTCAAATGTGAACCTGGCTGAGGGATGTCCGTGAATGAGAATAAAATGTAACACCCCGTAAACATTTTGTCGACAAGTGTGAACCCAGCTGAAGGATGGCCACAGTGCTGTTTAAAAAGACTTTGAGATTCTTGAATGTTACAAGTTGCTGATATTTTGAATGAAAGGCTGTAGTGAACCCAACTGAGAGAGGCCAACATTGCAAAAAGGATCGGAGACAGGTTGAGGGGGATCCACGGGTGAAGGGAAATCACTCGACGAGAAGATTACTGAAAATAACTTTTTGTTTGTTTTTTATAGTACATCAGGCCCTCTGAGTCAAGCGACTTGGTGTAAAGGAGACTTGGCCATAGAAGGCCCTGATATTTTGGAAACAAACTATAAACTTGTGCTGGAGAAGCCAAGGAGTGTGCTTTGCTCGAGAGTCCTGCCTTGTCACATGCTAAAAAAAGAGTCCTGCCTTGTCACATGCTAAAAACGTGACCCCAGTAATACCATCCTGACTTATCATTTTGTGAACACTTCTTTCTTTTCTGATGAACATTATCCCACACTATTTTGTAACTTAGCGGTAAGGATTGGCAATAGTTTTATTTTAGTATAGGCCATTTTTATTTGACAAGACGCCACTAGGACTGCCTTAATATTATTTGTTGGTCATAGCTTGCCCCCATCTTAGATTTAGGTTTAGATTAGGCGTTTTCCTCACCCATTCATACAGTTTAAAAAACATGCTTGTACTGTGATCACTTGTGTCTGTCTTTACTGTTGCCACCATGAGTTCTTTACATAGTGAGGCCTATCAGTGGAAGAGATAGTGGAGGAAAGCTGATCCCATCTTGCTGACTGATGCCCATCTGTTCCTAGAGGGGGAGAATTGAACCAGTCTATAAAAGGTTGCTCACCTATCTGTGAGGCAGCCAAAAGAAATGCATATGGGAGCATGATATAAAGGAAAAATAATCCTGAGGGGCGCAATACCAGAAAGGGAATTAAGGAAGCCAAGTGGAGTAGTAATGGTGGTGAAACATCTATCCTTGGAAGAGGCTGGAGGACTCCTGCTCCTTATCGAGTATGGGTCCGACGTACCTGATAATTAAACATGTGACTGGGTATCAAACTTCTCTTGATATTGTTTCACCATAGCTGGCGCACTCATTCTTTATTGAGTTCAGGTTGGGTAGCTTAAGAGTGGCAACATTTACAAGTCATTGGAGTGGGTCTAAGTGTTCCATTTGTCCTACATGCAGCACTGTTTTGTGCTCGTTATAGAGAATTGAGGGCCAGATATTTGATTCCATTGTTCAAAAATGCCTGAATCAGCCACACAGAGGAATCATTGGCCTATGTAGATTACAATGGACCTTAATGCTGTGTTTTTTGGTAGCAAAATGTATTAATTGCGCTTGGTTTATAAAAATGGCACCGATAACGTAACTAGATAAATGTGTGTTATTTTTAAGGATTTCACTCTATTTTATACATGTTTCCAAATGTTTTAGAATGTTGCTTTACAGAACTGCATTTGTATACCTTATTGGATGAACTGTTTTGCTGAAGACAGATGTCGAATCAAGCTCAGTGAACAATAAACAATAAAGGGAATTAGATTAAACACTGGCCCCTTACCATTTGTAAGTACTGAGGGGCGGGGCATATAAATGGACTGTACATCCCAGGAAATAAGTAAATATTTTAGAAGCGTATGTGCTTCTGGAATTATAGATTTGATTAAATGGATCCTATGGTTTGCATACAGGGAGAGGTGTAATGTGCAAGCACAGAAGAGCCTAGGACATCTCACTGTGTGCATACCCAGACCATTAAAGTAATTGCAGTCACTTCCTGGTCATGCCATCAAGCAGAATATTGTTATTAATGCTGAGTTGCTCAAGACAAAATGGTCTGAGATGCTAGATTATATTTGATAAGTATGGACAACCTCACCCCACTTTAATCTTGTTTGCGAAAATTACTCGTTTTTATACCTGTGCCTTTACCTCACCAAATACAGTCTAAGAATAGATTGCCATTTCTTAATTTCTCAGCTGGGAAGAGAGATCACCTGAAAAAGGTACAACACTCTCATGAGAATGTTCATTTGTATCACTGGTACCCGTCCTAGCCAAGACATGTATAATTAGCATCTCCAAATGAAACGATCTTTCTTAATTGCGTCTGACAGTAGAGGATAATTACCCAAATAGAAATGGGTGAGGGAACATATTCGATTGAACTTCCAAGTACTTGACATATTTTTTGGCCCAATAAAGGGGAACTAATGTCTTTTAGTTTCCCATTACACGGAAGGCGGTAAGGGTTAACGGCCACCGGTAATGCTACCGGTGACCGTTAACCCTTACCGCCTTACTACGAGGTCCCTTTGCGGGACCCGACCTTAACGGCTGGTGTAGACCAGCCGTTAAAGTTGGGACCCGCAAAGGGACCATGGTGCTAATTAGGGTACCGCAATTTGCGGTACCGTAATCAGCACCTTCCCCATTCCCATTATGCCCTATGGGGCAAAAATGGGAATGGGGAAGGGCCATGGCGGCATGGGGAATTACCGCCCCGCCAACCTCAGAATGGGGTGGTAATTCCCCATTCCGCCAAGCCGGAATCTGTAAATTATCAGCATGAACCATGGTGCGTAAAGCACCATGGTTTAGCACCTACCGTGTAATGAGGCCCCTATGTCTCATAATTTTACGGTTTTGGTGTTTTCTATTCAGGTGGGTGTTCTATTGATAACATGTATCACTCTCTAGTTTTATCTTATGGATGGAAATTCCATGACGAGTAATGTGAGAGATGGGATGTGTGTAATTGCTCATTAATCATCTGTCTTATCTTGGGGCCAAAACTAAACGTATAGCGCATCCTAGAAACCCCTGGTCACACTATCAAATGCTTTTGAGTCTAGTAGAAGGGAGGAATCTGCGGTTCTACATGCTGGTTCGAATGCTTTAATCGGGTGATATCTATTTCGGGGCATCTTTCCACCCACCACAAACCATGCGCTCACAATTATTCTTTATTTGATAAAGTTCTAATTATGAATCTGGGACCCCCCCAATTTAACAGCATTGATTTCTTACAGCATCCTTCCTCTTTGGGGATAAGAAACACAGAGGGTTTGCACAGGTCTATTTTTTTACAAACTGGAAATAATTGTATCAGTTAGTTGTGCATCCGTGCAATTCCAATGCCAATGATGAAAAGTAATCAACACACTATTCACCTCGATATTCAATGCTACAGTTCTAGAAATAGAGACTTTTGTAGCACACACATTACCATAGTTACCGATACATTTAATCCAATCTGAGCGTGCATGCACCATTGATTGAAAATTCACGAGATTGCAGGATGATTCTTTCTTTTGTTAAAAATCTAATTGGTTCAAAGCATTGCTGCCTATCCAGTTTTCTCTACTTTTCCTTAATTCAAAATAGATTCCAACTCCTTACACAATAGGCATGCCGGAATTTCAGCATCCTTCTAAAAACTCAATTGCATCAAACTACTGGACCTTCATGTATGTAAATGGCTTCTGGAAAGGAAAATGTATGTTCAACATGTATGTAGGGTAGATTATGTGATGAATCCGATGGCATCATCATTTCTTTCCCATCAGTGGCTTCTCCCCACGTGGCCAGGGGATGGCAGCCACTACATGATCCTTACTCTGGGGTGGCTATATGAGGGAGGATCACAGGGGGGGAGGCAGCCCTCAGTAGACCGAGGGGTGTCATGCCAGGAGATTTAAACCGGCAGACCAACTGACAGGGGCTCTAAGAGGCTGGCTGGAGAACGCTGCTTCTCTCAGTGCGGACCAAGGAACCGTGGGGCTGAACCAGTGTTCCTGGAGCCAACCGGCTTGCTGGCAAACACGAAGGGAGTGGACTGCCAGAGGGAGAATGCCTTAGAACTCCAGAAGCAAGCAGAAGGCTTCTTGGCATTTGTAGGTACTCGAAGGCAGCTTCCACACCACTGAAGCCTAGACGGACACAAAGTGAGTGCCCGGAAGCCGTGGGAGACAGAGAAGTGGAGATTCAGAAGAGGCGAGGGGGAACAAAACTCAGAGAGACCGCCACCGGCAAGCCGCAAGAGAAACCACTTATGCCAGCAAGAGCCGAGGAGTCTACCTGAGTGAAAAGGGGGACACACGGGCGTATTGGCAGCCTTGCCAAAACCTAACAAACGTGAATGGAATATATGAGGGAGATTGAACAGATTAACTTTTCGTAAAGAGGCAAAGCAGAATAAGAATACGGACTGTGAAGTTTGTGAGTGTATGTAGTACACTTATGAGAGAAGTCCTGGCTGGAGAGTATACCAGGCAGATTAAAAGTGAAAGAACACATATGAGAATATTGTAAGTGTGTGCAGAGCCCCACGAGGAAGGCCCTGGCAGGAAAGTATAACAGGCAGATGCAAGTTTAAGACATGTTGATATAAGGAAAGCCCTGGCTGGAAAGCACCCCAGACATCATCAAGTTGAACAGTGTGTATTACACAGTATTCAAGAAAGTCCTGATAAGGATACATCAGGACTAGCAGAGGACTGTGAAAATATATTGAAGAGGGTAGAAGAAACCTGGCAGGAGAGTACACCAGGTATCCTATCAAAACACAGACTATCAGCCAAGCTGTACTGTATACCAGTTGGGTTGTGGATCAAAAGAACCTTAAGGAACTGATATTCTTGAATATGAAACAGTGAAGGGAAATCCAGGGGAAGGGAATCACCCCCTGGAAGAAGGAACTCTATCCTGCTAGAACGTTTGTGTTGGAGTCACACATTTCCTTTTTTGAACATTTGTACACTACCAAAGGCCAAAGACATTAACCATTTTACCTTAGAGTTAATTTTGTAAGAATCTGAGGGCCAGAATGCTACTTTGGGCACAGGACAGTTTTTGCTTTGGAAGTTCTGATATCGACGGTCCATTCGTTTTGTTTGCGGTAGGGAAACACCTCTTAAAGCAGGGACAGTGAGGTTTTTTCCAAACCCCTTTTCCTTTGTTAATAAAAGTTTAAGTTTATGATAAGTCTCTGTGTCCTTGTCTCATTCCTGGTACTTGCCAATTCCTTTCAGTGATGTTTCTCTTTAATTACTGTGTAATAGCGTAAAATTCTCATTTTCAATGGGCAATTTAAAAAGCAGGATAATTACGGTCTTCTTAACCCATATTAGAATGGATTGGATAATGTTTCAAAAAGACTTAACCACGGCTTCCAAAACACGATAGAGCTCATAATTTATATATGATATATGAACCCTATTACGAGTGCAACATTAGAAGCTTGTGACACCACTGAAAGACTGCCTGGGCTGATTTCTTTCTCCTCGTCCCTCACCCCAATATGTGGTTATAATGGTTTTACTACGTGAATGAGGGATGTGTGTTTTTAAAAAAGAATTCTCAAGGGGTTGAATTAGAAATGGGAATATATTTGCTCAGGGGACAGTTAAGTCCTTTAAGCACTGTAAAATCGATTCAACCTGAGTGAGAGAGGTCGAGTTTGGTATCGGCAAGTGCAGCCCGGGGGGAGTGATGCGATGCGATACTCATCGGTCACGTTTCAGGCTATAAGAGCTGGTATGGATCAGAAATTCGATAAACGACTCGGAAATTGAATAATGAGAGGGGGTCACAGGACACCCCGTAACACCCATCATCGCTGCCAGAAGAGCAGTCAGTGCAGCATTCCTCAGATGAGAGGGAGCACCGTGCAGAGTTCTGCAGGTGGCGGGGCTGTCGGCACGCCGCTCCCCATGATGAGAGGGAGTGCCACGCTGAGAGCCCTGGGGTCACCCTCATCTTAGGAATGCCACACTGACAGCCTTGCTGCAGGAAGGACTCTCAGCCTGGCAGTCTCACCACAGGAAGCACTGTGCTGAGAGCCCCCCGTCCCCTCCTCTAGGCCACACCTAACAGACGAGGCAATGTCACAGTGCATCCCTGGCTACTTCTCTTCCTCCTTACCTTAAGGTGGGGGGGGGGGATGGCACCAGCCCATTACTGAATCTTCGTGAGGAATCTAGCAGATGCGGCCGGCTTCCCACCACTGCCACTTACCTTTAATCTTAGTCCTTTCCCTCCCTCCTCATCAGATCTATGCAAGTTTCCAGAAGCCACTACCACAGATATTTAAAAAAATATATAAACTCCCCTTCACTCTAAAGTGTGAGCTATGAGCAGTGAAAACCTTGTTCAACACCCTGCTGCGTCCAGGCCTTTAACTCGGTGTTCTGGCCCCATAACTTCCAGTATGGCCCTCAGGCTAGGGGCATTTCCCCTTTGGAAAAATCTTACAAGAAGTTGAGGATAGTTTAAGTTTGGGTTCACAACTCTATAAGTGCATTGTGGAAGGAATGATAACAATATATCTACCATATAGGAACAAATAAATGGGACGATTTGGGATGCATAATTGATGATAATAAGTGGGAAGACGGCATGGAGAGGAATAATAAAAACTTCAATATGCACCGCCGCTTAAATAGAAATGCAAATGAATATTGTAATTGGAGTATTTCTCACACCAGATACACTTCATAACATGCATCCTAGTAATCTTGATCGATTTTGGAGAGGTTGAAAGAAGCTAGGTTCACGGCTGCATTATATATGGACCTGTACTAAATTATGAGACTTTTGGATAGATGTTAGAATGAAAATTATAGTTAGCACAGGCCTATGTATTCCAGACGACCCATTATATGAGTTTACGAATTTGGGGGCAGCAAATGACAGTTTTTACCCACGCCCTTTGGAAAGAGGTTATTTTGGTGGCAAGCCTGTGATCGGGTGGGTCCAGGTGGAGAAAAACTAATGTCCCAACAGAATCGACTAAGCTTTCTAAAGCCTGCCATACGATTTATGCTGGAAAAATGGACAGCTGCAATCCACAGCAGAAACCGTAAATGTCTAAGGCACTGGCTGCCATTTATTCAATACATGGCTCTGTGTTCAAGAGAAATGTTTCCAAGGCGTTTACAAGGACTTCATGTATTTGCCCTGGACGAATACTTTAAGATAATTCTACAATATGTTAAACGAAACCTGACTGTGAAAAGGCCTGATCTATAAGTGGGGAGAGGGAACGGCAATAACAGGAGGACTGTCTTCAAGATTGCTAATGTTTTAGGTGTATTGGCATATCATACCTTAAACTTAAAAACCTGAAGAGCACACAAAGGAAATATATTCCGGCTTATTTTTTATTTGAATAGGAGCAGCAGGTCCTATGGCTGCACGAGTTCACTGCAGAGCTCCAAATCACGTGTTCATCTGTGGACCTGGCCTCAATGTGCAGCAAAGACGAGAGTCCAGAAATTGGCTATTTCGCACCGTCGAACCTCTCAATGGCGGCCTCCCCGAGGCCCCAGAGGCCCAGCAGATAAAGCGAGGACGAAGCCCGGCTCTGGCAGCCAAAGAGGAAAGCTTTGTGAGGTGGGGGTGCTGTCAGGCCTTTCTGGCACCAGCATGCACTCACATGGCAGGATGATGCTGTATGTTGCCATCTGATCGGATCCCGGGACACTCTTCCAACTGAGTACCGGCAACGGCATGGCGACATTAAAGGTAAGCAAAAGGATGAGGGCTGCAATGCGGACTCCCAAAAACTAAGGTACAACAGCTGCGCTGGATGTTCGAGGCCAGAGATATGGCAACCATCAACATCAACAGTATTTTTCTCTCTCCAAAAATAATGCTTTAAGCACATCCCATGTCAGTCCCCAGCGGAACTTCCAAGCCACCCCCAGTGTCAATAAATACATGTAACATATGCATTACACAAATCCTAAACAAGTAGCCACGTGCCTCATACATACATATATTTGTACACATATTAAAATGCACACAATACATACATATACACATACTTTAATACATATCGCTGCAGACAACCTCCTAATGCCCCCTTGCGTTTACTGAAAACTGGTTCAGACATGCGTGTATTCCCTGAACGCAATTCAGGTGCGTCCCCACTACTCTGCCTTGTAGCAAACACTACTGCTGCCCAATTGGTAACCCCTCAAGTGTAGAAGGGTGGTTACAGCTGCTCTCAAAAATATAATAAATAAATAAAATATACACACATATATATATATATATATATATATATATATATATATATATATATATATATATATATATATATATATCCCCTAATGGTACTCCTACATCAACTACACCTTAGCTTCATTTCCTACACAGATGACACTCGGACCAGCCTGCATGTTACAGGCACGAGCAACCATTTCAGCACTGCATCTTAAGCCATGGGTGGACGATAAGAACCTTAACCTCAGCAGATGAACGTTTACTAGGCTGGTACAAGGCCTCCACATCTCCACTAAGGAATCGATAGCCCATGCCACCTCACCCAACAGACATTCTTGAGAGAACAGGTCCCTAGCATAAAAAAGTTAAAAAAAATCAAAATGGTTTTTAAAGTGTGGGTTACATGGGATGCTGACCTCAAAGAAATCTCAAAGAAATCCACCATATTGACTCAGCAGTAACCTCCTATTCTAATTAACACTCATATTTCCTCTAGACTGGCACACTGCAGGGAACCTCATCTCCAACAGCCACACACTCATGCACACAGCAGCTGGGCAAGTTACAGTCAAGTTTGAGATGGCTCTAAGCGTGCCAACCAACATACTAAAGAAGGTGAAATGGGTGCCTGGGGTCTTCATGTTTCAAGCAGCCATTTTGCTGAACCAAAATGTCTTGCCTCCCAGAACCCATAGCATGTAGCTTATGGTAATGAGTGGAGTATCCATACTGCCCTTTCCCTCATCTGCCTATTCACCGATATTTGTTGAAAATGGAGTCGTATACATCTATGAGAGAGAGACGGGGCAGCAAAAGGGGGTTGACAGTGCAATGTGGGAAAGTGAAATGGGACTTGTCTGCCAGAGGTCAGTGGTAGGAGTGCAGAGAGGACTACAGGCTATTTTACCACATGAAGCCCAATCCCCTGCCCACCACCCACCATTTAGCTAATCCCCCTTAGAGCCCAGGCACATCTGACCTGCACCCATCAACACCACAGATTTTGCATCTGCCTCTTCCGCACTTCTGCTAACGACATGCACCCGCCTCTTTTCTTACAGAGCCATGAGCAGTGAGGCAGACAAAACTGGCAAAAGGGCTCTATATAAAATTACTTTAAATTTACCTTACATTGTATTACTCTATGTTTAGCATATAGAGTATAGCACGTGTGCACCCGAAAACCTCTCCCTTTCCTTGAAACCTGCACCACGCTCAGTAACATCCCAACTATTTACACAGGATTATGTTTATGCAGCCTGGAATTTTACTCATGCACACCATTTGGAATGAAGCCACACCACCATATGTATCTTTATACCTATAGGCTTTCTCACAACAGAGCATGCTTTCTCCGGTCTGCTTCACACCAACACCTCAGCAACAGTAAGCCTGCACTCCTCTAACCCATAATTCACCTTAACTAGCTTGTAGGGCCAAGAGGCTATGCAAATGGCAGGAGCCACAGTATCTTTCAAGATCCACAAAGATAATATGCCATACATCATCCCCTCCACAGAAAAGTCTCACGGTCCATGGTGATGGTTGCACAAATTAACTAATGGCCTGATTGTAGCAATACCCTGCAAGCATTCCTTCTCAACTACCAGATCTTCAAGCTGCAAAGGTGAACATTCAGCAATCCCAATTCAGCAATCCCTCTCATCTTTGCTCTGAGAAAGAGACAGTCTCTCCACACCTTAGCATGCTTCATTGGCTACCCACTTGAACCAGAACGCAGTTCAAAGGTCTATGATACACTTAAAAAAAACACTTGAAAAGTACTGCTAACAAGTACCTCTAGAACAGGTTGAATGCTACCAATCCAGCCGCTCCCTGCGCTTAAATCAGGCCAAACCCCTGAGCTTCCTGATAAAGTGCAAAGGACAAGAGAATACATGTTTCTCCTCTATCTTGCCCTACCTCTAGAATGCCTATCACCCAAAAATCCGCCTTACCCTGTCGCTCACCCTACTATTCCCCTATAAAGTCAATGGTAGCTGCCCATGGTTTACCCCCTCTAGTAACCCATCTACTCCCTCCTCCCCAGGGATGACACGCTCATCTCCGTCCTGTCACCTGCCTCATGCATGACGCTCCAAAGCGGCCGTGCAACTGTCAAGAGATAGGGATACCTCCACCTCATTCCCAAATGTAAAATGGCCTCAAACGCCCTCACTGCCGGGTCAGTGTCTAGAAATGGACTTGCCCTTCTCTTTTGCTATTTGTATCCTGTCTCTAATCTCCTCTGCTGTTGTGTCAACATTAACTCCTGTCACCCAAGATTTAGCGTCTTGATACATCTACACCTAGAGACAATCACGTTTCCATTGAGCACTTTAACAAAATAAAACGGGTCTATGCAATTAACAAGCAATAAATAATATTTAAACAATAAAAGAGTGCCCAGTAATGTTGTACGCTGGCAATTGCAAGACCTCTTCCTCCTGCTTCTAAGCACTGTAATGATAGGTTTGGGTTGTGCCCAATCTAAGGAGTTTAATGGTTTAGAAAGAATTAAAGGCTATGAAGGCCATGCCGGGATTCGAAACTATGACAGCAAGTTCCCCATCCATCTCCGAGGCAAGAGTTTATAGGTCCTTTTCTATGTAAAAGCTCCTCAGTACCTCAGAGATATAGATTACGTTTCCCTCTTTAGAAGAGAGCTAAGTACATGCCTCATCAAGAAATAGAAAGCATGTTTGCAAATGTGAAGTCTTATACAGAACCCGAGAGACAAGTTGGCGCCCTATTAAATCCCTAGTATCAATGATACAATTAAAGGCAGGCTTTTGCTTGTCATTTGTTGGCAGTACTATCTTAGGTATTTATTTAAATACTTTCAGCTGACTCAAAACAAGACAACTGGTTTAAGCAGACTTCTGGGTGCAAGGTCGCCTTTTAAAACGTACAAACTCGTGTACAACGGGAACACGTGTTTTTGCTAGCGCTGAAATCGTGTGGGCATAAAGCTGGATGCATGCCAGATCCTGCAGTATTGTTGTTCATTAGCACCCAGACGTTGGAGGGCTTGCAGAGCAGGAGCCAGGGCCAGGAGGTGGTAAACGTGCCAGGTGTACCCAGTGTGCATAAACAGAGGAGATTAACGAATCCTCGGGATTAGGTTATAACGCTCGGGCCTATTTTAGGAGCTGGCTACAGGCGAGTAAGGTGGTCAATGCCAAGAGATTGACAATACTATATACAAGCACAGATTGTCCGTACAGGATCCAAAGGTTTTATGTATAAAAACGGTTTCAAAAATAGCTTGGAAGCAAGAGGATAAACTAATGGGATACAATTAGGAGGACAGGATATAATGGGTACAGTTGGGAGGATATGCGGCGATAACCAACGAGTGATATAGGATAGAAAGGACAAGGCAGACCCAATCTGGGTGGAGATGGTTCTGCACATTATTGGTCCAGGGGATGTTATTTGAAGAGTTGCTGGTTGGGGCCAATAATCCACTGAAACTGGTGCCCAAGATGGCTGCCCCAGCCGAGGGTCCACAAACCTCAGAAGAGAGGTGCAGGTGGCAGAAATAGCATTGGCAAAAGTGTCATCCTGATACTGTAGAGGGCAAATGCGTCCCATCCTAAAACGGTTCTGGGGGAAAAGGGGATGATTGATGCCTAGACCTTTCTCACAAAGTTTCCGATGATCCAGAGGTGGGTACAGAGGCTCCCAAAATAGACACCTCAGTGAGTGGGGCGTTTTCACACATTTTGTGATGGGGCAATTTTCCATGTTCAACAACCAAATAGGTAGATCAGCAAGTTTACTACGATTTACCAATCTGCTTACCGTCCTTCTACAAACATTCTTTACACACACAAGATGGAGGCCGGTCCCCACTGAGACTGTGACCGACAAGCTTCATTTATACTTTGGTGTGCACTGGCACTTAGGAACGAGGTGAAAACACAGAGGGTTTGGGGGGAGGGTGGGGCGGTAATAGCTTTTGTCAGAGGAACCTCAGGGTTGCCCCGGCTATTCAATCACTGCCAAGTGTCTGGTTTTAGCCCTCTTTGAGGGAGCCTCAGGCTTGCCCTTTGTAGCAGATTTAACCCTGATGAGGGAACCTGAGGGAGGATGCAGGCAGAAGATTTAGCCCTTAACAACAGAGATCCCAACTATGGGAAGCCCTGGTAGGGGCTGGGATGATAGAACAGGGACAATATGCGCATCTTGTGAACAATATTATGTGCACAAGTCACTAATAACAATAATATTAATAACCACAAGGGCCCCTCTCGGAAGTGGCTGTGCCTGGGAAGGGGATGCCAGTTCAAGGTGCTATAAAAATTAACTTAATTACCTTTGATCAACCCCTGGAAGTGGGCAGGAGGAACTCTGCCCAACACAAAATGCCAACAACAAAGCTTCAAATCAGTGGTCCAGCCCAAGGCACTCAAAATAGAGGCAGGTTGGGTCAGGAACCACAAAGCGACAGCCAGGCGACGAACATGAAAATTCCTTGTGACACGGCATAAACATGGGGACTCTATGCCCATATGAAAACAAACAACAACCAAAGACAAAAAAAGAGTGGAAGAGACCTCTGCAGTAGAAGCGTCTAGTCCTCATGATGTCTCATGGTGTCTCAAGGTGCAGAGAAAGGTCATGGTGCAGAGAGACAGAGAGAGAGAGAGAGAGAGAGAGACTGACTGTCAAAGCTGTGGTCGGTGCCCGGGAGGCAAGGCAGCTTCCTCACGTGTGTCTGGCTTTTCCATGGAAACTGCAGATGAAAAATACCTTTTTTTGGTGCGATCCGGTTCTCTTTGGATGGAAATTCCCATACGTTTGCATGAATGGGATACGATGTAGGAGTACTGTGGGTATGTTACTTTTTCCTTAACATAGATATTCCTAGCAAGCCACATATCCCCCACGGTATGCTGAGAACCGTCACCATTGCTAGTAATTCACAAAACTCTCAGAGCATTTCACTGATGCCAGTCTGAGTACTCCAGGTAGGCCTCCTCGCCGTTGCCAGTCACTGGCCCTATGTGTAATGCCCTTCCATACTGAAGCAATCTGCTGCATCGTTCTCCATCTTAAGCCCCTGGTGTCTTTCTTTGATGCAGATTTCGGACTCTCAGCCCCCCAATTTAGCCTCTGTTTATACCTTGCAGTCCATAATGCTTCACTTCTGCAGCCTCCTCCATCTCTCGTGCATATTGCCCGATTCGTGTCAAACCCTAGCTCATTGTTCTGCTTCCTCTCCAGTCTCTCCTACAGAAAGAGGACTCCCTTGCTTCTGGATCATCGGCCCTATGCAAGCCCTGCTCTTCCCTTCAGTGCCCTACCGAGTTCCCACCCTGCTGTCCACTGCTGCCTCTGCTTTCCTCTTGTCCTTTTAGCCCCTGGCATTCCCTTTGTAGCCCTCATTCAGCACCTGACCTATCATCTGCAGCCCGTGTGGTCGTGTCACTCTTTCCGGCCCCTCACCCTTGAGCAATAGTAGCCGTATCGTATGGAGGGTTGTTTTTTGGGGGCTGATCCCTTCCCAGGTGCAAAACACTAGACAGCCCAAACAAGCCCTTCCCCAAGATACCAACCAGGGAACATCCGGGTTTCCTATATCACCAGTCTACCACTGAAAATTAGAACCTAAGAACCGGTGCAATGCACTGAGGCACAGTGTGTGCTCTGATGGCCAAGGCCGCCGTCTTTGCCCTATTCTGCCCACAGCTTACCTGCACTCAGACCTCTTCCTGAAAGCTTATTATTTAGACAATAATTGAAAGTAGTATTTTGGAATGGTCTTATTCCGTCTGTTGTCAACAGACACAAGACAACAGCATTCTCATCAATTTGACCAAATTACTATTAACCAAACACATTTCTAGATAAGAGATCATATGAAGGTGAATTCTCTTTAACAGAATCGTTTTCTCTATATTTTGGTTTTCACATATGAGCTATTCTTTTTTTTGGATATTTTATTTCTGATCTAGCACAAATTATGAACACTTATGTAAAAGTAAACAATAATAAACTACATATTTATATTACATTTTAAATAACTATCCCAATTCAAACATTGCTTGTGTATATACGTGTATATGATGATGATATCAAAAATACATATTGGTATAATACTGTTTAGAATTCTACAAAATATCTTTGTATTTTTTCTTCTCTTTTGCCCACTGTGTTTGAAGTTTTGCATTTGATCTGATTCATATCTTTGTGGCTTCTTAACTATTCACAATCAGACACACAGACCTAAAAGAAGAAATGGGCACTGAAGAAGGTCATGATAGTCGGTACCCTATAGAAGTTATACCATTATGCGAAACAGGTGTATGCCAATTTGCTTTAAACAATGATAGCATTGGGATCATGTACTCCATTTTAGTTTGAAACTCAGGAAAAGTATTGTTTTGCTTGAAAAGGAGAATACATCTCTATGAATTTTGTATCTGCATTTCAGAAAACTGTGTATAGCCAGTAAACATTTTGGTAGCAAGTAAATCCATTCATAAGCTCATGGGTGTATGGGCCCTCAGGGCAGCTCTGAGCATTCCCAAAAGGGAACACATCACTCAAGCCAGGAAGGATGCCCACTGGCTGCCGGTAAAAGAACGTATAGTCTTCAAATCACTGGGCATTACACACAGATGCCTCTCGTCCGATGCCCCACCCTACTTAGCAGAAATAATCACCCTCAACTCTTCAAACAGACCCACCAGATCACACCTGTGAAACCAGATCCTTGTACCGACCTTAAAAAGAACCAAAGCAGGAGGGTCTAGCTTTCAACACTTGGCTCAGAAAAACTGGAATGCACTGCCCACTATACTTAGGAATGAAAGATCCTACACTACCTTCCGCAAAATGTTGAAAACTACACTGTTCTGTTAGACCTAACCAGTATGCATAATTACGCTGTTCAACTGTAACCTAGCAACAGCCCAACACATGTAGGCTACCACTGTCGTCTTCACTGCACCTGTCCACTTACTGCTCACCTTGTCTTTGAATTGTTCCCAAGCGAAGTATTATGTAACAGCGCCACAATGCCCCAGGGCCACTGCGCACTTTATAAATGCAAATAAATAAATACATTCTTTTTTTTGGTTTACAACACTACTTCAGAAACATACATTTGGAAGAGGCCTGAATTATGTGCAACTGTTACATTCACAGAGGCATCCCATGCTCTATCCAAAGCTCTCCCTCAATGCGAAATGTACACCCTCAGATGCGCATCTTCCTTCCAAGAATTCAGGACACTGGTCATCTTGAACAGAGCACACAGGAACATTTTGATTTTTCTCCCTCTTCATCTTCTGCCTCTTTTGCTCTGTGAGACAGGCATGGTCTCAACAGAGACACAGACTCAAAGGTAACTGTTTCAACACCTTTATTTCATACAGTTCCGGGGTTGGTGGAATACCTAACTGGCTCGAACTCTAAAGGGCTTGTTCCCTCAACTGATGTTTCTAAGGGTGTCTGACAGTCTAAAACCAAAATCTGTATGTGTCTAAACCTATGCTTGCCCTCGTTCTTTGACAAAATGTGATAGCGAGAGTCTCCTTAAAGAAAAACAGTGGTTCAAAGAAAAGGAAATGTGAACGACAGCTGGTTTCAGGTAGTCTTGCCATACCGATAGGTGTGGTTCTGGGAGTTCAAAATGGTTCAACTCAAAAGGGTTGCCCTTGGAACCTTCCACGTAGGGCTCTTGCAGAAAGGCAATGGAGTTTACAATGTCTCTGGGTCTCTTGGGGTACAATTTCCCAAGCTTTGACCTTTCCAGGTCCAAACAAATGGACATAGTTCCTGTTAGGCCTCTCAGGGTTCCCTTCCCCAAGTCTAGGCCCCTCTTTCCGAAGTTCAACACAAAATAAAATATAACAATTCTTCTTAGGCTTCTCTGGGCTTTCCTTCTCCTCAGGCTTGAAAGCCCTTGTATCAAGCCTCTTCACAAATGTTCTAAAGTTCGCTTTCAACTGATTTTTCACAATACATTTTATAAAGTTCACTTTTAAATAGTTTCAACAAAACTTGCTTTGCAAATCAACAGTAGCCTCCTGGCTGAAACAATTCTGGTTTCCTTTTGGCTGAGGTAATGATTGTGTTTTAAGTATTTCTTCTTCTTTATCACATGGGTCCCAGACCCCTCAGACTTTCTCATAGGTTCGGGTCCCAGACTCCTTTGGCTTTCTCATATATTCAGGTGCCAGACCTCTTTGGCTTTCTCATATAACTTGGCTTTTCAATAAAAGTCCAACAATACCCTTCTCCCGATGGATAATAGTGGACTGTATGTTCACACCTAGTCCTATTAGTTTCTGGCTTCAAACAGTGTTCCCTTCGCCATACTTTGCACTGTTCCTCACTTGGATTCAATTTTCAACAATACAACACTTTGTCCTATCAGAGACTTTCGAGAACACATGGATTTTGCTTTGACCTATGCGCAACCACTCTGACACTCTTCTTGCTCCTGTTGTTCGTGTCTGTCGCACTCTGTACATTTCTTGACTTTCTCTTTCTTTTATGCTGCTTGCATTCGTTCATGATTTTACAATCCCTTTCTGTCCGTTACTTTTTTCTTCTTCATTGTGCCTTTTGCACACTTTAAATTCTATTTCTCCACCTGTGCCGCTGCACACATCAAATTCTACTTTCTTTCCCGTGCCACTTGCATGCTTCCTTCACTGTGCCACTTGCACACTTTAAAGTTTCAGACACGCACCATGTTTCTCACTGTCTTTAGAAACTCACTGGTAGCCATGTTGACTTGCATTCTGCCTGCTTGCTTCAGCACTGGGGGTTGGGCCACTCCTTCTGCCCTTCTGACACCTGGGCCTTTCTCACACCCAGGGAAACTAGCACCGTTTTGTCGAGCACCAACAGGCTCCTTTGACTGACAGCTCCCTCGCCACGCTATGTCCCTCCTGACACCACAGGATAGCATCCTGGTGTCCCTTTCTCTATCGGCATCCTCTGTGTGCTCCTGTCCTGTCTGCTCAGCTTCCTGGTCGCACGGCTCGCTCATACTCTTGGCCAGAACCACACCTTTTATACTGGTGCAGAGTCAAGTGGAGTCAGGTGTGAATAGTAACAATAAAGTGCCTGACTTTGCTTGACTCTATTAATGGGACAATACAAAGGTTTTCCATAGCAGGCCTCACACTTTGTTCCTATGTGGTTTCTATGAGTAATCCTCATTGCTTCCGATTGCCTCTTCCTCGTCCCAGTACTTATTAGCAGTGGGGAGGGAGAGATTGAGTATGATTGAAAATACCCTAGTAAGGCTGAGCGAGAGTGGGTTGGTGTATAATTTGGAAAAGGGGAAATACCATCTCTCTCTCCCTGATGCATTCTCCTCCCAATCCCCTGTGACGCTCCACTCAGGGATCCAAAAGCAATGGCCCTTCCCTGGTCACCTGGATGGAAGATTCCGGAAGAGTAGGTGGGAGAATACCGTCAGGTTTCTCACAGCACTCATGCTCACATTAATTGAACATTTATCACTGGTTATCCTCTTCAGGGCCGGCCTTAGCGGCTGCAGCGCCCCAGGTGGCAAAACAAAAATATGGCACTGCCCCACCCCTTGCGCAGCCCTGGATATGGGGGGGCACCTTTGTCAATAGGCGCCCTATTGTTATTAAATGCACTCCGCTCGGGAGAGTGGAGATCATTTAATTTCAATAGGGTGCCTGCCGTGCCTTGTTTGTTTGTTTGTTTATTATTTGTAATGCGCACAACATACCCTCAGGTATCAGGGTAGCCTTTACATGAATTTGCAAAGCTTAGTTACAACAATCATATGTTACAACAATCATAATATGTACATAAACACAGTGAGAATACACAAGATAATATACTTATGTACCAGTAGGCACACGCAGGTATAGTGTGTGCAAATGGCACGAGTGGGAGAGACTTGGCACCTAAGTGAGTTTAGGGGCCTGTGTTTTCCAGCCTTAGAACTACCTTGGAGCTGTTCTTGTAGGTCTAAAGGAGGACTGTCTGTGAAATCTGTCAAATAGATTGGGGCTGCGTTGTTAAGGGATTTATGAGTGAGTGACGCCGTTTTCAGGAGAATTTTGTTTTTGATGGACAGCCAGTTATACTGTTAGCTATAAGCTGTAATATGCTCTCTTCTAGAGATGCCCAGAGCTGCTCTAAGAGCGTTATTCTGAAGAGTTTGTAGTTTGCTAGTGATGGCTTTAGAAGATCCCACATAGAGGGCACTGCAATAGTCTAGGCGGGACAGTATAAGGGCTCTAGCGAGGGTGAGGCAGCTAATGTCAGACAGGAATGGTTTGGCTGCGCGGATCAATTTGCACGTGTATGCTGTGGAGGATGCTAGGGAGCTCACCTATATTGAAGGAGAAATTGGAATCCAGGTAGAAGCCTAATGTTTTGACCTCTTGTCCCACTTTGATGTTGTTGCCATCAATCACGAAGGAGCAGTGGGCAGGTCCTTGTTTCTTTAGGCTGGTGGTAGTTCCTAGGATGATCAGTCCAGTTTTATCATCATTCAGGCATAGTCCGTGTTTGGCCATCCATTCCTGAATGATGATGTACACTCTATTTACCAAGGCCAAATTCTTTTCATAATCTCCAGAAAGCGGAAGAGGGATCTGGGTATCATCCGCATAATTGGTGTAGGTGATACCGAGATGATCCAAATCATCGAAAAGGGGTTCAGTAAATATATTGTACAATGTAGGGGAGACACAGGATTCCTGTGGCACCCCACAGGTGATAGGTATAGGGGTCTGCTGCTGCTGTGGGCGAAAAGACCCTCATAGTTCTACCGTTAAGGAATGAGCTGATCCAGGTGATGGCCTCAGCAGAGAAGTGGGCTGATGTGTGGAGGTGTGTGCACAGGACAGAATGGTCGACCAAGTCGAAGGCAGCAGAGAGGTCAAGGAGGAGGAGTAGGGCGGCTTGGCCATTATCTCTGAGCTTATCGATCTGAGCTTTCAGGTCGATGAGGGCAGTTTCTGTCCCGTGTTGAGGACAGAAGCCCGATTGCCTAGCTCCTAAAAGGTGATGTTCTTCCAGGTACCTCTGTATTTGTACATAGGCAACCTTATCCAAGATTTTTAGAAGGAATGGTACGTCGTTATGGGTCTGTAGTTGGTAGGCGTGGCTGGGTCAAGTGTTGTTTTTTTTTAGTAGTGGGAGTACCCAGGATTGTTTTAGATTACTGGGTATAGAGCCAGTGGAGAAGGAAGCATTAATTAGTTTTGTAATGAAAGGGGAGAGGTCGCGAGCGGCATCTTTGATGAGCTGTGCCGGGCACAGATCTGCTTGGCAATTGGAGGGTTTCAGAGACTGGATGATTTTTTCCACTTCAAGTGTAGTGACTCTGGAGAAATTGAAACAGTTGATTTCTCTTATAGTAGGCGTCTCCGGTATTTTAGAGGGGAGGGGATCGTTTAAGGAGGCTTTTTTATGGGAGATTTTGTTCTGTAAGGTAGCGATCTTGTTGGCTATGCGTTTCTGGATTTCTTAACACCAATTCTTATCTTTGGTGCAGCTATCTGGTGGTACTATAGGGGTTTCTACTTCTTTAAGGATGGAGAATAGTTCCTTCATGTTTCATTTTGCTTGGGATATGTGGGAGTCAAAGGAAGTTCGTTTAGCCAGGTATATTTCTTTTTTGTAAAGGGAAGTTAGTTTAGAGAGTTTGAGTTTGTTAGCTGCTGAGGGGAGTTTTTTCCAAATAGCCTCACAGTTTCTTTTTTGCTGCCTTAGGTTTTTGAGGAATGGTGTGTACCAGTTGTTTAGATGCGTTTTGAGTTAGCTTGGTCTGAGTTTGACAGGGGCAATTAGATCCAGTGAGGTGGCCATGATTTTGTTATATTCTTCGACCAGGATCTCTGGGTCCAAATTTTCAGGGAGTGTGTTGAGTGTGGGGAGAAGATTCGGGATGAGTCTCTCGACTGTAATGCTCTTCTTGTTTCTCGTGAGTGTAGGGGGGGCCCTGATAGTCGGTGGGGGTGGGGATCGGATGGTGGAGAGCATGAACGATACCAGGTGGTGGTCAGTCCAGACTAAAGGTGAAATGTTAGTGATGTTCGCTAGGCAGTTATAGTCAGCCACCCAGTCAAGTATTCTGCCTTTAGCATGTGTTGGTGCCATGCTTCTTTGTACAAATCCTAATTCAGAGAGGGTATTGGCTGTAGTGTTAGCGATTTGGTCTTCTGGGTCGTTATAGCCCATATTGAAGTCCTCCAAGGTGAGTACTTGGGTGGAACTTTTAAAGGTTGCTGGATAAAATGGTGTTAATGTCCTCGTCAAAAGTGCCTATTGGGCCTGGAGGGCGGTAGATCAGGTGGATGTTGAGAGTTTGGGTATGGGTAAGAGGAACTTTAACAGAGTATTTCACAAGAGAGGACGTTGATGGTTGTTGCTAGTCTCATGGTGAGACTACATTTGTGGATAATAGCGACACCCCCTCCTCTGGAGTTGAACCTTGAAAGATTCCCCCGAGCTGGCGTGGCTGGTGGCTAATTGCCCTAAGGCCAGCCCTGATCCTCTTTATCCTCTGCAGGTTGGATGGGGATGCGGTTCTCCTAACATCCCTTAAACTATGTGAACACAAACTCACAGCCTGTAGTTCAATTCTGTCCGGCACCGGCTTCCATAACTCATCTTTGGTACTTTCATTACCCATCCTAAGCTTCATCTGCAGTTTGCCAGAAGTCCAAATCCTCTGATTCTACCCTCTCCACTCCTGCATCAAGGCACTGGAGATCTAACATTGCTCGGCCAACACTGGTGGTGGTGCCATCAGGGTCTGGATCCTACTCCCTTTAACGTCCCTGTTGATGTCAGTCCATACTGTTTAAGTCAGGAGCCAGGTTCTCAATTTCCCAGCTCTGAATCAGCATTTTAAGGAAGGCCTCTCCTGTGGCATCTCCACCATGCTGCACAGTTTGGTATACAAATCAGACTGAAGACTCGCTCTTCACATCATGGGAGATAGGCTGTGGGATCTTAAAGAAAGCAGGTATTTGTTTTACTAATTATTTTCATCAAATGGGTAATATAGGTGGAGTTTTTAATGGATTTTATTGGTGAAAATACTGATAGACCCAAGAGGCCAATCCCTGCAGTCATGGCAAGAAACCCCCAATTGGAGGTCTGGTTGCTGATGTGGTTTCTTGTACCGATTCTTTATAGCAATCTGACTTCTAAGTGACTTTCCTTGAGACTTTGGACGTGTGTATTTCCAGTTGACTGATACATGATGCCTTAAACTTCATGCAGTTGTGGCACTGTGCGAGCTGTGTTCAGTTCTGTAGAGGCACTATTGGATTTAGAAAGTGCTATGGAGCTGAGCCGAGTCTTTGTCCTATGTTCACCAGAGAAGGTGGTCTACACTTTCAAAACCTCCTCGCAGCACTGTACGCACATGGTGTGCAAGCTGTGTGCAGTTCTGAAGAGGAACATTTACTGAGCGTTTTGGAGATACGCAGAGTATTTCTCCTATGTTCACGAGAAGAGGTGGTCTCAAAACCTCCTTGTAGCACGGTACTCGTAGCACACACAGTGATTGCAGAGCATTTTCGACCGCATTGGAGCCTCTCGGCGCTTCCTGGCACCAGTGGCCGTGTGGTAGGCCAACCCTCCCCTGACCCGCTTATGTGTTTAATTGTGATTGTTTCTCCCCATTTCCCACTGTATCCTCGTTTCCCTCCACTCCCCCCTCCGTGCCCCCCTTCTCCCACCTCCCATCCCGCCCAGCACCTCCCATTGGCCCGTAGGCCATGTATTTCCACCTGCACAGGGCTGAGACCCCCATTGCGGGCCCAGTTTCCAGCGTGCTCGCAGCACACACAGTGATTGCAGTGCATTTTCGACCTCGTTGGAGCCTCTCAGCGCTTCCTGGCACCAGTGGCCATGTGGTAGGCCAACCCTCCCCTGACCCCCTTATGTGTTTAATTGTGATTGTTTATCGCCATTTCCCAGTGTATCCTCGTTTCCCTCCACTCCCCCCTCCATGCCCCCCCTTCTCCCGCCTCCCATCCCGCCCAGCACCTTCCATCGGCCCGTAGACCATGTATTTCCACCCGCACAGGGCTGAGACCCTCATTGCTGGCCCAGTTTCCAGCGTGCTCGCAGCACACAAAGTGATTGCAGTGCATTTTCGACCTCTTTGGAGCCTCTCAGCGCTTTCTGGCACCAGTGGCCGTGTGGTAGGCCAACCCTCCCCTGACCCGATTATGCCTTTAATGGTGATTGTTTCTCCCCATTTCCCACTGTATCCTCGTTTCCCACCACTACCCCGCTCCCTGCCCCCCTTCTCCCGCCTCCCATCCTGCCCAGCACCTCCCATTGGCCCGTAGGCCATGTATTTCCACCTGAACAGGGCTGAGACCCCCATTGCTGGGCCAGTTTCTGGCGTGCTCGCAGCACACAGTGATTGCAGTGCATTTTCGACCTCGTTGGAGCCTCTCGGCGCTTCCTGGCACCAGTGGCCGTGTGGTAGGCCAACCCTCCCCTGACCCGCTTATGTGTTTAATTGTGATTGTTTCTCCCCATTTCCCACTGTATCCTCGTTTCCCTCCACTCCCCCCTCCGTGCCCCCCTTCTCCTGCCTCCCATCCCGCCCAGCACCTCCCATTGGCCCGTTGGCCATGTGTTTCCATCTGCACAGGGCTGAGACCCACATTGCTGGCCCAGTTTCCGGCGTGCTCGCAGCACACACAGTGATTGCAGTGCATTTTCGGCTAAAGACCTGAGGCAAAGGACGGCTCCAACAGAGACGGCTCCAGGATGTGTCTGCAGGTGTCCGCAGGGGACGCCAAGGAAGCCAACAGACACCAACAAAAACCGTGAGTGTGGCATGAGTGGGGAGTAGAGCAATCACCCTACTCCAAAATCCCCTGCCACTCTATCTTACCTACCAAAACCATAAAAGTGCCATAATACTAGCATGTCCACTCTGAGATAGAATTGTGAATGATAGCGTGTCCACTCTTGGATGGAATTGTGAATGTTAGCATGTCCACTCTTGGATGGTATTGTGAATGTTAGCATGTCCACTCTTGGATGGAATTGTGAATGTTGGCATGTCCACTCTTGGATGGAATTGTGAATGTTGGCATGTCCACTCTTGGATGGAATTGTGAATGTTGGCATGTCCACTCTTGGATGGAATTGTGAATGTTGGCATGTCCACTCTTAGATGGAATTGTGAATGTTGGCATGTCCACTCTTGGATGGAATTGTGAATGTTGGCATGTCCACTCTTGGATGGAATTGTGAATGTTGGCATGTCCACTCTTGGATGGAATTGTGAATGTTAGCATGTCCACTCTTGGATGGAATTGTGAATGTTAGCATGTCCACTCTTATATGGAATTGTGAATGTTAGCATGTCCACTCTTAGATGGAATTGTGAATGTTAGCATGTCCACTCTTAGATGGAATTGTGAATGTTAGCATGTCCACTCTTAGACGTAATTGTGAATGTTGGCATGTCCACTCTTAGATGGAATTGGGAATGTTGGCATGTCCACTCTTAGATGGAATTGGGAATGTTGGCATGTCCACTCTTAGATGGAATTGGGAATGTTGGCATGTCCACTCTTAGATGGAATTGTGAATGTTGGCATGTCCACTCTTAGATGGAATTGTGAATGTTGGCATGTCCACTCTTAGATGGAATTGTGAATGTTGGCATGTCCACTCTTAGATGGAATTGTGAATGTTGGCATGTCCACTCTTAGATGGAATTGTGAATGTTGGCATGTCCACTCTTAGATGGAATTGTGAATGTTGGCATGTCCACTCTTGGATGGAATTGTGAATGTTGCATTGTCCACTCTTGGATGGAATTGTGAATGTTGGCATGTCCACTCTTGGATGGAATTGTGAATGTTGGCATGTCCACTCTTGGATGGAATTGTGAATGTTAGCATGTCCACTCTTGGATGGAATTGTGAATGTTAGCATGTCCACTCTTGGATGGAATTGTGAATGTTAGCATGTCCACTCTTGGATGGAACTGTGAATGTTAGCATGTCCACTCTTGGATGGAACTGTGAATGTTAGCATGTCCACTCTTGGATGGAACTGTGAATGTTAGCATGTCCACTCTTGGATGGAACTGTGAATGTTAGCATGTCCACTCTTGGATGGAACTGTGAATGTTAGCATGTCCACTCTTAGATGGAACTGTGAATGTTAGCATGTCCACACTTAGTTGGAATTATGAATGTTAGCATGTCCACTCTTAGATGGAATTGTGAATATTGGCCTGCGTCGCGTCTAGATGGAATTGTGAATGTTAGCATATGAAAGTTGCACTTAGAAAGCGTACCCAATACCCCCTGTGTGAAATTTAGAAGTGTTCCCAATAGCCTCGCTGGAAAATTGATTTTAATAGTGCGCCCAGTAGCCTCTCTGTTGGAAATTGAATTTAGATATGGGCCCAATATCCTCTGTGAGAGTTGCATTTAGAAGCGCTACCAATAACATCTGTGAAAGTTAATTATAGAAGTGTATCCAATAGACACTCTGGAAAGTTGCATTTAGATGTTTGCCCAATAGCCTCTCTGGAAAATTGAATTTAGAATTGTTCCCACTTGCATTTAGAATTGTTCCCACTTGCATTTAGAAGTGTACCCAATTGCACTTAGAAGTCTACCCAATTGCATTTAGAACTGTTCCCACTTGCATTTATAAGTGTACCCACTTGCATTTAGAATTGTTCCCACTTGCATTTAGAAGTGTACCCACTTGCATTTAGAATTGTTCCCACTTGCATTTAGAAGCATACCCAATTGCATTAAGAAGTTGCGCCCAATAGCCTCGCTGAGAAAGTTGAATTTAGAATTGTTCCCACTTGCATTTAGAAGTGTACCCAATTGCATTTAGAAGCGTACCCAATTGCATTTAGAAGTGTACCCAATTGCACTTAGAAGTCTACCCAATTGCATTTAGAACTGTTCCCACTTGCATTTAGAAGTGTACCCACTTGCATTTAGAATTGTTCCCACTTGCATTTAGAAGCGTACCCAATTGCATTAAGAAGTTGCGCCCAATAGCCTCGCTGAGAAAGTTGAATTTAGAATTGTTCCCACTTGCATTTAGAAGTGTACCCACTTGCATTTAGAAGCGTACCCAATTGCATTAAGAAGTTGCGCCCAATAGCCTCGCTGAGAAAGTTGAATTTAGAATTGTTCCCACTTGCATTTAGAAGTGTACCCAATTGCATTTAGAAGCGTACCCAATTGCATTTAGAAGTGTACCCAATTGCACTTAGAAGTCTACCCAATTGCATTTAGAACTGTTCCCACTTGCATTTAGAAGTGTACCCACTTGCATTTAGAATTGTTCCCACTTGCATTTAGAAGTGTACCCAATTGCATTTAGAAGTTGCGCCCAATAGCCTCTCTGCGAAATTTGAATTTAGAAGTGTACCCAATTGCATTTAGAATTGTTCCCACTTGCATTTAGAAGTGTACCCACTTGCATTTAGAATTGTTCCCACTTGCATTTAGAAGTGTACCCAATTGCATTTAGAAGTTGCGCCCAATAGCCTCTCTGCGAAAGTTGAATTTAGAAGTGTACCCAATTGCATTTAGAATTGTTCCCACTTGCATTTAGAAGTGTACCCACTTGCATTTAGAATTGTTCCCACTTGCATTTAGAAGTGTACCCAATTGCATTTAGAAGTTGCGCCCAATAGCCTCTCTGAGAAGGTTGAATTTAGAAGTGTACCCAATTGCATTTAGAAGTGTACCCAATTGCATTTAGAAGTTGCCCCCAATAGCCTCTCTGAGAAGGTTGAATTTAGAATTGTTCCCACTTGCATTTAGATGTTGCCCCCAATAGCCTCTGTGAGAAGGTTGAATTTAGCAGTGTTCCCACTTGCATTTAGAAGTGTACCCAATTGCATTTAGAAGTTGCGCCCAATAGCCTCTCTGCGAAAGTTGAATTTAGAAGTGTACCCAATTGCATTTAGAATTGTTCCCACTTGCATTTAGAAGTGTACCCACTTGCATTTAGAATTGTTCCCACTTGCATTTAGAAGTGTACCCAATTGCATTCAGAAGTTGCGCCCAATAGCCTCTCTGAGAAGGTTGAATTTAGAAGTGTACCCAATTGCATTTAGAAGTGTACCCAATTGCATTTAGAAGTTGCGCCCAATAGCCTCTCTGAGAAGGTTGAATTTAGAATTGTTCCCACTTGCATTTAGATGTTGCCCCCAATAGCCCCTGTGGGAAGGTTGAATTTAGAAGTGTACCCAATTGCATTTAGAAGTGTACCCAATTGCATTTAGAAGGTGCGCCCAATAGCCTCTCTGAGAAGGTTGAATTTAGGATTGTTCCCACTTACATTTAGAAGTGTACCCAATTGCATTTAGAAGTTGCGCCCAATAGCCTCTCTGAGAAGGTTGAGTTTAGAATTGTTCCCACTTGCATTTAGAAGTTGCCCCCAATAGCCTCTGTGAGAAGGTTGAATTTAGAAGTGTACCCAATTGCAATTAGAAGTGTACCCAATTGCATTTAGAAGTGTACCCAATTGCATTTAGAAGGTGCGCCCAATAGCCTCTCTGATAAGGTTGAATTTAGAATTGTTCCCACTTGCATTTAGAAGTGTACCCAATTGCATTTAGAAGTTGCGCCCAATAGCCTCTCTGCGAAAGCTGAATTTAGAATTGTTCCCACTTGCATTTAGAAGTATACCCAATTGCATTTGAAGTTGCACCCAATAGCCTCTCTGAGAAAGTTTAATTTAGAATTGTACCCACTTGCATTTAGAAGTATACCCAATTGCATTTGAAGTTGCACCCAATAGCCTCTCTGAGAAAGTTTAATTTAGAAGTGTACCCACTTGCATTTAGAAGTGTACCCAATTGCATTTAGAAGTGTACCCAATTGCATTTAGAAGCTGCGCCCAATAGCCTCTCTGAGAAAGTTGCATCTAGAAGTGTACCCAATTGCATTTGAAGTTGCACCCAATAGCCTCTCTGAGAAAGTTAAATTTAGAATTTGTTCCCACTTGCATTTAGAAGCGTACCCAATTGCATTTGCATTTAGAAGTGTACCCAATTGCACTTAGAAAAATATACATCATACCACACCCCACGCTTACTCTCTCCCTTACACCACCACTCAACTAGAACACAGAGATACTATGACACCATTCGGTATAACTGTTCTCATATCTACATCTCCCGCTCACTCCACATCACTCTAAATAAACATTGCTGGTTTCACACACTCCAGCCAGGCGTTCTCCTCAGGCCTAACGCAGCCACACTCGTTCTGGATAAAGCCGGCCAGAGCGAACACATACTCCTGATCTCTCAATCACCATACCTACCGCTAAGAAGCAGCTACCACTTGAACTCTGCAGCAGCTGCACACATACCTGGTGCGCACACGCACCTTTTGGACTCTCTCTACTCTCTCTACTGACCCGAACTTCGGTTCCCAAGGGCGTTCAACCTACCAGCGCCTTCAGACCATACCAATGGTATATAAGGCGCTATATAAATGCAAAATAACAATAACAACAATAACAATTCTGCAGTTCAGCGGTGGAGGAGAAGCGTTGGAAGTTTCTGCCGAGTTGGGCCCCACGTTGGGAATCTCGTGAGTGACATCAACTTGGACCTTGGAACTTTGTAGCTTCTATAAATTGGTGAGTGTGCTGTTAAGCTTACTCTTTCTCCATTGGAGTCTTGTCCCTGACTATAATGCGCCCGTAGCACATATCCAATATGAGGAGTACCTCTAAAATGTCCAGGCTTTCAATCATGACACGATTTCTGATCGGACATGTCAGGTGGCTCTGACACTTTGCAGACTTGTAACAACCATCCCTCATTACAAGTCAGGCTGATTTAAATCTGCACCCAAAGTTTTCAAACCCAATGCATCTCTCAAAAATCACTTCATTCTGATTGCCCCATCCGTTTTAAAAGAAGTTGTGCGTTTGAAATAGCCTGTAAGCGAACTGGGTCACCACCGGAATACATCTACTCTTGACAAAACTTTATTAACTATAGATGCCCTGGGGATCGATTGCGTGAATGTAGTTTATCGTTACCTGACTGGAGAGTGAACTAATGACCCGTGTTTGTTAGATACTCCTGATCTGTCAATGATGGTTTCACATGTCTCAGACTCTTCTATTTCATTTTACAGTTCAACACCCGCACCGGTCCCCCTCCCCCAGGAGACACTCAGCGGCACCAATGCGATTAGACCATATACTGGAGGAACCACAGTATGATATTCTGTCAGAAATTAACCGTCTTATGTGTTTTTGTCTGCCTTCATGAAGGTGTGAAGGTGGAGAGCAAGATATATTTTACAATGTTGGAATCACTGCTATTCAAATTCGAAAATATGAATGTTGATACCAATTTGAAGGAATATTTGTTTGATCAGCATCCCTGAGCAGCTGAGGTTAGGGAAGTCATTATGCTGTACAAGGCCATTGGGCTTGGATCGCCATTGGATGCTCGAAGGGGGCGGAATTCAGGAAACAAGATTAGGAACAGGAACGCTCCAATCTATGATTAGATAAGCTCTTCCTAGTGGAAGGTAGCTCTACCACTCCTGTTAACCATCACTAATTGGGATCATTTGGTTCTGATTAACAATGTAACGATCCCAGAAGAATCAAGTGATCTTAATCAAGTGGGTAATAAAGACACATGTAATAACAAATGGAGACGTTTAAAGGGAATTTGACAAACCCAAAGACAAAGCTGGACAAACGGACCAAAAAAAATAAGAATAAACCCTCTCAGTACTATAATAAGCAAGTCTCCAGAACATTTGACAGTTCTTTGTTAAGCCAACCGACCGTGAAAGCGGATTATGCAAAAACTCCAATAGTTACATTGGGTGCCGTGAGAGTTGTTGAATGTTCCCAAAGGGGGAAGGCTCCTGTTATTGTTATAGAAGCATCACCCAGAGTGATGGAGAAGACCTGTGTTTCCTGTGCTAGTCAAACAGATCCTCCACCCAATGGGGGTGAATCTCGTTCTCTCAGTCCCAAACCTGAATGTTCAATCCAATGAAATGTGTTTGAATGTTGATACCCCTAAACAGGGCAGCACAGTGGCAGCAGGGATCCAATGTTTCCAGTTATACTTGGGTCCATCTTTGGTCCCTTTGAATTCCACCACAAATAATTGCATACAGCCTGAAAGCAATATCAACCACAATACTTGGCATAAGGTGCAGAGTGATGTCCACAAATCAAATATATTGTGTGCTGAAAGGTTCTAGAGGAGTGGAAAGTCAAAATGGTGTTGCCCTGTCACTCCTTACTGTTGGCCCTAATGTAGTTTTGAACTTGGATAACCGTGGCAGTCGGGTGGGTTACAAAGAGAGTAGTGGTGAATACATTTTTAAAAATCTTAGTAGAAAGTATCTTGCCAGATAACAAGTATTTGGTGTTAAATCGCTCGAACATCCTTCGCCTTCTGGGTGAAATCCCGAATTTGCAAGCCATTTCCTTGAGAGATATCGAGCGAGTGGATTTTATAGATTTATATAGGACAGATCGAGCTGTAATATATGTTTTTTTTTAAAAATGAAGTTTTATTGACATTTTTGGGTTATTACAACATGTCCACCATTTCAACCATATGCCTTTCCGAAAAACATTTTGACAAAACCCTTTCCCCCTCCCCCAACCCTACCCCTAGCCGATGATCGAGTGTGGATTTCTAGTTTGTCCAACAGGCCTGCAAGGATCGTTCACAGACTTGGACTGTTGAATGGTCTTGTGCACACATGTCCTGGGTTCGGTTTGTTAGTACCCCCTTGGAGGGATCACTTGTAGATTGGTTTGTGTCTATGGGGCATAATTCGCATAGTACCCTGGTGACTGAGCGTGTCTCCAGGTTTAGATTCCTCCCTTCAAGTCGGGCGTTCGTATTTTTCAAAAAAGGGGAGCCAGAGTTCTTCAATATTGGTCCTAGACTCATCAAGGACGTGCGTTAGGAACTCCATGCTATATGTGGCCCGAACCTTAGAGACCCATTCCTTCTCCTCCGGCATATGTGGGTTCTTACATTTTTGGGCCAGGCAACACCTGGCCGCCACCAGCATCACCTGTAGCATGTGGCCCTGAGTGTCCTCATGGTCGTCCCCTACCTCAATCCCAAAGAGAAGCAACCACGGGCACAGGGGTCTCCTGATTCAGTCGACACCCCTGATCCAGGACAGGACCTCTCCCCAGTATGACTGTACCCTGGGGCATGTCCACCACATGTGATAGTAGTCACCTTTTGTTTTACGACATTTCCAGCAGTGGGGGTCGTAGCCCGGGCTCATTTTCAAGATCCTCTGTGGGGAGTCGTGCCACCTGTGAAGCACTTTTAGGGCTTGGTGTCGATACTGAGGAGAGGTTGTTGAGCGGTGAGCTCGGATGCACAACTTTGTCCACCTTTTGTCGTCTATCACCTCCCCCAGGTCTTCTTCCCATTGCGTCCGTGCTGGTGGGGGGTCCCTCGGGACCGAGAACAGGAGGAGTTTGTACAGGTGGGATATGACCCCCTTAGAGCCCCTAGTGGAGATGATCATTTTCTCAAAGTCCGTTAGGTCCCTCCTGAGGGTATCACCCAATAAGGGTTCAGTGAGTACTCCCTTAAGTTGGAGATAGCGGAATGGTGACAATTTTCCCAAGGCCCCCTCAAGATCCAGTAGGGGCATAAACGACCCCCCCACCCACAGATGGCACGCCCTGGTAAGACCGGCCTCGTACCATTGCTGATACGCGGCTGGTTCCGCCACTTTGTCTATGAACGGAGGGGCCCACAGGACTCCCAATACTGGGTGGTCTAGAACCCGTCTGGGGACCCGTGACCTTGGGGCCCATAGCCACTCATCAAGCATAATCGGGGCAAGTAACCTGTTGTCCAAGGCCACCCACTGTTTTTCTGTCCCGGGGTTGAAATGCTCTATGAGGATTCTCAGCTGGGCCGCACTGTAGTATGTGTCAAAATCTGGGAACCCCACCCCGCCGTCTTCCCTGGGCCTCGTTAGTACATCATATGAAATCCTATGTTTCTTGCCCGCCCAGAGAAACCTGGGCAGAGTGTGTTTTATTGAGTTCAGGAAGGTCTTGGGCACCTGGATAGTGAGCATCTGAAAGAGAAAAAGGAATTTGGGGAGCACGACCATTTTGATCAGATTGAGGTGTGCCATCCATGAAAACCCTGAGCCCGCCCACTTCTCTACGTCTCTCTTGACATTTATCCATAGTGGGGAGAAGTTATTGGGGAAGAGGTCAGTCGGGTCGGCTGTGATCTGGATCCCCAGGTGTCGGAAGCCATCTCTCTGAAGCCAGAAGGGGAGCTCCTCCACATATTTTATCTCAGTATCCGACAGATGGCCCCCTATGAATGCCACGGATTTGCCCAGGTTAACCTTGAACCCTGAAAGATCGGCATAGTGCGCCAGACCCCGCAGCACGTGTGGGACTGTTTGTGAGGGTTTGGTGACATAGAGGAGAGCGTTGTCAGCAGATAGGCTGATTTTGCAATGGAAATCGCCTATCCGCACTCCGGTAATCGCTTCATCGTTCAGAGACCGCCCAGGGCTCCATGACCAGGGCATATATCAGGGGGGACTGCGGGCAACCCTGTCTTGTGCCTCTCCCTAGGGGGAAGGCCTCCGACTCCATCCCGTTGGTGACTACCTTGGCCGTGGGGTCTGAGTACAGTGCCGACATCCATCCCAACCATCTCCGGCACATCCCTACCGCCGAAAGGACCTCCCCCATGAATGCCCAGCTAACCCTGTCGAAGGCCTTTTCTGTGTCCAAAGCCGGCATTAGGGCTCCCTCGTCCCGGGTCATCCTCGAGTTGAACACATGGAGAGTTTGGCGCATGCTGTCAGAGGCTTGCCTGTTTAATATGAAGCCCGCCTGATCCGGGTGGACCAGACGAGGTAGGCATTTCTCTAGCCGGGTTGCCAGAACCCTAGTGAAAATTTTGGCACCAAGGTTTAGAAGTGAAATGGGTCTGTATGAGCCGCATTCTGTAACACTCACCTGATTCCCACGGAGGCGCCGATCTGTTCTGGACTGCTATGACCTCTTCTAAGGTGATGCGCAGGACTCGGAAGACAGACTGGACCGGACCCCCAAACCTCGCCTGTCTGGCCCGTAGAAGATTCCTTCTGTAGATGGAAAAGGGGATTAACTGTCTGCTGGATAATGTGTCGGATTCTCCCCCTTCCCCCTCTCACACTCCTCGAACCCCCTCCGCGATTCCCCATAGAGTCTCACCTTAGAGTCTGAAAGGACAAACTCTCCATCCTGCTTCCGATGCAGGGGCGTGTTGATTACCAGTTACTTCACTGGATCTCGGGTTTGGTGAGTATTCAACTCCGCTTGACTTTTCCGATATGAGGCCGTAAGTATTCAGTTGCAAAAGTTCAAGCCTTAATTGTCCGTTGTCCTTTTCTCTATTTCAGATGTAGGATGAAGAATCCGCGTAGAGGAATGGATTTGCCGAAGGTAACTCTGGTGAGTCTTTTTGATGGATGGTTCCCTTAGTGATCTTGCTTTCACCCACTAATGCGTGTGGCTTTTTCCCCTTAGGGGCCGGAAGTGCCAAAGAAGCGGCGCCGACCCGAGGTGAGGAAAGATTGTCCCAACAATAATCAATGTAAGTCTTAAGGTGGAAGAATCAGGCCTTCCTCGATCTGTTCCTTCGCTCACCTTTGTTTTGTCTCTTTTTCCCCTTAGGGGCCGGGGTACGGCAGTGCCAAAGAAGCGGCGCCGACCCGAGGTGTGGAAAGATTGTCCCAAAAAAATCAGGTAAGTCTTAAGGTGGAAGAATCAGGCCTTCCTCGATCTGTTCCTTCGCTCACCTTTGTTTTGTCTCTTTTTCTCCTTAGGCGCTGAAAGGCGACGGATGGTGCCAATGGTGGCTGAAGAGCCCGAGGGCGCCTCGTGAAGGTGAGTGTAATGCGGCGCTGCAGCGAGCGATGCGATGCGCTTCTAAAAATAATGTCTTTTCTCAGGATCGTCGGAGTGATGGTTCCGGACTCCGGATGGAGGTAGGTAAAGTTCAATTATTCACCTTTCTCTCCTTTCCTTCATTTTCAGGTGTTCCAGGTTGCAGGCGGGCGTGGCTGGAGCCAGGATGCAGGAGCAGACACGGTGAGCGTCCAGCTGCTAGATGCAGAACAACGCGAAGCGTGATCTGCTGTCTGGGCGTTTAAATAGCCCCCAAAGTAGTTCCAGGTAAGTATTCTTCCTCAGCCACGCCCGAGTGGTAAAATAGTCCCATAGGTAAAATAGTCCCTTTCAGACCTCAAGGAGGTCTGGATCCGGCAGCATGGTCTGCATCAGGTAAGTCCATCCAGGTACTCCCATAAAGAGCCTGGCACCTATGGTGCCAGGACTGATGCCTTATATGAGCCTGGCGCCAAAGGCGCCAGGACAATGGCCAAAGAGCCCCTATAAGGGGTTGCTGGGTCCCTCCCTGGGGACATGATGTCTGCTTTCGGGGACGCTGGCCCTGAACTGGCTTCCCGGGAGTAGGCATCATGACACATTCTGCCAGGTCTCTACCCGGTTTAGGGATTACTGTAATGAGGATCTGCAGGAAAGTGGGCGGAATCGTGTCCTGGTTTCTAATTTGGTTGAACAATTTGGCTAGAGGTTCCAGTAGTGTGGGCTGGAACTGTTTATAATAATCAGCAGTGTACCCATCGCTCCCCGGGGCCTTTCCCACTTTTAATCTCTTGATGGCTGCTTCGACCTCCTCCACTGCTATGTCCCCCTCCAGCTCCTGTAATTCCACCTCGGACAAACGGGGTAGTGGGTGCTCCCTCAAGTATGCCTGCATCTCCTCCACTGATTCCCCCCCCTGCTTAGTGTAGAGTTCCCTATAGAAGTCAGCGAAGGAGTCGACTATTTCTTCTTTTTGTTGCGCCTGTTGCCCCCCCATCCCGTATGGGCCCGACCCTCCTCTCCAGTCTGCATCCCCTGGCTCTACATGCCAGTAGCGTCCCCACCCTGTCTCCTCTTTCATAGTACCTCTGCCACGTGCATCTCATTTTCTTAACCACCTCCCCTATGAGGACTGTGTGCAGTGCTTGTCTTTTCTCTCTCATTTCCGCCAGAAGGGATTCCCCATTTTCCCCATCTTGGTTGAGCCTAGCTCGTTGGGCCTTCAACTCTGCTTGTATCTTGTGTTCAATGAGACCTCTCTCCCATTTACGTCTAGCGCCCTCAGTCATGAGGAGACCACGGAAGGTGGCCTTTGCTGCCTCCCACACTGTCACAATATCCATTTCTCCGTTATCATTTGTTTTGAAGTATGCCTCCATTTCTTTTCTTAAGAAATCCTTGAACACTGTGTCCCTCAGGAGTGTATCATTACAACGCCTGCGTGACGATCTGGGGGACAGAGGCAGGGACCAGCTTGCCACTGGTAGCTCGTGGTCAGACCATGTTATTGCTTCATCCCTTGGAGCCGTGGCCGCCCCACCGCCCTCCTCAGAGATCAAGAGTAGGTCAATCCTTGTGTACGTGTAGTGGGGGGGGGGAAGAAGGTATATCCCCCTGGGCCCGGGTGTGCCAAATGGCAGACGTCTATCCAGTAGTGTTCTTTTAGGAGGGTCTGCAGTGCTAGGTTATCTTTAGTGATCCCCTTTTGCTCCACCCCTCTCGCTGTCCAGCAGTCTAGTTTGGGGTCCTTGATGAGATTAAAGCGCCCCCCAGTATCATGGCTCCCTCTGCCCACTCATCCATTACCCCTAGGATCTGAGTCAGGAACCGTATCTGGCCTGAGTTGGGTGCATATAAGGTGGCCAAAGTGATACGTTCTCCCTCGCAGGTGCCCTTAATCCCCAGGAACCTCCCCCCGAAGCCTCTCCTAGTTTCTATGTTTGAGAGATGGAATGTTTTATTCAAGAGAATTCCCACCACTTCCTTCTTTGAGCTTCTATGGGAGGCCCAGAAGTTGGACCCGATTTCCTTTCCTCTGATGGGCGATTCTTTCCCTTGTTTATAATGGGTTTCCTGTAGGAAGAGCACCATTAGCTGTTATTTGCGGAACATGTTACTAGTCAGTGATCTTTTATTTTGGGAGTTCAGACCCTTGACATTTAGTGTGCCTATCTTGCCTTCAACCATGGTCGTCTTTAGAGTCTTCAACTTTCTGCTCCTTAGTGTAGTTCAGATGTGGGGCCCGCTGTAAAGCGTGGGACTCTGGATCGATCAGGCTAGTACCCCCCCTTGACCCCTCTTAGTGTCTCCGTCATACCCTTTTCATTGGTCCTTCCCTGCCCTCCCCCCCTGACCCGGTCCCACCCCCGTACCCTCCCCTGCCCATTCCCCTGCATTTCAAGGCGTTCGTCCACGTCCCCCAACGGGTCGTCGGTATTGGTCAACGAACCACCAAGGACTCTAACCCCAGCCTCGGGAATTTCAAATATTTGGGAATCCCATTTCCTTCATTTCATGTGGGGTGACCCGCCGCAAATCTTGGCTCCAGTGTCCGAGGTGGGATCTCGGAATCGTGATCCCACAACTCTGCCTGTGACCTCCAACTCGGAACCTATGTGTGGATCCATTTAACAATATTGTTACCATTTAACAAACATCGAACCGGTGGGCCAAACACTGTGCCAACGGGGCACAGAACTGTAGTGCCTCCGGGCTACGGCCCTCAGCCCCACCGGTGACACCGCCTTGTGTCAGTGAACCTAGGAGAGTTTCCTCCACATCCGAAGAAGTGGTGGTGTTGTCACTTCGGGTGGCCCTCGTGGGCCGTAGATAGGTGTCTAGTTTTTTTAAACTTGTGGTCCCCCTTAACCTTAGCTTTGCCGCTGAGCTTCTCCAGTCTGTCAGGGTCCCGTGGGGGGTCCCGGGTTTCTCCTCCTCGGCCACCGGTGTAGCCGGCGTGGTCGCCCACCAGGTCATCCGTGACCCGTTGAATGTCCACCTCCGTCACCAAGTGGTGCCTCTCCCCCAACCATTCAAATGCCAGGTAGAAGGGGTGGCCCCAGAGGTATCTGACCCCCTTTCCATGAAGCCATCTAGTAAGGTTGCCACATTTCTTACTCATTAACACGGTGGGGGCCGAAAGGTCTTGAAAAATAGCCACCTTAGATTCTCTGTATTGAATGTTGCCGAGGTTCCTCGCTTTCTCTAGAATCTTGGTTTTGTCCTTGTAGTAATGCAGCCGGGCCAACACCGAGCGCGGGCCCCTGCCCCCTCCACCTGCGCGGTGAACCCTGTCAAATTTGATCTCGCCGTCGGCCTCCGCCCCCATAACAATCCTTACGATGTCGTGTACCTTGCCCTCCAGGCCTTGTGTGCTTTCATCCTCGGCTTCTGCTAGTCCAAAAATATGCAGGTTGTTTCTCCTCTCCCTATTTTCCATGGCATCCACCTTGAGTCGAAGTTGTTCTTCACGCCGTTGCATTTCTTGGAATCTGGCTTCCATTTGAGTCTCCAAGAGTGCTGTGAAAAGCTGGTTGTTTTTGACTCCTTCCATTCGGTCCTCCAAGGTGGTGACTTTGGTTGTGAGGACAGCCAGCTTGGCACCCATATCGGTCTTTATCCCACGGATCTCTTCCAGGATCATCTGAATGTTGTTCTGGATGGCGCCCAGGTCGGGAGGTGGGTGGATAGGCCCCCGGCCGCCATGTTGCCCTCGGCGGCCACAAATTGATATTTAAAAAGGGTCTCTTTCCAGCTCATGGGGCGCCCGTTCCAGTGGGCTGTTATTGGTGCTCGCTGTTTGGCCTGCGGCCGTGCTAGAGCCCACCAGGGTGAGGGGGGGGAGGAGTGCGTTTGTAATTATTGGCACCGGGAGTGGGTCAGATTTGCCTGGAGCGGGCAGGTGCCCCTGTGATGGTGAACTCCGGGTACCTCGGCGGTGGGGCTCTGGGTTCGATGTGTTGGCAGCGGCATGGCTCAGTGCCCTTGGGGGTGGGGCGCACCCTGAGTGGCTGTTCCAGGGTCAAACATGAATAGTGTCCTCCGTGGTGTACCTCGCCGCCAAGCCACTCTGAGTAGCACTCCCCAAAGGTCCAAGTCCTGGGTGGTGACTGTGGGGGTATTGGCCCTATGGGTCCCTCACCTGTAATGTGTGGCCTCCTGTGCCTTCCAGTCTGTTGGATCGGGGGCGTGCTCCCGTGACAGCCCGGACTGGAGGTGGTGAGGTCTCCTTGGCTGGCTGTATTACGGTGTCGCCGCAGCCTTGAGTGTCCGGGATGGCCCCGCCTGTAAGAGGGTTATGCGGTGAGGTGCCTCTGGCCTTCCGGGGATGGTGGGGGGTCAGAGCCCGGCGCTCCCGATGCCCCCCTGCAGTGATCACAGCAGAGTGGAGGTGGGGGCGCGCTCCCGCATCGGCCCCCCGGCACTCCTCTACACCTGGGGGCAGGAGCCGGCTGCACACTACTCACTGATGGCCCCTGCGTGGCCCGTGAGACAGGCGTAGGTGTTGGGCTCACATCTCGCGGGGCCGCGCAGTCGCGATCTCAAGAGGCCCTTGCAGGGTGGTGGGGGTCAGTGTTTGGAGCACCAGGTGCTCCCTTTTAATGTTCTCCACTGGAGGTGGGTTGGGGGCACGCTCCCGCGTCGGCCCCCCAGCATTCCTCTCGGCCTGGTGGCAAGGATTGGGCGGGGACCGCTCAGTGTCGGCCCCCGCGTTGCAGCTGATGAGCCCGCGAGACGGGCAGAAGCACCGGACTCCTATCACAAGGGGCGCTCGGCCGCGGCCTCACGGGGCCCGCCTGGCTGTCTGGGGCGTGGGGGCTCGGCGTCCTCCAAGCTGCCCGCTTACCCTCCGTGCTTCTCTGCCACGGCCTCCTCCTCGCTTATGGCAGGTTCCCGCGATGATGCAGCGGTGTGTTCCCTGATGCCCGCGTATGGTGCGGCTACAGCAGCTTCCTCGTGCGCGCTGCTTGCGGTTGTGGGGGGAGGGGCCGCGAAAACTTGCGGGCGGCCGAACTCAGCTCTGGAGTGTCGTTGAGGCTCCGGAGTTGGACCCAGTGGGGGGCACTGGTTCCCACGGTATTAACTGGGGGTCGTATGCCTAATGGGGCCGTTGCTCTGTCTCATCTCTGCAGTTTACCCGGGGCTGGGTACAGAGCTCGTAGCTCAGGCAGCCATCTTGCCTGCGCCCCCTGGTGGCCTCCAGTAATATATGTTTAATACAAAATTGTCCTAGAATTTATAACGATCCCTGTGTGCATTTGGTTTTGACCCTTTCCTTTACATAAAGAAGGGTATTAATTATATGATAAAGGATGATGGAATGAGTACGCACTTGACGACTGAGATTGGGATCTCACTGGATTAGAGGGGGGTCATGCATTGGGGATCTATGTGTTTAAGAGTAGGCCACAATCCTCTGACCATTGTGTTCCTCAAATCCTGGGCAAGTTTTCTATTCTACCTAACGCAGAGCTTTCTGATTGCTACTTAACTTTCTTGTCATGGAATACCCACGGACATAGACACTTTTTTCCCAACCCATTTGTCGGCCAGCCTTTAAAAAAACATAGCATTATCTCATTACAAGAAACCTGGTTGATGAGTGTTCCTTCTCTAGATCGATTTTCGTCCAATTTTCAGGCATCTAAACGAGGTGTCCACGGTCCCCCATTCAGCAACCTGTTAATTCTGATTAGGTCGTATAAAGAAATGGAAGTTATTGACTGCACAAATGTTTGTTTTGGTGTGTTGGCAACCCATATAAAAATGACTGTGCAGTATGCTCTGAACATCTTTATTCTAAATGTGTATTGGCATGCTGGAATTAGTGATTTGGGTGTTTTTAGATCAAATTTTGCTGTGTGCTAATGATTGGAATGATAAGCATTTGAGAGGTGGATCATATTTTCTGGAGAGTTAAATGAAGTATGTATATATGTAATGCTCAAAGGGTTTGATCCCTGATTCAGGAGTGCAGACTGCAAAGCAACATCATGGACGGTGATGGTTAAAGTGTCTTGGTGGATTAGGACTTTCTTTAATGAATGACACCATTCCTGATGACATTCCTAGTAAATATACATGGTCGAATGGGGCAGCCTTTTCAACAATATACTACATGTTTACAGGGAAATAGCGCTTTTACAAATGGAAATCTCTTAAAACGGAATCAATAGAATACAGTGATCATTGCACCATATCAGTGATGTTTGCGTTACGAGTTATGTACGGTCATGAGGAGAATTGTGGCCCCTGTGACCCAACTTTAAATGCAACCGGGAATAGAGTGACCTGAAATTTGGGTTCTGTAATCCAGATTAATGAGACCTTGGCTGCTTGCCTTAGATCAACCTCATTTGATTGGAAGTACGAAACACTCAGAGTGGGCAATTTTCATAATTATTTTGAAGAGATGATACATTTCAGGCTGGCTTCTGTTAAACCTGGTGCTAGAGGGAGAACAAAAAACAAAACAAAATCTTCAAGTTTTTGCCGACGACGTTGCCACAAGAAAAAAAGAGATGAGATTGCAGATTAGATCCCTAAAATGTAAGGGGGGATGTCCACTTTTGAAATGAGCCGCATGATAAAAAAATATAAAGATGGCCTATAAGAACTGGTTGCGGGGATGTCAGGCTAATAGGTGCCAAAAGGATGCTGAATCTATGTTGTTGACCCTGCGGAATAAAAATGATCAGGTCTTCTGGAGGTTGATCAATGATCTGGATGCTATACAGCCATCTCAACAAGTAAATTCTGTATCCAAACACGATTGGGTGTCTCACTTTGAGGTCCTGTACTCCGTACCCAAAGCTTTAATGGGAACTTCCCGTTGTGAAGTAGCTGTTGGTGAGGATGGTTGCAAATTGGGTGTTGATTGTGATGCGGTACTGGAAGCACTAAAAAAGAAAATCAGCACCTCACATGCAGCTGGCCCTAATAAGCTGTTGAATTGTTTTATTTAAGGGTGATCCTGCTTTATAGGCCTCGATATTGACTTTTTTGTTTAAGCACGTGGCTGATTCCTATGTCTTTGAAAAGTCCTGGTCCACTGCATACATCGTGCCGATATACAAGAAAGGAGCACAATATGAGTCCACAAACTGCCGGCCCATCACTATACTGGACGTGCATAGCAAGGTTTTTGCGTCAATGCTGTTGCAGCAACTTGAATTACGGGAAAAAGAATCTTGTAGGATAAAGAAATGGCAGAATGTCTTCAAGAGGCACATGGGAACATCGCTGAATGGATTTATGTTAAAATGCATTCAAAACCTTGCCTGGTCGGTAAAGTATGACTCCATCTTCTTAGCAACAATTGACCTGTCAGCCGTATTTGATGCGGTTGATAGAGATCTTTTGTGGTCTAAATTGAACAACTGGGGAATTCTATATGGACCTTTGCACATGATAATTGGCTTACATGATAAAGCTAGCATTAAGGTTAGGCTAAATCAAAATGTGCCTTTCTTCTGCAAAATCCACACTTTTAGAGGGGTCAAGCAGGGATGTGTGCTTGCCTCCTACCTTTTTAATCTTAACATGTTGGACTTGGGAGATCATTTGAAATCAGCTGCTTTTGCCACTCCTAAAATATGTAATTTGAAATCTATATGGATGGCATATGCCGATTTCTTAATCTTCGATTGTACCCAGATAGGCCTGCAGCATTTAATAAACACCTTCACAAATGTTGCTTTGGCCCATCCGCTTAAAATAAATTCAGTTAAAACCAAAATAACACATTACACAAAGAAGAGGAAAAGTATCTTGTTCCAATGGCAAGTTGGGTCTGAAGTGTTGAAGAAGATGGACAGCTTTATGTATTTACCTTAGGTTCCCAATTACAGCCAATCCACAGAAAACTCAAATTAAGGAGTGGTTGAAAAAATCATTCAATATTCTTGTCTAGCCAGCTGAGCAGGGTCGATGGCAGGTATGGAAGATTTTCAATGGTTCACATTTTTAAATTTGATGAGGGAAAAATTGTCTCCAAAATGTTATACGGATGGAGGCACTGATTTGGAGGAGAGCTGTATGTGTACCAAATTCTGTACCAATAGCTGCTATAAAGTACGAACTTGGCATCTGCTCGATGTCTTGTAGAGCACACTGGAAACTCTTATCCTTTTATAATAAGATGAGTCCATTGAAAGGATCATTATTTGATGATGGCAATACGTTTGTATCAGAGTTCTTAGTGTTTTGTCTGGACCTTCTTAACAAAATTGGATCAGATGTTAGAGCTAGTGGAGAATCCAAGAAAAGCTAAATGGCTGCTATATGAACAAGACTAGATAGCAACCACAGAAGGACTGCATAAATACAAATCATTGAGTTATCTGCTCTTTGAGCATAAGCAGGGAGTTTTAGTTCCATAACTCGCACTCTATCCCGATAGGAAGAATAGGCACCTTTTCTTACAATTCAGATGGAACTTGCTTTTCACTAAAATCTTACTTAAATATGGTATGTTGCAATAAGACTCTGTTAATTGTAGATTTTGTAACAAACAAGGCCAAAGTGAGAGCCTTTGAGACATTTAATGATTTCATGTAATGCATTAAAAGGTAAACAAATGATTCTGCTTAGAAAGTTTGAATATTTGTTTGTAGTGGGGGATTCGGAAACAGTGTGGTTCAACTGCACGTCGGGATGCACGGTCTCATCTGTACTGGCAGTAGTAGACTTCTTGAACTCTTTGCAATTGGAGCAATCCAACTAGATTAATTCTTGCATGGAGCTCCTATTTTTTATAATTCATTCACTGTTTTCTATGTCCTTTGACGCTGATATACATTAAATTGTATTTTAGGAAAGTTTTGCTGTACGAAGTTCTTTTTGGATGAGCTTGTGTTGCGTCCATTATTATTTGAACTTTTCTTTTTTTTCTCTTTTTAAGGTAATTAATGAATTTGTACACAATGTATTTTAACTTTAAGGAACCATCCTGTTTTAGCAGTTTCGGTTGAATTGATCTCTGCTGCTTTAAGAAATAGTATGTCACAGGGAATGTTTTGTATTATAAAGATATATATATATGAAGTCTAGAAATGATGAAGTGTGATTTCATATGTATTTTATGTTTTTAAGCGTGTTTTATATGTTAATTGTGTTTTTTGAATTATTCAACCATGTGACAATAATTAAATAAATATATATCTTTTGAATCTCTTATCTGTTGAGCCATTTGAGGGATTTTGCTCAGAGTTCACAACACTGAGAAATCCCTACAAGTCACCTCCCAAAACCCATTGATAAAATAATACATTCATTTTAAAAAGAACACTTTGTATCTAAGCAAGTTGAGAACTAGAGTGTGTGAATAGTCTCTAAAAAAGTGGCCTGTGTGGTTGCAAAATCTGAGGTTTGCTTGGAGTAATAGCTACAAGAATCAGCAAAGCATTGTGATGAATCGAGAGGATTCGTCCCCTCTCTCCAAGGTTGAGTCACCCTTTTTGAGACTAGGCAAGTGAGCCCACCACGCCTAACAACCCCTAGGGGACAGGGAAAGCTGGATCCCACTGGGTTGTACCCTTCCGCCCCCCCCAAAACCCCTGAGAGGGCCACCCATCCCTTATCAGGGAAATGTGTCAACCTACCTTGTCTCAAGAAGTCAATGTTGTCAATGGTTATTTGGGAATTGTGCCAAATCATTGTGGGAATGTTTAACCTGGTTTGGTTTCTGACCCTGGACTATTGCCATTACAAAACCAATGACGGGTAGAAATGCCCTCAGAGACGGACAAGAAGGAGTGCAAAACAGCGAGCTGTAGTACATCATGCAAGCCTGTGGAGCCAAGACGCAGAGAAGGGTCCGTCCTGCTTCGAGGTAGAGTCAGGGAGCCAGCCCACACAGTCGAGGTGGAGTGCGGAGGAGCAAAGAAGCCGGTGGACCACTGTTCCCTACAAATAATGACAATGATGATATTTTATTTATATTGCGCTCGAACACAAAGTGTTTCAGAGCGCGACAAGGCAAGGGAGGGGAACAATGGAGAACAAAACAACGTTCTTACTAGGCCCAGTGACATTGAGAACGCGCAAGTGCATGGGACAGGATGAGGGAAAAAAGTGTATGGAAGGGGGGGAGAAATGGAAAGTGCGGAGCTAAGGAGAAACAGATAAATAATAAATAAATAAATCATAAAGGCAACCAACAGTGGTAGTGCAGCCAGCACGTGTTGGGTTTAAGGCTGCAGACAGGGTAGGACTGACTGATAAGTGCAGGAAGAAAAAAAGGGGGAGGGGACTGTATGGGTACAGATACAGACCCCAGTGCAAGGGGTGGCCCAGAGGCAGTGCAGTTGCAGGGTGAGCAGGATCCAGAGCCCAGCGGACAGAGGGTGGCCAGGTGCACAGTGCCCGGAGAGAACAGATTAGCAGGGGAGAGGGTGGGCGAAGGAAGAAGCAAAGAGGAAGGTTTTAAGGTGTTTGCAGAACCGGAGATGGTTCTTCTCAAGTTTTAGAGTGGCAGGGAGTCTGTTCCAGAGGGAGGCACCAGCCGAATACAGATCTACCCCCAGCTCGTTTCTTTGAAATATGACTGGCCTTGAGGGAGTTTGAGGTAGAGGAGCGAAGAGTTCGAGTGGGGAGGTACTTGCGGAGGGAAAGCTGAAGGTATTTTGGACCCAGGCCCCAGAAGGCCTTGTGGACAATATAGAGGGTTTTGAATGTAATCCTTGCATCCACTGGGAGCCAATAGAGAGATTTCAGAGCTGGGTGGCTTGAGGCCAAGGACGAGTCTCACAGTTCTGTTCTGGATTAGTTGCAGAGGGGGGAGGGTAGAGGCAAGTAGGTTTAGAAAGAGGCTGTTACAATAGTCCAACCTAGAGAGAACCAGAGCTTGGCAGACAGTGAGCTTCTGGGGTAAGGAGAGGAAGCGTAGAGTACCTCTGAGGAGGTGCAGTAGGAAGTTCGATTTTTTAGAGACATCAGAGATGTGGGCCGAGAAGGAAAGTGTGGAATCAAAGATGACCCCGAGATTCTTAACCACGCAGGTGGATGTAGGGGGAGGGCCAAGGGAGGCCGGCCAGAGAGTGAGGGGAACGAATGGAGAAGGTGTGCCGATGAGGTTGATCTCAGTCTTGCTGGCGTTCAGACAAAGATCAATGGCGGAACACCAATCTTGAATGGCAGTAAGGCAGTCAGAGATGAGAGAGGGAGAGGAGGTGGTTGAGGGCAGCCTGAAAATGAGCTGGATGTCATCAGCATAACACTGGAAATTTGAGCAGAAAATGGCAATGCAGCGGGCGAGAGTTGACAAGTATTGGTTGAAAAGCCAGGGCGAGAGGTTAGAGCTCTGGGGAACACCACCTTTAGTAGAGAGGGAGATAGATGATAGGAAGGACCCCAATATGACCTGGGAGGGTCGATCAGAGAGGAAAGAGGTCAGCCAGGCCAGAGCCAGATCGGTGATACCCAGGTTATCACGGAGACAGTTCAGCAGGATGGTATGGTTGACAGTGTCAAAGGCAGAAGAGAGATCGAGTAGGATGAGGACAGAGGGAATGCTAGAGTCAAGGTTGGTGAGCAGGTCTTCACGGATGTTTAGGAGAGGAGTTTCCTTACTTCTGGCAGCTCTGAAGCCAGACTGGTGGTCGTGGAGTCACCCAACAGAATCAGAATGAAGGTTAAGCTGGGAGATGGCCAGCTTTTCAAGGAGTTTGCCCAGAAAGGGATTAATGGAAATTGGGCGAAAGTTGGAAGGACAAGAAGGATCAGCTGTGGGTTTCTTGAGAAGAGGATGCACAAGGGAATGCTTTAGAGGGGAGGGGAAGGATCCCGAGGCAAAGGAGTGGTTGCAGAAATCGGCAAAGGCTGGAGCGAGGGTGTCAATGTGGTCCTTTTGGTTTTGGAGGAACAGGGATGAAATAGGGCAAGAGCTGGTGAAAGCTTGGCCCGCCATACCGAGAAGAGACGTGACCGCCTGGACCATGGCTGAACATGGCCGACTGGTGCCTGTGGAAACCAATACCAAAATCTTGTTGGGAACCAATGGGAAGTATCAAAGCCGGTGCACCAACGCAGAAGAACAACAAAAAACAGGAACCTCAATGGCGCCTTCTCTGAGGAAGGTCACCGCTGAAAGACAGATCGGTAGTACACTCAGAAAACCGGGAAGAGGGCAGACTGGCCTGGAGATACACCAAGCTGGAATGAGAGATCCGAAAGGTTCAAGACCGTTTTCTCCAGGTGTCCCTGGACAAACTAGAGAGGTTTGCGAAGGCCCCCATAATACTTACTGGAGATTTTAACTTGCCATTGGACCCTGGGAAAGATAGAAGCCGTAGGACAACTGGAGCACAGGGTAAGCCGTCAAAGGAATTTGTAGCAAAACTGGACTGGCTAGGGGTAGTAGATGTTTGGCACGAGAGGGAGGGCGACAGGGAGGGCTATACCTTTTTTTCCCCATGTCTACCGATCATCATTGTCATGATCTCTGCTTCCAAAAGATCAGGACTTGCCCAACTCCCTTGGAAGCAGACCCATAACCCCGGTTCCGAGTGCCAGCCAGTCCCAATTGGGACCTTTTGGACCCTGTCCTGGTGCCAGTGGCACCAGGCTCATAAAGATGCCCAGTCCCAGCGCTGGAAGCGCCGGGCTCATAATGCTTGGGTGGACTTACCTGCAGCAGACCATGCTGCTTACTTACCTGCCAGTTGAGCCCCTGATCCACTTCTGTTTGGGACTACTTTTCCTGTTGGGTGGGGCAGGAGCCACTCCCTAGGTTCAGAACACTGGAACTCTTCTGGAAAGCAGGAACTCTTTTCTTACCTAGGCGAGGCTGTGGAAGGAGACACCTAAGCACTACAGGAGGCTATTTAAACCACACCCGATGGATGAATCTTGCTTTGTGTTATTTTGCATTCTCTGCAGCAGAATGCTCATCGTGTCTTCTGCTTCTGATCCTGGGCCTAAGGGAACAAAGGCTTACCATCCTGGAATCCAATCTTCAGCAGCACCTGTAAAGACAAAGAAAGAACAGGTTAGCACTACGGTCTTCAGTGGCAGCGCATCTCTTACCTGGTCCATCGGCTGTCACCAACGCCCCGCGCTGCATTCCGGCATCTGAAAGACAAAAGCTTACCAGCTCTTCGCACGCTCCGGAGGCCTTCGGCGCTGCATCCCGCATCTGAAAGACAAAAGAAGGTGCGTTTAAAGACATTGGGCAACTTTATTACTCACGTGCCATTACTCCTTCCCACGCCGAATCCAGTGGGTATTCCAGCACCCTTCAGCTTCTCTAAAGCTCCGAACTTGTACCTGCAAGATAAAAGGGACAGTTAGTGCGCATCGTGAAGCAGGCTACAAGCGCTTACTTACGTGCTTCCAGGCGCTTCTATTCCTCACGCGGGTTCGATCCTCAATTCTCTTCAGCCCGCCATCCGCCATCGCCGGAACCCTGCAAAACAAGAGATATCATTACAAAAGACTTTTAAGACATTTGAAGTGCCCAGAACTTACCGTTCGTGCATTTAACGACGGACAGCAGTCCTCTGAGGCCAAGAGGCCTGCACCCTTATCCAGTGAAGAAACTGGTTACGGCACCCTGCCCCGAGGCAGATGGAGAGCTCGGCGTTCACTTACCTAAGGTGAGGGCGTTAACCTTTGGGGTTCTACAGGAGAAGAGAAAGGGAAGAGGAGAGAGGTACCCAATAACCCCAGTTCATTAATCCCATATTTTCTATCTGCAGACATCTTACTCTTCGAGTCAGACATACAGTGCACAGAGGTCCAGCCCAAAGAGCCAACCGTGTGTTACACATCACCTTTGAAGATACAGCATTCACCCAGTCAAGACCGGCGCCTCTGTGGGAATCAGGTGAGCGTTGCAATCATCTAGAATAGATTATGCCTGGGTACAACAATCACTGAGATGGAGGTGGGAAACATGAATCTCTCGGACCATGCACACATAACATTGCAGCTTAGGAGCAAAGGGGGACCACTGGGACTGTGAAATGGCGCTACCCGGCTCACAGACTGTAGGACAACTTGCTGCGGGAAGAAATAAGGGAGGGGACTAGGGAATACTTTGGGGACAATAGAGAAAGGGAAACCTCATAACAGATAGGGTGGGACATGCCTTTAAAGCGATATTACCCAAATTGGTCGTATGGTACAACTGGGCGAATTTGGCCAGTACCATTTGGTAGTTTTGAAACGATCAATTTGGTAATCACTACCAAACATGGGGAGCGGGGTTGCGTGGGTGACCCCTGCTCAACATGTTTGGTAGGGATTGCCTTTGCAGGTAGCTTCCAGAGGTCTGGAGGTCGGGGACCAAAACAAAAAAAAAAAAAAAGAAAACCAGGCCCTGCGGCGTCGGATACGACCAGCGTAGGAGGTACGGATCTCCGCCGCAGGGTAACAACATGCATGGACGGTGAAAAGATAAGTAGGGGGTGGGTTGGGGGATTCTTTTTAAAAAAATGAGGGCTGTTTTGGCTGCAGGAAAATTGGCTTTGGGGACCAATTTGCCACAGTAAATTTGGCTGCGAACTGTTGTGCCACGGCCAAAATGTATACATCCTTCAAAGCTGCGGTAAGCGGGAGGATCATCACACTTAAAGCATGTACAGACAGGGAACTAAGGTTAGTTAAACAAGAACTAAAGGGGAAACTGAAGCAGGTGATAACCCGCCTGGGAACCGGGGGAAGTGGGAAAACTAGGAGGGAATGCAGGGCAGTGAGTGGACAACTGGACATGATACAGGCATGGGCTGCAGAACACTCCCTCTTACTCCTTAAACATAAATACTATGTCAAAGCGAACAAGGCAGATAGGCTGTTGGCAAGGATGCTGAAGAGGGAGGAAAAAGCCAAAACTATCTTGAGAATCAAAATGGAGGGGGGATTTGTACAGACACAGGAGACCTTTCCCGGGAGTTTAGTAAGTTCTATTCCCAGCTGTATAGTTAAGAAGGGCCGCCTGAGGGGGAGCAGAAAATGTATCTGGCCAGTAACAAGCTAACCCAAATTTCTGAACAGGAGAGTCTAGCACTAGATCAAGACATAACTACTAAAGAGGTGAGGAGAGCCATCTCCTCACCACCTTCCAACATGTCCCCGGTACCAGACGGATTCACCACTGAATTCTACAAGGTCTTTAGCGAAAGGTTATTACCACACATGTTCTTTTCAATGAATTTGGAAGGCCTGAGAAAAACACCCCATCTATGGAGGAGTCGAACATGGTTTTACTGCCCAAGCAAGGTAAAGATCCCTCCTCCTGTGGATCGTATAGATCTGATAAACGTGGATGCAAAGATCTACACAAAGGTCTTGGCGAACCGTCTCAAGCACATAATCCCCCTTTTAATCTCTCAGGATCAATCCGGCTTTATTAAAGGAAGACAAATGAGTGACAACACTAGGAGGATAGCCCACCTCATAGACAAAGTTACTAAAAAGGGTGGGCCCCCATCTATCTTCATCGCACTGGATGCCGAAAAGGCCTTCGACAGGATGGAATGGCAGTTCCTATTCTTAAAAATGTTGAGGATGGGATTTGGGGAGAAGTTTGTATCAAAAATTAAGGCCAACTACAGGAACCCTTCGATACGCTTGGCAATTAACGGCCAGTTGTGCAGAGAAGGACAAAGCAGAGATGCCCCCTGTTGCCCTTACTCTATGCAGTTTACTTGGAACCTTTGTTGGAGGCAGTCAGGGCAAATAGCGAGATAAAAGGGATTCCCTTCGGGTGCATAGAACACAAAATTGCGGTCTTTGTGGATGACATGCGGATTACATGCTTTTATTACAAGGCCTGATCAGGTCCTTGAAAGCAATGGAAGGTGAACTGCAGGAGTTCCGAAGAGTAGCAGGTCTAAAAATGAACACCCATAAATCCGAAATTCTGAATCTGTCTACCTCCCCCACCTCAGAAGCTGAGATTAGGAAAGACATTACCTACAAAAGGATGGAGAATAGCATAAAAAACCTCAGGGGCTCGGCTTACAAAATCCATGGAAACGGTATATGAGGCCAACTGTCCACCCCTCATAGAAAGCATAAAAAACAAACTGGTAGACTGGGGCCCATTAAATGTCACATGGATGGGAAGAATTAGCATATTAAAAATGGTGGTCCTCCCGCAACTACTTTATCACTTTACAACCCTCCCAATACAGATCCCTCAATCTTTCTTTCAGGTGCTGCGGAAATGTACAGGGAGGTTCGTATGGAATCAAAAGAAGCCGAGAATGGCGAGCCTGGTGATAACTTTGCCCAGGAATAAGGGGGGAATGGGACAACCAGACTTCTGAGTTTATTACCTAGCGGCACAGACAAGGGTTATTAGGGACTGGCTGAGGGACGATCGGTGTAAAATATGGAGGGCAATAGACGAGGCAGGGGTGGGAGGATGTCTAGCAGAGGTACTGTGGGTACCGAAGGGGGACAGACCGTCTAACATGTATAGGAGAAAATAATGGCAGGGGTGGGTGATGACTGGGATGAATTAGTGAAAAGAGCTCGATTTACGAACTTTCCATCGCCTTGTACCCCTATATTCCATACCCCACAATTCTCTCCCGGAGTGGGAAGAAAGGGTTTTCAGGTATGCCTGAAGGGGGGATGCCGCAAACTCCGGGACATGTTTGACGCATCAGAAATCAAATCCTTTAACCAATGTAAAGAGGATTTCGGGCTGTGGGGGAGGAAAGGTATAGAAACACACAGATAAGACATTGGGCAATGTAGGGCCCGGTGAGAGAAGGGGCAACCTGGAATTTAACTCACTTAAAAAAATTTGATAACAGAAACGGGCAACGATCATATAGTGGGGGGAAAATACTCAAGAGAAAAGCAGGGCAAGGACGCAGGGGCAATACTATACATGACTAAATGGGAGGAGTCGACAGACCAGGTAATTGAAGAAGCAGACTGGGAACAACTGTGGAGGCGGATCCCTAAAGTAACTAGGTCCATCCAGATCCAAGAAATGTGGGTGAAACTGATGGTGCAATGTCATCTAACCCCAGTTAGGCTACACAAGAGCTACAGTTCAGTATAAAAAATGTGCTGGAGGGAGTGCGGCATGGAGGGGACGTGGAGCCGCATATGGTGGGAATGCCCAGTGTTAGGAAAGATTTCATAATTGTATGTAATTTTCCCTCCATGTGTCAACCCCCAAACATTTTGCTGCTGTTTAGACACCATTGACTGACTTTGCCAGAGAAGCACAGCCTTCAGCTGCACTCCTCCGGGCTTTCACTCACTTTTTATGGGGAAACTGACATGCCCTTAAGACAGTCAGTACTGGGAGACTTTGTTTCCCTTGGTCCTTTGCTCATGTTGCAACCTTTGCGCAACATGTAACAAGTGTGCAATGTATCTTACCATACAGCACACTTGGGTCTATAGTCATTTTCCAAAGGCTTAGATACTCTTGCTGGACTTTTTATGAACTGTGCAGATGTGGCCTGGACAGGACTGGTGGCAGCTATCTTTTCGCATTCTTTTTAACCCTTTCCTGCCATGTTAACCGTGTTAACCGTGCTTGGCATGAATAGGTGGCCTGGCCCTAAAACGGCCATGCCACGAGGTTCTTTGTCCTGTCCTCTGGCCATCTCGCCCCTTCACCTTCCCCAGGTCGAGTCGACCAGGGTCAGTCCTTATTTGTTCATGCACTTTCCCACGAATCCCAATGCTTTCGCAGGCTTCTGCATATGTGCCTCCAGGATGTGGGCTGGAACGTCTGGTTCCAATACACATCCTGGGTGCCAGAGAGTCTGGAGTGCCATGAATGACTGGGACTACCGTGGTCCGTGATTGGAGTGTGTGTTTGTGAGCAGATCTCCCATTAGGTCCTCTTCGTTTTGGCGCGAAGGGAACTTTGGATAAGAGGAGGCCAAAAACACCCATACCATGTCGATCGCCCGAGTTCTCACTGAACAAAGGATAGGATCCAAGTATCCTGCAACACAAAGCCGAGGAACCTCTGGTGACCCGCTGGAAGGTTTGGCACCCTGAGCCCACTGTCGTCCTGTGGGACCCCTCTGCATCTGGTCATCCTAGAAGGTCTGCAAAGACGCTTCGAACCATTAGAAAAGTGGGACCAACTATTCTCGGCACTTTCATCAAACTCTGCAAGTAAACTTTCTCGGAAGTGTCCTTGGGCCAACCAGTGGACTGACCAGCTTACCCAGTTGCTTTGCACTGTCACCGCGGCCATTTCGAGGAGGCCCTCGAAACTTGGTACAGTGCTAGCTCTGTGTCCACGGCACTCTCACACCGAATTTCGTACACTTGGCGTTCCCAGGTCTAAAGTGAGACGAGTGTGCAATGACCGGAGAAAACGCGGTTACTGTGTTGCCCAACGTCCTTTGCAAGTCTGCTGCATTTGTGACCCTCTTGCCCCAAAAGCCTGATGCAGTGAAGCTGGGTCGATTCCTCCACCCAGAGCAGAGAAATCGCCACTGTCCCGTTTGGGAATCATCGCTGTATCTCAGGAACTAAAAGGTGCCGAGAAGTCCTTTTTGTCACATTCGAACCTGCAAGCGAAGTGGACTGACCTGCCGAAGTTTGGGTCCGCTTGCAGTGAGTACTCAATACCCCAACCAGTGGCCCGTAGCGCAAGGGCCCATTTTTACGCATTAGTGGCCCTTGAGGGTCCCTCTCCTTTCCACTGCTACTGCGAAATAACAACTCCATCCTGAACTCTCGAACTGCCTCTGCCTTCAAGTGGAGGTCCTTCTTGATTAGTGGGAACTTATTCTGCATCGCCTCATCCACCTCCCGAGCTGCTAGAGACCCCTGAAGAGACCCTGTTCTGTAAAACCGCATGCGTTTGCATTGCATGTACTATTGAGCACAAGGCTCCTCTCTTCTTAGGGCTTGGACTGCCTCTTAGGTGAATTGTCGATGTGGAACTGGGCCTAAAGACTATTTGCACTGCCTGTTTCCTTCCCCTCTAGGTTGTCGACATATTTCGTGCATTTAACCCTTTAGACCCCATTGGTCTTGTATATACATTATATTGATAGTGTTGTGTTGGTTTACTTTGTGTTACTGTGATTCTTTTGCTATGGTCTATGTTACAAAGGCTTTGTAATAAATGTGTATATATTTTTGATAGAACACCTGTCTGGAGTAATTTGTAAGTGTCCTGGCTCTGTGTGCTCATCAAGGTCCTTCAGTCACCCTCACCCCTCTTGAGACTTGGTCTTGACCGCCTGCCATAGCTACCTTGATTGGTTTGGCTTGTCCAGAGGTTACCCTGTTCCAAGAAACTAGGCTGGCCTTCTGAACCTCTGCCCCTCCAGGTCAGAGTTCAAAAATCCATCTTAACACCCACATACCCAGAAACTCTGGGGAATAATTTTAGAAGCGCCTGCGGCAGTTAGGGTGTCACCAGTGAGGTAAATAAAGAACTAGTGGTGTTGGTTATGGGGCCCCATATAAACCTACCCACTAGAGCAGAACGGAAGGTGGTTGTTATACTGTTGATGGCAGGGGCGCTCACCTTGGCACAGAAATGGAAATCAAAAGCGCCTCCCCAAGAGCATGAATGGGTGGGAAAGTGTGGAATTTTGCAGCCTTGAATGGGTGACCTACTCCCTTCAAGGGGACCATCAGGGATTCCTTGCAGATTGGTCTCTGGTGTAGAAGTACCTCCAGCGAGGGGCAAGAAAAGCGTGGTGCCAAGGAGGATGAGCCTGTAGAAGGGGTGGATATAGACATAAAAGGCCCACAGAGAGAGGACTCCAAGGACGTATGGTCCCTACCAAGAACCTAAGGGAATGGAAAGACTTGGGGAAAATCAGCAACGATCATCCAATCTGGACATAATAACAAAGGACCAAACCCAGGGGGGCGGGGTAAGGTGTTGTTTATTGTTGTACTTTGTTGAAAATGTTAATAAAAACTTACTGGAAAAAAGGGGGCTAAGCCCAGCCTGCTTTCTCAGTGCAGGATTAGTGTGAATCCATGATGGCAGATGTGGCATCACTTTTTCCAGGTCTGCATTGAAAACCCTCACACTGAGTTTCCCTATGGCAAATCTGAATTCTCTGGGGGCAAAAGACCCTTCCTGGGTTCGCTGGCATCTCGCTATGGCCCATTGTCCTAATGCCTCTCGCTTCTCTGCACCGCTCTGGTTTTTGGCACAGTGCGACAGGTCTTCTGCTGGACCACTCTCCAGGCAGTGAAGGGTAGGCTGCGGAGAAATGCACACCATTTCCTCTGTTAGTGGTCGGTCTCCCATAACGATATGGAGGGGATCTGGCACTTACGTAGTGAGGTTTCTACAGAAATCAGGGATAACTTGGCCAGTATTTACAGGCAGAGGTTAGATGTGTGAGCTAGGTACAATATAGAAATTCATTCTGACACAAGGTGGGGGGTGAGGGGGGGGGGGTATTTGGGACCGGTTCTGCTTTTTCTTCTCGTGACAGGGCTAGGGTACTGGCCTTGTCACACACCTCTACCCTCTCTACTAAATCGTTATCTTCTTCCTTTCATGTAGATTATCTTACTGGGGGTGTTGGGACAAAAACAGTTCCATTGGCCTGTTTGATTCCGGATCAATGTTCCATTGAAAAGAATAGTTGTAATGCCAGGAACCACCTTAGGACTCTAGGATTTGTGTCCTTATTTTGGGCCATCCATACCACTGCGACACGATCTATGACTAGTGTAAACGTCGGTCCTGTTAAGTAGTTACGTAAGCTGTGATTAGCCAATTTTGTAGTCAAGGTCTCTAGCTGAATAATCGGGTTATTCATTTCCCTTGATTGTAATTAACGACAATTATATATTATGTGTTTCTCCTTCCCTTCCTCAACCTGGGATAATATGGCACCTAGCCTTGTTGTGGAGGCATCAATCTGAAGGATTCTTTATTTTGTGAAGTTCGGCATTATCATGACTGGATTTTTACAGAATCATTGTTTAAGCTGATAGAAGGCATGCTGAGCCTTTCTGTCGCATCGGACAGTGTTAGATGTTCTTTCTCGAGTTTGTCTATAAGGGTGCGGACTACTTCTGAGAAGCAGTGGTAGAGGCAGCTTTTGGTGCCACAGGGGGCAGATGATAGGGTGCCCGCAGGTGGCTGCGGGGTGCACTGGGCACCAGGGAGCGTGGCCGCCCTCCCTGCCACCTTATGACTCTGCCAGTGCTACAAAGTTTGGGATGAATCGGCTGTAATACCAGATGGGACCTAAAAAGGACCGCCCCTCCGTCTTGGTGACTGACCTGCTTAGGTAAGACTTTGCCATTTCCCACCTGAAATCCTACGTATTTCACAGGGAGATAAGCATGCGCTCGCAAAAGACTGTTTGGCTTCTTTATAACTGGACTGGTTTCAGGGTTACCTTAAAAATCACTTTTAAAATTCAAGTGTTATGTCAATTTAAATGGTGCTCGGTTTCCTATGGAGCCTCAGCATTAGTTCCGTTTCGAGGAGGAAGAAACTCCAGTTGCTAGCAGGCTCTCACTGATTGAGTCCTATGACCGCATACTTGCCAACCCTAACGATTTAGGCGGTAGGATACTGCTTTTTAAGCAGTCCTACCGCCTACCGATTTAATGGCAACAAATACTGATTAAAAAAAACAATATTTTTTTTTGGCCTGGCTGCCTGAGGCCCGGCACAGCATGATCAGCATCCTCTGGTGTGGGCTGGGGGGGCGGGGGGGAGTCGAGCTGGGCGACCGCCCGGGGCGCCATGCCCCCCAGGGTACCATTAGCCCCCGCCATGCCAGCTCGAGGGAGTCTTTCAAGGGAACCCCTGAGCTGTCATAGCGGGAGAAGGCACGACATGCAGGCTTTTGATGTAAAAGGCGCCCATGGCGGCGGGCTAAATGCGCCCCTCCGCCGCGGGTGCCTTTGACAAAAGGCGCCATTAGCCCCCCCACCATGCCATCTTAGGGGAGTCTTTCAAGGGCTCCCCTGAGCTGCGTGGTGGCAGGCGCCTCATTGTCATTGAAGGCACCCGCAGTGGTGGGCTCATTCAATGACAATGGGCTGCTGACGCACCCTATTCCTATCATTACCTCCTCGCCCGACTATTTTTGTAACTTTAAGATTCCTACAGATTTTTGGTCACAGAATGTTGGCATGTATGTGACCGGTCTATTTGTTTACATTCTATTAGAACAGTCATGTGGTCTACATAATAGAGGGCAGAGTTGAACAGTGAAAAGCAGCTTGGAGACATCCCAGAGCCTGAAAAAGAAGTGACACTCACAGAGAAAGCTGAGTGACCTGGGTACCCTGTGGACAAGCTGTGTTTCTTGAAATGTTTGAGAAGGCTGATTCACCTTATTTTATTTTCTTGAAATTGGTTTGGTTAATAGTAATTTAGTCACCTTGGTTAGTATGCCCTCGTCTTAAATGCCCGTTGACAGATGGCACAAGAAAAATCCAAAATACTACTTTCAATTATTAATCTAAATAATATGCTTCTGGGAAGTGCAATAATGCATTCTGTGAAGTCTGATCAGAGCCTGGTCACTTCGGATCCTACTCTCTGTGAACACCATGAATTTCATTTCCGTGGTATTTATTTTACTTTGTATTTCTAAGAATATCTTGTCTTAAGTTGAAATGGTGGGGGGGGGGGTACTCGGCAGGCCCATTTCCAGGGCCTTTTTTCTATGCGGTTTAACGGAGTTTCAATGATAAAAGGCAAATACAGGTTATACATTCCAAATGGTCAATGCAAATCTCATGGGAGTCTAAACATCCTCCACATGAGAGCCTGTATTTTGGCTTGAAGTGAAGAAGTGAGTTTGTCAGTGATTGCACTGGAAAATTATATAGGTATTGCCCAAGGCCAACTCAAAGCATCATATGTTTCCGTTTGCCTGAAACATTGTGATGACAAAGTGTAGGCCAATACAAAACAACATGGTTTTCCATGTAGCTAATAAAATATGTTAACCCTGAACACATCTGCCATTGTCAGTTTAAGTAAAGTATCCTCTTTTCAGCATTTATTCGCTTGTATAAAGTTTAAAATCTGCATTTGGGGTTATTTTTTCACATGCAGCAGAATGGTGCTTTGTTGGAATACATTGCAAAATCCCATAAAGTCACAGGATATTTCACTTGACTTTGCATCACTTATTTGAGTAGTGCATTACATTTCTGGCACACGTGGGCCTGTGCAAATTTTGACATGATTTAGAAGGTTGAATGGGAGTTTTTTTTTAATACAGCATTTTATTGTTTTATAACAATCATACAACATCAACAATTTACCCAACTGCCCATCTAACCTTGAGGGGCCTTCAAGCCGCTCTGTCGTGCCACTGTGCACTCATCCCCATCGGTGTGTAATTTTCTTGGCATATCCCCCTATACACTCCCATTCACCCACCCTTCTTATTGAAAAGGAGTCTCAATCCACACCCTCCTCCCATTTTCCCCCTATCATGGCAGCTTTCACTGGGCATCCCCGTGGAGTATATATTCTGTGTTCTTTAGATGCACAGATGTCCATTTCTGCAGACCATTGAGCCAAGGTCGGGGTATCCGGGGCACCCCACTTCTGTGCAATATCCCGCTTTATCAATCCCAGTGCTGTGGACAGGAAGATACCCTCCCATTTGTTTGCAGTATTCTCATCCGGGACCCCCATTAACAATGCTGGTGGTTCTACTGGCACAGACCGACCTAGTATCCTTGTCAATGTGCGACAATATTGTGTCCAAAGGTTTTGATTCAGGGGCATTCCCAGAGGATGTGGAAAAAGGTGCCCTCCTCCCCCTGGCATCTCAGATAGTTAGGGACGGCTGCGCGCCTCCAGCCGAACAGGGCCACGTGGGGATAATACACTCCGTGAAGTATTTTAAGTTGTACCAATCGGATTCTTGAGTCTATTGCAATTTCACGCGGGTGCATAAGAACTCGGATCCAGTCCTCCGGTTCTATGGTGCCTACATCCCTCTCCCACTTAGCTTTCAGGCTAGCCAACTCTGGAGTGGCGAAGGCAGTTATGGCTTTATATAGGATGAAGGTGACTCTGGTGGAAATGTGTTCTGTGAGTAGATTGCGCTCAAGAGGCATGTAGTCTGGTGCGTCGGTGAGTGCCTGCAGGTGCCCTCTAAAGGGGTGCGCCATTTGCGTGTAGTGATAGTGTTCAACCACAGGAATTATTAATTTCTGTTGCAGCATCTCAAAAGAGACAGTAGCGCCATCGACAACAACATCACCTACTGTGGTTATCCCAGCCTCCACCCACCGGACCCATGCAGTGAACTTGTGCAGTTCAGTAAGCATACAATTGTGCCATAGTGGTTGTGCCAGAGTTATTCTATTCCCCCAACCTATGTGAGTGTGTGTCTGTCTCCAATTGATCACTATATGTGCCATCATTGTTTGTGGGTGGGGGGTCTAGGGAGGGTCTGATACAGTACATCAGGGGGTGGGGTATTATGGATGGTGGGTGTGTCTGCCCTAATATGTGGGAGTTCCGGGTCGCCGTGGAGCAGGTCATTGACCACTGTTAACTGGCTGGCCCAGTAATAATACTGGAGATGCGGGACCCCAATACCTCCCTCCTAGACTAATATTTGCAGCTTATTTAGCGCAATACGGGGTTGCCCGCCTTTCCATAAGAGCTTCCTGAGGAGGAGTTCAACTCGAATAAACACAGAGTCTATTATCCCTAGTGGGGCATTCTGCAGCACATACACGAAGTGTGGGAGAGCCATCATCTTGAAAAGCGGCGTCCTGCCGATAAGCGTAAGTGGGAAGAGCATCCAGTGCTTCATGTCCTCCGCAAAGTGATCAGTTAGCGGGTACAAGTTACGAGACACATAATCTGAGAGATTCCCAGAGACCCATATCCCCAAGTAGCAAAATCCCTCCCTCTCTATTCGATATGGCAGTCCCGAGGAATTGCCAGGTTCCCCCCTTAACTGGAAAAAGAAACGATTTTCCCCAATTTACTTTCAGACCACTAAATTCGCCAAAGGATGTCAGCATTCAGGTAATTATCAGGCAGGCACGGTTCGGGTCACTCAGATTGATTAATATGTCGTCTGCATAGAGGGAGATTCTGTCCTCTCTATCCTCCGGCCACCTGAATCCGGACCACGTGGCAACCTGCCTGAGCCACCGGGCCAGTGGTTCAATTGCCAAGGCAAAGAGGAGGGGGGACAGAGGACAGCCCTGCCTTGTGCCCTTGCCCAGCGGGAAGGTCCTAGAGGACCAGCCATTCACCCTAACCTCTGCGTTTTGAGCTTTGTATAGGTGTTTAACCCAGTTTAGGAAAGAGTCTCCAAAGCCCATGCGTCTCATCATTGCCCAGAGACTATCCCATATCTCCGAATCAAACGCCTTCTCAAAATCAATTGCAAGGCGAGCGAGAGGTGGGTCGAGAACTGGGGACCGTTCCAGCAATAAGTGAAGGCGTTGTATGTTCATTCTTGTCGACCTGTTCGGCATGAAGCCACACTGGTCAGGATGTACTAGGGAGGATATGAGCGATTGAAGTCTAGTGGCTAGTAGTTTGGCTAGGACTTTGGCCTCGCTATTAAAAAGCGAGATCAGCCTATACGATGTACATAAGTCGGCGGTTTACCCGGTTTGGGGATAACTACGATGCTAGCTTTCCGTAAATCCAGCGGGAGGGTTGCTATTTAGCTGCAAGGAACATTCTATGGAGGGGGGTCCACCATCTTAACGCTACCCAGCTTTTTACACGTCTCAGCTGAGAATCCGTTACGACCCGGCATTTTCCCGGATTGGAGCTGGGCCAGGGCTTCTGCAATTTCCTTTTCGTCTAAATCCCGATCAAAATGTGCTCTCTGCTGCTCCGACAAATGCGGGAGCATGATCTCATCCAGGAAGGACGGGTCTGTTGGCGATGTTGGGGCCCTATAAAGAGCAGCATAAATATTGGCGAATTCTTCTGGGTCTGATTGGGCCAACCCGTTTTGGCTATTACTAATCTGCCTAACGTGTCGATGCCCTTCCTCATGTTTCTCCAACCAGGCCAGTAACTTCCCGGCTTTATCACCACATTCATAAATCCTAGTTCTTGATTCCAGTGTGCCCGTTTTCCATTATCCAATGCAGTGTTATGGAGGGTCTCTCTAGCCTTCAGGAGAGAGTGGTGTGTCTCTGGAGTGGCATTTTGTATATATTTAACTTCCCACCTTTCTACCTCCTCCTCAGCCTATTTGACTTTCCTGTGTTGCTCTGTCTTTTTATTGGCAATCCAGGCAATCATCTCCAGCCTAAGCGCAGCTTTATGTTCCTCCCACAGTGTGACGGGGTCATCTACTGTGCCCGCGTTGATTTCAAAGTATTCATTATATTTCTCTGTGATATGCTCCACAAATTCAGGGAAGCCCAAATAGTTGTTCAGCCTCCATAACTTGGGGGGCAGAAGCTGCTCCGTGCGGAGCACCACCTCCATGGGTGAGTGATTGGAGCTACCACGGGGGAGAAGTTCTGCAGCGATTACCCTGTATGCTTCTGAAGTAGGGAAGAAGAAATAATCTAGCCTAGACAGGGATGCATGAGCATCCGCATGAAAAGAGTAGACCCTATCTGTGGGGTGGAGTTCCCTCCACATGTCACAGAAGCCGAACGCTGATGTAAAGGTCGCCAATTTAGTTGGTATATTCGGGTTGTGATTTGGGATGCGAGTCCGGTCTCTAGTGCTGCACATCACATCATTGAAATCCCCCCCTAGGATCCACACATCCGGTTGGTGGTTCGCTAATAAGGTGGTTATATCTCCCAGAAGACTGTCTCCCAGCCCGGGTGAGGAGTATATTGCTAGTATGGCTAGTGTCTCTCCCCAAAGAGTGCCCTGGAGCATCACAAACTGACCACAAGGGTCCTGCTTCACTGCACGCACCTCGAATGGGAGGCGTCTATGCAAAAGGATCAGGACTCTCCGGGTTCCCCTGGCATAGCCCGCGTGGAACGCCATTCGATAATTAGTTCTACAGAAGAAATTGCAGGTCGAGCCTACTAAGTGAGTCTCAGTAACAAGGGCCATGTCAGGAGAATGCCTGTTAAGGAACTGGGGAAAAAAAAAAAAAACAACAACAAACAGGGTTTGGCTGTTGTAGGAAGAAAAGGGGCACGGACAAGCCGTTGATTACCTTTGAACCGTTAATAGGACTGGGCGTGATAACACAAACGCAACGGTTTTATAGGAAAAACATTTTTTTGATTCATAAGGTTCAATGAAACAAAGAACTGGAAATACAATTTCTCAAACTCGAGTGTGAGGGGTAGGGGAAGGGTGGCACGTACACTTGTGGTAATACAGTGCTGTCCAGAACTGGGGATTAGATTATGTAGCTGTCTTGTTTGTAACTGGAAAGACCTGGGACAGGTCAATTGTTCGTATTCCTTTTCATGTGTCAATCTTTATTCTTTCCAGTAGGTCACAGAAGATAGGAGATACTAAGAGTGCAAAAAAGGCTGTGGGGCTGTGGTGTGAGGACAGGCTCTTCTAAAAAATGCACACTCTTTACACCCGGGTGTGCGCAGGAACAGTTGTTGTCTCACAATATCTTTTTCCTTTTAGTAGAGTTATTTGTTGTAGGTCATGAGAGCCCTCATGGCCTAGTTAGGTCGACCTGTTTCAATGGCATATAGAGATTTAAGCCATCTTCATCAGGACCGTCATTCCATGTAAAGGATAAATCCAAAAATGTTCAGAATGTCTGAACAGGGTCAAGCACCTCCTCTATACACAGGATGTGTGCAGAGGGAGGTCTGTGCTCATTTCGAGCAGTATACCACAACAGAGTAGACGCTTCGCTCGGTTATGCAGCAACAACGCCGTTCAGCGTTGCCTGCCTTTAATGGGACAGACCTCCCACAGCACACGGGTAGCCATCTTGGTGGGGTATTCGTGCCCACGAAGGCAAAGAGACAGCGCTGTGTAACTTTGGTTCAGGGCTGTTTCAGGCTGTTTCAGGCTCCACAACTTCACACAGAGATGCCCCAGGCCATCTCGCTCCAGCATCTGTTTTCCGGCAAATGTCAGCGTCGCCAATGAGGATGTTTGACAGGATGATATCGGCAGTCCACCAGAGCAGTTGGGACTCACGTCCTGTCTGCTCGCATGCTGGCCACGCCCCAGGTTGAATGTGATTATTGATGAAATGCAATTCAGCTTTAAGGCTCCACATCGCTTCATTAGCATAACTCCATAGACCAAATTGTTGCCATGTGGTAAGTGTGGCGGGATAAATTAAGGAGGCTGACAAGGCACTTTTTTGGCTACAGACTTTTATTCAAAGTAAAGCAAAGAACCCGTCTCTCCTATTGCTAGAAGGTTTCTTTCGTACCTCAACATAGAATAACTCGGGTACTCGTCAGTTTGTACGTCAAAAAAACAAAATACCGTCCTTTGTCCAAACCAACTACTCTAGCCCAACCAGTAAGAAATAAACCAAAAAGGAATCAATGTACTTCTTATCACAGTCACCAGGAGAATGGCTCCCTTCTTCTGGTAAAACAATCCATTTTAAAGCGGACTTAACAGTAGTCTGTTGCAATAGCGTCCAATTTACCAAATACACTGTGAGATAGGCATGGTATCAAGAGAGACAACCTTTATTATCAAATGTTGTGGGGTTGGTGTAATACCTACCCTAACTCTAAGGGGATTGTTCCCTCAACCAATGCTCCTAAGGGCTGTCGATGTCCGTAAATTCAAAACCAAAGTCCGTATGTGTCCAAACCTATGCTTGCCCTCACTCTTAAACCAAATGTGATGGGGATTTTCTTAAAGGAAAAATGGTGGCTCAAAAAAATGAAATGTAAACCACAGTTGGTTTCAGGTAGTCTTACCAATAGGTGTAGTTCTGCCAGTTCAAAATAGTTCAACTCAAAATGGTTGCCCATGGAACCTTCCACGTAGGGCTCTTTGCAGTCAAGTCAATGAAGTTCACAATGTCTCTGGGTCTCTTGGGGTTCCCTTCCCCAAGCTTTGTTCCTTCTAGTTCCAAACAAAAAGACACAGTTCCTGTTAGGCCTCTCAGGGTTCCCTTTCCCAAGTCTAGGTCCCTCTTTACGAAGTTCACCAATGTCTCGTGTGGGCCTCTTAGGGTTCCCTCCCCCAAGCCTAGAACCCTCCAGTCTCAATGCTCCTCCTCCCGCTACCGCCGCCCGCATCCTACTGAGTTTACCTCTTCCTCATGAAACTCACCAACAGTAGCGCAGTTCCGGCAGGCAGATAAAATGGGTTTTGGTCCAGATCAGGGTCTCACCGCTTGCCCCTAAGTTACCCCTGCGACCCGCACATGTCCCAGGGGAGCAAGCACTGGTCTAAACAAAGCCGGAGTCCGCTCCGTCCCCCTGGAGACACGGCTCCCTCGCTGTCCTGCAGCCCCTCACACACACACACACACACACAGGGCCAGTGTCTCAGTGTCCCGCACTCCACTGGTCCTTCTGGGTTCCTCTTCTTGCAGCCTTCTGCTCCTTGGTCTCCTGGTTCCATCCAGCAACCCTAGCTCGCTCAGTGATTCTGGCAGAACCACCCTTTTTATACTGGTGTGCACAGTCAGGGAAAAGTGCCTGACCTTGCCTGACTATTAGTGGAACAATTCAAAGTTGTTAGATGTTGAGCCTCACTTTGTATCCCTATGTTGTTTCTATGGGTGATCCTCATTGCCTCTTCTTCGTCTCAGTATTTACTGGAAATGTGGAGGGGGAGATGGGGTGCGATTGGAAATACCCCATTAAGGCTAAGGGAGAGTGGGTTAGAGTCTAATTGGGAATGGGGGAATACCAGGTCTTGCCTTTGGGTAATCTCCTCCTAATCCCACGTGACTCTCCACTCAGGTGATCCTCCCTTGCGGGGTCGGGATCCAAATGGATGGCCTTTCCCTGGCCACCTGAATGGAAGATCCCGGGGGAGTAGGAGGGAGAATACCATCAGGTTTCTCACAACACCTAGACCAGGAGGATGACTCCCTTCTCCTTGTCCATTAGGAAAAGTTCTTCAGACGATTCCTTGATAGTCTTTTGAAAATCTCTTTATTTTATCCCAAGGATTTGCAAGCAACAGAGTTAAGGAGTTAGCCACTCTTCTTCGTATTGCTGGCCCTTAATCGGGACTTTTTATGACTTGAATATCAGGGATATTATTCCCCAACAGTTCTTTGTCCTTTTGGTATCATTCACATGTGTTGGTTTCCACACTGTGATGAGGGGGGTCACTTCCGAAGAATTCTTGACCCTTGGTTCTCTGGGTATTACTACTGTGATGGGGGAGATTACTCCCAATGAATGCTTGACTCTTGGTTCTCTGGACATCACTACTGTGATGAGGTAGTTCACTCGATAGTAATACTTGACTCTTTGGGCACCCAGGACCCCACACCAGGCTTTCCTGCAACTCCTGCTACCTATATCTTCACGGAGGAATGCTACCAGTACTTCCCGGGATCTCAGGTCGCTGTTGGTCTACATGCATTCAGCGCATATTCCTGCTTCCCTCCTCTTTGGTCTGTGCATTTCCACGGATTTGTTGCTGTGGTGGTCTCAGCATGTTTTGCATATAGCAACCCTAGTCCTTCCTCGATCTGTACTTTATATTGCTGGGGCTGTCCCAGCGTAGCATCAATGTTTGTTGTCAATACTGCTGAAGTTATCTTCATGCCTCCTAGTGGCCAGCTCGTCACAGTTCTTTGGCAATTCCTTCTAATTTTGTTCCATATTGTAAGAAAGGAATGGGATCAGACAGTAAGACAGACACAAGTGATCACAGTTCAAGGGTGTTTACTGAACTTCAATTGGGTTTGAAAAATGCCCATCTAATCCGAAATCTAAAGATGGTAGCAAACTACAACCATCAAATAATGATAACCCAGTCCTAGTCGAGTCTGTCAAAATAAAAGGGCCTACACTAATAAACCTATTGCCAATCCTTGCTTCTAAATACAAATAGTGTGGGAAACAATGTTATGCAAAAGAAAAGTGTTCAAGAAATTATATGTCAGGATATTCAAGCCATGGGCTTCCCTTCCACATGTTTTCAGAACAGGACAAGGCGGCACACTCGAGAGCTTTGCACACGCTCTGGCTTCTCTAGCACGAGGATGCAGTTCAGAACTTCAACATCAAGGCTTTCTGTGCCAAAGTCTCTTTGCCATCCAAAGTCTCTTATTTCAGAGGGCCTGATGCAACAAGACAAACATTAAAGTTCCTTTGTTCTTAGGATTCCACATACACAACTTCTCAGGTGATTTACTGTTCAACCAGGGTGCCCCTCTACCGGGCTCAGACCCACTTTAACACAAAACCTTCAATTGGTCGCCCTGCGCAGGGCCCGGACCAAATTTCTCTACTTCATAAAAATCAAAGACTTTTGACTATGCTCAGGATTTAGCTTTACCCGTCGCAGGACTACTGTGATTCACAATTACTCATTCTCTTCTTGATATACCCTTTTTCTCAGTTCACTTTTGACACCTCTCAGCTGGATACCTTACAGAGACCTTTGATTGAGCACCCACACGGTGCCGGACCACTCTGTCAAAGGTATTGTATTTTGCTTTTAAAGTTCATCACTCATCAGCAGTTCCACTTTACTTGCTTCTCTTATCACAAGCGTTTTAACAATGTTCGTTCCAGCGCTCGTCATACAATGTTGCTGCTTGCCACCTTGGTTTCAACACAGACCGGTCTTGTATCGGTCTCCCCAAAGCACCAGCTGTATTGATTCACTGACGATGCTTTGTTCTTGGGAGCCAAGGAAGGTACCACAGCAGTTGGCGCTTCTCCCCACCTTGATTGACGCGGGAGGGCCCTGGTTATCTCCGACACACAATGCAGTATTCTCCAGCCTGGTTTCCTGGTCTTAAGCTTTCTAATCTCAAGGTCTCTGGAAAGTAACAGTTCCTTGTCGAAAAGGTCAAGGGAACTTCCCTCCTTGTGATCCCCTTCTGTTTTGCCATCTTTCCTCTCTCGTTCCGTGGCTGTCTCGATACTGCTGTTTCCTTGTGTGCTTTGCCTTGCTCAGAGTGTGTTCTAATCCCCAGAGGAGCTGTCCTCCATGTGGCCAGGACATGGCCATCGCTTTTGGATCCAGTTCATGGGGGTGGACTAGTGCGGGAGGATTACCTGGATGAGGGGTCATTGGGGAGTGTAAGTGGGAAACTGGACGGCGAGATGCGGTATCCCCTTTACTGTAACACCTTTCCCCGATCCTACCAGGTAGGATACTTAGGAACTCAACCCTGCCCCCTTTTCCAACACACTTTCTCACGGAGAGCTCACTGTGAGGGAAAACAGACTAACACCCAAGCCGTAAACCCGACATGTCCCAATACAATGGTCAGGCAAATACTGATCATTACACACACCCGACTTCCCCAAATGGATAAAAGGTGGTTCACGAACGTACACTCCAAGCAAGGCAAAGCACATGAGGAAGCAGCAGTTCCGAGATGGCAGTTTAAACAAAGGAGAAAAACGGTGAACTGGACACCTTTCAACCCTTTAGGGTGGGTGAACAAAACATTTGAGAGGGATAGGGATGCAGAGGTTACGCAAACATAAATAAACAAAACGACTCCGAAAATTGGCAAAAAGAAAGTTTTAATATCAATTATCTAAAACAGGAAGTACAACGAACTTCATCGGGCATATCATAGTAAAGTCTCTCAACGAACTTCATAAAAAGCACACCCTTATGCTAAAATCTCGTCATAAGTGACATATGACCTGCGTATCACTAACGTCATCCTACGTGGCAAACTACAAAAACCTACTGAAGAGAGTGATAGGGTCTAAGGGAACATCTAAGTATACAATCCATACTCGTCTAACATGTCACTATGAACGTCACTAAATACACGACGTCCTATTGGCTACTTAACTATAGAACCCTCAATCATGCAATACTCTATCATTGGTTAGCTTCTAACCTCCGTCAGCATCCTTCATCCCACGCTAGCCGCACGCAGGCCAGACTGCCAGGTGCTGGTGAGTTAGTCTTAAACATCTGCTTCCCACCAATTAGAACATCATCCATCATCACCTCAGTAGTCGGTTGTCAATTAGAGCCTTTGAACTTGTCCTTGGAAATGTTCTTTTGCTCTGGAAGATACAGGGGAGTAGAGGCACGCTCTGCCCTCATGCATAGGTGTGACCATCTTACTCGTCCAACTCCTTCTCCCCACGTGACTAGAGACCACGAAATTGAGCTTTCAGTGTATTAAAAGGACTATTTTCCAATGAGCCTCTAACATCTTCTTTGTTCTCCCCAAGCTTCTGAACAGGAGGTTCATTCCTTCACAAGATTGTAATTAATTTCTGTTCTTCTCAGCCGAACATGACCTTGGCTTCTTGGCTCGTTCAACCTCGCCTTTATGAAATTCCCCTGTAATTCATTTGTTTTCTAACTGCGCCATACGTGAAAAAGATGGCCTTTCTCCTTTAGCTCAGCTCTACGTATAGTTCATAATGGGATTATCAATTCTTCACCCATTCCTATGCATCCATACATTGGCGCTTGCCGCAATTTATTTTACTATAAAGCTAGCCTCATGAAAACTTTGCCTGCTTGTGTTACTTTGCATCTGTACATGTATGAATTGACGTCAATGATTTCATCGTTTCTTCAGCATAAGCCTCTTCATCTTGAACCCAAGATGTTGCTCATCTTTGATATGTTCTTGAAGCCTTATAGAATATCCTCATTCTCTCGTCTCTGCATCTCTTCTATAAATGTCAGCTCGACTCCCGCATGACATCACCAAACTGCTACGTCAGTCAGGTGTCCTGCTTCCTCTGGGATTTTGTTTAGACAGCCATCATACTGTCTTGAATGCAAGTATGGTTTTCTCAACGGGAACCTTGCCTCCAGGATTTCCTTTGGCATCTGTCATTTCAATTGTTCTGCATAGGTCACATACTCTGGTTTCCAGCAAATAGGCGTTCTGGGCAAAGTGGTTGAGCTGGGGGTCCATAGCTCCTTCTCTACAATGGCAAAACCGAAGAGGGTTGTAAAGAGGGAAGTGACCTTGACCTTTTCAGAGGCAGACCGTATTTCATGAGCCTTCCAGAATAAGAAACATAGGACCCAGAATCAAAGCTGAAGAAACCTGAATTTTGTGTCGGAGGTACCTGGGGCTCTCATGCGTCGATAGTCAAGGCGGGGAGGATCGTTTGCTGATATGGTACTTTCCTTGGCTCCTACAACAAAGCAGAGCCAGTAAAATCAGCACAGCCAGTGATTTGGGGAGACTGATATCAGACCGGTCTGTGCTGAAGCCAAGATTGCAAGCGGCAACATTGTATAGAGAAAACTGAGGAGAACAGTGTGTGAAGCGTATATGACAAGCGACGCAAATATAATTAAACAGTAGATGAGTGACTGAACTTTTGAAGCCAAAACAGATACTGTAAACAGAGTGGTCCGGCGCTACATGGGTGCTCATTCAAAGGTCTAGGTTAGGTATCCAACTGAATGGTGGCAAATGTAAAAAGGAATTGTGAAATCGAAGTGGTCGTGCAACGGGTCAAGCCAAACCCTGTGCACTTTCAAAAGTGTTCGATAGTTGATGCTAACTGAAATTAGTTCGAACCAGGCTGAGGGAGACAAATTGTACTAAGAAGGGGACCTGAGCCTGGCTGAGGGAGATCCGGGGTGAATCACGAGTCACCCGCGAATGAATATCCAATGAACATTGTGAAACAGGGTCTGAGTCTGGAGGAGGGGGATTCAAAGTGATGATCGATGTATTAGAGGGATCAGAGCCCACTGAGGGGGATCCGGGGTGAATAGTGAATCACCTGAATTGAGTACTTGTAAGAGGAAAATAACGTATTGTTTGTTTTGTCACATCAGGCCCTCTGCATGAAGAGACTTTGATAGGCAAAGTGACTTGGGCACAGAAGGGCCTGATGCTAATGATTGAACTGTATCCTTGTGCTAAAGAAGCCAGAGATTGTGCTACGCTCTAGTGCACCGCGTTATCCCGTGCTGAAAACGTGGGGAAAGGAGGCTAATGTCCTAAACATCCTGACATATCATTTTTGCAAACACTTTTCTTTTTCATAAACACTACCCACACAATATTTGTGTTTAGAGGTAAGGATTAGCAATAGGTTTTTTAGTATAGGCCCTTTTATTTTGACAAGACACCACTAGGACTGCGTTATTATTATGTGATGGTTGTAGCTTGCTTCTATTTGTAGATCTAGGATTAGATAGGCGTTTATCGTGCCCTTGTTGAAGTTCAATAAACACTCTTGAACTGTGGTCACTTGTGTCTGTCTTACTGTTGATACCATGCCTTCCTTACACACCACACTGACTAAGGTACACAGTTTATAACTTTGAAAGAAAGCAGAGGTGCAATGTATTAAAGAGCCACCCCGCCTGCAGGAACTTTGTTTTCCAGAAGCTGCAAGAATGCACATGTGACCATTAAACCTGTCCTATGCCACTGCAAGGGTGGTGCTGAGGGCACCAGGAAACGGCCTCAGCAAAGGCACATGGGTGTAGGATAATGTTGTCATGAAGCAATATGCAAAAGGAGTCTGATTACCAGGCTTCCCTTTCAGAAACAGAAGTACCCACATTCTTTGAAATAATAAAAATGATATAAAAAGGTATTTTATGCTCTAAAAGATCTGTCAAGAGTGGGTTTTCGACAAGCCTAACCAAACTAAGAACGATTATCAGAGCTACTCTACATTTTCTTTAGAAATTAGCAAATTTCCCTAACTTCACTTTTAGGAGAATAAAAATGTTTAACAAGATAAACATGTGTGTCTTTGGGGAAATTCTTTTTGCAATGCCCAAAAAAAAATGATTGCTGATCATCAGTATTTTCCAAATTTGTTTGCAATTATAAAAATGTACAACGATTTGGAAGAAACTCTGCCCATCATCAGAGATAGGGGCGCAGGGCTAACCCACTCTTACTGATTGCCAGCTTTATAACTGTGGCAACTGGCAACCAGGCTAAGGATAATGGCACTCAAAATAAGGCTAATGGCATTTTTATTATTTCAAAGACTAGTGGTAAGTAGAAGAAATAACTATATATTGGCAAGAGGATTGTAGAACATCAGGCGCTACAAGAGTTCAACAGCCTCAAATGCAATGTATTTTGGACATGGTGCATCACTTTTTTGCATCATTTAGTAGTTGGTCTTAGTTTTTGGCACATTAAAAATAGGGGCTCATTTCTCATTTTAATCTAACTTAACAGAATGGAGGGGTGCTTATGATTGAACTTCTGTGCAATCAGTCCAATTTTTTCTCCTTTTTGTAACAGAGTGTACATATAACACAGGGAAATTTGCGCCAACCCAGACCTCCGTGTTGGATTTACACTTGTGAAAGAATGAATCATAACTGCTGCTCATCATCTAACTGTGTGGCTGAAGGCAGTTACATGGATTCCTATGGTATCCACCGTTTTTGGGTGGTGCAAAACACATACAGATACCGTGAGACTCCAAATTGTCTGTGTCCCCAGCAAAATCACTTGAAGGATTTGTTTGGGAGAGTGGATGGGAGGGGTCGTATTCCATAAATTACGATTCGTACCCCTGCTCCACCAAACAATTCAAATTGTACAGTGCATAGAAAACAGGCACAAATTGTTTTACATGTGACTTTTACGCACTGTGAGTAGCAGTGGAAAATGAGCCCCATTCTGTTTGGGCATTATCTGCACATTTACTAGCTCTAAAGCAGGGTTCTCCAAACTTTACATTAGCAATAGCTACTTGTAGCTAATGACCAATAGGTGCGAGCTACTGGCGAGAGCTACTGTGGTGATGGTGTCCATGACCACAAGATTTTGTACAAAAATTTGTACCAAGATTTGTTTGGGCGATGTATTTGCTTTTTATATAACAAATGAATAACATATGCATTTACCATGATATTAATAACTGTATTTCTTTATTTTATATTAGTAGCTGTCTCCTAAAAATTGTCAAGCCTACCAGGATGTAGGAAATCAATCGGGACATTTAATGTGAAGGCTGGCACTGCATGCTATCCACCAGTGCTCAGTAATCTGGTGTGCAGCTTGAAACAGCAATCACATGCTGTCAGACGGGAACAATGTTTTCATTTCAGGAATTTCATATCTGAAAAAGGCCGATTCTCAGAGATAGGCAATCAAATTGGCTCAGCCACGGAAGTCACTGCACCCTTCATAATTGCACCATCTATAAAATTACATTTGTTTTTAATCAAATCATTATCAACTTTGAAGGATGCCTCTGTAACAGCATTTGTATTGCTCCGTTTAGTTTACCTCATTTTCTGGATTGCAGACAGGTTCCTTTGGGGATATTATTTTCATAATGTGTGCATGTTATTAAAAAATGCATCTCAACGTTACTCTTTTTTCCCCACTGTAACTTGAGCACCATAGACTAAAGATATGCGTTTTCTTTTTACGCTAGAAGAATAAAAATCGGTTTCCTACTCTGGATGGAAATATTCCATATTTTGCTTTTTGTTGGATGGTGCGCCTGCATCTGCATCCAGGTTTTCAACAAGGATAGACTTCCTTCCTAACTCATGTCCATAAGCGAACTGTGATTGTCGGAAGCGGCTGTGCGGCGTGTGAGACTCTTTGCGAAGACGCCGGTTCGTGACACAGTGCGGCTTGACTTCACGTCGCGCACGCTGCTAGGTCCTTTCCTCTAATCCGCGGAAGACCGTGGAAGCCTGAGGAGGAGGAAGACGGGAGTGGAAAACGCGAAGAAAACGCGTGGAGGACCCTAGTAGGCAGCAGAGGGGAGTGAGACTGCTCTGACTGGGGCCCTCCGCGGATCCTGTAGTTCCTGTCCATAGCGTACCAGGTTAAGGCAGCCCAAGACAGGATCGATTGCTGCCGCCTGTGACATTACACCCACGCCAACGTATGTTCCTGCCGGCCCACTAAGCCCGTGAGCATTGTGCCTTGCGGGGCGGTGGACTGCCGGAGGACTAACAGTGAAGGTAACTTTAGCTGTGTACTGTGGCTGTGGCGGTGAATCTATTGTGAATTTATTCCACTGAGGCAGTGGTGGAGTGTGCATTACGCCTTTTTTTGCCTTGCCCTTCGCTGCGCCTCTCCCCCCCCCTCTACCCCGTCTCCCTTTAGCCGAGAGATTAAACCTATTTTCTGAGTGCGAGCTATCTATTCCAGTCTAGGCTTAAATGCAACCAGGAAGTGAGCGGAATCACACCACATACAACCTTAGGAAGTCTAAGGCTGTAATAACATCGGTGAATATTCTGAACGAAGAGGTCCCTATGGGTAAGCGTAAGCCAAGAAAGGCTCAACCAGCTAACCAAGATGCTATTACTAAATTTTTTCCTGTCAATCATCCATGTGAAATTAATTCCACTGTGATTGAGGAAGATCCGCAGGACCAGCATGACAACGACCTATTGAGTGTGTCTAATTTTGATGACATTGACAATAATTCATTATTGGACTTATGTCTCAACATTCAGAGATCTATGACACCATTACCTGTTCTAAGGCCGACCAATACCGTCAAGGTGCAGGTAAATAGATCGAGATCAATGATCTCTGAGGAACGGCCAGTGGTTGGGGGACAGGAGAGACTGTCCATTTCACCGAACCTTGCGATGGTCTCTATTGAGGATGACCCGGATGTTGAAATTGACCAAACGGATAAGTCTTACCCAGGAGCAGTGGAAATCGCGGGGATTCAGTCATCTGTGGTATCGCTGCAATTTGCATTAAAAATCTTGCTGAAGATGTCGGGGCGTATCCTAGCCAATACTGAGTCCCTAACAATGATGGAAAAAGAGAGAGGAAGGAATTCTGACGAAGCAGAAATAAATCTGTCTGACGCTATTCATATAGCTGAGGTAATTGGAGGGCAGCAGAGCCTGGAAATTGACGAAGAGGCAAATAGCCCTAACCCATTCTTCTCTAAAAAACAGAAGAGGCTGGCCAGGAAAGCGGGAAAGCCGAAAAAGTCTGGTGCGAAGTCTACTTCAAAGGCAGTACAGAAATCATTAACTCTGCCATCCAAGAAGAGCAGGAAAAAATTAGCCAGAGCAAAAAAAAGGAAAGCAGCCGGTGAGGGTTGCCTGACCAGCTGGCTTCTACCTGAACAAATGGAGGAACTGGAAGCCGAGGAGGAGGAAGATCCAGGGGAGGCTGAGATAGCCCATTTGACTGTAGAAACGGTGCTAAGTGAACCAACAGTGCACGAAGTATTAGAAGATAAAGAGGATGAAGTCACTATGGATAACAAAATTACGAAGAAAGGAAGCCGAATATGCTTGATTAAGAATTTATACCAAAGCAAAAATTCGAAGTGGCTATCGCGCTCTGAGCTTCTGACAAGACTCTACTCTGTTCCACAACTACGGGTACTTAAATCAGAAGACTTCCAATTTGTGGAACCTCTGAAAGGTCCTAATAACTACGTTTCAGCATTACACTGTAAGTTCATAGCAACGGCTGAGCTGCTTAGAAGCTTTAAAGTGGAACTAAAAACAGTGGATGTTGAAGTGGACGCTGATATAAACGAAATAGACCTGAATAGTATCGAGGAAGAGGCAGTGATTTCTTCAGCAATAATGACTCCTCTAAATCTTCCGATGGACAAAAGGGTGGAAGCATCTGATGTTAAACAAGTGCTTAAATGGCTAGCAGACGCACTTCCCGAGATTTTATCCAGACCATGAGACCTATTGATTCTATCATGGAATTGTCGGGGCTTTGCGCATCTTTTGTCACCTGAAGGGTCAACAAAGTTACTGGAGAAGCAAAGTTGCTTCTGCCTACAGGAGACGTGGGCCACCGACCCCTTACTTTTAGACGGTTTTGTACTCCACCACTCACCCGCCAGAAGGGGTGAAAAAGGCAGACCGTATGGTGGTATGGCGATAGGGGTGACTAATGCTCTGGTTTCAAGAAAGATTGACTCTAATCTTGAAAGTAACTTGATGGCAGTAGAAATAACTTTGAACAGCAAGGACCCCTTGGACAAAATTCTGTTGATAAATCTTTATAACCCCACTGGGGCAACCTTAAGTGTACAATTACAAGATTCCCTTCATGACATATTGGCCACATGGCTGACATCATCTGCTGGCGCAGGGATTATTATTGCTGGGGATTTTAACTGCCACATGAAGGGACGGGAGAGTAAAACAGGAAATGTGAAATTGAAAGACCGGAGTGAGATGGTCCATAATAAAAAAGGGGTGGAAGGGGAAGCTTGGGAATATTTGTTTGAGTCCTGGGATCTGACAATGTTGAATGGTAGAACGATGAGTGACCACCCGGGCCATCAAACATGGACAAATGGCAAAGCCCACAGCACGTTGGACTACATATTTGTCTGCCCCAAGATTCTTCATTTAGTGGAAGATATGATTGTTAATTCTAATGAGTGGAGTGATCATGCTGTCCTGAATTGTGTAATCAGTAGTAGTAGAGAACAACAACTACGTGGTAACCTAGGGATGGTGAAAATTAGCATGTCAGGCAATAGGATCTCCTGGTCAGATAATAATATAGCACTTGCAGTCGAGGCTTTGGGGGCACTCGAATTTCACGAAGGCCCCAATTTCAGTGCAATGAGTATTGAGGCCATTGAGAATTGGATTCATGCTTTTGTGGGTACGCATGCATCGGTGCCAATAGGAGCAATGATAAGTCAGTCGGGTAAAAAAGTACCTTATGATAAAATCATCAGAGATATGAAACGGACCCTTCGAGCAGAACTCTGCTGGGTTAAACGAGCTTATTTACCTGGTGAGAACTGCTTTGTAAAAATAAGGGAAATCAAAAATAGATACAGATCAGCTATTAAGGCAAAGAGAAGGGCGGATAAGCTGCTCTCCTGGCAAAGACTAGTAAAGACCATTTGTGAAGGTAAGACACGTAAAATATGGTCTCTTCTAAGTGAGGTAAGCGGAACCCAAAAGGGAGCTCTAACTAATCCTATTGAGGCTGGGGTTTGGGAAAAATTCCTAGAAAACCGAAACTTGAAAGATGACAACAGTAGCTTGTTAGGTAGCCCCCCGACAATTGCCCCGATTATAGTTTCATTTGAAACTATTCTGAATAAAATTGGAGAGATAAAATCTTCTCGAGCGCCAGGTCCCAATGGCTTAGCTAATATTGTTATAAAAGCTCACCCAGAGTTCTGGGCAAGATTATTAGCTATATTATTTAAGAAAGTCTTAAACACTGGTAAAATCCCCCTCTCCTGGCAACAGGCGATATTAATCCCTGTATATAAGAAGGGAAGTAGACTTGACCCCAGTAACTATAGGTTGCTTTCTATGCTTGATGCATCTGGGAAGATATTTGCTTCCTTACTCCTTCAAGAGCTGCAAATATGGGCTGAGAACTCTGGTGTCCTATCAAAATTCCAGAGTGGCTTTAGACAGGGCTACTCTACTTCCTATAATATCATGGTTATGGACATTCTTAGATCGAGAGCTCTCAAACCGGGGGCTACACCATTATATGCTCTATACATAGACCTTACAGCAGCTTTTGATTCGATTCCTAGAAGCCGGCTATGGAAGAAATTGCAGGTAATGGGATGCCCGGAAGGACTAGTATACTATCTTAGACTCCTCCATCAAAATAACTTCGCGAGATTGAGACTTGATCAAGATGGTCGCACGACTAAGAATGTATCCCAAAATAGGGGAGTAAAACAAGGCTGTGTCACCGCTCCCCTAATCTATAATTTATACGTCTATGATATACCGATGGCAATAGCTGCAGCAAACAATTGCCCACCAAAAATAGGTAAATCTACCTGTCCCGTATTAGCATATGCAGACGATTTGGTTATCCTTGATTATACCATCAGTGGGATCCGCAGATCAGCGGTTGCATTGTGGGACTATGCAGAAGCCAATGGCCTTAGCATTAACCTAGGAAAAACAAAGCTTATGCGCTTTACCAAAAAGAAGATATCACGGGTACAATTAACAGTAGGCCTGGAAAATATTTCATATGTCCCCCCCTATCGATATCTGGGGATTGATTTTGAAACTCTTGGAGACTATGCGCTATGTAAACAATCGCGCAACATCAGAGCGGCACAATTGACTGCCCTATTCCATAAGTTCACGGCCCAGCAGGGTGGTTTCACCCTTTGGGGAACACGCCAACTATACCTACAAGCCTTTTCTCCTGCCATAATCTATGGGCTGGAAGCACTTCTGGACATTGAATTAAATTGGCTTCAGGTAATTGAAGGTAAATTCTGGCGTGCGGTTTTAGGCCTCCCCCCATGTATACCGATGGCCATTATCAGACTGGAATTTGGTCTGATTTCACTAAAAGCAACTGTTCTGAAGAAGCGGGCCATGATTTATTTAAGGATGACCCGTGATGCAGGGAATGGGCTCCTAACAGCTGTCTACCAAGAAATGGCCAGGGATAAATCATCTTGTGCTACAATACATCAGATGTCCAGATTTTATGCGGAAATAGGTTGGCAAATTCGAGAAGGACCCTATACAGAGGAAGCTTTTAGGGCCCTTAAGAAGCGTATCGAACTCTGGGACTGGTTGGAGAATTTTGAATATCTAAGGAACCTAAAAACCTATAAATTCGTCCAATATAGACTCTATGAATTTAAGAAATCTCAGGGCTATCTGAACATTTGTCCATCTGTCAGGCTTAGACGATTTATTTTATTACTTAGATTAGAGCAATTACCAACGTTCACGAATACTGGGCGCAAAGATAAGATAGCCGCTGAACTGTGCACATGTCGATTATGTAAAAATAAAGACCAGCAGGAAACGGCAAAACATCTCCTAACTGATTGTCCTGAAATGAATATAACAATCTCCATTTTGCTAGGACCGTTTGCCCATGATATTAACTACATCAAAGAAGATCTTTTCTGGCATCATTGTGTAAATTCCAACAGTATGCGATTACTGACAGCATTGTATACAATCTGGCTGAGTGTGGAAGCAAGATTGGGTATAAAGTTGTAGCATAGCTAATAAGAGTTGCTATAGCTAAGTGGAGACTATTGTGAATTGAAGCAACGAGATTTAAGATTATACAAAATCCTCTCTGATTACTCCTAACTCCTTATATTTTATTAGAAATTTGACTTTAAGAGACTATTAATGTTGAGTGATAGGTTGATTGTGTATATTTCTATAAGAATGTTTTTTTTATTCTTCTTCTTTTTTTTCCCTCTTTTTGTTTATTTTCTAAATATTGACATATTTCTATTTGTATTTGTGTAAAGTTTAATAATTAGAACTGTAACACAATAAATATATTATTATAATTATAACAAGGATAGTTTATTTGTTTATTTTGGGGCTGCATGTGCAAAAGCAATTTGAAGATTATTTCATTCAACGTGTTATATAGTTTTAAAATATTCAGCATACATCACCTTCTGCTTTTTCAAAAAATAAAATCCAGGCGGTATGACCTGGCAGGATGCTGATGGAGTCGTGAGACTCATGAGCTCTGCAGCCCTGCCGGATAGCATGCAACTTCTATGGAACAAAATTGACGTTATCGCCATCCAAACTACAAGCTCTGCTGTCGGAGGATTTACGGCAAAGGTGGACGTACTCTGGGGGCAATCAACCCAGGGGAAGGCTGGAAACGGCCTGGGAGCTTCTCAGAGATACACGCATCTGTGACTTAAAATGGCTGTGCCCCGCGAACTGACCTGGTGAGTCCAGCCTCACGACCTTCATGAAGTCGCCTAGCGTCAACTGAGATAGCGGCATTGACATGAACCAGCACCAGCTTAGGAAGGTCAGGCAGCCGGGCAGCATTAGTGGAGGGCACTTGGGGGAGGACCAAGCTGGTGATCTGGTCCCTCTTGCCTGTGACGGCACATCCAGAAGCTGGAAAGACTGTACTCTCCTCCGAGAGTGGGAAGATGAGACCCTGTAACTGCATAGGGAGTTCAGGCAGGCCGGCAAGCGCTGATACAGTTCAGCCAGAGGACCGGCATCAGAAGAAGTCAGACCGGGTGACCATCGGCCCGAAAGACAGAGAAAACTGACCGTGGGCTGCCTGGAGACCCGTGTAGTGTCTTGTTGAAACAGCCGTACACAGTAAATGGGCTCTGGGATTTGATCTTGGGACCCTACCCAAGAGGGGCAGTTGGGAGCGCAGCTGGAGCAGGTATGCTCTAAGGAAGCAGGCCTTAAAAGGTGGGTGAGACCCTCCTCCTTGAGAGCAAGGAGGGGTGCTGCTGAAGCAGGGCTCCCCGTCCGACAGGGCTAAGGTGGGGCACAACAGGAACAGCTCCCACATACAGGCCGAGGAGTGACTGGTGGAATGGCTGCAGGAGCCGGATTCTGCTGAGCTGCATATTATTGGCCTGGTAGCACAGAACAACTAGAGTCACTGCCCCTCCCTGCAGAGGCCTAGCATACCTCGGTCCATAACAATACAGCCCAGGGAGTGCGGGAACAGTGGCCAGAGGTTTAACCTGCCTAGTGGTGAAGGACCCAATACCATCTCCCTATCATACATTTTTGAAGGCACTACATAAAACCCATAGCTCCCGTCTGCATCTCTTCTATTAGGAGCTGCATAAGAATTGGGTTATTACCCCATATTAGGGAAAGCCCTTGGGACTGGTACCAGCAGATTACTCTTAACAACTGTCATACAGCACTGTCATGAGTTAGGCGTGCCGAAGAGACTGTTGTACTCAGTGAAAGGTGAAACTGGAGATCATATACTGAGACAGGTAAGACTCCAACGGACTAGATGAAGGCAACATAAGACAGGGGTCACACTGTAAACGGATATAGAGCCGAGGCACAACAGTGGACCAAGATGTATTACAGGCAGAAAGCAGTGTAGTAAGAAATAACCAGGTACAGGACAGGAAGGTAAACAAAGTAAAAAGCAGTATAGGCAGGCAGGGTTTCAGAAGTGAAAAGTTGGAAAATCAAGGAAAGGTTCAAAAACAGACAGACTGTAAAAGCAGACTGGGAAGGGTGCTGCAAAGCAGCAACAACAAACAGGATTCAAAAGCCAAAATCAGGGTATACAGGAAAGGTTCAAAAACTGGTCACAGGTGCACAGAACGAACATGCAGCGGAAGTAGTTGACTGAACAACTGCTTCTGTTCAAAGAGAGCTTATAAAGGCCCTGCCAGCCAAAAGCCCAACAGGGTGGAGCCGATTGCAGCCCGAGGCAGCTGTGTTCAATCAAGCCCAACCCCGGATTCAGCAGCCTGCAGCAATGGATTGTGATTAAAGTCTCTTGAGCTCTCAGCAGCCTACCCTACAGTAGCTTGGAACAGGTGAATGCAATCACGGCCTTTCCATCCATACCGAAGGAAATAGTGACCACCCTTCAAGAGTTAAACTAGCCCATAATGTCCAACAAGCTGAACATAGGTTGGGAGACCTCGAGAATGCCTTCTGTGATCACGTGAATAACCAAGACCAGTTTGAACAAAGGGTTTCAGCACTGGAGATGCATCAGGCCTCCCCAGATGTGAAGATAGAGCACAGTGATATGATGATAATGATGATAGGTTATTTATAACATGCTTAATACCCAGAGATTTCTAAGCTGGGACCCGGGTATCGAAGCTGTGTTGCTCTGTGTCGTATTGCTTCCAAGGCGAGCATGTTTCCCCTGAGCTATCCTCCCAAGACAATAGGTCATGGAGGAACAACATCCGGATACAAGAACTCCACAGGAGGTTGCTTATCATGAGCTAGAAGCCTACGTCCAAGAACTTTTTATAGAGATACTGGGAGATGTCACAGAATTGAATTTTATATTGGACCACATACATAGGGTCTTCTACAATTTCCAACAGGACCAGAATCTTCTTCCAGACGTCATCACAAAGGTTAATTTTTTCAAAAATAAAGATCAGATATTCCAAAAGACCAGATCGCAGTGTGGGATATAATTTAAAGGCAGCACTCTTACTCTTTATCAGGACTTGGCACAAGGAGCCATCAGAGGCGTCACCAGATGAAGCCTCTAACACTATGGTCGGCGAATACAGAGGTCCAGTATAGATGGGGTTACCCGTTTTGAATTATATTCAAATATGACTGGGTGCAACACCAGTTGACCTCTCTCAGACAGTGATCGACATCCTTAAAATCCCGAATGAGGAGCATCAGTGTCCAGACAGATCAGAGCAGAATAATCCCAGGCCGGACTGATTTCGAACAAAGTCCAGGAAAGATATGCATCAAGATCACAGGAGATCCTCCTTGGACAGTCGCAAGAGAAGCGGGGACTCTGAGGGGCCCACATGAAGGAACCGTTAGGTTACATTTGCTTGGACCAGCGGAGAGGTCTGGAGGGTGATGGAGTAACTGGCGAGAAGTTACTAGCGAACTTACACAAGTTTTGTTGGTTGGTTTGAAGAGTAAAGTTCCATGAAGTTGAAGTTACATTGCATTTTGTAATATAGGCAGGGCACCAGGAGCACTCGCCCTTAATTAGGTTTTTTCCTAACCTAGTGTGTCCCCAAAACAGAGCAATTTTAAATTTCTTATTTGCAAAACATCCAGATAGTGGTTGTATTAAGGATTGTTGCATTGTCTTGTAGAGGAGGTCCCAAATATGGCCTGCACTCTAGCCACCCCTTTTGAAGTACCAGGAACGTTCGCACCGAGATATGTGACTTATGATGAGCAAATAAACCAGCAGAGAGCCGCATTAGGACTCTGCCCAGTGCCCATCAGAAGAGCAACACCTATTGTAGTGCCAATTACCAGACAACCATGGACAGTAAGGTATCCATTGAGACAACCCTACCACCAAATGACACGAAATGAAGGTTGCTTAAACACTGTCCCAGAAGAAACCCAAAAGGCCTTAATTGAAGACAAATGGTGACGACACAAGGGCCCAGACAGACTCACAGATGAAAGAAACGACAACCAAACGATGACACAAAGACGAAATGTCCTGAATAAGAACATCACGATCTTAGAAGGAGAAATGATGTTGAAATATAAAGTTCCAGTCTGCTCCAGTCTCTATCGAGTGAGGACGTGCTTTCTATGCTCTTCTGTGGACGCCGCTGTGTCTTTAAGGATCTTTTCCAGCAGCACCTTTAAAAACTTGCCTTGCGCGCGGAGCGCGCGCGGAGTTCGGGCAGAGTTCCAGTCTGCTCCAGTCTCTATCGAGTGAGGACGTGCTTTCTATGCTCTTCTGTGGACGCCGCTGTGTCTTTAAGGATCTTTCCCAGCAGCACCTTTAAAAACTTGCCTTGCGCGCGGAGCGCGCGCGGAGTTCGGGCAGAGTTCCAGTCTGCTCCAGTCCGCGCCAGGACAAGGCTCCAGAGTTCCAGAGCCCGGTCTAGGAGTCTCAAGGTAACTCCTGCTACTAATCTGTGCCCGAAGTTTACAAACTACCAGCCGCCCTCTTCCTTTACCTTTCCTTTCCCCACCGGTCCCCCTACTTCCCTACTCCCCTACTCCCCTACTCCTACCCCCCCCCACCCCCCCTACCCTCCTACTGTCTCTTTCCTCTTTGCTTTTTTAATTTCTACGCACCAAACACTCCCACCTTCATTCCTTCACTCCTACCCTCATTGTGATCCGTCCCCCCCCCCCTTTTTCCCATTTCCCATTTCCCCTCACCATGGAGGAAGATCCAGACCAGCGCAGGCTTAGAAGCAAAGTGCGTAAGAATTTATGCGCACCACCGGCCGCCCCGGCCTCAGCTCATTCACAGCAGTCGAGGTCCCTGGCGACGACCGCTGCGCTGCTGTCCCCTGCCTTGACTCCTCGTGAAGATTCCCCTCTTCCCCTGTTGAGCCAATCTGAAGGAACTGCTACAACTTCTGGGCTACAGCCACCGGCCCCCACTAGGCCCGAGCCTCGGATCGTCCATAGGCACCCTACAGTGCACAAAGGCGGACAAGCCAACGCCACAGCAACGGCCAGCTATACGACTCCAGCCTCTGACGCGACCCGCCCTCGTACCGCCTCGGCGAGTGACTCGTTCTGTGCAGGGACCGGAGGGTCCCTGTCAGTGGGTCTGAGGGAGCTCGCGCTAGCTAGCTCATCTGATACAGTCTGGCCGGATTTTGCTGTATCAGACGGCATGGCGGAGCTGAACAACTTGGCGGCGCCATTAGACACCTCACTCAACTTGACTCCGACCAACAAGCCGTCACCTGTGCCTGACCTTCGCTCCGAGCCTCCATCACGCACATCCAATATATCCATCGAGGCGATGATCCATACAACCATGGCCGATCCCAGGAACTTACCGGATAAGGCGGAAAAAAAGCACTCAGCCTCCGCACAGGACCCAATGGCGCTCAGAAAGGCGCCGGCCCTGATCCCAGCCAACCCCGCACAAGCAGCCGATATTGAACTCAGCACTTTACAAGACAATATATTCACGGCTGAGTTTCCTTTTCTTATCCCTTCTCCAGATAAACAACTCCAGCCGCAAAAGAAATCTAAAGACACATTAACGAACTCTCTTTCAGAGCTAATAACTGACACAGACTCAGACGAGGACTTCATTTCCTCGGACACTGCTTCGCATAAAAAACTGCTCCCCCAACCTAAAAAAAGACCACCCTACAAAAATCAAGCCAATACAAGAACGAAACCTGTGCCAGTGACACAATTGCCCAATAAACCGGTGGCACCAACAAAAAAAACAAAAAAACATCAAGCCCTGAGGTCTGTATCAACAAAATCTACCAGGCACCCAACAAGTGAGGCACGACCACAGCTCCGGAAAAAGAGAGGTGAACCCAAACTCTCTTTACCTACACCTCTCTTGTCATCTGCTCTGTTAAATTTCTTCAAGAACCAAGGGAAAAGAAAATTATCCACCGACTCTGAGCTGTCAGACGCGGAAATTTTAGAAGCATTTGACGAAGCAGCACCTGCCCTAAAAACCAGAAAAATTGTGGATACTGAATGCCCCCAGCCACCTATTTGCTCTACAGACCCGAGCCAAACCTTAATTTCCAAAAGCAACTTACAAGATCTTCCGATACCATCTACGTTGTCCCCCGAGCGGTCTCATTCTGTTCCACTTATCGTCGCTCCAGACAACCAAACTGAGAAGTCCCCCTCTAGAAACTCGGAACCCAGTTCACTTTCTTACTCAATACTTAAAGATTGCCCGGCAAACCAGGGTCTCTTGGGCATTCTAGACCTATTACAACCCAAGTCCGATTCCTCCCACAATGTAAAGTCTGCGCAATCGGAGACCAACTCGCACCCACCCATTTTCCCCCCCCTGGCGTTGCTGGCAGATCCCCCACCCAGTATTATTATACAAGATGAAAGCGACCAACACCCGAGCTCCGTCACAGAGAGATACTCAAGTGATGTCGAACTCGAAGGAAGATCAGTACGGCGCAGGCATTCCTTGGCGAATCTGGCATCTTTAGGACCCAGAGACTTCCCAAGAAATAAAAGATCAGCCTTGGACCCTGCCTCCACACCTCATAAAGACACATCGGGCAGTAGAAAAGATTTAACGACAATAATGTCGGCTATAACCATCGCAATGGCCCCCTTTTGCAAACTATATGAAACATTAGGAGATGCATCAAGAGACAATACGGCCATTTTAGCTTCTATCCAGTCTAAACTCACCTTTCTCGAAGGCTACATCACTGCTATCGACTTGAAACATGACATATTTCACTCTTCAAAAGATCCAGCACCGTTGAGCCCGCCGCAACCAGACTCACCAGCAATAAGGGTGACGATCCCCCCTCAAAAGACTTGGGCTGATAGCTCCACACAGACGCCCCTAACTAACCTCTACATTGACCTTGCTCCAATATTCTCGAGCAAACCAAAGCTCACGTCAGTGGCCTCAACGTCCACTTCCAGTTCTCACCTCCTATCCGCTCAAATCCCGGATCGGACTCAACGGAGACTTCCAGGTAAAAAGACATTAAAACTAGTGCCAAGCGATCGCCACTCCTCGCCGCCGACCCATCCCTCCAACCACCTGTCAGTAGGCGGTTTAACAACCTCCAGCCACTCTATCTCAAAGGATACTCTGGTGCTGACCAGGCCACGATCTCAAATTATAACAGCCCTGGTTCAGTCTCCGAAAATCCCTGAAGACTCCTTTGATTTGAGCCTTCTATCTCCAACCCCAGTCCAAGAAGTGGACGATTTGCCCACGACATTCTCATCCACCCAAGACGCTGGACAAATCTCTCCTCGGTCGCCAACCGTACAGGTCCTCTCTGTCGTCTAATCCACTTCAACAGGAGAGTCGACTGGGAGGAACCTCGAGTCCCACCATCTGCCCACAACTGCGGCAACTGCTCTGATCAAATTGAACACTAACCACGTTCAAAATAGCGTGGAAGATAACACAAGGCCGTCAAAGTTATCTACTTCCCTCAAACCTACGGAAACGACCACGGCCAATGTTAAGACGACCAGCACCATAACCCTATTCAAAATGGAGCAGATCTCAAGCAAAGACAAACACATAATTCTCAATAGAAGAACTGTGTTAAAGATATCATCGTCAGTATCCGCCTTAAAACATTTGAAATCGGATCACTTCCAGCGGGTCGAACCATACCATAGAGACAACAAGGCCAAGGCGTACCTTTACATCTATACCTCGGCAATACAAGATATTTGTAAACAAGCTGGTGAAGACCTAAAGGCAATGGGGTTCCTCCTCTCAGAAATAAAAACCTACGCCGACAAACCAACCCCTCATGGGACACACTCAAAGAAGAAAACTACCAACGACCAGAGTCCATCTAGACGCCTTCATGATCGCAGAGACAAGCTAAGGTCTCACTTTAACGCCCCATCAAGAAAAAAGTCAACTTCCGACCAGGTCCACGACCATCGCACAGACCCTTCTAGGGATTACTCCTCCCAACACAGAACCTCATCGAAAGTGGCCTGGGCAGACGCATCACCCCAAAGGTCCCTTGGTCACAATGAACACAGGCAAGCCACACCTACCCGGCGCCTGTCTCAGTACCAGCGGGACAGACAACGCATGGGCAGATCAGCATACGCCCGGAGCCACTGTTCACCTCAAAGTGCCAGCCATGCCAACAGGTCTCAACACCGACATTCAACTTTTGTCTTATCACCACCGAAAACTACTGTAAAGCCAACTGGACCATGGCATTGGATCAAAAAAGTCCTAGCTCCAAACAAGGCAAAATAGCAATCATCAGAGGAAGCCGACGTCCCCCTACACTTAAAACCTTTAACGCTGGCCTCCTGGAACACAAGGGGACACGCCCATTTAACGACTCAAAACAATATTGACTTACAACAGTTTGATATCCTTTGCCTCCAGGAAACATGGCTGCTAGACAAACCTGCGTTGGATGGCTATGAAATTGTGACATCACCCGCGGTAAAGGGTCTTCTGGGTCGTCCCTCAGGAGGTCTCCTAATAGCGGTGAGATCGGACCAAAATTTAAAAATTCTCAAAACCACTGCTAACTCCTACGGGGTTCTGGCGGTCCTGTTGGCATGGAACACCCCGCTGGTCTCTTCCAAACCATCTTCTAAACCAACCTTGTCGCCCCCCCTTGCGCTGATCACCACCTATTGGAATCCACAGAGAACTTCTCCATCTCTCTTTTGCCAAACTATGGAGGAAACAATCGATGACATCTGTATTGAATGGGAGACGCCATGGATCATTATTTGTGGTGATCTTAACGCAAAATGCGACCAGCCGAAGGCGATCTCTTTGAAGGACACGGAACCCACGCAAGCAGAACGAAGAGGTGAACTATGGATGACACTCATGTCCTCTAGGAACTTATATAACGTCGCCAAGATCAGAGAGGGCCAGCCTCCCCCCCCAACATGGAAAAGAGGCCACTGGTCGGCCACTTTGGACTACATCTTTGCCTCTGCAGCCCTGTGCACAGAAGTCCAAGACTTTCAAGTGGTGGAAACAACGTTAAGCGACCACAACCTTTTGTCCCTTTCCTGGGCCTCCAAAGCACTCTCGAACGGCAACTATCTCCCCGAGGTGGAGCTCAACCCACAACAAACGCGTCTGCGTCTGTCTGCCACAAACATAAGGGCAATCACCTCTCAGTACGTGACTAATCAAGCCGCTGAGTTACCCTGGGAGCCTCTTGGTAGACCAAACTACCTTCCGTTTCTTCTACCTTATAAGCACCCCTCGACGGTGGGTCCAAAAACCCAAAAGATCCATACTCACCACTTCGACAAACAAATAGCACTCAAAAAAACGGCATTGAGAAAGCAAAAAAGACAAGCCAAAGCAGCCAAAACTGTCGAAGCATGGAACAAGTGGGCCAATGAATTTCGAACGTATAAAGCATGGCTAAGAGCCAGACGGGCAGACATCTACCAGCGGGACGCTGAACTTATGCTCCGAGTCCTTACAACTAAAAAGACAGCAGATTTTTGGTCCCTAATAAATCACACGCAAGCAACAACCTCTTCAAATATGATTAACGCTGTTCCGGAGCAAGCGTGGGTCATCTTCTTTACTGACCTCTTTTCGAGTCCATCAGCAGCAAAAACCCAGTGTATCACCATGTCAGACTCCCCATGGGTGGATCTCTCAGCCGTATCAGACATATCTCTTGCAATCAAAAGGCTAAAACCGTCCAGAGCGCCAGGTCCGGACGGGCTGTCCAACATAGACCTAAAAAAACATCATCATGAATGGTCCATTTTCATCTCTAACCTGTTCAACCATTGCAGATTAACGAGAAACATCCCCTTATCGTGGTGTACATCCATCATTATTCCCATCTATAAACAGGGAACTAGAGACGCCCCGGGAAATTATCGCCCGATAGCTTTGCTGGACATTATGGGCAAGATCTTTGCGTCTCTCCTTCTAGGCCATTTTCAACAATGGGTCAAAACAGCCCCTTGCAGCGACCCTCTCCAAACGGGCTTTAAAAAGAACGGGAGCACGACACTGAACATATTCATCCTATCCCTGTTGAAAGCGAAAACGAAAGAAACGTCACAACCCGTTTACGCTGCTTTCATTGACCTTTCACAGGCTTTTGATAAAGTCGACAGAAGGAAACTATGGGACAAGTTAAAAAACTGGAACTGCCCAGAATCGGTCTTAAATCCACTAATGGCCTTGCATACCAATACCACTCTCAAGGTCAGGCTGAACAGACAAGGCACTCTCTCTAGGGAAATCAGTGCGAACAGAGGGGTTAAGCAAGGCTGCCCACTGGCCCCAGCCCTCTTTGTCGCATTTCTTGGGGACTATAAAGATTCTGAACGACTCGTGCGTTCCTTTCCGCCAAAGCTTGGAAACACGGCCCTGTCTCGACTCCTCTATGCGGATGACATGATTCTGTTTGACCAAACGCCAATTGGCTTGCAAAGACAGCTCGATAATCTTGCAGCCTACATGTCAGCTAACAACCTATTAATAAATCAGGCCAAAACCAAAATTATGATCCTCTCAAAAGCCACTCGTCCTCACAAAAAACTCACATCGTGGTCAATAAACAACATCAGAATTGAGGTGGTTTCCCACTTCAAATATCTGGGGGTGATCATTGACGGTTCAAGCAAGGAACAGAAAATGCAAGCTCACCTCTGGACAAAAACCAAGCTTTTGACCTCCCAACTCAAAGCGATCGACAGAAAATTTGGCAAATATTCATTATCCCCGGCCATTACCTTCTACAAAGGGAAAATAGTGCCAGCATTAACGTATGGCATGGACGCAATGTTCACAATCCCACACCAACTATGGCGTAGGCTAGAGGGACACATCTGGAAATCTCTTTTGGGCCTACCAAATGCAATTCCCATCGAAGCAGTTAGAAGAGAGCTGGGCCTGCTCTCGTTAAGTGCGTCTGTCAGGGTGGCTTCCCTTGCCCTGTTTAGAAAGACCTTAATAAAAGATGGCCTTCCAATCTGTAACTTTATTGGCCAAGAGCTCTCCTCCTCGTCCTCCAAAGCCGCTCTGCTCTGGGTGAGTAGACAAGAACACATACTGGAAGAAGTGTCATGTTCCAAACTTGATCTAATTTCGAACCCCCAAAGGGTAAATGAAAAAGTAAAGAACCAAGACTGGATCTCCACTATTGATAAAGCGGTAGCTATGAAGTGCTTAAGACATCTTCCGCCAACATTTAACAAGTTGAAGTCGCCCATAGGATACTGTACAAAATTCCCAGATAAAAACTTGCGAGGAATATTTTTGCGAGCACGTCTTAACCTGCTCCACACAAGAGAAATCTTGGGGATAAGATCTTTAACTGCTACAACCACCTGCAGGCTATGTAACGACCCTGACTCCATGGAGTCAATTCGCCATCTTTTGCTAAACTGCCCCTCGCTACACCGAGAACGGATGGCTTACCTTCTTCCATTATGGCACGATTCAATCCTGATTGAAGAAAACACATGGTGGTGCCGCTTGATTTCCGGTGAAAAACCCCGTTGGGCAACGGCTACGGCAAAAATAATGCAGGTGGCTTTTCTTAAAATTGCGAACCAAAGCAAGAACTCTACACCGGAAGCGCTTGCTGCTGGACATCAACCTGATAACACAGGTGCATGTCATGAGGCTACAACAGGCGAACCTGGCTCCGGTGGACGCTCTCCTCTTAATCTGTAAAAATCCCGCCCTGATTCGTTCTCATATCAACGCTTCAAAACCTTGCCTGACTCCCGGCTTTGCACCTATGTGGGTTCTCGAAACTTATGGAATTAAGAACTGATACCTCTTGTAAAAATCATGTTTTTTTCTTTCTTTGATTATGTACAAGTAATAATAAAAAAAAAAAAAAAAAAAAAAAAAAAAAAATAAAGAAACTCAAACTGCAAAGCAGGATGAAAATATCCAACCAGTTAACACCTGTACATATGTTTGAAACGTAAGAAGTTGAGAGAACAGTGCAGCTTGCTATGCTTAGTAGGAGAATAGAGCGGCAAGCGCCAACTATATATCTACCTCAACGAAGCACGCTTTATAAGTGCACGTCCAGGTTATACAAAAGCAGAATTAACCCAGGTTACTAAGGGTCAAACAGGACAGGATTCTTATTCCAGCTAAAACAAGAAGAGGGACGGCAGAATCGAAAACTCAGCAAGGAGCAGGCTGTGTCTGGGAAATCGAGGTCAAACCAAGAAGGGGAGGCTGACAGAAACTTGGGAGAATCGAAACTTGAGAGCAGAGCAGCCTGCCATGTGAAGGTCGAGATAAGGAGGCCCAGGCAGGTGGCAGGCCGAAATGAGAATTAAATGCACAAATAGAAGGAAAACGAAGCCGATTCACAGAGTTCTAACACGTGACCAGCCAAGCACGAAGTGGTACCAACGTCTGATGTCATCCAAAACCAGAAGATACCATAACTTTTCCTGACAAGAAGCTACAGTTTCGAGGCCAACCACAGCCAACTAATTGACACATAGCAATAAAGTACTGATTGATGGAAGGGAGGCTGGGTGAATCTTAGGGCATCATTCATCTGGGTGATCATTCTGCATGCTGCAAATTAAAGTGGAGATTTATGCCTAGGGTTGTAGCCAACCCAATCACAATGGACCAAATAATCTAGGGTCCTATGGCTAGTAGAACTAATGAGACGTCGTACTCTTAGTGACGTCTACATGTGTAATGTTAGAGGGAAGGGGGTAGACGCCCTCCTGATAAGGATTAACCCATCCTCACACTCCGTTACCATATACAGATATAGTACCTATACTATACCTTTTTTCAACCAATAGAATTGCATGACAAACTTGTGAGTGTTACACGTCAATGATGACGAATTTTGGGTATAACTGTTACTGTTTGAATGAAGATCGGGGGAGTTGAAGCGAGACGGGATATCGCATCACTGTTGGTCTTCATGTTTCCCTGTTTTTTTGTACTTGTCATTAAACGGACTCCCCTTTGCCAAACCATTGAGTTGTCCTTATTGATTGGTGTTGGAGTAAGAAATCTTGCACCCCTTCCACCTCAAGGTGCAGCTATCTTGTTTTAAGGTACTCGAGGGCTAGCTCTGACTCTATGGGCCGGTCAAGGGTCACTCCCCCTCCTGTACAGTCTACAAACACAAGGTCCAAATGTATCTTGATTTTCCTGGTTTATACTTACATGTGGGTATGGTCACCTGGGATATGGCTGGGTGGCACATTGAGGGAATGGGCAGTGAGGGAAAAATGGGTGATGCAAAATGAAAATGGGTGACCTTAAGATCATATCGTTGAATGTGTAGGGTCTCAACTCACTGAAGAAACAGAAGAGCGTGTTGGCTAAACTGAAAGAATTAAAAGCAGATATAACATGACTGCAGGTGATTCATCTCCTGAGGGAGGACTGGCCGCAAATGCGTTCTAAATGGTTCCGACGTCAATACTTTGCATCGCCACCAAATAAAAGAGCAAGAGTCGCGGTATTGCTCAAGAATTCCTTGAATTTCAAGAAGCTAGGGGATTTTAAGGATAACCTCGGGAGGTTTTTGGGCCTTCATATCCATCTAGGGGGAGAAGGACTTGATTCTGTTTTCAATATAAGGCCCGAAACAAAACCAGGACAAATGTTATGCCCCAGTGTTCTCCCGAATAGCCCAATTACAAAAAGGTGACTTAATTGTCAGAGGGGATTTTAACACAGTACTCAACAGTGGTATGGATACATCAGGGCCCAACTGTCAACAAGAGTGGGGCTCACCTGGGTTTCAGTGTCAGATTCACTGGATGATAAGTCTGATCCAGAAGGTTCTACAGCGGTTTTGTCAGGAGCTTGTTTTTTGGAGAAGAGATGGGGTCTGTTCCAGGAACTCGCCACAGTCGTTGCGCTGGAAAACAGTTCGCAACAAGAATGACAATCCCCCTGCGCAGCCCGTAGAGGGGAAACAGCCGCTGGCACAAAAAAACCCAGTTGGTCCTTTTTTTCTGTAATGTTCTGGAAGTGATTAAGTGCACTTTGTCCTTTCCTTCATAGAGGTCAGAGATGAGCAGATAGTCCAACACAGGACTGGCAGGTAAGGGCATCAATGGGAAGTAGGAGGAGAACTTCGTAGGAATAGATGTATGTCAAGGTGCTAACAGAAAGAAGGGAAAACTGGGCAGACAGTGCAGGCAAGACAGGTAAGAGTTCAGGAAAGGAGGGGGTAGTACTCATGGCAGCACCAATCGGAATAGCCTGCCAGATGGCTAGATAAACTTTAAAGGAAACGACTCAGAACAAAGTCTGAACTAATAAAAAGCAAGAGTGCCGGTAAAAATGACATTAACAAACAGAGAAGGGAAACCGAAGAAGTGCTTACCGAATAGTGATGGAGCGTAACGGAAACACTGGATGAAAGCAGACAAACAAAAGAGCAAGGGAAGCAACGCTCGGGGGGGAGCAGAGCAAGAGTTGGAAGGCGGCAAAGCTAAACAAGATGTAAGCAGAAGCCGAGGGCGGCGAAAAGGTAAACCAGAGGTTATCAGAAGTCGAGGGCGGCGAAAAGGTAAAGAGTCAAGGAGAGGGAAACTAATGGAAAGAGACACAGTAGAGTGGAAACGAAGCAAAAGAAGACAAGAGAAAGCTGGAGGGTTTCCGAGAGAAGCGAGCAAGCACAGAACAGAGGGGGGATAGAACGCAAGCGAACCAGCGAGCGATGGAACAGAACAGTTGCAATGCGCTGAGGGGGCGTGGCTTCATGGAGTAAAAAGAAAGAAGAGCGTAACCACTAGACTGCTGCGCAGAAAGCTGTGATGGGTAAACTAATGGCCTTTGCAGTGAGACCTGACCTTCCACTCACCTCCTCTCATGACAGTATGCCTTCTTCTTGGGGTACCAACCCCAGGCTTACCCGGATGAAGTGCATGGAACTGTCCCACACACCTGGTGGCTGCAATGTTGGAAACAGGTTACCAAGAATCTTCTGCCTGAGAGAACCCTTTCCAACAGACCAGGTATTGAAGTCCGACACTGATTACGGAAATCCAGAATCCTTTCTACCTCAGACATCCGATTCTGGATCCTTGCCACTCAGCCTGAAGGTCTTCTTCCGGCGATGCGGGTCTGGAATGTAGGATTTCAACAACGAGGAATTGAAGACCGGGTGGACCCGACTGAGCTGTGGAGGTAGTTTTAATCGAAAGGCTACCAGGTTTATGCGGGCAAGAATGAGAAATGGACCCAGATATTTAGGGGCCAATTTGGAGGGGTGAGTTCATCAGGGTAGATGCCTGATCGAGAGCCAGACCTTGTCCCCTACCTACCAATCCGGAGCCTGGGTGCGATGAGCGTCAGCTTGGTGTTTATAGCGATCATGGCTTTCCTGTAGATTGGTAAGTGATGTCCTTTGCACCCGGGAGATGTCTTCTAAGAGAGTCCACTGTAGGTAGATTTGATCTGGGAAAGCTATCCAAGGGAAAGGAACGAGGATGTTGACCGTAAACACAGAAAAAGGGAGGGGAGACATCTTTATGGCAGAGTGAGAGGTATTGTTATAAGAAAACTCTGCCATCGCTACACGAGAGAGCCAATTGTTCTGTTGTTCATTGGCGAAACAACGCAGGTACTGCTCCATGGTTGTGTTAAGTTGCTCGGTTTGTCCGTTGGACTGGGGATGGTATCCAGACATGATAGCCCGTTCAATACCCAAGTGTCCACACAGCGTCTTCCAGAATATCGACGTAAACTGGGAAACTCTGTCCGAGAGAATAGTTTCTGGGATGCCATGGAGACAGACGATGTCTCTCAGGAACACCTGCGCAGTTTAAGGAGCTGAGGGTACCCCCTTCAAAAGGTGTAAAATGAGCCATCATGCTGAAACTGTCTATCGAGAACATGATAGCAGTACAGCCTAGTGACATGGGGAGGTCTACCACAAAGTCAGTGGAAACGTGTGACCAAGGTGTTGTTGATATTCTTGGTTGGTGTAACAATCCCGCAGGCTTTGAATTAAGCCACTTACTCCTGGCACAGACGGGGCAAGACACGACATACTGCCTGATGTCACAAAGCATTGTAGGCCACCAGAACATGCGGTGGACAAGGTTGAAGGTGGCAGTGATGCCCTTGTGTCCTGCAATCCATGACTCGTGCCCCCAATGAAGAACCAGCGATTGTAGCTTGGCGTCCAGAATAAACAGTAATAAACAGTCTTCCTTGATGAAACACAGTCCTTCCTTGGATGACATTTTGTCTTGAATGGGTCTCGGAAGGGGTTTCAGAGCATCAGAGGTGGCATTCTTGATGTCGTGGAGAAATTTAGATATCACTTGAACAAATCGAACCTCAGGAAACAGATCCATCCCCCTTAAAAGGCGGATTAGTAAATGTTAGAGCACTCCGAGATAAGCTATCAGCCAAGATGTTCTTGCTGCCAGGGACGTATGTTATAAAGAAATCATATTGAGTGGAAAAAGTATGCCCATTGGCTTGACAGAGGTTCCTGCATTCCTTCTGCTGTAGGACCTTAAGATTGCTGTGGTCCGTGCGGATTTCGAATGGATGCCTAGACCCTTGGAGAAAATCTCTCCATTTGGAACAGGCCTGCTTGATGGACAGTAATTCTTTCTCGATTACCGAGTAGTTGTTTTCACTTGGTGTTAGGGTACGAGACAGGTAGGCAAGCAGGTGTTCCACCCTTGTGTTTTTGTTTCAGTACTGCTCCCAAGGCTCCTGCAGAGGCATTGATCTCAACTATGAAAGGTTGCCGTTGGTCCGGTTGTTTAAGGAGAGGAGCAGAACAGAAGGCCTTTTTTAGATTCTGGAAAGCCTGCTCTGCCCTGGTATCCCAAATAAAAGGTACGTCCTTCTTCAACAGAGCTGTGATAGGCAGCACCTGCTCCGAAAAATAGACAATGAACTTTCTATAAAAGTTAGATAGACCCAGACACAGGAAGGCTTGTATCTCTTTCACTGTAGAAGGAGTGGGCCAAGCAAAAATTGCAGAAACCTTCTTAGGGTCCATCTCAACCCCTTGCTCAGAAAAGATAATTCCCAGGTAAGGCACTGAGGGAACTGCGATGAGATATTTTTCTGGTTTGGCAAACAGTTGATGGTGTCTCAAGCGTTCCATAACTTCTGTGAGATGAGCCTTGTGTTGATGAATGTACTGTGAGAAGACCAGAATGTCATCCAAGTACACGATTACTGAGCCAAACAGAAAGTCAGCAAATAAATGGTCCATAAACCTCTGAAATGCTGCGGGGCGTTGACCAGGCCAAAGGGCATTACCCTATATTCAAACAGCCCGAAAGATGTGCAAAATGACATCTTCCATTCGTCCCCTCGTTTGACCCTTAGGAGGGGATAGGCTCCCCCCTCAGGTCCAGTTTGCTGAACACTTATGCTCCCTCGACGGCCTCCAGAATGTCCTTTATTAAAGGCATTGGGTAGCGATCCCGCACTGTGACCTTATTCAAGCCCCGGTAGAAAATACAAGGACGTAGTTCACTGGAATCCTTCTTAGCAATGAAGAACAAAGAAGCCCCTGCTGGGGATTTGGAGGGCCTTCTCACCCCATTTTGCAGGTTTTGATCAAGGTATGCCCTTAAAGCTTGCTTTTCCAGTATGGTTAGGGAAAACATGCGTCCAAAGGGAACCGAAGAACCTGGGGTAAGATCAACAACACAGTCTTCTGGTCGTTGGGGAGGTAAGTCCTTTGGCATCCTGTCTTCAAAAATGTCGGCATAGTCCTGAAAGATGGAATGAACATTGTGTACCTGGAGAGAAGCTGAAGAAAAAGGAGGACAAGTCACTGCGGCACTCTCCGTCCTTCTCGAGGAACAACACTGTTGTACACAGTATTCTGAGTCGAATTTCAAGGTGTTTAGAGACCAGTTGATAGCCGGGTTGTGCCAGCGAAGCCACGGTATGCCTAATATCACTGGGAAGTGAGCTGCTCTTATTACGTTGAAGGTGAGTGATTCTTGGTGATGTGAGATGAAAACTTGAACGTCGACCGCACACTAACCAATGGGTCCAGAGCTTAGGGGACAGCCATCCACCCCTTCGACCTTCTGCTCCTCAACCTTATCGAGCAAATGCATACCTTCTTGTTTCGGGCAATTGACATTAAGGAAGTTACTGGCTGCACTGCTGTCAATAAGGGCTAAAACATTCTTCCTGGGGCGTTCCTTTATATTGTAGAGTGACGTGAAGAATCATAAGACGGGAGTCTTCTCCTGACGTCTGAGCACAGGTAGAGCCTTCCACTGAACCTCGGTTAGCGGTTCCTTCTAAGACCGGGGTCCATCGTTTCCCCGACGCTGTTGTGCGACTTCAGGAAAAGTCCCTCAAAAGAGGGGCGTCTGAGGCACAGTACATACACAAACCTTTCTCTCGGCGTCTACTTCTTTCCAAAGTGGTGCGAGAACCTCTTGCTGTTCCAATTTGCATAGGTTCTTCTCCAGGCCGATTTGGTGACTGTACTGGAGGAGAAGTAGGTCCTCCAGCAAGTGAGGTCGGGGTTCGGGTCTTCCTTCTCTCGGAGCGGTGTTCTGCCATCCGATAGTCTATCTGAAGGACAAGTGACAAAAGGTCGGCCAGTGTAGAAGGTCTAGGAATACGTGCCAGTTAATTTTTCAGGTCTTTGTGAAGGCCTCTTCTAAAGGCTGTGAATTGTACAGATTCCGACCAACCAACTTCTGCAGCCAATCGTTTGAAGGCCGAAATATAGGACAAAAGATCCATGGAACCCTGCTTGATGTCCAACAAGGCTTCTCCCGTGCAAAATCCTATCTCCTGTCTTTCATAGGTCTTGCTCATAAGTGCGATGAATGTGTTGTAATCCTGTAAGACAGGATTGTTGGACGTGACCAGTGGAGTGGCCCATGCAAGGGCATTTCCTATCATGTTTGAGATAAGAAAGCTGACTCGGGTGCGGTCTGAAGCATAGGTAGCTGGCCTGAAGGTGAAGTACACTGTGCAAGCGTCCAGGAACTCTTTGACCCTTTTGGGTGCTCCGTCGAACTTCCCAACAGCTAAAGACAGAGGAGGTAGATCAGCCTGATGAGCATTTCTGGAGGCAGCCATTTGAGGAAGGACCGTGTTTTCTGCCTTTACTCCCTGAACCTCCAGGGACAGGCTTTGTACTGCGTTTAACAACTCCTAGACTTGTTCCGTAATAGCCATCTTTTGGGAATTGCAAACTGTCAACAAGAGTGGGGCTCACCTGTGTTTCAGTGTCAGATTCACTGGATGATCAGTCTGATCCAGAAGGTTCTACAGTGGTCTTGTCAGGAGCTCCTTTTTTGGAGAAGAAACTCACCACTGTTGTTGCGCTGAAAAACAGTTTGCAACAAGAATGACAATCCCCCTGCGCAGCCCATAGATGGGAAAAAGCCATTGGCACAGAAAAACTCTGTTGGTCCTTTTTCTTGTAATATTCTGGAAGTGATAAAGTCCACTTTGTCCTTTCCTTTGTAGAGGTTAGAGATGAGCAGATAGTCCAACACGGGACTGGCAGGTAAGGGCATCAATGGGAAGTAGGAGGAGAACTTCGTAGGAATAGATGTATGTCACAGTGGTAACAAAAAGAAGGGGAAACTGGGCAGACAGTGCAGGCAAGGCAGGTAAGAGTCCAGGAAACGAGGGGGTAGTACTGCATGGCAGCACCAATCGGAACAGCCTGCCAGATGGCTAGGTAAACTTTAAAGGACCCGACCCGGAACAAAGTCCGAACTAATAAAAAGCAAGAATGCCAGTAGAAATGACATTAACAAACAGAGAAGGGAAACCGAAAAAGTGCTTACCGAATAGTGACGGAGCGGAACGGAAACACTGGATGAAAGCAGAGAAACAAAAGAGCAAGGGAAGCAACGCTCTAGGGGGAGCAGAGCAAGAGTTGGAGGGCGGCAAAAGGTAAACAAGAGGTAAGCAGAAGCCGAGGGCAGCGAAAAGGTAAACCAGAGGTTAGCAGAAGCTGAGGGTGGCGAAAAGGTAAAGAGCCACAGTAGAGTGGAAACGAAGCAAAAGAAGACACAAGAGAAAGCTGGAGGGTTTCCGAGAGAAGCGAGGAAGCACAGCACAGAGGGGGGTTGGAACGCAAGCGAACCAGAGAGCGAGGGAACAGAACATTTGCAACGCGCTGAGGGGGACGTGGCTTCACGGACTTAAAAGAAAGGAGAGTGTAACCACTAGACTGCTGCACGGAAAGCTGTGATGGGTAAACTAATGGCCTTTCCAGTGAGACCAGACCTTCCAGTCACCTCCCCTCATGACACCAATACAGAGTCGCATTTAACTAGATCGGTTCACTCAAACAGGCGATGGAAGATTTACTTAGAGCAAAGGTGGGTGTCCCGACAGAAAAAAAAAATGGGTTAAGACACTGCATATGCCTCAAGGGACGTTCAAACATTGAGTTTATTATTTACACATTCTGTGATGTCCTCATATTTGTTCTGTATTTGATTAGAGCAAAAACAGCTTTAGTGACTGAACAATGTATCTTATGCTGTATATAGACAAGGTTATGATCAAAATGTTCAGCTCATAAAATGTGAAGAAAATGTTTTGCATGAACTACTGTTCAAATATGCAGTCTGAGTGCTAGGACATGTCTAGAATCTACGTACCATAGGCATGTTTTCCTTCCATTTCGTCTTTTTCTACTTATTTCTTTCTTGAGATGTGCTTTAATTTTTGCCATGTATTTGTACATATTTTTTATTGCAATCAATAAATGTGTAATCAAACACAAGTGCTAGTATACAGTGCAGTGTGTTTTTGCTCTAATCAAATGGAGAACAAATATGAGGACATCACACAATTTGTAAATAATAAACACAATGTTCGAACGTCCCTTGAGACTTAAACATTGACTTAACCCACTGTTAAACTAGTTCCTTTTTCCTGTTGGGGCACCCCCCCTTTGCTCTAAGTTCTATATACACCAGTCGCTTGCAGAGTAGGGGCCCTCCCTTCCATTTATGAGTGGGTGGAAGATTTACAGCTTATAGATATATGGAGACATTTACACCCACAAACAGGGATTACACTCACTTTTCTCATGTTCATCGCAGTTTTTCAAGGATAGACTATTTCCTAGTTTCCCATGCACTTTTACCAGCAATCACTGCATACAACATTGAACTAGTGGTTGTCTCAGACCATGCCCTGATAACGATTCAGATAGACACATACTTCACACAACAGGAAAACCACTATATGGAAAGTGAATGACTCTCTCCTAGCAGATGGGGCCTATTGTGTTTCAATTTCAGAAAGGATCGCCCCATATTTCCAGGAAAACGCTTTAGGTGACATTCCAGTTGCGACTATTTGGGATGCCTTTAATCCCACACTGTGAGGCAAACTTATCAGTCTAACCTATGAGGAAATGTTTATTAATAACCCAAAGATTGGAAATTGAAAAGAAATTAAGAGAGGCAAATGAATGTGTCCATCATTTCTTCGGCCCTCCCCTCGTATCAATGGTACAGACATGAACTGTGTACCTTGCTCTTAGCATCTACCCTCTCGCCGCCATTGTATCACCAATGCGAGAGACGTTACTCCCTGAGACAACCTTACAGACCCTGCCCGGATGACGTCACTGAAGCAATAAATCTGCAGGCGATCGAATCCCAGGATGAGCTGTAATCATGAAAGAGACAAATGACATCACAGCTGGGGCCAACACACGTAGGTGCACTAGACACAAAGCACATTTGCACCCAAGCATGAAGATACATGAACACTAGGTCAAATTGCATTTAGACGCGAAGTACATGCTTGCATCCGCTAGGATAGAAAACATACACTCTTTTCTATGCTGAAACGCAAGTCGCACAAGAATACATAGAAACGCTTGCTTAATGCAGAATGCTGCTAAAATGAGTGGCCATGTAAACCAAGATGTAGGACGCAGTCACGTTAGGTGAATAGGGGACATTGGGAAGCCATTAGACCGCAGAGGGACTCTGACTTGCTGAGCCAGCAGAAGGGCTATGCACAAACAGCACAGGTAGCAAGTGCACAGATAGCAAGTGCACAGATAGCAAGTGCCCAGATAGCAAGTGCCCAGATAGCCACGGTTAGCAGGGAAAGACAGGTTTGAGCTAGTATTAGGAAAGTACAGATAATAAACAGATCCCAGGCAACGAGCATAACTATCAGAACAAGAAAAGAAACAAAAAATGCAGGAAGGTCAGGTTCCCATCAGCTCATACCTGACACTGAGTAGAAAGTAGCTCGAACAAGTCGCCAAAGGCCAAGAAGGTAATGGCACCCATAGAAAAAAGGGCTAAAATCCTCATAAATCACTGAGCAGGTTAATTCAAAACACGGTCCCCACACACGTGACTTACAGCTGGCAGAGAATGCCTATTCATTAGAGCCAGACATGGCTCTTTGGGACGAAAGATAGAATGCCGTGTAAAGATGAAAGCCAAATGTCCCTGCTCGAGGCCTGGGGAATCAGGGAATGGAAACTTTAGTGGGACATGCAACAGCTTGGGGCCATTCTCATCACCTTCAATTGTCGCTCACGTTCTGGTAAAAGTCCAAACTACCAAGGCTGAGAGACATTCCCTAACCAATCACTGCCTGCCTTCCACGTCCACCTTAACAGTGTTGCAGCAGCCACTCATAAATCGCCCTGATGACATGCTCCCCATGTATCTTTTTGTAGGTGGTGCTAGGTGGAGTTACATGATATCGCCAGACCAATTATAGTACTAACCCTATATATATATATATATATATATATATATATATATATATATATATATATATATATATATTTGGTTATATAACATGCTTAATGCCCAGAGGTTTCTAAGCGCAGACCCGGGGATCAAACCTCTGTTGCTCCATCTCAGCTCGCTTCCAAGGCGAGCGCGTTGCCCCTGAGCTATCCTCCTGAGATGATATAGGATCCATACTCTAGCATACTACTCACACAATGATATCCCTCTAGGTTTGATCAATGTATCATTTGCTTGTGATGTCATATCGAAGTAAAACTCTGTGGCAAGCCTGTATCCAGACGAGAGAGAACTGGAGATCACCCGATGTCCATGACTATCCCCATTTTATTTGGAGATTGATAATAAAACAGTATTTATGCCACTTTATTGGTCTCCTCTGCTTTTTTGGCCCTGGGATGCTCTCGGCTTGTCCACTGCTTAAACCGAGATAGGGGCTGTCTTCCCTAACCTCGACAAATGGGAGCCGAGGATGGTCGCCAATGCCCTCGGTAACTATGCCACCTTTTTCCTGCTGTGAGCCTGAAGAACTGTGTCGCACCCTGTGAAGACCGGATTGCCAATCACACGTGGAAACACAGACCGTCGTCCCCTTTGGAGAAATTCCTGCCCACTCCCCGCGGGATGTTTTGCAGACCAGAAGGCAGTGGCTGATTGTGGGAGGAAGCGGTTCTGAAGGTGTTGGCTGACCAACGGATGTAAGTATAAGAACAGTAATCTGGCAAATATAGGGGGAGAAGATATACATATTGTGGGGAGAAAATAGACAGTTTCCTTGTGACTAGAGCATTGCTTAGTTATGATAGGTGCCACCTTGTGATATACTACAGAAAAAATAAAAAGTATAAACAAAACAGAAGAAAGGATTCCCTGTAACTGATTGAGGCATTGAAGAAGGGCTATGCCCCATATGTCCTAACAGGGCTGTCATAAGTGATGATTGCCTTGTCATGAGTAGACAAGAAGGCTGCCACGGGGTTTATTGTGTTTTACGAGTGCACTGATTTGTTGTATGTGTATAAGGGGTGTTAGAGATAGGTTGGAACTGCACTTTGGATGATTGGTAGGAGGAGGTTGTTGGCCCCCGGATGAGGGACACTCGGATGTGTCAAAAGCTGATGAGAAAGATCTTGGTTCTTGGGGGCGAAAGGTAGTAGCCAAACAGTGGGAAGCCGGCTCAAGGGGTGTCCAGGTTGTGAACTCAAGGTTGTGGTCTTGCAGCCCTGAAGAAAGGTTGTTTTGACATTAGCACAGGCTCCAGAGGCATGTGGAGGTTTGGATTGGCCTGAAAGGGTGGAGTTTGAAGAAGGGGCAGCGACTGCGCTGTACGCTCCACATTGGTGTTGGTGGAGCCAGAGAGGCTTGTGGAAAGACTTGAGAAGTGTTGAAATGTAGAGAAAATGTATTGACGGTTGTTGACAGATTGTGAAAATAATGTGAGGCTATTTGAGAGACAAAACAAAAACCCATTTTGAGGACATGTAGGTATTGACATGCCATCATGGGAGACACTCCCCAATCTATGTGTGCAAGTACCTGCCACAGAATAAGGTCACATTTTGCAAGGATGGTGCTGAATGAACTTGCGAGAAAGTGGGCAAGATGAAAACACCTTATGCCCAGAAGGCCTGTGCTGCAACACCTGACCACATGTTCGGGGACGAGGTGGAGGACCCACCCCAGACAGAGTGGATACTTAACCAGCAGAATGTTTCATTTTTGATGTTCAGCAATTTTGAATTGCTGGGGCTGGGGGGCGAGCCTTTAGCCCCAACCCCAAACTCCCACCCTCAAATAACTCTTGCCCTTTCCCTAAACTATCTGTACCTTTTTTTCAAATATATATTGCGGTTGAATTTCTTTGAGATGAACATTCTGCACTGAAAAATGTGTGTGGTGAATATTTTGCAATTAATCACTGGATACTCTTCCAGGGTTGGCTCTAGGGCGTGGCAGATTCGCTGCCTACAATGGCACAACCAAGGGGCGCCGGATTGGCTCTACAAGTAGCAAAATGTGCCATCATGGTGGCCAAGAGGACTGTACGTGTCTGGTCCAGCTTTTTTTCTATCCCCCAGCACTGTGCAATATATGCACATGTACACTAAAAGTACAGTAACTGTATATTCGGTTGCATTCCGCTTCTCCCATGCCAGATAAAATGTTATGGGCAGAGCCGCTATCAATCAGTAAACCTCAACACATTGACATTAACACCCAGTCTCTATGAAACCAACTAAGCACAACAAGGGCCTGTGTTTTCCGCGCGGCTATTCGTAGCCCGTTTGCATATTTGCTGTGGTGTTTTAACCTCGGCCGTTTTTGCGGAGTTAAAAAAGAAAATGACGTGTTGTGTGTTTGGGGCAGGGGATTAGGAGGGTTGGAGACAGGGCGAGGTGGTGGGAGTGGGTTCGAGGAGAGCTGGGAGGGAAACTCCCATTAAAAAAAACGCTGCGAAAACGGCTGCAGTCAACACAGCACGGCAAATAAGCAAACGGCTAAAATAGCAATGAGGAAAAGAGGGAAACCTTACTAGGCCGACCCTTTGGCTTAGGCTAACTCGACTGTCCACCACAGACTTGGTAAGCTTAGTAGGTAAAACGCACAATATACACAACGGAACACATTTGCTACAATTTATGACAGTGGCATTCATTTACAGACTTGGCGAACGTGGATACTAGAGGCTGAATCAACACGCACAGCACCAAGTCTTTAGCTATATGTTTTGTTTTAGATATTTGGATTAGCAGCAAGTTCACGGGAGGGAAAGTTGTTGCCACCCTCTTGTATTAGCATGAAAGGGTAATGCTTGTGCTGATAAGGCAGATGACGTTTTCCATCTTCCTTATTATCAGCCCGATCATTACGGGGTCCAGCCCTTACATTATTTTACAGTCCGCCCCCTTCCCTTCTCACACTAAGCGCTTGTTGAACTTCCTGTGAACTGCCACGTGTGTGTGGGGGGGGCATCTTCCACAAACATCTTTCATGCAACATATAATCTGCCCGTGTGCTGTCTCAGTCCGCTGCACGGTCCGTTGCATTTCTACATTCCAATGACATTCGTTTTGCCCCCGTGTGTGGAAACACTCAGGCGCCGCCCCAAAGAGACCCCTAACCAGGGCCGGTTTCCTTCATCAAATTTCTATCTCCATGGCACCCTGAGAGCAGGGTGTGTGTGTGCGTATGTCTGAGAAGCAAGGAGGCAAAGCGTGTAATACATGAAACTCGTCACCGTTTTCTGACTGCTGGCTGATTAGTTGGATAATAGAATTAGACCAAGCAGCACAGGCCACACTGCTATTGGCACCTGCTCTTTCCTCGGAGCTGATCAAGCACGGAGCACTATGTTTGGTGTGTTCTCATACGGTGCTGTGAGATTAGGTTTGGAGCCTTTCAAGGATTACACATTAGCTAGGCTCTACCTACCATTTTACTTGTTAGACTGCAGTTCTTTTAAAAGCAGCACGTGACTGAGAACGGAAAGTGTGGTTTCTCTGAAGCGGAAATGAAACTACTCACCATTCTTAATGCTCTCTATTCGCACTGGGAAGCCAGACTGCGCCGCGGCAATTAATTTCAACGCAACGTAGAACTGAGCCGGGCCAAAGTAGCCCACACGCTTCGCACCACACAGCTCTGTGATCTGAAAGGAAGAAAAACATTTTTGAGAAACGCCTTGTTGTACATTTTTTAGACTTGTTAGAAACCGCCACATGGCGAAGAGCACTTGATGTCAACAGGAATGATCCTAAGCAAATAGTGAGGCCCACTCACAGAACTAGGAGGAGAGGGCAAGACTGCTAGGGATACAAAACGGAGTTAAAGAAAAAGCTAAAATAGCTTTGTCATGGCACACTGTCAAAACAACTCCTAAAAAAGCCTCTCAATAACATCTTTCTGAATACCGCCAAACCAAAAAACATATGTAACGAGTTTATACAAATAAAATACTAGAGCAGGGCAAAAGGTAAGAGGAAAAAAGCATGAAGGTTCAAGGGGCCGGGGGATCCCACTACAGAACAAAGGAGAGGCGGGGGCAGCCTACATTAAACAAATGAACACAGACGTCATTGAGAAAGGTTTTTGCAGTGGGGAAAAGTGACTTGCAATTACAACTAAAGAAATCTTCCACTGCAGAATTTTACAGCCCCTCTTTGGCATCAAATTGTAAGTATTCCAGATTAACAATAACGGAGAACATTTTTAAATAATGTGGGTTCGAGCATGGACCCCATTTAAGCTTGAACCTACATGTCGCTTAACTACTTAAGAGCCACACTCTTGTCCTATGTTCAGAACTATATTTGACTTTTTGAACAAACTCATAACTGTATAAAAAGAAAATGAGTCTGTTAGGGCTAGGTTGGAAATGAGAGTTTGGATTATGATAGTGCAGTAATAAGGGAAGTCCGAGGTTTGCAAGCAACGCACCACCCTTAAGAAACAATACGATCAGAGCGTCTTGTGGGTTCAATAACAGAGGGCTATTGATTTTTTAATAACATTTTCATTTTGTTTAAGACTCTTTCCCATAATTTCCGGTCTGGAGGGGGATGTGACAAACTTTTTGTTTGGAAAATATCTGCCAAATTCGACATGCAAGTCAAAAGTTATTAGCAATAGCATTTTCGGAATTCCTATGGCTCATGTCACACACCTTAACTATTGTGCGGTGACTACCACACTATAATACACACAGACATACGTACATACATACATACTACCTACGGATAAAAGTATATAATTTGTTGAGCACACCTATACACACACAAACACATAAGAATGTTTGATCATTCATGCCCTATGGCTAAACATTTTAAGAGCATCATGGCAGTGATGTGGAAGGTTTTTCTTTTTTTCGGGACAGCCATGCACCCTTGCATCCTCGCGGGGGTGATAGATTTTTGAAACTTTGTCAATTGGAGACCAATATGATTTTGGATTTGGTTCCAAAAACTCATAACAATGATGAGGAGTTGTACACCTTTGCTGGCACTTCATTAATTATTTTTTTCAGCTATGGTTGTTTTTCATCCTGCTTTTATAATATTAATGGGTGTTTTGTTTGTGTCTGTTTATGTTGATATTTTGAGGCTAGTCTTTCCTATTTGAGTTTCATTAGCAGTTTCTTTTGATATACATTTTGAAAATGAGTGTTTTTTGGATGTGTTCATATTGTTCAATCGTGTTTACAATGCTATTGAGTATTTGCACTAATAGCATTTTATTTACATTTGAGCCTGATGTGATTAATTCCAGGTGCATTATACATTTTATATGAACTCTTAATGCTTTATGAGTTTTAATTGAGGTTTTTAATTTAAAAAAGAGCCATTACTTGTATAGTTGTTGATTTCTGCATTGCGACAGGTTATTTGTTTGCACCACTGTTTTTGAGTGCATTTGAAATGTCACATGTCAGGTATCTGGTGTTGAGTGAGTTCGGCACTTTGCACTTTATTTTTGTATGAGATTTGTTTGTTGTATAATGAGCGTATTCTCACTTTAGGGCGCATTATGCACTTTTTTCTCTGGTGCACTGGGCACTTTAATCTCGTAGGACTCCGCCTGGTTGTTTCTATGAGGTTTTACTCTGTGTAATTATCATCAGCACTGTCTGCATTTAACATGTAGAATGGCATTTTTACATCCTTTTAGTTGAATTCACGCATTGCAATGAAGTCTTACACCTGCCCGGTGGTCTCATAAAATGTAGTGATATAAGCTTTTTTTTTTGTCCATTGTGCAGTAATCAGTAATACGTTTGGTATCTTAATTTCAATCTTATTATCGAACACATCATTATAAATGAGAAGCACATGAGGAACATTTTTTGTTTTAGATGTTTAATGTCGAACAGGTGTGCCCAATGTCAGCATTGTATGTGAATCAATCACGTCATTTTAGCTCTGATGCGTAGTTCAGTATCACAGTACAAAGATGGCTACTGCGAGTGGATCACTTACAAAGTACGAGTTACATTGTATTCATCTGAAACTGAAAAGGGATTTGCTGTGCATTTATCAGGCTGTGAAACAAGAAGTTTTTGTGTGATCAAGCACGTTGTGGTGTGAAAAGCGTTGCCATTTTTTCCTGTCTCCTTGTAGAGATCTGCATAAAATAAAAATGTGATTAACTTAGATCTGACATTTTGTGTTTTTCTTCACTGATGCTCCTTTGAATGCAGTCCTCACACAGTATCTGGGTCTGTTTTTTGTCACATATATATATTTATTTAGTGAAAAAATGTTGTTAAAGGGACATTATTACAAGTAAAACCGAAAACCCCCTGAAATTTGCCGTTATGGTACGCTAGGCAACCATAACTCATGCCACATCCGTGCACTGCTGAATACCCAGGGCATCCAAGAAGACATCACAAATGTCATTGATGACATCACCAATGACATCCCATATCTGGGCCACTTCTTTTGTTCACGGACATATCTAGGCCATGTGAATTTGTTCACTGATAAAGACAATTTTACAAATTAAAAGGTGGTACACATTAACCTTATTGTATGTTGCTAAGGCCCTTTCGTTAGGATTTGGCTTCAGTTCATGGTACACATAATGTTACTGTCAATTTTTGGTGGTGTTTCTTTCCTCCTTACTGAAGTTTCAGTGTATGAGCCTCCGATGTGTATGCAATGTAGGTCTTGATGTATTGTTTGTACTAACACAAGTATGTAGTAAGTCTTGAATTATTAGCTATTTATTCCATTTTTATCATTACAGAAAACTCTGATAAGGTACCATTCATTATTTTACCATCCAAAATTACAAATTAAAAATATTGTACTTCTATAGTGCATGCTGCAGCTATTGCCTATGTATATGTACGATTAGGTTCTTGTATTAACAATAACACTTCAATATTATGTTTTGTTCAAATGAGTACATTCTTTAATACATTACGTAGTTCATGATAGATCTCCCGATAAACCCTGACATCTTGATACTAACATTATAAACACAACCTCTTTTAAAGACTTTTTATGAAAATGTGTTTCATTTGTGATGTCATCTTTGATGTCCTGGGTGTTAGTCTTAGCAGTGCACAGAGGTGGTGCGAGTTATGGTTGCTTAGTGTTCCCATACTGGCAAATGTCAAGGGTTTTTCGGTTTTACTTGTAACCATAACGTCCCTTTAACAATGTTTTTTTTCACTGAATTTCATAGGTGTTTACATGTGCACCCATAAGCTTCTACAGGTTCCTTATATTATACTACCACCCTCCCTCCCATCCCCCAAATGCGGCAGATATGGAGTCCACGGACAGTGCGGTAGTCCACAGACGTCGGACAGCATTCATAAAGCCCAGAATCATAAGGGAGACCCAAAAAAAGTTGTAACCATCAACCAACAAACAGATGTACATAAAACCATAACTAATGTTTACGACACTCACTCACTTTAAAAAATACAAATTATTTTTTCATTTAGCACACATTACAATGGAATGCACCAATCGCAAACCATAATTGTACACTTCATATAATCTCCTCAATAGAACTCTGCAGATTGACAAACACCTGGTGCTTATTGGAGAACACATTCTCACTAAATAGTACGTGCACTGTATTTATTTCTCTATTATTAGCTTTCATTATATAAACATGTGTTATAAGACAGAAGCACTTTTTTAACACAAGTGGAAAACACTTCAGTGGTTAAAGGAGAACTTCCCAAAAGAAGAAATGAGTAATGATAACATCTCTAATGGTATATAATACATATGTTAATGTAAACAAAAAATGTAATGTGTACACTCCTTACTAAAATATTTTCTGTTTTTCTTACAGTACATAGTTTTCATGAATAAACCATGCCACATTTTAATTATACACAATCCCAAGAATGATAAAGAGAAGCCCTATCCCCAAATGTAAATAATGAAATCATGAACTTGTCTAAAAAATTGGATGAACTAAGTAACGATTTTTACAGTATGTGCAAAATCACAACACTACAAATGTTCCCTATCACTTTCCTTCTTGGATCTGCCCCCCTTTTTCCCAGCAATCATCCCCATCAAATTCAGAAAACTTTAATCAAAGACACTTTGATGAAACCTCACTCCCTTCCTCCCCTCATGATTATTGTACAGAAATGCCTAATTCTCCCATTTATGCTTCCCATTCCGATACCCCATCCCTTTCTTGAATAAATATGTGTTTTATACTATAAATGTTTTCTATATTGCTGTGCGATATTTCCTTTTTTTTTTTTAAACTCCCATTAGAAGTCCGCAAACACAACGATTGTCTGCACTCAAAACAGAGGTGCCCCCGGACAAACGCGATGTCCGGACATGTCCGGTTTCACATGACACAATTAATTAGTCCACAGACACAGCGCCTGTTTAAGCGACACCCAGCACATGCGCCCTGCAATTTACACCTGCAGGGAGCCTGCGCACAGCCTTCAGTGCTGCGGACAACATCATGTGACCGCACCTGTGCAGCATGACGGGGGTGTCCGCAAATGGAGTTCGTGACCGCGGACAGTTTAAAACTGCATTTTCCGCCAATCTAGGGTGTATGAATCTGAAACTTTACCCTTCCACAGCCCCCAGACAGATTCTTGGTTGATCTGGCAACTTGTTACAACTTTTCAAGGGCCTTTTGCAACTCGGTTGTCCGCGGACAGCATGACTGTCCGTGGACAGTTCCTCTGAAGGGACACACCAATTACTTTTTCTCATTCTCAATTTGGCTACCCAGGAGACAGCACCTGCTTTGCTGCACCGCTGCTTTGCAAATCTGTGGAGACATCATGGCATCTGCTATGGCCACTTCTGCTGCCCAACCACCCCCACCACCACCATCTGGAGGGCTTGGAGAGGGGAACAGGCGTGGTGATACAGAAGAGGAGGATTAAGAAGAAGAAGATGAGCTAGTGGAAGCCCCTATGTTCACCACCCGGGTTGAGTCAAGAGGCAAGAGGGGTCCGAGATCCAGGGGTGAAGATATCACCCAAGAATACAGAACAGAAGAAGGGTCCGAGCCCAACCGAGGGAGATCCAGAGGTGAGGCGGTCACCCAAAGTTGATTGATAAGGGAACTTTGATATATTTTTGTAATAAAATACGAAAAGGGTCAGTGCCCAGAAGAGGGTGACCCAGGGGTGAATCCATCACCCAGCGAACATTGAGAACAAACTTTTATTTGTTAAAGGAACTATTGTTTTTGTTAATTGAACACATCAGGCCCCAAAGGCAAGAGGCATTCTAAGGAAACAGGACTTGGCCATCGACGGTCCTGAGAACTAGCATTGGGACTGTCGCCGCGTGCTGAAGCAGCCCAAGACTGTACTGTGCTCCAAGCTCCCATCTCACCCAGTGTCCAAAACAGGGGGAAGGGAGACCAAGACTACTGTATCCTGACATATTATTTGAGAACACTTTTCTTGAGAACTATCCCACACCCTTTTTTGTATTAATTGTGAGGCTTGGCAATAGGTTTCTTAGTATAAGCCCTTTTTTATTTTTGACACAACGCCCCTAGGACAGCCTTATTTTTCATTTGATGGTTGTCGCTTGCTTTCACCTTAGATTTAGGTATAGATTAGGCGTTTTTCCAACCTGCATACCAAATTCATTGTTCAATAAACACCCTTGAACTGTGATCACTTGCGTATGGTCTTACTTGTTGTCAACACGAGATTCTCACAGTCCCTCCAGATTCAATAACACCAACAGTCCCTTACTCACTAACCCAATGCCATCACACCTCTGCAGACTCTTACTTTCACAACCTTCCCAAACCACACCTAATATACCACCTCACAATCACAGCACTGTATTAAGCTTGCCAATCACACCCACGCACCCATTCACAATACATGCATATACATTACACAACTTTCAATCCCAAACATTCTTTTCCCAACAGACACAACAAAATGCCTACTAAAAAGCAACTCTGTAGAAAAGAAAGAAAAAATAGCAGATCAAAATGAAGCCAAACCATATAATCATTAACCTCTAAAACAATGTATAGAAAACATTAAAACAAAAGAACTAGTAACCTCACTCAACAAATCTAAACCAGCCACGACTAAAAAAGGTAAGGCCCCTCTTGCAAAAACTAAAAGTAAAAAAATATGTACGAAGAAAAGCATACCTACTAACGACCCCACCACTGTATCTACCAGTGCTAACATAATCATGGTAAAGCAATCCAAAACATTCATTTTACAAAAAAATGTTCCACCGTAGAGTTCTTCACAATCTTATAAAAACAGCTGAAAACTCTACCCTTAAAAACTACTGCAGGAGACTAAGCCTGGAAGCTCTAATTGACAGCGCTTTTCTACTAAAGAGATTTTTTTTTATATTGATTTGAAACAGAAAGAAACCACTGACTAAATTAATCAATAACTTACAAAAAGTACTTCTAAACATGCGCAGTGTCAATATAGAGACCTTTTCAAAGTTCTGTGATGGTGAATGCATTCACATAAGCAGCACAGAACCATATTTCAGTGAATTAGCTTATAAACAAGAACAACAAAAAACAATTGCCATAGACAATGGTCGGGGGTTTGACATGGTAGAAGATACCATTATGGCAAAATAAACCCTGATAGAAAAAAGTCACCAACAACCTTTCAACCAAATGCTCCTTTCACCCAAAACAAACCGCCCAGTGTACAAATGGGCATGCAGCTGAATTTGCAATCTACGCCAACAATCCTTTAAATCTTTATGACAATTCCTCAATCACTATATGAAACTAACAGACAAAAGTAAAATGAAAACTTTACAAACAATGGACTCTTATCCAGTGCGCAGTCACACTGGACTTCGAGGACATTCATTAGCGTTGTTTTTAGGAACTGCTTGCAAAGTACCTTCCACCACATCAGAATGTTAGCAACAAACCACTCTGCTACAGAGAATCTTGTGCATAGACTATACAATGCAACACGCCCTGCTCTAGAAATGCAAAATGTAAAGAACATTCAACTGGAGTTCCCAGCCCTTTAAGATGAGGTAGCAATACCCTTGAGATGGATGGGGATGCAGAAATTATTCAAACATCAATAATAGAAACAACTCAGGTAGTTGGCAAAAGTATAACTGTTTTAATATCAATTATCTAAAACACAGAGTAAAACGGACATCAGCAGACGTCTCTCATCACGATCTTAATGCATCTTGAAAAAAAGCTTGCTTATTTAACAAAAAATCATCATAGGTGGCGTTAACCCACGTACTACTAACATCATCCTAAGTGGCAAACTACAAAAACCTAATGGTGAGTGTGATGGGGTCTAAGAGGATCATCTAAGTATACGATCCATACTCATCTCGGGCAGTGGAATAATGTGATAGGCTTCTTATCAGGTGGGGCAACTAAGCCCTTCCCCAAAATATGTCACTATGAAACGTCACTAAAAACACAATGCTTTATTGGCTAAACAACTATAGGACCCTTGATCATGCAGTCATTTATCATTGATTGGCTTCTAACCTCCGTCAGTACCTTCCCACCTATGTGTAGCAGCATGCAGGCTGAGCGTCCAGGTGAGCTCGTCTTAACCATAGCTTCCCACCAATTAGCATATCCATTCATCATCACCTCAGTTGTCTGCTGTCAAATAGGGCTTTGAAATCAGACTGGGAAATGTTCCTTGCTCTGGAGAATTCAGGGGAGTGAAGGCATGCGGTGCCCTTGTGCGTAGGTGTGACCATCATGCTCGTCCAACTTCTTCTCCCTACGTGACTGAAGACCATGAAATTGAGCTTCTAGTGTATAAAAATACTACTTTCTAATCGACCTCTGGCGTCTTCTTGTTTTCTGTCTATGCCTCCTGAACAGGAGCTTCATTCTTTCACAAAATGTGTATCCAATGTCAGTTTATTTCAGCCTGATATGGCCTTGTCTTCTTGGCTCATCCAACATTGCCTTTCTGAGATGTGCCTCTAATTCGTTTGTTTTCTAACTGCGACATACTGGAAAAGCGGTCTTCCTTCTTTTGCTCAGCTCTGCTATTGTACGTAGTGGAACCATCCAGTCTTTACTGACTCCAATATATATATATATATATATATATATATATATATATATATATATATATATATATATATATATATATATATATATATATATCACACACACCATCTATTCACTATAAAGCTAGCCTCATGAATACTTTGCTTGCGTTTCTTTGCATATTTACACGTGTGAAACAGCTTGGTATCGTCAATGTTTCTGTCGCATAAGCCTCTTCATCTTGAGCCCGAGATAACACTCATCTTCAATACTTTCTTGATGCCTTATACAATTGCCTGCATTCTGTAGCTTTTGCATCTCTTTTATGTACGTCAGTCTTGCTTCGTGTGACGTCATCATTCATTTTCGTCATTCATTTGTTTTCATTTGAATGGCCATCGTATTGTCTCGTGTGAAGGTATGGTTTTCTCAATGGGAACCTTGCTTCTAGGATTCTCCTTGGTATCTGTAATTTGAATGGCTCTGTACGGGTCTCATACTCTGGCTCCCAAAATATAGACAAAATGGGCAAGGCGATTGACGTGGGGGTACTTGGCTCCTTCGCTACAACATTCTCATACATGGAACAGCCAAACAACTGCTTCAAGAAATAGAGCACATCCAAAGTATATACTTTGGAACTGAAGTTGACTTAGAAAATTCTGTAACTTCATAAAACATAACCGAAACCCTCAAACACTAACGTCCTAACAAAGACCAACAAAAAAGAAATAGCTAAGTTTCAAAACACATCTGCTGAAATACCAGACCAAATGTGTGTCTATTGTCGCAGACCATTTTATAAAAAGAGCACAAAAATAGTAGATATTGCCAACAAAATAGAGGGCAATGAAGAACCCCAATGGTTCCAATTAACTTTATATCCAACAGTAGAACCTAGATACAAAATATCTGTCCCCTCAACAGTTTGTACGTACTGCAACACAAAGCTTGACAATAACCACATGCCATTATGTGCTATCACTAATAACTTTCCCACTTCCAAAAGCTCTCCAACATCTTAACTTGTATTAGAGCGTTATAATCAAAACAGTCCGCACATTTCAAGCTATAATGTGCCTTCAACCAAACTCAGCCAAATTACCTCCATCCAAGTTACTAAAGGGCATCTCTGGCAAAGTAGTATATTTGCCATTACATCTCAAAGAAAATGTACAAACTATAAGAGTACAACGACCAATACATCAATCTTAGATTGTACTAGTTAATGGTGTACCAACAAAAGACACTTTTTTTTGCAACAACTAGTTGACTTAAACAAAGTTAACAAGCCCTACAATATCTAAAAGAAAACAATAAATACTACAAATATATAAACATAGAGGGAAACTTAAGAGAAACCACCCAAATAATTCAAGACTCGCTAGCAACTGGCCAATTGGAACATGTAGATCCTATTAGTGCAGCCAACATTTTAGACCAGTATACAATTCACCCAAAACACTCCAAAGACACCATTGACGATGCATTAGAAACATATCAAATGCATCAACCCAAAGGATCCCCAATGAGCATATGTGGAAAAAGTGTAGAAGCACATTCTTTTCCTCTCCTCTTTCCTACAGGAAAAGCAAGAAGATGTGATTAAAGGTCCACACAAATTAGTGCATCAGAACATCGCTCTGTAAGAATGTATTCTGAAGACCCCAAATTCAGACAAAAATCTCCCACCTCCTATTCGAAAATGAATGGAGTTGCACACACATTAAACATAGGCTCTAACCTTTTAAACCTTTCCGCCACCCAACTGCTTCAAAAGATAAGACAAAGATGAAGTTTTGCAGTCAAGTATCACAAATCTCTTGGCAAACATGTGTGGTACAAAAGGATAATGGTTCTGACATCATGCTGATGTACCTTGTATGCTAAGGAAGCTAGGCCCACCCACATGGTTAGTTACTTTAAGTTGTGCAGAGTACGCATGGGATGACTTGCACGGCTTCTTACGCACAGCAAACCAAAATAAAGATGGAATAGATATAAAAGTACCAGGAGAACTCTGTTCTCTTGACCCTGTCAACGTATCAGGGTACTTTCACAATCGCTCCATTGATATGCTGCCCTTTATCTTCAATAAAACTACCCCTCCGCTTGGATAAGTGCAACACTTCTTTTGGCGAAAAGAGTAGCAATCAGTGGAGCACCACAGATCCACATGCTTTTGTGGATAAAAGATGTTCCTAAATTTGGCCATGATAGTGATGGCACTTTTTTACAGTTTATTGAAAAATACATTATCTGCTACATCCCTTCAGAAACCAAAGATAGTGACCTACATACACAAATTGTACGCTTTCAAAAACATAAGTATGGCAAATACTGCCGACATAGATATAAAAACAAAGGCAAATACTATACCAAATGTCGCTTTGGCTTCCCTAGACCAGTTTGCAAAAAAAGGACAAGTAAATAGCTTCATGTCTTCTGTTAGACACAACGTAAAATGCAAATCCATTAAAAATACATACAACATTAAGAGGGACGAAGCATCCAAGTACATCAATGATTACAATGCAATCATTGCCCTCTTGTGGAATGCAAACATAGCCATAGAGTACATTGCAGACAATTCCACTGCAGTTGCAAGATATGTAACAGCCTATCTCACCAAAGTTGAGAAAACACAACTAAAAGACTTCTGGAATGACATATCATGTGACAAAACGCTGTCACAATAATTGTACAGCTTTGGTATAAAAATGCTCTCCCATAGAGAATGCAGGTGCTATGAAGCTGCTGAACGCTTAACAGTTACAGCCTTATCTGGCAAATCTGAACAATTTGTCTGGCTGAACCTTGGTCCAGCTTCATCCCGAAAAAGAGTACTAAAATCATACCAAGAGATAGAAACCATAGCCACAAATGATCCCAACAGCCAAGACATTTTAAAAAACAATTTAATTGACACATACTACCCAAACAGAAGTGCTGCTTTGAAAAACATTTGTCTGCACGACATTGCCAAAAACTAGACCTACAAAAAAATAATGTAATACCAAATGAGACAACCGGCAAATATTCAGTCTCAACTAGTCAAGGAAATCTAGTGAAACTCACCAAAGCCAGTTTAATTAATCATATAAAGTTATCATTTAAATCTCCACAACATAAAGCACTATATTACATGGCCGTACTCCATCTTTTTAAACCTTGGAGAAAAGAAGAATTATTAGGTGACTATGACATTTGAAGCTGCATTCAAAGCAAATTAAAGCAGTATAACAAATGACAATTTCAAACAATACAAAGAAATGTTGGACAATGAACGCCAACAAGAGGAAGAAATTGAAGCTCAACTAGATCAAGACACTCCTGAGGACAGTCAACCTTCCCTTAAAGGAAGCCAAGAACCACTTGAAGAACCACTCATTCTAAATGAAGCCGAAATAGCCATGACTGAGATAGAAAATACTATGTATCAATATAAACAATCAGAGGAAGACTTGTCAGTGCTCGAATCACAGTTAAATGATTAACAACTCACCATTTATCTAGAAGTCACTCAAGAAATTGAACATGGTTTTAAACATGAAGCTAAAACCTGTAGCCGTAAAAAATTATAAACCTCTGCTCCTGTATGTAAGTGGAGAAGCTGGTTTAGGTAAAACATTATTAATTAAAATAAGCAGCCAATTTCAACAAAACCTAACAAACAACCTCTTGGATGTAGTTACAGCCCCCCAAAGATTTAACTGCCTACAAAATGGGAGGTGTAACTTTACACCGACTACTGCACCTCCCTGTAGAATACCAAAACAAATTAGAATACTACAAATTATCAGCAGAAGCTGCTACTGAAGTACACAGATCTCTGAAACAAATGAAAGTGCTCCTGATAGACGAAGTAAGCATGGTTTCCAACCTCGTGTTGGCTTTAATTCATCTCAGAATGCAAATAGTCGTAAAAACCCACCTACGAAGAACTGTTTGGAGGAAAAAAGTTATGGTTTTCAGAGACCTTCTATAGTTAACACCAGTAAAAGGTCAACCTATTTTCAAAACATTACAACGCAAACAATGCTGTAATACACTCAGCAGTATTGGAAATATAAATCTATGGTAACATTTTCACTACAAAGAACTAACTCAAAACATGTGTCAGTCTACATCCCTCACCTAGGCTAACATTTTAAAAAGCATTAGAACTGGCTGCTTACTAAAGTTGCAAAATCCATCTTAAATAGTAGACTCATCCATGAGCTATATGGACAAAACACATCTGCTCCTGATGTCATGGAACAATTAACTGAACAAAATCTAAAATGCATGTCCTTAACGCCAACCCTTGCAAGCTGTAGTCAATTCAACAAGACAATGTTGAAAAACAAATGCAAACCATACTAAATATCGGCTCCCCAGACAAACTAGAAGTGCACGGCATGACACTTCCTATGTGTCAACAAGCAACAGCACAACTAAAAAGCTTAGACAAACATATCTCCAACACAGCTGGATTGGAGAAAATATTCCCTTTTTGTGTCTATACTGCAGAGTAATTCTAAAAAAGTAACCTTGACGTAGAAAAGGGTTTAGTTAATGAAGCAATTGGTACAGTTGTTGGCTTCCAAACATATCCACATGACAACATTCAGTTTGTCAATATCCACTTTGACAAACTTGCAGAAGTTAAATAAATTGGCCGCACAATAGCATGTTTCCTGCTTTTCAAAGACATGTACGTACACAGAGAACAATTTTCTCTGTCTCTTTCATATGCTGTCACTATTCACAAATCACTAGGTCTAACCCTACATCAAGCATTGACTGACATTGGCAGCACAATCTTTAAAGAAGGTATGAGTTATTTAGCACTTTCACGTCTGCAACACGCAATGGTCTATTCCTAGTTAACTTTGATGCAAACAAAGTCAACGCTGACATTTCTTGCATCCTGGAATACAACAGGCTACGGGCACTATGCACCTCCGACCCCATTTAGATATGTACCTTGTACCTCAAAAAATGAAACCAACAAATACAAACACAATCTATAACAGATCTCCCAACAATACCGCTAAAGAAACAAGCAACTGCTTCTGCATCAAAGAATACAACCACAAATCTGTCTAGTACAAAGTCAACTGCACGTCCATCAGAAAACAAAGAAACAAATGTCTTCTCCAGAAAAATCTGCAGGCCCATCAAACGATCCACAAACAGAACTCTCTTGTCCATTTAAATTCAGCAACACAACTGGAGTAAATTGTTATGCTAATGTAACAAACTCTTTTCCAAATGCCACTAATTGTTCACAACATTTACTTAAATGGCTGGGACCAGTTGTGTTTGCAAATGCTCGTCCTTCATAGAAATGCCACAAATAATCCTCATAACACTTACAGCATCTCAGGTATTAGGCAATAATTGAACTACTGTGCAGGAATGGTAACATTTACCATAAACGCACAGGAAGAGCCACAAGAATTCCTAATGCACTTACTGCAAGTACTGGAAACCAAAAACATCCCTATAAATCTCTCTGCAACCATGTTTCACAAGAGCACAAGCCTAATGAGCGATTTGTATATGTATCCATACCAAATTCTGAATCCATTGGATTTCACCAGTTTCTGCAGAATGCAAATCATGGTTTACAGGCTTCACGCACGGCCAAGTATCTCTTGGAAAGAAAACCTTCACAGCAGTAGGTATAATATACCACACTGGTGCCACAACCACTTCAGGGCACTACACTGCACATGTCAAAAAAAATGGTTGGTTTTAATGTAACAATACCTCTGTTACTGCATAACATAGGATACTAGCAAATCTAACAAATGCCTACTTAATATTCCTTCAACCCAAATTTAGACCCTAAACTATAGCACAACAGGTATCTAACTACTTAAAAAAAACTGTCCATTGCAAAACACTTCAAACATGCCATCTCAATTCTTATACAACAAAACATCTTCTAAACTCTAATGTAGTTAGAATACGCCAACAGGTATCTAACTATTTTAAGCATTCCCTTAATCACAACATACATCAAACAAACATACTATCACACTTACACTCACATAATTGTAATCATTTTTTTAATCCATTATGGATTTTTGTCCCCAATGACCCAATGATTATTTAATGTCAATGCAACAGCAGTGTGCCATACACGAATGTTATACCAAACATAGTACTTAGAATGTACTGTTTATGAAGGTCTAAAAAAGTAAATGTATATGTAAAATTGTATACAACTAAAGCTTTTAAACTATCCTGCTTAACAAATTGTACTGGTTTCTTTCCACAGAGAATAAACCAGAGATTTCAGCTTCATAACCTTATTGAACTAAGGAACCATACCAAGTATGATCAAATACATATTATATAAGCAGTATCCCCAATTGTACTATAATCATAAGTACCATCTAAGTTCAATTACATAATTTCACCATATTACAAACACTTTGTATTCCCACTACATTACCTATAATTACTACACACATATTGCTACTGTGGTGGTTGTCGCTAGTGCACATATTCTTGCCCCCCAGAATGTGGCCACTGGCCACAACCACCACAATACAAGTAACTATATAAAAACGACATACAATACACCGTCAAATAATAAACCTCACCCTAAACCCTCTGCAATCACAAATAATGTCAGCGGACACCGAAATAGACTGCAGATTCAGCGCATTTCCAAACCCTTTCATCATCGATAAAAACTGTTCCATATCACCTTCATTCCACTCCTGCACCATTTCTATGCCCTCTTTCACCCATCAAATAACCTCAAATCTCTTTTCCAAACTACATGTTCACGGCACTGTGGTAGTCCGCAGAGCGAATGGCACCCACACCCACTTTTTTCACCTAGAAAAACAGCCCCATATCACCTATATTCCACTCGTCCACCCTTCCCAGCCCCTCTTTCCACCATCAAATAACCCAAAATGTGTTTTCCAGACTTTTTCCTGATGTGGATCCAACATGGCGGGCGTTTCCAAAAATATGATGAACCTCATGCTTTTCAGCGTGTCTGATGTCCGCAGACATCACTTTGCTCCCCTGGCCAATCAGAGGCCCGTCCGCGGACCGAACAGGGTAGTGAGTCCACGTACCGAACCCAGACATCACTAATATTTATTTTACCTGCTTTTTGGCTGTTTAAAAAAAACTGCTGGATGGATTTACACCAAATTTACAAAAGCATGCTTTCGGGACAAAGCCGCCGCTCCTGCCGCAAATGTGGTGAAAATCCGTCCAGCGGTTTTGGCTGTCGGCGTGAGCATATTCTTTTTTCCTTTACCTCTATGTTAATAAAACACACATTTTGGAACACCCCTATAATTTTGTCCCCCCTTCACGAATCCTCACCAACCAAACTTCGTAGAATCAATCCGACGGGGCCATATACTTTTATTGTAAAGTTTTATGAGGATTCGTCCAGGGGGGTCGGAGTTATAAGCCTCCCAAAATGTGCTCTTCCTATGGGTTGAGCAACTTCACCATAACTACACGGCTGCTACTGCAGGCCGTGTAATAGATTACACGGCCATGTAGTTATGGTTCGGTTGCCAAACCCATAGGAAAAGCACTTTTTGGGCGGCTTATAACTTTGCTCCTGAGGACGAATCCTACCAAACTTTGCAAAACAAGTATATGGCACACTCTGAATTGCATTGCACAGTTTGGTGAGGTTTGGTCAAGGGTGGGGCAAAGTTATATGGGGGGTCCCACAATTTATTTTTTTCCCATAGACTTAATGGAGAAAAAACTTTGCTCACGCCTACAGCCCAAACCATTGGATGGATTTTCACCAAATTTGTTGTAGGAGCAGCAGCTTGGTCCCAACATGCTTTTGTAAATTTGCTGGAAATCCGTCCAGTAGTTTTTTTTAAAACGACCAAAAAGTAGGTCTCAAAAAAGTAGTGATATCTATGTCTGCTCTGCGGACACACTTCCCTGTTCGGTCCATTGACAGGACTCCGATTGGCAATGTGGTGTCCACAGACATCGGGCGCGCCCACTGATTGGATGATGAAAAGCGTGAAGTGCGTCCGATTTTTGGAAATGCCCGCCATCTTGAATTCGCAGACATTGCAGTAAAAACATTAAAAAACACAACATTGCACTGGTCAAATTTATCAAATAATCTCTGGGGAAGTGAGGGGTGATGAGGATGGGATGGGATATGGCTGCAAGAAGCAAAAAAAACTGGCATTTTCCGCCGTTCGTGAACAGTCCTGAGAAGTTCGCTGACACCTCAGCATTGGTGAAAAGCAGATCTAGGATGGCTTAAAACTTTGGCACAACTTAATGAAACTGCATGAAATTCTGCAATTATATTTCTGACCTTATTCTGAATGTGTTTGGTGGGATTCTGTTAAGAGAGAGCAAAATTAGAGGGGGGGTCCCAAAATAATGTAAAGGCTTATAAATGTGGTGCCATTTCACAAATCTACACAAAGGTTTGCAAAAAGATTATAGATCTAGATATAAATGTTTCCGTAAAGTCTGAATGGTTTTTGTCAAGTGGGGGCTAGGTTATATGATACGATTGTATATGCAAAAACTAAGGTAAAGGTGGGCACTACGATGTAACTCATACGTTGAACATTGAAAGTTGTTCAATCTAGAAAAGTTTTCGCCTGGGGCTACCAGTTATAAAGAGGTCCTGTGGCATAAGGACCAAAAAATCATGGAACAAAGAGATAAGAGTAAAAATGCTCTATCAAGAACTGGTGCTCGCAGTTGGCCCTAAAGAGGGCTGAACATTCGGAAGATAATGTATCAAATAGTTTGTCCACAATTTATATAGTAATAAATTATCGCCGTCAATTATGATGATTTATAGAAATGTTTATTCACATCCCTTTTTCGTAGCTCTTTTTGAATATTATTCTGTCATATTCAAAGAGGCTGCACCAAATCTGGTTAGGATCATATGTACAGATGCCAATGCATTTCGGTTACAAAAAACCTTCATCAGGGCGGTACATTGATTCAGTGATCTATCTACATTAACCAACATTTCAGTAATTGTCAACCACTGCATAACAACAACGTTTCAGATGAACAAATTTAAACACATACCCAATCCAAGGGTTCCACAACGGAAAGAACATGAAAAGAAAAAAGCAGAAAAAGCTCTATGTCAATAACTGAGTATCTGTATATACCGCAAATTAACAAAACCTTGTTTCTAAAAAATGTCCCATACCTTATGTTTCAAATAATTCTTAAATGTTTCTCCATATGCGTGAGAAGCAACGAGTAGAAGTGCGGGCTCCTGTAAAACCCATAGGGAAACTAATCAGTAACAAGAAACGTTAATTGAAGCAGTAAGAGCGGGGAAAATGGAGTCAACCTTACCTGTCAGAGGCGCTGTGTCAGTGACAACTACATTCGCGCGAGCGAATGACTGTTTCTGTATTTGAATGTTTCCATGGTGACCCAAAGGCGTCGTGAAGATGCACGTACGCCTTGGGTCCCACCTTTGTGACGTCACAGAAGGCGGGACAATCACCATGGGAGCAGGGAAGCTTTGCAAACCAGTGCATAGACAATGCGTGCACTTTCTCCAATGAGAAAAAGCGACTGTGGCGCTGGCACAGAATCTTACATATCTCGTAGAAAGGTTAAATGGCAATCAGGCAAACAGAATGTCATTTCAAGCATAGAACTCCAAGAACGTCATGAGAGCAAAGAATGTAGTTACAAGTAGAATTTGCAAAAATCCGCAGTGGAACACAGAGAATTACCAACAGTTGCAGTTTTAAGGTATGTGTTAGTTGGCCCAAGGTGGGGCATATTCATAATGCATTTTTATCACCACAAATGGTGAACTGTTCTATAAAGGTGTCCATCTTAAAAAGCTTGGTGATCTAAAACAATGGAGACACGCTTAGAATACAGGGGTATCCCAGATGGCAAAACAGCAAGGTTCAACCCTAGAAATGGAGGAAAAAAGTAAAAAGTAAAAAATTGCAGAATTACAAATAGCACATATAGTTTATCTCTTCATTGATACCCTTCGGCGCCAGAGTGCCCAGTCGATCAATCCAGTACGTTTCTCGTTGGTCAAGTCGCTTTTGCAAGTTTTCATATTTGTTGTTTCTTTGTACCACCTCCAGGATCACAAATTTTATATGTGCCAAACTATGTCGTTTCTCGCACCGATGTCTTGCTACTGCTGAGGTAACTGTTCGGTTCCTGATGCATAATCTATGTTTGTTCCAGCGAATTTTCACTGTGCATTGTGTTTGACCTACATAGAAAAATCCACATGGGCATTTGATACCGTAAATGATGTTTTGAGTGTCACAAGTCGCATAGTCTCTTAATTTGATTTTTTCTCCAGAGTGCGGATGACTGATGATTGGTCCTTTTATAATATAGTTGCAATTACTGCAATTGAGGCAAGGAAATGTTCCAATGCGGTCTGTGAATTTCTTCTTGCGTGGAGGTTTAGTGTTCACTAGATTGTCATTAAGGTTTTGACTACGTTGATATGCAAAAGTAGGAAATTCCTTAAACAGGTGTTCTATTCTTTGATCACACGTTATTGTGTTCCAGTTCTTTTTAATTATGGTTTTGATCCGCCTGCTTTGTCTGGAAAATTTGGATACAAAAACTAAATGAGATGTGGATTTCTTCTTTACTTGAGGTTTTAACAAATCTTTTCTGTCTTGTGTAGCTGTGCGGATGGTGGCTGCCTCTTTTTCAGCCGTAGAGTAGCCTCTCTCCAAAAACTTGTCTCCCATGTCTTTCACTGCTTTTTTATAATCAGAAGGGTCACTGACTATCCTTTTTACACTTAGCATCTGACTATAGGGAAGACTTTTGATTAGGCTCGGTTGGTAAAAACTAAGTCTTTGCAAAAGGTTATTGCGATCAGTCCTCTTTCTGAAAATAGTTGTTTGGTACTCACGGTCTGTGATCTTTATTTCCACATCCAAAAAATGTATCTTTTCTCTAGAGTATTCATGTGTGAATTGTATTCTGGGATCGATACTGTTTAAGTAATTAAAAAATTCTAGCCGTTCTGTTTCGGTGCTTGTCCAGATGCCAAAAATATCGTCAATATATCTGATCTACAACCCTAGGTTGTTGTTCCAATTGTTGTTTTTAAGTACATATTCAGTTTTAAATTTATGCATAAATGCATTGGCATAGGGGGGTGCCATAGTGGCCCCCATAGCTGTGCCAGCTACTTAAAGGAAAAACAAATTCTTATATTGGAAATAGGAGTTGTTACCGATAAATTCAAAAGTACCATAATAAACTCTTTCTGTGCTGGAATGTCTTCTTCTTGCAAAAGTAACCATTCTACTGCTTCTTGACCTTGATCATGCGGAATCGATGTGTAGAGACTTTTGACGTCTATGGTAAAGCAAATATGATTAGAGTTGAACGGTATTGATTGAAGTTGCTGTAAAAAATGTGTAGAATCCTTTATATAGGTGTTTGTCTTTTGAATGAGTGGTTGTAAAAAGAAGTCTATATTTTCCCAGAGGTTCAAGAATGCTGTCCATACCGGCTACAATAGGCCTACCTGGTGGTTTCAGAGGATCTTTGTGAACTTTAGGCAAAATATAGAAATGTGGAATACGTGGATGAGAGTTCGTAAGAAACTTTCTGGTGTTGTGACTAATCCATTCTAATTCTTCCGCTTTTGTGAGTAGACCCTCCAAATTTGTCTTTATTTCGTCAGTGGGGTCAATGTCTAGTAAAGCATACACGTTGGTATCATTGAGTTGCCTGATACATTCTTGATCGTAATCTTGGCTGTTGAGTAATACTAGACTGCCTCCTTTATCCGCAGACCTAATGGTAATAGATTCATCTCCATATAAATCTTTGATTAACCGAAGTTCATGTTGTTTCATGTTGCGATTTTTGGAATGTCCAAATTTAATTTTCTCAAGGTCTCTGGTAACTTGTTTTTGAAATATATCAACAGAAGGTACAGTGATGGGAGGAATGAAGTTGCTTTTACTCTTAAATTCTTTGAAATCTAAGGGGTCATCATCTGTGGGTTGATCCTGCTCTAGTTCACTGAAGAACACTTTGAGCTTCATTTTGCGTATTAGTTTGTTAAGTTCAATCTTTGACTCAAAAAGGGTACTGTCATATGTGGGAACGTAGCTGAGTCCCTTCTGTAAAGTTTGATTCTCTTTAGGTGTTAAGACCCTCGAAGATAGATTAATCACTATGTTTTCTTTTGCTGCAATCTTGTGTTCGGTTTTTCTTTTTGTTTTTCTTTGGCCCCTTCTTGTTCTCTTCGGCCTTTGTCTAAAAAAGGAACTCTGTTTCTATCGGAGCTATCTGGAGTAGCTGATGATCCTGAGGTATTTGGAGTGGGTTCTTCTTCCTGTTGAGTAGTTTCTCTTTCGGTATCTGTTCCTGAACTTGATGTTTCACTCGTATGGTTTGCTTTAGGTTTTCTTATTGGGGGTCTGTATTTTTGTAACCGAAATGCATTGGCATCTGTACATATGATCCTAACCAGATTTGGTGCAGCCTCATTGAATATGACAGAATAATATTCAAAAAGAGCTACGAAAAAGGGATGTGAATAAACATTTCTATAAATCATCATAATTGACGGCGATAATTTATTACTATATAAGTTGTGGACAAACTATTTGATACATTATCTTCCGAATGTTCTTTAGGGCCAACTGTGAGCACCAGTTCTTGATAGAGCATTTTTACTCTATCTCTTTGTTCCACGATTGTATATGCATACATTTGACACTTTTGAAAAAAATAAAACATGGGTGGATTTCCAGCAAACTTGTGTAAGAAGCATTGGCAAGGACCTGAAAGCATGGTTTTGCAAATGTGCCTGTGTTTTATTTTTTGACGAGTGTTATAAAGTAGGTACACAAAATAGTGATATACCTTTGATGACTGAGGTATAGCCCGTGGCCATGGGCTCTGGCCATATTGTCTGAGTCATGGAATAAGGTCATGATCCGGACAATCTGGCTACTGGCCATGACCATGACGGATAAAACAGGGGTTAAAGTGGCCATGTCCACCTGGGACTGGCTTTGTGGTAAAGTTATTCGAATTTGGGATAGGTTTGAAAGGGAAGAAAAATGTGCTTGTGGTAATATGGTCATAGGGTTCTCTTTTCGCCTTCTGCAGGCTGCCATGGAACGCAAAGATGGGCCCTTTATGGAACCCTGCCTTCCCTTTCCATGGTGGCCATCTGTAGGAAGAAAAATCCTTTTTTTTAGTACCCCGGGTTCCTGATTTGGGAACCTAGGGTGCTAATGGCCTTCATCTCCTATTATCGGGGCTGGAATGGGGGGATAATGGTCCAGAGACCTCGTTATCCACCCTTGCTTCGTTTGGGCTGATAACTTGGGCTGCCGGGCCTGCCGGGCCGGTATCCACTGTTCCAGTCACTGGAACGGAGGATGAACGCCACAATATTTCCATTCGCATAACACAAAATGCAAATGGAAATGTTGGAAAATCTTATTGAGTCTATGTACTTTACTGAGAAATATTAAGTAGTCTATATGTTTCTTTTTTAGTTCTATTTTTTTACTGTGAAAGGTGGTTCCTAAAGGAACATTTCTTTTGTTGTTTTTAGATGTATTTTATTTTTGGCAGGAAAGCTAAGAACGATAGGTGGGGAGAGAAATGAGGGAAGAGGCACCAAACACTAATATGGAGTGGTAGGTGGACAGGGGAAAATGTTGCACGTGTGTTATTTCTAAGGTAGGGGGTAGTGTTTCTCATGATCCTTCATTACAGCAGCGGTGGTTATGGTTACAAGTAAAACCGAAAACCCCCAGAAATTTGCCAGTTATGGTAAGCAAAGCAACCATAACTCGCGCCGCCACCATGCACTGCTAAGACTAACACAGAGAACATCAAAGATGACATCACAGGTGTCATTGATGACATCACATATGAAATAAATTTTGATTAAAAATCCCTACAAGGAGTTGTGTTTATAGTGTTGGTAACAAGATGTCCGGGATGATCGGGAGACCTATCATGAACTACTTAATCTATTAAAGAATGTACTAATCTTAAATCATTGTATTGGAGTGTTGTTAATACAGAAACCTAATAATATATAAACATAGGCAATGACTGCAGTATGCACCATAGAAGTAGACCTTTTATAATCTTGTAATTTTGGATAGTACAATAATGATTACTACCTTATCAGAGTTTTGAGTAATGTTAAACATGTAATAACTAGCCAACAATTCAAGACTTGCAACACTTGTGCTGATACAAACAATACGTATGAAGAACCACAATGCATACAAATCAGAGGCACATACAGGGAAACTAAAGTAAGGAAGAAAGAAACAGCATCATCAGAAAATGTTAATGACATTAAAGTTCATCTTCATGTATACAAATGAATTGTGTGTTTGAGGCCTGCTCATTTCCCGATGTATGTGCACCATGAGCTGAGACCAAACCCTAAGGAAAGTACTTAAAGAACATATGACAAGGTTAACGTCTAGATATATAGTACCTTTTTCAATTTTAATATTCTGACTGTCATCAATGACATTTGTGATGTCATCTTTGATATCCTGGGTATTAGTCTTAGCAGTTCACGGTGGTGGCGCGAGTTATGGTTGTTTAGCTTACCATAACTGGCACATTTCTGGGGTTTTTTGGTTTTTATTTGTAACCATAATGTCCTTTTAACAAAGTTTTTTCATTGAATTACATAGGTTTTTATTAGTGCAACTTAACCATAATGTCCCTTTAACAACGTTTTTTCATTGAATTTCATAGGTTTTTATTAGTCCATCTTAACCATAACGTCCCTTTAATAAAGTTTTTTTCAGTGAATTTCAAAGGTTTTTATTAGTGAAACTTAACCATAACATCACCTTAACAAAATTTCTTCATTGATTGATTATATATATATATATATATATGACAAAAAAGAAAGCAGAGAGGGGCGCACTCCAGTTCCCTGCACAGTAAAAATTCTCAGCCACTGGTGTTCTTCTCCTACCGGTTTCTGTGCTCTTCACATCATCAGAGAGGCAGTCTTAACTTGCAGCTCACAGCAAGTGCAGGTCTTGACAATCAATGATGATTCACACCAGTGGCTGAGGTGGTTTACTGTGCAGGGAACTGGAGTGCGCCCCTCTCCGCTTTCTTTTTTGTCATATTATATATATATATATATATATATATATATATACACATATATATATATGGGATACATTACTCACCGTAATCGTATTTCTGATGCTTGTATCTGCTTAGATTCACATGCTGTGCATAGGCCGACATCTAGTGGAAGCTGCAGAGTATTACAGTTTGTTTTTCGAAACTCGAAAATGGGCGTCGACACAGGGCGTGCTAGTAATACTATCCCTAGTGTGACATCCACTGTACCCAAGATCCCTCACGCGTCTAGGATCCTCAGATTGTATTTTTTCTGACATGAGGTAGCATGAGGAGTAGCGCGAGTACAGATAATCCAAGCAGATAGACAGAAAGGTAAGACTACAAGCAATCATGCGCCTTCTCTCAGAGGGGAGGAAGGGTGGGTCGCATGTGAATCTAAGCAGATACAAGCATCAGAAATACGATTACGGTGAGTAATGTATCCCTTCTGAGGCTTGTGGAATCTGCTTAGATCACATGCTGTGCATAGATTAGCGAGCAGTACCTGAAGAAGGAGGTGGGATGTGAGAAGGGTCATGAGCAAATAAGTGTCTTAGAACCGCTTGTCCCACTTGTGTATCTGCCTTGGAATGGGTGTCAATGCAGTAATGCTGAGTAAAAGTGTGAATAGAGCTCCAAGTAGCTGCTTTGCAAATGGTGTCAAGGGGTACATTTGCAATGAAAGCCAGAGTGGCCCCAATGCCTCTAGTAGAGTGGGCTCTTGGCGTGAAAGGCAGAGTTCTTTCAGAAAGTGAGTAACACAGCTGGATACAGTTAATAATCCACTTCGAGATGGCACCTTTAGAGACGCGATCCCCCTCTCTGCCTGTAGCTACGGAGACAAACAGTTGATCTGTTTTTCTTAGCGGTCTGGTCTTATTTACATAGTAGAGGACCGCCCTACGCACATCTAGGGTGTGTAGTTTCACCTCAGCCGAGCTTTGCGGGTCCTGGAAGAAAGCCGGAAGCTCGATGGACTGGTTTACATGGAATTTAGATATAAATTTAGGTGAGAACCTAGGGTGTGTGCGTAAAACCAGTTTGTCTTTATGGACAGTAAAGAAGGGATCCTGCAATGACAGAGCCTGAATTTCACTGACCCTTCTTATAGAAGTAATAGCTACTAAGAAGGCCATTTTATAAGTCAGGTGTTTGAGACTGCTTTTATGCATGGGTTCTAAAGGGGGGCCCATGAGCTTGGCTAGCACCACATTAAGGTCCCACCCTGGTGGTGGGTTTGAAATAGGAGGGTGAAGTCTCTTTACTCCTTCCATGAAGGCTTTAACTACTGGTACTTTCCACCACAAAACTTTGCTATGGGAAGTGGTGTAAGCCGACAGGGCTGCCAGGTGTACTTTCAGTGAGTTAAAAACCAATCCTGCATCCAGCAGGTGGAGCATGTATGTAACAATAGTGGACAGGGTTGATTGATCTACTTTGGCACCAGATAACGAACCTCTTCCACTTGTCAAAGTAACAGTGCCTTGTGTTTGGCTTCCTAGATTCTTTTAGGATGTCCATACACCTCTGTGGCAAATTAAGATGTCCAAACTCTATGACCTCAGGAGCCATGCTGCCAGGTTCATTGAGTTGGGTTGCTGGTGCACTGTTTGACCTTGGTGCTGGGACAATAGGTTGTACCAGGCTGGAAGTTTGATGGGCTTGCACACCACCATCCTGCGTAGGTGTGGGAACCACGTTTGTCTTGCCCACATGGGAGCAACTAGGACGAGCGTCATCGACTCTCTGTTCATCTTGTTCACCACTTTCCTGATGAGAGGAGTTGGTGGAAAAGCGTACGCAAACATTCCTGACCAGTTCATCCACAGGGCGTTCCCCTGGGAGTCTGGTTGATGGAACCTGGATGCAAATCCTGGGCATTGTCTGTTTTTGCTTGTGGCGAATAGGTCTATAGTGGGGAAACCCCACTGAGAGAAGATATCTTCTACGACCTCTCTGTGTAGAACCCATTCGTGTTCCTCTGGGAGGGAGTCTCTGCTCAGAGCATCCGCTAGGGAATTGAGCTCCCCTGGAACATGTTGTGATGACAGGAAGATGTTCCGTCTGAGTGCCCATATCCAGATTTTCTGGGCAAGCTTGGACAGATTTGGCGAGCGAGTCCCTCCTTGCTTGTTCAGGTAGAACATGGCTGTTGTGCTGTCCGTCCGGATTTGCACTGACAGGTTTAGTAGGTGGGGCTCGAACGCCTGAAGCGCTCTGAATACTGCCAGAAGCTCTAGCAGGTTGGCCACTGAGTGAGACCAGAGACCCTGAGCTGTGTGGTGGAGATGGTGAACTCCCCACCCCGTCAGGCATGCATCTGTAGTGACTACTGCCTGTACCTCGGGATCGTAAAAGGGTTTCCCCTGTGCGAGATTCTCTCTTGTCCACCAGTGAAGGCTTTGTACCAGTGTTGGTGAAACGACCACTAGATCGTCCCACTGACCACTTGCCTGAGACCACTGTTTCGCCAACCATTCCTGCATGGGACGCATGCGCAGGCGCGCTTGGGGGACCAGGTAAATACATGACGCCATCATGCCCAGTAAACGCATTGCTTTGCGTACCGTTATTTGTTGACCGGACTGATAATGCGGAATTTGCAGTAGTATATTCCGAATTATTTCTTCTGAAGGAAAGGTCAACCCCTCTTGGGTATCTAGGATTGCTCCTAGGAACTGTTTTGAGGTGCTTGGCACTAGGCTTGACTTCTTCTTGTTGATTGAGAAGCCTAACTCGTGAAGGAGGTCGATAGTCCTTTGAATGTTTGTCCTGCAAATTCCTGGGGTTTCCCCCGTTATGAGCCAATCGTCCAGATAAGGGTACACTGGGATTGCCTCCCTGCGTAGGTATGCAGCCGCCACCGCCAGTACCTTGGTGAATACCCTTGGTGCTGAAGCTATCCCGAAGGGCAGTACCTTCAATTGGTAGTGTCGACTGTCCACCTTGAAGCGCAAATACTTTCTGTGCGGTGGGAACATGGAAATATGAAAATATGCATCTTTCATATCCAAGGTTGCCATGTAATCCCCCTTTTTTAGGAGGGGGATTACCTCTTGTAGCGTGGTCATACGAAATTTTTGGGGCTTGACATACTTGTTGGCAGGCCGTAAGTCCAATACTGGGCGCATTGTCAAATCTTTCTTTGGCACAAGGAAGTAAGTTGAATAAATACCCTTGTTTACCTAGTGTCCCGGGACGAGTTCTATCGCGTCCTTTTCTAGCAGAATGGCGATCTCCTCGAGGAGAATCTTCTGATGTTCTAAAGAGTGTACTCTTTGTCGTGGAGGATGGTTCCGGGGACGCTGCTGTAGTTCTATACAATATCCTGTGGATACTGTTGACAGCACCCATCTGTCTGATGTGATCCCTTCCCAAGCCTGGGTGAAGTTGGAAATGCGTCCCCCTACTGGGGTTGCGTGAGAAGGGACCCTGAACTGAGCGTCACTGCTTTGGTGGAGGCATGCCGCCTCCCTTATTGGGGCTGCCTCTGCCTTTACCACGACCTCTCTTATTACCCCTGCCGTAACCCTGGGTAGACTGTTGGTTGTTGTTCCACTGTGTACCCTGCCCCTGGGAATAGGTAGATCCTCTCTGGGAATTTTGGCCGCATGGGCGACGAAAATTACTATTCCCTCTCTGGTTAGGGGGTTTATTGGTTAACTGGCCAAGGGACTTGAGTGTTTCGTATTCGTCCTTGGCATTCTTCAGTGCGTCTTCGACCGCCTTACCAAACAACAGATCGGTTTCCACCGGTTTGTCCAACAATGATGCCTGGGTTTCTGCCTTAAAACCAGACTGCCGTAACCACGCATGTCTTTTGATAACAGTGCCTTCCGCTATCAATCTGCCTGCGTTGTCCGCGGCGTCGAAGGTTGCTTTCAAAATGCAACCAGACACGGCTCTACCCTCTGCGGAAATCCGAGCTAACTGGCCCTTTAAAGGTTCAGGAGCAGAGGCTATGAGTGCCGCGACTTCTTCCCACTGATGGCAGTTGTAGCTGGCCAACAGGGTGGTGGAGTTTGCAATCCTTGCTTGATAGGCGGACGTTGAGGCTACTTTCCTGCCGAAACCGTATAGTTTTTTGCTCTCCTTGTCGGGAGGAGCTTCGGACGATGACAAAGGTGTTCCAGCCCTCTTACAAGTGTTGGTGACAACTAGGGAGTCTGGCTTCAGGGTCAGACTGGGCTGCCCTGAAAAGTTTTTCAACCCTGGGATTGACTGCTCTGGTGAGGTTCGGGTTTACCAGGGACGGATCTATTCTCCGCTGAATGGATTTAAGGATAGGGATGGTCTGGGCAACAGGCCTCCTTTCTCCCACCAACTCTTCTGCGAAGTCCCTTTCCTCCTGGACACCGTGGGTGTCAATGTGGAAATGTTCTTCTGCGCGTGCGAGAACCTCGTTTAGGAGGGATTGGTTATCGACCGGGGAGTCGGTAACCGGGGCTTCATTCTCTACCGGGGAATCTACTCTGTATGTTTCTGGGTCCTCCTCTTCCTCTTCCTGGTCCTCATCATCCCCATAGTAGCCCGTCCCGGTTTGCTCTTCTATCATACCAAATTCTTGGTCCTCACAAAAGGAAGCCTCTCCTTGATACAGTGAGTATGGTCTTGCGTAAGGTTGTACCTCGAAGGGTTCTGACCTCATCAGAGTTTCAAACCGGGGCTTCTTACTCGGGGGGATAGGATCAGTAGAGCCTGACGGAGTCGCCCCTTGTGGATCATACGAGAGGAAATGTTCTGGATTTTTATCATATAAATCTGCCAAAGAAGACATTCTTGACATGACCCTATCTATGTCTTCACTGGACCATTTTTTGGAACTGGGGATGACTCTCTCAGCAAGTCTATGGGATTTATCTTGAGTAGCTTTGCTGGTTTTAGACATATCAGCAGACCTGGTCTTGATTGTCTGTTTAGGGGGAGTGGTGTGTTTCACAGGTGTGGAAGAGTGCAAAGGTTGTTTCTTTTGTTGTTTTCCCCCCTCCCCGTGAGTGGAAAAATGTTTTCCCTGTCCTTTAGTGGCTCCGGAGGTTTTCGACGCCTGGCGTCGAGGATCGGGGGTGGTGTCCCTGTCCTTCGAGCGTGGGGCCTCGCTGGTTTTAACTGCGGGCTCCGACTCCTGGAGCGCGGCCTGGGGGTGGAAGTCGTCTTCGTCTTCCGACGATCGAACTTCTGTTAGCCTAGGGAGCGAGACACTTTTGGCAAGAGTGGATGATTGCCTGGAGTCATGCCGCGATCTTGATCGAGAGCGCCCAGAGGACACCGAATCGGACCGTTCTGTTTGTGCCTCTTTCCGAGAACTCGACGTCGTCGAGTCTCGGTTGGACTTAGTGTGCTTAGTGTGTGTAGTATGTGAAGCGCTTGTGTCGCCGGGGGTCTTCCCCATAGCTGCCCTGCCGGACGACCTTCCGAGGTCGTGGACCTGCGCTCGGCTGTCTTTCGACGCCGTAATGCCCTCGCCATCCGAAAGTACGGCGTCGCTGCCGTCGCTGAAGGCGCCCTCCGCTGCCATGGCCGCCTGCCTGGCGTGGTGGGCCCAACGCTTCGTCGAACGGTCCTTAAGTGTCTTAGGTTTAAACCTACTACACGCTCTGCAGTTCGCTTCGGGGTGGTCCCTCGGCAAGCAGAGATTGCACGTGGCGTGCCCGTCGACCCAAGGGTATTTGCGATTGCACTTGGGGCAGAATTGAAAAGGTGTACCCTCCATACGCACCTTGAGGCAAAGGGCTGTTAAGTGTAGGAAATGTATAAGGTGTACCTATATACCAAGAGTGTAGAGTATGTACCACCCCCCCACTCTCCCTACTTGCAGGGCCGAGGCCAGAGGCCTTCCAAGGCCCGGCCTGAGGCCAGCAGCCTTCCGAGGCCCAAGTCTGTCGTGCAGCAGCCGACGGTCGATTCCTTCTCCAGCCGGCGTCGAGTGTCGAAGTTCGACGTTGGGGTGGGGAAGCATGTCAATAGATTATTAACTTAAATTTTTAGCAAAAGTATGGTTAAGGCCAGGGGACTCCGCAAAATGCTTCCGACCAGTATGGCGGAAAAAACAATCTGAGGATCCTAGACGCGTGAGGGATCTTCGGTACAGTGGACGTCACACTAGGGATAGTATTACTGGCACGCCCTGTGTCGACGCCCATTTTCGAGTTTCGAAAAACAAACTGTAATACTCCGCAGCTTCCACTAGATGTCGGCCTATGCACAGCATGTGATCTAAGCAGATTCCACAAGCCTCAGAAATATATATATATGTATATATATATATATATATAATCAATCAATGAAGAAACTTTGTAAATAACCTCAGCACACTCCAAAGAAAACCCAGGCACTCGTTCTTGAAGATGCACAAAAGTGCTGAAATAATTGGATTGCACATACAAAACCCAGCAAGATAAACATGTATTCAATTCTATTCAAGGCTGAACAACAGCCTTAGCACAAACAGGTAAAAAAACACCACAAGTTCCATCCCTTCCGACAACAGTCACATAATTCACAGTCAAATGACTAGTGCAACCAAAACATCTCATCAAAACGATATAAAGCAGAGTGCCAACTTTGAATGTAGTCATTCACATAGTCCATACACTGTGTAGGCATCATGAAGTAAGACACAGACAACAGATTCCCTTTTCTAAAATATAGCTTTTTATTTCTTAAATGTCAGGATGGAGTAATGCCTAACTTGCCCTACGCTAAGGTGGGATTTCCATAACTAAAGAAACTAAGGATAGTCTGTGTTGTAAAGTTCAACTCAAATGTCTGTCTGTGTCCAAAACTTATGCTTGCCCTCACACCTAAATCTATCCAATAAGTAGGGATGTCAGCAACCAAAGAAACAGTGGTGAAAGTAAAGTTCTGAGCTTCTTCCAGCTCCAGGTAGGTTTTCAGCTTCTTCCTTACACTCAAAACGGTTCCACAAAAAGGTCTTGGAGCTCCCTTCCCCAAGATCAACAAAGTCTCAAACAACCTCTGGGTTCTGTTCCCCAAGTTCAACACAGTTCACAATGAATTCAACTTTGTTAGCTTTCAGTAAAAATTGTATTCTTTTAGGCTTCCTCACCATTCGCTGGCTCTTCTTTCTCTTTTAGTCACTCCATGTGTGCAGTATTTTCATTTGACTTCTACATAACTTTTCTTTAGTTCGGTATTCAATATTGGTTTAATACTTGGCAATTCTCTCGACACTTAATAAGGTCCCTCGGGTCTCCAGACCTCTTCATTTAATGCATTTATTTGTTTGGCCCTTTCTTTGGCCCAGATTACACCACTGGAGCATCGCGGTTCGAGTGCTCTCTCTCTGTCACTCACCGGTATCCAGCAGCTCCTCCAGGTGCTTGTGCAGTCCTCTTCTGATTTTGCTCGCTCCCCTCTCTCACATCGAGAGCACAACCAAGTCACACTCGCCTCTTCCAGACTTTCACGCTGTCTCTTGCAACTGGCAGATTCTGTGTCCCCCAACCCCAGCTGGGGACACATGGCTCAGAGCTCTGCAGGGCTCTGGAGTCTCTTGTGGCTCTCTCCAATCCCGGCATCCTTCCTGCTCTACTAAAGCTGCAAACGTCCTTTCCACCGGCTTCTCTGGTCCAGCCTGCTCCACAGCATCCTGGCTTCCCAGGCGGTACCTCTCTCTCTCATGTGGGTCACTCCCTTTTATATGAACCTGTAGCCTCTTGAGGGGTTGCAGGTCCAAGTCTTTTGCCTGACTCCAATTACCTCTATTACTGGGATATGCCTGTTTTTTCCGAATGTTGTTCTACAGTCCTCTTCCTCGTCCCAGTACCAAAGTGGTGTGCATAGGTGGAAGGGTGCATGCCTCCTAGTCGCCGCTTCCTCGTCCCAGTCTTAAAGGGACCTGAATGGGAATTTATGTGGAATGTGTGACAGTGGGGAAGAGTGGTAACAACCCGAGAAGTTTGGGGTAGGGTAGGATGTATTTTGACAAGGGAAAGGGGGGTATCAGGCCGACACTAAAGGTACCCTTCCTCCACTCCGCAAGGACCCTCCAACCAGGTGATCCTCCCTCGCATATCCACCCCCAGGGTCAGGATCCAAAATCAACAGCCCTTCCATGGCCACCTGAGAGAAAGATCCAAGGGGAGTAGATGGGAGGATGCCCTCAGATCTTCACAACACATACAAAATATGTGGAGTGTTGTTTGCTACTTCTAAATGATGGTTAAACTTCGAGGGAAGCACCTTTAAATAAACACATTTACACACAATAAGCTAAAGTGCAGGTGCCAAGCATGATCATTAAGAAATAACCCCCCAAATGTTCAAATTTATGATATTGTCCACAGCAAAAAAGTGCAGGAAATGGTGATAGCAGCAGCAATGAAAACAAAGGAGTTGCAAAGCTGAATGGAGCCAATAAATTCAAAGCCTGCTGTGCAAAATACTTACACTTGAAAAAACATGCATGAAAATATATAAGAAATATATGTCTCTAATCATGCCATCCCAAATGTGTCAGTTTCACTCTCCAGGTCGAACTTCACAAAAACAAAGGAAGAGCAGCAATAAATCTAGCATAATAAAGTGCTCACGTGCATGATGATGGGCACATATAGTTGTACGAATGTCCAGCAGCACTGATACCACCCAACTCCAGGAAGATAAAGGGACTGGCCTAGCATCTGAATCCAGTGACTCCCTTTCCAAACTAGATGGTTATTCAGCTAAAACTGCAGAGTTCTTTGCCACATCTGATGCCTTATGCAGCCGTTCTTTGATAGGGTCATCAAACCGCTTCACAAAAGTATAAATGCGACCTTGCTTGTAGTCTTGTTTGTCCCTTTTAAACTTCTACTCTTTGCATAGGCAAATTTCTCCTTCAAACCTTTCCAAATTCTCTTCAAGCCAAGCCATTCTTTCATACATTCATCTCCATCACTGGATGAAAAAAGTAGTTCTTCCATTGCTTCTAGCTCTGTGATCAACCTAACATGGTCAGATTGAGCAACTTTATTAATGTCCCCATTATGCTGAAGGAACATGCATTAGTGTGTTCAGACCACTCTTCCAGCAGGAGCGGGATCTACATCTTCATAGGTCGGGATAGTCAGAATCCTAAGCCCTCTTAGAATTCTCCTTTTTTCAATGTACATCTGAAGAGTCATTGCTTCCCGCCATTTGCTCATTTCACTTTTCTGAATCTTTATAATGTATCCATCTTCTGTTCGATTGTAAGACCTGCTGATAGTACACTTGTGTCATTAGGGTTTTTTGTCACAGCTTCCCCTATAAAAAGCACTTGTGCTGCTGCCAACCGTCTTGCTTCCAGTTGTTCAGCCATAGAAACAAGGCACATTTATTTTTATTTAGTTTTTACATTTGTCGAGCGCACTACAGCCCAAGGGCATTGAGGTGCTTTTTACAAGAAAGTGTAGGAGGCAAGAATACAAATTTGGGACATGCGGTTACTTAGTTACATCATAGGTGGTAGGTTACAAAGTACAGTTAGGCAAACATGGTTGGTTTCAGTTAATCACAGAGTAGGAGCTAGGCCTAACATTTCAAACAAATAGCCTGGTTTTGATGGCGTTGAGGAACGCCAGGTGGGAGTCGATAACCCTGATGTGTGTGGGTAGTGCGTTCCAGTGGGTGGCAGCGATAGCTGGGAAGTTGGAGCCACCTGCACGCATTCTGCATGTTTTGGGCTTGGTGATCATGTGTAGGCTAGCCTTGAAGGCCTGGTGGATGTGGGCATGGCTATGCGCTGGGAGAAGTAGAGGGGTGCTAGATCATGGAGGCATTTGTGGGTGATGGAGAGGATTTTGAAGATGATTTTCTGTTTAACGGGAAGCCAGTGCACCTGTCTCCTGAGGTCCGATATGTGGTCCTTTTTAGGAAATCCTGTGGCAGCCCTGAGGGCGTTGTTCTGGACAAGCTGGAGTTTGGCAATGTTTTTGCGGGATGTGCCTCCGAGGAGAGCATTACAGTAGTCCAGTCTTGAGCCGATAGTAGCCCTAGCAATAGTAAGGCAGTTCTGTGCGGTTAAGAAGGGTCTTAATGCATTGAGCAGTTTTGAGTAATAGGCCGATGAGGAGGCAATGGCGTTGACCTGCCTGTTCATGGTGAGGTTGGAGTCTAGGCAGACTCCCAGGGTTTTAACTGTGTAGGACACAGCGATGGGTATATTATCAATGGTGAAGGAGCGATAGTTATTGTCGAGGTTACCTAGGATGGTTGGTGACCCAATGAGTAAAAGCTTGGTTTTGTCACTGTTGAGACACAGCCAATTTTCTGCCATCCAGGCTTGGATGGTGCAGTAAATGGAGTTAAGGGTGATCCTGTCTGCCTCGTAGTCACCTGAGAGAGGGATGGGCACCTGGGTATCATCAGCGTAGTTGGTGTATGAGATGCCCAAGGTGTCAAGAAGGTTAAAAAGGGGCCTGGTAAATAGGTTGTAGAGGGTGGGCACGATGCACGAGCCCTGAGGCAGCCCACATTTGATGTTGCTAGGAGAGGCACACACCGAGTCGGAAAAGACTTTCATGGCCCTTTGCTGTAGAAACGAGGTAATCCACGCACAGGCTTTAGGAGAGAAGTTGGCTGCAATGGAAAGGTGATGGCAGAGTGTATTGTGGTCCACAAGGTCAAATGCGGCCGATAGGTCAAGGAGCAGAAGAAGCGCTGGTTTTCCAGCATCTCTAATGTCGGACATTTGATTTTTTAGGTCAAGGAGGGCCGTTTCGGTCCCATGTCGTGGCCTGAAACCAGACTGCCGAAGGCCCAGAAGGCGGTGGTCCTCAAGGAATTTTTGGACTTGTAGGTAGGCTGCTTTGTCCAGAATTTTGAGCAGGAAGGGGACAGTGCTAATAGGCCTGTAGTTCCCTGGTACTGAAGGGTCAAGGGATGGCTTTTTGAGGAGTGGTCGTACCCAGCCTCTTTGAGGTTGGATGGGACATGGCTAGACTGGAAGGAGGCATTGATAAATGCTTTCAAGAAGGGTGCGAGGGTCGTGCCATAATCCTTAATGAGCTGAGCAGGGCAAGCGTCGCCCTTGCAGTTGGACGGTTTGATGGTTTTTAGGAGGGAAATGACTTCAGATTCGCTCATGTCCTTGAAGTTGAATACCGGAGAGGAGTTAGTTGTAATCTCCTTATTCTGATTACTAGAGTGGCAATTAGGAAAGTTAAGGCCTTTTGGTGAGCTAGGATTTTCGTTTGCAGGGTATTTAGTTTGTTGAGCATGGCAGATTGGATGTCATTACACCATTTTTCATCCTTCAGGAGGGTGGGCGGCGGGGTGGACGGGGTTTCCAGCTCCCTAAAAATGGCAAAGATTTCCTTGGTCCCAGATTTGGCGTTGGCTATCCTAGTGTTGAAGGAGTTTGAATAAGTACAACTTAAAGAATTTCAACATGCCCAATACTCTGCCTTGTTAAATGGCGAATACAGGCAAACTGCAAGCTCTCTATATTTCCCTGCATACAATGTATAGGTACTGCGATGAAAAAGAACAGCCTGGTTGCCTTTCACAAGGTGTGTTAAGGGTCCCAGTTTTTAGTGCTGTTCGGGACACATTCCCCTTCCCCCAGTCTGAGTCCCAGACCCCCCTCTTCACTGTGTTACTTTGTCTTGGTGAATATTCATGTAGGTCAGTCTGTACTTTTCTTAATGTTTCTTGCACACTCTGGGCTTGGCCACCCTAGTACCTGCAGAGCCTTGGCTGTTACCCTCCGGTTGTTCATAGGTCTCCCAGAGTATTCTGTGGCTTCTCTGTCTCCCTGGAGCCTTCTCCGATCTACCGCAGGGGGGAGAGGGCACCATGTGAAATTTGGGAGTTAGAGGTGGGCTAGGGACAGAGTTTGCAGCACAAACGTTTTCCAAAGCTGCTAGTATTCATCCAGATACCCTCGGCTACCCACAAAGATGAGATTGGGAAATGAAAATGCGTCACGCGGTACAATTAGTGTTTGAGGGGGTATCACATAGGGCTGGTGAGGCAAATGGGAGTTGGTTGGTGTTGCCATGGCCAGTGGTGCCAAAGAAACCGGTATAGCAAACCCTTGAAATTCAAGGAAAAAACTTTAGTTAAACTGCAGTTAAGTTGGAGATCAAGAAATGGTGCATAATTCTAGTATTGGTATCTTTGCAGGGACTCATCCATGTGAGGGGTGAGTGGTCAGTAACTAACCGGAAGTTCCTACCGATAAGATAGTACTTCAAGTGCTTCTCGAGGGAAGAGCTTTCTACTGCTGTATAATACAGGATGCTCTATTCTAGTATACTATTGGGGCAAAACTGCCCCTAGGCCAACCTTCAAAGTGTCTGCTGAAGGATACATTCTTTAGTGAAGTTGGGTACCTTCGACACAGGATCACTACAAAGAATATGTTTTAGGGTGTTAAAGCAGGCCTGAATGTTTTTATCCCATTTAAGTTTTGAGGGTTCAGCATTTCTTAACTTTTCAGTAAGGTAGGAGGAATAATTAGGTATAAACCGCCTTTAATAACCTACCAGGCCATGAAAGGCTATTAAGTCCTGTTTTGTTTTTGGTACCGGGGTCTCCTGTACTTCCCTGACTTTTTCAGTTTGAGGTTGTACTAGCCAGTTTCCAACAAACAAAATCAAATACTTAATGGCAGACTGAGCGAGATTACTTTGTTTGAGTTACCGCTTCTTTAAGTCAATACATAACTTCCACGACTGATCCGGTTTTGCTACTAGGACTATTGGCGAAGACCAGAACCTCGGTGATGGTTCTATTATGTCGGAAGCCAGCATCATCTCTACTTCCCATAAGACTATTTCTCTACGGGCCTCAGGAAATCTATAGGGTTTTAAATTAACAACCCTATCAGGTGGTTTATGGATATAGTGGTAAAACCCCTTTTTTATTCTTCCTGGTTCGCTGTCAAAGATGTGGGGGAACAGCTATAAAAGGGTTGGATGTCCTGTTTTTTATTGGATGAGAGGACTGCAGGAATTAAATTGACCCAATCTATCTCTTCAGCTAGGAGACTGACCAGCATAACAGAAGTGGTTCAACTGGATCTTCCCTCCACTCTTTGAAAAGGTTGACATGATAAATGTGTGGCTGTGAGACACGATAATTACAGGGACAAGTTTGTTCAATAACCTCATAAGGACCGTGCCAACCAGACAACTTCTTATGCTCCGAGGTGGGAAGGAGCACCAACACCTTCTAACTGATTGAAAAGGAATGAGTGACTGCCTTTTGGCCATAATTGGCTTTTTGATGTTCTTGGGATTTGCTAAAATATGAATGTACTATAGATCTAATTACAGCCATACGTTCTTTTAGATGTTGTTCAGTCTGGGATGGGGTAATATGGCTCTTCCAACGTTTCCCTCAGCATATCATTTTCAGAATGGAGCCTGTGCAGGTGAGTGTGTCCCTTGTTGACCACAATTGTGCTCCAGCTTCTGCTTTCCCTTTTGGGCATTTATTTCATTTTTTGCTACTTTTGGCGTTAGCCTGTGCTCCCCCTGCCTGCCCTGCCTCGCTTCCTGGTCTTTCTTTCCCATCCTGCTCCCCATCCCTCCTCTGACCACTGATTGGGCCTGTGAGCCCAGCTTGAAACACCTTTGAGGGCCTTGCCCTCTCAAATGCAGCCTTCCAGACATTTTTAGATTGCAGCCTGTACAGGTGAGTGTGTCCCTTGTTGCCCACAGTTGGGCTCCAGCTTCTACTTTCACCTTTCGGCATTCATTTCCATTTTTGCCGCTTTTGGCATTAGCCTGCGCTCCCCCTGCCAGCCCTGACTCGCTTCCTGGTCTTTCCTTCCCATCCCGCCCACATCCCTCCCCTGACTGCTGATTGGGCCACGTGTCCTATTTAAGGTAACCTATCAGGGCAGCCTCTGCCCGGGCAGAAATCGGCCAAGGAACACAAGGCAAAGGGCAGCTCCTGACCAAGCAGTTTCCAGTCTGTGTTTGCCCGGGTTCGCCCCGGGGAGTCTGCCGCAGTCAAGCAGAAGTGACTGATAAGTTAAGTGTGGTCTGTGCGGGGAGTACAGCCATTACTGTACTCCAGTAAAAATCTACCACTCTTAGGACATAATATCACATACATATGCATTTAGCCTAATCTATACAAGGTAGACATTTTGCATTTAGCCTAATTTGTAAAACATAGCCATAGCTTGCATTTAGCCTAATTTGTACTAGGTAGCCATATCTTGCATTTGGCCTAAATTGTACTAGGTGGCCATACCTCGCATATAGCCTAAATTTTATAAGGTAGCCATATCTTGCATTTAGGCACATTTTTACTATGTACCCATTTTGCATTTAGCGTATTTTGTACAAGGTAGCCATATCTTGCATTTGGCCTAAATTGTAGTAGGTGGCCATACCTCGCATCTAGCCTAAATTTTACAATGTAGCCATCAGGGACGTCATTTCACCGAAATGCCATGGGGTAGCGGAAGTGACATCACATGACCTTTGAACTCTGGTGCCATCACAGGAAGTGATGTCATTTCACCCCCACCTCGAAGTGACATCACGGGAAAAGATGGAACACGACCTTTAACCCCTTGACAAAACAGGAAGGGCCATCCCATATTGTTCCTAGGTACACTACGAAAAATATGGTTGCAATATCACTATAATGTTATATACATTTCATAGAGGAATGGAGCATCATATGTGTTGTTAATATCAGTGTATATAGGACCATATTACCAAGTTACTGTGAATGCAAACAGACGTCCAAGGCCAAATGATAAGGATATGTTGTTATATAGAACGTCTGCTCAAGAGCTTATATATACAATATCACCCAACCTGTGTTGGTTCTCATTTATCGACCTTAGAAGGGTGAAAGGCTGAGTTGAGGTATTTAAGAATAGGCTAAATAAGTGACAAACCACCTGAAGTGTGCCTGGAAATAAACCTTGATGAGTCTAGCAATTATTGGATAGAATTCCAGAAAGACAAATGATCTGTTATTCCTATTCTTCCTTATTTAGCGTCACTGCTCAAAGTGATACACGTGTGGAACCCCATTTTTTTTTTTTTTTTATTTAAGAGGCCTGAACAAGAAAGTCAGCTACTCCAAAAATAAAGAGCCACATAACACTGACCACAGCCCAGGAGCTTACTTTAAAAATACAAATTAAAAAAAAGTTTAAAAATAAAACCTTTTTTTTTCTAGGGGCAGCAAGGGTGACCACAGGGGTAGCAAGGGAGACCTCAGGGGTCACAAATGCGACCCCTGTCGTCTCCCAAAGGACATCCCTGGTAGCCATATCTGTTACACATAGGAGTTAGGAAAGATTTCCATTTATGTGTAATTTTCCCTCCATTTGTGAACCCCCAAACTTTTTGTTGTTTTCTGACCATCCTAGCCTGACCTTTGCCAGTGGAGCACAGCCTTCTGCTGCACTCGCTGGGTTTTCACTCACTTTGTCATGGGGAAACTGGCATTCCCTTAAAGACAGTCAGTACTGGGAGACTTTGTTTCCCTTAGCCTTTCACTTTGTTGCAAGTTCTTTGCAACATTGTACAAGTGCACAATGTACCTTACAGTACAGTGCGCTGGGGTCTTCCTTTCGTTTCTAAGGCCCTAGTCACCCTCAAAGGTTTTCTTGGTAGAAGTCCAAACGTGCCTTCCATGACGCGTTTACCGCACTTGGCCCTGGACAGTGGCTTGCATCCAAAATGGCCATTCCACAAGGTCCTTTGTACTTTCCTTTGGCCATCTTGTCCCTTAGCCTTCCCCAGGTCGAGCAGATTCTGGACAGTCCTTATTAGGTCATGCATTCTCCCGCGAAACGCCAAGCTTTCGGGGCTTCTGCACGCCTTGTTCGTGTGCTTGCAGGACGTGGGCTGGACTATCTAGTATCAATACAAATCCTGGGTGCCAGAGTCTCTGGTGTGCTGGGAATGACTGGGACCCCCGCGGTCTGTGATTGGTCCACATTTGGCATGGCTGTATGTGAGCAGGTCTCTCATTGGGTCCTCTTCATTTTAGCACAAAGGAGATTCTGGCAAGAGAAGGGCCCATACACCCACCAGATCGATCTCTTGAGTTCTCACTGACCCTAGGATAGGATCCAAGCATCCTAAAACCAAGAAGCCGAGCCGAGGAACCGCTGGTGACTCGCTGTTAGGTGTGGCACCGTAAGCATGCTGTTATCCCGCAGGACCCCTCTGCCTCTGATCAAACTTAGAAGGTTTGCAAAGGCGCTTCAACCCATTTGAATAGTGGGACCAACTATTCACGAAAACACCACCTTAACCTGAAAGCAAGCCTTCTCTGAAGTGTTCCTGGGCCAACCAGTGAACTGACCAGCTTGCACAGGACCTTTGCTCTCGAACCGCCGCCGTCTCGAGTTGACTCTTGAGACTTTGGAGATCGTAAGCACTGAGTATAGGCAACTTCCAGCTGAGTTTTGTACACCAAGGCACCCTACGTCTGGAATTAGGAGAGTACGCCTGAACCAGAGTGCACACGTTCACACGTTCACTGCGTCATCCAGCTGTGGTGACGAACTTCGAGGGTGTGCAGCTGCTGTGCCCTGAGACGAGCTGCCGTGAAATCGAGCTGAACCCTTCACCAGGAGAGGAGAAATCGTCACTGTCCTGCCATGGATTCATCCCTGGGACTCAGCCGCTGAAAGCCGCAGAACAGCATAATTGCGGCATTTGAACCCGCCACCGAAGTGGAATCCACTGCCGACGTTTGGTGCGGAGTGCGCCTTGGGTTGGTGAGTACTTGCAACCCTTACCGGTGGCCCCTGTCACATCCATACATTTTTAAGCACGAGTGTGTCAGGAATCGGGCCGTTTCATCCATTTACACAACAAGAAAACCTACGGCATCCATTTAGGAATCACTTACGCTCACTATTTCTGCGCCGTTTGCCGTTCCTGGCAAGATACAGGTTGCCGTGGTGACGGTCTGTGCTTTCTCACTCACGGCAGCTACCCGGAAGTAGCTTAACAGCTGATCGCCGTAGAACGCAGAGACATACACTCAGAACTGTTAAAACATACCCCTTTACCTCGGCGGGCGCTTCTGATTGAAGTAACGACCCACTCTTGCTTCGCTTCGTGTTTTGAATCTTGTTTTCTTGGACCTTGTTCGGGTACCCCTTTAGTCCCTTCATCCATTCCTATTCCTGGCTGCCCTTCCCTTCGTTTTTGCTCCCCTTCCGATTCCTTTGTTTTTTTTGTCTGTTACCTGCTGGGTTCACCCTTTGTCTGTATCTACTTATCTGCTGACAGGACCCGGATTTCAAAAAGGACTCCCTCTGCCTCAGGTCTTGTCTTTGGTGTGCCCACACATCAACTGGACCCAGACACATACCGGACCCCTTTAGTCATTCATTTCCACTATACCTGGCCCTCAAGTTGCCAGATACACACTGCAAGTGGCTGCTTTTTGGTTTTTGCTTTCTGCTAGCATCAGGACTAGAGACGCTTGCTGCCAGGTGAACTTTAGGCGTCCTTGTGCTGGTGGGGTAGGTTTTCAGGAATTCCTTGGGAGTTAGGCATCCTCGTTCCGTCTGGTATAGGTTCTGGGAATCGCCATCATCCTGAACTGCCTATTTACAGAAGACTACAGCTACTCCTGGAGAAAAACATCTTCCTCAGGTATTGTGATTGACTGTATTGTATCCTTGCATCCTAGTGTTTATTGCTTTCTCTTGAATGGTCTCTCATATCTTTGGGTTGACCCTTATAGATTCCATACTGGACCTCGGGGACCTTGGGGGACCTCTATATCACCTTGATTAACCTACTCTTCTGGACATCCTCAGGTTGGTTTCCAGACTCAGAGAGCGGGGAGGGTACAGTATTCATATCAGAAGTACTGACCTAATTTCTTCTGTTTCTACAACTGGTGTGTCCTGGGCGTGTCTCCTCTTCTGACTGCTAGACCTCTCTCTGTATTGTTAAACAGCAGAGAGGTACAACAGTAAGAAGAATTCTTCGGCTACAACTCAAGCTTCCTGGACCTCGTCCCCCACCGCGTTGCACATCTTACGTGAAGTGGTTTGTGACAGAGTGTCCCCTGAGGGCGACTCACCTTTATCGAGGTATCCTGTGCTACCATCCTATTCCCAACTCTTGGATCCTGTTCTGCCCTCTTGGGGAAACCCTCCTCGAATAGTGGGAACTTATTCTTCACTGCCTCACCCACCTTCCCGAGTCGCTACAGCCCCTGCAAGAGACCCTGTTTTCACTCTACCGCACAATCACGTGTGTCTGCACCAAAAGTAATTTTGAGCGCTAGGCTCCACTCTTCTCAGGGACTAGACTGCCTCTTAGGGTTTGATAAGTGAAGAACTGCCTAAAGTATATTCGCACTGTTTGCTCCCTTTCCTTACAGGTTGTGGACCCTTACTCTGTGCCAATCATTTAGACCAATTGATAAAGGTATATATGTGTTATAGTAGTGTGTTGGTTTAGGATTTACTGCTATTAGCTTTGTGTTTGATTTAAAAGGACTTTAATAAATGCATATGTATTTTTGATATACACCTGACAGAGTAATTTGTAGTGTTGCTTACTGTGTGTGCTCATTGTGGGCTTTCGATCATCCTCACCCCTCCTGAGACCTAATCTTGATCGCTGCCAATGCTACCTTGATTGGTCTGGCTTGTCCAAAAGGTTACCCCGTTCCAAGAAACTAGGCTGGCATTTGGAACCTCTGCCCACCAGCTCAGAGTTCAGACATCCATCTTAACAGTTCCTACTACAGTTCCAAAGTTAAAACCCAGGGAGCCTATTGCTGTGCCGAAGTCAAATCGGAGTGTTTTCATTTGCTGTTGCCAAAGTAAGACCTAGGCCATTTCTCCCTTGCTCTACCAAAGTTTAACCTAGGTGTTTATATAGCAGTACCAAAGTTAAATCAGTGTGTGTCCTTTGGTGTGCCGAAGTCATTTCGGAATGTGTTCATTTGCTGTTGCCAAAGTAAAAAGTAGGCAATGTCTCCCTCTCTCTACCAACGTTAAATCTAGTTGTATCTTATTACAGTGCTATAGTTGAATTTAGGTTTTATCTGCTTTGACCTAGTAGAATCTGTGTGCCTTCCTCACTGATCCAAAGTTAAATCTAGATGAATTCCACTACTGTGCCAAAGTCAAATCTGAGTGCTTCCCATTGCTCTACCAAAGTTTACACAATTTTTCATTGCTGTGCCAAAGTTGAACCCAAGTGTTTCCTGAGCACCTTGCCAAAGTTGATTACTGCGGACTCTAACTTTCACCCCTTGCCATGCCGGCTCTGGAAGTAGCACACTCATCCACACTCCTCCCAATTACCCACCCAAAATGTGCCCCCTCTCTCGGCAGCCCCTCCATGAGGCAGACACTTCACCATTCTAAAATTCTAAAGGCGTCTCGGCCAGCTCACTGGCACGCGACTCTCCAGAATGACTTCGGTACTCACCAGGCCCCAACTACCACATCTCACCCCAGCCATCCAATTCTACCCTGACTGCTCCCTCCGACTCCACTCAAACCCAAATACTCCCACCCACTCCCCTCACCTGCACAGAAATAAGGCAGCTCAGGCAGCTTGCTGGTTTGCAACTTCCCCAAGCCCCATCTTGACAACCAAATGTGCATCTTGCACTATAAACCTGAACCCACCCTCAGCTCCGGCCATGGCAATGTTGCACCACCCCTGGGCTACCGTATCAATGCCCTCCCCTCCACCCCTTCAGACAACTAACTCGCACGTCCCCCCTCCTCCCTCAGCGCGGCACGAGCTGTACTGGCTAACACAGCTCCATCAGCAAACCCTCCTACCCTCTTGCAAACACCTGGACCCTCAAGCGCCCCACTATTCGCACTGGCCATACTCATTACAGACCGCCAGCGACACATTGCCCTCCAATCTCCTCCCCAGAGCACCTCTGCTCCCCCTGCCTACCCTCCCCAGCCTTCCCCGCCAATTCCAAATCCTGTCCTGGCCCTTTTCACCTCTCCTCCAAAAACACCCCTCCCAGATCAACATCCCTTTAAACCTCCCACCATGCACCCGAACACCCCTGCTCCCTTCCCCTCCAAGTCCAACCCACTACCACTCCCAATACCAGACATACAGCATAATTCTCTCACATTATCTCGCGCACTCATCAACGCCAGATCGGTTGCCAAAAATAAACACAACATCCTTGACCTCAGACACTGAAAACCCTGACTTCCTTTTCATCACTGAAACCTAGTTCAGCAATGACTTCAACCCTATCTCACACAAGGCCGTCCCTCCTGGATACTCCCTGCTTGTATATAACCGGCCCAGCCGTGCGGGGGGTCTAGCCATCCTCCACAAACTACACCTTTCAGTAATATCCACGGAGAATCTACAATGCAACAATAAATGTGAATCTATTATCGCTAAGTTCCACCTCATCTCTTCTGTCACCCACAGCTTCCTTCTCCTATACAGGCCACCCGGCTATGACTGAATTTTTGCCAACTCTCTCTGTGACTCCCTCTCAACCATGCTGCTTCAGGACCCCCCACTCACTCTGTTAGAAGACTTCAACATCTGGTTTGATGTTCCTGCCAGTCCCATGACACGCTCCCTCACCGAAACTCTGGAAGCTCTCGGCCTAGCACAACTGATTCCCTCCCGACCCACATTGCAGTATACACCCTAGATGCACTATGAGGCACAACAGGTTAAGTCTTCCTGGTCCCGCCTCACGCCTTCATCTGGACTGACCACTACGCTATACCTTTCTCACTTCAGCACCTCTCCCCCTCCCCACCTCTTCCTGCAAACATTCCCTCAACAACCCTGGGCACTCTCCATCACTGGAATAAAATCATCATCAACCCAGAAATTGACAATTCCCTAGTTCTTACACTACCGGATCTCTCTTGCAAGAAAGGACACCCCTCCATCGACCTCTTCAACCAATGCCTCTCCCAAGCTATGACCCGCCCCCTCATACCAACCCGTTGCCAACCCTGATGATCAAACCCACACCAAAAGTAGTACACTCCTTCCCATAAAGCTCGCACAACCTTCAAGCTTCACCTGACCAGGGCATTTTTGTACAAAATAAAAAAAGAAACAAAAAAACACTATGGGAACAGAATTTCCAACTCCAAAAATCCATGCAGGGTACTCCACAAATTCCTAGAGGAATTCAGTTTGCCTAGTTGCCTAACCCCCACCCCCAATTCACAAGCTCTCTGCAATTAACTTTTCCAACCATTTTCATAACATTGCGCTTGAAAGACATAGAACCATCACCTCAAAACTAGTTCGGATCTCGCCTTCCACATTCGGCCCTCTCTCAAACCTGAACCTTTCCTCGTCTTCCGGACCAACTTTCTCCTCTTTCACACCTCTCGCCCATATCTGCAACCTACTAACGCTTAGCCAACCGACCCTCGGGCTCGCCTGGAGATTCTAGCCCACCTCTGCTTCTAAAAAAGATAATTATCTACACCTGTGTGGGCTATGTAGCCTGCACCATCATAAATAAAACCCTCTCGTCTAGCACCTTCCCAGAGGCCTTCAAAACATCCCATGTCAAACCGCTACTCGACCAACTCTCCCCATCAAGCTACCGCCCAATCGCCAACACCCGCTTCATTGCTAAAATAATCGACCGCGCTGCATTCAAGCAACTTGGCCTCTTCACAGAAGCCAGTAGACCCCACTGTGGAACAGAATCCTCTATGTATCTGGGATGACCTAAAAAGAATTGTCGATTCAGAAGGGTGTGCTGTTCTCATCCTCCTGGATCTATCAGCAGCCTTTGATACCATCAACCACTCAATACTCAGGAACAGCCTCCTCACCTAAGGCATCAAAACACTGCCCTTGGGGAACCACCAGGGGGCGCCGAGATGCACTGACGCATCCGCACTGGTCTCCTCCGAAGGGCGCTGTAAGTGGGACCTGAGCCCCCCCCCGGACCTCCAGGAGTGCAGTGCCGACCCCCCCCGCGGATCAACGACACAGCGGTGCCCCCGCGGCCCCAACTCCGATCTCCCGCCGTGGAGATTTCACTGAGTTCGGACCCTCGGAGAGAGGAGGGAGAAGGAGCTCCGCCTTCCCCCGCGCCGTGGCTCCGCAGGAAGTAACTGAGAGCCGCGGCTCGGATAGGCCCCGCGGGTGCTGTCCCCCTCCGCGTTGAACTTTCTCGGGGAGGACCCTGCCTTTCTCGGGGCGGATCCTGCCTTCTTGGGGCCCCGAGCGGAGCCACACAGGATCTCGGCCAGTGCCAGCCTTCCCCAGCACCGCGGCCCCTAGAGCGGGGCGCCGCCAAGTCGCGGCCTACGCGAAGCTTCCATCTCAGCCGGACGGCGCGGAAGAGCGCCCCCCCCCGCCCATCTGGCCTTCTGAGCTTGGGAGCCCTCCTGAATCCGGGCGGGTTTGCGCAGTGCTCTGGGCTGCACCCCGCTTCACTGGGGTGCTGCATGCTGGGCCTCCCCCGAGCCCACCGCCGGACTGTGGAGCTGGCGCAGAAGCGCACTCAGGAGGCGTGGCCTGCCCTCCCTGAATTTATCAACCCCATCGACGGCCACGGAGCCAGTCTTCATCGGAGGCCCCCAAAGGTAGGGGCCCCCACAAAGGTGCCCACGACGATCCCTACACCCCTCCTCAGGCAGGCCTTCTCTACACAGCTTGGGAACCGCACGACGGGAGCTTAAGGGCGAGCGTGCCCCAAATCGACAACCTGCAACCAGCGCCACGGAGAAAAGGGTACCCCCCTGGATCCCCCGCAGCATTTCTGGAATGACCACAAAGAACGCCAATACTGTGGCGACTTGAATGAGACTCGGGACGAGGAGCGATGGGCCCGTATCGGCTGTGCCTCGGAGACCTGGCTTGAGCGACCTCCCGCCTCAACAGTGAGTACAACGCCGAGGCCGTATACAGGATAGACCCCCCGCTGCCCTCCCCCGGGCATAGTCTGGTAACCCGGCGGTACTGCCCATTGGGCCTAGGGCACTGGGGAAAAGATCCCGTGGTGTTGGTCGGGGGAGGCCTATGAACTGGAAGGAATCCCTGCAGAGATTTCGACGTAAACCTTCAGGCTCGCCAACCCGCCCGGAGATGGCGGCCCCGGCACCCCTGGACATGTCTGACACTAGCACGGTCACCAGAGGCATGGCGGCCCTCCTGGAGGAAATAAGAGGTTTCAGAGCAGACATAACGCTACGGCTGGATACCCTGGATAAAAAAGTGGACAACATAGACGACAGGGTCCAAGCGCTTGAAAATAACACGGCCTCGAATGACATTTTCGAGACGCAATTCGACATGCGCCTATCGGAACTTGAGAGGAGAGAAGAGAAATGCTCCCTGAAATTGGATGATCTGGAAAACAGGGAACGGCGCTGTAATCTTCGCTTTCTGGGGTTCCCGGGACGGGAGGGTGAAACGCAAATGGACATAATCAAAGCTGTGAACGCAGTGGTGGGGTCTCTCTTCGAGGGGGCGAACACGAATGAACCCACAATTGACAGAGCCCACAGGGCGGGAGCGATCAACAGAAGCCCCAGGTCCATTCTTGTGCGTTTCCATTACTTCACGGAGAAGAACAAAATACTGGAACTGGCGCGTAAGAGGGGCCCGGTGGACTGGGAGGGAGCCCGGATCTCGGTGTATCAGGATCTGTCCGCCTTCACCCTGGCGAGATGCCGCCTCTGTTCCCCGCTGACGAAAATGCTCCAGGCCAAGGGGGCCCGATACAGGTGGGGATACCCTTTTTCGCTCTCCTTTGAACTGGATGGGTATAAGTATGCCCTGGTCACGGAGGATGACATTCGCAGGGTGTCGGGCGAACTTCTCGGAGAACCAAACGTGGAGGGGGAGGACCAAGAACGTGGAAGAGAGCCCGTCGGACCCGGGAGAATCAAGGCTTCTCAGGAGAGACGTAAAGTCCGAGGCCACAGGAAATTCAGGAGAGTGGCTCCGGCATCCCCGGGGCAACCTGACACTTGAGGAATCCCAGGATACTTCACGGTCAAGTTTGACTTCCATGTCTTTGGGGGAAACACTGTGATCATTTGTATTCTGAACATAAGGGGGGGGGCTCAAGTTGGGGTTTTAGGATAGTTTAAGAGCCCGGAGGAAGGAGACAATGGTGGCCTGGCTCAGCGACAAGATGAAGCCGCTGGTCTACCAGGCGTTCAGGGGGGAGGGGGTAGGGGGGGAAGGAAAGATTGGGGTTAGTTCGAGAGGATTCTAATGGGGCCAAGCCAAGTTTTCTGGTCTGTTTTGTAACGGTGGTTTTGTTATTGGATTATAGCGGGAGGTGGAAGCACTGTGAGAGCGCTGGAATTATTCGTCCCGAGAAGGGAGATATGGGCTCTTACCATTGCTATGATGGATAATTCCTTGCAATATTTGACAGTGGGTTCGCTAAATGTGCGGGGACTCAACTCTCCCACCAAAAGGTCCTTGCTGGTAAGGGAATTCACAAGGCTCCGGCTCCATTTCTTATTTGTACAAGAAACACATTGGGTTCGGGACAGGGAACCAAAGCTGAGAGCTAAGGCTATTGAACAGGTCTATGCAGCGTCCTTCCGGGCCAAGAAACGGGGAGTGGCCCTATTGGTTTCCCCCGGGGCTCGTTTCGTTCTCAAAGCCCAAAGGTCAGACCCAGAAGGACGATACATCATGGTTAAGGGGGAGGTGAGGGGTCGGCTGTTCACCATGGTCGGTATCTATGCTCCGAATGAGGCGCAAGATGTCTTTTGGATGGGGATGAGAGAGAAAATCGTAGCTTTCTCCGAGGGTACTTTACTGGTCGGGGGGGATTTTAATATGGTTCTCTGCCCTGATAGAGATAGGAGTTCGCCCAATCCACACCCCAACCAACGCCTCCAAAAAAAACTGGCCGTGGCATTTCAATCAGTTAACGACGATCTGGGCTTGAGCGACACACACCACACAGACAAAGATCAAGACCCTGACTTCACTTTTTTCTCGAAACCTCATGCCACTTTCTCCCGCATTGATCACATCTTGGTGGACGCCACGGTCCGGGGCGAAGTCACCGAATCAGGGGTAGAGGTGGTTCCCTGGACAGACCACGACATGGTTAGAATAAAAATGGGTGTGCCCCCGGCCCCGCCACCCGGGTCCTTATTGAGGTGTAACGACCTCCTTCTACATGACAAAGAGGTGCGACAATCCCTCCTTACAGCCATTACTGAATACTTCTCTATCAACGACAACGGGGAGGTCGGAGTCATGGGGGTTTGGGAGGCATTCAAGGCGACCATTAGAGGCATTCTCATCGGGACAGGTTCAAGAAAAAAGAGGGAGAGGGGACAGGAGGAGGCACAGTTGAGGAAAAAGATAGAGGCTATCCAACCTGGTGGGAAACTAAAAACACAAATGTTCCCCGGGAAGTGGGAGGAACTCCAAAGGTTGCGCTCAAGCCTGGCAGATCTCCAGGTTGGACAAACGGAAAAGAAGCTGTCCTTCCTGAAACAGAAGTACATGGAAAAGGCTGATAAAATACTTGCTTGGAGGCTCCGGGAGCTCAGACATAGTAGGAGGGTTAATTCCATCCGGCCACCGGGAGGGGAGCCAACTGCAAGGGACAGCAAAATAGCTGAACACTTTCGGCACTATTATGAATGCTTATACAGCTCGGAATACACAGGGGACGGAACCGAGATCGATAGTTTTTTGGACTCTTTCCCGATTCCCGGCCTCTCACCTGAAAAGGCAGACATATTGGATCTCCCTGTATCTCCAGAGGAGATAATAGATACCATATCCTCCTTGAAGAGTGGAACAGCCCCAGGCGACGATGGGTTTACAGTCAAATTCTATAAGACTTTCCGGTCCACGCTAGCCCCGTTTATGTCCAAAATGTTCAACTCGGCACTTGACCAGGGCACCCTCCCACCTTCAATGATGTCAGCACTGATAGTAGTAATCCCTAAAGAGGGGAAGGACCCTTCCCAGTGTCAATCATATCGCCCCATTTCCCTTCTCAACGTGGATGTCAAGATCAAACTTCTGGCGAACAGGCTGGCAAAACTCCTCCCTTCACTTATACACGGAGATCAGGTAGGGTTCATCCTGGGACGCCAGGGGTCCGATAACATAAGAAAGACCCTAGACCTCATGCACGAGGCCTCTAGGCAGGGGGAAGAGGGCTACCTGCTAGCGCTAGATTCAGAGAAGGCCTTTGACCGTGTCGAGTGGCCTTATATGGGCAAAGTTCTCCAGAAAATGGGCCTTGGGGAGAATTTTTGTAGATGGGTCTCCACACTATATAATACTCCCACGGCAAGAGTTCTGGTTAACGGCGGTACGTCGGAACCCTTGGCTCTGTCTAGAGGAACCCGGCAAGGCTGTCCCCTGTCCCCCCTTCTATACGCTCTGGCAATGGAGCCACTGGCCATCGTGATCAGAGCGGACTGTGGAATTACGGGGATACGCTGTGGTGACTGCGATTTTAAACTTTCACTATTTGCCAACGATATCTTGGGGTACCTAACCAACCTCCAGGTCTCTCTACCCAGATTATTTGATCTTATAAACCACTATGGGGCCTTCTCGGGGCTTAAGATAAACGCCTCCAAGTCTAGTATTATGCCAATGGGTCTCGGGACAAAGACATTGGGGATCGCTCGGAATTCCTGGGAGCAAGGATAGAACGTGTATCCACCAGGTATTTGGGCACTAGCATTCCTAGGAACCTTTCGCTGCTATATCAGTATAACTTCCCGGAGATCCTGGCCAAAATCAGCAGTGACCTCAAACGCTGGGCTCCCCTTACACTCTCCTGGTTTGGCCGTATGGTAACGGTTAAAATGAACATACTGCCTCGCCTCCTGTATCTCTTTGCAGCCCTCCCTGTGGTCATTGCTGAATCCTTCTTCGGGGTTCTACAGGCCCGCGTCCTCCAGTTTATATGGGACGGGAGAAGACCAAGAGTCAAATTTTCCACCCTGACTCTGCCGAAATCTCATGGTGGATTTGCCCTCCCCGACTTCAGATTATACTATAAAGCAGCTCAGCTCCGGGTGATGATGGAGTACATGCGAGAGGATATGAGGACATACTGGACATATATAGAAGATGTCCACACACACCCTAAAAAAGTTAGAGATCTGCTATGGGCCTCCCCCAGAACCATCCCCTCCTATCTCAGACAACACCCCACACTGGCAGTCTTATGGACACTCTGGAAGCCGAATAAAGATAACAAAATGCTGTCGTCCTGGCCGGCCCCTTTAACATCACTATGGGGTCCCCCTATCAACCTAGACACCAGAGGCTTCCGCGACACGCAAGCCTGGTCAGACATGGGGTTGGAGGGAGTTTCCCAGCTCTCCCGTGAGGAGGGCTTCATTGACTACGAACAATTGACCGAAGCACTGGGGGATAAACCACCAACGATCTTTGAGTACTTGCGTTTGAAGGGGATTCTGACCCATCCTCGGTGGGCTGACAATCTAACCCGCCCCCTCACCCCCTTTGAAGAAGTATTAACTAAAAGTGTCACTCGAAAGGGCTCCCTGTCCAAGTTCTATAGTACCTTGATAACGGCTAATCTGGAGGGGAGGCAGCCCTTCAAAGGTATATGGGAAGAAAGGCTGGGCATGGCATTAGACGATCATACATGGAGGGCAGTTTTCAAAACCATATTTACTGGTACTTTGTACACTGCAGCCATGGAGCATACTTTCAAGATTCTCCACTCCTGGCATCGCCCCCCAGACACCCTCTCCAAAATGTTCGCGGAAGTATCCCCCTACTGTCCTAGGCTATGTCACCAAAGAGGCACATGGTTCCATATGTGGTGGGGATGCCCGGTTATTCAGGTGTTCTGGTCGGAGCTTCTCAGCTGGATTAAGGATATAGAGGGATTCTGTCCAACGCTTCTCCCCTTAGAAATCCTCCTGGGTACTCCCATGCCGGAGACGGAACAAACTGCATTCCCAAGGGTCATCGGGGCCATGCTGAGGGCGGGGAGGCTAGCACTGGCCCAAAAGTGGAAAAGCGCTTTTGCACCAACCAAGGAGGAGTGGCTCGGTAAATTAAGGGCTATATTCACTTATGAAAAACTTACTGCAGTAAAAAACGATAGAGTCTTGGAGTTCTCACAGGAATGGACAGCAGTTCTCCTCCACGATGACTGTGTCTCTATGCGACTGTAATGATGGATCCCAATATGTATCTTCCGGGCTCACCCCAGCGCCGGCCCTAGAACGGGAGACTGCCCAACATTTTGCTTGGATCCATGCTGCTCCCACGATGTCAAATTGTATAACAAATGCATATAGCGATGTTCAAAAGTTCTCACTGTTGCTTCCGTAAACTGCAAAAACCTCAAAGCTTGGTATGTTGCAAAGTTGGGGGGGAGGGGAGGGTGGGGGGTGGGGGAAGGGAATTATGTTGAAAAAAGTTGGGAAGGGGCAGGAGGGGGGTGGCGGGAGGGGAGTAAAAAGTAAAAAATTCTGTCAGTTATGTTGGCCTGGTGTATTCCTGGTAGGGATTGCTCGTGCACCCTACCTTATTTGTATTATGTCAATAAAAACAAAGTTAAAAAAAAAAAACACTGCCCTTAATTGGATCACCGCTTATTTCCAAATGCTCGCAAATCATTCTCGCCCTCCTGTCTCCTCCTTCCCTGCCCCATCACCCATCCTCTTCTCTTCAACCTCTACCTAAGCCCACTGTCAGCTCTCATCGGCTCACACAACCTTACCTGCTACAACTATGCAGACGACACCCAGATCATTTTCAAAATACCCAAAACTCCAACCTCCCCACTTCCTGACCTCGCCACTTGCCTCTCGGAAATCGACCTATGGATGACGACCAACCACCTAATCCTCAACCCGGGCAAATCAGAAACTGAATATGCTGCCAAACTGCTCTGATCCCCTAAGCTTTACTACAGCAAATTGTCTGTGAAAACAAATCAGCCGCCTCCATCTCCTTTAAAAATCTTGGATGCACCATGGACGCAGACCTAGCTCTCGCCAAACACATCAACTCCGTGTCCAGAACCTGCCACTTCCACTTACGCATTCTAAAACAAATCTTTCCCTACCTCTCCTATCCCCAAAGAGTTTCTGCAATACTGGCCATCATTTCCGCCAAGACCACGCCAACTCCCTCTATCTTACCCTCCCGGCAAGTCACCTCAGGAAAGTACAACAAATCCAAAACACAGCAGCCAGACTGCTCCATGCCCTTTTGCCCAGAGAACACATCATCCCTGCACTTAGAATATTGCACTGGCTCCCTGTTAGCCTAAGAACTACCTTCAAAGCCATGTGCATCACACACCGAGCCTCCGTAATACAGGACCTGAGTTTCTTCAGAACAAAATCATCCACTACCAACCACCCAGAAACCTCAGATCGGGCTCAGCTCTCCTCCTCGCCATCCCCCCTTAACACTCCACCGGAGTTGGTGGCTCAGCTTTCTCTATCCTAGCTCCCACCATCTGGAACACTCTTCCCCTGCACATCCGCCACACTGAAAACTACCTTTCCGTCAAAAAAGACCTAAAAACCTAGCTATTTGCTGTATCAGCCTGAAAGACCTCCCTGACAAAAACATCCAATTCCAAATCCAAACTTAAAAACACTCAGCACCTGGTGGCGCCGACCGCTGTCCCGGGGGCACGGACCACACACAGCAGTTTACACCAATCATGAACCTGGATTCCCTCAAGTACCACTAGTTGAATCACTGCCCTTCATATAGGAAATGTCACAGGATTGATGAATCACTTCACCTGGCATGTACGGTAAAACAGCCAATTGCACTCACAGTGGTTGTGATAGAAGCACCTCCATCACAATTGGACAGATTGGGGTGCACTGCTGGGAATTTACAGGGGAGGATGTGTGCCATGGCGATGTCCCGCATATGTAGGCCAGGTGGGGGGGTCCCCCGTGAAATAGTACAGGAGGGCAACAAGCCCTGGAATCACTCTGGAAGGAAGGGGAAGGGGTGTTGGACAGCTGTCCATGGTAATGGTAACAAATGAAAAGGTTCAGCAATCGCTTGATAGCCGAGTAGACTTGCCACGTTATCCATCTAGAAGAACCTGGAAGTATAACCTGTGCTCCTCTTGCTGCAAATAAATGGAGCATAGACTTTTGCTAACTGTTTTATCGCAGCTGCAAGAATCGTTAGAAGAAGTCAATTACCTGAGTGGGCGCACAAACAACAAATCACCCCAAATTCAGCCACGTACGTATAACGCACCACTCTGGTGGACCCTGGTCAGAGGCATGGCTACCCGCACACATCAGAATACAGTAAGGACTATGAAAAAATGCGGTTGCCCTGTTCACATAACTGTCCACCTACTCATACTAGACTACGCCTCAATACTTCTGACAGCAGAATGCAGCACAGAACTAGGACAAATTTGGGCACACTGACTGGACACATAACGAGTCTATAGAACTTATGCCATCTCCTGACTCCTCTGAGCACCCACCCACATGGGTTCCTCTCTACCGTAGCCTGGCTAGCCCAGCTAAGCCTTATCTGGCCAAATGCACACATGTATCCTAATTTTACTCCCTGAACTCCAACACTCTGGACTTCGGTCCTCTGAGGGCGTTCCCACTAACATCGCATTAAGACTATAATAATGGTAAAAGGCACTACATAAATGACAAGCCCAATACAATACAACAATATCGAGAACATCGCTGGGTTCATGTCCATAGAGGACTACAAATGCTGAGAACCCAAGGGAGGCCTGTGGAGTTTTTCGAGCAACAAATAGGACCCACAGTATCACCATATCCCAAATTCCTCCCATCGGCTTCCACTAGTTTTTTAAGGACAGTCTTTAACATTTTATTAAACTGGTCTACTAGCCCATCCGTTTGCGAGTGATGCACAGAGGTTCTTAGGGTTTTGATCTATAGAACTTGTTTTACTTTTGCCATAAGCAGGCACATGAAAGTGATTCCCTGATCGGTCAGGATTGCTTTAGGAAAGCCCACTTGGGAAAACAAACTAAGAAAATGTGAAGAGGATCTGTTGTGTAGAGTTAGCCCTCATTGGGAAAGCCCCTGGATATCTTGTGGCATGAACGACTCTCACTAACATATCCATTTCCCAATTTGGAAGGTTCCAGAGCACCAACAATGTCCATTCCTATTCTTGAAAAAGGGACATCAATAACAGGGAAAGGTTGTAAAGGAAGTGGAGGTGGAGTGTGTGTGAGACTTTCCAACAGAGTGGACAGGTCAGAACAACATTTTTAACTTCTGCGTATACTCCTGGACAATAAAACCGGCTCACTATTTGCCCTTGGGTCTTAGCAGTTTCTAAAGGTTCGGCCCTAGTATGTGCAGGCGCACTTTCCAGAACCTTACCAGAACCTTTCTCCTGTGGCTGTTTGATACTACAAATTGAGAGTGAGGAGTCCCCTCGGAGCAGTACCACCTCTACATGGCAAATTGTGTCTAATGAAAAAGAATGGACCCTTCCTTGTTCTTCCTTCTTCCTCAGAGATAACTTTGAGGAAGGCCTCCACTAACATTGGGTCATTACGTTGTGTGAAGTCCAAGTTGGGATGGTTTCGGTTTCATTTTTATTGATGGGGATATTAACCACCTCATGAGTTGTTACTGGGTCTATGCATGCCTCCCAAAAAGCCTTTGGTTGCTCTGTCAGTGTCTTCTGTCTCAGTTCTTTCTATTATCTTAGGGAACATAGCTTTCTCCAAAATACCTTGAGCAATTTTGTCTCGGGCCTTAATGCAGGGTTTGAAATTGAGGGGAGCTGGGTGCTATTTAGCTCTTGCTTCTAGCATAGTAGAGTCTGGTCAGCTTGAAAACAACAGCTACCAGGAGTTACTTTTGGCTCCGTGGCCCAACTGGTGCCTTCTAAACATGTAAATGTGACATTAACTGAGTATTTGAGAATGTTAATAAAGAAGAATTGGAACACATCTAATACACATTTAAACACAATGGTTCATACAAAATGAACAAACGGTTAATGGAGCGTCTCTGGTAGCTCTTGGTTCCCCTGCGGTAGCTCCTGTCTACAGGGTGATGCCCGAAACCCAGGAGCAGGTTTTAGCTCCTGCTCATCAAATCTCAATTTCTAACCCTGTTAATGTGATATATTTGCTATTCATTTGTATTAATATCTTAACATCATCTATTCCAGACTTCCATGCCACCCATGACTGAGGACAACCTGATGCAAGTCCCAGAGGGGGGTGTTTAATACTAAGTCTTTTGGTATCAATTGTCTTTACCCGAGTCCCAGGGTTGCTTCCCTACTACTGGATAGATCAAAGCCCATTGATTCCTTAGAGGCTATTGATGGATTACTGGCACGCTCACTAACTTGATATCATGCTAAGCCATTCTTGCATCTAAACCTTAAGGAAGCTCTGTAAAAACGAAAAATAAGAAAACATTTTGAAGATTCTAGAGAAGGTAAAGTGGACTGCTCGTGCATCCACGGCCTGAATAATATGCTGCCTGACCTTCACGATGCAGCAATCACGGAGACAGCAACTTAGAGAAGGCAAGTGAATAGCTAACTAGCCTCATTCACCCATTCTGCGTATGCCTTCTGAGCCCTGCTGCCCAAGAGAGCCCCTCCTGTGCATTAGCACATCGCCGCTACGACGATCCTCCATCTTGTCCCAATAGTGGCCTGACCCCAAAATGGCAGTCGCAACGCGGCCTGAAAACGAGGCTGCTTGATCTTCTATGCAACCAGCTGATACTTCAACCAATCCCCTACACCGGTAGGCGGAAGCTGGCTCCGGAAGAAGGCCAGAGGAAAAAGGCCCTGTTCTTCCCCTGTTCGCCCCGGGACCCAACGGGAACCACGAGGGAATCCCATCCAAAGTTGGCCACCGGCACTTCCACGACCTCCCCTGCGGCTGCATGTCCCCAGCGCCAGCGCGATTGGCCCATTCCCCCTCCACAAGGCTAACCACACACGCCGCCAGGCGAGCGCCGGCCATCCTCCAAAGGTCCAGCTAACTAAGGAGCCCTGCCTATCCGGAGGCGTCCGAGGCCCAAGCCGCCTGGTACCCCCGGGGTAAGCCTCCTTATAACTGCTACTAGCGACATCCTGCTATAGATCGCATCTTTGAACTGCCATTCCGCATAAATGATAACCATTGAACTTGTGTAATGCTCCAGTTGTAGTCTGCTCGATGTACTACTGAGCCTTTTTCTATTTGTCTATGATCATCTTACACAGTACATCTGGCCCTGCAGGTCCCCACTACACCCTGCCTCAGCTGCAGTTGGCGCCAATCCGACAATAGTCTCTGTTGGCTACTACTGTACCTGCTATGTGCCGCAGACCCGTAGGCACCTGCCCATCACCTTTGCTAGCTTATAACTACAGCCTAGTACCCACTTGACCCCGCATAGTACTAAGAGTATATGTTGACGCTGCCCTGACAACAGCTGCCTTGCCAAGCTTCCTGTACCCTGTGCATATCCAGACGCTCAAATATAACTCCAACTGCCCTCTATTGTCTGTGCTAGAGCACCTGTGTACTTGCATACTATGTCTTCGCCATCCCTTGCAAAAAAAAAACAAATCTACCACTGTGTACCACTGTGCCACTGGGTTGTGCCTTATGGTCGCTTAGAGACATCAGTGCTATTGTGTTGTGCCTCATGGTCGCGTAGAAACCACAGTGCTATTGTATTGTGCCTTATGGTCTCGTAGAGACTATTGTGTTGCGAGCATTTGCCATTGCTGCCTTTCTTTGCACATATGTGCATAGTCGCATCTCAACCCCTGTGATGTTAGTCAGCACTGCCACTGTTAGTACTATCCACCTCTAATTTGCCTAGGACCTAGCACTCTGCAACCATAATCACGCATATGTACCGGTCACTGCCCAGACTTATACTACCAGCTAGCCCGATAAAACAGTAGTAGCCCTAGCACTATTACTCGCTCAGGCACGTTCCACTAGAGAGACATTCAGGTACACTATAGACAGCTAATACCTGTCCCCTCACCATTCCAAACTAAGCCAAACCATGCAAGGCAGGTTACTAATCATGATGTTTCCCTTCTGTGTCGTCCCGTATGACACACCTTGCACAGGTACCCACTTCCTTTTCCTCGACAACGGCCTCTCCAGAGCAGCCTGCCCACGTCATCACCCGATCCCATGCCCTACGCCTTTCTTGCCCCACACTACACCATTCCCCAATCCGTATCATTCAACTAATAGTCTAATAGATCACAAAAGCATTCAAAAGCCACCAAGTGATAACACACCCCACTTAGTACCTATAACAATTACCCCGGTTCTCAGTGCACTTAGACGCACTAGACTCAGATCACGGACCTACATAACCTCCTACGTCCCTACCAGAGGACCCATTAAAGATAATCAACCCAATCAAATCCCTCTTCTAGGTACCATAAGAACCCAAAGACTTAGATCTAGAATCGCTAACCCTCCGAGAGCTATCACCTTTATCAATCATGCTAACACAGGAAATATACCCCTATATACCCAAGCTAAACACCCTAAAAGTCCCATCATACTCAAACAACAATCTAACTCCATAGAAACCACCAACACTCACCCACCCACCCACCCCAACCCAAGAGCCACCTCCATCCACACACCTCAAAGCAGCCCTCATTAATGTGCGGTCCATACCTGCTCATGCCACTGAAATTCATGACCTCATTATTGAGCAACAACTTGACCTACTCATAGTGACAGAAACCTGGCTCCACCAAGCTTCCGGCCCATCGCTCTCCATTGCCATTCCCCCAGACTACACCATTCTCAGAACAGACAGAACAAAATCAGTAGGTGGGGGAGTAGCCATTATCTCTAAAGCCCATCTAAAAATAAGAACCAGCCCTATTGAGAGCCCAGTCGGCTACGAAGTCCTGCTGGCTAAACTAGCTACGGACCACAAAACCACTATAAACATAATAACCATTTACAGAGCACCTAACACCATATCTCAACCAGAATTAGACATACCACTATTGTTAACGCCACTTATTAAACCAAACACAAAATGCCTAGTCCTAGGGGACCTGAATCTAGGATTTAACGACCCCCAAGACCACAAAGCAGATGCACTACACAGTGCACTTAAAGACATGGCTTTCACGCAACTCGTGAACGCCCCTACCCATACAAAAGGGAGGTCACTAGACTGGATACTATATCTTAACACTATAGTATCCATAGACTCCATCACCCCAGTACACTGGTCGGACCATCATTGCATAAACTTCACTATCCTGTGCAAAAAACCAGACTTACCGAAAACGGTTGTTGAAGAATCCTATGCAACAAGAAACATCTGCAAACTCACAGCAGAAAACATCAACCCCCTATTAGCCAATGCCCTCAATAACAATATCATTACTGCCAAAGAACCTTGTGCCCTGGCAGTCCATTACCATAACTGTTTTACCAGTACAATTGACGCCCTAGCACCCTGCATTAACAAAACCAAACGTAAAGACAAAAAGTCCTCCTTTTGGTTCAACGAGGAATTAGTCTCTCTTAGACGGATCAAAAGATCGCTTGAAAACCGCCTAAAGAAAAACCACACCCCAGAAGCTCTGGAAGAATTCAACTCTGCAAACAAAACCTATAAATCAGCCATCATCGCCCATAAAGCAGAAGCCTTCAATACTAGAATTAGTAATGCGGCCTCCGATAGCAAAGAGCTATTTACCATACTCAAGGAGCTGGAGAATCCGATCCCCATAATTAACCCAGTCAAACCAAGTAAAGAATGGTGCACCACCATCCAAGATGCCTTGGGCACTAAAATTAAACTATTCTCCATTAAACCAATTTCTCACCCCTGTAAATTGCATCACCCTGGCTAGAGCCCTAATCCTAACAAAACTAGATTACTGTAACGTCCTCTTCCTAGGAACTTCCAAAACCAATTTAAACAAAATCCAATTACTACAGAATAAAGTCCTCAGAGCGGCTCTAGGGATAAAGAAATCTGAACATATATCCAGCACTAGAAGAGAAAACCACTGGCTGCCAATTGAAGCAAGGATCATATTCAAAACCCTTAGTATCGTCTACAAATGTACCACCAACAAAGCGCCCAGCTACCTCAACAACTCCATTAAAAAATAAATGTCATGTAGGTCGCTGAGATCTAATAATCTGTCCCTCTTAGAAGTTCCTCAATACAAATACAGCAGAGCAGGAGGAAATAGTTTCAAAGTTCTAGCCCCTTCGCACTGGAACGCACTACCTCTGAGTATCAAAAACGAGGATTCCTTACGAAAATTCAAAAAAGCACTGAAAACCTGGTTATTCAATAAATATTAACCGCTCAAGCCCTACCCTCCCATGACCATCTACACTGTTTAGGGCAGCCGCTGTACTGCAAATAAGGCTGAAACAAAATGGGAAGGGCCAACTGACCAATTGGAATCTGGTATATGACTACATGATATCTTGTAACCCATGTATAAAGAAAAATGTATTATTTGTATTGTAACTGCAACATTGTATAATAATGAGTTTAACTCTCCTGTATCTTTCGCAGTGATACCCTAGGGTCTGGGCGAGTAACAAATGTAATAAATAAATAAATAAATTAAAAAAAATAAAATCCAAGTTTTGCCCGTGTAAGACAGTGAATACTTTGATTGACGATTGGCTCAGCATGAACCATAGGTGGCTCGATTATTTTAGTCGCAGATCTGAATTCAGATTGCAACATTACAAATAGTGACATGGAATGGGCTATAACATTGACATTGGATCTCTGGCCCCTGCTTGCGCTGAATTCTGCAATCACTGTTTTGACACTGGTTCTTCCCCGCCCTTAAGCACTCCATTGTGCGCCCTATCCTGAAAAAAGCATCCTCTAACCCTACCTACCCTGCCAACTATTGCCCTATCTCCATCACCCCCTTCCTGAGGAAGCTACTTGAAACGCTGGCCTTGCCCCAACTCAACTCTCACACTGAAGTTGTTGGTGGCCTCCATGGCCATCAATCTGGATTCTGAGCTACCAGAGGCACAGAAACTGCTCTTCTGAACACCTGTGAAGAGAACTGCTTGCATTTCTGGACTCAAGTTCCCCAGCTGTCCTTATGCTTCTTGATCTCTCCTCTGCATTTGACACAGTTCACCATTCCAACCTCATGCAAAGGCTCCACGATACACTTGGTATCTTGGAACCTCCTTGGGCAACTAACTCCAAAAAGAGAAGGAAAGTGTACAGAGGAAGTTTATGGTTGGCCTTTGCCAGAAGCTGGGGCCTAAACCTGATGCATAATAGCAAACCTACATGGCAGGCGTGTGGGGAGTCTTATGTAATAAAATATATGTTTGTTAGTGAACAACTATACATGACTCTTGGTAATATGGATGTGCACTTTACAGCATTTAGTGATCATGTAATGCCATCAACTAATCTTCTTTGGGTGAAAAAAGGAGGCAAAGTAAACACATAGTGTGAGAATGTTGAAGTTAATGTTAAAGGCAGCCGCATAAAATGGAATCCTTTAAAAACAGACAAATTTAACAACATGCTGCTGTATGAGTTTGAATCGAGTACTTTGGAAAACAAACTTGAGACTTATTCTGTTGATAGATTTGATGATCATCTAGATTATGTGCTGCGAAAATGTTGCAATGATGACACACGTAAAACAACAACAAAACTCACTCATAAGCATATGTTTGATGCAGAAATCAAACAAAGTAAAGCTCTATTAAATAAAGAAATTTGTGAGATAAAAAACCAAAAGAGCACAGACTAATAAGTAAAATTAACATGAAACACTGCAGGCAATAGTACAACAATTGGATAACTAATCATCGCTCTGTTATCCAGCAAAAGGATTCGGAAGCTTTGTTCATTACCATAAGAGGTCATGATTCTCGAAATCTCTGGACACTAATAAACAGCACTGAAGTTTCACAAACTCAGTTAACTATCAATCCTATAAATGCCAATGTATGGACCGAACACTTTTAAAATTTATATAGAGCATCCGATTCTGAAATATTGGAAATTCAACCATATGACTCAGATTGGCAGCTGGACGTATCTGTTGAAAACATAATAATATATATTACAAAGTCCAAGGCCTCAAACACCTCAGGTCCGAATAATATGTCATTCTTGACACTGAAACAGAATGTTTTGCTATGGGCAACATACTGCATATTCTGTTCAGTGATGTAATCACAAGGAAGAGAATTCCTGCATCCTGGCTAATATCCTATGTCCTGTTAATATTTAAGAAGGGCAATCGCCTGTGTCCAACAAACTACCGCCCAATCTTCCTTATGAATGTTGATGTTAAGATTTTTTCATCGATAGTATTGGATAAATTACTCACGTGGATACAAGAGAATGATATTCTTGACTTTAGGGAGATAGGGTTCAGAAAAGGCATGGGGACGGTTGCTGGTGGTGTGCTCGTTACACAATTAGAGCGAAAATCATGCATTAAAGGGCAACCTCCTCTTTATTTAGCCTCGATGGAACCATCAATGGCCGTCGACAGGGTTATTGGGAAGGGTTATTGAATTAGGAACTGATAAAGATCTGTTGGAACTACTGATACATCCTTATTCCAGAACAGTGATACGGGTTACACTTAATAACAAAGGCCTCATGTCAAATGCAATAAAGTCATGCAATGGACTAAAACAGGGCTGTGCTCTTGCCGCTATTTTATTCCACCTGTACGTATCAGCAGCTGGTAAATATCTGGATGGTAGTGGATAAGTAGCTCCCAAATTGGGCAAATTAAAAGTGCAATGGGTAGCATACGCAGAGGATTTTTTACTTTTTGACTGTACCAAAATTGGATTACAAAGATTTATTAATGAGTTTGTGACCTTCATAGAAGAGTTGAAACTGAAAATAAATGTGTCAAAAACTGTAATCATAAATTTGGGTCAATGTAGCAAACAAATATTGACATTAAATTGGTACTGTGGCGGTATAAGGATCAAACAGCAGAGAACCTTGATATACCTAGGCTACTCTTTTCCTAGTCTCTTGACTAACAACTTTATTAAAAATTGTTTACGGCTGAAGGCTGCCTCTAAACAACTGAGCGTTATCAAGCGAAAATATGCGAGATACTCGATGTATGGTTGTAGAGAATTTTATTGTAAGAAAGTAATTCCACGACTTTCTTATAGTGTGGAGTTTATTCCCAAAGCATTAACTTCATACCTGAAAATAATAGCAGCAAATGTATTGTTCTTTATGCCAAACTGTATTCCCATGGAAATTATTCGTTATGAGTTTTGTTTGCCTTCACTGAAAAGTTGTATGAACTGTAAAAAAGCTACTTTGCCTAGTAGATGTCTAATCAGGATAATGAGTCAATGTACTATAAACTAGGCGATGTCAATACAGGGATATTTATGCATTTGTTGAAAGATGAAGTTGACTGCATATTAACAAACTTGGGTCTCTCCATGGGAACTTTATCGAAAATCCATTGAAAGTGAAATCCCTGATAAAAGCAGTTGATTGGGTTGAGAATAATGCAGTGATCTTAAACTCAAAACTGGATTAGCAAATTATGTCCTTTTGGAAACGGTACCCTGAACCAGAAGCTTACATGTTAAAATGTCCCTTGCACTCATTTAGAAACAGCACTATGTGTTTTAGATGCAATGTTTTAATCACACACAAAATATGCAATATTCACCTACCTAATTCAGGAGATTATACATTTTGTAGGCATTGTCAGATTATAGGTGAACATGAGACATTGTCCCCCCTATTATTAATGTGTAAATTGTTGTTGAAAAGAATTGAATATTTTGCACAATTTGTCAATGATATATCTCAAGTAAATAGGGAACTACTGTGGTATGAAATGTTACATGGTAACTCAGTTGTACTGAAAATAGGAATTAATGCTTACCTAAATAATATCTGTAGTTTGGAATAGCACAAAAATGTACTAAGTTCATGGTAGAAAGTCATTGGAAAGTGATCCTACTTGTAAGATGCAAAGTTTATTTATTTATTCTCTTTTTATTTCATTTCCTACTTTTGGACTATACTGATAATTTGATGTGATTTTAAACTTGTTATTATTAAAGTCTTAAAGTTTTTGTAAAGGTTTATATAAACCATAACAAATAAATAAAAATAGAAAAACCTGTGAGGGGTCAGAAATAAGAGGCAGACACAAAGTTGCAATGTTTTCCACATTAGACATCTTTATTAACTTAAAGGGGGTTGGATAAAGACCTTTCTATCCATATCCTAAACAGAATTTCCCTACCTAGGAAACAAACTAAAGACCAGTCTGTGTCTTGTCATCAAAATTATGCAAACAGTCCTCCTTGAATCCAAAACATTTCTGTCCTTCACACTTAAATGAACAATTAAAGGTGCAAGGTAAATGTTCCTGGTTCGGGCCTAGCAAAAAGTGTATAGAAAATCCAATACGAAAGTTTAACAAATAATCCTTGAATCCCTTTCCCTGCATTAACTCAGGAAGGATACTGAAAGCGTTCCTTTCAAAGCTGGAATCTTTAAGAGTAGTTGAAATTTCTCTTTCATAGAACACTTTCTTCACAATGGCAAAAAGTATCTTTTTCAAACAAGGATATAGACAAGATAGTGTACACCCAAGTACACACCCAATTTGAAAATATTCATCTATTAGGCGACAAACAATCTGGCTTCCGGCCTAAACATATCACTGAGAGAGCCCATCTTGATTTAAAATCATCAGATGGATGCTTTAAGAGACTCAGGTAAGCTTTGTATCCTATTACTATTAGATGTATCTGCTGCGTTTGATTTAGAGGCCCATGATAAATTATGCCTCACGCCATCTAAAAACCTTCTTTTTTCACATAATGCAACCGCCTGGATCAAATCATTCTTATCAGAATGAACATCTAGAGTAGGCAGAGGTGAGGAAGCAGCGTGTCACAATCACACTTTGTAAGGGAAGAGAGTTCAACACTCTCTCCCGAACCACAGAAGCCAAATTAATCGACCCCTCCCACTGTGGTTGGCACAGGTACCTGATGGAGATATATACAGGACACCCCGTGGCAGCCAATGGGGGGGAAGAGGGATTAGGGAGAGGTTGTGGATAGGGTGAAGAATTTGGGACACCAGAAAAAGGGTAAGGAAACACCTAGTTTGGATAGGAATGGGGAACCACAGGGTAAAACCGAACCTGACTGCGCAACATTTATACAATCCTGTCACCCTAATCCTTACTTGCTTTCTCACACACATGCATGTCCCATAAACCTACCCCCTGCTCCTACCTAGGTATACCTTATTACAAGCAACATCTAATATGAACACACACAGAGCAATAAGCTTTCAAGCGGAATGACACAAGCAAATGTGAAAATATCCCAGCATGAAAAGACAGACACATGGCCCTTTGGGCAAGCAGCAGAAGTACATGAAAATACATAAAAGTGAACACTCTGTAGACAGCCCTAGTACTGTAGTCCCAAAAACCTGACACATGTTTCCTAGGCACATCCTCTCTGAGCCCAGGATTGCTTAACTTCCCCAATGCCAAGTTTGTGCATGTTACCAATAACAGATGAGTACTTCATCTAGGTTCAAAAACGTTTTTTCAGCTCAACACGTGTAATCCAATAGAAAACCCTCCTTTTGTAAATACAGTGGAAAATGCTTCCCAAACACTTTCAATACAAGCAATAATTACATGCCCGTTCCCAGTAGTACTTCGCTTTAGCCCGGGAGCCCCTTGGGACTACCGAGATGATGAAGGCATAGCAGAAATGAAAAGACTCGGCAGCGTTTCCTCCTCCGACCAGCGTGCCCTTCCGGTCTGCAGTTCATCAAGCTGTAATGTCGGGACCTGCACAGCGAACCTTCCTCCTCCGATCGCCTCGAGTACAAAATAAGCCGCAGCTGTCTGGTGCCGTTGCCGGCTGATAAACTGTTCCTAATTGATTTCAGCTGGCAATGCGCGCGGAATGGAAGGACTACCATGTGCCCAGGGGCTGCGGGGAATTGACGTCTTTGCCCCCATGTAGCTTCAATACCGTGTTACCGCACAAACTGTAGCACCCCACGCCTACCCCAACCCTTATTCCTGACAGTACCTCCTCTCCCAAGGCTCTTCCCAGGACCCGGTTTCTCTGGATGTCGCAAATTAAATTGTTTCACCAGCCGAGGAGCATGTACCTCTCGTGCTGGTTCCCATGAACAATCCTCAGGGCCATAACCTTTCCATTGAACTAAATACCATAATTGTTGATGTATTCTTTTAGGGTCCAAAATGCGTCTTACTTCATATTCCATCTGACCACCTTTTTCAATAGCCGGAGGTCGTTTAGTGGTTACCCTTGGATCTGCGGGTTTAAGCAAAGACACATGGAACACCGGGTGGATAGGTAAAGTTTGTTTTGGGCAAACATAATTTCATTGCTGTGGAAGACACACATTGTATTATCTCATAAGGCCCAATAAATCGAGGCATGCATTTACGAGACCCCACCAAAGATAGATTCTTCGTTGACAACCACACATGTCTCCCACGTGTTACTTAGGCCCCTCCTGCTGTTGCTTGTCAGCCTGCATCTTATATGCCTTCTTGGCTTGCTCCAAATTGGCACGTGCTTTCTGTCTGATCCCAAGAAGCAACTGTTTGTGCTCTTGTAACACAGGAATGTGTTGCATTTCTGGTAGATGTTCCGGTATCATGTTCTGTTCATCACCATATAAACATTTGTTGGGTGTGTTTGGTGCTATTATATGTAAATTCTGCCAACCATAATGCTTGCACCCAAGATTCCATACCATCTTCTAGATAACACCTTAAATATTGCTAAAGTGTTTGATTTACCCTTTCCGTTTGGCCATCTGTTTACAGGTGATAACTTATGGATAAAGCACAGTTGATTCCCAACATCTTACAGAAAGCTGCCAGAATCTTGAAGTAAATTGAGGTCCTCTATCCGATACAATACTCTTTGGAAGACCAAGCAACCTCACCACATGTTGAAGAAATAACTCTGCAAATTTGCCTGTCCCTGGTATCCCCACACATAGAATGAAATGGGCTTGCTTAGACAGATAATCCACCACCACCCAAATGGTATCGAATTGATGGTCGGGAGGAAGATCCGTAATGAAATCCATGAAAATGCGCATCTATGATTTCTCAGGAGTAGGTAAGGGTTGAAAACAAACCCCGCTTTTTAATATGATCCGCCTTGTTACGTACACAATTTTCACATTTGGACAAATACATACCCACATCCTTCCTTAATTCAGGCCACCAAAAGTACTTTTCCAACATTGTTTGCATCTTCCCTTTGCCTGAGTATTCTGCTAGCAGAGAGTTATGGCACCAATACAATGTTTTGTCTTGCAACTCTTTAGTGGGCAAATACAATCATCCATTATGATAGGGCAGCCCCTCCCATACTGTTTTTGCTGGATGACTGTCTCACCATTTTCGCAGTTGTGGTGGTCGCAGACCCTTTTTTACTTGATCCACTAATTTCTTTGTAATAGTACCAATAACCTTTTCTGCAGGAATTATTGCCTTCACCTCACCCACTATATTGTCTAGATTCTGTTGTCTGGTCAATGCATCTGCTTTTCCATTCTTGCTCCCAGGCCTGAAAGTTTGTTTGTTTGTTTGTTTATTCATTTGTTAAGCGCACCAGACTCGTGAGTATAAGGGCGCAGCAAAATGGAAATGCAAGTCTTACATAGTTTCGTATCCACAGGTTACAATATTTACATGATAGCAAAATATACAGTTTTTTACATTAATACAGGATATATACAATGTACAAAATAGGACGAAGAAAAAATAGCCAATGAAATTAAATAAATGAACAATAGGCACTATACAAAGGATGAATGTGCCACGTGGGGCCCTTTGTGAGATACTAGGCTCCCGAATGGATCACAATGCACAAGGTCTTTAGAAATGAATGCAAAACTCAAAAGTAATACGGTAGTCCGCTGTTACTGCAGGATGACCAGGTCTCTGTGGGAGTGGGCACGTCCTCTGAGGGTAATGGGAGACTAAGGATCCGTAGCAGTGATATGTTTTATTACATTTTTCCTGAAATGTAAGTAGGGTTGGTCTGCTCTCAGCTCCTGAGGTAATGAGTTCCAACTTTTAGCTGCCTTAACAGTAAAGCTATTACCCCCAATGGTAGTAAGCTTATATTTGGGAATAGTCAGACAATTAGTATTCCCAGTTCTGGTAGGTCTGAGAGAAGTTCTTCTCTGGAGTTTATCTATGAGGTAGGTGGGGGCTGCGTTGTTAAGGGCTTTCTGTGTCAAGGAGTGCGTTTTTAGTAGTTTTTTGTTAGATGTAGATAACCATTTATGTTGACGTCTCAAGGAGGAGATGTGAGTTTTCCTATTTATGCCTAGTGCTGCTCTTAGGGCATTATTCTGTAGTGTTTGGAGCTTTTGAATGGTAGATTTATTGGCACCACTGTAGAGGGCATTACAGTAGTCGATTCTGGAGAGTATTAGAGCTCTAGCCAGGATCAGACAACTATTGTCAGAGAGGAACGGTTTACCAGCTCTGAGTAATTTGCAGGTGTAAGCCGTGGCAGAGGTAAGGGATTTGACCGGTTTATAAGGACAGTGTGGAGTCCAAATAGAATCCAAGGGTTTTTAATTCCTTGGAAACTTTAATGGTGTTACCGCCAATATTGAATGATGAGAATTCTTGGCTTCGTTTTTTGATATTAGCCTGCAAACCCAGAATTATATGTTCAGTCTTATCATCATTCAAGCACAGGCCATGAGTGGCCATCCATGCTTGGATGATAAGGTAAACTTTGTTCACTAAACCCATGTCCGTACCGTAATCCCCAGAAAGTGGGAGGAGAATCTGAGTATCATCTGCATAGTTAGTGTAGGTGATACCCAGCTAGTCCAGATCGTCGAACAATGGCTTAGTGAAGATGTTGTAAAGGGTGGGCGAGACACAGGACCCTTGGGGAACACCGCATAGGATGGGGGTAGGGTCGGCAGCTGCTGAAGGGGAGAAGAGTCTCATGGTTCTCTCGCTCAGGAAGGACTCAATCCATTTGATGGCGCCCGTGGAGAAGTGGGCTGCAGAGTTAAGGTGCCGGCATAAGACCTTGTGGTTGACCAGATCAAATGCGGCAGAGAAGTCAAGTAGGAGCAAGAGTACTGCCCTTCCTTTGTCTCTCAGCTCGTCTATTTGGGACTTTAGGTCGATTAGGGCTGTCTCTGTTCCGTGTAGTGGACAGAAACCAGATTGTCTGTTGCCTAGAATTTTATGCAATTCCAAGTGTTTTTTTAATTTGAATGTAAGCGGCTTTATCCAATATTTTTAGTAGAAATGGGACCGTGGTAATGGGCTGGTAGTTAGTGGGAATAAGCGGATCTAGTGACTGCTTCTTGAGGAGGGGTAACACCCAAGATTGTTTGAGGTTAGCAGGTATGGTACCTGTAGCAAATGAGGCATTTATCAGTTTAGTTATGAATGGGGAGAGTTCTCTGGCAGCATCTTTTATTAGCTGTGCTGGGCAAATATCGCCTTTACAGTTCGAGGGCTTCAAAGATAGGATAATTTTTTCTACCTCTAGGGTAGACATTTTAGCAAAATGGAAGGTAGTATTGTGTGCCGATGGTGACTCGTTAGGCGAGAGGGTGTTAGGCGGGTGCTGTAAGTTCAGAGCTTTTTTTTGTGAATTTTATTCTGGAGTGTGTCCATTTTATTCGCTAGGGCATGTTGGATGTCTGTACACCAGGATTTGTCCTTAGTGCAGACATCAGGAATAACAATTGGGTACTCCAATTCTTTGAGTATGCAAAAGAGTTCTTTCATGCTTGAATTTGAGTTAGCAATACGCTCGTCGTATGAATTGCGTTTTGCCAGGCAGATTTCCTTCTTGTAGTGTGAGGATAGTGAGGTTAATTTGGCTTTGTTCTCGCTAGAGGGGCAAAGTCTCCAATTAGTTTCACTTTTATTCTTTAATGTGCGGAGGTCTTTAAATTGTGGAGTGAACCATTTGTTTAAGTGGGCTATTGGTTTGCTAGGCCTAAGTTTGATAGGGGCAATTTTATCCAGTGTGGTGAGCATAATGTTGTTGAATTCCTGAACTAGGCTACTAGGGTCAATATTTTCAGGCAGTGCATTAAGTGTGGGCATAATGGCAGGGATAACATTCTCTACCGTGATACTTTTTTTACTTCTGGTTAAGCATGGTGGCGCTAGTGGTTGAGCCAGTGGGGTGGGTCTTAAAGTGGATAGGTGAAAGGAGATCAGAGTATGGTCTGTCCATGCTAATGGCAGGATGGATGAGATAGTGGCTGAGCAGTTAAGGTCCGCTATCCAGTCCAATATTCTCCCTTTAAGGTGGGTGGGTTTATTGACTTTTTGGGTGAGGCCTAGTGCTTTGATCGTATTGGATATTTCAGTCGCGTTTTTATCCATTTGGTCATTAAAGCCTAGGTTAAAGTCACCTAATAGGAGTGGTTGTGTGGTGGGTTTAAGGTTATTCATAATTATATTCTGCAGGTCTTCCTCAAAGGTACCAAGAGGGCCAGGTGGTCTACATATAAGGTGTATAGTAAGGGATTGCGAGTTATTTATCTGAATTTTGGCAGTGATGGTTTCACATGATTGTGATAGCTGGGTAGGGACTAGTCTGAGGCCGAGAGCAGTTTTAAAGATAATAGCAATACCGCCACCTCGGGCATTATCTCGGTCTTGTCTGACTATGGTGTAGCCATCAGGGATAGCTAGCATAAGGGCAGGTCCTGCTGCATTATGGAGCCAAGTTTCCGTAATTGCGAGGAAATCCAGGTTCCCTTCAGTGATTAAGTCAGCAATATCGGTGGCGTGTGCGACTAGTGATCTTGCATTGAGAAGCGCTCCTTTGAGAGGGGCGGCCTCAGGTGTTTTGTTGACTCGGGTAAGTTTGTTGGCGATATTGCAGATTTTAGTCTTATAGTTATTGAGCCGAAGGGTATTCGCGTCCGAGATGGACATTGGAGGAGGCAACTTAGAGTGGCTAGCCGGTCGTAGGTTAGGTTTGTAATTAGTTTTGAGGTTGGTGGCCGGAAGGGCTCTTCTCAGTGGTTCATATAATTTGGCTAGTCTGGCGCGAAGTCTGTTATTTCTATTGGACGTGGCACATGGTAAAGAGGCGTAGGGTATTGTCTCTCGGGCCTGGTAGTGTATGGAGAGATTTGATTGCACAGTTTTTGAAGGGGTTAGTAGGCTAAGGTTTAAAGTAGGTATTGGTGACTGACCAATGTATTCTTGGCTACTAGAGTCCACCTGTATGACAACAGCCATGGTACAGAGCAGTATTGCTAGGTTTAGCATCCTTCCAATTCCAGTATCAGGATGGTATAGTATCAGAGGTGGGGGATTCCGTTACCACTAAATGGAGCAGATAGATGGGTAGAACTGGGAGTGTCTAGCGTGATATGGTCAGCAACATTAGGCGAAGCATAGCATGAGGTACGTTAATGTTAGCTAGTGAGCATAAGGTACAGCACAGTCAAAATGTAGTCTATTGGTGACCATAAGGCACAACACAGTTAAATGTGGTCTACTAGTGACCATAAGGCACAACACAGTTAAATGTGGTCTACTAGTGACCATAAGGCACAACACAGTTAAATGTGGTCTACTAGTGACCATAAGGCACAGCGCAGTCAAAATGTAGTATGCTAGTGGTATGTTCATAATACAAGACAATAGTCACGTGAGGCTGGTGCCGCTACTATGAGCTCAGTGGTCTAACAGGGCGCCTGTGTGTACAAGGGAAGCACTGCTGAGGCGTTTGTGGGCTCTAGGGCCAGTGGCAATCGGGTGTCTGGGGCGGCAATCAGAGGGTAGGGTTAGCGCAAATAGTATGCTGTTGGTTAGCTTACCCGTGGTCTTCAGGAGCTGGTTGGTGATGGTGCGCGATGGGCTTTCGTGCTGGAGCTAGCCTGTGTGGGCCAGGGGGACAGGCAGACGGCAGCTCCGGCAGGTAACGGGCAAGGGAACAGGAGGTAGCCTTATCTCCTGGGCCTTGCTGACATGGGCCAGCTTCGCCTGCCGGCTCACGGGATAGGCTCTTAAGGGGAGCCTGGGGACCAATCGGCGGCCTGCTGCGATCGTATGGACAGGAAATGGCTATGCCTCTCGGCGGGTGGCCATCTTGGAGGAGCCTTCCTCCTCGTGTCGGGTAATGGAGTTACTTGGACACAGGTGGTGAATCCTGCCAATGTAGGCTAGCGGAGCCTCATGCTGGGAAACAAAGTGCTATTCAGCACAAAAGGATAATTGTGGCATGAAGTTGTCGGAAGTGCAGTCAAAATTGCGGGATGCGCTAAAATTCAATTTAGGCGCTGCGATCTTCCGCACAACGTTGCAGTACATCACGAAGGTGAGGCACAGATGCCCACTGCTCCTGCAGGGGTCTAAGGAGCTCCAGCTGCATGGAAGGGCTGAGGACAGGATACACCACAGGCAAGGGAACAGGAGGTAGCCTGTTATCACAAAGTCGTTATTTGACTTAACGTCATCACAGAGTCAAATTCATTAAAGTACTGAGACCAGCGGAGTTGCCTGGGACTAAGGGTTTGAGCATTTTTAAAATATTGCAGATTTTTGTGATCGGTTGCCACCACCACATGATGCCTGGCCTCCAGCAAATAATGTCTCCATTCCATAAACGCAGCTCGAATGGCTAGCAATTCTTTATCGGTGATAGAATAATTCTGCTCACAACTAGATAATTTCCTGGAGTAAAATGCTACCGGGTGCCATACTCCTTCGTATTCCTTCTGCGATAAGATGGCCCCTATCGCTACATTGCTAGTGTCCATCTCTACATGGAATGCTCTTGCCGTGTCTGGATGTTTCAACACTGGGGCGGTAGTAAATGCAGCCTTTAATTCCTGAAAGGCTCTCTCTGCTTCTGGACTCCACGTGAATCTCACTGCCATTCTGAGTAACTGGGTGATAGGTGTTACTATTTTCAAGAAATTGCTAATGAAACGCCTGTAGAAGTTAGCAAATCCTAAAAAGGATTGTATGTCCGTTATGCACTGGGGGAAGGCCACTGTCACTGCCTGCACCTTTTTTGGGTCCATAATAACGCCTGCAGGAGTCAGTATAAATCCTAAAAATTCAACCTGAACAGCGTGGAAGGCACACTTCTCCAACTTCACATACTATTGGTACTCCTGTAACCATTGTAGCACCACTCTTACATGCTTTACATGTTGCTCCTGAGATGCTGAATAAATCAAAATGTCGTCTGTATAGACAATCACAAAAACAACAATGAATTCTCTCAAAACCTCTTGCATAAAAAACTGAAAAGCTGATGGAGCATTACATAGTCCCAAAGGCAGGACCAGATACTCAAACAAACCAAACTTAGTCTGAAAAGCAGTCTTCCACTAATCCCCCTCGTGTACTCTTATAAGATAGTATGCTCCCCTTAGGTCCAACTTAGTATAGATCTGTGCTGAATTCACCTGATCTAACAAAACTGAAATTAATGGCAATGGGAATCTATTTTTTACTGTTACCTTGTTTAATGCACGATAATCAATGCATGTCCTTAAGGCCCCTTCTTTCTTACGAACAAAAAATAAAGGTGAAGAGACAGGAGATGTGAAATGCCTAATAAAACCCTTTTCCAACATGTCATCCAAATACTCCCTCAAATATTGATTTTCCTTTTTCAGTGAGTGCGTAGATTTCACTGCTGGGCAACTTGGCCCCAGCCTCCAATTCAATTACACAATCATAGGGTCGGTGTGGAGGTAACCTTTCCGCCCCACCATTATCAAAGACTTTACCAAAATCCATGTACTGTGGCGGAATCCCTGATCCCACTGCTCCCACCACCTGCGCTACATGCCCTTGGTCTGCCAAAGAAACTGCGGGGCCCGATTCCGGCACCATATGTGACTGACACCTCTGCTCATCAAACCAGACTGTCTGTTTTTCCCAATCAATCCTTGGATTATGTTGTACCAACCAAGACATACCCAAAATCAAACCAAACTGAGGTGCTGCTATCAAGTCAAAGTTAATCTCCTCACTATGACCAGAGTCACATATCATTTGCAAAGCCGTAGTTTGTTTCCGAATAGGACCCGACACTAATGGAGAGCCATCAACTGACTGGACTCCTTCCACTCGCTGTTTATCCTGTAGCGGCAATCCCAACTGTTCTGCCATGGTAATATCAATTAAATTGCCTTTAGCCCCTGAATCCACCATTGCTAGCACCGCCTGCTTTGTCATAGCAAAACATAGCGTCACCAAAATGTACAAATGCGAGGTCTTATTCCCCACCATATTTGCCACCCATCTCTGGAACATTGATTCCTTCGGACCGGTCACCTCCATTCCCTCTAAGGCCGGCCCATGTCTTTTCCCGCTTCCTTCTTACTCCTCTCTCCCCCAACACTCTTTTGAGGTGTATTAGGGCATGTGCAAATAAAATGACCTGAATGCCCGCAATATAGACACAAGGTGTTACTCTTACGTTGCTCTTTTTCTGCCGCGGACAATGGCCCTCTTACACTCCCAATCTGCATTGGTTCAACCTCACCGGCACTGCCACCCCGACTCCCGTCTAATCTTACAAAAGATACTGGAATCAGTCTTTTCTTATCTCCTTTCCTCACACTCATTAGATGATCTACTCTTAATGCAAGATCTATCATGGCCGTACAGTTACCTGGTTGCGGCTCTACCTGAGCGATTGCATCTTTCAGCTCCTCCCGTAGCCCCTGATAGAAGAGCACTGTTTGTTTTGCCACTGGCCAATCTGTCTCAATCACCAACCTATTAAACTGTGTCACATAGGTTACCAGATCCTGAGATCCCTGTCGTAATCCTAGTAATTCTTTATCTTGTTCTAGTGACACCTCTCACCTATCAAACAATCTTCCAAACTCAGCTAGAAAACCATCCCAATTGTATAACAAGGGATCATCTTTTTGAACCAGTGGCATAGCCCAGGCTGCCGCATCGCCAGTCAAATAGGAGATAACAAATGCTGTTCTTGCCTGAATCATCTCAAACACTGTAGATTTACATAAAAAATTGAGTCAACATTGAGTGAGAAACATCATATATTTCCGGGAATCCCCTGAAAACCATTCTGGAGCTGCCAACCGTACACTACTGGGAGATTGAACAATTACGGTGGAATTTCGACTGCTAGAAACTCTCATAGCTGGATTTGCACTAGTCCCCTCTAACGGAGTACCTTGAGCTACTAGACTCTGAACTTGTGCTTTTAACGTGGTAGATTCTTGTCGGCATTAGCCAATTCTACCTGAATCTCTTGAAGAGCCTTTAGCACATCGGCTAAAGGTGGAGAAGTCACATCCATTTGGCTTGGGTGGTTGTGAGTATCCCGATATGGGGGCGGCTTATTATGTCACAATCACACTTTGTAAGGGAAGAGAGTTCAACACTCTCTCCCAAACCACAGAAGCCAAATGAATCGGCCCCTCCCACCGTGGTTGGCACAGGTACCTGACGGACATATACACAGGACACCACGTGGCAGCCAATGGGGGGGAAGAGGGATTAGGGAGAGGTTATGGATAGGGTGGGGAATTAGGAACACCGGAAAAAGGGTAAGGAAACACCTAGTTTGGCTAGGAATGGGGAACCACAAGGTAAAACCTAACCTGACTGCGCCACATGTATATAATCCTGTCACCCTAATCCTTGCTTGCTTCCTCACACACATGCATGTCCCATAAACCTACCCCCTGCTCCTACCTAGGTACACCTTATTATATGCACCATCTAATATGAACACACACAGAGCAATAAGCTTTCAAGCGGAATGACACAAACAAATGTGAAAATATCCCTGCATGAAAAGACAGACACATGGCCCTTTGGGCAAGCAGCAGAAGCACATGAAAATACACAAAAGTTAACACTCTATAGACAGCCCTAGTTTGCAGCACTAGTACTGTAGTCCCAGAAACCTGACATGTGTTTCCTAGGCACATCCTCTCTGAGTCCAGGGGTGCTTAACTTCCCCAATGCCAAGTTTGTGCACTTTACCAATAACAGATCAGTACTTCATCCAGGTTCAAAAACGTTTTTAAGCTTAACACATGTAATCCAATAGAAAACCCTGTTTTTGTAAATACAATGGAAAATGCTTTCCAAACACTTTCAATAGAAGCAATACTCACATGCCCGTTCCCAGTAGTACTTAGCTTTAGCCCGGGAGCCCCTTGGGACTACCCAGACGATGAAGGCGTACAGAAATGAAGACCCGGCAGCGTTTCCTCCTCCAACCTGCGTGCCCCTCCGGTCTGCAGTTCATCAAGCTGTCATGTCGGGACCTGCATAGCAAAGCCTCCTCCTCCGATCTCCTCGAACACAAAATAAGCGCCACCTGTCTGGCGCTGTTGCCGCTGATAAGTCGTTCCTGATTGACTCCAGCTGGCAACGGGTGCAGTATGGAAGGACTACCATGCGCCCAGGGGCTGCTGGGAATTGAAGTCTTTGCCCCCATGTAACTTCAATACTGTGTTACTGCACAAACTGTAGCACCCCACGTCTACCCCAACCCCTATTCCTGACACAGCTGATCCCATTCCGGTCCCCATTGGTGTACCACAAGGATCTTGTCTTTCTCCCACACTATATAATACAAATATAAAGCTACTATTTACAGCATTAGATGCCATGGGAGTAATATACACTAATTCTGCGGATGATACGTATATACTTTTCCCAATCTCAGGAAATAAAGAACAAGACACCATCACAATCAAAAAAATATACTCCCTCATCCATGCCTGGATGGCAACCAACAGCCTGAATGTCGAAAAGACCGAGATCCTCATGGTCGGATCCCCAGCCCAATTTTAAAAAACTGCCCAAAGACTACACCTCCATTGACATCGATGGTACCCCGATCCCCATCTCTAACCAAGTCAAAACATTAGGGGTCTATCTTGATACAAGCCTTAATATGTGTAAACACATTAACTTGCTTGCCTCGTCCACAGCGTATAGAGCCAAACGTATCACCCTCAGCCGCCAATAAATCTCAACATAAAATTGGGTCACGCTCGCCAGAGCACTTATCATGACTAAGCTAGACTATTGCAATATACACTTTCTAGGCACCAACAAGAAAAACCTAAGTTACAATTATTCCAAAACAAAGCCCTGAGCGCAGCTCTAGGCATAAAACGAGAGATCACATCACCTATCTGTGGAGAGAAGCTCACTGGTTACCCATTCAAGCCAGAATATTGTTTAAAACTCTCACTACCACACACAAGTGCATTTCACAAAATGCCTCAATCTATCTAAATGAGTGTCTCACGCGCAAAACTCACACCAGGCTCCTGAGATCCAACTCGAACACTCAGTTGAAAATCCCTTGATTCGATAACACGCGATCCAGCGCCTCTAATTTTGTTGTCACTGCCCGCAGGATTTGGAATTCGCTCCCTACTAACATTAGTAATGAAACCTCACACTCCCAATTCAAGAAACTCTTACAAACATGGCTATTTAACAAGTTCTGAGACCACTGCTTGAACCAGGAACACACTCCTAGGTCTGCCATGATTTCCCCGATGTATATATACTTCTCCCATACCATGGACTATTCCTTCTATGTACATATGCTCTGTTCTCCTGTTCTTTAGCACTCTATGAACTATGTATTTCTCTTCTATGTAACCAGAAAGATACACAGCTTTCATGTAACTTGCTCCGTGATACCTCCGGGTTTGGGCGCAGCAACAAATGCAATAAATATAGGATTCCTCAGAAGTAGTAGAAATGTCTTCTCACACAACCCTATATGGAGGATAGCAAAATAAGTCTCTTCTACTTTAAAGGATGGTAACATGTCGATTTTACAAAACTGCTTTACAGGTAACAAAGTGTCTCTTTCACACAACTGTTTCAAAGGTGTTTTCCTGGTATACTCCCCTGCCAGGAATTCTTCAATATATTCTTTAGATCTCCTGGTGTACTCTCCTGCCATGTATCTGTTATGATGTCTCTTCCTTTCCTATGCTTTATGGATAACCTGGCATACTCCCCTGCTAGGAATCCCCCTTTCTAGACCTAGCAGATTCTCTGGTATACAATCCTGCCATATATCTTTCTCCAAAAGTTCTCACTGCCTGTTGTGCTTCTTTCACCAAGACTTCCCACAATGGTCACTTTCTTTCCAAGTATAACACAGTTGTATTCATTCACTGTTTATACCTCATTGATTTCAGATACCACTTGTTCCAACTTCCCCCATATCGAAATCTCATATATGGAGACGTGTTCATGTCCCGTCTGTCAATCTCTCCACTATTATTTCTTAGCTTGCGGCAATGCTCGTTCCAATTCTACCCAAATTGACATTTCATATAAGGAGACTTTTACAAGTTTTGCCTTTCAACTTGAATTGCTCAATTGCTTGTATCTCTGCCAGCATGTCCCGGGGCTCCCAACTCCTGTGGGCCGACTCACTGGCGTTTGTTGGCGTTTCCAGATGGAGGCGTGTGACTGCGGTGAAGTTCGGTCCTTGGGAAGGCTTCCCCTGCTCCTCACACCCTCATTCAGTTCCTGTGTCGGCTTTGCAGTCCCTTGCCGGCAAACCTGATGCAGCGCTATAGCACCATGTCTCCAACAGCCTCGCAATTGCTGTCCGCCTTCCAGCGTTACCTCTGAGGCATCCGCTACAATCTCACCGGTTTCCCATCCCTCTGATAAAGCATACTCACAGGTGGCTGCCCGTGAGCATCTGGCTCTCCCAACATGGCTTGTCTGCGTGAGTCTGCTTCTGCTGTGGGTTCCGCTTCCCGCTTCGCCTACTCTGCAGCTCGCTTCTCCTCTCCTGAATTGCAAGTGTTATTTAGATTTAAATGTCCCGTGCAGCTGATTGATAGTTTGACAACTCGTATGCAAGTTTGACTTGATGCTTCCTTCATTCCACATTGACTCCTTCCTCCTCTTCTCAGTACTTGAGGCTTTATGGGAGTTGAAGCTCATTGGAGATTTGTACCTTTTAAAGCCACAATGCTGTACATCTTTGTTTAAATCAAAAACATCAGAGACAGAGGATTTTATGTGGATGTTGTCATGTGAAGCGTGAATGGTACTCTGCCTAGAATGTCTGGCAAGAAGGGGTTTTAGGGTACCACAACTTAAAGGCTTTGTATAATGACAATATGCCATCAGAGTGATAGAATCTTCTTCACATGGAAGGGGGGAATACTGCATCCCTTCTGATGGACTTGGTTTCCCCGACAGCCATCTCCTTCCATGTGATCCTCTGCCATTATACCACCCCTAGGGTCAGGATCAAGTAGCTGCTGCCTTCCCCTGCCCACATGGGAGGAGATCTCAGACTGGGTATTAATGATGATGGCACAGGCTTCATCACATAAGGGTTCCCCAGTCTGTGTCAACCAGGTCTCATCCCACTACTAACACCAAATATAAGGGTGCAGAAGTAAGGCTTGACACAAAGGTGGCATCGTTTTGGTTATAAACTTTTATTGACCAGTAAAAGGGTTGGGAAAACGGCATCCCTGTCCCTAAAGCTAAGGGGGTTTTCCCTGCCTCAAAGAAATCTAAGGAAAACATCAGGATGTCAAACAAATAGTCACTGTCATGTCCCAAAAAATTTCACGACCCTTAACCAAAACCCCCACTGGCATGTCCACCTGCCAGGTAAGGTCAAGGTTCAGGGTTCCATTAGGGCCTCGGAGGCCTTACACTCTCTTTTAAGACTCTCATGGAGTCAGTCCTGGCTCCTTCGGCGCCAGGCTCATTCAGTATGAAGAACATATTTGAATGGGACTACTTTTCCTTGGGCCTGCAGTCAACATGGAGGCACTCACATAGCTTAGTTCCTAGAACTAGACTATGCGGTATAGTGTTTTGGGTGTGGTGACCTGGGACTACTTTACCTGGACTACTTTGCTGGGAGGCTATTTAAACCACAACCAAGCAACTGAATACGCTTTGTGTTATTCTTCAGCCTGCAGCGCAACACTCACCGTGTCAGTGTCCTCGATACCAACAATCTTCGGAGCAACGAGCCTGCAGAGGAGAAAAAGAACATCATTAATAGAATCTTACCTGCAAACTCCATCCTGTTATCTGCCCGACGCTCGTCCTTGATTCTGCTTACTTGCGGGCCGTCTATCCAGCGAACTGCATCTTCTGGACACTGCATACTCACCGGAACGAAACAACCTGAAAGGAGAGGAAGAAAGACAACGTTAGAAAGGTTTACTCACAGCATATGCCACGATCACGAGAACCTCACCTGGCTGGTCACCTCTTGGTCGGCATCGTTCCAGAATACCACGCCCACCGGAGAAGACCATCACGACCTTTAAGGAAAGAAGAAACACACGTTAGCAAAAAGAAGGCGAAGCAGCGCCGCACATAGCGCGTTACTTACCGGATTGCATCGCGCTTCTCGCGCCATCCAACCAGCACGACACGCCGAATCTCCCACACACCTATGGTGAAAGAAAAGACATTAACCACAAAAAGAAAGGAAGGCAAGAACAGTAACATACAAAGACAGCTGCAGTAAGACATACCTTAAAGACACTTGAATGGGCTTGCACCAGTGAAGTAACTCCATCACCCTCGCCCACTGGAGACTACGCACCCCTGCAAAGAAAGCAGGATGGAGAGCACGCCTAATACTACAATAAGGTGAGGAGAGGGCCTAAGGGTCGAACCAGGGGAGGTGGGAGGAGACCTTGCCTGAGCCAACCAGTCTTGAACCCAGTCCTCCTTTGCTTTCAGGCCCGACCTCCATCGAAGACACTACTCGGGATTGGAGAGAGGGTTCCAGGCGCAAATCACTACTTCTGACCCTTACACTAATAACATGAATCTAATGTGCAAGGGTGTTCTTTTCCAAACTAAAGTGGTAATGGCAGTTCTTGTCAACAGACAAGTTCCCAATATCTTGGCAAAACGACAGGGGAAATGTTCCAAAATGCATTAGTCCTACGATTAGGTGTTACCTCATTTCCCCTGTATTCCTTCTGGTTCTACTTTAGGAGCTTGTCACATCCTTATGTAGTTTCTTTTCCTTCTTTTACCTCCTTGTGCCCTAAACCCCATACCTTCCTGAATTAACTTCACTGTATTATTAGATTTTCATATGGGTTCGAGTCCCAGATTTGCAATGCGTGGTTGCAAATACTTGGTGTACTCTCCTGCCAAGTGTATGTTTTCTTCTGATCCATCTCTTTTGCTTTCAGGGTCAAAGATGCTTTTATTCTCAGATTCTCATGTGGGTGCGGGTCCCAGACTCACAATGCTCTGTTGCAAAAGCTTGGTTTACTCTCCTGCCAAGCATATGCTTCCTTCTGTACTGTCTCTGTTTCTCTCAGGGTCCCAGACTCTCATACTCTGTAGCTTTCATATGGGTGTGGGTCCCAGAACCTCGTATATCGTGTTCTGCAGTTGTACCCCGATAGCTCCCTGACCTCTAGCACTGCTCCGTCTGCCCACGTTACATGTGTGTGTGGTTTGCATCTTCCGAGCAACAGTGCTTCACTATGAAGCACCGGTAGCATTCAGGCATTCTCTCTGTTCGGCGGCATCTCTGTCCATCAATTCTTCTTCCTCGGCCTGGACTTTGTCTGCAGCCACCTTCGGGTTTCCCCTTCTTGGCGGCGGTTGCCCTGCCAGTCCCTGCTTCCTTCTCGGGCTGCGCTTTTTCTTTACAGTGGCTTGCTGGACTTTTGGACGCCTGAAGATTTGTTTGGCCAGCCTGCGAAGTAGATCCTTCCACCTGGATTACCTTCACTCTCCTATTCACCTCTGTGCACATTGTCTCCTGTTGCGGTCCCGTGTTCACTGGGTTGGCGTCTCCCAGGGGTCCTCGTCAAAGGATGGCTCTCCCCATGTTAGTTTCCCTCTGATATTTTGTATTTCCTTTGACCAATCAAATGCTCCGAGAGACTAGACGGTTAAATCCGGTTCTCTGGAGTGTTCTTTATACTCCTGTTCATCTTCATCACAGTAATTGTATTGGAATTATATGGGAAGCAGTTTGTATTTTCAGGGCTGCTAGTCAGGTCTAACACACTAGGTTGGTTGACCTTACAGCAAAGGACATTGGCACTGGTTGGGAACGGGGAAGGAGAGATTGGCTTGGGGAAAGAGGGAGGATCTATCGAAGTGGAGGTATACCGCGTTCTCTGGGAAGAGTCGTACCTAATCCCGTACAGGGCTTCTTCTCCCATGTGATCCTCCCCCAGTGCACCCCCCCAGGAGGACTATTGTACTGTGGACACACCACCCTTGCCCCATGGGAAAGGTCTCCCCTAGGGGAGAAAGGACGACATCCACAGGATTAATCACAAATGACATACAAAATGGCATTATAGGGGATATGGCATTATTGGAGATATCAACAGGAACGCAACGAGTTATGCCGCTCCTGAGTTACACAACTGGGTGTCCCAAGTTGCAGCGTTGGCTTTGTCGCTTGTACAATCTGCCCAGTTTGTATCAAGTTTCAGGGACCAGTTTTACAGTAGGGCAATTCATTTGCCCTGTGTTTCGTGGGTTCACCCAGCTAAATCTATTGGAATTACAAAATAGGGTGCAGAGTAATGCAAGCATGACAACATGCATTCAGACTAAGGAGGAAAAAACTCAAAAACGTTGATAAATGTCCCATTCACTGCTTGCAACTAAATTATTTACTTTGAATTGGGACACGCTCGGTGGGTTATTCTGTAATCACGTTGAGAGCAATTATCAGATCTCCCTTACTAGAAGGATAGCACAAGATGTCTGTATGTGACATCAAGCAACAAAGGTTGCTTGGGTTTACAGTGTTAAGAATAGGTTTGTATCCTTTGGGCTGAGCAGATTCCGAGCCAGTGTGGATTATCCAATGAAGACCTCAGCCTTTGGTGTGCAAGGGCTTTTTGTCAAATTGTCTCAACCAAGCAGAAGGGTGCTCAAACCTTTTTTTATGAATGTACTTGTAAGAATAATCTTGGTTTTAAGACACATCCTTTGGCATCTCAAACACCTTGTCTGCGAGTCCTAATAAGAAAGCAATGTTTTTTATCTCCCCCTCCTTGGTATTTTATACAGCTAAATAGTAGAAAATGGGCCATGCAGAAAAATGACAAATCGACGGATTGAGAAACTACTGTCCATGTATTTTGTATTGCTCATGGTTTGCTGTCATTCATACATATAAAACAAAGAGCGATGGGTGGAAGGTTCATTCTAAACGATTGGCACTAATCTGGGCAACCAGCAGCCCCTGGTGCAATTACAGAAGGGAATCAAAACATATGCAAATCAGGCCTGTGTTCCCCACGCCACGTAATTCTTAGCATTAGGTTGAGACATCCAGTAAGTAAAGTCAATATCAAAGACCGTGAATCTGGGCGTGAATTGTCATTACAAATGCCAACCAAGGAAGCGAGGCATGCTGTATTCCAATTTTGATGCCAAACACTTAATTACAGACATAATGTCTGCTGTTTATGGCTGGCACATTACGAATACCCGTATGCACGCTTCTTTTATGTTTGGAATGGCTAAGATCTTGTTAACTTTGTCTTGAATATCATGCTAAGCCATGCTGGCATCCAAACCTTTGAAGGAAACCCTGTAAAAACAAAAATAAGAAAACATTTCTTAAATTCCAGAGAATGTAAAGTGGACTACTCGTGCATCCAGGTTTTGCCCCTGTAAGACAGTGTCAGAGAATGGTCTCACTGCCAATGTTTAATGTAGTAAATCAAATACATAATTTCACAACTCACTAATCTACACATTCATTTCCTTCCTTGTTTTTCTTTCGTTCATGGTTGTGTCTCCTATTTTCCCATTTCAGTTGATGTTTATTTTATTTGTGACTTTGTGGATATTGTTCAAATCACTCTGATTCCTACTGAATTCATTTATGTCCTGAAGAAGCGCATGGAAAGCGAAAAATGCGTTGGCAAGTTGGGCAAATTATACCACTACATAAATGACAAATCGTAACAAGGCTAAATTTGCGGTCCACAAAAAAAATAATGGGTGAATTGTACCAAAATTAATTTTGAATGGTGTACAATAAGAAAACATTGATTGCCAAAATATGAACAGTGCACAGCTTAACCCATCAACTGAACAGAGTACACAAATGGACCAACACAGAGGATTTAGCCCTTACTCCACAAAGTTCACTGCTTTTTTTTTCCTCTGTACTACTCTGGCAGTTTGTCGTGCAAAGTCATCAGCTCCAGGTGGAGAAAGCGGGGGTTTCTTCCTTTTTGGTGCCAGGAAAAATGTCTTGTTCCAGTCCAACCCTGCACCTCATATAGAAAGGTTAAATAGGAATTGATGCTACAAAAGACGGTTTGCATAAAACAGCTTTACCAACTGCGATAATTTCCAGCATGAACGACAATTCTTCATCCACAACTAGATTCTAATTGAGACGCCTTGGGCATGCAGTGGACCAGCTCGCTAGGTCAAACCTAAGGGGACCATTTCGCAGCTATGGCACTAATAATGTTGAAGCTTCAGTTTAGACACAATATTTGTTACTGGTACACTTCCAGCGTGAGGCTTTATGGAACAATACATGTAACTTTTCATTCGCAATACTTAATGACCTACATTTATGTATTTAATCCATTTTGCTGCAACAACATGCTTCCTTGTGTCCACTTAAATGCAGCCTTTAACTCTAAGCAGAGAGAAGCAGGGTCGAACTGGGACATAAAATCAACTCGGGCACCAATGGAAAAAGCGGCCCACAGTTGCAAATGGCAATTCGTTCCTTTTGGGACCAGATTGCTTCAGTAGTAACAATGTAAGTGTTTTTTGAAAAATGTGACACAGATTGAGAATTTCAAAAACATTTGTTGAGTAACACTATAAAAACTGCTACCTGCATAGTGAAATAACTCATGAAACTGGCCAATTTTGGCAACAAAAAAAAACAGTCGAACTTTGACCCCAAAAAATGTGTGGCTTGAAAATTGGGCATTGCCTTATAGGCCAATCTGACCCTGGAGAGAAGTGCAAACAAGGCAGTAGTTCGAAAGCACGGACAATCGAAACAAACAAAGGCTGTGGTCGGGGTTGCTAACTGATGCAGTCTCAATTTGCACAGATTAATTTCAAAGTGGCAAGCAGACAAACATCGCCATTCCCACCTGGGCTGTCAAATTCCTTGCCGACTGCAGCATTGCTTAGTTTCAACTTCACACTGGCTGTAGCTTAACCTTTGCTGGCCCATGGTAATCTCATACATCCAGGGGATATCTCTAAGGCACCGCACTTAGCAAGCCCCGCCCACCTGGTGCCTTCCTGCTTGCCGCTCTTTTCCCTACTTAAGGAGCCCTCCAGCCTCTTTTCCTTTGCAGCCGGGGACCAGGTGTAAGTGGATCTAGGTCACCTGGCCTAAGCCCTGACCATCTTCTTAGCCCTGCCTCTTCCTTCCTGCTCTTAATTCTTAGATCAAGGGCGTCTCTAGCCCATGCATCCAAAGAGAAGGGCAGTCAAAGAAAAGGGCAATTCCTGTTTGGACCTGTTCGGACCAGGAGGATCCAGGGTCCGACCCCCTACTAAAACAGTAGGTAAGCATGACCCAACATGTGTTTACACCCTTTGTCCCCACAGGCCATCCCCACCCTCTCTGGTCCCCCGTGCTGTTCCCTTGTGCCCCCCCTTCCTGAACACAGGAGTCTGTCCTGATACTTTCTGGTTTCACCATCACCATCTTGTGGCCAATGCTGGATTTGACTTTTGTAGACTTCATTGATTCACGGTGTGTCACCCTTCTCAACTCTCATGCTGGACTTCTTTGCATCTTGTACTCTTGGTGGCCCTGAATCATGCTGTTCCCATCTTAATTTTGTATCCAGACCTGCAACATTATGTGTTACTACTGACTTCTGCAATTGTATTCGCCCTCTCCTCTTGCTTCTCCACTCTTTTTGACTGCTTACTCTCTGTTCTCTCCTCACCCTCCGCTCTCCCTTTTCCTATCTCCTCTCCTCCTCCCCTTACTTTCTTCTATGCACTTACTCTATCATAATTGTCCTTGGACCTAGTATGATAGCAACCTCGTCTGTCACTCCCCCATCCCCTTACTGCCCCCCCCCCCCTCCAGCACTATCCGAAACGTTGTCAGGCCTAGTACAATAGTCCCTTGTTTTGTTCCTCCCCTCCCTTGCTGCACTCCTCTCCCTCACCTTTTGTTTTCCTCCGGCTCTACCAGAAATGTCGTCAGGCCTAGTACAGTAGTCGCCTGTCTGTTTCCATTTCCTGCCCACTCTCCTCCCTCCCTTCCTTATCTATGTCTTAGCACTTGCACTATCTGAAATGTCGTCAGGCCGAGTACGATAGTTAACTTCACATCCATACTGTTCATGGCCTGTAAGAATGTTGTCGTATTTTTCCTTCTTCCCTCCCTTGCCTTGAAGCGCTTTGAAACACATTGTGTATAGGCGCTATATAAATAAACTATCATATCATATCACTACAGGGATGGTCAACGGTTAATGCCGTTCCATGCAAAGTGAAATTCTGCCATCAGTACCCTGTTGAAAAGGCCACATTTGCTGCATGTCCAGCCAATACATGCCTCTCTCACGCCTAGGGTTCCGCCTAATAGTTCATTGCCCTAGAACAGGCCCTACGTAGTGCTACTCCACGTTTGCATGTATAGTTGTAGGTGTTTTATATAGCTGCAAAGAAGCAGAGTGTTGTACAAGTAGATGTTGGGGTGCATAGTGGTTGACAGGGACAAGGGTGGGCTAGGTAAGGGAGGGAGGCACTAGCATCCTCTGAATAAAAGATTCAAGACAACCTACCTTGTCCAACTCTCCCTTTCATGGTCTACCCTAGCTACTGAGCTGAAGTTGTCCACTCCCATTGTGTTGCACACTACATGTATGCCAATGATATGCAGCTAAACCTCAAATCCCGTGAAGGTTCAAGACCAAACTGTGAAATGGCCTCTTGCCTAGAACAACCCCAGCCAGGCAGTGATGGAAACTGAACGCCCACTGTTACATGATACAAAATCGGAGCTCACACAAAAACACTAACATTATGGAAAAACCATTGCCATCCATGCGCAACAATTAAGCCCCTGTAGAAAATCAAGGTTTGTCAGTATTCATAGAAGCTGGAATTGTATGGTTGGTGGTCAGGAGAACTCAGGCCCATTGTTGACTTGGTATACTGCACTTTGCCCTCCTCTGAACCTGTCCTTGAGGACAAGACTCTCTGACTTATATCCAAACAGCCCCCAGGGCATTCCTCGAGTGGAAAACAGTGATCATAAATATTCAACAAGAAACCAGATTTGGCAAGGATCGCAGGCCAAAAGACCACATCAGCGAGCAGCACCAGGTAATTAAATTCGAAGCACCCCCATGGATCCACTAACTCAGTCAGATGACACACCTGTCCTTATTCAAGGCCCTACATCAGCTCTTGATGGCCGATAAGGTAAACGAAGTCAAATCGTTCTTTACAAATTCTATCGGAGAAAGCCACGAAAAAAGGTAAAGCGCATCTGTGGGAGAAGCTGCATATAAACATTAAAAATCTCATTTATAAACAGTTTTGTTTCAGTGCCTTAACTGTGGTATCAATGGCAGAACCACAAAGATGAGCAGGAGCCACTGCAGGGATTGCAAATGCGGGCATGGCTTCCTGAGCAGCCGAGATTAATGATCATTTTCAAATGTGTACACGTGACGAGCCTGCAACCGGTTATTATAACGTCTGGCTCAGTCCCAGGCCCATCCAGGCAAGCTCTGTCACAGACGCCTCCTGGACCACAATTTGAGTGACTGTTTCCATTAAACAAGCAATTATTCCGCATTGTGATACGAATCGGCAATCACCTGTGTTCCAGGCCTCAAAGTGCAAGGAAAAAAACAAGGTTTCTTTCTGCCGTACAATTCCGCTGTTGCCTCACTTGACAACAGGGCTCGTGCACAGCAAACGGCGCGCATGTATCCCTCCTCTGTCCCCCGCTAAAAGGAAGTGGACTGTGACAGGGATGTCATTTCATAGGCCTGCAGGTTCTCCGTGAAATAAGTAGCCCCGGACGAGTGGTTGGATACCTACAGTCAGGGGTGTTGCTAGGTCTGTATAGGATCAGGGGCTGTTCTAATGTTGGGACCCGGGGCTAGCTAGCCTTTCGGTTGTAGCCCCTGAGCTTCTATCCGGGACTACAACCAAAAGACGCGTGACTATAACCCCCTCAAGCCTCCCCCCTAGCAACGCCTCTGCCTACAGACAATGCTCGTCAATGGATTTCGTTGATGCAACTGCTCTTTATGTAAAGCTGTTATCTCGTTGAAGGAAATTCGAAATGGGATGCAGTGAGTAGACATTTCACAGTACCAGCTGGATCAGCGACATTGAAAGGCCAGGCAAGAAGGAAGAGTTGGAGGGGTTGGAGGGTTGAATATAAAGATGTGGGCACACAAGGTAACATTTTCTAGCCATGCACAAAATGACAACTTCAAGAGACCATTCAGAACAGAGTATTCACAGATGCTGGGATACGGGAAAAGCTGGTCCCCTTTTAAGAGGATATATGGATGCCAGTCCAATGTGGAGAGTACCAACCTACACAGAGATGTCCTACTGCTCTCTGCTGTACCTTTGAGCAAGTGCATCAATGCATAATATCAGAAACCAGACACTGAAAAGTAGTGGCAAAAGATAGCGGAAATCAGGATCCGGGAAAAGATTAAGACACCCCCGCAACCCCCTGCTCTTCATGTTCGGAATTTTCAGACCCAAATTGTTCAGAAAAATTCAAGCTAATGGTAGTGACCGGATTTGGTCGAATACACCATGCACACACGAAAGATAAGACATGCAAGGCACCCATCCAGAGATAACATACAGCAGTTCTACAGATCCCAATGAAGCAAAAACATTGTAGGAGGGGGCGCATTGGCCCCCTGATCGGCAGAGGTAAATTGTAATGAGTTCTACACCAGGGTGCAGCTAGGAGGGGGTAGTGGGTCAGAGGAATGTTTCCAACACAACGAGAAGCTGTTAAGCATGGTTATATAAAGCCAATTAACTTTCATATAGTAGTTGCGGACAAAGTAATATAGAGAAGTGGGGCGAGAATAATCCGCCCTCAGGTAATAGATTCCGAACAAGGATTTTCAACAAGGACAGAAAGTAACAGTAGAGGCTTTGCCATCCCTGGTATTTTAAATCCATGATCTAAACATTTTAGCAAGTTAGGCTTATGGTCATGGTTAAATGCTACTGTTGCGAAATTGACTTCAACAACAATTTCTGTTAAAAATACAGAATTACAAACATGCTTCAGAGGCTCTTCATTGACAGCAAGATAAGCTCAGTCTCATCTCGTTGACACAGGGTAGGAAATGGGCTGGGACAAGATCAAGCTGCGATCCAGCAATGTTGATCTTGTCAGAGCATTGTTCCATCAAATGCACAAATCCCCAGGGCTAGGCTAGCCCAGCAGACCCCAAAACCTGCCCCTGAAGACTTGTGCAAGATTGAATGTTTAACTTATGAGCTCCGTGCAGAAACAACCCAAACCTCACATCCCTTATACAAACCCTCCAAATGGGTATATAATAATATTATTTATATACATGTATGCCTTGTGACTTACAGACAGTTTTCTGTTAGGTTGAGTATTGAGAAAAAATGAAAAACGTAAGTTGCATTACTTGATCAGAAGGGTTTAATGTTGATTTACTATTAAAGACATATTTCAAATATAAAATATGGTCATTATTATGTACCCAAAATGCTCTTTGCTTTCATGCCAAACGCTGGGATTGGGTTCCTTGAAGAGATAGGGTTCTGCTCGGCTGGGGCTCTGCCCATTAGCCCCCTCTGCCCACTCCCCCCGGGAGATTGTTTCCCCCCACCCCCAGAGAGGAGCCTGGGGTCCCATAATACATATTTCCATTTCCAGCAATGCTTAGGCAGAAAGAAATGCTCTGGAAAAGGGCACATGGGTCTGGGGTTGGGGGCAGGGTCGAACCTTTGCTCGGCTTCCTCTTTGTTTTTGACTGCTGTGGCATGTATCTGGTCCCCTTCATCCGCTGTGGAGGAGTCCCCACGCATTTAGGAATGCAGGGAGAGCATTTTGGGAGTACTTATGTATTTTTCCAGATCTCAAAAGGAATACTCTTTCTGCATTACATTCTATTTTCATACAGCTTCTCACAGTCAACTATACACGCTGCCTTGCCCTGCTAGGCAGGATACTGATGTTCGCTCCTGCTTTGCTTTATATGTTCATATTCAGTTTAGTTACATTTTTGTTTTCATTGAATGTTTGTTTGCTAGGTTAGTACAAAACATACACAATTTAAAAATCAAGAGAACATTCAAATATAATTATAAGCAATACCATTTTTACAACTACCAAGATCATTCAAAATTCAAATAAAGACTACAATTCAAATGCTGTGCTTGATCCGAAGCAGCTGCTCCTGAATGTTATGAAAAAATATTGCAATAATGATAAATGGCACGGACATGACCGTCGCCCCCTCACACACACCCTTGCAACCCATTTGCAATATATAAATGAGTTTCCTATCCTGAGGAAAGCTTATTAAAAATGCAAATTGGGATAATTAATCTTTGCTGTTTGGTCCACATCCTAAAAGAGGCCACTAAACCATGTGTGTCAGTTTCTAAGAAGATGCAGACAAAAGGCCAAGCCAATTTATCTATGGACTCTTCTCCCTGCCACAAAAACATGAAATCTCAAACCGGAATACCATGAAAGCGTTTTTTGCACAGTGGTTCAGTTTTCCAAGAAATACCTTTTAGTTCCATCAAGCATGTCGCCCACCAAACATGGCAAGTCAATTCTCAGAAAATTAACATGGAGCATTTGGTTCCATGTCATCTTACCGAAAATAATTTTAACGAATGAAATGTTACCAAAAAAAAGAAAATATTGAATAAAAAATGTGGGGGTCCCCCAAAAGCCCCCTTTTCCCCTGCACTTCTAACCGCATCCCAAACCACCCCCACACCTTTTAACCCTTTACGCCAACCCCCTCTATATTAGGTTTTTGGTATTTTTTCGATAACATTTAATTCATTGCTATCTTTTTGGTAACATCCCTGGATACCGGTGCATTTTTATAACGCCAATCTTAGTGAGCTAATTTCAAAAGCACTTTCAATTATCTTTTCTTTGGGTATCCATACTTAGGGCAGCAATATGCCCATTACAAACTGCAAGCAAACTCTCTTTCTGTAATTAAGGACCACCAGAAAGTTCCCTAAAATGGTCACTGATCAATGATAGATTGTCATCATGTATTAAGCTGAACAGCCATAAAGAGACTGCTGCCATAATCCTGGCATGTTAGGATAGGGGTATGTGGCAAACAATCTTATAGGCACTGCAAAATAATTGTGTACATGAATATTTATTAAAATTTTCTTAAATTGCCATAATATCATGGGGAGGCTATAAATATGTTTTGCATACAAAGTATTGTAGGTATGGATATATTCCAGTGAGTTTTACTGCTGCAATCCCTTACTTTATTTTACAGCGTCCTGTGAACTACTATTGAAGGCTAGCAGAGGAGCCGTGGCAGGATTAGTGGTGAGGGCACTGTAGAATACTCCCCTTGGGGGTGAAGAACAAATCAGCAACTTTCAAAAAGCAAGTCAGAAAAACAAGTTACTTATCTTACCTGAGAACGTTCTTTCGATGGGATGTTCCTCCGACGTATTCCACATCTTTGACAATAATCACCACAGCTGTGCTGCTTCGGAAATCTTTTTCGGCGTAGGTGTCCTGCATCAATGACGTCGATACGCTGTCCCTCGAGGGCCTCCGTCGATGGTCGACGTCACCGGATGTTATATCTAGGACGAACGACGCCAGTAGCCTCAGTTGTAGTTTTTTCCCCAGAACGTGTGGCACCAATCTCCTGCCAGTATGACTACAGAAAGCATTGCAGAAACATAAACTGCAATCGCATAAGAAATTCTGTAGAGGGGCAGGTAGGGAGGGTACGATGTGGAATAAGTTGGAGGAACATCCCATCGGAAGAACATTACCAGGTAAGATAAGTAACTTGTTCTTCGAAGGGATTGTGTCCTCCGACGTATTCCACATCTTTGACAGACTCCCAAAGCAGTACCAACGTATGGAGGTGAGAAAATAATTTAGAAAGCAAAATCAAATTGCAGAATAGAGGACTGCCTTACTAAAGGCCGAATCCTGCCCATAGATAGAGTCCAAGGAATAATGTTTCACAAAATTATGGACAGAGGCCCATGTGGCTGCTTCGCAAATACTTTGAATCGGAACACCCCTCTGTAGGGCAGTGGAGGCAGCCATACCCCTAGTAGAATGAGCACGTAAGCCTATTGGAGGGTCCTTTCTCGCCAAACGATAACACTCAGAAATCGTCAAAATGATCCACCTAGATAAGCCTGACCTAAACGCCTTCCAGCGTAACCAATAAAGAGCTGATCGCCCACTCTGACCTGGGACGTCCGTGAGAGATTGAAACTCAAAGCTCTTCTAGAGTCCAACCTATGGAGCCTCTCCTCTTCCTTCCCAGGATGTGGAGGAGGATAGAACGCCGGAAGAATTACCTTCTGGCCCAGATGGAATTCCGACACAACCTTCAAAAGAAAGGAAGGCTGCACCTTAAGGACAACCCTGTCCTTATGGAACACAGTGAAGGGTGGTTTGGCGGAAAGTGCTTGCAACTCATTCACTCTGCTTGCGGAAGTAACTGCAACTAAAAATACAGTTTTTAAAGGACAATAGTCGCAACGGACAAGAATGTAAGGGCTCAAACGGAGCTCCCATTAGGAACTTTAAAACCAAATTCAAATCCCATCCCGGCATCTGGAAAGGCGACGTTGGAAACTCATTAGTTAGCCCTTTTAGAAACGGTGAAATCAAAGGGATCTTAATACAAGAACATTCCTCAGACGAGCGCTTAAATATGGACAGCGTCACCAGGTAACCCTTAATGGTACCCACATGCAGGCCCTTATGGGCTAAAGAAAGCAAAAAAGACAAAACCAAAGGAATGGAACATTGGAAAGGATCCACATTCTATACCCTGCACCAGTCACAGAACTTCCTCCAACGGCAACGGTACAGAGATTTCATTGCGAGCCTTCTGGCCGAAAGCAACACCTTCATCATGTCTTCGGGGAGGTCCCAATCCTTATATCTCAGCCTTTCGGATTCCAAGCATGAAGGCTGAGAGACTTGACCTCTGGATGGATAACTCGACCACCCTCCCGTGAGAGCAGATCGTCTCGGTAGGGAATACAACGTGGAGGGCAGATGGGCATGTCTAGAAGGTACGGGTACCACACTCTCCTGGCCCATGCAATGAGGATCATCCAGGAACCAAACCTTCTGGTTGACACTGGAGGTGAAGAAATCCACTTGTGGGGTTCCCTAAAGGGCAAAGATCCCCAAAAGAACTTCCTGAGTCAGCTCCCACTCATAAGAGACCGTGCTCTGCCTGTTCAGAGCGTCCGCCGCCGCGTTTTTGTCTCCGGCCAGATGAACTGCCGAGATCAAAATTTCCTGCTGGATGGCCCAGAACCAGAGCTGCATCGCCTCCCTGCACAGTGGGAGTGACCCTGCCCCCACCCTTTTTGTTGAGGTAATGCATGGCCACTGTATTGTCCGTCATAATCAGGACATTCTTCCCCCGCACAGACGGCAGAAAAGCCTTCAGGGCTAGCCTGACAGCCAGCAGCTCTAACAGATTGATGTGGAGTCTGGACTCCGACAGAGACCGATGGTCGCTGGCCGTCCATTCATTGGCATGAGCTCGCCACCCCGTGCGGGATGCATCCATCACGATCGTCATCTCCGGCCAAGGTTGTCAAAACAGCATCTCTCAACAGATTTCCTTTGACGGTCCACCACAGAAGGTCCTGGGCGACCGAGGGCAGAATCTGAACAGGATCCGACATCCTGCCAGAGAACTGTGACCACTGCATCTTGAGCATCCACTGCAGAGATCTCATCCGCAGCCTGGCCTCTGGCACCAGTAAAATGCAGAATACCATGAGGCCGAGCAAGCTCAAGAACTCGAACGCCGGGAGACTCTGGGCACGTTGAAACTTGTCCACCATCTGCAGAATGTGATGAGCCCTCACCTGGGGAGGCGTACACTGCCCCAGGGATGTGTCGAGCACTGCTCTGATGTACTGGAGCCGCTGGGTAGGTGTCACATGAGACTTCTTTAAGTTGAGGGAGAAGCCCAGCTTGTGAAGGGAGTGGCAGGCGACGTACAGATGATACAGGACTTGCTCGGACGAGCTCGCCCTGATCAACCAATCGTCTAGGTAGGGGTAGACGTGAATCCCCCCCTTTCCTGAGATGCGTTGCCACCACCACCATCATCAGCTTGGTGAAGACCCTCGGGGTGGAGGTCAATCTGAACGGCAGGACCCGAAACTGAAAATGCGAGTCGCCAACCGCGAACCTCAGGTACTTCCTGTGCTTGGGATGAATCGGACACATGAAAGTAAGCATCCTTGAGGTCGAGAGACACCAACCAATCCTGAATGTGAAGGGCCTGGAGGACTTGGGAAAGAGTAACCATCTTGAACTTGTCCTTCCTGAGGAGCTTGTTCAAACCACGCAAGTCCATGATGGGTCTCACTCCTCCATCTTTTTTTGGGATCAATAAATATGGGGAATCCCTTGTTCCTCTCCGCTACAGGCACCAGTTCTATGGCGCCTTTCTCCAGCAGGGATAGGATTTCCTGCACAAGGAGCGGAACTGGACGCTTCAAAGAGAGCTTCCCAGGTGGATTGTCGCGAGGCCTCTGCCGGAAAGGAAGACAGTAGCCGTGGGCTATGATCTCCAGAACCCACACACCTGAAGTAATGGCACACCATTCTACAAGATGCTGCGCCAGTCTTCCCCCAACTGGCGAACCATGAGACATGGCCTCATGACTGAACTGACGCGGCTGTGGCAGTGCCTGAGGGCAAAGAGGCAACTGCCCGAGCGGCTTTGGCAACTCGAGTACCTTGTTTTCCACCTCTGGTACTCCTACGTTGGCCCCTTTGACTGGCAGCTCCCCTCGATCTACCAAAGAAAGATTAGTATCGAAAGGAACCTCCCCTCCATTGCTGTCCTCTAGGACGACAATAAGGCAGAGGTTGACGTACTGCAGCCCTCAAGGACTTCGATGCAGCTTTGGAGTTCTTCAACCTCTCAAGGCTTTCGTCAGCCTTGCTGCCAAAAAGATGGACACCATCAAAGGGCATGTTGAGAAGCCTGGACTGTACATCAGGAGCAAACCATGTCTTCCGCAATCACGCAAACCTGCGCATCACGGTGCTTGCCGCCATGGATCGGCTGACGCAGTCTGCCATCTCCAGACCCGACTGAACCGATTCACACATGGCATCCTTGCCATCTTGAATGAGGGCTAGAAAACCATCCTGTTCCTCCCCTTCGGGAATATGTTCAGCCACCAAAGATGCACAATTCCACAGAGTGTGAGTGAATCTTGCCAAGGCACAAACTGAGTTGGCTGCGTTTAAAGCCATACCTCCCGTGGAAAATACTTTCTTCGCCCAACCATCAAAGCGCTTGTCGTCCCTATCAGGAGGGATGGTAGGGTACGCAGCCTGCTTTGCTGGGGCCGTAGCCGCCTGCACCACCAAACTCTCCGGAGTGGGGTGCGTAGACAAGTAACAGGGGTCACCACTTGCTGGATGGTATTTTTTCAGAAGTGACTTATTCACTGCCGGGAGACTCTCCGGAGCAGTCCAAGCCGCCGCCACCCTTCTTTGTAAAGACAAATGAAATGGCAACACCGGGTCAGTGGGTGAACCTTGCTCCAATATATCTGCCTGGTCATCCTGCAGAAAATCCACAGGTGGAGCCGACCATCCCAAATACTCAGTCACCCTCGATATGAGGCGCCTGTACGAGGAGTCAGCATGTGGACCAGGCTCAGGCATGCCAAACTCAACTTCCGGAGAGGTATCAAGACCACTGGTGTCATGTAAAGATTGATGAAGTTCTTTCAGTTGGCTATGACCAGACAACAGGTCATCAGGAACCTCAGGAGGCACAATCACCTCCTCATCAGACCCTTCCCTCCACCTCTGAAATGTACTCCAAGGGTTGGAACAATTCCACCCTGGGAGGAGGAACACAGTATGGGTCAAGCATAGGCCGCACAGACGTGCTGAGAGCCTTTCTCGGAGCTTCCACAGCTTTCCGGGGCACCTCCAGTAAACTCTCCTCAAAAGGCGTCGAGGGCACCCATGGAAGTGGCGTCGACCGCGGCACCGACGACTTCGACAACGGCTTCGAGGCAGGAGCCCCGAGCATGTCCTTCGACGGCCTCAGCGCTGATGGCTTCGACTACTTCCTCAGAGCCGGAGCCTCGAGAGAGTACCCCGACGGACATCGCGCCGATGGCGTTGATGCCTTCTTAGAAGGCCTCACAGGCTCCAACAGTCTCGACGGCGTCGAGGACCTGGACCGGGCACGGTGGCGATCATCCTTGTCCGATTGGGACCGCAACGGTTCCCGATGATCGCGCCGACCGCCCGAGCCTGAAGGTGTGCAAGCGGTGGCTCTAGCGCATTCTGTGCCAGCTTCCCTCAAAGGCGTGGATGGAACGGTGTCCTGCGATTCAAAAATCGCCATCATCTGGCGGCGGAATTCATCCCATTCGGCTGGCAAAAAGTGTTTCGTGGGACAAGCCACCTGCCATCTGGCGGAGTCCTCAGACGAGGACAGGGAAGGTGACTGGTGACGGCGCTTCTGTGAATGCCCCAAAGAGGCAGAGGAATGGCGGGACCCACTCCGAGAACGAGACCCCCTGGACTTATGCCAACGCGGAGAGTCGCCCCTTGAATCATCGGTCCGAAGACCAGTAGGTTTCGATTTACGGGGTTTAGCAACCCTACCTACCGACAACAACTTCTTCCGCTCCCGCAAGGCCTTCGAAGTTAGGGACTGGCATTCATCGCAATCATCGGTGTCGTGGCTTTCACGGTGGCACCACAGATAACGTTGTGTGGGTCCATAATGGACATTTTGGAACCGCAGTCCCGACACTTTTTGAAGCCCGGCTTCGGGGTAGAAGAAGACAGACATTTTCTCAACTTTAGCAAATGGAGTAGAAGAACTGAGGAACACCGAGATTTTAAATCGAACACGTTCGCAGAAAAAATGGAACCGAGGCTACGGGCGTCGTGCGTCCTAGTTATAACATCCGGTGACATAGACCGTCGACTGAGGCCCTCGAGGGACAGCGTATCGACGTCATCGACCCAGGACGCTGACGCCAAAAAAGTTTTCTGAAGCAGCACAGCTGTGGTGATTATTGTCAAAGATGTGGAATACGTCGGAGGACACAATCCCTTTGAAATGTTTGCACTAGAGTACAGTGAAGGAAATGTGTTTTTTGTTTGCTAAAGATAGGAAACTCTAGTAAACGTCTATGTATCTTCTATTTCTTTCTAGGCCCAGCTGCTGACGGTTTTCTAATATAATCATGTGTTCTGCTTTTATTGCCTCTAGCATCCCCATGCATCTTGTTTAACTGATAACATGTAATTGCAGAAGAGGGCACTCAATCTGGTGTACCTCTTAGAATCGCTGGTATTAACTTAAAAGGCAAATGCTGATGATTTTCTTTAACAAGAAAGGCCCTCCTCCTGCCCCCACCTGCGAGGCTAACCTCGGGGTCATCTTTGACTCCACGCTTTCCTTCTCCTCCCACATCTCTGAGGTCTCCAAAAAGTCAAACTTCCTACTGCACCTCCTCAGAGGTACTCTGCCTTTCCTCTCCTTCCCCCAGAAGCTCACTGTCTCCCAAGCTCTGGTTTGCTCTAGGTTGGACTATTTTAACAGCCTCTTTCTAAATCTACCTGTTCACAACTCTCCACCCTCTGCAACTAATCCAGAACCGGACTGCGAGACTTGTCCTTGGCCTCAAGCCCTGGGACCGTATCTCTCCAGCTCTGAAATCTCTCCATTGGCTCCCAGTGGATGCAAGTATAAAATTCAAAACCCTCTGCATTGTCCACAAGGCTTTCTGGGGCCTGGGTCCAAAATACCTACAGCTATCCCTCCGCAAATACCTCCCTTCTCGAGCCCTTCGCTCCTCTACCTCCAACTCCTGTAAGGGTCAGTCGTTTTGCAAAGAAAAGGGCTGGGGGTAGATCTCTGTCTTCGACTGAGGCCTCCCTTTGGAACAGCCTCCCTGCCACTCTAAAACTTGAGGAGAACCATCTCTGGTTCATGAAGCACCCCAAGACCTTCCTCTTTGTTTCTGCCTTCGCTCCTCCTCTCCCCTGCTGATCTGCTCTCTCTTGGCACTGTGCACCTGGCAACCCTCTGACCCCCGGGGCCAGGTACCTGCTCACGCTGCTACCCTCCTGCACTGCCCCCTAGCCACCCCTTGCACTGGTGACTTTATCTGTAACCCATAATATCCCCCACCCCCACCCATTTTCTTCTTTTTCTGCACTTTTTCAGACTTACCCAGTCTGCTGCCTTAAACACTGCACTCGCCACTTGCTGGCTGCACATCCACTGTCTATTGCTCCCATTATCTATTTATTTTTATTTATTATTAATCTGTTCTCCTCTGCTCCGCACTTTCCACTCTCACCCTTCCATGCACCTTTTCCCCTTTTCCCTTTCCTATGCACTTGCGTGTTCTCAATGTCACTGGGCCTAGTAAGATCGTTGTGTTCTCCCCTGTTCCCCTCCCCTGCCTTGTCGCGCTCTGAAACACTTCTGTATGAGCACTATACAAATAAAATATCATATAATACCATATAACAAGGCTCCATAAGAAATCCACAGTAAGGCTCTTGTTGAATTTTCTCTAGGCTGTGGTGTTGAAGGGAGGGCAAACCTATAAGCTGCTTGAAAGCAGTATACAATCACACTGCGCCAATCACAAGGGTTTCATGCATCAGTGCATATAAATGTATTCAATCCATAGTCAGCCTGACACGTGTTCATAGCCGAAGCTCTTCTTCTGAGGCCGAGATAAGATCATAACATATGCAGGTTGAATATTAACAAAGGTTTGCCAATGTATCGTCAAAGGCGACACAAACCAAGAGTTCAACAAGGGATGCCACATATAAGGTAAGTGTCAAACAACCAGATCATATGTGTACATCCACCAAGATGATATATAAACTTCAATTACAAAAACAGTCCTAACAAGTCCATCATATTTTTACATAGAGTTGCGTGGAAAGGACAAATAATGTGATTTTCATACAGTAACATGAAGAGCCAAACGATATCAAATCCAATTCAAGACAAAAAGACGTACACAAAAAAGAGAGATAAAAGAAAAATAGAAAACACACATCGTTAAATATTCTATAACAATCAAAGGGACATGTTATATCACATCATACAGCTATAGGGGCGATGTGTCACATCAGCCATGCTACTCAGATTAATAAATAGATGGTGTTACCTTGCAGTGTTCTTTATGATCACACAGTCCTTCAAGTAAAATCAATTGAAATGATTCCGGTAATAGTCATCCAAACCCCATTGGGCTGATAGTTTACTGTGTGCTAGCACTTATCATAAAGGTTTTGTGGCTAGAATTCAATATCGACTTCCGAATTCCTACAGAAAAATATTAAGTGGAATAGCCCGTCATAGGCTGCGCTATGTGTCCTGTCACTTCACTTCCTATGTCAGGGTTGCAAGCAGGGCTCTGAAAAGATTTTACTCCCTTTTAAATAGAATGATATTTTTGGGGGAGTGAAAAAGTAATTCGCTTTGCAAATAGCGATACTTTATGCTCATTAAAAGATGCTCTTTCCCCTTAAAATTACTCTTTAGATCGAGTAGTAATAACATCAGAGATCATTCCTAAATCAATGCTCTGCCGATACCTGATTAGAAAATATCAGTGGACCTTTCTAGGTAGAAGCAGAGGGTAGCATCCTATATGTTCGTTGTTTCCCATTTTTGTTTGGCACATTTTTCTGTTTTTAGTAGAAATGGGTGGTGTGCACGCCTCAATGAGCTGTATGTTTGGTTTTGAGTAAGTTGTCACAACTCTGTTCATAGGACAATGGAATGTGGATAATAAGCAAAGCCACAGGAATTCTGATAATCATATTCTGCAGCACAGTTATTCTGATTCACTTATTTTGTTTTGCTTTAATGTAACATTAAATCACTTATACTTCCACACATTATGAGAAGCATGCTCTCCTGGCCCTTGAATTACTTCATTCAAATGGCACATGAACTCCTACTGGCAAGTTTTCTGACACATTCATTTTACTTGCCATTATTTCATCTGCAAATATTGTATCTTGTCAGAAATGTTTGCCAGAACCAGGAGTTATGATAAGCTATATTTGTTTTCTGTAATACACACAATTTTTTTTCCAATGGCTTAAAACACATTCAGCATGGTCTCTGAACAGTGTCAACAAATTAATATCCACAACTTAACCCATTGTTTACACTGAGCATACAATGGTTTTTTGGTGCACACAGGTATATTTCTGATCACTGGAGTACTTTTGCCAGGTACTGTGACAGATCTTCAAGTCTTGGACTGTTGTTGAGTCCTCTTTATAAATCACATGTAAAATATTTGTTTTTTTAACCTATATCTTTGGGAATGGTGCTTTACGATGCACCTTTTAGGCTTATTTGTACAGAATTGCAGTCAGTGGTTGGGAAGGGGACATTCGCTTCAAACTCTCTTCAGAGATCATAGCTCACTAACTACACATGCTACAAAGTGGCTTGCCTTGTTAGTCAGTTGCACACATGCTAAATAATGTGTGCACAAAACCCTATCATTTCCGCTCTTAGAGAAAAATGGTTAGATGGAACATTGCTCACTACATGCATGGTTTTCGATTTAAATGAAATAAAATTTAAATAATCTATCTCGTCTATTGCGTTCAAGTGAAACTGACTAACAGCTTTGTTGAAGTGTAAGAAAAAAGGGTGGAATCGATGAAGAAAGTGGCGTTCTTCTTGAGCAACCCCTTTAGTGAGTTGTTAAAAAGAACCCTGAAGGAGCAGGTGATAAGTTGCAGAACCTCAGCGAGAGGTCAATTTCACAAGTGTGAAGCGGAGAAAGAAATGTGTAAAAAGGATATGTTTGGCAATGGCGAGGAATGGGTGAGAGGGGCAATAAGAGCCATTAAGGAAGCACAAAGTGGATGAGGGGTACAGCGCAGATAAGAACATGAAGGCACATAGGGGGAGTTATTGCAACGTGGGTAGGGATACAGGGTGGCTGGAGGAGGCAGAGAAACAAAAAGACTGCAGAGAATGTGAGACAGGACATGGAAAGATTAAGTGGGAGGGGGCCAAGAGTACTAGCCAATGGAATGGGGAGGATTACGAATGAGCATTTGATTAATTACTAATGTTGCGACCCAATAAGTCTAAGGGAGCAGCCTCAAGAAGACAAGTCACTTTACACATTCACTTTTGTTTACAGTATGTTGGAGTTTTTGGCATCATGCCAGTAGCACCCATCGTCTGCATATGACGCAACCACATTGGGAGAGATGTGATACCAACAATGGCCAGATGAAAGAATGACACCCACAAGAGAGAAGACCATTGGGACGAGACTATGGCTAAATGGCGGATGATGGGATGATGAGAAACTAACTGGGGGGTAGCAGAGGTCAGATAGACATGATGGGAGAATGGGAGAGATATGTGGGGAAACGATAAACATATTACAGAAGAGATGATCTGCATTCTGAAAAATAAGCCAATGGGGGGAAAATGAACAAAAAGTTTGGGGAGATTAAAGAAACGTCATTGAGCCTCATAGACATAGGGAAGAAGATTTGATAACAATTTAGAGCAATATTTGGGGGAAGAGGCTTTTAAATGCCATCAAGTAGTCATCTATGCCATCAAGTAGTCCAACTGCACTACATGGAGGAAGCACAGCTTCTCTAAAGTAGCCTTCACATCTGATCAAGTGCTAAGCAAAGTTAATTGCCTTAAGAGCTTTACAATGCCCCAATTGCAATTACTATGTGTGTCGATTCCCGGGGGAGGAAACATATGTCCCTGGTAATAAGTGCTTTATACCCTCGCAAGAAGCCCACAATCACTGTCTCAGTGAGCTTTTAAAATGCAATATTTATCAATGGGGTACATTAGCATCACCCCCAAGTGATCTTGACATGTGCCCCACAAATGACCCCAACTGCCTCCAATGCAAGTGTTAGCCCTCCCCACCAAAGTGTAGGTCTAATTTTGCCCCAATACGCAGGCTATATTAGTCTGTATAATACCAACATGAAATTTGTTGTTCTTTTGAATTAGCTAACATGTGCTATCCAATTAGACACAGGCTTCACTGTTTAGAAGAGCTTGTTCTTTGCTTTTAGAAAGTGTAGCTCAAATGGAAGTGAAAGAATGGGGAATGGCTTTTGGTTGGGGATAGTATCCCACCCCCATGCCGATTCATTTGTTGTGGCTCAATCTATGATTGTTCTTAACTAAAATCATTGCTTAACAGGGCCGCAACATTTATTTATTTATTTATTACATTTGTTGTACGCCCAGACCCTGAGGTATCACGGCGTAGTTACAGACAATGGCAAGATACAATCTTATAATAGAGTACGGAAATACAGGAAATACAGTAACACTTTTATAACAGTTATATACACATGGCATGTGGGTTAGGTATACGCTAGTTGGGTTCTGTAATCATGTTAGAATTGATTGAAAGGCCAGGTGTTTAGTGACTTTTTAAATAGTGGGTAGGAGGTTTCATTCTTGATATTAGTGGGAAGGGCATTCCAGTGCCTGGGGGCGAGAACTTTAAATCTGCTACCACCTGCTTTTTCTCGTATCGTGGGATGTCAAGATTTTCGCTGTTGTTCGATCTCAGGAGTCTGATGTGGGGTTTCTTGGTAACTGCGTTAAGGAAATATGTTGGGTGCTTTGTTGGTGATACATTTATGGGTGATGCAGAGGGTTTTGAACAATATTCTGGCTTGAATGGGGAGCCAGTGGTTAGTTCTCCTGATATTAGAAATGTGATGGGATTTTTTTTATGCCTAATGCCGCTCGAAGGGCTTTGTTCCGCAGAAGGTGGAGTTTGGCTAGATTGGTATTGGATGTGCCTAGGAAGAGGATGTTACAATAGTCAAGCTTCGAGAGTATGCGTGCTCTTGCTAGTGTAACGCAGTTATTGGCAGAGAGAAACTTACGGCTGAGGTAGATGAGTTTGGCTACATACGAGGTGGAGGAGGATAGGATGTTGATTTGTTTGGTCATGGTTAAGGTGGCCTCTAGGTATACACCGAGTGTCTTCACTTTTTTGAGTACTGGGATTGTGGTGCCATCAATGATGAAGGATGAGTAGACATGCTGTAGGGGGGCGATTTTGGATGCAGAACCTAGTATGAGTAGCTCTGTTTTGTCATCATTGAGACAAAGGCTATTGTTGGCCATCCAGTTTTGAATTAGTGAGTAGATTTTATTAATGAGGAGTGTGTCCTGCTCGTGATTCCCTGTTAGGGGGATAAGGATCTGCCTGTCATCTGCGAAATTGGCGTAGATGACCCCCATAGCGTCCAGTACTGCAAAAAGTAACTTGGTGTAGGCGTTGTAAAGGGTGGCGGATAGGCAGGAATCTTGTGGGACGCCGTAAGGGACTGGTAGGGGATCAGCTGCTTCTTTACCTATGGCCACTCTTGAGGTCCTATCTGCGAGGAAGGATTTGATCCAGTTTGTGGCATTGTTTGAGAGGTTGAAATTATTGGCTAAGGTGGTGCAAAGTTTGTCGTGATCGACCAAATCAAAGGCCGCTGATAGGTCTAGTAGAATGAGTAGGCAAAGTTTGCCTGATTCTCTGGAGGCATCCATTTGGATCTTCAGATCGAGTAGGGCTGTTTCCGTACTGTGGTTAGGGCGGAATCCTGACGGTTGGTCCCCCAGTAGTTTGTTGTGTTCTAGGTGGTTTTGGATCTGAGAGTAAGCTATTTTGTCGATAATTTTCAGGAGAAATGGTACGGTGGTTATGGGTCGGTAGTTAGTGGGGATTGTGGGGTCCAAAGTTGTTTTTTTAGGATGGGTGTTACCCACGCTTTTTTGATACTGGCAGGGACTATATCAGTACTAAAGGCGGCGTTGACAAATTCAGTGATAATGGGATATAGGGTCGGGGCACATAGTTTAACTAGGTGAGATGGGAATTTGTCTTCTTTGCAATTAGAGGCTTTGAGTTTAACTATTGTATCTAGGACTTCTTTATTAGAGACTGGGGTGAACTGAAAATGTGTACATGATGGGGTGTTGGTAGGGATGGTGTCAAAGGAGGGAGATGTTTTTTCCGCAAGGAGTTATTTCTTGCTGTCGATTTTCTTTTGTAGGAGTATTATTTTAGAGGCTAATGCATCTTGAATTGTGGTGCACCGGGCTTTACTGGTATTATGTGGTGATGTGACTTGGCTGGAGTACTCGAGTTCTCCGAGTATAGAGAATAGCTCTTAGCTGTCAAAGTTGGCACTGGCTATACACCGATTAAAGGCGTCTGCTTTATGAGCAATTATCGCTAATTTATATTTTTTGTTAGCAGCTTCGAAGGCCTTTTCAGATTCTGGACTATTGGTTTTCCTGTGTATGTGTTCAAACAATCTTTTCATTCGTCTGAGGGAGAATAGTTCTTCATCAAACTAGAAGCTAGAGCGTTTGTCGGGTTTCCTCGTTTTGGTGGTAACAGAGGCGAGAGAATCAATGGTTTGGGTAAGGCTTTGTTGCTAGCATTCTGCTAAGTAATCAGGATTGTTATTGTTAGGTATGATATTGGCTAATGCTGATCTCAGGAGCGGAGATAGGTTGTCTGCCGATAGCTTTTTGATGTTTCTGGTTTCAAAGGTGTCGAGCGGCTTAGGGCTGGCGAGGTCGGTATTACTGTTTTCCAGGATGGAACTGATGATGGAGTGGTCGGACCACCCTACTGGGAGGATGGAGTGAATAGTGATTTGAGAGTTCATGGTGAGGATCCAGTCCAGTGTTCTGCCTTTGGCATGGGTGAGTACGTTGAGCATTTGAATAAAGTTCATATCTGACATGGCTAAGTGGAAGGCAGTGGCGTCTGTGTCAGAGGGGTCACTAAACCCTAGGTTGATATCACCTAGAACCATACATTTGGTTTTGGGCATGATGAAGGGCGTAAGCAGTAGTAGGAGATCTAAGTTAGGGTGGGTATTTCTGTTAGGTGATCTGTAAACTACTAAGAAATGTGTGGTAGTTTTTGGATTTCTTGTGTATTTGACTAGTAATAGTTTGTAGCCCTCTACTTGTTCCACCGGGCACGCTCTGAATTGTAGTGGGGTTCTAGCTATTATGGCCACTCCACCTCCTTGGAGGTTGTTCCTGTCTGTTCTAAGGATAATATATCCTTGTGGGATGGCAATGGTTAATAGCAGGCCTGCAGCCGGGTGCAGCTAGGTTTCTGTTATTACTAACATATCAAGTCGTTGCTCTAGTAGGAGGTCATGGATTTCTGTTGCGTGTGCTCCTAGTGATCGTGCATTGATAAGGGCGCCTTTGATTTTAGGAGCGGGGTCAAGGGGTGTTGTGGTCTTTGGGCTGGGTGACTGAAGATTTTTGTATCTTTGTGAATGGTTTATTATATTTTTAGAGGGAGTTTTGGTTTGGAGGTTGTTTGGCGTGGTTACTGTTAAGGTATGGGAGATTGTGGTTGTCGTGGGACTGGGCGTTTGATGGTTGAATCTGGTTCTGGCTCTAAGTCTGTTTAGTCTGGTGATACCCAAGGAGGCTAACATATGTTTATGTCACTGAGGCAAAACAAGCAATTGACTGCTTTGAGTACTGTTGACAAGAGAGCTACCTAAATTGCAAAGAGTTATTTTGGGCACTAGAGATATTAGGGGTTAAGGGGAAAGTTGGACACATCAGCATTTCCTGGTAATAGTGGAGGAAAAATTGCTGTTTAAAGATTGTCGTCTTTATGACTACACCCCTAGCTTTATACAGCCCTGTTCAGCGAACTTTCCCACAAGATTGAGGAGTGCAAAAGGGTCTGAAATGTAACCTTGTGCTTATTTTGGCTAAGCAAGGTAGCTGGAGGTGTCTACTGAATTCATATTGCTGATATTTCCTCTTCAAAAAGGACCCTGAAACCACCTCACATTTACTGTAATGTGAAACAAGCATTGTCAAGGCCAATAGGTGTTGGCTGCCATACCAAGAGCAGTCTGAAAGGCACCAATACAATTCATGCCATGACCAAAGGAAGGCCATTCGATTTACTATCTTAGAAGCGATGACAAACTTTGAAGTATTTAACACAAAACGGTAACACAATTTCAACAAGAAAATTTGAGAAAATATATTTCTGTCAAGACTGGTACCTCTGGAACTCATGGTTGTGTAGGTTAGGTGTGTGATTTGTTCAGCTGACCCATGGGGTTCCTGTGGCGTCTAGTGGGGATCCCTTCAAAGCTTGCTGACATGCCCCTCGTCAGTAAAAGTCTGCCCAGCAGACAACAATTAATGATACAGAGGACAAGCCCATAATCAGCTGGGTTTGAGTTTGAGGGGGGCTGGAAGCTATTTAGCTCCTGCTTGTGGCCTAGAAGAGCCTGGTTAGGTTGACTCCAACAGCTACCTGGAGCGACCTTTGGCTCCCCAGGCCAACTGATGCTAAACAAACAAACCTATGTACATTTAACCCTGTGCATTTGGGGCAACCTATGAATACATTTTAGGACACATCTTTACAACATTTAAAGCATGAGGGGTCATAAATATAAGAAAGAATGATAGGTTTGCATTTTATGTGGAAGTTAAATCTGCAGAACGCCATGTCATTCCCCAGAGGCAGCTCCTGGTCACCGGTTAATGTTGGATACCCAGTAGCTGCTTTTAGCTCCTGCTTATCCAATCTTAACTTCGATCCCTGCATCAGTGACCTTTTTATTTGAGGATTTCCACAGTGCTACTCTTCTTTGCGCGTTGGGCCGTCTGCATTTAAAAGCCACATTCCTACCGTAGCCTGCCATGGATTAATTTGCCGCACAAAAAGTTAACTAAATAATTGCAAAATTTAACGAAACTGTCTGCTTGTTTGTCAAGCAAATAAATAGTATCGTTTTGCAGAACCAACTACTTTATTCAGAAAATGCATAAACACCAGCTGAATGCCTACTTAAAAACAACGCTAAAAGTGCCGCCTCCTTTCCTTGCATTGTGTCACTTGCAGTCCTGAATTTATAATGTAAACGCAAAACTAGAAGTACCAGAAATGCAGTGAAACAGACCTCATAGAATGTGGTGGGAAGTCATACCTGTGTCTGCATTTATAATGGCAAAAGCTTGACTTGTGGTTACAAGAAAGACCAACTAGGCAGGCTATGCTATCATTCACTTCTGTCCTGGTGTTGGAGAACATATATCTGCTTTGCAACCACCGGAAAAAGTAGGTATGTAGGAGTCGAAGAGTAGATGTAAAGTGGCCAGTGTTTGCTTTTTTGTTGTTGTTGCAGCTATCGATTTATATTTGGAGATTTAAGGGTCGAAAGGTGTGAGACAAACAAAATTACAAGTACCTGAATGCAAACTGCTGCTGTCCGAAAAGTCCAGGATGGGTGGAGAAGTCAGGGGATCACTTGGCAAAACTAAAAGTCTTCTTCGACTTTAGTCTCTTCTCTGCAGATCTTTCAGGCAATCCCACCAGTCCTGTCACCCACGCACATACCAATCTGCAGATCCAGCACTTGTGCTTACAATGTAAAAATGAAACTTTAATAATGTATAAGCTTAGACACCAGGAGCCATATGGGAAAGACTTATTCTTTCAATGTATTTTTTCCCTGGTGCAAAAAAGCACTGAACGCATGCTTTTTTGCACTAGGGCAAACTTTACCCTAGTGCAAATACCATACAAAATTGGACTTAAAACGGTGCAAAGTTTCAATCTGGCCCCAGAACAACAGAAACGCTCATATACATCGTGGGATAACACAGGAAATCTGCTTCTTCCCATTTTTGAGAAATTACTCTTAATGAAGCCATTAAGTTAGATGGCAAATGTGGGCAGTAGATTATCAACATCATTAACTTTTTTGACTTTACAAAATGTTCCGACATGTGGATTAAGGTTATGTGCCTAAACAATCGAAGGCAGTGGACTGCAACCTTTGGCTCTGCAGATGTTTGGACTACAACTCACATCATTCCTAACCAGCTTAGCCAATAGCCAGATATGGGATTTATAGTCTGAAACATCTGCAGAGGCAAAGGTTGCAGTCCCCTGATCATAGGTATACCGTTGTCACATATTACTAATTGGCAGACCTCATGCTCACACGTCTGGATAACAAATACCCCTGGCAGCAGTTTTCCACCCAGTATGCTGGAAACTGCCTTTGTTTGATCATGAACATGGAGAATCTGGTTTTATAAAAGTAGGGCTTTGTGGAAAGTAAGCAATATGGAATTTCCATATTTGGTATCGTAGTAAAGTCCAGGCCAGACTGGCTGGAGCCTTCCCAAGACTGTATGTTGTGGGTACGCCAGTGGTGTAGGACCTGGTTGAATGGAGTGTGTGACAAATACTCATTCTGTGTTATGGGTGTCTAGTATCTGGTGGTTGACACAATGACTGAGACAGCCCTGCCCGAAACTGGTAAGAATGCAGTGTGTAGTGCTGAATGGCAAAGTGCTTGTCTCAATCCACATTCTGTGTTGCGAGTGCCTGGATGGAGAAGAATGGCCTGATTGGCTGGCTGTCTGCCTGAATGCCCTTCTGAGTGATTGGTTGCCTGAGTGTGACCCAGCAGAACGAATGGGAGATCAACAGTATCTAGGGGCCTCTCACTGCTAGAAATCGTTCAGAAGCTGAAGTTGATACTTGAAGGTTATCCTTGAAGCCCAGCTGGAAGAAGAAGATTGCAGATTTGTTGCTGCATTTGCTTCGACCCGATCCGAAAGCTGTCGAGTTCATCTAGGACTGATCCGAGAGAGGACCTGGTTAGGCTCCCTCTTCCCGAGCTCCGAGGGACCATCGAGCACTGATAATCTTCGCCGAAGCTCCCTGGAAGTCAGACCCTCGACAGGCTGCCGACCGGGGACGGGGACCGCTGAGGAGAACGAAGAGAAGCATCGGACATTCTGTCCGCCATCATTGACCAAGGTTCGCAGGTTTGCCATAACCGCTGGAGGCCCGTCAAAGCCGAGTTGCCCAGAAGCAGGGACCTCTTGACGCCGTGTCATCGGAAACCGGAGCCGCAATGCTCCATTGATTTAGATATTTGAATCGAAGGAATCTCGCGATCGCACCGCCAACCGCTTTGTCCCGCCAGAGAAAGTCGAGGCCGCCAACGCGCTGTGGAGAATCTGCCGGTGGGTTTCATGCCACCCAAAGACCGCAGAGATGCCGGACGAGTCAACGCCCTTGCTGGGCCAAAGTTCTTCATAGACTCTTTGCGGTGCTGAACTATCGACATTGAGGTGCCCCGCACGCCTCTTCCTTGCAGGATGTCTGCGACTCGTCGTCGACGAGCACCTCCAGGACCAAAGCTGCGGCCTTGGCGCCACTGAACTTTCCACCGAGGTTCCTCGACCCCAAGTTCACTTTCTTCGAGGCCCATCAACGATCCATGGCTCCTGTTTTAAAGGAAGTCACTCAAGAAGGATCCATCGACACCTCCTCGAGGAACTGTGCTATTCCAGGTACATTGGGGTGGTAGAAACACTTTAGAAGGAAACAGGACTAATTGAACAATATATGCACTGGGCTTGTAGTATATCTTTATTTTACAGGTTGCCCAGGTTGGGGGATCTCCACACGGAACTGTGTCTAGTGGTAGGGGCCAGTATTCTGCAAATTGTTCTAACCAACTGCTTTCCTCCTATGTGTATTGTTGGTTACCTGTATTAATTGATTTGTGTGACATTTGTACCAGAGTAGAGTTGGTGCACTTAATGAAATCTGATAACAATTGTGGTACCACTTAGAACTGTTTTTATTTGCCGTTGTAGATTAACTGAGCACAAAGTGAGTTATTGTGATTCTCTATATAACCTTGAACCTTAATTATATAAAGACTGTGTTTTCACTAATGCAGTGTGCGGACATTCCTTTGTGGGTGCTTGGGGACTACACTGTACTTAAGAACCAGCCTGCATCACCTCCTGGAAAGCTAGGTCTTGATTGCTCGTCCATTGCTACCGTAATAGAGAATCTTGACTGGGGTCCTCTGTGCCTCTCCTCTACCATATAGAGAGCAGGAGTATAGACACCCACCTCCAGTCTTTACACTGGGTAATTACTGTTCTGGGCTCAGAGGGGATGACCAGCGCTCACTTTGTTTGGATGGGCTTTATTGGTACCAGAGACATCCCTCCAAGCCCTGAAAGCACACATCCTGTACTCTATTAGTTGAACCACTTGTCTATCAACGGAAATGCATTGGGATCCAACAGCACCGGTGGACATGATAGGATATGATATGATCATTTATTTATATAGCGCCTATACACAATGTGTTCCAAAGCGCCTCAAGGCAAGGGAGGGAACAATGGAAATACAATGACATTCTTACAAGCAATGAACAGTAAGGATGTAAAATTAACTATTGTACTCTGCCTGACAACATTTCAGATAGTGCAAGAGCTAAGACATAGATAAGGAAGGGAGGGGGGGAGTGAGAAGGAAATGGAAACAGACGACTACGATACTAGGCCTTACAACATTTCCGGTAGAGCCAGAGAAAACAAAAGGTGAGCGGGAGGGGAGGAGACAGAGGAGGTTGCTATCATACTAGGTCCAGGGACAATTCTGATAGAGTAAGTGCATAGAAGAAAGTAAGGGGGGGAGAGGAGGAGATAGGAAAAGGGAGAAAGGGAGAGGAGGAGAGAACAGAGAGTAGACAGTCAAAAAGAGTGGAGAAGCAGGAGGGGGGAGCAAATACAATTGCAGATTCAGTAGTAACACATAATGTTGCAAGCCAGGAAACAAGATGAAGATGGGAACAGCATGATCCAGGGCCACCATGAGTACAAGATGCAAAGGAGGTCCATCATGAGATTTGAGAAAGGGTGACACACCGTGATTCAATGAAGTCCATAAAAGTCAAATCCAGCAGAAGTAGGCTAGGGGGCCGGGGAGGGCAATGGGGAGCAGTGTAGAAGAATCAAGCAAAACAGGCAACACCTGTGTGCGAGAAGGGGGCAGGGGGCACAAGGGAATGTTACGGGGAGTCCAGAGGGGGTGGGGATGGCCTGTGAGGACAGAGGTAGCAAACACATGTTGGTGGATGCTTACAAGATTTCGTTTCGTTTCTGGGGCATCCACATTTATCATGCATTTTCCATGTCCCCACACAGCCTTTGCCGGGCGCACTTGAGAAACACTTCACACAACAATTTGCAGGCAGTGCTCATAAAGTTCAAAGGCGGGCAAGACCCACAATGTGTGCATGGGTCCCAGCCTACTAGGCAAGGACAAATGCACGCTGAGTTCACTCCAGAATGCCCCGTTTTCCTCTGTCTGTATTGGTCCACACCTTCTTTGCTGCTGGGACTATTCCAAGTAGGTTTACACTTTTTCAGAATATGTTCTCATGCTACTCAATGCTAATCAAGAAACCTATATTCGTGCTCAACATCTCTTTCACATCCCCTTCTGAGTCACATGTCCCATGCGCTTTGAAGTTCGAATACTGCGGTAGGACTGACACAGCCATTCATAGTACAAGTGCTTAGGAGCAAGAGGAATCCACATGAAGAGCTATACAAGAACACCAATTATTAATATTAGCGACCTATCCTGTGCCCACAGTGTTACAACATCACCCATGCAACTATTTGCTTCTCGGAAGGTTAATCATGCACACCTAGAAAATTAAACACAAGGATGGAGAGTTTACTATAGCGTTGCAAGCAAATAATAAAAGGTGCTCACCTTTTAAATCTAAAAACAAGCAATTTCACTAATATCCTGATAAGACAATGGAGTGACCTTGTGGTTAAGTGCTTTGCCCTTGACCCTAACCATCTCATGTTGGAATCCTGACTCCGGCAGCATCAACAGTTTAAAGCAGTCCAATCGCATTACAATAATAAAGGGGGCAGATGGATGTTGTCGGATTGCAGGCAAGGGGGAGACATTTTTTGGCAGATCTCACACCTGGCAAACCTGTCCTAAATGGTGGTTCAAGCGCATCCGGCCTAGGGTGAAGTGCAAAATCCCAAGGGCATGTCACCTAAAAATGTACATCTAAAGATGTACATACGGCCCTGCCCCCTATCCCAATGTTAGCGCATCGCAATGGCGACAGCCTAGTTATCCGCCTAAGATCTCCTATCATCTACTATTCAGGGAGCAGCTCACAGCCCTTTTAAATAAGCCCTGCACAAATAACTCTAATTGCATTACATTTGCTGTGCCTGCCCTTAAAAAGTACAACTTTGCCCTGCAAAAGTAAATACAGCACCTTACAAAAGTATAAAACGCACAGCCCCATTAACATCCTGGGCAGATCACTGCATATCCTCCAATACCTCCTCGAGGTGCCCCTTGGTCAGGGTGCATTTCCCAGGTGCGAGTGGGCATTCCCCGGAGTCACACAGACTGCCACACAGTGCAACCAGCACAGTGGGCAAACCCCCAATGGGTATAAACAACACTTTAAACACATTGCTCTGGCGTGTGTGCATTCCCCACATGCGCGCATGCAGATTACAGCAGGTGGCCAACACAGCACAGCGGCCTCGCCTTACTTCGGCTTCAAAATACATGGAGGTTCTCCCTATAGGTTCGTACATCCATATTCCAGGAGCAAAGAGCAGCCGGTGCACTATTTAAAGCATGTCCGAGTAAGGATATGTGCCTGCCATATGATGGACCTACAGCACCCACGCCAGATTAGAATAAAAAAAAGAATCCTAATTTAGTAACATTTACCCTTCTGGACCGCACGTCACAGAGTCCAACAGCCAATAATGCAAATGCCACTAAAATGGCAGACACTGTAGGTGGCATGACAGAGATGTGATCTGCTGGCGTTCAACTCTGCAAACAGGAGAGCCATGGGTTAATCCCGGCATCTCCTCCATGTCTAATAAAAAACGTGTGATCCTGGTCAAATCCCCTAAATTGGGAGAATTAAAAAACTGGCCAGCCCTGGAAGTAGTGGCTGTGTCAATGATTTTGGTGACCTTTAACACTGGGTCATCTTTAAAAAATAAAGCTGCTCTGGAGCGGCAGATGTAGCCGCAGTGATTCAATTAAAAGGCATTTTTGTGTGGATAACACGTGTCACAAAATCAGTGTTTCCAAAACCATGAAGGAAAACTCTCTAAAAGAACACCATACATTTCACAGTGTAATGCAAAATATTTTTGGAACACAAGCAGTCGCGTATAGAGCAGGATCTAACTGCCTTTCTACTTTGACACTGCATATTGTCAAGACAGAGGGTTGCGGTTTTCTTAAAGGCATGGTCTAGTAAAAATTGTTATTTCAAAAATTGGTTGATCTTGGTGTACAGTCTCCCAATGGGTTATGTATGTGGGAACTAAAACTTGTTCCACTGATCTGTAAAAAACTCATTCTCGTAGTGAGTAAAGGGTTTTAGCCTGGCATTTACAGAAAACTATGAAGTCCATTGTCCTGATTAAGACCCGAGTGACAGGTGTCCATAGAATTGATCCATTGCTCCTCTTTTTGCCTCAAGAGCTGTTTTCAATTGCTTCCCCAGGCTAATGTGTCTATTCTTTCTAGTCCTACACATCTTGGTTGTTCTAGTGTGCCTTCAGGGTGCTCTGTTTTAAAGGGATGGTCTAGTAAACATTTTTATTTAAAAAATAGATAGGCAACATAAAAATAAATACTAGCATTCTCTTTTTTAAAACTTCCTATGTAAAATTTTGAGCTATTCAAGCTCAAAATTCGCAAAAGCAAGCACATGGGCGCATCCATTTTGTGAAATGGATGCCCTCCTGTGCTGGCTTTTGCTTTTGCGGCACTAATGAAGGAAAAGCCAGCCAGCTGTAGTAAACAAAAGCTACCGCTGGGTGGCTTTCCCTTCATTAGTGCTGTACGCGGAGGACGGGGACGGAGACCAGAGCAGGAAAGCTGCAGCTGAATCTCGATAAGTGCTATTTATTTAAAAAAAAAAAATAAGCACTAGCTCCTCCTCGGAGGAGCCTGAGAAACTCGGAAAGAAAAACTGCAGCGTTTTCCAACACAACAGCGTTGTTTCTGCCTGAATCTGCTTTCCCATTTGGGGCTCTCGGGCTCCCCGTGGGGAGGAGGAGGGCTCCCGAGCCGGAGGAGCCTGAGAAACTTGGAAAGAAAAACCGCAGCATTTTCCAAAACAATAACGTTGTATTTATGTTTGCGGTCGCTTCAAAAGCGACCACAAACATAAATACGTTTTTAAAGCTGCGGTTTTATTTCTAAGTTTTCCGGGCTCCACCAGCCCGGAAAACTTAGAAAAAAAATGCAGCTAGTGCTTATTTTTTTTTAAAAAATAAATAGCACTTACCGAGATTCAGCTGCAGCTTTCCTGCTCTGGTCTCCGGTCCCCGTCCTCCGCGTACAGCACTAATGAAGGGAAAGCGACCCAGCGGTAGCTTTTGTTTACTACAGCTGGCTGGCTTTTCCTTCAATAGTGCCGCAAAAGCAAAAGCCAGCACAGGAGGGCATCCATTTCACAAAATGGATGCGCCCATGTGTTTCTATTTTGCGAATTTTGAGCTTGATTAGCTCATAATTTAACATAGGAAGTTTTAAAAAGTGAATGCTAGTATTTTTTTATGTTGCCTATCTATTTTTTAAATAACATTTTTTACTAGACCATGCCTTTAAGGATCGGCCCCTGCCTCAAGACATCACACACTCAGTAACATGCTGCAGCCTGCAGAAGTATTTTTACATGATGCATGATGCAACTGCAGACAGTGCAGAGACACAGTGCACTGCCCTGTGCACAACACTTACATATTCTGGGGGGAAATGCCATTATATCCCCCCACTTAAAATTGTGGGGGGGATTTGTCCCCCCTGACCCCTCCATGTCCTACGCCCATGGTCCCACTGGATTTGTTGCAAAGCCGGACATTCTGGCACCCTCCGTGACAGCGCAGGTCCCATTCAGGTGTGGCATGCCCTGTTTTCCCCGGCCAACAGGGTGCCGGGACCTATCTATGCTCCGACATTACAGCAAACATAGTGAGCGTATAGTGTTTGGTTTAAATATACTGTCATCCAAACCACTGTATTTATTAGTGCTTAGGAAGACCATATATTTAAGCAAACGCTAACATTCTGGTGCGTATATTTCCCAGCGCCGGGATATGTACTGGAGTGGATAGGTCCATGTGCCGTGTTGGCCAGGGAAAACAGGGCATGCCTAAAGGGGGCCTGCGCTGAAGGCACCGCACCCAAATGGCCAGTGCTAATACAGCGCCCAAAGATAGCGTACTGTGTCCCGCCGGATTTCTTGATGTATAGCTCTTTCCTGGTGCATTTTTTTTTTCAAGCTTTCTTTAGTAAAACCGTGTTTTCTCAACTCCATACATGCCATGGTAGAAGTGTACCGAAAAAAGTAGTGGAACAGTGGTCTCGGCAGGGGAAGGGGCAGGTGGAAGCATAGTGCAACATCTGACAAAGTGTTGTGGACGTGCCATTCCAATAGTCTAAGTGACTAGTAACTAAGGCTCCCATTACTTACACAAGGACATGAAGGGACAAATACTCTATATAGAATGGCGAATATAGTTATAAGAAGTAGAGGAATGGTAAACAGAAAAAAGTAGTGGGATACTGCTCCCAACTGTTCCCGCTCACTTCAATCACTGCGTGCATTTGATAAAGCTCATCATGATTCTAGAACTGTTGGTTGATGTGATGGCAGCCTGAAGGTTCAGCTCCTACCCTGAAATCCTTTGATATACCATTATATGGCAGATTATGTCTAAATAGTAACACCCCCTTCTCAAGAAGGTCTAAATTGAGTGATGATGAAAATGAGGTTGTTGCAGCTTCAGGAAAGATCCCTCAGCCTTCTAAGAGAGTCAGAGAAGAAGGTCTGGTTGCCTCCCGTGCTGAGGGACAATCTCCTGAAAACTACCTGACTGAAATCATGGATGCAGTTGTGTAATCTATTGAAAAGATCAAACAAACGGTTTTGGACAAGAAAAAGGACAAGGCTTTGGTGAAGAAACGTACAGAGGAATTGGAAGCCAGAGTTTCTAACTCATAAGACCAATTTCAAGCCCTGGAAAATAAAGCGACACTCCTGACTGAACTTTTGGATGCTGCTCATTACAAGATCTCTGAGCAGGAAAATGACTCCAGACGATCTAATATTAGGATAACAGGTTTTCCTGAGGGAGTGGAAAGCGGTCGTCTTGTGGATTTTCTGCAAAAAGTGCTTCATAAATTATTGGATCCCCTCCCCCCAGGAAAACCACTGGTAATTGAGAGAACCCATTGCGCTTTAGCCCCAATGCCTGCAGCTGGTCAGCCTCCCCTTGTGAAGCTTCTGAGATTCCCAGTGGCGGAATTACTGAAGAGGAAGGCAAGAGAGCTTGGTGAGCTCAAATGGGGTGATGATTGAAGAATTATGCTCTACAATGTCTACAGCAGAGAAATTAGCACCCAGAGAAAGTTATGTACAGACTCAAAGTGTCTGGCTGGGAAATTTGTTTTTTCCCATAATATGGTTTATCCTGCTATTTTTGAAGTTGTTGTGCATGAGGTCACTCACCCATTCACGGATCACTTGAAGGCTTACTCCTTTTTGAATAACTTGTAACACATGGTTGTTAAGAGTGCACACCCCAGAAGACACAAGCATTAATTTAATGTTTCACCATCTGACAATGTCTTTTAACTGTTTTATTTATTCAGTGTTTGGTTTTTTGACACTTGTGATGCAACGAAAATGGCTGTGATTCTGGGTTTCTAAGCACTAGGAATAGTTATAACCTGAGAGAGCTGTTGAATGTGATACACCTCAAGAAACACTCTGTAGATGCTTATGCGCCTGTTAGTATTGAGGATGAAAAGGTTTTCAATAGGGTGAATTGGTTATACCTCCATCAAGTTTTGCTCAAGGTGAACTTTGGGCCGTGATCTATGCAGCTTTTTAAAGCTGTATATAATAGTGTGAAGGCCATGGTGACTGTTAAAGGTTAGCAATCATGAGATAGAGACTGATCTGACAGGTCAGGACACTGAAACGATTCTGCAAGTAGATCTTTCAGTACTATTAAAAGCAATGTAATCATAAATACAATAACTCATACAACAATCAATACGTGATATTATAAAACACAAACACCAGGTACTATTAACTAGTCCTATTCTTTACAACCTCCACAGGGGTGGCTTAGGCAACACAATATACATGAAATGTAGATCACATTATCAACATGGTTGTCTTCTGGTTCGTTATGCATAGGAGCCAGGAGTCCTGCATGAGCCTAATGCTCACCTTGATTTCTTGACACGGTGTACAAATTCACAGGTTGTGGTCTCAACATGTTTCTTGATATTTTAGTGAGATTGACCTCATAGAGAACCTTTCATTGGATCCCCAGATCCATCTCTTCCCGCCTCATTCTCCCATGAAAAAGTTCCATAATTGTCACTTTCACTTCATTGCAAGGCTGCCTGCTCATGTTTTAAATCCGTAATATAATTTTGCATATTCATGTTATGCAATTTAGCTGGCAAAAAGCGATTTGCCTTATTACTAGTATACTGTTTTGAGCAGACCGATCGGCCAGGCGTGTCAAGTTGGTAGCGAGCCTTGAACAAAACCCTCAAACCTTTAATCAGTTCCATTCTGTGTATGTATTGGTTGTGCAATTTGAACACTCTCTTCCAAGTCTATCCTCAAACTTTCCGTCGCTCTCATATATACCGTTGACTTCCCTATAAATTCTCCCCTAATCACTGCTTTACTCACATCCCATATTAATCTCCAATCCATCCCTTCCATTTTCATTCTCTTTGAAGTCATTCTGGAGCACTTCCTGTATATTTTCTGGTATAGCCAGATCGTTTAATACTAGCTCATTAGGCACCACTGTTTCCTATCTGGTGTTGGGGAGCTAATAGCAAAACTTGTTTTCATGACCATAGAGTGATCCAAGAGACACCTGATCCCAATATCCACTGATGTTGCCTTCAGCACTAGAGAAGCTGAGATCAAAGTCATATCAATCCTGGAATATCCCCTGTGGACTGCAGAGAAAAATGTATATTCTCGATCCTCCTGATGTAAGAATCGTCACGTGTCGATCAATTCCAATTCCCTGAAAAATCTCCCCAGTGCATTCGTATACAGATTGCCCGCTGCCATTGGGGGTAGTGTTTTGTCCTCTATTGGCCCTCACAGAGTCCACCCAGTTTCCCCAACAAGGTAAGCACAAACTGGTCCTGCTGTTCATTCAGGGTGTAAGCTGCTACCATGTGTACAGTTGTCCATCCAACAGCCCTTTAAGAATAAAAGCCTTCCATTTGGATCTCTATGAATAGGTTGTCATACAAAATGTATTCCCTTCCTCAACAGGATCACAAGTCCCAGTTTCTGCCCTTCACTAGACGCCAGATAGTGTGTCAGGAATTCTCAATTTCTCAATCTGGTCTAACCTCATTTCAGCAGGTGCGTTTCTTGAAGAAACGCAATGAATGTTTTTATTTGCCTCAATCTGCGTAAAATGGAGTGCCATTTTTGGGGGGATTTAAGACTCCAATCATTCAGGGTCACAAAACCAAGAACACAGATAAGGACCCCCAAGCACTACAATGCTTCAGAGGTTTGCCCTATGCCCGAGACCAAAATCCTGTTTCCTAAGACCCGTTTCCCCATGTTGACTTAAAAACAAACAAAAACTCTTCTACACCCACAACTTGCTTACACACAATCTACCCATGTGTATTTAGCCCAATTTATGGGTCAACATCCATGACCCAAGTCCAGTCATTTCCCCCACCCCATGTTCATTAACCCACTCCATAATAAACAAGGCTCACTCCCAGGTAATAAACCATAACATACCTGCCTTTATGCCATTTCTACACCCTCTCCCGCCCGCCACCTAGTCTCCTCACCAGAGTCCTCTTATCATTCCCCGATAGGTCCCTCTTTCATCCCATGGTACTTTCAAATCACTTGATAAAAACTCTGTGCTGCAAACGCTCCAAGGCCCAGAGTACGTTTCTCTAGCGTGCCCGACTCTTCCGACACAGCTTCTCCTGATGTTATCTTCCATGGCGGAGACAGAACCTTGCAGAGCTCCTGGGCTTCGTCTCTATCTCTTTCTGGGCTACCGTGCCGTTCTGATATCACCCGACCACGTTATTGCTGGCTGTTCCCCAAAGTTCCTAGGACCCAGTAGGGTTCATACCAGTCTCTGCATTCCTCCACTGACAGAGGGGTAGCATTGCACCGCGGTCTTCTTCACTTCTGAGCTCTCCGCTCAACGGGATCGGATCTAGGCGACATCTTGTTTTTCACTGGGTAGTTCTGCAGCAGCTGAAAGTCTCCAAATCCGCTCAATCCAATCAGCCTGATTCATCAAATAAGTGCACCATAGGGTTTTGGGGGTATGTTCTGTGTGTGCAGCCCCTCAAATATTCATTTGGTGGGATAGAGCGCTCCAACAGGCCTCAGTCTTCATGGGGCTCACTGAGTCTGTCTGCATGGCCTCTCTGGTTGACCACGCCCCTAACCCGTTCCTGGTGAGCTTTACCCTCCAGCTTTGTTATTTCAAACCCCCACTGAATTTCCTTGTTCCCAACGTTTTTTTCATGACTTTTTTTACTCTGTGATGTATCGTGTATGTGTACGGGGATGCGTGCATAAGGCAGAAATGAGAGGCAGTAGCTCAGCAGTTTGAGAAACCCCAGCTAAGATCTGTGCTTAAGCTACATGGCACTGGTCCTTTTTGAATCCTTGTGTAGCCAGCTGTGCCCCGTTCTTTTTTTCACAAGGGAGTTATATTCGTTTTTGAAAACCCGTTTCCCTTATATCAACACGAGAAAAGTAAACATTTGAAATCTCACTGCTTTTTACTTAATATGGCATGTTGTAGTTAAGTTACTCTGCATGGAGCAGTATGAATGGCATTGGCAGTGCTTAAAAAAAACAGCACACACGTGTACAAGATGGGAATGGCTGATCCTAGGTCTTGGCAAGGGGTCCCGAAGCAGGCCTTTGAAATGGGCCCTGCTAACCAGTCTTGCCCAGCTTATGACAGCAATCGTGATAAGATTTAGAAGTACATAATAAAGTGCTAGTTCTCAACTCCCCGTACTATTTTTATTCTGTTTGGGGAGAGGTGAGGGGGGACCGTGTGGAGGTGGGGGGGGGGGGGGTGTGCACCATAGCTTGATGGGAAATCTCACACACCATCAACAAGAGCGATTAAGCTACAGTCCTGCCTACCATGATCCATGGCAATAGTTTTGCTTGCAAGTATGAGCCACAAGCTAAATGTGCTGTTGGCCTCTGAGTGCGTGGGGTGGGCACTTTACAAAACCTCCAGACAGTGGTGGACTGGGAACCAAAAGAGGCCATGGCAATAATTTAGAAAATTGACCCATATTACACATTTTGAGCAAACCCAACCCTTTTCTTATGAGAAAACACGGAAATAAAATAGGTTACCACACAAAGGAGGCCACGGTGCAGAGGCCTACAGGGAAATCTCCAGAGTCCTCTATAGGCCAGTCCACCTCTGCCTCCATACAGGAGAAAAAAAACGATTAAAGAAGCTCAGAACAGCACAGCAATTCCCAACCATCTCTAAGAAAACTTGCTGTAAAGATACAGCACTGCGTGGTGCCGGTGGCAGTTAACATGCCAGCTGTAATGTATGCTTTCTTGCATCGCGTGTTTCTAATTAGTAACCTCCGGCAGAAAATGACCTCTTGCGTGGCCATGGCTGCATTATCCTCCATTAGCAGCCAGTCTACTTCTTTGCATGTGCATAAAACATGAGCTAGACATTACCAGCACTGCGGATTCTGAAAGCGAAGCAGTTTCTGCGGGACAGAATGAACCTTAAGGCAAAACCTCACGAGAGGCGCAGTCTCCCACCACCGTGGGTGTTTCTCGAGAGCCTCCCCCCTAGGAAAGGATCGTCATAAATGATTTGCAACTCTCGGAATGTACAGGAACAACCGAAGAGCTGGCCCTGTTGGCAGGAATGTGGTCGATTTGTTTAGCAACTCTGCCACTTATTTTACTCCCCGGAGTCCCTTAGACCCGAGAAACCCCATTAAGAACCAACTGTAAAGTGGATGCAATGAGAAGGCCGATATTTAGGCTGGTATTGTAACGAAATGACTAATGCTCTGCAGGTTTGAATAGAGAAAAAAAACTCAGACTCAACCCCACAGAACTACTACACCAGCAGTGGTCCCAGTCAACGTGTAATAGGCTCAGCCAAAGAGGACTGCACAAACCGTCGCCATTTACGGTAGTGCCGTCAGCGGGCAGGCTTACTCTTTAGGAGGGGTGTGAGCTGTGTGGCGGGTTGGAAGGAGGAGTCAGACACGCTGAGGACATTATTCGCTATCTTTAATGAAATTATAAATAAAAGGCCTAACTTTCCCTTATGCTAGAGGGAATACCCTACCTATCTATAGGAACTAATGGTGCTGGTCATTTGTCAGGAAGTACAAAGTAAATGTGTCCTCCGTTCAAACTAACTATCTGACCCCAGCACTATCTCTAACTACATGAAATAGACTAGGAGAGCGTCTTATATTCGCCTGGCCTTTTCTTCTCTTCAGATAGTCTCTTTATTTACAACGTTCTCTGTGGTACAGATATTTCTTAAAATAGTCTCCTTGGATAGTCTCTGAGATCAGTTCAGACACTCTTGGTTTTCGTGCTTTCTTTTGTCCTATATTTATAACGTTTTCTCTGGCGGGGATGCCTCACACTCTTGTCACCACACTCTTGTCATCCCTTGTAGAGTCTTCCCAGTCTTTAAATTCAGGCTTTCCAGAGCTGGGTTTATCTTGACCCTTTTTTAGGCTTTTCATGTAATGAATCCTCTGCTTCTTTTATCCACTTTACAGGGTATATTCTGTTCCTCGCAGGGGATTGGTTTCCAGTCTCTGCTTGTTCAACACCTGCGTTGGGTAAACTCCTTTTGTATATTCTTTTCACTTCTCTTGTTAACTGGTTTCCCTTTTGATATCTTGTCCTCAGCACTGGGACAAGTTTCTCTCCTCTTCTAATAACCCTCTTCCCACAACCAAGTTATTTGTTACTTGTTTTATCTGTTTTTTACAATTCCAATTGCACAGTCTTATCTTTAAGTTGTCGTGACATGATATGGACCATGATAAACTGTGCACCTTGCTAGCCAATGACTTCAACTTCTCCAAAGACGCCACATTGTGGGTAAAATCTTTCCCCGCTGAACGGACATCAAGAGTTTCCATCGGTATGGAAGCTGCTGACCCCATACCAGTACCTCTAGGAGTACCCCAGGGCTCGTGCATCTCCCCTACACTCTATAATGCCTACACCAAACTCCTCTTTTCTGCCCTCGAGGACATGGGTATCATCTATACCAATTTCGCAGATGACACTCAGATTCTCATACCCATCACAGGGCTTTACGCCCAGGATACCGCTACCATCAACAAATTATATGACATCACCCAGAATTGGATGGCATTAAACAGTCTCTGTCTTAATGATGAGAAGACAGAACTCCTCATTGTAGGTTCACCAACCAAAACAGCAACCCTCCACACCGATTACAACTCCATCAACATAGATGGTACTCTGATCACAGTACTCAAGCAGGTAAAAACATTAGGCGTCCACTTAGACTCTAACCTCAACTGGACTAAACATATCAGCTCCTTGTCATCATCCACGGCGTACACATCCAAATTGATAGCACTAGGTCGACAATTCCTGACACCAAATAACTGCCTTATCTTAGCCACATCCCTGGTATTATCTAAGTTGGACTATTGCAATGTACTATTACTAGGGACCTCCAACACCAACCTCTGTAAAATGCAACTCTTGCAAAATAAAGCCCTTAGGACAGCATTAGGCATACAAAAATACGATCACATCTCTAAGATCAGGAAGGATGCCCATTGGCTACCTATCAAAGCCATGATCATCTTTAAAACGCTATGCATCGCGCACAAGTGCCTGGCCAAAAAAGCCCCCAATACCTGAATAACACCCTTCAGAAAAAAGAAAATGTCAGTACGCTGAGATCTAACGACAGTCAACTCCTGGTGGTACCCTGTTTTAACAATATCAAAGCAGGGGGTAGCAGCTTCCAGGTTCTGGCCCCTAAACACTGGAATGCACCTACCTCAAATTAGAGACTTCCTTCCCCAGATTCAAAAAGCAACTAAAGACATGGTTGTTCAATCAATACTAGCTGTAAAGGAGTAAACAGGCCTGCCAGTAGTATGGAACTTAAAAGAGCCTTTATATAGGATTAAAAAAATAATAAATCTATATTAGCGTTCCAAGATAGATTTCTTCTTCTTTCTGTAGTAAGGGTGAGCATTCACAAAGTGACAGCTAGTCCTCGTATGCCCAGAGCGTCTCGGGTGTAGCTCTCTCTCTCTCTCTCTCGATGTCCTGCAAGAGATTGGAAAAGACACACACAGTCCGTCAATTGTTTCACCCTTATATAGGGGGCTGGAGTTGGGTGGACCAATAAGTGAGGTCTTGTACTGGTTCTCTATAAATATCCCCATAAACCCTGCCCCCTTCCTCTTTGATCGAAGGCTGCCATATTGCCTCGGCCATCAAGGCCGGGAAACTACGGAGAACCCCTGCTTCCAAGTGAGTCGATACCGCCGAGGCTCTTGAAACGCTGTTGCTCCACACGGAAGGTGAGCGATGGGTGAGGACCCTGGGAAGGTTTTCTGCTTCGTGTTTGTCTGCCATGTATTCCTGCTGTACTGTGAACCGAACCACGTGGTAGGTATCCGACGGTTGCCTGGAAACATGTCCGACCCAGTTATCCTGGGTCTTGCCGGCCCGCTTGTCGGGAACAGTATTTCTCGGGTGGGTAGAAAACAGGGGAGTGGGTACGGCTGGGACACTTTCAGTTGGGTCTCCTGTGACCCCAACTGCAGGGGTCTCACAGCTGCCAGCCGCATGGTTGTAGAACCCAGGATGCCACAGACATCGTTGTTTTACCCTCTCTCGTTGGGTTGCACCGAGTGGGCTCTCACATTGTCTTCCTTCTATATTGCGGTGTTCCCATTCTGACATCCCCTCCGTTGGACCTTTTCCCCTGCATTCCTCCATGTTCAGTTCACACTAGCACATTGTAATCTGAACACTAGCGCATCCGCGCTTACCTATGCACACATTGCTTACCCATGCCTGTTTGTTTGCTTATCTGCTTGTAAATACTGTCTTATATGCTTTTTCCTTCAATTGTATGATTAATTGCCAAGATGTCTGCAACTATGCCATGATACCTCATGGTCTGGGCGTGTAATAAATGAAATAAATAAAAGATAGTGGTTCCCAGGTGGTCTAACGCTTCCCCCGTTTTCACTGGTTTCTGTCTGTATGCAGGAGAAGGTGGCAGGGCTCGGCTCTCACTCGGGTATGCTTTCCCGCTATTCTTGGTCGTCTGCTTCTCGTTCTCGATTCCCTTCAAGGTACATGCCGTACACTGGCACAGCTGATCGGAAGCTATGGGCGCTGCCTGCAATAGTGATTTTGGTGTTGTTGTTCAGTGTCCTGCCCACCACACTACACTTGGGGTCACACCACCATCGCCTACCTCGTTCCTTCTTTCCTCCTCAAAATGCTTTCCTCGCAACTGCACATGCTGGGCCTCTGGCGTTTCATACTAGCGCTCTCAGAGTCACTGAAAATCACAGGCTTTGTGACTCACTTTTGCTGCACCTCCACTAGGCATGATGATGCCAGGGGACTTCCCCCTGAACACAAGGCTCTCATCGGATTTGTCCCAGTTGATTATACGTCTCTTGCTAAAGAGATATATTCCTGTTCTTTTGCAAATGGCTTTATCTTTGCACTGCCTGCAGCCAAATGAAAAGATGTCACATTAGTTGTTATAATAGGCAGTCCCATTTATGCGGCTCTAGTACGTGGTTTAGGGAGTACATCACAGGAACGGACGTCTGTGTCCCCAAAAGAGGGGGCGTCTCTCCCAGCGAGGTCCCCCTTCCGTCAACCCCTAAGGAGGGTCTTGCAGAGCAGGCTCACCTCCCTAGTCTCAAAGGGGGAGTCTCCCCCTTTGGGAAAAGGGACAAATACCTGCAATTCGCCACAGCTGGTGCAAGCAATACAAACAACAATAGTACAGGGGTACAAAAATAAAAGCATGTCCAATCAAGACGGATATAAAATAAGATCTTTACTTAAATTAACAGAAATGCACACTACTAATCCACCTCTGTAAGGAGAAACAAAGAGAAAGTAGACATTAAAATGAAGGGTCACGCTGGATTTGTCGGCAGAGGTTTCAGGAAAAGATTTCAGCAGCAAAATGTCAGAGTTATGGATATGTCTTTCAAAAAGGTAAAGAAGGGGGATTAAAAGTCCCCAGGTTTTTTTTAAAGGTGGACCTGGGTGACAGTGACACTTCTAACACCATCAGTTCTTCTCTTTCATGGCTCAACTGTGTCAAACTGGGAGTCCGGATGATTGCTGTCCAGGGCCAAGGTTGAGGAGAACATACTGTCAAGTTCCAATCAAGAAAATGGCATGTCACCAACAGTACACTAGATAGGAGCACTTTATACTATTTTCATAAAGCTGCAGCAGCAACATATCTATGCAAGTAATGGTTAGATCAAATCGCACGCATGAGGCTGCTGCCACAACCTATCCATGCCAGTAGCGGTCACTTTAAATTGCATGCATGAAATGTGTCAGCCTTCATGCATAGGATTTAAAGTGATAGTTGTAGACATGTATAGGTTGTGACAGCAGCTTCATGCATGTGATTTAAAGTGACCATTATTGGCACAGATAGGTCAACCCATCAATGCCAGCAATGGCCATTTTAAAACTAATGGCGGCTGGTTAATTTTTTAATTGGAGGGCTGTAAATATTTGCCCCAAATATCCCAGAGCGACCAAACGTAGCAAGGAAGCCTGTACTACCTTTAGGGTTTGGGGTGTTCCCACCCTCCCCCTGAGAATTTCTTTTTAAATATTGGGCTAAAATGGTGCACTGTACAGCAAACTTGCTGTGAAAAACTGGGTAAAGTGCCAGACAGTTTTTAAGTCACCGACAGCACACACATTTCTCAATGCATTTTCATGATGCCTTTGCCTAGAAAACATTCCAGTATAAAAACATGTTCACACTGGCTACGCCCATACATTTCCATGCTGACTGCACCAATATATGCGAGAATTCTTATATAAGAACATACTTATGTTTGCGTTGCACATAACGCCAGTAATCACACTTTATAAATGGCAGTATCCAAACATAAGAGCATATTCCTGTTGGTTTTGCATTGAAAAATGGCATTCCACAATAAGAAAACATATCAAAACGGGCTGCACAATGTAGTTCAATCTAGACACGTAATAAGACTTATGCTTGCTTTATACTTGATACCCAGTAGAAAATACCATGCCACAGTAAGAAATAGCTAGACTGACTGCACCAAAATGCCAGTCTAGCCATGTAATAACACTTCATTTCTTTTATCAACCACTGGGTTGATAACAGAAAGGACAATGGTTTCTTTACTGCCCATCTATGATAGATGCCCATTAAAAAATGTGTTGATACCATGCGACCACCCGCTCCCCAGCCCAGAACAAACACACACGCATGTGCACATTCAAGAACACATTCACTTGCTCTTTTCATTCACACACAGCATTCACTCAAGCATGCACATGTGCACCCATACATCATGCACTTACTGATTTACACATATACTACATATAAAAAAAATCTAACCGGCCCGATCCTCAGACAGTTCAGTCGCAGCCTCCAGAAAGCTCTGCGGCTCTCACGCAGCACAAACAGGAAGCCAAGCACTTCCGAGATCCTGCATATGCTGAAGCACTACCGACATGGCTTCCCGACCCATTCGTATGTGTAGGAGGACACATTAGTGCCCCCTTGTGTAAAGACGCCCGGTGGGGGGGGGGGGGGGTGGGAGTCTGTACTTCCGCTCTCTATATGGTAGAGGAGAGGCACAGACACCCCATCCAAGATTCTCTATTGTGGTAGCAATGGACGAGCAATCAAGGCCTAGCTTCTCAGGAGGTGATGCGGGCTAGTTCTTAAGTACAGTGTAGTCCCCAAACACCCACAAAGGAATGTCTGCACACTGTATCGGTTAAAACACAGTCTTTATATAATTAATATTCAAAGGTGTATACAATATCATAACTCACTTTGTACTCAGGAAATCAACAATGGTATATGCAGTTCTAAAGTGGTACCACAATGATTATTAGATCTCATTAAAGTGCATCAACTATACGGTCAAAATGTCACACAGATCAATAAAGAAGAAACCAGGAGTAGAGAGAGGAAGGAAAGCAAGATGGTTGAACAATTGGCAGAATACTGGTCACTACCGTTGAACAAAGTTCTGTGTGGCGATCCCCCCACCTGGGCAACCTGTAGAATAAAGATACAAGCCCAGTCCATATATTGTTCACAATAGACTTCCCAATAGTTCCTCGTCGGGGACTTGACGGCCCTTCTTGAGTGCCCTCCCTTTAAGGCAGGAGTCACGGGTCGTCGAACGTCCGACAGAGAACAGGTTGAGCTACGACAGTGAAGTGGCCACGTCGTTCCTAGCGGTGCTCGTTGACGGGGAAGCGTAAACGTCCTGCAAGGAAGAGGCGTGCGGGGCACCTCGGTGTCGATAGTTCTGGACCGCAAAGAGTTTGAAGAACTGTGGCCCAGCAAGGGCGTCAAGTCGTCGGCGTCTCTGTGGTCCTTGAGAGGCGGGATGCTCCTCGGCACGTCGACGGTCACGCCTTCTCCAGCAGGATACTGCGGCGACGATGCGGACAAGAGCGTCCTTGGATCAATGAAAGTTCTTAGGAAAACAGGAGCACAGCGGCTCCGGTGAGCGACGGCGGTCGTCGACATTTGCGGACAACAATCCGGGCGCTTATCTTTGTGATTCTGCAGCGGTCCCCATCTCGAGTCGGCAGCCTGTCGAAGGTCTGTCTACCAGGGAGCTTTGGCAAAGGTCTGCTGGTGCACGATGGTCCCTCGTAGCTTGGGAAGAGGGCGCCTTACCAGGTCCTCTCTGGGTCAGTCCTTGGAGGCACAGCAGCTTTCAGATTGTGAAGGAGAGCAACAGCAATTCTTCTCGTCCAGCAGGGCTTCAAGGTCAAGCTTCAGTTACTCCAGTTACTCGTCGTAGTGGACTTCAGCTTCTGAACATGATTCCTAGCAGAGAGAGGTCCCCAGATATACTGTTGATCTCCCATTCATTCCGCTGGGTCATACTCAAGCGTCCAATCACGACTAAGGGCATTCAGGCAGGCAGGCAGCCAATCAGGCACATGGTGCATTCAGGCCATTCACTTCTCTCCAGACACTCACAACAAGTTATGTGTATTGGGACAAGTACCAAGCCATTCAACACTTCACACTGCATTCATACCGGTTTCGGGCAGGGCTGTCTCAGTCATTGGGTCAAACACCAGATACTAGACACCCACAACATAGAATGCATATTTGTCACACACTCCATTCACCCAGGTCCCACCCACAGGCGTACCCACAACATACGGTCGTTGGGAAGGCTCCAGCCAGTCTGGTAAGCACTTCCCCACACTACCATATATGGAACTTCCACCCAACAGCCAGTCAGGCGGAAGAGACTGAGTCAGGGCTTCCCGAGACCTCGGGAAGATCAAGTTAACAGGCGATGGAAGGCAAGAGGCCATGGGGGCCATTTTGTCTCCATCAGGAATCTACTGATTCCAATGACAGGGCCTGGGCATCCCAAAATGGAGGACACTCAGGGCACCAGTCAATTCAGCACAGAGCTGCCACCAGCCCGTACCCTGCTCTGTGGGTCACACACAGGTGCCCAAAAACATACACTAGGGGCACAGGGTTGTACCCCCTCCCATGGGTGCCATAAGGGTATCCCATGGGCCTGTTCACCAAAGGAGAGAGCTGCACCGCCAGGAGTCCCAAATGAACTCCTGCGGCGCGGAAAACACAACGGAACACATGATAAAAAGCAGTAAAGGACAAGGATACGGAGGCCCTGTCCCTCCGATGCATTTCCAGCATCGCACCTTGCACATACACAAGTGCAGTATCCCAGCCTGCATCCCTAATGGGCCATGCAAGGCTGCGGAAACAAACCTCACCTGGCAATCCAGCCGAACAGTGCTCCCTCAGTTGCCTGCACTCCTGGGCTGGCAAAGTTCCTCCATGATGGGCGAGGGAGGGTCGGCTCTCCCTGCCCACTATGGATGAGCTGCCCTTTTTTAAAATCACATGGATATGATTAAAAGTGACCATTGCTGGCATGGATGGGCACAGTGGTCGAAGTGGGCGGAAGCAATTCTCCTCTACTTTAAAAAAAATGTTTTACTGTTCCTATACTTTTCTCATTATTAAAACATTTTTTTTAGCTCATCCGGAATGCTTTACTTTTAAAATAAAAGTGTAGTAAGAGGTTTAAACTTGCACTTCAGTACATTGCAATGAACATTCCCATAAACAGCAGGTGTGTTTGTTTGGGGGTTTTGAATGTGCGTGCGAGGGAGCGTGGCGATGGGGTTTGTGGGGAGCATGGGCAGGCCAGCAGGGAATATAGTTACACTACTTTTTGTACACTTCGACCACTGGATAGGCACAAGATATCTATGCCAGTAATAGCCACTTTAAATGACATGCATGAAGCCTCTGCCACAACTCATGTATACCATTAATGGTCACTTTAAGGCTGAAGCGCTTCATGCATATGATTTAAGGTGACCATTACTGGCATAGGAAGGAAAGCTATCTTTACCAGTAATGGTCCCTTTAAATCACATGTATCATTTATTTATATTTATATTCATATAGCGCATAAGACGTGCCTGTGGACATGTTTGCGCTAAACAAAACAAACAAAGACAAAAAAAACAGGGGAATATAATGAAATAGCAATCAGTCCGTGTTCATGGCAATCAATTAAACATAAGGGTTTTTAGTCCTTGTTTAAATGTCATAAGAGACAGACATAATCTCAGCTCCGGAGGTAAAGAATTCCAACTTGTCGGAGCAGGATAGGTGAAGGAGCCTTGAGCCACAAACTCCAATTTAGCTTTAGGGGTAAGTAGTAAAGCTAGACTGTTGGATCTCAGGGACCTTCTTATCGGCAACCAAGCAAGCCTGTTGGACAAATATGCTGGACTAGCTCCATACAGGCCTTTGTGTGTGATACACTGTCTTGCTTTTTCTGAGCCACGTATAGGGACCTCAAAATTACATCCCCTTAGACCCTGACAAAACAAGTTATTGGACTCAGATAGGCAACAAATTACACATAAACCACTGGTTATATAAAAACAAAATGGCTCGTTATATACACGCACACACATAACATCTAATCAATTATACAAATACATAGAAAAAGAGCATCACCGTTAGAATGGCTGCAGAAGACACCTTCATCTCGGCCACCACAACACTGCGTAGTCCCAGAGCAGGTAGGCTGAGAGATCATTTGTGCTAACGGGGTCTGGAGCGTAGCGTCCCCCCCCCTCTCAGCGAGACTGCATCACCCAGGGGTCCAGTTCTATCTGTCTTTCCAAGAGGAATACCTCTTCTCTTTATGGTGGGAATCCCCGCCCCTCAATGGTTACCAGACTGCCCTCGGTCGAAGAGCAGACAATAAGCATGAGGAGCAAAGAGTGGAAAATTCCATCTAGCTACTCTTCCTTTCCTTCTTTCCCAGTACCCCTTATCACTGCACCTGCAGAATGCTCCGACTTCCTTTCTAGCTCGTCCTTCGGCAGACAATGCAACAACTATTCTCCACAGTTAGTTCAGCTGACATCATTATGTGACCTTGCCTCTGCTGCAGAAATACACATCTACTTACCGAGCCCACGAAACCGTAGGCTTTCATTGTGGTAATGGAAGTGAATGCCCAAAATGGCTGTGCATCGGCGCCATGTTGTTTTAGCTCATTTTTGTGCACATGCACTACATACACCGAGTGCGAAAACAAATTCTACTGGCAATTGGAAGCCAGTGCAATGCTCTTTTGGCTTGTGAGATAAGATCCCTTTTGGTCAAGCCCTCTACAACCCGAACACCATTATTCTGGATAATCTGGAGACGCATAATTTCCCCTTTGTTTATGCCTTGTAGCAAACTACATCCATAATCTATTTTGGCTGCAATGATCATCCGTGCAATTGATGCACAATTTTCCCAGACAGGAAGGGCCTCAGATAAGTTAGCAATTTTTAATAATAGGATGTAGATGAGACCAGGTAGCTTACACGAGCCTTCATGCTAAGCTCCTGATCAATCACCATACACAGTGTTTTCACTTTGGGAAGAGTAGTGATGGCACAGCCATCAATAAGAAATTCCTTGTAGCCTGGACTCAGATTTCTCAGATGTGCGGCGGTGCCCACAATCACAATCTCTGTTTTAGCCTCGTTAAGCGCAAGGCCACTGTCCATCATCCAGTTCTATATACTGTGTTAATAGGCCTCAGTATCTCTGGTGTAATCTCCTGACAGGGGGATGAGACACTGAGTGTTGTTGGTATAGTTTGTATACAACACATCTTTGGTGTCCAGTAGCTCAAATGACATGGTGAAAATATTGAAGAGGGCCAATGAAAAATATGACCCCTGTGGGACACCACAGGTCAACACCTCCTAATCAGTTTTATACTCAACCGCAAAGACTCTGACCATACAACATGTAAGAAAGGAGTCCACCCAGCTTGCGGCTGAAGATGAAAAATGGGCAGAGTGCATGAGCCTGGTGACCAACATCCTGTGGTCGACAAAATCAAAGGCCAGGGAAAGGTCGACAAGCACGAGGAGTGCTGTGTGTCCACCATCCACTATTTCCAACCTATTAGCCCTAAGGTCTAACAAGGCGGACTCTGTACTATATTGGAAGGCACAAGGTCTTCCTTAAATGAGGAGTGTATCAGTTTGGTAATGATGGGCTTTAGCTGTTCCGCACAGGCTTTCACCAGATTAGATGGGCATACATCTCCTTTTCAGAAAGTAGGCTTAAGTCGGCAAACTAGTGTGGGTGTATTGCTTTCCGTAACCGAGGCGAACTCAAACAATAAAATATTCACGCAATCATCCTTGGGGGTATGATATGATATGTTATTTCTATCGCGCTCGTACACAAGTGTCTCAGAGCGATATTTTATTTCTATCGCACTCGTACACAAGTGTTTCAGAGCTCTCCCGACCATAACTTTTTTGCTTAACATAGATATCTTCCTGGATCCGCTAATTTTACACTTCATTGCTTCCTGGATGGAGTTGCACCACATTATATCCTTATTAACCAGTGGTATTGTGGGATAAGGATCCTCCGAATCTCTTAGTATCTTAAAGAGTACTATCGTATTTGAATCTGCACTCTTAATCCTCTGGTCATAAGTATTTTTTTTTGCATTGAAAATGGCACTTATGTGCTCCTTTCCTGCTATTATGTATTTTAATCTATAAACTTCAAGGTTATTGGATTTCTAACATTCATATGCTTTACGCTTAGCCACTTTCTATTTTTTAATGTCATCTGTATACCAGCATTTTGTCTCCTTCTTTGATGCATGCTGTGTTTTTTCCGGTGCAAGTATATCTAGTGCCGTTTCCAAATATCTGTGTAGGTATTGGTTATCTTTTCAGCAGAGTCAAGATTCAGTAGATCTTCCAGTATAGTTTCAATGAAAGGGGCTAATGCTGCGGCTGTAAGGTGTTGTGTATTTCTATAAGTGAATGTCGCTTTGTCATGTCTTGCTTTCACTGGCTGAGGTGAGTAGCAAAAGTTAAAGTGTATCAACATATGGTCTGACCAGGATCATAAGCTAATATCCACATTGTCAATATTGACATTCAGACTAGACACCCAATCAAGTGTCCTGCCTTTTGTTATGGGTAGCAGTCATTATGTTTTGCTGAAAACCTAGATCGGCCAAGACTGATTCAGTAACAGAGGCCAAGGAGTCTGGTTTATCCTGAAGTCCCAAATTGCCTAGAAGTACAATCTTGAATGTCGCCTTAAGACATGGAGCCAAGATTTCACCCAAATATGCCGGAAAGTCTGGCAAGTGGGTGGGCGGTCAGTAGATCAAAAGAATGTCAGGATCTTGGCTCACAGTTAAATCTGCCACCTCTGTGACATGTTTAGCAACGGGAAGAGTATTTAACACTGGACTTTTTGTTGGATCAAGGGTGGAAAGCAATCTGTTAGTGCCAAAATGCTTGTTCTTTTACCAGACAAATAGCGCTCAAACCACTGGGTATTATGATCATCCTAGATAACAGAAGGCATTTCTAAAGAATGTTTATCATATAATTGCCATGGCTCGAATGTTCAGCGCTCCATTAATTCCTCTACTATAGTCTGTATATGCGTTGTGGTATTTTGGGTGGTATTACATTTGGTTTGCAGTGCCAGAGAGAGCAAAAGGGGTGCTATATAATGTTTCCCAATGTCCGTGTATGTTTATAAAGCATCTTTATGTCTCTAACATTACATGTGTGCATTGTATTCTTATTTAATCGCCCTCCATTGACTATGCCGAACTTCCCAGAGGAAATTTCTCAGACCCTTAGCTCCCCTGAGGGTCGAAACCAAGCCTCTCTTCCCTTAGGTGATTTCAATTACTGGAGGGGAGATAAAAATAGATAAAAGGAGCTATTGAACTTGAACAAACCTTAAATAATCTGAACTTCCAAGTGATAAATACTGACCCCCACCACTGATAAGAACCACATGTTGGATTGGGTGGTCTCTAGAAATGTTTTAACCACTATTGATCGAACGTATCCCTGGATTTGGTCGGATCATTACATCATGAAATTCCACTTCCAATTACCAGAGGCGGTAGTTAAACCTCAGAACCCCTCCAAGACCAGTATCAATCGTAACTTCAACAGGTTTCGGATGGAGGACCTGTCCTTTTGTTTATCAACTCTCATGACTGAGCCGGCGAGTGAGGATTCAGCTGAGTACTTGGCCTCCTCATTCTGAAGCACCTTTTCTAAACTGCTTGATGGAAAAGCTCCTCTTTGATCTAAAATTGCGATGGATAACCCCAATCACAAAAAATGGTTCACTCCTGAACTCACAGCAATAGAGAAGGAAAAACAAACTAGAACTATACTGGTTAAAAGATCAAACTGATTAAAACAAATCAATATGGAAAGAACTAAATAAAACCTACAAAAATAATATCATCGAAACTAAGAAAGAGTATTATAATCTTGAGATTAACCAGGCCTCCAACTGCCCAAAAAAGCTTTTTGAAATTCTTAAGACTTCTTGAAAAACCAAAGTCCCTTCTTACTCCATGTGTTCCCTATAAGCAGGACTCCATAGATGTACAAACAGCATTTGGAGCCAAAATAATGAAGGCCAGAGAGAAAATCAGTGTAGCACTGCCTAATGTCGCTCTCTCAACTAAGATTCAGGGTCATGCTCCTAGAAGTGAAACTACCAATCTTTTCGCCTTCTGGCCTATATCCCACCTCATGCGCTGAAAACATTATCTGCCTAAGCTCATCTTGGAACACAAAGACCTTTTTGCCCCTTTTCTGACTAGGTTTATTAATGCATCCTTTAGAGATAACTTGGTGCCATCATCAATTAAAGCTGTTACAGTTACTCCACTGCTAAAAAAAGAACAGTCTGGACCCTAGGGATCCAGGTAATCTTAGACCTATAACCAACTGTCAATTTGTTGTTAAAATCCTGGATAAAACTGCTTGCATGCAATTTCAAGCTTTCGTAGAAACAAATAACATCCTCCACGACATACAATCAGGTTTTCCACCCCGCTATAGTACATAGATAGCGCTACTCGATCTACAATCTCATATGCTGGGTATCGTCAAAAAGGGCAAAGTGGGAATGCTGGTACTTCTGGACCTGTCGGCGGCTTGCGACTTGGTTGATCACCAAAGCCTCCTGCAGTCCTTACCCCATCTGGGACTTTGCTCAGAGAGTGTGGTTAATTGGTTTCATTCATTTCTATCAGGGTGCAAATCCAAAATGAGGATCGGTCCTCTTGCCATCAGCTCCCATTTGGTGCAGAGTTTCTCAAGGGGCAAGTTTGTCCCCTATCTTGTTCAACATGTACACAAGAACTCTCTGTTCACTATTGGATGATCAAGGGGTATTTTATACGAACTACGCCAATGACACCGAGCTGATCCTAGAATCCACTCGGGACCATTTCAAGGATAACAGATCCAGCTCCCACATCTTCCGCTAGATAGAACTCTGGATGGCATCCAACTGGTTTTGTCTGAACACCAACAAGACAGAGATTCTGGTGTTTGGCTCCAGGCAGGCCCAGGCGAAATCCAGCTTTGACACGTTTTAGAATCGGAGACAACACCATCCCGGTTCATACTAAGGTGAAAACGCTTGGTGTTCAACTGGAGGCTACTCTGAGGTCAGAGGCACATGTCAATCAGCTGATCCGAAATTGTAATTACCAGCTGCACCTTCTGAGAAACATGCGTCTGTACATTTTCGGAAGAGAACAGTGGCACCATAGCTGGAGCAACAATCTTTTCAAGGTTAGATTATTGTAACTCCCTATTGATTGGAGCCTCAAGAAATGTCAGGTTCTGCAAAACGATGCTGTACATATCGTCAAAAAGGTTGCTAGGCGTGCTAACATCTCCATAACCTTCACTGGCTTCACGTCAAGGAATGAATCCTGTTTAAGACAGGAAACATGTAAAAGGATTGTCAACATCCGATGGTTTGCGCCTGATTCAAGTTATTTCAAATGAAAGTACTTGATAACTTCCATTGCATGTACACACTCTTCTTATCAAGAAAAGAAAACAGTTGGTCCTCTTGCTGTTTGCTTCAAATAGAATTTTCTTTCAATCAAAGATATTGGATAGTCCTATACTTTGGCCATAAGCCTTTAGCCAGTTGTTTGTCTGGTTCTCTTACAAGTAGAGATTTTACATGTGTGTCCCTCGACACGTGTTTCCCCGCCCTTTAATTGTGGCGGTTCATCAGCAGGGTTATTAGAACTATAGTTCTACTCAGATCCTTGGGTCTTGTTGTTTAGTAATTCCACAAATTATATGAATTGGGCTTGATAAACCGCATCACTCTCCCAATATGTGCTCGATTATTCCGTTTTTTTTGCCGGCTCTGGTAATCCTCGTCTATGCAGTAAATTTGTTTTCTATTGTTATGGCTGTAACATCCTCGCGGCATGATAACATGGTTTTCAAATGTATCTCTGCACAATCCCCTGCTTAACTGAAATCACCAATTCCACAATATTGCCCGCCAAGAAATCTGAGCTCTGGTGGAAAGAAGCAGATTATCTGCCCTAGTCATAGACGTACTAATGGATTTGGCAGATCTTTGCAGTTAAGGCAGCAATCTTTTGGAACACTATCCCCATTAGCTTGAGGTCGGAAGATGTCAGAAGAGGCACAGGAACTTTCAGAAAATCTTTGAAAACTTATATTTTAAAGTGATTCACCCCGCCCCCGATTGTACACTCCCCTTGTACACACCCCTTTTGTCCTGTTCCTTGATGGGCATCCTGCCGTGCGAGTGTTATGGGTGCCCTGATGCCCACAGGCTTTCGGCGCCTTTCAAATAAATAAATAAATAGATAAATAAGCAGTTTCATAAACACCCTTGAACTGTGATCACTTGTTTCTGTCTTTACTGTTGCCACCGTGAGTTCCTTACAGCCCCCTCTCACCATCCAATCCTTTCTGGACTTCCCTGACCCGGGTGTGTATGTGTCAGGAAAAAGCATAGAGGAGGTTATGCTCCCCTCACTTCCGCCACATGTTTGTGCTACGGAATGTCCATGGTGGCCCAGGAGGACCAATGTCCAAATTCATGCTAGGGTACCCTGCCAGGGATCGCTGCCTGGTGATCGGTGCATGATTGGGGTCTCTGCCCCTTGTCTATGCCCCTGGTGGTTTCGGGGATTTGCTGCAGTCTAAGGCCATTGGCTGTTGTAGCCCTTGAGTGCTGTGCGGTCCTCTTCACTGCTATGCCTGCTTTGACATATTTCCTCTGCTCACTTGCTCTCCACTGGAGGACTGCTGTTAGTGTGCGATGTTGGGTGGTTGCTCTCTTGCATGGGTCTACATCTCTGTCTTCTCCACACAGATGTTGTGGGTCACTGGAAGGTCGCTCTCGCTTAGTCAGCCCTCCCAAATGTGTCTGGCAAAAAGGGAAAAGACCTAGCAAGTGATTTTATCTTAGGATATGACGTGAGACAAAGGTTTACTGCAAAGAACCATGCTGGCACAAGGGAGGGGCAGGAATTTGGGCTCTTGTATATGGACCAGCCCTCGGACCAGGACTTTGTGATGAAACCGATGGAGTCATCACTGATTTCCCAGCAGTGACCTCCTTCCATGTGGCCAAGGGAACGGCAGCCATTACCTGATCCTGGCCCTGGGAAAGGCTATACGAGGGAGGGTCACATGAGAGCAGACAAACTCTGGGGAGATATCATGGCTTCATTGGGTGAGACATGGTATCCCAGTTTTCTCTTGAAAATAACCCTCCAATATCTAATACCCTCTATGCCTACTGTTATACAACCATTCCTTCTCCCATGAAGAATAGGGAGATCACCCGCTCCAGATCCACTTAGCATTCATCCAAGATTCATTCTCCATTCAAGACTACTGAAAATGTTTTTAAGTTTTCTGGACATCCTTTCCCTGAATGACCAAAATACTGATATGAGTAAGAGGAATCAAGCAATGCATATTGAGGTAGGCCACAAGCCAGAGAGCGCTCTAGTGGTTGCTCATACACACCTGTGCCCGGGAAGTGTAAAAGGCAAGTGAAGCAGGGAATCGATGTATGCTGCTGGTGAGGGAGAGCTACATCTCTCCGTGAAGTTGAAGAAACTGAAAGGCAATTACTTGCGTGGTGGAGCCAGGCAGCTCACTAGTGAAGAAGGAAGAGCTGCTGCACGAGAAGGATGTGCTGCAAGAATTCCATGAGCCAGCGAGTGAATCCTGGGCCCTCGCAGGTGACAGAGAGCACCTCTTTACTTACCGGAGCCCCAGACGAAGCAGGCGTGTCAAGTGGAAGCAGTGAGAGCCGAAGAAACCAAGAGGAAGCAGCCACGAGAAGGAAGCAGACAGAAATGTTTCTCTGGGAGAATCCAGGAATGCCCCCGAAAGCCGGCAAGTCCACCCAGAGGCGGTGGGGCCCCCAGGGGGTAGCAGCGATGTGAGAAACCTGAAAGTGTCCCACCCGCTAGTCACCAGGCCTCAGACATCCAGGTGGCTAGGACACAGCCATTGCTTTTGGGTCCAGTTCCTGGGGGTGGACCAGTGCCGGAGGATCACCTGAATGGGGGTCTTTGGGGAGTGAAAGTGGGACACCGGATGGTGAGACGTGGTATCCCCTTTCCTGTAATACCTTTTCACCATCCTACCGAGTAGGATACTTAGGTACTCAGACACCCCCCCATCTTTCCTGATACAAACACTCTCTCATGGACAGCTCACTGTGAGAGAAAACGGACTAACACCCGAGACATATACATAACATGTCCCAATACAATGGTCAGGCAATTACTGATCATTACACAGACCTGACTCCCATCACACTTCCCGACATGGATAAAAGGCAGAGCATGAAGCACACTCGTAGCAAGGCAAAACACACAAGGAAGCAGCAGTTCCAAGATGGCAGTTTAGTACGAGGCGAAAGACGGCAAGACCAGAGAGCGTTGTAAAGAGGGAAGTGCCCTTGATCTTTTCAGAGAAATACTGTTACTTTCAAGAGCCTTCGAGAATAAGAAACATAAGACCTGGAATTAAAGGTGAAGAAACCTGCATCGTGTGTTGGAGGTACCAGAGGTTCTCCTGCGTCGATAACCAAGGCAGGGAGGAGCGTTTGCCACAGTGGTACTGTCCTTAGCTCCTACAACCAAGCAGCCCCAGTAAAGTCACCAGAGCCGGTGAGTCGCAGAGACTGATATCAGACAGTCTGTGTTAGAGCCAAGGTTACAAGCAGCAACATCATATAGAGAATTCTGAAAAGAACAGTGTGTGCAGCGTATGTGATGAGCGACATGGCTAATTGAACAGCAGACAAGTGACTGAAAATTTGAAGCCAAGACACATACAGTAAACAGAGTGGTCTGGCACCACGTGAGTGCTCATTCAAAGGTCTCTGTTAGGTATCTAACTGAGAGGTGGCAAATGTAAAAGGAATAGTGAAATGGAATTGGTCCTTCAACGGGTCAAGCTAAACCCTGTGCACACTCGAAAGTCTTCAATAGTTGATACTAACTAAAATTGGTCCGAACCAAGCTGAGGTAGACTAATCGTGTAAGAGGAAGGATCTGAGCCCAGCTGGGGGGATCGGGGGTGAACCATGAGTCAAAAGAGTGAACATTGTAAAAAGGTGATCTGGGCCCGGTTGCTGGGGATCCAGGGGGAAGAGTGAATAACCTGAATTGAGTACTTGTGAGAGGAAAATAACTTTGTTAGTTTTGGTACATCAGGCCCTCTGAATCAAGAGACTTTGATAAGTAAAGAGACTTGGGCACAGCAGTCCCTTATGCTAGTGATTGAACCGTATCCTTGTGTCGAAGAAGCCAGAGATTGGGCTACGCTCGAGTGAACAGCCTTGTCACGTGCTAAAAACGCCAGGAAGTGAGGCCAATGGCCTGAATACCCTGACATATCAATTTTGTGAACACTTCTTTCTTTTTCATAAACACTACTCCCACACTATTTTTTTTTTCAAACTTCTTTTTATTAAATGGTTGGAGCATGGAGGAACAAGAGATACAAAGAATATGTGAGTTTGAAAAGCAATGAGGTGGACAACATAAGACAAACTACATGCATCCGACTGAGAACCCACCATCCAAGCGAAAAGCAAGCGTCCTCCCCAAAACCCCAGATGGCCCATTTCCTTTGGGGACTCCAATGTTAGTCTGTTCCCCTCAGATGCAGGTAGAGTCTCGCAAGGCCGGGTTTAAATGTCAATGCTGGGAAGGCGTGATCATAATCCAACATGAGTGTCGATATGGCTAGAAACTGATGGATCTTTCCTTCCCTCGCAGCTGTAATTTTTTCCGCCACCAACATGTCCCATACTTTGACCCACCATACCGATAGCTCTGGCCCTTCCAGCGCCTTTCAACGCCGGGCGTTTGAGATAGGTGCAGCCAACAATAAGTGCGTCAGTAATTCTGCCCGCACCCCCCGGTGTAGGGTATAATCTCCTCCACAGGGGCCCCCAAGAGAAGAGTTTTAGGACACATCAGGAGTTTGTTAACGGTGATAGCTTCCATATTTGCCATTATGCTGTCCCAAAAGGAGTGAATGAAAGAGCAGTCACACCACATATGGTAGTATGTACCTAATGTCCCACAGTTTCGCCAACAGGAGGGAGGCGCTGAGGCCTGGAAGTGCTGTATCTGTGTTGGGGGTAATACCAGCAAAACACAAGTTTTAAGGCACACTCATTGTTGGTCACACACCTGGAAGAGGAGTGTACCCTGGTCCAGATGTCCAACCACGATTGATCCTCCAACCGATGGCCCCAGGTCACCTCCCACCAGTTCATATAGGCAGGACGAGAGATCAATAAATCGTCCCTCAGGAGTTTATATAGTCTGAATACCCTGCCGATCCTAAATCTCTTGCCCCACCAGATAAATCCCAAGGTTTTACGTTTAAGGCAGTCTGGTAAGTGTTTTGGGACCTCTACTGGGAGGGAAGGACATAGGTAAAGGAGACGAGGAAGCAGGTTCATTTTAACTGCTGTGATCCGACCCATCAATGAGATCTCTTGGCTTGCCCATTTTTCTAGAACCTTTTCAAATATTTTGATAAGGGGGGGGGGAATTGGCTGCATAAAGCTCAGTCAGAGAAGCCGTAAACCGAACCCCTAAGTATTTCATAGAATGGGTATCCCGGCAGAGAGGGCAGAGAGCTTGGAGAGAGGAGATCTCTTGTGGGGACAGACCCCCCCGTACTCCAGGGCCACTGACTTCCCATAATTTATTTCGAGCCCAGCCACAAGACCAAAGGTTCGGAGTTCTTGAAGAGCTGCTTGAATGTAAGGCAGAATGTTAGTAATAGAACGTAATATATCATCAGCGATACCTTGTGAGAGGAATCTCGGATCATTACCCCTTGGATTGCTGTGTTCTTGTGTATGTGTTATGCCAATGGTTCCATAATTAGGGCAAACAAGAGAGGGGAAAAGGGGCAGCCCTGTCTTGTGCCATAGGTAAGGGGAATTGGGGAAAGACCATTCCCAATTAACCTGAAGTAGAGTATTCGGGGAGGAATAATTGGCCACGATCATTTTCCTAAACTAGGGCCCAAAACGAAAGGCCTCTAGAGTAAGGTGCATAAACGCCCAGTCCACCTTACTGAATTCCTTGGTGGCATCTAGGACCAAAAGAGCCAATTTCCCTTGAGTCTTGGTGGTCATCTCTATCAGATTCAGGGCTCTCCTGATATTATCTCCCGTTTTTCTTCCCAGGACAAACCTGGTTTGATCTACATTGATCAGCGTTGGGAGGAGGGGGCCAAGCGGTTTGCCAAAGCTTTCCAGTAAATGTTTGCGTCAATATTCAACAAAGAGATTAGCCTATAAGAGGCACAGTCCCTCAGGTCCTTACCGGGTTTTAAGAGTAATATCGTAGTGGAGGTTTGCATGGAGGGAGTAACACTACCAGCCTCTCTGAAGGAGTTAAACAGGGCCATTAAGGATGGGAGCAATGGACTACAAAAAACCTTCTAGAATTTTGGCGTGAATCTGTCGGTGCCCAGCGCCCTGGGTTTCAAGGCCTTACTTACCGCCTCACCCACCTCTTGCTGGATCAATGCCTCTAGTACCACTATCTGCTCCCGTGACGTGGGTGGGGGGGTGAAGCAGCGTCCTCAACGTACCTTTTTTGAGCCCCGGCTGGTTTATTCGGTGCCAACATTGTTTCTTACAGGTGGACTATTGCTAATTGTCATTTACGCTGTTCCCCATATTGCGTCACTCATTGATGATCCTTGAGGCCTAAAATGGTGTTTCGTTTTCTAGATTGGGCCAGTTTTCTCGCTAAGAGCCGGTTGGCGTTATTGCCTTTAACATACTAAGCCTGTTCGGTAGTAAACTAGGTTTGAGCCATCTCTTCGGCATGTAGGGCCTCTAGTTTTTTTTTCGGGCAATGCAGAGAGCTAAGTGACGTTTGGGGGACCACCCCTTCTTGTATTCCTCTTCGACCTCTGCTATTTCACATTCAACTGTTTGTTTTTTCTGTTTTTAATAAGTTGCTGTGTGAGCTATTAGGACCCCTTGACGACTGCCTTCATGGCATCCCAAGTCGTGGCAGAAGATGTCGGTGCCATAGGGTTCTCCCGGATATAATTTTGTATTACTTTCACTACCTTGAAACACTTGTGTATAGGCGCGTTATAAATGTCATATCATATCATAACTCATCCCTTAGGGCCATATCATGACAAATAGGATCATAAATACGCCATTGCGGTCTAGAGTGCGGGGCCAGATCCCAAGATCCAATATGTAAAAGGACCAGGCATGGTCAGAATGTACCCTGGGGCAATCTCCAATGGCATAAGCTGAGGTGATGCCAAAATCAAATCTAACCGGGAAGAGGAACGATGAACCTGGGAGGGAAAAGTAAAATCCTGTTCTCCTGGGTGTAGGACTCTCCAAGTGTCCACCACTCCCAGGGACCTGAAAACGTGAAGAATATTCAGGGCAATTTTGAAATCTATGGGCAATAGGGCGTGGGCTTTGTCTTTGGAGGGGTCAGGGACCCCATTGAAGTCACCCCCAATGACAATCTGACCCTCTACACAGGGAAGGCGAGCCGACTAGTTCCCTAAAGAAGCATTCCTGCCCTTCGTGCAGAGCGTAAATGGAAATGATTGAGTACAATTGCCCCAGGAGCCTACATTTTACTCCTATATATCACCCACCAGGGTCTCGAATTGTGCCCAACTCCTCAAACTGGATGCCCTTTGCCATCAGAATTGCAGTCCCACCCTTTTTTGTCCCTCCAGAGGCCAGGAACTGCTTAGGAAAGTCTCTAATCAAAAGGCGAGTGTGTTCTGACGGAAGAAGGTGGGTTTCCTGTACAAGCATTATTGATCCCTCTAAATACTTCAGTCGTTTCAGGACTGACTGTTTTACTGGAGAGTTCAAACCTTTCACGTTCAACAAGACAAAGCCCAAGTTCAAATGAAGCACTGACAAACTTTCTTCCTCCACAACGGCAGGGGGGTCTATGTGAGTTTCAGCCACCATCCCAAATCTAAAGATTTCCGATCTCACGCTCCAACCGAGGTTTTGACTGCGTAATCCAACAACAACAAAAAAGTAGGGGTCCAACAACGAACTCCAAAACTAGTGTATGCCAAAAACAACGGCAAACTTCCCCAAGTATCTTCAGTTGACATCCCCCTTGAGGTCAGGCGTAGGCCGTATGAAGCTCATCATAAACCAATTTTCGTCAGCAGAGGTGCCTGCTACCAAAAGTGTAGACATCACTAATAAACCAGAGTACTCTTCGGGTGACCATGTTTCATTGGATCAGGAGTGTGGTAAGGATTTCCCTGAGGTGTGACACTTATGGACTCTTGACCAGGCAGAGTGTCGAGGTTTGGGCTGAAGGCCCTCGGCTTCCACAGAAGTGCTTGGCGGGGAGCTCCCTCCCTTGTCCGGGGCAGTTGCATTCAGGATCCCCTTTGCATCTTCCAGGCAAGATATCGTCCCTTCCACCCCCTTTAATGTGAAGTCGACGTAGGTGGGGAACAGCCAGCTGTACCTGATCTTCTGGTCCCGCAAGAAGATGGTTAGTGGTTGCAGCATTCTGCGTTTTTGGATCGTGGCGGTACATAAATTCTGGAAAATCTGTAGGGGGAAACTTGGAAAGACAATTCATCTCGGGTATGACCCACCGCCAGGATCTCCTGTTACGTCGTGCAGAAGTGGACTCCGGTAATCACATCCGGTGGGCGTTCTGATGCGAGCCCTCTACGAAAGCGAATTCTATGGGGGCAATCCAATAAAAGTAGAGATTTGTCGACATCGGTCAACAGAGATTGGAAAAAGTCTCCTACATAGTCTGCCAGTCACTGGTCTGGGACGGAAGAAGGCACCCCTCTAATCCGTAGATTGTTTCTTTGGGCCCAGTTCTCCATGTCCTCTTGTTTGAATTCCAGGATCTCATTTTGGTTCCCCAGGGTTCTGATCTTACGTTGAACCTCCTGAAAAATGGTAGCGTGGTCCAGGGCCTGTTCCTCCACATTCCCCAACCGTTTTTCCAGTTCCACCACCTTTTGGTCAGTGCGCTCCAATTTCGTGGAAGCGACTTTACTAGCTCAAATGTCGTCCCTTTCTCCACAAGCTGCAACAAGATGCAGATGTCGACATTCTTTTGGACCTTTAGATGTTTAGCCATGATGTTAATATTAACTGGGGACAGAGGATCCCCCACTGGAAAGGCTGCCTCTGAGCCTGGCTTGTTAACGTTATTCACATAGGTTTGCCCCCAGTGGGCCCTCTGCAAGCCTCTAGCTGTCAGGCGCCCCCCACAGAGCACTAAGCCAACCGCATAGGACACTGGCACCAGCACCAATACTCAGGGAGGTCGGGGGGCTCAGCTGGCCTCCCGCTATGGGGAACATAGGGCAAGCTGATTCAGCAGTCTTTGGGCTACCCCGGAAAGTGATAAAGTCCTGCTCGATAACGGAGCCCCGGGTGGGAAGAGGGATGGCAGAATGAGGAGGAACATCTATTTCCCTCCAGGCTTCAAGGATCTGGGAAAGCTCCCTCACCTCAAGCACCGGCAGGATCCTCTAGGGAGAGTGCTTTGCTCGACGGGGGAGGGCAGCAGTCCCTTTGCTCGGTTAATGCGGCAAGATCTTCTTTTAGAACTCTGATGAAGGAAAAAAAGAAAAAAACTAGCAAGTGGGGAGTCCCGCAAGAGCCATTGTGGCTGTATCTCGCCTGCCGACTACCACTCCACCTATCTCACAGCAGGCACAAACTAGCTGTCCCCGCTGAGCTCGATATTTGGTGCCGCAGCACCATTAAACCCTCCAGTCTCGAGGCTGCAGTCCCCGCTGCACACATCGGCTCCACTTCTAAAACACTGACCAGTGGCAACTCAGACCTTCCAATCCACATCTCCGTCAGTCCAAGATCGCAGCACCATTATGAAATGCTTTATTTTTAGATAAATTATGGGGTTTACACAGAGGCCATTAGCAGAGCGTCCGCATCGACGGCGCTGCTGCCCACACCCTGCCACCACACTATTTGTATTTAGAGGTAAGGATCGGCAATAGGTTTTTTAGTATAGGCCCCTTTATTTTGACAAGACACCACCAGGACTCCGTTATTATTTGCTGGTCAGAGCTTGCTCCCATCTGTAGATTTAGGATTAGATAGGCGTTCATCATACCCTTGTTGAAGTTCAATAAACGCCCTTGAACTGTGGCCATTTGTGTCAGTCTTACAGTTGATGCCATGCCTTCCTTACAGCGGCCAGGCCGAATGCAAGTAATTGAACAACAAACAAGTAAGAGAGAAAGAACGCTTGAACGTAATATTAAAATTTGAATTAAGTTACAAACAAAACCTTTACAAACAGATGAATATAAATTGTGTGAACATAAGAGAAACCAGGACTGGATAATATACCCAGAGGATATATTTATAAACAAGTATGTGTGCAACTTTGGTAAGGGCAGAGAGCCTGTGTGAATACAAGAAGCCCTGCAGGAGAGTATTCCAGGCAACCATAACTGTGTGAAATAAAGAGATCCTGAGGGGAAACACCAGGACTAGAAAGGGATTGTGTGACCCAGGTGTTCAAAAGAGATATTCGTGCGTACATCAATATTGTTGAGGGCCAAGAAAGGCTCAAGGAATTGCTGAATGTAAAACTTCAGAGAACAAAGAGCAATCCAGGGGAAGGGAATAAGGGCCCTTATCCTTGAAGAACTTTTGTGTTGGAACCATTTATTGTTCTTTTGTGAACACTTTTCTAAACCTTCCAAGGTAAAAGACATGTCCTGTTTCACTTTGCAGTTTAGTTTTAGTATGAGGGTCAGAATAGTGCTTTGGACACAGAACAGTTTTGTTTTGGACTTTCTGACACAGACAAATCCTTAGTTTTGGTTAAAGTAGGGAAATTCCTCTTAGAGCAGGGTCAGAGAGGCATTTTCCCCAACCCCTTTTTATTTTCATTAAAAATCTTTAACCAGGAGAGGCCACCAAGGGTACGCACAGGCAATGGCTGCCTGATTCCCGTGCTCCGCCAATGGCCAGGTTTCAACCGGGACTGAGCCCCTCTCCCCCCCCCCCCCCCGAGACCTCCCTGCGGTGAGAGTGTGGGCCGAAGGGCAGGTAGAACCCCTGGTGCCCCCACGGAGTGAAACAGCGGGGTCGGAGGACCCCCGGAGAGCGGAGATCCGGGGCTGCAGACCCAGCAGCGGGAGCGCCGCAGAGGGCCCGGGCAGCCGCGCAGCCGGAGGACGAAGCCGCGGCTCACCGACACAGGAGGCCGGGACGGGAGGGTCCGTCCTCCCGCAGCGCGACGGGCACCCGTCCCCCACGGCGTGGACACACGAAGCGGAGACCTGGGGGATTCCTGGACCTCCCAGGCGAGGTAGGCGCGGGCCGCGTGGGAGACGCGCCCGTCCCGGAGGCGGGAGCGCTGGCCGGGACAGGCCTCTGGAGAGGCGAGAGCGGCGCTCCGGAGCGGACTTGGTGGCCCCCCGTGGGGGGATAGCGGTGTTCCCACGAGGCGGGCGGCGGCTCTTCTGCCCCCCCCACCCCTATAGTGGGCCTCAGGCAACAGGGAGGTGCGCCCTCAACCAACACGCGCAGGTCGTGTCCGCGGCCCACCACCACGCGACGACCTCCCGCGTCAAGGAAGACATATAGGGCGCGGAAGGCCCAGAAGACACTGGGTGTGAGGCCCCCGCCGGGGGCTGGCGGGGTGTGTGCCCACCCAGAGGCGCTCCCCCAGACACAGCGAAGACCCGTAAAAGGAGAGAGAGGCGACTTAGCCCCCCCGCCTCCCCGGACCCGGATCCCCGACCCCACCACCGGAGAGGGCTGTGGGCACATTCATCACGCTGGTCGGGTCCGCGGCCCACCACCACGCGGTGACCAACGCGGCAACCAAGCACTCCTCCCCCCCTCAAGGAGGACATAAAGGGAGCGGAAGGCCCTCAGGATACCAGGTGTGAGGCCCCCGCCCGAGGCTGGCGGGGCATGTGCCCGCCCTTCCACCAGTGGAGCACAGGTGAACCCGCGAAGTGACCCACGAAGTAAACCAGGAGCCCCCCTCAATCAAAGCATACCCAATGGAGAGCCCAGGGGGGGACCGAATGGACTGGCAGAGGAACTTGCAGAAATATTGCTACCGAGACCCAGGCCCCTACAAAAAAGACCCGGTCCAAGCCAGAGCGATGGCCCATTCAGAGGCCGCTGCGCCCTCAACGGAGGCAATGGAAAGGGGCTTTGCGTCCATTTTGCAAGAAATTAGAGACATGCGCTCCGACATTGCCCAAAAGTTTGAAAAGATGGACCAACGGGTGGACAAAGTTGAGGACAGACTCCTACAAGTCGAATCCAATCAATCCTCCTTAGCAACCCTAGAGAGAGAGACAAATCTGAGGTTATCCGCTCTTGAGAAGAAGAAGGAAGAGAGGTCGAGACAAATGGAGAACAGGGAACGGAGAAACAACCTCAGGTTTTTTGGGGTCCCGGAGGCGGAGGGGGAAACGGAGAGAGAGCTCACCCGAATGGTGCGGAACATAATCGCCCTCCTCTTCGAAGATGAGATGACCGCTGAACTCACGTTTGATCGGGTACACAGAGCGGGTGGACGAGCAGGGGGTCCCCGATCGATTCTGGTCCGGTTGCACTACTATCTGGAGAAGACACAGGTTCTGGATCCAGCCAGGAGGGCCCAAGAGATTACAAACAACAACTCACAGGTCTCCATCTTTCAAGACCTCTCCGCATACACATTATCCAAACGCAGGATGTGCCGCCCCCTCACACAGCTGCTGAAAGAGAAGGGAGTACGATACAGATGGGGCTTCCCCTTCTCCCTAACCTTCGAATACCAGGGCCAACGGACCATGTTGATCACAGAGGAAGACATCAAGGGAGCCATCCAGGACTATGTGGTGGATCCACCCCCCCCGAAGGGGTCCATCAGGGCCGGCTACGGGCGGAGCAAGTGGCCCGGGCCCGTCGGGCGAAAGAAGGAAGAAATCTGGGGCACGGAAATTTAGGGAAATTAGCACACCCTCACCAGCGAAAGAGGCAGAGCGGAATGACTCTGAGGGATGATCACCAAAGCGTCCCAGCCAGCACCGGTACGAGAGTGTGGTCTTTAGGGATGACCGAAGTTAGCTAATCACCTACAGGGCGGCAATCCGGGGATCACCGAAAAGCAAGATTGATGCCAGAATCCCACTAAACAGCAAGTAAAATGGGGGCAATTACGGGGACGAAATCGGGGTGGTGGGCTCATAAGAAGGGGGCTTTGCAATGATCGCCTGGCCGAGAGGGGCAGGCTGGTGGTCCGGCCAAAATGCCAGAAATGGCGGAACTATCTGGCTGGACGCTGGGGCAGGGGGTGGGGGTTTACGATCTAGTTTGGGTTTGTTTGTTTGGGATAGGGTTTGGGGGGCAGTTGGGGGAACATCTCAATAGCGTCCAACCGGTGAATCAAGGGGAGCGAGAAGGGAGAATCGATGCAAAGTTGTTGACCATCAGGGCAGGAAACATTGATTATGGCTGACAGCCGCCCAGCCCTGGGAGTGGGTACCCTGAATGCGCGGGGGCTGAACACCCCCACAAAAAGATCTCCGATTTGTAGAGAGTTCAAGCGGGCGAAACTAGACCTATTATTTGTGCAAGAAACACACTGGGCAAGCGGGAAGGAGCCCAGGCTGCGGGGGGGAGGAATCGAGGAGGTCTTCCATGCATCCCACAGGGCTAAGAAAAGGGGGGTGGCCATTTTGATAGGAAGGAACGTAGGATTCGAAAAGGAGGCGATCTTGAAAGATCCCAAAGGCCGTTACCTGCTGATATGGGGCTCCCTACAGGGGTCCCCCCTTACCCTGGCGGTGGTATATGGCCCGAATGAGAGCCAGGCCCAATTCTGGGAGGAAACCAGGGACAAGCTCAGGCTATTCACACAAGGTCCGCTGGTGGTGGGGGGGGACTTCAACATGGTCCTGGACCCCTCCATAGATAGGAAGCGGATGTGCCCCCTCAATCCTACGCCCACAGAAGAGGCCATGGCTCAGAGCTTTCAGAGAGTGAATGAGGACCTGGGCCTGATGGATACAATCCCGACCCCCAGAACAGGGATCCCGTCCTTTACCTATTACTCAGCCATACATAACTCTTTTTCCAGGATAGGCTACATTTTAACGGACGAAATTCTTCGTCCGTACGTAGCAGGCTACAGGATAGATCCAGTCCCCTGGTCTGATCACGACATGGCCCGAGTTACCATCGCAATGGGCTGGAATAGGGAAAGCATAGGGCGTTGGAAATGTAACGATGCCCTGTTAAAAGATGAGGTAATTGCTCCGGAGGTCTTGGACTCCATAACAGAGTTCTTTTGAGCTTAATGATAACGGGGAGGTGGCCACGTTTACGCTGTGGGACGCCTTCAAGGCAACCCTACGAGGGGTCCCGCTAAAAATAGGCGCTCTGAAGAAGAGGGAAAGAGAGGCCCAGGAGAAAGCCCTGCGAGAAAAAAAGATCCCTGACACAACCCCTAGAGCGTGACCGGGTGGCCGCACTGGAGGACTATAGGCTCCAGCTAAAAGATCTCCTCCTACACAAAACAGAGAGGAGCCTTCAAATGGTCAAACAAAAATATTATGAGAAAGGGGACAAGGCGGATAGGATCCTAGCCTGGAAGTTGAGGGAGGTCCAGAGAAGCAGGAGGGTGAAGGAGGTGAGGGACGGCGTGGGACTCCTTGGCTGCGACTCTCTCCATATAGGAGAGGCTTTCCGACAATACTACAGAACCCTCTACTCTTCCGAATATGATGGGGACGACACCCAGATAGAAAACTTTCTGAACTCCATACAGATTCCATCCCTCTCCAGGGAGAATACAGAGGGGATGGGGAGCCCGATAACCGAGGATGAGGTGGATAAGGTGATTAGCGGGATGAAGGTGGGAACTACCCCGGGGGAGGACCGCTTATCCGTTCTCTTTTATAAGAGATTTCGCTCCTCTCTGGCCCCATACCTAGCAAGGGTCTTCAACGCGGTGCTATAGGGGGACATCCTCCCTGAATCCATGATGGGAGCCGTGATAGCGGTCTTGCCCAAAGAGGGAAGGGATCCAGCGGACTGTTCTTCCTATCGCCCCATATCACTATTAAACATTGACGTGAAGATCTTGGCCAAGGTGGTGGGGAGGCGGCTGGAAGGTATAATGCCGAAGTTAGTCCATGGGGACCAGGTAGGCTTTATCAGAGGAAGGCAGGAGTCAGATAACATCCGCAAAACAATAGACCTGCTCCACTTCGCTCAGTCATCGGAATTGGACGCATGTGTCCTTTCCTTGGACTCGGAGAAGGCCTTTGACAGGGTGGAGTGGCGCTACATGGAACTCCTCCTCCGCACGATGGGCTTTGGAACTCACATCATGCTTTGGATAGCTGCCCTCTATAGAGCCCCAACGGCAAGGGTACAGGTGAATGGGACATTGTCCAAATCATTCCCCCTCTCCCGCGGGACGAGGCAGGGATGCCCACTCTCTCCCCTGATATATGTCCTCACGATGGAGGCATTGGCAATAGCGGTCAGAGCCCACCCGGATATCAAGGGTATTAAAAGGGGTGAAGTTGAATTCAAGCTCTCCCTGTTCGCGGACGATGTCCTGGCCTACCTGGTGGACCCGGGCTCCTCGCTCCCCCCCTTCCTGGCCCTGGTTTCGGCATTTGGACGCTTTTCTGGCCTAAAAATAAACACCGGGAAATCTGTCATGCTACCAATGAGAACAATAGACCCATTGCTAGACCCTCTGGACAGGTTTCACAGGATTAAGGTAGGGAAGGTCGCCATAAGGTATCTGGGGGTACCTCTCACCAGGGACCTAACGAACTTGGGAGCAGCTAATTACGACCCCATGATTGCGGTGATCACTTCAGACTTGAGGAGATGGGGGAAGATGATCCTCTCTTGGTACGGCCGAATGACTGCAGTTAAAATGAACATACTCCCACGGCTCCTGTACCTCTTCACTGCACTCCCGACCAAAGTCCCAGCACAGAGCTTCAGAGATCTACAGAACGGGTTACGAGACTTTGTATGGCAGGGGAAAACCCTGAGAACCGGAACGGCCAGGTTGACTCTGCCAAGGGAGGAGGGGGGATTTGGGCTACCGGACTTCCACCTTTACTTCTGCGCGGCCCAACAGCGTGTCCTCCTGGAGCACATGAAAGAGGGGCTGGGAATGTACTGGTCTTATCTAGAGGATATGGATGCCCACCCTCTAAAGGTCCGAGACTTCCTATGGGCACCACGCAGGAAGATCCCGAAACACCTAAGATCCCATCCGACCCTGGGAGTCCTCTGGGACATCTGGAAAGAGGGCCCCTGCACCGCTCACCTCACCACATGGCCGTCCCCGATGTCCTCTCTCTGAGGCCACCCTATCAACCTGGGAGGGCAGGGGTTCAGGCATTCTCAGATCTGGTCAGATAAGGGACTGGAGTGGGTTGGGCAGATGTTCAGAGAGGGCGAATTCCTGTCTTATGAGGACCTGAAGGATGCTCTCGGACAAGGATCACTTTCCATCTTCGAATACCTCCACCTGAAGGGCATCCTCTGCAACCAATCATGGGGCCCAAACCTGAGGAGGCAGTTGACTCCCTTTGAGAAGCTCCTTGACTCAGCGAATTCCAGTAAGGGGGCGGTGTCTTGTATGTATAAGATATTAAATACCTACAATTTACAAGGAAGAAGGAGCTTCCGCTCATTCTGGAACGACCTGGCAGGCGAGGAAATCTCTGAGGATGCCTGGGCCAAAATATTCAAGATAGCATTTCACGGGAACCTATTCATTTCGGACATGGAGCATAACTTCAAGATATTACAAGGGTGGCATAGAGACCCTGTAAAACTGTCTAAAATGTTCTCAGAGGTGTCACCAAGGTGCCCGAGAGGTTGTGGGCAGATGGGATCTAGAGGCCACATGTGGTTGTCCTGCCCAAAAGTACAGACCTACTGGGAGTCGGTGAGGGACTGGATAGCGGAAGTAACAGAGGACCGCTTGCAGCTAGATCCCTTAACGATGCTGCTGGGCCTCCCCCCGGAGGAAACGGAGCTCCACCGATATCTAAGGATGTGGGAAACCATGCTGAGAGCGGGCAGAGTTGCCCTGGCCCAGAAATGGAAGAGTCCGGAAGCCCCATCCAAGGAAGACTGGCTGAAAAAAGTAAAAAACATGTTTCTGATGGACAAACTAACTGCCATGGTAAACAATGACACTAGCTCATTCCTCACAGACTGGTACGGGTGCAGCAATCCTGGGGATGGGACGTTCATTGAACTTAAGGGAAGATGCCCATCCATAAGGGAACGGGTCTAGCCCCGTAAGACAGGACACCATGAGCTGGGCCCCCACAACCTGGGGTACGGCAGCAATAAGTCAGCGGAAGACACAGTCACGAATCGCATCGCCTTCGAGGCTCAGGAGATGGAGCCAATGCAAGGAGTCTCCCATGAAGAAGTCACTGGAATGGACACGGGAAGAGGGGGGTTGGAGGGGTTCGGGTGGGGTTGCAAAGGGAGGGGGGGGAAAAGGGGTTGATCAGTTTTTTGTTGTTTGTTATATAAAAATGCAAATAAAAACTAAAGTTTAAAAAAAAAAATCTTTACCCAAAACCATGGCTAGCTTGTGTCTGAGTTTCATTCCTGACTCCTCACAAATTCTCCCTCCTCCTGAAAAAAAAGCTCCACTTTCACTTCGACAAGGCCACATTACAGGCCTCTTCACACCATGTTTTTCCATTTTATTTCTTCAGATATGACTGACTCCAACTGTAATTGCTGTTATTTAATAAATACAGTTTTTTAAGTAGAGAAAGGTAGAGAAAATAGGGAGAAAGGCCATTTGCTACGTTTTTAATAAGGTCATGAGAATTTCTTGTAACAATAACAGAGGTAACGTTTTTTTTTTTTAAGTGGAGACTCAAGTTAGGGCATCTTCTGCCCGTCGTTTGACTAAGTTATGCACGAGTGTAGATGCCCGTTAACTACAGAGGTTCCAAATAATGAGCTAAAAGTGTAAGCGTGGGTTTTCAGAGAGAATGCAAAGAGACTGGAGAGGAGGAGCAGGAACATGGATGTGCACAGGCGTGCACTACCCTACCCCTATCTGTGTTTTTCAAGCTGATGTTTCTGCAAAATTAACAAAATCCCATTTGTGCAAGCCAGCAACTTGGGAAAACATCACAGAACAGTATCTCCTCTTCCCTTCATCTTATCTGCTTATGTATGTGTTAAATCTATCAGGAAATATATAGAACAAATATCTTTTTTTTTACTTGAATGGCAAGATAACCTGTTGAGCAGAGTGCAGAATATTTATTTGGAGAAAAGGAACACTAATGGACAAGAAAGAGAAACAAATTACCCAAGTCATTTTACTTCAGACATTCTGGACAAACAAACAGTTGTGGTATCACGTGTACCGCGTGATGTAAAGAGACCTACTTTGCGGCTTAGCCGGAAGAGCGAAGTGAGGCCCGAGAAGTAAACAGAACTGCGTCTGTCATAATTTATGCGCGGCGCTCTGCCACGCCACATGGAGCTCATGCTCAGAGCTCCACAACATTGACGACGAGTCCAGGGCGCACACCCGCAAGTCGTGCAGATCAGCAGCGTCTGGGCTACTGATAAACACAGCGTGCAGTCCCTTAGCCCGCCATAGGGTTGCCACGTGCTCCGTGCATGCTGGTAAGGAACCCTGTGCCCCTAACATCCTCATACCAGTAATAACTAGCATTTGCCAGAATATTTAGACACTCCAGGCGTCTCCTAGCCATTCACCTCACAGAGGGTCACCACTACTTGGGAGTTGGCGCGGCTTTCTCCCGAGGGTGCTCCTGCACCGCCCCTCACCCAATTCACACAGCTGGGTGTAGCTCCAATTACAAGGAGTGCATGTGCACCCCCTGTGCTGTGGTGGGAAAGCATAGTGCCCAAAAGGGGGCAGCGACTCCTCCAGGAGTGCCTTTGCACCCCCAACCTGTGTGTGGGTTGACCCACAAACCTGAGGGAAAATGTCAGCAGAAGACGCTGCTGAACCCAATCTACCACGTCCGCAAAGGGGGTCATCCCAACCACGTGGATCGCTCACACCCCTATGTGAGTTTGACATTGATGGGACCCCAACGACATGGTGGGCACTATGGCGGGAACGCCTGGAAATGTACTTTATTGCTACGGGGGAGAAAGAGGACCTGACAAAAACAAAATGTACGTGAATCTATTCAGCATGGCCAGCAGTCCACAAGCTGTTCAATATCCTGCACCCCACCTATGATTCATACAATGCTGCTTTCCTCCAATGGTGAATACCAACTACAAAAAGTTTGTCATGCGCAGTGCCATGCAACAAAGTGAGGAAAACCTGGACAAGTATCACATTTGCCTGAGACAATTGGCTTCAACCTGCGCCTGGGAGAACGAACAGGAGGGGAGACTGGATGCCACTCAGTCAAACTACGAAAGCAAATACTGCATCAACTAGGAATTACACTCCCTAGGATCCTTGAGTTGGGACGTTCCCACGAACTGGCGGATGTCAGAGTTTCCAAGATGGAGTCAGCACTGAAGTCGGTCAAACTCGAAGAGGTATGCTCAGTGGGGAAGCAAACCCTGAGGACCCAAGGAACTAGATAGTGAAAGCAGCGGAACCCCTTGACCCCATCTCCCTGCCCACAGTGCAGGTATGATCTCCCCCACGAGAAGGACTGCCCAGCGAAAGGGTACACCTACACAAGGTGTGGAATTCCAAATCACTTCACCAGGGTATGCAGAGCCTTGGGCCCTGCCATTGTACCAAGAAATAATGCCCCAGAGGGTTCCCACAAGACAAGGAGGGCCCAGTCCGCCAACACTACGTCCACTGAGTCGCAGGTGGAACCATCAGGTGCAGGCATAGGGGATAAAGAGGAAGTTGTTTTCTTCATATCGGCCATATTCCCAGTCGGTGGCTGGGGAAAATGCCAATCCCGATATACAGTGACCATTCTGAACACCCCCGTCCATATGCTTCTCGACACTGGTGCCTCGGTTAATGTCATGGCTGACAAGCAGTAGTGGACGCTAACTGGGCCTCCGTCACTTCAAGAGACCAGAGTGCACATATTCACTTTTGGGGGCAAGACCCCACCACCACTGGAGGGCACCTTCATTGCTGCTGTTGAACACCATGGTGTCTACATACATGCCAGATTCTAGACTCTATGACCAAGGTAGCGACCCAAACACTACTTGGCTGTGCCGCAGCAGAAGCCTTGGGACTCATTCAATTCGCCCATGCAGTGTTCGTCAAAGATGCACAAATACAGCTACGTAAATTCCAAAATATATTCACTGGAATAGGGCAGATGGAAGGCAGACTGATCCAGCTCCTCTTCCATGACAGCCCAGCCGGTGGCAGTGAAACACCAAAGAGTGGCCTTTCATCTTTGTGACAAAGTCGAGAAAGAAATACAGAACTTAGTGGACCTCGATATCATAGAGCAAGTCGAAGGACCCACCCCATGGGTGTCCCCAATGGTCGTTGCCCACAAACCTAAACAACTGGACAGCGTCCGCAATTGTGTGGACATGCGACTGCCCAGCAAGATAATTAGAAGAGAAAGGCACTTGACCCCGACACTGAACAACAGTATCCCATAACTAGAAGGCGCAAATGGTATTTTCCAAGCTTGGCCTTCGCTCAGGTTACCACCAACTTGTACTCCACCAGGGCATTTGATACATCACGACATTCAGAACCCACATCGACCTCTACAGATATAAAAGGCTGAACTTTGGCATCTCGTCAGCTGCCAAGGTGTTTCAGAACACCATACGCGGAGCACTGGCGGGGCTGCCGGGAACCTTGAATGTGAGCGATGATATTTTGGTGCACGCCAAGTCGGAGAGTGAACACCTTGAGAGGCTAAAGAAGGTACTGTCGCGGATCCAGTCACTGGGCTTAGCGCTTCATCGCAAAAATGTTGAGTTTCTCGAGAACAAACTCAAGTTTTTCTGCTTAATATTTTTCAGGAACGAGGACTATCCGCTGACCCAGCAAAGGTCAGAGACATCCAGGAGGCCAAGGCCCTAGAATAAGTCTCGGAGGCCTGGAGTTTCCTAGGGATGGTCACCTACTGTGGCTGCTTCATCGAAAACCTAGCCACCCTATCCGAACCGCTGAGAAACCTCACAAAGCAATCTATGGCATGGAGATGGACAGCCCTGGAACAAAACTTGTTCAAGAACATCAAGAAGGCACTGTCAGATTAATACTTCCTAGCGTTTTTTGACCCACAAAAAGACACTGAGATCATCGTTGACGCAAGCCCTTTTGGACATGGGGCCATCCTCACCCAGACCAACAAAGACGGATCCCCATGCACCGTGGCATATGCCAGCCGAGCGCTCTCTTCAACAGAGCAAACCTTTTCAGATTGAGCGCAAAGTTCTAGCCATGCTGTGCGGATGTCGCCATTTCCAAATCTATATATCTATGGGAAACTGGTGAAGGTAGTCACGGAACACAAACCCCTTTTACCCCTAATGTCACATATTATAAAATGGTTGCTCGCACTCTAAGAGTACAATGTTGACCTTAAATACAGGCCTGAACAGAACAAACCCTCAGATTACCTATCGCGCCACCACAAAGAGACAAGCACGACCCCCCTACCCCCCAGAGGAGGTCGCTGCAGCAGAGCAACACCTACGACTAATCATAGAAAGCTCAATCCCCAACTCGATGGACGTCGCCAAACTCAAGGTAGAATCAAGGCACGACGGATGCTTCCAAATACTGCGCAATGCGATGGACTCGTGACAGTGGAAATTCACTCTTGAGGACCTGGGTTCTAGAACACAAGAGACAAAAAATAACCTCAAATAACTATGGAAAGTGCGATGTGAGCTAACGTTTACAGATGATGGCCTACTCCTGAGAGGGCCCCACATAGTAATCTCCGCAGAACTAACCGACAGAGTGAATGCCCTTGCTCATCATGGTCACCAAGGCGCTGCCAAAACAAAGAGCCGCCTCAGGTTCAAGGTCTGTTCCCGGCACTTGAATTTGTGCCTGCAAGTGGTGCCAAGCTGCTGCTCCAAAAAGCAGAGAACCATCCATCTAGTGCATTTCTCGAAGCGAACAGTTGGTGGGAAACCATCCACATGTACTTTGGCTCCACACAAAGAGACCACACTTCATGATAGGCAAATGGTCCCGGTACCCTGAAGTAGAGTTTGTCTCATCAATGGCCCTACCAAGGAGTAATGCCGTTGAGGGAGAAAAGCTTTGCTACCCACGGATTCCCCAAGGCAGTATGCTTGGACAATGGCTCTCCATTCCAAAGTGCTGGCCTAGAAGAATTTGTAGCCAAGAGAAGAATTGAACACCACAAAATCACACCCCTATGGCCACGCGAATGGTCTAGAAGAGCGCTTCATGCACACATGCATCAAATGCTTTCGCATAGCACACGGACAAGGGGCCTGCGAGAAATAAGCCTCGTTTCAGTTTCTGCTTGAGTATAGAACCAACCCCCACTGCTCCACAGGAGTGGCCCCAGCAGAAGCCACATTTCAGAGGTGCCCCTCAACGTTTCTAGCCGAACTGGAAGGGAGAATTCCAGGAACCATAGACAATGAAAGCGTGCATGCCCTGAGGGAAACCAGAATCCAAAAAGAGAACGTCACACGAGGCATGAAAGAACATGATATAGCGGTAGGCGACACAGTTCAGGTAAGAGCCCAGCAGGAAAGTTGTCTCTCCCACATGAGCCCTCACCTCTGAAAGTAGCGCAAGTGCAAGTGACTGCAGCAGATGATCACGGGCCAGTGACACACAACTACAGCTTCTTTCGGCAGCTCTCATGCCCACTCCAGCTGCAAATGGACTGGTAGAGACAGAGAGTGGACAACACATCCCAACCCTCTGAAGTGACATAGAGGACGACAACCTAAGAGATTCATACTCAGAAAGGATGGCGGATCCCGCAGCCCAGGGAGACGGACATTGCCCATAACCCTCCCCAGCAGCTGAGGCCGAAAGACATACCCTGCCTGGGAACTGAGAGGGCCGCCAGTGCGACTTAGAGACTATGACCTGAGCAATATGTGCTTTACCATTGCTTATGACGTGCTCCACAAGGCAAAGTTTTACTGTCATAAAAATGGGGAGGAGTGTGGTATCACGTGAACCGCGTGATGACGTGCGACGGTGACATCATCACGTGCCAGAGTGAATAAAAAGGCCGACCTCGTGCCTTTGCCGGCAGAGCAAAGCAGGGCCCGTTAAGTAAACAGAACTGCGTTTGTTGTAATTTAGGCGCGGCGCTGCGCCACAAGAGGCCCATGCTCAGAGCTCCACAACAACAGTGGAGCATTTAGGATGCAGATGTTGTGGAAGCCAATTGAGAGATGCCACATGCATCGAGCCTGGCGCTGGACAATTAAAGATTTTCAGTCGCACATATGTGCAAAGCTACTTTTGATCTAGCAGTTCATCCAAAGACCGTTTCCCTTTCGAAATACACGTAAAATAGAGACAGAAGTAAATTTCTTCAATTATGGACTACCTCCAAGAAACAAGGATTAGCAAAGGGGTTATTTAATACCAAGTGACCAGCTCTGTGGAACGGGTAATTAATTAATTGATCTTTCCAATTACATGACAGGAAAACATTCTATTGGTTTTCTTTTTTTTTACATCCTTGAAGATGCTCCTGCCATCTACTAGATTAAAATAACATTTTTTCCCATGAAATTGCCGGGTCACTTGGAGGTAGCTAACACTGCCCCCGTGTCAAATTGATCAAAACGCTTTAGTTAAGCAACCATAGCCCACGCGGCGCTGTGAAACAGATGATGTCCACAGAGCAGTGTCGAGGTTCACTTGCGGAAGTGCGTTTCTAGTACTTGGCTAAATGCATCTTAGTTCGACTGCTGCAACCATTCGAATGCATGCGAAAAGGGAGAAGTATTGCATGCACTCTGACTTGGCCAGGGGTGGTTGATCCATTCGTGGGCTGGCTTGGGAAGTAACAGTGACTGGTTTACCTAATACAATCTCATTAAAAGAACACAATATAAATGCTAGAGTGTGCAAATACATCCATGTAAGGCCCACATTTATTAAACTTCATTGGCACGCATGCATTATACAAAAAGCCGGCCTCTCTGCACCATTTCTCCTACCTGGCCGACAAAGCCCTATCTGCCAGCAGCGCAACACCAGAAGCCAGGACCCCGCCAGACTGGAGCAGCTAAAATATAAAACAAGCACTGGCAATGACAACAGTTCAGGCTTTTGTGTTGGCAAGTGAAAGGCACTTGCCAGGCACATCCATAGTGATATTGGCTGGCTATTGATGGTAGCAGGTGCAAAATGGTACTAGTACCTGGGCATCTAATAGCAGTGACTGGCAAATGCCTAATACTTACACATAATCCATATCTTTTGGCTTTGCCAATGCTTGTTTTTAAAAGGACTTCAGTGAAGAACATGCATAGCGCTTATACATCGCGTGGCTGAAGGCAGACCTCATTAAGACAATTATGTTACACCAGTAGTGGGTTTACAACTCCAATTAAGTCATTAACTCTCCAGACTGTTTTAAAAGAAAACACTGGCAGCCACTTCAAGTGCAAAGTTTGATGGAGAGGACTGACTTAAGCAAGCTCAAAGAGTTCCCATGAGGAGATGTTTGGGGCGGGGAGGGGTAGGAACTGGGTGGGAATGGCCATAGGGATTAACATGGCCATGAGCAGTCAATGGGAGCGCAAATAACCAAACACCTACAAGCTGTGTGTCCCTCCTCATGCAATTTCTCCCTATCTGTGCTCGCAATAGTTTCGGCTTGTAGGTGTCACTTGCCCAAACTAAAAACAGACCCGGCACACAAGCATTCTCAGTCTGTGCCCCCAGCTTGGACGAATTCATACCAATCACCATTAGATGCACCATTACCTTCCTATGCTCAATATAGCTCAATGCTATATCTGATACTCTTGATATCCTTGCCCCCGTCATGAGAATCTGCCTGAAGCCCAAAGCCAAGTGCAACTCCTGGTTCGACTCAGACCTCATCACCCTAAAACACAAGTGTAGGGTGTCCAAGAAGGAAATGGCATGCTTCATGTACATCCTCTGACAAGCTGGCCTGCCACCTGCTGCAAAGGCAATACCGGCTCTCTGTCCTAACCAAGAAGAGAGCACATATCCAAGCTTGCGTCTCTGCAGCATCTAACAACTCAGCCGAACTCTTAAAAATCTGCAAGGAACTGGCCAATCCTGCCGCAGTCTCTACCTCTCCTGTCCCCTCCCAGGCCCTCTGTACAGCATTGGCTTCTCACTTCATCTCTAAAACTCAGGACATCCTGTCCTCTCTCTCCTCCTATCCCCTCTCTCCCCCCACACCCTGCTCTTCCTCTGGCCTTTCTGCAGCCATCTCTCCTCCCTCCTTCTCTGCCTTTCCCCTGTTCTCTGCAGACAAGGTTTCTAGACAAGTACGATCTATGAAATTCTCGTCAAAACAGGTTCACCCCTGTTCCTCCAAAACTATCAAGGACCACATCGACTCCCTGGCTCCTGCCCTGGCTGATTTCTGCAATCACTCCTTCGCCACTGTAGTCTTCCCATCCCCCCTGAAGTACTCCCTTGTGCACCCCCTTCTTAAGAAACCCTCGGCCAACCCCTCCTGCCCGGCTAACTATCGCCCAATCTCCATCACGCCCTTCCTGGGCAAGCTCCTGGAGAAAATGGCCATCCCTCAGCTTAATCTCCACACTGAATCTGTTGGTTGTCTTCATGACCATCCGTCTGGCTTCAGAACTGCCAGAAGCATGGAAACTGCTCTCCGGAACATCTGTGAAGATCTGCTCTCCATTCTTGACTCTAACACCCCTTGCATCCTCATCCTGCTTCATCTCTCCTCTGCCTTTGACACTGTCAACCATACCATCCCCGCAACCGTCTCCGTGATAGCCTGTGTATCACTGGTCAGGCTCTGGTGTGGCTGAAACTTTCCTCTCTGACCGACCCTCCCAGGTCCAACTTGGTTCCTTCCTCTCTGCTATCTTTTTCTCTACCTGTGGTGTCCCCCAGGGGTCTAACCTCTCTCCCTGGCTGTTCAACCAATACCTGGCATTTCTGGCCCACCGCAATGCCGCTCTCTGCCCCAACTTTCAGTGCTATTTGGATGACACCCAGCTCATCTTCAGGCTACCCCCGGCTTCCTCCTCTGCTTCCCTCGTCTCTGACTGTGTGTCTGCTATCCAGGAGTGGTGTGCCGCCAATGACCTCTGCCTTAATGCCAGTAATACTGAGATTTTCCTCATCGGCACACCAGCTCGCTCCTTTCCTGTAGCTCTCTGGCCGGCCTCTCTTGGCCCTCTTCCTGTTCCCACCTGCAAGGCTAAAAACCTCGGGGTCATTTTCGACTCTACACTCGCCTTCTCTCCTCACATCTCAGACGTCTCTAAGAAGTCGCACTACCAGCTGCACCTCCTCAGAGGTATTCTTCCTTTCCTCTTGTTCCCCCAGAAGCTCACCATCTCCAAAGCTCTGGTTCTCTCTAGGCTGGACTATTGCAACAGCCTCTTTCTAAATCTGCCGGTTTCTACTCTCCGCCCTCTGCAACTTATTCAGAACAGGACTGCGAGACTTGTCCTTGGCCTCAAGCCCAGGGATCATATCTCTCCAGGACTGAAATCTCTGCAGTGGCTCCCAGTGGCTGCGAGGATTAAGTTCAAAACCCTCTGCATCGTCCACAAGGCCTTCTGCGGCCTGCGGCCGAAATACCTTCAACTCTCTCGTCCTAAATACCTTCCTTCTCGAGCTCTTCACTCATCTGCCTCAAACTCCCTCAGGGTCAGTCGCTTCTCCAAGCAACGAGTTGGTGGTAGATCTCTTTCTTCGGCTGGGGCCTCCCTCTAGAACAGCCTCCCGGAAACTTGAGGAGAATCATCTTCTGTTCCGGAAGCACCTCAAAACCTTTCTCTTTGCGTCTGCTTTTTCTCCTAATCTCCCTTGCTGACTTCCTGGCTGACACTGAAACTGGCCACCCTCCAATCTCGAGCCCAGGTCCCCTCTCCCGCCAGTCACACTCCTGCACTGCCCCCGGCAACCCTAACACTTAGGGACTGTTCTCTGTATCCCTACAGTCCCACCACCAGCACTTGACACCTGACGTCTGTACTTACCCTTGTCACCTACTGGCCGTACTTTTACTTATTGTTTTTTATTTTCTTATCTCATGCACTGCACTGTCCACTCCCCCTTCCCCTCCACCCCCGCACTTCTTCTCTTTACCCTTCCCATGCACTTGCGCAATCTGAATGACACCTGGCCTAGTAGGATCGTTGTCCGTCTTCCCTCCGTTCCCCCTCCCTTGCCTCATCACGCCTTGAAACACTTGTTTACAGACACGTTATAAATGCCATATCATATAAATCAAGGCACACACCTTCAAGGAGCACCTTCTACGGTTCCATGTAATAATATCGCTGGGAAAAAGTCGTCAGGTTCTGGCGACTTTCTCCTGGCTATCAAAATTATTTCCCCAAATATTCTAGGAGGGGTATAATTATATATTATTACCTCCAGTCCTAGAATATTTGGGGAACGTGTTTGATAGCCTGGAGGGTGCATCATTAATGCATTTTTTTTAAAAAGACGCCAACCTGACGACTTTTTTCATGGCAACATATTACCCGATACCCCTTCTACATACCTTTTAAGAATCACTCCGCATCACCTCGCTGCCCATCCTGATGACCAATCTTGCCACTCCATCCCCCGTTCCACCTCATGCCCTGTTTCTCAGCACTGGAACATGTTCCCCACTAACTGTAAATGTTAACTATTCCTTGCTACCCTAACTGGGTTGCCCGTAATACATTGTATCTTCTGACAACTGTTCCCGCTCTAACCATCCAACGTACGCCTGGAAACCGTCCCAGTATATACTGTTATGTTGCTTCTAAAATCTATGCTGGCACTACAGAAATACCCAAAATAAAATGAGAACAATATGGCTAGAAATCATTTAGCACAGGCACTGGCTTTCTGGCAAATATGAAGCAAAGAAAATGTATCCCTTGCACTGAATGTGCGGATATATCTTTGGGGGTTCACTTAACTCCCTGTTCTCGTTCTGGAATGTTGGTTTTTCTTACTCCACTTATTTGGAATAGCTCCTAAAATGTAGCGCTCTGCTAATGGATGAAGGGGGCACCGGGAGTTCCAGACATACTGTATCGGTCAGTGAAAAGGTTGGAGGGGGTCCGATTAGCCTGGATCTATATTTCCCAAGGGGTGGGCTCCTACTCCCCAAAGTAGGCATGCTCCAGTTTCGTTTTAAGTGACAAAATATAAACACTATCAGCCAAGTAACTTTCATACATGAGCCAGGCAGCTTTCATACATGTTCGTCTATTTTGTGGTTCTTCCCCTTTGCTGACATAAAGGGCGCTCTTTGTTTATGTTTAAAGGAGATCCTTGATAACATTTATCCACACCTCAGCAGTTTCAGCCTTAGGTGGACCTACCTGAGGGTTAACTCATGAAAAAATACAATTGATGTAAGTCACCAACTCCGCACAGGAGCATTTCCCAATACAGTTTCATGATGCCGTTCCCCACAATATATGCCAGAATAAAATAAAAACAATCAAGAAAAAAAAGAAAAATCACACTGGCTGTGCCTATACATTTCCATGCTGCTGCATCAATATCTCACAGTAAACACGATAAAAATAAACTTAAGTATGCTTTGTGCATGAAAAAAATGATACTATAAGAAAACATGTCCAAGCTGGCTCTGCCGCTATATGCCGGTAGCCCCATATAAGAACAAACCCTGGCTGCCTTCACCATTAAAAATGCCATGCCACAATAAGAAAACATGTCCAAACTGGTTGCATCAATGTAGGTCAGTCTTGACACATAATAACCCTCATCACGTTCATCATAGATGCCAAGTAAAAAATGGCATGCCATGGTAGTAAATTGCTGGACTGGATGCACCAAAATGCAAGTCTAACCACATACATCAGCACCCTCCCCCTCCTTGCCCTACCTCTTCCCCCTGCCAAAATCCGTTCCCCGGCCCAGCGAAAGCAAACAAGCACATGCACAAACATTCACCCAACATTCACTCACACGCACACCAAAACACCATGCACTTGCTCATTCACAGGCGCACCCATACATCACACATTCACTCATTAAACATGCACATATACACACATAACGAACATTCAACTTTAAAGGTAATCTTACCTTATTCCCGAGATGCTCATCACTGCTGGCGAGACTCTTAAAGTCCTCAAGCTACCGCAACTTGAACAGAAATCAGGAAGCAAAGAGTCCTTTCTGGTTCCTGCAAATGCACGCTAGAGCGCTTGTACTGCCCCAGGCCATCTGGATGTGTGGGGAGGCACAGGAGCACCCCTACGCACATTCAGAAGTGCAGTTCCCCAAACTGCATCCCCAATTGGACATACAAGGTTGGGGAGGCAAAACGCCCCAGCCCTGCATGGTCCATTTGTCAGGCACGCTGGGGAACAGAAACTCTCCAAGGGAAACATGGTCGCTTAAGCTGCAGCTCCTCCATAATGGGCGAGGGTATTGGCAGGTCGGTGCGCCCTCAAACCTATTTCACCGTCCCTGCGAAACAGTTCAATGGTCTTTCTTGGAGACCTTTGTGGGGCATAGTACAGTCCACATTTCTCTCGCCTTGTCACAACCCTCCTCCCTAACCTAGGTGTTCGTAACCCCGGTTAGTGCTATCGACTCTTGAGCCTTACTATTTAAGTTCTGTCTTAGAATAATTAGGTTTTCCCTAAAGGAAGGCTCACTGACTCCATAACTTTACCTATTCTCGCCAAGTGTTAGTGTTAGTGTTCTAATTGGGAATGGGGTTGTGCCTTGCAATTACTCTGTAAGAGTGTTAGGCAAAGTTTGAATGCAGTACCCTCTGGGAACACTACAAGCAACTATGACTACAGGTATAGGCAACCCAATCTTTGGTATAAGCTTGTACTACACAGTTTTGTTAGCGTGTTAAGCAGACAGGCTTATCTCAAGAGGGGAAATGTGAGCTGTACTGGAGTTACACAAAGATTCACAGTTACAGGTATTCAAATAAACTCTTACACTCAAGGTTTCTTGCATAAACAATTATTAATTTATTTATCAGTGAGTTATAAAGCCTTCTTTAGAAGGGAACAATATACCAGTAACACACAAATACACTTCAATACTGTACACTGAGTTTTTGGATCAGACAAGACCCTTTTGGGATGGCCCACAGACACAACCCACACCCACAGGCGACTTCAATAACAAGGGTGCTGGGAACATTAATATCTTACTGTTGGCATTCAGAACACACTTAAAAGCTAGTAAAAGGCAAAGGTTATTAGAACAAAAGAGATCACCAATATTCTTAAGCAGGGCAAATACTTTCAGATCCTCTTAGAAGAGTCATACAATTCAATAGGCTAAGCCAAAGTCAATAGGCAAAAGTCTTTGTCTAGGATGCAGCACTTCAGGTAACAAAATGGAAAAAGTCTTTGCACAAGTTCTTAGGAGTCTTTGATAAAAAGAAGAATCAAATGTAGGGCCACAAGCAGATTAGACTTGGGAGTTGCAGAAGTTACAAGCTCTTCCACAGTAATAGGTAAGTTCTCTTAGACTTGTTTTACAGTACCTTGGTAAAGACGAAACAATGCAGCGGATAACTTCTGTTCCTGAGCAGCTCTGCAGGTCTTCCTGTTCCTGGGCCTCATTCGTGGGGACAAGAGGGAGGACGTCGGGGGACTCCTGAAATGCACTGGGACTGCCAAAACTTGCAACCAGCAAACTCCACTTTCAGTGGCTATTTCGCGTTTCAGCTTCCTGCGGCTACCACAAATAGCGACAACGCGGTTCTTGGCTGTCAAGGTGGACTTTCCTTGCTTCTGGGGTCCCGCACTCGGTTAAGGGAACTCAGGCTTGGTCAGTCCTGCTTCGTGGGAGTCCGGAGGATCTTCCGAAAGCAAAGGCCAGCTTAAAAGCAACACACACAATCTGGTGTTCCTCTCCCTGGCTATTCGGTTTCCTGCAGCAACTTTGAGGAAATTCAACCAGCTCAGAGATGGATGTCCAGGTGGCTTACTTTGGAGTTGATTGGTCCCACCAACTCAAGGGGAAAAGTCGTCCTTGCAGGGGCTTCTCTGTTGATACGAACTTGGCAAGTTGGCACTGCAGCAGGGCTTCACCGGGCAAACCAACAGTCCAGGAGTTGCAGCAGGCGTCCTCTTCAAGCTCTTCTTTGGTTCCTTCGTCCAGTGGTCGACTCTGCTTTCCAAGCCAAACTACTTGCCTTTTATTCAGTTCTCTCCCATTCATTCCAGCCGGGATCCCACTTTAAGGCCCTCACAATAGCCCATAGATGTATTCACGGGAAGGCCCCAGGATACCTAAAAGCCAAAATATACCCCTATGCACCCAGCCACAGTCTTAGATTAATGGACCAAAACAAGATTGCAGTAACCACACACAAACGTAAGCTAGGGCTAGGTAAATCCTTCCCAGTCATCACAGCAGGTATTTGGAACAACCTGCCGTCAAACATAAGGAAAGAACCAAACTACCTACGTTTTCATAAACTAGTGAAAATTAATCTCTTTGATTAAATCTATGCTCCCAGACTTAGCTGACATTTAGACCCCCTCATGGTACTATCCTGTCACTTTCATGTTCGTATCTTGTGTTCTTGTATGTGCGGGTTACCAGCACATTATAAATGAATAAATAAATAAATAGATGTAACTCACCCAGCAGGGTGGCTGGCCTTGCCGGACAGTCAGCCAGCCAATCACAACAGAGTGCATTTGGGTCTCCTAGGAGACTAGACACGGAGTTTCGGGGCACCTCCCTCACTTCCTGCCTACCCTAGACACTCTGGAGCCAGAGGCGGGTTTCACTCAGAAACCCAGACAAAGGCGAAATGAACAAAGAGACCAAACCTGGTTTGGCGCGCAGAGTAACTCTCTAGAAGGACCTTTTCACAAAGACATGGCAAAAAAAGAAGACAGGGGGCCATTTTATCAAAGATGGCTCTGCGCCATTTTGAAAAAGATGGCTCCCGCGGTTGCTTTACCGGAGCCGCGAACGGTCGTGGTAACTGCAAACCACAGTCGTTCAAAACGAAAACACTGCCACCAGTCATTCAGTGAGGAAAGGGTAACATAAAATATGTTACTTAAGAAGCTAGACAAAGGGGATACTAGGTAACCCCTCCAGCACTCTATTGTAAGATAGTGTGTGCTGGGTCTAGAAAGTTACAATGCTAAGTAAAGTCAATTTCACTTTACTGCTCTGGGAAACAGTAGTTTATCCCAGAGAAGGTATTTAAACCTTGGGAAATCTGGAAGACTTCCCTGTGTCACTGCAATGTAGGTGCTTTGGGACACAATTGTAAAAGATGATGCCTATGGAGTTTGTTAGACTCTGTAACGAAAAGAAACAGTTTAGAAAATCACTTTAAAATACATGAGAGAGTGGGAAAAAGGGTCTCACTCTCTCCAGGTTAAAAAAAATCAATCCCTCAAAATCCAGCAAAGTTGCTGCGCTCTCTAAGGTGGAGGGAATTAGCACATTTCTGAGATTTCTCCCTAACAAAGAGTCTCCTGGTTTTTCTCATTACCATCGTCACCTTATCCTTCTTCTCTACATACTTCCCATCTCTTATCTCCCCAGCCCTGCCCATCCTTCTGTACCTCAGATGTTTCATGCCTCCTGTCTCCAAACTTCACCCTTTAATGTTAACTCTTCTGCCATTTTGACACTTCCCATGCTGCTACTACTACTCCTCCCACGTCACTCCTCCTCTCACTTTACTCCTTGTGGCGAACCAGAAGACGGAGACAGACTCAGGGATGACATTTTTTTTTAAAACTCTTTTTTTATTAATGGCAACACAGAGATACATGACACTCCTCCATCTGGACCATACATATACAAAACAAATTATTTACATCATGATCATGACATTCAAGTAAGATCACACAGAGTCGTCGTCATCACAGGCCAAGTTGCATAAGTAAGTTCTGAATTGGCCCCATATGTCCTTGGGCCTGCATGTAGTGGGTCGGGTCATAACATATTGTTCCTCTGACTCATTTACATACGTTAATTCACGCAGAAGTTGGTCCATGCTGGGTGGGTTCGCATTTTTCCATTTCAATAGAATACATTTCTTGGCAACTGCACAAGCAACATTAAACAATCTTCTAATTTTCTTGGAACATTTGCCTATGTCTCCAAAGAGGTACTTTTGGGGCCTCAGGTCATGGGGGATCTGTGTGACCTCTTCCAACATTTCAGCGACCTCCCTCCAGAAGCTCCTCACCCCCTGGCATTCCCAATACATATGATAGTCTCCTGCCTGTGGCATATTATATTTGGGGCATGCATCCGAGGCACCTGGGGTAAATTTCGCTGTTTTAATTGGGGTGTAATGTAATCTATTCAGAATCTTGAATTGTATTAACTGCAAGCCTGCATTCAGGGAGACCTTCCCAGTAAAGGAACAATATCTATTCCATTTTTCGTCCTCGATGGGACCCTGTAAGTCCCTTTCCCACTTTTCTTTTACACGGTTAATTGTAGGGGTTTGGCCCTGTACCGCTGTATATAGTTTAGAAATACCCAGGCCACCCTCTGAGGTCACCAACTGCATACATGGGTGTGGCTGTGGTTCATCTGGGAACAGAGGCCACCTCTTTTGAAATGCAGACCGCATGCGGTAATACTGGAGTGTCCTAAATTGGCCACGTCCAAGCGCTCTCAGTATTTCTTCCAGGGACACAAATTTACCATTTATGAACATGTCTCCAATTTTCATTTCCATATTAGGGTCCCAGGCCTCTTGTTAAGTGCTGTCATGTGTAGGGGGTATACCTGGATAATTCCAGAGAGGGACTTCTGGATTGTAGGGGGTTTCTATTCTCAGTCTTCTGTATATAGCCTCCCTTGCCTTGACCGTGCAGCTGACTGGGTTGTATTCCCACGTATCCCTGTATTGTGTATCAAAAATGACTGATTGTATGTTTGTGGGGTGTGTGGTGTATTCCTCTATTAGTGAATTGGGTGTCTCCTGAGTGGTGTCATACCAATATTTTGCAAATTGTGCTTGAGCCACATAGTGGTATATTTCAAAGTCGGGAGCTGCAATACCGCCTATAGAGTATGACTCAGCCATCTTCTCCCAACTAATCCTAGCGGTCTTCCCACTCCAGAGGAACGTTACCACTATGGAACGGAGTTTAGCAAAAAAGGGTCTACCAGGCCATATTGGAATGTTGACAAACAGATAGAGGAGTTTAGGGAGGATCATCATTTTAAGAACCGCCACCCTGCCATCTAGGGGTATCGGCAGCTGCCCCCACATCTGGAGTTTCGTGGTGATGGCTTGCAGTGGGGTCTCATAGTTGTCCTGGTATAGCGTATTTCTATCCCTGGATACCAGGATCCCCAGATATCTAATGTGTTTATCAGACCATTTGAGTCCATGTAGCACATCAGGGCACTCAGTGGACGGTGTGAGTGGGAATATTTCAGACTTGGCTCTGTTCACCCTGTACCCAGAGTAAGCCGCAAAATTTTGAATTTCCTCCATTGTGGGCGCTATATTTGTTGTGGGTTCACGGATGTATAATAACGTGTCATCAGCGTACAGTGAGATTAACTGGATTGAACCTTTTATGTTTATGCCCTTGTCAGCGTGTCTCAGCCGTACCGCCACCGCCATGGGTTCTATAGTCAGTGCAAACATCAGGGGCGAAAAAGGACAGCCCTGTCTGCTGCCCCTACCCAACAAGAACAGGTCTGAAATGGACCCGGGTTCAGTATATAGAGGTTTTACATACCTAATGAAGTTAGGGCCTATTGTGAATGCCACGAGTACCGCAAGAAGGTAGACACAGGAAACCGAATCAAAGGCTTTCTCAGCGTCTAAGGATATAGCAGCCACTTTCCTCTTTGGGTCTATTTGTGCCATTACCCCAAAGAACCGACGGAGATTTAGGGATGTGGACCTGGCGGGAATAAACCCATTTTGGTCAGGGTGGACCAGCCCAGGAACCGCCGGCAAGAGTCTATTGGCCATCACTTTTGCGAATATTTTAGCATCTGTATTAATGAGTGACAGGGGCCTGTAGGACGATACATCCTGTGGTGGCCGCTGTGGCTTGGGGAGCACTGTGATAACCGCCTCTCTCAGAGACTGTGGTAGTATATTGCAGTCAAGGGTTTCCTCCCACACCTGAAGGAGCAGCGAGACAAACTCTTCCTGGAATTCTTTATAAAATTCTGCCCCTATCCCATCAGACCCTGGCGCTTTACCGGATGTCAACATTTTGATAGCCTCAGTGATCTCTTCTACCGTTATTGGTTGATCTAACGCTGCACGGTCAGCCTCAGAGAGTTGGGGCAGGTCAAGAGACGCAAGATAGTTCTTAATGTCCGCGGGTGAATTCTTATCTTGGTTAGAGTACAGTTTGGTATAAAATTGGACAAATTCTTTATTTATCTCATCTTCCCTTAGAAGTACCTCCCCTGTTCAGTTTGTATACTAGTAATTTGGTTAGATTGTCTATTACCCTTGAGTAGGTTGGAGAGTGTCCTACCTGCCTTGTTGCCTTCACCGTATCTGCGTGTACGCATGGGGGCCGCAGCATAATGCACCTCCCTAGCAGCCAATTTATCAAATTACTGCAAGTGTGTGTGTGTGTGTGTATGTCAGCTAACAGGTCCCTATTCTGTGTCCGGGTGTAGTCGCTCTCCAGTGCAGCCAGTTTGCTTTCAATATTTGTCAGTTCAGCACGCACAGCTTTTAGCATACCCGCGGATTTAGACAATAGTACACCTATGACCCACACTTTAAAATGTTCCCATACCGTGGCATATCTGTTTACGGTTCCCACATTATTTGAAAAGAATTCTGTTATCTCCTCATGTAGTGTTTCCACCACCCATGGGTCTCTCAACATTCCACTCGGAATTCTCCACCTCACAGCGGGACACGGGGCACTTTGAATCTTCAATTCCATCTGCACTGTGGAGTGATCCGAGAGCGTACGGGGCAAAATTTCACATTTCTGCAGCATAGAGGACATAGCCAATGTAACAAACCAGTATCTATCCTAGACACAGAGTCGTGCACCGAGGAGTAATACTAGTATTTTCTGTCCCTGGGGTGTATCATACGCCAAGCATCCACCATGGACAATTGAACTAGGGTACTGTTCAGGGTGGAGGCAGTTTTACTAGGGGTTCTGTTGACCCTGGAGGCCCTATCAAGCCCAGGGTCCAGCACCACATTGAAGTCCCCTCCCCATATCACATTAGACAAACCACAGGCCACGATGATCTGGTACATATTTACATAAAATGCAGGGTCGTCTATATTTGGTCCATAAGTATTTACCAGAAGTATTTGTTGACCAGCAAGCCTGCCCCACACAACCATGTATCTTCCCTGCTGGTCCAGTTTATGGCCCTCAAGTCCGAATCCCAGACTGGGATGGAAAAGAGTGATTACCCCCCCCCCCCTAGCCTGCATAGAGTAATCTGTATAATAACGCTGGGTTCCCCATTTAGGCAACATGTGTAAATTACAGTTTCCCATTGCATGCGTCTCTTGCAACATCAGTATCTGGGGGCCATGCCTGGCAACATAGTTAGCAATTTTTTTTGACTTTCACCTGGTTGTTCAGACCCCTTACATTCCATGTATGCAGTTTTATTATCATCCCATCACCAGCATTGTGCAGTAACCAATCTTCCCAGAGCCATGACCAATAAAACCATGCCATATGCACCAGCCGAACAGCACCATTCCCCGTGCCACCACTTTTTTAACTTGAAACGAACAGTTAACCATAGCCAAGCTAAAACCTGGGGCACTCTTCACACTGTGACCTAAACTCCTCCCGTCAACAAAAACAGTCCCATCCTCTCCCCCCTCCCTCCCTCCCACATCATCACCCCCAACTTGATGACATAACCCAATTAACTGATGGAGCTCTCCAGGGGTGGACATGCCGCTACACATGACCGCCGACTTGGCCCCACTACTACAATGATAATCTTAAATGGAGCCGCCCGGGCCATTGCTCCGCTAATCTGGGTTTCACATGACACTTCAGCCTAATTTATATGCAAACAACTCATGTATCTTAGTCTTCCGGCCTTGGCCTGCTGTTTTGAACCGGTCTGCCCTCTTTAGGAGGGAGAGGTATAGAAGTCTCAATGTATTGTGTGGCCTCAGCCGGAGACTCGAACAAATGTGCCCTTCCCGCATGATGTATCCTCATTTTGGCTGGGAACATCAAGGCATATGGGGCCTGGCGGTCCCGGAGGAGTCTTTTAACCGGTTCATAGGATCTCCTACTAACTTGGACCCCAGCAGAAAAATCAGGGTATATGTGGATGTGGTTACCATCTTGATGGAGTGTTCCAGCCTCTCTTGCCATACGTAGGATTGTGTCCCTGTCCCTATAATTCAGGAGCCTCGCAATTTTCGTGCGTGGCGGCGCACCTTTTTTAGGGGTTGGGGCCAAAGTGCGATGCGCCCGTTCCACTAGGAAATGATCCGAGAATGCCTCCGGGCCGAATAAGGATTTAAGGAGAGCTTACAGCTGTTTTTCCATCTGACATTTACCGAATGATTCTGCCATTCCCACTACCTGGATGTTGTTGCGCCTCGAACGCGATTCCAGGTCCTCACACTTGTTTTGCATTTTGGACATGGCCTCCTTGAGTTGGTTGATGTCTCTGCTGTGGTGTGCTAGGGTATCCTCATTGGTACTTATTCTGCTCTCTGTTTCCGTGACACGTGCGCTCTCTTTTTCGACCCTTGCTTTAAGAGAGCCAATAGTGGATACTATGTCGTCCAATTTAATGTTCACTGCGCGGAACCCGTTCTGGACAATGGTTGTAAGCCTGTCCTCTTGTTCTTCACCCTCGGTACATAGGGTCTCTTTAGCGTTGGTGTTCACTTCTGCAGCTGTGGTCTGGGTCTGGCTACCCGTGTAGGCGTCCATTGGGCCTTTCTTCTTGTTCCCGGGGGTCTTGCTCCCTCTCCCAGATCTCTGTGGCTCACTCATAGTATATTCGGGTGCGTGCTGCCCAATGGTATTATCCTCCCCTCCTCTCCTGTCCCCGACCACGTCGTATGTGGATAAGGATATTGGCAGAGGGAGTCCAGAAAAGCGAGAGAGGGGGATCCAGGGGGGTAGGGGGTGTCTGCCGCCAATGGACTGTGCCCTCCCACGTAGGTCTGCCACGGGATGTAAGTGTGGTGCTCTTCCGCATAGCCACCAGGTAGGCATATCTGGTATGCCTCTAGGGCTATACTCCTAAGCAAGGATCAAGCCTGGTTACTTGCTGGCCGAGTTCGGGGGTCTATCAACCCTCAATTTTCCGTCAAGGTGCATGTGCATCCCTGGCCAGCCAGATCGGGACCCCAGCACTTCCACTTTAGGTAAGAAGGGGGAACAAGGCCTTGCCCATCGCGGCCAGCGGGTCAAGGTGGGCCCTCACCCCCACAACCCACACAGGTAATTTCAGACGTCGATGCTCCGGGGAAGACGCAGAGGCCTAGTATGCAAGTTGTTTGCAGGCAATTCAGGAAGGGCCAGCCCAGTCCGTTTGGGCAGGACCACAATACGCAGACCGGCACCTGCCAGGTCCGGGAGCACCCAGCTCCGGATGCAGCAACTAAGGCCGGGTAGCCGCGACCCGCCGCCCGGCCGCAGAGTGGGTGTGGGGGGGCCGAGGCCGCTCACAACGTGTGGGCTTCAATGGGTGGGCCCCTTCCCCCAGCCACCTCCTTACTTGTGTGTTGCGAGCCGATCGCCCACTCCGGGCCCCGAATGTCACAGCATGGCTCCGCTCCAGTCACTGGCAGCCTCAGGCCGGCGCTCAGTTCAGCGCAGACTCCTCGCACCCTCTCGATCTTCGGAACAGTCTTCCGTCGTGTGCGCGGACTCGGCGCTCACACCAGCACAGGCCCCGCCCACCACAGCCTAATGTCTTCCCTTCATCCGCGGCCGCTGGTTACTTTACCATGGTTACCTTGGGCGGATCGCGCCTGCAGCATGGTCCGGTCCAGGATCAGTCGGGTATAACTTCAGACAGCACCAACATAACTGTCCAGGATTTTTCCGAGGTGTGAACGAGTGCCTTGGCCGATAGTGCCTTGATTTGCAGCTCACCGGGCGGCATCTAAAAGGATATCTGGTCTCAGGATTTTTGGTTGGAGCGGGAGCTCGCAATCAGGCAGCCATCTTTTTTGTGCGCAACAGCGCCCCCCTAGGATGACATTTTTTAATGTGTTTATTTTGAACTAAAAGAAACATGCCTCGATGTCCCTATTGCTATGAGGGATTTCCCTACCTATAAAGTAAACTGAGGGTCGTCATCAGTCAACAAAAAAAGGCAGTTCTCAGTCCATAACCTATCGGCCATCTAGCTCTACCACTATATTCAAACAACATACAAATCAGCCACAGCAATGGCCTTTTGACTCAGGCCTTCTCGAGCCAATGTTTGGGGGTCTCACTCTGGAGATAGTTCAAAACAAAAAGGGTTTCCACTCTCCTTTTAATCTCTTCAGGGAAATTTGCAAGTGTCTCTTTAAATTAAATGTTTCTAGTCCTTCAAATGCAGGAATGATTTCCTTATTCTTTTTCCACCACCTTAGCCACTTTCTCTTCCTTGGCTTTATATCTTGACCCACTTGACTGAACCCTCCAGGTTCCCTTCTCTTTGTGGTTTTCCAAATGTCTCTTATTTCTCTAGGGCCCTCAAGGCTCTTCTGGCTTTCTGGATTCTTTAAGCGTTGTACTGGTTTCAGTATTTCTAGAATATATTCATCCCTCTGGTTTCTAGGGCTCCTATAACCCTCTTTCTCTCTTTCCTTCTGTTTGTGGTGATCCGCTCGCATCATTCCACCCTGGACAACCCTGGTACTCTGGGTGTGCTCCAGCGGGGTGGTGTCCCAGGATGGGTTGTAGCTGTTTCCCTCTCTTCTCTGCATTGTCAGCCCGTAAGCATCTTTTCGAATGCTGTGGCACGGCAGACGCCTCTGTCCTCATATCCTGTATGGAGGATTATTTCCTCTGTTCTCTCCTGACCTCGGTGCTGGTCCCCGACATACCACGGCTGCAATGTGGTCACTCTGACAGGTAAGACAGTTCTCCAGTCTCCTTTTCTTGCATCACCTCTCCTGGTGCCGGCCTTCCGGCATCTCTGCTTCCTCTCTTCTCTCCATGCTTCCACTGGCTCTGCAGTGTAGCCGGCTCTGCCCCTCAAGGACGTCGGTTCGCCAGAGGATTATCTCTGCGTAGGATTCCTTCTCCTCCATTCAAGGTTCTTATTCTCCTTACTCATGCTCCCGTACATCAAAGGGACGTTTTGCTGTACGTCCACAGCTGAGTTCAGCTGGTCTCCGTTATTACTGTGAGCCAGAAACAGAAAAGTACTGTCAGTCTTGCTTGCAGGACATGAAGATGTAACATCAGTTTCTTCCATTCCTATATAGGCAGATATTGTGTTCTTTGCAGGGAGTGCCCTAAAGGAATGGGAGTCCTTGTCCCACAGAGGGGAGTCACTCTGAGTGAGCACCCACTTTCCCTGATCCCTAGAAAGGGTCAGACTTAGCGGGCTCACCTCTCTAGCCTCAGAAGGGGGTGTCTCCCCCCTGGTAAGAAGTAATGAATTGCCTAGATTCGTCACAGCCTCCTCCTCCATCTCTACTCATTGTTGTACCACACTACTACTACTCCCACACTACTACTACTACCCCCACACTACTACTGCTCCTCCTCTTCCCACTATGCCTTCTCTGCCCACACTACTACTCCTCCCACAGTACTACTACTACTACTACTCCCAGCTACTGCTGCCCCTCCTCTTCCTATTATGCCTTCTCCACTCACACTACTCATTCCTCCCACACAACTACTCAGCCACCTTCCTTTCACTTTGTACCAATCTTCTTGCACCCTTTCAAAACACTTCTCACATACAAGCACCCTTGCACTGCAGAACCACTATGACTCCTAAACCAATGCCTTGCCTACTCCAGAACTCTTCTCCACAAACCACCGCTCACTATTTTCTCCTGATGGTCATTTGGTCAGTGTCCACCTCTTACCTCCCCAGATACACCTACACTTCCTGCTTCCTATGTCTTCCTTAAATCCTCCCCCTCCTCTGTGAATTAGCCACCTCTCCTCAATAGTTCTGGTCCTGTACTGCCACCCAAGGCATGTATGTTTACTGCAACTTTTTGAGGAGAGGACTATGCCGGCCCACACTCTGTGCATGGGCAGGCTCTCTGGCGAAAATGGCAACATAGCGAGTCAAGTGTTCAAGTCCAAGTGGGAGGTCCCATCACTGTGAGGTCTACTGATAGGTTTCCTGGTGGTCTTGGGAGAGTACCGCTGGTTAGATCACATAATCCTGGTACACTGTGCGGTCAGCAACCTTGTCTCAGGTCTCTCAGGATTATCAAAAATCACGCCGCTCACACCTCCAGTATGTTCTTGTTTGCCTGGGTGCTCTTATTATCTTGGTCGTCTTCTTTTCTTATGTTTAGAAGTAATTTGCGCCTTGAAGAGATATGGTTGTCGCTTTCTAACGCCACCATGTCTGCCCAGGTATGCAGGCAGAACAAAGGGACGGCCGGGGAGGCAGGAGGAGGCAACTCTTAGGGCAAAAGCCAAAAAGTGGAAAAAACCCTGGTTGGTAACTTGCTGGCAGTGGCAGAAAAGTGATCGGGTAAATAGTCAGTAGCCGATGAGAATGGCAGCATGAAGGTCAGCGAGCAGCGGAAGAGGACTAGATGGTCAGACAGCAGAAGGGAAATACTACAGGAAGAATCCGGTAAGCAGAAGAATCCGCAACCGAAAAGACAAGGAGTGGGGAAGATGGAAAAATCAGAACAAGCTCATGTCAAGCAGATCCAGAAGCATGCGGGAATGCACAGAAAGGCTAGGAAAGAAACAAGAACAAACATCTTACCCAACAGAGTGACAGGGTGGCAACGGAAAGACAGTGGCATCCTCAAGAAAGGAGAAAAGAAAAAGGAAGCAGTCTGCACTGTGTTGGAAAAGACTAGACTGAAACTAGAAGCAGGAGAGAAGACGTAACGGCACTCAGGAGTGCACTTGTTTCCAACAGTGCCATAGCAACCATCATGTTGCTGTAACACCTTGCCACCGCACAGGACGGCATCCTCTCGCTCTCCATTTGTGGAGGGTGGTGATGCATTTGCTGCGTCTGTGGCTCATCGTTGGGTGTCTCTTCCTGTTGCTTCTCGATACCCGGCCTTCCTGCCTGTAAGGAAAAAGAGAAGAGCAAGTATTCTGCCGAGGCCTTATGTGGTAGTACAGAGGCCTGCTCCGAAACATTTCGGCACACGGGGAGAGTGGGTATTGAGGTCTTATCTGCCACTCCTGTCCAGCTTGGAGGTTGGTCTGATCCTCCCCTGTTTTGGGTCCAGTCACTCCCTCCTCTTCCACCTCTTCCTGACAAGGCTAGTGGACTTGCCTTGCTATAGACGGCTATACAAACATTCTTCTTTTTCAATGACATTTTCCAGAGAATATTCCTTTTCTAAAAAAAGAAGGAAACCACTTATACTTAGAAAGGGATTCTTCACTGCTGTGAGTCAAACTAGTTCCAGTGAAGTATTATTCCACATTAAGTGCGGAGAAATGGTTGGTGCCATGTTAGTTCAGTTTTGAAAGCACACAAAAAAGGAAGGGTTGATGCCTAATATTGAACTAAATGGAAAAATCATGCAGAGATGGAAGAATGAATTAGCTTTCTAAGTCTGGCAGACTTCATCAGATAGTGCAAAGTGAACCATCTGATTAACAAGTCTGTGGGCAGTCAAAAGCCAATGCATTGCTCCATCTCTACATAATGCATTGCTCCATCTCTACATCACATTTTTATTTAGTCTCATAAAAGTTATGAAAACCTGCTTTTTCGTGTGATGCTGTACTTTAAGACAAACGTCAAACCTTTAGAAATCCAGACCCATGACATTTTGGCAATGCACCTACAACTCATGTAGATCAAACAAAAAAAAACATACAGACCCATGTGTAAGGAGGCAGGCCTTTTGCATATATCGAACAATATTAAATGACTGCAATAGGATTTTTTAGAGGCTTACATCCCCAAGACATCTGTAGGTGGAAGTAGTCAAACTCTCCATGGAATGCATAGGGACTAATACAGTTGGCCTTAGCATTGGAAGAATGGCTATGAGTTTTTTATAGAGCCTACCTTAACTGTAGGATCTATGTACACATTCTGGAATCTGTCAGACTGGCAAAAAACATTCTTTTTTTTTTATAAACCACAAAACTTTAAATGCCTCGTATGAATGAAGGTTGTGTACATATGAAGAGTGAATGTGACAGTGATTTGATACAGCCCTTTACATAAGCAAATCTCTGTGACAAGACAGAAGAACAGATGCGATTTGTTTCATGGAATCATTTTATCATAATGTAATTGCGTATTTTCTGTTGCATGAAATAAGTTGTTAAGTATTTTCCCCCGAATGTTAGGATAGTTTTTCATTTAATTGTAGGGTTTTACCCACAAAATGTGTCTATCAAGAAGGAATTCCACATCCCTTGCTCTTCCTCCTTTCTGCATTCTCGCACCCTCTCCACGTTGCCATTTTCGGAGAACCTAGCCACCGTTTCCTTGTCTTGCTGGATCAAAAGGTTTCAGCGCCTCCTCTTCGCCCATATTACTTTGTAGTTGTAAATAAAAGAACTCCCCCCCCCTACGGGAGATGGATGGGAGTGGGGGGATTGGGGGAGGTGTACATTTTTAGTTTGGTTATTGGATGGTGCTTAAACACCATCTATTGAACTTCAAGATGGCCGCCGTGGAGGGAGGACGTGTGTGAGCCGAGCTCCGTCTCCCCTCCCGCGCCGCTGCAGCAGCCTACGTAATATTGCACTCTCGAGGTCCTAGTACGGGCATGAGCCCTTGAAGCTCTCGCCGGGATGACACCCCAATCACATTACCCCGAAGGCGGTCACACCGCGACGCGGGAGGCCTCCCTGCCGATCACAGCAGGCAGAGTACCCGCCAAGGAGCAGCGACCGGGCCGGAGGGGAGTCCGCCCCCTCCAACTCCCCCTCCACCGGAGAGGCACTTTGAGCTGCGGGGCCGCGACCTCGAGCCGGGCCCGAGAGCAGTGACAATCCTCAACAAGACCGGGAGTCGTCCGGTGAGGGGAGCGGGACAGCGACTGCTCCCGCCCCGAGACGGGGGAGCGGACCCTGGGCTTTGGGAGCGCCACCAGCTCGAGCCGGGCGGCGGATACGCGAGGCCTCACGAGCCGCATAAGTGGATCTATGGTGGTCGTGCCCCGCGTGCACGTCTGTTCTGGTCCGCCCCTCCACCACCCCCATTGCCTGCCCATCAGTCGCCATCGCCGCCGCGATCCGACTGGCCAAAGGAAGTCCCCTTCCCCAGTCGGGGGATCGGCAACCCCCCGTATGGGAGGCAGATTGAGAGCGCGGGGAGCCCCTACACCACGGGCGACTTGAAGCACAGCCCAAGAAGATTTACTGGTGTCGGGGGCCGCAAACACGACGGCTCCAGCCCTCCCCATCAGGTGACCGGCAGCACACCAGGGCAACGTCGGGAGGCCGCCTGCAGAGGAGAAGGGGGGAGCGCTCTCCCTAACAGAGGGGTAAGAACATGGCCGGCACCGCCATCAGGAAGGCCCTCCCGGGGTGAAATAAGAACTTGTGAGGCCCCTGGCACTATCCCGCCGACCTAACTCATCTGGGGTGGGCGGCAGAGGATTTGATCCGGGCGTGGGACAGACTCGTATGTTGAGGTCCCGGTGAGGTGGGAGTCGAAATAGTACGAGGCAGCCTTCATACGGTATAAACTCGCACAGGCCCAGATGTCAAGGCCAAGAGGGAAGCAAGGACAGTCAAACCCCTCACCCCAGACTCGGAAGCAAGACCAGAGCCTGATCCACCTCTGGGGGGGTGACAAAGGGAATCCAGATAAAGCCAGAACGCATAAAGCATCAAGTGACAGCCAGGTGGTAGATAATCCCGACGGCGAGATGGCCACGAAGGAAGATCTAAAAATGTGGTTTGGGGAGTTCCAGCTGCAATTTATGGACTCAATGAAGTCGCATCTAGATGCCATGAAGAACGAATTTAAATCAGCGCCCCAGGAATTAAAGACAGAAGTCGCAGGACTGGGTGAAAGAACAGATACCCTGGAGAAAGTTGTACAGAACATGGAGGAAGAAACGCAACAAGTGGCTGAAACGCAGGAACAACTGGTCCGTCTAACGCATAATCTGGTGATCCAATGCGAAGATTTAGAAAATAGATCACGAAGGTCAAACATCCGGATCAAAAACATGCCAGAGACGGTCGAGGACAAAGACCTCAAATCAGCGGTGCAACAGGTTTTTCTAGATATCCTCGACCTGGAGGAGGAAGAAGAGATACCGATCGATCGAATACACAGGGTGGGCCCGAGGAGAACAATGACTCAAGGAGACCGCCCGAGGGACGTGCTGGTGGCTCTCACGAGATATGCACAAAAGGAGCAGATCCTAAGGAAGGCCAGGGCAATGGACCATATCCGAATGAATGGAGAGGAGGTACAATTCTATCAGGATATTGCTTTGCCAACTCTCCAGAAAAGAAGAGACATGGCTCCAATAACAAAGGAACTCACCTCGCGCCAAATTAAATACAAGTGGACGTTCCCATTTAGTCTAATATTTACATGGGATGGAGTCCAAAAACGAATATCCACTTGAGAGGAAGGTCAGACGATATTAAATCTACAAGATCAGGACGACGACTCCCCACAAGCAAGTGGCATGGTCCCCTCCGCGGGGAAGAGCAGGGGGGAATGGAAAACGATAAACAGAAGGGTGAGGCGCCCTAGCAAAAGGAAATAAAGACCAGCAGAGGGCATCGAATCGTGGAGCAGAAGTAAGATTTAGCGGAGCACAAGGAGACTCGAAAATGACAGCAGAATCGAGAGTCCAATGTAACAGGTGCCGGGAGGGGGTGGGGGGAGCGAGGACCCGGGGGTTACTGAAGTCATGTGGAAGGGTTTAGGAATCCCTTCGAGTGTTGGAGGGCATGAAGCACATGGCGACACGCCTGAGCGACAATAGAGAATCATGCCATCCTCAGGGCAGTTGGGGGAGGGCGGAGGGATACGCGCCAGTTGGGGGTTGCGCAATTCTTTGGGGGAGGAGGGAGGGGAGTTGGGGACCGGGGAAGACCGAGCATAACTCAAAAGCAGAGAATGAGAGAAGCGAATATGAGACAGGCCTAATAGTCCGCAAAGACCAATGGGGATGAAGATCCTGACACACAACGTCAGAGGCCTCAACTACCCCGTCAAACGTAAAAAAGTTGAACATTCCATCACGCAGGGCGCATATGACCTAGTAATGCTTCCGGAGACACACATTAGAGACCAGGACAAGCAGAAAGTGCGTCTCAAGGGATTCAAGCAAATACTCCAGGCAAACGCACAGGATAAAAAAGCAGGAGTTCTAATTGCGCTCAAAGACTCATTAAACGCACAGGTAAAGACCGTATGGAGAGACAAACAGGGAAGATGCCTGATAGTAACTCTGACAATCGAAGGTACGCCCCTCACACTGGCCACAGTATACGCCCCAAACACAGGTCAGGAGGGCTTCTTAAGAGATATCCTGAATAAAATTCAACAGCAGGCCACAGGGGACATTATATTGGGAGGGGACCTCAACTTGGTGTGGGACCCATCCCTAGATAGATCAGGACCCAGACAACGAGATCAGGGCACCCCGTCCAAAAACTTAAAACAGAAGATCACGCACCTAGGGCTGGAAGATGCATGGCAGAATGGTAACCCCACACAAAAAACCTTCTCTTATTCACACGTACATAACACCGCTTCGAGAATAGACTATCTATGGGTTTCAGTGGGGCTTCTCGGTAGGATAAAACAGATAGAGATTGAACCCATTACACTCTCAGACCATGGCCCACTGGGGGCAGATATTAATTGGTCAAAACACCATCACCGGTTATGGAACTGGCGACTTCCAGAGGATATAATTAGGGACCCAGTGATGAGCCAGACGCTAAGAGAACACATCCTAGAATACTTGGCCAACAATGACCTCCCCGGAACAAACAAAGGAACACTGTGGGATGCCCATAAGGCGGTCATGAGGGGACATCTTATAGCGCTTAAAGCACAGAAAGAGAAAGCGCATCGTCAATGGGAGAAAGAATTAGACGGGAAAATAGGGGCGATACAAGCAGAACTGATTCAGACGCCCACCAGGAAACGTATGCGCACGATGAGACATGTTCAGGGGCAGTTGGAAACACTCAGAACTAAAAAAGCAGAAAGGGCACTACTATACACGAAACATTGGTATTATGTGAAGGCAAACAAAGCTGACAAACTGCTAGCAAGACAGCTGAGAGGAAAACAGCAGGCCCAGACAGTACGAGCTCTAAAAGATGAGTCAGGCCTACTTAAAACACAGACTGTAGAGATAGGAAGGATACTAGGTAGATTCTACCAAAAATTGTACTCCACTGACCACCCGAAAGAGGAGCTGCAAGAAGCCTTCCTGGCTGGGGTCCACCTTCCCGGGCAGACAGAAGAAGATAAACAGGCCTTAGACAGGGAATCGCAAACCCCTCCCTGGAATAGACCTCAGTTGTTGATAGACACCCAATTACAATTCCATATACTCTCAGCAGAAAATTCACATGTGGTAATAACTTAATGCAACTTTACTGGCACGAACGAGATAAGGTACATAGAAGAAGTTTATGCAGCAATACAGTCCCTCCCGAATAGCAAAGCCCCGGGCCCGGATGGGTACACAGCCATATACTATAAGACATATAAAGATATCCTCGCCCCGATACTGACATCCCTGTATAACACATTTGGGGAGAAGGGAGATGTGACACAAACGATGAATGAAGCAAAAGTGCTGGTCTTTCATAAAAAGGGGAAAGAGGAACAACTCCCCACCGCTTACCGCCCGATAGCCTTAATTAATCTGGATGCTAAATTGTACACTAAGATTCTAGCGACAAGGCTGGGACCAATCCCCCCCAAGGTTAATCCACCAGGACCAGTCAGGATTTGTTCCAAATCGCCAGACTCACGATAACATTAGAAGGGTCCTTCACCTGATCGAAAAGATAGGCATTAAACAAACCCCAGCAGCACTGATAGCCCTAGACGCCGAGAAAGTGTTCGACCGAGTAGAATGGTCCTACCTTTTTCGGGTCCTTCAGAAAATGGCAATGGGCAAAGGCTTTATAGACATGATTAGGGCCAACTACAACTCTCCGTCCATAAGGATAGCGGTGAATGGTGGGTTATCGGACAGGGTATTCCTAGAAAGAGGGACGAAGCAAGGGTGCCCGCTTTCCGCCCTTCTATACGCCATTTACTTGGAACCACTTTTAGCGAGAATAAGGGATCTACCAGAGGTGAAGGGTATTGAGATGGCGGGGCAATCTCATAAAGCGGTGGCCTACGCAGATGATATGCTGGTGCCCTAGGGGACCCAGAGACGTCCCTCCCACATCTAATGGGAATCATAGAAAGATTTGGAGAGATATCCGGGCTGAAAATAAATAGGCAGAAATCGGAGATGTTGATTCTGACCGGGAATAGAGAAGTAATCTGTAAAGCCGCCACAGAATGCCAACTGACAGTAGCCAACACGGGCATCAGATATCTAGGAATCACTCTCACAGAGCGCATAGACAAATTGTACGCCCATAACTACCCACAAATCCTTGAAAAAGTCAAAAATGACCTGCTAAAATGGAACCCGTTAACGATTTCCTGGTGGGGGAGAATCACGGCAGTGAAAATGACAATTCTCCCATAGCTAATGTATTTGTTTCAGGCGCTCCCGATAAACCCCCCCCAGGCCTTTTTCAAAACACTCCGGAAGGTGGTCTCCAAATAGGTCTGGCAGAACAAAACCCCTGGAATTTCAAATGCGGTATTGACAGCACACAGAAGGGAGGGGGGATGTTCAATGCCACACTTCAAGAAATACAATGAAGCGGCCCAGCTTTGGGTCTTAAGGGAATGGATCTCGGAACAGGGGGAGAAAATCTGGGAGATGCAGGATAGGGCGGTGGCAAGAACATCCACCAGGCATCTGGCATGGATCAATAAAAGATTCCGACATCCTAACACCAACATTAGCGAGATAATGAAGACGGCAATGGGGGTTTGGGACGCCGCCACTAAAAATGAAACCCTGACCAAAGATCCCACCCCGTTCATGCCAATGTTTGGAAATCCTGAGTTCCCCCCTGGTATGGAAAAGGGATCCTATCGCAAGTGGGAAGAAGGGGGGGTGCAGGATGGTGGGAGATATGCAACATGACCAACAGATCAGGTCCTTCGAGAATTGCAAAACACTTCTGAACTTAACAATAAAAGGTAGATATAAATATGAACAGCTACAGCACTGGCTTAGCACTCCACGTATAAAGGAAGCATTGACTAGGGAATTGACCCCCTTTGAGAATTATATCATGACGCACACTGGCTCCCGCAGGTTTGTCTCCACCACTTACAAATTTATAAATGCAGTAAAGGAACCTACCGCATGGCAATATATGAGGAAACGGGAGAAAACATTGGGCTCCGTACTTTCTAAAGAAAGGTGGGAATACATATGGGGTCTAATGCCAAAACTGACACGAGCCGTTCAGACGAGGGAAATGTGGGTGAAGATAATGGTGCAATGGCACTATACCCCGGAGAGACTGCACTTGATGTTTGCAAACTCCCCGAAAACCTGTTGGAGAGATTGTGGTGGGAAAGGCGACTGGAGACATATGGTGGGATTGCCCGAAGATAAGCCCATACTGGGGAGAGATCAAAAACCAAATGCTTGGAATCTTCCCGGGGACAGAACACCTGGGAGAGGAAATATGGTTGGGGGGCTTTTGGGACCCAAAGGACAAAACGCTAACTACTCCACAGAAAAGACAGTTTATGGGCCTCCTAATAGGAGCGTGGTTGGAAATTGCTAGCAATTGGAATCGCAAATCCCCACCACTGGTTGTAGATTGGAAACGGAGGGTATGGTCGCACCTGGCACTGGAACTGATAACTTATAACATTCAAGGGGTTCATGGGAGATTCAGAAATGACTGGGGAGGGGTACTGGAATTTCTTCAAAAGGACTATAAAGAACAATGGTGCCCACATAATATACGACTTCTGGACTTATTCACATGAAAGAGGAAAAGAACTTCCCAGAGAAGATGCATATGGGCTGAGATATGCACGCTCGGGGGGGGGGGGGGTGGGAATGCTTTGTTTTTTTTACTGTATTGTTTGTCTGTTGTCTGAGAAACCAAATAAAAATACGTTTAAAAAAAAAACAATCTATTGTATTGGCGTACAGCTAGGACAGAGATAAAGCGAGGAGGGACACACAGGATGTGGATGTTGTTTGGCTATTTACTGTATAAAGACAATACGAATACTGCTCGTCCATTGGAATAATGGTCTGTGGCAGAAAAAGGATAGTGAGGTGGCCAGTGCACAACATTAAATTGTAGATGAGCAGCTTTCAAAGACTAGATGAATTTCACCTAAGGGCTCTGTGGGGTACTAACAACCCAATCTCGTTGTGCTCACTGCTATCAGATGTCACTCTGAACCCCTCCCTGGAATAGACCTCAGTTGTGGATAGACACCCAATTACAATTCCATATACTCTCAGCAGAAAATTCACATGTGGTAATAACTTAATGCAACGTTACTGGCACGAACGAGATAAAGTACTGCCTGCAGCACTTACTGTGCAGGATTACTTTCCTCCCATCGTCACCCACATAAACAAAGGAGAGGCCACAGCTACACAGCTTTGTTCTTGGGTGTAAGGGAAAGGAGAGAGGGAGGTAGAAGGGGGGAAGACAGAAAGAGGAGAGCATTAGGAGATAGAAACACTTGTCAGACTTATGTGCCTCTATTTTGGAAATGGTGCTGTGCTCCCCTTCCCATGCCATAAAATAGGATCTATTCAGTTCTGAAACTACTGCATTGAGCATAGTGAAACTGTGCCCTTTCAGCCCTGGCCTGGAGCTTAGCTGTTTGAGAGGAACTCGTGGTATGGACGCCTTTTCAGGGTCCTTGCCCAAAGGAAGCACGCTTTCTTTCCGTGCAGATACCAGCGTAAGCTTCTGCAGATCCTAACCGAACTCTGGACGACCTTTCCTGGCATCATGCCAGTCACAATTCGTAAAGAGCATTCAGAAACACATGGCTGCGCTCGAAAGAAAAACAGGATACTACACCTACACACCACAACACAAATGCAATCACCACGGAGTCAGTCAACGTTCTGCAAGCAATTTCCCATATTACAATTAAGCAATGAAAACAACACGGCGCAATTAAATGAAATTACGCTTTGGATGACCATTCTTTAGGACAGGGCTGTTGTGTCCTGGACCCAGGGCGCTTTGGATGGCCATTCTTCAGGACAGGGCTGTTGTGACCTGGAACACCTTGCTGAGGGCACCCAGCCTGGACACACAAAGACAGGGAGCACCCTGACAACCCATAGTCATATGGGCACTATCTTAGCCTGGGGGCACCCAGGCCGTCAAGAACAACGCTGTAGGAGTTGCCCATCAGGTGCACCGGCAGACAGCTGCAGGGTTGCCTGGCAGGGGCTCTGCGATATGCAGGGACATCGGAGACATCATTGGCCAGCATGGGCACTGTCCCCCTAGAGGGCCATGCAAGGAAGGCCCATCTGCCTAGCACGCAGCACGCAGCACCAGCATTGCGCTGCAGGAATGAGACACAGCAGGCAGGAGTCCGCTGGCATCGACTGACGAGACGGAAACATGGTCACAGAATGTGACACTAGGACAACTGCTGTGAGCGACCATTCTCCCAAAAGGGGTAGCACACCACAAGGACGACAATTATTTTTTCATGTCTATGATGTGGCAATGTAAACAAGCATTGGTAATGCCAACAGTTTGGTATTTTATATGGGCATTGGAAAAGGCACTTGCCAGGCACTACCGTAGTGGTATTAACTGGTTGACTGTAACAGGTGAACAATGTTGTGAATAGCTGGGCATCCAATAGCAGCGCCCTACAAATGCCTAATACTTATACAAAAGCCAGAACTGTTGTTTTTAACAGGACTTCAGTGAAGGACAGGCATACTGCTTAAAAATGGAGTGGCTGAAGCAAGACCTGGTTAAACCATATTTATTATGTAGAGAAGCAGATGTACATGTCATCTCTAGTGCCCGCTCTCTCACCTCTGTCATACTGGAAGAATAACAGTAAGACACTGTGCATGACACCAGCTATGTTCCCAATACCGCATTGAAGATACGAAAGACGTTATGCCCTCAGACAACTGTATCGAATGTACCCTCACACTGACATTGTGAAAGGATGGCTGCACACACCACTGGACATACAAGAGCTTTAAGTGAAATCAAACCTGAGTAAAGTGACATCATAAAGAGAAGACACGAGAACGCACTGAAATGATATGCGAATACTTAAGAATGAAGATGTAATTGAAGTAACAAAGTAAACATGTATGCGAATACAAAGAAAATCAATATACACTGAGAAGGTAAGTGAGATGAGAATTAGTAGATGTATATAGGTAGAAATGCAAGGTAGATCAAACATATAGAAGCTTTCTGCAGTACAAAATATGACAGGAGTAAAGCGGCCATGATGAAAAGATTGACGTCGACTCTGTATAAATAATAAGCAACAAGCCTTGACAAAGACTATGGCTGTAGTGCTGAAAGGTGCTGGAAAAACAGCTTTGTGCGAGGACCAAAGAATATCTGTTTGGCGTAGGATCAAGGATACCACATCAAGGGGGTAACTGCAAGGCACAAGGTGAGTCAAAGAGGATAGATAAGTTATAAGGCACAACATATTTCTCTTACGTTAAGTAAAGGAGTGAACTTTTGCAGATGCCAAGTATTCAACAATCAAACATGCAGAAAGCATATGCCAGACGGAGCAACCAAGTCTCCAGAGGCCAAGAGGAGTAATAGCACCAGGTATAATTGAATTAAATAGCACTAAATAAAATGTCAAAATGGACAAAATTGTGGTCTCCTCACACGTGATTCAAGACTAGAAAATAAGGCCTATTCATTAAGCTCCAACTAAAGATAGCAATGTACCTACACTCCCATAACAGTCCCAAGAAAGAGAACAGTCACCAAGGTCAACTAGAGAGAAGAATCCTTGGCTTAGGGCCTAACTGATGAGAGATGGTAGGCTAATTGGCCAAGTGGGCAGTGGTCTGATGTTATTCTCCACACCTGCGTTTTGTTTTGCTTACGCGCTGTAAACGAGATGAATGTCCAAGGTTGGGAGAGAATGCCAACCAAACAATGAGGCCTTATGAAGCAGTGTACCATACACTGATGCAGAAGCCAATCCGCTGCTGTTATTCCGCTATTCATCTATATTATACGTAGTGTAGAGGTACTTCAAGGCGTGCCTACCAGCTAAGGGGCAGTCAATTATGTTACTAACACCTAAATAATGTACAAGTATATATGTTCCCTTAACCAATACCTCATTTCGATCGGTTTTTACTGTTTGCCACATAGGATGATGTCATAGCTGACGTAAATCGAGGTATAAAGTCCTTGTGTAATCGAAATGTAACAGAGCAGGTAAGCTGCAATATGTTTGTCACCAGGTTTCCCTACTTTATTAGAGGTGATAATAAAGTAGCATTTTTCCATATTCTTCGAGTCTGTCCGGTTATTTGGGTCTGAGATAGTTTATTAGTAATTCCATCTGGCACTTGGAACTCTCCAGGTGCTAGTGCACATTTTGGTAGCATTGCAGGTGGTTTTGGTCCAGTCTCCGGAGCCCAGATACAGACTCTCGGATTTTTGACGCATTCGATCATTAGCCAGAAGATTGCAGACTTTCCTGTGGAGAACAGAGAAAATAAATGTGAAAAAGACAGTTGGCAGGTCCCCCTTTGAAAAAATTCCTGTTCGGTCCCTGCAGGCACCCTTGGGCAGAAGGTGAAGTGGTCGATTGGGGAAGAGTCGATACCGAGGGACTTGAGCTGAGCAATGGGTGTAAGTAGAGCATCGAAAGTGGCAAATAAAGGGGAGGGATCATATTATAAGTGTAAATACATATGGTAATGGGATTTGGGTTAAGAGAGAGAGCGATAACTCTATTCCTGGTTCCAAGGGGATGGAAGGACACATATTAAACTCCATGTGGGTTATTTTAGGGACTCCTGAGGCAAAGCCGAGTTTGAAAAATGAGTGTCACACTCCAAAATTGTGTAAATTTGAGATGAGATACATTTACTAGAGAAAGTAAATGATGGTGATGGCAGAAAATTAAAGTTCACATTTGTCTGGGGTTATAAATATGTCGGTGTACATTTTTTATTTTGGTTAAACTAGGAGACATAAAACAATAATAGTAATCGGAATTATACCAAAATGTTGCCACAATTGTGGTGACATTAATAACACTGCACCTGAGCGCGGTACACAATTCCTGACCCCCATTACTGCATCCAAGCAGAGCGGGGGTGTCCCCCACTCTCATTCGATGCAGTAACAGGGGTCAGGGGTTGCTTGGGTGTCCACCGCTTACCATTACGGTAAGCGGCGGATACGATAAAAAGAAAAACTAAAGAAAAGGACCCTACAGCGTCAGCACTGCCCCACATAAGTGGGAGGAACTGACACCACAGGGGTACAAGGATGTTGGGGCGCAAACAGAACAGCGCTGCAGTAAAGCTAAGTGAGGGGTGTGGGAGTGCGATTTTGAGGATTGCAGGCCGGGGCAGGCAGGCAAAAGTGATCTATCTGATCACTGTACCGCGCTGTAATTTTAGTCGACCTCTTCAGCGGCAGAATTACAGGCAGCGCAGTGATCACATAGATTCTGATAATGTAGCTGGCTATCAGACCCTAAAATCAAGCGATTGACATCTATCATAGGAGGGTAACAGTGGAGAAAACATAATAAATAAAAGAAGATTCTTACACACCCAGGATTAGGAAGTACCCCGCTGAATGGGTAGAAGGCACGGCTAACAAAATGTATATGCCAGAAAAGGTTAGACATTTTACAGCTATGGAAAATGTATCAGAGTGAAAAGGAAGACCTGCTCGAAAAGGAGTGGATGCCTAATCAGCATAAAGGGGAGGATAAAACGCCCTTGGCTCCTCTTTCTCATTCTGAAAACAAGAGTACAGACATTAAGAAACAGGGATTCTATATGTTAAAGGAGTTAAAAGCAGCAGCGGGGTATGTTACTCTGACATATGAGCCCCCCCCAACTATAACAGCGAGGACAACATGGAAGAAAGCAACAGTAAAGAACAAACATATATGTCAGCACGCAATGAATATAGAGAGGGTGATGTAAGAAGGGACAGACAGAGATAGAGGAAGAAGCTAAGAGACACAAAGAAGGGAAGGACAAAGCCAAGAAACTGTCAATAGTGCAGAACGAATGGATGGGGGACAGATATTACTCAAATTAGATGGAAATGGCATCATCGAGGTTAGAGAAAGAGGAAAGAGAGGAACGGGAAAAGAAAGAAAAGGAATGAGAGAACGTACAAAAAGAAGGAAAAAGAGGCAGCAAAAGGAAGAACAAAGAAGGTTAAGGAACAAAAGAAGGAGAAAGATTAGAGGAGAAGAAACATGATGATTTTAAGAATGTATGTTGCAAAGAAGGTGAGAGGAAGAAGTGAAAAGGGAGATGAGAAGGAAAGAAGAAATGAGAAGGAGTATGGGACAAAGGGATGACGAAATCGATCACCTTGTTAATAGATGCATACTGCCAATCGAAGCACGAGAACAATGGGAAGAAGAGAGAAGGTCACAGCAGCCCCGCCGGGAGCTGCAAAGGATACGGAGAATACATGGGCTGATGAGCATGAGGCAGAAGGCATAGGGAAAAGGATTGGGGGATTTATATAGGCAAATGAGGGATAAAGATGGTTATGAATCCAAAGGGAGTATCAATGGATCTCCACCGAAAGAAAGAGGCGGTAGATTGGATGAAAAGGCGCATCTGATTTTTCGATAGACCACAGTATAGAAAGCAGGGTAAAATGGTCAGATTTAGAAGACCCAAAAGAAAAAATATAAGAACAGACACCATATTCTGAACGACCACACGCATGATCGCGCAGTGCAGGGGACATATCCCCCTGTATGAAAGTAGATTAAGGTTGTTCCCAGGACGAAGACGAACGGGCAAAACTAGTCCCACCTGGAAGACGAGAAGTGTAGGTCGGTACGATTGTGGACCAGGATTTACACAATTCCCATTATAAGAGAAAGGGGGAGGACAACCACAATATAAACCATGGCCACAAATGGACAAAGATAATCTGAAATTTAAATGACCTAGTTTGACTGCAGATGCAGGAAAATGGATTCATGAGTTAGAAAGAATGACAGCGGGAATGACGTTAGCAGTGGGCAACATAAAAGGCCTGCTAACAGTTATCCCCTAGGGGAGTGAGCTCATGACCTTTGGAGATGAGCAGGGTATGGGTATATGAGTGCAACAGCGCTAAACATGACAAACAATGGAGCACAATTTAATAATTTCAGAGCAGACGTATGGAGGGTGCTCGGAGTACAATATCCTGACACATCAGACATGGTAGCAATTATGACAAGGAAAGCGGGAGAGGACGAAGATCCTGTTGCCTTTATTCAAGAGATTCAGGAATGTTGGTGTCTCAAGACAAGGGAACCATGGGATAAAACAGTAGCATTATTCTGTCATATTTTATATCAGGGACTGCCTGAGCCAGAGCAACAGCAGATGAAGAAACAGGTAGGGATAGAAGCAGAGCCATGGCCAAAAATACAGTTACTATTGTACATCATTGTCAATTATTACAAGAAGAGCTGAGAGTAGAAAGCAGGAGGAAGCAAAGCTAGCTCAGAAAACAATTGTCAAAATTCGCCATAGAAGGGGCAGTATTGACAAGTGGTTAAGGTGTGGCAACACAAGAGTTACAGCCAGGACAGCCAAGCAATGTAGGGTACCCGATAGATTAAAGTGGGTAATATTTTTGGCCACATGGTAGAGGGAAGGGACCTAGGGAAGGAGGAGGCGGATTTCAAAACCCTCAAGGTGGAGAAGGATTTCCTGGAAGACCGCTGCAGCAACGCTGGAAATGTGGCAAGATAGGACATATGGCCCGAACGTGTAGAAGTAGAGGGAGCATGCAGCAGAACTGGCAAGCTCCAAGAGGGGGGATACGCTATTATCCACAGTATAATACAGAACCGCAAGAATGGTATGCCCAAGATCACACGCAGAATCAGACATGTGCACCGCAAACACAGCAAGCGCAGCAAGTTCCATTGCAAGCACAGTCGCCACATGGGCAACCACAGCAAGCGCCTATGCAAACACAACAAGTACAGACCCAGCAAGCACAGACAACAAGCAATGGTGCCACAATGGAACACAAATACTGGAGTACCACAAGCACTCACACCTAGGATAGGGAGTGTGAACGTGTTAGGAGTAAATCCTTTCATGGGTACAGGGATGAATTTGTATCCACGATAGGAAAGCTACAGAGCAACCTGATGTGTTCAGTACTATCAGTGACACCAGACCCGCCACCCCAAGAGGAACCATGGGTCAGGGTAACGATAAGAGGCAAGACATTTTCATTTCTTGTAGACACAATCAATTTGTTACTGTTTTCAAGAGGGAAAGTACCAAATGTGTGGTATTGCCATGAATGCTCTGGGATTCTATGGGGCTATGAGTTTAGTTCCTTTTACTGATGAGTTACCAATTTCTATAGGAGAACATGACGTTGTCTATGCCACTATTGTATTCTCAACAGATACCAGTGACCATTTTAGGGTGTGACTTGATGATAAAACTTAACATGATGATATCTTTTACTGATAAAGGATACCTGACAAATTTGTATTTAGGCCCGAAATACCTATGGATGACGAAGGAGGACATGTTATCCCTTTAGAGTTAGAAGCAGCAGTGGTCAAAGAGGAAAAGGTCATTGTGCATGGGACAGATGATTAGGGAAGAGGATGGAGAGCAGTAATAGCTTGTGGTGAAGGATATTGACGAACAGACTTGAGAGACGAATAACTGTTGTGAGATAATTATCCACTCACTTATTGGATCAAAGTAGAGAATAGAGAAATACCTCAGAGCATGGCATTGGTAAAAGAAACCGTCATTTTTTCAGGAAGATTTAGAAAAGGTGCCAAGCATCTTATGGACCAGCAGTCCATATGACTTGGGCCTATCGAGTGGAGCAGGAGCAGTTAAAATTAAGCTCAAGCTAGGAGCAATTTTGCCATGAGCGAAGCAGTTTCCCATGTCCAGAGACGTAGATGAAGGTATATGTGAAACCATTTCCGCTTTAGTACAGAAAGGAATATTAGTACCATCAGAATCCCGATGGTACACGGCTATGTATCCAGTCAAAAAATAAACAGGGGGATTGTGGAGATGTAAAGAATGCCTTTTTCTCAATTCCCCTTCAAGAGGAGCCACAAGGTTTGACTTTATTTTCATATAGAAACCAGCACTGGAAACAAACAAGACTGCCTTAGGGGTACTGGATAGGGACCGCCAGATGGACCTTGGTAATGTACAATTTGAAAGCACAATAATTTAGTATGTAGATGATATATTAGTATGCAGCAAGACAGAAGAAAAGTGCAGAAAATCCTCAATTCAATTAATGACCATACTAGCAGATAAAGGATATAAAGCAGACAAAGAGAAATTACAATATTGCCAGGAAACAAACAAACAAACAAGAGGTCCTGTACAAAGAACAGCTAAGCTCTCAATAAAGGGAGAAAAGTGACACCTGAGAGAGCAGAAGCAATCCTGAAGACTCCTAAACCAGAGACAGTGAGGGAAATGCAACCATTTTTAGGCCTATGTAATTATTGCAGGGGCCTGGGTTTTTGATAACAGTACCTACATTCAATCACTTTTAAAAGGACTCAAGGAAGCACAGGTAGGCAAAAGTAAGATAAAATGGACAGATGAGATGACTGAGGGATTTGAAGAATTAAAAAGGGTGATCATAAAGCCCCAGTGTTAGGAACTCCAGACTATACCAAAGAATTGTCCATATTCTCACACTCAAATGGAGAAGTAATGATAGCAATCCTGCCGCAAAAACATTAGGATATGGACATAAACCATTAGCTTACTGTAGTGGGATTTTAGACCCAGTAATGAAAGGACATTATCCTTGCGAACAAGCATTAGCTGCTGCTGCTTCCGTGACTGAAAAATGCTGCAAGTATTACCGTGGGATGCTCAATTATGTTATTTGTTGAGCATTCCTTATTTGTCATTTAAGAGAATCCCAAAAGTACACTGTCTACACAGAGAGCATCAAGATATGAGAGAATGATTTCAAACCCAGTGATCAAAATAGTTAAATGTAGAGTAGTGAATACAGAAACAGTCATAGCAGAGCCATTGGGGAAGCAGGACTATATGCATGACTGTACAATGCATACTGAATTCTATGATGATATTCCCCATGTTAGAGCAAATGCTCTTGGAGGGGAGAAATTCTATACATCTATGGTTCTTCGAAAATTGACCATAAAATGGGAGAAAGACATACGGGAATGGCAGTAGTAAAGCTAAACAGGAGTGGAGAATTTGAAATAGTGAGAAGCGCGAGACTGTTCAGCACAGGCTGCAGAATTAGTGGTGCTTATCGCTGCACTTCAGAGATATGAGGATGAGGAAGTGACCGTGTACTCTGACTCCCCTATGTGACATAAACCTCAACTGCAGGATCGACACGCTGGAAAAGGAGGGGCTTCCTCCACGCATACAGCACACCAGTGTAATATGCATCGCTATTGGATAAACTCATTAAGGCACTAAAGCTCCTATTTGCTATCGCCGGGGTGAAATGTCCAGACCATAGTGAGAGGGCACACATGATTTATCGCGGTAATGAAGCCGCAGATGTTGAAGCCAAAAGGGCAACATATTTCCCAAATATTTCTGAATTTGAAGTGTTAGGCAAATGTCAGGGCAACAGATGATCGTAAAGCAAGGTTTTAATATGTTATCCATTGTACAGTTAATTGAGCTACAAGGATGAGCTCCACACGCAGGATTTATGGAAGAGACAGGGGTGTTATTTATCCCTTACTGAGGCTCTATGGAGACAAGATATGCTGGAAAACCAGTTATGCCTCTAGCATTATTAAAGGTGGTGCTGGAACATCTTCACTACTCCACGCACACAACCAAAGAGACTCTTGCTGCCATGATCGCAGAAGACTGGTTCTCACCAAATGTATTAGAACAAGTGGCACATTTTATTGTGAACTGAATTGTATGCCAGAGGTTCACAGAAGGGCACATTAGGGAACAGCGAGAGGAGCAATCCCCAGACCTAATGGCACTTTTCAGTATCTACATATAAATTATGTGGATATATTGCAAACATGCAAAGGTTACAGATACATGTTTGTGGTAGTATGTGCCTTTTCCAGATGGATTGAGGCAGGTCCATTTACGCAGCCTTTTCCAGATGGATTGAGGCAGGTCCATTTACGCACCCCAATACCACATGTACTACCATGTTTCTCGTACATGAGGAGTTTCCTAGATGGGGTGTGTGCGAAGTCGTGCAGTATAGCACAAGTTTTCAGCTGCCTATCACCCACAGGCGAATGGTGTTTGTGAGAGATTAAATGGACTCCTTAAAGAAAGGATAGCTAAGATCAAGATAACTTTGAAGAAGGGATGGCTACATTGCTTACTCCTTGGATTATTTGTATTTAGCAATAAGCCTGGATCCTTGTGAGTTGGTTACTGGATGCTGCATGGGAATACCTCTTGCTCCTCCCACTAGAATAGGAACTGATACCCACAGTGTAGCAAAAACATTAGGTGATGAGATGCATGATTATTAAACAAATCTGACTGCTAATGTTTCTTTTTTTTCTCAACAGATCAAAAATTAGAGGGAAGGGTTGAAGAAGATTGAAGAAGACAGCCAAACAATTGATCCTAGTGACTTGCTAAACAGCCTACTTTGTACCAAGGGGACCAAGTGCTTGTAAGAAGTTTTGTACACACTTGGAATAAGCCCCGCTTTGAAGGAAAGAGCACATGACACTTAATGTTGCCTATAACAATAACGCTGTGCAAATTCTTGTATGCTGTTTTCACTTACATACTGCAGTCTTCCCCAGCTTTAGTAACACAACACAATGTTGTTACATTTTTTGGAAATCGTAAAAACAGTCCTATTATTTTCAGGATCATCTATTATTAAAAAAAGGTGTGGTTTATAAAAAAAGTGACAAAAATTACACGTCGATTTAAAGAATGGGGATTTTCATTGTTATGAGAGAATCACTGCCAGCAAGAAGATCGATACGTTTCTTTGGAATACTTCTTGTAACCTCATTCTGTACAATGATTTGTCTTTTCTTCCTAATTATCATGGCATTTCATCAAATAATGATCAATAATGCAGATTAAGTATTAAGCAATGAGATATCTATTTTTATTCCTAACAAAAGCACAATTATTATTTTCCCGGATATTTCTAAACACATTATCCGATTTAAGAGAAATGCTGAAGATGATCAAGAGGATATAAATTCATATCTTGATGATTCATCCCATTTGAAGAACATGTGGTATCGGCACATGAAGGAGCTGGGCAGCAGAACGTTGGATGAGAGCTGCTATGTGTTTTCTCTCATTCCTTATGCCATGAGCACAGCCAGAACATTCATTGCAAGAGAAATCCCTGTAAATGAAGCAAGGTGTCTCAGACATCTAGCAGCGTGCACAACAAGAGGACAATTGGAAGGAAGATGGGCAACCCTATGATGGAGGTCGAGAAAGACATTCCCATATGAAGATGAATATAAAAAAACGCAACAAATGGAAAATGACCAAGACTGGAAAAGCAGAATGCTTATGTATTCCCTCAGTGGTATGACGGGAGACCAGATAAGGATTGTAGGATGTGAAGATGCATGGGAAACACCAGGATTGCCAGGATACTGGGAGAGACCTCAACTATTAGTATATGGACGATTAGCAACCAGGACAGGATGGGAAGACTGAATGCTAGCCTGTAGTGCACACTCATTGATGACAGAACCAGTGCAGATAGTGCAGAAAGGGAATGACGAATGTCTTAAAGCATGGGCCAAGCATTCAACGTTATTAACTTGGGTCAAACATGAAGCAGGACCTCTATCCATACTACCAATGAAGAATGCCACAGGGTGCCCCAGGAACATGGGTTTGACTAAAGTTGGAGAAAACAAATAATGCAAGCAGATAATTGGTGTGCAAGGAATTCATGGAGGAACTGCTGTGCTAATGAACCACTCTTGGACCTGTGGATCCAGAGCTTGTATGCAGCTGTCTAAAAGTTGGGGAGGAATATGCTCTATGGTGATCATACATGTTCCTGTATTGGTGATTCCCCAAAGTGATCTCCATATCGAAGCCATTCCGAAGATGGATGCACACCAAAGAAATAAGAGGTTGCTTTACCTCATTCGATTGAAGAGAAAGCTATTTCTCAGCAAAATCAATAGAAGCCTATAATGACATTCCAGCTGAGCAGAAACTGTTCAGTAGAACATCAGTGATATTTACAGCTATATTCATGCCAGGAATTCAGACTGCAGTGAACGCCAAGTGGTTACAAAAAACCAGGTGGGAGCTGCTACGAACAAACACGACAATAAAATGATTTAATGCAATCAGAGAAAAATGGAGGGCCATTCGACTCATGACCCTCCAGAACAGGTATGTGCTGGACTTGATTACAGCAATGGAAGGTGGCATGCGTGCCAAGATGGGGCCTTCCTGTTGAACAGACAGACCTGCCCATGATGAAGAAAATTGAACCCTGACAGAGGCAATAACTATGCCGTCAACCCTGCGTATGAATATGGAGGAAGAAGTAGACGAGACCGAAGATGATGACTGGTTCTCGTCCCTGTTCTCATGGGTTCCAACCTGGCTGGCAAAGGCTTTCAAGTTGCTTGGAGCTATACTAGTGTTGGTATTGCTAGGATTTGGTCTTATAAAAATAATCATAGACAGCAAAGAAAGCTATTGGGATGAAGATAATGATCAATGTGAATGCTGACACTGGCAAACACACACACCCTGAAGATACCACACGTGAGAACCTGGCAACCCAGGAACAAAGTTGTATTACCCTAAGGATCATAAGAACTATGTAGGATGTTGGGTATTCTGTCAACCAACTGGGGAAGGTTGCCATATGACCGGGAGTGTCGATGAGCACATAAAGAACATAGGTTATGAATATATGGATTCCAAAGAAACCAAAGTGTGGAGAAAAGGTGAAGAAGATTGAGGAGGTGGTTGAGGACTCAACCAAAGGGGGGGACTGTAGAGAGGCAAATGTACACATCTCTAGTGCCCGCCCCCTCACCTCTGTTAAACGGAAAGAATAACAGGTAATAACAGGTAGACATTGTGCATGACACCAGGTATTGTCCCAATACTGCATCGAAGATACAAGAGACGTTATGCACTCAGACAACTGTATCGAATGTACCCTCACACTGACATGGTGGAAGGATGTCTGCACACACCACTAGACATAGAAGAGCTTTAAGTGAAATCAGACCAGAGTAAAGTGGTGTCATAAAGAGAAGACACAAGGACGCGATGAAATGATGTGTGAATACTTAAAGAATGACGATGTGACTGAGGTAACAAAGTAAACATGTATGCGAAAATGAAGAAAATCATATACACTCAGAAGATAAGTGAGAAGAGAATTAGTATATATATATATATATATATATATATATATATATATATATATATATATATATATATATATATATATATATATAACAACAAAGCTGAATGGTGGTCGAAAAACAGCATTGTGCGAGGAACAAAGAATATCTGTTTGGCCTAGGATCAAGGATGCCACATCAATGGATAACTGCAAGGCACAAGCAGAGTCAAAGAGGATAAGCTACCTAAGTACAACATATTTCTCTTAGATCAAGTAAAGGAGTGAACTTTGCAGATGCCAAGTATTGAACAATCAAAAATGCAGAAAGCATATGCAAGACGGAGCAACCAAGTCTCCAGAGGCCATGAGGAGTAATAGCACCCAGTATAATTCAATTAAATAGCACTAAATAAAATGTCCAAATGGACAAAATCGTTGTCAAGGAGTTCCCCCCCTTCTCACCCGAGTTTGATCTTTGCTGGATTTCTTGATCGATGCCTTCTTGCGGACGGATCGAGTCTTGAATAAGGCTGCACGAGTCTCTTCCGACTCCAGCGTGCGTTCAAAGTTCCGGGATGCAAGGATCCAGGAATCCGGGAAATTTACAGAGTGCGCTACTAGCACACAAGTCCAGGAATCAATAAAGGAAGGAAGGAAAGGGACTAGGAATGGGGTTGCTGGAAGAAGCAAGGAAAACAATACCGCGAGCTACGGAGCACACGTCTGGTCGCTATTTCGCAATAGCATTGAGACGCGCGGAGCCACGGGAGGCGTGGTCTATTAATAGAACGCGCTACGTCCAAGGTGTAGAGCGAGGAAGGTGTTTCACAGTGGACGGCCATGTTGGAAGTACAAGGGAGTGTAAGCCCTGTTGAGACAAATACCAGGAAGTCCAAAAGGGGCATGTTCTGTAGTTCATGACAATTGTGGTCTCCTCTCACCCGATTCAGGACTGGAAAACAAGGCCTATTCATTAAGCTCCAACTGAAGAAAGCGATGTACCATACACTCCCTTAAAAGTCCCAAGAAAGATAACAGTCAGCAAGGTCAACTACAGAGAAGAGGCCTGGGCTTAGGGCCTAATTGATGAGGGAAGGTAGGCTAATTGGCCCAGTGAGCAGTGGTCGGACGTTATTCCCTGCACCTGGATGTCGTTTTGCATACATGCTGCTAACAAGCTGAATGTCCAAGGGTGGGAGAGAATGGCAACCAATCATGAGGGCCTATGTAGCAGTGTACATACATTGTTGCAGAAGCCAATCCACTGCTGTTATTCTGCTATTAATCTGTATTATACGTAGTCGTAGTTGAGAGGTAGTTCAAGGAATGCCTAACAGATAAGGGGCAGACAATTATGTTACCAACACCTAAATAAAGTGTAATTATATATGTTCCTTTAACCAATCTCTCCTTTCGATAGGTTTTTGGTGTTTGCCACATAGGATGACATCATAGCTGATGGACATCGAAGTATAAAGCCCTTGTGTAATCTAAATGTAACAGAGGGAGTGAGCTGCTTTATTTGAGCTGATAATAAAGTAGCATTTTGCCATATTCTTTGAGGCTGTCCAGTTATTTGGGTCTGAGATCAGTTATTGGTAATTCCATCTGGCACTTCGAACGCTTAAGGTGCTACTGCACAATTACACCAGTAGTGCCTTTGCAAGTCCGATTAAGTAATTAACGTTCAGAAGACAGCTTTTGAAAAACTGGCAGGCACTTTGAGTGCAAAGTTTGATGGTAAGGCTTGTTTAAAGCCAGCTCAAAGAGTTCCCATGAGGAGGTGTTTTGGGCGGGTAGGGGCAGGAACTGGGTGGGAATGGCCAGAGGGATTAGCATGGCCATGGATGAACAAATAACCAAACAACACCTTCAAGCGTTGTGTCCCTCCTTAGATGCCATTTCTTACCTATATGCACTGAATTGCAATAGTTTTGGCTCTGCCACCTAATAGCCCAAACTAAAAAGCACTATATTGTCTCAAGCGTAAGCAACCTTATTTTCCTTTTATTTGGACTGTGCCTTCTATTCAACACAAACCCATGTCCTCCCTCCTTCACTGACCTGGAGGTTCACAGGTGATGACCGGAATTGCATTTATTCTCCCACCATACAGTAGCCAACAAGCACAAAGCAGTAAGGAAAAATGCACCACATATTTAAGATGCCATTAATGAAAAGCTTAAGACCACTCCAGGATGCCATAGAGCACAATCGTGTTGCCCCCTTTGATCGCAGTCTGAATATGTGCCCTTAATTACTTCTTCCTGAAAGAACAGTGATTCTTCTATGGGAGGGCATTTAGGGACCTGCGGCCAATCCAGGAGGTGTGAGAAATGTATCTGACTCTAGAGCATGGTAGCTCAGGGAAGTGTTATGTCTCCTAGACCTCAGGGAGAAAGGACCAGGAATTCTGGACGCTGTCCTGACAAATGCTTGACAAAAGCCTTACACTGCCCCTGACAGTCAAAAGTCCCGGCAGGCCACAGAACACAGTACATGGGTATGTGAGGTTTCAGGCGTCTCTCAGCTTGCCAACCACCATAACAAGGAAGGTGAAATAAGTGCCAGCAGTCCACAAATTTCAAGCAGCCCTTTCTCTGAACCAAACGTCCTTGCCTCCCCATAACCCTTAGCACGTAACTCATGGCAACGAGTAGAGTTTTCTGGCTGCCTCCTCATTTGCCATCTCACAAATGCTTGTTTTGTTGTACATGGGGTACAATGTATCTATTTGAGACAGAGACAGAAGGTAAGATAACGAAAGGGGGCAGAGATAGATGGAGAGAGAGAAAAACAGATTGACAGGAGGCAATCTGAACTAGTGAAATTGGGCTTGTTTGCAAGAGGCCAATGGTAGGAGTACAGGGATGCAGGTCACTTTTGCATTATAAAGCATTTCCCCCTCTTCTACTGATTAAACGACTTCCCTCTAAGCTTTCCTACCACATTACACTACACACATAAATCCTCCACAGTCTGCCACCACAGGCATAGCCGTTAGCATCATCATCATTATCATTTGTATAGTGCCTTTGGAGCAAAGCAGAGAATTGGAGTGGCTAAGTGGTCAGAGGTGGTCTTTCCTTGCTATCTACTGCTGGGGAAGTGTGGCCAAGAGCTGAGTGCTGCTCCAAGAGTTTAATAGCGCCTTTTACCATTGGTAGGGTCCCAACGCACTGTAGGTCGAACGCCCTCAGAGGACCGGAGTCTAGGTATGGGAAAACGTCTAAGAGGAGTTTAGAATGTGTGTATGCATTTAGCCAAAGTGAGGTTGAGTAGGGGAAGCCATGTCCCCATTAGCTACCCATGTCAGGCAGGCAGGCAGGCATGTGGATGGGTGCTTTGAAACGAAAAGCATGGAAGAGTAGTAGAAGTACATTATGTATCCAGTTAGACCGAATATTTGTTGTGGGGGATAGCTGCATTCCAATGGCAGAGTTGCTGTGCAAACAGGTCGCTGGGAAAGGCATATGGTGTGCAGATGTGTAGGGGTGAGTAGCCTTGCCTTTGGCTTTCTTCCATATGTATGGAGTGAGATCGGTAGCAGTCTGCTGTTGGGGCTTCTTGGATTCTTATCTGCAGCGTGGACTCCGTCCTGTGTTTTACTGGATATTGTTAACAAGTTTAATTCTTACCGTCCTTCGGTGAATGTATGGGTTTTCATTCCTGCGCGGATCATCCTGGTTGAATAGCTAACACAAGAAGAACAGGTTAATCAGGGTGCCAGGGGTGGTGGGGCTGGGGAATAGCCATGTCTTGAGGGCCTTCCAGAAGGCCAGGTGGTCCTCTATGCAACGATGATTAGCGGCAAAGAGTTACAGATAGTGGGGGCTTGGACAGAGAAGGTGGAGCCTCCAATTCTGGTTTATTTGAAAGAAGGGAGCACCAAGAGGGTAGCAGTGCCTGGACGCAGGTTTCTATTGAGATGGTAGTGGGTGAATTTCTGGGCCTGAGTTGTGTAGGGCTCAGTGAATGATGCACATGGTTTTGAAAACAACCCTTTGTCCGACCAGGAGTCAGTGCAGGAGATAGAGGGGGTGGGGGTGATGTGCTCTCTGTGACCAAGGGTGTGGAGGAGCCTAGCTGCTGAATTCCGAACCCTTTTGAGCTTTCAGAGTTGATAATAAGAGGTGCCCAAGTAGAAAGACTTGACAGTCTAGTCAGGAGAGGACAATGAATGTGATTGCAGTCACTCTGTGGGAGTAGGAGAGGGAAGGCATGATGCATCTGAGTATGCAGAGGTGTTGGTAGCAGGATTTTAACACAGTTTTAATGTGGTGTGATAGAGTCAGGCCAGTGTCCGTCATACAGCACAGGTTTTTGACTGTGGAGGATGTAGTGTGGGCGGCCTAGGGAGGGAGGCCAGGGGTGGATGGAGGAGAGAGGGCTGTTTTTCCACAGAGCATGATTTCTGTTTCTCTGGGATTGAGCAGTCCTGCAACTATCAATGTCAGCGAGGCAGGATGCAAGGTCAGGGTGTGGGGTGGAGACAGTAATGGGGATTTTAAGGATGACTTGTGTGCTGTCAGGTGAGGTTGTGTGAGCGAATAAGCATGGGCAGAGGGTCCACGTAGTGATTGAAAAGAAGAGGGGATAGGCAGGCGCCTTGAGGGACTTATTGAAGGGGCCAGTGGTCGAATTGAATGGAGGGAGGGTAGATGATTTGGTGTCTGTTTGCAAGGAAAGAGGAAATCCACCTTAGGGCTGTGTCCCTAATGCCAAGGGAGTAGAGTCTATCAATGAGGATGCTGTGGTTGATGGTGTCGAAGACTGCCGAGAGGTTGAGGAGTACGAGTGCGGAACAGCTCTCTGTGTCTGCTGTGTTTTTGAGGTCATCCCATATGGAGACTAGGGATGATTCAGTTCTGTGAAGGGGTCTGAAGCCAGATTGGACGGGGTCGAGAAAGTGGTTGGCTTCCGTGAAGGTACCAAGCTGTGAGTAGGCCATGTGGTTGGCGAGTATGGCTAAAAAACGGCTATAAGAAATTGGTCTGTAGCTTACAGGCAGCAGGGGTTAAGTGAGGGTTTTAAGGAGTGGTTTGAAGTGAGATATTTTGAAAACTGCTGGGAAAACACCAGAGGTGAGGGAAGAGTTAAGGATGGATCTTGCGATGCAACCTGCACAGGTTGAGGTGAGTATTTCTTTGATGAGTGTGAGGTGGCATGGGGCACTCAGGGATCCGGTTGGACGGCGGTGAGCCAGTAATTTAAAGAATTTAGGTCTAGAGATGGGAGAGAAAGAGGACACAACAGGTGCGGACTGGCTGGCGAGTTCAAGCAGGGGAGTGGGTAAAGGGTGGGAGTGCTGCCAGTTTCGTGCTGATGGTGTGTGTTCTTTCTAGCGCTGTTTGTAGAAGGGGTCTGAGAGGGCTTCACAGAGATATTGGGAGATGTGTGAAGGGGAGAAGTGCAGAGGGCATGAATTCTGTGATAAGCTTGTGGAATTCCTTGCTACTGTTACAGGCTTTGGAGATTCTGTTCTTGTAAAAAGATGTTTTTGCCTTATGGATTTCGGCTATGTAGATGTGGTACTGATGGGAGTAGGCTGGTTTATTTTGGGGTGGTGTGTCAGCCCGCCATCCATGTTCCAGGCAGTGGTTGCGTGTTTTGAGAGATTTCAGGAAGGGTTTACCATCTGGGAAAGGGGCCTTGCCTGGTGGGGGTAGATCTTGAGGGGGTGAGTGGTGAGAGCGCGTTGGATAGTCATGAGTCGAAATGGCTAATGGAAGGTAGTCCTCCTTCCACAGGTAGGTTGGGGAGGGAGTCAGCCAGGTCTGGGGTTATTATGACTTTTTTCCATAACTGGACATGAGCTGATGGTTCGGTGTTGGCCATTCATAGATGATGGGCGGGTGACAGCAGCAAGAAACATATGGCTGCATGGTCTGTCCATATGAGTGGTAGTAGGGGGAGTGTGGCGATGAGATCAGTGGAGCTGAAGTACGCATCAAGGTTATGTCCTGCTGTGTGGGTAGCACCCGTTACCTGCTGAGTCATGTTGAGGGCTTCCAGGATGTCCAAGAGTGGACGCATCATGATGTTGTCGGGGGCATCAAATCATATGTTGAGGTCTCCTATTAGGGCGAGTGAGGGTTGGGAGACCAGGATGGCTGCTAGGGAGACGCTTAGGGCGTTAGCAAAAAATTAATCTGTTATACCCGGGTGGCCTGTAGATGAACAGGTAGCTGTGGGTGAAGGAGAAGTTGATGACGATTTTCACTAGGAGAGATTCACAATCTATGCTCTATACCTATGCCTCGGAGTGTGGGATAGATAAGTGAGGTTTGTAGAGGATGGCAATTCTCCCTGCTCTGCTAGCTCTGTTGTGAGTGATAAGTGTGTATTCAAGGGGGAATGTCTTGTGTGTGATGGGTCGGAAATCATCTGAGATCCAAGTTTCTGTGATGAACATGATGGCGTTCAGTGGAGATGAAGTCGAATATGCTGTGTCTGTTTTTGCCAACAGATCTGGCTTTGATGAGAATGCATGAGAGTGGGAAAGAAGGGTGAGGGTGGTTGGTCTTTTGGCATGCTGGCAGGGGGTTGAGTTGGTAAGGCAGTTGAGGGAATCCCCCACCTGAGGCCTCGTGGGGGTGTGTAGAGTCAATAGGTGGGAAGGGTGTCTGTGGAAAGAGTTTGTGATGTAAGAGGCTATGGTGGAAAGTCATTGTGGTGGGGGAGGGATAGTGTGTGAAGGGGTTTGAGGCGGGGTTCCAGAGGAGGGCTGGTGTACTGGTGGGGGTGTAAGTTGGCAAAGGGGGTCTATGAGAGAGGTAGTCAGAGAGTGGAGCTGGAGCGAGAGGGTCGGTGTGAGGTTTGAGATGACGTTTGGTTACTGATTAGGGGTGTTGACAGGGACGAAAGGGGCAAATAAGGAGAGGTGTGCACAGGTGGGATGGTATGGGTGTTGCAGATTCTGTGTGTGTAAGTGTGTAAGTGTGCGTGCATGCCTGTCTGCCTGCCTGCCGAGGGTGTTGGCGAGGGATGCTGGGATGCCACTTAGGGATGGGGAGGATGAGGTGGAGGGGGATCTGGAGGGCATGCTGTGAGGGAGGGCAGTGTGTGGTGATTTTGAAGGGGTGGCGTGGTTGGAGGGGAGCAGTGTGATGGGTGTGTGCCCCCAGAGGGTAGGGTGGGGATGTTGAGTATGGTTGGGCAGTGGTCAAGGAGTAGTGTGGTAGGGTGCATTCCCCCATCAGGTAGGATGTGTGAAGAAAATGAGGGAGTGGATGAGGGGGAAGTGTGGGCAGTCTTTGGTGCGCCAGAGTGCCCCTCTGTTTTGTGATTTAGTCGGCATGATATATTCAGCTAGATGCAATACAGGGCTACACTCAATTATTCAACTAGATGAAGTACATGACTATATTCAAATATTCAGCTAAAAGCAATACAGTGCTACACTTAAATGTTCAGCAGGATGCAATAAAGGTCTCTAATCAGATATTCAGGCTGGATGCAAAACAGGGCTACACACGAGTATGCAGCTAAGTGCACAGCTGGGCTATACTCAACAAAGGGAAACTTTATTAAGAGGGGCTACACACTGGTTAGAAGGTCAGTGTGTCGAAGAACAGTGCAGGTTTTACTCAGTTGCAGTTGGGTTTGCCTCAGAGGTACGGTTTATGATAGAGTTCGGTTCGGCAGAAGCTTGTACTACAGTTACAAAGTGGGGGCAGACAAAGTGGCTGTGAAATGCAAGATGGAGAAGAAAACAGTACAAAGCCCGTCTTTACAAGAAACCTGATTATGACACCAGTGGAGATACGACAAGCAGGAGTTCAAGTCTATTCAGATGACTCTGCAAGTGGATGGGTGACACTCGCCTTGATGTTTTTCTAGGTTGCTTTTGAGGCCTGGCTTTGGCTCTCCCGGGCGAACAGGGCAAACAGGTAGAGAGCTTCCAAGGGGAGCTGCCCTTCGCCTTTAGCCCTTCCTCGGCTGCATGGGTAAGTCTGCCGGGTGGCCAGTCAAGGCGAGGGGTGGGCGGGAGCTGGGAGTGGAGGGAGTGAAGTCAGAGAGGAAGGTGAGAAAAGGAAGCTGCACAAGCAAAACAACGTAAACGAAAATAAATGAATAAAAAAGCAGAGCAACACTAATCGAGCCATGACTATCCTCTCCTCTTTAGCCCTAACAATCTATCACAGAACAGCAGCTAATCAGACCCCAAAGTGCTAAAATCCTTCAGATCTTGGGCTTATCATATGGCTAACATCCTCTCAAGGCTCTCTATCAACCCCACTGAAAGAAACTGGCACATAGAGAAAAGGTTCTTCTCACCAGCGCCCACATTTTTTTATTTAAGTGCCACCAAATGTGGGAGACGGGTGATCTACACGTACACTTACATTTTGTAATATTTAAATAACTAGGTTATTTAAGTGAATCATTTTGCTTATCACAATGAACTCAGAGAAAAGATTTATGTTGTTTCCTTGATTGTCTCAAGTCGGAATGTCTGGAATGCAGTCAATACCAGTAGTTATGGACTGCATTCTGAACATTATGTTCACCAAGAGGTGTTCCATAACTTCCATGTGCTAATGCCATATATAAAAACTTCCATGGGCTAATGCTTCATAATCACTTGGAATTCCTTTGGCTATCAATCCATGTCTTTATTTTAGCTTAGAGGTGCCACGGTACAAGGGGATCTATGAAACCCATGTCAGTTTTGGCCCTTCTGCCATGTGAGCCGCTGTGACAAAATTACTAGGCCACACTACCTCTGCACTGTAACCCAAGCAACCCCATAAACAACTTAGCTTTATTGTGCCTAATCAGGGAGATGCAGTTTGATTTGCTAGATTCACATGTGTGCATGACTTTCGTCTATCTTAGCGAGGCTATTTGTCCAAGTCAAAGTTCATGAGTCCCTAAGTGTATCACGGGCCTACAGGGACCCAGAACAAAGGGGGAGATGTTTGAGCACTGTGGGCAGTGGTGTACATAAGAGTAAATTATATAAGGAAGACTGCTATATGTTTCTTGATGAAGAGAGAGATGGACAGATCGGTATCCACGCCCAAGTATAGGGAATTCAGAAAACTACTAGTTAGGCGTGATGAAGTATTGCAGATTGTTTGCAATACAAAACAGCTGATTGCCTGGGTCAGAAAAAGATTGTTTGTTTATCTAGAATCCAAGGAGAAAGGCCACATGCATTGAAAAAGATATGCATGGGTAAGTTAGGGAGTGGAGAATGTTGAGTCTACAGCATTATTCTTGCAACTATGTAAATAACCCCGTTTTTGCATTTTGCTGGATAATATGCAGACTATGCAATTTTTCTTCAGTTCTCCTTAAAAGAGTATAGTAAAAAAGGCAGACAAGTTTAGGAATTTTAACTCCTAAAAGAGAAAGGAGACAAGCACTGGCAATGCCAAAAGTTTTGGCTTTTGTGAATACATGCAAAAGATACTTGCCAGTTAGTACCATAGTAGCTGAAAAATTGTACATATACCGCTGAAAATGTAGGCTTTTCCAATGCTTAACAGGGTCCTGGTGAAGGACACACATACTACTTATAACTCCAGAGGCTGAAGACAGACCTGGTGAAGACATTTTTATTACACCATTAGTAGGGATGTAACGGTATAACGGTATACCGTTAAAGATACCGTGAACCACTTAATTGAACAATAATAACCGTCACATTGTTTATACCGTTCATACCGTTAAGTGTGCTTTTCAATCCGATTTGGAAAGGCTGCAGTAAGCAATTGCTGCGCAGTCTTGGTTTTGCACTGTTGGATGTGCCTCTGCCAAGTAGTTTCAGTCGGAGCAGTTTTTAATGCCATTCCATAATCCACACGTGCCTTACACAAAATCAATATGTTAGCAATAGGAAGAATAGATACAGTGCCAAGAAGGAAAAGGGTTTACTTTGGGGTGGCGGCTTTGGGGTTTATATATTTATAATGGATAATGTTCTCTAAACATATGGCGATGGGGGATTTCCCTGGTTCTATCATTGAATTTACATAAAATAATAATAATACTTTATTGTGGTATAATCCAAGAAATGGACTTTACAAAACACATTTTAAACACATTCATTGATACATCACTTATCCATATATAAAAATTTTATACTAATATAAATTATATGAAGAAATAAGTATAAGCATAATAAAATAAGTATATGCAATGTAAGATGTATCAAATATATATATCTAATACAAAAGTTAAAATATAAAAGCCCAGGACAGCGTAGTGTCCCAACAGTATATTACACTGCCATTGGAATCACATTTATAAGCATAATTACAGTACGAAAGGTGCCTTCTCATTCTACTAATGTTATTGTTATTATTATTTAATGGTAATTGATGTCCTTGTTACTGCTATTCCTGTGTTGGTGAGAGTAAGGGCATAATTTGTGTCCATACTCTAAAAAGGGACAACTGTAGACTAAGAGATTCAGTATTTAAACACATATACCAAAAGTCTTCCTCAATAATTGCCTCATAATTATGGACCCATTTATCATATGCATTCATATATATGGGGCCCAATTTAGGGCACAGGGTTAACACATGTCTAGTGGTTTCCAATTTTCCTGTCCCCTGGCAGATACGGCATATTCTGGCCTCCCCAGGTATTTTCAGTCGTGGTCCTGTGATAGTCAATACAGGCAACTGGTTGATTCTTAATCTTAACAAGACATTTCTCACCTCTGGGGCCGGACATAGTAACAGATATGGCTGCACTTTTAAATATCTATGTGAGACATATCTAACCGCCTCATATCCCTTCAATTTGGACAAGTGGTCTAGGTTTGCACACCAGTCCCATTTATTCAGCTTGTCCTCAAATGCCTTTTTTTGATGGATGTAAGGTAATTTGCTCAAGTTTATATAGGACCAGTCAATTTCCCTAAATAATGTTTCATTCAGGTCTTTGTAATTAGTACCACGTAGGTGCCTTTCTGTGTCGTAATTTTTCCCTGCCAGGCCCAGCAGTTTACAATAGGGCTCTGCACGCGATTTTAAGTAGAAAGCACCACGAGCCCGAAGAGCTCTACCTCTCAGGGAGATGAGGCCCAGTTCTAGGCGGAGATATTGTATCGAGCAAAAAGGACCCAGTCCCAGCACCATACGCCAGAAGTGGCCTTCCAAAGTGTTAAGCCAGGTTAAGTCTTGCATGGCCAATGCCTCCAAACCATAGAGAACTGCCGGCACAAAACATTGAAGGTAGAGTTTCAATATACCAGCCATACTGAAGCCAGCCGTACCCTTTGCGAATTTACACACTTGGAGTGTAATTAATTTCGCTCTCCGTGTCTTGTGTCTTATTATGGCGTCATAGTTTGTGGGTGCTTTAAAGTCCAAGCCCAGGTAGGGATATTGTTCGACAACCTCAATTTTGCCCACCTTGGTATCTATACCCGTGCGATGAGGTCCCTTTTGTGCTATTGTCATTATTTTTGTCTTTTCCACATTAATTACAAGTCCTATCTGGGTGGCATACTCCCCTAACTCATTCATCATATTCTGTATACCGTACATCGTACGATCTAAAAGAATCAAATCGTCCGCATATAGCATTCCTATTACAGGAGTGTTACCTAGTTTAGGGGGGCAATTTGATTTTGTAGCCATGTGATCTAGCAGGTCAGCTATATATATATTAAATAGCATGGGTGCGGTTATACAACCTTGCTTGACTCCCATGTTAATATTGATATTATCCGTAGTATCACCTTGATCGTTAAGGCGCACCCTGGTAGAAGTATTGCTATATAAGGCAATTAATATGTTTAGAATCCACATCGGACATTCCAGCGCCTTTAATTTAGACCATAATATGTTCCGTATCACCAAATCGAAGGCGCTACTAAAGTCTACAAATGCGATGTATAGCGTGGAGTCTTTGTTGCTCGTGGTGTTGTTGATTAATTGTTCCAGTATCCTGATGTTATGTGTAGTGCTAGATCCCGGCCTAAAGCCCGTTTGTGCATAATTTAAAATGCAGTTTTCAGTAACCCACCTTTCTATTTCTTTAAGGACCAGAGTATTAAAAATTTTACTGGTGACGTCCAGCATAGAGAGTTGCCGGTAGTTAATAGGTATAGTCCGCTCCCCCTTTTTATGTATCGGGATTAATATAGATTTTTTCCAGGAAGTCGGTATCTGACAATTTCTACAGATTCTTGAGTACAGGGTGAGTAAAAGTTGTGCCCAATTATGTGGGTCTTTCTTCAAGACTGCGTTAGCTAAGCCATTTGGGCCGGGGGCATTTGATGTTTTTAGATTCAGAATGCATTGTTTTATAATCTTATAGCTAAGGGGAAGGGGCCATATTTTTACACAACCCAAGCTATTAGTGATGTTCGTGGTCTCTTTGTAAAACTTGTTAGAGATGTATTCAATCCACGTATCCCTTGCGATGGGATTGAGAACTCTCATTTTCTGTTCACCCCCTGCCTGGGCCAGTATCTGCCAAACACTACGGCTATTCCTGCTACATAGGGCTACTACAAAATTCTGCCATTGTTTTCTTTTTTGAGTTTGTCGGTACATTCTAAGCCATCTCCGGTATTTTCTTTTTATTGCAGCCATCTCAGCCTTGTACTCCTCTTCATTACATTGGATAGTCTTATGCGTTCTGATGCTTCTGATGGCTCGGCGCATAATACGTTTTTGGTCTCTTATGTTAATATCAAAGTTTGGTTTTCCCCTTCTATTCCAGCTCAAACCTGGGCCCTGAGTACCCCTAAACAGTGAGTGAGTCAGATGTGTGATCCAACACTCAATGTCTTCCGGACTTTTTCCCTTCAATAGCTGTTTAATGTTAATGCCGTTTGGGAAGGTGATACGTGTCATCTTTTCGATATTTCGTTGAGACCATCTGATCTTGTTTCCCGCCTCGTTAGGTCTAATTTCACTCCATGTGCCATCCTCTGCCAAATCTCCACCACCCTCCATACTTAATGTTAACATGCCATGATCACTGAAGTTATTCAGGGTAACCTTTAACTGCAAAGCGTGATTCAGCAGGTCCTCAGAGGTGGCTATATAATCCAGAACAGAATGCTTTTTTCCTGCCAACCAAGTGTCTTTACCCGGTATATCCCCCCTTGTCCGTCCATTTAGTATGGTAAGATTCCATTCCTTAAGAATTTCTAGCCATAGTTTGCCTTTGTTATTACTCTGCGGTGTAGATATCTCGCAGATATTCTGTACAAAGGGGTAATTCCCACATCCTTCTGAGTCACGGCATCTCGCATTTATATCACCTCCCAGAAGTATAGCGGCTCCTTCTTCCCCCAAACTCCAAGTAGTTAACAGTGAGTCCAACTTATCTCCCAGTACTTCAGTGATCGCGTCCCCAGGTGGATCATAGATGTTTATTATGAGGACCTTCTTTCTACCCGCCCAACCACCTGGTGGACTTATTTGAATTGCTAGGATATTACCTCCAGGGCCATCCTGATGGATCAATTTGGGGTTGTATGCTGTTTTAGCACTAGTCAATAATCCTCCTTTCGGTCTTCCCCGTTCTCCCCTGATGGCCATATTTTGATATGTTACGTATCCATCAAATTCCAGATCAAAGGTTACCCACGTTTCTTGAAGTAAGAATAAGTCATTGGCCAAAAGTAGTTCCCGGGCAGGGCTCTCACTCGTCCAGTGACTAAATCCCCTTGTATTCCAGCTAGATATTATTGAGATTCACCCACTTTTTTTCTGCGCAAGCCTTTCTTGGAGCCATTCCCAACCTTGCTCATCACTAAGCCTTTGGGTGGCTTTTGTTATATTTGATGTTAAAGGGCTAATAGAACATGCACACTTGCATTTTTTGCAGTTTTCATCAATCATCTCTTCAATAATAGGTACGTCCAACTCGTATCCTAGATATTTAATAGATGAATGATTAGCCCTTATTATAGCAGCAGTTTCCGGGAGGTAGCAATGGATGGTTGTATGTTTCCCTTCTTTACTGTGTGAGGGTTCAACAAAATCTACGTCATCAGAATTTAAGATTCTTAGTGGCGGTATTTTGGCAAATAAGGCAAAGAGTGTAGATCGATTCAGCTGTATGCCAGTTTTGCCATTCTCAACCGGGGATATAATCACGTTTTTAATATCCACTTTAGGTGGCTCAACACTCCCACATTCCTCCATGATTTCTCCTTCTTGTAGTGGGCCCGGTATGGGTTCCAGCTCGGGTTCTGGTTCTGGCCTCCTGAGGGATAAGTCCGGGTCAGATGTAGTAGAGGAGATCGACTGAGCTGCTAAGTTCTGATTTTCGTGCGCCGGTTGTTCTTCCATAAGCCAGCTCGTCAACGTGCCCACTGTTTGAGCAGATCTTCTTTTCTTACGTGCCGCACGTTTGCGCTGCTTCTTGGAGATATTTTTTTTGGAGATATTTTTGCCTGGAGGGGGGCAGGGAGTGGAGTTCCGGGGAGGGGGGGGGGTTAGTTATTTTCTCTGCCCTTTTATTCGCAGTTCTTTTTTGTTCCCTGCTTAATAGACCCACTATTTCGGATTCCTCTTCCTGTTCTCCCGCTGATCTCTTCTCATCTCGGTCATTTGGCATCTTTTCCGCCATCTGGGCTGCGTTTACTCTATCCAAATCTTCATGCGAATCTTCAAATGTCGGTGTGCCTCTCCGGTCTGTACAGGGGGAACTAGGTATTTTGTTAGTTGTTCTTAGGAGTTTATGTAGGGCTAAGATCACCCTCCCCTGCGCTTTCAGATCCTCATGCATCGTTCCATAGAGTTTTAATAGGATTTTAATGGCAAAATTCAGTGTCACGTTTCCAGTTTGAGAGGTTTCATGTACACTGAAATCTGGATGCAAGGGGTCTTCTGTTGGATTTGCTGAGTCAAAAGCCATATTGGGACTCGCTGATAGCCTTGGTGCCTTTGGTACAGGAGTAGTTGTGGCGGCAGGTATGGAGACATAGGGGGTAGTTTCAGTTTGTGTTGCAGAGGCTATCAAGATAGGAGAACCATTTCCCCCTTAGTACATGACTAGCCACCAAATTCTCGTGTACGAGCACCCGTTCTGTATTTTCCACCGGTTTTTCCACAGATGAGTTACCAATTTGTGGGAGCACCAACTGTTCAACTGCTAGTTGGGTCCCTTCTTGAGTTCCCACTCGTTCTTGTAGTGCATAGCACAGTTGCAAAAGGGAGTCATTATCCAAGTCCAGAGGGAGATAGCTTCCTTCTCCCTCCAGTTGTGAGACATTGTTTTTATTCCGTGCAGCGTCAGCCTCTCCTTCGCTCGTTTTACTTGGGAAGTAGGCATCTAGCGGTCCCTTTGGTGGGGCCTCAGGCTTATCTCCAAGTTCCTTTGGTCCCCCACGTTCCAGAGACTTTTTGTTACTTGTGTCCACGGTCTCTTTGTTTGAACGTAAGCCATAAGGTTTCTTCGCCCTGGCCGCTGCAGATTTATTACGATTTGCTGCCTTTCCCGGCATTTTGGGCGATTTATACCAGTGCTTAAGATTCCCTTAGTTATGTACTATTGATCTAGTTTTGCACTCGGCTCTCAATAGAGTCAATTGTCTGCGATTCCGGGGTAGATTAAGGGCAGACCGAGGGCTATGGTAGAATATCTATCACACTCCCAGGGTCTGTGCAATAGTGTATAGCGGTATCGAGGGCAGTGACAATAATAACTCTCTCACTCCCAAGCTTCCCTTCCCTTAATCAGGCAAGTACGCTAGTTATTTAATATTTGCCATAGATAGTCCAGCAGAAACAAGCATTTTTAAGGGCCAGGTTCCATGTGTTTCAAAGAAGATTTTTACAGTACCTTTAGTCGTTGGATTTCCTGGTTTCCTGAATTCTGCTCCTTCCTCGCTCCCCGAGGAACACGAGAAACACACTGCGCACACCGCGCGCTCCGCGTACAAATGCCTATTTGAAAGGCCAGTCCGCCCACTCCAGTGAGGAAACCAAAAGGCACTGTAGAAAGACTGCCGTTGGAAATAGTTCTTGCAGGAAACACGAGAAACACACTGCGCACACCGCGCGCTCCGCGTACAAATGCCTATTTGAAAGGCCAGTCCGCCCACTCCAGTGAGGAAACCAAAAGGCACTGTAGAAAGACTGCCGTTGGAAATAGTTCTTGCAGGAACCACGAGAAACACACTGCGCACACCGCGCGCTCCGCGTACAAATGCCTATTTGAAAGGCCAGTCCGCCCACTCCAGTGAGGAAACCAAAAGGCACTGTAGAAAGACTGCCGTTGGAAATAGTTCTTGCAGGAAACACGAGAAACACACTGCGAAATTCACTCATCTCTGTGGGTATTCCCTGCTGCCATACCAAAGGGTAACATGTCCGTGATTACTGAACCCCTTTTGGCCCGCAAGTAAACTAAAGGCTGTAACGTAAAGAGAGTGTGTGTGTGTCTAATCAGGACATTCCATCAGAACTTCCCAACCAAACCTGTGCCAGACAGAAGGAACACCATGGGAGGGGCCTTAGGGGGGGAGTGCTGTCACGACTCTTGCCCAAAGCCCCCTCTGGCAAACCCATTGGCCAGGTGGAGTCATGACTCTAGAGCCTGGCATCCTCTTCAAAAGCCCTCAAGGTGCCAGGTTCATAGATAGAGGGGGGGGAAAGAGAGAGAGAGAGAGAGAGAGAGAGAGAGAGAGAGAGAGAGAGAGAGAGAGAGAGAGAGAGAGAGAGAGAGAGAGAGAGAGAGAGAGAGAGAGAGAGAGAGAGAGAGAGAGAGAGAGAGAGAGAGAGAGAGAGAGAGAGAGAGAGAGAATATATATATACACACACACACATATATATATATATATATATACACACACACACATATATATATACACACTACCATCAGCCTCCATTGATCTGTGGCATGCAGGTTATCAAGATGGCAACATGTTCATCTTCACCAGTAGCCAGTGGGGAAGCAAAAAGCCTAAATGACCACTTAAGAAAAGCTATTCAGTTTGCTTTGCCAGTTGCAGCAGGCCTCCACCCCACCCCCTCCGCTCCACACGTGTGTTTGTGTTTGGTGGAAGCAAGGCATTTCAGTGGAAAGTATGTTGAAAAGCCCAATTCTGGCCCTGGGTGCCTGGTTTTGTTTGTGATGATACATCTGTCAATTTATGACCTTTTAGAAAATATTTGTTAAGATCAGTTAACTCCACCTGCTATACCGCGATAACCATGATATACCGTCATTTGGCAAGAAGGTTATCGTACCGTCATAAAACGAATACCGTGACACCCCTAATCATTAGCGAGGTTACAGCACTGATTAAACCATTAGCTTTCAGAAGACTGCTTTAAAAAAACCTGGCAAGCACATGGAGGGCAAACTTTGATTTTAATGCTTGATAAAGGTAACTCAAGGAGATCTCAGGAGAGTTTTTTTTGAGCGGCTAGGGGTAGGAAGTGGGTGGGACTGGCCATAGAGATCAACATAGCCATGGCCAGTCAATGGGTAGGTAAAAATCCAAACAACACCTACAAGCATTGTGTCCCTCATAATATGCCACCACTCCCTAGCTGTACTTGAATGCATTTGTTTCAGTTTATAGGTGGTGCTTAGCACCACTTATAGCAAAAACAAAAAAAGGTGGTGCAGGCTTGTGGATCATTGTTTGGTACCTCACCCATTAGACTAAGGAGTCTAAACCCAGGTATGGGCGAATTGTACACAGACTCCTATTATACAGGTGTGTGCATGATGGAGAGAAAACGTTGTGGACAGCACTGTTCATTTAGACACCAGTTGAAGCCACACATGCATTGTACATGGGCATGCTGTATTAGGAATACAGATAAAGGTGTTATGATAGGGGTGTCTCAATCGAACAATAGGGTTGCTTTGGATTCCAATGCAACTCTCACAGCCCACATCATCCGGCCCATGAATTAATCATGAGCGGCAGCTGGTGGATTATTAAAGGGGTGTGGTGTAGATTTTCCACCCAAGCGTAGTGCAAGCTATCAAAATAGGTGAGACCTTATCCACTCGGGAAGGATGGTGGGTTCACGTGAAACAGGCAAGGTATCAAGAGATGACACAGACAACAGATGTAACTGTTTTGAAAATCTTTATTAAATATCAGGATGGATGCAATGCCTAAACTGCTTTACGGCTATGGTGGGAATAGCGCTTCCTAAAGAAACTAAGGAAAAGTGTAAACCCGTAAGTCCAAATTAAAAGTGTTCTGTGTCAAAATCTATGTTTACCCTCACGTCTAATATGGAAATGTAATGTGAGGATATTCTAACTTAAATCGTTTTCAACATAAAATCTGGAGCAGTCTCTAGCCTCTTTCACAAGTTCAAGATACAGCTTCAACCACAAAGTTCAAAAAGGGGCTTAGGGTTCTCTTCCCCAAGCTTAAGCACTAGTTCACCAAAACAGCAATGTTCCAAAGGAGTTCAGGGGGTTCCCTTCCCCAAGCTTCAAATACTGATTCTTAAAACACCAAAGTTCAGCTTTATCGTATTTCAAAGTCACTTTCTACCACTTTGGCAAATTACAGGGTTTCACCAGTTCTTAGATTCAGGGTTTGCCTTTCTGGATACTTCTTTTGTTCTCCTTTCTATGCTGTACTTGCTCCACTTTCATTTACAGCTTTGTTTTGCCCAATCGTGTCAAGCCCTGGGGTTCCTCCCATGCTTCCTCCTCACCTGGATCTTCCATGGAGCTGTCAGGGGCTTCAGATGTCTTCTTCCAGCAAGGCTTTTTGGATTCTTTGGTCTTCTTCGCTTTCTTTTGATGAAGATAGGGGCGAGCTCCCTCAGAGGCCACCTTGACCTGCTGATATTCCAAGTCCCTGGGAACCCCGAGGAGCAAGCCCCCCTTGTTCAAGGAAAAAGCCTTCCTTGGCACAAAAAACCCTGAAAGGATCGTAATCCAAGACCAAGTAGAAAGTACTGCCTTGAAGGTAAAGTCCAGTGGCAAAGTCTCTGTTCTTTACGAATATTGATTCTTGGTGGATTAAGAGCCTTCTTTTAGTTAGGGCAACAGGTACTACCAAGCAGGGGTGTGATTCTTCCAAATGGAATGTCTTGGAAACACCATGAAGTTCCTGGTGTACGTTGCTGGTTGGAGTGGTAGACGACTGCCAGGCACAGATTCCGGACTGTTATCCAGAATATGGCTAATGTTAGCAGAAGAAGTGACAAAGGGCAGGAGAAGGCGTCTGATCGAGCGCGGAAAGATAGAAAACAACAGAAGCAGATAGAAGGCAGACAAGTAAAGTACAGCAACGGAGAGCCCCAGGTGGGGATACACTGTAAATTGTAGACCAGCAAGGACGCCGACACGGAAAAGAGAATACCTGCACAAGCCCCGACGCAGAGATGAATGGGTGATGAGCCGAACAGGATGCAGCGTGAAAAGAAAGAACCTGAGTCCCTAAGGAAGGGATCGGGTACAGCTCATAGTAGAGTCAGAAGCCGCAAACACGTAGGTGGTGGACGAAAGCTAGGAAGAAAGTGAAAGGTAAACAGTGTCCTGGAGGAAACGAGCAGAACCGCAGAGATGTGGCCGAGGGAAAAGAAAGAAGGTCACAGGATAGAGAGGAGACAACAGAGGCAGGCTAGAGAAGACCCGGCGGAATGCCAGAGCTAGAGGGTAGACAAAGAAGGCAAATAAAGCTAGGACTCCAGGCAAAAGAGTACCAGCTAGGCGAAATCCCCATAGAACGGATGCAACGCAATGAGCGCAGGTCCCTGCCTACCTATATAGAAACGGTAGCCATGTTAGGAAAGGACTAGTCCACTCATTGCAGATGGAAATTTAGCACAGTTCTAAAGAGACTTCCACTGCTGCCAGCACTTCCACGGGCGGCGCATGACAAATCAGAATTTTGGTCACAATTCACTGGCTCCCCTCGGGCTGCTCGTTCATCGCGTTCACTCTCTTATTCACAGTATTCGTACTTTGTGAAAGTATTAGAATGTCCTTCGTTAGTCAGAGACTTTTGAACACGTATCACTTAAATGTGACCATGCTGACACAATGTTTCTGCAAATTCCAATTCAAGTTTTCCATTCATCTTAATTTGTTCTGTTACTTCACTCTGAGGCTTTCGAGAACGTGTCGACCGCACTCAACCTCTCTGCTACAATGTAATTCCTTCATTTTCATACACACACCCAGTTTCCTTGCATTCACTTCAAACTCACCGGCTGCAACTTACTTTTCTTCAGTTACCTCGGTAAGATGCTTTCTGGGATTTAAGGTCAGGGTCTCACCCCCTGCCCCTCAGAGCCCCCTGGATGGCTACTGCCATTCAGGGGAACAAGCAGTTCTTGGCCACAGCAAAAGGGACCAGTGCCTTCCACGGTACTCTTCTCCCGCAGACCACCTTCTCAAGATTCATGGAGACACGGCTCCCTCACCACACAATGACAGCTTCTCTCACTCTGTAACCCTTCAGAGTTGCTGCGTCCCATCCTCCTCTGGTTTCCTGTGGGCTGGCTCTCCTGCTGCTCTCTCCTCGCACAAGTTTCTCGCTCTCTTTGCTGTTTTTGGACTCCACCTTTGATACAGCTGTGAGTCTCTAACAGGCTGAAGGTGTGAAGTCACAAGCTCAATTGCCTGACCACAATTAGTCCAATTAACAGGACATGCCTGACCTGCAGCCAGCTCTATAGCCTTCAAGCTACCACTTTTTCGTCTCAGTACTATAGTGGTGGGTGATCTTCATTAGTCTTGAGGTTAGTAGGAGATGGATAACAATATCCGTCAGAGGGAGGGTAAGGTAAGTTACTGTCGGGAAAGGGGGGATACTGTGTCTCGCCCTCTGGCACCCTCTCCCCAATCCCCAAGGACCCTCCGCCCAGGTGATCCTCCCTTGCTTGTCCACCCCGAGGGTTGGGATTCAAAAGCAATGGCCTTTCCCTGGCCATCCGAACAGAAGATCCCTGGGGAGTAGGTGTGAGAGTGCCTTCAGGTTTCTCACAGTTCCCCCCATGAAATGTTTAAAGTAATAAGTCAATATGGTGCATTTTACAGCACAAATTTCAATAGAAATTGGATAGCTTGCCAGAAGATTTACAGTTCTGTTGGTGGAGGACATATTAAATGTTAAAACAAGAAGAAGTGAATAAGATTGAGGTAATCGGATGAGAATTTACCCTAGATAATGAATATTTGACATCAGCCAATTATCGGGTGAGACCAAACTGAGAATAATTTAATTAAATATTGGAAAACCTACCCTGCTTTTGTAGCCTGTGTTTGTCAGATGGAGGGACGGAGTGTTTTAATGGATGTGTAGAAGGAGCTAGTTAAATAATTTACTCCGGAGTGCTGCTAGTAAAGGCAGTAGGTGATACATAATAGAAATGTAAACCGGGATGCGACTCGAACACTAAAATTTGAATATCCCATTCTTGATTCCCAGAGTTATCCGTTTGGTGGTTGGACCTCATGGAATGGACCTCATTGATAGTGGATCCTTAGAAAGAATTCTAAAAGAAGACATACATAATTGTACATCGAAATGAAGTGTGGTATAAAAAAAGTTTTTACCCCTGAACAGTTTCCTAGTGAGTTGTATGAAAGTGTGTAAGGAATGAAACATTTCGGGTATGGTTTGAATGCAGTATGAAAGTAAGCACGGGTGATATGAATACAGAGTGAAATGTTTTATGGACTGGGATGCACTTCTCTATGAGAGAGGGGAGCAAACAACAGATCCCTATGAAATTTGTATCTCAAAATAATTGTTAAAGAATTAATTACTACAGGTTATTAGATGTGCATAGTAAAATTGCAAATCATTGAGATATATGTGTGTGTGTTTAACAATTGTATAGAGAAGTCCTACAATTGTAGAAAAGAAAATTGTAAAAAAGTGTTTTATTAACAATGTGTTTAAAAAACAATAAATTAATATTTGTGATACAAACTGGTGTGGTATATGACAATATAATGACGATAAATCATATGTAAGAGGTAAAAAATCAAAAATGGATAGTGGGGAAGCAAGTGACCCTATAAACATAGTGTATTGTTTAATCAAAAGTTTGATGGAGGGCTGTTTATAAGTGCTCAGTAAATAAGTACCTCCGGTCTTTTCTAGTTCTATTGCAAAATTTCAGATACCACATCACCAACAGCACAAAGGAGCATTTCACTGAAGCACACCATGGCTCTGCCCATCCAAAAAATGTGCGCCCCATAGAACAAAATGGATGTACAGTACACAAAAGTATATTTTTAATCACACTATCACCAAAGCAAAACAAAAGAGGTAATGGCTGGAAGGTTTAGAATTAATCTTAACCTCTGGCATCGCTCTGGGCATCCTTCCAGACCATCGTTCTTTGCCTTCCATGCCATTACAAACGGGGAAAGACCACACACAAATCAGGCTGGGTCCCACCCCAAAAGGGACAGTCCAGCCCAAACTGCCAGGTCACATCCCTTCTTCACGGGACCACAAGCACCCCCACACATGTTTCAGTCACCATCACCGAAGAAGCACCAGATACATTTGAGACTACAACACTGCAGAAAAACATTTTAATAGCTAAAGTGCCCGCTAGTAGATTTTACACCAGTTTAAAATACCAAACAGATCTGAAAGCTCTAAATCTCAGACAACAGCTGAATTTTGTAGAGTATGCTAATGATTTGAGTTTATCATGCAAGTTAACCTTGTGAAAGCAAGTTCCTAAACGCTCACACCAGAGAGAATACAACCCGCTAAGGAACAAAGGCCCAAGCCGATCTTGTAAGGATAACAAGTTTTAATCTAATGCACAGATACGCGCAACAGCAAAAGACTCTGCTGCCAAGAACGTTCTGCCGAAAAGTAGTACAAGCAGAATCTTATAAAGAAAAACATTGTCAATTATTTTGCAACATATACAGTAGACACCTGCGCGGCTGGTTGGTGTGTGCCTATACATGATCGGCCTGCTCCATAAGAGATGCCAGGTCTTTGGTTCCAGCCCAGTCCGTCCGTCTTCCATCAGGTGGGTGCTGCGGTGATCCTCTTCTTCTCACGACAAAGAACAAATTAACTGCACTCCTATCACAATGCTACTTTGCCATTATACTGTGCACCTGCAGATTTTAGGGCTGGCTCAAAAAAGGTTCGGAGCACTCTGACCCCCACACACACATCTCACTCACTACCTTCCTTCTGCGCCATCCAGCTCCAAGGTCTCCACCCTCGTTTTGAACTATAATTTATCTCTCCCAGCACCTCGCAATACAAATCACATGATTGTATTTCAAAGACATACAATGTCCTCCCTCTTTGAACATCCGGGTCTTGTTACTTTTAGGGTTGGTGGTTCAGAGGGCACATGATGTCATGGAATTCCGGGGTCTCATGGTTCAGTCAATTATATGTGTTATAACTCGTGGTTGCATGGGGATTGGCCGGGCCATGCTTTGGCCAGAGTGAGTTAACATGCACACCCAGCGCCGGTCTCTGATCGCGGCCTTGTAGGGCACATTCCTCTTGGGTAAAAACACATCTTTGCAACACTCTTACAACAATGAATAGGCTTTGTGGCAGTTGGGGGTGTGGGCTGTCCTCCCGGAAGCCAGAGCATGGCTGGAGATTTCCCGTGTCTCGCAATCTGGGCCTAATGCATGCAATGCCTCATTTGCCGCACCGGCCATGTCTCTTAACTACGATTACCAACATCTATGCAAAAATAGCAATGTTGCTTGTGCCCTGCGCTACACTATGTGGGTTGATTATATTTTATTCTATTCAGGTGGGGTCGTTTATATTGGGGGTGGTCCTTTCAATGTTCCTCCTGCCCCCTGGCCCATCACAGGGCTTCAAATGCATCTCGCCTCACTCTAAAGTGCTTAGGGGGGTTGGACGGGGCTTCCCCCATCCCAACACTTGTTAAGAGCTTCTTCTGAGGCGAGGGTACACAGTCCGACTGCCCACAGCAACACCAAGGTGGATTAGAAAAGGAACATTAACTAATAGTTTAATAATGATTATCAATTCATCTTTGTTTCAGTATAATGAACAGGTTTCAGACCTTGCTCCCTGGCAATAGCATGTTCCAGGTACCAGCGATGTTTTATACAGCATTTTTGTGCATCATGTAGAGGTCAGAATAGTTTAATTCTTTGTTTATATGTTTTTACAAAGTATTTTGCAGTGGCTGTGGGGAAAAATAACCCACTCAGATTTTGCTTAAAAGAAAAACAACTGTTTGATGGGAAGATCAAAGAGGAGACATATGAATTTGCATATATGCATGGTCCTGCCCACAAGGACGATCCAGCTCAAATACTAGGCCATTCCAGGACCGAAATCCTAGACAATTCCCCTCTGAACAAGAGTACTTCCGTCTTCCACTGCTGTTACTTAACCCTCTTCTCGTCCATCCAGTTGCTGCCCCTCCCTTTAAGCAAGCAGCAAATGGCAAAACATTTTGTTTCATATGTCCATATTATCCATCTGCTTTAGTTGCACGGCTCCCATCCCCAAACCTACCTTCTTGCTTTGGTTGTCTCCCGTTGTCTTCTTTATTCATTTGTATTGTCATTCTTTACTATCTGCTCCCTCCCACTTTCCTTTTTAGTCCTCCCTAAGCCCCCACCACTACATTCTGTCAGGCAAATGCCCCTGTGTGGTCATTCTCACACTTTGTTTGAATGCTCTCTGCTTGGGAGGGCGTTACTCTAGCTCCCCCGACCCTGCGCAGCCCATGGCCGGCTCCACCACTGCTACTTTTACCAGGCAGTAGATCAGAAGAACTTCGTATCCACCTTTCTCATTAGGATCCATCAACTCTTCCCACTTTCAATTAAGCCTCGAGTTTTTTAATTCCAAAAATGTAGATATTTTGCACTTTTCAACTTTCTCTTGCCTAAGATTTCCTTTACTTGTATCCAAGTCAATGGAAAAAGGTAAATCTCCCTCTGAAATGTTGGCCGGCATTCTCATTAGGTGTTGGAGGAAGAGGAAACCTTTACCTTAATTTTAAAAAAAGAGATAGCTCCCTTCTGCTCTGTGCTGCTAATTAAGCTCCTGGATGAATGCCAATGCGCCACTGAGAAAATAACAGGCATCCAAGGCCCAGCTCCAGTTACATGAAGCTCCGGCTGATTAGACTAAATAATGGCTCGCAAGTAGGTTAAGCTCCATTATTCATAATCGCCATTTCTGCCCACAACACTTCCCTCGTGAGAAGCAGCAAGCGCGGGGAGGCACGGTGTGCCAAAGGTCAGTATTCTCCCCAATCCATTTCAGTTTTTGCAGCTTTCCATTGATTAAGTGAATTGGGAGTCACGGTATGGGTTTGTACAACAATGCAGAAGAGACTCAATTTATCCCAAAGGGTACAGATCCATTGGTCTTTTCTACCCAGCTAAATTCATGCCTCCTGGAAATTAATGATGGGGTGAGTAGAAATCTTCTAAGTCTCAATCCATCCAAATCGGAGTTCCTGATAATCAAATGATCCAACTTGGATCTCGACCAAAATTCTGGCCTCAGTCTTTTTGTCCACCAGATCTGATCAGCTGTCCAACAGCAGCCAACCAAGTCAAGAACGTAGCACTCATTTGTGATGCCTGCCTCTCCCTTCCTCTCCCCTGGTAACTACCATTGTCCAAACTCGTTTTTGGAATCTACGAACCCTAAAAGGATTCTATTCATTTCTAGAAGAGTAACAAAAATCCAGCAACTGTTGCCATTCATCCTTTCCAGGAGTCAATATGCAAACCGTCTCTAGCTGGCACTTCCAGTCATTGTGCTCACGCATCTGCTACGACGACACAATGCAGCAGCACGGACCGTTAAACGTGCGAGGCACCAAGAGCATATAGCACTCATCATCATCCGGGCCTTGCACTGGCTCCCAGTACTCACCATGCATGCTGTAATATGGATTCCACTTTATTATCCAATAACATTCAACGTTAAGCCAGGAGGAAGTGCACCATCATCCGATTGGTCACCGGGAACTACGGACAGTCAGGGACCAGTGGCAAGGTCCTTCTGTTGCCTTGACCATGGGCTACAAAACTCACTGCCCTTATAGGTAAGGTAAATACCCCAAAAAGGAAAAGAAAACATACATCTTCTAATCTTATTTTGATGCTTCGATATTTCACTCTACAAAATGCACCCATTGGCTTCTATTGACAACATCGCCCTAAGGCCACTTCTTGCAATCAAGTGGTTTATAAAACCCAAGACACGACATAAAAAAGGAGAAAGGCCAAAGAAAAGTAGCAGACTCTGAGGGCTACAAACAAAATATCACGAATATCTTTACTTGCGTGAGGTGAAATTTTAGTCCGATCTCTTCACCAACCTGTCCAACTATCACAGAAAAATAAAACTGCCAGGGGCAACTTCCTATCCCTGCCCCACTAAACTTGGGTTTAACATAGTGCTTATTGCAACTGTTGTGCACCTTCAAAGTGCTGTAAATAACAGACTGCAATATTTAACTAATAATTCAAACTAATCCATGGTCTTTGGCAAAACAAAAAGACATGGTGGCTGTTGAAATACATTTTCTAAAAATGGGTTTGAACTGGTCCCTTGTAGATTTGTTGTTCAAAAGACTCTCCTCTCTGCCTCCTCACACGGAGGGGGTTTCAGACTTGGTCCGCAAGAAGAAGCTTGAAGTAGTGTGCAAAGCTGAGCAGTGCACTCCAGAAGTTTTAAATCAATTTCCGAAACAATACTTCGGCAAGCTTCTCATGAAGTGCAATTTCGATCTCAGACAAACATGGTTTACTCCTACACATTCTATTCGTGTAAAGCACAATGTGGAATGCTTTACTCAAGTTATTTCTTTCTAAAGCACACTGCAGCCTCAGAAACCCACAGACATATAATTCCCCCCAGTGCCCCAAGTAAGCAAAATATAAGTTACTACCTTTTGTGATGGCATAGGCGAGGCATGTCCCAGAACTGCCATAATGGTCCTACCTGGCCATCAGATGGCAGCAGCTGGCAATGGCGAGAGTAACTGCACATATGATAGCAGTGCCTATATAATTCCTAGAAGTTGGTGCCTTAAAAGAGCCACAACTGTTGGCTTTGCCAAAGCTTCTTTTTAAGAGGATCACCATACAAGGAAGCTATGCAAGCACACCTACTGATTCAAAATCAAGTGGCACGAGACAAACCTGGTTAAGACATTTTTATTATATCAGGAGCAGATTTACAGCTGGAATTAACCCATTACCTTTCAGAAGACACTGCAAATCCTAAGAAATCCCCTAGCTTGATGTTACTGCATGACAGACCTAGGTCCATTAGATCCAAGGAGAGTGTGTTTTGGGTGGGAAGGGGCAGGTAGTGGTTGGGAGTGACCATAAGGCTTAAGATAGCCACGAGTGGTGAATGGGTGTGCAAGGGAGCAGCGGGATGGGTGTGCGGGGTCACTTTACGGCAGACAAAAATCCAAGGTAAAGTATTGCATCCCATTAAAAAAAAAATGGGGTGTCCACTGTGCAATTTGAATTTGAGGAAGGATGCACCAGCAACCACCCTAAACAATGATGGAGGTGTGGGGAAAGGGGCACAGAATGGTAGCCGTAGATAAGTGTCCAAGGAAATACGGATCGCAATACGTGTAAGAAACCAAACAACACCCACAGATTGTGTCTCTCCTCATAAGTCATCTCCCTCCAAGCTGCACTGTTTTTCAATAGTTTTCACTTTATAGGTGGCGCTAAGCACCACCAAATATCATACACTAAAAGGCACTGGCATTAACAAAGCAATTGTTTTGCCCGTCATATGTCAGGCGTAACCTCAAAAGCCCCCAAAATACCATAAGAAATAACCTACTTGTACACCCTATGCATTGTGCAGTCTCAAATGCCCCAATAATGCACTTTATAAAATGTACAAAAGGATAAATACATATGTTGTCATGCTGAGGATCTTTGGGCCAGCTGTGTATCACACGAGTGCCCACTTCTCTGCAAATTGAATGCTGACACTATTAGAGCATCCAAGAAAGGAACTCACTAGTAAGCTAGAGGAAGAGGAAAATCTCCCTATCGCTCACCAACCGGTAAACTAAATTGCCAGTGTGCATTTCATGATCTCACAGTTATTATTTACGATGTCACAAAGCACTTCGCAATCACGCCCAAAGCAGCAGCGAAGGAAAGAACGGGCAGTGTGTAAGGAAGAAAAGAGGGACGAGGAGGAAGAGGAAGAGTGGGGCTCGAAGGGCACTATCTGAAGAGATACAGACGGGGAGTGGGAAGGCAGTGCACTGTGGAAAAATGACGACTGGCACTTTAATAGTGGTTGAGGATCTGTACAAAACCCATATGTGAGCAACTGGATCCAGGGGAGAATCTTTGCAAATAGTCAAGTACGCCAGGTCATCCTACTTTCAGGAGAAAACTTGAGACAGCAGAGTGTGATGACAGCAAGGGTCGGGATTCTCAAGTGGCTCGTTGTCAGCTTCTACCAACTACAGTTCTAGCATTTGTAGTTTGAGACATTGGACTCCATAATGTATGAGGTACAACTTGCTCTTAACACCCCCATCCTTTTATCTGACACCAGCCCCCAGATTCTCCTCTTCCTTTTTACTGTCCCTTGACTCAGCCCTTGCCTATCTTTCTTCCTTTAACCACTCAGCCATGCAATAATGTTCTAAAACCCAGAGTGTGGTTGGATTGCAACACTCTATTTTATCCCTGCCAACCCCCGACAGAATTAGTGGCTGCTCAAACCTCAGGAGTTAATCCTGGATTGCCCACTTTTTCTATTCACTCTCCCTTTCCTCCCACATCTCCACCATGTTGTGTCTCTTTCTTTCCACTCCCTCACTTTTCCCCTCTCCTACTACGTTCCCCCTGACCGCTCTCCCCCCTCTGGAGACACCGTTTTCCAGTGTCACTGTACACCCATATCCAAAGACATAAATTGTTGTGCCCACTTAGGATTCAGTGCCCCCTGTCTCCCTTACAAACCCCCTCTTCTGTTCCCAGCCCCTCTGTCACTACCTTTCCACCTCACAGGGTCATCAAGCACTAGTAGTAGTGACCCATAGTTGCATCACTTACTCTGCCTATCCCTTCCAGTCTGTTCCTGCCTTCCCCGTCCTCACAGGGTATCCAGAATACAGGGACTGCCAGTGCAAGATACATTATCTAGTGGGTCAATTGCCGACCGTTTACTTTTCTTTTCATGTAAACCTGCCTATAAAAGCCTGGTCACACCTCTACTCAAAACCCATCTCTTGACCCAGCATACCGCGCCAGTTATCGCCTATCACGAGTATCCCTTTTCTCCTGAAGATTCTTGATCGAGTGGCCACTATTAAACTATAGGCCCACTTTGAAATACATCATATATGAGAGGATCTTCAGTCTCTTTATTCTTGTCCACCGACCAAGGCTACTACTGTGCACATTCAAAATGGATGACTGAACTTTGGTTAGAATTAAACCGAGAGAAAACAGATCTTGCTTGTTGCTTCCCCTCATCTGATTGGTAAAGCTAGAGATGTATATCCTGATTTCTCGCTTTCAGGCCCAGGAATTAAATTTAAAACATTAGGTGTTGCCCCGAATTTCACTCTTTCTATGAACACTCAAGCGGACCACATTCTCAGCAACACAAACTACCATTTAGTGCTGAGAAAAAGAGGTATGGGTGCCCCTCTGCGAATACGCACACGGCTTAATGGCCTGTTCTATCAGAAGGTGCTCAATCAAGGATCCACGGCCACACTTTAGCTTACTGTACCATTCAAAGAGGCGTAATATCCAGGTGCATATCAGTCTTTGTCCCGCCGACTTGAAGATGACTTTTGTTGTTGACCCATGGGGACGTCAAGACTGTTATTTGTAACCCAAGAAAGCGACGAAGAATTCAGGGGAAGGGAAGAACCATCTAGAGCAAGGATACCCAATATTGATAGATTTTGTTGGTGGTAATTATACATTTTTCCTTTCTTTTGAACCTTTACAAACCACTCAGACCAAATACATTATCCCTTTCACCTTAAAATGCATGTGTTTAGAGTGTGAGGGTGAGAATAGTACTTTGGCCACAGGACGTTTTTTTGGACATTCTGACACCAACAGATCCTTAGTTTTGTGTTTAGGTAGGGAAACTGCTAGCGCAGGGACACTGATGCCTTTTCCCAACCCTTTGTTATGTTCTAATAAAAGTATTTAGCCAAAATCTTGTCCAATTTGTGTCAGAGTATCATTCCTGACTCCTCACATATGATAGCATCGGCCATTAAGAGCTCAAAAATAAGACTATTGTGACACTCCTTATGCTGGGGTGCCCAATTCTATTCGGTACCGACTTCAGGGGTTAGAAAACACAGTGGCCCAGATTGTTACGAATATTCCCAGATGGGCTCACATCTCTCCAGCATTGAGATGGTTGCACTGGCTTAAAATGGTCACTGTGGTCCATAAAACACTTCACAGATAATGGCTTTTTAAATCTTAAGCATCATTTTAAATAGCTTACCTCACCTCGGCCATAAAGATAGGCCTTATAGCAACAATCGATTTAGATTATCTAGAGCTTTCGGCAGATCTAGTGTGGTTACGACTTGTACATTTTGGAACAGCCTCCCTGAGTACATTCCTAGTATCATAAATGTTCTTACATTCAGGAAAAATGTTAAGACATTTCTTTTTTAACTCTCAACCACTACCTTTATCCTCTTTGTGCATCTTCTCGATTGTGCATCAGTAGAGTGGTTAGATACCCTCGGTTTGGAGTGCCTTCCTGTTTCATTATCACAATAGGTTTGCACTCTCTTACGCACACTAGAATTGTACTACTTTGGTTCCCACCGCTTTTGAATTTAGCCAGGCTAGAACTGTACATACTTGGTTCCTGCTGCTTTTGAATTTAGCCACACTAGGAAACACTTCCTGCTGCTGCTAGGATCCTCCGCCAGCATCACCCTCTCCATCACCAGATTCAACAGTAAAAGAGCAGGAGGTGTAAGTTTCTGTGTCACAGTGCCCTCTATCTAGATGACCTTGGCCCAAACATCAGAAGCGAACGCTACTAGCCAAAACGTGGCTGTTTAACAAATATGACTAGCTGTCCTACATGCCATGCCTTGCTTTTCGTCTCGATGTGCTGCACTTGCCTATACTCACAACAAACGCTGTGATACCCCCGGTCTAGGTGTTAAACAAGTGCAATAAACAAATATAAGTGTACCAGGTTGCTTTTCAATTTAGCCACACTAGCACTGCACTGATTTGGTTCTGCCTGCGTTTGAACTGAGCCACACTAGAACTATACTAAACTTGGAGCCCGTTACTTTGAATTTAGCAACCCTAGAATTGTAATGATTTAGATAATGCTGCTTTTGAATTTATTGACACTAGAACTGTACTGATTAAGTTGTTTAGATTTAGCTTAGAAGCACGCTTCTACAAACCATACACCTGGACCAAAGCAAAGATGGGACAATTCAGAATGGAGAACTGACAATTAAACTACTCAACAGCCAGCGATCACCTGAAAACAACTAACCACCCTCCTTCCATCTTCCACACCCTCACACCTCTCACATACTACACAAGCCCAGAGGGCCAGTAAAACAACCCACCGAAACATGCCCCTCTCTAATCCTACTACTAACCCAATACCTGCAGACAACAAACAAGTCAGACACTGAATGCCGCCCTTCCGGACACAACAAGCCCAGTGCAGCTAGGAAAGCTCACACCAGAGGCGTTGCTAGGGGGGGGGCTAAGGGGGCTATAGCCCCGGGTCTTTTGGTTGTAGCCCCGGATAGAATCTCAGGAACTACAACCAAAAGGCTATAGCTAGCCCCGAATCCCCCCAGTCCAGACATTAGCTTAGCCCCTGATCTTTTCCAGACCTAGCAACACCCCTGGCTCACACGCACAGATGCCAGTTTCTCCTGGTTCTGCAAGCGTCCACAGATGAGCACAACACTTATCATATCCTCTCTCCCTCACTAACCAAACCTTCCCTCTTTTCTTACAGAGCCACGTGAGCGCCTGGAGACCATGCAAATTCCAGCAGTGCCTGGTATAAATCAACATAACACTGAGCACTCAGAGCCTCTGCCTTCCCACACATCCCAGCCACACTTCCTCTCCTAGCGCAAAAATCCAGGGACAGAGCAGCCCACTCCTCTATCACATCATTTGTGCAGACTTCATCGATTTGGTCAACCGATCATATTTAAGCGATAGCATTTTCCAGAGATGATAAATCACGATTTACGTGATCAACCTTTCCTAGCGTTTATCCGGCCAATAATAGAAAGAACTCGTCACTGTGAATAGCTCTGCCGTGTGACTTTTTTCGACATAAATACTGACTAGTATAGCATTCGGAGCCAGACGGGGTGCCTCATAGCAGTAGACTATTCTGGCCCATCACTAGTATGCTAACAAGATAGTGCGATGCACCCATCGCTGGCAGCCACCTTTATCTGTGCTCGCCATAGGTGCTTCCTTAAATAATTTTCATTTGAAAACGCATGATAGGTCAAATCGTATCAACTGTCCGTGGTTCGGGGTCTCATGGGGCCAGACAACTTAAGAGTTTCGAGTCATCTATTAGTCTTGTACGTCAGTGCGGCACCTGTGAGGCAGGGCCCTAAACCTTCCCACAGTGCCAGCTGTATATAGTGAAGGTAACATTACACATTAGATAGGAAAATAAATAAATGTGTTCCACTTTCTTCTCACCAAGAACAGTTCAGCAAATTTGGCATGCATCTAGTCCAGCCAGAGCTGTAAAATCATGCCAGATTTGGCAAAGTTTCACCAATGTTTTCATGGCCATAATTACCGATTAAAAAACATGTTTGAGACTTTCAGGCACACGAGGAGCCGGGGGGCAGGCCCGGCCTTAGGGGAGGGCGGGCCGGGCGACAGCCCGTGCCGCCACGCCACCCAGGGCACCATTAGCCTCCGCCACGCCAGCTCGGTGAAGCCTTGGGCTCCCCCGAGCTGGTGTAGCGGCACGCTGTTGCCATCAAATGCTCCCACGGCGGCGGGCACACTCAACAACAGGGTGCTCAGCACCCTATTGTCGCCAAATGCGCCCCTCCACCCCAGGCGGTTTCAATAACAAAAAGGTGCCATTAGCCCCCCCACCACACCAGCTTGAGGGAGTCTTTCATGGGCTCCCCCAAGCTGGCGTAGTGGCAGAAGGCGTGGCGGGTGCCTCATTGTTATTAAATGCGCCCGCGGAGCGCATTTAACAATAGGGTGCTAATGCACCCCATTCAGACCATTACTTCCTCGTTGGAGCGAAGAGGTTAAAAAGAAACAAAAGTGGCATAACCTGGCCCCGCCCCCCTCCGCCTCACCCCCTGTTGACCAGGGGCGCGCGGGGGAAGGCGCCAATTCGCCCACTGCCACCCACCCGTGGTTGGATCCTGCCAGTGTCCACTCTGCAAACTTCGCCGACTACTGAAAACCAGGGTCAAAGTTGAAAAAAGATGCAGATTTGGGGGTTCCTGGGTATATGCGAGGCAGATAGTAATCATGCGTGGTTTGCCTCTTCCCCTGGGGTAGGCAAACAAGAGAGCCCTAAATTGGCCACCACCACTGATGAACAGCGAGACAGAGGTTGAGGAGGTGATCAAGGAGGGGACTCTCCACTGGGGATGCTGTGGACTGCATGGGCCAATAGAAAATGGTGATGTTCGGGAGCGATTAAGGATACTGAAGTAAAAGCAGGCCTCATTTGGCATCCTGGCCTTCCCGAGACAAGCTTGACCCATTCCTAAATCCATAGCAACTGGAACTAGTAGAAATCAATCACAAAGCAGCGCAGTCGCCAAAGTGCAGGAATGCACAGTTGAAACATAGGTGAAGATGCAACCCCCTCCTTCAACGAGCTTCCCACTTTGGTTTATCCGACAATGCTTGTTTGAACGATGCAATCAGGGATATGAATAGTACATATATTTGCTTTTTGCATATAGTTTATTACACACTTTTGCCATTTTAGTATTCCAGTCTGCTTTAACGGTTCTGCTCACATAGCATTGAAATTGACATGATCTTCACACGATTTAGCGAAGAAAACTCTTGCCCGTTAGTGACAGATTTCTCATTTTAATGTTCCCACATTTCACTACAATTTAACGGATTAACCTCTGATGTAACATTTTGAAAGTACTAGATCAGGCCATTTCACAGTTACTGTTATTATTATTAGTTCAATTAAAAACCAGTTGCTCTGCGACACTTTTCAAGTGCAGGGGGCTAACTTGTCAATTGTCACCTGATGCAGTCTCTCTTTGTAAAGGTGCTTTCTATAAGCTTAACGCCGAAAGGAGTCACAGGTGTTAATTACGTTAAGCATTAACAAGACAGATTTACTATATGCCTTCCAGTCAACCTCTAACACTTCTGAAGCCCATGAGCAAGGCACACATTAAATTAACAAGATCTTAGTTGGATAAGCAAGCTGAATTCAAAACCTTGCAGTTGGGAAATCTGAATTATGGCATAAAAGAGTAAATGGTCTGCCCCGTTGAGACGTGGGCTATCAAGGCCTGCCCGACAGGTGGGCGGGAACATGGCGAAAGCAGTGGCGTAGATGTATCCCTAAAAAGCCATTCCCTTCCCCCCTCTTCCTAATCATATCATTAGCTTCTGCCTACACTATGACACAAAGCCTAAACGCAAAAAAAATACAATTAAACAGGAGAGAAAAGAACAACGATAAAGCGTTCATACAAAACGTCTAAAAGCAAAAAGGAAAGTCAACAAAATACTTAAAACATACTTATGCGTTAAAGTATGTTCGTCTTCTAACAGAATGCGTCCCCATGCAACTGGACAGCATCTGATGGATAGCGTCGTGTTACTTGTTTTGAATAAAACATCAATTATTTACTAAATCTATATAGCACGCACGCTTGAAATGAATAAAAATACTTGAACTTGAAAGCAGTTAGGTGGTCATTCCGGTTTCAAAAGCACATCTAAATCAGCAGGGTGTAAACAACGCCCAAGTTTCACACTGAATGAGAACAACCTGTGTTTCATATAGCCCTGAGAGCACATTTTCGCCTTTTGAACAGCTTTGTAGAAAATGTGTCAGTATTACCCAATTCAATGGGGCTGAAATGATCGACGTCAGAATGACAAAAGACGCAAATGGCTTGACCGCGATTCAAACCTGTACCCTCCAGGCCAAACTCCGATCTCCGCAGCAAGCGCCTTACTCAATGAGCTACCTCAGTGACTTGATTTGCAAACTGCAATTATGGCATTCAAAAAGCAAATCACAACGAGATGAAGGAATTGACTTCACACAGCCAGGACGTCAACCGAATATTCTCGCACAGCTCAGCAAAAGGTGCTCAAACCACAGAGTTATCCAAAGGCCATTCCTATGCTCAAACCATTGCACTGCCCGCTCGCAATCATAAGGGACGCGGCCCACTTTGGGTCGTGCACTATGAAAATGTCCGTGAAAAAGGTCACAGAATAGTTAGTTTTAAGCAATGTTGTTTACGTTCACAAACAAATGTTAAATTTCTTAACAAGCAAATAACTCGCCAAATCCAGCCTATCCAACCCACAATGCAGATGCTTGAGTTTTGACACGGGAACCGAGAGTAAAATGTAAACTCGAAAAGGACAGGTTTAACCGGTTCCTCCACTTCAACATCAGCCCAGCCTTTAGTGTAAACCAAAAAGGGATTTCAGTAATTTGAAACTCACACCAAGAAAGAGTGAAATACCAATCCAGGTGTGTCAACAAGTGTTCAGATCATTTAAAGGAGAAGGCCCCCATAAAATGCACACACACATTAAGATGCAGCAAGACAGCAAAACGTATCGTAGTCAGGTGTTATTTTAAACCACCAATGTTGTACATGCGAGAAACACGTATGTATTTGAATAGAGAATATAGACTACATACGTTTAAAAATGACAACATGGGAGCTAACGTAAGAGAACATGCCAGCATGCACACTATGACTTTGGGAGTTTAATTTGGAACTGAAGGCCCTGCAGAGTTGTCCCAAACATACCCGTGCCAGGTGGGAGGTGGGGGCTGGGAGGTAGAGGGGGAGGAGTGCCATTTATCTATGCTTTTGTACAGCGCCGAATCACCGCCAAAGTAGTTTCAAAGCGCTGAATCCTTGAGTGCGGCCTAGTGTGCCCCCTGCCTGGGGAAAATATCTACCCGATATGTGTAGTTCTCAAATCTGTTTTTAAAGATGGCATGTGCATTTCCTTTGGCAATTCCTTGCAGCTCAGGGTATGACCCCAAAGGCCTAGATCCTATTTCTTTCATCAGGGTGTTGCATGAAGCTACAAGCGCCTGTGTAAGGTTTGGCAAGCATGCAGAATTGTTCAGACAGTTTAATGTTAAAAAAAAGGAACAAAAGATGGGGCTACCCCTACTGGGAACAAGCACGGCCAAATAACCCGTTCTATGGGGTTGTTCATACTCAGGAGGGTCCATTTGCCTATCAGTCTGGTCCCGCCAACAAGGGCAGTCCAGCGCCGACTCATTGGTCAGAATGCCGCCGTTACACCCAGAGAGGATTGGGAGGAGCCAACCATAATTCGGCACAACAATGGAATTACACTACAGGCGGAGGTTGGCCTCAGTCTGCCATTCCAATCTGCAAAACAGCAATTGGGATTTTGGTCCAGTTTTAATCCCTATCAGGCCCCCCCAAATGGAGTTGTTCCAGGAGCATTGGAACACAAGAGCCCGTCCCATGGTGGTCAAAGGTATGTTGTGATCTGCAAAGGTATTTATTAAAGGATTTGTTGGCAGGGGCGGAACATACATGTCTGTTATACCATGAAAGATGAGAAGCCAGGCCTTTTGTAGCCTTTAAAGAACCTCATCCAAGAAATATTACCGATTTGAGGGACTTCAAAATCTTTCAAGTTTAAAAGTTAATTGTTAGGATACAAAGATGGCTCTGGGAGAGGGGCGGCATGGGGAAAAAGGAACTTTATTTTGCAAAAGTGGATTTTTAGGGCGAGGAAGATGAAGGAGTGGGTGAGTCTAGGATGAGGGTAGGTTGGTCAAGATTGGAGCCAGTAGATCTGGAACACCAAAAAGTGGCCCCATAAAACACCGCGATCATGGGGAACCACTGTGAAGGCAATGCTGCTAGGTAATGCTTAAGCTGGAGGATGCATAGGGATTGTATTTATCCGTGATCTATTTAGGGCATGTACTGTGTACAGCAATGCATCAGAGGATTCAGCAAATCTAAGTCAAACATTGCATTGCTTGAAAATGTTGGCCGTAAAAAATGTACACAACTGTTTTAAAAAAAAATTTCCAATGGAAAGTGAGCCCCAAATGTGTTCGAACGTCCTGCTTTTTTTTTAAAAAAAAAACTGTGCAGGCATCCATTTTGTAAACAGTGGAAGGTGGTTATTTTATTCAATGCCCTGGTGGCAATGTTCAAACACAAGCCCACTCCAGGGAGCTCATGCGTGTTACTGCCGTTAGGGCGGTGAATTCAAACACACACACGTTCATAGGACTGTGCAGTCCTAATACAGCAAATACGCCCTTTTCAACAGAATGAACCACCAGTCCTATAAACAATCCTATGAACGAGGCAAACACGTCCTGTTTATTCAGTTAAACAGGGTGTAATTGCCTTGCTCTTTAAAAAGGGACTAGTGTGGTCCAGTGGTGAAGGTTTAGCCTTTTCAGCTACACAGCCTGTGTTCCGAGTCACAGCCTGTGTATTTCTCAAGTGGATCAAATTTTGTTTTAAAAAATAATATTTGATGCACCAGAGAAATACATGGACTGGGACTCGAACCTAAGCCGTGTTGTAAGGCCTAACCCTTTAACACTGGACGACACGAATCCCTGGCAATCATAGGGCTGTTTGCAGTATTATTGTACAAAACGACAAACAGCCCTGTGAAAGGAACTGGACCACACGAATCCCTTTAAAAGGGACCTGTGTAGTCTATTTCCTTAGCTGCCATCATGGTGCTGTTTGTCATGCTGTACAAGACCCACCTGAGAAATTTTTTGAGTCAGTGTCTTTGATCGGGTCTGGATAGAAATGTGAATGTTGGCACATGCCTCACTTAGATGGAATTCTTAACCTAGTGTGCGTCGGATCTAGACAGAAATGTGAATGTTGGCATATGCCACACTTGGATCTCATCCTCAACTTTAGCCTGCGTCGCACCTACTTAGAAATGTGAATGTTAGCATATGCCACACTTAGATGGAATTCTTAACCTAGCCTCCGGTGGTGATAGTGCACGGTACAAATATCCTTTAACATTAACATAACATCCATCACAAGTGGGTGAACATCATCATAACAGCATATTTGCCTCGCTGTAGGAACATGCACACAAGAATGTTGCTATGGCATCACCTGGGTTCCATTCTTACTGTGTGATCAGTAATTGAACATCATACAACTTGTGGATCTATCCATGCCAATTCCAATTCAATTGTGAAACCTTAAACAATATTGACTTTTAACACAAAGTCACCATGGTAACCAACCGTGATATCTTTCCTTTCCTCTCAAAGCAGTCTCCTGAGCATGCTTCTCTCCTGAATTCGCTCCCAAGGCAGGCATATGAAAAAGCAGCAAAGCATCATTAAACAATCAATACCGACCAGTCCATTGAGAGATCAGAAATCATGAAAGCTGGAGATTCTATCACTGTTACAATACAATTCTTGCAACCCACTTGCCATGCCATCCAACTCCACATGTCACAAATATACAGAGAAGTCGCCCACACCTGTAGGAAATCGAACTATGCTATTGCCCAGGTTTGCAAAGCCTGTCATCCTCCGTTTATGTACTCTCTGCAATGTATTGGAAAAGTAGTCGCAGGTGTCGAGCTAACATCAAACTGGGATCAACCGAACATCGAGGATGACAGCACCAATGACATCCAATGAAATGCCTAACAGCAGAAAAAGTATACCTCAGCTAATCATGAGTATACAATGTTTTTGATATTCAGCATGTCGATTGAGATAATCTTTGCAGAAAATTAAAATGCAAATTGAAGTAAATATATGTGGCGGGACGCCACCATTTTGTTCCAAAAGTTTGTAGCTCTAAAGTCCTACCACTTCTCCTGAGCAGTCCCTTCTGTTACGTAACAGCAGAAAAAGAAGCAGAAAAAGAGGGGGACATTGTGGATTAATCATCGCTCTCATTTCTTATCCTCACCCCCCTCCCCCTTTATTGAACAATCAACTGATCTGACTTAATCACCTTAACCATTCTTCTGTATGTGTCATTACTCTAAAACTGGAAATCCAAACTGGAAGATGGATTAGGAACCTAGTGTTAAAATGTCTTTTTTTTTTTTAATTCCTACCGCTGACCTCATCCATTTGGCACGTTCTCCTGCTTCCCTATTTTGTGAGCTCAGCCTGGAAAGCTTATATATCAGATCTGTCAAAATTCACACTACAATAATGATTTGCAGGCTCCCATGCTTTCCGGACTGAGCCGCCCATTCATGCACTGGATCCTGTTTACAAAAGTATATTTAGCTTTGTGACCTCCCAGAAACTCAATTCCAGGCTCTGGAGTTGCTGGTCCTGTTTTCAAAGATCTCCTACTGGGGCTGCCTGTGGGGAAACTCGTGTGATAGGTCAGAATCGCAGATTTCCTCCTCGTTTGGTGTGCCCTCCCTATTGTGTTTTCAAGAGTTTAGAAGAGTAAGTTTAGCTACAACACCCCCGCGGCTTCCTCTGTCTGAATTGAATTTTCTTTTAAAAACAGGCAAAAGCTACTTCTTGTAAGACCAGTCTGTTCCAAGTGTATCCGTGAATCACAAAACTGCTACCAGCAGAATAATCACTGCTCAGTCTGTTCCCGAACCAAGTCACACTTGCCTGCCAAAAACAAAAGCAAAAAATGCCAAATTAGCAGCAACTCACTTCAGACTAATATCCCAGTGAGTGGTGTGGTGGGTCAGAAGAACAAGGTTTTGACATTTCTTAGATTATTTATCAAATGATAAGAATAATGCCTCTCTCTTCCTATTGCTATAAAGGGTTTTCTCTGCCTTTCTAAATAACTAAAAGGTGCTCACCATTCATCAACAAGTCTACAAATAAAACAATATCCCCCGGTTCAAAAACTAATTCTACCTGATCGTAGCACTATTTTAAGCAAAGTGAATGAATTCCGGAGAATGACTTGCCGCCTGACTGTCTCATCTTAAAGAGTTTGTTCTCCAATCCAAAGTCTTTTAATACGATATCTTTACATAGTCTCCCGTCACTTTCCGTATGAGACCTTGTAACTACTTCAGTGGATTGCCGGGTTTACTGTTTCTTCAGGGTCGGACTGGGGCATAAAATTGTCTCGGGCACCAATGAAAAAGTGGCCCACAGTTGCAAATGGCAATTCATTTCTTTTTGTGACAGACTAAATAGTACCCAAGGGGGAGTTTTTTGATGAAATGTGATGCAAATCGTGCATTTTAAACATATGTATTCAGCAACACAGATCAAAACTACTAGTCGCTTAGTGAAGCATTTCATCAAACTGGCCCACATTGGCCAACAAATTGCCCACTTTGACCAAAAAACTGGTCTTTTAGCTTCTTAGTCAGGAAAGGGCAGTCTTATACAAAACACACGGACACGGGTGAGGGTTGGAACTCCATCCACTTTATTTGGAACAACCTCTCACTCCTCGTACTACGCCGAAACTGGTGGTAATCCCTTACCCCTCCCACATCCATTCCGCGGGTTCTGGCTGTGGGGATCGCAGGTCCATTAAAGGGGCAATGTGCTGCCTCTGTGTAACATCACCCCCTCACAAATGTCCTTCGGTCGTAATCAGCATTGTTCCACAAGACGCTGCGGTTTTCTGAGGATCATTTGCAGCAGACTTCTTCTCTCTGCCTGTATCTGTTCATCTGGATTTGACTGCTCTCGTCACTGTAGCTCCTTGTTTTCTTCTTCAAATCTGTCTGGGGCATTTAGCAGATCTTCTCCTTCTGCCTCCCTCCCAGGAAGGTCTATCTCCTCTGCATCAGGTCGAAAGATGTCTAAAATGCAAGGTGTGATGCTGGAAATGCATCGGAGGGACAGGGCTTCCGTATCCTTGTCCTTTATTGCTTTTTATCATGTGTTCTGACCTGTTTTCCGTGCAGGAGTTCATGTGGGACTCCTGGCGGTGCGGCTCTTCCTGTATTTGGTTTGGTGAACAGGCCCTTAGGATACCCTTATGGCACCCATGGGTGGGAATACGACCCTGTACTCCTAGTGTATGTTTTTGGGGACCTTTGTGTGGCCCACAGAGCAGGGTAAGGGCTGGTGGCAGCTCTGTGCTGAAATGCCAGGTGCCCCAACTATCCTCCCTTTTGGGATGCCCAGGCCCTGTCATTAGAATTGGTGGATTTCTGATGGAGACAAGATGGCCCCTGTGGTCCCTTGCTTTCTATTGCCCGTTACCTTACTTCTCCTGAAGTCCCGGGAAGCCCTGACTCTGTCTCTTCCCCCTGACTGGCTGTTAGGTAGAAGTTCCATATATGGTGTTGTGGGGATGTCGAGGCCAGACTTGCTGGAGCCTTCCCAATGACTATGTTATGGGTACGCCTGTGGGGTGGGACCCGTGTGAATGGAGTGTTGACGAATCCGCATTCTGTGTTATGGGTGTCTAGTATCTGGTGTTTGAAACAATGACTGAGACAGCCCTGCCCGAAACTGGTATGAATGCAGCGTGTAGTGCTGAACGGCAGAGTGTTTGTCCGAATCCACATTCTGTGCTGTGAGTGTCTGGATGGAGAAGAATGGCCTGAATGCACTGTGAGCTGATTGGCTGCCGGACTGCCTGAATTCCCATCTGAATGATTGCTTGCCCAAGCGTGACCCAGCAGAATGAATGAGAGATCAAAAGTATATCTGGGGGCCTCTCACTGCTAGAAATCGTTCAGAAGCTGAAGTTGAAATGGATGCTTAACTATGAAGCCCACTGGAAGAAGAAGAACTGCTGCTGCTGTCCTTTGCTAATCGGAAAGCTGTTGTGCCTTCAAGGAACTGATCCAAGAGTGGACCTGGCTAGGAGACCTCTTTTCGAGCTACGAGGGGCCATCGTGCACAAGCTGATCTTTGCCAAAGCTCCCTGGCAGACAGACCTACGAAAGGGCTGTCGACCGGAGACGGGGACCGCTGTGGAATCACGAAGTGAAGCGCCCGGATATTGAAGTCCATCACCGTCGACGACCGCCGTCGCCGACTGGAGCCGCAGTGCTCCATTGCCTAAGAACATTGAAACAAGGACTCCTTCGCTCATCATAGTGGACCATTTTCATCCTGCCGGACAAAGTCAAGGCTGCCAACGACCGAGGAGAATCCACCGGTGGGTTTCCCGCCACCCGAAGATCTCAGAGACGCCTATGAAGCTACTGAACCCAGCCGTGGTCCTGTACGTTTGCCGACACCAGATGCCGACGACCCGATGCCCTTGCCGGGCCAAAGTTCTTCATTGACTCTTTGCAGCAACAAACACTCATCATTGAGGTGCACCGACACCTCAGCTTGCAGGACGTTTCCGACCAATCATCAACGCGCACTGCAAGAACCAAAGCTGCTGCCGCAATGACAGTGTTCCCCCTTTTTCCTCGTCGGATCTCGAGGATCCGTGGCTCCTGCCTTAAAGGGAGCCGCTCAAGAAGAATCCAATGATGACCCGATGTCGAACTCTGCTATTCCAGGTACATTGGGGTTGTAGAACTATTCAGAAGGAAATAAGACTCTTGTGAACAATAGATGGATGGGGCTTGTACGATATATCTTTATTTACAGGTTGCCGAAGTGGGGGGATCCTCACAAAGAACTGTGTCTAGGTAACGGGCCAGTATTTTGCCTGTTGTTCTAACCAACTGCTTTCCTCCTAGGCCTATTGTTGGTTCTCTTAATTACTTGATTTGTGTGACATTTAAACTAAATCCAGTTGATGCACTTTAATGAAATCTCATAGTAATTGTGGTACCATGTAGAACTGTGTATATATTTGCCATTGTAGATTAACTGAGCACAAAGTGAGTTATTGTGATTGTGTATATAACCTTGAACATTAAATATATAAAGACTGTGTTTTCACTAATATAGTGGGTGGGCATTTCTTTGTGGATGCTTGGGGACTACACTGTACCAGCCCGCATCACCTCCTGAAAGCTAGGCCTTGATTGCTCGACCATAGCTACCGAATAGAGAATCTTGCCTGGGTTCTCTGTGCCTCTCCTCTGCCATATAGAGAGCAGGAGTACAGACACCCCCTCCAGTCTTTCCACAAGGCCTTTCTGGTTAGCTGTTGGTTCCGGCTCTTGGTGGTACCCATTGAGCACTTCACAATCACAAACTCGAAAGGAACAGGAGGGTATCGGGAGTCAGTTTTCCTCACAGCTCTCTGCCGTATGAGAACTTTGTCTCCTGGCTTGAATTCCTTCAGTCGGGCACCTTTCCTACGATCGGTTTCTTCTTTTGCATGGCGCTTCCTGGCCGCATCCTTTTCCTTTACTTCTCTGTCTGGTCTCCCCCGTCTGCTGGCAATGTGATGAGCCTGCTGTTAACTTGGTAGTTCATCATGATTTCTGCTGCGTCTTTCCTGTGGACTTGTGAGATGTGTTCCGATAGTCTCTTAGCATCATGGAGAGAGTTTGGTGACTCGATGTGCCTTCCATGTGCACTCTTTGAATGGTTTTCTTTATAGTGGACTTAAAATTCTCAGCTATCCCGTTGGCCTGGGGCCATAGTGGTGTAATTTTCTGGTGACCAAAACCAATGTGCTTGGCAAACCTTGCAAAATCCTACCCGTTGAACGGGGGTTCATTGTTGGGCTTGATCGTGTGTGGAACTCCCCATTCACTCAGTATTTCATCCATTATGGCTGGAACTAGCGGAAAAGCTGTTGGCGCTCTCTTGACGATTGGAAACCTGGAGAACTCGTCTATCAGTACTAATAAGTACTACCCTGTTTCCATTGTCTGTAAAAGTCAGCTGCTAATCTATGCCAGGTTTTCTCAGGGATCTCTCTGTGCTGTAGTGGTAGCAGTGGTTCTGTTCGGGTCATGCACTGGCATGGTATGCATGTCGTATCATGCCGGTTACTAGGGTATCCATGTCTGGAAACCATACCTGGTGGCACAACCTTTTCTTTGTGTTTTCTGCTCCCCTATGGCCTTCATGCACTGTTTGAATGACTGCCCTCCTGAGTGTCGGGGGTAGGACTAGCCTGCAACCTCTCAGTACAATGGTTTGGTCCATGACTGCTAGTTCTGTATGTACTTTGGAAAGCTTTCCAATTCCAGCCTTATTTGCCCTTGGGTATGTAAGGAATGCATGGTTTCAACAGTAAGACAGACAAGTGACCAAAGTTCAAGGGTGTTTATTGAACTTCTAAAAGGAATTGAAAAATGCCTATCTAATCATAAATCTACAGATGGGAGCAAGCAACGACCATAAAATAATAGTAACACAGTCCTAGTCATGTCTTGTCAAAATAAAAGAACCAATACTAATAAACCTATTGCCATTCCTTACCGCTAAATACAAATAGTGGGGGAAACAGTGTTACCAAAAAGAAGTGTTCCCAAAATTATATGTAGGGATGTTCAGGCCGTTGGCCTCCCTTCCCCACATTTTCAGTCTCTTCTTTCAGAGGGCCTGATGCAAAAAACAATAAGTTATTTTACTCGTTCAGATTTTCACAAGTACTCAATTTCTCAGGTGATTCACTATTCACCTCGGATCCCCCTCAGCCGGGCTCAGATCCTTTAAACACAATGTTCAGAGATTATTCATGCACCCAATTTCTCGGGTGATTCACAGTTTAAACCGGACCCCCCTCAGCCGGGCTCAGATCCCTTTTACAACACAATATTTAATTAGTCTCCCTCCGCTGGGCTCAGACCAGTTTCAATTTCCAATGTAAATTTTAACACAAACTTGCATTAACCAAAGCTCTTAGGTGATCTCCATCGGCTGGGCTCAGACCAACGTCCTCTACTTTGTCATCAACTTTCTTTACACTATTACTATTGAAGAATTTCGAATGTGCAAGGGGTTTTGCTTGGCCCGTTGCAGGACCTCTTCGATTTCACAATTCCTCATCACTCTTAAGCATTTGCCACCTTTTAGTTGGAAACCAAACAGCGGCTTTCGATTGAGCACACACATGGTGCCGGACCACTCTTCTGTCTAAGGTATTGTATCTTAGCTTCAAAGTTCAATTACTCATCTGTTTAATTTTGCTCACGTTGCTTGCCACATACGCTCTAGACACTTATCTTCAGCTTTCACTATACAATGTTGCCGCTTACAGCCTTGGCTTCAGCACAGACCGGTCTGGTATCAGTCTCCCCAACTCATCGGCTGGGCTGACTTCATGGGTGCTACTTTGTCGTAGGAGCCAAGGACAGTACCACGGCGGCAAACGATTCTCCCCGCCTTGACTATCGACGCGGGAGACCCCCGGGTACCTCCACCACACAATGCAGGTTTCTTCAGCCTCGATTCCTGGTCTCAAGTTTCCTATTATAGAAGGTTCATGAAAGTAACAGTCTTTCGTTGAAAAGGCCAAGGGTACTTCCCTGCTTTGCCTTGCTCTGAGTGTGCTTTCGTGCTCCGTCATTTTTTCCGTGTGGGGAAGTGTAATGTAAGTCAAGTGTGTGTAATTGTCAGCAGTAATTTCCTGACCCAGCCTGACCTTTTTATTGGGACATGTCAGGTATACGACTCGGGTGTAAAGTCTGTTTTCTCTCATAGTGAGTTGTCTGTGAGGAAGTGTTCATGTTGGTAAAGGGGAGGGTTGAGTTCCTAAGTATCCCATCTGGTAGGATGGGATTACGGAGTTACGGAAGGGGATACCACATCTCACCATCTGGTGTCCCACTCCCGAAGACCCCTCACCCAGGTGATCCTCCTGCACTGGTCCATCCCCAGGAACTGGATCCAAAAGCAATGGCCATATCCTGCCCACCTGGATGACAGATCCCCGGGGATCAGCGGATGAGACACCTTCAGGTTTCTCACAGGTACCACTGGAATCGTCTGTGGTAGTCTTTCCATTTGTTGCCATTGGTCAGATGTATGGCAATTTCAATTGATGGGTCTCTCAGCGACTCCTGTGCCACTTCATCTAGCATGAGTGCTGGCGGCATTCAATTCGCGATGACATATCTGATGTATTTAGCATCGCCTCTCTGTGTACTTGCTTGTTGGTCAAGTGGATGTCTGGAAATATAGTCAATCCCCTCCTGGCCTGTGCACGATATTAAAGTCGTACTCCTGTAGACGGATTCCCCATCTTTCAATTCACAGGGGCATTTTGGTCCAAGGATTCCCCAAACAGCAACAGTAAGGCCTGATAGTCGGTAACCAGTGTGAATCGTTTCCCTATAATGAAGTTGTGGAAGAGTTCATGGGACCAGACAGCTGCAAGGCTTTCTTACTCGGCACAGGAGTATGCTTCTTCCGTGGGCGAGAGAGCCCTGGCTGGCATAGGCCAAGATGTGTGTGGGTTTTTCCTGTACATCCTTGGTCTGGCAAGTATCGCCACCACCCCACTGGGCTCGCATTGACTGTGATCACAGTGTGCCAGGAGGGATCAAAATATGCCAGTCCCTGGGCTTCAGCCAGAGCATTCTTCACGTCATCAAACGCACTTTGGCATCCATTGGAACACAGCGTCCGTCAGCAGTAGGTGTCAGAGGGGCTCTGTTTGCATGGCATAGTGTGGAAGGTACCTGCCGCAATACCCCGCCATGCCAGGGAACAAGTAGACATCTGCTATCTATGTGGGAGCTAGTAGGTCTACTATGGTGCTTCCCTTACCGCGATCCGGGGCCATTCCAGCATCGGAGAACACATGTCCAAAGAATCAAAGCTTCCTTTTATTAATGTTGCATTTCTCCAGGTTCAACGTAATCCCAGCTGCCTGAAGCGACTCACAGACTTCCAGCAGCGCACTGTTGTGTTCTTCCTGTGACACACTATAGACCAGAATGTCATCACTGTAGTTGAAAACAGATTTGACGGGGATGATGACTTCACATATGGCCTCCTGAAAGATCTCGGCGGAAGACAAAATACCAAAATGGAGGCATTTATAGCGGGAAAAGCCTCTCATGCATTGAGAATGTGGTGATAACTATGGATTCGGGGTGCAGTTCCAACTGAGGATTCCCCTGCTTGAGGTTGAGTTTGGAGAAAGTGGTTGCTTTATTGATTCGGACAATCATGTGCTCAATATTGGGACCTGGGTGTCAATCTCGTTGGATGGCGCTGTTGGTCACCCTCATATCAATGCACAGTCTTATGCAACCCCCTTCTTTAGGGACAATCACCAATGGGGATATCCACAGTGCTGCGCCCACAGCTTTTTTCGATATGTCATTCTGCAGGAGTTGATTGAGTCCCTGTGAGACTGCTTACTGGAGGTGAAAACCCACTCTGCATGGGCATTAGGGAGCTGGACGGACAGAGTAGTCCGCGTGCAGCTTGAGTGCTCCTTTGAGTTTCCCAAACCCCTGAAAAAATTGTGGGGACCTGAGCTTTATGGCTTCTTTGGAGAGGAGCTCTCGTGCCTTGTGCAAATGCTGTCTTTGTGCCCGTATGGGCAGGCAACGCTCTGTATGACATCCCGAGTCAGGAAATGTAAGCCACTAAGGCCCAGTTGGATTGCCGTTTTATAGCTGAGGAGACAACGTCCTTTGGTGGGGCTGTGCAATACGTGTATGGTGGCAATGAGGACCGATAGTTGTGCAGCAGTGATAGATAAAATTAGCTAATGGCTTGAAGTGGTTTGCTAGAGCCCCACTGGAAAATCCTCACCCTTAACCTGGAGAGGACGTTTTTGTCAGCCATTTGTAGAAACTCTTGCTCCCACATGACGTTGTCAGTGGTGCCAGTATCTATGAGGAAACAATGTTGCTTATTACCCATGCTGATCAGGATTCTCAGCGCTTGGTCCGCCACTTCACTCTTGTGCATTAGGTTACGTATCTGTCTGGATATTCCAAGTATTCTTGGTCATAAACTTGCAGGTCACCACTGGTATTGGTCTGAGGCATGGACGTGATGTGTAGGTGGCTATTCGTCGTCTTCATCCCTGTACTGTGGGTGAGAGCAGAACCCTTCATCATCCTGCCTATATTCATCGTCAGGCATGTAGTCCACGGCCCTTATGTATCAGCGTGGACCAACAGAGTATCCAGAGGGGGCCCACCTCTGACCCTGGGCGAACAGAATAGGCATGGTGTTTTGGTGCCAAGGTGCCATTTGTCTTGCCCTGGCCGCTGGGAATGGCCGTCCTTCCCTGCAAACAGTCTGAAAACGCCCCTCCTTTCTGCAGTTGGAACACCTCTGGGTGAGGGCAGGGCACGGCCCTGTGTGTGGGAGTGCCATACCACATCTGTAGCATGTTCTTTGGGGTCTGAGTGTTTGTCTTGCAAGTGCTATCAGGTGACTGGGTGGTTGAGGAGGTCCTTGCGCCCGGTCTCCTGGAGTTTGGGCTTTAATTGCGACCACTACGTCCGGTTTATCCGACTTCTTGGCTTGTTGGTTCTCCATGGAGGCCGTATTGGGAGTCTACTCTTTCGTACACCCTTGCAAGTTCCACAATCTCATCCAGGGGAAGGGGCTTCTTAAGTAGTTGCTTTTGGAATGTGGAGGAAATGGATCCTTCAGTGATGGGCAGCCTAATACCTTGATCATCTGAAAACCGGGCGAACTGGGCTTGCTGCGTACATTGATTAAAAACATTGCGTTCATAGTCTCTGTTTAATTGTATTATTTGTTTCTTGTTAAGGGCATCCACTAGGGCATCGTACGTGGTTCTCTCTTCATCCAGAACGATCTTGATGATGGCCTTCATTTCTTTTCCGGACAAGTTGGTAAATACTTCCGGTAATGCCAGGGACTTCTCCTCTCCCACTGCCTTAACAAAATCATTGAATTCATCCAGGCATTCAACCCATTGTGGGCCATTGTCTTGGTGTGGTGCAAGCGTGAATGGAAGAGGCTGCCTGAGGAATGCGGCCCTGGAAGCGGTAGGCAGGCGGGCCCGGGAAGCACAGACATCTTGTGCCACCTTTTCCATGGTACCGTGGGCGTGAGTCGAGACAGATGGGGTCTGGGATGTGCCAAAGGTGCTTCACTTGTGTTTAAACAGCACCCGTCTCTAGAAAAAGCAGCTTCTGCTGATGTAGGAGGTGTAGATTGCATGTATTTGCACCCTGTGTATGCAGTCACAGGGTGTCAAATTTCTCTTCCCTTTGTTTTGTGTTTTCTCTTTTTTTTTGTGTTCCTTCTTTAGACTTCAGCGGCTCAGCACTGGTGCAAGCAAAAACAAAAAAAGTCAGTAAACCAGCAGGCAGAGAGTTGGAACCGTGTTGCGCTCCTGCAGTGAGGCAAATCGGAAGGTGAGGCTGTGCATCTGAGGACGGTGCATCCTACTGTTGATGCGGTGGTCTACGCCGGAAGCAGGAGATTTGGGTCTGCAGCGTTGTAGGCCGCAGGATGGCCTATGCTGTGTGCCTTCTAGAGTGAAGAATTTCGTATGGATGGTATGGATGGTGCTGCAGACACCTGAGGAAAACTGCACCGGGAGGTTGTAGGCAGGTGCGGAGGATCAGCGAGGTCTTTGTGGAGCTAGCGGAATCACTAGAGGTCCATTATATGTGCCTTCCGGCACCCTTGTCGCACCGGAGGGGAAAAGCAGGCAGCTGATGCGGAGCAGAGGGGGCACCAGTAGGATCGCTGGAGCAGTGGGTAGGTTGGGGAAATTTCGTTGCCAGTTGTTACCTTCTTAGTAAGTAACGCTAAGTTCATCTGGTAACTAGCGTCCAGACGGCACGACTTCTGAAGTGCCACATGAACTACTCCCCAGGTACATTTAAAACACTTTTAGTTTGAGTTCAGTTACAAGCTCACTAGATGTCAAAATTCACACTGTGTATTAAGGGCCACATTTCTTCCACTCTCGCCCACATGAAAAGGAGCAGCCTGACACCAGCCGTCCAGCTGCCAGAGCTCCATTCCTGGTACGGTGATGGCACGAGTGAAGTCTTGCTCGCCCCGCCCAATGAGCGCTATCCGCACCCAGGTAGCCAGCCACTTCTAGCCCAGGTACCTTTTATGCCCGCACGCGGATCTTTTTGTGCACGGGATATACATGCACTTCGAATACCCTCCACCAGTCCCTCACACAGTCCGGGTGGGGGCATGTTCTTTAATACATCCCGCAGAACCCACTGAGCCTTCATTGCACCTTTATTACTGCATACACAGCATACAGTGCCATGCCACCACTCTCAAATCATTCTTTGCCTTCTTTGTAGAGCAGGTTGGTTCCTGTGCTACCTATTTTTGTGGTTTGGGCCCAGCCACACACTCTCGCAACAAGCAACAACTAGTGCAGATTTACTGGTCCGGCCTGTACGGGGAGCCTGCCTCACAGCGAGATTCACTACAAGGTCTCCGTGGTGAGTTAGACATGCTTTTCCACCACCACGCATACATCTTAGCTGTATTCATCTCCACTCCCGTTATTGTTCTGTCTTGCCCTCCAAGTACTCAAGTTTTTTAATTAAACCGACTACTCTGTTTCTTTTGCATAATACATTTGTTGCTACTAATTAACCCAGGTATGTCCAGAAAGAATTAAGGTTTTGACAAATAAGAACTTCTTACTCATTTTTTCTTGTTTTTTCTATTGTTTTGGTTTTCTTGCTACAGGGGCCACCTACTTGCCCTGAAGAAGGGGGTTCTTGTAGAAAAATATTTATCCCTCTGATGCATTTTCAAGTTGGATAACTCCTCCGCCGAAACGTGTACTATGTGAAAGGGGGTTGCACAAATCAAAAAATCCCTTTGGGGTCCATTTATCATATATTGTTAGGCCAGTACTTGACATCGACAATCTGACCACGTTCCCCCTGTCACGTTGGCACCTGCAAGATGAGATGCTTTCCTGAATATAAGCTACTCTAGGACCTAAATGGTTACAGATCCACAAGAGCGCCAATTTCTTTTGACGCCCATAACTTCCACATGTGTTACACATGGGGCATGCTTTACACTCAAAATCATTTGTGTACCTTCCCCTCACGGGTTACGTTTTATATTTTCCATTTAACAAGCACTAAAGAGCCCGGATGGGTTATGTTCTGTACTTCCAATTCACCCATGTACTGAAGAGGACTTTAATTTCTGATTTCACTAGTTATTGATGTCTAGATTATTGCAATTTGTCATATGTATGTTGTTTACAAATGTTTTTTTGATGTTCTTTGTTTTAATACAAACCACGTATGTTCACAACCTTTGATATGTGTGAGTCTCCTTTTTCAACCTTTTTTCTTTTTGGACAATTTCATGGGTTACAAACTTAGGGATTTAATCCATTAGTACCAATATACCAGGTTCCCCAATTCCCATTATATATTTGTTTCATTTATTGACAAAAAGTGTGTATGAACCTGTAACGTAGCAGTTCTACCTCCTTTTGGTTTTTACCTTCTTAGTAAGGACAAAGCGGATGTATACAAAACACAGGGGTCACAAATGAGGGTTGGAACTCAGTCCACTTTATTTGGGACAACCTCTAACTCCTCGTACTATACCAAAACTGGCATTAATCCCTTACCCCTCCCACATCCACCCACATGTTCCCTCACAAATGTTCCAGCTGTGGGGACCACAGGTCCATTAAAGGGACAACGTGCTGCCTCTATGTAACAGGGCCCATGCCAGCATTTAGCGTTTTTGATTCAGGCATTGCCTTATCACCTTATATCCAGCCCGAGCCTGTGTTTCTTCCCCGGTCAGTGTTCAACAGATCGCCTCTTATCCTTCATCATATTCTGTGTTCAAGGCTGCTATGCCCTTTTGATTCTTTTGATATTTACTTTCTTAGTTGGGACAGAGTTTCTTGGCATTTAATGTTTTCTCTCTCTTGAGATAGCTTACTTGGCAATTCCTTTTTATAAACCCTGTTGGACTTTACTTCACACTCATAGGAATATCTTCCCAATATGTTCCAGTCTGTACTTCTTGTACTATGGGATAGCCCCCCATCTGAGGGTATTTGTACCCAATGCTTTTTAGTTTCGTTTATAGATTTACTCTGGACTCTCTTTCTCACATTTTTACAGTTCCAATTTATCACCTTTAAGTTCCATATTTTGTCAATTCCACTGAGACATGTTTTTCCTAATGTGTAATTATTCCCTGGCGGCGTCCCAGTTCTCCCATCTTCCCCGTTACCTCTGAGATGATGGGAAAATGTCCCTGGGGTCAGCGCTTGCTCGGTCGTTTCCTTTTGGCTCAGCCTTATTCTCTCTTGCAGTCCGACAGCGTCCCGCTCTCAGTCTCCTCCTTCTTGTTGACCAGGTTTTGCTGTGGACAACCGGATCTCTCGCTGATTCTTCAGCAGGGTATTTTAGGTGTCGTTATGAGGGCGCACTGCCCACCACAAAGATATCATGGTCACATCAACACCAGGTCTTTGCCTCCGTCTCCTCGGTTTACTAGTGCAGGTAGACAATGGGCTTCCAGAGTTTCACACTCGCAGTCCAACCAATTCTGAAAGTCGCTGGCTCCAAAGCTTGTCCTCTCCTAGTTTACTCGTCTTAGTAAAATGGAGATTTTTCTTTAAAGAGACAGCTTCTCTTTATTGCTCATGCTGGGTTATGGTTTTCTCTTAATACAGGGGCTTAATGGGGCGCTTTGAATAAGCGCCTTACAAATGCCCAACAACTAAATAAGTAAAATAACCAAATCTCTGAATTACACAGTGTTCTTTGTCTCTGATAGTCCTATATATTCCCTTCCAGTCAATGGCCTAGGGAGTTCCTCACAGGAACGGGAGTCCTTGTCCCCAGAGGGGGAGTCTCTCCCAGTGAGGTCTAACTTGCCTCGACCATGAGGGAGAGTGTTACAAAGTGGGCTCACCTCCCTAGCCTCTCGGGGGGGTGGGGGTGAATTCCCTGGATTCCTCACAGTGGCTGCTGTGTCAGGAGACACATTTGCTGTAACATCATTAAAATAAAATGGCCCAGGAGGAGACCAACTGGGGGGCGCATGCAAGATGGCTGCTTGATCACTGTGCTCCTACTTGCCCAACCAATGCCTCTAGCATGGTTAGGGATTTAAGCCTTGAATATGCTTTTATTGAAGTACCCCTTTACCCATAGAAACATGAGTGGTGGTAAAATCAATTGGGACATAGACAATCTTTATTCCCAGCTTACCAAGAGGAAAAGGGACCTAGCACAAGGAAAGTTGGCTTTGAGGCAGAGGCCTTGACACATGATAGCCTTGATCGCAAGCAGAATGAAAAGCCTGAAGTGTGTGAGCACAGATTGAAAGCTGGCAACAGTGGAGCATAGATGGTAATGGGCCAAAATGTCGCCCACACAATCATGACGGCCGAAAAACACTTTTTTATACCCCCCTTACACTATATAATATGGGAGGGGCACGGGGGGGTCTCCCCTCGCATATGTATGTGGTGTAAGGGGGGTTTAAAAAAAATAAAAAGTCATCATTTCCGGCCGTCGTAATAATAGTGGTCGCAATTAATTGCATAGAGCCACCGGAGACAGTGGCTAACCCTAGCCACAGGTGCAGAGAAGTAAAGAGCGGGAAGAGCAGGCAAAGTTTTGGGCTGGTGGCGAGTCTGTGAAGTGCAGAGTCCGGCCAGAGTGTCTGTGAGCTAGCTCACCCGCTGAGAAGAGGAGCCGGAATTCTGTGTAGATATCAGACTCTGCGTCGAACAGGCATGGATCATTAAGGAGAACAGATGGCAATGGAAGAGGGTTCAAGAATAGTAGACCCTTTTGGGGGAGGACAGTGAGGTGAGGAGGGGAAAGCACCATCATTAAAATGATCATCAGTAAGCATACAAGGCCTAATTTGTTGCACTGAAATCTGTAAGAAGTGATTAGAGAGGTGCATGGTAAAGTGGCTAGATCGACAGGGCGCTGGCAATTAAAGGAAGAATTGGATGGCAAGGTGTGGGGCATCACCGGATATAACGCAGAGGTAGCGGTCATAGGTTTGAGTACTTGAGACAGGTAGCCATGATTTGCACACGTGTGAGGTATATGCTATGGGAATCCTAAGGAACAAGTGCAGCAATGCAGAATGTGCCAAACACTGGAGTTATGGAAGGAGCCAACACAGTTATAGGGAGCGGTGCCCCTGCAGCAGTAGGAGATACAAAGCCAGAAGTAAAATTGTTACTGAGTGTGGTGTGAAACAAGCATGGCATCAAGGGAGACACAGACTCAAAAGTAACAGTTTAAAAACCTTTATTATAAAACTTTGTGGGGTTGGTGTAATACCTACCTGGCCCTAACTCTAAGGGGATTGTTTCCTCAACTGATCCTTCTAAGGGCCGCCGATGTCCGTAAGTCCAAAACCAAAGTGTGTCTGTGTCCAAACCTATACTTGCTCTCACTCTTAAACCCAATGTGATAGGGGATTTTCTTAAAGGAGAAATGGTGACTCAAAAAAAGGAAATGTAATCCACAGCTGGTTTCAGGTAGTCTTACCAATAGGTGTTCTTCCAGTTCAAAATAGTTAAACGGAAAAGGGTTGCCCTTAGAAACGTCCACGTAGGGTTCTTGCCTTAAGTCAATAGAGTTCACAATGTCTCTGGGTCTCTTGGGGTTCCCTTGCACAAGTTCCGATCATTCCAATTCCAAACAAAAAGACACAGCTCCTGTTGGGTCTCTCAGGGTTCCCTTCCCCAAGTCTAGGCCTCTCTTCACAAAGTTCATGTCTTTAGTGAGCCTCTTAGGGTCCCCTTACCCAATCTTAGGCCCCTATTTACGAAGTTCAACAAACAAATAAAATGTTCCTCTTGTCAGGATGCATTTTTCAATGTACAGTTCTTTCATGGGGGTAGTATCAGAGACTTTCGAGAACGCCATGCTCTTTGCTCCTCCCAGGTGCAACCACTCTGATCTTTCAACCCATCTCCTTTTCTGTACTTGTCTTCCTCTTAGCTCTTCAGAGGTGCCTGGTGCACCCCTTTTTACTTCATCTGTATTTCTTTTACACTCCTGTTTTAGCATACACACTTGCACCTTCTTCTTGCTTTGCTTTCTTCTGGTTGCGCCTCTTGCAGACTTTTCGCTTTGTTGTGCAGACTTGCACCTTTCCCTTTTTGGTTTCGGGTCACTTGCACCCTTTCCTTGCTTTTGGGTCGCTTGCACCCTTTCCTTTTCCTTCTATTCTTCAAAGTTTAATTTCCTCTTATCTCTCTTTACTCCTGCACTGCTAGCACATCCTTCTTTATGCTTTCCCTCTTGCTTTCCGCTCCCTTTACTTTCTCTCTTGCTTTCTGGTTTCTTTACCTTTGTGCAGCTTGTAAATTTGGTCTGTTTCCACTCCTGCTCCGGCCACCCGCACGCTCCTGAGTTTCTCTCGTCACTTTCACGAAACTCACCTGATGGTGCGGCACTGGCGAGCGGTCTCCTTGGGATACACTGGGTCGAGGTCAGGGTCTCACCAACTGCCCCTCAGATACCCTTGGAATCAGATCATGTCCCAAGGGAACGAGCATCTCGCTGGACTCGGCCAGCAGGTTGCAGTATGCCTCACACTGGCTCTCTGGAGACAGAGCTCCCTAGCCACACTGCAGCCCCTCAAACACACCGGGCCAGCGTCTCAGTACGCAGCTTCCCTCTGGACTCTCCAGGCTTCTCCTACCGCAGCTCCCTGCTCCTTGGCTCCCGTGGTCCCGTCAGCAACTCCTGCTTGCCCCACTGGTATGGTAAAACCCAGCTTGGGACTGAGAAGGGATCCCCATGCAGCCTCTTTACTGTTCTCCCAACTGCTTCTTTCTCTGCTCTCTGAGCAGTCTCATAGTATACACCTGTGTTGAATCAATAGGCTGCAGAGTTGTGGTCAGGGCTGGGTTTTGCTGACCTCCAATACTCCAATTAACAGGACATGCATGTCCTTCAGTCCTGCGTAAGTGAGTTCTTAAACGTGCAGTGTACCTTTGCCTTCCCTGCGCTTTCTTTTTGATGACCTGTGGGGAATTGAAGGGATTGTGACAGGGTTTGATTGATGAAGGAAGAGAGGTTGCGGGGGAGGTCGGAAGCAGGAAAAGGGGGATGCCCTGTCTCGCCCTCAGGCTCCTTCCCCCTCCTCTGCTCGGGAGTTAGGGATTTCTGGGACTTGTAGTTCAAACTGAAAAACTTGGGGTTCTTCTTAATTTCTGCCCTGCAGTAATTTCAGAATATTTTGTAATTGTAAATTTGTAAAGTGCCTATACACAAGTGAAGTGCTTCAAAGCACTTCAAGGCAGGAAGGGAACTAGGGAATACAGTCGTCATTCTTAGGCCATGAAGATTCCGAATTATCTAACAACAATAACTAGCATACTAGGCCAGAGGCATATCTACTAGTCCAAGTGTGTGATAAGGGGAGAAGGGGGGAGGGGACATATAGAACAATAAACCACAGTACTGGGCCTGGCGACATTTCAGATTGCTCGGTGGTTGGTCATCCAATGCGCTTATGCAGGAGTATTTCAGGCACGACCAAGCTAGGGAGGGGAGAAAGAGGGAGGACCGGACAGACAGACTTTTAGGGGTATCAAGGTTTTTAAATCTCCCTCCTCAATTGGTTGGATTCTTCCCCCACATAATTCATGCCCACATCACCGCTCCCACAGAACATCTGTTGTGTCCAGGCCACGTGGGAAGGGTCTTTGACCCAGGATTAGGGTGGAATCAAGGCAGATTCTTCAAGTGGCCATTGGTGTTTCAAATACAGAGTTTTATAAATTAGTGAATGTGTGGATTTCAGTTGGCTATCAGATGGAGGGATGGAGTGATGCATTTCCTCAGGGTCTGGAGTGTGCAAAGCAGTTATGGAGAAGAGGCCAATTTATTAGCAAAGAACTGCTCAGTTGAGTTAGGTTTGGGACTCTCCTCAGTCTTCCTTTATGTAAAATGTTAAGGAGTCATTACTGATTCAACATGGTCACATTAATTAGCAGTGGCTTGACAGCTGTCAAACATGTTCTTGATTCTCAAGTTAGTTCTAGGGGACGGTGAGAAACCACAGGGTGTCTCTCATGCACTAGTCCCTTGGAATCAGTCATCCTGGTGGGAAGGACACGGCCATCACTTTTTTTATCCAGTTACTGGGGGTGGACCAGTGCAGGAGGATCACCTGGATGAGGGGACATGGGAAGTGGGAATGCGACACCCTATGGAGAGATGTGGTAGCCCCTTCCCGATTATCCCTTCACCCCTTCTTATTCCATGTGTTATTTAACTTTACTTCCCTCTCACCCTCTTTCCTACACAAACACAACTACCGGGACTGAGTGCTCTGGGAGAAGACAGGTTTACACCCAGCCCTGCCATGCAGAATGTCCCAACATCAGAGTCAGGCAGAGTCAGGCAATTAACCTTAACAGATCACACCGGATTCCTGTGACCTTACCCCACACTGATAAAAGGCAGAGCATGAGAGCACACTACAAGCGGAAGGGCAGTGAGCGAAGCAAGGAACGAAACAGAGCCAGAGAAGGAGAAAATGATTTGAGGCCACAGCTGAATCGAGGAAGTCAGACGAAATGTCACAGGGAGAAACCAAGGAGAGAAGTACATTTGACCTGTTTGACTAACAATCGCTGTGTTGTTGAAGACTCGGAAACAGCACGTGTGTGGCGAAGAAGAAAGGCCTTCAAATCATATAAAGGTGCCTCAGAGATACCAGGGGCCCTCCTCTCTGGCTGGACAAATTGGGGAGAAGGGCAGCTGCTGTGGTCTTGACTTTACAATCAAAGCAGCGAGCCGAACTACGCATACAGCCGGTGAGTTGAAGGCAACTGTGTCATATAAGGCATTTGATGAAAGACGCGAGTAAAAGGAGAAAGCCGATAAATGTTTCTTTGAACCTTTTACAAAGTGAACGTTCGTCATTTGGCTCAATGCCGGACTAGAAAGGTGGCAGAGGGCGGTGGTGTCTAGCCTGCAAGGTGTGTAGAGTTAGCGGGGGTTGCAAGAAGCAAGACTGGGATAAGATAGTACCTGAGGTGGCGAGGGTTGGAGGGGGGTAAGGGGTTGGGGCAGGAGGTGGGAGGGGAAAGAGAGGGTATTGTTGTGGATGGAATGTTTAACTGTTGTAAGAAAACCCAAAAAAAAGAAAAAAGAAGTAAACGTTTGATACTAAGTAGCATAGTGGTCCTGCACCACGTGGCTGCCTAGTCAAAAGATCTCTGCCAGAAAGTATCTTGCAAATTGAACTTTGACATTGGATGGAAAGGAACAAAGTTGTCAGGTGAGGGTAAAAGTGAAATCCCTTGCTCAGTCAAAAGTCTTCAGTTCTGTAACAAAGCAATATGACCCGAGCGGTGGGGGCATTACCGACTGAGGTAATGCCCCGGGGCCCATAGTTATAGGCCCGAGCGAAGCGAGGGCCTTAAGGAAGGCCCCGGGGCATTACCAGAGTCGGTAATGCCCCCGCCGCGAGGGTCATATTGCTATTAGTATCCCGGCCCGCAATATTTGCGTGACCGGGGTACTAAAAGCAATTTTTTTCTGTCCCGAAATGCTGCGCCGTTTCGGGACAGAAAAAAGGAAACGGCCAAGAAAACAGGCGCCGCCATGGAAAGGGAAAACGGAGTCCGTTTTCCGTTTCCATGGCTGTCATCGGGAGCGGACGCGCTGGGAACACAAGTGTTCCCAGAGCGTCCGCTCCCAAAAAAGGATCAAGAAAAAGGTAAGTGGGGATGGGAGGGGAAAAAAACGTACCTGCGTCCCCGGCGGGGGACGAGGAAAGCCCCCAGCCGGTTGGAGGCGCGGAGCGGGGATGGCCCCGCTCCGAGTCTCCACACGGCTGGAGACTTCCTTCGTCCCCCACCAGGGACGCAGAAACAAGAAGGTAAGTTGGGGGGGCGGGAGGGATGAGAGGGAAGGGAGAAAAAAAAATACTTACCTGAGTCCCCGGCGGGGTGCGAAGGCAGCCTCTCAGCCGCGGGGAGGCCCCGCTTCAAGCCTCCCCATAGGCTGAGGGGTTGCCACGCCCCTCGCTGTGGAAAAAGGCCGTGGAATCCCGACAGAGGGATTCCCGGCCGGGTATGGACCTGGCGAGAGCCAATCAGAATGCTTGTTTCAGCCCGATCGAGGGGGGCCTAATGTGATAAAAAAGGAAGGAATCCGAGCCCGGCTGAGGGAGACCAAAAGAAGTGAACTCTGAGTTTTGTAATTTTTGTTGTGTTGATCCAGTCACTGTGGAAGAAAGAGACTTGATAAGTGTATAGAGACACTATGCTGAAAGACTCTGATGTGTCCTAAATACTGCCTCCTCGTGCCAGTGAAGTCATTGTGCTCCAAGTGCCATATTGTTCCGCCTTGTCTTGTTCTTAAAAGTGGGGAAAGGGAAGCCATAGCTGAGCAATCTTGAACTGCCATACCACATGGACCTTTTGTTTATCTTACACTGTTTTCTTTATGCAGTACACCACCCCACACCGTTTTGTTTTTTAAAGTAAGGTTTGACAATAGTTTTTTTCATATAGACCCTTTTTTATTTGACAAGACGTGACTGGGGAAGTATTTTCTTTTGTTTTGATGGCCGCAGCTTGCTCCCATCATTAGAAGTTAGGTTTAGATACGCGTTTTTTCAACCCAATTATAGTCCAATAAAAACCCTTGAGCTACATTTGTGTCAGCCATACTTGCAATACCATGCCTTCCTAACAGGGACTGACATTGAGAATATACAGGGTATGGACCTTGATGGGATAAAAGGATACATACGTGGCGAGGAATGGTATTTGAAAAGGGAAATGTCAGGCGCCCATTGGAGTTTGTGTATGAAATCCTGGAAAAACCACCGTCTGAGGCCAACATTAAATGCTTGGGGTCAAATTATTTCATAGGGGGAAATTACTGCTTCGAATATTAAACCAGATGTTCTCAAATGACGGTCTTCTTTGTTGGAGAGGGTGTGGAGAAGAAGGGATATATTGGCACATTTGGTGGGGAAACATCTTCATTTTTCCGGCAAAGAAGTTGTGTTTTCATTGAAGACCTTGAGGGGATCCCAAAGAAGGGTCATCCCAATTTGGTGCTGTTGGGACTCTCCTCCGAAGACATAGATTTACCTTTTCTGTATATATGACAAATCACGGGTTGGGCTGAGTGGTAAAAATGCAGTGGTAACGGTATTACTGCTGCATTACCAATACGCCCAATCCCGGGTTTGGGCAGAAAGCTGGCGATTTACCTTAAAAGCTACTTTAAAGCTCTGAGCAGGAGGTAAATCTCCAGCTTTCCGGCCATTTTTGGTGCTATTACCGCCAGCGGTAATAGCACCAAAAAAGTCCCATGGAGTCCTATGGACTCATAATAAATAGGGACTAACAGCGCCACCACAACTCGGAGGGGAGTGAGTGAAATGTGTGTGCAAATGTTAGAGTGGCCCAGAACCTCATTTGTGTCCATTTTAAGACCTGTCAAGTGCACAGTATGAGTGATAAAATATCCGTATGGTAGGAGTACAATTAGTTTTCTGACCTTCGACGTGAGAAGATGAGCCCCTCAGCACCCACATGATGGAAGACGGACAGACTGGGACCAATAGAGTGGCAATCCCTATGGGTAAAGGTGGAACATGTATAGGGTCCATCCAATCAGCCTAGCAGGTTTTTACTGTAAGTTGTTGCGCCATTATGACGCTGTGTATCTTTAAAGTTTTCTGCTTGTACCTTTTTTCAGCCAAACTTTCTTAGCAGCAGAGTTCTTTGCTGATGCTCTCATCTACGTGTGAGATTAAAACTTGGTATCCTTACAAGATTGACTTAGGCCTTTTTTCCCTAGCGGGTTGTATTCCTTCTGTTGTGAGCGTTCAGGGGCGTACCTTCAACCACTAGGTGAAAATAAAACATAAAAAAGCAAAGCCTTGTTGTTATACTGCAATTCTAGTTTGCCTATCCTTGGTTGTGCTAGCTGGTAATTGTAACCGATGCATCCATAAGGATAAGTAGGGTTTATAATGTCTTGCTTCCTTTCTCAAGCACTGTCAAGAACATGAGCCGATCCTGTCGGATACAGCGTTCTGAAAATGGCTGCCAGAAATAGACGCATCTGACGTCATCGCGCATGCAGAATATGCGCAATGACATCACAATATGACGAGACTGGTGACCATTTTTGATGGGTCAATTGTGATTGAACCTGTTGCTGGTGGGCTACAGATAGCAGATGTGGAGTGAAAGAAAGCAACAAGTAGATTCCTCTCCAAACATTCCTCTGTTGTGGTATTGAAAATCAGCCATGTGTTCTCATTTAAAACACATGTAAAGTTGAATGGTTGATCTTGGTGTACAGTCTCCCAATGGGTTATGTATGTGGGAACTAAAACTTGTTCCACTGATCTGTAAAAAACTCATTCTTGTAGTGAGTAAAGGGTTTTAGCCTGGCATTTACAGAAAACTATAAAGCCCATTGTCCTGATTAAGACCCGAGTGACAGGTGTCCATAGAATTGATCCATTGCTCCTCTCTTTGCCTCAAGAGCTGTTTTCAATTGCTTCCCCAGGCTAATGTGTCTATTCTTTCTAGTCCTACACATCTTGGTTGTTCTAGTGTGCCTCCAGGGTGCTCTGTCTTAAAGGGATGGTCTAGTAAACATTTTTATTTAAAAAATAGATAGGCAACATAAAAGAAAAATACTAGCATTCTCTGTTTTACAACTTCCTATGTAAAATTTTGAGCTATTCAAGCTCAAAATTCGCAAAAGCAAGCACATGGGCGCATCCATTTTGTGAAATGGAGGCCCTCCTGTCCTGGCTTTTGCTTTTGCGGCACTAATGAAGGAAAAGCCAGCCAGCTGTAGTAAACAAAAGCTACCGCTGGGTGGCTTTGCCTTCATTAGTGCTGTAGGCGGAGGACGGGGACCGGAGACCAGAGCAGGAAAGCTGCAGCTGAATCTCGGTAAGTGCTATTTATTTTTTTTTTAAAAATAAGCACTAGCTGCGTTTTTTTTTCTAAGTTTTCCGGCCTGGAGGAGCCTGGAAAACTTAGAAATAAAACCGCAGCTTTAAAAACGTTGTATTTATGTTTGCGGTCGCTTTTGAAGCGACCGCAAACATAAATACAACGTTATTGTGTTGTTTCTGCCTGAATCTGTTTTCCCATTTGGGGCTCTCGGGCTCCCCGTGGGGAGCCCGAGAGCCCCAAATGGGAAAGCAGATTCAGGCAGAAACAACGCGGTTGTGTTGGAAAACGCTGTGGTTTTTCTTTCCGAGTTTCTCAGGCTGCTCCGGGCTGGAGGAGCCTGAGAAACTTGGAATGAAAAACCGCAGCGTTTTCCAACACAATAACGTTGTATTTATGTTTGCGGTCGCTTCAAAAGCGACCGCAAACATAAATACAACTTTTTTAAAGCTGCGGCTTTATTTCTAAGTTTTCCGGGCTCCTCCAGCCCGGAAAACTTAGAAAAAAAACCGCAGCTAGTGCTTATTTAAAAAAAAAAAAAAAAAGCCCTTACCGAGATTCAGCTTTAGCTTTCCTGCTCTGGTCTCCGGTCCCCGTCCTCCGCCTATAGCACTAATGAAGGGAAAGCCACCCAGCGGTAACTTTTGTTTACTACAGCTGGCTGGCTTTTCCTTCATTAGTGCCGCAAAAGCAAGAGCCAGCACAGGAGGGCCTCCATTTCACAAAATGGATGCGCCCATGTGCTTGCTTTTGCGAATTTTGAGCTTGAATAGCTCAAAATTTTACATAGGAAGTTTTAAAACAGAGAATGCCAGTATTTTTTTATGTTGCCTATCTATTTTTTAAATAAAAATGTTTACTAGACCATCCCTTTAAGTGTGCCCTGACGGGTGTCCCACATCATTTTTTTTTATATTCCTGAAGTGTTCCAGGATCCTAATTTTCATTTTGCGAATTGTGCTGCCTATGTACCACTTTTGGCAAACACAGTAAATGTTATACAGTACATAGTTGGTGTTGCAGTTAACCAGTTGTTGGATGGCCTTTTTTGTGCCATTCAGAAGATCAATATATTTTTGGCCATTCATCATGTTCGGACATATTTTGCAATGCCCACATTTGTAGTTTCCTTTTACTGGTGTTAGGTTCCAGGTATGTTCCAAAGTACTAGGTCTGTGTACTGTTTTCATATGGCTAGGTCTTACCTTATTTTTCTTATGGTTCTAGCCTTTTGATAAGTGATTAATGGTTTCAAATCTATGTGATTTTTTAGATCATAGCCTAGTTGTAAAATGTTCCAATGCTTTCAAAGTATTTTGCTTACTACATGAGTGTTGGAGCTGCAGTTGGTAATTAATCTGATTTTGTTTTCAATTGCAGTTGAAGATGGTAAATTTTGCTTTTGAGGCATTCCCTTCTGTTTTTCAAAGAGGCTTTTATTACTGGCTGATTAGGGTTTTTTTGGTGTATGCTCTCTTTTTGAAATCAGTTTTATTTTAATTCATCGTTCAGCTTCTGATTCTTTACAACAGTTTCTCTTGATTCTTAAAACGTCTCCATAGGGTATATTATTGAAGATATGTTTAGAGTGGTTACTTTGAGCATGCAGGGTACAGTTACCTGCTTTTGTTTTTTTGTATGAATTGGTTTGGATGATGCTGTTGACGTATATGTCCAAATCGAGGAAACAGATTTTCTCTGGGCTCTCATTCATTGTCAGTGAAATGTTATAGGTATTGGTGATCAAGTAGTTGACATAATCAAGGAGGCATTGCCGGTCTCCATCCCAGATTATGACGATGTCGTCTATGAAGCATCCCCAAAATAATACATTGGTTTTCGTGTTGATGAAGGCTGTGTGGTACCAGGCATGTTCGATTTCAGAATGCCCCATAAAAAGATTTGCAAAGGGCAACATACTTGTCCCCATTGCTGTCCCTTGAATTTGTTGATATATTCCGCTGTTGAAATTGAATATGTTATTATTCGAGTGAATTCGAACATTGACAATCATTTTGTTTTGCTCTAGGTATGAAACTGATCTTGATTTAAAAAAATAGTCGGTTGTTTCCATTCCTTTCTGGTGTTTGATGCTGGTATATAGTAAAGTTACATCTAGTGTGACAAATGTGTAGGTGTTGAGCCAGGTGATGGAATCAAGTTGCTGTAGTACATGGGCGGTGTCCTTTATAAAGCCAAACCTGAAACCAATGGTTGTAGATGTGCATCAACGTATGCCGACATTTTCTCTGTTGGTGAAACAATGCCGCTCACAATCTGTCTGCATGATGGGAATTCCTTAAACTTTTTGGGAATTGTAGGTATGAGGTAGATAGTTGCCATGCATAGATCCTGGATGTTCATGTAGTTCAAGAGGCTTTTATCGTACCAATGTTTACTCTTGATCCTCCAGATCTGCTTTAATTGGCCTTTAATCCTGGAAGGGGATTTGTTGTTAGTTTTTTGTAGCAGCTCTTCTCGTTTAGTTGGTGAAATCCTTTGATGTAGTCAAGCTTATTCATAAATACTATTTGGCCTAATTCGTCGGCTGCTTCAACTGTATAGTTTTCATCTATTTGTAGATTTACAAGTGCCATCCTTTCTTTTAGCGTGAGGTTGTGGTGTACTTTGAATTGACTGTTTGATAAATAGAGCTGTCTTTGATCGTCAATTACTGCTTTGTTGAAAGAGGTCTAGGACATTGTATAGTGCGTGTATCTGAAAAAATGTGGATTTGGGTCTCAGTGTTGTTTCTTCTGTTAGATTCAGAGGTATCTGTTGTTCGTTCGCAAAACTTTCTAAATTGTATTCATCTTCTACTCCTTCTAAATTAAGCAAAAGATCTGTGTTTTCTGTAGTATTAACCGTCAGTGTTGAAGGATTCGGAGGAGGTGCCTCCTGAATGGGTCTCTTGGGTGATGACTCAAAGTATTTCTTTAGTTTCAATTTTCTGAAAAATGTGTATATATCCACGCTAGTTTTAAAGTAGTCTTACTTATTAGTTGGACTGAATAATAGTAATTTGCTGAGAGCTGACTTCAGTTCGTCATTGACAATTGGCTCTGATAAATTTATGACCAGATTTATTTGTCGCGTCCCTTGTTCTTCTGTTGGTTTCTTAATGCCTCCTCGCTTTTAACTCTTGTTAGTCTGGTGTTGTTAAAAAAACTTGTGTCTAAGGTTGTGAAGGTTCCTGTGTTGCACTGATCTATTTGTTGGTAGTTTGTTCTGTTGCTCCTTTTGTAAATCTTGAGTTCCTCTAAAAAAGGACACTCTACTTCTGTCTGGTTTCTGATACCCAAAACGTCTTGGTCTGTGTCACTACTGCTTTCAGTTTCGATCTCTGAGGAGGAAGGTGATGGGGTAACTATGGGTTGCCCTTTTGGTTTCGAGATTGCTGTTTCTTTGGTCATGTTGTTTGTGAAAGTATCAATTCTTTTGTTTTTATTATCATTTTCATCTCTTCAAAATTTTTTCTGTTTCTTATATTAGTCTGATACTTTCTAAATGTGAATTCGGGTAGATTAAGATTCTCGATTTGTTGTTTGAAACTATTTCTTTAAGGGTGTAGTCATGAACAGATTGCTCTATTACTCAGTTCATCATTTCTTGAGATGTTTTGATCAACATCTGTTCCCAATCATTTAGGGCTTCAATGTCTTCTTCAAACATCAGAAAAATGCATATTCTTAATCCTTTGGGTATATCTGTGATAATTTGAACGATTGTCGATCATTAAATGTAAATCATAACAGCACTGACCTGGATGAGATGCAGGAGTTCATAGAAAGGAGAATCCTCCTGGTTTCCCTGCCCTTTCCTGCAAATGAATAGCTAAGAAATGACAGAGTTTCCAGGGAAACTCTTTGGGGAATAAAACCCTGTGGCTCCGTACTCAAGCGTGTTAAGTGCCTTCAGCTGTCTTGGATTGATGCTGTGTGGAGGGCAGTGCCAGTGAAAGGACCGTCTTCTGTGTCTTGCTTGAACAGTGAAACTATAACAAAGCAGGAAGTCAGTTAAAGAAGACAAGCCAGAAAACCAAGATGTGTAATAGTCTAAGAGTTATGTTACCCAGGAGTCTTCCTAACAGGAAGAGAATAGACTGTGGTTCTGGAATCTACGGGCTCTGGTAAGTGAGAACAGAGCGCTACATAGAGCGCTGATTCTGCTTTCTGAAAGAACTGGGAGAAAGCGGAATAGCTGTGAAGTTCAAGAGTGGAAGGGAGGAGAGAGGAAGATGTTAGGTTTGAGAAAGGAGACAAGCCTTTCACTGACCAGTCGCCGTGGACAGCGGTGCGGATGTAGGCTATGGGGGTCGTTGACTTCTATAGCGGCTCTGGGCGGAATACATGAACTTTGCGAGGACTCTGGAAATGCAATGTGGGGTTCGAGCAAGACCTGATATGTAACTGCTATGGGACAATAGGGAGGGAGAGATTAGTGAATGTCATGGTAGCACGAGTTGCCAAGGTAACGCCAATGCGGACTTCCTACCCGGAAGAGAGACGTCCGTGTAAGCCAGCGGGGGAGAACAGGAGAAATGCGTTGAAACTGACGAAGCCTATGCAAAGAAACCCAAGTGTTATGAAGAAATAGAACAAGCATAGATAGAATGAAAGTCAGGATTTAATGTACGAACTTATGATGCGAATGCCATGGAGAGTAGCTACGCAAAGTCTCTCTGTTTGAAATTCCAAATGTATCTTTGCTGTTCCAGTGGGCGGAGCCCATTGTATGCATTGACTCGGGATGACTGGAGCATTACAGAAACTGCCGGGCGACATCTTGGGGATGTTCTTAGATACAACACTGATCCATTTCCATCGCTGCCAAATCGACCACCGGAGTCTGTGTTGCATGACAATATCACCCACTTCGAAGAATGTCTTAAATGTCCTTATTTCCCACTAATTGGAGGGTTCTCATTTACAAAGTGTTTCTACGAATTTATAATTCTATGAATAGCTTTCTTAATGATGTTGGTGATTGGTTAGTCGGGATCTGAGTGCTCGTTGACGAGGGTCTTCGAAAGATCATCTGCTTCTGCATCTCTTGAGGAAAAATTGTTCGCCATTGTGGTCTCTATAGAGATATTTCTCTGCCCAGATTTGTATGATGAGTTATAGTTTAACAAATAGTTGCAGACATACTGCAAACCTGTGGCGAAAAATCAAAAACCTGTTGGTTAAGCTGTCGCTGGTTGGCTCCTAGGTTGTGTCTGCCCAATAGTCTGAAAAATGATGTTGAATTGGATGGAGTCAATTGCTGCGCCCACTTGCAAATAGGTCCACAAAAATGTGTGGTAATTAGATTCCAAAGATTATACTAGAGTGAGTAGCCGGTACTATTTAATGATGTATATTTATTGGTTATCAATTAAAGAAACCTTGTGTGATAAATCTCACTCACGTATAGGTCCTCATGCGATAGTCCTTATGGTATTTCTCATTTGCCTGATTCTATATTTGTTTTTCATATGGTAATCTGCTGTTCCTCTTTTGATTATGGTGTTATCCTAGTAAAATGCTCATGTGATAGTTTTCTTATCCACATGGGTTAATCCTCTCTTATCCTCATAAGTTGTTCCTCTCATAGGTTAATCCTCTACACATGTTTCACCACTGTTGTATCCGTTGCTCACCAGGAGGAAATGTAATGTTCTACCAGTGGTTGACTAATTCTTGTTGTCGCAAGTTGGTCCTATTGTGTCTGTAGACAAATAGCAACGCTTTGTGTTACTCATATATACTTCATAGGGTAAATAACTTGTCTCCAAATTACAAATAATTTGTGAAGGAAATGTTTCAGATACCAACTCACCCTCGGAGAATCTTTGTCAGTGATTCTGATTTTTGTAATTGGGGAATCCCCTTGTCAGATGATGACCTCTAGATGAACAAAACATAGAAAAGCAAAGCCTTGCTGTTATACTCAGTACAGGACTGCAAGACTTATCCTTGGCCTCAAGCCCAGGGACCCTATCTCTCCAGCCCTGAAATCTCTCCACTGGCTCCCGGTGGCTGCAAGGATCAAGTTAAAGACCCTCTGCATCGCCCGCAAGGCTTTCTGGAGCCAGGGCCAGCACTATATCTAAATACCTTCCTTCTCAAGCCCTTCGCTCTGCCGCCTCGAGCTCTCTGAGTGTCAGACACTTCTGCAGGCAGAGAGTAGGGGGCAGATCACTTTCTTCTGCAGGCGTCTCCATCTGGAAAGGCCTCCCTGCCCATCTCAAACTTGAGCCGGACCACATGAAGTTCCGGAAGAAGCTCAAGACTTTCATTTTCTCCTCTGCTTTCTCTCTATTCCTACCCTGCTGACCTCTCTCCCCCTCTGCCTGCTGCGCTGACTGGTTGCTTGGATACCCTCAGAGTCTCACTGGGTACCAAGCTCTGCTATGACCAGTCTCCTCCGCACTGCCTCCGGGTCTGTTGTGCACTAGTGGCAGTAACTGTAACCTCTACAGCCCCCTGTCTCCTTGCACTTACCCAGAGCTGCGCTGCCCTGGCTGCACTTACTTAGAGCAATGCTGCCCTGATCACACTTTCCCTTTCCCTCTCCCTTCCCCTGTTCCTTGTGCTACCGCACTTGCACAATCTGAATCACACATGGCATAGTAAAATCTGTTTGTCTTGTTTTCTCTCCGTACCATCCCTTGTCTTCATGCGCCTAGAAACAAATGTGTGCAGGTGCGTTATAAATGTTTTATATCATACTACTACCTCCTTCACATGACTACTGTTCCCTCTCCCCACGACTACCACTTCAACACCAACTACTACTAAGGCACCCTTCTTTCTCTCACACAAACACTTCACATACACTACATACACTTTCTCTTCTAAACATCATTGCCACTCTTTCCAGCACAATCACAACCCAGTAAACTTGCACTCACTAACCAATACCTCAACTGCTCCAATCACCTTCACACTCCACTTTTCCTTCCTTCCTCCCAATGGTCTCTTGGTCTGTAACCTCTTCCATCTCCGACCTCACCCAAAAAACCCCAAAACTTCCTGATTCCTTTTGCTCTCTTTATGCCCCCCTTCTTTAGCCATTGGATCACGTTCCTGGCCAATCTGACCCAGTCTTCCCCACTTAGGGATTGCTACAATCAGCAAAGATGTTAAATAGCAGGCTAAGACCTGCCCCCTTTACGCCACGCAGGCCTGTTGCGGCATAAGGATAGCGGTCCGGACAGTACAGAATCTACATGTGTGCTGGGGGGGGCCTTGGTCTAGGACCCCCAAAAGGCAAGAACAGTCTATGCTGGGTCTGTGCCCCTTTTTATAGGCCCTGGTGATCTACAGCTACTGCTGTGGACAGAAATTGATTGCTTTTGCTGCTGGGAAGCATATCATCTCCTGTCTCGCTGCCGCGTAGGTGTAGTTCTTTCCCTGCTTTCTATTTCCTCTTGCTCTCCATTTCGGGCATTATACTGTGGTTTGCGGAAGCCGCCGCAGGTTTGCTCTCACTTGGCAGGTCCCAGTCTCTGCCTTCCTAATAATGCATACAGCATGCAGTACTCGATTGGTGTTCGCGCTCTACTGGTCCTTGCAGCTGCACAAGTCTGGCGATTTGTTTCTAGAGAAAACAAAAACTGTGGTGAGAATCTTGCTTAAGAGGCATGGCGTGAGACAAAGGTGTACTACCCATGAACAAGCTGGCACAAGAGGGTGGGGGAGAGAGAAATTAGGAACCGCAATTGCCACTGCCCGACGGTGTAGGACTGGCACTGAATTTCTCCCACGTAAGACCCCTACCCCTAGCTGAGAGGGGTTCCCATGCTCTCTTGACAAGGCCGGAGTACGGGCCTTTTGCCGTCTAGAGCACGCAAATGCTTCCACCCCACGCAGAACTGTCCATATAAATGTTCTCTTGACACCAATCACCCACTCTCTGGGCCTCATCACGAGTTGGGCGGTAGCACTCAAATGCAGAACTGTATTACCGCCGCATATAAGGGTCCATCCAATCTAGAGTTTGGCGTGCTTACGCTCAGCTCAGAGCTGGGGTTAAGCATGCTGGAAAAATGCCAATTTTCGGAGCGATTATTATTGGGGAATGGGGAGTAAGAGTAAGCGCCCAACCAGTGATCGGGCAGAAACACTGCCAGACGGGTGGGTGCTAACGCAAATAAAGTTGGGCGGTATCCCTGTTGGGATACCACCCTACTCGTGATGAGGTCCTCTGTATTTAAAACATACACTGATGGATTCAGTGTCCGTTGACTGGACTATTACATGATTCTTAACACGTATTTACTCTGTAACGAAAATGCGTACCTCCCACGAATCCACTTCTGACAGAAAGTCATTTTCTCTGTTACACTGTAAACAGCTTTTATGCTCTACATCACAGGACAACAGATGCATACAAATCTTCAAGGTCACCCTGCCGCCTTAAAAGCCAGTCTCCCTGGCAGAAAACGGCTTCAAAACAAACCAGTTATCTAACCACAACAGCTTGCAGCTATTTCCTGGAAGGGGAGTTCCCTTTCCCAAAGGGAGAGAAAATTGACCTCTACATCACGGTTACATGTTTAAGTTTTTCAAGTTGCTCTGCTAAATTAGAAACAACAAAGTTATACATACGTATCAGATATGAGGCTGGGAAATAGATACACAATCTGCAATTTTCCCTCGAGCAGCTAAAACAAACTTTAGATGTGCAACGTGCCCCTCCCTCCCGCGTCCACTCTGACTCCTGTGCCTTCATCTCCATCAATCATTTCGTCCAAAGTGCTTAAGAAAACAGGATGCAGTACTAAATCATTAAAACCCAAATATGCGACTGATCCACTCAATACAAGCTGCATCTATGCCCTTAAAATATGCACCCTTTGAATCCCAGATGCTGCGAGGGCATCTTTAATGAAATATGTATTTTTCTGCCAACACCATTGATGTTTATTACACAGCGATCCCGTTTGAGAAACGTGGTTAGGGGTTTAGGAAGGGTGCCAACGAAAAGGTAAGGGGGATAGAGGGCGGGGAGTGGCGGGTTGGGGGATGTGCAGAAAAAGTGATCTATGTGATCAATGCACTGCGCCATAATAGAAGTCGGCCTTTTCTTAGTCGACCTTATGGGCTGCGCAGTGGTCACATAGATCCGAATGAGAGCAGCCATATCAGAGGCATACCACTGAGGAGGGGGCCGTCTGGCATTTGGAGATAAACAATCATCTAGTGTGGCTACAAGAATGCCCCATCACAGTGAGGGTGAATCGTCCATACAGGGGGATGTTGGGTTGGTTTGTTTATTTATTTATAATGCACGCCAGACCCGGGGGTATCAGGGCGCAGAAGGCAAGACGGTACATGACTACCTTAAGGTTGATGTTACATAAATTGCAGGAAAAGAAGGGGTGAGCACAAAAACAATTACAGTATTATTATACAACATATTTGAGGGTTTGAATGCATAAAAAGAGGGATCAGTCAATAGTTACATAAATTTACATTAGTTACATAATTTACAGTGGGTCTTAACAGCATGTTCTCTATATACAATGTACAGTCGAAGCTAAAGGGTGATGCTATGATTCAATTGGTTGGTGGTCAGTTTCTCTGAGCCATTTAGTGGTATTGTGTCTAAGTTTAAAGAAGGTTTGAGAGGGGGGGAATTCCATAGCTGCGCAGCTTTGACCGGGAAGCTGTTACCACCAGCTATTGAGAGTTTAAATCTAGGTATGCCTAGGTAGTTTAAGTTTGCAGTCCTAGTGGGTCGACTTGACTTTTCTTTTGATTCTTTCCATGAGGTAGCGAGGGGCTGCATTGTTGAGGCATTTGTGAATTAGCAACCCAGTTTTAAGCTGGATTTTATCACTAATGGTCAGCCATTTATGTTGTCTTCTTGCCTTCCATTTATGATCTCTTCTGGCAATGCCCAGCGCCGTTCTCAGAGCATTGTTCTGGAGAATTTGGATCTTGTTAATGTGTTTGCAAGCGCCCAGGTAAAGGGTGTTGCAATATTCCAACTTGGACGAAATTAAGGCTCTGGCTAGTGTGGTACAACTAGTCTCGGATAGAAACCAGCTCTGCAGTTTGCAAGTATACGTAGAGGCCAATACATTGACCTGTTTAGCAAAGGTAAGGGTGGAGTCAAGGTAGAAACCTAAGGTTTTTACCTCTTTAATGATGTTGCCATCAATGTTAAAGGAGGTATATTTGGGGCCGAGTTTACTGAGGTTAAATGAGCTTCCTAGGATAGGGAGCTCGGTTTTGTCATCATTCAAGCATAGACCGTGGGCTGCCATCCATGCCTGGATGTTGAGGTAGATTTTATTTACTAAGGCCATATCCTTGTTATAAACCCCAGTAAGCGATATAAGGATTTGGGTGTCATCAGCATAATTGGTATAGGTGACACCCAGGAGGTCCAGATCATCGAATAGGGGCTTAGTAAATATGTTGTACAATGTAGGCGAGTTGCAGGAACCCTGTGGCACACCACATGTGATAGGAATAGGGTCAGCTGCTGCAGAGGGCGAGAAGACTCATGGTCCTGTTGCTCAGAAAGGATTGGGTCCAGACTATGGCACCCTGGGCAAAGTGAGAGGCTGAGTCCAGGTGATTACAAAGTACTTTATGGTCCACCAGATCGAAGGTGGCGGAGACATCGAGGAGGAGTAACAAAGCTGAGTTCCCTTTGTCTCCAAGTAAATCAATCTGAGTTTTGAGATCGATTAGCGCTGTCTCAGTACCGTGTTGGAGCCTGAATCCAGATTGGCGGATTCCTAGGAGCTGGTTAGACTCCAAGTACTCCTGAATATGGAGATAGGCCACCCGGCCTAATATTTAAGTAGAAATGGCACTGTCGTAATAGGCCTGTAGTTGGTGGGGATGGAAGAATGGAAGGATTGTTTTTTAAGAAGTGTGAGGACCCAAGACTCCTTTAGATTGCCAGGGATGGTACAGATACAAAAGAGGCATCAATTTGTTTTGTTATAAAGGGTGAGAGGTCTCTAGCAGCATCTTTGATCATTTGGGCTGGGCACTTGTCTCCTTGACAATGGTTTTAGTGATAGGAATATTTTTTTCCACCTCGAGGATGGAGACTTTTGAAAAACTGAAGCGTTGTGGTGGCTTGGAAGCGACCGTAGGGGTGCTGGTAGTTGTGTCTGGATTGGGTAGATTGGCTTTTTTCTCAGCTATCTTGTTCTGGAGAAGGGTTATTTTATTCATTAAGGCGTTCGGAATATTGCCGCACCAAAGTTTGTCCTGCAAGCAATTGTCAGTGGGTGGAATAGGGGCTTCCAGCTCTTTTAGGATTACAAAGAGTTCCTTTGTGCTTGAGTTTGCTTGAGAAATCCTATATTTATAAGTTTCCTGTTTGGTGTCTATTATTTCTTTCTTATATAGGGCCAATATGTTGGTCAGGTTTGTTTCGTTTTCAGCGTTGGGTTGATGTCTCCAAGTGGCTTCACATTTTCTTTTTTTTCGGCTCTCAAGGTTTTGAGGTGAGGAGTGAACCAAGAGTTCAGGTAAGCTCTCGGTTTGCTCTTCCTCATTTTTAGTGGGGCGATTGTGTCTAAGGCTTTAGTCATGGCATTGTTAAATTTGTTTACTAAGGTAGCGGGATCATTAGTATCAGGCAATGACCTAAGGATAGGTGTAATGAGTGGTATGAGTTTGGCCGCTGTAATGTTCTTTTTGTTTCTGGTAGGGATAGGTGGAGCTACTAGGTTGTTTTTAGGAATGGGAATTTTTGCTGCAAGAGTGAATGAAAGGAGGTAATGGTCTGACCAGAAATGAGTAGTTATGGAAGTGAGTGAAACATTGCAGTTAAGCTCTGCAACCTAATCTTAGGTTCTACCTTTGTTGTGAGTGGGCAAGGTAACTCTTTGGGTGAAGCCAAGTTCAGTGAGCATGTTGGATATTGCCGCAGCTTGCTGGTCACTGGGGTCGTTGAAGCCCAAGTTGAGATCCCCTAATAATAGTACTTGAGACGCCGTTTTCAAATGATCTAATAGGATTATCGAGATATCCTCCTCAAAGGTGCCCATGGTGCCTGGAGGTCTATAGATAAGGTGGATAGTGAGCGTTTGGGAGTCAGATAAAGGGAGTTTAGCAGTAAGTGAGTCGCATGATTTGAGATCTGGTGAGGGGGCTAGTTTCAAGGCCAAATTGGATTTAGCTATGAGAGCTATTCCTCCACCTCCAAAGTTAACCCTGTCTGCTCAGAGTATAGTATCATTATCTGGGACTGCGAGCAGAAAGGCGGGCCTGCAGCAGCATGAAGCCATGACTCTGTTAGGGCTAGAAAGTCATAGTCTTCAGTGCGGATTAGGTCATCTAGCTCAATGACGTGTGTCACCAAGGAACGAGGCAAGGTGTGTTAGTTTTGATTAGTTCAAGGTTTAAGTTGTGATGTGCAAACGGTCGCAGTTCGGGGTTGACCGTATGGTGTTGTTTAGGTTGGGGGTAAGTGTCTACCATATAACGTGTGGGGTGTCTGATGCGTAAGCTATGCTGATGGTTAGACTTCAACTGGGATGGAGGGGAGGTGTGTGTGATATAAATTATAGATACAAAAATGCTTCCCAGAGTTAGGTACGATGATGTTATGTGATGATGTCCTGCAATACTGGCCTGATGACCTACTGCCAGTAAGGCCCACAATAGGTAGTGATGTAGGGAAATAGCGGCATACATAATGTACTAGAGGTATGCTTAGGAGAGGTATTTTGTAAGGCAGGAACATTATGCTGTCTCAGCAGAGTCGCATTTGTTAAGTGGCGATTGGGGCAAGGTTAGAAACTATGTATGTATCTAGTAGCTAGGGTCAAGTACTTGAATATGGCAATAGGTGATCCTAGATGTAGCGCCATTCACGCAGTGTCAAATCTAGAGATACTTCAGCAGGGAGGCAATATGCCAGCAGAGCGCCATTGATAAAAACGAGTGCAGGCACAAGTTGATCCTAGGTATTGCTCAGTTCACACAATGTCAAAGTTTAAGTATATTGCAACATAGAGGCGAGGTTTCGGCAAATCACTAATACCAATAGGCACCGGTGGGATCTAGCTAACAACACAGATCACACAAAGTTATTTCTCGGTATGATACAGCAAATATCAGAAATTCCATACAAGCCGAATCATATGCATACGAGTCGTTCACAGGTTAGTACAGGCAGTGATATCAATGCAAAGGATAGGTTCAAGTGGGAGGGTGCTAATAATGATAGATGCAATTATCAGGTGGGTTACCCTATAGGGCAGTACTCACGATAAGCTAAGACAAGTGGTTATCGATAGCAGTGAGCTGGGCTAGGTACAGTAACAAAAGTTAACTTAATCAGCATTTACGACTAGGCGGCTGAGCATGACACAAAGATGAATGCAGGGCATAGGCAATTGTTATCAATGGCAATACATTTGGTATAGCTGCCGAGTCCTTCGTTTCCCGTAGGTGCGACAAAAGTGGGCACAGATTGAGTGCTGGAGTTCTGACAGAGCTAAGGATAAAGCTACTTGCAATAAAAGTGTGTTTGTTTCTAATTTGTGTTAGTTATTAGTATTTGTGCATATTATAACAATTGCAGAGGTAAATGTGCATACTGTAATAATTTCAGGGGGCAAACCATCAATCAGTGGCTAGCACACATAATGAACAATATCTTAGTCTTCATAGAAGAAACATATCATTGGTTTTAATCAGAACATGACCCATTCCAAGAAGGAAGAAACACGAAATGTCATGTATTCTCGGAAAAATAGGATATTAACATTTTTTTTTTTTAATGTACTAATATTGTAAACTGGATTTTTATGTTTTACAAAGTTCATTTTTAATGACCAGTTGCAGCAAATGTTGTAGTCATAATAGAAATGTTAGTCTTGTCTTATTGAGCAAAACACATTGTCAAAACCTAGAATTACAGAAAAGAAATTCTGAAAGGTTTTATTCCGAGATTGGCAGCCTGTATTCTGTTTCGTATCATTTTGGAATAAAGATCCCTATAAGAAAGGAGAAGGGGGAAATGGCACAAACGAGGAATCCTGGCTCCTTTGCATAAAATCAAAGAACATTATGCATAAATATAATGACCCCATATCTTTCAATTTGAAAACAAGTCTGTGATAAAGCGGTTGAATACTTGAAAGCACACTGGGCTTGGTGCTCATTTCATTTTTCTCAACCCTCACCCTAACATTCAAGATTGTATAACAACTGAATCACATATTCTCATTTAGACAGTCTCAGGGTTTGGATCGGAGGATAAAATGCCTGTGACGTCTGATCTATCCCTCTACCGGGGGCACAGAGCATCCTGATTCTAATTTCTGAGATAATGGTTCCTCTGCCATGAATGTAAGGGGAACCTTGCAGAATGTTACAAGAGGATGAGCGTGCTCCCACAGTAAGGATGCACGTCCAGTCCCCCATGCACAGACATCCTTAGATAATTTTATATATAGCATATTATTTTGGAAATAGTAAATATGCACAATCAATGCTAACTTCCTTAAAGCTTGGAGCAACATGTAAGACTTGGAGGGATGTAGTATTTTCAAAAGATTATAATATTCCTGCCAGAGCACGTGCCTGATATCAATTCAGGGCTCAGTAATTCTCCTAAAGCACGAGAGGCCTTACATGGTTTAAGGGCCTTTTCATTGCCATGTATTCATTCACCTTCCAATAATATAAACCCAAGGCATAAAATGACTGACAAAAGACTATGATGTTGCCAAGGTAACAGCCAAGAGCGTATGCCCTTTCCTGCCGCAGCAGGCTGCTGTACCTATGACCAGTACCTGTTCCCCCGTTAAATTACGACTCTTCTGTCTGTATATGCTTTAGAAAATCACGGAGGTAAAACATTCCTCACATCAGCATACTGTGCCGTTCATCGCCGCAGCCAGACCTAGCTTAAACCCCTATGGCGAACGTGCAAAGGAGCAGGCAAGCTATTGCATGGCTATTAGCACTTGCAGTTACATATATTAAGGTGTATTAATATTGAAAAGTTTAGGGGAATTTGGGACTCTAGGACTGGAGGTGCGTGCGGATGCAGCCCAAACACAGTGGCATATTTCTGCCTATAAATAAGTCAAGTACCGGCAAACATTCAATCTATTGCGCAAATAAATTGAGCATCATAGAAGGTGAATTCCGCCTGAAAAGATGCAGAACGTTGCCTGATGTGTATGGTTTGTATTGCTTAACAGGGGTCGCGATAAATTGCTATGCCCTTCATTTGCAGCTATGTTTTGCATTGTATTGTGAGTTTTGACGGTTGGTTTGGATTTGGTCCTGTGGCAGGACTTGGAGATCCAACTATTGCTTGTATTTCAAAGGTCGCATCACTGGAGCAAAGCAACCCACCAGTGGGCTTTTCAGGGTCTCCCCATCAGCACTTACCTCCCTGAACATGGACTCTGAAAATATAATGGCCTTCGTTCGCTTTAAAAAAAAAAGGAAGTCCTGTGGACCTGCTGGTTAACCTCAACCACTATGCCAAGGCCTCTTCTACAGGTTTGCCCCGGTCAACAGAGCAGAGAGGAGAACGATCATCATATCCTTCAACAATCATCACCACAAAGAATTATGAAGTGCCAACATTGTGAACCTTGGACTCTATCCACTAGCTCTTGTCATTAATATTTTAACACTGGATAAGTGCAGCAATCTAAGCTCCTCATAAAAAACACACACACACAAAATAAATTAATTAGATGTGTATCCCTGCTTCCCGGCCAACTACATGCCCATTTATTTCGCATCATGAACTGCAAAGACACCACTATTCAACTCAACGACCTCCTAGAGACAAACTATGGCCACAAAATATCCAAGACCCCCAACTAACTGCTTAACAATAGGCAAGCTCATGTGTGCCGATATAACTGGACCCATAAACCGATCACAGTGTACTTATAGCAACAAAGTCTGAAAGCTCAGGTAGGACACTGAGGCAGCTTCTTCAGGGGAGTGTGGTGTAGCCCCTTTAAGAATGTGTGTCACGACTTTGTCAAGACTGTCAATAAAAGGAGCCTTAGCCAGCACGTGCACCACAACGGCAGCAGACTCCATGAATGGCACTTCTGTCTCATGTCTCGTTTATTGGGCCTGCAGGCTGATGCTGTGTGATCACGGCCCTGATACCCTGGCCTGCAGGCTGACGCTGTGTGACCACAGTAGTGCAGCCACCACTGATCTGGGTGCCCCCAGATCAACATGTGCAGCCTGGAAGCCCCTAGGCCCCTGCCAAGCTGTGTGACCACAGCCCATTTACGAGCCTGCGAGCCCCCGGCAACTAGGGTCTGCCGTGTGATCACTTCAACTTTAAGTGTATGCTGGGTGCCCCCAGCAACCAACGGGCTGGCCCATGTGCCTGTGAGCCAGCCCGCAACAACAGCAATGGAAGATTATGCTGGGTGCACCCAGCACTGGTGAGGACGGGCCATTTGCCCACTGCCTGCCCCAGAGACGTTTTTATGGGAGGGCAAAAGGGGCACTTGCCCAGGGCCCCCAAGCTTGGAGGGGGCCCCACAAGGCTAGCTGATCTGAAGAAGTAAGATTCCATTGTACACTAGTCTTAAATAGCACAGGTCAGGATATTTTATGTGGTGCTGCTGAGGCTCTAAACTCATTGCCTTTCTGTTTTGGCAAGTGCATTCTGCCTTGATCAATTCATCATGTTTTGCTCTCTGTGTTCACTGTGGTATACATAGTTTCTGTGTTCATTATGACACAACTCTATAGCATTCCTTCCTTCCTGTGGGAATTATGTTGATCATGTGCAATAGGCGACGATGAAATGCATATTGATATATTGAGTGCCACAATGGTTCAGAAGTTAACTCAGTGTGTGAAGCATCCATTGCAGAGGTGTGTTCATGTGCAAAATTAGAGTATCACATTCCAGCAAGGCTGGGTGAGTCTTTCCTATGTCTGAAGTTTATAAACCTGCCTGCATATGTACTTGGTTTTGCAGAACAACATCTGCTATTATTAGCAATGTACCTGTACCAAATAGGGGTTGCTATAAAAACTAACATATCATCCGTATGGTGAAGGTCTAGAAATTGGTTTGTTCAGATGGGGTGTTGTAAAATCTAGGCAATCGCCTCCAAGGATGGCATAAACTGTTAGTCCAAGAGGTGAATAAGTATCCAAATTCCAGACTATGGAACGACAGCGTTCATGCTTGTATCCTGGATTTGCCAGCAGTCGATACAGTGATCCTGCTCAAATCATCTGATATCGCTTACATTACTGTGCTGTCTTCTGTGAGGTTTGCCTTCTTGCATGCTGCTGCTATCGCTTGGACCATTACTTGATCTTTCTTCTTATGTAGGCCGTTTGGGTGGAATGGTTGGCAGACAGAAGAGTGCGGACCATATGTTGCTGGCCTCAGGCAAGCATATTTTAAGGTCTGCTTGTTTGACATAAAAAACTGATTGCTTTTTGGTAAATGTCAAAGGTTTTTATGCACGTTTATGAATGAAAATGTCACAAGCCATTGTTTTGGAAGTAGTTAAAGCTTTAAAATACAAAAGACAAACCCAGATTAAATTTGTTAAATCACATCGATTGGTATGCTGGTTCTTATATACTTCCCTTGATGATGGCGAAAATGAAGTTAGAACCATTCCCATTTTGCATAACACCCTTCTATAATATTTTGTTTAAAAATGGTCATGTTTGGTCATGTTATTTGTGTACTTTCAAAGTCCGTTTTTTTAATAAAATGAGATTGTTTTTGTTCATGGTAAGAATTGGAAAAGAAAGTGCTCAAATGCAGAAATTGCAGAGTTGGCACAAATCCCAGCTTCACCCCCTGACCCCTTAACCAATGTGTGATCCTGGGCATCTCATTTAATCTTGTATTGCCTAACCTCCCAATATTGCCAGTCCCTAAACCTTTAAAAATTGTCAGCCCTTCCAAGTGATTTCCTTCTCATGGTATGATCTTCATAAAAGCCTTATTCATGGTGTCACTGTGTTAATAATGAGCATATTTATATCGCACACCACAGGCATTTGTTCCTTTGATATCTAATGGCAACACTATTTGAAAACCATATCCCACTTCTAATCTCATTCTGTCTGAATAAAGACACCTTCCCGGTAGCTTCTAATCTGCCTCCACTATCCATGCTACGGTATGTGTAGCGTTCTCCTTCCTTCCTTCCTTCCAATTGGTGGTCTCTATCCATGCATGAGCACTTTTGCATTCGGTGAGGCAGCTAATGTGAGTTTGCTGCCTATTATGGGTTACATGTACCTTTTACATACGGTCCTGCATTGATACTACATCTACCTTGCTGTATGTTATTGATAAAATGTATCCTGTATGTACTAGAACATTAACCCTTTGTAGACTGCTAATGTTGGTCTTCAAATGCTACTTATTTATCATTCTGATTAGAGCAAGATTTAAGAGGGCATGGGGACTTAAAGGGAGTAAACGTGCTTATTATGCTGCAAGACAGCATATCAACCTATAGGTTGTGAGTGCAACAGGTGGGGTTTGGGGGCGCAAACCGTATTCTTGATGCCTTAATTCCTTTGGTTTGGTGGAGGGGGCCACAAAGATGTCCGTGCCCAGGGCCCCAAAAGTGCTTAAAATGGCCCTGGCCTGCCCGCCACAACAGGTAGTGGCTTTATTCCCGAGCAGTGTGTGCTACAGTAGGTAGTACGTTGGAGGGAAGAAGACAGTGTGTACAGCCAGATATGGAAGTGTAATATGAATAATCAGTACCATTAGTTGGTTTATTTTTTGCAGAGCGTACTGTTAGTTCAAAGGCTCAAGAAAAGAGTCCTGGACGCGTATTCTTTTTCCCAGCCAAATATAGAATCATCTTGAAATGGACAGTCAAACACTGAAAATTTTCCAAGTAACGGCCAGGCATTGTAAGTGGCTCTGGAGCACCTTAACGACTTGCAAGCACATTTTTTATCAGCAGCATACATAATTATAATAATTGTTCATTTATAACGCACTTAATACCAGGAGTGGTACATGATGGCACATTTCCAAAGTAAACACCTCGCAGAGCGTCCGTTATCTTGCAGACTAATGTTAAAGTCAGCAACACAAAGTACTCTTTCAAAGATGTGTTTATGTCCATGCGGTTTACTAATCTGACATGCGGAAACTAGAAAGTTGCTTTATGTCACGCATTAATTGACAACATCATGAATAACGAGCTGGAGGTTTGTAACAAACAATCTCCCTATCCAGCAGAGTTTATTACACAACTTATTTTATTGCGTGTCTTAATTCACTGAAAGTACAGTCGGGTTAAATAGATTTTTCAGGTTTGCATTCTCTTGCATTCCGGGACTTATAAATATACCATTCATGACGTGAAAATGAAAGCCACAATGATATTCTTTTGGCTTAACCTGTTGCTATAAGGATTTACATGTTGTCATGTAGCTTTACTATGCAATGTGTGTGATTTGTGCGTAAATGCTGTAAGACAGTATTACTGCAGGCCTTGAAAAACAAAACTTAAATATTTGTACCAAGTACAGCTTGGAAGGTACGTGGTCGCATTTGCAGAGTGCGTTACCATCTTTGCTTCACTGTTTAACCAAAGTGTGTGATCCTGGGCAATTATTTAATCCTACTCTGATTTAACTGCAAACATTGGAGTCCTTATTTCAGATAATGTGAACTTAATTACACTATTTGATAAAATGATACACTTGCAATGGGACAAATTTATTGAGTAGGAAGAAAAAGTGGACCCCAAAACAGTAACCTAGAATGTCACTATTGGGGCACTAGTACTCCCTCAGTCCTATATCACATCATTTGACATGAAATATAAAGTCTGAGCAGCCAGACAGTCCTGTAAGGAACTTATGGAGACAACAGTAAAGACAGACAAGTGATCACAGTTCAAGGGTGTTTATTAAACTGTATGCAGGTTGGAAAAACGCCTAATCTAAACCTAATTCTAAGATGGGAGCAAGCGTCGACCATTAAATGAAAATCAGGCAGTCCTAGTGGCGTCATGTCAAATGAAAAGGGCCTATACTAAGAAACCTATTGCCAAACCTTACTACTAATACAAAAAAGGTTGTGGGATGGTTTTCAAGAAAAGAAAGACGTGTTCTCACATAATATGTTGGGATGCGGTAGCTTGGTTCTTCCTTCCGCACATTTTGAGCATGGGGTAAGATCGGATCGTGGAGTACAGCACACACTCCAGCTTTCCCAGCATGAGTTGACAGTACCACTAGCAGCTATCAGGACCGTCGATGACCAAGTTTTGTTTCCTTGAAAGTCTCTTGCCTTCGAGGGCCTGATGTGTTCAAATAACAAAACAAATGTTCCTTCAACAAAATGAAAGTTTGTTTCCTGCTTTTGTTTTGGGTGAGGATTCTTCACCCCTGGGATCTACCTCTTCCGGGTTTAGATCCTATAACAGTTCTTAACGATAACAAGGCCTTTGGGGTTGTGGTTTTCTGATCCTGTGGGCCCGATAGGATTATCAAGAAAAACAACAAACACAAATTTCTGGTCTAGGTATTTCTCAGGTGATAGTTTCATCCCTGGGTCCCCCTCTTCTGGGCGCTGACCCTTCACCAATTGCATTTCACACATTTTATAACAGTTCTTTTTTCAATGAACTATCGGTGGTAACCTTCCACCCTTGGGTCTCCCTTGGCTGGGCTTGGACCCCCAAATGACAAGCGGGATAGAGCTTCTCTTTGCCTTATAATGTCTCTTGGTTTCTCCCTTGATCGGGTTCGGACTCAAAATGACAAGCGGAACAGTGCACTCTCCTTGTCCTCTTAATTTCTTTTCAAACTGTTCATAGTCGACATCCCTCGGCTGGGTTTACGTTTGTCAACACACTGTTTCTTGGGACTTTAACTTTGCCCCTTCTCGTAAGCATCCCTCTTCCAGGTTTACACATGCCAACTTCACATTCACATTCGTTTGCGAGATTCACTTCCCCTGCTTTCTCAAGTTCGTAGATCAAAGGCTTTTGACTGCACAGGGATTTAGCTTGACCTCCTGTATGACCACTTTGACCTAACTTGACGGCTCTCCTGCGGCCTTCTGGTTTCTGTAGTTTTACTCAGATGGGGATGACCAGAGTTTCTTGGAGCAGCACCCACATGGTGCCAGTCCCCCTCTGCAGCTGGTCGACCTTTACACTTTTACAGTTCTTTGAACTTTCTCACTTTGCAACTTTCATTGACCACAGCCCGATTCTCATCAGCTCACCCCTCGATTCACCGGCTGTGATGAACCACTTGGCTTTCTTCTTCGCTGTAGTCAAGGCCTGTACCACGGTAGCAGGAGTTTCCCTAGCTCCCGCTTATCAGCGTCGACACGCTCCATGTACAGTTGGCATCTGTTGTAGCACACTTGGGCTACTGTTTTCGGATTACGATTCCCTCTGCTGAGGTTTTGCGGGTCTGCATCGGAAAGGGCAAGGTGGGGTCTCTCCTTTTCAGCCTCTCGATATTCATGGGCTTTCTTCTCCTCTTGAACTGCCGGGTGTGGATAGTTGTGGTGTTGTGCAGTCTGCCTTGCTCATACTGTGCTCTCTTGCTCCACCTTTTATACCTGTGGGGAAGGGAAAGGGCTGTCAGGTGTGAGTGTGATTCTGATCAATTGCCTGACTTTGCCTGACCCTTGTATTGGGACATATCAGGTAAACGGTTCTGGTGTTAGTCCGTTCTCCGGTGTGTCTTGCAAAAATGTTTGTGTCGAAAAGGGGGCAGGGTGTAGTGGTTTTCAAAGTCCTATGTGGGGGGATGGGGAAAAGGTGTTGAAAGAAGGGGGATACCGCATCTCACCCGTCAGTGTCCCACTCCCCCTCCCCGAGGTCACCCCCATCCAGGTGATCCTGCCTCACTGGTCCACCCCCAGGAACTGTATATAATATCGATGGCCGTGTCCTGGCAACCTGGATGACAGATCCGGTGGTTTAGCCAGGGAGACACCTTGAGGTTTCTCACAGTCCACTACACTAGAATCTTTGGTACACAAACTGTGGCAGCACCAAGATTAATTTTCTCTCCCGTTACTGCCAGTTACAGAAGTTGTTTGAGCAACGCATAGTACTACCTCACAGGAGAATGAGTGAAACTCTTTGCTATGTCCCATTAAGCTATTTTGTAGCACACCCACTGCCATTTTCTCACTTTCTAGGAGCTTCAGGATCTGCAAGCAGTGGGGTAGGAGACTAATGCAGTAGCGGGGGGACCACGGAAAGATTGCTTTGTTACAATGTTGTGTGCATTTCCGATGATGCAGCTCTATTGGGTGTACATTTTAGATAATTTATGTGCGTTGTCAATTAATGTACACTCCAGGTTACTAAGATACCTGTTTGTGTAGTTGTGTGTGGGTCTGTCAGAGTGGTGCTTAAGCAGTGTGGGGAGTTGTGGTGGGTTACTTTGGTGTTTAGGGAAATGCAGTGCATATACGTGCATCCAGATGATGTATGTTCCTTTTTGTAACCTGTGTTATTTCGGTACACATGTTGTGTGCCACAATGTATTTTCTGTTGAGGTGGGAGAGTGATTTTGAAGCGGCTATTATTAACAATTCTCTCTCAAATCAACGGAAAACAGTATTGGCACACCATTCAAGAGGGGGAATTTGAGGCTTTCAAAGTGCACTTTAAACAGAAACGGCACACAGAAAATTGAAGCCTTTTGCACACAACCCTTGACCCCCTGATGACATCACAGGAAGTGATGTAATTTGGCCCCACCCCCAGGTGACATCACATGATTTGATGGCAAACTACCTTCAGATTTGTCAGAAGCACCTAGCACCTGTGCTTCCAGGTGCTCTCATTTCAGCCAGATATAAGAACTGAGGCACAAAGGGGGGCATGATTTGTCCACGATTACACATTTGGGGAATGTCATTTTCCAGTTACAACATGGGGTCTATATGTAAACCATACATAATGCAGTATTTGTAATAGGGTAACCAAAATCACTAACACAGGCTACAGCCAGTGTATGAAACATCTATAGATCAAGGGATACAGAAGTATGTGTTATCTGTGGTGTTGTTGTGTTAAAAAAGCCAAAAAGCACTGAATTGTGGAGGCGTGCGCAGCTGTTTACCCAGTAGAAAAATGATGCACGAGCAAGGCCTGAAAATTAAATCATTGACCAGGATTTAGTATCAACAAAATTCCCTGGTTATAAATGTATCTCTGAATCAGCTACCTCTACGATAGAAGAAACCTATTAGAATGGTCTGTGCTCACAGAGGGGAGTGCACCTGATTGATAATATTATCTTTGCTGGAGTATAATACCTTGAAAAGGTTCTTTCAATATACCCAACAAGACCCCCCCATAGTGGTTACCAGACATTTGATCGAAAAAAATTGGTCGACTGGACAAATGGTCGAACCAATTTGGTCAAAAACCAAATGGTTGATTTTTTTTTACCCCTTTTTTTTGGGTGGGGGGTCCCCCGCAATCCCCTTTTTTTTCTAAAAAACCCTTTTTCCCCTAAACTACAACCTAAAAAATATAGATATAAATAAAAATTCGACCATTTGGTTTTCGACGAAATTACGTCGACCAAATGTCCTGTCGACTAATTTTTTTCAATGAAATGTCCAGACACCCCCCATAGTTTGTGTTATCTAAGCATAATATTGGGTGCCAGAGGACTTAAGAAAACACCATTTACTGTAATATCATTGTGGCACACATAAATCCATGGCAACACACATTTATTTTAATCTGAAAACACCCACGAGTTGCTTCTCACAATCTCACTGGCAGACTTCAAGGCACGCACTGCACACTACCCCTTTGTCAGAACCAGTCGTGGCCAATGTCTTAGCACAAAATTTGCGAGCCATGCTTTAGGGGCCCCACCTAAGTTCCTTAAAGCTCAGGACATGCCCCACCGCCGACCGGTCCGGACCACCATGTGTGCTCAATGTCCATGAAGATTATGCCGCTGCAGGGGCATGCACTACTGCAAGTGAAAGAAGTAAATATGTTTTCGATCAAAGCTTAATTCTTTAATGTAACATAGAAAGAAGGGGGCGCTGCCTGGTCCACAAATATACCAGCCACCACAGTTGTTTTTTGGAGGGTGTAAATATTTGCCATAAGGAACAAGTTACTTACCTGTAACTGTTGTTCTCCAGCATGGGTCTGGCATGGATTCACATGCTCATGAATATTCCCCGTCGTCAGGCTGGGAATCCTCGGTAAAGAAAAAACCAGTATCAGTTTCGTTTCTGATCTGTCTTTCGTAGTAGTAACCAATCACTGGTCTCTGCGTCATACTGACCACAGCCAATGACTGCCCTCTACCTAAGCCCCGCCTCTGGCAGCCATCTTCAGATTTGGAAGCACGTGAAGTGGCAGTATGACCAAGTGAAGAGCCGCAGAGGGGTAGGCGGGAGTGTTCGCATGTGAATCCATGCCAGACCCATGCTGGAGAACAACAGTTACAGGTAAGTAACTTGTTCCTTCTCCAGCATGGGGTCTGGCATGGATTCACATGCTCATGAATAAAGAATACATAGCAGTACACACATGCACAACCACGGGAGGTGGCAAAGGCTCAACATTAAGCATTACATCAAACTCAACATTAAGCAATCTTACCTCCTCACCAGGCTCACCTCAGGCGAACAGGTTGCGCAGCACTGCTTGGCTGACCCTGGACTCCTCCCTGGAATCCTGATCGACGCAGTAGAATTTCGTGAAGGTGTGCGTCGACCTCCACGTAGCAGCCCTGCATATGTCCAGCAGGGGCACACCAGATAGGAACGCCGTGGTAGCTGCGATCGCTCTGATGGAATGGGCTCTCGGACGGCCAGGCAGCGGTCGGTTTGCCAACCGATGACAGTACATGATACAGCCGGAGAGCCATCTGGAAATGGTAGCCTTCGAGAGAGCCTTCCCCTGATTGACAGGTCCAAAGTTCACAAAGAGTTGTGACGTCTTCCGAAAACACTTCGTGCGGTCCACGTAGAACTTCAGCGCTCTAGCCACATCAAGCGAGTGCAAAGTCCTCTCAGCCGGCGACGAAGGCGACGGGAAAAACACAGGCAACACCAAGGGTTCGTTGAGGTGGAAGTCTGACGGCACCTTGGGGATGAAGGAGGGGTGCGTCCTGAGCACCACCCTCGTGTCGTGAAAAGTCAAGTATGGTGGCTTGCAAGATGGGGCCTGGATCTCTCCCACTCGTCGTGCGGAGGTGATGGCCACAAGAAACGCTGTTTTCCACGACAGGTGAGTGAATGCGAGAGGACCGACGGGGCCGAGTGCAGAGGCTCGAACGGAGGTCCCATGAGCTTGGTCAGCACCACGTTGAGCTCCCACGCCAGGGCCGGAGCCTTCACCGGCGGGAATGATCTGAACAGTCCCTTCATGAACTCTTTCACCAGGCAATGAGACCACAAGGACGTCCGCCCCGTGGTTCTGGTGTATCGGGAGATCGCAGCAAGATGAATCTTGATGGACGCGTGTGCCAGTCCAGCCTTGGCCAGCGTCAACAGGTACGGCAGTACTTGGGGAGCCGTAATCCTTAGAGGGTTAATCTTCTGTGCGTGGCACCAGACAGAGAACCTCTTCCATTTGTGTCCGTAGCATTTAAGAGTCAAGGACGCCCTGGCCTTTGCAAGAACCTCTCTGCAGTCGGCCGGTATGTCGTATCCTCCAAGCTCTAGCGCTGCAGGAGCCAGGCCTCTAAGTTCAGCGACTTCGGGTCATGGTGGAGGATGGCGCCTCCTTCCCTGGAGAGCAGATCCGCGTCCACTGGCAGCTTGATTGACGGGGACGCTGACAAGTCCAGAAGGTCCGGGAACCATATCTGCCTCGGCCACGCAGGTGCGACGAGGATCATCCTGCACCGTGACCTCTTGAGCTGGTTGATGAGCCGGATCAGCAGTGGCAGTGGAGGGAAGGCGTATAGGAACAGGCCTTCCCAGGGGAACGAGAAAGCATCGCCCATGCTCCTCGCCTGGGGAAACCTGCTGGCGAACCTCTGGCACTTGGAGTTCGTCGCCGTCGCGAACAGATCGATCTGGGGTGTGCCCCACCGTCGGAAGAGGCGATCCACTAGATCCTGCCGTAGTTCCCACTTGTGGCACGAGCGCAGCTCCCTGCTGAGTGAGTCGGCGATGGTGTTTTTTATCCCTGCCAGATGAAACGGCACCAGAAACATCCTTTGGGCGACGGCCCAATGCCACAGGTCCTGCGCCTCCTTGGACAGTGCTGGGGACCTGGTTCCACCCTGTTTCCTGATGTAAAACATGGTGGTGGTGTTGTCGGTGAAGATCCTCACCACCTTGCCCTTGAGGGACGGAAGGAAGGACCTGAGGGCCCAAAACACTGCACGGAGCTCCAGGACGTTGATATGGAGGGACTTCTCCGTCGGGAGCCAAAGGCCTCTCGCATGCAGATTTTCGGTGTGCGCTCCCCACCCTTCCAGGGAGGCATCCGTGGTCACTGTCTCCTGGTGGCCTGGGGTCTGGAAGTCCATGCCCGCCGTCAGATGCGCGCGGGTGCCCCACCACCGGATCGCTCGTCGGAAACTCTCGTCGAGTGTGATCCTCTCCTCGAAGTCGCCCGTCGTTTGGATCCAGCGCGCGTCTAGGAACTCCTGCAACGGGCGCATCAGGAGCCTGCACATGGGAATGAGGTAGATGCAAGAAGACATCATTCCGAGGAGGGACTTGATGGACCTCACCTTGGCCGCGTCAGCAACCAACATCCGCTGTACCTTGCCCAGGATGGCCCTGGTCCTTTCCTCCGACGGGGAGGCCAGAAGGGTCACTGTGTCGAGCTTCGCTCCCAGAAACAGTGCGTCTTGCGCGGGTACCAGGTGGGACTTGGCGTAGTTCACGGAGAATCCCAGGTCCGTGAGAAGTTGGACGGTCCTTGCCGTGTGCTCCACGGCGAGCTCCCTCGTCTTGGCTCGGATGAGCCAGTCGTCTAGGTAGGGTTAGACGTGGATCCCCTCTCGCCGCAGCTGTGCCGCCACTGGTGCAAGGCACTTGGTGAATACCATGGGTGCCGACCATAGACCGAAGGGAAGGGCTCTGAACTGATAGTGACGCCCTTGGACCACGAACCTGAGAAATTTTCGGTGCCCCTTTAGGATGGGAATATGGAAGTAGGCATCCTCCAAATCCAACAACGACAGGAAGTCGCCCTCCTCCAGCTGACCCAGGACGTGCTGGAGGGTGACCATCTGGAACTTCTGGGCCTTGATGAACTTGTTCAGCCGTCGTAGGTCTAGGATGGGGCGCCATCCTCCCGTCTTCTTCTTCACGAGGAAGTATCTTGAGTAAACTCCGGAGCCCCGAAGCCTCTTTGGGACGAGTTCGATGGCGCCCTTCCTGAGCATCGCCTTTTCCTCCCGGAGAAGCTGAGGGACAAGAAGCTCTTTCCTGGCCACAGGGGGGACGCGCGGGCACCTTCTTTGAAACTCGAGCGTGTGGCCCTGGGCTAGGGCGTCCAGCACCCAACGGTCGGTGGAGATGAACTCCCACACGCTGATGAAGCTCGCCAGCTGGCCTCCCACCGGGGTGCTTCGGTGGGGGCCCGACCCCACGGCCGGTTCAATCCTGCTTAGACGAGGCTTTGCCGCCTTGACCTCCTTGGCGACGATGGCGGGGTTCGCCTGACTTGCCTCGTCCCCTGTAAGCTTCCTGAGACGACGAACGGGCCGCTTGACGGTAGGTGGAAAATCCGCCGCCGGAACCTTTGGAGGCGCCCTTGCCTCCGCCGCTCCGAAAGGGCGGCCGCTGTTGCTGGAGAACCCCGAGCGCCCGGGCCGTCTCCGTGTCCGCTTTAATGGCTTGAAGGGAATCGTCCACTGTTTTGCCAAACAGGTTGTTCCCATCGAACGGCATGTCCAGGACTCTGGTCTGTACATCTTGACGCAAGTCAGTAGCCTTGAGCCATCCACGCCGCCTAAGGCACACGCCGTTGCCCAACTGGCAAAATCCAGTGTCGGCGATGTCCGTCGCAATCGTGATGGCGTGGTCCCCATCGTGTCCAATTTCTTTCCCTCGCCGTCCGGCGGGGAAGTCGACGTGAAGGCCGCACCCCCCCGCTTTCTTCCTGGCCGCCGCGCAGACGACGGAGTCCGGGGTAGGCTGTGCCGGGCACAAGGGGGCCACGTCCGGGACCCGGTACTTCTTCTCGTACCGGTCTCTTCTAGCCGGCGTCGTGGATGGGTTCTTGAGGAGGGCTAGGCCCTCATCCCAAATATCGTCCAGTAGAGGTACCGCGAGGACCGTCTTCCTCTTGGCCTCGCGCCGCTGATAAAGGAAACCTTCCTTCTTCTTCTCCTCCGGGCAGAGCTGGAAGAGCTCGGATGCCCTGGCGATCATGGAGTGAAAAGATCCAATCTCGTCGGGCGGGGAAGCCCGGGTGGGAGGAGACGACGCAGATCCTCGTCGTACACCTCGTCGTCCGTACCCGTCGTGGCCGTGTCAGTCCCCGTATCATCCCCTCGAGTCGTGGACGGGGAGGAGGGCTGAACGGGGCGCGACGGCTGAAAAGGAGGTGGAGGGTGATTCCTTCTTTTCTTAGGAGGGGGGCTGCCCGAAGGGCCTGGTTCCGGGTCCCCCGACGGGAGTGGTTCCTCCACTGGTAACGGCAGTCTCGTCCTTATCTCTGAGCATAAGGACTGTATAGCCAACAAAATGGCCGCCGAGTTGTCTTGCGGCACTGGCAGAGGGGAATCCGACGGGCGGTCAGGGGCCCCGTCGTCTCCTGCGTCGGGATCCCTCCCGACGGGCTGGTGGTCTTCCACGCCAACGCCGTGGCTTAAGACCTCGATCAGTTCTTCCTCAGAGGTTGAGGCCGAATCCACGACGACCTCCTGCCCCCCCCTTTTTCTTCTCCGTCGGAGGTTTCACGGGGGTCCTGTCGATGGGCATAAAAGAGGACTCCCTCCGCGGTGGCAGGGAGACTCTGAGCCCCGAGGTCGCCACCACTGGTGTAGCCTCCACAGGCTGAGCCAGGGCCGCTGCGACTGTCTCGATAGAGGCCTTGGCCGGATGGATTAAGGCTTTCACCACCTTAGGTGCGCTCACCGCCTTCTCCTTGAGGGGGGGGGACACTGCCTAGCTCCCCCTCCGCCTTCAAGCTCGACCGGGGCCTCTCCAGGAGCTTCGCCGGGTGCTCGGCCTTCCTCTTACCCGACCCAGAGCATTGGCTCGTGGTTGATGGTGCCGGGGAGTGTGCGCCCTGCATGGCGCCCGTAGAGCCCGACCGTTCGGCGCTCGCGGTGCCAGCGGACTCGCGGTGCTTGGCCTTATGTTGGACCCCCGTCGCCGGGGCGTCCTCAAAGGTCTTAGAAGACCGCTCGGATTTCTTCCTCTTCTTCTCGCCGGACGGGCTCTTCCCTTCCAGCCAGTTGGCGAGACGCTGATGGCGGTCCTTCATGGTCTGCTCCGACATGTTGCCGCAAAACGCACAGTCCTTCTCCACGTGGGTCTTGTCCTCATGTAGGCAGTAAAGACAAAAGGAGTGTTCGTCTTCCTTACAGACATTCTGCAGCTGGCATCCAGGGCAGACCCTGAACAGCTTTCCGGGCGTCGATCTTCCCTTCTCCTGGGCCATGACCGAGATGGGCCTGAGAAACTTCTGGAGTCCTCCAAAAGCGTAGCTCGACGAATCTTCACCCTTGAGGGGCGTGGACGAATCCGACACGGGTCCCCGTTGATCGGATGGAGAGTCGGTGGAGCTTGAGGCTCTTTTGACCGAAAAAAACGAAGTTTTTGAGAAAAAACGTGAAAAAATAGCACTAACGCTCGAGAGCAATAGCACGAGGATCCCAACACATGAACGTGCAGTAAAAATCTGAAGATGGCTGCCAGAGGCGGGGCTTAGTTAGAGGGCAGTCATTGGCTGTGGTCAGTATGACGCAGAGACCAGTGATTGGTTACTACTACGAAAGACAGATCAGAAACGAAACTGATACTGTTTTTTTCTTTACCGAGGATTCCCAGCCTGACGACGGGGAATATTCATGAGCATGTGAATCCATGCCAGACCCCATGCTGGAGAAGTATGTGATTGCGACCGAGCATAGCGAGAGACCCTGAACTAATAGAAATGGGCTGGGGGAGGTGGTCAGGGGGATCTTCACCCACCCCAGAGACTTTTTTTAAATAATGGGTTAAAATGGTGCATTACACAGCAAACTTTCTGGGAAAATGCGGGTAAAAGGCCAACAATTTGGGTAAAAGGAGAACAATCGGTTTTGTAGGCTGTAGGGTAAATCATGAAACAAGTACAATAGATGCAAGTCACCAAAAGTGCACAGGGCATTTACCAATGCATTATCATTCCGGTCCCTGCAACATATGCCAGCATAAAAAACGTGTGTATACTGGCTGTGCCCATACATTTCCATGCTTGCTCCACCAACATACGCTAGTATTCCAATATAAAACCATACTCTTGTTTGTTTTAAGATGTTTTTTTAATAGTATCATTACTGGCACTGGGCACAAAACTGGCTCTGCCAATATATGCCAGTTTTCCTATGTAAGGACATACTACCATTGGTTTGGCCATTAAAAATGACATGTCACAATATGAAAGCTGTCCAAACTAGTTCCAATGTAAGCCAGTCTAGACCCATAATAACACTTTTCTTGCTTGATTCATCATAGATGGTTAGTTAATAAAAAGTCATGCTACAGTAAAACATATACAGGCTGCTACACCAAAACATCATTCTAGCGAGGCAACACTACTTATCATGCTTGCTTTTTTAAAGATGCAGAGTAATAAATGTCCTGCCACAGTAAGCAATGGCTAGACTGACGGCACTAAAATGCCAGTCTAGCCAGGGAATAGCACACATGAAATTGGTTCTGCCCAAAAATACCACTACAACATGCAAAGACAATAAAGGCTGTGGCAAAAATGCTCGTGTTCCCCAGTCTCCAAGGGCCTTACACACACATGCATCCCCCTTCACCCACCCATCACTCACTGTTACATCTCCTCTCGCATTCACTCACACTGGATTCACAACACAGGCACATACCAAACCCCACCCAGAACATCCAAAAACACACTACCACATGTATACTCATTCACCCACCAGTCACTCACTCATACACCTTTTCTTACTTCCACCCATTGCGTTCTCTACACAGGCACACACCAAAACCCAGAACATTCAAAAACACACCATCACATTCATACTCATTCACCCACTAGTCTCTCACTTACATCTTCTCTTACATGCACTCATTGCATGCTCTACACAGGGACACACCCACTTACCCAGAATATTAAAAAAAAACACACATCACATCACTTCTCATTCACATATATACATCTGACTAGCACTTCACACATGAAACACACATCATCTTACCTTTTTCTTGCAGCTTCGTTCTGTCCTTCCAGGCCCCCTCGGCTCCTCCGTGCTGCTCACAAACAGGAACCAAGAAGCTGCGAGAGCTTCCTGGTTCCTGTATGTGAGCTCAAGGAAGCCGAGGGAGAACGGTGCTGAATGTGGCATGTGACATGTGCCACATGTCATGGTCAGCTCCAACCCCTGAGTGCATATCCCTTCATCCTGATGGGTGAGGACTGGGCGGGGGACCCACAAGACCAATTGTGGCGGGGCCCCCCGTGCTGCAGGGGGGCCCGCTACACCAAACACTTGGTTTTGTTTGTTTTTTACTTGGGGTCACCATGTAATCCCCAGGGATTGCAACGGCAGCCCCCAGGGGTCATACTTGTGACCCCTGGTAACCACCAAATGACGTCCATGCAAGGCAAGGAACAGAGGGGCTAAGACCAGAAGGACACCCAACCACAGAGCTTTGTTTGTACCGTAGTATTACTTCATTCCATTTTTAGTTTTGGATATTTGGTGGTGCTTATAAGCCAAAAGTATTGCAGTCGAGTAAAGCTAGGAAGGAGAGGACATGTGAGGAGGGGCACACAATTTAAGGGTGTGGTTTAGTTATTTACCATCACATTAACTGCCCACAGACATTTTGGTCTCCATGGCAATTCCCACGCGCTACCAGCTCATCCCTCCCACCCAAAACCCATCCTCCTGTGATGCCTTTCAGCTGTCTCTATCAAGCAGTAACATCGAACTTTGGCTTGTCAGTGTTATTTCTAAGTAGTCTGCTTAGATTTAAGAGTTAAGGGTTTAACGGGAGCTGCAAAAGTGCTACAGGTTTAATAAAAATATCTTAAACAAGTGTACCTTCAACTACTTGATTTAAAGATGTTCCTTGCATTGAGGTCCTGTATAAACAAACATTGACAAAGTCAACAGTTTTGGCTTCTGTATAGGTATTAGATAGGCACATGCCAGCCAGTCATATACCTAGATAATCACACCATGTTCCAGCTGTTGCATCCTATGGCTAGGTAGTACCATTATGACAGTGCCTGACAAATGCCTATCCCATGCCTACACAAAAGCCAAATCTGTTGTCTTTGTCAATGTTTGGATTCAATTGAAGTGACCGCAGCCAGAAAATTACTGACAACTACAAATTGGATTGAGCTTAAGGTACAAGTATGGGCTTGTACAAAGTACCTAGTTTCTGTTTGGCTCAATTATTGTGACTTACAAATGAAACTATTAATTAAGAGAAAAGATACAGTAATTTAAAATGAACATTACACTCTCACCTGTCATGGATGGATTAACTTCCTGTACTATTCATATAGGAAAATTACATTGTACCTACTGACAATGTTTAGAGTCACCAACCCAATACAGTTCACATTTTATTGCCAATCAAAATATCTTAAAACTATATTTTAATTGTGTGTTTTAGACTAAATGAGGATTCATAGATAACAGTAAATAAGTTCTAAAAACTTATAGTATCTTGTTTAATTTGAATGCACAGTTATATCAAAGATTTATATTTATGACTATATTGTTTTTATATTTCTGCCAGGGACGAATCTATTGCCATTAGTTTATTATTCCATCCAATGCTGGTCTCGCCGCAATGCAAAAAGATCATTGAAGACTGCATACCAAAGGTCAAGCCCGACCCGTACTGCCCGCCCCATCCCTCCCCCAAAATCCCTCCCTGCACGGTCCCCTCTGTCCACCATCTAATTTTCTCGTTTTTGGATGCAGTCAGAGTACCACTAGTTCCATTTTTACACTTCCGCCACTGGGTACAGAGCATAGATGGGCAGAGACACCGAGCATCCTACGCTTAAGGCGGCCATCTGTAACTGACTAACGCAGAGCGCAGGGAAAGAACACTTGCACAGGAATAGATGTTAGTCCGTGATTATGCCTAATACGGTCAACCATACCATCCTGTTCAACCGTCTCCGTGATGACCTGGGTATCACTGATCAGGCTCTGGCCTGACTGACCTCTTTCCACTCTGATCGACACTCCCAGGTCAAACTTGGATCCTTCCTTTCATCTATCTCCCTCTCTACTTGTGGTGTTTTCCCAGGGATCTAACCTCTCGCCCTGGCTTTTTAACATATACTTGACAGCTCTCGTCCACTGCATTACCATTTTCTGCTGATGATACTCGACTCATCTTCAGACTGCCCTCGGCCACCTCCTCTCCTTCTCTCATCTCTGACTGTCTTACTGGCATTCAAGATTGGTGTTCTGCTAATGCTCTCTGTCGGAATGCCAGCAAGACTGAAATCCTCCTCATCGGGACACCCTCTCCATCTTTTCCCCTGACTCTCTGGCCAGCCTCCCTTGGCCCTCCTCCTACCCTCACCCATGAGGCTAAGAACCTCAGGGTCATCTTTGATTCTACACTTTTCTTCTCTGCCCAGATCTCCGAGGTCTCTAAAAAGTCAAACTTCCGACTGCACCTCCTCAGAGGTACTTTACCTTTCCTCTCCTTCCCCCAGAAGCTCACTGTCTCCCAAGCTCTGGTTCTCTCTAGGTTGGACTATTGTAACAGCCTCTTTCTAAATCTATCGGCTTCTTCTCTCTGCCCTCTGCAACTAATCCAGAACAGAACTGCGAGACGTGTCTTTGGCCTCAAGCCCTGGGATCATATCTCTCCAGCTCTGAAATCTCTCCATTGGCTCCCAGTGGATGCAAAGATTAAATTTAAAACCCTCTGCATTGTCCACAAGGCTTTCTGGGGCCTGGGTCCAAAATACCTTCAGCTATCCCTCAGTAAATACCTCCCCTCTCGAGCTCTTCGCTCCTCTTCCTCTAACTCCCTCTGGGTCAGTCATTTTTCTAAGAAACGAGCTGGGGGTAGATCTCTGTCTTCGGCTGGGGCCTCCCTATAGAACAGCCTCCCTGCACTGTAAAACTTGAGGAAAACCATCTCAGGATCCGGAAGCACCTCAAGACCTTCCTCTTTGCTTCTCTTTTGCCCCTCCTCTCCCCTGCTGATCTGCTCTCTCTTGGCATCCGGCATCTGGATACACTCTGTCCTCTGGTTCCAGGTTCCTGCTCACCCTGCCACCATACCGCACTGCCTCCGGGCCACCCCTTGCACCGGGGTCTGTATCTGTACCCATACAGCCCCCCCTTTTTTGCCCCTCCTGCACTTATCAGGCCCACCTTGTCTGCTGCCTTAAACCCAGCACTTGCCACTTGGCTGCAATACCACTTTTGCTGATTTTATTATTATTTATCTTGTCTCTCCTTTGCTCTGCACTTTTCACTTCTCCCCCATCCATGCACTTTTCCCCTCCCCCTCTCCTATGCAGTTCCACGTTCTCAATGTCACTGGGCCTAGTAAGATCGGTGTTTTGTTCTCCCCTGTTGCCTCACTTGCCTTGTCGCGCTCTGAAACACCTGTATATGAGCGCGATATAAATAAAATATCATATCATAATACAAAATAAAGAATTTAATTTATAACGAATAAAAAACAACGAAGAAATACTGAATGTTTTAAATACATATATGTGGGGGTGGGCTAAGGGGTTAAATCCAGTGGGGCAGGGTTTTAAACAGGGGGCTTATTTAGGGTCCGTTATAATTCTTTCTTTTTTGGTTCATTAAAATGACCGAACCGCGCAGGTATGTCACTCACCCAACATTCCATCCAGAGCGTACAAGCACAAAGGAGAGGACATAACGCCTCCCTTCCATACAAGTGAAAAGGAAGCAAGATGGTATACAAAAACGGAAGCCTCAGGGTGCACACCCTGTGGCATACACACAACAGGAGAGTGTGACACAAACACAACACAACCTCTCTTCCTTCACCAGCAAAGCATGGTGCATGAAAACTAAAGCGGAAGGTACGCACACCAAGGTGAGCCATCACACACAGAACAGAAAACATTAGCAAAGGGGTGCCGACCGAAAGGATGGTGTCACATATGGAGCAGGTGAAAACGCAAAAGGTAGGGTTGACACTAGAAGGTGGATGCTGTCCACAGAGGGCGAAGGGCAACCACAAGACTGTGGAAAGAGTACCAAATCCATAGAGACAATGCATGGCGCAATAGGTAGGTAAAATATATAAATGCAAATGTGAATGCCCTCCCCCGGCCCATGCCCCTACCACCAACCCTTTCCCCCGGCCCCCGAACACGACAGTCGAATGCAGGTGGAACTGCCTTAAATAAATAAACACCTGGGAAAGATGCAGTTAAATTACAGAACAGTAAGTGAAGGGCATAGTCACTGTTCCTCGTGCCCACATTCCAGACACGCATAACGCTGGTCATCAAGAGTACAGTATGCTGGACTCCCAGATCCTACACAAGCTGAATGGTTTTACAGCCGAACAACATTTACACTGGAGTCTACGCGTCTGACCGCAAATTATGCAACAAAGCTGGCTCCTCCTTAATGTTCAGAAGACCGAAACCTTGTTGGGTTGGTGGACACTGCATCTCCCTCACCTCTTTCTTTTGCTCGGGGATGGAATCGCTGGATCCCTGCGCTTCAGCGTGCTATTCCGTAGTTGCCCATCATTTGCACCCAAGCATTTTTGTGTGGGGAGGCAATAGGGAGTGTCTCCCTGTTGCCTCCCCACTCCGCCACCCCACCCCCAAACCAAACCCAAACCTCTTCCACACCCCCTCCCCACTTACCTGCAGGATCTGCACACCTTCCGCTGTGATAAAAATTGAAAAGGGACTTAGTCCCCTTTCCCTATGCCGGCGACCATCTTTTTTCCCCTTCGGAGATTGGTATCGATTATGGCAGCCAATTTGCGGAAGAAAAAAAAAAGCCATTCTCACCCCTGATGAACCACCAGGGTGCGAATGCCTTTCGTGGCCCGGCAGGTGGTGGGGGCAACATGGCCATTAACGCCCCACAGCCCTCACTGGGGTCCCCCCTTCACTCTGGCCTACCATGGCTCAACCTGGTGGGCCATTACTAGCCATGTCCACCCCCCTCCCAGGGCCTGAAAGCGATATTCATGTGGGCCATACTGACCATCACCATTTCCAGCCAAAAATGGGAAGCGCTATACAAATCCTGCTAGAAGAACCAAAACGGATATTCTAGCACAGCGTAAAACTCCCTTTTAGGGATTGCCACCCTTCTCCCCCATGGAGGACAGCTAAGCAGAGTTCTTACATTTCTGTCAAGATTGCTAGAGAAATACATTTTTTTTAAAAAGTGACATTTTAGGGATTTTGCTGCTGTAAATTAGGTTTTCTAAGATCCTGGTACGATAGGAGGTAATGATTTAAAGTGGGATTATGCAGTTCCGCCCCATGCAGAAACCTGAATGGGCACTATTGTGACAGAATCGCAATAATGCACATTTGTTCAATCAGCAGGGGGGCACAGGGGGCGGTATTATGGGAGAGCAGTGAGAGGGAGTGTGTGTGGAAAACAGGGGGCACCAGATGGTATACCACACCATTTCAAAAACATTGTTCATCAAACAACCAAGTCAGGATTCTGAACGTCGTATTTACGCGCGTCTGGATCTGGGCACAGATCAATTTAATGTGACAAATCCGTTAACAGCATCACCAATTATAACATGTTTGGCATATTAAAATTAGACATTTTTATTTAAAGGGAAGAGAAATGGATGAAAAATGAATTCTGCTTCATGAACTATTCAGGTTCAATGGGTGGACAAAACAGTATTCTATGTATACTCTTCTAAAACTACAAATCAATATGAATATTGACATTATTTCCACTACAGCGACTCGCTCAAAACAAAAAGACTGCAAGCCCTTGTATCATTAATCAAAACAAAAGGCTGGACAGTTTTCAATTATTCTCAACCTCTGGCATTGCTCTGGGCAACCCTCCAGACTTCGTTCTTCACCTACCAAGCCACTACAAAAGGGGAAAGACTGTATGCAAATCAGGTTTCGTCCCAACCCAAAAGGGGCAGTCCAGCCCAAACTGCTTGGTCGCATCCCTTCTGAAAGAGACAACCAGAATCCGTAGAGCAATGCCAGAGTTTAAGATTAATTCTAGACCCTTCCAGCAATCCCCTCTTGTTTTGCTTGTATCACTAATCAGCACAACATTTATAGGTTATTACAGTTTTGTGGTTTTATTTCAGTGGTAGTTGGAATCTTTTCACAGGACCCACAGAAAAGAGTACATTGGTGCTCATGGGGGAAACCAACATTTGGAAGCGCAGTGCAAGGCTGGCTCCACTAGAAGCGAATTCTGCGAAAGACCATGCATCATCTTGCCAAATGCAGAATTAACACACAGATACTTCCACAATATCTCGTGATGTGCTCATTAACAGCTGCAGATTTTCCCACTGGGTTTGTGTTTTTCAGGCATGGTTGAAAAACATTTGGAAGGTAAAAGAACTGCATGGAATTGGGTTTTATTTGTATGTATTGTCAATTGCTCCTGTAGTGCCGTCGGTGCATTCTGATGATTCAGTTCACTCCGACTGTTGCCCATTAGCGCGTACACACTGTGTGAGATTGTGGCAGTTTCCGGGAGTGTTGGGGCATGCTGTGTTTGTTGGTGTGTCCTGTTAGTGCTGTCCCCACCTTGCTCACAAGTCAGAACCCAACTTTATTTGTGAAGAGTGAGATGGTTAAATATGGTTATGTTATGTTAATATATACTAACAAAAAACATTGTTAAAAGGGATGTTATGGTTAAGTTTCGCTACTAAAAACCTATCAAATTCAGAGAAAAAACATTGTTAAAAGGGACGTTATGGTTACAATTAAAACCGAAAAATCCCTTTTTTTGTTCAGTGACGTATGTACACCAGGTGCTTTTCCTCACTGGGAATCAGGAACTAAAAGTGGGAAAGCTGATATATTTGTTGACACCTTCTCATATGTTCTGACACTACTTTCCTTAGGTTTGAGGCACATCATAAGATACATATACATAGTGCCAGAGCCACCATAGGAGTCAAGCTCGACTATTGCAACGCACTCCTAGCCGGCACCTCTACAAAAAATCTAAACAGACTCCAAATCACCCAAAACAACTCATTAAGAGCTGCCTTAAGCATTCCAAGAAGAGACCACATCTCACAAGCAAGAAAATCTGTTCACCGACTCCCATTCAAAGACCGCATCACATTCACAATTCTCACAACTACACATAAATGCATTAACCTCACAGCTCCGCCCTAACTTTTAGACACCCTACCCAGATCCACATCAAACAGGCCTACCAGAACAAACTACACCAACCAACTCATTGTACCACGCATCAACAGGGCCAAAGCTGGAAGGATAGGCCTCCCATACCTAGCCCCGAAGCTCTGGAATGCGCTCCCCACAGCCCTCAGAGCAGAAACCTCTCTCTCCCCTCCTTTCAAAAAAACCTGAAAACTGCTCTCTTTAATTAACCGACTGAGCTATTGTCCCACTCCTCACACCTCCACCCCGTCTACATGTGTCATGAACTGTTTTTATGCAAAGTTGTACAGTTACAATTTTTCCCATATGTAACTAAGTTGTGCTCATTTTCTGTAACAAGCGCCATGATGCCCTTGGGCTGTTGTGCGCTATACAAATATGAATAAATAAATAAATAGGGGAAGAAGCAAGCCTGAAACACAGCAATCAGTTCTGTGCATAAACTTAAGTGGTGAGGGTATGAACACTTTCTGGTGGTACTCCTACTTTTTTGTTTACTTTACTTTCTCTATCTATGCTCATATTTGTATACGTTGTGGTCTCTTTATGTGTTGTGTATAGTAGTACAGTAATGTAGTAAGAGAGGCATTCGTAGCTACTTATTGCATGTGTCACGCGGCAGAAAGGTCTCAAACGAAAGCATTCATCATTGTACGATCCAACATCCGAAGAATTTGATTATTGCACCTGTATGGTGCATGCTGTAGACAATTGCAATGTTTCTACATGACTAGGCGCATGTACTGGAAAGAACTCTGTAATGCAATGGTGTTTTTAGCAATGCATTCCTTAAAGAACTATGTTTCTCATGATAGTTCTGTCAATGATGTCTGATAGTTTTCTACCAACATTAGCTGTCATCAAGCAGACAAGCCGGTGTCCTTCCCCCTGGTTAATCCTAACCAGCTCCGAGAATAGTATCCAGGTGGCTTAGGAGTTGATTGGTCCCACCAACTCAAGGAAAGAAATAGTTCTTTAAGGGGCTTCTCTGTGGAGATGAACTTGGCGATTCGGACCTGCAGCAGGGCTTCACCGGGCAAACCAACAGTCCAGGAGTTGCAGCAGCCGTCCTCTGCCAGCTCGTCTTCGGTTCTTTCGTTGCAGTGGTCGACTCTGCTTTCCAGTCCAAGAGATTCGCCTTTTAAACAGTTTTCTCCCTTTCATTCCAGCCTAGCTGCCACTCACCCAGCAGGATGGCTGTCCTTGCCAGATAGTCAGCCAGCCAATCACACCAGAGTGCCTTTGGGTCTCCTAGGAGACTAAGCACAGCGAGCTTCGGGCACCGCCCTCACTTCCTGCCCACCCCAGACACTCAGACCACAGAGGCGGTCTTCAGTCCTGAAGCCCGTCAAAGGCATAGAAACAAAGGGACCATACCTGGTTTGGCGCGCAGAGACCAACTCTAGAAGGACCTTTCCAAAAAGAAATGGCGAAAAAAAGAAGACCGGGACCTGTTTAAACAAAGGGGCTTAAGGCGCCATCTTGAAAAACATGGCTCCCGCGATTTTTAGCTAGCAGTGTTTGCGGTCGGGAAAAATCATGGTAGTTCGTTGTAAAACCACTGCCACCAGCCATTTTGAGAGGAAAGGGTAGCATTTGACTGCTACATGAGTTTCTAGAGATAGGGGATACTAGGTAACCCCTCCGGCACTCGATAGGAAGATAGTGTGTGCTGGGTCTAGGAATTAAAAAGACTGTAAAGTCAATTTAACCTTACATTCTCTGGGAAACAGTAGTTTATCCCAGAGAAGGTATTTAAACCTTTGGGAAGTCTAAAAATACATCCCTGTGTCACTGCACTGAGGGTGCTGTGTAACACATGAAAAGATGCCTATGGAGTGATCTTAAAACTCCATAATCATAGAACACAAGAGTAAAACACACATCAAAATACATGAAAGAGTGAGTAAAAAGGCTCACACTCTTTCCAGGTAACAAAATCAAGTCCTCAAAATCCCGCAAAGTTGCTGGGTGTCTCTAAGGTGAAGGGAATTAGCACATTTATGAGGATTCTCCCTAACATTTGCCAAACCAACAGATTTAGGCAGTAGGCTGCTGCTCTTTAAGCAGTGCTACCACCTACAGATTTGGGTGACAGAGAGTACTGCTTTTTACAGTGGCAGGTGATTTATGTGACTCTACGGCAGGTAGCAGGACAAAGCATTGAACATATTAAGTAGTTTGTCTGTACAGTGGTCTGGTAGGTGATTACATTGATTGGGGTCAGACCAATCCACTGACCTGACAGCTACATGACCCCTTTAGGTGAACCACCAGTGAAGGCAAGTGGCAGAGCGTACCACCATCACACAGCATCTGCCTATCAAACTGAGGGGGCGAGGGAGTATCAGTCTCCATGTCATTCAGTGCTGAAGTTGCACTGCAGAAATACATATGTATTGGCCAGGCTGCTGTTACAGAGCAGTGACAAAGGTTGCCTACCAGCTCTGTGTGATTACCTTCTGTGAAGTTAGGTAATTTAATTTGGTGTTAACTTACTATGCAGAAATGTACATGTGTAACATTTGACCATCATTTCATGTTGTGCTGTTTGATGGGTTCTACATTTTAGAATGCTTTAATGGTGTCAACACTGTATGTTTTGTATTTTCCCATGATGTCATTGTTATGTGTGAAAACTCCTACATCTTTTTGGTCACGGAATGTGGGTAAGTATGGCAGTGGTGGGCTTCGGCTTCACAATTGTTAGTTAAACTGCATTGGCTTCCTGTTAAAAGTCGGATTAAGTTCAAGACCCTGTCTGGTCCATCGTGCTTTTTCTCATGTAGGGCCCTCTTTCCTACAAGTTAAGCTTAACCCCTACCGGCCTGTGCGTTCTCTACGATCCTGTTCTGCCAATCTAATGAAAGTCCCTCGGTTTTGTAGAGCCTGAACTGGAGGCTGTTCTTTTTCAGTGCTCGCCCCAGTTCTGTGGAATTCTTTCGCAGGTCCTTTAAGGGAGATTCCAGATCATCTTCGGTTTCTCAGAGCACTGAAGACTTTTTCTTGTTTTGACTCAGTTAGGCTGTGTTACTTCTCTTTACAGTAGCGTTTATTTTTTTCGTTTTCTTCTTACTGGGTTTGCTAGCGCCCAGATGCCTTTGTGGTCATGGTCTTGCGCTTCATAAATCTCCTTTCATTGCATAACGTACATCTGTTAAATTCAGCTATAAAGATTGGAAAGAATAGCTCCGAGGACTCTGTTTGCAGGCCTCAGCACTACCTGCGGATGCCTCTGGACAGAGGTCCAATGGACAAATCAACTGTTTTTTTTTGTTTTTCCAGGCAACAACAGGAGTTTGGGGTTAAATTAAAAGTCCAAATTTAGAATAAAGTTTTTACAAATCTTTTAAGTCACAGCACGACAACGCCAGAGCTATTTCATCAGTCCATTTCCCTGCTTATGGCAGAATCTATTGCCCCTACGTAGTCTCTAGCTTTGCCCAGGCTATTTCCCAAACTCTTCCTACCATTTATGCATTAAAGCAAATTCTGTTTCTTCGCTGTATCCATCCCATATCTTATATTTCCATGTTCACACTTAAGGTCCTATTAGACTTGCTCAGCAGAGTGGGCATTAATCATCAAGTGGCATGCTTCATAAGATGTCAATGGGAATATGTTCAACTGTAGGATACAACTTCTGGTTGGACCCACCAATATCCTTGAGGAATTTCAACCAGTGCATACAGGTTTAAGATCATTCCAATTCGGACCATGGTACAAAAGACATTCCAGGCACTTGCAATGGACAGGCACCAGCCAGGCGATTCTCGCAATTTCTTGTTGCTGGAGGCATGAATGAAAATGTACCAAGCCTTATGGCTTATGGCTTCCTTGTGCTGGCTTTATGTCATGTGGCTACTTAGCTTAGTTTATGGGATGTAGGGCAGCAAAGATTAACACTAACGTATGGCTATGGCTTCTACTTAGCCTCTGCCACATTTGTCATGCTAGAACAACCAGAAGGACTTCTTTGGATTTGAGGCTTATTCTGCATAGTGCATTTTCCTCCAGCAAGTGGTTCTGCCCCAGGGGTCTCCTGTATACCTTTGGGCTTGTTTTAAATAAGGCATAGTACCATCAGAGAAATGTTGTTCCAAGTGGAATTGTGGGGCACAAGGACTTACCAGTCCTAACAATAACAGCTAATCCAGGAGGACAAAGAAGTTTGTGGACCTGAGGATGGCTGCATGAATTGTATAATACAGTAAGCAGGTGTAGATAAGCAGTATTGCCCGCCAGTGCATGCTCTGTTCAAATGCTCAGAATAGGACACGTTTGCAGTGCTGGGTGGGTATATTCATAATCTAGACATTATTCAGACTCCAAAAAAGGGGCTTCCAAAGTACTATTTGATATCGATTCATTCAGCAGGTGGCTTTAATTATGCCAACTTCAAATGTGCAGATTGTGAAGAATTATGTATTTTATCGTGCATTTTTTTTTTTTAAACATATCTTTATTATTTTCATTAATCGTAACACAACAAACTGAGAAAACTCGTGCCAACATTTCTCCCCCCAACTCCCCCTCTCCCCTCCCCCCTCCCCCCCCCGGGACCTTGGGACTCAATTCGTGGACGTCTTTATGCATTGAAAATGTCCGTGACCTTTATGTTGTGGGGGCACCATTGTTCCATAAAGTCTGACTGCAGGTGTTCCAGAACCCCGCCCCATTCTTCGGAGAATCTGCTCCTAGTGCCTTGGATTATGTGGGTGACTTTTTCCATTGCTAGCTGCGCCCATACTTTTTGAAGCCACATAAATATTAGCGGGGTTTCCTTCTTTTTCCAGTTTTGAGCAATTGTTGTCCATGCCGCGATGAGAAGTCCCATAAAGCTTCTTCGTTGTGCTTTCGTGTAGCTTCTTGTAGTGTCATCTCCCATGCCACACATCCATACGCTCTCATCTAGTTGTCCCACCTCTGGAAAAATCTTGCCCATTTCTCCTTTAACTTCTTCCCAGAACGGGACTATCCCCCTGCAGGCCCACCAGATATGTCTCCACGTCCCTACTTCTCCGCACTCCCTCCAGCATAGGTTAGATGTTCCTGGAAACATAGTATGTAGCCTCTCAGGCGTGTAGTGCCACTGAGTCACTATTTTTATCCACATTTCTCTCATCTGCACCGCTCTCGTCAGTTTGGGGATCTGGGCCCAAATGTCCTCCCACTGTTTCCTCGTTGGTTCCCTTCCCAGCGTTTTATCCCATTTGCGCATATATGCCCATTTGGTCTCTTCATCTTGTTTGTTTATAAAGGAGTATAGTGTCGAGATCCATTTCTTTGCCCCTGAATTGGTTGTGATGTATTTCTCAAATGGGGTTAGGGTTCTCGTGGCCGCCTTCGCTATTTCGGGAGTTTTTAGCCAGTGCTTGAGTTGTTCATAAGTATATCTGTTCCGTGTGGTTCTGGTTGGGAGTGCAAGGCATGATTCGTATTGAATAATTTCATTGTTGCAGAACATTTCCCCTATTTTTGTTATGCCCGCCTCTTCCCATTTGTCTGATGTTCCTTGCTCCAAGCCTGGCGGGAACTGCGGGTTCCTCCATATGGGAGTGAATGGGCCTGTTGCGTTGGTCATTGTGCCCTTTCTTGTTTGGATGTCCCATGCCTCCAGGGTCGTGCTCAGTATAACGCTGATCCCTGTGTTGGGGTCTCTGTGTTGTTTCTGCTTCCAGAGTAATTCCACTAGTGGGGTTCTCGCCACCGCCCTATCTTGTACGGCCCATAATTGTTGTGGGTCCTCTCCCAGCCATTCCCGGAGCACCTTCAATTGGGCCGCTTGGTGGTATTTTTGAAAGTGGGGCAGTGCCATCCCTCCTTCCCCAGTTGCCGAGGTTAAAACCGCCCTAGATAGCCTCGGAGTTTTCCCTTTCCATACAAAGTGTGAGACTACCCTCAGGAGTGATCTGAAGAATGAGCGGGGAATCCCCACCGGCAGGGCCTGGAAGTGGTACAGAAGCCTTGGGAGTATGGTCATCTTTACTGCCTGTATTCTACCCCACCATGATATCAGCAGTGGGTTCCATCTTTCTATGTCTCTTCGAACGTTAGCGAGTAGCTGCGGGTAGTTTCTGCTGTACAGTTGGTCTACCTTGTGCGTGAGAGTGATTCCCAGGTATTTAATACCCTCCTTTGCTATCTTTAGGTTGAGTGCCCTTGCCTCTCTCTTAATTTTATCCCCGTCGCCTGCTAGTATTAGAATTTCCGATTTGTTTCTGTTAATTTTTAGTCCCGAGATGGCCCCGAAAGTTTCTAACTCTCCCATTGCTGCTGCTAATGAACGATCCGGCTCCTCTAGAGCCAGCAGCATATCGTCCGCATATGCGGTAATCTTGTGTTGCATGCCTGCCATCGCTATCCCCTTAACATCCCCAGCTTCCCTAATTTTCATCAGTAGTGGTTCCAAGAATATAGCATATAGTAGGGGGGAGAGTGGACACCCTTGCTTAGTTCCCCGAGAAATGTACACCTTCTGCGATACCTCCCCATTGATGGCTACCCTGCAAGTTGGGGCATTGTAATTTGCTTTTATTCTGGCAATAAAATGTTCCCCAAATCCCATACATTGAAGTGTTTTAAACAACATGGACCATTCCACCCGGTCAAATGCTTTCTCGGCATCAAGTGCCAGGAGGATTGCTGGGATTCGCTTTATACCAATCTTTTCCACCAGATGGGTGACCCTTCTGAGATTGTCATGGGTTTGTCTCCCTGGGATAAAGCCTGATTGATCTAGGTGAATTAGGTTAGGGAGTAGCGGGGAGAGCCTAGCTGCTAAGATCTTGGTGTATATTTTGGCATCTATATTTATCAGTGATATTGGTCTGTAAGAGGCCGTGGAGGAAGGGTCCTTCCCTTGTTTGTGAAATACCAGGACCTTCGCTTCGTTCATGGAGGGGGTCACATTGCCACTTTCTTTAAAGGTGTTAAATAGTCTGGTTAGAACCGGGGTCAATTGGGCCGCATATTTTTTATAAAATGGGGCCGTATAGCCATCCGGTCCAGGGGCTTTATTTTTCGGTAGTTCGCTTATAGCTTTTCTTACTTCTTCTTCCCTTATGGGGTCTTCTAAGGCCTGCTTGTCTGCCGGTGTGATTTGCTGGAATGTGAGGGTTTTCAGATATGTGTCCTGTGCGTCTGCTCCCGGTTGGTCTGTGGTATACAGTTTCTGATAGTATTCTCTGAAGGCTTCCCCTATGTCTTGTGTGCGTGTACAGTGTTCCCCTTTCATGTTTGTGATACTTTTGATTGTTATGTCTTTCTGTTTGGCCCGTAGTTGTCTCGCCAGCAACTTATCTGCTCTATTTGCTTTGATGTAGTACCTCTGTCTCAGGTATAGGAGGCTCCTTTCCGCTCCCTTAGTGCGCAGCATTTCTAGCTGGCCCTGCGTGTGTCTAAGGGTCCTCTGGAGTTCCCTGGAGGGTTGAGTCAAAATTTTTCTTTGTATCTCAGTGATTGACCTTTCCAATTCCTTTTCCCAGTCCGACCTCTGTTTCTCCCTCGCCATTTTTAGTGCCATTATTTTCCCTCGGATCACTGCTTTGAACGCCTCCCATACTGTGGAGGTGGATACTTCCCCATTGTCATTGTCCGTAAAGTATTCATCTATCATTCCCCTTAAAGTTTCCCCCATGACCATGTCCTGGATTATGTCCTCCGGCAATCTCCACCTCCACAGGCCCCTAGATTTCCCCTGTAGTTTCATATCAAGCCACACGGGTGCGTGATCCGATAATGCGATTGCCCCCTTTTCCACCTCCTGAATTCTGCCCATGAGGCCTACCGAAGCCCATAGGTAGTCTATTCGTGACATCGAGTTGTGGACATGAGAGAAGTACGTGTATCCATGTTGGTCCCCCCTGAGTTCCCTCCATACATCACCCAGGGTCATCGGATCCATTTGCTGCTTAAGTCTTTTCGATGGGGCCCCCTGACTATATGCCCCTCCGGTACTTCTGTCCCTTTGTGGGTCCCACGCCATATTCAGATCTCCTCCCAGGATCACTTCCCCCCTTGCAAAGGATTCTAATTTGTCCAGGGTGTCTCTTAGAAAGCTGTCCTGTCCCACATTGGGCGCATATACTGACGCTAGGGTAATCCTCTGTCCCTCCAGCAGCACATTTGCGAACGCATATCTCCCCTCCTTATCTGTGACAGAGTTCTCCAGTACGGCATCCCTTCCGTTCCTCATAGCTATTATGACTCCCGCCCTCTTGTCTGTGGCGTTAGCTTGGGCCCATATTGTAAATCCCCTTATTCTTGTCTTTTGTTTGTCTTTTGCTCTTATATGTGTTTCTTGTAGAAGAAGGAGGTCCGCTCCTTCCCTTTTGAAAAATTTCTCCAATTTCACCCTTTTTGCGGGGTGATTCATCCCTCTTATGTTATAGGTCACTATGCGTATCTTCCCCATTTTGTTAGGTAAATGTTCAGAGTACTTATCGTCCTTTCCTTCTCCAATGCCCTCTGGCTGTTGTCCCGATCCCTCATCCCCCCCCCTCTCAACTCCCCCCCCCCCCAACTTATAACCAGAACTGAACCAAACTTGTTGTCCCCGAGTAGGGCACGGGTTCCTACTGATACCCGGGCGTTGCGCCCGAGGCTCCCTGCCCTCCTTCCTCTCGGGGAGTGTGTGCGTGGGGGCTCCTAAACCCCACATAGTAGTCTTGTCTTACCCGATTCCAAGCCGCCTGGTCCATCCCGGGCCGCCTTCTTCAGTTCTTGTGCAGCTGTTGTGTTCTCTTCCGCCCCCTTCTCCATAGTTAGATACGTTGTCATTTGGCGTCCTCCGTTGTCCCCGTGGCTTTTCTTCTTTTCATGTCTACTTCCCCAGATTTTCTCTTCCTTTGGTTGGTCTATTGCGCTTAATCGTTTCCCATCCTTTAGGTCTTCTCCTCTGCTCTCCGCTGGTGGCCCCTTGTTCCACTTCCTCCGTGTCACCTCGAAGGTCCATTATGCTGAGGCCTTCTTCCCAAGTGGTAGCTCTCCGCTGTTTCCCTTCCCATGTAAACAGCAGCCCGAATGGGAACGTCCACTTGTATCGGATTCCTTTCTCCTGCAGGGCCTTGACAAGTGGGGCCATTGCCCTTCTCTTCTGCAGTGTACTCAATGCCAGATCTTGGTACAGTTGTATTTCTTGACCGTTCATTCTAATGTGTTCCATATCTCTGGCTTTCCTCAAGATTTGTTCTTTTTGCGGATAGGAGGTAAGTGCCACAAGGACGTCCCTCGGTCTCTCCCCCGGCGCCCCCGATCGTTTTGGGCCGACCCTATGGACTCTGTCGACTCCGATTGCGTCCGGCTCCGCTGTTCCTATGATGTTGCTGAACACTTCCTTAACTGCCGACATTAGGTCTCTGTCCTGTACTGTTTCCGCCATGTTTTTGATGCGGATGTTGGAGCGTCTGGAGCGGTTCTCCAAGTCCTCGCACTGGATCTCTAAGTTATGGGTGAGTCTCGTCAAGTGTTCCTGGGTTTCACTCGTCTGCTGCGTTTCCTCATCTATCCCCTGGAGCGTTCTTTCCAGTATATCAGTTCTTTCCTCCAGTTTCGCCACATCTATCCTGAGGTCTTGGATCGCTTGCTTCATGTCGTTTTTCATCATCGTGAACTGTTCCTGTACGGAGGACATGAATTTTTCTTGGAGTTCCTGAAACCATGATTGCATGTCATCCCTGGATGGGGGTTGTGGGGGGGTCGCCTGTGCCATTTCTTCTCTCTGTTGGTTGTCTTGCGACCTTCCCTTCGCTTGTGGCGTGGAGTCCGCCGACCACAGTTGCAGGATATTTGCGTCTTGCTTTGAGGGGAGCGTGGTCTGCTGGGAGGCACTATTTTTACTTTTTGCCCTTGACATGGTATGATTGTCACTTGGAATGAGTGGGGGCTTCTTATGGTCCCCTGTGTGTTTTAGTGCTGTGCCACCTCTGTAACTCGAGTGGGTGTTTTCTTGGTTCGCCCCTGAGCGTCCTGTTCCAATATGTCTATGCCTGCATTGGGTCTGCTCAGGCGGGTCCTCTCTTCCCCCGGGTGTGTTCCTTTCCTTGTGAAGCTTTCCTGTCTTGGCCTCGGTGGTTCTTTCCTGTGGTCCCAACTCTCGGGTGGGGCTCGGCTGGGGTTCCTGTATCTTGTTGCTGGGTCTATTCTCCTTGTGTCCCCTGTCTGTGGGGCCCTGCTCCAGCTCTTCCTTTTGGAGTCTGTGTTGACTGTGGGGGTTGTATAACGTATATCTCCCTGCTGCCGTTAGGTGTGGCTGCGCCTGATGGTATCCTTCTACTTGTTACCCCTCCTTCACGCTGCTCCTGTCCCTTCTTGGGTGGGGGGTATCTCTACTCACTGGGTTAATGTGTTCTCCTCACTCTCTCCCCCTTTCGTGGTGCTCACCGACTTTCTCCGCTTCTGTGCCGTGGTCCTGGGGGTCTCGCTAGTGCCTCGGTGTCCCTGTGTCTCTGGTGCCGGTCTCCGGGCGTCTTCTCTGCGACCCTCTTGCTCTGGGAGGGGCGCCGGGGTGGGGGTGGGGATCCTGATCGTTCCCCCTCTCGCTATTGCCGCCACCGGTGTTCCGATTCTCTCTGGGGGGGGGGTGCCTCGGCGTCGCCCCCTCTTCTATTCCTTCTCCTTCGGTTCCGTTGCTGTCCGTCCGCCCCCTCCGCTTCTCTGTGTGTGGGTGCCGGCTCGGCGGCGGGAATCACCCGATGGGGGAGGGGAGAGTTCCCCGAGGGTGCCGTCCGCGGCGTTCGGCGCCCCGCAGTCGAGCCCCCAGTCTCCTGGAGCTTACTGGTGGCGATCGGAGCGACGATCGGCTCCCGTGCTGCGCTGCTTCGCTGCGATTTGTGCTGTTTTTGGCGGCCCGGATCGAGCGCGGATTAGTCGCTTCCCGACTCCGTGGCGGCCATCTTGGAATCCTTTATCGTGCATTTTACTACTATGATGATCAATTTGTACTTCATTTTTTCCACTTTCATAGCGGATGATGAAATTGTATATTGATGTTGTTTTTGAAAGATTGTATAAGATTTGATCTTTGATATTTAACAATAACACATAAAAGAAAAAAGGGGGCAGCACAGTGGCTTGTTGGACTGGCAGCTGCCAGTCACTAGATCCACTGGGCACAAAACCTCAAGAGCTTTCTTGCAGAAATCTCTGATGGTACGTTTCTTTTTTAATCTTGATAGTTCTTGAAGTCAAGTTGGAATCGGTTGCCTTCCGTTCTGCAGGGAGTGCTTGCGGGAGGATCTGGGCCCTATCCTCACAGAGGAGAGTCCGTCCAGCAAGCAAGAATACTAAATCCAGAGAATTATGTTCCCGGGCAGATCGTATGCATCCAAATCCAGGGGAAGAATCAGACTCCCATTCTGGGCTGACCAACGCTCCATGTGTGTTCGAGTTCTGTCAATGGCCCAGGAAACTTTGTACTGTGTCACAAATACAGCACTGAATTGTGTTGTTGGTAGAGTAACCTTTGGATTCATGTACACTTTACATTAGTGATGTCTTTTAAACTTTGCTTCCGATGGTAAATTATAATGTTATTATGCTTGCCCAGCCTGTGCGATGTGTAGTGCTTTGCTATTGATGGTAGGTCTCGGCTCAATCAAGAAAAGTAATGTCTTCATAGCTTCAGTAACATCCACAGTTTTTCCAAGTACATCCCTTTTAAGGATTGCAGAAATGTGATGGACTCGCAGCCTGCAAGACTCTGGTCCCTTAAACGACCCATTGTTTCAGCCAGCCTCTTTATGGATCGAGCAGACACTCTTTCTCTGCTATTTTCATGCTTTAAGACTTGGTCCTGTTTTCCTACTAATTGAGATTCCTTTTGCATTCTTTTAACAAAAATATGCTGCCTATGCAAAGTTAGGAATTAACCTGAAGGAATACGAGGTTGTTGTGCTGCTGCATGGATCTTAAGACCGTGGTCTTCCCAAGACAAGTCATTTTTTCCTACACCTCTGCAAGTGAGATGTTAATTCGCCATCCTCTGAATAAGGACAGTGGTTCCTTTCCATTCCTAGGTTCACAGGACTAGAGGGTAGCAGTTGTTCCCATTTCAGTGAGTGGGGTATCGGTTTAACATGTTGCTGTCCAAAGATAGACATTGGGCCTCATTCCGAGTACGGCGCTAACCAATGGCGCTATCAACGCCTTGGTTGACGCCGTACCCGGACCGGCAGCGCCTTGGTGGATGGCGGAATTACCACCCCATTCCAAGGTTGGCGGGGCGGTAATTCCCCAATCCCCATTTACCCTTCCCCATTCCCATTCTTGCCCCATAGGGCATAATGGGAGTGGGGAAGGCGTTAATTACGCCACCGTAAATTACGGTGGCGTAATTAACATCAAGGTCCCTTAGCGCCATGGTTTTTAACACCTGCTAAAAGCAGGTGTTAAAACCTCCATGGCGCAAAGGGAACTCGGAGTATGGCGGTAAGGGATTACCGCCACCGCTCTCGTTAGCGGTGGCCGCTATCCCTTACCGCCATACTCGGAATGAGGCCCATTGTTCTTATACTTTGCGTAGTAAAGTGGTATTAAATGTGTGCAACTTTCCCAGTACAATTGGTGGATCTAGAGCCAGTCCACACCTCAGGAGGTTAGTGTGAGCCCCAGTTGCGTACTGAGTGGGGGGTGGCAGATTAACGCCCCAATGGTTCTTTCAGTAGCTGGACCGGGACACTTTGGCTGGTGGCTGGGAACAATGATTAATTGTCCTCCTGGCACACCCTCCGAGCAGGAGCACACCACGGGCAAACAGGTGCCCCTGTCCCACCCCGCTCTGAGCCACTGCAGCAGCTGCAGCCTCGAGCAGTGCTCCTGTGTGCCCCACCAACTCCAGTCCAGAGCGCATTCACTAGTCCGATGTCAGATAGAAGTCGGATCATTTCTTTCTGGAGTCAGAAAGAAATGATCCGACTTCTATCTGAAGTCGGTCTAGTAAATGCACTCAGGACTGGAGGGCACACAGGAGCTATGTCTGGTGATGTTTTTTTTCTGGGCACCGTTGGTTTATCACACATACTCATTATACATGTCATGTTTTTGCCACAGTAAGGATGGCAGTGATCGAAATAAAAGCGGGAACGGTCGGAAGCGGTGTTCCACTACTTTTATGTTTTTCTGTTTACCATTCCGCTCCTTTTTACGACCATATACACCATTCTATAAAGAGGATTTGTCCATGTCTGTCCTTGTGCAAATGTATAATTGTAATAGGAGCCTTAGTTACTAGTCACTTAGACTACTGCAATGCCCTGGCCGCAATGCCTCGCCACATGTTGCACTATGATTCTGCCTGCCCTCTCCCCTGCCGAGACCACAGTTCCACTACATCTTTCGGTACACTTTTACCACTGAAGAAAGGGCTAGACGAGCTGCCCCCAAATGCCAGTCTAGCCAAGTAAAAACGCATAGCATACTTGGCTCAACTGCATTTGGGGACAGCCCATAGTCAGGGCCTTTAACCTCTTTCAAATCAGCGAATTGGCCGACAAAGAAGGGTTTAGATCTTTTCTGTGTGCATTTAGTGTTTAAGCTCCCTGATGGCAGGCCAACTCGTGATAATCGGCAGCTATTAACCTCATCTTTGTCACCATTGAAATGTATACACCCCACAGGTGCCTCAGACTGTTTTCGCTCTAAGCAGAGTGCCCCCAACCATCATGTTGATATGGGCCCCCAGACATCTTCAGCTGGGCCTGGAACAGCTAGACTAGTCCTTTCTTATTATGGCGTGACATTTTTTCTGGGCATCCATGATCAACCAAGCATGGTATGTGCCTAGTCTGACATTTTGGGGCAGCCAGTTTAGCCCTTTCTTACTGTGGCATGACTTTTGTTCTTGGCATCCAGTCCAGAACAGCAGTGTTGCTGTATGCTCCTGCTCTGCACCCTCCAGGCACAATGGTGGGCATAGTAGGAGCACGCTATGTGTCCCACTCCAGGCTGTTGACTGCACTGCCTTTCATCCTTCTGAGGTCTATAAATGAGTACCAACACAGGTTGGCTGATATTGGGTGTATATTTTCTCTATATAAAGCGCTTAAGCCTAAGTGCTATATAATAACATATTATCATTTTGGTCATGGACGTCTGCTTGCATTCACAGTAATTTGGTAATATAGGCCTATAGACACTGATCTTAACGATACATATGGAGATTCATTCTTGTATGAAATGTACATCACACTATAGTGATATGGTAACCATGTTTTTCATAGTGTACAATGCTATGTGATGCCACTTACTGTTTTGTCAACGGGTGAAAGGTTGTGTTCCATCGCTTCCTGCAGTATCACTTTGGGGTGGGATCAAATGACATCACTTCCTGTGATGTCATCAGGGGGTCAAGGGTCATGTGATGTCACTTCCGCTACCCCTGGCATTTTGGTGAAATGATGACTCAGAACAGCTCCATGTCACACTGTTGTCCGAATGTTGCAGGGAGAGGGCGCAGAGTTACCGAACGGCACTAACAATTGTTTCTCCGTTTCGTATTAATTTTCCTAGGTGCATTTTGAGGGGAAAGTAGCAGGACTTTTTTCGTGGCTCGCCACCCTCCATCCCCTTTCTTGCAATGCTGGATGCGCCCCTGGTGGGCCCATTTCCTTGTGTGTTTTGTCTTTGCCACTGTGACTTGCTTCCTAAATGCCCAAGTACGGTTGATTTCTTTGCAGGATATTTTCCGCGAGGCACGCGTTAATCTTCATGTGCTGAATTTAGGTCAGCCCTTTTGTTGGCTTTGTTGTACAGCCCTTACATACTGCTGTTTGAAGAGTCAGGCTTGTCAACAAAGGGATCCAAATACGCCAGGACATGCAGGGTTACATATCCGGGTTTCATGCCACTTTGATGAACACTGCGTACTTTCTGTCCTTTGTTCTAGGATCACCTTGGCTTCAGGAATACAGAGACAAGGTCTGGATATTCTTGGTTGGCTGGATGGCAAACGGCCAGCAGGTTATTAGATGCCAGAACCCTGCACCACAGAAACGATGGTGGTGCTTGCATTTTACTACACACTTGTTAGACCACTCTTTATGCTTCAATTTTTTAGAAGCAAATGTTGCCTGAATCCAGTGAGTACTATAAGGAGAGGTGGCCAAGACAGCCTCCAGCTTTGAGGGTGTCCGAGTGGCAGCCTGCTGCGAGTCTCTGGCTTCCAGATCTGCATCTGATTTGAGTCGTCCTCTTAAGTCCACGGCACGGGGTTCACGGCTACTGGAGTTTTAAGTGGTGTCTCGACACTGGAAGTGGGCCAATCATTCTAAGATGCCCGCTGCATATACTTAACGTTTGTCTGTAATGAGATGGCGGGGGAGGTTCTGAAATCCACGAGGTGCTTGCAGACTTCCTTCCTGTTATGGGTATAACTGAAGATATACATGTAAGCGGGTCACAAAAAGAAGTTGCGTAGTGACTAATCTTGTTATATCGCCGCAAGGGCAGTGCAATGGCATTTTTACGAATCTTTGCTGATGTGGTCCCATGGTTGCGCATGCTTTCAGCAGGAGTTTTCGCCTTCAAAGGGTTCTCGACCCAGAACCACTGCTTTTGTCTCTGGGTTTTGGTCAGAGGTCACATGGCGACTACTGGCAAGGGTCACTCATTTGCACACCTCAAACATTATGGTAGGGCAGAATGACCCTCTGAATCCAACATGGAGATAAAAGAACAGTGAGGCGGTAATTTTGAATGGTAGTCCAGAGGCTGGGCACAGGTCAACATGATAGACTGGCCTAAGTCACTATGTGCAGGCTTACAGTTGCATCCCACCTCCGACATCAGTGGATTTATTGATTGCTGCGTCACCTCCGCAGGATTGAGATGCCTGTAAATCCTACATTGTACTTCTCTTTGGAAGGAAGAGTACAGCCTTGCTGTTCTTACTTTTTGGAACATGCCCCAGGCTTAGCATCCATGTGATATATATATATTGCTGCACTTATGATATGGCATTGGCAGATTATCTCTTTACAGGTTCGATGCTGGAATTTTAAGACCTGTCACCCTACAGCGTGGCGGTGCGTATATCTCTAAGTTCCAGAAGCTTCTCAAGACCTTCCTTTTCTCTTCTTCCTTCCCTCTCCACCTTCCCTGCTAATGTTCCTCTGCCTCTTGACTGGCTGCCTGGTTCCTTCAGAGTCTTACAGGGCACCAGCCCCCCCCTAGTTCAGTCTACCACTGCTGACCCCCCCCTGTCCCTCAACTTGCACTTTCCCTTCCGGGCCCCTGCACTAGCCTCACTGGGCCTGCACCATTGCAGCCCTTCTAGCCTCGTTACCTCGCACTTAGCTCGTGGACCTTGCTTCCTATGCACTCTCTGCTTTCACCCGGCTCTGTCCACCTGACCTCCCCTTGCACTTGCTTTTTCTCATGAGCCCTTCCGCCCTGACCGTCACTTACTCCCCCTCCCATCTCCCTTGCACTTCTCTTTACTGCCTTGTCACAAGGCCTAGTTTTTGTTTTGTCCTCCCGGTTCCCACACCCTCTTGTCGCAACTCGAAATGCGTATATGTGGATTATAAATACCCAATAAATAAAATAAAATTATGCCTGGCTACATCCTTGAAGTTTAAAGGTTTGATAGTTATCTGCCTTACTGCTGCATATGCTTTTACCTGGCATCTTGGACACCTTTGGGTAAAGGGTCTCTACTACTTCAGAGATGTTCATGGCCACATATGCGGGGGCTTGCGCCTACATTTCCACCCAGTGGGTGAGCTTTTTGTTTGGTATGGCAGGATTTCTCTGTCCTTGACCCTTATAAACTCTGCATATACCGTACAAATCTCTGGAATTTTTTGGCATGGTGGTTTTTGCCATATTTTTAGAATTAGTTTGACTCAGGCCATTGTGCTCTTGCCTATAATGTTACTGCTCAATAGGTCTGCAGGTGTGCAACTCCCAGGTTCTCCTGGGGTTTCGCTTTCCTACAGTAGACTGGCTCAGACCCAGTAGCGGAGACAGCATTTGGTGCTGGGGGCGTGGATAATAGAGCACCAGAGGGAGGCTGGGGGACACTGGCTAAGTACTGGGCACCAAGGTGGTGCCAGGGGGGGTGGCCGCCCCACCTGCTACCCCCCTTTCCAGGCTCTGCCACTGCTCTGACTGGCCTATAGGGTAATGCCTGAGGTGCTGCCCCAATATGCCTGGGTGGGCCAGTTTTTATGTTCATAGTGGGCCCCTTTTTCGGCTAAAGTGGCCTGATTAAATGAGTTACTTTACTATGCAGCTAGTTGTTTTGACCAGTGTTACTGAACAAATATTCTTTAAAAATGCACAATTTGCAACACATTTTACCAAAAGCCTACCCCTTGGGTACTACTCATTCTATCACAAAAGAACGAATTGTCATTGGAGACTGTGGGTCACTTTCTCGTTGGTCCTCTAGCCAATTTTATGCCTGTTGCAAACTTACCCGGCATCCCGTCTTGGTTTCGCCGTTGATCCCCGCAGCTCCTATAGCGCTGCGTCGCTCCAGCACATTCTGACATTGCTGGCAGTTGCCTTAGCGACCGGCTCACACGGCCGAACGACAATGGCCGTCATACCCACGATGCAGGATGAGGTTGGTCACATGATCACAGCTCCTTCACGTGACGCACGCTGCAGCCCAGAAACACATCATGTTATTTAAACTGCCGGGAAACAGCAGGCATTGCTTCTTAGCTGCTGTAGTGTGTGGCTTGCTTTGTTCTCTGTGTTTCCTGCTCTGTATATCAAAACCTAGACATTTTGGATTATTGGATTGCCTTTGGGTTTCCCTTGGATTTGGTGAACTGCTTTGGTGACTTGGAACTTATTTGCAACTTTGTCTTGGTCTGTATTTGACATTTCTGATTTCCGTGGAACTGGATTGGAACTCCTATGCTTCCCCCAGTCATCAGTCACTTTCCATCTGTCTTTCGTTGCGCCTTCGTGCCGCATGGTATGGGATAGCTCTCTCCGCCCTCTCCATTTTGACGTCCTTGTGCCCACGAGCTACATAGACCTTTCCTCTTCTTCTTGACCACCTATGCCCGCTTCAGGTACGTCACTTGCATGAAGGGTGGATTGTCTGTAGTCAGGTATTATTAGTGTATTGATTGCCTTACTGTTTCCCTTACAGCTGCTGAGGGCCTGGCGCAGCCGACCCTGTTCAACCTTCGGCCTAATTGGCTGCCTATGTGTGTTAATCTCTCTGGCTGGTCCATGTGGAGAAAGGTCTAAGTTCAAATGGAACATCTAGTCGTGACAATGCACTAGTTTGACCCTGGCGGTAGATGTTCCTTTCACTTCTGTATCTTGCAGATTTCTATGTCATTGTTCAATATGCAGATCTTCCAGTGCCTGGCTTTTGTTTCCTGGGGCCTTATTTGATTGCATCTCCTCTTGGTGATCCTGTTCCACTGCGAGCAGCAATGTTGTAGTTACTCAGTATGGGATTACAGAGGCAATTGCTTTTTGACTTTTATCGATGGCTGGTCACTTACCTGAATCATTTGTATATTGAAACTGGTATTTCACAAAGGGTCATTTTTGTTGCAGGACATAGTGTATGCATGGGTTATAGAAGAAGACTGGGCATTGACTAGTGTATCCCATAAAATAACTATTGTGACAGGGGGGATGAAGAGCTAATATTACATAATGTTATATTAAGTGTTTGATTAAGCACACTCTTACCAGCATTGTTACCTCAAAGCACTATAGTTCTGTCTGTATTACTAAAACATTGTGTAATGCAGGTAAATCCAGGTTGTTAGTGAAGTCCCAAAAGGCAGATGATTAATTTGCCCCCAAAGATACTCCGGTAAAGTGTTTCAAAGAGCCGGCGCCTGATAAGGATAGACCCCTTCCCCTCATATGAACCTTTCTGAAGCAGGGCGCCACAATTAGTTTACTCTTAGTGCATCTCAGGCATATATTAGGGGTGCCAGGTTTATTTATTTAGACATTTGTAAAGTGCACTCAACCTAGAGGTTGTGCTGTCAGCACAAGTAAGGAATTCCAGGCCAAAGAATTGAAACAATTTTGACAATGATTGCATATAGATATGGCAATGCAGAGCCAATGATATACTATTTGTATAGGTGGAGAAGAACAGAGACATGGACATACATTGAGATCTCTCAAAGAGAAACCATTCCATCCATTTTAATGGTGTAAGTGTTACAACTTCTTCTCTTAATTGGTGGATCAAAAGCTTACAATTTGTGACAAATGCGGCTGAGAGCTCCAAAACGATTACTACCCCTGCTCTGCATGAATTTACAGCGAATCTGAGAATTTCTAGAGCTGCAACAAGAACAGATTTGGTTCTTGTTCCAAGTCTAAATCCATTTGTAACAAGTTCAAGTTGTCTGTACCTTCTATAAATCATTGAAGCCGATTATCACGATTTCCAGACCTTTTGTGGAATGCGAACAATTAGCAATGTTGTGGAAGTTACCAAGCTCTGTGACATCGAGCCCAAGTTTTATATTTTTAAATGTCACATGCTGCCTTTATGATTTTGGGGACAAAACCGGTTTAATATAAAAGAAAAAATGTGTAAATGATTGCTCTTATAAGGCTTGCTGTCTGCTGCTCCAATTCTTTACCAGTACTTTTCATTAGATGGAGTCCTACATTTAACCATTACAGTCCTTCATTTCCTTTGTGAGAACCTGGGGGTATTCTCCACCGTAGATGCAGAGAATTCCTTATCCAGGTTGGCAGGGAACGGCTGGCGCTCTCTGATCCCAACCCTGGGGGTGGACGAGTGAGGGAGGATCGCCTGGGTAGGGGAACCCCGGGGTCATGCTCGGGGGAATTCCCCAGGTGAGAGGCGGTATTATACTGGCGAAGAAGGTGAGGAAGACGAAGTCCCGCAAGCTTTTGTAGGCTGTTTCAAATCTACCTCCCTTCTGCCCACTGAATCTCCCTTACCAGAATCCAACAAACCCTCTGCATCTGGTAAACCGATTAAGAACTCAAATCCCGTAAATTACATCTACCCGAGTACGCCTAGTCATTCTTCTCAACGTCTCTCTGATTATTATTTTCCGAATTTCGGTCTACTTTGAAAAAACACTACCATTCCCACAATCTCCCCTATTCATTTCACAAACCCTGCAAAGCTCACCTTCCTAAATCGACCAACCACCCCCTTCCTTATGACACCTTTTTCCGATCCTACCCACTATGATACTTATAAACTGTACCCCTATACCCTCATTTTCCGACACAAACACTTTCTTACCCCGTGAAAGACAACGGACTAACACCCAGAGGCATTTTCCTAACATGTCCCAACATAAGGATCAGGCAGAGTCAGGCAATTGGCAGCAACTACATACACCTGACAGCCCTTTTCCTTCCCCACAGGGATAAAAGGAGAAGCATGAGAGCACACTTTGAGCAAGGACAAACGTATGAGGAAGTAGCTATTCCAGGACGGCAGTTCAAATGGAGAAGAAAGGCCGCGAGACCGGAAAGGACAACAAGGAGGGAAGTGCGCTTGCCCTTTTCGACTCAGACCCGTGAAGCCTCTGTGAAAGGAATCATAGACCGGGAACTACAGCTGGCATGTGGTGTAACAGAGGATAACCGAAGCAGGGAGACGCGTTTGCTACCGTGGTACCTCCCTTGACTCCAGTGACAAGAAACGACAAGGAGTACAGCACAGTTGGTGAGTCAGAGGGAGAACCGATAGTAAACCGCACTGTGTGGTGCGAAGGTTGCAAACGGCAACATGTTATAAACAAAGAACCTGTGTGCTGATGAACTATTAAAGCCCAGGGAAAGACCAGCTGCAGAGTGGTCCGGCATCACGTGGGCGTCCATTCGAAATACTCTGGCTGGTCCCCTTTTCTTGTGAACTTTGTAGAACCAAGAGGTCTTCGGAAAGGTCGGCATAAAAAGTTAAGATTGTCATACAAGGGTCGAGCCAAAATCTCTTGTACAATCGAAAGTCCTTAACCCATTACCAAAGTTTGGACATTGTTAAACAGGCGTTTGCACCCAGCTGAGAAAAACGCAGTGTGAACAGTGAATGTGTGAAGCCTGACTGGGGGCTAAGGTGAAGCCTGAGTGGGGGCTAAAAGAAAGCCTGACTGGGGCTTAAGAGAAAGCCTGACCAGGGTCTGGAAAAAGCTAAGGGAAGTCAATTCCACAAGGTGTTACAACCAAGTGAACTGTGTTAAGCTGCAAATGTGAACCTGGCTGAGGGATGTCCGCGAATGAGAACAAAACGTAACACCCCATAAGCATTGTGTCGTCAAGTGTGAACCCGGCTAAGGGATGTTCACAATGAATGTCTGTTTAAAGGGACATTGAGACTCTTGAATGTTCCAAGTTGCTGTTTATAGCACATCAGGTGCTCTGAGGCATGAGACCTGGTGTAAAAGACTTGGCCACAGAAGGCCCTGATATTTTGGAAACTAACTGTAAACTCATGCTGGAGAAACCCAGGAGTGTGCTGTGCTAGAGAGTCCCGCCTTGTCCCATGCTAAAACGTGGGGAAGGGAGACCCCAGTTATACCATCCTGATTTATTATTTTGTAAACACTTCTTTCTTTTCTGATGAACATTATCCCACACTATTTTGTAATTTAGCGGTAAGGATTGGCAATAGTTTTTTTCCAGTATAGGCCCTTTTTATTTGACAAGACGCTGCTAGGACTGCCTTATTATTTCATGGTCGTAGCTTGCTCCCATCTTAGAGTTAGGTTTAGATTAGGCATTTTTCTCACCCATTTATACAGTTTAATAAACACCCTTGAACTGTGAGGACTTGTGTCTGTCTTTCCTATTGCCACCATGAGTTCCTTGCACCTTGCTCCCACCCATCTGTGTGACATGGGCCTTTGTTTATTGTGATCTTGGTCTATCCCCTCGCACTTGGTTTTGTCGCACTTGCACAATCTGAATGACACAAGGCCTAGTAAAATCGTTTGTCTTGTCCTTCCTCTGTCTTCCCTCCCTTCTCTTCTTGCACCTAGAAAACCTGTGTACAGGCATGTTATAAATGACGTATCATATCATACTAGAGGGAATAGTAGCAGGATTAAAGACCATGATGACTGGTCAGGCACCTTATACCCAGGGCAGGCGAAGGGCTGCACATTGTTGAATTTAAAGGGTTAGCATGGTAAGATGTAGCCCCGACATGACTCACCTTTGTAAAAAAAAAAAAAAGGCAGTGATGAGAAAGTGTAACAAAGTACACCTGTAGGTAAACAGAGCATTATTTGGCCTTCCTGGCAGTATGTTTTGTGGGTGAGCCCCAAGACCATCATGAAGGAGCTAGATGGAGGAAGAATAACTTAATACAAAATCTGGATAGTCGAAATCATATCAAGAGTGATGTCATGGCCAAGGATCAACAGACAATTCAAAGCTGAGTTGTCCAATTCAGAAGGTTTATTTGACAACAGAAAACTAAGAAATTAAGGTTAAATGAACGAGAATTCAACAGAACAAAACGATTGATGCTTCTCGTTAGGACGGTGGTCCTTAGTTCTTCCCTCTCTCCTTTATACAACGGATGCTGTGGGGAAAACAAAAAATGTCGCTCAACCACAGTTACTCAGCGACAACCATAATTTCCAGTAGGCGCTTGATACGTTAAAATACTTTAGGATTTATCTTTCAAAATCTCTCTGTCTATCGCAACATAATGGAGGTTCTTTGCACCGTGGAACAGGATCTAGTGCAATAGGCCAAGCAGAACATTAAGGGCCAGGAGAGATGTAAGAAGAAGCACTCTACAGGTTAAAAACAAATTATTTCAACAGCAAGATTCAAAGTTAAACCTTAGAGTTGTGTAGATCCACGCGTTTTCTTTTTCCAACAGTATCAGATGAGCTTCTTGTAATTAACACTAATCTGTGCAAGTAATCTGGAAAGCTAGGATGTGGAAAGGCTCCAGAACACAACTTTGATGATAAAGATAGCTTTGGCATACACGTAAGTCAGAACTGCATGAAAACACCACAATTGCACTCTAGCGGCAGAGTGGTGAAGCAAGAAGTTGTAATAATGATCACAAGCTTTTCAACACAACCCTTGGAATTAAGAGCTAGGCTAACAGAGCAATTATCACTAGACTTAAAAGTCACTGCAATTAAAGTAAGTATCAACAGGATTAGATTCGCCCAAGGAGTCCACTCAGGGTCAAAGCACAGTAAAAGAAAAAGAAATAAAAATGTCGCAGAAAAAGGGCAAAGTAATGGGCAGTATAGTAAGCCAGCTGTGAAGTTCGCTGAGGAAAAGTACCACAGGATGTATGCCAATTGTTCCTCTCCTTTATTATTATTATTTTTTCATATTCCTTTTTTTCCCCCCTTTCCCTTTCTTTGTCTTTATTTACCTTCCGAATTCCTCCTAATTGTTTTTAATTTATCCCCTATGCTCTTCCCCTCCCCTGCTTACTTGCAGTGTTGCAAAAACGCCTTAGGAGGCACTTAGTGGAGGAGGAGCCTTGTAGGCCCAATGCCGGCACCTCCCGGTGGGTGTGTCACTGCGCGCCTCCTCATGGAGGGCAGACACAACAGGGAGCGGCTGGCGGAGGAAAGACCTAGATCCGCAAAGTGGTTCCAGGGACGTGCAGCGATGAGGAAGCTTCACCGAAGATAGGTAAGTCGGTGGGTTCAAGTAAGTATAAAATTATGCGAATTATTAATGCAAGCTGTCATTTAATGACGAATATATGATCCGGCAGGACGGAGAGGCGGAGTCAGGCGGCTATCCTCCTTGGCGTTCGGCCACGCACCCTTGACATGGGTGGCTGACGTTTCTCTTTCCACTCTTTCAAGAGATTTACATGATATAATTGGATTTTCTGTTTTATATCCAGTCGGGCTACTCTATAAGTACAGGATCCCGTTCTTTCTACTATTTCATAAGGTCCGTGCCATTTGGAGACAAGCTTGTTCTCTGAGGTTGGTAAGAGGACCAGTACTTTCTGTCCTATGGAGAATGATCTTACATTAACTTTCTTGTCATAGGTTGTCTTTTGTTGGCTCTGGGCTTTTTCTATTGGAGTAGAAACTAAGTCTCGCACCAATTTCATATTTTCTCACATTTGGGTGGCAGTTTGCGAAATGGGAATAGGGGGCTCCTCACATTCTTCCCAGGTTTCCCAGAGAATGTCCAGGACATCTCTCGGCTCTCTTCCATAGAGTAACTCAAAGGGAGAGAAACCTGTGGAAGGTTGGGGGGGGGGGGTTCCTCTCTGCAAATGGTGCCCATGGGATCATTTGGTCCCAGTTTTTCCCGTCCTTGTCTAACAGTTTTCGTACAATTAGTTTTAGGGTTTTATTGAATCTTTCTACCAAGCCAACGGTCTGGGGATGGTACACAGAAGTTCGCAAGGTGGTAATGTGGAGTAGCTCTTTGACTTCGGCCATCAGCTTACTCATAAAATTCAAGCCCTAGTCCGTTAGTATTTCCTTGGGAAAACCTACCCTGGAGAAATACGGTAGAAGATGTTTAAGGATCTGCTGGGTAGTATTATTTCGCATTGGGAATGCTTTGGGCTATCGAGTTGCATAATCCACGATCACCAGGACATATTTATTACCCGATATAGATGTTTCAAGCGGTCCAATTATGTCCATGCCAATTCTCAAAAAGGGGATTTCTATGATCGGCAATGGGTTGAGAGGGGCAGGTGGAGGGATGTGTATGCTGGTCTTTTGACGTATTTCGCACGTCTGGATGAAAGTTTTTACTTCGGCATGGATACCTGGCCAGTAAAACTTCCCATTAATATGCGCCTGTGTTTCAGATTATCCTAAATGCCCTCTGGTAAAATAGGAATGCACGATTTCCAATACAACCTGTCGGTGGCTTTTATGCATCACTAATTGTGTTTTTACCATGCCTTCTGGGGAGGTTTCCCTTTCGTAAAGCAATTCTTGTTTTAGAAAGAAAAAAGGGCCTCCCCTTCGTTAAGCTTTCTTCTTCCGGAATTGCTTGTAAAAATGCTTCAGCGAGAGCTGGATCATTTCGCTGGGCGAAGGCTAGGTCGGGATCGATGGTGGGTTCTTCTCCCTTCCTTTCTTCGATGTTAATCAATTTATCAATTTCTCCAAAGCTTAAGTTACCTCTTTCCATTTCATATGGTTCACTTTCTTTAAAATGAGGCAATAGAGCACTTTCCAAAATTCCCAGGGCAATTTCATCTCCCTGACATACCTCAAAAGGGACCTCGCCATGGTTTTGTAAGAGAACCTTCACATCTCCCTGAATGTCGCCTGCTAAGACGTCCATCCCGAACTTCCACGCTAAGTCAGATTTAGCGGCCAGTCGAATGTAACACCCCGGAGTGGGTATCAAAACTAAGTCTGTAGGAATCATTCCTCTTTTCCCAGGGGGAATAATAGCCTCCCTACTGCTACAGATATCAAACCCTATTGATTCCTTAGGGGCAATGGAAGGGCTAGAGGCTCTCTGACTAAGCTTTTGGAATTGTAGGGTTCCCCAATTAGTTTCAATTGAGTCACATCCCACCCGAGACACCATATGTAAGGAACTCATGGTGGCAACACTAAAGACAGACACAAGTGATCACAGTTCAAGGGTGTTATTAAACTGTAAACCTAATTTAAAGACTTTTGAGGGTACAGAGGATTTTACAAGACCCCTGTATGACCACTTTGACCTCTCTTTGCCTCCTCCCATGGCCTTCTGGTTACGGTAGTCTCTACCATCGGGTTATCGCCCAGAGGTTCCTGCATGAGCACCCACGTGGTGCCGGGCGCCTCTGTTGCGGGTTTCCCCCATCTTTCTAAATATTTCCTTTAAACCTTACAAAGTTCAATTTAGCTGCTTGCTACTTTTCGTTCAACACAGCTTGGTTTCTTATCGACTCTCCGGAAGTAATGAACTGCTTGGCTTTCTTCTCCTTCGAGTCAAGGTTGGTACCATAGAGACCAGTGTCTCTTCTCGGCTTGGTTATCAGCGGGGGATGGTCTTGTGTACCATCGACATCTGCTGCAACATATCCTGCTCTTTATTTGCTGTCTTATGTTTCCGTCTGCTGAGTTTTCACAGGTGTTGATCGGAAAGGGCAAGATCACTTTTCTCCTTGTCCCACTCTCGGTATTCGCCGTCTTTCACATCCTCTTGAACTGCTGTGCTGAGTTGGCTCTCAAGCCATGCGGTCTGCCTTGCTCGTCTTGTGCTCTCGCTTCACCTTTTATCCCTGTGGGAAAAGGACGTCGGGTGTGTGCGATTCTGGTCAATTGCCTGACTTTGCCTGACTTTGCCTGACCCTTATATTGGGACATGTCAGGTAAACGGCTCTGGTGTTAGTCCGTTGTCTTTCGTGTTGTGCAAGAGTGCTGATGTCGGAAAAGGGGTTGGCAGTGTTTTGGAATATCCTACTTGGTAGGATGGGGGTAAAGGTGTTGAAAGAAGGGCGATAACGCGTCTCACCTTTCAGTGTCCCACTCCCCAAGGACCCCCATCCAGGTGATCCTCCCTCACTGGTCCACCCCAGGAACTGGATCCAATAGCGATAGCCGTGTCCTGGCCAGCTGGATGACAGATCCCCGGGGACTAACTAGGGAGACACCTTCAGGTTTCTCACACTTCCCTCTGGCAAGAATGGATGAATTGTCCAGATTTGTCACAGTCTCCTAAACCTCTTGCTTTCTTCTTGCTAGCCTGCCTCATTTTCTACTTTACTTTTGTAGCCAGAGGGACTCCTGCCATTGCTAATGTTTTTGTGATGTGCTGCTCCAGTAGCCCTTATGGCTACTGTGATATACATTTTGGTCCCAGGGGATTGTAGCATGCTACATATGTGTTAGGGTATGGACTGGTCGTAGCTGTAATTTAGCGACTTCACCCGGGGTGCTGTAATTTCTTTCAGAATGTATTGCCCGATGCACCAGTAATGTAGCCATTAAGAAAATTGTTAGCCCTACTCCCGGACATTTTGTTTTGGGCATCCCTTTAGCTGTTTGGACCAGGAGGCCAGCCTAAAATGGCGGTTGTGCTGACATGAGAAGATTCTGAGCCCATTCCTTAAACCCCTACAGTAGATTACCCTGGTTTTGTGTCCTATAAATGCCTAATACGCATTATGTGTGGATGGATCGGAGTGTAGAGCAGTTTTTTGAATAGTCTGATTGACTTGCTGCCAAAAACCTTGAGTTAGGCCAAGACTTAAGTGAGTGCTCTTATCTAGGGAAGACCATGACCAGGGAAGACCATGGCCATTCCTCAGTTTAGTTTAGTTTAGTTTAGTTTACTTTTACTGGATTTATAGGGGGGGTGCTGTGATAGTGGGCTGCTGAATCTGAGGGCCTTGTTTGGCTGTATTGACTGAACCCTGGTTCCTTTGTCCTTGCCCTGGGTTATTCTTACAGCTGCAGGAGGTCCTCATTGGCCTTTTCCTCATCCTCCCATGGTCTTTTTTCTCTAGCTGTACTGGCTGCCCCATGCTGGGACAGTTTCTGGCTCATTGTTGTGCTGCTGCCCTGCAAATTCCAAGAGCTTTGAGGAAGGGTCCCTAAGGAGTTTTATTTCTGGCAAAACATAGATGGGTGCTCACTGGGGAGTCATGGTCAGGTTGTCCTAGGGATCCCTCACTAAAACCCTGTCTAAAGTCTCCTCCAAGGTAGCCAGGGAAAGGCAGATGCTTCCTGATCCTGACCTTTGGGGAGGTATACTGCAGGAGGATCACCTGGGAGGAGATCGGGCCCAGGGTGGTGAGGAGAACCTGTGGGATGAGACGTGGTATTTATCCTTGGAAGGGGAAAACCTTTTAAAAAGGTGCCAAGACATGAGATGGCTTATTGTCGTTACGATGTGGCTAAAACCCACACTTATCTTATTTTTTTTATTGTAAAACTACAGTTTTGTACATATTTAATGTCAAAAACTTTTGTTACAGTTTCCAATTTTTTTGTCCGTCACTCTTCATCTTTATACTTATTTTGCCTGCAGTTGCGCTTAGCCACCTTTCTAGTTTATTTTCAAGGTTCCTGGTTTAACAGCATATCCATGTAATTTATTACTGCGCAAATTAGTCGTATATTTTCACCTGATAACAGGTTTTTCCACCATCTTTCGATGTCATTGTTCAATGGAGTGAACTTTAGTAAATGTGTTTCTTGCTGAGAGATTGTTCCTGTACACTCTGTAATTAGATGTTTAGTGGTTTCAATACCGCTGTTACAAAATCTACAAAAGCTGTCCTTTATTGTTGAGTCTTTTTGTCTCCATAATGTTTCTTTTGTTCTTAGTGTGTTTAATTTCAATCTCAAAAACTGCATGCGGTGGTGCTTTGAGGGACATTGTGTCAGAAATCTTGCTGGCATGTTTAGTTTGTTTTCACTTGAGCCTAGACTTGCCAATGATTTGAGTGTGTCTCTTGTTCCTTTGTTAATGATCCAGGGCCATCGTTCAAACTTTTTTTTTGAGATTTGTGATGTGTTTTGTAGTTCTGATTTTTTTATGTCGGCCAATGCCAGGATTTCCATTATTTTGATGTTCCATTTAGTTAGAAGGTTCATTTGAGATCCAGTTTTCTTTTTTAAGATCTCATATGCTGGAATTGGAGGATGTAAATTCATTTTCCTCCATGTTATGAGCGATTTTCATGTGACTTTGGAGTGTAGCGAATTCAGTGATAGTTCATACCTTACTGCAGCAACTGGAACATGTCGGGGTAAGTTCAACACTCTTCGCCAGAAGATGCCTTCCAACAAATGCCATATGCTTTCAGGGATATTCCACCCAGCTTCCGCGCCAAACGTTATAGTTGGAACAACTCTTTGTGCATAAAACAGTAGGACAGGAGCCAATAAGAATTTACCATGTTCTTTCTCTATTTTTGCTCCTTGAAGCGCCAACTTTTTCATCCGATTTTTTAGCTCTTCAATCCAGGGTCCTTCGCTGATAGAATTATTGTAGTGTATGCCTAGATATTTTATGGTGGTTACCCTTTCTATCCTTTCACCATTTATTGTCCATGAAAAGGCTCGATCTTTCTTGTTTCCCTTTGAGCCTATTACTAGCATCTTCGTTTTGGCCGTGTTTATTTCGAGGTCATTAGTTGTCAAGTATTCATACAATTTGCTTAGTAATCGTCGTAGGCCGACTAGTGTGCGATCTAATATTACCAAGTCATCAGCATATGTTATACAGGAAATTGGTGTATTATTCAGTTTTGGTGGAAATTAGTTAACATCACTCAGGTGAGTTGGCAAATCGGCTATAAACAGTTTGAATAGTTCTGAGGCATGAGGGCACCCTTGTTTTATTCCTTTCTCAGTTTGAATAGTTTCAGACAGATCTCCTTGTCGCACACATATTGATGTGTTAGTGTGGAGTGCTATGATGGGTTCAAGTAAATTTGCTGGGCATCCCCAAGATGTTAATTTCTGCCACAGCCTACCGCGATTTATTCCATCAAAGGCCTGTTTCATGTCTATAAAGGCTAGAAACATACGTTGACCTGCTTTGATGGTTTCCAATTTTAATATACTTAGGATGCAGAGATTTACGTCGACTCCAACGCCAGCAGTGAATCCTGATTGTCTTGGATCTGTGATCAGTTCAGTGCTTGCCCAGTTCGCAAGTTTCTTCCTCAAGAACGATCCATAGACTTTACCTATAGTGTCTAAGAGGGCGATCGGTCGATAGTTGTTTGGATCGTCCCGATCGCCCTTCTTGTGGATCGGCACCACTATGGCTTTCAGCCATGACTGTGGCATTTGCTTAGTTGAGGCCAATCGAGTGAAGAGAATTTCAATAAAAACTGATCACTCCACAACATTTTGCTTTAGCATTATGTTTGTGATCAAGTCTGGGCCCGGCGCTTGTGAGTTTTTTAATTGGGTTATTGCGTAGGCAATCTCATGTGCGTCTGTTTTTATGTCCCAGTCCGTCGTTCAAGTTTTGAATTTTATTGCCGGTTCCCACTCGAGTCTTTTATATACATTTGCAAAATGTTTGACCCATATGTTGCCTGCTAAGCCATTTACAATTGTTGGCTGGCATTTCAGATTTCCAGCATTTAGTATGGTCCATATGTCTCTGGAATTATTCTTTGTCATGAGTTTCAGCATGTTTTCCGCACGGTCTTGCTCGATGATGGCCTTCTGTGATTTTGCCCAGTTCCTGTATTGTTGGCGCCGTATTTTTACCCTTCCTTGAGCATCATCCACTTTGTATTTTTTTTTCAGGTGTTTCACGTCTCTTCTTAGAGCTTTTTTTGCATCTTGAAGCCCCTTACTATAGTTATATTTGAGCATTTTACTGGATGCGCATGTGTGATTTTTTTCAAGATTCAATAGCAATGGGGCATATTTGCATGTTTTTTTTATCCACATTTCCACAGAATTTTGCTGTGATTTGCTGTATCTGCGTGCCATTTATTCTCAATCTGTTTCCAGCAGAGTTTGTTGTGATCAGGGCTGTTGTACTTGAATCGCTCTCATTCCAGTGGGCTCGCTAGCTCAGGCGTATCAGCTCGTGATCACCATTTTCTGTTGTGATCACTTCCATGTTGATTAATTTCTCATACATCTCTCCCGTCGTCCAGACATAGTCTAGTGTTTTGGCTGCACCTTTGCAAGTGCCTCTCCAGGTACATTTTGCCAGGATGTCTCATTTGATGGACCCACATTAAGCCTTTTGATGGGGATAAATCAGATGGGACATTTTTAAATACCCCAAGGAAGGAAAGACCATTTGAGGCTTCTAAGGTTAAAAATACCACCGTCTCCCAATGACACGATGACTGGAAACTTCTATCTAATGGCTTCTCGGTACTGCCTCGTCCTTTTCAATTAAACTCCTGTGATGTTTCCTTAAAGGTATATAAAAGAAATAAATCTGCCTTTAAAATTAAAAAGCCGACAAGAAAGTCTAATTCTAATAGTTGGGACTACACGTACCATAATAGCCTAAGTACTGGGTCGAGGAAGAGGGCTGAAGAGCAATGCTGCACTATTAGTCAGCCTGTTTGGCCATAAGGACCCACACCAGAGGGAAGCAGAGAGGCGTAAAAGGCCCCCTCAGGTGCAGGCCAGGAAAATCAGTTGGAGCCATGGCTGGAGTGGTCGTAGCAGAAGCAGAGCACAGTGTCAGCAATCCAAGCAGAAGTGGGTGAGACGAAGTGACGACCGGACTTTGATCAAGCAGATTTCAGCTGGCTGTCCTGAGAGAGTCCCGTTTCCTCAAAATCTGAAGTGCAGAGGTTGCACAGCGAAAGGAGTGAAGGAAGACTGCTTTTCCACATGTGAACATAATTGCAGAGATTGCGCAGCAAGAAGTATGCCGGAAACCGTGGCTAGAGTGTTGTGCAGCCGAGGGTCCCGGTTGCGAGAGGAGTGACTTGACTGCGTGACAAGACCAAAGCCACCTTCACTAAGGGAAGGTGTGTTTCCAGATAAGGCCTGAAGCAGTGGAAGCAGTGCAGCACGCAAGCATTCGGACCCCTTGCACAAACGAAGGCAGGCAAGTGTGAAGCAGTAGAAAACGATGTGGAACTGAAGTTAAGTGACTGAACATTATCAATTGTGAATTTAGGGAACACTCATTGCCCAAGCCAAGAATAACACAAGCATTGCACAAGCCAAGAGTGACACAAGCATTACCAAAGCCAAGAGTAAAGCGAGTATTTCCCAAACCCAAACAGTGGTGCAAGCATTGCCAGAGCCAAGAGGTGGTCAGGGAGTGTCCAAAACCAAAAGAGACTAACAACACGGCATGCAGTTAAGCTACTCTGGTTGGCAGGGAACAAAGAGGTGAATGCAAGACTGTAAGAAGATGAAGCTCGTTGATGGTAATTGTTCTATAAAGGTGATGTAACTCCCATTGCCAAACCAAAGAAAAAGGTGCAATTATATCCTTACTGGCATTTTGGTTGTTGATGCAGCATAAAGACAAGAGTGGCAAAGAGGCTGAGGGACACTAAAGTGGATCTTGTCTTTTTTATGAAAAGTTGTTAGAAGGCACCAAATTATTGAAGCTGTAGTATAAATTAATGCGACAGAAAGACAAGAGTGGCAAAGAGGCTGCCCCTCTGAAAGGAGAATGATCAGAGGAAGAGTGCCTTGCTTATATGAAGGTGCTCAGGAGCACTAATGTGAATGTTGTCTTTTCTAGAAAATTGCTACACGTCACAAAATTGTAAACTGTTGAAGCAGTGGTTAAAACTTCGAGGTGTCAGTAGATTTGAAACTTCCAAGACCAGTTGAATTTGGAGCACCATGTAGCAGGAGAGTAGATCTGCATGGTGAACCCAAACAGGAGCGGACCTTGCATGACATTAGAATTACCTAGGTGGAAGCAGTGGTGTTGGAAAGTCATCCTGACAAAGTTATAAACTATGCTACATAATGCAATGAAGAGAGATTGAAAGAGTGCTGCCAGGAAGCTGTGTTCTTTTGCCTTGTCAAGCATTGTGGTTTTTGTGAATCTGACAAGGAACTGTATTCCCTCTTTGATACTTCTAAGTTATGCAAAAGCATTGTGGCCCAGAATATCATTGATGCTATTTGATAACGTAGAAGTTATTACTCAAGGAAGGACAGAACTGTTTATGTCGGTTGAACATTATAAAAGGGACACAGTGAAGGAGCCAAGAACTGAATTGAACCTTTATTGTAAACCCGGATTTCCTTGTTTCTTTATGTTGAACATTGGATTTGAGCCTAACTTGAAACTTGGGGAGTGGGAGCTCACCCAGGTTACAAAGAGAGACTGTGAATATATGAAAAGTACCAGTGTTAATATTTGCTATGAATTGCCTTATATTTTCTTGTTTATTTTATGATTTTGTATGAGGGCAAGATATGCTTTGTTAGTGTTTCTTTAGTTTTTGATAGGCAGGGAATTCCTCATCAGAGTAGGGATAGTGAGGTGTTTTTTTTAACTTATGATTTGATAAAATGGTTATTCTAAAAAATCATCCAAAGGTTGTCCACCTCGCATTTCTGATCCCTCACAAAAGAGCCTACATTTTGATATAAATATATGGTATTCATTTAGGAGGGCAATTTTATACAAACTTTCTTGAAGCCGGTTCAGCATTAGAAAGGGGTGTTTGGAACACAGACCTTCCCAAGGGCTATGGCCGGCAAAAGAACATCATTGTATTTGCCTGTGACTGCCAAAGCAGTTAAAACTTTATCAATATTTTATGTACAGTTGGCAATTTTGTTTACCATTTGAGTCTATGTGACTGTTCTGGACCTCTCTCGCCACAGAAAATATACCACATCCCACCGCCATAGCCCAAGTAAACCATGGGCCTGGGTTCAAGGCATGAGATGCATTCTAAGGAATTAAGCAGAGCGCCCCAGTACATGCTCATGCAGGGCCTTCAGTGAACCATCGAGCACATGTACTGTCAGTTGGGGAACGTTCCCACTCACTTCGATCACTGCCTTTAACAGGGGTACTCGGATCACAAGAGAGAGCCTGAATGCATTTGATCTAAGAGAAGAAAGTGTAGTTACATGCTGAAACTCAAAATCCAAATACCAAGTCTAAGGAGTCAGAAGAAGGACACAGACACAGTGGTGGCATTTTAATGGCTGATCACATTTTTTATTAAACAGAAAAAGGAACATACTACCGTTCACTAAACCTAAGAGGCACTTCCCTGCTTTGAAAACAAACTAATGAAACGCTCAGAATGTCCGTCAAAACAATAGTCCACCGTCCTGTGTCCAAAACACCTATTCCCAACCTTTACACTTCTACTAATATACAAAGGGGAAACTGGGACTCCTAACTGCAGAGGAATGACTCCCTTCCACTGAGTAATGTGCAGTGTTTGACCCACTACTCTAGGTGTTGTTTCAAAACAAAAAGGTTCTTCAGCCAGTAGTAGAGACAAGAGATTCTTCCCTTTTGCCGCAATATTCAGAACCTAAGGAGGTAGTTCTCCTCTTGGTTTTTCTAACCCCTATTCAACACCAGAGTAGACTGCTTCTCTTCCTCTGGTTAACATAAGCATAGATATATAAGTCAAGAGGTTTTCTCGTCACTCTTAATATTTCAAAGCTCACAGTTAATACCAGGGTACTGCTTCCCTTCTCTTGGATACCAAATGTACAAATATTCAAAAGACCAAGAGGTTGTTTCTCTCCTGGCTTTCCACGTTCTCCACATGACCAGGGGGTATGACTCTCTTCCCCTGGTTATCATGCATATAACAGTTCACAAATTGGGTGCGAGTCCCAGACTCACATTCTTCTTGCCTGGTATACTCTCCTGCCAGGACTTGGGTTACTCTCTTTCATTCACTTGCGTACGGGTCCCCAGACTCAAAATCTTCTTGCCTTGTATATTCGCCTGCCAGGACTTGAGTAAATCTCACAGTCAAATATAATTTCAATACCTTGCCTTTCCGGCTTTCAGTACTTTGCTTTTTGTAACAGTTTGCTTTCTCATGCAAGTACAGCCACAAAGAAGATATCTTCCTCTCCCCTGCTGATCTCTGTCTCGTATTGCAACTGGGCACCTGGCTACCCTCTGAAATCGGGCCCAGGTCCCTGCCCACCCAGCTGCATAACCGCACTGCCTCCTGGCAACTGTTGCACTTGGGTCTGTATCTGCAACCCTACAGTACCCTTACCTGCACTTTTAGACACCATTGTCTGCGCTTAACTCTTGCACTTGCCACCTGCTGGCCGCGCTACTTGTTTTTGTCTTTATCCCATGTTCAGCACTTTCCACTCCTCCCCTGCCTCTTGCACTTTCCCCCTTCCCCTCTCCCCTGCACTTGTGCAATCTCAATATCACTGGGCCTAGTAAGATTGTTGTCTTGTCCTCCCTTGTACCCCTCCCTTGCCTCGTCGCGCCTTGAAAACATTTGTTTAGGCCCGCTATGAATAAAATATCATATCATATCAGATCTCCTATTCAGGGTGAGGCATTGGGTTTCTGACCCACCTTCTCATCCCCTACAAGCCCTCATGCAGTGCCCCGGTGTCCCAACTCCCTTCTATGGGCTCACTGGCTTCTTGTGGTGGTTTTCGGGTCACTTGAGGTCTTCGTTCGGCTCTGCGGCTTCGCTCTGTATTCAGGTAGCATTTCTCCAACTTCCTAGTCCGCTCTGTCTGCGGGAAGACTTCGTCCTTCGTTCCACTTAGACCGTTGCACAGTGGAACCGTCTCGGAAGTGCCTCTCATCGGGATGCCGTCTGGCAGAGCCTTTCGGCTCCATGATTCTGCTTGCCACTCTCCGGTCCCTCAACCTGCCTCGAGAGGAAGAAGACTCCATGATTTCCTATGCTCAGTAGTTTTAAATGTCCTGGCACCAACAACTAGAGCACGTAGCTTGGTTCCTCCAAGCATTCTTCATCACTCTGGTCCTCTTCCTTGTCCCAGTACTTTGAGTCAGAGCCAAAGGGAGATACTTAGGAACTTCCCTATTGGTCATAAAAGGGTAGTGCTTTTTCAACATAACAATAAGATATAGAGGATCGGCGAGTTGGGTCCTGGGTGTCAACCTCGATGGGTAGGTTGATACCATGTTCTCTCTGAAATATCATTCCCAAGTCCATAGGGGGAACTCCCTTCCCATATGACCCTCCCTCATATTGCCACTCCAGGGCGTCTTCTGGGACTGTGGCTGCACCACCCTGGCCACATGAGAAGGGGTTTCCCCTAGGGCAACAGCGACGACATCCTGAGATTCGTCACACAAGCCATGTCTGAGAAACACTAAGAACTAGGTGGATTTCTGAAATGGACAGGTGCATGGCCCTGGAGAAAAAAAAGAGTGTATAATGCATATGGTTGCTCGGAGAAATTGTTGAAAATATGGGGGAAATGGGAGGGGTTGGGTTAGGGGGTGGGGGAGGGCCTGATCTTTTTCCGATTGTATTTTATGTGCTTTGTCTCCTGTTCCTTGGTTATAATTCTTCTGGTATGTTTATACACCCAGCCACATTACCAAATCATGTTAATGTTAAGTTCCTCTTCGTTTTGTTTCGTATTCTGCTTTGATCACAAAACAAAAAAATGTGTTAAAATAAACAGAAAACACTTTAAGACCATTTGTTGCACGATAGGACATGTGGAGGACCAACAAACAACATGAAGGAAGCTAATCAACTTGTTTATCTCAATCACCTTCTGACCAATCGGCACCTACAGGTATAGGAGTTTATCTTCAACTAAAAGGGTGTTTCTATATTGGAATGATCCAAGTAAAAGATGTCTGGGTGAGTTAAACCAAAAAGGTGTCTGTGTTCTTATTTTGATAGTTCTACACCTCCCCTTTTAAGAACTGGGATTGTCTGTCTGTCCCCAAGGAATGACCCCTGAAATGGGCTCTTCAACCTTCTGTCCTTGCAAAGAAAGGTACTCGAATGAATGCCTATGCGGACGAGGGATTTTCATTATGACTAAAATGAATAATCCTGCCTTGGAACTATTTTGAGTACAATGTGCCAGAATGGGGTAAACAATAAGTTGCTAGTCCAAAGTAAGGTGGGCAATACAGGAACCGTAACCCTTAATGACTTAACTAAAGTGCACAGCAGACCTATTTAGGAGTACCAAATTGTGATCTTATTTATTTATTGTGTGAACTATTCCAAATTAATCACAATCTCACAACATTTTATGGGTTACATTTAAAAATAACATTTCGGTCACACAATTGAACATTAAATACACAATACGTACTATGCACAATATGACGTTTAACTCGATGAAAACATCTTCCAATGACACCTTTGTGCTGTGAACCCAATGTATGCATAAACCGATTTCCCATCACAATATCCCTGTTGATATAAACAATATTGTCACAAATGCATTACTTGCCTAGTGACCTTTCTTTGACTTTCCCATAATACATTCTATGACCAGTTAGCTGATTTCTTTCTGAAACATCCATCATATTCCGCACATGTGGGCAGAAACTTGTAGGGACATTTTCAATGATTGAATCATTAATGATAGACAGATGTAATTTTTCTATTTTATTTAGCGTCTTCATAGAATGTTGATGGGTGTGACAGGTTCAGAGACCTACACCTGTCATGAGAGGGCAGGGGAGTTAGAAGGATCCCATTCTCCAAGACCCTTTGTTTGTGTTTGGATAACAGTCGTACCACTGTCGAATCCCCAAGCCTGCAATCACCATTCTGGTCTGTGGTTTTCTCTTTGTCATGCAGGGCATATCACCTCATCACTTCTGCAGCAGAAATGAAAGAGTCCAAAAGTGCCCAGACAGACAAAAGGATGAGCAGTAAAGAGGTAGAACGAACCATGCAGCAGCACAGACAAAGTATGCAACTATGCCAGGGATAGAAATGCACCTAAAAAGTGGTGGAACTGCGACGCCAGCAGTGGACGGATTAGGAAGGAACGGAGTAACGTGCAACACATTTTTCAAGGGTTGCAGTCATGCTGGTTAACAGCCGATTGAGTTAAAACAGATTTCAGTTGAGCTGCAACTGATATCCAGTGGCAAAGTGGAGAAGTGTGCTTTAACTTCACAAAGAACAGTTCCGGAATGGTGAAAATGATTGCACAAAGTAGTGGAGCTGTTAACAGTAAAAAATGAAAGTAGTGGAAAACTGCTCCTGTCTTGCTTACTTCAACCACTGAACTACGCAACCCACTCCAAAGGAAACAACACAGATCGCTCCTAGAAAACCCACCCATAAGGAGAGAATCTGTGCTAGCAGAACGCCAGTGCCAAAACGCAAATGAGTCTTGTGTTAGCAATATGGACACTATGTTTACCTGTAGGTGGGCCTTGGGTTGACAATGTCATCAATCCGGCATTTCCGAACCGCCAAAGACCCTCACACGATCTGGGACATTCATTGTGGTCAGCCTCCATTGCTGAAGACTGGCAGTCCCACAGATGAAAAGGGTGCAGGACGTACAACCCTGCTTGAATCTTTGTCTGTTGGTAATATCTCCCTGTAGGAAAGAACCGCAAATGATTGGCCCAGGGAACCAGCTGAGGGAAAGAGCCAATGGAGGGATAAGGGGCGGAAAAAATGGATAATAGGAAGGTGTGTGTATTCAAGGTGAGGTCAAGGGAGAAGCAAGAGGACCAAGAGATGAGCTGGAGGAAGGATGGAGCAGCAGAGCATGGAGGATATGTATTTGGAGGAGTGTGCAAGGTGAGGTATTGGTTGGTGAGAGAGAGCTGTACTGGAGGTTGAGTGTGTGTAAAAGGTGTGCAAGCGCTATTAATAGTGAGAGAGCAGAGAGTGAGAGGAGAGTGACCGAGGAAGAAGGTGTGGGTGGATTGAGTAGTAGTGTGAAGAAGGGACTAGAAGTGTGGAAAGGGGAGCAGTAGTAGTAATAGTGTGGAAAAGGGTGTAGCAGCAATGGCGTGTATTAGTAGTAGTGTGGAGAGATGGTTAGACGTAGTCAGTGTTCCAGATAAGATTTGAAGGTTGGAGTATTTTACTCCCTATTTTTTCAGTTGGGAGTAAAAGGAATTTTAGGGAGTAAAACTGCAAGTCCAATTCCCAATGTGAGTATTTCATAAGCAGGTAAAAATGGGATTTAACTGGAAAACAAAATATTTTTTTAAATAACTTACTTTGCACCTAGTTATTCATGTACATTAACAGATACATGTTTACTTCTTCTGATCAGGAAGTAATAATAATAGTTTCTTCCAAATCATACTATGTGCATTACTGCTCCCAACATATCCATTTAGCTGTGTGGGTGGAAGCAGGGGTACACGCATTTATGTGTGTTTCTTATTTTTGTTGGGAGTATTTTTACTTCCTATTTTTATTTTTTGGGAGTATTTGCCTATTTCTAGGGAGTAAAAGTGGCCAATACACCCCTTATCTGTATATTGCTAGAAGTAATTGTGTGGAAAAAGGAGTGAAAGCATAAAGAGAGAGATAGTAGTAGTGAGGAAAGAGAAGTTGTGGTGTATAAAGGCAGTAGCAGTGTGGAGGGAGGGGAATATAAGAGGTAGTACAGAGGGGAGAGAGGAAGTAGTAGAGAGTAATTGAGAAGGTAGAGGCGGATAGTAGAGAGAGGAACTTCAGAGGAGAGGACAGAAGAGGAAGTGTCGGTGAGAGAGAGAGAGAGAGAGAAGACAGTGGGTGGAGTTTGAGGGAGGAAATTAGAACAAGAAAAGGGGGAGTGACAGCAAGATCCAGGGAGAGGAGTAGTCGGGCATTTAAGTGTAGGAACAAGTGGAACCGGAGTGCCTGATATACACCAACATCCAATCTACATAATTTTAGTACATTTAAAATAGAGACTCCCTAGATCTTTCTCTGCGTGAGACTTTAGGCAACCACGTTTATTTAGACAGGGTTTGGAACATAGGGGTTAACAATCTCCAGTGACTATCCTGGGGTTGAGGGATGACTTGGTTAGGGAACGGAGGGAACGCCCATCTCTAGATTAAACAAGAGTGGATGCCCATAAAGAGCCCCCCTGGATTAAATAAAGAGGGGCAGGTACCTCCCACACCCCGATTACTGAACAAATAAAAACCCTTGAATGGTCTAGTAGAGTTGATGTGTTCTGGAGGCCATGTTTATGAATATTGGGAGCAGAACGTATTTAAAACTAATATACATTCACTTGGTGAATTGTCCTGTGAGTTGTGGTGATGGCGAGGTTCGAACACATTGGGCCTCATTACAAGTTTGGTGGTCCGGAAAACAAGGTGCCGGGAGCAGCATATCAGCACCCTTTCCGGACTGCCAAACTGTACGTTTGCTGGTAGGAACACAGAACTCCCGGCAGGCCTAACCTGCCGGAAGTTCAGGCCCCTACCAGTATGCTTTTCCCTGAAGCACCGGCATCGTTAATAACAGTGCTGGTGCTTCAGGTTTCCCATTCCCATGATGTCCTAAGGGACTCCATGGGAATGGGAAATATCAGTTCCGCCGCCTACGATATCCCAGTAGCACTGGGATGTCAGGCGGCGGAAACAGTGTTACAGGGTTGGCGGCAACCCGCCGGTAGTACCGGCAGGTTACCGCCAACCATGTAATGAAGTACATTGTCTGCATGAGATTTCTGTATATGGTGGGAGGCGATTGTTTGCAGAGATCCATGTGCTTATATATATATATATATATATATATATATATAAAAATGTTATGCTGGAAAATAAAATAAAGTTGGGGAAACTAAAAGCAATTGGGCACCAAGTACTTCCACAAACTGCAATAGTACAAATGTGATAAATATGATCACATGTTCTTGTAACCTTAAATATCTGGGGAAGATTTCAAGAAAACTAAAAACCAGAATAAAGGATTATAGGAGCAGTTTAAAGAAAATGGAAACCGCTCAATTATGATATCAGATGGCTTGTGACATAACAAATGAAGGGTCCTAATCGTCCCACAGAAAAAAAGAAATTGTTAAAATAAAAATGTATTTTTTTTAATTTAAAGCCATATAGGGGGATTGAATGATGGGTTAGAGTGGGATAATATCAGCTCTGGTCACGAAAAGTATTGCAAATGTATTCTTATTTAGATTAAGAATGGGTCCAGTGAAGGCTCACCCTCCTGCATTATTCAACATACAGAATAAGACAAATGAGAAAGCCTTTATATCCATCTGGCTTGTGCTAGATTCACGAAGTGCAAAGTCCATCATTCCAGCATTGTGCATGACGTAATTGCGTAGTCACATATTTCTAACTGTTTTTTTCTGCATGTGTGATGGCAGCACACTTTTTGAGACGCTGAGCGCTAATGCGTAGAAACTTGGATTAAAGACGTTACCAGAATACTCCTTCATTCTTGAATAAAACACTGATTTACGGATAGCATTTACTTAATTATCTAAAACTAGATTGAACTCTATGGGTAGGTGGGTGGTTGTACACTTAGAACAAAATAATCATCATTGTCATGACAATTACCTTATATCTACAAAGCATTATGAGAAATGAACTAGACTAGGATGGAGGTAATATTTTTATTGTAGTATCAATAAGTTTTATCTGCCCACTGAACATAAGGGTTCCCATTCATAGTTAAGAGTTTGCAACAAATAGGACAGTTCTATATTGCAGAACCACTAATATGATTTCTAGAGAATGTCTGCAATAAGAATAGATTTTCCAATGCAAACAATTCAAGGTAAAAGAAATGTCTACTCTTGGAAAATATCATAGTGTACTATTAATTGATAGAGAATACATTTTTCAATGTTTTGTGACCAAAAGAATAGGGGAATTCAATGTTTTGTTGTAGTTCATAATCCGATTGCGACTGTCAAGAAGCAAGTTTACAATAACATGAGATCTTCCAAACAGTGTCATTTAGAGAGTGGAAGACCAATCAGAGATACTCATAACTTGCAGTCCTTTAATTTTTAATGTTAAAGAGTCCCCAGATGAATGTCTTGTATCGTGTATGAAAGTGGACGGAAACATATAGAGCTGCCCCCTTTGGGACTAGGGAGGTGTGCCTGCTCCTGTTAACAACCCCTAAGAGTCAGGGCAAGCAGGATCCAGTTGGCAGTGACCCACCCCCACCCCTTGTGGGACAGGGAAGCACCAAGGACGGTTTTTAATCCTTTTCCCTCATGGACCGAATCCCAAGTATTTGTTGGAATATATGAAAATTGAACATGTGCAAGGACCTTTAAATGTGGATGGTTGGTTTCTGACCTGGGGTTGATGGCATCCTTGCACACAGGGTAGAACCAATGGAGTCTTCCATCTTTTTCGAGAAAGGAGCATAAAGGTCCTGGGACCAGGAGAGGGAGAGGGAGAGAGTGGCCATGCAGAGGAGGGAACGTCTCCTTCACTGGAGGAGCCTGGAGGCAGGACCACACAGTCAGCATGGTGGGCAGAGAAATGGAGAAGCCAGTGGAACACTGCCTAATCCCGGAAGGCAGAGAGCAGGAACTCAGGGCCCACACAAATAATCAAACTGAAGCCACGCCTGAAGTGGATTGCAGCATCCAACAGAGCAGATGTCGTGAACCCGTCATTCCAGGAAAGGAATAACCGATGCTGAAGCCCGAGAACAGGAGCTGAGACAGAAGCCAGGCGCTATGCTTGCCAAACAGACTGCCACCCACAATGATCACCGCTAATGAAGATCAGGTATGATGTACCGATCAAGGGGTGAGTGGACTGTGGTGGGGCCACCACATAGCCCATGCCAGGCTGAGCAGCAAAAGATGCCACAAGGGGTGAGAGAACCAATACACGGACCACGGCCGAAGGGCCGGACAGCCCACGCAGGGCTGAGTAACAAGAAGCTCCACGAGGCGGTGAGAAAACCATAGGCCGAAGCTGGGCTTAGATGCCCCATCGCCCACACTGGGCTATAACACAAGAAACCCCACAAGGGGGTGAGAAAAACAAGCAACTATGAAGGGCTTAAGAACCGGCTGGCACAAACAGGGCTAGGCCACGAAATATCCTGAGCGGGTGCGAGAGTCATTTGAAACCAGAGAACACATGCAAACCCACAACATTAGAGTGTATTACCTCCAATGCGGAACACATTCCTAGTTATTCCCTGGCTATTTCTATCTGGCACAACCATCCACACACATTGCCGATAACTCTTCCTATTTCACACAAACTGTACATGGCTCGGGACCATGGAGTATAGAGGTGAGAACCTGGGGGCAGCCTCGGTTTACAGCACCAGTGGAGCTTCCAGGGGCTAGCACTTCACCTCCACAATTCTCACGGAGTCCTCACACTGGTCCACAACCAAAGTACCAGTGGCTTCCAAGATACTCCACGTGGGAAAGCAGGTGTACAGCACAAACTTCATGCCATGCTTGGTACAATGAAGATTGATGGTGGGGCCGCTAAAGAGGTTGGGTGCCGCCACATGATGCTGGGCCATGTGGGCGGGGGATGCCCTGGGCAACCCCACCATTCTTGAGTAAAGAGTCAGGGGCTTGTCAAAATTAGCTACTTCTATCAAAGCATCCCTTTTTAAGAAGTTTGGGAAGGCAGTCAAGTTTGGCCTGTGCTCACCAAGCCACCCATGGAAATCTAACTCCCAAATCATTAGCCAACTTTAACTCGCACCACTTTATTACCAGGACGGCAAAGTCAAATAAGTACACAGAACCCAAAGGCCAACAGTACTGCTCCTGTAGAAGACAATAGATGATGCATACCTCTGAGCAGACAAAGTAGACCATCCCTCTTTCTGTGCATGCATGCATAACAAATCCAAGATGGCAGTGCAATTTTCATCAATTCAAACTGCTGAACTCCAGGAAGAAGTGGCAGGTCTGAAGTGGAGACAGGAAATGAAACCAACCAGCCAACCGCTTTACAAAGTGCACAAACACCAAGCCTGATGCACGATAGACTGGTATAGGTGTGATCAGGACCCCATTCAATGGAAACGTTTTCTCAGAAGAGTGTGGGCATGTGAAGACAGAAAAGGAAAAGGCTTGGAGCAGGCTGGAGCGACGTCAGTTGGAACAGCTGGCAGGAGAATTCAGATATGTGATCATGAGGAGGATATGTGATCATGAGGAGGTGATCAAGGAGGAGGGTGAGAAGTGTGAAGTGGTGGTGGAGAACCTCATCAGACGAGGAGACAGTGAAAAGTGACAGGAGGTGGTGGAGAAGGGTGACAGTTGTCAGGAGGAGATGGATGACAACATTTAAAGGAGAAAGAAGGGTGAAAGTCATTGGGAGATGGTGGAGGGCATCAGGAGAAAAAGATAGATGGAGGAAGAAAAGCCCGATGAGAAAGCAAAGTCTGGTTTGAATGGTCAGAAGGCAACTAGAATAGAGAGAGCTGTAGAGGGGGAATGTGTGTTACCTTGAGTGAGCCTGGGAGGGGTAGAGGAGCCAGCAAGTGGCAGAGCAATGAGGAGGAACTAGGGAAGTAGAGATATGGGGAGAATAAAGGAAATGTTCCCTTAGGTGCAAACATATGGCAAGTGAACGAGGAGGAAGATGCGCTGATGGACCATAGAGCCAGTACCTGGAGACCAGGAGGTGGCGAGAGCCTAGACAGGCAGCCACTAGAGAGCCCAAGACTGACACGTGCGTGTCCAAGACCAGAGGCAGACAGGTTAGAGCCTGAGTGGGCAAGGCCCACCCAGAATCTGTAAAGGCCCATTCAGCAGCGCTGTGTGGGCATTCATAGATGTTAATGTCACGGCAGTGCCCACTGGTTAGAGAATCCTGGCTACACCTCTGGCCAAGACTCTAAGCTGCTGTAATAACATAGCTCAGATCCACCAATCCTCAGCGACCAAACTAATGACTGTCTACTGGACCTGGGAGGAGACATCTGGGACAACTCACCATGGTAGACATTTCACTACATTCTTTTGCACCTTTTTCATGGGGGTGCAGCCCCATATTTCCTTGCTACCGCAGCTCACCCCAAGCCTCAAATTCCCTTTTTACCTACTCACTGATCCTCCAACCCTTTGTATATAAAATGCTGCCATAAATGTGGTAAAATTGCCGCTCACCACATACAGTAAAATTACTTTGGTGAATTGGGCGGATACCAAGAGGATATCATCCCTACTCCAAACCAGGATGATCAAGAAACATCACAAAAAAAGGAAGGAATCTCTTCAACATCGAGGCAGAGTGCCATGTGGAAACCCAAAGAGATTTGATTGAGAAATCAGTTTTTTTTAGTTTGTTATCAGTCAATCGATACACATATTCCAAATGTCTAGTCAGATATTCCAGACCATGAGAAGGAAGCCAGACCCGGCCTTGATAAAGAACTGGTGAAATTGTGCTAAGATCTTTTTTGTTTGGTGGTCCTATCTCAGAGACATTGATGCATTAGACCATCCTGAAACCAGTGATGGGGGGGGGACTATTGAGTAGCCCTTACAGTACTAGCATCCAGAGGAAGATCAGACTGCATTTCTGTATATGTTCTTCCCTTCCAAAGCTTACTTTAATGTATCCTTTTGAGAAACTAATAAATAAGAGAGTGCTTAAGAGAAAGCTTCTTTGTTAGACCTTTTCTTGATCTATGAGCACTTGGAGACCCAATCCGACGCCGGAGTCCTTAATAATGCTGGTGTAAAGGACTTTGTGTATGCTAATACTGGAATGACAATGTTTTATAGTGAAACTGTACAGGCTGGATGTATACTACTTCTTTCCAAGACTGAAGTACACAGAAATGTTGTGACAGTAAACAGGGAGAACACTGGGATAAGGAAAACTAATTGCAGCCCTTAAATAAAAGTGTATTGGGGAGATGGCACTATAAGAATCTAGGCGCAATGGTGCTAAAGTGCTGGGAAAGAGTGTTCAGGCACCAAACTAGATGTACATGTGTACATGTGAATGGAAATATAAAAGAAGGAAACTGGTGATGGACCAATATATGCAGCAGGTGGCATCTCTCAGTTGATAGCTGTTTGACAATGGGCATTTTAGGGCTGTGTGAGAAACCCAAGGGTATCCTCACACCTATTCCCCTTGGATCCTCTTCTCAGGTGGCCAGGGAAAGGCCATCACTTTTCGATCCTGATCCTGGGGGTGAAGAAGCGAGGGAGGATCAACTGGGTGGAGGTCCCTCGGCATTGGGGAGAGTAGATCTGTAGGTGAGTCATGGTACCCCCGCCCCTTTTCCAAATTGGAACCAATATCACCCTCCCCCTGCCTTTATAGGTTGTTGTAAACCCTCTTCCCTCAATTCCTCTCATTCATTTCACTATGAGGAAGAGGCGACTAGGAGTAATGCACACCAACAGATCCTTTCACCATTCTAGTACTGAGACGAGGAAGAGGGCTAAAGACTTGTGTACGGGTCAGGCATGTCCAGAGTACTTCACTAGTTGTGGTCAGGAAATTGGGCCTGAAGACTCACACCTGCAACCCGTTAAACATTTGCAAGTGTATAAACTTTGGAGTCAGTGAGAACAGAGAGAGATCGAAAGGGAGGCATGCAAAGGGAGAAATCCTGCAGAGTACGAGGCAGCCGAGGGTGGTCCTCTCGGGAAACCAGGACGCCAGCGAGAACTGGTAGAAATTGTTGCACTGGGGCCTGGAAGGTAAACCAGTAAACCCAGAGCTGTAAGGACTTTATTTGGAACACTATTTCTTTTGATGCAGACATCCCTAAACATTGTTTAGCTTTAGTTGTGGGCAGGTATAGGTTTTGGACACAGACAGCCTTTTAAATTGAACTTACTGACTCAGCTTTCAACCATCCTGACATTTATGTTATTAAATCATTTGTATTTGAACTTTGAATTGGTTGTCTGTGCCTTGCTTCATTATGCTGTCACAGCTGCCTCTAACTGGGAAACCTGAAAAAAATACAATCACTGCCATGATCAGAGGGTGCCAACTAGAAATTATAATTATTCAGTGAGAATGAAATCATGCCATAAAATAAAACATTAAAAAACCTCTTTAAAACCCATGTGAAGGGTTCAATTTAACAATCAAACATGCCTTAAGACAACGCTTTCATGAGCACCTTTTCATGGCCCCAGGAACCATCAAGGGCGGGAGCCCCCCATTAACAAGCATCAATTCACGCACCTTGCCCTTTACCCAAACTGTCAACTACATCTCATCTCAACAAAATAAGTGGCGTGCCATGCTCATGCTTCTATGCGTCATATAGAACGGCTACTTCTTCACATATCATTAAGAAAACACCATTAACATTTGGAGGCAACCACAGGCAGCTGCAGATTGACGAGTTGGCGCCTATGAAGCACATATATTCAGGGGCCCAATCCCTGCAAACCAATCCAAACCCCCACAGCGAACAATGCTCAGATGTCCCAGATAAAACAGAAGTGCCCCAGCTTCTGCAAATGCCAGGGTACAAAAAGGGGTGGTGGAAGAAAAGTACAGAAAAGCAGAATTGTGCGCAGTGAGTCAAGAAAGAGCAGGAGGAGAAAAGGAGTGTGGGGGAAAAGGTTGAAATTGGAGGAAGGAACGCACAAAGAGGAGGAAGGAGGGAGTGCAGGGTGGAGATGGACGAGCGAAAGATCACAACACGAGTAAAGTGGTGGAGTAGGAATTGAGCAAAGATTGAGGAAGGCAACCCAGTCACTCTGTTGGCTGAGGAGCACCCTTGCCCACCACTTTCTAAGAGTTCTGTCCCAGATCCTGGCTACTCCAAATGCCAGAGCAGAAAGGTAGTGAAAAGCAGTGCCACCTAGCAGTGGGGCGGGGGGCACTTGCACAGACCCAAGAGGAAATCAGTAGACAAACTCTTTAAACTCCACTGGGGGTGTGGTAAATACAGCCTGAAAAAACACCCTGGGCAGATGGGGAAGAAATCACCAGTCGGCTATACAGCCCAGGAGAACCAATGTTTGCCAAAAAGCACCACAGAACAGGCCTGGATACTGAGAATCCCCAGTAACTGAAAGTGACTTGGAGTGAACCATAATTGGCAAAACAACACGGACCATGAACTTTTGAAAACAGGGACCCTGGACTCATAACCACAGTCCTATGTAAACTAGTGCTTGAACACCCCTCTCAAGTGCCTTTGCCACACTCTTTTTTTATATATCCAAAAGGTACAATCCACTTGATGTTTTTAAGACTTATGTCGATTCTTCAGTCCTTGACTGGTTGTAAAAATTGGGAGTGTGCTCGGATTGCCAACTCTGATAAAGTCAGATCCCCTGAAGGTCTGTAGGGGATTTTGCACTGAAGAACAGCAGGCCCACCAAGCCGATATTGTCAAAGCCATAATCTAAATGCAGGCTATATAGGATGGAAGTTGTGTAGCCCCCTCCTCCATGTCCCAGCCCTTGTTCTGCACTGCAAATCACTTAAGCCAGAGGGGATCCCAGCAGAGAGATGCGAGACCGGCATCTGATGCGACCACCAGGACGAAAAACAAAGTAAGCTTCAAAATGCTGCAGCAGGGTCCCTCCCGCGAGCCGGGATTCTCACACACATCTGTACAATCCAGACTGGAGAACCAAATTCTAGCGAGCACAGCAGCATACCACGGATGCACCGCTACATTCTGGAGACTATGAAATTGGGTCAATAATTTACTTGCTACTATATCCCTGTAACATAGGGATATATCCTCAAACCTACAAGACTCCTAAGGCATTGTTACACCATTTACCTTTTGACAATACGCTGCCCCCACTTCTACATGCATGATGAGAAAGGCGATTCCAATTTTGGGCAAAATCATGCTCTTAGCAGTAATGTGTCACAGGAGCTTAAAGGGCAACCCCAGATTCAGGAGCCATTTTGGCCAGAGTCCTAGGAATTTCAGCAGACCAATATCATTATTGCCAAATGTGGTAAAACTGGCTCAGATGGAAGATGCAGAGGCAAAGCCATACACTACAAGATCACTTAAGCCAGAAGGGGTCCCAGCAGCGAGATGCGAGACCGGCATCTGATGCGACCATCGGGACAAAAAAACAAAGTAAGCTTCAAAATGCTGCAGCTGGGTGCCTCTCATGAGCTGGGATTCTCACACATTTGTAAAATCCAGACCAGATGACCAAATTCTAGCGAGCACAGCAGCATACCACAGATGTCCAGCTATATTCTGGAGACTATGAAATTGGGTCTATAATTTACTTTGTACTATATCCCTGTGACAGTGAGTTGAACCAAGAAGCAGGGGGGTGCTATATCTGTGAGGCTGTGTGTAGACTGAAGAACTTGGGGGGTGACCGATATGCCCACTAGAGAAAGATCCTTTAGCCTTGTTTGATCAATGCCAACTCCTTTTTGCTTAGGCCAAGCCAAAAGGGAGGTACACTCGAATGCGTGACAGTCCATTGGTCCCACAGGTGTTAAACAATACCCTTAAATTCTTCCATGAGTGAGCAAACCAAAGAACCATAAGGAAGTCACAGATCGAAAGAGGTATCACATCAGGATACCAGGGAAGTGTAGTCCTACCTTACTATGGACCCTGGCGCATTATGGTTGTCCCATCTTTTTGTCTCTTGCTTAGGATGTTTTCTAGGAGGTGCAAACCTAAATCCTTCCTTACTCCCTGTGGGCTTTTAACCCAACCACATGCTAATTGGGAATGGAAAAAATAAAGAACACAGACTACTGCTGTCATGCGTTACGTCGGTTCACCAAACAAAACCATCTCAGAAAATACTGTGATTCTCCAAAATGGGATGTCACTAGAACACTATTTAATGGCATAGAGGATTCTATATACAGGTCTCTCATTTTTTTTTTTTTAACAGTAGCAAGAACAAAAGTACAGCTCCCATAAATCCCCTTTCATACATGTGACGTAGCCCTTTCCTCCATCAACCAGTCCATGTCCCTTTAGCCTCATACATCCATCCCGGTTTACGCCATCAACATATTTTCTCGCTGCTCCTATCTGCCTGATGAGAAATACCCTTTTGATCTTCTATGCACATATTCTAAAGTAAGAGTGCCACAAATAAAGTAATAATTTCTTACATGCCAAGTAAATGCCAGAGGGAAAGTCAGTTTTTAATGCATGGGCATAACTTATGTAGGGAATGAGCGGTGTAGATTTGAGCCCTTCATAGGTAAAGCAGAATACTTTTTGGGGGAAGTGCCTTGAGCAACTATGATATAAACTAGGACTCCTTCTCCATAAGACCAGAAGGTAAGTAGTTTACATGTAGGTTTATTTCTCTTAGTTCATAAGTAGAGAAAGCACTGGGACATCCATCTAGCCCAGCAGTTTAGGACCAACTGTCCCCAGTAAAACACTGCACACCAAACATACATCAACATTCCACCATAGTCCCAGTGACATCACCACACCAACACTCCACATAGAATTTTAGTGACATCACCACCATCACAACACTCATAGCCATAATCAATCCCACAGATTATGACATATGTCCCTCTCGTCAACCAACACAACATTCATAGCCATTATCATGACCAGCACACATTATGACATATGCCCCTCTCTTCAATCACACAAACTGGACCCATGGTAGAAAGCCCTAATAAGTGCAATTTACGAAAACGGTATTGCTCAGACACCATTTACTCCCCCTGAGCCCAAACCACTACACCCCATGATCTAACCAAGATCTCAAATGGAAAAACATAAAACAACTCAACCACAAGCTCTTCCCATAACCCAAACCCACTCAGCTACAACCCCGCTGAATGAACCACAACATAGATGAACCAACAAAAAGTCCTTCACCTTGGAGACCCCTGCATCGCAACCAACTAACCATTCAGCAACTAAAACCCACACAGACATGTGGCCCACATGTGTCCATCTATGATCCTATCACTACACACCATAACACACTGTCCCTTAACTAACCCCAGACAGAACCAAACTGCCCGCTAGACAGCACCTCACTGCCCCAAAGAATGGCTCAGACAGCACCTCACTGCCCGCTAGACAGCACCTCACTGCCCCCAGAAAATGGCCCAGACAGCACCTCACTGCCCGCTAGACAGCACCTCACTGCCCCCAAAAAAAATAATGGCCCAGACAGCACCTCACTGCCCGCTAGACAGCACCTCACTGCCCCCAAAAATGGCTCAGACAGAACCAAACTGGCTGCTAGACAGCACCTCACTGCCCCCAGAAATTGACTCAGACAGGACCTCACTGCCCGCTAGACGCACCTAGCTACCTTAAAAATACTGGCAGCATCCACACATAACCAGGGGAAATGCCCCTACGAACCCGACAAACAAACACGGCAGGACAACATGTAAAACCCCACAGTTATGGAAAACCAGATCAGATCCATGGCGCTACATTCCCTGCGCCAAACCCCAACATGTCCCTGAAGAGCAAAACACAAAATGCAACTCAGGTGTCTGTAACTGCAAAAATGAATGCAAGTGAACATGGCGCCAAAGTCCCTGCGCCTTGCCCCCACCCACATGTCCACTTCAGCCAACCTGCAAAGCAAGCATAATGTCAAAAACAACATTACAACTTTGCCCATGAACCCCAACCATGAACCCCAACGCTCAAGTCCATACTAAACCTAGGAAAGATCCTAAACATTAGGCCATCACATAAACAAGACAACAGTACATCAATAACAGGCCATAAACTGCTAATATTAACCCAGGACCAAACCACATCTGTACTAAACCCGGAGGCCACAACATGAACACAAACACCATACCGGCCTCCCCCAACGCCTACCTGACATTAGACCTCCAACTCCTTGAACACCTTCTTTCTGGAAAGGCCCCACAAGTCAGGATCAAGCTCCCTTAAGGTCACTACAGTGTCGCGGCACATCTTGCAAGAAACCTGCTGTCTTGTCCATCTCATGAAGCAGATGACAGAGAAACACCGCCCTTCCAGCACGTTGCCACCTCCTTGCCTCTCTTTGACACATCCAAAGAACAGTTGCTGTGCCCCGCCGCATACTTTAAAAGTACCAACACAGCAGCACCAATCAGTAGCGTAAGTGCTGCGTTCCAAAGACACGCCGGCACACTCCTCCGTAATGCGACGTCATTATTGTTTTTGCAGGCACGGAAGAGTCCACACAGCCGCAAACTTCTGCTGCTGTACTGCCCGCTCCCCCGCAGCTCCTCCCGGCCCTCTTCTTCATGCCCCCACCAACGTCCTGGAACCAACGGACACTCGGAGCCCCCCCCACTGCATACCACGCACCACCGCAGTGTCATCCTCTCCAGGACACGTGATGGGAGAGCCAATACGCAGCCCTCAGCCTCCGAGGAGGCCGCCGCAGCCCCCTCCGACACCTTTGCCAGAAACCCAGACCGCTCAACCAGGGCCATCAAAATGACACACCACACCGGGCAGTGAGCCATCTCTGCAACAGTTCACTGCCCCAAACAAACGGTATCAATGGTGCTGTCTTTCCGTTACCGCACACAGCTACTGCAGGAACCACCGCAGCCCTTCTGGCACCTCTGCTGAACCCGTGGACAGCTCCTCAGGAGTCCGGGCGCCGATCACCACTCCAGACAGTAGGCCACCTCACCCGGCCACCTCAGCCCCGATGCCACCTGGATTTTGGACCTTCCAGGCACTGGGCCACCTCAGCCCTGGCGCCACCTGGCCTCTGGACCTTCCGGGTCCCGACCTGGACCACTGTATTGGACCCCACTGCACCGCCCGGCCTGCAGCCTCTTCCTGCTTGATGGAGGTCTCCCTGGAAGGCAGCGCTCCTCATCTACTGCCCCTTCCCAGCAGGACCATCCTGGTCGCCAGGGATATAATCTAGGGCTCCTTCTCCATAAGACCAGAAAGTAAGTAGTTTATATGTAGGTTTATTTCTCTTAGTTCATAAGTAGAGAAAGCACTGGGACATCCATCTAGCCCAGCAGCTTAGGACCAAATGTCCCCAGTAGAACACTGCACACCAAACATACATCAACTGTTCCACCATAGTCCCAGTGACATCACCACACCAACACTCCACCTAGAATGTTAGTGACATCACCACCATCACAACACTCATAGCCATAATCAATCCCACAGATTATGACACCGCGCTCACCTGCTGTTTCCAGCTCAGTGAAACCAAAGGTAACTGGGAGATATCCAAGTAGGTTATCTGGTATTGGTAAATAGTGCTTTACTGGCCATCATGGGAATGTTGAACATTTGCCTGAGGCCTCCTCAATTTCATTATGTAAAGTGCTGGCCAAGGGCCATCCTCCTGCTCACCATTGAAACTCTCACAGAAATGTTATTACAATGCGGAGGGGAAGCTTGAAAAGGGATTTTATCAATGCCTCCGTTATAGATGCTGTAGAAAAGGTTAAACCTTCTTACTTGGCTGAGATTTCCAGAGAGAGTAGAAAGTCTTCACTTACTTCGGAGGGGTCGGGGGGTGGGGTAGAGGGGGGAGTAGAGGCCACCCTAACGCAAACTTGGATACTTTGCAAAGAAGGCTGCCATTGCCGTCACACGGCGGCCCCATGTAGAAAAATGGGTGAGAGCTTAACCTGCCGCTTCTAACTTACTTTGCTTGCAACACATATCAGGCGAAGAAGAGAGATACTGACAGATGGGCCAGGGTAAGTAATTAAATCGAAGAAGGAGGGAGAGGAGGGGGGGCAATGGGAAACCGATAGTTGAGGGTTGTTTGGTTGAGGTCAGAGGGGGAAGGGGTTGCAGATCAAGAGAACAGCAGGAGGAAGAACAGAGGACTGCAGTGTGCAGACAAATTGGAGAAAAAAGTGAGGTATTGGTTGTAAGAGCAAGTGGTACTGTGTGGCGAGTGCGCATTCAAGGTGGGCGACTGAGATTGTGGGCAGGAGTGTAGAGAGTGAATGGAAAGTGATTGTGAGAGTGAAAGTAGTGTGATTAAGTAAACGTTGGGGTAAGAAGTAGTAATATTGTGGAGGAGGGAGCAGTAGTTTGGAGGATGAAGTTATAATATTGAAGGGTGCACGAAAGTAGCAGAGGGAGTGAGACAAATTGGAGCGACAGAGGAGGAAGATGTAGGGAGAAGGAGGAGAGAAGTGGGTACAGTTGAATGCAAGAGATTCGAAAAGAGAGCATGATATTCAGAGACAGAGATAGCTACATCAGGGTGTGAGAAGAAAGGGAACGAGTTGGGTACAATGTCTTGTAGGCTTATTTACTAACCTCTTTTTAGTACTAAGAACATTGATAGCTTTGTGCTAGTTTAAAGGGTACCAAAGGAAGCTAGAGAAGGCAATTGCCCTTAGATTCCCCTTTCCAGGAAGCTAGAGACTAGACAGTGGGGGTCAATAGTCCATCTGCCAACCTGGGGACTAGGATTGCCTTGGATAGGATGGGAAACACTAAATCTAGGCAAGAGTGAGGAACAGCCAAAGAAATCAATAAAAGCCCCTGAACTTTTCTGTGAATTGGAGTGTTCTTTGAGCCATTTGTGACAATTATCAGACATGGATATAATGTGATATATATATATATATATATATATATATATTTCAAAGAGAAGGGAAAAGTCGATGCACTTTTCCACATGGGGACGGCACTCGTGAAGTGGTCAGGAAGTCAACATATGTCTCCTTTTGATAAATCAATCCATCATCAGCCAATATTTGTATTCCATATCCAGCTTTATTAAAGGCATCACACGATATGACGCGTTTTGCAACGCTCCCGTTGCTTGTTCACATATAAAACCTGAGTGAGTTACACATTGCTTTTAAATACAGATAGGTTCAACCTCTGTGGTCATGCCCAACACATTTGTCCCTTCTCTCTTTCTCCCCTGGTAAGTCCTTACAAAAGCAGTTTGTCAATGCAAGCAGCCATTTCGGAGTGTACTTGGCCTCTTTTTCAATCAATACACTCAGTCTCCCACTTTCAATGGAAGCAAGTATTGCGTGTATTTTCCCAATTCATTCAATGCACAACAAATACATGAATTCAGACATCGTTTTAAAAAAAAATTACTAGACTTCTTAAAAATACATCATATCTTTGTGCAAGAGGCGGATCTCGGAATAATTTCCGATTTAAGTAAACCGCAATTTTAGAATCGAAAAAACATGCATTCAAGGTTTTTTAGATTTTTAAGGTTTGTTGCCACTCTAATGCTCAGTGCACAAGACAAAATCTGTATTGCTATGAACTTGCAAGTTTTTACCATTTTAAAAAACTTTACTAGGTTTAAATTGAATACTGACCGCATAAAATCATATTTAGCTGCCACCAGTTAGCATAAATTGTTATCCTATTTATCAGATATATATATATATATGGGATACATTACTCACCGTAATCGTATTTCTGATGCTTGTATCTGCTTAGATTCACATGCTGTGCATAGGCCGACATCTAGTGGAAGCTGCGGAGTATTACAGTTTGTTTTTCGAAAGTCGAAAATGGGCGTCGACACAGGGCGTGCCAGTAATACTATCCCTAGTGTGACGTCCACTGTACCCATGATCCCTCACGCGTCTAGGATCCCCAGATTGTGTTTTTCCTGACATGAGGTAGCATGAGGAGTAGCGTGAGTACAGATAGTCCAAGCAGATAGACAGAAAGGTAGGACTACAAGCAACCATGCGCCTTCTCTCGGAGGGGAGGAAGGGTGGGTCGCATGTGAATCTAAGCAGATACAAGCATCAGAAATACGATTACGGTGAGTAATGTATCCCTTCTGAGGCTTGTGGAATCTGCTTAGATCACATGCTGTGCATAGATTAGCGAGCAGTACCAGAAGAAGGAGGTGGGATGTGAGAAGGGTCATGAGCAAACAGGTGTCTTAGAACCGCTTGTCCCACTTGTGTATCTGTCTTGGAATGAGTGTCAATGCAGTAATGCTGAGTAAAAGTGTGAATAGAGCTCCAAGTAGCTGCTTTGCAAATGGTGTCGAGGGGAACATTTGCAATGAAAGCCAGAGTGGCCCCAATGCCTCTAGTAGAGTGGGCCCTTGGCGTAAAAGGCAGAGTCTTTCCAGAAAGAGAGTAACACAGCTGTATACAGTTGATAATCCACTTAGAGATAGCGCCCTTAGAGACGCGATCCCCCTCTTTGCCTGTAGCTACGGAGACAAACAGTTGATCTGTTTTCCTTAGCGGTCTGGTTTTATTTATATAGTATAAGACCGCCCTACGCACATCTAGGGTGTGTAGTTTCACCTCAGCCGAGCTTTGTGGGTTTTGGAAGAAAGCCAGAAGCTCGATGGACTGGTTTACATGGAACTTGGATATGAATTTTGGTGAGAACCTAGGGTGTGTGCGTAAAACCAGTTTGTCCTTGTGGATAGTAAAGAAAGGATCTTGCACTGACAGAGCCTGAATTTCACTGACCCTTCTTATGGAGGTAATGGCTACTAAGAAGGCCGTCTTATAAGTCAGGTGTTTGAGACTACTTTTATGCATGGGTTCGAAGGGGGGGCCCATGAGCTTAGCTAGCACCACGTTGAGGTCCCATCCTGGCGGTGGGTTCGAAATAGGAGGGTGAAGTCTCTTTACTCCTTCCAGGAAGGCTTTAACCACTGGTACTTTCCACCACGAGACCCTGTTATGGGATGTGGTGTAAGCCGAGAGGGCTGCCAGGTGAACTTTCAGAGAGTTAAAAACCAACCCTGCATCCAGCAGGTGGAGCATGTATGTTACAACGTTGGAAGGAGTGCAATCAACTGGGTTGATTTGTTTATTCTGGCACCAGATAACGAATCTTTTCCACTTGTCAAAGTAACAGTGCCTTGTATTTGGTTTCCTGGACTCTTTTAGAATGTCCATACACCTCTGTGGTAATTTGAGATGTCCAAACTCTATGACTTCAGGAGCCATGCTGCTAGGTTCATAGAGTTGGGTTCCTGATGCACTGTTTGACCTTGTTGCTGGGACAGAAGGTTGTACCAGGCTGGGAGTCTGATGGGCTCGCACACCGCCATCCTGCGTAGGTGTGGAAACCATGGTTGTCTCGCCCACATGGGAGCAACTAGGATGAGCGTCATTGATTCCTTGTTCATCTTGTACACCACCTTCCTGATGAGAGGAGTTGGTGGAAAAGCGTACGCAAACATCCCTGACCAGTTCATCCACAGGGCATTCCCCTGGGAGTCCGTTTGGGGGAACCTGGATGCAAATCCTGGGCATTGTTTGTTTTCGCTTGTGGCGAATAGGTCTATAGTGGGGAAACCCCACTGAGAGAAGAGATCTTCTACTACGTTTCTGTGAAGGACCCATTTGTGTTCTTCTGGGAGGGAGTCTCTGCTTAGAGCATCCGCTAGGGAATTGAGCTCCCCTGGAACATGTTGCGATGACAGGAAGATGTTCCGTCTGAGTGCCCATATCCATATTTTCTGGGCAAGCTTGGGCAGATTTGGCGAACGAGTCCCTCCTTGCTTGTTCAGATAGAACATGGCTGTCGTGCTGTCCGTCCTGATCTGCACCGACAAGTTCAGTAGATGGGGCTCGAACGCCTGCAGCGCTCGGAATACTGCCAGAAGCTCTAGCAGATTGATGTGGTTCTTGGCTACTGAGTGAGACCAGAGACCCTGAGCTGTGCGGTGGAGATGGTGAGCTCCCCACCCAGTTAGGCATGCATCTGTAGTCACCACTGCCTGTACTTCGGGATCGTAAAAGGGTTTCCCCTTTGCGAGATTCTCTCTTGTCCACCAGTGTAGGCTCTGTACGAGTGTTGGCGAAACGACCACTAGATCGTCCCACTGACCACTTGCCTGAGACCACTGTTTCGCCAACCATTCCTGCATGGGACGCATGCGCAGACGCGCGTGGGGGACCAGGTAAATGCATGACGCCATCATGCCCAGTAACCGCGTAGCTTTGCGTACTGTTATCTGTTGACCTGACTGATAATGCGGAATTTGCAGAAGTATATTCCGAATTCTTTCTTCCGAAGGGAAGGTCAATTCTTTCTGGGTATCTAGGATAGCTCCTAGAAACTGTTTTGAGGTGCTTGGCACCAGACATGACTTTTTCTCGTTGATAGAGAAGCCTAATTCGTGGAGGAGGTCGATAGTCCTCTGAATGTTTGACCTGCAGATTCCTGGGGTTTCCCCCGTTATGAGCCAGTCGTCCAGATAAGGGTACACTGGAATTGCCTCCCTGCGTAGGTGTGCAGCTGCCACCGCCAGTACCTTGGTGAATACCCTTGGTGCTGAAGCTATCCCGAAGGGCAGTACCTTGAATTGGTAGTGGCGACTGTCCACCTTGAAGCGCAAGTATTTTCTGTGCGCCGGGAGCATGGAAATATGAAAATAGGCATCTTTCATATCCAAGGTTGCCATGTAATCCCCCTTTTTTAGGAGTGGGATTACCTCTTGTAGCGTGGTCATACGGAATCTTTGGGGCTTGACATACTTGTTGGCAGGCCGTAAGTCCAATACTGGGCGCATTGTTAAATCTTTCTTTGGCACAAGGAAGTAAGTTGAATAGATACCCTTGTTTACCTGGTGTCCTGGGACGAGTTCTATCGCGTCCTTTAGGAGCAGATTGTAGATCTCCTCGAGTAGGATCTTTTGATGTTCTAAAGAGTGGACTTTTTGTCTTGGAGGATGGTTTCGGGGACGTTGCAGTAGTTCTATGCAGTACCCCTTGGATACCGTTGACAGCACCCATCTGTCGGATGTTATCCCTTCCCATGCCTGGGTGAAGCTGGATATTCGTCCCCCTACTGGGGTTGCATGGGAAGGGACCCTGAAATGAGCGTCACTGCTTTGGTGGAGGCGTGCCGCCTCCTTTACTGGGGCTGCCTCTGCCTCTACCACGTCCTCTTCTACTAGCCCTACCATACCCCTGGGTAGACTGTTGTGAGTTGGTGTTCCACTGTGTACCCTGGGTGTGGGAATAGTTATTTCCTCTATTGGAATTTTGGCGGCGGGGGCGACGAAAATTGCCGTTCCCTCTTTGGTTGGGTGGTTTTGTAGTTAACTGGCCAAGGGATTTGAGGGTGTCGAATTCCTCCTTAGCGTTTTTTAGAGCGTCCTCGACTGCCTTTCCAAACAGGAGATCACTTTCCACTGGTTTGTCTAAGAGTGCAGCTTGTGTTTCTGCTCTGAATCCCGACTGCCTCAACCAAGCATGTCTTTTGATGACAGTACCCTCTGCTATAATCCTACCCGCATTGTCTGCGGCGTCCAAAGTTGCTTTTAAAATGCAGCCTGAGACGTTCCTTCCCTCTGCACAAATGCGAGATAGCTGGCTCTTAAGGGGTTCGGGAGCGGAATCTATTAGTGCTGCCACTTCTTCCCACTGATGGCAGTTGTAGCTGGCCAACAGTGTGGTGGAATTCGCGATTCTGGTTTGGTAGGCTGCCGTGGAAGCTACTTTTCTACCGAAACCATAGAGTTTCTTACTTTCCTTGTCGGGGGGAGCCTCCGAGAAAGATAATGGGGTTCCAGCTCTCTTGCGGGTGTTAGTTACGACTAGAGAGTCTGGCTTAAGTTGGCCTCTAATATATAGAGGGTCCGACTGGGCTGCTTTAAACAGCTTCTCTACTCTCGGGTTTACAGGTCTTGTCAGGTTTGGGTTGATAAGGGATGGTGCTATTCTGCGTTGAATAGATTTCAGGATGGGAATGGTCTGGGCTACTGTCTTCCTTTCCCCTATTAGTTCCTCCGCGAAGTCCCTCTCTTCTTGGACACCTTGTGTGTCTATGTGGAAGTGGTCAGCTGCCCGAGAGAGCAGTTCATTCAGGAGGGGCTGATTATCTATTGGGGAATCAGACACTGGGGCTTCCCTTTCGACTGGTGAGTCCATTCTGAAAATATCTGGGCTATTTTCTGGCTCATCCTCGTCTTCGTCCTCCCCGTAATAATCTGACACTGCGAGATCTTCTGGTGTTTCAAAATCCTGACCCTCTATAAGGGAAGAGTCTCCTTGGCCTGTAGGGAAAAGGCAAGAATAGGGTTGGACCTCGAAGGGGTCTGAAGCATTTAATGGTGTCTCGACCCCGGGCCTTTTATTTGAAGGGATAGGGTCCCTTGAACCTGAGGGAGAAGATTCCTGAGGCTTTAAAGCTAGGAGTTGGTCAGGGTGTCTTTCGAAGAAATTTGCTAAGGAAGACATTCTTGACATTACTCTGTCAATGTCCTCGCATGACCAGAGTTTGGAGCTTGGGGTGACCTTGCTGGAACTTTCTATGGACTGTCCCTGAGAAGACTTGGACTGGGAAGTCAGTTCTCTTGTTGTGGGGGATTGCAAGGGTTGTTTCCTTTGCTGCTTACCCCCTTCCCCGTGGGTGGAAGTGTGTTTACCATTTCCCTTATCTTTCGACGCCTGGCGTCGAGGATCGGAGGTGGAATCCCTGTGTTTTGAACTAGGCTTCGAAACTGGGCCCTCCTTACTACCAAGTGATGTACCCTTTCCCTGGGGTGCAGGCTGGGGATGGAAGTCGTGTTCGTCTCCGGACGAGTGATCTTCCGTGATGTTAATGGGCGAGGCACTCTGTGCAAGTGTGGAGGCTTGCCTGACGTCGTGCGGCGACCTCGACCGGGACCGCCCAGAGGACGTCCTTTCGGACCGCTCCTTCTGTGCCTCTTTCCGAGGTTTCGATGACGTCGAATCTCGGGTGGATTTTTTGTGTTTAGCGTGTGTATGTGTAACGCTTTTGTCGCCGGGGGACTTCCCCATAGTCGCCGGGACGGACGACCTTCCGAGGCCGGGGACGTGCGTTAGGCTGTCTTTCGATGCCTTGGTGCCCTCGCCGTCCGAAAGTCCGGCGTCGCTGCCGTCGCTGAAGGTACCCTCCGCCTCCATAGCTGCTAGCTTGGCGTGGTGGGCATAACGCTTGGTGGAGCGGTCCTTAAGAGTTTTAGTCTTAAACCTACTACAGGCCCTGCAACCCGCCTCGGGGTGGTCTCTGGGCAGGCAAAGGTTGCACGTAGCGTGCTTATCTACCCAAGGGTATTTCTTATTACACTTGGGGCAAAACTGAAAGGGCGTACCCTCCATACGCGCCTGTGGGCAGCGGGCAAGTGTGTGTAGGTAAGAAGGTGTCTATAACCGAGTGTGGAAGTGTACCACCCCCCACTCTCCCTACTTGTAGGGCTGAGGCCAGCGGCCCAGGCCCGAGCCGAGGCGGAAGCCTCAAGGCCCAATCCGTCGGGTTTCGACGTAGATCTCCTCCCCGGTTCGGCGTCGAGATGCTGATCGACGTAAGGGTGACAAAACGGGGCAAATTAGAATTAGTTTTGAGTGCAAATATGGCAAAGCCAGGGAACTCCGATGAAGTGCTTCCGACCAGAATGGCGGAAAAAAACAATCTGGGGATCCTAGACGCGTGAGGGATCATGGGTACAGTGGACGTCACACTAGGGATAGTATTACTGGCACGCCCTGTGTCGACGCCCATTTTCGACTTTCGAAAAACAAACTGTAATACTCCGCAGCTTCCACTAGATGTCGGCCTATGCACAGCATGTGATCTAAGCAGATTCCACAAGCCTCAGAAATATATATATATATATATATATATATATATATAGAGGAGCATGGCGTTCTGGTCCTTTAGGTATTTTTGGGTTTAAGGTTCTAAAGTGCATGGTGCTGTAAACATAACTCTTAATCAATTCACCTCTTTTATCTTAAAAACCTGCTAAAGTGCATAGTGCAAAGTGCTTTATAAATTTCTTAAACATCCTTTTGGCCATTATTCCTGCCATGTTATCCATTTGTTATGATAAATGGTTTCTTTGGTAATTTTATTATCCTCAGTAGCAGCAGAATAAAAAATGCTAAAGTGCTTAGTGCTGTAAACATACATTTTCCTCCAGCCAGTATTCAATATGCATCATCAAACCAAGATTAGGGAGCTGTATGGAGAGAGGAGAGGGATTGGATCAAGGGTTAAAAAGCTGTGCAATTCTCACTATTACATACAAAGTCCACACACATGTATTCTACAAATTGTTAAAACTAAAACAAGCTCAATTATCTAAGTCAGCAAAGGATTATTTCCGCCGATTGCTTCAGTAATTTCCAAGAACTGAAAAGACAAGGAGATTTATGTTCCGAGAAATGTATATAGTTGTTCATCCAGGTTGTGTCCTCCTGGTTTTTTGGTTTGAAAGTCTAGAATAAATCGTGTCTCCAACGGGCGTAATTCCAGTTCTCGGTTCCCACCACGTGGATTACATTTAGTGTGGTGTACTCCAAAGAATTTAAAGCTGTCTAATTTGCTATGATGTTTGTCTTTAAAATGTACTGCCATGGGCTAGGAGGCATCTACATTCTTGATGGCTCGGATATGCTGAAAAATTCTCAATTTCAGCTTGCCAATAGTGCTCCCCACATACCAAAGATTACATGAACAAAGTAGTACATACACAACGAATTCAGTATTGCAAGTTATTTTCGTTTTCACCTCAACATTGTGACCTAATATTGGATGTGCAAAATTTGTTTTGTTCAGAGCAAATTGACATTCTTTACATTTGGTGCACTTGGTAAAACCTGTGTTCTTTGTATTCAACCACATCGGTGCAACACAAGTTTCTGTTTTAGGGAACATGAAACTGTTGACTAATACATCTTTGAGGGACACTGATTTTCTGTAGATTATGTTGACTCGTTCCCCCGTGAATGGCAGTAAAGCTTCATCAGATTTTAGGACATGCCAATGTTTATATAATATTCTTCTTATCGTATTTTCGTGTGAACCATACGTGAGTATCAGTCTTACATCATCTGATTCCATTGTTTTTTCAGATGTTCGATTGGTTGATAGTAATGTTGTACGATCTAAATTTTGTGCTTTGGAGTAAGCCATTTCTATAAGGGCCTTTGGGTATCTTTGTTTGCCATTTCTATAATGGCCTTTGGGTATCTTTGTTTGGCAAAGTTCCGATCTGGGATCTTACATTCTCTATCAAAACAATCTAGTTTACTGCAATTCCGTCGAATCCTGATGGTATACTCCATTTTAGTGGGGTTGGGTGGTTGCTGCTTGCAAATAATGGCATGTCTGAACTTGTTGGTTTTCGATGAAGTTCAGTTCTGATTTCTTTTTGATCAGTTTTCACCAATACATCTAGGAAAATTAGGGATTCGCGACTGTGGGTCTCAGTGAATTTGAGATTCAAATTGTTTATATTCAACATGGTTACAAAGTTGAGCCAATCCTTCGCTTTCCCGTTCCATAGGATAAGTCATCAATAAACCGTAGCCAGAGGACTACCCGATCGGTATACTTAGTATTGGCATCTGTCCAAACAATGAATTTTCCCCACATCCCATTGTTAAATTTGCATAGGACAGTGCAAAGCTTGTTCCCATTGCTGTTCCTCGCAATTAGTTATAGTAAATATTGTTGAAAAGAAAGACCTTATTTGTTAAGCAAATGTCTATCATCTCCATGATCATTTGTCCAGGACTCAAATAATTCAATGATCTACTGTCAAGGAAGTATTTACATGCTTTTTTTCCATCATTGTGTTCAATGGAGGTGTAGAGCGAAACTACGTCTAGTGTTGCAAACATAAAGTCTCTTTTTCCAGGTGATTCCTTCAATTTTACTGAGAATTTCTTTACTGTCACGAAAATTTGATGTTAACGTGAAGACTATAACATATTAGTGTTTGGTCATCATATTTTGACATATTTTGTAAGGAGGCACCGTTTAGAACAACAATAGGTCTTCTAGGGGGACAGGTTGGGTTTTTGTGGATCTTCGGTAGGAAGTATATCGTGGGGATGATAGGTGTTTTATTGTATAGGTACTTTGAGTTGTCTTCATCTAGAATATTCAGTTCTTGCCATCTATGCAGGAAACACTCAACTTTCCTTTCTATTGATTCCAGCGGATTTTCATAGCAACTATTGTCGCAAAGTTGTCTTTGTGCTTCTTTCACAGTCTTCTCTATTTAAGATGACTATGTTACTTCCCTTATCTGATGTTTTTATGATTACATTATCAAGTTCTTGCAGGTCTTTATATATATACACACACACACACACCCCACAGTACAGCGGTTACATTTATAAGGAAGAAGACAATGCTTATCTAACTTCGATGTGTCCCGTCACAACCGGTGTTAATATGTGCATGTCCAGGTTCCAACTAAAGACTCCCAGATAAAACACAACGTCTAAGCATGCCAAAAGCTTGCAAACATGTTGGACCTGCTCTACTGAGAACAAACACAGCCACATAACCTGTTCTTCGGGATGGTTCCTACGCAGTAGAGTCTACAACCATGCTTTATCACACTATCCATCTGCTCTCAATTGCCTAGAGAACCAGCTACACCTCACTGATGGTGCTCAACAGGTAGAAACATATGCCTGGGGTTTCCGGTGTTGCTCCTCTTCAGAGGAGGATTCCTAGCATGTTGATGCTAGACTGTCATTGTAAGTGGGACCCAACAAATATGCAATGGATATTCTCCTCTGTGAAAGGTACCCAGAGCTAAAACCTTATTGAAAACCTCCCAGTTTGGCCACAGCCATTGTAACAGGCTACTAAAGATTTGATTTGTTTGTGGTTGAGTTTCTAAGAAGCACTGGAGAGAACCTCCTCCGATCTGAATGAACGCTCTATGGCAAAGAAAGAGCTGAAACAATGTTTCTATATTTATATTATCAATTCACAGACACATAAAGCAAGATATTGTTACATTTCAGAATCCTGCTCGATGGCTGTGTTTATCACTAGTTAAAATCACATAAAAGTTGCATTTTAACTCAAATGAGAAGCTCGTAACTCTGGTTGCTTCTAGATACAATTGTATATCCATTATCAAGCTATATCCAACTTGCCCATTCAGACAGTTCACCCTGAAGAAGGACCTGTCGTCCGAAATGCATTGGCTAATTTTTTGACTGTCTCTGAACAACTATCTGGATTTTCCTACATAAAAGATTATGGATAACAATATTTAGCTTTGTGCGTCTATGTGAATTTATATTCTAAATATAGAAACATTGTTTCAACACTTTCTTTGCCATAGAGTGTGCAGTCAGATCTAGAGCAGGTTTTTTCCCAGTGCTTCTTAGTGACTATTGTTAACGCACATGTATGGTGGTTGCTGGCTTGCACCTCAACTTGTCAGTTACAGATCATTTGGAATACTTAAAAATAGGTGGTGCCCACTTCCTCTTCTTTGTATATATTTGTGGTCGAGTTTGACACATTTTGTGTTCTACTAGCAAAAGCCTCTTCCTCAGCCTTCCATATCCAAACACTGCATTGCCTTCTGGTCAAATACTGAAAACTATTCAAGAAGCACTGCATTAACCACGTGACTTCCACTGCAGTGACCCAATATCGACCAAGACAAAAGTAACCTACAAACCAATTATAACACTTTACTCTGGCAAGGCGTCCGTAACAGAAGAGCCACACTTCAACCGCAAACACAAAGTGGATCCTACTTTTCATTTGTATCCACCAAGCTATAAAACTCAAATACCGAGGAGTCTCAGCAAAGAGGAAGATCTGGGAGTCTTCAGAAAATCTCTCAAGACCTGGCTGTCCACAAGACTGCAACAGGCAAAGTACCATGGCATGCCCCAAGAATCGTTTGACTCAATTGACACCCCTGGTTGGGACTCAAAGAGCCACTGGACCCACTCAGACAAACAAGCACACTTCAAATGCCAGCCACTTCAATTGCAACAACTTAGTTGCCATCACAAACACCATTCAGAGCGCCAACCTCACAAACCAGGTGAACTGGTATTGAGAACCCTTTCGGTCAGCATCACCAAAATTCAGAATTCTCTTGAGCACAACATGCAAATCAAGAACCTTGATGATCGGACTCCGTCTCGTCAGTCTGCCTAACTTGGTCTCCTTTTGACAAAAGACAACACCACCACTTTGCAATCATCATAATATGTAATCCAGAAACTTAAGATGTCATCCAGTCAAATAACACAACTGCAGACTAACTCCAATAAATTGACTCTTTATGAGATCAAAACCGCCTCTCCCTTCCAAAACACTAGGGAAGGCATCTAGGTGGCTGAGTGAACACAGGTGGTTACTTGGGGATTCCACCTATGTTACTGGGCACCTGAGCGAGTAGTTGTACTCTCCCTGGTGGCAATATATGAATTCTATTTACACCAGTAGAGGAACCCAAGTTACTATTTAGCCTGTGGTGCATTGAGTCGTATTAACTAAAATCATCATCACAAATATTTGCCCACATACACATGCTGTATACCTGCAGGTGTTTTATGCTGGGCACATCAGAACATAATACACTCAATACTATAAAATTATTTTATTCACAATATAAAATGTAATCAATACAATCCAAGAAATGCATCTGAAAACTTCTCTCATCTAAAAATCATTTCAATATAAAAATCCATCTAATATACAATCACCATGAGAAGCACCTTCCAAAATGGATAATTCACAACCAATATCTGTCGTCGTGCGCTACACAAAATAGGATGTATAACAATGGGTCAGCCTACATTCAACATTATTTATCCTACTCTGTACAAATTAATTACTTATTCAGTTTGATTGGACGTAAAGCCATAAAAGTACAAGACAACAGACATAAAAATACAAGTTAATAGTGGTACAAGCTAAATACAAAATCCATGATAAAAGTACATATATACAAATTAATTACATCACCAGTATGTTGTATAATATCCTCAATATGTTTACGTCCTTTTCCGTTATTATTACCGAACCTTCATCAGGAGTAATACTTAAAAAACACCCAATGTGTTACCATATCACCACAAAAACCGAAGGTTGTTTGCCCCATGCAACAACAGAGATACTCCCACACATCCAATTATTAAAATAACAGTTAACAGTACCTTCAAAAAAATGTTTATGGTCACAACTTGTTATTACAAGCTTCTTTGCATTCTCAAAGACACAGTATGCAATCTGTAAAAATCCAGACAAAATAACATAAGTGCCAACATCAGACCACAAAAAGAAAAATTTCACAGTACTGTGACATCACTACCCATGTTGTAATCGAGCACGTGCCTGTCATTCCTTAGTCATTTTATTGTCGCTGTGCACGGTTTCATCCCAACCACTTTGTAGTCTAACCCAAAATAAATGAAAAATGTCACATTGTTCTCTTAAACCCATGGTGTATTTCATCTACACAACATACAAAGATGTGTGTGTGTATTTCAGGGAACATTACCTCCTATCAATCCATGCAGGGTTGGCACTGTATGGCTTTTCACTACTGTAGTGGTCCAATGGCAGTTTTTGTGTTGATATAGTAACACGTTGGGTGCCTTTCAGTATTACTCCTGGTGAAGGTTCGGTAATAACAGAAAAGGACAGAAACATGTTGGCGATTATACAACAGACTAGTAATGTTGTAATTAATTTGTACACAGAGTAGGATAAATAAAGTCTAATTTAGGGTCACTCCTTGTTATAAATCTTGTTGTGTGGACCCTGTGACAACCAACATTGGTTTGCTAACCATTATGGTTTGAAGGTATTTCTCATTGGGATTGTATATTAGATAAGATTTGTATAATAAAAAAAACATTTCTTGGATTTTATTGATTACATTTATATTTTGAATAAAATAATTGTAGAATATTGGTTACATTGATTGTGTTATGTTTTGATGTTCCCAGAATAAAAGACTTGCAGGTATTCTGTGTGCACCTCTGGTCCAATGCTTGTGATGGCCAATATATGAATAACAACATTCTTATACCAACACCACTTTTCCTCCTTTTGCAACAAGGTGCACTGGAGCTGCAGCACAATCATAACACACCATCGCTCCTCCTGTACGGGAAGACAGGGAGCAAATTGAATTCCATGAGGGTTCACACAGTTTTTAAAGCATCTAAAGGTTTGGACATTTGTATAAATGCAGTTTCTAGCAAAACCATCATCTACCTTGGGGTCCTGTGTGGCAGGTGGGCGACGGTAGAGGGTCAGAAGTCAATGAAATGAACCCACCCACAGCTACAGGCACATAAACAATTAATTCCAGTCAAAGCGCCTCACGCTATGGATAGCTTTTTCAAGACACAGAATCACTGCGTTGTACGAATTATATAAACATACAGTGAGGAAAGGAATAAGAGACTAAAAGGCCAACAAATCATTGCAGCCAAAATGAAAACACAACAAGGAACAAAAGTAAAAGGAAGAATGGGAGATTAAAAGAATATGCTACAAACAATATTTAGCAGTCTGTTTAGGTTAAATAAAGTAACAGGTATTAGCAAAGCCAACAATGTAGGATTTTGGGTAGATATAGGGTAGAAAGTTGCAGGCACTCCCATAATGGAACCTTCCGGCTGGAACATGGCAACAGCTAGAAAATGGTGCAATTACCTGGCCAAATGATGGCAGTGCCTAGCAAATGTCTAATAACTAGACACAAAGCAAAACTGTTGGCTTTTCAAAGGTTTTTATAAGCACTTCAGTGTACGGAAGTGGTGCATAGACCCACATATTGCTTATGAATTAACCAACTTGGTGAAGACATTTTTATTACAACACCTGCTCATTTACAGCAGCAATTAAGCCATTAACTCTCAGGTAAAACGTGTTGATAAAGTGGCAGTAAAAGATTTACCGCAACTCGTAATCTGGCAGACGTACATACAGGTGGCACTAACAGTGTTTGGCAGATTTACTACTAGTAAATCCACCAAACTCGTAATGCTGCCTAAAACATATCATCCCAGTAAAAAAAGGTCAAATGAATCAGAGAAATACAAGAAGGAAATGCGAAAAATGCAAATGTATTTGTTCCCAAATTCTACTTCTAAGAAATGTTTTAAACACGATGTGAACCAATAATAATGCATTCTGAATGTTCAAACTTGTATAGTTTTTCCAAATACTAGAACATGTTATGGTTAATGTTGCCAATCAATTGACAATATTGCAAGTCAACGGGAACCCCTTGGGATCAAAGATTATGTCAAAGGGAAAAATACCAAATATCATGTAGAACTGTAGGCATGAAATAAAAGAGAAAGGTAAAAGTAAGACAGCAGAGGAAGAGAAAGGGGTAGAGGGAAAGGCAGGAGAGGAGAGAGAAAGAAACGCAGCATAAAGAGAATCATTGGACTGGGTATAGAGTAAACACTTCAAAACCTATGAAATAACTATTTTAAGCAATGCAAGAAAACATTTATCTCACATTCCACATTCAATTCTGCCGCCAGACTGCATAGTGGCAGGATCATTTGTATTCAATGTTGTACCCCAAAGATTCTGACAATTCTTGTACATATTTGTTGGCAATATTTGCATGCAAGGTGTGACGAATTGCGTGAATTCGCCCTCCTCCTCCAGCTGCGAGGCTAGGATGTGAGCCTGCTCCACAATACCTTTCCAAGAGGTAGAGGCAAGTGGGATTTCACCAGGGAAGACTTCAGCCTCCTTTGGGCCAAGGATTCCTGTTTCTATGAGACACTCCATTAAAGCCATCTCAACAATCCCTCTGAGAACACTAAATTTGGAAACATGTATGAAGAAGAAACCAATATCTGCTACTGTCATCCAGAAACTGTAAATATCTCTTTAAACGAAATATCCCATTCAACTGGGACAAGGAGAATAACATATGGAGGACAAGAGAAGCCATGCGAGAGGGAAAGAGGAAGACCCGGACATACGCTGGAGAAGTCCCAAGCATACGTCATGCATGAGGAGGGAGAAGACAGGCGAAGACATACCCCTGCGAGTTACAAAACGGCGATGCTACCTGCTGCCGGGAGAGAGTTGGACGTGTTGCGTCCTGTGACCAGAAAGGAACGTGAAGCCTAATCTGACGTGCAGCGTCTCACCTGGAGAAGAGAGAGATTAGTTGGACACTCAGCGTCCTGGAGCAGTGAGAGAGAGAGAGACTGAAGGTAGTGGCATGACTACGAAAGACTCGTGGTGGACCAGGAGTCCCCCAAACAACACCAAAACCACTCCACGGACGTGGAACCTAATGGTACAGGAAGTATGATAGGAACATCCATGACAACGTCATGAAAGAGGAAGCATTACAGAAGCAACAGAGAATATGCTAACGGTACAGAGAACGGACCCTGAGCAGCTAGAAGCCCCAATGATGCTATCCCTAGGGGCCCCTGGTAACAAGGAAAACCAGAGACCCTGGAGAGGAAAGGGAATCGTTATGGGGCCAATCACTCTCGTCCCAGTAAAAGTGTAGAGACTGTGAGTCAATGAGAATCGTTATGAGACCAGTCTTACTTGACTCAGTCTAGATAAAGAAATCCAAATAGTGAAACCTCAAGCAGTGAATGAGAATCAATACTGGAATAATCAATCTTAAATCAGTAAAGTCCAAGAAAGTAGAATAGAAGGAGAGACTTGTGAAGAGCCAATCTGTGTAGAGATAATCAAGAGGATAGTAATTTAACCCACAAAGATAAGCATCAAGAAATGGCTAAGCCAAGCCAAGTCCTGAACGAATTATATGAACTGTTCAGAACAGTCACCAAACACGATCTGAAAAAGATTTATTGAAATAGAAGATTGCAAGAAGCAAATAGAACACAGGAGAAGGGAGTCATTCTCCTGTCTTTAGTCATTATAATGGTAGGGTCAGTTAGGCGTTTGTTTGGATGGTGGACAGATTCTGTTAAGACATTAACTGAAGACTGATGAGCACTTTTGCTAGTTTTGTTAGTTAGGGACACCTTATAGCATAGGGAAAAATAGGCATTTTTATTTTTCTTGAATAAACCTCAGAGCGAAATTCCATATCAGAGTCTGCGTCCTATTTCCTGACCCGCCACAAAGAGGTGAGCAAAAATCACTCCTTCGAATGGTTGTAACATGTTCTCTTATTCTTGTTTTAAGGGGTGAAACAGTACTCTTACATACATCGGTTTGCATGGGCATATACAACATGTTCTTTGTGTAGCTTACTTAATTCTGAGATTGCTTAGTATAAATTGGCAGGAATTTTAACACTAAATGTCTATCTGGACAAATGTATAAGTGGAGTGAATGGACAAGGGAATATTCCATATGGTCTCAATTAAATCAAGCCCTTCAATGAGGGAAGTACATTCTGGGCTCAATTGTTGGGCAACTGGGGTTTCATGATGGCCAACGTAGGGACACTAGGTGACATTCATGGTGTAGTGGCATTCAATTAACAACAGTTGGTAACAACTACTTTCATGAGGTGGAAAATGTAATTATTTTGAGAAACTCATATAGTGACCTTTATACATTTCCTTTGAGTTTGAAACTTAATTGTGGGAATATCAAACCTGTAAAATATAGAATTGAGGTTGCTGTTAATAAAGAGGGTGATGGAGTTAGGTGGTCACCTAAAAATGCTAATGGGTTCAACCAAAGAATCCTCATTGAGGACTTGAATAAGAGGAATGGCTATGCCATAGATCATTAGCAGCCAGGGCGGGGGTGCCAGCCAATAAGGAAGCTCGGAACGTGGGCTGTATCCTTCGGTATAAGCCTGCGTTTTTGAGCTCACCCACGGCTGTGCATGCCTTGCCCTTTGCCGTCCTTGCTCCCTGCTCGATACCGCCTTTAGCACCCGCAAGTAACTACATGCAAGTGCTAAAGGCAAAGTTAAAATTTAAAAAAGGACAAACTTATCCTTATTCCATCCTGCAAGACGCGCTCTGGGAGCAGGAGTTTATCTTCAGTATTGGTACTGAATCAACACTGAACACGGACTCCTGTTCCCGACGCAGTGTCGCAGGACAGATTAAAAGGCGTTTCCTTTTTTTTTTTTAACATTTCAACATTGCTTTTAGCATGTAGTTACTCGCGGGTGCTAAAGGCGATATGCCTCTGGGTGGCGAGCTGTTCCCCGTCTGTACGGCATCACCGCCTCCATTAGGGACACTAAAGATCTATGATAAGAGCCTTGGCACATCGTGGTGCACTTCTCCTCCTTGCCACAAAGCCAAGAGAAAAAGCATACAGTCACATAAAAATTACCCAATTAACTACAGACGTATCAGAAGCACTGAGAAATTAAAAATAAAAATGGTACCAATGCTATCGTCCAATGACAACTACAAATTGTGTGCCTTGGTTAATGATGTAAAAAGTGAAACACTATCAATACAAAGAAATCTGATTGATGCCAGAACTTGGGAATCTTACCTAGACAGGAAAAGCACTAAGCTAATCTGTAAGAGGAGCATTTATATTAAGAATCAAACTCAATGGTTAAATATTTTAGTGGATATAATTTAGAAGTCTTGATCCATCAAGCTAAGCTGTGTTGGGCCTGTTGTGCTGGTGGGCTCTCCAATTTATTTTCTAAATCAATGTAAAATCGAGCATTGATTTTAAAATGATTATCTAGTCACATTGCAAAAACTGGCATGGACCAAGAGCATTGTTGTTCTGAGTTTTTTAAAAAAGGAAGTAGTAGAAAGCTTGAGAATTATCTGTTCATATCATTATTTGATGCCAACAGTAAAATGTTTGCTACAGTGCTTCTATGGGGATTAAAAGAGTGGGCTGATCATGAATGTTGCCACCATTTCAAATGGGGTTTAGGAAAGGTGGGTTTCAAAACCTTAGAAATCCTGAGATGGAGACAATTCGAGCCCACAGCAAAAATACAAGGCAAGACAAAATCTCCAGCAAGAGAAGCTAAGAGGATACTATCTGTAATTGTGAAATATCAGAAAAGGCCTTTCTATGAAATCACAAACCCATCTTAACAATTGATCCATCTATAGAACGTATGGAAAATAAGAAATTAAGACATCCTTAAATGATATATAAAATGAGGTTACCTCCCAAATAAAGGACAAAATAAATCAGAAACAGATTCCAAAAATACATTCTGCGTTCAAAGGCAAACAAACCTCTATCACATGCATGTACACACTTTTGAAAATGCTGTTGAACACATCTAGACCTGCAAAATGTAATTAAGAAGTACATTTCATTAACTAATGTTTAAAAGTAAAGGCATTAATTTAGCACAGAATTTGCACAAACATACAATTTTGGATTTTACACATTTTTTTGTGTAAAAATAATGTGCACCTTTCCTAAATGCAAAAGAAGGTTTGACACAAAGCAATTCTGATTACAAATACTTTGGGCCTCATTATGAGTCAGCCAGTGTGGAAACAACGGTGGCGGTGAATTCGCCGCCACCGTTGTTTCCGGACTGGCTGATTCAGAGTCCTTGCGGCGGAGACGTCACTCCCGCCAGGTCTGACCTGGCGGAAGCAACACCACCCGCCTGCAGGAAGTCATGGAAACACTGGCTCCGTCATAGACGGAACCATTGTTTTCATGGTCCCCATCCCCATGGAGTCCTATTATCGGGTCACCGGGGTTGTAATGCCCCGGTGATTCCGGCAATCACGGAGGTTGAATGGTAGTACCGGTCCGGCGGCAGCCTGCCGGTATTTCCTGCATGGCTACCGCCGGACTCGTAATGAGGCCCATTGTATTGATTACACCACATAATACCCTGGGCATACTTTTAACAACCAAATAAAATAATAAATCTCATGGCTTATTCACCAACTGCAATCCGCATACACAGCAACCTAAATTCAGCTCACATCAAATACATGGCAAGTCATTTTTCTGATAGCAGATAATACTCAATCCCTACTTCTCTGAGCGGAGAGTACACAACTACCCTGAGAAGATACAGCAGTGCACACAAGGTGCAATAATCTCTGTGCTCCTAAATAGGAGGAACGGGTTAACAGAATCAGTTTATATACTAAGAGAGGAAACAAGCTCTCTTTTTGCAGGTAATAACAGGTAGGCAAAAGACGCACATGTAGAAAGGCTATGAACAGACATAATTCAATACTTAAATCACCCCTTCTGAGTGCCAGAGACACAGTAATACATTGAACACCTAAAGAGGAGTGTAACAGACACACAGTGTGACAGATCTACATAGCTAAATACAGCTGTATAATTGGACTACATAAATTAAAATAAATACTAGCAAAATATAAACCACACCATTAATTGACTATACCGAGAGGAGGTGGGGAAGGGCAGCAGAAACGTTATCAATCCATGAACATGCTTTCAAACAGGCTGGAAAACAAATTTAAATAAAAGGGATGTTATAAAGATACTGGAAATATATACGGTTCATTGCCAGCACACAGTAATATACTCAACAACCTTAAAGAATTCAATACAAATATAATTTAAAGCTGCAAATATGAAAAACATATCAGACAGTGTACTTCTATAAAACTTATACAGAAAAATGTAGAGGGTAAAAAAATATTTACAAATGTTTAACAAAGGACAAAGTCATTAATTTATCAAATAAATGAGATTGCATTCTATTAACCAGAAAGCACACACACGCATAGGTTGAGTCTATTAAGTCCGATAAACAAATATATTCTGCATAAAAAAACTTACGTATAAAAAACGACCACAAACAGCATATTTTTAATACTGAACAATAATATATCCATAAATGAAACTCAAGGCACTGCTGGATTTAAATAAAAAACAAATTATTGAAACCCTACTAAACTAGGGCTGTCATTTTCTAAGCTTTAAAAGTGACAAGCATACATAATTATGCCAGTGGGATGTTTTCCTACACGATCTGGGGATATCAAAGTGAAAACGTGTTTATATTCTTGACAGACTATTTTTTTTTTTTTTTAAAAAGGATGAAACAAGAAAGATTAATACCATTGAATAAAAATATGGTTACAAATAAATAAAATTAGAGCACGATTGCTGCAAATTGCTATAAAAGCTACATACTCTAACGTTCATAAATATGTGATGTTACTTCACTCTACATTCAGATCCACCCAATTTCAGAAAAATATCTTTCATATGGGTTATTATTCAATTGAGAGCCATATATAGTGACACATTTAAAAGACACACACAGAACAAGATTGCATTTAGCATTATACGCAATAGATAACTGGACAGTTCAAAACAGACTAACATTTGTGATAAATTAAAGCCAACTGAGATCACAAACTCATGAAAAACGAGCGGCATCAGTACTGGTACAAAAAGGTAGGAAATAACAGCTGCAGTATAGTGGCACACATGGTTTTATTTTGGGTGGGGGGTTGCTAAGAAACCCTTCAAAAGAGAAGACAGTAGCAATATGCAACAAATCCGCAAGTGTTTTTGTTTAAGGCAAACATAAATTAATTGAATGACATAATAAGGAAAAACCACAGAAGGAGTCATTCCTAATTAACTGCAAATATACCTGAACTATTTCCTAAATGAAACAGAGACCTGACAATCCTAAAATTGTGTAGCTTCTACGACAGCTCTGAAAGTTGTAAGTGCTGGTAGGTAACCCATTCTTAGAGTAAACTCAGCATCTAGTCATGGCTGGGACTGATTAAGCAATTCCAAAGCCCCTTTGTATATATCTCTCTAGATGGACAGAAGGGGAGAAAACAAGGGTTTAATTAAGGTAGAACAATGCTATATTTGAATTTTTCCATATTTTACAAAAACGATGGGGACATCAGCAATATTTCTCATTTCTTCATTTTAGGAAACATTAAACTATTGACACATTTTAGTCAGTCTATTTTTACATGCCAGATTATACAAATGGTGAAAACTGCCCAGATGCTAGTAACTACACCATATCCTTAAGCATGCAATAAGCTCAAAAAGCAGTACTGCAAATATGCAGTTCTGTGAAAAAGGTCCTCAATAAATATTTGTGATTTTACAAATTACGTTTACAGTAATTTTCAAAGCTAGTTTAATATACAAGCGCTATGTATAAACAGGTCAGGAGTTGAAGGCTTATTTCCTGGAAAAAACAAAATGAAACAAGGGCATAATGACAAGTTTTCTAATCATATCCACAAAATGGATATTAGAAGCAGACTAAAGGTGGACATAATGATAGTGGGACTAATAGACTGATATTGATAAAAGGTATAACATTATACACAGTCAGTTTTCTAGAATCCTAAAAAATACTGACATAAATTAAAGTGGATATACATGTACCTTATATCCAGATAAAATTATAAATACTGTGCCAGTTGAACAAGAGATTATCTGTACTTGTAATCATGTAATAAGAGAAGATCTTCATTTTACAAGTTGCATGGGTATGAATGCAAATCATTCATGTAATATGGACTTCTGTCTTAACAGTGGGGAGGAAGAAAGTCTAGTCCCATTTACATTGCTAGAAGATACACACAAATAAATAACGTGTCTGGCGAAATGGATTTTGCTATCAAGGTCTCAACTAAACAGCAATACATGAGTATATGCAAAGATGCATGACCTTTGTTTTAAGTATAGAACAGTAGTCATTTAAAAGAACTTTTTCACATGACCATACTAAGCTCATGCTTAAAGACAAGGTAAGAATACAAAGTCAGAAAAATGAAGCGTTTGTATATATTTTTCCACAATTCTCGATTGATGATGCATTGTAACAACCATGGCTCGCATCAAGACAGCAGTACCAGATAAACTAGCTGTAAAAAAAGCATTTATGTCCTAACAAACTAATCTGAAGGCCTCAAGTCGAGAGCTGCTATGATTCCTTCAAATACACAGAAGCACATTGAGACGTCTCATCAAGAAGACATCACAAACGTTCCTATCGTTGAGACAGTAGCAATGTTTAAGCTAAAACACTTTCAATATACATGGCAGCCTAAGAGAGCTGTGGACACTTACAAAAAGGTGCCATTAAAAAAAACAGTTATTTTAGGACATTACCACAGGATCCTGGAGAAAGTTCAACTGAGTAAGTTGTGCACTTGCTCACTGAAAATCAAAGTCAATTTAGAGACTTGCTGTTGCTGTAAACAAAAGAGCCATTAAGATGTGCAACATATTCACAAAATATAGGGCTAATGCCTAGAAAGGGTGCAAGCCTTGTTTTATCTACAAAGTTGGCAGATTTGGCGATTAGGGCTGAAGCAAAGGCAGTACATTCTAAAAACTAAGATATGACTTGCTAAAAGATATGGAAGAAGATTTTTTCAAACGGAGTACAAATTGAGGAAGAGACATGTACATTTTCAAAATAATCCAGATCAATCCTTTTTAAAGCACACCGACCAAAGAGATATATCTCTGTTCCTAGAATCAATGAGGTGAGGCTAGAGAAACGCGATCAACCTTCACAGACTTGAGTGATTATACCTGCAAATAGAGCTGAACCATCTGATAGAAGCACAGCTGGACAACCCAGAGTGCAAACACGATCTGCTGCAAGGGAAAATATTGCTGAATCAATTGACTCAGGTTTTGGCATTGCAAACTTCTGGAAGGATGAGGATGACCGGCACACAGATGAAAAACTAGTGTCTGCTATACGGGCCCAAACAGATGGATTGTTCCAAACCGAAGAAGCACAAAATTGTGTTCCTTGCCAAGTTTGCTAACCAGGCTCGCAGCGAGGTCCAGAGTGACTTTGAGCAGTTTATCATGGATACCACTGAACATGGACTAGAGGTCTCGACACTCTTTTGGAAGCCAAGAGGAATCAATCATTGCATGCATCTTGTGCGGTTTGGTGCTAATCTCTTTGGGGACAACAATTGGGAACGAAACGCTGCATTCCAGCCGATGAGAAAGCAATAACAACCTTTAAGTAACTAACTACTGTGATCAATCTTATGAATCTTTGGCAGTACTGCATGGAAGATTTGTAATGGTTTTCCCCGTACATGGGAGCTGCAGCCTGGAACCTTAAGCCCTTTTCTGGCGGATGGCCAAGGCCGCAAACAGACATTTTGGACGCTTGCCGTTGACCTCAGTAAGCATGTATTTATATCATGCAGATAGAAGCAAGGTGCCTGCCTTAAAATGTGAAGTAAAAAATAAGCACTCATTAACAAATGAAAAGGAAGGTATTAACGTAACTGATGACATCAAAAAAAAATGCATAGACACAAAGTGCTGCTGACCAGAAATGGTTCAAGTGGCACACACATTAGCAAATATTATGTGACATATTAGCAAGTGAGAAATATAATCTTAGGAATGTGAGTTCAAATGACATGTGACTTGTGTAGTAGTGTATGTGATGTGTGACATACACTACTACTGTGCTCTGTGCTGAATAATGTTTGACATGAGGATTAAAAAAAGAAATTTAAAAACAATATTAAATTAGGAGGTACAAGAACCACGCAGAATTCCCAGTAAAATATTGCTGATCATTGTATGGTCATGGATCTGTGTACCTCCCAGCAAAGGATGATTGAAAGCTCTAGACACACTATCCTGCACTATAACCACGCATTCACACAAAGTTAGCATGTATATACAAATGTGCCTTTGAAAGGTAAATGTTCTCTTCACTGAAAGACTAAAATTACTGTGCATGTATTGTCAATTACTTGCTCATATCATGATTTAGAGATATTGTCTACAACATTAAAAGAAAAACTTGATGTTTGGCTAAGAGCCTAGAGCGTGTAAACTTCCCAGTGAAGTGAAAGACAGTTTCAGTTCAAGGAGATCTTTTTAAAACCTACAATGATAGGTTTTGTATTTTCTTCATATTTATGGGACATAAATTGCTTTCCAAAATAGAAAATACAACACTGTACATTTACATGCATACACAATTTTGAAGTAAAAATATGCACAGATCATTTATATACATATCTTTAAAAATCTATTATTCATCTATTGCTTAGATCGTGGTACCTTAATCTAGATCATCATGTCAGTACATTAAATCACCTATGAAAACCCAACTTAACAAGAATGCAAGATTCCAAATTATCGACAATAGGTGTAAGTGCTTCGAAAATGTAAAGCAATGAAAGGCAAGTTAAAAAGAATTCTGTAATCCAAATAAGAACTATTTAGTAAAACTGTTTGAGTTATTCTTGGTATGAAATTTCCATGCTAGCCAGCTGTATCGACTGATGGCACATAACATGGAGTCGTTGACAGCACACCTACAGTAATGATAAGCTTGAAGTAACTGGCTAATACCTTGTTTGCGAAGAAGTGGAAAAATATACACATTTCTAAAGTGCAAGTAGTGTGGACATATAACCATAAAACGTATGGAGGTCTCATGTGTCTTAAGGCACAAAAGTTGGACATTTGGCAGCTCTCTCCCCCCACTACCCAATTACCTACAAACGATAAAAAGGGTGCATCTGTAAGTGAAGTTAAAATAATTATGTGCATGAAGTGGGAATGGATAAAAAGTCAAACTACTGCTCGCAGCCAGATGTGTTTTTGATAGTTAAATAGTCTGGTCTGTGATGCGTAGTTGAAATTGTATTGATTGATAAGATATTATAAGATTCCCAGTAGACTGCTTTACCTTCAATTTGTTATCTTTGGAAACTGTAAGGACATTGATACATTTAAATAAGCATTCACTCTCCTGCCAATGAGTACCAAAAGGCGGCCATAAGCCAAAGTAAGACCTAGTTACACTGCAGTTTTCCTGAACGAAGGCACATGCGTTGCAGTATGAATACATCAAAACAATCAAAACTCTAGAACGACAGACAGAATTCCCTTATCATAATCATAGTCAGAATGGTGAAAGTAAGGTGAGCCCCAATAATTAACATCATCTGACCCAAATTAACTTTTCAAGCCTTTTCACATTTGTAGTTCAAAGATGCAAAATGTAGGATGTCTTACACTTTAACATTAGAAGTGAAAGTGCACAGCCTTTTGGTCTCAGCTAAGGCTACAAAGAGTGTACATTTGCTTCCGCTGCATAGATATAATTGAATTTGCTTAATCACTCTCAGGGCCCTTCCAGGCAATAGTTGAAAATTGTTTATTGGACAAAAGACAAATCTAATGATACTTGATTCCCCTGGATGAACTACATATACAATAGCTAAATGTGTTCATGAAACACCTACTCGCAGGAACGAAGCCGAATCCCAGACGCATAGAGAGATGCTTTGCATAATGAGTTAAGAGGTACAAGAACACTGCCTGCTAGAGAAAAGCTGCTAATTACCATGTGCAGTTTATTTTTTCTCTTGTCCCCTTTCTGTGCAAGATTGCCTACTAGCAGAAAAGCATTTAGCAGACCTTTAAAAGGGTAACTTAAATGACTGAGCATATATTCTTTTAAGATTGTATATACTAGTTTATCAAGCAAGCTTCTCCAATAGCAACTTTAATTAACTGAAAATTGAAACATTGCTTTTGGATAAAAATTGCATTTGAAGTATGATGCTTTTATAAACGAATACGGGTTGTGCACTTTGCCTTATTTAGCACCTAGAAGGAGCTACATAATTAACAAAAATAGATATGCTTACATATTATGCATGTACAGTCATAATCCAGGCCTTCAGGAGCTGGCAGGAACGTTAATGGCCCACCAGCCCGACCCTACCATCGAGTCACCGAAAGGACAGTGGGTTGTTACGGCCCCAGTCAGGCCCAAAACATGGGGGCGGGGGGTAGGGAGGGAATTCACCCTGAGCACCCCAGGACCTTCGCCGCCCAGATTGTTAATAGTTTTGGGAGACGTTTTTTCTTTATGCAGGAAAATGGCTTTGCAAGTCTCACGTGTTCCAAATTCCCATAAAAAGTTTTTAAAAAATGTAAAAAAAAGGAACAGAACATCTGGGAAAAAGAAAATGGTATGCTGTCCCATTTCTATTTCCACAAACAGGAGGCAGGCTTGGAGCAGCACGCACGAGCAAAAGTAAATTAGGCGTGAGCGGGGCGTGAGGGGCTGTGAGGAGGGCAAGGGCAGATGAAGGTAATGGAAAGGGCACTGTATGAGGCTGCAGACAGGGGCAGAGTTGGGTGAAGAGGCACAGTTGGCCAAGAAAATGTAGGCGGTTTCTGATGGATTCCTCCCGCGATTCTGGCAACCTGATTGGCCAGATGACCCCCCCTCCTCCGCCCCGGATGCTAATTTGAATACACTAAACAAAGCCTAAGAGCCGACGTGAAAACCCTCTCAGCCAACATTTTTTTGATTAGGATAACAATATCTAATGGCAAAACACTGCACCCCAGAACCCGGATATTTTAAGGATTTAAACGAATATTTTAAAAAAAAACCCACTGGTTATTTCATATCACACGGTGCGTTTAAATATTAGAACATATGAGAAAGTCTAACCACTTCATCCTTGAATACTATGCATGTTTTAATCACTATACAAGATTGCTCTTCATTATTTCCTCTGACGAAGGCCACATCTTGACACCAAAGGATTTTGATGACTCTGAATGTTTAGAATTCTGGAATCAAACCCAGTCAAACACTGAAGGCTATGCACAGGTAAAGGTTTATTCTGGCTTTCGTTGCTGCATCGCTTCATTAAGAGGATCTTTCATATGTCCATCAGAACTATGTTACTCTTTGTCAGCAAGTCAACATTGCTTGCCTTGTTCACGTGGTTTTGTGGAAATGGATGGTCATCCTCTAATAGGCCGAGCTTTCCCTCTCAATAATAATTCCTGCTAGACGAGTGATCAGCTACATGTTCCCCGAGCATTTTTTGCAGTTACATCGGCTGTATCTCAATTTTTCTACTTATCAATGCAGCAATGATATAGGTTTTCTTTTTTTCTATTGGGATGCATCTAAATGGCTCAATGGATAGCCAACAGCTGTAAGTAACCGGCTGACTTGAGTTAGTTAATTGTGTTGACTGACATTGAACACTTCACTGAAACACCTCACACACTCAACCACCATAAAAAAACGTAAACAAGAACATGACCACCATTGCAACCGCTTTGATTATAGTTTTAATATATGTATCACATACAGCGGTTTCCTTAAATGGAAAGACATAATGTGTGGGACTCCATCAAGGAGATGTGATCGAAGTCCTGGGTATGGCCTAAAGAGGGCTGGCGGCTTGGGCAAGGGCTGCCTGCCCAAAACAATGCAGAGCCTTTGGAAGGGGAGAGGCAAGAGCATGGCGTAATTAGAGGGGGGACAGGGGGTTTTGTCCCCCCCAACTTCTGTGGCATGCCTTTTTGCCCACCCCCATCTTTTGGAGGGAGGGCAGGGGGGCCACAATCATCAATTATGTAATTGGACAGCGCAAGCCCAGCTGGGGTGCTCAGCAAGGCTGCACTGTCTCATTACATAATTCAGAGATGCCTGGCAGCCGTGCTGCAACATGTTCACCCAACAGTCACAAGTATCCTGGTGGCGTATGAACTTCAGAAGTGCCACTGACCCTGCTGAAACCCCCTGCACAGACTCCACACCATCCGAATGAAGGGAAATATGGCCTTTGTCTTCACTGCAAACTGCACAAACCACCTGAAAGTGTCTGCCAAGGCTCCAAACATGGAAAAGTGTCCATATTTTTCTGGAAAATGTCCCAAAAACATAAAATTGTCCTTGGTTTCGGGTCCATTCTCGTCACAAGGCTTCTGGCTGAGCATCTACTCCTCTGGTCTCAGTGGAGCCAGAGTATAGTCTCTGCAGTGTCCAAAAACTGTTCACAAGCTGGGGGCTTTGCTGGGGTTCCCCTCGATTTTCCACTAAACTCCTCCAACCCTGTAATGGTAACATACAGCCACGGATTGTGTGGGGCTGAGGGGGTTTTCCCTTTTCTCTGATTGGCCCGCAGTGACTGATTGCTGCCTCTAGCAGACAAAGCAGCCCATCACACTCCTGAGAACCATGCTTTGTCTGCCATAGTCTTCCATGAATATATTTTTAGTTTCGGAAAATTATCTCACTTTGTACCTTGATCTATTGTAACTTAGTCTATATTTCTTAAGTTGAAATGCTGTTGTCGAAGCAAATTGTTCAGATTGTTATTATTTTTTAAAGCTAAAAACAGCAGAATCTGAAGGCCTGTTTGCTTGGTTTAAAAACCAAAAGACATCCTGGATTATTCATTAGGACAATAAAGTATTCTCTAAGAAAATATACTAAGTAATATAAGTAAAATCGTTTTTTTCCCTGAAAACTACAAGTTGATTTCTGTAACTTACTGTATACTTTTTTTTTTTGTGGGAATGCAACTTCTACTCAGATCAAGCATAAAACGCATGGCTGTTTCAACCATCTGAAGTTGGCCCATTTGAAATGCTCAGTGAGTCCTGGCTTTTAGGCTCCCATCACAGACTGGACGCAAACAGGACCACCAGAGACCATGTCCAGTGGCAAAAAATAAGCCTTTTGCCCAGTGGAGTAACTTTGCTGAAAATGTTTCGGGGGGTACATGACAACTCAAGGAAAGGGGTGGGGTGAAGGAAGGGCGGATGGTGGCTCTTAGGGATCGTTTTTGCCAAATAGTTAAAAAAAAAAATGTCGTGCAATGGTAGATTTGACCGAATTCGGTCACCACCATTAGTTCGAAGCCGAAGATACCGAACATGAAGAGCAGTGTTGCGGGGGTGGCGCCCCTCAGCCCATGTTTGGTATTTTTGGCTTCGGCCGTCGCGGGGGTGTCCCCCGCTTCCTCAGCATTGGTGGCAGGGGACCCAACAAAAAAGAAAAGGGACGCTGCAGCGTCAGATCTGACCTGTGTTAAAGGGCTGGGTGTTTTCTCTTCATGGGGATCCATCATCTTCCTTGGCCATCTGCAGGACTAAGGGTTGCGGAGGCCTGTGGATATACGTTTCCCTGGTAGAGGGAAATTTTTATGAGCCATCATCCTGGGTCAACCACGTCAAGGGTGGGGCATGTCTCACACTGGGCCCAGTGTGGACAACTACACCTGGACACCGGTTTCCGGACACCTTCGCCGCTTTGGACTTGCAGCCTCCGAGGACGTGAGAGGTGCCTGTGCGGTCCACTGCCATGGTTGACAATGCTGGTGGCGCCCAAGGGGTTGGGGCCCCACCTCCAGGTGGTGCAAAGCCTCCCGTCAGGCCGATTCCCAGGCTGCAGAACACGCTGGCTCCCATGCCAGAATTTGATATGTCAGGCCCTCCATCAAAACTGGGCCCGAAGTGGCTTTTGTGGGTCAAGAAGCTGGAGATGTATTTCCGGGGCAATGGGGAGACAGATGACGAGGTGAAGGTGGCGACGCTGTTTGCGGCTGGTTCGGAGGTCCATCGGGTCTTCGAGTCACTAAAACCTCCTGCAATCACGTACCAGGCTGTGAAGGACGCCCTCAGGGAACACTTCCTTCCATTGGCCAACCAGGTCTTTGATCACTTCGTCATGTGCAGCGAGAGGCAACACGAGGACGAGTCACTTGACCATTTCTGCGGGAGACTGCGACACCTGGCGAGCACATGCCGGTGGGAGAACGAAGAGGGCATGGTCTGATACCAGCTCATCCAAGGCTGCAGTTCAGGGAAACTCTGGCGCCAAGTAATCCGCGAACCAGGGCTGACGGAGATCCTCGATATGGGCAGCTCTTATGAACTGGCTGACAGCCGTGCCACCAGAATGGATGCAGCAGGGAAGAGTGAGGAGGCCTACGCCGTCGGGTGGACAGTGAACAGTGGGCCACAATGCCTGAGATGGACCCAGAGGAAAGCTGACTCACCAGAGAAAACTGACTCATCACAGCAATGTCAGAAATGTGGGTACGACCTCCCGCACTCCAGCAACTGCCCCGCAAAAGCAAGGGTGCGTGGGCGCTATGGGACTGCTGGACATTTTGCCAGGATGTGCCGGGTGGCAAATCCAGTGATCATCTCGAGAGGTCGAAGCAGGTCCAACAATAGTGGCCCGTGCAAACAGAAAAGTGTGGCCGCCGTGGAACAAGACCTCCAGGAGCTAGACATTGCTCAAGAGGAAGAGGAAGAAGTGAATTTAATTTCGAACATCAATTTCATCTCCAAGAAGTGCAGGCAGCCCAAATGTGTGGTAGACATCTGTGAGACCCCCACCGCAGTGCTAATTGATACGGGTGCATCGGTGTGTGTGATGGCAATGCGACACTACGAGGCACTGCCTGGACCACCAGCACTGGCTGAAACCAAAGCTAAAATATACTCATTCGGGGGTGTTAATCCACTTCCACTCCAAGAGGTGTTCACAACATCCATCACACATGCCAACCACTCAATCAAGGCGAAGTTCTTGGTGACCAATGTCAGCCCGCACTCACTCCTGAGTTGTGCCGCATCTGAGGCACTGGACATAGTACACTTTGCGCTCTTGGTGTACCAAGCCGACATCCAAGAAATAACTGAATGATTCGCTGACCTTTTTGAAGGGGTGGGCAAGCTGAAAGGGGAACCCATCCGCCTACATATTGACAAGTCAGTGAGGCCAACGGTGTTGAAGCACCGACGCATACTCTTTCACTTGCGGGCACAGGTGGAGTAAGAACTTAAAAACCTAGTAGAGCTGGACATTATCGAGAGAGTGGAAGGCCCTACCCCGTGGGTGTCTCCCATAGTCGTGGTGACCAAACCCAAGCAGCCGGGGGCAGTACGCATTTGCGTAGACGTGAGGCTGCCCAACCTGGCCATCAAGAGAGAACGCCACCTAACGCTGATGCTAGATGATGTGCTAGGGGAGCTGCAGGGTGCCAAGGTATTCTTGAAGCTAGACCTGCGCTCAGGGTACCACCAGTTGGAGTTGCATCCAGACTCCCAGTACATCAACACTTTTACCACACTTAACGGCCTGTACCAGTACAAAAGACTGTTTCGGGATTTCCCCAGCCGCAGAGGTGTTTCAGAATGTAATCAGGGGTGCCCTCGCTGGACTGAAAAGAGTGTTCAACCTAAGCAATGACATCCTGGTTTATGCCACCTCCGAAACTGAGCACATGATCAGGCTGGAGAAGGTGTTGGAGAGGATCCGTGATTTGGCGTTGACCCTGCATCGGGAGAAATGCAGATTTCTGAAGTAGAGCATCAAGTTCTTCGGATTCATCTTCCACTCTGGAGGGATCACACCAGACCCACAGAAAGTGAGAGACAATAGGGATGCCAGGCCCCCAGACACTCCCTCCGAGCTGTGCAGTTTCCTGGGAATGGTGAATTACTGCGGGAGGTTTATCAAGAACCTGGCCTCCCTCTCGGGGGCCGCTCAGGGCCCTTAAGAAAAAGGACGCAGTTTGGACATGGTCAGCCGAAGAGCAGAATGCCTTTGATACCATCAAGGCCACCATAAAGGCCGCCCTCACCGGTGATGAAACCATGGCTTTTTTGACTCAAAGAAGGAGTCTGAGCTGGTCGTAGACGCCAGCCCTGTGGGACTCAGTGCAGTGTTACTCCAACCTGATCTCCAAGGAAAGATGCGGCCCATCGCATACGCCAGTAAAGCGCTCACGGACACTGAGCAAAGGTAATCTCAAATTCAAAGGCACTGGCCATACTGTGGGGCTGCAAGCATTTTCGAATTAACATCCTAGGCAAGCAAGTCTCCGTCATCAAGGACCACAAGCCATTGATCCCCATCATGACAGGGGCATCCTCCAAACCACCACTGAGGATAGAGAGTTGGATGCTCACCCTCTGGAATAAGGGGTGAAGTTGCAGTATAGGCCGGGTACTCACAACCCAGTGGACTACCTGTCCTGCCATCCCAGGGGCAGCAGCCCGAAGTCAGGACAGTCAGGAGGAGACTGTGCCGAGGTCATCCAGCTTGTGGTGGAGGCAGCCATGCCAATAGCCCAGAAAATGGGGGAATTGGCCGAAACCTCGGAGGCCGATGCATGTTTTCAGATGATCCAAACCGCCATGGGCAGCAGGGACTGGAAGGCAGCCCTGGCGGACATGTCCCGGAAAGAAAAGAAAAAAACGCTCAACATGACCTACAGGTGCTGTGGCGCGCGTGTCATGAGCTGTCTGTGTCTGACGAAGGCCCATTACTGAGGGAGAGGCAGATCGTCATCCCGCAAGCACTTGTGGAGAGGGTGCTGGAACTTGCACACAGCGGCCATCAGGGCACGGCCAAAACGAAGGTGAGACTGAGAGCCAAAGTCTGGTTCCCGGACCTCGAAAGGAGGGTCGACGAGTATGTACACTGCTGCCTCTGGTTCCAAGCAGCCACACCAGTGGCCAAAGAACCAGGCATCGAGTCCATGGAGATGAGCGACAAGCCCTGGGATACTGTACACGCAGACTTTGGGTCTACTGGGAGGGGAATGAACTTTCTAGTCCTTGTTAACCAGTGGTCCCACTATGCTGAGGTGGAGCTGGTGGAGTCCACATCCAATGACCAAACCATCCAAGCAATGGACAAGATCTTCGCAACCCATGGGTTTCCCCGGGAGTTGTGTTCCGACAATGGTCCCCCGTTTCAGGGCCGTCAGTTTGCCGCCTTCATGGACGAATGTGTAACTCCCAGCTGGCCAAGAGCAAAAGGGGAGGTGGAACGCTTCATGCGGACTCTCAATAAGGTGATCGGAATCACCAAGGGCCAAAGGGTGGAATTAAGAAGGAATCTGTACCAATTCCTCTGCAAGTATCGGTCCACACCCCATCAGTCCACAGGGGTGGCCTCAGTGGAGTCCCTGTTTACTCGGTGCCCGAGAGGTCTGAAACCGGAAACCGAGGACGACCCCCCGGGGTCACTGAGAACCAAAAGGACACTGGAAGAAAGGCGGGTATGCAATGAGCATGAAAAAAACCCGGAGACATCTGCAGCCAGTAAGCATCGAAGTCGGGGACCCGGTCTTGGTCCGCAACCGGCACCCTGAAGGGAAGCTGTCCCTCAACTATGAGCCCACCCACATGGCTGTGACTCACGTCAACGGGTCGATGGTGACAGCATCTGACAGAAGAGGAACGATCACGAGGAACTCTTGTCTCTTCAATAAGGTCGACAACAGGGATGATGAACCTCGCAAGTGCGAGACACCCACTCGCACCTCCAGTGCAGCACCAGGGCTCGAAGAAGACACTGGGGACCCTGCACCAGAGGAACCTCACTGTGACTGTGGCAGACAGAAGGGGCACTATCCCCGCTGCGAAAGCCAAAGATGTCCGACCAGGTTCCAGGACTACATTCTGGACCCGAATACCTGAGGGCCAGATGGGACGGTAACAAGGTTAAGTTGTACACTGTGTACTGTTTTGCGTGTTACGTTGACACTTCACGTTAAGTTAAGTTATGGCTGTGTTTGTTTGTTATGAAAAGGGAGGGATGTTACGGAGTGAAGGATGGTGTACACACGCGCACCGCCTGGCCATGGGTCGCGCATGCTCATTTAATAAAGAGGAGCCCATGCTCGGCAGTTGCCGCCGGGGAACCCGTAGCAAGCAGACCTGTTGTCCGAGTGCTCATTGAGGTACGTGGGGGATGGGCCTTGTTACGGAGGGGACCCGGGACTAGAACCACCTTATAACAATCCACTGTGTATTACTAGCTAAGAAGTCGATTTGACCTCACCTCTAGAAAGAGTGGTGATTGAAACTAGTAAACCTACACCTGTAATGTAAAAAAAAAAAACTTTAAAAAACAGGCTCGTCCAGCATAAGCCATGTGGCCGGATCAGGCCCTTGACACAGGCGGTGCATGTTCCAGCTGCACGGGCTCTGGCAAGGGAGAGCAAATACGAGGCTCCTTTGCTTCAGTGGCTTATGTTTCATTAACACTATAGTAGCACAAGGCCAATCAGTGGCCAATCATCCAAGAGCACCACTGGGCTTCAAGCAACCCAGCTGAAAAGGATGTGATATTATATCGTAGCGACGAGACAAAAAGCTATCCAGTGGAATAAATATATAGAAATGATAAGCATTTAACAGCTGTTTTCTTTTAAGAGAAATCCTTGTGGTAAGTATTTCTGCAGTTAGACCATAAGAATGTGGCACCAGTTATGAACAGAGTAGACCATTATTCTGAGCTCAACAAGATACACAAAACCATCCTATACAATATCACTGTTGCCTTGGACCATTGCAAGGAGGTTATGTCTGAAGCATGCTCAGTATCAGAATCTGAAACAAATGTGTAACTACGATTGTATTTTAAGTAATTCTAGCACAATGTTGCTGTGACTGCATCGTTTTACACGCTTACTTAAAATAAGGGTTGAACAACGTTAACTGGCATGCAAACCTCAAACTGTAAACTTACATTACAAAATTTAAATAAAGCTACAATTTCAGGCACAGATCTTGCGAGCAGTACAATATTTCCCCAGGGTGGTAGTGGCAACTGTATCAGGTACAGCTTCAGCAAAGATAAGCACACGTATAGAGCGGTCTACTGTGCATCCATTATTTCTCTGGGGCGCATACATTTCTGAATGGCACGTCCATTATTTTTTGCTTTGAAATGCTGCCGGGCAGTGTTAATAAGGCATCTGAAGTATTTCAATGTTATGTGTTCCCCTAAAGAAAGGATCTGTAAATCCTACGGCATTTTAACCAAATTCGCCTGAATGTTTACCATAAAAGACATCAAACTAGTATTTCAAAATAAAAAATAAAAACTCCTCGGGAGGGGAATACCCTCATAACCCTCCCGAGTGGTTTCAGAATGGGTCACGTTGCTTGCTAACTTTCACTCATTTTGGAGAAATATTTACTTCACACCGCTTTCAAAACGCAACAGGCTCCACTGTGTATTGTTATAGGGCTTTTATTTTCATAGATCCAAAGCTCCAGGGGAAGCAGGAGGACGAATTAACAAAGGACCTTTGTGCCCCTGGGGAGGTGGCTATCTGTACGAGGCTCAGGGTAACAGTTTAAAATGCTTCAAAGGAGTTATTATTATTCAGCAAATGTGCTGTTAAAGATGGGGAAAGGCGATGTTTGCAGTGTCAGAAGGAAGAGGGGAAATGTACAGTCCTGAACCCGAATATAAGAAGAATGGAAGGAAATTCATGACAAAATGATGAGGGCCACGGATGGAGTCTGGTCATTTGCTCAAAGATGGCCCTTCTGATGTTCTGGGGAGTATTAAAAGCTCCAAACAGAACGCTTCCTTAGTGTTGAAACAACTAGAGTCTTGCCTGGGATCTGGAAACAGGTGGGTTTTGCAGAAGATTTCTGATAGGTTTTTGCAGGAAAAGTAATACCTCGCTGAATGGGCTTGTTTAAGGAGGGTAGCATGGCAACAAAAAAATGCTCCCCACATCTTTGCAACTTGTATTGATGTTACTGCGGTATTTGATTGGGTCAACAGGGCCTCTGCAGACTTCCGAACATCCTCCTTAGCATCCTAGGTCATATGCACACAGACACCACTATTCAGATTAGACTGGTTGGTTCAGGTCCCCTTCCCACCAAGATAGAGACGCTTAGAGGATTAAGACATGGTTGCATGGTTTTTTAACCTCTACATCGCGAATATGGCTGTATTTCTGGAGAAGGCATCTTTCGTTCCACCTCATCTGGATCATTTAAGACGTAGTTGGCTACTGTATACTAATGATGATGTGGTTCTCGGACCACAATCCGTATGGTTGTCAGTGCATAATTGATCCCCTTCAGTATTACATGATTGAAAATAATGTGTTAATTAATCAGAGTAAATCCAAAATCATCAGGATTGTCCAGTTCCATGCGGCCATTGAGGTATTCCTGGAAGATTGATAATTAGAAGTTGGAAGTTATGGATGAACTAACATACTTGCTAGATAAATATGTGAGGGGTTTTATGGATCTCTCCACCGTGTTTGACTGTATTAATCATGGGAAGCTCTGGAGAGTGTTAGATTAGATGGGTATGCCAGGTGAGATGCAAACCTGACGGCCAGAGTATGGTTGGGGAAACAAGGGCAAAATACCCAAGCATTTAGTATAATGCGAGGGGCAAGGCAGGGGTGCGTTATAGCACCGTTGCTTTTTTACCTTTATATTAACTCCCTGCCAACCATCCTAGCTGCTCTGACAAGCGACGTCCCCAAAATGGCTTGCAAAAAGACATGTTTACTCCTATACGCTGACAATGCAGTCTTGGCTACCAAAACAAAGCATGCCTTACACATTCTAGTAAATGGCTTCTAAGAATATATGGAGCGAAAGGATCTGAACGTCAATATCGTGAAGTCAAAAGTGACGTGCGTAGGCACCAACAAGCAATTGGGGAATGCAACAGTTATAAATAAGGAAAGACTTTCTGTTACATTGGTGCAACAATATCCCGTGACCTAAGGTGGACAGTGCACACAGAGCAGCAAGTAGTAAGGGCCTCTCAAATCAATGGCTCCATATTGAGGTATGGTAGGAACGCAGGTGACCTGCCCCTAGGCCACATTCGGAAGATCTACATTGGCATCTTTGCTCAAATATGGAGACGCTGTATGGGGGCATGATTTAAAGAAAAATAAGCTCTTGGGGAAGATCATGTGTGTCCACCAGGGCTTTCCAGGGGAATTCGCTACATGAGGAGTGCTGGTTGATTACATTGAAGATGTGATAGCTGCGCAACCACTCTCTATTGGCTTCGTTTGTGGGAGAACTCACATCTATCACTCACAAAAACCTTGGTAGAAGATGTATTATCCTCAAGGGTAAGAAACTCATCTCCTTGGTTAAATTACATTAAATCTGTGCTGCATTCCCTTGGTTATCGAGACCTATTTAACAATGACTTGGACATCAGTAACTCAGAGAGAAAGCAGGTGGTGACGGATTTCTTGAAGGTCAGGGTTAAAGAAGGTGAAAACAAAGTATCCAATGTTACCGTATAAATGTTCCTGGCACTTCAAATACATCAGGTTATGTATATTGTCTCACAGACCCAAGGAAGAGAGCATGTATTCTTCGTTTTAGGACTAATCTCTTATTTGTAAATGACACAGGAGCTAATGGAGAAGGAAATAAGAAATGTCCATGCTCTGGGAAGGATGCAAATGATTTATCGCATTTCATGTTCTTTTGCCCAGCGTTTAAGATTCTTAGATAGAAATTCCTCTCACCTATACTAACCTTCCCCAAATTCAAAAAAGCCATCAGAACCTGGCTTTTCAACAAATACCAATGAGCCCCAAACCCATAGCACAATAACCTAAACCGACTCTTTAAACAAGCCTGAAAGAAAATGTATCTACCCATTTTAAATATTACTATGTATGGTCTGACCCTGTAACCATTATGCATGACCTGCTTAACACATCAAGTTCTCATCAATGTTTAATCCTTTTACCGTATGTATTTAAATTGTATAATCAAGATTCACTTAATATTGAAAAATGCTATGATTACTAACCTGCCAATATGCACCATCAATGTAGCAAGTTATCAAATTTCAATGAAGCACTAAATATTCTTGTAACCTTTGCTGTGATACCCTAGGGTCTGGGCGGAAAACCAAATGTAATAAATAATTAAATAAGGGTTCATGGAGTAAGACAAGTAAAAAGGGCTCTTAGGTTTCTTTTATCGGCTCAGGACTAGTGTGCTGAACAACGTGTATACTCGTATATTGAAATTGTGCTTAAATGGCAGAAACGGTTACTATTTGGAAATAACATGTTGGATTAATTATGGTCACTGTGTCCTGTTTTATTGGACAAATTATGCTGATCGCATGTTATTCTCTTGTATTTTATTTAAATGTATTTTAATTGTATTACTTGCACTAAGGTTCAATTGTATATGCTATGTCTGTAACTTTGTATAATGTTTGATGGACTTTTATTCCGAATAAACTAACTGAACAAAACATACTTGCTCTAATCTATTTCTGTGAAACCTAATATTAAGCCATTTTTATGACACTAAAATCCAAAATATTGTGCACAGATGAGAAGAATTAATGTAAAATATGGCTGATTTTCTTTGCCCCTTGTGATCAAATACTTTAAAGCTAAGGTTTACCTGCTATAACTTATGGGCTTCAACTATCACAGCTGGCAGAGGGGGCCAAGTTAATCAGACTTGAAGGTCTACCTTGGAGAAGAGTCTTGCATTTACCGAACTGTGTTCAGGTTCGCGTTTTACTCTATGAGCTGGGTCTATTATCTTTACAAGCGCAGGTAAAATGTAATCTTCTCCGATTCTAACATAAGCATCTTGACGCCCGAATGATGCTCTAAAGAACTTCAATGCCTTGTAGAGAAGGGGTATGTTATGGGGATCAATGATCTTAAAGCCAAATCTACTAGTCTCCCCACTGATTTAGGGATTAGTCCTGACGTCCTTATTGTTAATCCCTCGAAGGCTAAAAGGCTGCTTTGGCTTAGAGATGGGTGAGACACCCGCAATTCTATCATGAGCTATGCTTTGTATGAGAACAGAGCTCATGTGAAAAAAAGGTTTCAGGTAGTTCTTTACTTAAGTACATTTCTAAACACCATGTGAAGAGATTATTTAGACTAGATCACCTTCCCACGGAAGAGATTGAAGGAATTTGTGAAAAGAGCGATCCTATGGTACGTTCATGTAGATTCCGCAAGGTACTGGATGAAATTGAGACAGTAAGAAATGTTGCTCTACTGCCCAATATTGCAAGATCTTAGAATATCACACTTTGGAAGATTTGTTCATAATTTCACTTTATCCTTGTATGATTTCTGGACTCGCCTCTACTCAGGGAATCGGGTCTCCCTCACGTTAGAGGTGATCAGGTACCTAGATATATTAACTGTGATAAAAATGGAAATTGCACTAATATTTTACCCATATTTATGTGTGAACATTGTATAATAAGCTTATGTATTTTTATAGTTTTATTTGGATGTTTCACATATTTTTGATCATTCGATTTTCATAGCACATATTTGTGGCTTATTTATTGTTTCTATTTTTAGGTAGATGCTTTTAACTTATATTTCTAATTCTGTCTTTTTTACTTTCTTTAAAAAAATGTTATCATTTATTCTGTTTAAGGTTTATTTCAAAACAATTCACATTTTGTAAATACATAGATTGTTTATTGCACTGTATTTGGTAGCAGCAATGAGGAACATCGCCAAGTGGTGGGAAGCTGCAGGCCCACCAAGGGCCCAGGATTGACATTCAGGGCTACACAGATCGATGGAATTTGATAGGCGGTTTTAAAACAGACAGGATTTGTATCAATGCACAAAAGTATATGGTGAGAGGCGGCATGTGGCATTTTAGCGCCTCAAGATTTAATAGGATTTTATGAAGATATTTCATGTAATGATCGAGTTGTTGAAAACCGTGCACATACCTTAATGTTGGGTCTCACGGATGCATGCATTATTTATGTATTACAGCACAATAAAACATTAGTAGAATTCGAAATATCACAATTTGCAAATAGAGACATTACAGCAGTAAAAGAATTGATCTCAGATTAAAACCTTATGTAAACATTTTATTACAATATTTAAAATAGTTTCTCGGCTGGTTAAAATTCTAGACCAAAATAAATCAGTATTTAAAAAAAGATTAATAATATACAAATCTTCCAAGCATCTCTGAACGCAGGTTCTCTACAGCATTTCATTCAATAATCAATTGTCTAAGTGTTTCCACAGCAAGCCCAGAATGTCTACATAGCCTCTGATTCCTTGGTATATTCTTTCAGACTCCCGTTGCCTCTCTAGTTGGAAGTAGGTTCTGCTTAAATCTTACCACGTTGTTTCTGTGTTTCTTAGAAGGGTGTGTTTATTTTTTTTAAGTACAATGGTAATATGTTAAAAGGTCTAATCTCCAACTTAAAATGGTTAAAAAAGGGGGGACTAATTCATATCCCCTACGCAGTTCTCAATCCAAATTGAGCTCAAACATTTTCTTTTTGACTATATCTGGATTCAGTGTCAGTTCTTCTGTAGTCAAATGAATGCTGGTTAAAATAGAAGTAGACTTGTTTCCAACTCGATAAAACCTTGCAGCCTCCTTCATTGGCTGCAACATTTAAATTAATAGACGAATTAAAATTGTTCTTGGCAGCTGTAGTAATTTCCAATTTACTCATGCACGGAGGGAAATTAGACCCATTTCGTGTCCCAAAATTGCAATCTGGACCCCCTGCGGTAAGGATAACGTTTTTTCACCACAGGGTTGCCTCCAATGTATACCCGTTCAAGGACATCAAGCCAGTTTCTGAGCCATACAAGATTCGAGGAACTATTTCCTGATGGTAATAGTTAAGCACAGGGATTGCGGAGCAGTGACCACATTTTCTGTCTGCTGAGCGCAATTCAGCTGCGCTTACCGTGGCCATTCTTCTCATGTTATTCTGATGAGTTAATTTCGTCCTTTTAGCGTGGATAGTCATGCCAAGATATTTAAAACTTGGAACTATTTCCAAGTAAGCCAGGTTGAGAGACCAGTGGTAATGTAATTCCCTTTGCTTTGAATAATTTAGAGCTCATATTTTTGATTTTGTTATATTTACTTTTAGGTCCAAATCCAAAAAGGAGTTCCCTGCCATAAGTGCCCGCTGAAGCCCTATTGGGGTCAGATCACAAAGGACGATATAATCGGCATATACCAGATATTTTATACATGTTTTCCCTAATTTAGGGAGACTTGCTACAGTTCTTTCAAATATATCACCAAGGTTGCATATACATACATACACATTGAATAAAAAAGGAGCCAATACACAGCCCTGGTGTAGTCCCCGTTCTGTCGATATCCATTTAGTAGTGTTACCAGCTTGATCTAGTCTAATCTTTATTTTTGTATTAGAGTGCAACGCAACTAAGATATTGAGAAGTCCTGCCGCGCAGCCTAATTTTAACCGTTTTTTCCATAGAACTGCTCTGTTTACACAATCTAAAGCTTGGGCGATATCTAAAAAAAGCACATAATATCACTCCTTTCCCGTTTTGACTGGATTTGTAGCAAATTGAACCTCAGACAATTTAGTGTGGTACCAGCCCCACATCTAAATCCTGATTGGCAAATGTCCAGGCAGCCTGCTGTTTTGGCCCAGCTTTGTAATTCCTGTAATATGAAGCTACCAAAGATTTTGCTAGAGGAGTCTAAAAGGGTTACTGGTTGGTCATTACTGGGTAGCATTCCGTGACCACATTTACAGGTGAGAACAATTAGGGCGCCACTCCAAGATGAGGGCAAGGAATTTGAGGACAGAATATTCTTAAATAGACTCAAGAGTGCTGTCCACAGCTGTACAGGCCTGCTTTTGTGTAACTTCCATCAGTATGCGCTGCCACCACACAGAACTTTGATAATTGAACAGGGCGGGTCCATGGAGTCTTCGATAGTTTAATTAGGCTGGCCATGGCCGGTGGAAGGTGTTGCCTTCCCCCTTCCTGAGATGCTTAGATGTACCCGTGGCCGTCACATTCCAGCTAACTGTGACAGGGAGAACTGCCTTGTAGGCTGTGTGCCTCCCCGCCTCCCCGAGTACACATGACTATGTGTTTGTTGTGCAGTGAGCAGAGGAAAATGTGTGCAGATTAGACCCACACATTTTCTGAGGTTCATCTCCCATCATTAATTTTACTTACAAAACTTCAGAAAAGCCCAGGCAAGCGCACACTGCCCATGGGGATGGTCGAATTCCTCACATCAATAAATAAAATAAATAAAGAATGGTGTTTCTGTGCAACTTGTCATCATTAAGCTATGTGTGCATCAGCCGGGTGGGCATACAGCTAAAATGCGAAGGTTGGCTGGAGAGGTGAAGAATGGTCCAAGACTGCGTCTGGAGTAGATAAGCGGAAAAGCCTATCCATGCCTGTCATCGGAAGAGTATGTCAGTCTTGCCAGGACGGAATGTATCAGGAAATCGTTACCGCTGGTACAGAGGCACATGAAGTGATGACGATACTGCTGCTGGATCACGTCTCTGGCTTAATGTGCAGAAAGCTGATCATACAGCAGCAGTTTGAGACAACGAACGTACGAGAGCAGCGTTTAGCCCTACGCCCGGAAGGATGGCATACCCGGCGGATGGCACAACAAACATTCTTTAGTTAAGTAAACAAGGTGTTGCTTTGCCGCAAGTCATTGGCATGATGGGTGTGCTCGACCTGCGAACTTAAGTGTGAGGAAAGCACGCAGATCGGTAGATGACCCATAGATTTTTAAAGCAAGATGGTGTTGTACTATTTGTCGACAGAAACCTAAATGTGCAGCATTCCGATACAACGTATGTATGTACAATTAAAGAATGTACACATGTAGACTGAAGTGCAAAGGTTTATAATGGAGACGAAATACATGTGCTCGGCTGTATGCCAACAAAATGCAAAAGTTCAGAAACTGTTCTGGAACGACAGAATAAAAATAGAATTGCAGTGCGTTTAAATTAAACAAGAACAAGTATGGCATATGTTTTTGGGATGGGTGCTGCTCCCCTAGGGGCCTGCTTTGTACGGCGCCGGCGGCCCCGCAATACTCTCTCACCTGGTGCAGGGTGTCTGCGGGAAGCTGTGTAGCCCGGAACAGCTCGCCCACCTTGCTGCCCCCGGCGACAGCTCCTCTGCCCGCCCCCTCCGCCTGGCAGCGGGCGAACAATTCAGAGTAGCACTTCTGCTCGGAATCGCTGAGGGGCAGAGGCCCTAGGACGGGCACGGCGGCTTCCATGGGGGTGGTCCCGCGGGAGTGAGCGCCGGTGGCCCCGCAGGTTCCTCCGTATGCCGCCGCGAGATCTGAAGGGGGCGAGGAGGAGGAGGAGGGCTCGGCAGGTAGCGCAGGAAGGAGGCGGCGTCTACGCTACTGCAGCACTTGTGGAGACGCCGGGACGGCCGGGGGAGGCTCTTTCCCCCTCGGTTCTCCGCAGTGTCTCGCTGTCTAGCCCCCCACGGACTTCGGGGCAGGCTTTGCGGACAGCACCAGGGGGCCGCGGCTGGAACCGTCCGCTCTGCACTAGGAAGCGCCTGCTCCAGACATGTAAACACGGAAAGGCGCCATTTGCACTGTGGCGGAGGAGAGCGGGCTGGCCTGGAAGCCGTGGCCCCACGGATGTCCTGCACACAGGCACCAGGGAAGCTGGCGACGGTGTGAAGAAGAGGATAGACACGAAGAGCTTCATCGGCCCAGGGAATGCTTGGATCTGCAGATGCCGGGAAGAGACACATCGGCACAGAAACCACCGGGGTCGTTTTAGGGCAGTCTGCGACATATTATCCACAAATCAATCTCCGAAGGGTACTTTACACGTGCTCCGTTTTACCACAGTTTATATCCATGGGTGCCTCTACGACGAGGTACTAGGACAGCCCAAGTAAAGGACTGGTCAGCTCAGTGGAATTATTTAACCGAGGGTTACCCTATGTCTAACGTTTTGATATTGGACTGAATATACCACGAACTTTAAATGTGTCGTGTTACCGACGATCAGTCAGAATTTAGGCAAATTATTATTTGTGTTGCATATGTCGCTTGATGCAAGGATTGACCCGTTTCGATGCGCTACGACTCCTGATTTCAGCCAATGACGGTACCGAGGTCTCAAGGGAAATCACATGTTTTGCCCCAAGGTGTGGAAAATCACTATTCTAGTCAACAACACAAACAATACCACATCTTAAATGCGAGCTATCGCTTTTGGGGGTTTGGGTATGATTGACCCCCATAAAGGCAGCTGACAAGTAGATGTATTTACACTGGTTATATTCAGTAATTACACTTATACCAGCAACACCTTGCTTCAGCCCTGTGGCTCCCTTGAACAGCACTGCAGACTATTTTGTGTGTGTCGGGGAGGGGGACGCGGGGGGCTGTGCCTGGCAATCGTGATCTAACCGGGAACTTAATTGGACGTAACAGCGCCTTCCCCAGTACATTTTGGATTCATATACCGGCAGTCAGCGCATTAACCCGCTGAGCAATCTCTCCAGCGCTTGTTATCTCGGCGATTATTGTAAGGCCACGTATGTAATGAACATGGGATACACTAAACCCTAGCAACGGATTTATTCTGGAAGACTACTAGGCTGTATTTTTTATTATTTTACCTCATTGTTGTTTAATAAAGTGTGTAAATCCTTAATGGTGTTGCACACCCTTCAACGGGAAGTGACGACCGACGTCTTTACTTGTCCAGCAGTTTTAAGACATTATCACACAGCACACTTAAATTCCCGTGTCTCTGCGGACTTTAGTGGTTACCATCTGTTGCCTAACTTGCTTGTTCCAGCCCAGCAATGCCAGTTAGGCGTCAACACCTGAATCGGCTCTGCGGTCTTACAGTGGCCCCAACAGGCAAACAAGTTAGCGTTTCTGTAAGTATTGTACTTTTTGTGCTGTCACATTTCCGCTGCATACTCTGTATTGACTCTAATGTGTTCCCCATTTCCGCTGCAGACTCTGTATTGAGTCTAATGTGTTCTCCATAAAATAGTCTTTTAGTGCCCTTATTTTGAAATCCTATTCCGTCTCATACACTTAAATTGGGGTTTGATAGCGCAACTGCTACACTTTTCCTGCTCTCTTGGCACTTTGGGGCCTGAAGTAGAAAGAGTTGGGAATGTTTCCAGCAGAGCCTGGTGAATTTATTAATTGGATGGGTGCAATTGTTTCCCACAAATATGTCTATCACCATTTACCAATGCCTTTTCTGTTTATGCGGTATACAAACAGGTTCATGTTGGCTGTGCCCATACATGCCCATGCTGACTGCACCAAAATATGCCAATAGTCCCATATAAGAACATACTACTGTTTGCTTTGCACATAGTGGCAGCAATGATACTGTAAGAAAGCATGTCCATGCTGGCTTGGCCAACACGTCAGTATCTACACAAGAACATACTCCTCTTGGCTTTGCCAGTAAGAAAGCCATGCCAAATAAGGAAAGCATGTCCAGATAGGCTGCACCAAAGCATGGCAGTCTAGCCACCTAATGACACATAAATGTATTTTCGAAATTGCAAAGGAGCGTGGGATCCCCTCTACTGAGAACAAACATGCAGCAAATACCCTGTTCTATGGTATTTCTTCCACTCATGAGGATCTACAACCAAGTTTTAGCTCACTGTAGCTTTCACAGAGGAGAAATATTAATTTGCCTATCAGTCTGGTCCCACCCAAAACGGCAGTCTAGCACCAAAATGCTAGGCAGTTCTCCTCTGAACAAAAGTACCATCAGCAACCCCCAGACACGTGTTTTGGCCTTGTTGAGCGTCCTCAGGGAGGTGCAGCTTACCTTTCCTAAAGCACTGTGAGCAAGGGGTCTGAAGAGGGATGGGGAAGCCTACCTCCTTATCCCCACCTATGAAATACATGACACGGAAGAAGACCAGGAAACATCGCAACAACCCATTCTATTTCAGATGAATTCCCAACAGACCTATCGTTGATAAATATGTCGAGAGGTACCCCGTCAGCCAGCCCTACAGGCCAGGCATGGTACAAATCTACCCTACAGGGAGCGACGAGCCCCAGGCTGCAACCAGACACCTCAATAGACTGTATTGATTAAAGCGCCAAGAAACCATGATTGCTGACGTCGTTAGACACACAACGACTTTGCAGCATTAGACATGAAGCATACGTGCCATCTGCACTCCATGACACAAACACAGACTCAAATACTTGAAGAACACGAGCTTACAGTTCTATAGAGGACAGATACATATACATACTGTCATTGCTTTTATTATTTTTTATCATTAGCCAAACACAGCAACGCATAAAGCGCAGGAAGCAAGAGATCCTGAACAAAGCTTTCATATGCTTACATGTCAATAACCTTATGGAACTGCAGGCAAACCTATGGGGCCTGACAGAACTAAGTGTGTCATGAACTTCAGATCATGCCCCTTTTGGACCTCCTGGTCCTTGTCTCAACGGGGCTTACATTCCGTACTACTTCCAACATGGCCGTCCAGCGCTGAAGACCTTGCTCGCTCCATGCGCTGAACGCGGTGTGATCTATTTATAGAGCACGCCTTCAGCGGCTCTGCGCGTCTCAATGCTATTGTAGAGTAGCCTCAGTGTTACACTTCAGACTTCTCCGCTGGCATCCTTGCAGAATATAACTTCTTTACAGGCTCCTCTATGGTCCAGGTACAAGCTACCATGGCGTCTGTACAAACGTCGACGCACTCCAGGTCACCTGACACATCTTGTACGTGGAAGACGTACAGCAAGCCATGCCCCTCTTACGACTATAAAACCACTGTCTTCCAAGAGGCTCGTTGCTGCCAATTAGCGTTACCATCTACAAGCGGTTTCATCCGTTTTCCTGTTCGTGTCTCCCTACACGAATCCTTATCTGAACTCCTGGTTTTGACCTTTTGCCTGAATTTTGGATTGCCTCGTCTCCTCCCTGATTCTTGTCGTGATCGTCTGGTTGTTGGACTCGGAACGCTACTGGATTCGACTCTCTTCTGTGTCTTGCGGTTCTTCCCTGGTTGCCGCTCTGCACATCATTTTGCTGTCTACATCCGGATCATCTCATCAGCTAATCAACTATACTCGTGTACTCGGGTACATATCTATTGTGTTCCATGGACATTGTCTTCTGTTGGATTCTGGGACATTGAGTGACTTTCCTGTGAGATTGTTCTTTAGTGCATATGAACGCTCTCCTGAACTGCACCAACCCGGCACTAGTGCGTCCCTCGTGCCGTTCGGGGTTACTTACCTATACTAACTTCCCTGTTTGTTATTTTCTCCTGTCGTTTTCAGAATCCTGGACTCCTCTTACTCCATTTATCTTTACTCAGGTCAGTTGTTATCAATTCTATAGCTAAAGTGGGAACCGATACTGATTTAGTTCAATTCCACTCATTTGTGTTATTATTTGTAGATTATCCCGGGGAAACGCAACTCCACTCCAATATCCATATAGGTAGTTGTCCAATCATTTCAATTGTTCTAATCACTTGTATAATATCAACACTGTCTAATATCTTGGTATTCTTTTTGCAGCATTGGTATTGGCGGTGTGTGTTCTCCCCGCTCTTTTACTCAATTGACACCTCTGTCTGTTCTAACTGAAACAGCAGAGAGGTACATTGTGGAAAAGAGCCCCTCTTTGAGGAAGCCTGAGTCTTGTACTCAGGGGAGCTGGGATGGAAGGCTGAATTCGGAATTCTATACTACCAACACCTCCAAGGTCGTTTTCTCCACATCTTCGGCCTATTCGGAGTGGTGAGTAACACTCAGACGTGTGTTCGTAGCTCGCGGTATTGTTTCCTTGTCCCAGTGCTATTACTCGCTCCTGACCCTTTCCCCCTTCCTGATTCCGAGCATTCCTAGCCTTTCCCAGACTCCCGGATTCCTGGACTCCGCGCTCCCGGAACTAAGCGCAACCTGGAACCAGACGAGACTCGAGCAGCGCTGTTCAAGACCAGGAGCGTTAGCAAGAAGGCAGCGATCGAAGACACTGGCAAACACCGTACCCAGGTGAGAAGGGGGAGAACTCCTTGACAAAGTGTAGCTAACTTATGGAAAATGTAGTATAGCACGAACACTGTAGAAACCGTATAATTATGGTTTAGGAAAATTACAGCAGGCCACAAGCCTCTCAGCAGGAGGTGAGGTGAATTCAGCCTGAACAATGAGCAAAGTGTGTGAGACCGGTCCCACTGCCAAGGCTGCAAGATTCGGATGACAATCCATTCCCTGAACGACAGTAGCACCAGCTGCAATAAATATGAATAATTCCTCATAATTCAGAGCTGCACAGCTCCAATCATGGTATCCGATGTTAGGGAGAATTCTCATAAATGTGCTAATTCCCTTCACCTTAGAGACCCCCAGCAACTTTGCGGGATTTTGAGTACGTGATTTTTTTTTTTTTTTACCTGGCAAGAGTGTGAACCTTTTTTTCCCCACTCTTTCATGTATTTGGTGTGTGTTTTACTCTGGTGTTCTTTGATTATGGAGTTTTAAGATCACTCCATAGGCATCTTTTCATGTGTGTTACACAGCACCCTCAGTGCAGTAACACAGGGATGTCTTTTTAGACTTCTCAAAGGTTTAAATACCTTCTCTGCGATGAACTACTTTTTCCCAGAGAATGTAAGGTTAAATTGACTTTACTAGTCTTTTTAAATTCCCAGACCCAGCACACATTATCCTCCTATAAAGTACTGCAGGGGTTACCTAGTATCCTCTTTGTCTAGAAACTCATGTAGCAGTGAAATGCTACTCTTTCCTATCAAAATGGCTGGTGGCAGTGGTTTTACAATGAAGTACCATGACTTTTCCCGACCGCGAACACTGGTAGCTAAAAATCACAGAAGCCATGTTTTTCAAGATTGCACCTTAAGCCCCTTTGTTTAAATGGGTCCCAGTCTTCTATTTTTCGCCGTTTCTTTTTGGAAAGGTCCTTCTAGAGTTTTTTACTTTACAATTTTCTCTACTCTTAATTTTAGGAGTGGAATTATATTGTGGCAGTGAACAATCAAAATTCTCATATTTTATGAATGTACTTTACAGGTTAGTGAAGAGAACCTTTTTCATGTACTTAGACTTATGGCGAATTATTACTTACATTAGTTTAAATGAATTTAAATCGTGATTCAGCCGTAAAAATTAAAATTCATTCATTTCTGTAAACATTTCAGAAAGAATATCTACGATATCCATGCCTGAAGAAGGGCATTATGCCCAAAACGCGTAGTATAACACTGGTGGAGTATCTTTGAGTATACCCAGATAGTTATTCTCTGTCTAGATATCGTGATATTAACTCTTCAGTTGAAAACAAAATCGCTGTATCACATTAAGAAAATCAAGAAGCAAACCTTCTTTGTTTGACTATTGTTGCATAATTATTGGCTTTGAATTTTTGATGTAATCGATGTTCATTGTAATGAAAATATTACTATTGGTCCTGCATTTTTTGAAATTTTGAGTTACGCAATGTATATGTAATTGTGTTAAGCAACACTGTATTATAATTTTGTAAACATACCCAGCTAAAAATGTGAATTTCTCTAATTTACTTGTCTTTGAATTGTGTTTACAACTTTGAGTTGTATTGATTGTGCCCCTGTTTGTATCTCAAGGTTTTTTGAGGTACCATTTCCTTGCCCTTCTAGAGTTTGTTTCTGCGCGCCAAAACAGGTTTGGTCCCTTTGTTTCTATGCCTTTGGCGGGCTTCAAGACTGAAGACCGCCTCTGGCGTCTGCCGGGGTGGGCAGGAAGTGAGGGAGGTGCCCAACGTCCCTGTGCTTAGTCTCTTAGGAGACCCAAATGCACTCTGGCGTGATTGGCTTGCTGACTGTCCGACAAGGACAGCCACCCTGGTGGGTGAGTGGCAGCTAAGCTGGTATGAAAGGGAGAAAACTGATTAAAAGGCGAGTTTCTTGGACTGGAAAGCAGAGTCGATCACTGGAACGAAAGAACCGAAGACGAGCTGGAAGAGTACAGCTGCTGCAACTCCTGGGCCGTTGGCTTGCCCGAAGAAGCCCTGCTGCAGGTCCGAATCGGCAAGTTCATCTCGACAGAGAAGCCCCTTCAAAGACGAGTTGGTGGGACCAATCAACTCGTAAGCCACCTGGATACCATTCTCGGAGCTGGTTAGGATTAACCAGGGGGAAAGACACCAGCTTGTGTGCTTGACGACAGCTACTCGAACCGAAGATCTTCCATTTTGCCAGCTTGTTTGACCCGTCCCCATGCAGTGCAGGAGTCCCCCGAAGTCCTCCCTCTTGTCCCCACCACTGAGGCTCAAAAACAGTGAGATCTGCAGGGACTGCCAGGAACCAACATCTCCAGCTGCATCTTTTCTTCAAATTAAGGTACTGTGCCAACACGATTGAGAGAACTTACCTCTCACAGTGAAAGTTTGTAAAACTTTCCCATCTTGCAGGCCTAATCAGCTTGTGACCCAACCTATGATTCTTTTTCATACAAACTACTTCTGAGATCATTGGCAAAGACTTAACTGTTTACTATAAGAACTGCTCTTTCCTATCCAAGACACTAGCCCATTGACGTTGGCCTAGGCCTATTGAACTGAATCGAGTCCTCTAGTGAACTGAAACTATTTGCACTGCCTAAGAAAGTATTTGTGATCTATTCTATTAACTTGTGTGTTTTGACTCCTATTCAAAGTAACTGAAATGTCATTTTTCTCCTATTTCAGGGGAGCCTAATTTACTCAGAAACATATTGGTTTGGTATTGAAGTATATTTTTGTATAATATTAAGTTGCCTCCTTCTAGTGAATGTTTTCTAAATGACTGTGTAATAAATTAATAAGTGTTTTACCAAGAAACCTTGAGTGTAAGTGTCTACTTGAACCACTGTGATTGTAAGACCTCTGTGTAACATCCTTGTACTGCTCACATTCCCTCTTGAGATAAGCTTAGCTGCTCAGCTTGCTACCACAAACAGTGTAGTACATACTTATACCAAAGGTTGGCGGTGCTTAAACCTGTAGTCCTAATTGTATGTGGTGGTCCCAGAGGGTACTGCATGCAATTCTGCCTAACACTGGTGGCAAGCGGCGAGGATAAGGTATAGTTATGTTTAGGGTGCTGCTCTTACTTTTGTTCAAATAACCTTCACAAGGCTAAGCACCACTAGAAAAGCAATTGTTTTATAATGCCAAATATGTATAACTTCAAACAGGAAGCTCTGACCATTCTAACAGTAGATCAACTGAAATATATGTGTAAGTTCAGGTCTCTCTCTGTTAAAGGCAAGAAAATTAATTGATTGAGAAATTGTTGAATCATCAAAGGCTGGGAGGTAGAGCTATAACCCCTACCCCCTCAGCAAATGTGGATAGGGTTGATGAGGATGATAATGATTCAGAGTCTAACTAATGTTATTGAGGAGCAAGTAAAGTCCGAGGAGTCTTAGGATGTGAGACTCTGTGGGCTACATTGACCCACTCAACAGAATACTTCCCCACATCACTAAGCGGCACTTCAGAAGAGCCAGCAAAATGGCTGTGCTGGCTCCTGTGAGTACCATTGCATTGAAACTGTGTTTTCAGTGACAAAAGGAGGGCTGCACTGTTTTGCCAAGCGACATTGGGCAGGGTGGAACAGGAAGCACCCTGAGAAAGGCTACTAGGGTTTGTTCTTGTTTGCCTTAAAGAAATGGAATGAAAAAGCAGCACTGCTTTGCTGCAAGCCCAAAGTTTTTCCTCTGATTTTGTGAGAGAAGATCAGATTTTGAATCTGTTTGCTGCCTCTTACCCCCTGACTACCTGCAGCTTCTTTCTATCTACTCAGAATGTGATTTGTGGGCAGAGGAAACATTGCAGGGGGAAATCTTAACTTGGGTGCTACTTATCCTAATACAAAAAGTGCTCCTATTTAATTGTGCTTTGGATATGTTCATGTAGAAGGTTAACCAAGTGTAGTTCAGTAGTTTTTATTGTAATTATCACCCCATTGGTGATTGCTGGCCAATATTAAAATTTGTATGATGTTTGTGAATTCTAAAAATAAATATTGTATTTTCACCAACCGGCCAGGTTAATGGTCCATCAACGTGCGCCGAAATTCACAGGACATTCTTATCAAGCTCCAGACGCGTGTGCTGAAGCACCATCGAGCCCATACAAAATGGCCCCCATTTCCAAGGATGCACTACTAACAAAATGTGCAATCTCATCTACCTTCTGCCCCAAACCCATGCCACATCGGGATGGTAAGAAACGCAACCATTGCAACCTACTTGCTAACCCATGCCCTACCGCTAGGCGCTTTAGACTACGTGCCGTACTATGCAAGCCACTGTCAGATCACAGCCCATCCCCACGAGCAACCGTAATACCAGGCAATGCTCACGTACCATGCAACATGCCCTCTTTGCCTACAAGGCCAGACTCCTCCGCCCAACTTCCAAGCCCACAGCCATCACAAGGACTGCCAATATAGCGGCTAATGAAGTATCTGACCTCACCCACAAGTGTACCGCCTCCATACTGATCATGATTCCACAGCAGTCCACCACCACTGTAAATGGACCCCCAAATGGAAAATCTATGATGTGCAATTCTTCTACCACCATTTTCAATGCTACTATGCAAAATGCTATCTCACATGTGCCCACCACCACTGAAAATGGGCCCCCAAGTGTAAAATCTGTGATGTGCAATTCTTCTACCACTATTTTGAATGCTACTATGCCAAATGCTATTTCACACGTGCCCACCACCACTGAAAATGAGCCCCCAGTGTAAAATCTGTGGTGTGCAACTCCCACAGCACAACCACGCCCTCCGCCTCAGTCCCTCTCCCCATGCACCCCCCCAGACACTTCTGAACCCCACCTGAAATGCACCATGATTAACGCCAGGTCCTACAATGCTCATGCTTTAGACATCCACGACCTCCAAACCACCCATGACCTCGACTTGCTCGTGATCTCAGAAACCTGGTTACATGAGGCCTCTGGCCCTGCGCTCTCCCTCGCCCTCCCCGCTGGCTACTCTATCACTAGGCAAGATCGCCTCTCTAAAGGTGGAGGTGTAGCAATTATTGCCAGAGATTGCCTCTCTATCAGAAAGGTAGAGAAATCCCTGCAGAACAACAGCGACTACCTCCAAGTCAAAATAACCCTCTCTCCCCACTTCACCATTACTGTGCACGCTGTCTACTGCCCTACAGGCACAACAGGAGACTTTCAAGCCTCTCTCATTCACCTCCTCTCAGACAACCTCAAAAAACAGTCTAAAGCCATTCTCCTTGGGGATGTTAGCCTAGGTCTCCTGGATAGTAAGGACCTAGTGGCCAAATCCCTTGACTCAGCCCTCAAGGCTCTGGGCTACAAGAACACCATATTTAGCCCAACGCACACCCAGGGCAGAACTTTGGACTGGATCGCAACAACACAACTGCTCACTCATCATCACGGATAACACTCCCACCCCATGGTCTGACCACCACATCATCACATTCAGCATCCTCACCACTAGCGCCCCTGCTACTCCCACACCCCAACCCCTCCCACCCTGCCTCACCAGAAGCTCCCGCCAGCTCACTAAGGAAAGGCTACTGCCCTTCCTCCAAGGCCCAGCCTTCAGACCACCTTTCTCCTCAGACCCAGAAACCCTCGCAACAGCCTATGATGCTGCCATCAAAGCAGCTATCAACTCCATTGCCCCTCTCAAAGCCTGCAAATCCAAACCCACTACTCACTCCAACTCATGGTTCACCCAGGACCTCCTTACTCTCCGCAATGAGAAAAAGGCGGCACTCACACAGTGGCAAACGTCCCACACTGACAAAGATAAGATGATCTTTAAAGCGCAATCCATTAAATACAAAAAGGCAATCACCCAAGCAAAGGCCAAATATTTCGAATCCAGAATATCGGAAGCCCAATCTAGCACCAAAGAAATCTTCGCCATTTTTTCGGGAACTCGAGACACCCACTCCCGCCCCCCAGAATTTTACCAAAGACAAAACCTGGTGTGATCACAGTCGAAATATGGGTGTAGAGGAGCACTCCTGTTTCAATCTAGTTTGCGTTGAATGCTCAAGGAAATTATACAGTTTCTGAATGCAAGCTCAGGTGCTAGCAGAGACTGATTCTGGGCTACAGAATCCAATCTAAGCATACAAAATAAACAGGGTCACTCTACACCGGATTGACCTATTCTCCGTGCACACTCTTGTGCATGTAACCATGCAAATTAAGACTTACTTTTCAATTTTGATGTGCTCGTCAATATTCAAGACTTTTTGTATTAGTTTTTTAATATTTCAAAAATAAAGTGAATTACCAAAACGGAATTTATATCTTACTCGCAATTAATTTAGCATTGCAAATTCTTGTGTACATAACTTCATGACTTAAATAAATAAACATTACTTTCAAGGGATTAAACTTTCCAGTGTGATTTTTTTTTTTTACACATGCATACAAAATGCGATGGTGGAATTAGTCACTCAAATTTACATAATTAGTCCACAATTTCCTATTCCCTGTCTTTTACAGATGGGGTAGTCCAATGTGTGGCTTTGTTTCTTTCAATTTGATTGCATTTGTGTTGGTTTTTAATGCACAACGCTTTTCGGGCTCTTCTAGCCCTTCATCAGGTGCGACTTATTCACAAGTTCCAATAAATCAATTTCTGTAATTTAAATAGAAAAAAGTTCTAGTAAGTGTCATAGTTCACTCGGTGTTTCAGAATACTTATTGCGTATTTCTCAAAAATGTTAATTGAAAGTACCTCTGACCTTCAGTTTTCACTGATACAGAAAATCCAGTGTTCTTCCAAACACCTTCCATGCTTGGCCAGTAGATTTTCAGTGATTTGTATTTCTTTAGCGTGCAACGAACAGTCTCTTTGTTAGATCTGTTTAGAAAACAATTGGAAATTGTTTTCACTACATATGGTCTTTTTTTCTGAGGCGTTTTGATGCAGGTTATGCACCGGGATCAGTCCTTGGGGGGAAAAAGCGCTGGGTCCCAGTATCATAACCCTGATTGTTTACATTTTCTGGAAGAGTAGAAGTTAATGTGCATTTGAATCATGTGCTCACCTTCATCCTAGAGTTCCAGTCCCGTGCGTATTCCCGTTGTTGTTCCGGGGTCGCCGTCTGTGTTGAATCCGACCGCTCACTGATCTTTCGCTCGTCTCGTTTTCCTTTGCTCCTCCGGCGTCCACTGCTTGATTTTTTTCAAATTAACACGCAAAATGAAATTGAAATTGTTCTTTACACTTGTGAGTGGGAAACACCCAAAGAGGACTGCAAATACCTTGAAATCAAAGAGCACATTTGTGCCTCCAATACACACTCCAGTGATTGAGGTGTTTCAAAAACAAGTTTAAAAAGATCTGGAAAAACATAACTATCGAAGAACATGCAGAACAAATTTCACAAAAAGAGAACAACAGGTTCTAAAACAATTGTGGGAAAATCCGAAAATTATATTTAAACCGGCAGATAAGGGCAGAGCCCTAGTGATGATGAACTCCGAACATTACAAGAAAGAAGTGGAAAGCCAATTAACAGATGAGGACACCTATCTGCAAATTCACGAAGATCTGACAGAGAAAGTTCAGAAATTAATTAAAACTATACTGGACGAAGCTGAAAATGATGAACTGATAAGCCACCACACATGAATAATTCGCACCTGATGAAGGGCTAGAAGAGTCCGAAATGCGTTGTGCATTAAAAACCAACACAAATGCAATCAAATTGAAAGAAACAAAGCCACACATTTGGACACATTTGGACTACCCCATCTGTAAAAGACAGGGAATAGGAAATTGTGGACTAATTATGTAAATTTGAGTGACTAATTCCACCATCGCATTTTGTATGCATGTGTAAAAAATCACACTGGGAAAGTTTAATCCCTTGAAAGTAATGTTTATTTATGTAAGTAATGAAGTTATGTACACAAGAATTTGCAATGCTAAATTAATTGCGAGTAAGATATAAATTCCGTTTTGGTAATTCACTTTATTTTTGAAATATTAAACTAATACAAAAAGTCTTGAATATTGATAGTACATCAAAATTGAAAAGTAAGTCTTAATTTGCATGATTACATGCACAAGAGTGTGGACGGAGAATAGGTCACCCCGGTGTAGAGTGACCCTGTTTATTTTGAAAACCTGGTGTGATGACATACAAAAGGCCATGCAAACCAAGTTAAGCCTCCTCAAAAACAAAATACTAGCCACCAGGCAAGCCCTACCTAATAAACCCATCCCTGTCCCACCACCTGCCCTGGACCCCTCCAACCTTTCTCCTGCAAACCCAATCAGGAAAAAGACATCATCAACATAATGAGGAATATCAAACCCTCAAACTGCAAAGGGGATACACGCCCGCCCCCATTATCAAACACTGCACTGAAGTGCTAGCGCCCTTCCTGACAGCTTTCGTTAATGCCTCCTTTACCACAGGGAAAGTTCCCACCTCCCTCAAGGAAGCCTGGGTCCACCCTCTCCTAAAAAAAACAACACTCGTCCCCACCTCCCCCAACAACTATAGACCTATCACCACTGTCCCGTTCCTCCTCAAAATACTGGACAAAGCAGCCTACCTGCAGGTTCAACACTTCATTGAAGAAAACAAACTCCTTGGACTCCGCCAATCTGGTTTCCGCCCCAGACACAGGACTAAAACCGCCCTTCTTGACCTGAAAAACCAGATGGACGATGCTAGAGACACGGGTAAACCAGCACTTCTCCTACTCTTTGACTTATCCGCGGCCTTCAACCTCATAGATCATGACGTCCTATGCCACCACCTTTCCGCCACTGCCAAATCTTCCCCAGAGGCCACAGCATGGATCACCTCCTTCTTACAAGACAGAACCATGCAAGTATTCTCCGACTTAGCCTCCGCCTCACCAACCATCATACTCTGTGGTGTGCCCCAAGTCTCTTGCCTCTCCCCCACCCTCTACAACATTTTCACACAACCCCTCTTCCTCATACTGGACGCTATGGGCATCTCCTACACCAACTACGCCGACAATACACAGATCCTCCTAACCCTCACTGGTAACTATGACACCGACTCCCTGACCCTCAACAACCTCTAGAACACCATCCACGCCTGGATGGCAGACAATGGACTATGCCTCAACTCTGACGAGACTGAACTCCTCCTGGTAGGTTCCCCCGACATACTCAAAAACCTAGACTCACAATTCAGCCACTTCACCATCGACACCATCAAAATTCCTATCTCAGATTCTGTCAAAACTCTCTAGGCTACCTGGATTCCAGCCTATCCATGGACAGACAAGTCAATGCAATAGCCTCCGCAGCTGCATATCATGCTAAACTTATCAACGCAGTCAGACCCTTTCTCTCCAAAGAGAACTGCACCAACATAGCCAGAGCCATCACCGGCTCTAGGCTAGACTATTGCAATGTACTCTTTCTAGGAACCTCCAATAAAAACCTAGAGAGACTACAAGTCATACAAAACAATGCTCTCCGGGCAGCCCAAGGCATTCCCAAAAGAGAACACATTTCTGAGGCCAGGAAAATAGCCCACTGGCTCCCAATAAAGGAAAGGATCGTCTTTAAAGCTCTGACACTGACCCACAAATGCATTCACCTCACTGCGCCTGCCTACCTCTCAAAACGAATCCACCCCGTCTCCACTACCAGGCCAACTAGATCACCGTATACCAACATGCTCTGTGTGCCACTTGTAAAAAAAAGCCAGAGCGGGTGGATGCAGTTTCCCCTATCTTGCACCCATTCACTGGAATGCCCTAACCCCCACGATCCGAGGTGAGGCCTCCCTCACCACCTTCCGCAAAGCTATGAAAACCATCCTCTTCACATAAGGCCTTGCACATTAGCATGAATACTCACCACATGACCCAATGCATAAATTGTAACACAAGGACCAATTGCAATGGCTGTAACAACAGTATGATGTTCTGTAGTATTCACAATGTATCAACGACCGCCACTATGCCTGTACCTGTGTAACTAAGTTTTTTGCAAGTAACAGCGCCTCAATGCCCTTGGGCTGCTTGCGCGCTATATAATAAATAAATTGTGACCCGGGATATTTGTATTAGGGGGTGTGAGACGGGTCGGGTACTGGCTCAAGTTGAATTAATTGAAATTAAAGAAAAAAAAATTACTATTGAGCGCCATATCACAGGATAAGACCAAGGGCTCGATTCTCATCTTGGCGCAGTGAGCGTGCTAAATAGCACAACTCACTGCGCCATTTCTTGACGCCCAAGAACCACTGCTATTCTCATGTGGGCGTGGGTGTCTTCGCAAAACATGAATGGAATCAGGCGGATTGCAGAAACTCGGCAGCATTTTCGTTAAATAACAGGGAATCGTTCTGTAACGAAAATGCTGCAGAGAACACAGTTCCTATACACCAAAGTGAGCAGCTTCAACATTGCAGGATGTTGAAGCTGCTTACTGTGGTGTATAGGAGCGTGTTCATATACAGCCTTGTGGTGTATATGAACACTTTCATTTAAAGCGAGCAGCTTTAACGTTGCATCCTGCAATGTTGAAGCTGCTCTTTCTTGTGTAAATGAGTGTTCATATACGCCCGTGTGTTGTTTATGAACACTTTCATGTACACCAAAGCAAGCAGCTTCAACGTTGCAGCAACGTTGAAGCTGCTTGCTTTGGTGTACATGAAAGTGTCCATGTACAACACGGGTGTATGGACATTTCCATTTACACCAAACAAGGCTTCTTGTGGCACTCCTCCAGTTTCACGGCACCAAAAGGGTACCTAAACTGGAGGAGTGCCACAAGAATAGGCTTCCAAAAAGCTAGGTTAAGAATGTAGCAACCGCCACATGTATTCTGAAAGTGGCACATTCCTTCTGACTTCGGAAGAATGCGCCACCTTCAGAATAGGTCTTAAGTACCGAAAAGGTTAAGTACCGAAGAGGATGTTAAAAGGCTTAACACCTACATGAGAATCGGGCCCCAAGTGTCCTGGTCCGGTGTGAAACGCCTGATTGGTATCCTTAACAAATTGGGGGCTCGAGTTGGGGATTGAGTTTGTTTATTCACCCGTGACAGCCTAACACAGCAGACTAACCTGCAACGTAGTGATACTTTGTGTATTTGGAATACTGTTATGCTGTAGAAGCGCCTATCAAAACAAAAATCCTAAGTACCAGGCCTGTGTATAAAATTAAAGCTAAATCAACCCCAAAAATAGACAAAAAGCAATAGAATACAGATTACCCTTCTATAAATAAATTAATAAAAAAAGAACACTTTCCAAAATGGCCACAGTAGACATCAACATAGCTAGGGAGCACCTTCTGCACCAACTATTTGTCAGGGGGAATGGCCAGAAAAGATGAAAAGGTCTGACTAGAAGAAATAACGCAACAGGTCACTGCCATAGACATGGATATATGGCAGGATTGTGGCATATTACACCAAGCATTGAGCGAGTTATACATGACTCTGAAAATTAAAGAGAAGCAGAGTAAAATTGCCAGAATTGCGGCCTATATGTATCTTCATATGGGAGTAATGCGGGAAAAGCATGAGGAAAATAGAACTCTTGCCCAAAATCAATCCGAACCTTTAGCTCAAATCCAGACTGAACTGAAATTAGCGGATCAAAAATTGCAAAAGATCCAAGATTCTGAGGCATAATCTGGATATTGCATAAAAAAATTGAAAGAGGCTTGATCGTCGAACAACAGAATAATGTAGACCAAGAGGACCAATTAGACGCATTAAGACTAGAGTGTCAGGAAAAGGTTGAGAGTCAACGGAAGCCGACTCAACAATTAACATATAACAGGGCCTGCTCAGGACAAATAACCATGATGCAAGATCAGGTCAAAAGGGTGGAAGAGGAAAATAATAAATTAAATATGAGAGATCTCCACTCTCAATCAGAATTTGATGAAGAGCGCCAGAAATTAGGCGCCATAACACAACAAAGGGATGACCTTGCTGAACAAAGGGCCACCCTGTGTCATGAGAAAGGGGCCCTCCTCCAGGAAATGTGTAATTTAAAAACCAATCTGGAGTGAAGGGAGTCAGATCTTCAGGGACTGACTGGCCTAAAAGAAGAATACGACAAATTAATAGGACATAGGAGACAAATGGAACTCGAGTTAGAGAAGGCCATAAAGGCTCTAAATGTGCAGAAAAGAGAGGCTCACCTCCTACAACAAAAATTGGCTCAGGGTGCCCAAACTATACAGGCAGCCCAAAGAGATAATGAGGCCCTCTGAGAGGAGAATGTTGAACTCCACAAACAAGTGGCAGCTCAAGAGCGGGTCATAGAGGCCAGTAAAGCCCTCATAGCCAAGCAAAAGGCTCAGATCTTTGCCTATTATCAAGAGATATGGGCTGAGAACGAAAAACTAGCAAGGTTGGCGAAAGAGTATCCTAGATCTAATACAAACTGGAGGGACCCAAAACAGGTAGAAAGGGACAGGGCAACCCCTGATCATAGTATGATGACCTCTGTACTAAGCGACTCAAACCCATTTAATACATTAAACACTGCTGACTTCCTGTCTACTGGTCCATGTGGACCAGAAACCAGGAAGCCGACAGAATTAAATAGGTTTTAAAATAAATAAATAAAATAACCGAACCAGATTGTAACCTACATTGACAAACAGAACTAAAACGAATAAACTAGATCTAAACAGGGAAATGATTAAATAGAAAAAGAATCACTGAATAATGGAAAGAAGAGAACGTGGAGAGCGGATGAACAAGGAGAGCGGATGAGCATAGAGGGCACGACCGGATGAGTAGAAAGAACGAATGAGTATGGATGAATATAGATGAGTATGGATGAATATGAGGATAAATGCTGTTGGCAAATGAGCCTGGAGAATGTGCAGAGCGCAAGATCATGCAGAACGGAAGAGCGCTGAGAACAGAGGCACATATAGAGCGGAGAAATGTGGGGAACAACCGAATGGGGGAGAGACTGAGTGTGGGGAGCGTATGAATGTATGGAACATATGAGTGTGGGGAGTGTATGAATGTGAGTAGTGGATGAGTCTGGAGAGCGGATGGGTCTGGAGAGCGGATGGGTCTGGAGAGCGGATGGATCTGGAGAGCGGATGAGTCTGGAGAGCGGATGAGTCTGGATAGCGGATGAGTCTGCAAAGCGCATGTGTCTGGAGAGCGGATGAGTCTAGAGAGCAAATGATTGTAGAGCACATGAGCATGGAGTCTGCAAAGCGCATGTGACTGGAGAGCGGATGAGTCTAGAGAGCAAATGATTGTAGAGCGCATGAGCATGTGGACTCAGATGAATGTCGAGAGTGGACGAGTGTCGAGAGCTGATGAATGAAAAGGGCAGAAATATGTGGAGGATGAGAGGGCGGAGGAGAGAATAGCTGAATGTGGGAATGGCCGAGTGTGGAGAATGGCTGAGTGTGGGAATGGCTGAGTGTAGGGAATGGCTGAGTGTGGGGAATGGCTGAGTGTGGGGAATGGCTGAGTGTGGGGAATGGCTGAGTGTGGGGAATGGCTGAGTGTGGGGAATGGCCGAGTGTGGGGAATGGCCGAGTGTGGGGAATGGCTGAGTGTGGGGAATGGCTGCGTGTGGCCGATGATTGAGTGTAGGGAAAGGCTGAGTGTGGAGAATGGCTGAGTGTGGAGAATGGCTGAGTGTAGGGAATGGCTGAGTGTGGGGAATGGCTGGGTGTGGGGAATGGCTGGGTGTGGGGAATGGCTGGGTGTGGGGAATGGCTGGGTGTGGGGGAATGGCTGAGTGTGGGGGAATGGCTGAGTGTGGGGGAATGGCTGAGTGTGGGGGAATGGCTGAGTGTGGGGAATGGCTGAGTGTGGGGGAATGGCTGAGTGGGGGGAATGGCTGAGTGGGGGGAGCGGCTGAGTGTGGGAAAGGGCTGAGTGTGGGGAATGGCCGAATGTGTAGGAATGGCCGAGTATATCGGAATGGCTGAGTGTAGGGAATTAGCTGAGTGTGGGGAACGTACATAATATGCATTGATTTGCGGGAACATTCGAATGAACATATATGATACCACACCTCACACCTACTCTCCTCTTTACACCATCACTCAAATAGAACACAGGGATACTATGACACCATTCGGTATAACTGTTCTCATATCAACATCTCCCGCTCACTCCCCATCACTCTAAGTAACCACCGCTGGTTTAACACCCCCAGCCAGGCGTTTCTCCTCAGGCCTAACGCAGCCACTCTCGAGCTGGATTAATTCTGCCGGAGCGTACACATTCTCCTGACCTCTCAACCACCACACCTACCGCTAAGAAGCAGCTACCACATTAACCCCGCACCAGCTGCACACATACTTTGTGCGCACACGCACCTTTTGTCTCTCTTCACCCTCTCTACTGACTCGAACCTCGGTTCCCAAGGGCGTTCAACCTACCAGCGCCTTCAGACCATACCAATGGTATATAAGGCGCTATATAAATGCAAAATAACAATAACAATAACAATAACAATGATGGATCTGACAGATCAGCACCCCCTAGAAATTGATGGACGGGCATCACTGTATAGATACCAAAACATCAAGGCTGATGTCTCTGACAAGGAAGTCTCCTGTGAGGGGAAAGTCGGGGAATTATATCTACAAAAGTACTACCTGCCAAGGGACCAGTTGGTTCAATTTGATGAAAAACCAAATGAAATGAGGCCCAAAAAGAGCTTTTTGAAGACCTCTGCCAACCCAGGAAGCAGGGAGGAGTCAGAAGACTACTCTCCTGTGTGCCACAGTAGAGTAGAAACTAGGCCCCCCCCTTCTGCGTGCCTCTCCCAAGCTCATAGAATCAGGGAGTGCTTAGAAGATCAGGAGGTGGTCCTCGAACAGTAGCGCCTCTAAGGGCGAGTAGTCTGAGGGCGAGTGGACTCGGGTGATAAAGCGAAAGAAGGTAGATAAACCAAAAAGAGTTCTGTAAAAGACCCCATTAGACAGATTAAGGCCATTAGGAGTTTCATAACCCCATACCACAAAAATGCAAAATATTCTGTCTGGGAATATTTAGAACTCTATGAGCAAATGATGGACACTTTTCATCTTAAAGAAAACCAGAACTGCATAGAGTATGCTAAGTGGACGTTCTCTCCAGGGTACTCCAGCTTCTTAGCTGGACTGGAGGACCAGAACCATTGAAGATGGTCCACCTACAGGGTGGCCATCTTGAAGCACTTTCCCACCCACAGAAACCCCCAAGAGGCTCGCAAAGCGGCCTACAATTTGCAGTGCGGGGAAGATCAGGCCCCACGAGAATTTGTGCAGGAGCTAAAACGCGCCTTTGCACAAACCACTAGGAGGGTGTGCACGGATAGTAGGGAGTTTATAACTACCTTCTTTCATGCGCTCCCAAAATATATCATGACCCAGCTGGTGAGGGATTTCCATGACAAAAGATCTCTGGACTGTGTAATAGAGCAGGCGACCAGCATTTATGAAGTCGAAAAACCTGCCGAAAATAAAAATCTGGGTAAAAACTCCAAGCCAACACCCCTGCTGCTGCTAAGGTAGCAGAGGTGAAGGTTGCCCCCATTTTAGACCTAGAGATGGGGGAACCTAAAAATGCACCAATCCCGAACCAGCAAAACCAGAGGCCAAGAAGGCCTTCAGGCCAATCACAAACAGGTGGCACTCAGGGACGTAATCCCACTAACGAAACCCCTAATTCTCCTGAGTATATAAGTCCCAGGTACAAGGGCAACCGGCCTATCTTGGGGTATATATGGACTCCTCCAGCCCAAGGTGGGGGGTCCCGCCAGGTAAGTACTCCCTCCCCCCCCCAGGAAACTTCCCTCCTTCCCTCAGGAGGGCAGTAATCCCCAAAATCCTGGGTTAAGTTTCATTCCACAGTACCCTCAAAACCCCAACCTGCAGGGCAGCTCTCCTTTCTTTCCCCGGGTTCAGGAGCCCAGACAACCCAATCCAGGAGAGGGGAGGCCAAGGGGGAGGGCTACCAAAATCCACCATATCCAGGGTACTACTAACGGAGAAGGGATAGTTACCCTTCCAGTGAATCAACCGAGGTATGAGCAAAGACCCCTGTACCAGCCAGAACGGGTGTCTCAACTGGAGCGCCAGGTCCAGAACCTCACCCAGATCTGGGTTGCAGGTTGAGGGCTCAACAGAACCTTCAGATAAACATGGCAGCTCAGAACCCCACCAACCAAGGGTCTGGCACCCCAGAACAATGACGGGGAGAAAACCCAGACAATTCACCGGTTCCAGAGGAGGAGGCACGGGGAAGGGGAGTTTAAAGCCCTAGAGGAAGCTTCCTTCCTCACCTGTGAAAAGCCCCTGGTGTCACGTCCGCTCCCTCTAGGGGGCGGCTCACGTGGACTTTCTGGCACAGGTGGAGACAAATTTCATGCATCGCCTCTATCTCCTCCAACATGGCGGTAGCAAGGAAAAGCAGCGCTCCAGCCTTCCGAATCCGAGAGTGTCGGATGACTCCGCCCCCAACCTCGCAGAATGGATTTCCTTCGGCGGCGTCTTCGGTCCAGCGCGTTGCTACTGCTTTCAGAGGCCATGCTCCGTGAGTTCGTAATTCTAGGATAACTCTCTTTACCCTTCGAATACTCCGCTTGTCTGTAATCTTTCAACCGTCTCTCCCTTTTCTCAGTATCAGACTCCTCTGTCCTTGGTCCTCTTCCCTACCAGCTCTCCACACACTTACACCGAAGGCATTGGTTCTACACTCTGCAGTACGTATAGTTCCGTACCCCCCCAGCATACAACATACTTTCATTCATTCCATCACTAACCTTTCTCCATTCTTCAGTCTCTTCAGCAAGGACAGGGAGTTACTTTTTACCACGCGCTGAACAGAATACAACCTTCGTGCAAGCCGTCTTACACCCCCTCAACAGACATTCAGACTTAAAGGTATATCGCTCACCAGAGTCCTACTGCAGCAATCTCTCCCTTTTCTAAACACCACCTGGTTTCTCTCTTCAGGATAGTTCGCGATCGCAAGTCCAACTCCCGAAGTCACTCCTGGGAATCAAGACTCGCCCATCGCTTCTTTTGAGTTCCTGGCACAACAGGGTTTTCTCCCCCATGAGGGTTTCCCTGACTTCCCCTCCTCGACCTGGGTTTCTCCGGCGCGGGGAGAAGAGGTTAGGTGAGCTTTCCATTCTTCTCTACGAATTCCTACTGGACCAGGTTAGTGTTGTCTTGTTGTTTATCTGATATCTGCAGTAGGGACTGTGAACACCAAACCTTTGGAATAAAAAGGTACATAGATTGTAACACCTGGACACCCCGGAACTGCAACAAAAATCTCCTTCCCCTGAAAATCTGCAACCCAGGGAACAGGAGAAATAAAGACCTTAAAAAGGCCCATTTTGTGGAGGAAGTTAGTGTCCTCCAGTTTGAAGGGAAAGAATCCTCAGAGAATTCTGGGAAAATGTTTCTCCTTCAGGTACAGGGGAACTCCTTCCAAAGAAAAATGGGTCCCAAGAGATCTAAATGAAGCCTGGGTGGATGTGGGGACTGATTCAGAATCGCCCATCCTTGAACCCCAGAATGAGTATCCAGAGAATCAAATATTAAAAGAGGGATCCCAAACCTCACAAACCGATTCTGGTGACTGCCTCCAAGAAGGGGGTGGGCAGCCCAGAATCAGAAAAGAAAGAGCCCGAAACTCCCCAAATATCAGAATGTAAAATTTAGCTTTTAGATTCCCAAAATCCAACACAGAATTATGCCCAAACTACCCGCGTCAGAGTTCAAAATAAAGGAATTGACCACTCAGCTTTCCCAAAATGCACATTACCTTTGCTTACTTGAGGAGAAGGAGGGTAGATTTTATGCACTGGTCCAAGTACAAGGGCAATGTACATTTTCAGCACTGGTGGATACTGCAGACCAAACCACTCTTCTGTCAAAAAGGGCCTTTGAGCAACTAAATTCAGGAAGGGGGGAGAGATACCAGATCACTCTCACCCCTCTTCCTGGACAACTCCAGAATTTCAACGGGAATGAAATTCCTGTCGAGGGGACTGCGGATTTGGAAATAAAGTTGGGCAACACAAAGTGAAACACCCAGTCAGAGTCGTGACTCCAGAGGGTACACCCTGTCTACTAGGGAATGACATCCTGCGTAGATTGTCCCCCCTAATAGACTGTGTGAACAAGGTCCACTGCACTCAGACTAATAGGCCAATAAAATTAAAGCAGAGTGTCAACCATGTTAGTTTAAATGGCACATGCCACATTGTTGAACTGATCATATTGAGTTTCATTTCCAGAACAATCAAATACCTAACGTGACACTAATTTCTGTAGGACAACAAACTGGTGATGGGAACTCCTCTCCATTCCTGAAAATCAACCTTCCTTCCAGTTTTAAGTGGCATTCCAGACTGGAAGCAAATACTTTGACATTTTATACTGATTCACAATCTGAAAACCCCAATCCTATAGTCCAAAAGTGATGAGAAACCAGCTAAAAGTTTAGCTGATATTCAGAAAATTAGCGAACAGTTGTTCATCCCTATTCAGTTAAATGAGGGGAAGGAGACTGTTCTCGCCCGTGTGTGTGTGAACAATGGTAAGAGCTTCATCAGCGAAGCCACATTCAGGCAGCTCCCAAAAGATCCAGCGACTCCCACATTGGAATTGATTGAAAAAGCATTTCGGTCAGCCAATTGCTGCCGTATGCAGTTGAAGTTCAAATTAGAGAGGCGGTCACCATCCCAGGACGGACCTGACTATTCCCAAATAAATTAAAAATTAAAAGAGCACAGAAACCGCAAACTCCTGACGCATATGTACACCTCAACGCCCATCTCCAACAGCAGGGGTTGGAGGTAAACCCAACACCACTAGTCAATGTAGAACATAACACCATTCCAATATTGATGGATAACAGCAACCCTAGGAGTATCACTCTGGGCTCAGGAACCATTATTGGAATGGCGGTTGATGACTGACATTTTTGCATGGATCTAGGAAATGAAGTGATAGGACCAATCCCCAATGACTGCTTTGACAATGATAGTGACAATGACTTACCACCAGACAGGATCTTCACCCAGCAAGGGGGGAATTTCCTGGTGTACTCCTCCTGCCCTTACAGCGAGGAAGAGGTGGCCTGTGACATCAGGCAGGATGAGGTGATATTCCAGGTCCACAATGACTGCCTCTCCTACCTGAAACCCTCTGTCCAGGTCAATACTCTAACCAGAGGCCTCTCCACCCAATTGGAGGAGGCTGTAGAGATAGCAAAACCGGAAGTCTTTTCAGGCTTCAGGCAAATGGTTAAAGAGTGGGTCAACCTAGCTGATGCCTGTGAGACTCCGGAGCAAAAGTTGAAACAAGTGTTCTTAGATTTTCAAGATCTCTTTGCAGTGGACCTGTATGACTGTGGTTGCACCGAAATCCATACTACAACAATTCCCACAGACCCTGGAATGACTCCAATGTTTGTGAAGCAATACCGCTTGCCTCTCGCATCCATGGACTCCCTGACGGAAATAATCAAAAACCTTGAGTCCTGTGGGATAATTCATCCAGTCCACAGCACCTTTAATAATCCAGTGCTGGGGATTTTAAAACTGAACGGCCAGTGGAGACTCTGTGCTGAACTTAGGGAGCTAAATAAATGGGTCCACATGTCCGGATGGCCTCTCCCGTACATTGACCAAGGACTGGCCCAGATCCAGCGGTCAAAGGTATACACTGCCATTGGCCTGACCAATGGGTACTGGACCGTGCCGGTCAGTAACGAGGACTAATACAAGCTGGCCTTTACCTTTGGGGGCAGCAGTACACGTGGACCCGGACTCCCTTCTGATACATAAACTCTGGCAATGAATTCAACATCTTCCTACATAAGGGCATGCCCGACTTGGGTGAAAGAGGTAACCTGGCCTATGTGGATGATGCCCTGATAAAAAGCTCAACTGAGGAGGAACATATAGTGGAAATACGTTATGTTCTGACCCAGTTGAGGGTTGCTGTAGCAAAACTGTCCTTCCAAAAGGCACAGTGGTGCAGGACCCGTGTCAAATTCTTGGGGCATAAGATAACTCCTGAGGGCCTCTGTCCCCAGGAGAAGAAAGTGTAAGCACTCCTAAAACTGAAAGACCCCACAACTCTGCGTGAGCTAAGAAGCCTCCTTGGACTGACTAATTACAGTAGGAAGTTCATTGAGGATTACGCAGAGATCACAAGACCCTTGATCCATCTGTTGAAGTGGGTCAAGTGGGAGTGGGGTCCAGAACAAGCCGAGGCAGTAAAGCAACTCAAAAGAAGCCTCTCACAAGCACCTTGTCTAGCCTACCCTGTCAAAAACTTCTTCTTGGAGACAGGGTTCTCGAATACATGCTGGTTAATTGGAAAATCAGAGGCATGCTATGTGCTAATAAACCCCTGAAACATGGCAAGCTAATACAAAATATTGATGATCTGGTCACCTCTAGTGGGATGACCATCTATTTGAAGAAGATTAAGGGTCATTTCAGAATAGAGGGGCCAGACAAAACTGGAAACGACCTAGCTGATCAACTGGCCAAAACCAGAGCCATCCAGGGGGATCTCCCTGAGATCAAGTCCTTGTTGGAGGAAATCCAGGTCACTGCTATTACTAGGTGCCAGACAAGTGCTTACAATGAACTCTCAACTGCCAAGTGGAGTAAGTAGACCAGAGATGCTGATTCAATCACGGAACAAAAAGGGGATTTGATTATTGGTAAATTTTATCAACACATTGAGGACCCTGAGAACTTTCCCCTGATGGATACTGATTACATTGGGAAAGAGGACCTCAGGGTGTTGATGAAGTGTCCAAAAATGTTCAGAATCAAAGACGGTTTGTTGGTAAGGAGATCAATTTCTGGCTGTGACCAGTGGGTGGTATCTACCTCATTCCGAAGCCTGATGCCTAGTCACGCCCATGATGTGGCCACAGCCAGTCATCGGGGGTTTCACACTAATTTAGAAATCTTGCAGGAGGTTGCATACTGGCAACACACAGTGTCTTGTGTGTAAACAAATTTCAGCCAACTTTACTCACACCGAGCTCCCCTCCAGAAGAGGGGGAATGACACTGCCTTGGTCAGATTTACAAGTAGATTTCATCGGCCCGTGATTCGCTCCTCTAGGGGGAACAAGTACATGTTAACCATAACATGCTTGTTTACCAAATGGGTGGAATGTCTCCCGGCCCCAAATTGCAAGGCAGAAACAGCAGCTGCCCTGATGATCAACCACATCTTCTTTAGTTTCGGCCTACCCCAAAGGATTGAGTCAGACTGAGGTAGTCACTTCACCAGCGAAGTGATGACAAAGATGTGAGAGATACTTGTGGTAAAAAGGAAACTTCACATTGCGTACCTCTGTCCTCTAGTGGGGGAGTTGAGAGGTACAATAAAACCATTGTGAGCAATCTAAAAAAGTTTGTGGCAGTTTCTGGGCCAAGTTGGGACATCCGATTACCGCTTGTCCTCATGGCCATCAGATCTACACCTTCTTTAGCAACCAAGATATCTCCATTTGAGCTGATGACTGGACGAAGGATGGTGCTACCTCAGCATCTGCTATATAGAACACAAGAGCAGACACTGATAAACGCCTCCACAACTCATGAGTATGTTAAGAATCTAAGAAAACACCTTCAACATGCTTTTGTGTATTTTCAGTGGAATCTGGAAAAATCTGCAGAGGGTATGAAGACTCAATATGTGTTTAAAACGACCAAAAAGGAATACCAAATAGGAGACAGGGTCTACTTGTACAATTTCCAAAGGAACCAGACCAAAGAGCATACATTTTTGCCAAACTGTCGCGGTCCTTTTGAAATTGTCGATACAATTTCACCTGTCGCCTATATAATCTGCATCCCCAAAGGTGAACTGACAGAAGAGAAATGAGTCCATATTAATCAGCTAAAGAGTTGTCACTCTAGGCACACTTTGCAGCATATTGAGGAGCCAAGAGAGAATCAAATAGAGGAGACATCTGAAGCATGAAAATAAGAAAAAAGAAGAACCCGAAGGGAACAGATAGATTTATAGGTATAATTATTTAGTAGGGAGTGTTTTTCTTCATTGTCAGGATGACAGGGATTCCGAAAACTTCTAAAACAATCCCTAGTTATCTGTGTCTTGAGAGTGAGTGTTTGTCTTGTTATCTGAATATTGGCATTATAGCAATGTATGTGTGTCCCACTGCTGTCACCCTTTCTGGAGGACAGTCAGTGGGAAAATGTAGTAACTGGTTCTTTATCTTATATATTCCTACTGGTTGCTCTCGTCAAAGACCACGGAGGACCTCCCCGGGGACCTGAAAAGGAGAAATTGAAGAAATTCTGGGGGTGTCGCTCAACGCCATAAAGGAAGACCTCAGGGAAAGCTGTGAGTGTCGTTCCACGCACCAACGAGAGACAGCAAGAGGATTGTGGTGTACCGCTCCCTGATGGAAGAAGGACTCCTACCTGATGAACCTCATTTTGCCCTACCTGATGAACCTCATTTTGCCCTACTTGATGAACCTCATTTTGCGCTACCTGATGAACCCCGTTTTGCCCTACCAATGAACCCACTTTGCCCTACTCTCCCTTGACAAAGTCTCAGAAAAGTCAGGGGGGATGTATGGGCTACATTGACCCACTCAACACAATACTTTCCCACATCACCAAGAACCAGCAAAATGGCAGCGCTGGCTCCTGTGAGTACCATTGCATCCAAACTGCGTTTTTCAGTGACAAAAGGAGGGCTGCACTGTTTTGGCAAGATGGAACAGGAAGCAACTCGAGAAAGGCAACTAGGGTGTGCTCTTGTTTGGCCTAAAGAAACCGAGTGAAAAGCAGCGGTGCTTGGCTGCAAGCCCGAAGTTCCTATTGAAAAAGGGAATATTTTATCTTTAAAATGATGCCGCTCTAATGCTATTTTTCCCTGTTCTTCATCAGACTACCTTTATCAAAACGACCCAGTCATGCCCAGCCATATTCACATTGTGCTCCACCAGAAAAGAGCCTTATTCCTGAATGGCAGGCTGTGCCAGCCAAATCTGAGAAAATCAACAAAAGCTTTACTTCAGCTGCACGGAAAAACGCTTACACTTTTGTTACAAAATGTCAAAAATCACTGCTTGAAAAGAAATTCTAGCTTTCTGTGCACATGTCAATTTCAGGAGACCTTTGACTTGTACAGGCTGTTGTGTACAAGAAGCTAACTATAGCTACAAAACAATGTGGAAATGCAGATGGAAGAGACAAACCGAATTTGCAAGGGAAATGCCAGATGGCTTTACACATGGAAAAATGGGCTTTTGCAAAAAAAAAAAATGCCTGTTTTAAAAGTACTATGTTGAACAAAAACCTATCCTTGCCTAGCAATGTGAAAGGGGATTGTGCCGTGAAATACATGTATGAGATGGTTTTATTCAGCAGGGTTTCTTCTGATTCAGAGCAAATGCAAGTAAGATAAATTAAACTGCAGTGGCTACATGGGGGGGAAATCAGCCCAAGACAGGTTTCTGCTGGGAGGATGCTAGCAACAAAAGCCCCCCACAGTAGATCCCAGAACACACAAGTGATAATTGCTACCTTTACAGACTTTCGTCTGTGCTCCAGCCTCTTAAAATGGGATTTCTGGGACACGGATGTGCGAAAGTGAAAAATCACACCTCCCTGTGACTTCTACAAGACGCATCAAGGAAAAAACTCCATGTCAACCCTGGATTGAGGGGGGTAACTTGGAAGCTATGCCCGTATATGGGGAATAATACTAAACATTTTCTTCCAAAGACTATTTTAGAAATAAAACTTGTAAGACTTTTATCTTTGCCACAGGACTTTGCAAACATGTGAAAAGTTAACAGATAAAATGTGATTTTATGGGCTTTCATTTAAGATGTCATAGACTTCACTGAAGCATGGGGAATAGAAATGGGCATTATAAGGAAAGTATCCATGATGCCATTGCAAATTTTAATACTTACATCCCTTATGATAATCCACACCCATGTATAAAGTTATAGAATTTTAGGCTGAATATTTCATACTCAAAATGACTAAAGATTATTAAAAGGGTGAAACAATCTCTCACAAACTGGAGGATTGGACGGCTATGCTCTACATAAAATATGTAATCTGCTCATTTAATTTGTTAAAATGTTACCACTGTACAAATGTGCCATTAATGTGAAAACTGGGTTGTGGCAAAATTAACTGTGGGAAGTCTTTTCACCTCATAAAATGCAACCTCATAAATTGAGTTACCTCCTAGAGAAGGCAACCAACATTGATTGTCCTATCCAGTTATTTAGAGGCATGCTCAGCTAAGCCTGCCCCACCATATAGTCTATGATGTCACTATGCATTATGAATAAGAGTCCCTGACAGGACGCCAGACAATCTCTCCTGAATTTCCTGCGCTGCGTTCCTGATCTTCCATTCATCCTGCCAGACTCCGAGCCCACTGCAAAGCTAAAGCAAAGCTGATTCCAGATTGCACTGCCAGGCCAGAGCATAGCTGACTCTACCCCAGCAAAGGCCTATATTCAGAAGATCCCACTTAAATCCCATTAAAAAGGGGGAAAAGCTGTGGTACCCTTTTTGGGATGTATCCTGAAACCAGACCGGCTTCCTGGCACTACCTGCATGCTTGCTGACCTTTAGTATCCAGTGACCAGACCTTGCCCAGCTATCTTTTGCCAGGAGAGTCCGCTATCCGGTGACCAGAATCTTTTGTGACCAGAACCTGTTGACTGTCCAAAAACCCTAGTTTCAAAAGTGGACTGTGAGTATTTTTCCCCACCCTATAGAAACACATAGCCTACCCACATTGACTTTGTCTTTGTTCCACTTTCTAAGTAATCCTATCCATACCCTGGTAACTTGTTAAAACTGTTAGACGCCTGTTTGTAGTGATATTACAAGGCACAATGGTTCCCATATGCTGTGGTGTTTCTGCCCAGGACCCAGAGTCTTGCCTGCATGCCCAAAGGCCATGCACCCAAGACTGAAGTCATGAGCCGTGGGGTTATAAGTGAATATGGATGTGGCGTAATGCGGTAGTTGTGTGCACGTCCTAGCGTCTTGGCTGCATGGCTGCAGACGATGGTCCCAAAAGTTAATTTATAAGTAGTTAATTTACAAGGACCATGTTGTTGATATGCATCGATGGTTGTGGGTAGGAACTATACTCTTTGTACCTTGGTCGTAAGGCGTAGGTGGTAGGTTACACAACCAAGATGCAAGGGCCAGCCTACAGCTACTGCAGCATATTAGTACCATAAATTAGACGTGTAGGTTTGCATGTGTACAAAATGACTGCCAATATACTTACTCCTTACTTTGTTCAGAATCCATATATGTTTTAAATGCCTTTAGTACTTGGCGGAAGTATCCTTTTTTAATTTCTGTAATAAAAGAAAAAAGTATGTTAGTCTTTGCATTTTATGAAAACTTACTACATTGCATAATAGACAGCTTACCTTTTTTTTTACCCTCATATTTAGTTTACAAACCAGTGTACTGTGCATTCTGCTTAGTTTTTGTGTTTGCTTTTCTAATCCTTGGGTCTGGGGAAAATAAATCCATGTCGGATTAAAAAAAAACATTATTTGTTATGGTACTAACTACTTCCTTGTTTCCTTTGAGTGTTTCCTTCATCTTTCTGATTAATGTTAAGTTTGTTGCCTTGCTGCCGATTTTTAACAACAGTTAGATACCTGTAGGCATATTCTAACTGTGCATTTGTTCTTACAGTTCTGTGATATTCATTTTTTTTTGTGTCGTTGTTATATCCTCTTGGGCAGTTAGATACCTGTTGGTATATTCTAACTGTTTGTAGTCTTTTCCATAATTATTTGGTAGTCTTGAAGTACACATTATTTATAAAAGTTTGGCTTTAAGAAGATTAAATACGCATTTGTAAGATTTGCAGGCAATTTCTGCTTTAGGGTAATGGTGCTATCATTACATTCGAACCATCCACATTTCTTTTTAATGTATGCAGTGTAGTGACCTGCATTGGTTGTAGCTCCTGCATGGTAGATTATTATTATTTTTTTTTTTTATTACGAGTGTATAATCACCGTGGTGATTTTTACAAGAGGATGAACGAAAAACAACGGAAAACACTCCCCAGTTCCAACAATTATCTGTCAAACTGTCTACCTGTGGCCAGGCCCGTTAAGACGGGGGTACATGTGCGAAGATCTGATCCAAAATTTTTGTGGCTGCAATAGACCAAGATGTTCTCAAGCCTCCTATTAGGCGCTCCCACCAGAGCCCTTCCTCCCTCAGATAGGAGTTTTTTAAGTGATGAAGAATGTATGGTGATCTAAATTTGTCAGTACCTGGACATAGTAGTAAAAGGTGCCGTAATGTTTCGCTTTGTTCAATGTTATTACAAAAGCGGCAAGTATTTGTTGTTGAAAGGCCCCTTGTGTACAGAATCTCATTGGTAGATTATACCTATGGCTGTAAAGGTTTTCTTTCCAAGTGACACTTGACCGTGTGTGAATCCAGTCAGTTTGCAGTTGTTTTTGGTACCATCTGCATTATAACGTAGAAGCATAAGTATTATGTAGGCACTATGTGATTGTATCAGTAAGGTGGAGCGATTGTCTGAATTACAAATAGTACATAATCTGCCATGGTTTGCATTCTGTACAAATTGCTGAAATGGAATGGATTCACAATTAGGTATGGAAACATGCACAAATCGCTCATTTGGGATTTGTTCCTGTATCACATTGTTACAGAGAGTGCATGTATGTTTCCACATGTACGATATCTGGAAGATTTCATTTACAGGTATGCTTTTGTTTTCCAATACTAGTAGTAAGTACATTAGAAATTCTTGTGGCGCTTCTTGTGAGTTCATTGTGAATCTCACCATTCCAGCACAGTAGTCCAATTATTGCCTTATTCCATGAACACTGTATGTGTTGTCAGGTTTTTTGTTGCATTCTATGAAGCACTAACATTTGCAAATACAATTGGTCTGTACTGTGTAAGTAAAAATTGTGAAGAATTGGTGGCAATTGAAATAGAATATTCATTGCTACATTTGCATAGCAACTTACCCCAGTTTCATTTGCAAATTAGAATGGACCAGCTAGTTCTGTATCTGAGTGCATTTTTCGGAGTTTCTGTTCCTTCTTTGAAGACGTACCTGGTTTACATTCCGTAATAGGTTCTTCTTTGTTTGTGGTAATTGATGAAGCTTTAGCTTCTTTTGTTTTCTTTGAGGGATTTGCTGTTGGATTCTGTTGCATTTCTGTTTGATTTAGTTTTCTTTTACCACGTTTCACTTTATCTGGAACAGGATATTGTTTCAGATGGGGGGGTACAGTGAACGCAGTCTATTGTATTATAGAATGCAAGGAATATCAGCTTTGACTTTACTTGCATCAAAGTTCATTAGCAATAGACCGTCAAGTGTACGTAAGCGTGATAATTAGGGGCGTGGCCAGCGTGCATGCCGTAAAGCCGTGAATCCGAGGAGCTCATGGCCGAGATCCTATCACGAGCGGAATCGCGCTGTAAATACAGCTATACTCATTTTGAAATTAACTTCAGCTGAAAGGGGAGCCTCTCCCCCGTGATCGGACCCCACTTTCAGGAGCAATCGGAAGCCAGCTGGCCTTGAACGAGGCCGGGGAAGAGGCGCCCCTCGACCACCCAAGATGGCGGCGCCCAGCAGACTCTAATCCGGAACAACGCGAGCCCAACAAGTCAGCTGGGAACCAACTGCGCTGGTCCCTCTCCACACACGGACTGCGCTGGGGCGACGGCTTTGTCTTAGGCCCCCATAACCAGACGGCGACTCCTCGAGGCACCGGGGAACTGCAACCGAGGTTCGACCTGCGGCAGGAAAGAAGTCAGGACACTGCGGCCGTAGACCTCCCCCTTCCTCTTCGCCGCCCGACGGAGCCCTTGGCCGGCGGGGGGAGGCAGCAAAGTCACCAGCAGCTGCGCGGCCCCGCGACGGGACCTACGAAGGTAAGGACGCCCGCCCTTAGAAGGAGGGAGGAGCGGCCTGGGACTCTCATGAGGGCCTGCCGCAGAGCACGGCTTGCTACGCCGGGGCACGCAGCAGCTCCAGGGAGGTGGCCCTAGTAATGGACAAGCTGCTATAATTCATAATTCCATACGAGGAACGGGTCCTGGAACTAAATAGGGCCCTGCCAACTGATGCGCGCTGGAGGCAGCCTGTCACACCTTAAAAAGAAACTTGTCCCTGGCATGGGCGGAGGACCACACAAAGAGGATGATCATACGTGTGGGACCCCGGGGGCTGTTGATTATTGGCGAGGCCTAGGGACCAGCAGGTTTCGCTAGGGGCCCCCCTGTTCCTACACGATGCTGAAAACTGATCACGCACCTTGGAACGGCATAGCATGGTGCTAGAGGCGGTCTAGGGTTGCAATTGAACTGCGCATAATAGACTGCCTAGACGGCGGCATTCATTGAGCTGAACTATAATAACCACCTGCTGAGCGGTAGAGATAGCTCACTGGACCCGGTGGCGGAGATGTCCCCACCCAAAAACAAGACAAAATTAACAACAACAATGGACTCTTACACGACGGTTAGACCCAAACAGCTGCAGCAACAAGAGCCCACACCCAATGCAATGCCACCACAACCGGAAACATAACCCAAAGATACACTAGTCCTCCAAGCTATTGCAGCACTACGCACCTCTATTGAAACCAAAATTGAGGAATTGAGGGCGGATATGCAGCTTATGCGTCAGGATGCCCGTAACCTAACTGAGAGAGTAAATACGAACGAAGCCACCCTGCACGACAACGTAGCAAGTACTTCCGACTTGAAGGCAAAGGTAGTGGACTTGGAGCAGAAAGTAGCGAGACTCGAGGCAAGATCTGAAGATGCGGAGGGACGCGCTCGGCGCAACAACATTAGGACTTTGGGGGTTCCTGAAGACATGGAGGGCCCAGACCCGACAGACTTTGTAGAGACATTGCTCCTACAAGAAATTGGGGCGGGAAAACTATCACAAGGGTTCTCAGTGGAGTGCGCCCATAGATCACTTCAAAAGCGCCCCCCACCAGGCTCATACCCACGTCCCATAATAGCGAGAATTCTAAATTTTCGCGACAGAGAAACGATACTACGGCATTCCAGAGAAGGCGGGGAGATCAGGAGGCAAGACTCCAGAATAGTCATATACCCCGACTATACTCCCGCGGTCCAGAGAGCTTCCAGTGAAAGCCAGGCTTCGAACGCTCAACCTCAAATACATGCTACTCTACCCATCTCGCCTCAAAGTTCTGTATAAGGGAAAGGCAACTTTCTTAGAGACCCCGGCGGCGGCAAACATGTGGCTCGAGCACAATAACTTAGCAGAGAACAGAGAGGAATCACAGCAAAACAGATGAAAGAGAAACAAGCATTAATAACACGAATGCCATTACAAGGCCCCACACTAGAGTCAAGATGGTTAATTGAATGATGCAAGGGGCCGTCTCAGAAAATGTTACAGCAATATAGGGCAGGAGCACAAACAACCACGAGCAAGTACACCGCTGACCCACCCCCACGAGGACAGTGCGGGTCAAATGCCTGCACACTACCCGCGTCGAAAGGCCTGGAGTGGCCTAGAAGGCTCGGGAGCCCTGAGCGCTGCAAGTTGGAAGCAACTTCTGGGGGCAGTTTACTGTTAAACGTTTTGGTTTATTCATTCACCCGAATGAAAGTTACGAAAGTTGGTAAATCTCCAGAATACATTGGTACAGAAGCAGGAATGTGGGCGGGAGAGGGAGTTACAATGTGGGCAACCCTCCTCCGGGACAGGGAAACTGGCAAAATCCACCCTAAAGCACCATGGCCGGAAGAATAAAAATAATGACATGGAATGTTAGGGGCCTCGGCACTTACCTCCGTAGGAACAGGATCAAGTCATATCTGCTCAGGAAAAAGGTGGGAATAGCGCTTTTGCAAGAAACGCACTGCACAGCGGAAACCATGGCCAAACTGCAGGAACACTGGGGCGGGCAGGGGTTTGGAACAGCCTATTCGAAATATGCTAGAGGGGTATATACCTGGATTCACCCCCAACTCCCTTTCCGTCTATCTAAGTTTGTGAGCGACCCAGAAGGTAGATATGTGATACTACAGGGATACATTGAACAACAAGAGCTATGCATAGTGAACTCGTACCTCCCTAATAACAACATCACGGCCCACCTGGCCTCCATGTACGCCAAGACCACGCACTATAGACATAGTCTCTTCAACTGGAGAGATGATTTCAACTGCGTGCGCAACCTCACACTGGATAGATCGTTACCACCACCCACCGCCACAACGGCTGCCACGACCGCGCTAAACACGCTGATTGATAGATTACACCTGGCCAATATATGGAGGGAACTCCACCCCCAAACCCGAAACTACTCGTACTACTCATCCCCGCATGGCCTCCACACGAGGCTAGATTACATCTTTACAGGCAGAGAACACCTACCCCAGATGGGAGGAGCAGAATACCTAGGGAGAACTATCTCAGACCACTCCCCCTTAACAGTAGAATGGAACCATACCGTTCCCAGACCTCCTATCCCCATGTGGCGAATGCCAGTAGAGGCCCTGAGAGACCAAGCATTCAGAGATGAACTACAAGATGTGATCGACGACTACATAGAACTTAATAAGGGAAGCGTAGATCATGTAAGCACAGTATGGGAGGCCCTAAAGATAGTGACCAGGGGCGAGATCATGGCAAAAGCGGGTGGCATCAGAAGATTACTACGGGAGGAACTGGCCCAGGGAGAAACAGAGATAGAGATGCTTAGTAGCGACCCCACAGACCCACAGCGGCATGAAGAGAGGTTCAGGGCGCTCCGGGAGGAATGCTCGAGCTCTTGGGACAGACTTGCTAAGTTTGATTACGTCGCTCGAAAGAACAGGGCGCATGTAGAGGCGGATAGACCCAGCAGGCTCCTGGCCTGGCTCTGCAGACGGGAACACCCCCGGCACACTATCACCATGATTCAGGACGCACAGGGCAACACACATCAGACCCAACAGGACATAAATGAGACCTTTAAAAACTATTATACACAACTATACTCACACGAAATTGCAGTCCCCGCGGACCAGATAGCAGACACCTTGGAGGAGATAGGGTTGCCTAGACTCTCTTCGGCACAAGCCGAGGCCCTAGAGGCTGAGATCACAACAGAAGACATCGCCGAAGCAATTAAGTTGCAAGCCACATGTAAGGCCCCCGGGAGCGACGGGTTACCACAAAATTTTACAAAACCTATGGCCCCTCCCTGATACCACTTTTGCATGAGGTTTTCCAAGAAATATATGAACGAGGCATTTTACCTAACAGCATGAGGGAAACCCTAGTGATCCCAGTCCTCAAACAGAACAAGCCGGCTGAGCATTGTGATTCATATCGGCCGTTAGCCGTGCTTAATTACGATGTCAAACTGCTGACCACAATCCTAGCCCAGAGGTTGTCCAGGCTGATAGGGGATGTTGTGCACATAGACCAATGCGTGTTTGTGCCAGGCAGGAACACGACCATGAATTTACGCAGACTTCAGCACATCATCCAACAAACAGACACAAGCACTGAACCCTATGCCCTGCTATCACTTGACGCCATTAAGGCGTTCGACTCCATATTCTGGGAGTGGCTGCTTGCGGTCTTGAAGGAATTTGGATTTGGCCCGAGATTCATTAGGTGGGTCTGCATACTGTACACCAAACCACGAGCAAGAGTAAAGACTGGGAGACACGTATCAGAAGTTTGGGACATATGCAGAGGCACCCGGCAGGGCTTCCCGCTATCTCCCATGCTTTACATTCTGGGGCTGGAACCCATTGCTATTTACTTCCGGAAGCAATTCTTTGATGCCGGAATAAGAATAGGAGAAATCGATCACATCATCTCCCTCTATGCGGATGATGTTCTACTGTACGTTAGAGACCAGCATCTCAACGTCCCAACCATGCTGGAAGTCCTAGACAATTTTTCCAAAGTATCAGGCATACAATTTAACAGAGCAAAGTCCTGCTTATTTCCACTAGCAGGCCTTAAAGACAGAAGCGCGAAGGAGCTCCCACCATTGGGGATACAATGGCAGACCGCCAAGTTTCGCTACCTAGGCATTCAGATTATGCATACCCCTCAATTAATGCACGAACATAACACAATAGCTGTAATACCCAAGTTACGCAGATCAATGGCCTTTTGGGCTAAACTCCCACTGTCATCAATGGGGAGAGTCTCGATAACTAAAATGATAATCCTCCCCAGGCTCCTGTATGGATTCCAAAATGTACAATATTTCATTAAGAACCCATTCTTCCGACTACTAGAGTCATTAATTCGAGAATTCATCTGGGGGCAGGGTAGGCGTAAAATAGCACATTCCACATTAGTCTTGCCATATGCCCAAGGAGGAATTCAACTCCCGCATTTCGAGAAATACTATTTAGCAGCCCAACTTAGCTTTGTGTCCAAATGGTTGGCCGACGAGACCACATCTGAGACCCCTTTGCTACAGTCCCTGATCTCTCCACTGCAACTAAAAGAACTTATCTGGGCGCCAAGTCACTTACTGAGAAACGCAACCTTCATAGCCACTCTGGGAAAACAAATCTGGCAAAGAACGAAGTCATTAAGGCACCTAAAACACATATACTCCCCGGAAATACCAATGATCTGGGACCTATGTAAAACAAACTCTGACCTGCTACACCTCAGGGCCTGGGAGAGGAAAGGGGTTTACATGTGGGGAGACCTATATGACGAGGGCTCCTTCAGAGAGTTTAGCTCACTGCAGGACACAGATGGGATACCCACTAGTCATTACTTGTGGTACCGTAAGATACGTGAACTAGCTCGACATAAGTGGGACACCTGGCCAGAAGAACCCGAGTCCGACGCTTTCACTACCCTACTGTATAACTTAGGCGAGGGACAGAAACTGGTCTCCCAAATATACAGACACCTCAATGATAATCCTAACCCAAAAGGAGAGACAGTGAAAAACAAGTGGGAAGCGGACATTGGCCGAGAACTGTCGGATGGAGAATGGGACAGGGCGCTAGCATTTCCCAAGGCCGTGTCCAGAAATCACAGATTTCGCCTTATACAATTAAATGTCCTCCATCGGACATATCTAACCCCACACAGGCTAATGGCATTCAATGGGCAAGCGAACCCTAACTGCCCATGGTGCAAAAAAGGACAGGGCAGACCTCATACATATGTTTTGGGAATGCAACACAGTACAATCCTTATGGGCTAAAGTGAAGCAGACTTACGAGAAAGCGTGCACTTCCAGCTACAGATGGTCTCCTGAGGAATGCCTCTTAGGGACATACCCCAGACCGGCCAAACTTAAACATCGGGTGAAATTAATGGACTTGCTGTGCATAGTGGCAAAAAGACACATCGCCATGTCCTGGAAAAAACCAGCGGGACCCAGACATAACGCCTGGTATAACGAACTTGTAAAATGGGTTAACGCAGAGACAAGGGCATGGGAGGACAGCGTCACTAGATCAACCGACGAATCAAGCACCACCCTGGAGGCATGGAGGGAGATCATCACGACTATAATCTACCCCTCAGACGATAAACCCCCATGAACATATATTGAGTGGATCACATTGGACTGCCGGCACACAGAAACCCGCTGGGGTGGCCCCCTGAACACCTAAGGCAATGGCTAAACTTAGGCAACTCCCCCCCTACCCCACAACACGCCCGCTGAAGACCTTGAACCTGGATGATGAAGATTAGATAAGGAGACAGTTAATGTTACCACGTTATCGTTTGCAATTTTTGTTTGCCCTCTCTCCTCCCTTTTCTTTTCTCTCTCTCCTTCTTTCCCCCTCCCTTTTTTCTTTTGTTTTTAGTTAACCATCATATAACACTGAAGGCTGAGCATTGTATGCCATATATGATTTGATATGTGTCACCCAGTTATGTTAAATGCCAATAAACAAATTTGAAATGGTAAGCGTGATAATTAAGCAATATGATCCGAGCGGCGGGGCATTACCGACTCAGGTAATGCCCCCGCCGCGAGGGTCATATTGCTATTAGTACCCCGGCCCGCAATATATGCGTGACCGGGGCACTAAAAGCATTTTTTTCTGTCCCGAAAAGCCGCAGCGTTTCGGGACAGAAAAAATAAAATCCACCAAGAAAATGGCCACCGGGAAAGGGAAATCAGGAGTCCATTTTCTATTTCCATGGCAGCCTTCGGGAGCGGACGCGCTGGGAACACAAGTGTTCCCAGCGCGTCCGCTCCCGAAAAAAAAGAAGCAGAAGGTAAGTGGGGTTGGGAGGGCGGGAGGGAGGGAGGGGAAGGGGGGAGAAAAAAAACAAAAATAAAAGTACCTTCGTCCCTGGCAGGGGACGATGGAAGCCTCCAGCTGTGTGGAGGAGCAGAGTCTCCACACTGCTGGAGGCTGCCATCGTCCCCCACCAGGGATGCAGGAGCAAGAAGGTAAGTGGGGTGGGGTAGGGAGGAGGAAGGGAATGTGAAGAAAAAAAAAGCTTACCTGAGTCCCCAGCGGGGGGCAAAGGCAGCCTCTCAGCCGTGGGGAGGCTCGGAGCGGGGATGGTCCCGCTTCAAGCCTCCTCATTGGCTGAGGGGCTGCAACGCCCCCGCCTAGGACAAGGCGGCTGGAATCCCGGCCAAGAATCGAAGGATTCTCGTCCGGGTAAGGACCCAGCGAGAGCCAATCAAAATGCGTGTTGCATTCTGCTTGACTCTCGCCGGGTACTAATGCTATGTAGCTCATGCCTTCTTTAAAGACTGTGTTTCCTATATCTATCCACGCTTTGTCTAGGGTAAGACCTTGGGATTTATGAATGATAACTGCATATGCTAGAGTTAGAGGAAATTGTTCTCTAAGTACATACATGTCTTTGAAGAGAAGGAATCGAGCAATTGAGCGTCCTATCCTTTTCACTTCTGAAAGTTTATCAAAGCTAATATTGACAAATTGAATGTTGCTGTCACGTGGGTATGATTGAAAGCCAACAACTGTACCCAGTGCTCCATTAACTAGTCCTTGCTCGACGTCAAGGTTACATTTAAGCATTACTCTACAATTTAAGGATAATTTTAATATTTTTTCCAACCCAGCTGTGAATTTTCTAAACTATTCAGTCTTGTTGTGGCTTGCTCACACATGGGTACTGTCATACCATGTACGTCTAGTTTGTCTGTGGCGCTAATTTCAATTATTGGTTGCATTTCTTTATTTAACATTGTTTCATTGAATTTGAAACAGCTTGCAAGAGTTGGCATTAAGGCCATACAATTGACATTTTTGTGCGCAATTTGTTCCATAACATCAGTTGCACATGCATTATCGCCATAAAGTGCATGAATGTGCCGGCTTTTCAATACTGCTTGTGCTTCTTGCGAAAGTACACCAACTCTAATACTTTTTAAGATGTTGACATAAGTGAGATCTGCAGATTGCCACATGTTCTCTGTTAATTCTCTGTATTGGAAATGTTGCCAAAGGTTGATATTTCCTATCTCCCAACAGTTTTACGGCAGAGTTTGTGGCCTAAGGTTTTAAAAATAGGTTCACCTTTCACTGGTGTCAATTGTAGAAGATCTCCGAAAACGATAATGTGTTTCCCTGCAAAGAGTCCCTCGTTGTTACTTTTAAGTACTTCTTGCAATCTGAGGTGAATCAAAGCCAACATTAGGTAGGAGACCATGCTCACTTCATCTATTAGTAGCATTTTCATTTGTTTTAATACTCTGCGTACTTCCATTGCAGCTTCTGCAGAAAGGTTGTAATAGTCTAATTTATTTTGATGCTCTACTGGAAGCAGTAGTAATCAGTGTAAAGTGACACCTCCTATGTTGTAGGCAGCTAAACCTGTGGGGGCCATTACAACAGCTGACAGTTTGTTGTTTGTCAATTGTTGAAGAAGCTTGCTGATGATTTTGATTAAGAATGTTTTTCCTGATCCAGCTTCACCACTCACGTACAGTAGTATAGGTTTGTAATTTTGGCAGGTACATTCTTTATTTTCGTGTTGTACACCATGCACAATTTGTTTCGTTACGTCTTCAAAAATGGTGCGCTGATCTTTGTTAAGTTTTGCTTGTTGCACAGTTAAGTCTTCTGTATCTTCTTGATACTGATACATGGTGTTTTCTACTTCTGCCATAGCTACCTCTGCCTCATTTGCTATTAGTGGTTGTCCTAGTGGGTCTTGACTTCCTGTTACAGCAGGTTGACTACTGTCAGAAGAGTCCTTATCTAGTTGGGCCAGAAGTTCTTCTTCCTGTTGCTGCTCATTGTGTAACATTGTTTTGTACTGCCTAAAGTTCACATCAATGATAGCGCTTTTATTTGCTTTAAACGCATCTTCATAGCAGTCATAGTTATCTAGTGTGTCTTCCTCTTTTCTCCATGGTTTAACAAGTTGTAACAGAGACATGTAATATAGTTCTTTCTGTTGAGGAGTTTCTAATGATAATTTTACATGATTAATTAAGCTTCATTTGGTAAGTTTCACTAAACTCCTTTCACAATTGGTCACTCTATATCTACCTTTGCTTTCATCGGGTTTTATATTATTTTTGTATGCAAAGCTTTGAGCTATGTTGTATAGACACATGCTTTCCAAAGTGCTACTCTGTTTGGATAGTATGTGTCCAGTAAGTTGTTTTTTAGAATGTCTTGGCTGTTGGGATCATTTCTGGCAATTGTTTCTATGTCCTCATATGATTTCAGCACTCTTTTTCTAGATTTAGCAAGACCAAGACTTAGCCATACTATGTTGTCTGATTTTCCATACAAAGCAGTACCGGTTAAACGATCTGCTGCTTCATAGGCACCACATTCTCTATGAGAGAGCATTTTTATGCCTAGGCTGTACAATTTCTGTGATCGTGTTTTGCCTGATGCTAGGTCATCCCAGAGGTCTTGAAGCTCTGTTTTTTCTGCTTTTGTTAAGTAGGCTGTAACATATCGTGCAGCAGCAGTAGAATTGTCTGCAATGTACTGCACATCTATGTTTACATTCCATAAGAGGGCAATGATTGCATTGTAATCATTGATATATTTTGATTCTTCTGTTCTTTTTTATGTAATACGTGTTCTTAGGTGATTTACCTTTAACACTATGTCGAACTGAAGACATGAAGTTGTTTACTTCACCTGTTTCTGTAACTGGTCTAGGGAAACCAAAGCGGCATTTGGTGTAGTATTTACCTTTGTTTTTGTATTTGCGGCGACAATAGTTGCCACATTTGTGTCTTTGAAATTGTAAAATCTGCCCATGCAGCTCCCTATGTGTCTGTTGTGAAGGGATTTCACAAGTGACATATTTTTGGATAAACTGCAAAACAGTGCTATCACTGTCATGACCAAATTTAGGTGCACCTTTGATCCATAACAGCATGTGAATATGTGGTGCTCCTCTCGCTTGATATTCTTTTCTCTAAAAGAAGTGTTGCACTTCTCCAAGGGGAGCAACAGTTTTATTGCAAATAAAGTGTAGCATGGCAATGAAACGATGATGGAAATATCTTGACACATTAACTGGATCTAGAGAGTAAAGTTCTCCAGGTGTTAATATATCTATGTTGTTTTTGTTGCTGTTTGCTATGCATAGGAACTCATGTAAATCTTCCCATGCATATTCTGCACAACTTAGTGTAACAAACCAAGTCTGTGGTCCAAGGTTTCTGATCATACAACGCACGTCTCCGTGCCGTCGGAACCAGTATTCCTTTGTACCACGCATGTTTGCAAACAAATTTGTTATACTTGATTGTAAAACCTCATCTTTTTCCTGTACTTTTTGTGTTAACTGCATAACTGACATATTTTGAAAGTGGGTTGCAGATTTCAAAATGTGTGCAACTCCGTAACATAGCGTTGCTAATTCACTTTCATAAAGTAGGTGGCATATGTATTCCACATTTTGTCTAAATCTGGGATCTTGCGAATACATTCGTAATGAGCGGTATTCTGATGCCCCAATCTGAGTGGGTCTATCATCGTATCTTCCACCTTTGCCAGTAGGAAATAGCAGTAGAAAAGCATGTGCTTCTATACTTTTTTCCCATATACTCATTGGTGAACCTTTGGATTGTTGCATTTGGTAAGTTTCTAGTGTATCATCTATTCTTTCATTGGAATGCAATGGATGAATTGTGTACTGGTGCAAAAGAGTGGATACTGTAGCAGGATCCACAAGTTCAAATTGTCCAGTTTCTGATGGCTCTTGAATTATTTCAGTTGTTTCCCTTAAGCTTTCTTCAATATTTATTTCCTTGTAGTACTCGTTATTGTCTTTTAGATATTGCAATGCTTGTCTAACTTTATGTAAATCCACCAGTTGTTGCCACATTTTTTTGTCTTTTGTTGGTACACCATTTATTAAGACTATTAAAGAATGCTCTATTGAATGTTGCATTCCTAGAGTGTGTACATTTTCAGTTAGATCTAATGGCAATTAAACTACTTTGCCACGAATGCCTTTCACCAATTCAGAGGGAGTTAATTTTGCTGTTTTTGGATGACGGCGTATAACTGCTTGAAATGGGTGAACTGTTTGAATTATGATGCTCTCATACAAATTGAGTTGTTGCAGGATTTTTGGTAGTGGGAACAATTCCAAATTATTTGTAATAATAATAATTTGGCACTTATATAGCACTATAAACCCTCAGGTATCTGAGCGCTGCTTATTATTACCCACGGTGTGTGGTGCTCATTTATCGACCTCGGAAGGATGAAAGGCTGAGTTTGGCCCCGCCGGGATTGATGTCAAAGCGAGCGCTCTACTCGCTGTGCCACTTGACCGGCTAGCAATAGCAAGTGAAGGAGTGTGGTTGTTGTCTAATTTTGTAGTACAGTAACTGCAACATATTAGGCGTTCAGTTAGTTCATATTTGTTTTCTGCTAAAAGGCAGAGAGCTAATTCAAACCATTTGGAATCTTCATTGTCTTCTATTTTGTATGCTATGTCCACATTTTTTGTGTTCCTTTTGTAAAACGTTCTGCGGTAACACACACACACACATGGTTTGGTACTTCAGCCGATGCCCTTTTAAATTTGAGTATTTCTTTTCTGTATGTGTGTAATAGAAGGTTGCTATGTGCAGATTTGTTGCTACTATGCTCTAAACCTATTGCATTTTGTAAGTGGCTTTCACTTCCAAAATACTTTCTCTGAATACGGTCAATTTCTTCTTGTAAGTATTTGGGTGTACCATGCAGAAGAGTGTTATTTAAATTGCCTAATTCTGAAGCTGGACTTTTTGCATAGTATATTTTATACACTAGATTTCTTACATTTGAATGATGTACTGATATCCTTTTGATATCATGGAAGGTGCTTTTGCAAATAGGCCCAGAAATGCAGGCTAATGAATGTCCTTGTAGTCCTGTGTATTTGCGCACTGGACAAATATCCATATTTTGCAGCACTTTCATTTTACTTTTGTCTTTTCCTTTTACATACAGATTGAGGAACTGACGTAAAGATTTGAAAGCTTTGTTTGGAATGGCACACATTGATGTGCACGCCATTTCTATACTGGACGGTGTGGATCTGTCGAATCGAGATGTAGTTCTGAGTTTTCAGGGGATACTTTTGTGAGCAGTGTTTCTTGTTCCATGATGGTACTATTGATTTTCTCATACCCTTGTCCACTGCTATGGATGGCAATTGTGTTTGTTTGATTTTGTTTGTATGCTTCTTCATTAAAATATGGTTCTGTGGTTGTCGTGTGACTCCATTCACCTCCATAAACATTTAAGAAATTATTTTTGTTCACATTCCATTTATTGCTGAGTTTCTTTTGTAGTTTGATACTTAGTTTTGTTAGTGCTTTCATCCGTCTTAACACTTATATAAATAACTTCCTTTGGAGAAGGATTGCACTGTCCACGAGAGCTTGTAGAATTAACTTTCTACGGTAGGTTTTAAGGGGTGAGGATGATTTCGGTCCTCTTCTTAGTAAATTCTGAAGCACTCTGTGACGAAACATTTTTGCTAAAATACTTTTTTTACTATGGGTTCTTGTTACTATATCAGGATTATTAGGAGCATTGTTAGCTGTACTGGTAGCCGATTATTTGCCACGCTTTTTGTGTTTTGTGACACATTTTGATGGAGGAGGTAAAGTTTCGCTAGTTGAAGCTTCCTTTGTTTTGCTAAACGACTGCATTAGCTGGTTTGTTCCAACGTTCTCTACAACCTCTACTACAGATGGATGCTTAGATTGAACACTTTTATTTTTATTTGCTCTACTTCTGCGTTCCTTTCTACGAAGTTGCTTTTTGGTAGGCATTCTTTGGTGTCTGTTGAAAAAAAGAAGTCATGCTTAGGTCTGTTGTTCAATGTATGCTGTGTGCATGTGTACATGAGTCTGATGGGGAAGCTCTTTCTCATGGTGTGTGAATGTGCATTGGACTCTTACAATGATTTGGTAAGGCTATTTTACTGTTTGTATACTACTACAATGTGCTTCAGATGAGAGTACAAAGTGACTTAGTGGTGACGAGAAGCATTATTAGTAAACAAAATGCCATAAGCTTGAAACAGCAACTTCTTTTCTAGAACTAACCTTCTAATGATTCTGTATGTTATTTGAGTTCCAAACACACAGGGATTTGTCAGCCAATCTGCCTTTTATTCTCTGTTTCATGAATGGGTATTTGTAGGTAGAATGGTTCAGAAATCAATGTTTGCTTTGGTGTACAAATTAAACAAATAACCCACGCAGCCTCTTTGAGGAATAGTTACAATATAAAAATATGGACTGTGCTTACTTTTTTGTGTGAAATGACCAGGTTTCTTCGGATATGTCGTTTGCAGTGTAGATGCTGTTGATTCTCAGCAGAGTAGTCTTCACTGCGTTTGAAAAAAAAAATTAATTACTTTGTGTGTTTACAGCAGTGATGATACTGCACACATTAATTGTGCATCTTTCGTCAGAGTATTCTCCTTTCATATTTCAACCCAGTGCACGTGTGTATTTCACTTCACTCTGTGCTGCCTTTGTTTGTTACTTGCAATATGTGACTTGCAAGTCCTTCTGAATTGAGAACAGTTTTAAGGTTATGGTAATGCCTTATTTTTTAAAAGGTATACTATCTATATGAGAGAGGTTTGTAAGCGATAGGGCATAATAGTAGATGGGGAAAAATGTTTCTACTTGCAAATTATAAGCACGATGCCGACAAATCGGAAGACCCTCAGCGGGAGATGTCACCACAGCAATCGGGGGCCCTTATTTTTCTCATACGATCACATTGCAAGTAGCATTACTGTAGGCTGTACACAGTGCACAACTCTGACATTTTCTAATGCAAAATCGAGTTTCGCCCTAAATAGGCATGCTTTCAACGTATGTATAGGTTATGTGGAAGACAGTAAGAAGTCGTGCGGTTTGTCAATGATAAATCGGACATCTTGCACTTAAAAGGGGGAGCGTTGGTATGTATTGCCTATGCACATTTAGCAGCATTAATTTATTTAAAGGACATCATAAGGGTTGCACATGTTCTCTGATTAAAATATGCATATCTGTACTCTATACTTATGCATGTGCGCATGCATGAAACTGTGGAACTGTACGTAGAAATCCGCAACACTTGCACAGTAGTTTGTGAAGTAGGTGCTTTGCAATGATATGTGACTTCCAGTCAGAGTCATTAACAGTACATTTGAAGTGCGCAATGTTGGTGAAGGAGTTAGATTTAGCGATGTTCAATGTGATTGGTGGATGGTTGTGTGACTGCTTAGTTGTGTCCAATGAGGGACTCAATTTGCTACTGATGTGGAAAGGGTAGAAGGACTGGGTAAGAGCTACGTGCCACACGTAGGCAACGCTTGTCCGCGGGTAGGGCGTGTCACATACGGGTTTCTACAGCAAATCATGCATGGAAAGGGGACTGTAGGCATCAGCCAATCAGATGTTCACATTACTCTTTTGTGTCAAAAGACGGTGCGTATACTGAAGATGGCAGAGGTGGAGAGGGTCAGGGTTTTGGTGCTTGGAGACATTTTTGTCCATGGCTTACAACACTATGCCAAGAGTAGGCATGTGGCACACCATTTCGATGTAAGAGGAGTGGAGGTGGTGTGGAGTGCTGACACTGATACCAATGTTGCGGCAATTCTGCAAGTTTGCAGAGACATGCGTACGATGACCACTCCTCAAGTGGTAATTTTGCACAACGGTGCTTACCATTTGGGCTACGTGAGTTCACGTACTTTGTTGGCAGATTTGGGACAGTTGGTTGAAGCACTCATGAACATCTTCCCAACAACGAAAGCAATCTTTTCTGGTTTACTCTCTAGAGTAAAATGGAACAACAATTCTGTTTTCTGTCCAGATCAAAGTATTGGGAGGTGTATCATCAATCGCAGCATGCATGCTTTCATGTTACGAGCTGGTATGTTTTTCTGCAGCCACAATGACATTGTTCCAAGTAATGCAGATTATTTTGAAGCAGATGGTGTTGCGCTATCTTCTTCGGGAAATGCCATGTTCTTTTGGAATGTCAGGCTTGCTTTAGAGAAGGTTCTGTAATGGTTGTAGAGTACAGTAAGGACAAAAAATACAAAATAATAAACAAAATAACAGATGTCTGTAAGGCATCTGCCCAGAAAAAAAAACGGCTCTTTTCAGAGCCCGCCTTAAAGGGGAAAAAGGGGAATAATACTTTAATGTACCGTCGTCATGCTCTGATCCTATACATGTCCGCGGATATGGAGGTAGGTTGCAGGCTGCGCATATCACCAACGGGGATTCTGGGGTGGAGACTCATGCAAATGAGGATGAGCAGAGCTAGGGATTGGTCAATAAAGTTCAGTAGGTGTGTTCTGAACAGAGAGATTCAGTAAGACCGTCTTCTCCCTGACAGGAGACCACACAGCCATGGCTCTGCGTGCTCGAAAACAGATTTTCTGGATTTTGGGAGACTCATGGATACATTGGTTGAAGGTGCATGCAGAAAGTTGCCGTCTATCTGCAGATCTCGGATTTCCTCATGTGGAAGTGCACTGGCATGGTGTGCGTGGAATGAGGTGGCTGGACATGGTACCTCTCTGTGTTACTTTACTGACAAAGTGTCCTCCAGATATACTTATCATTCACTGCGGAGGCAACAGTTTAGGCTATGTCTCTTTCTTAGCAATTTGCAATGAAGGAAGGACTTGCGAAGGTCATGGACATGATTCCAAATTGTCAAATACTTTTTTCCCGTATTGCACAAGGACAAATATGGCTGCGTTCTTCTGCATTTGGTCCACAAATGGAGAACGCGAGACGCAGTGTGAATAAGGCTGTTTGTGCCTTTCTAAGAGATGTTGGCATGTCCTCATTCCACAATGAAAACATTTTGTTTCGCAGCTCTTTCATTTTCTGCAAAGATGGAGTCCATCTCACACATGCTGGCAATCAGATTTTTCTTCGCAATGTAAAAAATGCATTGCAACCTCTTTTGCATTCACAATAACCTATGTGACAATCCGTTTTCTCCAATGCACAGTTTTTGACCCACACAACACACCACCGAAAGGCTCTTTTCAGAGCCACCACTTACTCCCAGCGTCCACTTCATTGGGTTTGCTCCGCTTGCACCCTCCTTTTTTGTGTGTCCTACGACTGTCCGCAAACTTTTTCACGAATGCGTGGAGGCCTACATCGGCCACTTAATAGTTCTATTGTTAAACTGAGAAAGGCGGCTCTGAAAAGAGCCATTTTTTTTATTTTTGTTGTTTTCCACTTTCCTGCTTTTGCCCACACAACACACTAGGAGAGGAGGACAAAGGAGGGTAAGGAAGGGACACCAACCACGGAGATAAGAAAGGGCAAGTGGACAGAGAAAGATATAGGGTGAACTTTACTTAGGTAAGGAGCAGATATTCTGGTGCTCCGTGACCGTAGCCTCAAAAGCACTTTGAAAACTCTCCCCCCTGCAAAGTACTGCGTCACAATACATACACACTATTGTCACCTTTGAAAGGTAAGGGTCAACAGCATCGCAAATGGCTTGTGAGGCAGCTGGAGGGAGGCGCTCCCCCACACAAGTGTCTCTTGTGGTGACAGGATCAGACACAAAGGATGCTGTGGAGGAACTCAATCGAGTATGCTCTTCACATGGCACCACCTTACGAATGTCCGCACTGTGGAACGAAGTGAGGTGTCGCTTCATGGTTGTCGTACCAAAGCTGTACGCACCAAGTCACCTGTGACTCAGCACCACCTGGCACTGGTTACACCTCACCAGGTTCGCACATGCTTTTGGTACGTTCCCATAAACGGAAAACAACCGCCACACCCACGACTTCCGGCGAGTGCTTGTAGTGCAGAGTTCCACCACCTCATTCTCTTCTTCCTCTTCTTCCTCGATCTCTACATCCTCACCCGTATATCTCTCTGCAGGCCCTTGGGGAGGTGGTGGTGATGGCGGGTTTGAGGGTGGTGCAGAGGCTAATGAAGCAACAGCAGCCATGGATGCCATACCAATTACTTTCCTTTTGGTCACTACAGCAGTAAAGGCAGTACACCTCAATCGGCTATAGCTAGCAGGACAATGAAGATGCGCTCGGGGATGTGGCCATTTAAAGGGGTGGAGGGGTGTGCCTTGTGACCATCTTCATCACTGAAAAGCGTTCCGAAAATTTCACACAACATGTCCACAGATAAGCTATTGTCTGGAATATGTGAAATGATATTTTTAGACTGTACAATATTTTGCCTTGTGTCCATAGGTTCCTTTTGTACTGTTGCGGAAGCACACAAACTGCGCAAATTAGTCCACACGCTCAGCGTGGGTGCGGTCACATGATGACATCCTGAACACATCCACGATAGAAATGGGTGTCTGCTGGACAGCAAATGCAGACTAACAAACTTGTACATGCGCGCAAGTGTCCTAAGGACAGTGTTCAGGTTCTGAAACTAATTCAAAGTGCGACACAAGTGAGACGGACAGTTAGGGTCAGGCGCGAGGTTCGCTGTACTTATGGTTGTACTGCGCATGTGCGTACATGATATGCTCACTGTACGGACAGGTCCAGTGTCCTTAGGACAACTCCATTTTGTTTGACTACGACCTTGCCGGCCACTGCGCCTGTTCTATCGACGGCACCATCTTGGCTGCGGACAATACGGACAGGTATACTGTCCTTAACACACTCACATTTTCCTCCTTTACGGCCATCCCGGACACCTGGTGTGTTCTACGAACACGTTTTATCTCGTTTGTAAGCGGTACGCCGAGGTATAATGTCCTTAGGACGCCCCTTTCTGTTTATGTACGCACAACTTGCACAGATGGTGCGGTCAAACATCAACTCCATCTTACTTGACATTAGTAAGGGTAGGTGTACTGCCTTTACAACATCCACATTCCATTCCTTTCGGATAGGTCGAACAGGTGTGCTGGTCTCGAACATTTTAAGGCTTTTTAAAAAGAAAATGTATTCCTCAAACTCTTTAACTACAAGTACTATACACAAATATTCCAAACACACATACAAACTTCATTCCAAAGAAAAACTGGGGAAGCAGATACTGACACACATATAGGGGAATTAGGATTCAACACGGCCTGGTTATGAGGGGAAGATTTGTGAGGGGAATAAGGGATGGATGTTTCGTCGAAACGTCTATTTTCTTCCTGAAGGTTTGGGGATGGTTCACTAGGGAATGGAGAAGGGGGGCAGGTACAGGTGGGACAGTGGTAACGTACTTTTCCTCTCACACAGTCTTCCACAAACTCCCTTAAACTTTTAAAATTCTAATTCAATGTGTCCATTTTCATTTCAATCCTTTTGATCCTGTCTTCTTCTGTGTCATTTGTTGGCCTTTCTTCTTTTCTTTCCTGGTCTGTAAAAAATAAATATATATCTATTAAATGCCCATAAAATACTGGCCATTACTTTGCATACACAGAGTGCTTTGTACCATTGTTATCGCTCTCTTCCGACATTTCCCCATGCGGAAAATACTGTTCCAACCACTCCAAAGTACTCGTCATTTCTGTGTCAAAAGAACAGAAAGGCATTATTATTTCTGCACCACATACCAAAAAAAATACACACACATACAAAACAAATTACCTTCATTTACTATTTTGATGTTATTTCCCTTCGTCCCACTGCGTCCGTCCACTGTCGGGCAAGGCTGCAGAGTTTCTGTGAAGTAATTACGATGGAGGCATCCTTTTTTTTTTAATGTTACCATTCTTTTCATTCTACATGGTTATTAAATGCATCGTTTTCATTTCACACGTTTAGGTTTCCATATTTATTTATTAATACTTATAATGTCTTTCTGTCCTTTTTCTAAGTTCAACTTTTTTTGTGTAAGAAAATAGTACACTGCCTATTTGGGTACTTTTGCCCTCGTCCGCGCCCGTCCGCAAACAGGCACTCAGTCCGTCCCTCTCTAATATCAATAGGGACGGGGTTCTGTATGTTCTATGTTACATGTACATCAAGTACGTACATTATACTACATTTCTCCCAAAATCACATGACAACAGTGTATCTTCAGCACAACACCTTCATTAACACAATCTTACGATTAAGTTCCGCTTCGAAAAACCTGTAAAATTCACTTTAAAAAAAACGATGTTAAGGGGACGCTATGGTTAAGTTGCCCTCCCAAAAACCTGTAAAATCACTACAAAAAAAAGTATGTTAAGGGGACGTTATGGTTAAGTTGCCCTACCAAAAACCTGTGCACTTCACTAAAAGAAACTTTCCCACCTCCCCACTATGGTTCAAAGTAAACTCGAAAACCCCCTGAAATTCGCCAGTTATGGTAGACTATGCCACCATACCTGCCATCGCCACTGTGCACTGCTAACACTAACACCCCGAACATGAAAGATGGAATCACAAATGTCATTGATGACATCACTGACGCCATCACTTGTTTAGCCCCTTTGTTTTCGTTCACTACCATATACATATATGTCCATTCAGTAAAACAACTTTGTTAAAGGGATGTTACACTTCATAGTGAAACCAAAAACACTGCACTTTCCCTAATTTTGGTAAACTAGGCAACCATAACTCGCACCACCTACGTTCATTGCTAAGACTAACACCCAGGACATCAAAGATGACATCTCAAATGCCATTCATGACATCACTGATGACATCACATGTGTACCTCCCTCATTTTTTATTTACTGACATATGTAAGCCAGGTGCCTTTCTTCACTATCAGCCAGGAAGTGAAAAGGTTAAAAGTGCTATATTTGTAGGTGTAAGCCGTCTCATATGTTCCTAAAATACTTTCCTTAGGGTACAATGACATGATATCATACATATACATAGGATAAGAAGGAAATCTGAAACGCAGCAATTTTTTCTGTGCATGAAGGTAATGTGGACGGTTATGAATAGTTTCTGGTAATACAGCAGGTTTTTTTGTCTACGTTACGATCCATGTATATGCTTCTATTGGTATACATTGTGGTCTCTTTGTGTTTTGTGAGTAATAGTACAATTCTGCAGTAAAGGAAGCATTCGTAGATGTTTATGTAGCACAGTATTCAAAAGTCTGTAATGGAAGCATATATCAGTGTAGTAGTGGACATGGGAAGATGTAGAATATTGCATCTCTGTAGCACATGCTGCAGACAATGGGCTTACCTGCTGCTCGTGTCTGATGGGTCTGGCGGGCCGCGCGTGAGGAGTTCTAGACGCTGCGGCTTGCCAGACCCTAGTGTTTATGGTTGTCATGGCGCCGCTGAGCGTCACGTGAGCACTAACCAAAATGGCCAACCCGATATGGACAAGTGTCCTCGATTTTGGGGTCAGGCTATGCTATGAGTGTACGGGGCCAACATGTAGTGGACTATGGCCTGTTCTGTGTGCTGCTCAAATGCAAAGGTACTGGCAGATCCTATCTATCACTGTGGTACAATAATAACACCGTTTGGCACGAACTTGTGGTGATCTGCTGGTCATCATGTAACACCCCAAACAAAAAGATGAAATGATAGGATCAGAATTCTGCGGGGATGTTCATATTGCATCTCATACTGGGGCACACTAGATGTACAAAAGTCTTTATCCAAGGTACTCCTCTTCTTCATAATGTGGTCAGGGTTTGCCAGCTGGTTGGTTGGTTAAGGCCAGTCTTGTCCTTCTTCAGGCGGAAAATCCAGAGCTGTTCTCTTCTGAAGAGGAGGTCGTGGATGTTGCCACCCCTTGTGGGTACTTTCATTTTTTCAATGATGAACCATGTGAAGTCTGATGGATTGTGGTGCTGTTCGAGGAAGTGTGCCACCATTGGAGCTGTGGTTTTTGCAGTTCGTATGCATTACCTGTGTTCTGGAAAGCCTTGTTCTGATAGGTCGCATGGTCATGCCCACGTATCGCTTGATGCATGGACACGTAATGATGTAAATTACATTACAGCTATTACAGTTGGAAAGGTTCTTTTGGGTCCATGGGAAGTGCCATCCAATGTCGATGCTTGTTGATCTTGTAGTGCTGGAGCATACACTGCACGACCCACACGGTGTGTGGCCGACTGCTGGGCTCTGGCACCACAGGGTGTTGAGTCTTGGTTCTGTGTCCTTATATGAGTGCACCAGGGAGTCTCTAAGTTTTTTTCGTCTTTTGATGGCAAATCTAAGGGTGTCTAGGCATGAGTTACCGACGGTCAGTATGGGCCAAAGTTTCAGAACCTCCTTCTTGATTTTATTAGTCAATGGTGAAAAACTCAACACAGCTGTAATTTGGTTAGCGGATTCATATGGTGTTCCAGTGTTAGTTCTCAAGGGATATTCCTGGCTCTTTTGCAAGCTTGTTTCACTAGACGTTTTGGATAACCCCTCCATCTCAGTTTGGTGGCCAAAACCGACGATTGGCGGTTGTAGTCTGTCAGTTGTGTACAGTTCCTGCGATACCGGAGGAACTGCCCAAAGGGTAGGTTCTTTTTTAGACTGGCCGGGTAGTAACTCTTATATGTGAGCAGTGAGTTTCTGTCTGTAGGTTTGTTGAAGACAGTGCTTGTGATGGTCTCATTTCTGATCTCCAATGTCAAGTCAAGGAAATGCAATGAATTTTTATTGTGAGTTTCAGAGAATCTCAGAAAGGGATTTTGTGTGTTGTGCCATTCCATGAAGGAGGAAAGGTCTGTTTCATTGCCTGTAAAGATATCAATAGGATGTAGTCACTGAAGACGGACAAGACTGGCCTTAACAAACCAACCAGCTGGCAAACCCTGGCCACATTATGAAGAAGAGGAGTACCTTGGATAAAGACTTTTGTACATCTAGTGTGCCCCATTATGAGATGCAATATGAACATCCCCGCAGAATTCTGATCCTATCATTTCATCTTTTCATTTGGGGTGTTACATGATGACCAGCAGATCACCACGAGTTTGTGCCAGACGGTGTTATTATTGCACCACAGTGATAGATAGGATCTGCCAGTACCTTTGCATTTGAGCAGCACACAGAACAGGCCATAGTCCACTACATGTTGTCCCCGTACACTCATAGCATAGCCTGACCCCAAAATGGAGGACACTTGTCCATATCGGGTCGGCCATTTTGGTTAGTGCTCACATGATGCTCAGCGGCGCCATAACAACCATAAACACTAGGGTCTGGTGAGCCGCAGCGTTGAGAACTCCTCGTGCGGCCCGCCAGACCCTTCAGACACATGCAGCAGGTAAGCCCAAGCCAATGCAGCCGGCACAGTCCCCGAGTAGCGGGAGACAGTCATACGCTCGACTCAGATGAGAACGCGGATGGGACCGTTTGTTCGGATCCCGTCCGCGAGGTGTATTTGCGTATAGGAGCTGGAACGCCATTGCGCGGCCACTCCCGCAGTGATGTAATTGCAACTTCTGTTTTTTCTAATACTAGAACATTAGTGTTTGCTTTGGCTATTGTAATCATGCACTAGTACAACTTTATTGAATATTGTATTTGGCCCCTAGGTCCCAGGTCGCCTCACCCATCCGTGCAACAACTACTATCTACATGGAAAGGGTAAGATTCCCCTTCCTTTTTGAAGCACATATGCAGTGTGTTATACAATATCCACACTAAAGGTTGTAAATTGGGAATCATTCCCCTGTTTTCTTCACCCCCTCCTCCTGTCATCCCTACAGGTAGAGGAATCTTATTAATGCAGACAACGCTGCAATAGTAACGAAGAGGGCACACATCCACATTCCCACAAATGAGGCCTGATGAACGTGGTTTAGCCACCCTTTACCACAGAAACCAGTCGGCTGATGAATGACCTGACCTAGAGTATAACAAGATTACACAGAGTCAGAGCATTCGGACTAAGGATCCCCAGATCTATGAACCCCGGGGGTCCAACTTTACCAAATAATTGAAAGAGAAGGATCCACCGAAGAATATTCTTATTTTTATAACATTTCTGCACCTGCCCGACAGAGAAAACCTATTAAAGATTTCAGTCTTTTACATCTAGAAAGCAGCAGACACATGGCCCACACATCGTGGCCCGACATGTGTTTTTTAGCACAACACAGTGCACTCACATGCGCTTGAAAGCCAAGCCAGAGACATGTGCTCACCCAAATATTTTTTAACGAAGAAACTGTGCATTTCCTAAGTGTGACTATTGAACTGGGCAACCCACAGTAGGTAATCCCAAAACGGTCCTTGGTGTTATTTATATAATTGTCAGTGGTTAGATATTTGTACTAGTGTGAGATATCAGATTTGCCCCAAAGACTTAACCGCACATTCATTATTTATTTGTCAATTTCCGAGTGTCATTTTATGCTATTGCAAGGGGCTTTAAAATCCTCTGATTTTGTGAGGGAAAATCAGATTTTCAATCCGCTGACTACCTGCTGCTTATTTCTATCCACTCAGAATGTGATTATTTGTGGGCTGAGGGAACATTGCAGGGGGAAATCTTAACTAGGGTGCTATCTATCCTAATTCAAAAAATGCTCCTATTCAATTGTTCTTTAGATATGTTCATGTAGAAGGTTAACCAAGTGTAGTTCAGTAGTTTTTATTATAATTATCACCCCATTGGTGATTGCTGCCCAATATTAAAATGTATGTGATTTGTGTGAATTCTAAAAATAAATAAATATTGTATTTTCACCAACCGGCCTGGTTCATGGTCTATTGTGACCTGGGATATTTGTAAAAGGGGGTGTGAGACGGGTCGGGTATCGGCTCAATTTGAATTAATTGAAATTAAAGAAAAAGCATTCCTGCTGAGCGCCATACCATAGGATAAGACTAAGGGCCTCATTACGACCCTGCTGGTCCGGAAAGAACGGTGGTGGTAAAACCGCTGCCACCATTGTTTCCGGACCGGCTGATTCAGAGTCCTGCAGGTGGGAGGTGTCACTCCCGCCGGGTCTGACCTGGCGGGATTAACACCACCCGTATGCAGGTGGACAAGGAAGCACCGGCTCTGTCATAGGCGGCACTGGCGTTTCCATGGTCCCCATCACCATGGAGTCCTACTGGACTGCATGGGAATGGGGATTTACATAATTCTGTTTCCGGAATTACCGGTTCACGGGGGTTGTAATGCCCTGGTGATTCCGGCAATCAAATAGGCGGAATGGTATTTTGGGTCCGGCGACAGCCTGCCGGTTTTTCCAGCACGGCTACCGCAGGACTCGTAATGAGGCCCTAAGTGTCCTGGTCCAGTGTGTGATGCCCGATTGTTATCCTTAACATTCCACTGCACCTCTTCCTGCTTTAGGCCCTCAACCTATAGCCACAGGGACCCTACCAGGTCCAGTACTGAGTCCAGAATGTGTCTCTCGTGAAAAAATAAGACTTGAGTTAGAGTTCAAAAGGCTCCAAATGCAAACTGAAAGTAAACATCTAGAAATTAAACTCAGAGAAATGGAAATGCATCATGCTCTTGAAATGAAGAAATTGTCTCTTGAAAATGGTTCTATCCCAGAGTCTTCTAGGTCTTCCAGTCCTAAGAGACCTTGCATGCCTAAAGGAGCTGTGAGTATGTATGAGGTGAGACTTGATATTTTGGATTGGTTGGCTGCTTTTGTATCTAACTATGGGATTCATGCTTTCACAGGAAATCAGTTGATTCCTTGGCTTTTGTCTAGGCTCCCCCAGGTTTCAACTGATGCTGTAATTGAGGTGGGGGAACCTGAAAGATTGGAGTATGAAAATGTGAAGTTATCTTTGATAGCTCGACTTGGGAAAACTCCTTCCCAGTAGGCTTAGGACCCCCAAAAAGCATGATGGTGCCCCTTGGGCTACCTGGGTGTGTGAATGTTTGTAGAACTTAGATGGTTGGGTAAAGGGTTACAGAGTTAACACTTTTGAATGAATGAGAAATCTATTTTTGTTAGAATCTATTGTTGATGCCTGCTTTCCTGAGCAGAGACAGCACTTGGCTGACTCTAAGGAAATTGATCCAAAGAAGTTAGCAAAGGCCGCTGACTTGTGGGTTGCCAACAGGGCTACTCACAAGGGTTCTGGGGAAACTCAGAAGAAGGATGATGGGAAGCAGCAAAAGAAAGATGGCAAAGAGAATTCTAATACCTCCAATCCAAAAGAGGGCCCCAAACAGAAAAAGGGTAAGCCACAAGGGAAACCAAATCAGGCTAGTGAAACCTCTGGTGCCAAACCAGAGGGAAGTCAGCAGAAACCCCATTTGTCAAAACATTTGGAAAATGTTATGCTTGTGGGTCTACTGACCATGTGAAAGGGGATCCCTGATGCAAGGGTAAACCTTCAGGGATCCACACTGTCTCCTTAGCCTTTTCCCCAGAGGGGGAATTACAAATGACCAGTGGCAACTTTCAATTACTGGCTGAAGACCCCATTGGAGTCTCTGCAAGTGTTTCATTAGTGTCCCTGGGTCTGTGGGAACAGCAGAATTTAGATGTCTACAATTCAATTCCAGATACCATGGAAGAATATTACAAGGACGGTGTACTTGTAAATGGTTAGGAGACCCCTGCCATTAGAGACACTGGGGCCAGCATTACAGTGGTGGATGAATCTTTTTTCAAACCTGAGGATGTTGCTAAGGCATCCAAAGGCCTCACTAAGCCTGCTGGAAGCCCTGTCCAAATGCCTCCTAGACTACCAGCTCTCATCCAGTGCAACAACATTACTGTCAAGATACCTGCTAGTGTACAAAGTGAGGTGCCTGTGAGAGACCTGCTGGGGAATGACTTAAAGACTGTTGGAGTTGTATCAAGCACCCCCAGGCCTCCCCATAAAAGGAAACAGGAGGAGACAAGAAAGGCCAGAGAGAGTACCTTAACTGACTCTCTAGTGGATGTTACAGAGGAATCTCTAGCACCCAGTCCACAGGAATTACTAACTGCTATTTCAAAGAAGAATGAGACAAAAGGGAAACCCAAGGTCTTAAAGAAAAAGCCAGAAAGCACTCCTGTGCTACCAACAAGGACATCCCTGAGAGGACTATCCAAAGTCACACCCATGACTGCTCCATCAGCTGAGACTGAGTCTGAAGAACAATCAGGAAAGGTTGAATCAGCTGCTGAAGATTCAGAGTACCCCTGTTGGAGATCTGGATCCTAAAGACCATCCTGAGCTGCAGTCTTTACTGGCAGAAGGTGGCACCTGTAGGGCAGACCACAGCAGAGGTCAAAGAGAGTGCCCTAATCTTGAAGGCCTTTGCCAAAAGGCAGCTTCCCAGGTGGATGGGCAAGAGCCAGGGAAGCATAGGTTATACTGGGAAGATGGCCTCTTTGTCAAGGATGGCACTCTGTTAAGAGTGGCACAGGGCACCCAGGTAGGGTTTGGGTGGTTGTGCCTAAGTAAGGTGGACAGATAAGTACACACACAGCTGAAAGTAAAAGAGAACAAAGGGTAGGCAAGTGTACCAAGGAAATAAGGTACAACAGAATGGATTCCCTCTTGGGGTGTATGCAGATATGGGAAGAGTGTTCCACGGACCTTAGGAAACAACTCTAGCCTTCTGCACAGTTTGCTATAACAGAGGCCCACGCTGTTTGCTCATGGCTGGGAACAACAGCTGTGGGTGTCTGTAACACACAAACAAGACAAGGGAAGGGGCAGAGGTTGCTTGGCGGAAACCACCAGACAAGCCCTGTACAAAAGGGTCTACAAACAATACAAGAGAAGACAATAACAGACAAATCCAGGAATAGGGAAGTCGATGAGCAAACTGGCAGAAGGAAATGAAAGGAAAGCAGTATAACTGAACTGAACAGGGATAAAGAACTGAGAGTTGAAAACGAGAAAGATAGCAAGGGAGCAGCAGTCAGGAAACAGAGGGGCTGCAAGTAACTGAAAGTAATAAATGCAGGTAAACTGTTGAGGATTGCAGAGGACTGTAGGGTGCAAGGTAGAGAGCTCAGAGGAGCAGGACAGCAAGGAGCAAGCCCAAAGGAGCAGGGCTGTAAGGAAGGGAGCCCAGAGGATAAGGGCTGCAGGCAGCGGAGTGAAGCAGGCTGCAAGGCAAGGAGCCCAAAGGATAAGGGCTGAAGGCAGGGAGCCCAAAAGGCTAGGGCTGTTGGCAGCAGGGTGTAGCAGGCTGCAAGGCAGGACGCCCAGAGGAGCAGGGCTGAGGCAGGGAGCCCAAAAGGCTAGGGCTGAAGGCAACAGGGTGTAGTAGGATGCAAGGCAGGGAGCCCAAAGGACAAAGGCTGTAGGCAGCAGAGGCAAGCAAGCTGCAAGGCAGGGAGCCAAAAGGACAAGGGCTGTAGGCAGCGGAGTGAGGCAAGCTGCAAGGCAGGGAGCCCAAAGGACAAAGGCTGTAGGCAGTGGAGTGAGGCAAGCTGCAAGGCAGGGAGTCCAAAGGACAAAGGCTGTAGGCAGCGGAGTGAGGCAAGCTGCAAGGCAGGGAGCCCAAAGGAGCAGAGCTGCAAGGAGTAAGCCAGGGGAGCAGGGCAACAAGGAGTGAGCCCAGAGGAGCTGGGCAGCGAGGCACTGGAAAAACAGGACTCAGAAAAAGCAGCAACAGGATGCAAAATTTGTAGCTAGAAGCAAAAAGGTGCTGAAGGACTCTTAATGCAAGAGACTGAGCTCCTGCAGGCAGCAGCTTTTATACCGCCCAGCACAGAGGCAGGCTAATTGGTTGCACGTGGCTCAGCACACCTGCATACAATCGGCCACCTCCCTCTCTGTTCCTGAGCTGGTGCAAGCAGAGCAAATCCCTAGGGCTTCTGGGGATTGTAGTTCTGATGAAGAAAAATAGGAATAGCCAGGAATAGATGGTTATAGCCAAGTGCATTGTGGTAATTGTAGTTTTTTGGGAAAAATAAAAAAGCACCAAAGTCTCGCAAATGGGAAATAAGGTCCAAAAAGTGAATAGCGGTTGATCCAAGAGTTTTCTGTAGATAAATGAATAACAATTTGTCCATATTGATCGCCAATGTATGCGCCCATGGCGCAGGCATGACACTCTTCTACATTGAACCAACTGAGTCTATCCCAGGGGACTACCGAAGACTTGAAGTACCTCTAGAGACAAGAAACCAGTTCCTACAGTTAGACCATGAGATTCCTTTGGCTGGTCACTTGAGCTTCAAGAGGACCAAGGAAAGGCCTTCTCTATATTTCTACTGGCCTAAGTTGGATTCTGATGTATATACATTCTGTAGGGGCTGTCACACTTATCAGACATCTGGCAAGAGTGGAGCCAAGAATGTGGCACCTTTGGTGCCTCTCCCAGTGGTGGGAGTCCCTTTTGAGAGGGTAGGAATCAACATTGTTGGTCCCTTAGACCCACCAAGCTCTTCAGGCAATCAATTTCTATTGGTTGTAGTAAACCATGCTACTAGGTATCCTGAAGCCATACCTATGAGGACTGTTACAGCTCAGGGCATTGCTAAGGCCCTACTTGGTATTTTTACCAGGGTAGGTTTCCTAAGGAAGTCATCTCTGACAGGAGATCAAATTTGATGTCCCACTATATGCAGGCAATGTGGAAAAACTGTGGAGTGACTTACAAGTTCTCAACTGCCTACCATCCCCAGATGAATGGGTTGGTGGAGAGATTTAACCATACTATGAAGAGCATGATAGGTGCTGTAGAGGAACCCCTTAGAAGAAAGTGGGACCTTCTACTGCCATGCCTTCTATTTGCTTATAGAGAAGTCCCTCAGGAGAGAGTTGGATTTAGTCCCTTTGATATTCTGTATGGTCATCCAGTTAGATGTCCATTAGCCCTAATTAAGGAGGGGTTGGAGAGTGCTCCTTCTCTCAGGCCGGTGAGAGTTACTGACTATGTATTAGGTCTCCGGAGGAGAATGACACACAGAAGCATCTGATAACTTTAAAAGCAGGTCAGGCTCTGGTGAAGAATTGACATGACCAGAAGGCCAACATGGTTGAGTTTACACAAGACCAGCAAGTTTTAGTTATGGTACCTACAAGGCAGAGGGATTTACAGGACAAATGGATTGGACCCTTCAAGGCTATGAGAATACTTGGAGAGGTCAATTATCTGGTGGACCTAGGCAATCCTAAGGAGGCCCCCAGGGTCTTTCACACCAACCGTCTAAAAGCCTATTATCAGGGTAATTCATAGAATTTCGCAGAAAAGTGTCGCAAGCGGCTGGCGCAGAGTGTCCGCGTGCGATTGTCTGCGCCAGGCACGTGCGCCAAAACCGATTTCCGCGCACAGCGTATTCATGGATTTTAGGCTCCCAAACCAGCCGTGGCGCAGAGAATCACAGCGACCCTGCAGCAGCGCCAGTAACGCCCCCAAGAACGCCCTTGCGCAAGGAAAAGCCATCAAAATCGCTAAATCATCGCAAAGGGCTGCACTAACCCTGGACCAGTTCACCGGGCTGGCAAACAGCAAACGCCAAGCGGGGAACGTGTATTTCAGGGGTGCGTGGGAAGTTCCACACGCGTTTGGCCCCGTGCAAGCAGGGTACGTGTATTACATGGGCGCGCGGGAATTTCCACACGCGATTTCAGCAGGGTACGTGTATTCCAGGGGTGCGCGGGAAGTTCCACACGCGATTTCAGCAGGGTACGTGTATTTCAGGGGTGCGCGGAAGTTCCACACGCGATTTCAGCAGGGTACGTGTATTCCAGGGGTGCGCGGGAAGTTCCACACGCGATTCCAGCAGGGTACGTGTATTTCAGGGGTGCGCGGGAAGTTCCACACGCGATTGGCCAAGTGCGAGCAGGGTACGTGTATTCCATGGGTGCGCGGGAAGTACCACACGCGATTTCAGCAGGGTATGTGTATTCCAGGGGTGAGCGGGAAGTTCCACACGCGATTCCAGCAGGGTACGTGTATTTCAGGGGTGCGTGGGAAGTTCCACACGCGATTGGCCCAGTGCGAGCAGGGTACGTGTATTCCATGGGTGCGCGGGAAGTTCCACACGCGATTTCAGCAGGGTACGTGTATTTCAGGGGTGCGCGGGAAGTTCCACACGCGATTGGCCCAGTGCGAGCAGGGTACGTGTATTCCATGGGTGCGCGGGAAGTACCACACGCGATTTCAGCAGGGTACGTGTATTGCAGGGGTGCGCAGGAAGTTCCACACGCGATTCCAGCAGGGTACGTGTATTTCAGGGGTGCGTGGGAAGTTCCACACGCGATTGGCCCAGTGCGAGCAGGGTACGTGTATTCCATGGGTGCGCGGGAAGTTACACACGCGATTTCAGCAGGGTACGTGTATTTCAGGGGTGCGCGGGAAGTACCACACGCGATTGGCCCAGTGCGAGCAGGGTACGTGTATTCCATGGATGCTCGGGAAGTTACACACGTGATTTCAGCAGGGTACGTGTATTTCAGGGGTGCGCGGGAAGTTCCACACGCGATTTCAGCAGGGTATGTGTATTTCAGGGGTTCTGGGGAGTACTACACGTGAATTGGCCGTGTGGGTCCTCCCAGGTGTACGCTCCACAACCTCCACGGCCCCTGCAGGCAGCCCACACCACGGGGGACTACCCTGCACCCCTGCTCATGTCCCGCAGGCAGCCCATCCACCATGGGCATGCCCCCCAGCCAACCCACATGTCACCTTGCACTACTGATCAACAATGCATGTCTCCCACCACCCCCACCCCCCAGCAGTGCAGGGGCAGCCTCCACCAGGCCCCCACTCATGTCTCCCACCACCCCCACCCCCCACCCGTGCAGGGGCACCCTCCACCAGGCCCCCACCCATGTCTCCCACCACACCCACCCCCAGCAGTGCAGGGGCAGCCTCCACCAGGCCCCCACTCATGTCCCCCGGCACCCCACCCCCCAGCATCCAGGGGCAGCCTCCACCAGGCCCACACCCATGGCCCCTATCACCCCCACCCCCCACCCCCCAGGGGCACCCTCCACCAGGCCCCCACTCATGTCTCCCACCACCCCCACCCCCCAGCCACCAGGGGCAGCCTCCACCAGGCCCCCACTCATGTCTCCCACCACTCCCACCACCCAGCCACCAGGGCCACCCTCCACCAGGCACCCACCCATGTCTCCCACCACCCCCACCCCCTAGCAGTGCAGGGGCACCCTCCACCAGGCCCCCACTCATGTCTCCCACCACCCCCACCCCCCAGCAGTGCAGGGGCAGCCTCCACCAGGCCCACACTCATGTCTCCCACCACCCCCACCCCCAGCCACCAGGGGCAGCCTCCACCAGGCCCCCACTCATGTCTCCCACCACCCCCACCCCCCAGCCACCAGGGGCAGCCTCCACCAGGCCCCCACTCATGTCTCCCACCACCCCCACCCCCCAGCAGTGCAGGGGCACCCTCCACCAGGCCCCCACTCATGTCTCCCACCACCCCCACCCCCCAGCAGTGCAGGGGCAGCCTCCACCAGGCCCCCACTCATGTCTCCCACCACCCCCACCCCCCAGCCACCAGGGGCACCCTCCACCAGGCCCCCACCCATGTCTCCCACCACTCCCACCACCCAGCAGTGCAGGGGCAGCCTCCACCAGGCCCCCACTCATGTCTCCCACCACCCCCACCCCCCAGCAGTGCAGGGGCAGCCTCCACCAGGCCCCCACTCATGTCTCCCACCACCCCCACCCCCCAGCCACCAGGGGCACCCTCCACCAGGCCCCCACCCATGTCTTCCACCACCCCCACCCCCCAGCAGTGCAGGGGCAGCCTCCACCGGCCCCCACTCATGTCCCCCTGCACCCCCACCCCCCAGCAGTGCAGGGGCACCCTCCACCAGGTCCCCACTCATGTCTCCCACCACCCCCACCCCCCAGCAGTGCAGGGGCAGCCTCCACCAGGCCCACACCCATGTCTCCCACCACCCCCACCCCCCAGCAGTGCAGGGGCACCCTCCACCAGGCCCCCACTCATGTCTCCCACGACCCCCACCCCCCAGCAGTGCAGGGGCAGCCTCCACCAGGCCCACACTCATGTCTCCCACCACCCCCACCACCCAGCCACCAGGGGCAGCCTCCACCAGGCCCCCACTCATGTCTCCCACCACCCCCACCCCCCAGCCACCAGGGGCAGCCTCCACCGGGCCCCCACTCATGTCTCCCGCCACCCCCACCCCCCAGCCACCAGGGGCAGCCTCCACCAGGCCCCCACTCATGTCTCCCGCCACCCCCACCCCCCAGCAGTGCAGGGGCACCCTCCACCAGGCCCCCACTCATGTCTCCCACCACCCCCACCCCCCAGCAGTGCAGGGGCAGCCTCCACCAGGCCCCCACTCATGTCTCCCACCACCCCCATCCCCCAGCCACCAGGGGCACCCTCCACCAGGCCCCCACCCATGTCTCCCACCACTCCCACCCCCCAGCAGTGCAGGGGCAGCCTCCACCAGGCCCCCACTCATGTCTCCCACCACCCCCACCCCCCAGCAGTGCAGGGGCAGCCTCCACCAGGCCCCCACTCATGTCTCCCACCACCCCCACCCCCCAGCCACCAGGGGCACCCTCCGCCAGGCCCCCACTCATGTCTCCCACCACCCCCACCCCCCAGCAGTGCAGAGGCACCCTCCACCAGGCCCCCACTCATGTCTCCCACCACCCCCACCCGCCAGCAGTGCAGGGGCAGCCTCCACCAGGCCCCCACTCATGTCTCCCACCACCCCCACCGCCCAGCCACCAGGGGCACCCTCCACCAGGCCCCCACCCATGTCTACCACCACCCCCACCCCCCAGCAGTGCAGGGGCAGCCTCCACCAGGCCCCCACTCATGTCTCCCACCACCCCCACCCCCCACATTGCAGGGGCACCCTCCACCAGGCCCCCACTCATGTCTCCCACCACCCCACCACCCAGCCACCAGGGACACCCTCCACCAGGCCCCGACCCATGTCTCCCACAACCCCCACCCCCCAGCAGTGCAGGGGCAGCCTCAACCAGGCCCACACTCATGTCTCCCACCACCCCCACCACCCAGCCACCATGGGCAGCCTCCACCAGCTCCTCACAATCCCCAATCATGTGCGTTATGGTCAGCCTCCACAGCCAAAAAGCCCTACCAAGTAACCCATTCACCCACATGGAAATGGAAATTACATGTTACACCCCCAATGTTCATAAAGCTAATGAACCCATGTCCGTCACACAAAATGGTTGCAATTGAATGGGAAAACACCCAACATGACATGCATGAAACCAATGAGATGATACCACATAGTGAAGTATGAAAACAAAATTGTATTAAAAAAATAAGAATGCAAAAGAAGTGAAACAAACTACAATGTCAATGAAAAAAAGATAAGCTGCATGTCCGTTTAAAAAAATAAAAACACCAAATCCGAAACCAAAAAAATGCTGTCCAAAGTCAAATGAAAAATAAAATCAATCCAATGAAGAACTATGTACAATACTTCCAAGGGTCCATGAGCCCAACTGAACAAAGGAAACCTACAAAAAACCCTAACTAAAATGCAACTATATACAAAAAGTGGAGCAGTGTCCGTTGACTCCAAATCATAAGAACAAACAAAGGAAACCTAAAACTAAAGAACTATATACAAAGGCGGCGGGCAAGTCCAGCAGCTCACTCCGTGGTGTTCCGGGCCAGGGCATCATCGAACTCCTGTTCGATGTCCCCGAGGCAGTCCTGTTCCATGGCCCGAGGGTCCGCAGGGACGACGCCGTGTCCTCCTCCAACCCCCTGCGGATTGCCTCGAGGCACTCGGCCCGCCTCAGGGCCCTCCGCATGGAGTTCTCCGCCCTGACCAATGTGAGCCGCGCCTCTTCCGCCCGCCGCCGCTCCGCATCTATGGCGTGGCCCAACCGCTGCCACACGGAAGACACTCTCTGTCCTGGGTCCTCCTGCCCTCCGGCCGATGCCTGCCCCTCCGATGTCGAAGGCCCCGAGCCTTCATGGCTCCCACCATGTTGCTGCTGCTGCTCTGCCTCTGCCCGTGCACTGCCTCCTGCTGCCTGCACATCCTCCGCCGGCTGGGGTGCAGTCGTAGATGTGGCCACCCCTGCTGGATGTCCGACTCCCGACTGTGGCAGGGATGCCTCCTCCACCAGCCTGGCCGCACCGTCAGAGGCAGCTCCACAGGGCACCCAGGTGACTGATGGGTGGGAAGATGGCACAGAGGACGACTGGCGCGTAGGGGGTCCAGTTGAAGAGGGGGTCAGAGCAAGCCCCATCAGACGGAGGAATCCGGCCTGGGTGACCTGTCCCAGCAGGCTGACGTGGTCAACAAGCCATTCGAGATGACGTGCAGTCTCTCCATGAAAAGACTGCAGGTCACCTCGCATGGCCCGTTGACGCAACGCCACACCAGCCAGGACAGGCTCAACCCGGACCTGGATAGCCACGTCCGCAGGCAGAGGAAGGCCAGTTGATGTCAGCTCATCCCCTGCCTGAAAACGGGTCTGGACGTAGGCATCCCTGCTGGTGCAAGATGATGCAGGGACAGGATCGGGGACAGGATTGCACACAGGCACCTCCGCGGCGGCCTGTGCTGCCTCCTGTCCCTGGTCCTGCACTGCACCACTAGCACCAGTGGGATCCCCACCTCCAGACCCCGTCTCTGGTGCTTGCACGGCCTCCTCCTCCACCAAACCCCCCACCAACCTGGATGACTCCGTGCCATCTTCCCCTGTTGGGCCCTGTGGGGTCCCAGCTGCTCATTCTGCTGCCGAGGAGTCCAACTCCAACCTCCGCCTCTTGGACCTCCCCCCGGCAGCTGCGGCCTGGGACACGGCACCGGACTCCTCACTCCCCGATGAGATGACAACACGGGAGGGGAGCCGGGCCTTGCGTCTCCGGCTGGCGGTGGGATCCTCGCCGCTGTGCTCCACAGCACCTTCTCCGCCCTCTTCATCAGTTGACGCTGCAGACAGGGAGAAACAAAACACAGGCATCAGGGCACTGTACAATGGACACATACACACATGACAGTTGCACATGAGTGGCATTGGCAAACCTCAGACATGTCATCACAATCCCCAACACACATGTCATTACAACTCGCACACATGAGCCATACCACAGCCATATCGCAACTGCCACCACCATCCCTAGACATACAACAGCATGAGCAGCCAAAGGTGAGCCCGACATCACATGCAACACAGGAAGTGCACCACACATGTACACACACCACCACACTTGCATGCATGTTTACACCTCTGCCAAGTGTCGCACTGTTCAGACGGGCATCCATGTCACATCTGCCAATCAGGCTTCCACATACCGCTGTCACATGCATCCATGTTGCATCACTGTTGCACCCTTGTCAAATACACACACATGCACATGTACACAGTGCTGATACATGCAGCCGAAAACAACATACATGCGTGACATCACGGACATGTCTACTTACATACACATTCATCCAAACATGTGTGCCCACACAACTGCATTTGGCATGCAAGCCTACAAACACAAGCACCATCCATGTCTCACACATTACAGCCCTCGCATGTGTCAGCCCCACGGCCCTGTACACCCCCAGCCATACTCGACCCCATACAAACAGATGTGCAACCTGCACACTACCTAATAATCACCACACGCACTGCTCACAATCAGGATGCATGTACACTCACCGCTCGACTCCAGACGGGTCTGCTTCTCTAGGACCTGTACGTGGAGCGCTGGGGATATGCGTTCCAGGACCCTCATCTGTTGTTCCGTCAAGTGGCCCCGGCGCCCCTTGGCATCCGCTGCCTTCAAGAGGCGCCGGGCCTTGTTCAGGGTCCTGGACCTGAAGTCCTCCCAGCGCTTCCTGACATGTTGTAAGTCGCGGACTGCCACCCCCTCCGCATTGATGGCAGTCACGATGTCAGTCCAGATCCGAGTCCGTCCTTCCTTGTCGGCGCGGGAACTTCCGAAGAGGGCATCATACTGCCCCAGGACTTGCTCCACCAGGACACCACTTCGGTGGCACTGAAGCTGGTGCCCCTCTGCCTCTCTGGCCGGGGGTTGTCAGTGGTCACAGATGGTGTTTGCCCCGACATGACAACCCCAGAGGCAGGGATGGGTGGGCAACTGGGTCCTGGGGCTGGGCTGTGGAGCGATGGAATCCCAGTCGGGAGTCTTCGGTTCCAGCAGGGGTGGTCACAGCAACAGCACCCCTGGCTGATGTGCAGGCAGCAAATGGCAGTGCACGTGGGCAGCAGGCAGTCAGGCAGCAGCAGATGACAGGTGGGAGCGTGCTCGGGGCTCTGGGGGCAGTAGTTCGGCCTTCTGGGCAGGAGCGTGGTCTTCCGTGTGCATACGCGTGGCCAGCTTGATACGGAGTGATTTGGCACGTGGAAAATCTGCACGTCAGCGTGTAATTCGAGGAAAGGCCCTTAGAGCGTAAGCGCGTCTCCACGCATACACATTTTCATTGGACTGAAGGCCCCTCAAGCACAAGAGCCCCTGTGACGTGACGCGTACAGACGTGCATGCGCATTTCAGCGCGCGTGAAAAAATGCACGTCCGCGTGTAATACGAGGAAAGGGCCATGCGCGTATGTACGGCAGCACGCATATGCGATGTCATTGGACCAAGGGCCCTTAGCGCGCGTAAAGGCGTCGCCAGCGTATGCGCGTCTATGAAGTCACGTGCACGTTGAATTGGGCACACGTTTGAAAATGTTGCGTGTTAAAAAAATGAAAGACACGTCCGAGTGTCAAAGCGTGTAATTGGTGGGAATGGGCCTAGCGCGTACACGCGGCAGTGACAAAGCGTGTAATTGGTGGAAATGGCCCTAGCGCGTACACGCCGCGTAAGTGACGCTGGACGTGTGGGCCTGTATAAATGGTACGTGTAGAACACCATTTCCTTGTACGTGCTTTTCGTGGAGAGCGAGTGGGTGAATTCTGTACTTCTTGTCGTTTCACACGCGATTTACTTCACGGCGTTTCAAGTTCGTGTTCCCTGTTACCTCTGACAGCTATTTCTCTTTTTTCTCTTTTACTGGTTTACCTGGGCGTGTTCGCCACAAACAGTGTTCCCTTCTACTGTTGTCCTGTCTCCTCAGACAGCGTACAAATCTTCTTTTGGCGGGGGTGTTGCCAACCAAACGCGCTCCTTTTTCACGCTCTTTTACCTGGCAGACGGTGAGTCACGCACGTATCTAACATCTGTGCTTGCCCCGTGTGTCGCCTACCCCTTCAGAGGTCATTCTAGGCTGCGTGTGACACGCATACGTTCATTCTTGTGTTACTGGGTGCCACAGCGTAGTGCAGGTTTTTCTTTCTGCACACGTGGTCTAGGAGGGGTTGCGTGCACGTCATCTCCCTTTTTTGGGGCTCCTGTGCGTAGCGTGACCCGTCATCTTTCCCCAGGGGTTACATTCAGCCTTGCTAGAGCACTAGGGTACAATTACCATCTGGTACCCAACCCCTTTGACCCCCAATTGCCCAGGACAATAGTTTACAGCCACTCCCATACGCACATTAACATCAGTGCCATGGCTGGGAGGCCAGGATTCCGTAAGGGTGGCAAAGGTGGAAGAGCCACAAGTGGTGGCCGTGGTGGATCCGATAGGGGACGTGGTCGTTACTTGCAGGGTGAGCCTGTCCCCCCATGTGTGGAGGACCAGTCAAGGGCACCCATAATCCCCCCTCCCCCCCTTCCGTTGAGGCTGATGTGGCTGACACCATCCATGCTCAGCCCTTGTTGGACCAGCCCATTGTGGCACCAGACCTGGCTGACTCCATGGCTGACTTCCAGGTCAGCAGGCCTATGACACGTGCGCTGGTGCACGTTGATGTCATCATGCCACGTGCATCTGGGGCAGCAAGGTCATCTGCTGCCCCAAGTAGGCAGGGCGGAGAGGCTGCAGGGGCAGCTGCGGCTCCATCCACCCCAGCTCTCACACACCCAGCCAGGACAGTGTCGGTCCTAGTCCATCCTGCTGACATTCCCCCGACACCATTACACTTGAGCCAATGCCTGCACCAACTCCCATGCTGAGTGTGCAATCCCACACTCCTGATACAGAGTCCACCAGGGCTCCTGCCCCTAGTGTCCAGAGCGGCGCAGGACACTCAGGATCACCACCACCTTCCAAGCGGAAGAGGAAGAGTGCTCGTCCGGCACAGGCTGATGCCCCAGACACGGCTACACAGTCCGGCCCGTCGAGGAAGCCCAGCTTCACGGATGCCGAACTGAATGCACTTGTCGAGTATGTGTCCGCACATGATAACAAGATGGTCATTGTTGCAGGATCCAAGACCACACCTGCACAACGCCAGGCACACTGGCAGACCGTTGCGGACATCGTAAGTGCCCTTGGAATCGTGAGGCGCACAGCCAATGATTGCTATAAGCGCTGGAATGACCTAAAGCGCAGGGCAAAGAGTAAGCTGGCCTCAAGTCATGCCGCAACTATAGTGACTGGAGGTGGGTCTCTAGTAGTAGACATGGAACTCACTCAACATGAGTCAGTCGCTGGGACCTACGTCGCGGAGGAACAGATCCAAGGCGTGGGAGATCTGCCTGATTACGAGGCATTGTCCGGTGAGTGCACATGCATGTGTGTGTCATCCATGTGCATGGTGTGTGTGTGAGGGCTTCTGTTTGTGTGCCAGGTGAGAGTGTGTGCGCCTGAGTCGTATGGGTCAGCCATGTGCTTCATGCAATACATCCTGCGCTGCTGCATTTGGCCATAGCAGTATCCCTTCTGCCAACAGTAGACATCTAGCCCAACTGCACGCCAGTTGCCCTTGAAGTGTCACCTTGCCACTACATTGTTGCTTAATTTTCACTGTTCATTCAGTCAGATTGTTTGCATTCCACCACTTTTACTAGGCATTTCGCAGTCCTCTAGTCACATGTCTGACATGGCTATGGTAAAGTGGAGTGACTTTGTTACCTGGATATCATTTGTTCACACATGTCCCTGTGCAATTGGACCATTTTAGAATGGCAGCTCCAGGTGAAAAATCTGACCTGTTTGAATTAGAAAAGCTATTAAATGCGGGAACTGGACTGAATGAATAGGTGCTGCCCTCCTCTCCATCTTCACCCAATAGCAATGGTACATGCCATCTGTGTGATGGCATGTGTGTTTCACCTGGCAATCACAGGCCAATGTGTGATGCCACTGCCAGGCAGCATGCAGAAAATGTGTTCATCTTCCATCTTGGTGTCATCAATGTGTGCCATTTGCCTCCCCTTCATACGCAGTGACGGTGCATGCATGGGAGGGTTTTAGTCATGTGGGACATGTGTCAATCAAGTACTGGTTCTGTTGCTTCTCAGCCCTCATTGTGTGCCATGGTGCTAATGCCTGTTTCCATTTCTTTGTTTTTATGTCTTTGCAGGGGAAGACGCACCTGATACTGCTGGGGTTGTGGAGATGGTGCAGACCCAGGAGGGGTCCGAGGGCCGACCAACCACCAGTGAGGGACGTGGTGTGGTGGTGGGTGAGAACCCACAAGTGCTGCAGGTCGTGCTCTCAAGGGGTGTCTCTGGCTGCACCTACCCCGAGCTGTACTCAGGTGTTGATTCGGATGATGAGACCTACGTGCCGTCGCAGGTGAGTGTTCCAGGGAGGGATTCTGTTCTGTCCCACTCACCTGCACCAGGGTCAGAACCCTCAATGGGGATGTCAGTGTTGGCAGCTACGCCTTTGGTGGTTACGGAAGCAGGGTCACACTCCGCGACATCTGATCCTGTTCCTGTGCCAGCAGATCAGAGGGGGAATGCAGTCCTACAGCCTCAGGCAGTGCCGGCACAGCAAGGCGCAGTTCGCCTTGCCCCAGACAGGTGTGGTGCCCGCCGACGTGGTGGCCGTACGCCACCTGGCAATACCGCATGGGAGCAATCCATTTACGGTATGTCAACCCAACAGGCAGCATCATCCCAGATGATGGCTCAGGCCATGGATAAGGTGGCCACTTCCATTGTCCCCCCTGAAAGGGTGATGGAGCGACTACAGCAGGCAACCGACTCCATCTGCCAGTCACACAGGGAGGACATGTTGGCGTCCAACAGGGACAGGCGGGCGGCACTGGCGACTCTGCAGGAGGCCATCTCCATAGAGTCCCAGGGCCACAGGGAAGCCCTGAGGCAGGAGCTCCTTCACCTCAGGACGACTTTTGTTGAGCTTGAGGCTTCAACACACCAAAGGACAGAACAGCAGCTGGAGCGTCTCACCCGTACGCTCTCAGCTGAGATGCAGGCAACGAGGGCTGAGGTCCGGGCATCCCGTGAGTTGTTGCATGGGGACCTTCCCACAATCATCCTCCAGAACGAGACCTACCACACCCGCATGCTTGCAGCCATGGAGGAGCAGACTAGGGCCTTGCGTGGGCTGGCTCCCATAGTGCAACCACCTCCGGATGCAGCTGCACAGGGTGATAATAGCGACAGCAGTGATACTCCCACAATAGGGTAGCCGTGTGGGCCATGAGCCCATGGAGGTGTTTTTTTTCCCAGGATCCACACAGGTGGGTTTTGGTGTGCACCCTGTCCTCGGACCTCCTGGGTGGCCTCCCCAACCCCCCCGGGCCCATCAATGGCCATTTTTGATTTTTTTTTTTTTTTTTATTTTTCCCAATTTTTGTGGGACAATTTGTTGCCTTCCGTGGTTCCTGTGGGCATACGCTGCATTGTGGCTGGGCACATGCAGGCTTGTCATGTATTTGGTTGAGATGCTTGGGTTTGAGTCACACACACCCCTCCTGCTTCCCGTTTCCATGGGCTTGCAAAGGGTGTGCCCAAGTGACATTGACGTACATGGTGACATTGGACTCCCACTACATGTGTGGGTAGTCTAGTCAATACTGTGTATACATTCCTAGTGCATATTGCTGTTGTGTTGTACACTGCATGTTGCATTGATGTGTAACTCATCATCTGTGTCTACCTCCCAATTTGCAGGTCCCTTCCTCATGTCTACACAAGGCCCTCTAGTTTGGAGATGGGGTCCATGTTGGCAGCAGTGCACCTACAACTCTACCTGGCGGCAACACTGCACAGTTGGTAGTGGTGGGAGTGCAGGCATTTCCAGGTGGTGAGAGTACTAATTTATTACATTTGTGATGTCATGTTAATGGTAGTACCTGCTCAAGTTTGTTGTTGGTCCTGCATTACTGTGAGCATTTCAGTTGTTGCAAGTTTCAATTAGGGACACTGTACATTGTGACACTAGTGTCATGTTGTGGGGATTACTTTGTTTACCTGCAAATAGCATGACATGGCACGGTGTGTCGTGTGGCGGTGCTGGGGATGGGTTGGCTGACATGGCACTGTCCTCTTGTTGCATTTTGCAAGTGGGTATTCATTTTAGCTGCTTGAATGTGTTTCTTCACAAAACTGCATTGGTGGTGTCTGTGTGGGTAGGGATGCACACATTGTAACACTGCCAGGTGAACAATCTCAGGCTGATATGGTTTTCACGGTTGATTCTCCAGACATTCAGGATCAGTGTCAGGTTGAGTCATCATTGATTGTCAGATGGAATGTGCCAGGGCAGTGTGCACTCCACAGGGGTGTGATTTCTATGTGAAGTAATTAGCCACTAGCTGTGTACGGGCTGCCTCCCCCCGTGCGCTTTCCCCTCCCATGCGCAGCGGCTGTGCATGTGGTTGGGGATGTGGGGCCACCACCATGTCCACGGCCAGGCCCCGTCGTGTTGCAACGTTGTGCAGGACACATGCTGCCACTATGATCCTGCACACTACTGGGGGAGCGTACAACAGCTGCCCGCCAGAAAGGTCAAGGGAGTGAAAGCGTGACTTTAGCACTCCGAATGTGCGCTCCACTATGCCCCGGGTTGTAATGTGGGCTGTGTTATATCTTACCTGGGGTGGCGTGGTGGGGTTCCGAATTGGCGTCATCATGTGGGGGCTGAGAGGATAGGCACTGTCCCCTGTGGAGGTGGTGATTGGTATCATTGGTGGGGTTGTGACCTTGCTCAGTATCTGACATGCATGCATGTGCAGTGGCATTCATACTCACCAAGCAGCCATGTATCGCCATGCCGCCCAGCTTCTAGGTCCCGGCTTAGGGTGGACATTCGGTAAATGAAGCTGTCGTGGGTGGAGCCGGGATAGTTGGCATATACTGAGGTGATGATTCCCTTGGCATTACATACTACCTGCACGTTGATGGAATGCCAGTGCTTGCGGTTCCTATAGATGTGCTCTGATGCCCTGGGGGGACGTAGAGCCACATGGGTGCAGTCAATGGCACCTAGCACTTTGGGGAATCGTGCCACACCGTAAAAATCCAGGGCGGCAGCATGCCTTTCTGCAGGTGTTCTGGGCAGGTATAGTTGCCTGCGGACTGATGGGCGCGCAGTGATGATGTTCAAGACCTGGTGTAGGCAGCGTGACTGGGTGGCCTGTGATACCCCACCCACTATGGCACTTGTCCGCTGAAATGATCCAGTGGCTAAGTAGTGCAGTACATTGAGGACCTTCTCCAGGGGGCTGAGTGCTTGGGAGCACAGGGTGGGTGATGTGAGGTCATCCTCCCGCTCACTCACCAGGTCCAGTATTATGTGTGGTGGAAACCTGTACCTCCCATACACCTGGTCATCAGGCATCCCGAAAAGGCTGGTTCTGGGTGTGAATATTCTGGCCCTGACTATCCTCCTCCTCCTCCTTTGGTAGCCCACGCCCACTGCTGCTAGGAACGGTATGTTCATCCTGGGTCTGAGCTTGTTATTTTGTTAGCGCGCTAATTTATGCATTGCGCGTGTTGTAGGCGAGCGTGTGACCCGCGCACCCCTGAAATCCAGTACCCAGTCCAATAGCGTGTGGAAATTCCCGCGCACCCCGGGATACAGGTGCGCTGACGTACTTGCGTGTGTAAGTGCCCGGACACCCCTGATATACACGTACATAGGCCAATCGCGTGTACGCGCACTTTTGTCCAATTACACGCAATGACACTCTGACGTGCTGTCCAATTACACGCGATGACACTCTGACGTGCTGTCCAATTACACGCGATGACACTCTGACGTGCAGTCTTTCCACGTGTGCTCTGTCATCACGTGCTGTGTGGGAAACACCCGTGTGGGTCACGTCACAGACGCGCTTACGCGCTGAGGGCCTTTGGTCCAATGGAATCGCGTATGCGTGCTCACGCGCTTACGCGCTAAGGGCCTTTCCTCGAATTTCACGCTGACGTGCAGGATTTTCACGTGCCAAATCACTCCGTATCAAGCTGGCCACGCGAAAACACACGGAAGACTACGCTCCTGCCCAGAAGGCCGAATTACTGCCCCCCAGTGCCCCGAGCAGCCTCCCACGTGCCATCTGCTGCTGCCTGCCTGCCTGCCTGCCTGCCTGCTGCCACCGTGCCCTGCCATTTGGTGCCTGCACATCAGCCATCTGCAGGGGTCCAGTTGCTGTGTCCACCCCTGCTGGAACTGAAGACTCCCGACTGGGATTACATCGCTCCACAGCCCAGCCCCAGGACCCAGTTGCCCACCCACACCTGCCTCTGGGGTTGCCATGTCGGGCACTTCCACATCTGGCACCAGTGGCAACCCCAGGCCAGAGGGGCAGAGGGGCACCAGCTTCACTGCCACCGAAGTTGGTGTCCTGGTGGAGCATGTCCTGGGGTAGTATGATGCCCTCTTTGGATCGTCCCGTGCCAGCAAGGAAGGACGGGAGAGGATCTGGGCTGACTGTGTGGTTGCCATCAACGCGGAGGGGGTGGCAACCCGCGACGTCCAGAAGATCAAGAAGCGCTGGGAGGACTTGAGGTCCAGGACCCTCGTGAAGGCCCGGCGCCTCGTGGAGGGGGGCCGGGGCCGCATGAGTTCCATCCAGATGAGGGTCCTGGAACGCGTACGCCCAGCGCTCCACGCCCAGATCCTTGAGAGGGAGACCCGTCTGGAGTTGAGCGGTAAGTTGAGCGGTAAGTGTCCAAGCATTGCTGTGTGAGACAGGGCATGTTGCGGTGTGCTGGTTGTCTGATACTTGCCTGTATGTGTGACATAGGCCATGTATGCATGTATGTGTGCAGGGACATCATGGTAATGCATGTGCGACCAGTGATGTGTGAACCACATGGTTGTTGCATGTGTTTAAATGCCACATGGGGAGCCACATGGGGAGCCCTATGCAGATTTCAGACATGAGAGCATGCCAGTCTCTGTTCCTGGACATGGGTGGGGGTGAGGGATGGGTGCTGATGGCAGGTACATATATGGTAGCCATGTCTGTGTGCCTGACCTGCGTGTCTGTGTCTTGTGCATGCCATGGATGCATGACACATGTGTGTGACAATGCACAGATTCACTGATGCAGCCTAGTTACCCTTGTATCCGCTGTGTTTGGGGTGTATGGGGCCAGATGGATGTGACTGAGGTGAAGTGTGTGCATGTGATAGGCATGACCCATGATGCATGCGAGTTCCATATCATTGTATGTTTCAAGAGTCCATTGGACATGTATGGAAATGTCCATGGCATGCACCATGCCTGTTACTGTGTGTGTTTTGCCTGGACTGACCCATGTGTTGTGGAGGGACTTGATGTGTACTTTGACAGTGGTACTCATCTGCTATTGCTTCCTGTCTAGGGGACCATTGTACAGTACCCTGATGCTTGTGTTCTTTGTCTCCCTCTACACAGCGGCTAGTGAAGAAGAGGGCGGAGACGGCGCTGTGGAGCAAGGCGGCGGGGATGCCCCCACGGCTGCAGCGGAAGGGGTGGGTGAGCCCCCACAGTGGCCTGCTACGGTGGAAGACGGTGAGGAGCCATCCAGGTTGGTGGTTTCACAGAGGAGGCCGCCACAGGGGCACACATGGGGCCTGGTGGGGGCATCCCTGTTGGTGCAAGTGGTGCAGTCCAGGGCCAGGGGCAGGAGGCAGCACAGGTCACCGTGGAGGGGCCTGTGCATGTCGCTGTCCCTGACCCTGTGAGTGCACCACCATGCACCAGCAGGGTTGCCCCGTCCCAGGCCCGTCTGCAGGTAGAGGGGATGTCCATGTCACCTGACTCCCCTCCACCTGCGGATGAGGGGAACCGTGTCCGTATGGAGAAGGTCCTGATTGGGGTTGCGATGCGGGCGGGTGCAATTCGTGATGACGTGCGTGCTTCCCAGGAGGAGCACGCACATCATCACGAAGAGCACCGTGCCGACGTGGCCCAATTGGGATCTTCCATGTTCGGGGGTTTCCTGCATGTGTCTGCCAATCTGGCGGCCCTCTCCTCCTCTGTGGAGGCTATACGCCAGTCGTTCTCCTTGCCGTCTTCCGGCCCAGATGCCACCAGGGCCCCCTGTGGACCTGCCCTGACCTATGCAGCCAGCTCGGTGGGGATCCCATCCCTGCCACAGTCGGGAGTCGGAGGTCAAGCAGGGGTGGACACCACAGCAACTGTACCCCAGCAGATGGAGGATGTGCCGGCATCATCAGGCAGGGCACGTGCACGACGGCGTCGGTGTATTCCATCAGCCTGGATGCCGTTGTGCTGGCAGAGGCAGTTGCGTCGGAGGCAGCAGCAGAGTCAACGTGGGAGGCATCATGGCTCGGGGCCTTCAACATCGGAGGGGCAGGCATCGGCCGGAGGGCAGGAGGACCCAGGACAGGAAGTTTCTTCCGTGTGGCTGCGGTTGGGCCAGCAGATAGGTGCGGAGCGGCGGCGGGCGGAAGAGGAGCGGCTCACGATGGTCAGGGCGGAGAACTCCATGCGGAGGGCCCTGAGGCGGGCCGAGTGCCTCGAGGCAATCCGCAGGGGGTTGGAGGAGCAGATGGCGTCGTCCCTGCGGACCCTCGGGGCCATGGAACAGGACCGCCTCCGGGACATAGACGAGGAGTTTGATGATGCCCTTGCCCGGAACACTACGGAGTGAGCCGCTGGACTTGCCCGCCGCCTTTCTATATAGTTCTTTAGTTTTAGGTTTCCTTTGTTTATTGTTATGATTTGGAGTCGACGGACACAGCTCCACTTTTTGTATATAGTTGCTTTTTTGTTAGGGTTTTTAGTAGGTTTCCTTTGTTCAGTTGGGCTCATGGACCCTTGGATATTGTGTACATAGTTCTTCATTGGATTGTTTTATTTTTTAATTTTATTTTTTCTTCTCCATTGAGCAATGGTGTTTGGATTTAATTTTTTTTCTGTCGGATTGATTTCATTTTTAATGTGATTTGAAGTACATTTTTTTGGGATTTTGTGTTTTTCATTTTTTGGGACGGACATGCACCTTTTCTTTTTTTCATTGGCATTGTAGTTTGTTTAATTTCATTTGCATTCATATTTTTTAAATACATTTTTGTTTTCATACTTCACTGTGTGGTATCATCTCATTGGTTTCATGCATGTCATGTTGGGTGTTTTCAAATTCATTTGCAACCATTGTGTGTGACAGACATGGGCTCATTTGCTTTATGTACGTTGGGGGTGTAACATGTAATTTTCATTTCCATGTGGGTGAATGGGTTACTTGGTAGGGCCTTTTGGCTGTGGAGGCTGACCATTACGCACATGGTTGGTGATTGTGAGGAGCTGGGTGCAGGGGGACATGAGTGGGGGCCTGGTGGAGGCTGCCCCTGGTGGCGGGGGGTGGGGGTGATAGGGGACATGAGTGGGGGCCTGGTGGGGGCTGCCCATGGTGGCTGGGGGGTGGGGGTGCAGGGGGACATGAGTGGGTGCCTGGTGGAGGGTGCCCCTGGATGCTGGGGGGTGGGGGTGGTGGGAGACATGAGTGGGGGCCTGGTGGAGGGTGCCCCTGGATGCTGGGGGGTGGGGGTGGTGGGAGACATGAGTGGGGGCCTGGTGGAGGGTGCCCCTGGTGGCTGGGTGGTGGGGGTGGTGGGAGACATGAGTGGGGGCCTGGTGGAGGATGCCCCTGCACTGCTGGGGGGTGGGGGTGGTGGGAGACATGAGTGGGGGCCTGGTGGAGGGTGCACCTGCACTGCTGGGGGGTGGGGGTGGTGGGAGACATGAGTGGGGGCCTGGTGGAGGGTGCCCCTGCACTGCTGGGGGGTGGGGGTGGTGGGAGACATGAGTGGGGGCCTGGTGGGGGCTGCCCATGATGGCTGGGGGTTGGGGGTAATAGGGGCCATGGGTGGGGGCCTGGTGGAGGCTGCCCCTGCACTGCTGGGGGGTGGGGGTGGTGGGAGACATGAGTGGGGGCCTGGTGGAGGGTGCCCCTGGTGGCTGGGGGGTGGGGGTGCAGGGGGACATGAGTGGGGGCCTGGTGGAGGGTGCCCATGGTGGCTGGGGGGTGGGGGTGATAGGGGCCATGGGTGGGGGCCTGGTGGAGGCTGCCCCTGCACTGCTGGGGGGTGGGGGTGGTGGGAGACATGAGTGGGGGCCTGGTGGAGGGTGCCCCTGGATGCTGGGGGGTGGGGGTGGTGGGAGACATGAGTGGGGGCCTGGTGGAGGCTGCCCCTGGTGGCTGGGGGGTGGGGGTGCAGGGGAACATGAGTGGGGGCCTGGTGGAGGGTGCCCCTGCACTGCTGGGGGGTGGGGGTGGTGGGAGACATGAGTGGGGGCCTGGTGGAGGGTGCCCCTGGATGCTGGGGGGTGGGGGTGGTGGGAGACATGAGTGGGGGCCTGGTGGAGGCTGCCCCTGGATGCTGGGGGGTGGTGGTCGTGGGAGACATGAGTGGGGGCCTGGTGGAGGCTGCCCCTGGTGGCTGGGGGGTGGGGGTGGGTGGGAGACATGAGTGGGGGCCTGGTGGAGGCTGCCCCTGCACTGCTGGGGGGTGGGGGTGGTGGGAGACATGAGTGGGGGCCTGGTGGAGAGTGCCCCTGGATGCTGGGGGTGGGGGTGGGGGTGGTGGGAGACATGAGCGGGGGCCTGGTGGAGGCTGCCCCTGGTGGCTGGGGGGTGGGGGTGCAGGGGAACATGAGTGGGGGCCTGGTGGAGGGTGCCCCTGCACTGCTGGAGTGTGGGGGTGGTGGGAGACATGAGTGGGGGCCTGGTGGAGGGTGCCCCTGGATGCTGGGGGGTGGGGGTGGTGGGAGACATGAGTGGGGGCCTGGTGGAGGCTGCCCCTGGATGCTGGGGGGTGGTGCTGGTGGGAGACATGAGTGGGGGCCTGGTGGAGGCTGCCCCTGGTGGCTGGGGGTGCAGGGGAACATGAGTGGGGGCCTGGTGGAGGGTGCCCCTGGATGCTGGGGGGTGGGGGTGCAGGGGGACATGAGTGGGGGCCTGGTGGAGGGTGCCCCTGGATGCTGGGAGGTGGGGGTGCAGGGGGACATGAGTGGGGGCCTGGTGGAGGGTGCCCCTGCACTGCTGGGGGGTGGGGGTGGTGGGAGACATGAGTGGGGGCCTGGTGGAGGGTGCCCCTGGATGCTGGGGGGTGGGGGTGGTGGGAGACATGAGTGGGGGCCTGGTGGAGGCTGCCCCTGGTGGCGGGGGGGTGGGGGTGATAGGGGACATGAGTGGGGGCCTGGTGGAGGGTGCCCCTGGATGCTGGGGGGTGGGGGTGCAGGGGGACATGAGTGGGGGCCTGGTGGAGGGTGCCCCTGGATGCTGGGGGGTGGGGGTGGTGGGAGACATGAGTGGGGGCCTGGTGGAGGCTGCCCCTGGATGCTGGGGGTGGGGGTGGTGGGAGACATGAGTGGGGGCCTGGTGGAGGCTGCCCCTGGTGGCTGGGGGGTGGGGGTGGGTGGGAGACATGAGTGGGGGCCTGGTGGAGGCTGCCCCTGCACTGCTGGGGGGTGGGGGTGGTGGGAGACATGAGTGGGGGCCTGGTGGAGAGTGCCCCTGGATGCTGGGGGGTGGGGGTGGTGGGAGACATGAGTGGGGGCCTGGTGGAGGCTGCCCCTGGTGGCTGGTGGGTGGGGGTGCAGGGGAACATGAGTGGGGGCCTGGTGGAGGGTGCCCCTGCACTGCTGGGGGGTGGGGGTGGTGGGAGACATGAGTGGGGGCCTGGTGGAGGGTGCCCCTGGATGCTGGGGGGTGGGGGTGGTGGGAGACATGAGTGGGGGCCTGGTGGAGGCTGCCCCTGGATGCTGGGGGGTGGTGGTGGTGGGAGACATGAGTGGGGGCCTGGTGGAGGCTGCCCCTGGTGGCTGGGGGTGCAGGGGAACATGAGTGGGGGCCTGGTGGAGGGTGCCCCTGGATGATGGGGGGTGGGGGTGCAGGGGGACATGAGTGGGGGCCTGTTGGAGGGTGCCCCTGGATGCTGGGAGGTGGGGGTGCAGGGGGACATGAGTGGGGGCCTGGTGGAGGGTGCCCCTGCACTGCTGGGGGGTGGGGGTGGTGGGAGACATGAGTGGGGGCCTGGTGGAGGGTGCCCCTGGATGCTGTGGGGTGGGGGTGGTGGGAGACATGAGTGGGGGCCTGGTGGAGGCTGCCCCTGGTGGCGGGGGGTTGGGGGTGATAGGGGACATGAGTGGGGGCCTGGTGGAGGGTGCCCCTGGATGCTGGGGGGTGGGGGTGCAGGGGGACATGAGTGGGGGCCTGGTGGAGGGTGCCCCTGCACTGCTGGGGGGTGGGGGTGATAGGGGACATGAGTGGGGGCCTGGTGGAGGGTGCCCCTGGTGGCTGGGTGGTGGGGGTGGTGGGAGACATGAGTGGGGGCCTGGTGGAGGCTGCCCCTGGTGGCTGGGGGGTGGGGGTGGTGGGAGACATGAGTGGGGGCCTGGTGGAGGCTGCCCCTGGTGGCGGGGGGGTGGGGGTGATAGGGGACATGAGTGGGGGCCTGGTGGAGGGTGCCCCTGGATGCTGGGGGGTGGGGGTGCAGGGGGACATGAGTGGGGGCCTGGTGGAGGGTGCCCCTGCACTGCTGGGGGGTGGGGGTGATAGGGGACATGAGTGGGCGCCTGGTGGGGGCTGCCCATGGTGGCTGGGGGGTGGGGGTGGCAGGGGGACATGAGTGGGGGCCTGGTGGGGGATGCCCATGGTGGCTGGGGGGTGGGGGTGGTGGGAGATATGAGCGGGGGCCTGGTAGAGGGTGCCCCTGGATGCTGGGGGGTGGGGGTGGTGGGAGACATGAGTGGGGGCCTGGTTGAGGGTGCCCCTGCACTGCTGGGGGGTGGGGGGTGGGAGACATGGGTGGGGGCCTGGTTGAGGGTGCCCCTGGTGGCTGGGTGGTGGGGGTGGTGGGAGACATGAGTGGGGGCCTGGTGGAGGCTGCCCCTGGTGGCTGGGGGGTGGGGGTGGTGGGAGACATGAGTGGGGGCCTGGTGGAGGCTGCCCCTGCACTGCTGGGGGGTGGGGGGGTGGGAGACATGGGTGGGGGCCTGGTTGAGGGTGCCCCTGGTGGCTGGGTGGTGGGGGTGGTGGGAGACATGAGTGGGGGCCTGGTGGAGGCTGCCCCTGGTGGCTGGGGGGTGGGGGTGGTGGGAGACATGAGTGGGGGCCTGGTAGAGGGTGCCCCTGGATGCTGGGGGGTGGGGGTGGTGGGAGACATGAGTGGGGGCCTGGTGGAGGGTGCCCCTGGATGCTGGGGGGTGGGGGTGCTGGGTGACATGAGCAGGTGTGCAGGGTAGTCCCCTGTGGTGTGTGCTGCCTGCAGGGGCCGTGGAGGGTGTACAGGGAATACCTGGGAGCACACAGCCAAATCGCGTGTTGAATTTCCCGCGCACAACTGAAATCCACGTACAATGACAAATCGCGTGTGGAACTTCCCGCGCACACCTGAAATCCACTTACCCGGCCAAATCGCGTGTGGGACTTCCCGCGCACCCCTGAAATCCACGTACACGGCCAAATCGCGTGTGGAACTTCCCGCGCACCCCTGAAATCCACGTACCCTGACAAATCGCGTGTGGAACTTCCCGCGCACCCCTGAAATCCACGTACCCGGCCAAATCGCGTGTGGTACTTCCCGCGCACCCCTGAAATCCACGTACACGGCCAAATCGCGTGTGGAACTTCCCACGCACCTCTGAAATCCACGTACCCTGACAAATGGCGTGTGGAACTTCCCGCGCACCCCTGAAATCCACGTACCCGGCCAAATCGCGTGTGGGACTTCCCGCGCACCCCTGAAATCCACATACACGGCCAAATCGCATGTGGAACTTCCCGCGCACCCCTGAAATCCACGTACCCTGACAAATCGGGTGTGGAACTTCCCGCGCACCTCTGAAATCCACGTACCCAGCCAATTCGCGTGTGAGACTTCCCGCGCACCCCAGTATACACGCACAAATATTTTTTGTCAGTGGGTGTCCGTGTTTGTGGGTACCCCTTTGCACGTCATTTGTCCTGGAGGGCCACAGTATGGGACATTCATCATGGAAGTATATAGGTGCTATTTGTTGGCGCACCTTTTGGCGCACATTTCTTCCAGGCGCAGAGACGCTACCGCCTGCTTTCTTGTGGCGGTCGTGTTTGTGCCAATGCGCTGGTTTGAGCGTGCGCTTTTTTGCCCTATTCTATTCCATGAATACGTGTTGTAGGCGAGCGTGTGGGCGTTCCGCGCACTTGTACCCTGTACTTCCCCCGTGACGCCCACATTTTGGCAAGTTGTTCCCCATTCCGAGTGTTACGCCCGTGTTCCGCCTACTTTTGTAGCGTGTGCCGCGCTATGTGCGATTTTCGCTGTGGCCTGTGCGATTTTCGCTGTGACCTGGCGCACGCAGTTAGATGGCCTGTGCGCCAACGTGCGCCGCGCACTTTATTATCGCACATCCGATGGTTTTCTCGCGCACGGCCTTCCATGAATCTTTCTGCGCTGCTTTTCGTGCGATTTTTGCACTTGCACTGCGATTTTCGCTATTCCACTACGATTCGCACATTTTTGGCCAATTGCGCCGCGCTAATTATTCCATGAATCGGCCTGTATGTCTCAAGACCAGAAGTGGGAGCTTTGCGCCTAGCTTCAGTCAAGAAGAGGAAGAGAGTAAACCTCTAACTGATTTCCTCAGGGGACAACTTTTAGATGAGAAAATAGGAGTTAATCTTTCTTCTAATCTGACACTGGAACAACAGGAGGAGTGCAAGTTTCTGTTAAATCAGTTTGCCTCCCTGTTTTCACTATCACCAGGCTTGACCCCTTGGGGCCAGCATGATATTCTTACTGGTGACTGTTTACCTATTAAAGGCAGATATTACAGGATGTCAGATCATGTAAGAAACCACATAAAGGAAGAGGTCAACAAGATGCTTGATCTCGGGGTAATCGAGCCCTCTACCAGTCCATGGTCTAGTCCAGTTGTACTAGTGCCAAAGGCAGGATCCAAGGAGTTGAGATCCTGCGTGGACTATAGAGCTCTAAATGCAGTCACTCAAACTGATGCCCATCCTTTACCTGGGACAGAAGAGTTGGTGGACAAACTTGGTTCAGCCAAGTACCTCAGTACATTTGACCTAACATCCGGCTATTGGCAAATTAGCCTGACAGACTATGCCAAGGAGAAAACTGCATTTTCAACCGCAGCAGGCCTCTACCAGTTTAAGGTAATGCCTTTTGGATTGAAGAATGCACCTGCAACATTCCCAAGGATGGTTAATCAAGTTCTGAATGGGATGGAGGACTTCTGCATGGCATTCTTGGATGACATTGCAGTGTTCAGCCCTTCTTGGAAAGAACATGTTGGCCCCTTAGGATATGTTTTGCTGGCTCTTGAGCAGGCCCATCTGACCATAAAGGCAAGTAAATGTTAAATTGGTCAGAGCAAAGTGATCTACCTTGGACATGAGGTAGGAAGAGATTAAATAAGGCCATTACCTTGCAAAGTACAAGCTGTACAAGAATGGGCCACCCCTACTACTGAAACCCAAGTGAGAGCCTTCTTAGGTCTCACTGGTTATTATAGGAACTTCATGGAGAACTATGGGTCCATAGCTTCTCCCTTGAATGTAGTATCCTCGCCCAAATTTCCTAAAAAGGTCAGGTGGAATGAGGAGTGCAACAAGGCATTTGAAGGATTTAAGAAAGCCCTTTGTCAAGCTCCAGTCTTAAGAGCTCCTTACTACAGCCAAACCTTCATTGTGCAAACAGATGCTTCCAATACAGGTATAGGTGCAGTTCTGGGTCAGCTGGATGAGAAAGGTAGGGGGCACCCCATCTGCTTCATCAGCAGAAAGCTGGAGGAACCAGAAACAAGGTGGGCAACCATTGAAAGAGAATGTTTTGCTATTGTGTGGTCACTGAAGAAGTTTAGACCATACTTGTATGAATCTACTTTTGTGATTCAGACTGATCACCAACCCCTGAGAGGGTTAATGCAGATGAAGGGGGGAATCCTAAATTGTTAAGATGGTCAACCAGCCTACAGGGGTTTGATTTTACCATTGAGCACAGGTCAGGGTGTAATCACCAAAATGCTGATGGTCCCTCCAGAATGTTTGACCAACTGGAGTAAGGAGATTCATCCAGTGGTGGATTAAATCCTCCTTTCCCTTAGTTGGGGGTGGAGGGGCAAGTTAGGGAGAATTCTCATAAATGTGCTAATTCCCTTCACCTTAGAGACCCCCAGCAACTTTGGTGGATTTTGAGGACTTGATTTTTTTTACCTGGGAAGAGTGTGAACCTTTATTTCCCACTCTTTCATGTATTTTGATGTGTGTTTTACTGTGGTGTTCTTTGATTATGGATTTTTAAGATAACTCCATAGGCATCTTTTCATGTGTGTTACACAGCACCTTCAGTGCAGTAACACAGGGATGTCTTTTTAGACTTCCCAAAGGTTTAAATACCTTCTCTGGGATAAAGTACTGTTTCCCAGAGAATGTAAGGTTAAATTGACTTTACTAGTCTTTTTAAATTCCCAGACCCAGCACACACTGTCCTCCTATAGAATGCTGGAGGGGTTACCTAGTATCCTCTTTGTCTAGAAACTCATGTAGCAGTGAAATGCTACCCTTTCCTATCGAAATGGCTGGTGGCAGTGGTTTTACAACAAACTACCATGATTTTTCCGGACTGCGAACACCGGTATATAAAAATCACTGGAGCCATGTTTTTGAAGATGGCGCCTTAAGCCCCTTTGTTTAAACGGGTTTGTCTCTGTGCGCCAAACCAGGTTTGGTCCCTTTGTTTCTATGCCTTTGGGGGGCTTCAGGACTGAAGACCGCCTCTGATGTCTGAGTGTCTAGGGTGGGCAGGAAGTGAGGGAGCTGCCCGAAACTCCCTGTGCTTAGTCTCCTAGGAGACCCAAATGCACTCTGGTGTGATTGGCTGGCTGACTGTCCAGCAAGGACATCCACCCTGCTCGGTGAGTGGCAGCTAGGCTGGAATGAAAGGGAGAAAACTGATTAAAAGGCAAGTCTCTTGGACTGGAAAGCAGAGTCAACCCCTGGAACGAAAGTACCGAAGACGAGCTGAAAGAGGACGGCTGCTGCAACTCCTGGACCGTTGGTTTGCCCGGTGAAGCCCTGCTGCAGGTCCGAATCGCCAAGTTCATATCGACGGAGAAGCCCCTTCAAGGACGACTTCTTCCTTTGAGTTGGTGGGACCAATCAACTCGTAAGCCACCTAGATACCATTCTCGGAGCTGGTTAGGATTAACCAGGGGGAAGGACACCAGCTTGTTTGCTTGACGTCAGGTACTTGAACCGAAGATCTTCCATTTTGCCAGCTTGTTTGACCCATCCCCGTGCAGTGCAGGAGTCCCCCGACGTCCTCCCTCTTGTCCCGACTGAGGCTTAGGAACAGTGAGACCTGCAGGAACTGCCAGGAACTACCGTCTTCAGCTGCATCTTTTCTTCATATTAAGGTACTGTGCCAACCCGATTGAGAGAACTTACCTCTCGCGGTGAAAGTTCATGAAACTTTCCCAACTTGCACGCCTAATCAGTTTGTGGCCCAAAATATGATTCTTTTTCGTACAAACTACTTCTGAGAACATTGGCAAAGACTTTACTGTTTACTACAAGGACTGCTCTTTCCTATCCAAGAGACTAGCCCATTGACTTTGGCTTAGGCCTATTGAACTGAATCGAGTCCTCTAGTGAACTGAAACTATTTGCACTGCCTAAGAAAGTATTTGTGATCTATTCTATTAACTTGTGCCTTTTTACTCCCATTCAAAGTAACTCTCGTTCTCCTTCGCCGCCGAACCTGAGAGGCTGCGGGACCCTCTCATATTTTGAGAAGACGAGAAAACACGTGTCCGTTTACAGGTCGTCAGGACCCCTTGTGAATGATCCTGCCCAAAGTCAGCGAGTTGTCCAGGCAGACCAGGACGGGGAGGTGAGCACTTTGACTGGGAGCCGGCAGCCGAGCAGCGCTAACACTCCACAGAGCATAAGTATGGACACAGTCTAATGGCAACTGTGGGTGTGAGGGAGGGTATTGAGTATTGTGGAGTATTTGTTAGTATTGTTGACTATTGTTGAAGTTTGTCTAGTAGTGTCAAAAGTGAGTAGGGACAGGAGCAGAGGTAGAAGTCCCTTTTCTATGTTTAGGGCACAATCCGTCTAAGAGGTTCAAGGTTCTGCTGAATTACTTAGACTATTGACTCGAGGGCTTGAGTGACAAAAGTTATGTAAATAGAAGTATTCCTGTGGGTTGAGCGTTTTTGCTCGGGTCATAGATTACGGTAACCCGGTGATGGTTAGCAAGGGAGCTGGCCTACATTGCGGAAGGTGAGTCGACTGGTTAAGGCTCCTGGTGTGAGACGTTCGATCACAAGAGAATATTGGTATACTCTGCCTGGAGTGTAGGAAGACAGTTGTGGGGTTTTCGTGTGGTTTGGGAGTGACGGGTAATTACAATGTGCGTGCGATATTTGATTTATCTATGCTGCTCTGGTAGCTTGGTGACATCACCCTTAGGGTTTGTACATAAGACACCGAGAGCTTGAGACGGTGAGGAGCTAGTATTGGAAACGTGGGATTGGCGGACGAGGTGAACCAGCAGCAGTGCATGGATGGCGCATGCACAAGATTGTGGGTGTGCCTGAGGAGGCAGAAGTTGTGAAGGTGGGCGGTGTCCAGAGCACACCTGATAAGTTGTAGAGCCAGAGAGGCTTGTAGAAACTGGAAAGTATTATCACTTAATTGTGCTTTTCTCTCTAAACAACGGACTATCAAAAACCTCGACTTAAGGTCGGCTAAAGGCTATTGAGATGTATCAAGGTAAATGTGGGGGGTATAGGCTCCTTCAGCATTTGTGCAAGACACTTCCACTGTATAAGGGAAATATCTGTAAATATAGCATAGAATGGTCTAAAAGGTAAGGAGAGCAAATTAACCAAACCATGGACACCTTATGGACGTTTCTCCAAGGACGAAAAGCAGTCACTATTGACACACATAGAAGGTACCTACAAGGGGAAGAAATGGATGAAACGCATGGCCATATTTGAGTTGTGGCGCATGTTCCAGGAGGGCGAGGTTGATGCCGTGAGGCCCCAGTGAATGCCAAGCCAGCAGGAGTGAGGGGCCAAGGGACCCATCCCTCACCACCTCCCCCAACCCCTCCAAGTGTAGCATCCGATGATACATAAGATGAACAGGGAATGTATCCAATGAGGGAACTAAGGGCAGCAGAGGGGTATTCAAATCCTACATATGCGCCACCACCATATACAAAGGAGGAGAAGCCGAAAGGTGCAGGGCAGTCAGTTATTGATCCAGTGGTGAGCAGCAGCGCCTGAAGGAGGAGCTCGAGAGCAGAAGCGCGAAAGAATGGATAGCAGCACAGGTACTTTTAGAGCTTAAAGGGAAGACAAATGGAGAGGCAGAAGGGGCGACCAAAGCAATAGAAAGCCTGAAGAGGAACAGTGACACGACAGATTGGGCAGAACTAATGGACGAGGAGAATAGGAGGGAGAAGGACAGGGAAGTGAGGTTAGAGCACAAGGAGCAAGAAAGAAGGACAGAGGAGAAACTGGAGCGGGAAGACAGGGAACAAAGAAGGGAGGAAGGGAAGGATCATCTAGGAAGGGAGCAGGAAGAAAGAATCAAGAAGGATCTCCAGGAAAGGAGGAGAGTGGAAAAGGAGATGAGGGAGAAAAGGGAAAGGGAGCTGGAAAAGGCATAGAGACAGAGAGAGATAGCAGAGCAAGAAAAACACAAGTTAGCTGAGAAGGAACAGCGGACGTTGCAATTAGACAAACTGGTGAGGGAACGCGAGTGCAGGGAGGAGGATGAGCGAGCAATAAGGGCGGTGAAGACGCAGGTAGCACTGAATGGGGAAAGGAATAGATTTGAGGAGGACAGACAGACCGAACCAGACAGTACAAACTCTCGGGCAGGAGCTCAAATGAGGGAGGTAGAGCAGGCCTAGGGGCCTGGGTAGGAGGAAGCAAGGTGAAGAAAGGATATCGGGACTCCAGGAACATTGATTCATATTTATTTACAAGTTAGAAGTATACAGGAATGAGCCCTACGGCACCAACTACGCCTCTCCCTTCCAAACCCGTCCATCAACCGTCACCCTCAGAAACTCCCAACCTTCTACCTTCCAACTCCTAACATTCTAACATTCTACCTGTAACACAGCACTATACTACATTACCCCACAACATAACTAACTATACATTAGTATGCATCCCCCAGCCCCCAACAATATCATGACAACTTAAAACCTATACCAATAATAAACATATCAATATATAATTAATAGAAATACTAATTGATATTAATACACTGAATAGCCTAAAATGAACATCTCAATGAAAGCAGAAAAACAATAAACATAACAAACGCTAACATTAAAAAATAACTACTACATATTTATTTATACACCACAAATTCCTTGACTCTAGCAGGTACTTTACCCACCCTTAAGCTTCTTTTGAATCTCAGTACAGAAGCAGTATTACCCAACTTATTGTTCTGAACTTCCCCATCCTCAAAATCAGATCCAAGATTAGTGGTGCCATAATTATGTGTACCAACATTTATATCTTTACCATCCCCTTTACTTTGCCCATTAAAAGGATAGTCCCAATGATCCCACTTCCTTATTACCACATTCCCATCTTCTTTCACCTTTTCTTTCAGCAACTCAAAAACTCGATTGGAATTTAAAACTGTTCTACACTCAATTCTCACTGCCTTCTTAAAACATTCAATAACTCTTACCGGTTTGGAAAACTTGGATTCACCTTTCTTAAACAATCTACCCTTCTTCACTTTCACCAAATCTCCCACACAAAACTTCTCCCTTTTCCATATGATATTGCCTTTGAATTTCTTATCATGCTAATCCTTGTATTTTTGCTGACTAAGTTTTATCCTGTTAGTCACCAGATACTTATCAATAACTGGCAACTCCAATCTATTATTAAGCCAAAATGCGCACAATTTGCTGTTCGGTTCTCTACCTCTCATTAACCTGAAAGGAGAAACCCCCATAGTACTGTGTGGAGTTAGTCTTATACCACACAATAAGTCACCAAGATTTTCTCTCCAATCCAATCCATTAGCCAACGCCAATTGTATACAATCATCAAGTCTAGTCTTTCAACCATTCCATTGCTTTTCGGGTGAAACACTGATGAACATTTCCACTGGAAACCCATTTTTTCAACATACTCCATCAATTCCTTACTGCGAAACTGAGAACCATTGTCACTCCTGATCACCTTTGGTATTCCTTCCTTTCGGGAAAATATTTTCCAAAAACTCAATCACGCTCTTAGTCTTAACACAATCTATCACTGCTACTTCTGCCCATTTGGTGTATCTGTCTACTAACACCAACACAAATCTGATACCATGTCCTAACACCTCATAAGGACCCAACACATCCACAGCCAATTCCTCCTATTGTCCTTCTCGCACAAGAATAGGAGTCAAGGACGCTCTCTTGTTAACCATATTCTTATCGCAATTGTTACAAGCTACACATTGATGCAAACATCTCTCCACAAGTGTGTCAATGGCTGGCCTCCAAAACCTTTCCCTTATCTTTCGCTTCGTTATCGATAAACCTGGGTGCCCTTCATGAGTTAGTCTTATGATCTCCTACTTCAACATCTCTGGTGGTACTACCTTCCTTCCCCTCATAACAAGTTCAACCTCAATAGTCAATTCATCTCTGACCACTGCATAACCTCTGAACTCATCATCAACCTTGTCAGGCCACCCACTCACTATCCATTTGATTACTTGACACAAAATGTTGGCCTCTGTAGACTCTTTTCTCCACTTATCCACACTCACAGCTTTGAGTACACCACATATCCTCTCATCGGATTCACATTTAATAATTCCACACACTTGCTCATCACAATCTTCCACACCAACCATACTCTCCTCACAAGGCATTCTAGATAGGAAGTCTGCAATACAGTTCCTTTTCCCTGGAACATATTTAATTTCACAATTATACTCCATCACTTTAAGGCTTAATCTAGCAATCCTAGATGTAGCTTTAGACATGCCTTTAACATTCTACACTTCCACTAATGGTGTATGATCTGTTTTGACTGTAAACTCCTCTCTCCACACACATTATCTAAAATGTTCCACTCCCCAACAACATGCTAGCAACTCTCTTTCAATCACAGAATACCTAGACTCAGTATCACTTACGGCTCTAGAAACAAACATTTTATTCTTTCTCTCTCCCCATCACGTTGGGATAGAACAGCACCCAAATCTTTGCTGCTGGCATCAACAGTGATAGTAGATTTCCTTCCTGGAACAAAACCGCCTAATAATGCTGCATCAAGAATATACTCCTTGACAGTGGCTATACATTTCTCATGCTCATTGTTCCAAATAAATCTTATATTTTTTTCATCATTTCCCTCAGTGGTTGGTTTATTTCAGCGAAATGTTCAACAAATTTGTTATAGTACTCCGCCAACCCTAACCACAACCTCAAATCATCTTTGGAATTAGGATAAGGTGCCTTCTCTATGGCTTCCATAGCCTTGGGTTTGTAACCACCTTCAGATAAGGTATGTCCTAAGTAATCTGCTTCTCTACTAGCAAACCTACATTTAGTATATCCCACTGTTAAACCCTTCTCCTCTAATCTTTTTAGTACCCAACACAACCTCTGATCATGTTCTTCTGAGCCCAAACCACACACCAATATGTCATTCTGAAACACATACACACCTGGTATCCCTTCTAATAAGTGTGACATTACTCTTTGGAATACGACAGTGGCTGACGCCAAACCAAAAGGCATCCTGGCATATCTATACATTCCAAATGGTTTAATAAAAGTAGTAAACTTCTTTGACTCATGGTGTAACTGTATCTGGCGATAAGCTGCAGATAAATCGATAGTAGAAAAGAGGTCAGCGCCAGCAATTAAATTTAGCATTTCAGTGATGACTGGCAGTGGATACTTCTCCACTATTATAACCTTGTTAAGTTCCCCAAGATCCATACATATTCTTACTTTACCATTTGATTTCTTAGCAACTGCAATGGGAAATACTCACTTAGATACATCAACTTCTTCAATTACCCCTTCTTCTTTCAACCTGTTGAGTTCTGCCTTGACATCTTCTCTCAAGGCTATTGGGACATGTCTTACAGCATGTATTATGGGTTGAACATCAGGTTTTACTAAAATGCTATGTTTGTATCCTTGTAACATTTCAATTATTTCACTAAACACATTAGGAAACAATTCTCTTTCCTTGACTCTAACATATTTCAACTCCACATGTTTATAGTCAGTAGTAGAATCAACTCTTTCACTCTTGGCCACCACTATAAACAATTGGCTTCGCGCTACCTGCATTCAACTTAATCTGTAGTTTTGCTTGATCTTCCCAAACCAAAACATGTACGCCTTTAGAGGCTACATGTATTTTAACTTTCGCCTTTCTCCCTCTAAACTCAACAAGTACAAGTCTATATCCCAATATTTGGATCATCGAACCCCCAGAAGCACCAGGATTCCATATCTCTGGTCTCGTCAGAACAGGATTTGAACCCCTTGAACACAATTCTTGCCATCTCTCCTTTGTTATAATTGTATATGGAGAACCTGAATCCACAGTATGTTCTGACACAATGCCATCAATCTTGAAAGTGGTCTTAGGAGTGGGTTACTCATTATCACTCCTCACCATCCTAATTATGTCCACTCCGTGTTTCTCTTCTACTTCCTCTTCTTGTATACACTTTATCCTTGGGTTGCTCTTATTATTCTTGCACATAACACTAAAGTGACCTTTCCTTCTGCAACTGGAGCACTTTTTATTCATTGCTGGCAAATGTTGTGAATTTGCATATTGTCCTTTTTTCCCATATCTAAAACATCTTCCTGTGTATATTCTCTTTGTGTTCTCCTCATCTTTCCTTCAGAAAGGTATTTACTCAATTCTTTCTTCTTCCATTCTTTACTTCTGACTGAATTAATCTCCTTCAATACTTTGTTATCCTTTACAGCATTCACTTTGATCATCTTAATTCCCAGATCAATTTCGTGGTCTCTGATAGCCTTGCTGCAGGACGCTGTATGTTCAACTTTCTTAGCAATAGCTATTGCTTCTTCTAGAGATGTATCTCCACACATCCATAGTCTCTCTTGTACCACAGTACTGTTAGAGTGGATAATGATTTGATCTCTGATCAATTCATCTTGGATTACGTCTCTTCCAAAGTTGCAATTAGTAGCTAACTTCTTTAGTGCATTCACATATTCATCCACACTTTCAGTGGCTTCTTGCTTCTTGGTATAGAAATAATATATATTGACAGCCACATTTGTCTTTGGTTGATAATAATTGTCCAAGGCTTGCATAGCCAATTCATATTCATCTGCACTATCTCCATCTTCACTATCCATTCCTTGAGGAGGCAATTCTCTGTAGATTCTGTGCAATTCAGGGCCTAGTGAATGCAACAGCAACGTTTTCCTTCTGCTTGCTGTAAAAGTTCCATTATCACTGCTGTCAATTTACAGTATTCTTTCCATTCTCACCATGGAATGGAACGTTCGCCAATAGTAGCCAAAAATGGTTAAGGAGGATGAACCGTAACACCCCGCATCTCCCTAGCAATGTAAAGATAGAGAATAGCATAAAAACAAACTTGGTCTCCTTAAAACAATCGCAAATGGTGTAGTATAAAATGTAGGCCAACACAGATAATTAAGTAAATGATGCATGCCAACATCAACCCTTAGTTCAAGTAAATTGTTACATTCCTTGTGCACATTTACTACCAGTGTGATTCAATTGTTCCATTGATAATAGCAGGGATATTGATAGTAGTTTCACCTTTGTTAGCTGTGTCTTCAGGTGCTTCCTCACCTTCGCATAAAAAATCTGCAACAGGAAGATTCCAAGATGGTGCCTCACTAGGGCGGACTTGTTAGAGCGCGCTCCATCCCCCTCCAGCAGCATATCACCGAAGCAACCTTAATCCACACTCGGAGCCGAGGCCCAACGCTTGCAGGGGATAGTGCCGCTCCAAGACATCCAGCGCTGATGAGCAGGCACCCCACAAATGGAGTGGGGAGCATGGGACACACTGGGGCACACTCCCGGTGGTGAAGGAGAGGCACACTGACCCGGCAGGGCCCGCAGGGTGACTCAGCTCCTACACACACCATCTCAGAGCTGGAGCCGGGCCGAACCTCGAGCAGACAGAAGGCTCTTCTGAGGCGAATCAGCAGCAGAGCCCCACACAACAGGGGGGAAGAAAACATCAACAGCCCTGGACCGGTCTAGGAGGAGGCACGCCAGTCGGGAAGCCAGGTCCTGGCCTAATGCGGGAAAGGGGGCCAGCACATTTAGGCAACAAACCTGCGGCCCTCAACGAGAGCGCGGCAGCTGGGCACCATGGGGCAGAAGTGAAGTAGACCGCCACCAGCCGAGCGGTCATGGCACTAACCACCAGCCCCTGAAGGGGGAGATCAAAAGGCAGCTACGCAAGCAGTGGGTCTCGGAGGTAGGCATCGAGTGGGCTGAGAATCTGCCTCAGCGGCCCAGGGTCCTGAGCCCCATTCTGACCTCGCAGAACAGCATGGAGCTCCGTAGTCCCCCTTAACCCAGAAGGAGCAACACGGACAGCAGCAGAGGTGGGAAGAGGACACGCCAGCGAGGAGGGACAAGGATATTGCCAGAGGGAGAAGCTCTCCGCGCTACAGGGGAGAGTCGGAAAGGACACGCCCCAAATGAGGAGCGGGACTCAAGGGCAAACCAGCCCCCGCAGGCCACAACATTCTACTCGGCAAAGAAGCGCACTCCAATCTTTGCAAGGGAACAGACTGGTCCGGCAGGAGGCTCCTTCACCGGCAAGAAGCCCCTTCACTCCAGACAACCGGTGAGGCAATCAGTTTCACATGGGGACCAGGGCACAGAATCCATAGACGTCGCTGCGAATCTTTAGATACCTCAGTCTGCACCCACGCTACTGCCTATCCCCTACGAGGCGCGCATGCCCCCAACACAAGAAAGAACTGGAGGGGACAGCTGGCAAGGCACTCTCCCTCAGCCACCGGCTCGGGTTGGGGATCACACGCCGCAGGGGAGCACCAAGAAGGGGGCCATTCCGCAAGCACAGGCATAAACTGCATACGCCCAGGCACGCAGAAGAGCTAGAAGAGAATGCACCAGTATGGAAAAGTAACCGGGACCTGGACGCCACAAGCAGGCTGCCCCATAAACCCAACCTTCGAAGAGGCCACCCATCAGTGGGAGCATAACACAAGTTGGACACAGAAGAGAGGCGCGGGCCCCAAGGGACAAAGGAGTATATAGCCACGGGGGCAAGCACAGAAACGTGCAGTACTCAGCAGATCAGCACAACAGCGCAGGGAGGCGAAGGGGAGTCGGCGGCTGATCAGTGAGTCCCCACATCCATCTGCACACAATAGAACCCTACTAATGTCGGGAAGCAGAGGGAAAGCAGAGGAGCCGGAAAAGCAGCCCCCAACCTTCACCCGAGACGGCACCAAAGCAGCGGTGCTGAAAAACCAGCCCCCAACCACCACCCGGGATGGCACCATCCAACACTGCTGGTGAAGAGAGACTGAGGACGGGGACCCCAACACACAACTCCGCAGGAACTGACCTTGCAGACAGGGGAGCCTAGTACCTTCACTTCCACAATTGCAGCCACAAAACCGGACATGGAGACCTGCTTCCAGGAGTTCCAAAATAAGATGACCCAAGCATTCCAAGCACAATTCTCAACATTTATGGGGGAAATGAAGCAGTCTATTGTGGAAATAAGGAGGGATATCAGGGAGCTGGGAGAACGGACGGATACGACAGAACGGGCCCTACAGGAGGTGGTGGAAGACGGCCGCTCCATGGACATAGCCCGCAAAGAACTAGCAAAGGCCACGCACAACATAGAGCTGCAGTGCGAGGACCTGGTGAACAGGTCGAACGTTGGAATTCAGAACCTTCAGGAATCGGTGACCGACACAGATCTGAACAGTACAGTAACTCGTATTTTTTAAAACCTCCTGGATAAGGAACAAGCTGGTGACATCCCAATAGACAGGGTCCACAGAACAAGCCAAAGAGGACAGATCCAGGCTCCAGACAGAGGAATGTGGTGGCAGCGCAGGCTGGATATCCTCAGAAGGAAGCAATCCTCCATGCAGCCCGACCGGCGGAACCCATCCATTACAATAGGGTGGAAGTCCACCTCATTCAAGATCTAGGCCATGCCACCCTCCTCAAAAGAAAAGAAATGGGACCTGTCCTAAGTCACCTGCAAGACAAGCAGATCAGATACAGATGGACGTTCCCCTTCAGGCTCCTATTCCACTGGGAAAGCAAACAACACCTGGCCACTACCCTACAGGAGTAACTTCAAATTCTTCACTTAGACGACGAAGAGGACACTGCTGATACGAGGAGCTTGTCAAGACGCTCCCGCTGCCCAAAACCCTGGGAATGGATGCAGGTGAACTCTGGCCGCAAGCGGCCCGTACCGCGGGCCCCCAGCTTTCAACTCTTCACAAGAAGGATTAGGGGACTAAAATACACTCATAAATGACTTGGGGTTCGACCCAGCTCTAAGGAAACAGATGTGCTCAACAACACTTCATACCTCCAAGTTGGGGGACGCTAAGCACGATAGGCCGCTCTATTGGAATCTGAATGGGAGTTTTAGGACACCCCACAAGTAGGCCCTGATAAATAAGATGGGTACAACCCCCGCTCACGATGGTGGGGGAAAACTAGGTGGCGAGACCCACTACAGGGCAAGGTGGGGGGGCATAGAGGGCAAGGGGCGTTAACGGGATGGCAGAGGGTTGTTGGGGGGGTGGTGGGAGGGGCTCAAGTTGGGGAAGAACCCCCAGTATAAACTGATCTAGGAGCTTTGAAAGATACGAAGACAGGTACACCCTTACATATGCTTAAAATATTCTCCATGAACAGATGGGGACTAAATACCCCGGTAAAACGGAGAAAACTTGAAAGGCTATTAACGCACCACACACCGGACATTATTGCATTGCAAGAAACACACATGAAAAAAACAGACTCCCACCGCCTAAAAATGGGAAGATATCAATCAATCATACAAGCGAATGCCAAGAGCAAGGTCAGGGGTATTGATCGCGCTTAAGGCAGGGCGGGCAGTGCAAATCTTATCCACAAAAGCTGACAAGGAAGGAAGATACCTATTTGTAGTGATGGAAATAGACACGACCATCATTACGTTTGTCACGGTCTATGCACCCAACAGGGGGCAGGATGCGTTCCTGCGAGCGGTGCTTGGGGAATTAGAGGGGTTTGCACAATGAGAGGTGATATTAATGGGAGATTTTAATCTAGCATGGTTACCCAAGAGGGATAGAAATACACCTGCTCAACGCCCTCAAGCCCCACCATCACCAGCCCTGCAAAGAAAGATGGAACATCTGGCGCTGCAAGATATTTAGATTGCACTAAAGGGAACGGACCCGGGATGCACCTCCTACTGCCATTTACATCATACATCCTCCCGCATTTACTACATTTGGGGGACATCCACACTGCTGGGTAGAACACAATCCATAGACACAATTCCGATAACCCTCTCGGACCACGCACCGATTGTAGTGACAATTAGCCTGCACAGCCATCGGAAGGGCCTGTGGTGTTGGTCCTAACCGAAAGAAGCACTGACATATACCGCCCTACAGGGGACGTGGAATCCAAAATCAAAGACTACTTGGAACTTAATGGGGAGAATGGGAGTCTCCAAACCCATGATCTGGAATGCATTTAAGACCACCTTAAGAAATGATTGCCCTCTGGGTGCGCTGGCGAAAATAACAGCGAGCCACGGAAACCCAACTCGAAAACGATCTCCAGGATGTAATGGGGGGAATCAAGCTTAATTCATCTAGGAAACTTAGGAAAGAACATCAACATATCAGAGGGAAACTTAGGGCCTCATTACACAGTAGGCGGTAGGGATTTAACGTTACCGGTAATGGAATACCGGTAACGTTAAATCCCCATGCAGATCACGACCCGGCTCACCGCTATTAGCAGCACCGCTAAGTAGGCTGCCACTAATAGCGGGCAGTCCGCGTGCGCGCGTCCCACCATCCCGTAATTAGCGCCATGCCGCCAATAGCACACTTTCACGAGTCAAGCGGCCATGCTAATAGCGGCAATGTAAAGCACCTAAAACCCCTTGCCGCCATGGCGCTAATACCGCCATCGCGAACCACCCGTTAAGAGAACTGAGCAGTGTTCCCACCTGCCACAGGTGGAGAAAATCAGCACAGGTGGAGGCAATGGAGACTGTGGCAGCTCAAAAGGAGCACACCACATCCCTTCCCACACCCCTTCCCACACCAAGATGGTTCCAATATTGGCAGCATTACATGTCCTGGATGACCTCATTGCAGTGCAGCTGCAACAACAACAGGCAGCACAAAGGAGATGCAGGAGGAGGGGGAGGAGGAGGGCATGACTGGCACAGCAAGCACCACCACGGCACCCAGTCATACCACAGAGGCACCCACCAATCCCCAGGACCAGAGGCAGTCCATTTAACCTAACCCCTGAGCAGATACACACCCTGTACCGTCTGGACAGGGCTACCATCACCAGCATCGTGGACATGATCCACAACGACATTGTGAGCCTCATAGACATCAGAACTGCCATCCGCCCGCTACTGAAGGTGGTGAGTGTGCTGCACTTCCTGGCCACAGGCACCTACCAGCATACAGTGGGACAGATGCATGGCATCTCACAACCAGTATTCTCCCGCACGCTGAACCAGGTACTCAATGCCCTCCTGAAGCATGCACCAGAACACATATCCATGCCACAGAGTGCCCAGGAGATTGCAAACACAAAAGTTGGCTTCTATTCACTGGCAGGCATCCCTAGTTGCATCGGGGTCATCGACCGTACCCATGTGGAATTGGTGGTCCCACATCACACTGAAGTAGTCTACCGAAACAGGTAGCAATTCCACTCTATCAATGTCCAAATGGTATGAGACGCCAACAAGATAATCACACATTGCTGTGCACGATTTCCCGGATCAACCCATGATTCCATGGTCCTGCGGAACTCAACTATCCCACGCTACATGGAGCAACACACCGTACAACGTTCGTGGCTACTTGGTGAGTAGCAGGGCAAGTCCATGGCAATGTGACTGGGGGGGAGAGATACGTACTCCAACTGGGTGTGAAGGGGGGGGAGATACGTACTCCAACTGGGTGTGAAGGGGGGGATACATACTCCAACTGGGTGTGAAGGGGGGGGAGATATGTACTCCAACTGGGTGTGAAGGGGGGGAGAGATATGTACTCCAACTGGGTGTGAAGGGGGGGGGAGATACGTACTCCAACTGGGTGCGAAGGGCGGGGAGAGATACATACTCCAACTGGGTGTGAAGGGGGGGGGGAGATATGTACTCCAACTGGGTGTGAAGGGGGGGAGAGATATGTACTCCAACTGGGTGTGAAGGGGGGGGAGATACGTACTCCAACTGGGTGCGAAGGGCGGGGAGAGATACATACTCCAACTGGGTGTGAAGGGGGGGAGAGAGATATGTACTCCAACTGGGTGTAGCCTGTCGTATGTGGGCAAAATATGCACATACAGATGTACGCCAATGTCCATCTGGGAAGGCGGAAACGTACTTGAGATGAACCGACATGCAAGTATAGGCTACACAACACAGATGACATTCCAGGTCTAGTAACATTAAACATCCATCCACATACATATTGCACAACATTCCACGCCACAAAATACAACAATTCCACACATGACATCAAGATTGCATCATGATTTAGTCCAGCACAACATCAACAATGCAATGTGCCCTATAATGCATGCAAAGGGATCACCACTAGCCATAGCATTTCCCCACGCACCTATTCCACCACTGAAGAGATGCCTCTCTGCATGGCAACATCAATGTTGGAATGGCAGTACACCAGATGTGTGGAAACATATCTGCCTGGGCCCAGGGACACCGAAGACCTTGCATCACCCAGGACATGTCAATTACTGTTTGAGGCATCAATGTGGCATATCTACTTGCAGGGTCAACCTCCCCCTTACACGTTGCTGTCACCCAGACCATCTGCATGTATGCTGTCAATTGTGTACTTGAATCACAATGCAATATCAATTTATGTGATATGAACAGGCCGCTCTTGAGGTGAACAGTAACAAGACCCCGTTCCTTCCCCCACACAGGTGATGCGGGCTATCCCCTGAAGACCTGGCTCCTCACACCTGTACGGAACCCACAGAACAGGCACGAGGAGGAATACAATCGTGCACATACCCGTACCCGCATCGTGATCGAGCAGACTTTTGGCCTTTTGAAGTCACGGTTTAGGTGCATTAGCCCTCCTGTATGGACATGAGAAGGTGGGCAAGATCACCACGTATGTGTCATGGTGCACAATATGTGTATCAGACGGAATGTGCCAATGCCCCTGAGGTTGATATGGAAGCACCTGATGAGGATGATGATGGTGATGAGGACGGAGGTGAAGGGGATGCAGGTCTTGCAAGAGGGGATGGCCAGGAGGGACGTGCTGTGAGACAGCATCTCATCTACTGAATATTCTGAGGAACATGTTTACCTACTGTCACATGGATATGGGTATCAATGCACTAGTGTATGTTTGGGAGCACGTACACATACTCAATGAAGATGTCCAAGCCTGTGTTATGATCATAAACCAGTGTATTGAGAAACAGAAAGGTGTAGAAGTGCAAGTAACAAAACATCCCACCACCCTACCCCCACCCCTCACCACAGACCCATAACACCCTACCCCCACCCCAACAACAGACCCATAACACCCTACCCCCCACCCCCCACCAACAGACCCATAAAACCCTACCCCCCACCAACAGACCCATAACACCCTACCCCTCACCCCCCACCAACAGTCCCTCATGTGTCTGGCATGTTTGCCCTGGCCAATGCACGCAGATGAATCTCCATTGGCACCCTATTTGCCATTGTCTTTGGCAGCATCTTGGGGACGCTCAGTCGTGTGCCTGGTGGTGCGTGTAGAACGCCTGAGGGGGCTTGTCTGTCTCGACCCCGAAGATGATGATGGGGCAGACTGGGCTGGCTGTGAAAAGTGGCGGTCCATGGTGTCGGCCATGCAGACAAGGACCTCCCTGAGCATCGCTATCTCATTGCATAGCCTGTCGGTGTTGGCATCCATTCTCTCAGTGGAGTGCCTCACCGTCTCCACAATGTTCTCCCTGAGTCGGGCAGCCTCCTCGACATGCTGGCCAACCAGCACAGTCAGCTCATGTTGTCGCTCCAGGATGGTGGTCAGTTGTGGGGCAGTGCTGGGTGACCGTGCACTGGATGCTGTGCCCTCTGACGCACCCACTGCAGTCGTCCTCAACAGTCACATCAGACCCAGGGGTCTGGGTTGGGGCTGGCTCTGGGGTTCTAGGGGGGCTTGGGGTGTGCACCACCATAGGCTCCACTAGCCCCCCTATCCGGATCGGATAGGGGGGCAGTGGCGGCTTCCTCACCAGCGGAGCTAGCCGCAGCTGATGGCGGGCCCTCGGTGGCAGGCATTGGTGCGAGTGGGTTCTCCACCGGTGGTGGGGCTGCAGTTTCTGATGCAGCTACTACTGCCCTGGCAGTGGCACTGTGGCGATGTTTTCTGCCCGTGAGGTGTGGCCTTCCACCCTTGCCCGTGGATGTTGTTGGGGTGTCCTCCGGCTCCTGTGCCCTTGGCCTCTTGCACATAGCTGGTGCCTGGGATGCATCAGTGGCATCCTCACCATCTGTATGCGAGCCTGTCAGGGACGAGAAGGGGGATGGCATTGGTTGCGTTTCAATTTACTTAATGCAGATTACGTAAATGATGCAGTTGTGGCCATTGGGACTTAGTAGTTGTGGATGCTGGTGATGTGCCAGTTCAGTGCCTCATCCATGCATGGTTGTGTCTGGAACTTGTCTCTGGTGATGTGTGCATGTGTGTGTGTTTGGGTCTGACACTGACTTGGTGAGGGATGGATGTATGTGTGGATGTGTGTCCATGCATGAGAGGAGTCTGTGCTCACATATGGGGGGGACAGTACATTCACATTGCATTCTGTCATGTGTACACTCACCTCCATCTGAAGTGGTACCCACGCCGAACTCCATGCTGCCCACTCCTTCAATGGATTCGACGGCAATCAGGTTGGAACATGTCTCCTCCCATTCCTTCATTCGGATAGGTGAACCATCTCCAACGGCACTGGTAATGCAATGGTTTTCAGCCAGGATGCCCCTCACCCACAGTCTGAGGTCGTCCCACCTCTTCCTGCATTCGCGCACAGTGCGCGTGCTGGTGCCACCAGCACTGACTTTGACAGCTACCTCCTCCCAGATGGCTTTTTTTTTCAATAAGGTTGGCCGGCGCATGTCATTAGCAAACACTACGTCGGCATTCTCAGCCAGGGTCTGTGTTAGCATGTTTAGTTCCTCTGGCGTATATTTCTCTTTGCGCTGCCTGTCGGATGTTTTTTTTAGTGCCTTGGGCATGATGTAGGTTTTCCAAGATGATTTTGCACTGCTCACAACTCGAAACAGGTCCTGGGGGCAGAGGATGGCAATGGATTGTGTTTTTAAAGCTGGCCGCCGTGCTCTTTCCCATTCCTTTGCGATGACGCTATTTCCGGTTCCGCAATTTAACGGTCACCGCTAATAGCGGTGACCGCTATTTGCATGCAACGTGAGGGCGGAGGTGCTATCTGCACTATCGTGGAAGCCGGTAAGGTACTTTTAGGGGACTTTACCGACATGGCGGTAGGGTCATTAACGGCATGGCGCTATGCTTGTGTCCGCGTACTTGTGATCGTGCGCTATTAGCGCCCTATTGCGAGGGCGGACACGTTAATAGCGCCATGCCGCTAATTTGCGGATTTTACCGCACAACGTGTAATGAGGCCCTTAATCTTTTCCAAACGAAAAAGGCTGGATGGGGTATACTAGTGCTAAAACATAAATACTATATCCATGCCAATAAGGCGGATAGACTTCTGGCAAGACAGCTCAAGCAGAAAGTGGCTGCCGAACAATTAAGGGGATCGCCACCCCACTAGGGGAGAGGGTTCACTCTACCCCCGACATTGCAGCCCAGTTTTTCACCTTCTACACAGATCTGTATAGATCGGATAACCCAGATAATGCACTCCAGCAAGACTTTCTTAGGCCACTCACACTCCCGAAGATAACCCGGGCGGAACACAACGCACTAGAAGCAGACATAACACAAGAGAAGGTTCTTCAGGTGATAAAATGCCTCCCATCAGGCAAAGCTCTGGGCCCAGACGGGTTCACACCTGGGTTTTACAAAGCATATCAACACATCCTGGCCCCCAGACTAACAATGCTCTTGAACTCATTCACATCATCGGGAACCGTCACCCCCACGATGGAAGAGGCTAAAATACTGCTCTTCCCCAAACAAGACAAAGACCACATGCAATGTAGCTTGTATAGACCCATTGCATTGATCAATATTGATGCAAAAATCTAAACCAGAATCTTGGCTAGCAGACTAGAGGCCCTACTGCCATAGGATTTATCAGCCATAGACAAAAGCAAGATAATATCAGGAGGGTATGCCCTATCCTAGAAAAAACGCAAAAGAAGGGAGAGCCGGCAGTCCTCCTCTCCTTAGATGCAAAAAAAGCGTTTGACAGGGTGGAGTGTGCCTTTCTGTTTAACACACTGGGGAGACTGGTCATAGGGCCAAAATATACAGCCATGATAAGAGCAAATTACAGGGACTGCGCGTGTCCCAGTGAACAGAGAACTATCGACTCTGATAAAACTCTCTAGCGGAACCAAGCAGGGCTGCCCCTGTCACCACTCCTATTTGCCATATATCTAGAGCCACTCCTGGTCTCTATCCGTACGAACCAGGACATCAAGGGCATACACTTTGGGAGGGATGAACACAAGGTAATAGCTTACGCAGAGGATATGCTCCTGACCCTCGCAGAACCAGAGCAATCCCTACAAGCAGTGATAGGAGAGATCCAGAGATTCGGGAACAGTAGCTGGGCTGAAAGTGAACCTGGCAAAATCAGAAATCCTAAACCTAACTCTGACAGGGATAAACTAACCCAAGCACAACAATCAACTCAATTCAGATGGGTTCACACGAGCGTAGGAATTCTGGGCGTGAAAATATATGGGGCAAATTAACCCCCACTGATAGAACAACTCAAGAAACAATTAAGTAATTGGGACCCTCTCTCAACCTCCTGGTTAGGCAGAATAAATGTGATAAAAATGATGGTCCGTCCCAGACTAGTATACCTGTTTCAAGCCCTCCTAATTGCAGTGCCGGAAGCATTCTTCCGAGCGATATACAAAATTATAAATTCATACATCTGGAAGCAAATGCCCCCTCGGGTGGCGCTAAAACTGCTCCAGACACCGACCAAAAGAGGGGAGCTAGGTCTCCCAGACCTTCGTATGTACTTTAAGGCCGCCCACCTCAGAATCATAAAAGATTGGCTAGCTCCGGACTCTGGGAAAATATGGTGCCAGATGGACCAGGCCATGGTCGGCGCTCCGCTGGGGGAAGTGTAATGGTACCAGAAACAAAACCGCCCAACCAACATGGATAGATTGGATATAACCAGAATTGTAGAAAAAATCTGGGACTCATTGGTACATAACAAACAGAGAGGAAGGGGGTGATACAGTTCTTTACAGTTGTGTGTTCATGTTTTAAGTTGTTTTAAGTTGTTTAAACTGCAGAAAATCAAATAAAAACATTAAAAAAATCAGTTATCTAAAAGCCTTTCAAGCCATAGCATCCATAACGCTTGATAGTATCGTTAGCCCAGCACGTAGCAGGTGCCAACTGTCCCTTTTCGAAATCTTTTTATCTTTGTCTTTCTTTAAGATGGCCGCCCCTGCACACCAATGCAATGTCTCCGGTAGGCAGCTGCTTCCACCTGTCTCTAAGATGGCAACTGAGCACACAGTCATGATTTAGAGGGTACTTCCCTCTAATTGTTCAGAGATCAGCGCATGGATCGGTAACCGTGGCACTGAGGAACTCACATGTACATAAAGTAGCACCTCAGCAGGCCTAAATCGGGGGATTTACGACTTTAGGCGCCACCCACCCTGCACCTTACCACAATCTTCCTGCGCTGCACACTCTGCCTAAAACTCGGACAGCACTGCAGGGCTCCTCTGTTTTTCCTGGATGCATACAACTATCTTCATGGATGCCGCTCACATCCTATCGTCATCGCCACTGAAGAAATGACATCCGTACTCCAGGAATGTTCATTCATATTTATTTACAAGTAAGAAGAATATAGGAATGTGCGCCACAGCACCAACTACGCCTCCTCCTTGCAACCCTCTCCATCAACCATCACCCTCAGAACCTCCCATCCTTAAACCTTCCAACTCCTAACATTGTAAGATTCTAAGATTCTACCTATAAAACAGCACTGTAATACATTACCCCACAACATAACTAACTATACATTACTACACAGGGGTGATTTGGGACACATCGATCTCAGCAGGAAGCCCAACACATACTTGACATTGAGGAGACTGAGTTTTGCAGATTATTTTTGTAGTAACATGGACACAGGATCTGAAAACGAGGACAAATACAGTGGGGATGACAGTGGGGAGAAGTACCAAGCACAGTCCACGGGAACGGGGACAGATACATGGGTATCATGGGCGCTCAGGACACATACACATTGAAAAGGTTGAGGTGGCTCAGATGAGCAGGGACCACAGGCGGTTGACTTTTGCACCTCACAGAGCACTTATATTAACAGACTAATGGATCTCCCAGGCCGAAGGAGAGAGGAGACAGTCATAGCCTGTTCACAGGGACGATTGACATGAGCGTATGATGACAACAGGAGAGTGCCTATATTGGAGCCAGTAGATGTATGCGCAGGCATTGAGAGTGAGAGGGGACCTCAACAGATTAGACTGACCAGAAGATCACCATAGGAGGAGACGGCCTACACACAGATGCCTTTACTGGAGAGAGGAGGAGCTAGACCTCAATACGTGCCATGGAAGCACACAGACAAGGAGAATGTGAAGTGTAGGTTACCGTCGTTGAGCGTGAGAGCCGGAAAATGGATTGATGAGATGGACAAGATGACAGCTGGCCATAGATTAGCAGTGGGTGATGTAAAGGGACTTTTAGTATCGATATTAGGAGACACCGCTGATGATGTATGGAAGAGTTTGTGTAATCAAATAGGTACACAGGATCCTATTTATATGTACCACATCTTACTCCACCAATAGGAACATAGATTATATTATAAAAGAAGGATAAGATGGTAAACTTTCTCTGCTTCCACCCCTCCTTCTCCCCCAACGATTAGACACCTCTGACAGATTCTCCAGCACTAAAGGTCTTTACAACATAGACTGCGTGCAACATTCCAAATTTCAAAAAACATTTTTGTTTAATACAGAATATTTAAATTAAAACATAATATACTACCCACACCTAACACAGTGTACAAAACTACCACTAAAACCTACAAAATCTAAAAAGCTAAATTTCAAATAAACTACTTACAAATGGACACAGACGAAATCACATATCACAGTACATAGAAAAAACCTAAATGTGTCACTAAAACAACATATAATCCCAACATGTTTCTGTTCTTTAAAGCCCCTTTCGGGCGAACATTCTTCAGGGGAACCTTTAAAACATCCACTATTCTTCTCAACACCGTGTTGAATGGGTAGTTTCAGGCAACCAGCCTGCAAAGAAGGGAAACAGAGGAAACTAATCAGATCCCCAGGGGAGGGGGTATTACCAAATGTAAAAGTGGAGTTGACTCAGTCAAGAGAACAATTCCACAAAAAGGTTTAGAAATTAAACCAATTAGATTTACCTTAATGTGGTGAATCTTCAACGCACGTCTGTAAATGACAGATAGGCTAATTTTTCTTCATTGAAAAACCAAGATACTTCAAAAGGCGTCTCAATCCGCCGAAAATATCGTCACACCTAGAAAGGACACATCACACTACCAATGAGCCACAGATCACTACAGGACAACAGTCATGAATTGTTCAGGATATATTAAATAAAAATTACCTTCACGCAAGTGAAGCCACCCACAACGTGGGGCAAGGGGAGGAAATCCCTTGTAATGACAACCAAGTCTGCAGATGATTACAAAAGAGGACGCAGAACCAATCTGTAATATAAGAAGGGCGGTCACCAACCATCTCAAAGAGCATTAAAATGCACCGATACACCACGGCTCCCAAATGTGTAAAAAAAGAAGAAAAGAAACCATTTCAAGCCCAGCCTAGGTCGTGCATTAGAGCTCATGCTTCCAAACAGTAGTGTCATACACAAGCAGACTTCACAGCCATTAAATGTGTAAAAACATGCTGAACGTGACCAAGTAGTGAGAGATAGTACACAACACCTCAATGTTCAGTAAGTAAAAAACTACGGAAAAGGGATAATAGCCACCAACATCACTAAAAGTAATGTAGCTACTAAAGTTCAAGAACAACATGCTCACCTCTAGATTAGGAGAAACAAACTCCTCTCTAATGACTCGCGGGGTTTGAAAGAAGACCGTGCAGCACCAGCATGTGTTTTCACCAAGTGCAGCAAAACGCTCACCACTTCCTAGTAAACACTAAGAAAGGACTATACTTTTCGATTAAATAATAGCCGGCAAGAAAATACAGAGGCCATCTTTTACATGCAATCTTCCTAGTGAACACTAAGGAAGGACTACACTCTTCAGTTAGGTACTAGTCGGTAAGAAAAAACTAGCGGCCATCTTTGCATCAAACCACCCAACAACAAGGGGAAGCAGTGTTGAGAAGAAAGTGCACTGGGGGGCACAAAACCATTCAAAAGAAATCGACACAGCATTGCAAAAATCAAGCAACAGCCATATGCAAATTTTTGCAAATATAGATGGCACAAAATAAGGAACATTCAAAAAAATTCAAAAAAATTCAAAACACAGCCAAAATTGCAAACAATAGTCAGATAGCAGAAAACATTTATGTTTGGCTGACCAGATGCCAATCAATATTCTCATTGAGCCCCAGAACATTACTTTGCAATTTAAAAATAATTTTTTGTTCCAGGTTCAATAATTTCTGGTCTGTCTCGGCTTTGCTATGGCCATGCACCTTTTTCAAAATAAACCACGTAAAGTCATTGCAGCCATGTTTCATATCAAGAAAATGTTTCACTAAAGGAGCTGCAATCACTTGATTTCTGATGCAGCTCCGATGTTCCACCATACGGACTTTACATTGTCTGTTAGTCTTGCCTACATAATATAGGCCACAGGGGCATGTGATTAAATACACAACATTGGATGTGTTACAGTTGGTCATTTCATTACACACCCATTTCAGATTAGGTAAAATTTGTATATATCTAATCTCTTTAGTTTGGGCACACATACTACATTTACCGCAAGGAAAATGCCCTTTTATTTCCGGTAAACCCCATAACCTGGTTTGTCTCATCAGTGGTGTACTTTTCTCAGTTACATCATTCCTGATCAAAATGTTCCTTAGGTTTTGACTTTTTCTAAAGGCCACCAAAGGGGGCAAGGCTTATTTTCCTCTGTATACCTTTTTCCAAGTTTTCATCACAATAGATTTAATTTTGTACGATAAATTTGAAAAAGTATTAACAAAAACAGTACCAATCTTTCTCTTTATTTTCACATTTTTCTCCAAAAGAGCCTCCCGATTATTATTGTATGCTCTTTTTGAAGCAGTCTTAATCACTCTAGGTGGATAGCCTTTGTTTCGCAGTTTCTGAGTAAGTGCGTCCGCACTTAGACGGAAATCCTCTTTTCTACTACTATTCCTTTTTAACCTTAAAAACTGCCCAAAAGGTAAGTTGTTTTTCAAATGCTTAGCATGATGGCTGTTAAAGTGCAGAAGAGAATTCTTGTCAGTAGTCTTTGTGTAGGGCTTCACTTTTAACACTCCATTCTCATGAAAGATGGTAATATCCAGAAAATGAGTCTCAAAGTCACATATGGATCCCGTAAATTTCAGAAAAAGATTCTGTTGGTTCAACCAGGTCATAAAGCACTCAGCTTCTTCTCTCGTACCATCCCATACAATGAGTATATCGTCTATATACCTCAGCCACTTCCTCAACTGATGGATATAAGGATTAGTGGCTGAGTATATCACATTTTTTTCAAAATATTCAACATAGAGGTTGGCTAAATTAGGGGCCATGGCCGCACCCATGGCAGTGCCCTCTATCTGTTAGAAAAAAGTTCCTTGGAACTGGAAAAAGTTTTGGGTAAGGGCAAACTCAGTACACCACAAAATAAAGGCACTGCTCACAGGGTGTCCATCCTCTCTGCCCAGCAAAATTTCTTCAACAACCTCTAATGTCGCCCTTTGTGGTATCATAGTATAGAGGGATTGAATATCCAAACCTATCAATAAAGAGTTGCCTTGAACAAAATCTATGTTCTCTATTTTATTGATGGCATCGGTAGTATCCCTCAAATAACTCTGCATTTTCATCACAAATGGGCGCAGATAAAAATCTGCGAACTTAGACAATGGTTCTAAAATGGAATTGACCCCAAAGACTATGGGACGTCCGGGAGGGTCTACCAATCTCTTATGCACCTTAGGCAAAATGTAGAACACAGGTACCCTGCTATTATCCCTTTTCCGTAGTTTTTTACTTACTGAACATTGGTATTGTGTACTATCTCCCACTACTTGGTCACGTTCAGCATGTTTTTACACATTTAATGGCTGTGAAGTCCGCTGGTGTATGACACTACTGTTTGGAAGCATGAGCTCTAATGCACGACCTAGGCTGGGCTTGAAATGGTTTCTTTTCTTCTTTTTTTACACATTTGGGAGCCGTGGTATATCGGTGCATTTTAATGCTCTTTGAGATGGATGGTGACTGCCCTTCTTATATTACAGATTGGTTCTGCGTCCTCTTTTGTAATCATCTGCAGACTTGGTTGTCATTACAAGGGATTTCCTCCCCTTGCCCCACGTTGTGGGTGGCTTCACTTGCGTGAAGGTAATTTTTATTTAATATATCCTGAACAATTCATGACTGTTGTCCTGTAGTGATATGTGGCTCATTGGTAGTGTGATGCGTCCTTTCTAGGTGTGACGATATTTTCGGCGGATTGAGACGCCTTTTGAAGTATCTTGGTTTTTCAATGAAGAAAAATTAGCCTATCTGTCATTTACAGACATGCGTTGAAGATTCACCACATTAAGGTAAATCTAATTGGTTTAATTTCTAAACCTTTTTGTGGAATTGTTCTCTTGACTGAGTCAACTCCACTTTTACATTTGGTAATACCCCCTCCCCTGGGGATCTGATTAGTTTCCTCTGTTTCAGAGTTATTTGAGGGATACTACCGATGCCATCAATAAAATAGAGAACATAGATTTTGTTCAAGGCAACTCTTTATTGATAGGTTTGGATATTCAATCCCTCTATACTATGATACCACAAAGGGCGACATTAGAGGTTGTTGAAGAAATTTTGCTGGGCAGAGAGGATGGACACCCTGTGAGCAGTGCCTTTATTTTGTGGTGTACTGAGTTTACCCTTACCCAAAACTTTTTCCAGTTCCAAGGAACTTTTTTCCAACAGATAGAGGGCACTGCCATGGGTGCGGCCATGGCCCCTAATTTAGCCAACCTCTATGTTGAATATTTTGAAAAAATTGTGATATACTCAGCCACTAATCCTTATATCCATCAGTTGAGGAAGTGGCTGAGGTATATAGACGATATACTCATTGTATGGGATGGTATGAGAGAAGAAGCTGAGTGCTTTATGACCTGGTTGAACCAACAGAATCTTTTTCTGAAATTTACGGGATCCATATGTGACTTTGAGACTCATTTTCTGGATATTACCATCTTTCATGAGAATGGAGTGTTAAAAGTGAAGCCCTACACAAAGACTACTGACAAGAATTCTCTTCTGCACTTTAACAGCCATCATGCTAAGCATTTGAAAAACAACTTACCTTTTGGGCAGTTTTTAAGGTTAAAAAGGAATAGTAGTAGAAAAGAGGATTTCCGTCTAAGTGCGGACGCACTTACTCAGAAACTGCGAAACAGAGGCTATCCACCTAGAGTGATTAAGACTGCTTCAAAAAGAGCATACAATAATAATCGGGAGGCTCTTTTGGAGAAAAATGTGAAAATAAAGAGAAAGATTGGTACTGTTTTTGTTAATACTTTTTCAAATGTATCGTACAAAATTAAATCTATTGTGATGAAAACTTGGAAAAAGGTATACAGAGGAAAAGAAGCCTTGCCCCCTTTGGTGGCCTTTAGAAAAAGTCAAAACCTAAGGAACATTTTGATCAGGAATGATGTAACTGAGAAAAGTACACCACTGGTGAGACAAACCAGGTTATAGGGTTTACCGGAAATAAAAGGGCATTTTCCTTGCAGTAAATGTAGTATGTGTGCCCAAACTAAAGAGATTAGATATATACACATTTTACCTAATCTGAAATGGGTGTGTAATGAAATGACCAACTGTAACACATCCAATGTTGTGTATTTAATCACATGCCCCTGTGGCCTATATTATGTAGGCAAGACTAACAGACAATGTAAAGAACGTATGGTGGAACATCGGAGCTGCATCAGAAATCAAGTGATTGCAGCTCCTTTAGTGAAACATTTTCTTGATATGAAACATGGCTGCAATGACTTTACGTGGTTTATTTTGAAAAAGGTGCATGGCCATAGGAAAGCCGAGACAGACCAGAAATGATTGAACCTGGAACAAAAAATTATTTTTAAATTGCAAAGTAATGTTCTGGGGCTCAATGAGAGTATTGATTGGCATCTGGTCAGCCAAACATAAATGTTTTCTGCTATCTGACTATTGTTTGCAATTTTGGCTGTGTTTTGAATTTTTTTGAATTTTTTTGAATTTTCCTTATTTTGTGCCATCTATATTTGCAAAAATGTATAATGTCTGTTGCTTGATTTTTGCAATGCTGTGTCGATTTCTTTTGAATGGTTTTGTGCCCCCCAGTGCACTTTCTTCTCAACACTGCTTCCCCTTGTTGTTGGGTGGTTTGATGCAAAGATGGCCGCTACTTTTTTCTTACCGGCTAGTACCTAACTGAAGAGTGTAGTCCTTCCTTAGTGTTCACTAGGAAGATTGCATGTAAAAGATGGCCGCTCATTTTCTTGCCGGCTAGTATTTAATCGAAAAGTATAGTCCTTTCTTAGTGTTTACTAGGAAGTGGTGAGCGTTTTGCTGCACTTGGTGAAAACACATGCTGGTGCTGCACGGTCTTCTTTCAAACCCCGCGAGTCATTAGCGAGGAGTTTGTTTCTCCTAATCTAGAGGTGAGCATGTTGTTCTTGAACTTTAGTAGCTACATTACTTTTAGTGATGTTGGAGGCTATTATCCCTTTTCCGTAGTTTTTTACTTACTGAACATTGAGGTGTTGTGTACTATCTCCCACTACTTGGTCACGTTCAGCATGTTTTTACACATTTAATGGCTGTGAAGTCCGCTGGTGTATGACACTACTGTTTGGAAGCATGAGCTCTAATGCACGACCTAGGCTGGGCTTGAAATGGTTTCTTTTCTTCTTTTTTTACACATTTGGGAGCCGTGGTGTATCGGTGCATTTTAATGCTCTTTGAGATGGTTGGTGACCGCCCTTCTTATCTTACAGATTGGTTCTGCGTCCTCTTTTGTAATCATCTGCAGACTTGGTTGTCATCACAAGGGATTTCCTCCCCTTGCCCCACGTTGTGGGTGGCTTCACTTGCGTGAAGGTCATTTCTATTTAATATAGCCTGAACAATTCATGACTGTTGTCCTGTAGTGATCTGTGGCTCATTGGTAGTGTGATGTGTCCTTTCTAGGTGTGACGATATTTTCGGCGGATTGAGACGCCTTTTGAAGTATCTTGGTTTCTCAATGAAGAAAAATTAGCCTATCTGTCATTTACAGACGTGCGTTGAAGATTCACCACATTAAGGTAAATCTAATTGGTTTAATTTCTAAACCTTTTTGTGGAATTGTTCTCTTGACTGGGTCAACTCCACTTCTACATTTGGTAATACCCCCTCCCCTGGGGATCTGATTAGTTTCCTCTGTTTCCCTTCTTTGCAGGCTGGTTGCCTGAAACTACCCATTCAACACGGTGTTGAGAAGAATAGTGGATGTTTTAAAGGTTCCCCTGAAGAATGTTCGCCCGAAAGGGGCTTTAAAGAACAGAAACATGTTGGGATTTTATGTTGTTTTGGTGACACATTTAGGTTTTTTCTATGTACTGTGATATGTGATTTCGTCTGTGTCCATTTGTAAGTGGTTTATTTGAAATTTAGCTTTTTAGATTTTGTAGGTTTTAGTGGTAGTTTTGTACACTGTGTTAGGTGTGGGTAGTATCTTATGTTTTAATTTAAATATTCTGTATTAAGCAAAAATGTTTTTTGAAATTTGGAATGTTGCACGCAGTCTATGTTGTCAAGACCTGTAGTGCCGGAGAATCTGTCAGAGGTGTCTAATCGTTGGGAAAGAAGGAGGGGTGAAAGTAGAGAAAGTTTACCATCTTATCCTTCTTTTATAATATGATGTATGGAAGAGGGCAGGAATCCCAGCAGTGATGACACAGAACACAGCACACAACGCGTCACCATTTGCAAACTGCAGAGCGGCAGAATGGCAGACATTAAGGACACAACACCCAGACATGTCAGACATTGGGGCGGTTATGTCACGTAAAATGAGGGAAGATGAAGATCCTGTGCCGTACATTCAGGAGATTCAAGAGCTTTGGCGCCTCAAACTCGAGAACCTTGGGATAAAACAGTAGCACTATTTTATCACATATTAATGCAGGGACTACCACAGCCAGTTCAGAAGAGTTTGAAGAAACTTGTAGGGATGGAAGCGAAGGGATGGCCAGAGATTCAGCATACACTAGTGCAACATTGTAGACTGTGGCAGGAGAAGGTTAAGAAAAAAGCGGAAGACATGAAGGCAGATGAGGCGAAGCTAGTGCAGAGGAAGTTATCAAAGTATGCGATGGAAGGGCAGTTATAACCAGCCCCACCCTACAGGCAGAGCAGCATCTGCAGCATACACAGCCACAACAATTTGCACCGCCCATGGGAGGAGGGTACATGGGGCGGGGCAGCCCACAGCAAAAATGTTGACGAAGGGGAGGCCTACAAAGGGGATGTGGCTTCGGGTCACAGATGTATCACAATCAAGGGGGATTTCCAGGAGGGTTTTGGGGATATGGACAACAGGTGCAGCAGAACCCAGGGGACCTTTTGAGGGGTTTTCCAAGGCAAGGAAGGGAGCCACCACAGTGCTGGACCTGTGGGAAGCTAGGGCACATCACAAGGGTATGTCAGTTTAGCGGGATGCAACAGAGTTGGGGAGAGCAGGACCAGCAGCAATATCACGGAATCCAAGATGATTATTATGCACAGGACCAGCCACCACAAGGGCAGACACAGGGTGCATATCAACCAATGCTGCAAACACAAGGACCACCAGCACAGATGCAGGTACCACAGATGTCAGCACCAATACCACAGTACCTACACGCACCACAGATTAGAGGGAGTAAATATCATCTAGCGCAGATACAGAATTACGTCACACCAGCACATGTGGACACAGTTGCGATAGTACCCGTTTGACGACTGGGGGGAGTTACCATGGTAGGGAACAACCCCTTTACAGAAAATGGGCTGCCCATGTGCCCTCAATAGAACTGCCCACAGACGTACTTGATGTGCCACATCCTGTGGATCACACCCAACCTTGCGTAGAAACCTTGCATAGGGGTGGCAATAGGTGACAAAACGTTTTCTTTTCTTGTTGACATCAGGTCATGTATTAGGGAAGGAACATTTACATTGTCAGGCGATGCCATGAACCCTCAAGGATTCTCTGGGGCTCGGGAAGTGGTTCCTTTTACTGATAATATCTCACTATAGGAGATTACGATCTAGCACTACCTTTACTCTACTCTCGACATACACCGGTAAACATACTGAGATGAGAAATTATGAGAAGATTTAACATGACCATTTCATTCACAGACAAAGGCATAGTGTGCTCAACACCAGACATACACATGCTCAATGTAAGGCAGATCATCCAAGCATATTTTGGAAGCACGGTACAGTCGTGGGTGTCAGTGGACCCAGAAATGTTGCAGTATGGGACTGACATTGCTATTGTATGGCTTCCCGGCATTGCAGGAAAAGTGTGGCGAGTGCCAAACCAATACCTGTTTAGGCCAGAAATATCATTGGACGAGCCAAAAGGAACAATAGTGCCCACAGAAATAGAGACAGTGGTGGCAAGAGAGGATTGGATTGTAGTGCACTGTATGGATGACACAGGGAGGGCATGGAGAGCGGTAATTGCAGTTGTAAAGGGGTGCAGGTTGACCACAGTGACAGATGACAAACTATTCAAGGAAGAGAGAGAGGAACTGGAGATGGTGTTCAAAATGTGTGTAACGTACTGGTTACAGATACACTACAGAGAGGTGCCACAGAGAATGGCGATGGCACTGAAGGCGCCTCCCTCATTCTGGGAGTAGGACATGGCCTAAGTACCCAACAGTCTATGGACTACAAGTCCTTATTACGTGGGCTGCTTGAAGGGCATAGGGGGAGTGAAGATCAAGCTGAAGCCAGGAGTGATTTTGCCAAGAGTGAAACAATATCCTCTAACGAAGGAAGCAGAGGAAGGCATTTATGAAACAATCACAGCTCTGATTGAAAGAGGCATTCTGGTACCATCAGAATCCCCATGTAACAAAGCAGTGTAGCCTGTGCGCAAGGCAAATGGGGGATCATGGCATTTTATTCAGAATTGAAGACCTCTTAACCATATTGTAGAAGCAGAGTATCCTCTAGTTGCAAACCCAGCAACAATTTTTTGCAGCATTCTGGCGGAAGCCGCCTGCGTCAGGGTCATTGATTTGAAGAATGCCTTCTTCTCAGTGCCACTACAGCCAAACTCACAAGACTTGACCAGTTTCATGTATAACCAGAACTTGTTACAATACCACTTGATTAATATCCAATGAGATGATCATGTGCCACAAATTTGTTGATGAAACAGTAAAAAGAAACACAAGTGAACAATACCATTGTACGCAAGAGAAAAAGAGGGAAGAAATAGACATATTTCGAACACATCACGTTATTCGTAACACGTTTTGCCTTGAAAAAGACCAAAGCTGGTCGAAATATGTGTTGGCAATGATTGGCAAAATGATTGGCTCAAATTAAATCACAACTGTGACTAAAACACAGACTGCAAATTTGAATATGTATTTGTCTCCTAACCAAATAAATGTGACAGCGCATCTCCTTACAACAACTCGTTTGTTTTGTCTCTTTAAAGTAGGCTGGGGTAACCTACAGTTCCTTTGGATTGCAGCAGTCCTTTTTCCATCCCTTTAAGTATTCTGTAGCTTTTTTACCTGGTACCCCCGTATTCCTGTTCAGTTTCATGTATAGAAACCAGAAGTGGACACACTCGTTTACCACAAGGGTATTGCGAGTCACCATCTTTTTTTGATAAAGTGAAATAAATGGATCTGAGCAACATACAGACAGAAAGCACTGTTTACAGTATGTAGACGACATTTTGATTTGCAGTGACACAGAACATCAGTGCAGTATGGACTCGGTACACCTGCTAACAGTGTTAGCTGACAAAGGGTACCAGGTGGACAAGGCTAAATTACAGTATTTCCAGACAGTGTGCATTGGGCAGATGATATCCAAGGATGGACGACAGATCACCCCACAGAGGGCAGGGGGCAATATGCAAAACACCCCAGCCCACGACAGTGAGGGAGATGCAACAGTTCTTGGGGTTGTGTAATTACTGCAGAGCATGGGTCTTTGACTATAGCACATACACAAAACCACTACCGTGTGCCCTATAAGCAGCACAGAGGGGAACAAAGACACTGAGATGGACCACAAAGATGACTGAGGCCTTTGAGGAACTGAAGGAAGCCATAAGCACTACCCCAGTGTTAGGGAGCCCAGACAACAAAAAGGAAATGTTCCTATTTTCGCACACCGACGGTGTAGTGATGAAAGTAGTACTCACACAGAAGACAAGCATGGACCATAAGCCAATAGCTCACTACAGTGGACAACTTGACCCAGTAATGAGAGGACATTATCCAAGCAAACCGCTTTTGCAGTAGAGTAGTCATCAGCAGTAACAAAAGGGTGCACCACCATGCTGTACGTGGAGCAGGCCCTTTTCACGATACTGCATAAGCCCAAGAGTACACTGACCTCACAGAGAGCATCAGAGTACGAGGGGATTCTGTTGAATGTAGGATTGAAGATAGTAAGATGCAAGACTGTAAACCCAGCAACATTTTTGGCAGACGTTCTCCAGGTACATGACTGCACAAAGAACATAGAGATGCTCAGTGAGACGCGCAAGGTAGAGGAGGACGCACTTGATTGGGGAGACATGCTCTACATTGACGGTTCTTCAAAAATCGATCAAACTGATGGGATTAGATGTACTGGGACTGCAGTGGTAAGACTGAAGGAGGATGGGACTAGTGAGGTGGTTGCAAGTGCGTGGCTCCCATCCCATTATTCAGCACAATCGGTAAACTAGTGGCTCTCATATTAGCACTGGAAAGTAGGGTAGAGAAAGAAGTGACAATTTATTCTGATTCCACCTATGTGATGTCAACAGTACACTCAGGACTGGCGCGATGGCTTAGGAGAGGGTTCCGAAGAGGGGACGGGACCCCAGTGCAGCATGCACTATTATTGGACAGACTGATCGAGGTAATTACCTATCCCAAAAAGGGAGCACTAGTGAAGTGCCAGGCCCACACCAAAGGGGAAGACCCTATCTCAAGAGGAAATGACTTTGATGCAAAATGTACAGCATACTTTGGGCAATTGTGAGAACTGAGGGAAAGACCAAAGGCTCAGGGAGGGGTGAGGAACATGGCAATGAAGGAGGGATACAATGTATTACCACGGGCACAGATTATGGAGCTACACGGAGCTGCGCCCAAAGAGGAGAAAGAGCTATGGGTAAAGAGAGGGTGCTCAATGTCTCTGACAGATGCCTTATGGTGACAAAACAACAATGGGAAAGTAATCATGCCACTAGCATTATTGAAAACAGCATTAGCACAATTGCACTATCCAACACACACGGAATGAGGTCATTGCTACACGCTTTGGAGAAACGTGGTTCTGTCCAAATTTAAATGAGCATGTAGCTGAGTTTGTGAATAAATGCTTGACTTGCCAGCAGTTTACGGCAGGGCATACCTTAAGAGTTGTGAGAGGAGCCATACCAAAACCTGTAGGCCCATTTCTGCATCTCCACGTGGATTACATGAATATGATCCAAGTTTGCCAAGGATGCTGCTACATGATAGTGATTGTCTGTCCATTCTCTAGGTGGATCGAGGCCGGCCCCTGTGCACATGCTAACACCCATAGAGTGGCAAAGTTCTTGGTCAGGGAGGTTTTTCCGAGATGGGGTGTGTGTGAGGTCCTGAGGACTGATAATGGCCCTTACTTCACTGACGAACTGTTTCAGCACCGCACAACCCTGCTAGGCATCCAGCATAATTTTGCCTGTGCGTACCAGCCGCAAGCAAACAGGATATGTGAATGCCTGAATGGACTCCTTAAAGAGTGCATAGCCAAGATGAAGCAAAGCACCAAGAAAAATTGGTTGCATTGTCTACCCCTTGCCTTGTTTGAATTGCGCAGCAAGCCAGGGTCCGACCACCATTTAATGTCCCATGAGGTGGTGATAGGACGGCACATGCATCTTCCCCTGGCTCCTCCCGCAAGAGCACTGAAAGACTGTGAGAGGAGTGCAGATGTGTTAGGACAGGAAATGTATGACTACATTACTTCTTTGGTTGCTAGTACTTTTATCGCTCGCCAGATACAGCGAATTCAGGAGGGCCCAGAAGACGGCGAAGAGACTGATTGCGATGACGCACCACAAGACTCTGAACTGAAATACCCTGTGAAGGTGGGAGATTTTGTTCTATTGCGCAATTTCATAAGGCGTTGGAACACACCCCGGTTTATTGGCCCGCATGTGGTCGAGGAAGTAGACCATACTGTTAAGTTAGTAGGCAAAACAGTGTGTAATCATCTGCAGAACATCAAGCCCTACAAAGCAGTGGTCTCACCTGGCAACAAGGTTCCCGTGACCGACAGAGCCAACGTTCAACACCTATATGAGCTACAAGTGCGTGCGGACCTCACCCGATTAGAGAGACACAGACATCCCATGATCACACAATCCCAAGCAGCTGAAGTAGTCGATTGGAATGCTTGTACAAATCCACTAAGGATACGCTGTCTGTTTATTATTTTCCTTTCCACACACACAGGGTCTACGTGAATGTCATGGGGATTGTATTGTCTGCTTTACCCATGTTGCCTTCCATCCACCACCCAGAAGTTTTCTCTAACCAGTTTGTCCACTACATGAGGAGACCCAACATATTCAGAGCGCGATCCCCTGGAGTATATTACCTCGTCTTTGTAGAGTATTTGGCCCAAACATACCCACAACTTGGGCACGGTGAGCCCCCTGTGCTGGCCATATTTAGAGACCCTTCAGTAAGAAAAGTCTGGGAGGAGGTATTCACCTTTGCCATAAGTGATTATTTGGTCTGCGGGTCTTAAGGGCACTGACAATACTAACACAGTAACACCTTTTTCTGCGCGTTTCAGGCACGCAACTTTATCACCGAGCTGCAAGGATCAAGCAGCGTAAGTGGAAATGAAGGTAACAATAAAGAAAATTATTGCTATGTCATGTCTATTGATTCCTAGTGGCTTGATGGGATTCATCTTCTGGCAATTAATTATATGTTATTGTTACTGCTACCGCTGTACCCTCTACTAACATTCCCCTGACCTCAGCATGTGGGACGACCATGTCAGGTGGTCAAGAGAACACTGCTGATAAGGTTAGGAGAGGTAATTGCAGTGTTGACACAGACATGAAGGGAGTAGACCTGTATCTCTCCGACACTGCTCGAGTGTCCAACAACATGTGGTACAAACACATGACCAAAGTAGGTAAGGAAACCAGTGGGGAGAGCTGTTATGTATGCTCGTTAATCCCCTACGCCATGAGTGCCTCTAGAACTTTCATAGCAACTAAAATACCAGCAGCAAGGGCACAGTGACTGATGTATCTCACAATGGTGCAAAAGCAAGGAAGATTCCAAGGGAAGACAGCAACACTGAGATGGATGTCCAAAAGAGGATTCCCATACGAATATAATTACATAAAGACACTAGACATGATGAACAATTACTGGCATTTAGATGAAGCCATACAGTACATAACTGACAGACCTGAGAAGGGAGAAACGAGGATGATCACATTTAAGGAACTGCCATGTTCCTGGACAAGAGTGAAGGCGATAGGAGGAGAGACTGGTTCCTGGGAAAGGTGCAGATATTTGTGTATGGATGAGTGTACTCTAACAATGGATGGCAAGATGGAGTAGTAGGAAGCACGACTCTGAAACACTAGCCCAATCGTTGGTGAACAAGGTGTAGGAAGAGAAAGACAAGCGTCTGAAGGAGTGGGATGTGAGCGTGAAATTGCTGACATGGGTAGAAAATGAAGCTGGACCAATGCCAATAATCATGCTGAAGATACCAGTCCTGTGCTATCAGGACAATGGTGAAGTTGAAATTGGTGAGAACGTTGGGTGCAAAATAACTGAACAAATTGCAGCAATGAGAGCGGGCATGGCAGTGCTGATGGATCACTACTGGGCTTGTGGATTGAAAGCATATGAGAAGTTGCCACATGAATGGGGAGGAGTTTGCTCGCTGGTAAACATCTACATGCCTTTGTTGGTCGTACCAAAGAAGGATATAAAGCTTGATGAATTCCCGAAAATGCACAACAATATGAAAAGGAAGAGATCAGTCAGGGTGACAAAAATGGCCCAGGGAGAGAAGACGGAGAAAAGGGAAGGATTGAGCAGAGTGAAGAGACGGAGGAATTACTTCTCGTAAGCATCAGAAACGCCACTGGACAAAATTCCAGCAGACCACAGGCTCTTCTGCAGGACACAGATGTTCTTCGCATCAATAATACCTGGGATACAGACATAAACAAATGCCAAGTGGTTAAATATCACTCTTTGGAAGCTGATGGTGACGATTAACTCTACAGTGAATGGGTTCATCGCCGTAAAGGAAGAGCTCAGAGCTTTAAGGTTGGTGGCACTCCAGAATAGATATGTTCTGGATCTTCTCACGGCTATGTAAGGAGGAGTTTGTGCAAAGATAGGGAGTTCCTGTTGCACATTCATAACTGCCAATGATGAGGATAACGGAACTCTATCAGATGCAGTGGTACAGCTGGCACAGATGCATGCAAAAATGGAAGATGAAGCACGAGGAACAGGGAAGGACAAGAGCTGGCTAGCCTTTATATGGTCATGGATGCCATCATGACTGGCATATGGATTGAAGGTGATAGCAGGAGCACTCGTGCGGGGAGCAGCATCCATCTGTGGGATCACAATATGTGACAAGTCTCTCCCCTTCTCACCTGTCTTTCCTGTTTACTTGCAACCTTCTTTTGTGACTTCTTCCGCACGGTCCAGGATTTGTATAAGCCCACGCGTGGGTCTTCGGATTCCAGCGTGCTTCGTTCAGATTGTCCAGGACGGAACCAGGAAGGAACAATGTCCGCGTGCGGAGGCACGGAACCCGTGGCTCGAGCGTGGGCGAAAATCCAGGAAGTTTGGGTAAGTTGAGGGATGAAAGGAAAAGTAGGAGGAATCAAGGAACCGGGAATAGAGATCAGCAAAATAGCCCCGAGCGAACTCCGGGAGCACACGCCCAGCTACGGCGAGCAGTAGCGGTGAGACGCGCAGAGTTGCGGGGGCGTGTCTGTTTTGTAAAACGTAGAGCGTGTAACGCAAAGACTGGTAAGCAGCGTTCCGCATCAAGCGGCCATGTTGGAAGGAACTGAGTTCAATCCCCTATGTGTCAGGGACTACCAAGTCCAGAAGGGACGCAGACGGCGGTTCATGACAGTATGTCACCTCTGAAGTCCAGCTCCTCCGGGTTTGCCCGGATGTATAAAATGGTATCTTCGAATCAGCCTGGGAACATTCATGTTTGACACGGGTTCCCAGGTGCGCTCACTGGGAGGGTACCCTTTCCATTCGACCAAATATTGTAGTTGACCACGTCGGTATCTAGAGTCACAGATTCTGGAAACCTCATATTCAAGTTGGTCATTGATAATCACTGGGGAAGATCTTGGAGCAGTTCGAGATGGTTGAACATATGGTTTCAATAGAGAGGTGTGGAAGACAGGATGGATCCTTTTCCATGATTCTGGTAGCCGAAGTCGAAAGGCCACTGGGTTGATGATTTCTTTTATAGAAAGGGGCCGTAATACCTGGGAGCCAGTTTATTTGGTTGCAGATGTCGAGGAAGAAGTTTTGAGGATAACCAGACTTTATCGCCTACTGCGTAAGAAGGCCCAGGTCTTCTTTTGGAGTCGGCATGATGTTTAACGTCTTTTCGGGCCTTTTCTAAGTGTTCCTTTGCTTCTTTGTGTACATTAATTAGGGTTTCAATCCAGGAATCAACCGTAGGAACTGGGGTAGGGTGTGGGAGAATGGAAGGTAGAACTGACGGATGAAATCCTTGACTACAGAAGAAGGCACTGGATAGCTGAATGATCCGAATTGTTGTAGGCAAATTTGGCCACAGGTATTAAGAGTGACCAATCATCCTGGACCTTGGTGGCGAAGCAACAAAGATATTATTCCAGAGTTTGGTTTACACGTTCAGTGACTCCATTGGTCTGTGGGTGATAACCTGAGGACAAGGCACGTTGGATTCCCAGTATATGACATAATTGTTTCCAGAACTGGGATATGTATTGGGGTCCTCGGTCAGAAATGATCTTGGAGAGTAGCCCATGAAGCCGGAATATGTGTTCCAGGAAGATTCCGGCGAGTTCAGATGAGGATGGCAGTCTGTATAAGGGTGTAAAATGAGCCATATGAGTGAACAAATCAATGGTAACCATGATAGTTGTGTATCCCCTGGAAGATGGTAGTTCCACGATAAAATCCATGGCAATGAATTCCCAGGGTCTTGCTGGTATTGCTGGTTGAAGCAGTAGACCTGCCGGTTTCTTATTATCATGCTTGTTCTGATTGCAGACTGCACATGGCTGGATATGGATCCGGACATCCTCTTTCATTCTCGGCCACCAAAATTGTCTTTGTATTGAACGGAGGGTGTTGGTGATGCCACCGTGTCCTGAATGAAAAGTATCATGACATAGGCTTGTGATCTTTTGCCGCAGTCCAGGAGTGGGGATGACCAAGCGATTGTCCTTGAACAGATATCCGTCCCTTGTCTTGAGTTTCCATCGATTGTTTCTCTTAAACTCCTTCCAGGTTTCAGAGGACTGGGTTTTAATTCGAATATCCTCCAGGAGGGTGATTGCTTGGGCAACAAATATTGTGTGAGGAAACATCTTAGGAAAAGTCCGATCTTCCAGGGTTTCGTAATCAGGACGTCTGGATAAGGCATCGGCTATTATGTTGTGTGTTCCAGGGACATGATGGATTTGAAACTGATATTGAGCAAAAAAGAAGGCCCAACGGGCTTGACAACTGTTTCTACATTCTAGGGATTGCAGGACTTGAAGATTCTGATGGTCTGTGCGGGCCTGTACCGGGTGTTTGGCTCCCAGGAGAAGATAACGCCAATCAGTGAAAGCCTGGCGGATGGCTAGCAGTTCCTTTTCCAGGACGGAATAATGAGTTTCACTGGGAGTCAAGGTGCGAGAAAGATAGGCGATGGGGTGTTCTAATTTATTATCAAGTTCCTGTTTTAAGACTGCACCGATGGCGTAGTTGTAGGCATCAGTTTCCACAAGAAAAGGGCGATCAATATCGGGTTGAGCTAAGATGGGAGCTTGTGTAAACTCCGACTTCAAGCGTTGGAAAGCCGTATCTTGGGGTGAGGTCCACTGAAAGGGGGTATCCTTCTTTAGCAATGTAACAATAGGATGTACTCCGAAAAGGTTGGTATACATTTCTGATAGAAGTTAGCAAGCCCCAGGAAGGATTGAATTTGTTTTACAGTAGTTGGAACGAGCCAGGATAGAATGGAATTTACCTTTGAGGGTTCCATTCCCATCCCCCTAGGGCTAAGAACAAATCCGAGATAGTGAACAGTTGATACATGGAATGGAAACAACACTTCTCGGGTTTGGCCAGGAGCTTATGTTCACGTAGATGTTGTAAAACTGCCTGAACATGTTTCAGATGGTCCTTGGAGTAAATCAGTATGTCGTCCAGATATACAATGACGAAGAGGAACAGCATGTCAGAAAACACCCGGTCCATAAAATGTTGGAAGACCGCTGGGGCATTAGCAAGTCTGAAAGGCATAACCAGGTATTTAAAATTGTCAAGGAGTTCCCCCCTTCTCAAATGGGTCCGGTGTTTGCCAGAGTGTTCGATCGCTGCCTTCTTGCGAATGCTCCTTGTCTTGAACAGCGCTGCTCGAGTCTCGTCTGGTTCCAGGTTGCGTTTATTTCCGGGAGCGCGGAGTCCAGGAATCCAGGTGTCTGGGAAAGGCTAGAAATGCTCAGAACCAGGAAGGGGGAAAGGGTCAGGAGCGGGTAATAGCACTGGGGCAAAGGAAACAATACAGCGAGCTACGAACACACGTCTGGGGCTACTCTGCAATAGCATTGAGACGCGCGGAGCCGCGGAAGGCGTGGTCTATAATTAGATCACGCCGCGTTCAGCGCATGGAGCGAGCAAAGGGATTCAGCTCTGGACGGCCATGTTGGAAGTAGTACGGAATGTAATCCCCGTTGAGACAAGGACCAGGAGGTCCAAAAGGGGCGTGATCTGAAGTTCATGACAAAAATGGCCAAAAGGTCTTCTAAAGGCCGTTTTCCATTTGTCACCTTCCTTTATATGAATTAGATGGTAGGCACCCCTGAGATCTAATTTTGTGAATATTACTGCACCTCTTACTGCTTGCAGGATATCCGAAATGAGAGGCAATGGGTAGCGGTCCTTGAGAGTACACTGTTTAAGGCCACGGTAATCTAGACATGGTCTAAGCTCCTTGGTATCTTTCTTGGGAACGAAAAATAACGAAGCGCCCGCCGGGGACTTGGATGGTCGTATAGTGCCATTTTCCAAGTTAGTATCCAGGTATTCCTGGAGGGGCCTTTTTTCAGGTTCTGATAAAATAAACATTCTCCCGAAAAGGATCACTGCTGAAGGCTCAGTATCGATGGCACAATCCTCAGGTCTATGAGGATGAAGAGCTTGAACTATGGCAGTCGAACATACATCTGTGTAAACCTAATAGACCCTGGGAATTCGGATGATGTTAGAGACAGTGACTGGACTCTGTTGGATTTCTTGCGAGTTTTCAGAGGATTTTGGTAAGGAATCTAGGAATAAGAGGTGGGACCTACAGTGTTCAGAATCAAGAAACAAGGAGCCTACTGCCCAATCGATGTAGGGGCTATGCTTCTGTAACCAGGGCATGCCTAGAACCATCGGATAGTGGGCAGATCTTATGATGTCAAAATTCATCCTTTCTTGATGGTGATTTATAGAGAGTAGGATCCCTTTAGTTTGAAGGGTTATGGGTCATGACGAGAGGGGTCTTCCATCAATTGCTTCTACTGGTTGCATCGTCTCTCGAGTTTCATGTGGAATGTTGTGAGTAGTGACCCAATCATGATCTATGAATATACCCATGGCTCCGCAATCCACTAATGCCAGAATGGGGTAAGATTCTTTCTTGGAAGGCGATAGAAAGGCCTGAAGAATCACAAGCTTCTTTGGTCCAGGAGAATTCGAGGAAGGAATTGATGTGGAGCAGACATCATTCTCCTGAAACTGTGCCCCATCTAGGATCGGGAGCTGGCGTTTCCCGAACGCTGTGAAGGAGCAATAGGGCACTCTCTGACAAGATGTTTATCGGAGGCGCAATACATGCAGAGTCCAGTGTGAATACGGCACATCCTTTCTTGTGGGGTAATGGGTCCACGGAATGCCCCCAGTTTTATGGGTTCTGGATCTGAGGTCGGAGAAACTGTGGGTTCTGGGCTAGAAGGGTGGTCTGTGACAGCTTTTTGAAATGATGACTTCGACTTCTTTTTCTCTGCCTTTCTTTCCTGGATTCGAAAATAAATTTGCAAGGAAAGGTCCAAGAGGGCCTGGAAGGAATTAGGGCGAGCTACCGTGGCTAGCTCGTCCTTTATTTCTTCATTCAAGCCTCTGCGAAAGAGAGTGATGCTAGCCTCTTGGGACCAATCAGCTTCCTTCATAAGTTGTTTAAAACGGGTGACATAGGTAAGCATATCCTGAGATCCTTGCCGAAAATCAAGTAGACGTTCCTGAGCGCTATAAACCTGCTCAGGACCTTCAAACATGGCCTTTAGGGCTTCCACGCATCCATTGTAATCATCCAGGAGGGCGTCGCCCGAATTGAGCAGGGGAGTTGCCCAGGTTAATGCGTTGCCAGTGAGATGTGATATCATAAACCCCACCTTTGCTCTAGGGGTGGAAAAGTAGTAGGGCTTGAAGGTGAAATGCACCAAGCAAGAATCAAGGAAGGCACGAAGGGTCTTTGGAGAGCCATCATATTTGTCCACCACTCCTCTCAATAACACACTTTCCTTGGTAGCAGAATCACAAGACAATACCATCTGCTTTAAGGCAGCGTTCTCAGCCTTAAGGTTTTGAACTTCTGTGGTGAGTTCCTGAATGCCTCGCATGAGGTCTTGAACCGCAGCTTCCATCCCTGTATCCGTATCGATTTTTAGGTATCTCAATCTGTCACAAGTCTCTCCCCTTCTCACCTGTCTTTCCTGTTTACTTGCGACCTTCTTTTGTGACTTCTTCCGCACGGTCCGGGATTTATATAAGCCCATGCGCGGGTCTTCGGATTCCAGCGTGCTTTGTTCAGATTGTCCAGGACGGAACCAGGAAGGAACCCTTGGCTCGAGCGCGGGTGAAAATCCAAGAAGTTTGGGTAAATTGAGGGATGAAAGGAAAAGGAGGAGGAATCAAGGAACTGGGAATAGAGATCAGGAAAATAGCCCCAAGCGAACTCCGGCAGCACATGTCCAGCTACGGCGAGCAGTGGTGTTGAGACGCGCAGAGCCGCGGGGGCGTGTCTGTTTTGTAGAACGTAGAGCGTGTAACCAAAGACTGGTAAGCAGCGTTCCGCATCAAGCGGCCATGTTGGAAGGATTACTGAGTTCAATCCCCTATGTGTCAGGGACCACGAAGTCCAGAAGGGACGCAGACGGCGGTTCATCACACAATATGCATGGCAAGGTGCAAGAAGACAGCAGAAAAGACTATTGGAATGCAGATCCTGATGGATGTAAACACAGGGTGAACAAAATACAAGATCGTTGCAGAACGAGACAAGCTCAGATTGAAGATCGTGCAGTGTGACCTAATTCCAACCGAATCCATGAAGCTGGACAACCCGCATGATCCAAATTACTACAAACGAAAGTGGGTTTGGTGCAACCCTGTACGAGTGTGCTGTTACATGCACTGGTCATTCGATGACCACAAAAAACTATTATGGACACCTTGGAGAAATAATGAGGATATGGCAGCCCAAAGCAAAGGACTGTCATATAGAGATGTGGTTGACAGGTCGACCAGAGGGGAGACTGAAGAGGGATGGGGAAGCCTATCCCCTCCTCCCCTACCTATGGAATACATGACACAGAAGAAAACCAGGAACATTGCAACCACCCATTCTATTTCAGACGAATTCCTGTCCCCATACATAAAAGGGAAAAGCCATTGGCAACATTATATACGGTGACATTATGTATGGAGACGAGTTGCGGGAAATCCCCTGCACCCCTTGTAATAATGTCTCCGCAAAAAATGCTGACATTTTTGTCAGTAGACATTTTAGCGGGGACATTATTACATGAAACCGTCGAGAGGTACCACCTTAGTCAGCCCTACAGGATAGGTGCGGTACAAATCTACCCTAGAGTGGGTGAGGAGCCCCAGGCTGCAACCAAAGATACCACAATCAACAGTATCAATTAAAGCAACAAGAAGCCATGATTGCTGACGTCGTTAGAGACACCACAACTGCGTTAGACATGAAGCACACGTACCTTCTGCACTCCGGGATATAAACACACACTCGAATACATGAAGAACACGAGCGTACAGTTCTATAGTTAGAGGACAGATAAATATACATACTGTCATTGCTTGTATTCTTTTTTATCATTAGCCAAACGCAGCAGTGCAGAAACTACAAGAAGCAAGAGATCCTGAACAAGGCTTGCAGATGCTTGCATGCGAATAACCTTATGGAACTGCAGAAGCACCTATGGGTCCTGACAGAACCAAGTGTGACTAACCTATGGAGAATGTAGTATAGCACAAACACTGTAGAAACCATATTATTATGCTTTAGGAAAATTATAGCAAGTCACAAGCCTCACAGCAGGAGCTGAGCTGAGCTGAATTCAGGCTGAACAGAGAGCAAAGCGTGTGAGACAGGGCCCAATGCCACAAGATACGGATGACATTCCATTCCCTAAATGACAGTAGCACCATGTGCAATAAATACAAATCATTTCTCATGATTCATAATTTTCACAGCTCCAAATCATGGTCTCTGAAAACATGATACGGCCGACGCAGACAATGGACAGCGACCAGCACTGGGAAAGAGAGCCGATCTCACGCTACAAGATAGAGGCCCGCAACAAAGATGTTACAATGTGAGACAAGTGTTGCACGTAACAAACAAGCACTCTCATAGCCTAAGGTGGTACACACAAGTTACAATGCAGACACATAGTTATTCTTATTACCTTGAAAAGGTACACCAAGAGCTGAGAACCTTTGCAGATCCCAGGCCTGGGGATGTCGGCTATAGCCAATCATAGTTTAGTATTGTTGGGGTGAGAAGCAACGGGCAAAAACCAATGGTAAGACCCTCATACTGCAACATTGTTATAGATAGTAATGTGGGGATGTACCAGGCCAGCCACCTTACATGAGAGAGCCAGTAGAATAACACATATAGGCGACCATATAGGTCATTAGGCTCCTCACGACCAATCCCAGAGGTCGATAGGTTTTTGGAGAAAGGCCCTGGTAGTGACAGAGCAGTGACATAATTCTACATCAAAACTGGCCTGCAAGCCAGGAGAAGTTGAGATGTTCATGGATCTCTTCTGTACCTGTGCTGATCCCTGCTGGTTTTGTATGTAATAAACTGCAGTTTGAACTTGCCGTTCACCTAGTCCTCCGTTTGTCCTGTGGAAGGTGTTGGGCCTTCCGAGAGTCAAACTCCTAGTGGCCTTCTGGCATACCTGGGAGTTTGTCCCAACGGCTCCACTTGTGGATTACACTGGGTTACTTATGGTGAAACCCCAAGTTTTAAGAAACTACAATGGAGTGTGGGAGCCCATCTACTGAGAATGAACGTGGGTCAAATACCCTGTTCTATGGGATTTCTTCCACTGAGGAGGGTCTACCACTACGTTTTAGCTCACTGCAACCTCACAGAGGAGAAATAACCCTTTGCATATCAGTCTGGTCCCACCCACAAGAGCAGTCCAGCACTGAAATGCTAGGCAATTGTCCTCTGAACGAGAGTACCATCAGAAACCCCAGACATGTGTTTCCTTGTTGTTGAGCCCCCTCAATGGGGTGAAGCTGAGCCACGATAAGGCACAGTGAGCAAGGGGTCCACGTCTATATTACCCTTGGTTACTTAGGGTGAAACCCCAAGTTTGACAAAATTTCAAAGGAGTGTGGCAGCTTGTGAAAACTACAGTGAGCTAAAATGTGGTTGTAGAAACTCCCGAGTGAGCACCTTTCCATAGAACAGGTTATTTGGCCATGTTCGTTCTTGGTAGAGGGGCTTCCCACACTTTTTTGTTCAAAGAAATGTAGGAACCTGGGGTTTCACCCTATGTTTCCCAGGGTAATCCAGACATGGGCCCCTTGCTCACTATGCTTAGAAAGGCACAGCTTCACCTCACTGATGAGTCCCAGCTAGGCCAAAAAGCACATCTGGGGTTGCTGTTGGTACTCTTGTTCAGAGGAGAATTGCCTAGCATTTCAGTGCTGGATTGCCTATGTGTGTGGGGCCAGACTGAAATGCTGTGATGCTGGAAATGCATTGGGAGACAGGGCCTCCATGTCCTTGTCCTGTACCCTCTTATTGTGGGTGTTCTGTGTTGATTTCTGTCCAGGAGTCCATGTGGGACTCCTGGCACTGCAGCTCTTCCTCTTTTTGGTTGTGGTGAACAGAGATCCTTGGGATACCCTTATGGCAACCATGAGCGGGGGTACAACCCTTTACCCCCAGTGTATGTTTGTGGGCACCTGTGTGTGGCCCACAAAGCAGGGTATAGGCTGGTGGCAGCTCGATGTTGAAATTGACAGGTGCTCTGAGTATCCTCCGTTTTGGGATACCGAGGCCCTGCCATAGGAATCAGTGGATTCCTGATAGAAGGCAAGATGGCCCCTGTGGCCTCTTGGTTTCTATTACCTGTTGCCTTGTTTTCCCAAAGTCCTGGGAAGCCCTGACTCTTCCCCTGACTAGCTGGTGGGTGTACACCCTTGGGCTGGGACTGTTATGGCACCTACCTGGGCTACCTCCACAGGATGCTTCAGGGCTGGCGATTGTACCCCCGGGTTCGGCTTGCAAGGGAGGGCATTTTCCAACGAGCGGATTTGCTTCCGACCCGTACGCAGAAGCGTACACATGCGTGGGCCTCACGGGTTGCTATGAGCAACAGGACGAGCTTGTGCTTCAAGCCTCGTTCTCGTCCCCGCTCGGCCACTGCGAATGCGTGGGCTGGTTTGCGCTTCAAGCCTCGGTTTCATGCCGAGTACCCTAAATAGCTCTTAACACGGTTTGTTCCTGACTCTGCGCAGCGCTTGGATCTTTGATCTGCTACCAGTTCCTTGTCCTTGGATTTCTCCGGCCTGCCCTTTTCCCTGTTTCAGTCTTCACCCCGCTCCCTGGGTCCTGCCTTGCTTTTCCCCGGATCTGGGTTCTCTGTTTGGTTCCTGGGGTTTCTCCCTTGGGTTCTCTGGTCTTCCCCTTGGGGTTACCCTTGCTTTCCCTTTGGTTGGATTCCCTCCTTGGTCCTGGTTTGTCTCTTGTGCTAGTGGGTCCTTTCGCCTGCCTTACCTGGGTACCAGCTCCTTGTGACTTCCTCCTGCATTGACTCTGTACGCCCTGCTGGATCTACATTGTGAAGTCCTTCTACCTGCCAATTGCCTACCTGGATTACAGAGTATGTGAATTCTTCTACCTTCTAGTCAACCACCTTGGACCTGTCTACCACTTCTCTACCTGAAGTGCCTACAACCATCAACCTTCCCTGCCAGTGCTGGCACTGTTCTGACGTCACGTAAATCCACAGGGAAGTGTATCCGTGGCGTCAGGAGTTGGTCCCCGTTCATCCCTGTACCATTGGGGCTGAGTCGGGATTGACTCCTTGCATCATCTTTTCTTCACCCAGCCCACGGATCTACCAGTCTGGCTTCTCCAGTGCGAACATCTCCTGGAAACACAGGTACGCCACGTCCACGTGACGCACATGTTAACAGATTAAGACGCCTTACCACCAGCTCTGATTCGGAGATGGTTGACTCTCAAGAGTTAAGGAATGGAATCAGGGCTCTACATACCGAGATGACGGCTTTGCATCAAGAAAACCTAGCTTTACTTCAGATGGTTGCTCAAGGAGCCAGTACTAGTACTTCAGCTGAGTCTGCTATGGCTCAAACCACTCCAGTAAAGTTTGAAGGTGACCCTCGGCGGGTGGCAGAGTTTTGTAATCATTGTAGGATCCATTTCCTGTGTCGCCCAACACATTTCAATCAGGATAAGGCCAAGATTGGATATATCCTAGGAAACCTAACTGGAAACGCATTGGCCTGGGCTACTCCCTTGGTAGTAGCCAAGAGTCCTATTTTAGAGGATTTTGTGGCCTTTGAAAAGGCTTTTTTGGAAGTGTTTCAGTCTCCCAATCTGGCTGCCACTGCTCGGAATCAGCTAATGGATCTAAGACAAGGGTCAAGTGACATCATTACATACATTAGTCACTTCCGTCAATTGGACACCGATTCCCAATGGTCCGAAGTCAATCAGAAGACCCTTTTTCGACGGGTATTGAGGGAAGAATACAAGGATGAGTTGCTTCATATTCCCGAACCAGACACTCTGCAGTCCCTTCAGGAACAAGTACTATGGATTGACCATAGACTGGTAGAAAGACGAGGCGAGAGGCGTTGCATGGAGAGAACAGTTCCAAGGTATTTGCCAATACCAGTCAAAGCATGTGGTTCCTCTGACCCTATGCAATTGGGAGCAGTCAGAGGCCCTCTATCTGACGCTGAGAGAAAACGTAGAAGAAATCTCCGATTGTGTCTGTATTGTGGGGCTTCTGGGCACTACCTCGGTACCTGTCCTCTACGTCCACTTCGGAAATTGGAAAAATAAATGGCCTGTCGTGTCCGGGGAAGGCAACGACAGGCCCTTCATCTCTTTCAGTCCTTCCTGATTCCAACCCATGCTGCCGGTAGTACTCATGGCCTTGTGCATCAAGGTCTCCTGGCCAGATAAAGACTCTGTTGAGGTCTTGGGCTTGTTGGATTGTGGTGCTTCTGGCAATTATATCGATGCCGATTTTGCCACCAGAAATGGAATGACCTTGCTGGAGAATAACTGTGCCTCAATGTCGGAAGTCATTGATGGGACTCCTTTGTCTTCTGGTCCTGTTCATCAACACACTGGGACTTTAAGATTACAGATTGAGGGACATCATGAACAGATTTCTCTAGATGTTATCAAGACACCCTCATACGCTATAATCTTGGGCCTACCCTGGTTGTTATATCACAATCCAACATCAATTGGGTAACTCAGACTCTAGTTTTTTGTTCTGACCGTTGTGTACAAGAGTCCTGTGGTACTTGAGTCCTCTTCGATGACACTGTCTATCTCTACTCAGATATCACAATCCGTGAAATGGCGTGTCTGGCCTATACTCAGTTTTGTCAATACCACCTAAGTATTTAGAATTTCAAGAGGTTTTTTTCTGAACCAAAGGATATTCCATTACCTCCTCACAGAACCTTTGATTGTGCCATTGATATGTTACCAGACGCTGTGATACCTCATGGTAAGGTGTATTCCCTAACTACCCATGAGAAGGAGGTGTTACAGGAGTACCTAAATGAATGCATCCGGAAAAGGTATATTACACCTTTCAATTCACCGGCGGGATTTCCATTATTCTTTGTCAAGAAGAAAGAAGGCACCTTGCGTCCATGCGCCGATTACAGGCAGCTGAATGACATCACAAGGAAGGATCGGTATCCGCTACCTCTAATACGGAGTATAATGTAATCATTGCATAATGCACGAGTATTTTCCAAGTTTGATCTTCGAGGGGCCTATCATTTGGTGCAGATAAAACCAGCCGATGAATGGAAGACAGCATTCAAGACACCATCAGGGCACTACGAATATCGACTCATGCCTTTTGGGTTATGCAACGCCCCTGCGTCTCATGGACCATATATTTGCTGATTTGATTGGGATATCTGTCTGGGTGTATTTAGATGACATTTTGGTATTTTCTAGAGATCTCAAGGAACACATATCTCACGTGAAGGAGGTTCTCAGACGGCTACATCAGAGCAACTTATATGCCAAGGCAGAGAAATGTCTTTTCCACCAAGACCATATTGAATTCCTTGGTTATGTAATCAGTGCTTCAGGCATACATATGGATCCTGCTAAGATTCGTGCCATCCAGGAATGGAGACCTCCCAGTGATCTGCGATCTCTTCAGCGTTTCCTTGGATTCATCAATTTTTACCGATGCTTTATCCCATCCTTTACTCAGCTCACTGCCCCTCTGTCTAGTCTGACCAGTGCCAAGAGACCCTTTGTCTGGGGTCCGGAAGCTTCAGCCGCTTTTGAACAACTAAAAGAGGCCTTCAGTACTTCCCCAATTTTGCACCATCCTCAGGATGACAGGCCATTCATTGTGGAAGCAGATGCCTCAGATTTCGTGGTAGGTGCTATATTACTGCAGAATGACCCAAGATTTGGGGTGGAGTTCCCTGTGGCGTACTATTCCAGGAAACTTACAGCAAGTGAACAAAATTATCCGGTTATTGGAAAAGAACTCTTGGCCATTAAGACCGCCTTTGAAGAATGGCGATATCACCTTCTGGGGGGCCGGTTTCCTGTGGAAGTACGCACAGACCATCGTAATTTGCAATTTCTGCATTCTCTTCAGTGTAGAACCTCTCGTCAGGCGCGGTGGGCCTTCTTCTTTGCGCATCATGATTTCAACATCACCTATGCTCCCAACACACAGAATCTGAAAGCGGATGCATTATCTCGTTGCTTAGAAGATGATATCAAACAAGAAGGTTGGAATCAGCCTGTGATTGCTCCAAGACATTTTCTCCTGGCTCTCATACCATATCTACAGAATGTAGCTCAAGCAACCGCGACCGATCCTAGTCGGAATACTTTGGTGAGACGTCCTCAAGTAAGAGAAAAGGATAGCCTGCTCTTTTTTCAGAATAGACTGTATCTTCCTACGGAGGACCTCCGCAAAACCATATTGCAGGGTTTCCATGATTCCAAGATAGGGGGTCACCGTGGCATCCGGTCGACACAAGAACTCATTGCCCGGCAATTTTGGTGGCCATGTTGGGCTACCCAAGTCAAGTGTTATGTTGAATGCTGCCCCATCTATGCTTAGGTTAAGACCCCGCGCAAGAGATCTTTAGGCCTGCTGCACCCTACAGAAATACCACCATATCCTTGGCACACGATTGCCGCAGACTTCATTGTTGACCATCCGCCCTCTGAAAGTCACACTTGTATCATGGTTATTGTTGACTGTTTTACCAAATTGGCTCACTTCATCCCCTTTAAGAAGATCCCTACAGCGGTTCAGATGGCACAAGCCTTCTTGCATAACATCTTTCGCTTACATGGGTTACCTGAAAAGATAATAACTGATTGTGGGTCTCGATTTGTCTCATCTTTTTGGAGTCAGCTTTGTCAACACTTAGGCATCCATTGGGCACTCACTTCTGGTCATCACCCGCAAACCAATGGACAGACAGACAGAAAGAACTAATCAGACCTTGGAGCAGTATCTGCGCTGTTTCACCAATGCCTCTCAATATAACTGGATGTTGCATCTGGACTTGGCCGAAGTGGCGTATAACAATACTGTTCACTCCGCAACCGGGCTGAGTCCCTTTTTTCTGTTCCTCTGGTCATCACCCCAAGTTGTTGCCTCTTCCTCCTATTCAACCCAGCATTGTTCCTTCAGCTGATCGTCTGGTCTCCAATATTCATCGAGCCGCTGGTACCCTGGTTAAGGCACGTGAGAGCATGATCATTCAGGCTGACAAACATCAGCGTCTTGCGTCTCCGTTTCAGGTGGGGGATTTGGTATGGCTATCCTCCAAATATTTGCCAGCCCGGAACCTGCCTTTGAAACTAGCTCCCAAATTTCTTGGTCCCTTCCACATAACTAAACAGGTGTCCCCGGTAGCCTTTAAGCTGGCCTTGCCTGAACCTTGGCGGGTTCATCCCGTTTTCCATGTTTCCTTGTTTAAGGCTTACTGTCCTGATCCCTAAGGTCGATCCTGCCCCCGACCTGCTGCCATTGATATCGAGGGTACACCTGAACTTGAGGTCCAGGAAATATGCGATTCCCGTTATCATCAGGGAAATTACAATTCTTGGTGGATTGGAAGGGTTATCCTGCCTGTGATCGCACTTGGGAACCAGTGGGAAATGTTCATGCCCCCCGTTTAGTGCAGGAGTTTTATTCCCATCATCCTTGGAAGCCGGGTGCTCCTGGCCTTCCCAAGGGGGGTGTCACGACTCGCTCCCTTCGCTCCCGTTCCCACCACTTGGGGGCATGATTTGGGGTTTATTCCCTACTGGACCTTTCCTCCGAACCTTATGCTACAGTGCTGTGATGATTTGGGAGCGCTAAATCCCTATTTTCCCAGCTACTTCCCTTCCGGATCCATTCCAGGTTTTTGGCAGCCAGCATGCTTCTTTAACCAAATGACTATGCTTCCCAGAATGCCTGGCCCACTGCTCCACCTCCACCCTTGCAACACAAGGTTGGGTGGAGGATAGGTAACAGTTGTGGCGGCAGGTGCAGCAATCAGCACACCCGAGGCGTGTGCTCGTTAAGCAGCTTTAAAAGCCTCAGTCTTACTTCAGTCCAGCGCTGGTCATCGATTGCAGTGTTCCTGTTTTTGACTAGTCCCTGGTTCCTGGTTCCTTGCCTTTGTACCTACTTCCTTGTTCCTGTTTTCTTGTTTCCTCCGCCCTGAATTTCGGATTCATGCGCTAATTGATTTCTGCTCCCTTGATTTCCCTTTTTGTCTTCCTCTGTTTGCAGGCAGCAATTCTCAGTGCTTTCCCCTTTTAGATGCAGCCCAGTTTGTCTGTGTTCTATATTTCTTTGACTCTGTCCTTTGCTGCTGTTACCCATTTGCCTTAGCCTTCCTCTTAGTTTAGTTTCCTGTCTTTTCCTTGGAGGGGTAGGGAGAAGTTTGCATAGGTTATTTCGTTTTTTCCCTGCTCCTGATCCTTACTTCCTAGAGGATCCATTCCATGTTTTCCACTGCACTTCTGCATTTATTTTCCCTTTGATTATTAGGTGTGGTGTGCGGTAGTAGCTAGCTCCTGTGTGAATGCTTATGTTTTCCTCACTATTTTGCAAACACTATTCCCATTTAGGTATTTAGTTTTCCTTCCATTGCTGTTCTAGCCTTTCGGGGTCCCAGTTTCTTCAACAGGATTCGTGGGCTAGCTGACATTCAAGAGGTTTATCTCGTCCTCGTGAGTACAGTTCTTAAGTTCCCTTATGTAATACCATCAAGAGTGTTAGTACACAGATCCTGTCATTGCTTGCCCTCCACGTGGGTTTAGCGCTGTCAGTACCTGTAACAGCAATTGGGGGTAAGGCGCTTGCCGACTTTCCTCGCGGTCAGGTGCTTACCCCACATCCCTTTTCATATATTGGTTTTGATGTCACACTCTATTTGCACTCCTGGGTTCTAGCATACCTGAGTCGTAGTTCCTGGGTGCACATTTCCCTTGCCATATTCGCTGCCTTTGTACTCGCCTGACTAATCCTGACAGTATGATCAGCCTAAAATTCCCATTGAATATGGCAAGTTTAAGAAAGAAAGGCAGCAAGGCCTCTAACAAGTTTGTACAGAAAGCTTCCCCTACATTTACCTGTGACAATCAAATCACTAGTCCTGACTCCAATGAACTCCTTGTCACGAATGGGCATTTACGTGCAAAATATTTTTCCCATAGGATGGCACATCCTACATGGCCTGATCCTAGTTCTATCTTTGGTTTTGATCCCGATTCTATGTCAGCACAAGCCTTAGCCGCAGAAAACAACACACTGTTAGACTTATTATACGAGAGTACCTCTGTTGTTGAACCCCATGATTCCAGTTGTGCTTCACCTCAGATAGAACAGTTTCATGATACCAACATAAAGAATGGAGGGGCTTCTTACATAACTTCTGTTTTTTACCCTCAGTCTAGCGCATACTCCGTTGCACAGGTACATACTGTAGTCCCTAATGCCAAGAGGTCTAATGTCAATAGTTTGTTTAAGGGAAACACAGACCAAGTTGGAAAGATAAACTATAAATCACAGAACCTGCAAGCAGTAAAGGACAATGTACAATCGATGCACATCCAGATTGCTAGTGCAGGATCCAGCCCTGATGCCACTATGCTTCCCCCTGTGTCTACTGATAGTGATTTACAGTTAATGCAGGGCATGCTAAGAGCTAAACTTGAGGAGTTAAGACAAGAACTAATTTCTGCACAAGAGGAAAATAAAACCTTACACTCTTTATTGAATACACCTCAGACTTTATCTGTTGATGTAGAGGAAGTGAACACTGTTCAGCCCCTGATTCCAGAGACTTTGGTAAACCATGATATTTGTCGATATGTTAGATCTATTGGGAGTGAAGGTCTTACGTCTAGCACAGCGCTTAATCTAGGCACAGGTTCTAACCATTGTTCTGCTGTTTATCAGGGATTGCAGTTAGCTGAAGAGTTACAAGCCACTCCTTTACCAAAAATACCCTGTGTAGCAGTTTGTCATAATTCTGAGCTAGCACACATACAAACATCTGATTTCCAAACACAATCCACAAAGGTGGCATACACAGATTCAGTCACTACCGTAGGCTTAGGCCCTGCTCTTGATACAGCTGCTGAGACTGAAGTAGATGTTAAAGCTGATGTGGAAAACAATGTTACCTCTGGGTTCACTCTTCCTTCTGCCACTTCTGATCAATACGAACAGTCAGAGACAGTACAGATCTCATGTTCTGATGGACCCATTCCACAGTATACTGAACCAAAGAACCGTCAGGCGGTTCCTGAACTGTTGATTGTTAATCTACCTCTTTCAGAAGCTAAAACAGAGGAATGGACAATAGACGAAATCCATGATTAACAGAGACTTTACTATGGTGATTCCACTGATTGATTTTGACTTCTACAAAGAAAAAGACTCTGTGTCACCCACTAAAGAAAGGGACTGCAAGGGTACAGCTCAGTCTTTGGTTACTGGTGCCAAGGAGTCTACTGCCCTAAAGGTGCCCTTCATTCCTGAGCCACCGATGGGTCTGTCAACTTCTGAGACTTCTGTCTGTCCTCCTACAACCATTGACTCTTCTATGATTCAATCCACAGCCCTGCAGTCATCTTTGGCACACCTGTCTTCAACCAATGAAACGCTGCCATGTCTGCCATTTACTCAAGAGCCAGTCCCAAAGACATGGACATGCTTGTATCCAGCAACCGAGATTGCTCCAGCTTGCATGCCTTCAGCCTCAAGGTTTCCCCTGACCTGCCTGTCTTCAGCTACAGTGACTCATCCTGCAGATCATCCTTCAGCTTTAGAGCCTCCGGAAGTCCATCAAAAGAGCATGTCTTCAGTCCCGGAGTATACTGAGTATTTGCCTTCAGTTCATGAGACGCCTGTATCCTGCATAGCCTCGCTGCCAATATCAGAGGTATACCTGTCTACACCATCAGATTCTGCTGTATTTTCTTCTGCTCCAGCGATTCCTCCTGAATCCCAACCATTTACAGTCGATGAACGTCTAGCCTGCCTTTCTTTTGCTTCAGGAGGAGCACCAGAATGCCTGCCTTTTCCACAAGACGATTCTCCCAACTGCTTCACTTTAGCATCAGAGCCTCCTAAAGATGCAGCATCAGAGTTTGAGACTTTTGCCAGCTCCCGCTTCAGAGTCATCAAGCTGGACCAAGTGGTGAGTCAGAACCACTCACTTGGGTGTGCACAAGGGATGGTGCAGACCGGCGTATTACCTACAGGACTTGTGCAACAGAATTCCGCCAAGAAGCACCAGTCGGGTGCTAGTAGCCAAAGGAAGGGAATGACTGCTGCAGTTCAAGATGTGTCTGTTATTGCTCCTTCTGCGAGTCTGCCTGAAATACCAAGTACTGTGTCTATCACTCCTATCAGGATGCCAAACATCCCTGCTGTGGTATCCCACGTGAAACAAAGTGGCTACACGACTGTCACCAGGAGTACTAGCCTTGTACAACCCATTGGACTTTCAGGTCTCCAAGGTGTAGAACATGTGCAGTCAAACCTAAGTCACTTTCAACCAAAAGCCTTTTCCCAGATGGATGACAGAAGGAAATCTAAACCTCTACCTCAGCCACCACCTTCTCTAATGGCTGAGCATAAACCTTTCCTGAAGCCAGCATTTTCCACACCTCCCGCATGTCCACTCTCGGCAGAAAGGCTAACAGAGCTTCTCCCATTGCCTAAGGCATGTTGCACCAGCCTGCCTCCCTCCTCAAAGACTTATAAGGGTCCACTCCCAGTGACTGAGCTTCCTGGACCTTCCAACTCTGCTTCTGGTCCTGCAAGTCCTTCATGCCTTTCTTCGAACCATGAGTCTCTTCCTCACCAGAAGCCACCGTTTCCATCAGCACCACCTCCAAAGACAAAGCACTCCTATCATGGAAGTCCATCTGCCTTTGCCCACAGGCCACCATTTCCATCAGTGCCACCTCCAAAGAAAAAGCACTCCCATCATGGAAAGAAGATGTCTCGTGCGGGTGGCGGGCACCCGAAGCCGGCCGTAGGAGGGGGTATACTGTCACGACTCGCTCCCTTCGCTCCCGTTCCCACCACTTGGGGGCATGATTTGGGGTTTATTCCCTACTGGACCTTTCCTCCGAACCTTATGCTACAGTGCTGTGATGATTTGGGAGCGCTAAATCCCTATTTTCCCAGCTACTTCCCTTCCGGATCCATTCCAGGTTTTTGGCAGCCAGCATGCTTCTTTAACCAAATGACTATGCTTCCCAGAATGCCTGGCCCACTGCTCCACCTCCACCCTTGCAACACAAGGTTGGGTGGAGGATAGGTAACAGCTGTGGCGGCAGGTGCAGCAATCAGCACACCCGAGGCGTGTGCTCGTTAAGCAGCTTTAAAAGCCTCAGTCTTACTTCAGTCCAGCGCTGGTCATCGATTGCAGTGTTCCTGTTTTTGACTAGTCCCTGGTTCCTGGTTCCTTGCCTTTGTACCTACTTCCTTGTTCCTGTTTTCTTGTTTCCTCCGCCCTGAATTTCGGATTCATGCGCTAATTGATTTCTGCTCCCTTGATTTCCCTTTTTGTCTTCCTCTGTTTGCAGGCAGCAATTCTCAGTGCTTTCCCCTTTTAGATGCAGCCCAGTTTGTCTGTGTTCTATATTTCTTTGACTCTGTCCTTTGCTGCTGTTACCCATTTGCCTTAGCCTTCCTCTTAGTTTAGTTTCCTGTCTTTTCCTTGGAGGGGTAGGGAGAAGTTTGCATAGGTTATTTCGTTTTTTCCCTGCTCCTGATCCTTACTTCCTAGAGGATCCATTCCATGTTTTCCACTGCACTTCTGCATTTATTTTCCCTTTGATTATTAGGTGTGGTGTGCGGTAGTAGCTAGCTCCTGTGTGAATGCTTATGTTTTCCTCACTATTTTGCAAACACTATTCCCATTTAGGTATTTAGTTTTCCTTCCATTGCTGTTCTAGCCTTTCGGGGTCCCAGTTTCTTCAACAGGATTCGTGGGCTAGCTGACATTCAAGAGGTTTATCTCGTCCTCGTGAGTACAGTTCTTAAGTTCCCTTATGTAATACCATCAAGAGTGTTAGTACACAGATCCTGTCATTGCTTGCCCTCCACGTGGGTTTAGCGCTGTCAGTACCTGTAACAGCAATTGGGGGTAAGGCGCTTGCCGACTTTCCTCGCGGTCAGGTGCTTACCCCACATCCCTTTTCATATATTGGTTTTGATGTCACACTCTATTTGCACTCCTGGGTTCTAGCATACCTGAGTCGTAGTTCCTGGGTGCACATTTCCCTTGCCATATTCGCTGCCTTTGTACTCGCCTGACTAATCCTGACAGGGGGTCATGGTGTTATGGCACCTACCTGGGCTACCTCCACAGGACGCTTCCGGCCATGGCGATTTTACCCCCGGGTTCAGCTTGCAAGGGATGGCATTGCTTCCTACCCGTACGCAGAAGCGTACGCATGTGCGGGCCTCACGGGTTGCCATGAGCAACGGGACAAGCTTGTGCTTCAAGCCTCGTTCTCGTCCCCGCTCGGCCACTGCGCATGCGTGGGCTGGTTTGCGCTTCCAGACTGATATGCTGTGATGCTGGAAATGCATTGGGGGACAGGGCCTCCATGTCCTCCATGTCCTTGTCCTGTACCCTCTTATTGTGTGTGTTCTGTGTTGTTTTCTGCACAGGAGTCCATGTGGGACTCTTGGCAGTGCAGCTCTTACTCTTTTTGGTTGTGGTGAACAGAGACCCTTGGGATACCCTATGGCACCCATGGGCGGGGGTATAACCTTGTACCCCTAGTGTATGTTTGTGGGCACCTGTGTGTGGCCCACAGAGCAGGGTATGGGCTGGTGGCAGCACCATGCTGAAATTGACATGTGCTCTGAGTATCCTCCGTTTTGGGATACCCAGGCCCTGCCACAGGAATCAGTGGATTCCTGATTGAAGGCAAGATGGCCCCTGTGGCCTCTTGGTTTCTATTACCTGTTGCCATGTTTTCCCAAAGTCCTGGGAAGCCCTGACTCTTCCCCTGACTGGCTGTTGGGTGTACACCCTTGGGGTGGGACTGTTATGGCACCTACCTGGGCTACCTCCACACAACGCTTCTGGGCTGGCGATTGTACCCCCGGGTTCGGCTTGCAAGTGAGGGCATTTTCCGATGAGCGGACTTGCGTCCAACATGTACCCAGAAGCGTACGCATGCGCGGGCCTCGCGGGTTGCCATGAGCAACGGGATGAGCTTGTGCTTCAAGCCTCTTTCTCGTCCCCGCTCGGCCACTGCGCATGCGTGGGCTGGTTTGCGCTTCAAGCCTCAGTTTCATGCCGAGTACCCTAAATAGTGCTCGAGTCCGGAAACAAACCGCGTCTTAACGCGGTTTGTTCCTGACTCTCCGCAGTGCTTGGATCTTTGATCTGCTACCTGTTCCTTGTCCTTGGATTTCTCCGGCCTGCCCTGTTCCCTGTTTCAGTCTTCGCCTCGCTCCCTGGGTCCTGCCTTGGTTTTCCCCGGATCCACGTTACGCACATCTTAACAGGGACCTGTGTGAATGGAGTGTGTGACCAATATGCATTCCATGTTATGGGTTTCTGGTATCTGTGTGTGTGACACAAAGAATGAGACAGCCCTGCCTGAAACTAACATGAATGCAGTGTGGTGTGCTGAAAGGCTGGGTGCTTACCACAATCCAAATTCCTTGTTATGAGTGTCTGGGTGGAAGTGAATGGCCTGAATGCACTGTGAGCCTGATTGGCTGCCTGCCTCATGAATGCCCTTCTGGCTGATTTGATTGGCTGACTGAGCTTGCCTCAGCAGTACGAATGAAAGACAGATGTGTATATCTGGGAACCTCTCACTTACCAATTTGTTCAGAAGCTAAAGTTGAAACTTGAAGCTGCTTATCCTTGAAGCTCAGCTGGAAAAAGAAAGTTTGCTGCTTTTTTCCTTCCACCAAATCCAAAAGTTGTCGAGGCTGTCAAGGACTGATCTGAGAGAGGACCTGGCTAAGAGGTCCCTCCCGAGGTACGAAGGATCATCATGCAGAAACTGATTTTCATTGAGGTACCCTGGAAGCGAGTCCCGAAGGCTGTCGAACAGAGAAAGGGTTTACAGAGAAACTCGAAGTAAAGCACCCAGACATCGAGGCCATCGAAGTCCATTGCTGTCAACCAGGATTTGGAGGATTTCCGTGATCTTTGGAAGCCCATCGAGTCATGTTGCCCAGAAGTGGGGACAGCTTGACGATGTGCTGCTCGACGACCAAAGCCGCAACGTTCCACCTTTTGCCTGAAAACATTTTGAACGAAGGGCTCCCTTGCCATCACCGTTGACTGCTTTGTCCTGCCGGAAAAAGTCGAGGTTGTCGGCCACCGAGGAGAATCCGCCAGTGGGTTTCCCGCAACGCAATGTCCAGAAAGACGCCAACAAGTGAAGATCTGAGATCCAGCCCTGGTCGAGTCCCGATAGTCGACGCTGACACCCGATGCCCGCGGCCGGGCCTACGTTCTACACCGAGTCTTCTATGCGGCACCAACCTCTTTGCATCTAGGTGCAGTGCACGCCTCATGTTCTCAGATGTCCTCGAACAATCGTCGATGAGCACCGCGAAGATCGAAGCTTCAGTCTTGATGCCAGTGTTCGCATTTCTTTGAGGAAACACAATGTCCTGTGGCTCCTGATTTAAAGGGAGTTCATTCTCGAGGGATCCTTCGACGAGCTGTCAAAGAAATTCTTCTAACTCAGGTACATTGGGGCAGTAGAACATTTTAACCAGGAAACAGGACTATTTAAACTTTAATGGACTGAGCTCGTTAATACTCTGTATTACAGATTGCCCAGATGGGGGATCCTCACACAGAATGGTGTCTTAGTAGCTAAAGCACCATTCTGCCATTGTTTAACCAAACTTGTATTCCTTCCCATGATATATGCTGATACACATTGTTATATGATTTGTATGCCATTATAAATGTCAACAGTGAATGCACTTTAAAGGAGTCAATAGCTAAGTGTGGTACCACATAGAAATTGTATATATTTGCCATATTAGAATTACCAGAATACAAAGTGTATTATTAATTGATGTGTATATATATATTGAACCTTATTTGTATGTAAAGAAATGTGCTAGCACATAACACAGTCTGTGGACATTCCTTTGTGGGGAGTTTGGAGACTACACTGTACTTAAGAACCAGCCTGCATCACTTCCTGAGAGCTTAAGCCTTGGTTGCTTGTCCATTCTACCATATAGAGAATCTTGGCTGGGGTGCTCTGTGCTTCTACTCTGCCATATAGAGCGCAGGAGTAAAGATACCTCCCTCCAGTCTTTACATATGCAAATTGTTATTCCTCCTGTCTGAAAAGAACAGTGAGCTAAAAGGTGGTTATAGACCCTCTGGAGCGGGCACCTTTGCATAAAACTGGTAATTTGGCCATGTTTGTTCCTGGCAGAGGGGCTCCCTGTCCTTTAAAATATATATATATATATATTTACTTTACCCCTGATGTCCAATAAAAAATGCTATGCCACAGTAAGAACATACTGTGAGGGGTCAGGAATGTGAGGCGGATAACTTTTGGATGTTTTCGCTAAATATGCCATTTTATTAAATTATAAGCTTCAACAAATGCTCCACTATCCCTACCCTGACGAGGATTTCCATACCTATCAATAAATGTATGGAAACACTCTAACAAAGGCTTCTTGCCCTCACACTTGAGCATAAAAACACAAGAAAAGATATGGAAATTCACAACAATATCAAATTGTATTTCTAATGTTTTCACAGTCTCTCTTTATAACCGGGGTGAGCTCCTCTTCCCCAGGTTTCCTGGTAGATTCAGTTCCGATGTTCAGCAAAAAGAAACAAGGCAATCCAGGTTTGCAACCAAGTTTCAATTCAGTTCTTGGCTTCTTCACTTTTTCAAAAGAAAGTTGTGTTAACCAATGTTCAGCCAACAGAAAGATCTCTCTATTTCCTTGCACGCTGATTTTCACTTTATCAAAGAGCATCAGTGATGTTCTGAGTCAAGATGTTTTGCCAGAATTCACGAATGTCAAAGAAGAAACACAGCACCATGGCAAATTCAAAGAAACACAACTTCTGGCAAGGTTAAACACAGCTTCTTGTTAGTTTTTCTCAATTCTCTTTTTTATAGCACCATAAATCACAGTTCAAATCTTTGTCTGGATGACTTCACAGCACCTCTGCTTCCACCTGTATAACTCTCATACCAGGTTACCTTCTGCAAGGGTTCATCATGCGGTTCTACTCGCCTGCCTGATGATGTTCCACATTCAAATGTGCTTCTGAAGTTTTAAATCTACTTACAACCAAAAGTGTTACCACACCTTCAACAGTTTGTACCTTTGTAAGTTTTTGCAATTTTCCAGAAAATACAATATTCACATGTGTGCTCCTCAACACCTTCATGTAGGCAAGGCACTCTTCCTTTGAACATCCAACATTCAGAAGGGACGCTTCTTTGCTACATATCTTTCAGTAACATCGATATTAACCACAGTTTCAGCTCTTTGCACCTTTATGACTTTGAACAACGTTTTAGAAAAGACAAGATTCACCTTAGTGCCCTTCAACTCTTCCAAGTAAGCAAGGCACTCTTCTTCGGAACATTCACTTTCCAGAAGGGCAGCCTCTTTGACACTCTTGTCTTTCTACAACATCAGCATCCAAAATCTCATTAAGGATGTCATTCTACCTTTCCTCATAGTGGTGTTGGCAATGTGAGTTATACCAACTTTTAGGGAACCATCACAATCAGCAAGCTTCACCTTTTTACAACCTTGCATTCACCTCTTTGTTTTCTGCCAACCAGAGCAGCCTAACTGTATGCTGTGGTTTTAGTCTGTATTGGCTTTAGACAATGCTTAGACAACTCTTGACTTTGGAAATACTTGTATCCCTCATGGCTTTCGGCAATGTGTGCACCACTCTTTGGCTCTGAAAAATGTGTGATTCACTCTTGGCTTGGGCAATTCTTGTTTCACTCTTGGCTTGGGCAATGCTGTTCCCCAAAACTCACAATTATCAATGTTCAGTCACTTAACTTCAGTGCTACATTGTTTTAAAATGCCTCACAATTGACTCTTCGGTTAACCTTTCCCTCAGAATCACTTTTAATCACACACGACCAGTCTTTCATTGATTCTGCTTGGCTACAGTTGCCTGCCTTTGTTCGCGCAAGGGATCAGAATGTTCTGTAACACTCACCGGCTTCTGTCTTGCTCCCTTTGCATACTGCAAGGTTTGAACTGCTCTGGCAACATTTGGACACACACCCTTCCGCCTCGGTGAAGGTGTCTTCCTTCATGCCACACAGTCACGGAGCTCGTCTCGCTCCTGCGACCCTCGGCTGTAGAACACCTTTCAGCCACGGTCTCCAGCATGCTTCCTGCCGCGCTATCAGGTTCACATGGGGGAAAAGCAATCCTCCTTCATGCCTTCCACTACGCAAACTCTGAACTTCAGATTTAGGGGGAACAGGACCCTGTCAGAACAGGCAGCTGGAATCTGCTTGGTTTAAGTCCCGGCGTCCCTTCTTTCCACCAATTTCTGCGTGGATTGCCAACAATGTACTCTCCTTTCTGCTGCTGCTACTGCTACGCCCACTCCAGCTACATCTCCATATAATGACCTGCACCTGAGGGGGCCTTTGAAGCGTCTTTGCTTTTCTCAGGTGGTGGGTCCTTATGCTTAACAAGCTGACCACTCCTGCAACATTGCGCTTGAGCCCTCTTCCTCCTTCCAGCACTTAGGGGATTATGGGACTTGTAGTCCCACCCAAAAGAATAAGGCTTTCTTGTCAGCTTTCTATTTTTGAATGCAGATTTACTTCTCTTACATGCACTTAAGGAAAAGTCAAAAGAGTTTACTTGGAAAGTGGAAGGCAGTTTGTTCAAACTATTATTTATGGGCTTCCTTTCACTGTACCTCTGGGAGTAAGGGAGATTTTAAGCCTTTAAAGTTTCAAACTGCCTTTCCTTTCTTAGGATGTTGAGAGATTTCACACCAGCTTTACCTTCCTCAAAAGGCTTAATGTGTGATTCAGATACACCATAACGACAATAAACCATTACAAGCCTTTGTACCTGGAAAAGGTTATTCCCTTTTAGAGACAAATACTGTGTCTCATCCCACAGAATATCCCCACTGCCAGGGCCATGTCTCCTCCCAGGTGATCTTCCCACAGTACATCACCCCCAAGGTCAGGAAGCAAATGCCTTTCCCTGGTTACCTGGGAGGAGACTTTAGGCAGTGGTTTAGTGAGGGATCCACAGGATTCAACACAATACCTCCAGACTGGCTGCACCAGTGTAGGCCAGTTTATCCATGTAATAAAACATATTGTGTTTGATTTACTTGTGATGCCCAGTAAAAAATGATGCCATGCCACTGTAACAAAATGCTTTCAGACTAGCTGCACCAATATAGGACAGTCTAGCCACAGAATACCACAAATGTTTTCTTTACCCTTGGTGCCAGTAAGCAGATGCCATACCAGTGTTGGAGAAGCCAGACTCATAAATCAATTTCGGGTGAGGCCAAACAGGCAGCCTTATTCCTGGCCTTCCACGCCAAGGAAACAGAATCCTATGTCTTTCTGGAACCGTCCGCTCTAACCTACCCCACCTTCTGTTCTCTTCACCTTTGTAGGTCGGTGGCCACCTGACAGATCAAATACTTAAGAACATTCTAGGAACTCTCACTAGGCCTTCTGGCACATTACCTTGCCTCACACCGAATAGCAAACATCCTTTATTCACAGTCCTTCCTCAATGTGTACTAATGCACGAAATTAAATATATATATATATATATATATATATATATTTAAATATATATTTAAATATATATATATTCATATTCTGTTTTTATTTATGGAATGGGTCACATAAATTAAAGGGGGGGTTGCAGTGCCATAGTCCCTCTTAAAGGTGGGCACTCCTTAATGTTTCATATCTCTCTTTTACCTGCACGCCACAATTCTCCGGCCCATGTTTACAGGCCGATTCATGGAATTAATGTGCGCTGAAATTTTCAGCGAAAGCATGTGAATCGCAGTGCCAGTGCAAAAATCGCAGCGAAACCCGTGCACAGCGATTCATGGAAGTCCGTGCGCGTGTAAATCCCAGGATGTGCGCCAAAATTCTGCGTGGCGCACGCTGGTGCACACGTCTCCAAACAGCGCGTGCTATGCGCACAGCGAAATCGCACATAGCGCGGCGCACACAACAAAAGTAGGAGGAACAGAGGGCATGACACGCGGAATGGGGAACAATGTGTGAAAATGAGGGCGTCACGGGGGAAGTACAGGAGGCAAATGCGCAGAACGCCCACACGCACGTTCAAAACACGTATTCATGGATTCGAACGGGGCTAACGCGTGCGCCAAAAAAGACGCGCTAATCCTGAAACATGTACGCCAGCAGAAAGCAGGCGTACGTGGACCTGCGCAGCATAAAAGTGCACGCAAACAACAAACAAGCTCAGACGCCAGGATGAATATACCGTTCCTAGCAGCAGTGGTCTTGGGATACCGCAGGAGGAGGAGGAGGATAGTCAGGCCCATAATTTTCACACCTAGACCCAGCCTGTTTGGGATGCCTGATGACCAGGTGTACGGGAGGTACAGGTTTCCACCTCACATAATACTCGACCTGGTGAGTGAGTGGGAGGATGACCTCACATCACCCACCCTGTGCTCCCAAATACTCAGCCCCCTGGAGAAGGTCCTCAATGTACTGCACTTCTTGGCCACTGGATCATTTCAGCAGACAAGTGCTATAGTTGGGGGGGGGGGGGTGTCACAGGCCACGCAGTCACGCTGCCTACACCAGGTCTTGGCCATCATGACTGCACGCCCAATAGTCCACAGGCACATATACCAACCCAGAACACCTGCAGAAAGGCAGGCTGCCGTCCAGGATTTCTACGGGGTGGCACAATTCCCCAAAGTCCTAGGTGCCATTGATTGCACCCATGTGACTCTACGTCCCCCCAGGGCATCAGAGCACATCTATAGAAACCGCAAGCACTGGCATTCCATCAACGTCCAGGTAGTATGTGATGCCAAGGGAATCATCACCTCAGTACATGCCAAGTATCCAGGGTCCACCCACAACAGTTTTATTTACAGAATGTCAACCCTAAACTGGGACCTAGAAGCTGGGCGGCATGGCGATACATGGCTGCTCAGTGAGTATAATTGCCACAGCACATGCATGCATGTCAGATACTGAGTAATGTCACAACCCCACTAACGATACCCATTACCACCTCCCCAGGGGACAGTGCCTACCCTCTGAGCACCCACATGATGACGCCAATTCGGAACCCCACCACGCCACCCGAGGTAAGATACAACACAGCCCACATTGCAACCCGGGGCATAGTGGAGTGTACATTCAGATTGCTCAAGTCACGCTTTCGCTCCCTTGACCGTTCTGGCAGGCAGCTGTTATACGCTCCCCCAGTAGTGTGCAGGATCATAGTGGCAGCATGTGTCCTGCACAATGTTGCAACACGCCGGGGCCTGCCCGTGGACATTGTGGTGGCCCCACATCCCCAACCATATGCACGGCCGCTGCGCATGGGAGGGGAAAGGGCATGGGGTGAGGCAGCCCATACGCAGCTGGTGGCTAATTACTTCACCTAAAATCACACCCCTGTGGCGTGCACACAGCCCTGGCACATACCATCTGACAATCAATGATGATGACATAAGGGACAGTCAACTGTCACAACCATACCAGCCTGAGATTGGTCACATGGAAGTGTTACATTGTGTGCATCCCTACCTACACAAACACCACCAATGCTGTGTCATCAAAAGACACACTTCTATGCTGCTAAATTCCTTACCCCCTTGCAAAATACAACATGACAACAGTGCCATGTCACCCAAACCCTCCCCAGCACCGCCACCCAACACACCAGGGCATGTCATGCTATGTGAGAGCAAACAAAGCAATCCCCAAAACATGACACAAGTGTCACAAAGTACAGTGTCCCTAATGGAAACTGGCCACACACAATATGCTCCCTGTAATGTAGAACTAACAACACACATGACCAAATACCAACAATACAATGCAGCTACACAACCTCAAACATAGCATAAACATGACAGTACTAAATTAAAGTAGTGGTAATCTTACAACCTGATTATGGCAGCACATCGACCACTTCCAACTGTACAGTGCTGCTGCCACGCAAATGTGTAAGTGCACTGCTTACTTGAAAATAACAGGGAAAGCTTAAAGAGCTAAAGGACACGGTGCAACCGTGATCATCCTTTTAACCGTTAACAAGGAAACGTATGGTAGCACAACAACAACGGTTTTTCAGGAAGGTAGGTATTCAAGGTGCATCTTAAGTGTACTAACAACTGGATCAATTGGAGTGCTCACACTCAAACACAGAAAAAGAGAGGGCCACCCGGCTCGGCGTACCTTACCCTAAGGAAGAACACCCTCGCCCTGGCAGGGGTGCCTATCCCTGGGTAGCGCGTGGTGTATTGCCTACTTAAAAGATATAGAGGAGAGTACTGTCCCTCAACCTTCTATACTAGTGGCAGTGTCTGTGGGCAGACACAAATAGTCCAAACATGAAAAAAGTCTAAAAAATGTGGTATTCTCCAGAAGGTTGAGCAATGTTCAACAAAGCTGTGGATTAGATTTTAAATGTGGGTACAACCTGCGGGGCAGGTCAACTGTTTCTGTTCCTTCCAAAGTGTACAACTTTAACAGTACCCATAGGTCACTGTGGTTGGGGTGTACAAACAGTACAGCTGGAGAAACCACTGGTGGGTAAAGCAGTAAAACACAGCCAGAAGGCTGTAGGGCTAAAAATTGGCTCTTGTAAAAGTATTTTAGCTCACTCGGTGGTGATGAGTGTGCTACAGCAAAAGTTATTCAGACAAGTCTCTCTGTTGGTGTTGGAGAGATCAGAGGTGGGTCATGAGAGCCCTCATGACTGAAAGGGGTCGACCGGTTTCAATGGCGTAGTAAATTCGAGCCATCTTCATCAGGACTGTAATTAGAGATGCAGGCTTGGTTGCCAAAGTTCAGGAGATTGCTGAACAGAATAGAGCATTGCTGGAGTCTTCTCTGGGCCAGCATCCACAAATGGAGGCGGGAGGCGAACTGGGGTGGCTCAAGGCACCAAGTTGAGGTGAGAGAAGCGGCAAAATGGCTCACAGGTCAGGCATACCTGCAAGAGGGCTGCTGCTCGCCTCCGTGTTGCCCGTGTGCTGTATCAGGCTGTACAGCTCCGGACTGACGATTCAGAATCAACAGTACTCTCCTCTAGATCTTTTAAGTAGGCGATACACCACGCGCTACCCAGGGATAGGCACCCCTGCCAGGGCGATGGTGTTCTTCCTTAGGGTAAGGTACGCCGAGCCAGGTGGCCCTCTCTTTTTCTGTGTTTGAGTGTGAGCACTCCAATTGATCCAGTTGTTAGTACACTTAAGATGCACCTTCAGTGCACTGCTTACAGCATGAACTCCATCTCCAAAGTAGACGGCCTTGTGAAGACATGAGGAATGAACCTGCAAATTAGGAGGAAGACATGGATGCACAAGCACATATCAATACACCCTGCAGTGTACAATACAACAACAATATCCACTAGGAATGTATACACAGTATTGACTACAGACAGCCCACACAGCTCATGGGAGTCCAACGTCACTGTGTAAGTCACTGTCACTTGGGCACACCCTTTGCAAGCACATGGAAACGGGAAGCAGTAGGGGTGTGTGTCTCACGAACCCAAGCATCTGACCCAAACTCAGGATAAACCTGCATGTGCCCAGCCGGAATACAGTGGATGCCCACGGGAGCCACACAAGGCAACACACTGTAAAAAAAAATCTAAAATCTAAAATCTAAAATCAAAAATGGCCATGTGGGGCCAGGTGGGGGGGGGCACCCAGGAGGTCCGAGGACAGGGTGCGTACCAACAGCCACCTGTATGGATGTTGGGAGAAAAAAAACACCTCCATGGGCTCATGGCCTGCACGGCTATGCCAATGTGGGAGAACTGCTGCTGTCGCTCTCGTTACCCTCTGCTGCTGCCACAGGAGGTGGTGGTGCTATGGGAGGCAGCCCACGCAAAGCCCTGGTATGGTCCTCCATGGCAGCAAGCATGCGGTGTAGAAGGTCTCGTTCTGGAGGATTATAGTGCGGAGATCCCCATGCACCACCTGACGTGATGCCCGGATCGCCTCCCGAGTTGCCTGCATCTCAGCTGAGAGCGAACGTGTGAGCCTCTCCAGCTGCTGTTCTGTCCTCAAGTTAGTGGAAGCCTCAAGGTCAACAAGAGTCTCCCTGAGGTGATGGAGTTCTACCCACAGGGCTTCCCTGTGGCCCTGGGACTCTATTGATATCGATTGGCGTAGAGTCTCCACAGCCACCCGTCTGTCCCTGTTGGACGCCAACATGTCCTCCCTGTGTGATTGGCAAATGGAGTCTGTTGCCTGCTGTAGTTGCTGCATCTGCCTTTCAGGGGGGACAATGGAAGTGGCCACCCTCTCCATTGCTTGAGCCATCATCTCAACTGATGCTGCCTGTTGGGTTGCCATACCGTACATTGATTGTTCCCATGCGGTATTGCCTGGTGGCGTACGGCCACCGCGTCGGCGGGCACCACACCTGTTTGGGGCAAGGCGATCTGCGCCTTGCTGTGCCGGCACTGCCTGAGGCTGCAGGACTGCATTCCCCCTCTGATCTGCTGGCCCAGGAACAGGATCAGATGTTGTGGAGTGTAACCCTGCATCTGTAACCGCCAAAGGCGGACTTACCAACACTGACATCCCCATAGAGGGTTCTAACCCTGGTGCAGGTAGGTTGGACAGAACAGAATCCCTGCCAGAAACACTTACCTGCCATGGTACATTCCACAAGTACATCCATATGTCAGTGAATGAATACTGTCAGCCATCCATGTGAGATGGACATAATGAGATGAAAAATGCTACATAGTGTGACAAAATAGGCATGTGCCACACACTGAAACACATCCAGTGTACAAAAATACAGTGATTGCAGGCTGATGTACACATCAATGGTTGTGCACTTCAACATGACAGGAAACAACTATCATGTTCCACATTCAAACAGGCCCCAGAAATGTATGTGATCAGGCCAATACTCAATCAGCCTGAATGGTCAAATCATTCACCTAACAAGGTAACACATGTGGGCCAATGTGGGGTTCATCAATGACAGAAGCATGTCACAAATGTGACAATAGGGCTGAGGAATGCATAGCAAAAGTGGGAGAATTGAAACAATCAGCCTGAACGAACACTGAAAAATGCAAACAATATTGTTGCAAGATGCCACTTCAAGGGCAACTGCCGTAATGTTGCACTAAATTACTACTGTGGGCAGAAGGGATAGCGTCACGCCCAAATCCAAGGCCGCTGAATGTTTTGGATGAAGCACATGGGTGACCCATACCACTCAGGCACACACACCCTCACCTGGCACTCAATCAGAACCCGTCACCCAAACAACATACACATGCATTACACACACATGCACGGCCACTCACTGGTCAATGCATCATAATCAGGTAGTTCTCCCACACCTTGGATCTGTTCCTCTGTGACGAAGGCCCCAGCAACAGACTCATGTTCAGTGAGTTTGTTGTCCTCTTGTGGAGACCCACCACCAGTCACCAGAGTAGTGGCATGATTTGAGGCCAGCTTGTTCTTTGCTCTGCGTTTCAGGTCATTCCACCGCTTGTAGCAATCATCAGCTGTGCGCCTCACAAATCCAAGGGCACTTTTGCAGTCGGCGATGGTGTGCCTTAGGTTGACCAGTTGCGGTCTTCGACCCTGCAGTCACCAGCATTTTGTGGCTATGTGCCGACACATAGGACACAAGTGAATCAAGCTCCGCCTCATTAAAGCAAGGCTTCCTTGAGGTACCGGAGTGTGTAGCTGTGTCTGGGTTCTAGGCCTGTCGTACCAGAGCACCCTTCTTCCTCTTCTTTAAAGGTGGTGCAGAGCCACAGTGGCTTACACCGCTCTGGTCAGTAGGGGCAGAATCACTGGTGAACTGGGTAGTAGGAGTGTGGGAATGCACAATGACCATAGGTCTTGATGCAGGCATTGGTTGCAGGGTAATGTTGGCAGGGGGAACGTCAGTTTGATGGACCTGGACTGACACTGTCCTGGCTGGGAGAGTCAGAGCTGGGGCGGATAGAGCTGCAGCTGCCCCTGCAGCCTCCCCACCCTGCATACTTGGGGCAGCAGATGACATAGCTGCCCCAGATCCACGTGGCTTGGTGACAACAACTTGCACCGCCACACGTGGCCTAGACTTTCTGACCTGGAAGTCATCCAGGGAGTCATACTGTGCCAGGTCAGGTGCCACAATGAGCTGGTCCAACAGGGGCTGAGCTGGGATGGTGTCAGCCACGTTTGTCTCAACCATGGGGGGGGGGCATGGGTGTCCCTGATTGTTCCTCCACACATGGGGGTATAGGGGTACCCTGAAAATCCCGGCCATGTCCCCTACCGTGCCCACCACGCCCACCTTTTGAAGGTCAGCCACCTTTGCCTCCCTTACCGCTTGGTCGCCTCCCAACCATGGCACTGATGTTGTTGTGCGTATGGGAGTTGCAGTAAAATATTGTCCTGGGCAATTGGGGGTCAAAGGGGTAGGATACTAGATGGTATTTGTACCCTAGTTCTCTAAAAAGGCTGTCTGTGACCCCTGGGGGAAGATGACGGGTCACGCAACGCACAGGCAGCCCAAAATCAAAAATTAACATGCACGCAACCCCTCGTAGACCACGTGCGTGAAAAAATGAACCTGCACTACGCTGTGGCACCCAGAAACACAAAAAAAGGCATACACGTAATACACGCAGCCTACAATGACCTCCGAAGGGGAACGCGACACACGGGGCAAGCACAGTTGCTAAGTACGTGTGGAACTCACCGTCTGCCTGGAAAAAGAACGTGAAAAATACGCGCGTGTGCGCGTTGGCAACACCCCCGCCAAAAGAAGAATTGTATGCTGTCTGAGGACACAGGACAAAAGGAGAAGTGAACTCGGTTTGAGGAAACAGGCCCAAAAAAAATCAGAAAAGAGCTGTCAGAGGTAACAGGGAGTACGAACTAGAAACGCTGTGAAGTAATCGCGTGTGATCCGACAAGAAGTACAGATTTCACCCACTCGCTCTCCACGAAAAGCACATACAAGGAAATGGCATCCTACACGTAGCTTTTAAACCGGTCCACACGTACACGTCAGATACGCGTGTACGTGGGCGCTTTCCTCCAATAACACGCAATGACACTCGGATGTGCAGTTTTTCCACGTGTGCTCTGTCATCACGTGCTATGAGGGAAACGCCTGCGCGCGTAATGTAACTTACGTGCTTACGCGCTAAGGGCCTTTGATCCAATGAAATCGCGTGCGTGTGCTGACACGCTTACGCGCTAAGGCCCTTTCCTCGATTTACATGCTGACGTGCAATTTTTTCATGTGCCAAATCACTCCGTATCAAGCTGGCCACGCAAAAACACATGGAAGACCACGCTCCGCCCAGAAGGCCGAATTACTGCCCCCCAGATCCCCAAGCACACTCCCACCTGCCATATGCTGTTGACTGACTGCCTGCTGCCCACGTGCCCTGCCATTTGCTGCCTGCACGTCAGCCAGGGGTGTAGTTGCTGTGACCACCCCTGCTGGAACCGAAGACTCCCGACTGGGATTCCATCACTCCACAGCCCAGCCCCAGGACCCAGTTGCCCACCCACTCCTGCCTCTGGGGTTGCCATGTCCAGCACAATACCATCTGGCAGCACTGGCAACCCCCAGCCAGAGAGGGAGAGGGCCACCAGCTTCTCTGCCACTGAAGTTGGTGTCCTGGTGGAGCAAGTCCTGGGGCAGCATGATGCCCTCTTTGGAAGTTTGCGCGCCGACAATGAAAGACGGACCAGGATCTGGATGGACATTGTGACTGCCATCAACGCGGAGGGGGTGGCAGTCCGTGACTTACATCGGGCCTCATTACAACACAGGCGGTAAGTTCCCTACTTTACCACCATGGTGTAAACTCTGTTTATACCGTGGTGGATGGCGGATTTACCGCCCCATTCCAAGGTGAGTGGGGCGGTAAATCCCCATTCCCCATTTACCCTTCCCCATTCCCATTTTTGCCCCATAGGGCATAATGGGAGTGGGGAAGGCGCTAATTACGGCACCGTAAATTACGGTGCCGTAATTAGCACCAAGGTGGGTTAGCGCCTTGCATTTTAACGCCTGCTAAAAGCAGGCGTTAAAATGGTAATCAGGCGTTAAGGGTTAACGTCGCCGACGGCGCTGTTAAACCCTTAATGCCTGGGTTGTAATGAGGCCCATCATGTCAAGAAGCACTGGGAGGACTTCAGGTCCAGGACCCTCAACAAGGCCCGGCACCTCGCTAAGGCAGCGGATGCCAAGGGGCGCCGGGGCCAGCTGTTGAACTATCAAATGAGGGTCTTGGAACGCATATGCCCAGCGCTCTACGTCCAGATCCTTGAGAGGCAGACCCGTCTGGAGTCGAGCGGTAAGTGTACCTGCATGTTGATAGTACGCTGTGCGTGTCGTGGTGTGCCAGTAGTGTGCAGGTTGCACATGTGTTTATGTAGGGCCATGTAGGGATGTGTATGAACATGGGTGTGAGGCTGCCACATGTGAGTCCTCTCAGTTGTGAGACACATTGATGGTGTATGTGTTGGTATGCATGCTGGGCAAATGCAGGTGTGGGAGCACACATGTTTGAATTTCTGTGTATGTACATTGGCATGGTTGTGGCATGGATGGTGGTTCATAATGCATGTATCTGCACTGTGTACATGTGCATGTATGTGTATCTGACAAGTGTGCAACTGTGATGCAACATGGATGCACGTGACACTGATATGTAGAAGGATGAATGGCAGATGTGACATGTATGGCGATCTCATCACTGCAACAGTGGGAGGAGATGTAAACATGCATGTAAGTGTGGTGGCGGGTGTGCATGTCTAGTGCACTCCTTGTGTTTCATGTGATGTCAGGCTCACCTTTGGCTGTTCATGCTGTTGTATGTGTATGGATGGTGCTGCCTTGTGCAATATTGCTGTTGAAATGTTCATGTGTGTGAGTTAAAATGACATGTGTGTCATGGAGTGTGATGCCATGTCTGAAGTTAAACATTGCCACTCATGTGCAACTGTCATGTGTGTATCAGTCCATTGTACAGTGCCCTGATGCCTGTGTTTTATCTCTCCCTGCCTGCAGCGTCAACTGAAGAAGAGGGCGGAGAGGGTGCTGTGGAGCCCAGCGGCAGGGATAGTCCCGCCAGCCGGAGACGCAAGGCCCGGCTCCCCTCCCAGATTATCATCTCGTTGGGGAGTGAGGAGTCTGGTGCCGCGTCCCAGGCCGCAGCTGCCAAGGGTAGGTCCAAGAGGCGGAGGTTGGAGGTGGTCTCCTCGGCAGCAGAAGGGGCATCTGAGACCCCACAGGGTCCGACGGAGGAAGATGGCATGGAGTCATCCAGGTTGGTGGGGGGTTTGGTGGAGGAGGAGGCCATGGAAGGGACACACACGGGGTCTGGAGGTGGGGATTCCACTGGTGCTAGTGGTGCAGTGCAGGACCAGGGACAGGAGGCAGCACAGGCCGCCGCGGAGGTGCCTGTGTGCAATCCTGTCCCTGATCCTGTCACTGTATCATCTGGCACCAGCAGGGATGCCTACGTCCAGACCCGTTTTCAGGGAGGGGATAAGCGCACAACAACTGGCCTTCCTCTCCCTGCGGTCGTGGCTATCCGGGACCATGTTGAGCCTGTCCTGGCCGTGATAACGTTGCGTCAACAGGGCATGCGAGGTGACGTGCAGTCTTTTCGTGAAGAGACTGCACGTCATCTTGGGTGCCTCTTTGACCGCATTGACCTGCTGGGACGGGTCACCAGTGCTGGATTCCTCCGTGTGATGGACCTCCTTGCAACCCCCTCCTCACCTGAACCCCCTACGCGCCAGTCATCCTCCATGCCATCTTCCCACCCATGTATCACCTGGGTACCCTGTGGAGCTGCCTCTGACCCTGCAGCCGGGCTGGTGGAGGACACATCCCTGCCACAGTCGGGAGTCGGACGTCCAGCAGGGGTGGCCACCTCAACAACTGCACCCCAGCCAGAGGAGGATGTGCAGGCAGCAAGAGCCAGGGCACAGGCAGAGGCACAGCAGCAGCAGCAACAAGGTGGGAGCCATCATGGCTCGGGGCCTTCGACATCGGAGGGGAAGGCATCGGCCAGAGGGCAGGAGGACCCAGGACTGGAAGTGTCATCCGTGTGGCAGCGGTTAGGCCATGCTATAGATGGGGAGCGGCAGCGTGCAGAAGAGGCACGGCTCACGATGGTCAGGGCGGAGAACTCCATGCGGAGGGCCCTGAGGCAGGCCGAGTGACTTGAGGCAATTCGCAGGGAGTTGGAGGAGAACATATCGTCTCTCCCTGCGAACCCTCAGGGCCATGGAAGAGGACCGCATCCAGGACATTGAGCAGGAGTTCGATGATGCCCTCGCCTGGGACAACCAAAAGTGAGCCGTCGGACTAGCCCGCTGCCCTTGTAAATAGTTTTTAGAGTTTGGTTTCCTTTTCGTTTTCCTTTTATTTGTGGTCAATGGACAATGCCACACAAATTTGTATATAGTTATATTTTTAGGTAGTTTGTTAGGTAGGTTTCATTTGTTTGGTTGGGATCATGGACCCTTTACATCCTTGGACAATGGATTGTATATAGTTTCATCATGTATTCATTTTTTTTTTCCATTATGGACCTGGAGCAATGGATTTATTTTTTCCGGACAATGGATTGTAAATAGTTGGACTATGGATTGATTTCTCTTTTTTTTTATTATGAACATGAAGCAATGGAGATTTTTTTTACATTTCCTTTGGATTTGCGTTGTTGGAGGGTGACTTTGGACTGTTTTTCTTTCTAATCCTTTTGGATTGGTTATCATTTTCATTCAATCATCTTTTTCACATGCTTTTCATTTCATGTTTCATATTTTGGTATGCTTTCATTTCATTTTTGATTTTATGTACATAATACATTTTCATTTTTTAGTTCCATGTGTGGGATTCGGTCATTGGGTTGATGCATGTGAAAATGTGGGTTTACACAAGCAATGCCAACCAGTGTATGTGTGTGACAGACATGTGTTGATGGGTTGGAAACACTCACCCGCCTTGAAGCACTTGTGTATAGGCGTGTTACAAATGCCATATCATATCATATCAAATCATATCATATCATACATAGTTGACTTTTGGTTTGTGTCATGAGATCAGCATTTCACTGCTGGGGGGTGGGGGTGCAGGGGGACATGAGTGGGGGCCTGCTGGCAGGTGCCCCTCAGTGCTGGGGGGTGGGGTGCAGGGGGACATGAGTGGGGGCCTGCTGGCAGGTGCCCTTCAGTGCTGGGGGGTGGGGGTGCAAGGGGACATGAGTGGGACATGAGTGGGGGCCTACTGGCAGGTGCCCCACAGTGCTGGGGGTTGGGAGTGCAGGGGGCCATGAGTGGGGGCTTGCTGGCAGGTGCCACTCAGTGTTGGGGGGTGGGTGTGCAAGGGGACATGAGTGGGACATGAGTGGGGCCTGCTGGCAGGTGCCCCACAGTGCTGGGGAGTGGGGGTGCAGGGGGAGATGAGTGGGGGCCTGCTGGCAGGTACCCCTCAGTGCTGGGGGGCGGAGGTGCAAGGGGACATGAGTGAGACATGAGTGGGTGCCTGCTGGCAGGTGTCCCACAGTGCTGGGGGGTGGGGGTGCAGAGGGACATGAGTGGGGGCCTGCTGGCAGGTGCCCCTCAGTGCTGGGGGGTGGGGGTGCAAGGGGACATGAGTGGGACATGAGTGGGGGCCTGCTGGCAGGTGCCCCACAGTGCTGGGGGGTGGGTGTGCAGGGGGACATGAGTGGGGGCCTGCTGGCAGGTACCCCTCAGTGCTGGGGGGTGGGGGTGCAAGGGGACATGAGTGGGACATGAGTGGGGGCCTGCTGGCAGGTGCCCCACAGTGCTGGGGTTGGGGGTGCAGGGGGACATGAGTGGGGGCCTTCTGGCAGGTGCCCCTCAGTGCTGGGGGGTGGGGGTGCAAGGGGACATGAGTGGGACATGAGTGGGGGCCTGCTGGCAGGTGCCCCACAGTGCTGGGGGTGCAGGGGGACATGAGTGGGGGCCTGCTGGCAGGTGCCCCTCAGTGCTGGGGGGTGGGGATGCAAGGGGACATGAGTGGGACATGAGTGGGGGCCTGCTGGCAGGTGCCCCTCAGTGCTGGGGGGTGGGGGTGCAAGGGGACATGAGTGGGACATGAGTGGGGGCCTGCTGGCAGTGCCCCACAGTGCTGGGGGGTGGGGGTGCAGGGGGACATGAGTGGGGGCCTGCTGGCAGGTGCCCCTCAGTGCTGGGGGGTGGGGGCACAAGGGGACATGAGTGGGCATGAGTGGGGGCCTGCTGGCAGGTGCCCCACAGTGCTGGGGATGGGGGTGCAGGGGGACATGAGTGGGGCCTGCTGGCCGGTGGCCCTCAGTGCTGGGGGGTGGGGGTGCAGGGGGACATGAGTGGGAGCCTGCAGGCAGGTGCCCCTCAGTGCTGGGGGTGGGGGTGCAGGGGGACATGAGTGGGACATGAGTGGGGGCCTGCTGGCAGGTGGCCTCTCAGTGCTGGGGGGTGGGAGTGCAAGGGGACATGAGTGGGACATGAGTGAGGGCCTGCTGACAGGTGCCCCACAGTGCTGGGGGGTGGAGGTGCAGGGGGACATGAGTGGGGGCCTGCTGGCAGGTGTCCCTCAGTGCTGGGTGTGGGGGTGCAAGGGGACATGAGTGGGGGCCTGCTGGCAGGTGCCCCTCAGTGCTGGGGGCTGGGGGTGCAGGGGGACATGAGTGGGGGCCTGCTGGCAGGTGCCCCTCAGTGCTGGGGGGGTGGAGGTGCAGGGGGACATGAGTGGGGCCCTGCTGGCAGGTGCCCCTCAGTGCTGGGGGGTGGGGGTGCAAGGGGACATGGTTGGTGATCAGTAGTGCATGTGGCTTGGCTGGGGGTCATGCCCATGGTGGATGGGCTGCCTGCGGGACATGACCAGGGGTACAGGGTAGTCCCCTGTGGTGTGGGCTGCCTGCAGGGGCTGTGGAGGGTGTAGAGGGAACACCTGGGAGGACCCACACTGCCAATTCACGTGTAGGACTCCCTGTGCACCCCTGAAATTCACATACCCCGCTCTGACAGCAAAATCGCATGTGAAACTTCCTGCGCACCCCAGGAATACATGTACCCGGCTCCAATCGCGTGTGAGACTTCCCGCAAACCCCAGTTATACACGTACCCCACTCGCACAGGGCCAATCACGTGTGAAACTTCCCGCTCACCACAGGAATACATGTACCCGGCTCCAATCACATGTGAGACTTCCCGCGAACCCCAGTTATACACGTACCCCACTCGCACAGGGCCTATCACATGTGAAACTTCCCGCGCACCCCAGGAATACGCGTACCTGGCTCCAATTGCGTGTGAGACTTCCCACGAACCCCCGAAATACACGTACCCCACTCGCACAGGGCCTTTCGCGTGTGAAACTTCCCGCAAACCCCAATAATACACGTACCCCACTCGCACAGGGCCAATCGCGTGTGAAACTTCCCGCGCACCCCCAAAATACACGTACCCTGCTCCAATTGCGTGTGAGACTTCCTGCGAACCCCAGTAATACACATACCCAACTTGCCATGCTGGTACTGGGTTAGCGCAGCCCTTTGTGCTGGATTGGGTATTTTGATGGCTTTTCCCTGCGCGAGGGGCGTTCTTGGGGGTGTAACTGGCACTGCTGCAGGGTCGCTGCGCCACTGTGCGCCACGGCTGATTTTGGTAGCTAAAATTCATGAATACGCTGTGCGCGGAAATGGATTTTAGCGCACGCGGCTGGCGCAGAGATTCACACGCGCACACTGTGCGCCAGCCGCGTGCGCCACTTGTGCGCGAATTTCTATGAATTACCCCCTTAATTGGGTTTGCATTGTGAAGGCCCTCTTTTTGTTTTTGCTGAATTTAGAGGTGCTTGCACCCCCTATGCCCCAAACATTGCTGAAAGGAAAGGGAGAACAAAAGGTCTGTTGCGAAACAGGATATTTGGTTAGCACAGCAACTGGCACCGCTTGTGGCATGTACTGGGAGAAGTAAAATGTGTTACATTCTCTGTATTTCCGCAATTCAAACCAATGAGCTCTTGTATCAGAACACCATGAAGCAGCTGAAAACGGTGTGCTGTCAGTATATACAAAACAATAATATATACAGAACAACTGTGTAAACTGAATAAATCAAACAAATTCAAATACTATCAAATACATCATACAATCAGTAAAAATACTGCAACATCTTCCCCAGTTTCAAACAAACAACATAACATATATCATTGAATACCTAAACAATTATCAGGTTGACGCATATAATCCAGGTAAACAACAAAAACCATTAAATGCATATACAATTTCATTCCACCAATTCAACTCATGTCTTAACATGGGGTCTTTTCCATAATCAGCTTCTTTCAAAATGCTTCAATACCTCCTTCTTTCGAAATGACACCACAATATCAGAAACCGGTTTCAACATAACTGCTTGATTAGGGCCACATCTTCCTCAGGGTGAGTTGTCTATTTCACGTGTCTGCAACCTGTGGCTCTCCACATGTTCTGGACTATGACTCCCATGTTTGTATTTGTATTTGTATTTATTTCGTTTATATATAGCTTTACACCAAAGCACTTTACATTATAACAACAATAATACATAGAATATAATGAAATAAAAATTGAAGCAAATTACAAACATGAAACAAGCCAACAAAACAGTATATAGGGCAATTTACCTTGCTCAATAAACGAGGAAGAAAGGGGGAGGAAAGGGGAGAGATGGGGGAGACAGGACAGGGGAATTGAAATGAAGTAGTTAGGAAATGGGAGGAAGCGTAAGAGGAAATGGAGCAGGTGGGGAGAGGTAAGTAGGGAAAAGAGGGATGTGAGAGAGAAGTAAGGGAGGTAAGGTGGGCTGTCAGGGTGGGGAATGGAGCAGAAGAGAGTTCCATTGTAGGGGGGGCAAGGAGCTGAAAGGAGCGGAAGTGAGAAGAGGCACATGGGGACGGGGGTACTGTAAGGAGGAAGAGATCAGCAGATCAGAGGGAACGGGAGGGAGTGTATAATGAGAGGAGAGAGGAAAGGTAGGGTGGCGCTAGATCATGTTCCCTGATGATTGCTATGCTGGCTATGGCGGATGGTAGTTGAAGTCCAAAACATCTGGAGAGAGCCAAAGGTTGCAGACACATGGTCTATTTAAACGGAGATGGTTCAGTGTTTGAAACTCCAACTACTGCTGCACTATTTAGTTTATAAAACATTAAATTGAAATAATTACTTACATTACATTATTCAGGATAATAATAATATAGTATATATATATATAGTATATACAACACTCCAATCAATCATTCTCCATCTTCCTCGTCCATGTACTTGGGACATCACATCAATATGCATCATTCATGAAGCTCAAAGGATAGAATGCATGCACATAAACATGGTCCTAAAGCCTTTGGCCAACACATGTTACAGCCTCTCTATTGAGGAGAAACGCAACATATCAACTGAGGTGGAGCTGTAACGCTCTAGGCATAGAAAACAAGGGGGTCCACGCCCAGATTACTCTTCTTAATTTAGGATTAAAACTCATTCAACATGTCATTCAAAATTAGACACTAATGTGAGAGCCCCTCTTCTGAGGACTAGCAAGTCTTAAGTAGCATGTTCTCTGAGAAGATGCCCACACAGAACTTGGTGTATGCACCTTTTTGAGGGAGTGCTTTAGGGCGATGGAGTAGAGATCTGTGCTGCCAGTTTGTGTCACTAAAATAAAAAAGTTTGTTTGCAGTGAAGTAGATAAGGGGTATTAAAAAGTGCAGCATATTTGTGAGAAGAGCGGGCACACAGATATTGGAAGCTTGTCGCTGATTATGAATCTAAGCAAACATGATATTTTTTGCACTCTCAGTATCTATGGGGTACCAAGGTCTTTACCCCTGGGTATTTTGCAGAGGGTCGCAGAGCCTCTGCCCTCTGTCACTCGTTTAGCCTGATCCAGGTTAGAAGACCCCAATGCATTTGCTTTAACGGCTCATTTAGGCCCAACTGGAATTATGAGGTGGGCTCAGTTCAGTTCCTATAGTCAGCCGCCTACGTCACCGGCGACACCATCACACATAACAGTGATGTACACTCTTGTGGCCAATGTTAGAATTGCATGGGCATGGGGCATGGGCGTAATTTTAGGGGGGGACAACTTTCATGGCAGACCATTTTGTCCCCATTTTGTGACATATTCAACTGTATGAACCTCAACCATCTCAAAATCAACCCAGGCAAAACAGAGATAATGATTGTTTCAAAAAAGGGAGGAGACATCAACTACATCCCCTGGCCAAGAGAGCTCGGCACCACACCAGAACCATCGTCAACTGTAAAAAACCTAGGGGTCCTGATGGATAACAACCTCACTCTGGAGCCACAAGTAAACTCGGTAATCAAGAAATGCTTCTTCCTCCTGAGAGCAGCAAAAAGGATTCTACCGATCCTATCATTCGCCAACAAAACACTTACCATCATCGCTCTGATCATGTCCAGAGTGGACTATGCCAATAGCCTATACCTGGGCATGCCCGAACGACTTCTAAAAAAACTGCAAAGCATACAAAATGCAGCAGCCAGACTCATCCTCAAGCTACCCAGAAAAGAACACATCACAACCGTGCTAGAAATACTACACTGGCTACCACTGAAACAACGAATAAAGTTCAAGGTCATGTGCATCACGCATAGAGCAATACACAAACAAGGCGCAGAATTCCTAAGCGACAAACTACCCCTACACCAACCGACGAGAACACTAAGATCAAGCACCGACATACGCCTGGAACCTAAACCCTACAACAGAAAAAAACTCAGAGAATCGTCTTTCTCTCACCACGTACCCAAAACCTGGAATGACCTACCTAAGAATATAGGGAATACAACAAACCACCTAGCATTCAGGAAACTCCTCAAATCATGGCTCTTCAAAAGTTAACCACAACGGAGACGCATTAGAATGCCCAGACATTAAAACAATGACGAAAATAACTCCAACCTCGACCACTCTCAAATTGGACAAACACTCAAACCAAAGAACCAACCACTTGACAGAGCATAAGACATCATGGAAAATAGCCACTAAGGAAGGCTGCAGAGACTGACCACATACCTAGACCCACATGAAAGCCTCAAGTGACTCTCCCACTCGTATGTACCGGACGAACATATCCAGACCGGCAGACGCATCTAGATAGACGTTGGCCTGCGTCGCATCTGGATGGGATAGATTGAAGGATAACATGCCCACGCCTAGAAAAACATAAATGCTAACATGCGCCACACCTGGAGTTGTGAACACCAGCCTGCGTGGCACTCAGATGGAGTTGTGAATGTTAGCATGCTCACACCTGGACGGGTCTCTGGACACTAGCCTGCGCCGCATCTGGGTGGGAGTGTGAATGTTGGCATGACCACACCTGGATGGAGTCCTAGGCGTTTGCCTGCGCCGCGTCTAGATGGGAATGTGAGGGCCAACAAGTGCCACACTCGGACAGAACTGTGAATGTTAGCATGGTAAAGGTCAGGTAACCCACAAGCCAATATAATCTCAAACTCTGCATACTTATCTCACTCAGAAAACTCCTGGATGGAGTCCTAGGCGTTGCCCTGCGCCGCGTCTAGATGGGAATGTGAGGGCCAACAAGTGCCACACTCAGACAGAACTGTGAATGTTAGCATGGTAAAGGTCAGGTAACCCACTAACCAATATAAGCTCCAACTCTGCATACTTATCTCACTCAAAAAACTCACACAGCCATCTCTCCCACAACAAGCCGCACGCACTTCCCAACACTGCAACAACACATAAACCGGAACAACAGCACACGTGGACTGACTCCGATCCGATACCCGCACCAAAGATCAGCACCCGGTGTATACTGAGTTGAAGCTGCCAACAGAACACCACTCCTCTCACTATCCTACTCCCTTCTTCACCTTACTAACCCATCCCACCTTTATCATTTACAGATCCGCCTGAGCGCCTGGGGACTAATTCCGTTGGTGACGGTGCGCAGTACAAATACCTTTAACATTTAACATTTAACATTAATTTGGCTGGGGCAACTTTTTTAAGATGTCATGCCCCCCCCCCAACATTTTCAGCAAAGTTACTTCACTGGCATGGGGTATGAAGTCCAGCCAACTCCTTTCTTACTCGTTTGGAGTGAGTCTTACTCTTTCAGAAGCCACCTCACTTCTACCTAGCACCAGAGGATCCATGGACTTCAATAGATTCACCTCTCCCAGAACAGCAGAAAAAACTGCCACTGGAGACTGTACCTTTCTGGGACAGTGAAGAGGAGAGTGTCTGCTATAGCCATTACGTGCTCTCTTAGAACAATTGCCGCCGAAACCAAACGCCGTACACCTCCTGCACAGCACATTGCTAGAGTCTGCTCGGTGGTGCATCAGTTTTCATTAAACATTTAAATTTCAACATCCTTTTATTTGAAGGGTGGTAGTTCGAGAAGGTGCTTTAAGTGCAATAGGAAATCCGGCCTGGGTGATAATGAGTCGGAAAACAATATCTGGGGGTGGAGCCTTATAACTGCCTGTCACATCTTCTTTTGCCAAGGGACCTTATTTAAAGACGTGTGGGCCATGTAACTGATGAAATGTCCCAACAGACAAGGGGCCTCATGACACGTTGTCCGGTAAAAATCGGAATTTTACGGCATGGCGCTATAAGCGTGACCGCCCTCGCAAGAGGCAGCTAATAGCGTTCCATTACGAGTTCGCGGACGCGAGCATAGCGCCATGCCGTAAAAGTCCGTACCGCCATGCCGCAAAAGACCCCAAAATGCCCCTTACCGGCTTCGACCAAAGTGCTGATAGCACCTCCGCCCCCACGCTACATGCAAATAGCGGTCCCCGCTATTAGCGGTCACCGTAAAAAAGCGGAACCGGAAATAGCGTCATCGCACAGGAACGGGAAAGAGCACAGCGGCCATCTTTAAAAACACAATCCATTGCCATCCTCTGCATCCAGGACCTCTTTCCGGAGAACTCTGACAAGAAATCATCCAGGAAAGCCCGAAGATGCCCAAGGCGCTAATAAAATCTTCAGATCGTCAGCGGATAGAAAAATTCTCAAATGAGGAGCTGATCATGTTGACCGGGACACTTGCAGCTAATACTGAAGTTGTTTTCGCCAATGATATGCGGCAGGAGGCCATCAATAAGAAAAAGGCCATCTGGCCGAAGTTGCCCGCAAATTCAGTGCGGTGGGCACTACCACCTGCAGTATCAAGGACTGCCGCAAGAGGTGGGACGACCTCCGGGTCCGTGTGCGGAACATACTAACGGCCAACCGTAACCTGGCAATGGCCACAGGAGGTGGCGCAGATTCCCCGTTGAAGCTGAAGGAGTGGGAGGAGACATGTGTCTCCAGAATTGAACTCAAATCCATAGAGGGAGTCGGAGATATGGATTATGGTGTGGCCATTTCATCCGATGGAGGTGAGTGTATACATCAAACAATGCACAGTGAAGGGTGAGGGGTCCCCCAAATATGTATCCATGACCAGGCCATTGATCCAGCCACACACATACATGCATGCATCACCATATGCACGTGCAACAGAGACCCATCCATGCATGACCAACCCGACATCCCCATTACTAGAATCAATGATAAAGATGCCCCAATGCATAGAGCAGCATGACGTGAACATTCTGCATAAGGCACCTAGAACCATTAACGTTGATATGTCCTCAACAGGATCACCGACAGACACTGAAGGCACATGCACTGCAACACGTACCCCCCCCGGCAACCAAAAAGGCCAGGATGAATGAGAAAGGTGACACCGCCACCACCTCTAGGGGAACTGGGAGGAGTCTCCATCAGCAGAGGCCCAAAGGCAGCAGGAGCACCAGTTCCACACAGCCTGAGGGCATGGCTGCTGTTATTGCTGAACCCACGCCAGTGTGCCCCATCATAGGTGAAATGCGCACAGAGGGCACGCACTCCGCTGCCACCAGTTCTACTGGTGAGGCAGCAGCCACCGCACTGCTCATTGACGAGGAGGACGCAATTGACATTCTAGAACAATGCCATTCCCCCAGCCCGACACATTCCATTGCAGAAAGTCCAAGGGCAACGTCCAGATCAGGTAGCCATGGAGCACATGACACCCACACCGTTGAAGGGGCATGGAGCCCTCAGGTGTCCTCACCTGACGCCGGAGGCACGGACCAGGACGCAGCAGCCAGCCCAACATCACATACCACCCAACCTGACCCTGCAACCATCAGCCGGAGGCAGGCAGAGATTACTGCGCTGGTCGCCCAGCATGTGGCCGAGACAGGCCGTCTGAGGGATGACCTCAGCAAATATGCAGGCCAAACAAGGGAGGCCATTGAGGCCTGCACTGACAGGATCTGCCAGGAAAGGAGCCAACTCCGCCAGGCCATTAACCATATTGGGGACATCCTGGAGCGGCAATACCATCCCCCAACACGGGATCAACCGGGCACCTCCTCCTCCTCGGGTTCCCAGCAGACAAGCCCCCTGCGCTGCTCTCTGCGCAACCTGAGGCGCCCCACGTCACAACCACCCAATGGTGGAGGAGGCCCTGTGGCTTAGGTCCAGCAAGGACTAGGTGGCACATGTTGAGTAGCACACATTGACACTATAAGGCTCACATGGGGGTGTTGTGGGGGGAGGGGGGAGAGGGTGTTCTTGGGGGTGTTGTGGGGTGAGGGGGGAGAGGGTGTTTTGGGGGGTGTTGTGGGGGGAGGAGGGAGAGGGTGTTCTTGGGGGTGTTGTGGGGGGAGGGGGGAAGGGGCGTTTGGAAAGTTGGGGTCATGCACATTTTTATCACATTATGTTCACAATACACTGTTCTGAAGTTGAAAACCAGGCGTCGTCTCCATCATTGTGCATGTGTCATTTATTGTGGACAGGGTCCTTTGTGGGCCTCATAACATGCACCAGGGCAACAATACCCATCTCCATCCATGTAATTTCACCTTTGTACCTGATGAAATTCCTGATTCAGATGCTGACGCACATCGTGTGCCTCCTTGACATCGCCTCTTGCATGTCCTGCCGGAGCATTTCACCCATACTCAGCCCCATCCACATCATCCTCATCTGGTGGTTGCATGTCAATGTCAAGTGGCATAGCACATTCCATCAGATGCACATTTTGTGATGCTCTACACATGCCATGGTTGTCTTTGCCACTTTGTCACGGCCGTCCAGGAGAGCCTCACCCAGGCCGCTTAGGCACCAGCGCACTGTCATTGGAAGGCCGAATGACGGCTCTATCACGACGCAGGTACGGGTATGTGCAATATTGTAGTCCTCTTCCTGCTGGTTCTGTGGGTTCCGTACAGGGGTTAGGAGCCACCTCTTCAGTGGATAGCTGGCATCGCCTGCATGGTGTGAGGAATGGGTACCTGTTACGGGTCACCTCTGGTGCGGCCTGTTGTTGTTGGTGCTGCACTGCAATCATGTACTGAAGCCCATGTCATGATGGTGGTATTGGGACCATCTTGGTGTGGGAAGGGGTGTGGGAAGGGGTGTGGTGTGCTCTTTTGTGCTGCGTGTCTCCATTGCCTCCACCTGTGCTGATTGTGTCCATCTGTGACAGATGGGAACACTGCTCAGGTCTCTTAACGGGTCCTTTTAGATGCCGTTATTTGCGCCATGCCGGTAAGGGGTTTTGGGGTCTTTTCCATGCCGCTAATGCCATGTCCGCATGGCTTGTGATGGCGTGATATTACCGCCATGGCGCTATTTCCGGTATGGGGGTCGCGCGCCCACGGCCTTGCTGCTATTAGTGGCACCCTACTTACCGGGTCCGCTAACAGCGGTGGGTCAGGGTCGTGATTGGCTTGGGAAATTACCGGTACCGGTAATTCTTTACCGGTACCGGTATTCCCTTACCGGACAATGTGTAATGAGGCCCTAGGTCACGTTTTTGTACTTGTCATAAAATGGAGCAAAATCTACTTGAAAAGGTGTGTTAATAATTAATCAGTAGATACAAATCGACTAAAATTGGAAAATGTAAGTATATAAAAAATAAAAAAAAACATTCAATGCAGATTCCAGTCCCTCAGTTCTTTTGAAAGACATTATTTTAATTAATTCGTTTTAGCGCCCAACACTTCTAGCCCCCTGGTGTGCGGTATGCAGCTATCTTTCCTTGTGGGGATCCAGCCTCCAGTCACTCCCAACCATACCACATTGTTTTATTTCCTTCCAAATTCCTTCACTCGGTCCTATGACTTAGGCCGGGTTATTGCGCCACCTCCGGGGTCATTGCTGTCGTATTAAATCATTTTAAGGATAAAACTTCATTATAATAATGATTCAGAAATCAAATCATGTATTTTCCATCTTGCATTAATAATTTAACTCCAAATGTCTGAAACGGATGCTATGATTCTAAACAAGCTTGGTGGGGACATCTACTGGGGAAGAATAGTATTGTCATTCATGCAGGGCACACATTCAGAAAAAATAGTGATGGGACTCATTAACATACACAATGGGAAGTCAAAAGAAGTGAGCAAATCCTAGATCAATATGCAAATTTGATTCACTTGAACTCTCCTAATTGAAGAAAATGAATGTGACAAGTGTGCCTTTGCCCTTCAGAAATGTAATCATCAACTCCCGAAAAATGAACTGAACGCGATTTTCCCTAATGTTGCAGAAAAAGTATAAAAGGTGCACCGCTATTAAACACAGGGATCGGTATTGAAAGTGCCAGTTCAAGATATTTTCCAGGCACATTCATCGCTTTACATGAAGTCGTGTGTATAAGTACGTGGCCGGCCTGGCAACTTGCTAGAGTGCCGCCTTCGGTATGGACAGAGGCTAACGGTTTCAGGCAAGGGACCAAAATAGTTTTTATTTTATATTTTTTACTCCAGCCCTCAAAACCAACAACAAGGGCGACTCTCTTCACCCTCTGCCATCCGCCCTCTGAAAAAAGTCGGCAGACGCTGTTCACCCTTGTACACCCTCAATATGTGCCATGCACCAGTCCCCTTGTAATAATTTCAGGGATTTTTACCAGAGCCCCAGCTAGCTTTGGCCCACTTAAAGGCCTGGAAGGCGGTTGTCCTTTCCACCGCTCCATATAAAGCAATAGCCTGCATGTAAGTTGTACAGGAGCTACGGTTCAGGAATTAACCTGTCCATTTAGCCCTCATCCTGCAACCCTGTTGAGAGTAGGTGATTCAGGACAAATTAGTGCTTCTTTCCCTGTGCTGCTGGCCCCTTGTTAGTATTGGTTATTGGCTGGCGCTAAGCCAAAACTATTGCAACAGAGTACAGCAAGGAAATGTCATATGAGCAGGGCCACAAAGCTTATAGGTGTTATTTGGTTATTTTCCCATCCATTAACTGCCCATGGTCATGCTAATCCCTATGGCCTTTCCCACCCACTTCCTGCCCCTCCCCATTTAAAACACATCCTCCCGGGAGCTCTTTGTGCTAGCTTTCTCAAGTCTTACCATCAAATTGTGCATTCAAAGTTCCTGCTAGTATTTTTTCAAAGCAATCTTCTGAGAGATAATGATTTAATTGGAGCTGTAAACACACAACAGGTGTAATAAAAAATATTCTAACCAGGTCTGCCTTCAGCCACTTGATTCATAAGCACTTTGGATGCCCTTCACTGAAGTCCTGTTAAAAACAAGCATTGGCAAACGCCAACTGTTTTGGCTTGTGTATACATGTTAGACATTTGCCAGGCAGTGCTATTATGTGCTGTGTGGGTGCACCTCCGATCTCCGTAACCCAAAACAGGCCCACCCCTTAAGAAGCGAGTGCATGTTTGTCTGTAGAGCAAGTTTATTGTACAAACGTCCGGGAGGGACAAGATGATGCGGTAGAGTCCTTGAACCATACAAAGATCTCACATTATATACATTTTGTAACTGTTACCATGATCCCACATATTTCATTACAAAGTCATCCCCCCAAACATGATTGGTCAACCCTATACAAACCCTATACAAAGAAATCTAATCCCCTTCAGTTCCCACGCTCTCAATGGATACATTTTATTTAACTACCATCCACTTTCAACATACATTTGGATCATCTCATATTTACAGCATGCCCTTCTCGGGATCCTTCCATGGTACGTCATGACAACATCAAATGGTTACATATTCACAACAATCCTAATTTACTACAAGTTCCAACTGGTCGGGACCTCTAACCCTCATCTAACCCTGATCATGATTCACATGGCTTTTCGAAGGATACTTCAACAATACAAGGAGGGAGAGAAACAAACTGACGATAAGTATCTTTTCCGCCCAGACTTGCCGGCGTCCTCATTTCACTCTAATTTCTAACAACTACCATTTCAGCATGCATGGCCTCAGGCCGCATCCTGGTCATTCCTGACAACCTGATAGAAACCCATAAACCATATGTCCGCTCTGTCCTTAAGCATCCCCTTGTACCGGGTTTATTGCCCAGCCCCAAACTGACCCTACCAGGCAGCCGGACTTCCCTGTACAATGAATAACAAGCTCCCATCTACATATAATAATTAGGCTTTTATATAGCGCTACAAACCCTCAGGTATCCGAGCGCTGCTTATTATTACCCACGGTGTGTGGTGCTCATTTATCGACCTCGGAAGGATGAAAGGCTGAGTTTGGCCCCGCCGGGATTCGAACCTGCGTTAACAGGCTCTGCACGGGTGTCAAAGCGAGCGCTCTACTCGCTGTGCCACTTGACCGGCTAACCATATAAAGATGACATCTGCTCTCCACAATAGTACCAAATCATAAAAGCCCAAGCCTGGCCGTAGCTGACCATTTGATGTTATCGCAGCAGCACGCTGCCTTCCCCCAGCCTTCAACCTCGCTCAACCCGCTTTCCCGGTCACACAGATATTATCTCGCCACCCCAGGTTTCTGCAGCCTGCAAAACCCCAGGTAATGACAGGACTTGCGGCATACAGATTTGTGTATTTGCCATGTACCCCATGTTCTCCAACTGTCCCAGACACATGTCCCCAAAGATCCCTGTATATGTATACCTGGGCATGTACGTTGAAGACTACCACATCCCCTCACAATGGCTTCTCCATCACCAAATCTCCTTTCACGCATACGCGTATAAAGGTCCTTGCTTCCTATCTTTAGGCGCTACGTGGTACACCACGTGACTACATTGTTTTCTCATTGCATCAGGAGATTTTACATGACCTTGTTACGTGCGTGCTGTGGAATATTTTTACCCATGCCAATGCACCCCACTGCACCCCTTTGCCAATGGGGAAGGAAAACTGCCAGAAATTGAGGCAATAACCCCTGTGTGCACCAAATCTGCAAAACTGTGCATGGTTCATAAACCACAAAAGAGCTGCATACCCTGCCACATACAGGCAAAGGTGGTGTAAAAACAGGAATCACTGCTGTCACCTGTCACATGAATCAAGGCCACAAAAGTGGGCTAAAATCCAAAAATGCCCTTAAATACAGCTTCCTAATCAATGGCAACCTTCAAAGTGCTGTTTTGCCGCTACATTCAGTCATTTTATCAGTGAATTATTAAAAGGAAAAGTGTGCTGAAATCATAGATTCTCCAGTGCAGTCAGAGGAATCCAGGCTTCACTGACTGACAGTTGCATCAGAAAATTAGCTGTCAAACCCAGTTTAAGTGTGTTTTTGTTTCCTGATTAAAATGGCAAAATTCACCTATTTAAAGCATGTTTGTGAAGGGCTAATTCTATTAAAATGTCCAAATCCCTTATAAACTGTGCTCATATTTTATATGTGTGAAATTAAAAGACTTTAATTTAAAGCAACCCAGTCTGGAGCTAATCAACTATTTAACTCTGATCTAACAGCCTAGCCTGGGAAAGATTCACACTTCAGTTTGACTACCCCTTGCTACAGGAAGGCTAATGGCTGCTTAATGGTTCCCGTATAATGAAAACAAAGAGAGCCTCAGACATTCGTCTCTGGCTGAGCCAAGAACAATGGCAAGCTGCCCAACTGATCTCTACAGGGGACCATCCCTCTCCAGGAAGGGGACACACCTCCCTGATCAAAGGACTGGACAGCTGCTGCCTGGGAAGGGGAGGTTACAAAGGAGAACGTTGATGTTAAATCCTTATGTGATTAAAGTTTCAAATTCTTTAGCTGCGCAACCGAAAGAAGGATAAATCTGAAAATTGGTAGACATTAACCTAATTTCGGGCTTTACATTTGAAGACATTGTTGAAACGTGTACCATTTAAGGAACCAAAGTTATGAAAAAATTCTCATTGTAGCAGAATGATTAATGTTGCAAACCTAAGATTGTATGTACATGATCCACTGATAAGCGACCAGAGATGTACCGACTTAGAAATCATTAATCCAAACTGTTATGGTTAAAATTGATAAACATCCATAGAATGAGAAAGACAGCTCACACAAATATGGAAATTGAATGGGAATATAGACAGTCAAATATGAAATGTATGTGTCCGATTTTATTAGTGTACATAATTATAGAAATATACATGTGTGCAAAAGGTATGTTTTGGTAAAAATCAATGTGGGAGTTCCTAAATCCCATCGTAAAGATGACAGCTCTGTTCTGACTGCCAACCAAAACAAAGCACGTGCCTGCAGCCACTCAGCCGTGGGGGCGTGTTTTGAAATTCCACCCACACCATAAACTTGGGGATGGTAGTTGATAGTATAAATATAGGAACTTCACAACACATAGGCACACTGCTTCCCAAACCCATCCAGATATCCGCGCAGCACCTTGCTCCCGAACTCTTCATCTTGTAGCTGACTCCCGACTTCTTTGAAGATCCAGATTTCTTTGCAGAATCTAGACCTGAGAATTGCTGAAATCTTGCTAGCTAGACCCAATTTCAAAACATCCAGAGCTTAAAAGAATAGTTCTGATTCAGCTTGGCTTTCTACCATTAAGGCTTGCCCGCTGAAACTAGCATCCTGTAATCTTCCGTGTCCAGTGACCAGAAGGGCCCATCCAAATCCAGTCTGAGGTGCAGTCCAAAATTGACCAGAACCGTGCCGCTGATCCAATCCCTCCAGAGCTGCCCTGCTGCCGGTAGACCTGATCCGACCCAATCACCAGAGCTGACGGTCCAATTTAATTACAAAGGGCTGTAAGTATTAACAGGAAGAATAGTGACCCATAGTACATCTGTATTGTATTATCGCAATCTCACCCCATCCCATCTTTAAATTCAGAACCCTACTATTGTTAGAATCCTTCTTGCACTGATTTTTCTCATCTATGTTACAAAACCATAACTCCTTAGTGATTTTGAGTAACTAAAGTAAATCCCAGAGCGAAATTGAGTATCCACCAAGTGAATGGTTGCGCTGGCCACGCAGCTGTGAAAATTCATGTGTGGCCTCCTCTTTTTCATAGTCATTAATATAGTGTAATAAAACGTATCTGTCATTTTTAAAACCAAATTCCTGTTCCATTTTCGTGCCTATTTTGCAAAAACGCCTCTCACTAAAACCTCGATAACTTCTTCAATTTTAAAGATAGAAACAAAATTTCAACTCTTACTGATACCTAAGACTCTTAGCTACATCCACAACTAAAATCGTGGAACAGTGTATTTGACCCGTTTTTCTCCAATATTGCATAGTAAAAGTTTGCCACAAATTTGCAAAGTTCAAAAGTTTACAGGTGTCTTTTTCCCATTTCAAAGTGCTTCTTCCATCCCATCCTGATCTAAAGTGTGTCCTGTTGTTTATATTATAGCTCATGTGTGTTAGGACCTGTTTAGTGTTCCTTTCCTTAGTATTTTTCTCCATTTAAGCATTTTTGCACCCTTTTGCATTATTTTACAAAGCAATGGTCGCCCGTCAGTTTAAAAGTGTCACTTTCCAAAAACGGTTTTCTCTCTTGTTTGGGGAGGGAAGAGTGCATCTAAACTCTAGACATTGGGCCTCATTATGAGTCCGGCGGTAACCGTGCCTGAAATTCCGGCAGGTTACCATCGGACTCGTATTACCATTCCGCCTCCGTGATTCCCGGAATCACCGGGGCATTATAACCCCGGTGACCCGGCAATTCCAGAGGCGGAATTCGGTAAATCCCCATTCCCGTGGAGTCCCATAGGACTCCACGGGAATGGGGAAGTGGAAATACCGGTACCATCTTGTAATGGTGCCGGTGTTTCCACGTCCGCATGCAGGCAGGTGGTGTTAAACCCGCCAGGTCAGACCTGGTGGGAATGACACCTCCTGCCTGCAGGACTCGAGATCAGCCGGTCCGGAAACAACGGGTGTGGCGGGTTTACCACCACCGTTATTTCCAGACCGACTGACTCCTAATGAGGCCCATTTTCTTTCATTCCTGAATACCTGCTGATTACTCACCTTTGTGTAGGATTGCTCTTTTGTACTTCAGTACTTTGCAGGGGGAACCCTTAACTTAAACGCTCTCTGTGCACAAAACAACTGAATTCAATTGATTTGCTTATTTTCTGAATTGTATTGTCACTGGTAGGTGATTGCTGTCCCATATATATAGATATATTAAACTTATGTGTGATTTGAATATTAAATAAATAAAATAAATATTTACCTTTACAAACTAGCTTGATTCCTGGTTCAATGTGACCTGGGGGGTGTTTTGAGGAGGGTGTGATATGAGTGGTATATCATTCAGAATATTGAACTTATAGACACAAATAAAATAAGGGTTTCATTGCTCACTACATCCTAGGCGTGACCTGGGTGTGTGCCTGATTGAAATCCCTTACAGTGCAAACCTAAAATGCATCAATTAAACAAAAATGAACACTAATAGTAACAGTTATCCCATTCACTACACTAGATACATGCTAAAGTGCAACATTGTGTCAACATCGCCGTCACCCCAGTCATCACTATGGAGCGAGCAACGCAAACTCCTCTTTTCCATTGAGACATTTATCGACCACCCCAACAATGCCCAGGTACTTGTGCCATATTGCAGCTGCTACCATTAATGGGCAGTTAATACTACTAAGGCAGTGAGTTGCAAATGAGTTCCCCGTGGCTACACAAAAGGCAAACCTGTTGGCATTGCCAATGCTTGTTTCTTTTTCCTTCCACACTCAGGGGCACAGCGCTGCTGGTCAGTTTGGTCTATGTCGATTTCTGCAGGAATAAAGGAAGACCAGATGATGCCATAACGATCTTCCAAAGAGGACAGCTTCGGTCAATTGTGACACCTTAGGAAATCGACTGCAGTCGATGAATGTTGCTGGTTTGGATCCTATGTCTCAGTCCTGTAGATTTAGACGTAAAAACATGTGTTCTCAACACCCTCTACCAATAATAAATGCCAAACCACAAATTCAGCTTCTAAGCAGGCAGCATTAGCAGCAATCACACAGTCCTAACTATTCTCCCTGCATCCAAAACTGTTGGCTTTACCACTGCTTGTTTTTCTCTCTTGCAGTGCAGAGAAAATGGTCTGCAAGCGGCCGTGCGACATTGACACTTGTAAAAGCAATTTGGGCACAACAATGTTTCCAATGTTTATGTTTACATAAAACAATGAATCGTCATTTCTTTACCAAGGCTGATTTTGCCAGTCAGGCTTCATTATAAGTTTGCTGGTGCGGGAACTATAGTACCAGTAAGCTTGCTGGTACCGTAGTTCATGGACCGACAAACTACGAGTTATGCCCGCGGGTGCCTTTCTGCCCGCCAGGTCTGACCTGCATGGCAGTAAATGCACAGCACAGGACCATCAACAAGAACAGTTTCTAAATGTACTTACAGCCCATTATTATAGCTGGTAAGATAGCTCAGCGGGTTGGAATCCCACTGCTGTGATCTGAGCGTGATCTGCAGGTTGCAGGTTCGAATCCCAGCAAGGCCAACTCAGTCTTTCATCCTTCCGAGGTCAATAAATGAGTACCAATTTCGGTTGGGTGAAATTGTATGTAAATATGTGCTTTGTAAAGCACTTTGGATTAAGGCGCTATATAAATAACACATCATTGGGCCTCATTCCGAGGTTGGAGGTAAGGTACAAACCATGCCGGTAATGATTTACCGGCATGGATTTCCGCTCCATGCCATTCCGACCCTTCAGACCGTAAATTACTGCACCGTAAACAACAATGCCGTAATTTACGGTCTTGGGTCGCGCGCGGACACCACCATGGCGTAATTAACGCCATGGCGTAAACCGGAGCGGATCGCAAGTAAGGAGCACACGTAAATAACGGTCTCCTTAAGGCCGTAAAGTACCTTACCGGCATGGAGTACATACAGGCATCTCAGAGAAGGAGTTAAGAACACAGAGCAGTGGTTTCCACACCCACAGGTGCACACAATCAGCACAGGTGTAGCCAATGTAGTCTGGCACAGCACAAAATGAGCATACCCACACACCACACCCTCTCCCACACCAAGATGATACCAATAGTAGTGGCACAACTGGAGCAGGAGGCCTTGCTTGCAAGGCAGTAACAACAACAACCACAGCCCCAACCACAGAGGACACACAGGAGGAGACGGAGGGTGAGATAGGCCCAGCATGCACCACCAGTGCATCCACCGTTACCACGCCGGCAGCCCCCAATCCCTCGCATCTGAGCCACCCCCTTCAACCTAACACCACATCAGATCCACACCCTGTACCGGCTTGGCCATGACACCATCACCACCATAGTGGACCTGATACATGACGACATAGTGAGTTTCATTGAATAAAGTTCTGCCATCCCCCCTCCACTGAAGGTAGTGACTGTGCTCCACTTCCTTGCCACAGGCACCTACCAGCACACAGTGGGGCACATGCATGGTATATCACAACCCTTATTTACCGGGATACTGAACCAAGAGCTGGATGCCCTCCTCAAGCACACAAGGGACTACATATACCTACCACGGACTCCCCAGGAAGCAAATGTTGCCTTCCATGCACTGTGATACATCAAATGACACCTGCGCAATGATCAATGTCCACTCCGTTTTACATTATGAACAACCAGTGTATTGAATAATTGACATGAAACGTGTACAACAAAACCTCCACCACCCTCCCCCTCCCCCCAACTCCCAAACACACCCTCACTCCCCTCCCCCTCCCCCCAACTCCCAAACACACCCTCACTCCCCTCCCCCCAACTCCCAAACACACCCTCACTCCCCTCCCCCTCCCCCCAACTCCCAAACACACCCTCACTCCCCTCCCCCTCACCCACAACAACCCCAGAACAGTGCCATAAGGCCAACATAGGCCACATGTGTGTGCCAGCATGTTCAAGGCGTGCCCCCAGAGCCAGGGGGATCCATGTTGGGCCGGCGCAATGTACGCATTGAGCGTCGGAGCGGGCTGGTCTGGGTGGAGGAGCACTGTGATGGTGTGTCCTCCCGCTGGGGCTGTCGTGTGGGAGGTGCAGCCTCCAGGGCATCCGCGATGCGTCCCAGGACCGCACACAACCTATTGCTGCTGTCAGTGACCGCCTGACGCATCTGCCTTAGCTCATCCACCCACTCCACCCTGCCCTGGCGGGTGTCCTCCATGAAGGCATTGATGAGGTCCGTCAGCTGATGTGCACGTGGTTCATCAATGTATGTAGGTACATTCCTGGCGGGTCTTGGGCCTACCTGCCCTGGCATGGCCTCAACTTGTGGAATAGGTCCAGGATCTGCCGGAGCACTACGTTCAGGTGTTTCCTGCTCCACAGAGTCACTGCTTGATGGCAGGGGGACATTGGTGGGCTCCGGGGTGTGGACTGTGGGGTAAAAGTCCTCCTCAGTGGCACCACAGATCGATAAGGGGCTGTCCACATTCTCCTGGGTGGCCGTAGCTGCCAACTCCCCAGCAATGCTTGATTCTGCCGACCTTGGGGTGTCTAATGTGGCAGGTGCCGAGGCAGGGAGGGATTGTGGTGGTGCATCCTCCACTGGCGTTTGTGGTGCCTGGGTGGTTTTCTTATTCCGTGCGGGAATGCTCCGGGACCGGCCTCTGCACGTGGAGGTGGATGGACGGGTCGTCTGGGTATCCCCGCTGTCATGATCGGTGCCTGTGGGGGTAGAGGAGAGGGACAACATGAGTGATTGTATGATGCGCTAATTGCATAGTTCGCTGCATTAACATTTCTGTAATTTGGGGTTTGTGGCTCTATGGGCGTTGCAACAGTACTAGTACACACACTGCCGAACCTGATGCACAATGTGCATGATGGAATGTGCAAGTTACTGCACTATGGCTGATGTGTGTTATGTACTTGCAGTTGGCCCTTGATTGCGTTGCAGTTGACTCTGCATTAGTTGGATGGGGGGGTGGCTACATGACAAGGTGCCTTTGGGGGAGTCTACATCATGCAATTGCCATTGGCAGTGTTGACTTTGGACACTCACCTCCATCGGCAGACGACGTTGCCCCGCAGTCCATTTCACCGATGCCCTCTATGCATTCCGTGCCAATCATTGCGGCGCATGTCTCCTCCCATGCCTCAAGTTGCACAGGGGAACTTGGGCCCCCTCCAGTCTGCATGGCCTGACTCCTGTTGGCAGTGAGGAGTCCCCGCACCCGCACCCGCGAGTCATCCCACCGCTTGCGGCAGTCCTTGGGGGTGCGAGGGGTGGAGCCTACAGCGCTCACCCTTTGGGCGGTTTCTGCCCAGATGTTCTTTTTGCGGATAGTGGAGTCCCTCCGCATGTCTGGGCTGAACACCACGTCAGCGTGTTCTGCCAGGTGGTCCACCATGACCTGGAGCTCATCAGGGCAGAATCGCTTCTTGCGGAGCCGGTCCGCAGACTTCTTAGGTGCTTTAGGCATAGTTCCTGGGTTCCTGATGCTTTCCCCAACTTCGGATTGCTCCCGAGGGTGCTGCCTGATGAGGATGGCTATGGATTGTGTTTTTATAGATGGCCGCCGCGCTCCTTCCCGTTCCTGTGCGATGACGTAATTTCCGGTTCCGTTGTTTTGCGGTGACCGTAATTTACGGGATCCGTAAATTACGGTCCCCGTTATTTACTGGCGCTGCTGCTTCCATGGCGGTGTTGTTATGTACGTGTCGCAGCAGGCCGGTAGGGGTTTTTCGGCATGCCGCTAGGTACTTTTCCGGCATGGCGAAAAGCGCGTGTCCGCGAGGTCGGAATGGGACGCAATTAGCGGTCTGTAACCTTGGCAGAGTCGTACTTTACGTCATGCCGGAAACGACCGGTACTTACCTCCAACCTCGGAATGAGGCCCATTATCATTATTTATCTACTCTAGCAGGATTGAATTTCGAATGGGCGAGTAGAGGATCGTCTAAACCTAAAATGATGTTCAACATGATAGATTTGGATAAAAAGCATATGTAAACTCCACCACAATGTTTACAATTTTAAATATAGGTTCTTAAATATGTTTTATTTCATATTTAATAATATTCCTACTTTTCTTTTGTTTGTTTTATAGATATTGATGCCTTTTTATTATTTTTTGTTTTTCCTTTTATGATGAATTAATGTTATTGGAATTTATGGGTGTACAATAAATCAATAAAATAAAAACAAATCCCTATGGCAATTCCCATCCCTCCCCACACAAAAACCACCCTCATGTAATTCCTTTGAATGAGATGTTTATGGGGCAACAATTAATTCGGGAGATTCCTACTCCCCCATACCCCACTCCTAATCAAGAGCGCCACACCAATTGAGAAGATTTGGATTCTTGACCAACTCTGTTTTGCACCTCCACCCCTCACACAGTATAGAAGCCAAGAACCGGGCCTATGCTCAGAAAGAATATAGATTTATTTATAAGTAAACAAAATCATGATCACGCTGTCATGGCCACAGGCCCCAGAACACAAAAACCACACCATCTAGTGATGGGGGCAATGAGTCACTTGACTCACTTATGTCCCTATGGGACCCATAAACACAGGGGCCCTGGCTGGACTTAGTCCTGGTGCCTTTGGCGCCAGGCTGATATTGAGATGTGAGCAGGAACACTTTTTTTCAGTGCAGGAGTGCTTTTACTTTACAAGAACTTTCCAGGAGCTGAAAGCCTTTATTCCAGAGAACATCCTCATGTGCTGACTCATCGGGTGTGGCTCCCTAGGCCTGGTCTTCATGTGCTGACTCATTGGGTGTGGCAGGGTGTGAAAGGCAGGCTGAACCTGGTGGGTGTGGCTTCAGAAGCTCTGCTATATAAGCTGCTCCATCCTCAAGGCCGGTGCTTCGTGTTACTGTGCACTCGCGTGCAACATGACGCTCACTGCCGCTTGAACCAGGAGTTCTCCTACATACTCACCTCCAGGAAACCGGTGCTTCATCGCTTCATCTGCAGACTCATCTCCTGACATCCATTGATCTTGATCCCGACGCTGCAGCATCGCGCTCCGCATCCACGAACTTGGACCCTGTGAAGAAGAAGAAAGACAAGGTTAGAACATCCGTCCTAGGGCCGCACCGCATTTGAACCCTGCGCGCCCCCGAGTTAACAATTTATCAGCTACTGTACTGCTGCAGCTTCGTTCCTTGTTCCCTCCGGCTGCCGCCTCGAGCTCTGCAGCTTCTTCCGGGTCGGCAACATCACCTGCAAGGGAAGAAAGCAAAAGAGCAAACATGAAAAGTGGAACGGAAAGCAATACAAGACAACAAACTTTACAATACAACAAAAACAGACGAGCAAAGACAAAGGCAAACAGGAACACTTACCTGAAGTATAGTGGCTTAGTCGCAGCAAGACTGGACTACCATGTGCAAGGGACCAATGAAGGAACTCGGTCCAGATCATACAAGCGCCCATGCCAGAAGCAGCAGGATGGAGTGCTCGCCAAAACTAATCAACAGGTGAGCTTCCCAGGGACAGCGCATCCCACGGGTACCACGGTTTGGGAGAAGGGGTCTGGAAGGGGATCAGGCGCACAAGCTGACATAATCACACCCCCTATTCTCCCTGAAGGAGCAGCCCTGAGCAGCACCACCTATTACCACCACTCACCACATAAGCGCAGAGGGCGAAGTCGGACCCTAGCGACCTCACCCTGGGAGGGCTGCAACCGTGCCCCAATCCTCTACAGAGACCAGGTGAGCGTAACAGAACGCAAAGCCTCTTTGAATCTCTGCCTGGGCATTATGGAAACTTCTGAAACGGATCAGTTGGCCCGATTACTGGGAGAGTTACGGGCTGAAGTTCATGCTTCAAGACAGGAAACCAATGCCCTAAGGAGGGATCTAATTGTGAACCGGGAGTGGACAGACAAACTAGCCAGGCAAATGCTCCAGGCACAGGCAGTCCAGGTCCCACTGCCGGGGGCATGCCCCTCCTGCCGCACCTGCACAGCCCACGCCAGTACAGGTGGATCTTCCATGGGTGGTTCCCCTGGCCCTGCCAGAACGCTTCACAGGCAATCCGAATAAGTACGCCATCTTTATGAATCAATGTCGCCTACATTTCTTGTGCAGACCTGGGGCATTCCCCAACGATCAAGAAAGAGTGGCATTTGTACTCTCATATTTGGGAGGTAGTGCAACGAATTGGTCAATACCATTGGTAAACCAGGATGATCCTTTGCTTTGAGACTTCGGTAGTTTCCAGCGTGAAATGGAGAAACTATTTGCACTGCATACTCAAGGGCGGGCTCTGGACAATGAACTGTTATCACTGCGGCAGGGTAATCAAGACCTACTAACATATATCGCTTCCTTCAATCGTCTGATAGCACAAACTAACTGGCCAGAGGAGAAAAGAGCTTCGCTCTTTTACTAAGGCTTGCGAGGGGAACTTAAGGACGTATTAGCCCAAGTAGTAAATCCCCCGGAAAGATGTGCTGAATACATCGACCTGTCGTGCAGCTCAATCACAGATTGCAGGATCGGAAGATGGATCGGGCCAAGGCCGAGGGGCGGTCGGTCCATGTGCGACCCCGTGAGAATCAAACCAAATCCCACGATCTGTCCAAGCCAATGCAAATCAGACGCTTGCGGAGCCCACTCACCAAGGCAGAAAGGGAGAAAAGGAGACAGCAGCAGCTTTGATTTTACTGTGGTAAGGCAGGTCACTATCTCCGAGAATGCCCGGGGAAACCACCCAGGAAAGCAGTTGGAGCAACTGACAAGGGTGAAGAAGAAGACCAGGATTCGGGAAACTCCAACGCCCGGCAACCATAGGGGTCCACTTGTCAAGCGGTGAAAAGGAACCTATACAGACCTCACATCTAGTCTTCCCTGTGCTCCTGGTAAACCACAAGCAACCATTGAAAATACATGCCTTGGAGGCATATATTGACAGTGGGACTGTGGGAAATTACATGGACCAAGACCTGGCTACCCCGATAGGCCTTCCTCTCCGACAGAAGCAGGTTTTGAAAAACGTCACAGCAGTTGATGGATCTCAGCTATCATCCGGCCCAGTGACGCATTACACCGAGAAGGTGTATTGCTCTCCCAGAGTGCACGGAAAAACATAAATCACCAATGCAATTATAGAGCCAATACTTTGAACGCAGAAAGACGCAATAACTCGCAACCACACACTCTTAGAAGATAATCAGCACTTATACGGCTATTTATTCAAAGTTTTGATGCAACCAATGATAACATAGAAATAACTCACAGCAGTAACATAGACATAAATCACAGAAGAAGCAAAGAATTCAAAAGGAAATACATCACCGTGAGCGTAACTGGATTCCTCATCTCGCCCAGAAGCGGCTGGAAGACCCCGGGAACAGCCAGGCCGAGAGCACCACAGCTCGCAGGAGTGCCGGACGTAAGCGTCCTCCTCCGGCTCAAGTCTCACCTGACCACCTCCGGGTTTCCGCATATATACACACTCCGAAAAGGGGTGGCAGTTCTCGAACCTTCTGGAAATGGCACTTGCGCAGTTGATGAGCAGCCGTCGGTTGCCAGCTGGGTCAATAGACAGCCTCCCTCAAGGAGCAGGGTGCCTCCCTCCTCTAAAAATACGCTCCGCGGAGAACAGTAACAAACCATAACAAAGTTAGCTTTCCCAACAGAAATGTCTTTGACCGCATACCAGGTTTGGAAAGCATGTTTTCCTCAGCACCGTGAATCTAACACTCAGCAAAATGTGCGCAGCTTTTCACTGCGACATGAAGTAAATATCCATCATGGCTCCGAGTGATCCCAGAATGCACTGCACACCAGCGCCATTTTAGTTCAAGCATAACAATTCCACCCTTGGATATTTACCTTCCATAGCCCGGTGGCAAAGGAGCCTGTCTCTGAAACCTATGAAACATTAAAACTAAATTGGAAATACATTGAATACAACAACAACAAGCTATTATGATAGCTAATATAATGAAAATGCAAGCAAAAACGTAACGTGGTGTACCCCCAATATCAGGTATCCATGAAAATAACCAATCCCACCAATTCCCAGTACGATCTTGAGACACTTGAGAATGAGATCCCTCAAACCTCGAATATGACTTTCAATGGATCGTGAATGGTCACTTAGATTAAAACAACACATACCTTCAAATGCGTTACACCCTAAATTATGCTTTAGCAATAGGTAATCAACAGCAGCTCTGTTCTGCAAAGTTGCTTTTGTAATAACTTGACTATCAAGGAGTAATTCTTCTAATGCCTGAGAAGTATGATTAAGGCTTTTGACTACTAAACATGTTAATTTCATCAAAGATTTGTAACCCCCAGCAGCTAAACCCCAAACTCCCACTAAAGAAAGGGTTAATGCTAGAACCTCAGCTTCTGATAACAAGTGTACATGTGACCCCGAGTTATCGCTGGGTGTAAAGGCTATTCGGGTTAAAGCACATGGACCTCCGGAAATGTTAGCTGGAATATAAGTGTATGTGATGTTGCCACATGAAAAGAGCCATCCTGTTGGAAGTTTCACATGATTCAAATGACTGGCAGCTATCACTGTATGATTACAAGACATAGGGCCTCATTACACGGACGGCGGTGGACCAAGGTGCTATTAGCAACTTGGTCCATGCCGGTAAAATACTGGCACCGCCTTGGTGGAAAGGGGAATTACCACCCTATTCCAAGGTTGGTGGGGTGGTAATTCCCCCTTCCCCCATTGCCCTTCCCCATTCCCATTTTTGCCCCATGGGGCATAATGGGAATGGGGAAGGTGCTAATTACAGCACCGCAAATTGCGGTACCGTAATTAGCTCCCTGGTCCCTTTGCGGGTTGGTTTTTAACGCCTGCAAAAAGCAGGCGTTAAATTCTCCAACCCGCAAAGGGACCTCGTAGTAAGGCGGTAAGGATTTACCAGTACCGGTAAAATACTGGTACCGGTAAACCCTCACCGCCTACCGTATAATGAGGCCCATAGTATTATTTACACTGGTGCATGTGCGTGGCACTCGCGAACACAGTCGCTGCTCAAACATTGTATGATTGTGCTGTTTGGTTAAATCGATCTGTTGGCATTTGCCAATTTCTTGTGCATTGCAGGTCATAAAATAACATATATCCCCTTGGGTTATATTATACGTAATAACACGTGTCACATTTCTCCATTTGCGATCGGTTTCTTGGCAAAACCTACTGTACTCATAAACGGAAAAAGCTTGTCTAATATCAGAATCTTGAACCAAAGAATCATTGTGTGTGACGCCGAAGATATGCTTTAATACCGGAACAGGCATCGGCACTGCTACTAAGCACGTAGTCAGTAAAGCTTCAGCATTGGGCACATCAGTAAGACAGAAGTGCGATATGTTGAGCACCTGCTGTGTCAGATATATCCACATATTCTCTGTCTGGGTGATCATAGGAGAATGTTTTCGCCGTCCTGGAAATGCTTCTCGCATGACTGGCATCAAGGTTGTTTTCACTTGCTCCTGACGTGTTTGCCGCATTTCACGAATCCATGTCTTCGCTCTGGCTGGCTTTTCGGCATCGGCATAAAGCTGCTTTGGGACAACATTATTCATCACTATCAGTATCCCCTTGATCACTGGCACAGATGTGACATTTTTCGTTGGTAGCAGCAGGCTGTTTAACTCTCCCAAATGGAGTCCATTTAGTACCACAATTACACCAGCCAGACACAGGATCTACAAGGCAAACCCAGAAAAGAGATATCATTGTTGTACATCACTCTCTCAGGTAACATTTGTCTGCGGGCACATATTGCCATTTCTTTCTACCAGGCTCCATGACTAAAACTACTTCTTCTTTGCCCGATGCAATGACATCTGCGGGCACTGGTGGGCCACTTGGCTTTTCCACCCACACCTTTGCACCCGGTACCATACTGCCTGAAGAGCCAAAACCGCGATCCCCACGGGTAGTTAACACTGTACGAGGCTTCCCCTTCTTAATCATGGACAACTTAACGGGAATAATAATCAATTGGGCCACTCGATCACCCTTGTGGATCGATAACAATTGGTCCCCACTATTCATCAGGATGACTTTAATCTCGCCTTGGTAATCAGCATCAATTACCCCTCCCAACACTTGAACTCCCTTCAATCCTAGGCCAGATCTAGGGGCAATCCATCCCATATGCTCTGGGGGAATTTGTACTCCAATACCTGTTTCAATTACAACCATCCCTCTCGGGTCTAATCTGATTTCTTCAAGGGAATGCAAGTCTACCCCTGCTGACTCTGGAGTTGCTCGATAGGGAGCTAAAGAACCTGGAGTAATTTCCCAGTACAATAGTGTTTCTCTGACTGAATTGGGTTGAACCTGTAAAGTAGGAGTCATTAATCGCATCAAAGGAGTTTCATGCTCATTCACAGGTCTATTGTTTAATACTTGCACCGCATCAAACACACGATCACACCAGCCTGCCAGATTGCCGTCTCCAGATTTGCGTAACTGTTCTTTCAATAACCCATTCATTCGTTCAATTAACCCGGAAGCAGCTGGGTAATACGGTACGTGATACAACCACTCAATGCTCTTTTCCTGACAATACTCCTGAATTAATTTGCCTTTGAAATGTGACCAATTGTCACTTTGAATCTGCAAAGGCACTCCATAATGTAGTATGATCTGATCTAACAACCTGATGGTGTTCAGTTGTGTTGCACGTTTGCACGGCAAAACCATCAAATATCCTGAGTATGTATCCACAATAGTGCATGCATACTGACAACCTCTACTGATTGGCATGGGACCGATATAATCAATCTGCCAAATTTGACCTGGTAATTTTCCTCTTCGCAATGTACCTCGAACAATCTGAGGGATAGGTCTATGCAGTTGGTGTTGGCACACTGGACATTGCAAAATGGTCGTTTTCACTACTTCTAAAGGAAGACTGATTCCTCGAGCTTGTGCCCACCTGATAGTAGCCTTTTCTCCAAGGTGCCCACATTTCTGATGAGCCCATTTGGCCAAACCCTCCAAATCGTCTTCCTGAGCCTCTGCTTCCACAGATGAAATCTTGGTGTGTTTGTCTGGAACAGAAGTAAACCAACATTCTAATGAGTCTGTGGCACAGTGCGCGTCCACATGATATACATTGACTTCACTTTGTGATAACATTTCTGCAATATCTTGCCACAGTTCTTTTCTCCACAACTCTTTTGAATGAATCTTCCAACCCATTCTTTTGCCAAGTTGGCAACCACACTGCCAATCCATTCGCCACTGACCAGGAATCTGTATACACATAACATTGACCAGGGGTCTCTTGTTTCAGTGCTTGGTAAACTGCGTAAAGCTCTGCAAACTGACTGCTCTTCCCTTTCCCTGATGTTGTCAACATCTTTTTTGTCTTGGGATTGTACGACACTGCTTTCCAGTACCGCTCAGTTCCCACATATCGAGCTGAACCATCCATGAACCAAGCATGCTCTGTTTGCTCCACGGTCCAATCGCTGTAACGCCATGCCGCTAATAGCACAGCATCACAAGGCGAGCGGACATGCCAATAGCGGCATGGTAAAGCCCCCAAAACCCATTACCGCCATGGCGCTAATACCGCCATCGCGAACCACCCGTTAAGAGAACTAAGCAGTGTTCCCACCTGCCACAGGTGGACACAATCAGCACAGGTGGAGGCAATGGAGACTGTGGCAGCCCAAAAGGAGCACACCACACCCCTTCCCACACCCCTTCCCACACCAAGATGGTTCCAATACTTGCAGCATTACATGGGCTGGAGGACATGATTGCAGCGCAGCAGCAACAACAACAGGCAGCACAGAGGAGACGCAGGAGGAGTAGGAGGAGGGCAAGACAGCCACAGCAAGCACCACCACGGCACCTAATCATACCAGAGAGGCACCCACCAATCCCCAGGATCAGAGCCAGTCCATTCAATCTAACCCCAGAGCAGATACATACCCTGTACCGTCTGGACCGGGATACCATCACCAGCATCGTGGACATGATACACAACGACATTGTGAGCCTCATAGACATCCGAACTGCCATCCCCCCTCTACTCAAGGTGGTGACTGTGCTCCACTTCCTGGCCACAGGCACCTACCAGCATACAGTGGGCCAGATGCATGGCATATCACAACCAGTATTCTCATGCACGCTGAACGAGGTACTCGATGCCCTACTGAAGCATGCACCTGAACACATATTTATGCCACGGACTGCCCAGGAGATTGCAAACACCAAAGTTGGCTTCTATTCACTGGCAGGCATCCCAAGTTGCATCTGGGCCATCGACTGTACCCATGTGGAATTGGTTGTACCACATCACAATGAAGTAGTCTACCGAAACAGGAAGCAATTCCACGCCATCAATGTCCAAATGGTTTGTGACGCCAACAAGGTAATCACACATTGTTGTGCCCGTTTCCCCGGATCAACCCATAATTCCATGGTCCTGCGGAACTCAACTATCCCACGCTACATGGAGCGACAAGCCGGAAAACGTTCGTGGCTACTTGGTGAGTTGCAGGACAAGCACATGTCAGTGTGATGGGGGGGGGGAGATACATACTCCAACTGGGTGTGATTGGGGGGGAGATACATTCTCGAAATGGGTGTAGCTTGTCGTCCGTCGGACGAATGCACATACAGATGTATGCCAATGTCCATCTGGGAAGCCCGCAACGTACTTCAGATGAACGGACATGCAAATATAAGCTACACAACATAGATGACAATCTAGGTCTAGAAACCTTATACATCCATCCAAATCCACATTGCACAACATTCCACGCCACAAAATACACAAATGTCATACATGTCGTCAAGATAGTCATACAGAATAAGTCCAGCACAACAACAATAATGCAATGTGCCCTTGAAAGCATGCAAAGGGATCACCCCTAGCCATAGCATTGCACCACGCACCTATAGCACCACTGAAGTGATGCCTCTCAGCATGAGAACATCAATGTTGGAATGGCATTACACCAGCAGTGTGGTACCAAATCTGCCTGGGCCCAGGGACACCTGAGACCTGGCCTCACCTAGGACATGTCAATTACTGTTGGAGGCATTAATGGGGCATGTCTACTTGCATGGTCAAGCTCACCTTTGCATATTGCAGTCACACAGAGCATCTGTATGTTTGTTGTTAATTGTGTACTTCAATCACAATGCAAAGTCCATGGCCCTCATTACAACCCTGGCGCTAAACCATGCCGCTATTAGCACCATGGTTGGTGCCGGTGTTGTAACGGGTCCGCCATGGTGGAATGGGGAAATACCGCCCCATTCCAAGGTTGGCGGGGCGGTAATTCCCCATGCCGCCATGGCCCTTCCCCATTCCCATTTTTGCTCCATAGGGCTCAATGGGACTGGGGAAGGCGCTAATTACGGCACAGTAAATTATGGTGCCGTAATTAGCTCCTAGGTCCCTTTGCGGGTTGGTTTTTTAACGCCTGCTAAAAGCAGGCGTTAAAGTGCCACCCGCAAAGGGACCTTGTAATCAGGCGTTAAGGGTTTAACGGCACCAACACCTTTTACGGCGCCGTTAACCACTTAACGCCTGGGTTGTAATGAGGGCCCATTTGTGTGATATGAATAGGCCGCTCTTGAGTTGAACAGTAGCAGGACCCCATTCGTCCCCCCATACAGGTGATGCCGGCTATATCCTGAAGAGGTGGCTCCTCACCCCTGTACGGAACCCACAGAACAGGCACGAAGAGGAATACAATCGTGCACATACCCATAACCATTGTGATTGTGATCGAGCAGACTTTTGGCCTTTTGAAGACACGGTTTAGGTGCATTAGCAGGTCTGGTGGAGCTCTGTTGTATGGCCATGAGAAGGTGGCCAAGATCACCATGGCATGTGTCATGCTGCACAATATGTGTATCAGACGGAATGTGCCACTGCCCCCTGACGTTGAAATAGAAGCACCTGATGAGGATGATGATGGTGATGAGGACGGAGGTGAAGGGGATGCAGGTCATGCAAGAGGGGATGGCCAGGAGGGACGCGCGGTGAGACAGCATCTGATCAACCAAATATTCTGAGTAACATGGTTTCGTACTGTCACCTGGATATGGGTAGTAATGCACTGGTGTCTGTTTGGAAGCGCACAATGGACCATGGCGTCAATAAAGTACACATACACAATGAAGAAGTACAAGCCTGTGTTTTGTTCAAACACCAGTGTATTAAGGAACGTAAAGAAGGAAATGTGCATGTCCCCAAACATCCCACCACCCTTCCCCCAAACCCCCACAACACTCCCATAACACCCTTCCCCCCCCACAACAGTCCCATAACACCCTCCCCCCCACAACAGTCCCATAACATCCTTCCCCCCACCCCCCACAACAGTTCCACATGTGTCTTGCACAATGTTTCCCTCCAGCCATGCACGCCCTATTGGCCATTGCCAACACCAGCATTGGGAGGCTGACTAGAGGTGCGCCTGGTGGTGCGTGAGGAGTGGCAGAGGGGGCTTGTCTGCCTCGAACTGGCAGATGAGGATGTGACAGACTGTCCTGGTGGTGGTGGTGGTGGGAATCGGCGGTCCAATGTGTCCGCTATCCGTGTGAGGACCTCCCTGACTCGGATGATCTCCCCACACAGCATGTCTGTACATGCCCCCATCCCCTCCCTGGAGTGCCTTGCTGTCTCCGTGATGTCTGCCCTGAGACGGGCAGCCTCCTCAACATGCTGCCCAACCAGCACAGTTATTTCTTGTTGCCTCTGACTGATGCTGGCCAGGTCGAGGGCAGTGTTCGGTTCTGGTGGTGTGGCTGCTGTGGCCTGTGATGGGACCAGGTAAACAGATGAAGCCACCGGGGGGCTACTAAAAGCTCCCATGTTCTCATCGCCAGTGACATTGGACCCAGGTGTGTGCTGAGGTGATGGCTCGGAGGTTCCAGGGGGGTTGGGGTGTGCATCTCCATGTGGAAGTCGGTGGGGTCCTCCACATCTGATAGTGGGGCAGTGGCTGCCGCCTCTCCTGCTTAACTAGCTGGAGCTGAGGGTGGGCCCTCTGTGGCCGGGATCGGTAGTGGTGGGTTAACCTCCGGAGGTGGGGCAGTTTTTGGTGGTGTGGCAACTTGTGTCTTGGAAGTGGCGCTCCACTGATGTTTCGCAATCTGCTTCTGGACCCTTCTGCCTTTGCCCCTTGAGGTTGTGGGGGTGTCCTCTGTGTCCAAAGCCCTTTGTTTCTTATGCGCAGGGAGTGCTTGTGATGCATTGACAGCATCCTCACTGTCTGTATGTGAGCCTGTCGGGGACAAGAAGGGGGATGTCATTGGTTACGGTTCAACGTACTTAATGCAGTATACATCAATGATGCAGTTGTGGGCATTTGGACTACATTGTAAAGGATGCAGGTGATGTGTCAGTTCAGTGGCTCATCCATGCATGGTTGTGTGTGGCACTTGTCTCTGGTGATGTGTGCATGTGTGTGTATTTGGGTCTGACACTGACATGGCCAGGGTGTGATGCATGTGTGGATGTTTGGCCATCCATGAGGTGATTCTGGGATCACATTTGGGGGGACCAGTAGATTCACATTGCATGCTTTCATGTGTACACTCACCTCCATCTGAAGTGGTTGCCACGCCATGCTCCATCGTGCCGACTCCCTCTATGCATTCCACGCCCATGAGGTTAGCGCATGTCTCCTCCCATTCTTTAAGTTTTATGGGCGACCCAGATCCACCTGCTGTGGCAATTTGGTGGTTTTCGGCAAGGATGCTTCTCACCCGGAGTCTCAGGTCATCCCACCTCTTTCGGCACTCACGCACATTGCGGGTGGTGGTGCCCACAGCACTGACTTTTAATGCAACCTCAGACCAGATTTTTTTTCATGAGAGTCTCCCACCGCATGTCGCTGGCAAAGACCACCGCAGCATTGTCAGCTATGGTCTGGGTCAGCATGATTAGCTCCTCTGAGGTGAATTTTTCTTTCCGCTGCCGGTCGGTGTTTTTTTTCAATGCCTTGGGCATGTTGAGGGTGTCCCTGATGATTTCCAACTGCAAGCTACTCCAAACAGGTGTAACGCTCACCTGATTCCCGTAGAGGCGCCGGTCTTGCCTGGGCGTATACCGTATCTTCAAAGGTGATGTGTAACACACGGCTGGCTCTTTGGGCTGGACCTCTGTGCCCTGTATGTCTGACTCGAAGGGTAAGATGTCTGCAGATAGAAAATATGGGATTAAGGAACTGGGTTATTGAATGTCTCTCTCTTCTTCCCTTTCTCTTCTCCTGTAGAACCCCAAAGGTTAACGCTCTCACCTTAGGTAAGTGAACGCCGTGCTCTCCATCTGCCTCGGGGCAGGGTGCTGTAACCAGTTTCTTCACTGGATAAGGGGAGCAGGCCTCTTGACTTCAGAGGACTGCTGTCCGTCGTTTACTGCATGAACGGTAAGTTTCGAGTAATTCTAATGTCTTTAAAGTCTTTAGTAATGATGTTTCTTGTTTTGCAGGGTTCCGGCGATGGCGGATGACGGGCTGAAGTGAGTTGAAGATGGAGCCCGTGTGATGAATAGAAGCGCCTGGAAGCACGTAAGTAAGCGCTTGTTGCCTGCTTCACGATGCGCTCTAACTGTCTTTTTATTTTGCAGGTACAAGTTCGGAGCGGCTGCAGGGTGCCGGAATACCCACTGGGTTAGATGTGGAAAGGAGTAATGGCACGTGAGTATTAAAGTTCCCCAATGTCTTTAAACGCACCTTGTTTTGTCTTTCAGATGCGGGATGCAGCGCCGAAGGCCTCCGGAGCGTGCGAAGAGTTGGTAAGCTTTTGTCTTTCAGATGCCGGAATGCAGTGTGAAGACCCCCGGAGCGCACAAAGAGTAGGTAAGCCTTTGTCTTTCAGATGCCGGAATGCAGCGCGAGGCGTTGGTGACAGCCGATGGACCAGGTAAGTGAAGAGCTGTCACTGAAGACCGTAATGCTAACCTGTTCTTTCTTGTCTTTATAGGTGTTGCTGAAGACTGGATTCAGGATGGTAAGCCTTTTTCCTTAGGCCCAGGATCAGATGCAGAAGACACGATGAGCGTTCTGCTGCAGAGGATGCAGAATAACGCAAAGCAAGATTCATCCATCGGGTGTGGTTTAAATAGCCTCCTGTAGTGCTTAGGTGTCTCCTTCCACAGCCACGCCTAGGTAAGAAAAGAGTTCCTGCTTTCCAGAAGAGTTCCAGTGTTCTGAATCTAGGGAGTGGCTCCTGCCCCACCCAACAGGAAAAGTAGTTCCAAACAGAAGAGGATCAGAGGCTCAACTGGCAGGCAAGTAAGCAGCATGGTCTGCTGCAGGTAAGTCCACCCAAGCATTATGAGTCCGGCGCTTCCAGCGCTGGGACTGGGCATATTTATGAGCCTGGTGCCACTGGCGCCAGGACTGGGTCCAAAAGGTCCCAATTGGGACTGGTTGGCACTCGGAACCTGGGTTATGGATCTGCTTCCAAGGGAGTTGGGAAAACCCTGACCTTTTGGAAGCAGAGATCATGACAGTCCCCCCCTCAAGGCCCCTCCCAAACCGGGCTTCTCCGGGGGTTTTGGCTTGTCAGGAAATGTTCGGTGAAATCTTTTGATTAGGCGAGGAGCGTGGACATATTCAGCAGGTTCCCAGGATCTCTCTTGGGGGCCGTAGCCTTTCCAGTCAATTAGGTAAAATAGTTTAGATTTGGAGATCTTGGAGTCCAGAATGCTTTTGACTTCAAACTCGAGTTCTCCATCAACTAGGATAGGTTTTGGAGATTTAGTTAGTCGGGTTTGAGGTTGCACGGGTTTTAATAGAGAGACGTGGAAGACCGGATGTATCTTCATGTGCGGGGATAAGTCCAACTTGACCGCTACTGGGTTTACTATGGTAGTGATGGAATAGGGACCAAGGTATCTTGGGTTGAATGTGCGTGGCCCTTTTAGAGGTAGATATTTGGTGGATAACCAGACTTGATCCCCTACTTGATATTGAGGGGCTTCCTTCCGATGTTGATCTGCTCCTTTCTTGTATTGTTCTTTAGCCCTTTGAAGGTGAGAAACAGCTTCCTTAAAGGCTTGGGTGATTGTAGAATGCAGGTAGTCTACTGCTGGTGTTTCAAGATCTTGGAGGGGATCCAACTCCGAGGTTCGAGGGTGACTGCCGTACAAAAGAAAAAACAGGGTTTTCCCAGTTCCCGAATGGACAGAGTTATTGTAGGCATATTCGGCTATCCAAAGGATGTCTTTCCAAGTTTTTTCAGTTTGTTGCAGCATGCAGCGTAAATACTGTTCCAGAGTTTGATTGGTCCTCTCGGTTTGTCCGTCGGTCTGAGGGTGGTGACTGGTCGATAGTCTCACATCAATTTGAGCCGACCGACAGCAACTTCGCCAAAAATGAGAAATAAATTGACTACCTCGATCCGAAATTAGAACCGAAGGAAAACCGTGCAGTCGGACGATGTTTTCGAGAAATTCTCGGGCCAGAGTTGCTGCTGTTGGCAAGCCTTTGAGCGGAATGAAATGTGCCATCTTGGAGAATAAGTCCACGATTACTAGAATCGTATTGTATCCGGAGCATGGAGGTAGATCGGTGATGAAGTCCATAGAAAGTGTATGCCAAGGGCGAGGTGGGATGTCAATAGGGCGTAAGAGGCCTGCTGGTCTTTCCTTTTGACTGTTGTTTTGGGTGCATACTCCACAGGACATTACAAAGTCTCTGATATCTTTTTTCCAAGAAGGCCACCAGAAGTAGCGCTTGATCTTTTCTGAGGTCTTGGCCATACCGGGATGTCCTTCCATTAAAGAATCGTGATAACAAGAGATTACTTTTTTCTGTAAATCTGTGCTGGGTAGGTATAATCGTTCTTGGAAATACAATAAGTTGTCCTTTACTGCAAAGTCCTTTCCCTGCAGATGCCAATTCTGTATGTCTGCTGGAGTTACAAGTTGCCTGGCTTTATCCTTAACTTCCTCTATGGATTCTGTGGCGATTACACCCAGAATTCTTTGTTCGGGAATGATTGGTACAGGTTTAGGGTTGATCAAGTGTTCTTCCACTCCCATCCGAGAAAGGGCATCAGCTTTACCGTTCTTTGTACCAGGTCGATAGGTAATTATGAAGTCAAACTCGGCAAAGAATAATGCCCAACGGAGTTGTCTAGAGGATTGGGCTTTTGCGGTTTTCAAATATTGCAGGTTTCGGTGATCCGTAATCACAGTAACGGTGTGTCGGGCCCCCAGCAGATAATGCTGCCAAGCCTTAAAGGCAGACTTGATAGCCAGAAGTTCCTTGTCAGTAATCGTGTAATTGATTTCAGGAGGCGAGAATTTGCGGGACCAAAATGCCACGGGATGCAACTGATTGGTTACCGGGTCCTTTTGTGATAGAACTGCCCCCATGGCAAGGCTTGAAGCATCAGTTTCCACGATGTAGGGGAGTTCGGGGCGAGGGTGTTTTAAGATTGGTGCAGAGATAAATTTAGTCTTCAAATCCTGGAAAGCTTGTTCCGCCTCGGTAGACCATTCAAAACGTTTGTTTTTCTTTAACAAGGCAGTGATGCGCTGGACTATTCGAGAGAATTCGGGGATAAACCTGCGGTAAAAGTTAGCAAAGCCTAACATGCTTTGCACACCTTTTACGGAGGATGGTGATGGCCATTTGAGAACTGCATCGACCTTCTTTGAATCCATACGCACTCCGCCAGGTGATAATATGAATCCCAAGAATTCAACTTCAGTCACGTTGAAAACACATTTTTCCAACTTAGCGAAAAGTTTGTGTTGACGCAATCTTTCGAGGACCATTTTCACGTGTTTCCGATGTTCAGATTCCGATGAAGAATAAACGAGGATGTCGTCAATGTAAACAACAACACACACATCTATGAGCTCTCTGAGGACATCGTTCATAAAATATTGAAAGGCGGCCGGGGCATTGCAAAGTCCGAAGGGCATGACCTGATATTCAAATAGCCCATACTTGGTGCGGAAGGCCGTCTTCCATTCATCGCCCTATTTTACTCGTACCAAGTGGTAAGCTCCTCTAAGATCCAGCTTTGTATATATGCATGCTTTTCTGACTTGGTCCAGGAGTTCAGGGATCAAAGGTAACGGATATCTATTCTTAACGGTGATCTGGTTCAGGGAGCGATAATCTATACAAGTTCTAAGGTCTCCTTCCTTTTTTGGAACGAAGAACAAAGCTGAAGAAGCAGGGGACTTGGAAGGACGAATAAACCCATTTGCCAGGTATTGATCCAGGTATTGTCGAAGGTGAAGGTTCTCAGGCTCGGTGAGGGCATAAATTCTACTACAAGGAGGAGTAGATCCAGGTATCAGGTCTATCTGGCAGTCATAAGACCTATGAGGAGGTAGAGAGTTAGCCTGATCCTTTCGGAAAACATCTTGGTATTCTAGGTATTCGGGAGGTAACTGGGGAGTCTCTGAAGAAATTGCTGCCAGTGCAACACCAGGTGGAGGGTGACAAGTAGAGACACATTCTGGAAACTGGACTGTTCTTGCTCGCCAATCGATCAGAGGATTGTGTTTCTCTAACCAAGGTATTCCTAGAATAATCTGAAACTGAGGGGCCTTGATCACATCGAACACGATCTTCTCATGGTGTCCATCTTGACTTACTAGCGTCACCTCTTGAGTGGTATGCGTTACTGGCCCGGAGGCTATCTCCGTACCATCCACCGTAGTAATGACGTCCTTTACAGCCTTGGGACAAAGAGTTAGTTTCATCCTCAAAACCATTTCATGATCCACATAATTGCCGATGGCACCGCTGTCGACGTAAGCTTCAATTACATGTAATCGATCCGGATTATCAGGGCTAATGAGGATCATAGGTATCACGAAATGCGAGGTCACGGAACTGGTTTTCACGCTCGGCAAGAGGACCTCTATTCTTGTCGGGCGAGGTCGTTTCCCTGCTCAGAGTTTGTAACTTTGGTAACTGCAGCTCCTACTGCCTTCTTGGCAGGTTTCACCGGACAGTCTCGAAGAAAGTGCCCTGAGTTTCCGCAATAGAGGCATAATTGCAACTGTTTTCTCCTTTCCCGCTCCTTTTGTGTTAGAGGACCTTTCAGACCCCCTATTTGCATGGGTTCCCCGGAGTCTACTCCTTTGGAAGGAGTTGGCGATTTGGAAAATACTCAAGCATCAAACTTGGAACGATCTGCCTTCCTGTTCTGCAGTCTGTGATCTATTTGAACGACTAAGTCTATATAGTCCGAACAATCTTGTGGGGGATTCACTACTTGGGCTAACACATCTTTGAGCTCTCCACGTAGACCTCTATAAAACAGCGTAATCCTTTTGTCCTCAGGCCATTGAGTTTCCACTATCAGTCTGTTGAAAGACGCAATATAAGCCAAAAGGTCTTGATTACCTTGTCGCAACGAAAGAAGCTCATTGTCCAAGGCCTGTCCCTGTGAATGTCTTGCGAACAGTTTTTCCATACTGAGCTGAAAAGCTTGAAAATCATGGAGGACCGGATCATCTTGATTTACTAGAGGGATCGACCAGTCTGCCGCATTGCCACTAAGGTACGAAAGCACGAAAGCTACTTTAGCTTGATCAGTTGGAAAGGCTGCTGGCCGGCATAAGAAATGCAACCGGCACTGATTGATAAATACTGCAAACCTCTTTGGGTCACCAGAAAATCGTTCGGGCGGAGCCAGAGGTACATTCCCAGGTAGGTTGATCTGCACTGGATTCATAGAGGATGTAGAAGGAAGATTTCCCCCAGATGCGGGTAACGGGGTCTGTCCGGCTTGTGACTGTAGCAATTGTCTAGCGAGATCATCTGTTCGCTCCTTGGAAATAATCAGTTCCCTTCTTAGAGCGTTCGTTTCCTGACGGGCTGCATGCACTTCTGCCCTTAGTTCCCCAAGTAACTGGGCTAGCTGGTCGGTATCCGAGGTTTCCATAGCGCCTGGACGGGAGTTTTGTGGTAGGCTTTGCGTTCTGTAACGCTCACCTGATTCCTGTAGAGGCGCCGGTCTTGACTGGGCGTATACCGTATCTTCAAAGGTGATGTGTAACACACGGCTGGCTCTTTGGGCTGGACCTCTGTGCCCTGTATGTCTGACTCGAAGGGTAAGATGTCTGCAGATAGAAAATATGGGATTGACGAACTGGGTTATTGAATGTCTCTCTCTTCTTCCCTTTCTCTTCTCCTGTAGAACCCCAAAGGTTAACGCTCTCACCTTAGGTAAGTGAACGCCGTGCTCTCCATCTGCCTCGGGGCAGGGTGCTGTAACCAGTTTCTTCACTGGATAAGGGGAGCAGGCCTCTTGACTTCAGAGGACTGCTGTCCGTCGTTTACTGCACGAACGGTAAGTTTCGAGTAATTCTAATGTCTTTAAAGTCTTTAGTAATGATGTTTCTTGTTTTGCAGGGTTCCGGCGATGGCGGATGACGGGCTGAAGTGAGTTGAAGATGGAGCCCGTGTGATGAATAGAAGCGCCTGGAAGCACGTAAGTAAGCGCTTGTTGCCTGCTTCACGATGCGCTCTAACTGTCTTTTTATTTTGCAGGTACAAGTTCGGAGCGGCTGCAGGGTGCCGGAATACCCACTGGTTTAGATGTGGAAAGGAGTAATGGCACGTGAGTATTAAAGTTCCCCAATGTCTTTAAACGCACCTTGTTTTGTCTTTCAGATGCGGGATGCAGCGCCGAAGGCCTCCGGAGTGTGCGAAGAGTTGGTAAGCTTTTGTCTTTCAGATGCCGGAATGCAGTGTGAAGACCTCCGGAGCGCACGAAGAGTAGGTAAGCCTTTGTCTTTCAGATGCCGGAATGCAGCGCGAGGCGTTGGTGACAGCCGATGGACCAGGTAAGTGAAGAGCTGTCACTGAAGACCGTAATGCTAACCTGTTCTTTCTTGTCTTTATAGGTGTTGCTGAAGACTGGATTCAGGATGTTAAGCCTTTTTCCTTAGGCCCAGGATCAGATGCAGAAGACACGATGAGCGTTCTGCTGCAGAGGATGCAGAATAACGCAAAGCAAGATTCATCCATCGGGTGTGGTTTAAATAGCCTCCTGTAGTGCTTAGGTGTCTCCTTCCACAGCCACGCCTAGGTAAGAAAAGAGTTCCTGCTTTCCAGAAGAGTTCCAGTGTTCTGAATCTAGGGAGTGGCTCCTACCCCACCCAACAGGAAAAGTAGTTCCAAACAGAAGAGGATCAGAGGCTCAACTGGCAGGCAAGTAAGCAGCATGGTCTGCTGCAGGTAAGTCCTCCCAAGCATTATGAGCCCGGCGCTTCCAGCGCTGGGACTGGGCATATTTATGAGCCTGGTGCCACTGGCGCCAGGACTGGGTCCAAAAGGTCCCAATTGGGACTGGTTGGCACTCGGAACCTGGGTTATGGATCTGCTTCCAAGGGAGTTGGGAAAACCCTGACCTTTTGGAAGCAGAGATCATGACAACAGGTCCAGGGGGCAGAGGATGGCAATGGATTGTGTTTTAAAAGATGGCCGCCGTGCTCTTTCCCGTTCCTGTGCAATGGCGCTATTTCCGGTTCCGCAATTTAACGGTCACCGCTATTAGCATGCAGCGTGAGGGCGGAGGTGCTATCTGCACTTTTGTCAAAGGCGATAAGAGACTTTTTGGGGTCTTTAGCGGCATGGCGGTAGGGTCATTACCGGCATGGCACTATGCTCGTGTCCGCTATGCTCGTGTCCTCTTGCGAGGGCGGACACGTTAAGAGCGCCATGCCGGTAATTTGAGATTTTTAGCGCACAATGTTTAATGAGGCCCTATGTGTTTTAGGAGAGCTCAGTACCCATTGCATGATTGGTATTTCTGGTCTCATTAATACATCATGGCCCACCATCATTTGCTCGGTATCAACAAGTGCCCAATAACACGCCAGCAATTGCTTCTCAGACAGAGTGTATGAGTCACCAGCATCGCGCAACTTACGACTCCAAAACCCCAATGGCACACGTTTCCTGTCTTGTTTCTGCCACACACTCCAATTAGCATAATTGTCTTGTACAGACACATTTAATTCCACTTCGCCTTCCTTCAATGGCCATAATGACATCTAACTGACTTTGCACACTGTGCTCATCCTTGCCCTGAATCAAAATATCATCAATGTAATGAGAGATTTGTATGTCAGGTTTACACGGTGTCTTGTCTAAGTGCTCTGCCACCAGCCGGTGACAGATAGTCGGGCTATGTATGTACCCCATAGGTAGCCTCGTGAAAATGTACTGCCGTCCACTTCACGAAAATGCAAACTGCTCTTGGCACTCTTCAGCAATTGGCACAGAGAAAAATGCATTGGCTAAATGATATGGCACGGAGAAAAATGCATTGACTAAATCGATCACTGCATACCAAGTCCCCTCAAACTTTTGGACATTCTCAATCAAGGTAATGGCATCTGGGACTGCGGGCACTAAGGGAGGAGTGTGTTTATTCAACTCCCGGTAATCCACCGTCATCCTCCACGACCCATCTCCCTTTTTAATAGGCCAGAGAGGATTGTTCCATGCGGTGGTAATAGGGCGCAATACACCCGCCTCCACGTACTCTTTGACGGTGTCTGAAATGTCCTTGTGCCCCCCAGGAATGCGGTATTGTTTCATTGCTACCCGCTTGCTTGCCACTGGTACTTGCACTGGGGTCATCTTGAATTTGCCTACGGTAATGGGTGTACAGATCAATGCACTCACCCCAAACTGGTACGTTTTACCGCCAAGTCCCAAGGTTAACCATTCCAAAATGTCAAAGCCAATTATATATTCAGGTATCGGGACAATCAACACTTGGTATTTCTGCCTATTCAAATTGCCTATTTTCATCTCCACTTTCGTTTGTACTGCGGGGGTCTCCTTTCCCCTTAGACCTGTAATAGTAAATTGTTTGCCTTTAAATCGTGTTGGATTGCCATGAATCAAAGAGGCCTCCACCCTGGTGTCTATCAATGCTCGCACCCCTTGTGTATTTCCGAGCCCCCAAAAAATCTTAACATCAACATGAGGCCGCCTATCAACTTTTATGCGGGTAGACGCTGCCGGAGCTTGGCCGAAGCCCTAGTCAAACTTCGAATGAGTGTGACTCGACTCCGCCTCTAACATTGCATTCACCACCTTTCTCAAATCAGTGTATGTTGGCTGGTACGGGGAAGGTGTCCCCATAGACCCTTCGTCTTGTTCTTCCACAGGGGGAGCAGAAGGTGAGGTGTCCCCCTGTGGCGTGGTGACTACCTGTTTCTTAACCTCTTTATAGCGCTCTTTGGCTGCAAGTCCTCGTTTTTTGTATAATTCATACATTACTCTGGTGTCAATGCCATCAATTTCTTCGTGTGGCACACCATCCTTTAACAAAGCCAAAAACATGTCTTTTCGGGGCACTCAGGAGTCTCTGCTATCTTGCCGCCTGCCTTCGGTTCTTCTCTCAAGAACGGTCTGATTTCCGAGTCCACTTCCCCCGCAGCAGCTTCATTGTTTTTTATACCAAAAAAAGACACCACCGAGCTCCGTCCTTGCATCGACTTTAGGGGTTTAAACAAAATCACCATCCCGGACAAATATCCCATGCCTCTCATTCCCGATATATTAGAAGCAGTACAAGGAGCCAAAGTTTACACCAAGCTTGACTTAAGAGGAGCCTACCACCTAATTCGAATAAAGGCTGGGGATGAATGGAAGACGGCTTTTCGCACGCCGTTTGGTCATTATCAGTATCGAGTCATGCCGTTTGGACTTATGAATGCCCCAACAGTTTTTCAAAGATTTATGGATCACATTTTTGCAGACATCAGCTTACATTATGTTATCATTTATCTGGATGACATCTTGATTTTTTCTTCTACCTGGAAAGAACATGTTTTACATGTAAAAGAAGTGTTAACACGACTGCAACAGAATCATCTGTTCTGTAAACTGTAGAAGTGTGAGTTTCACAAAACCACCATTTCTTACTTAGGCTACGTTCTTGCTCAACAAGGTATTGCAATGGATCCTGACAAGATATTGGCAATCACAGAATGGCCCTCTCCTCGATCTATTAAAGACATTCAACGATTTCTAGGTTTCGCCAACTTTTATAGAAGATTCATCCCTCATTTCTCCTTGATGACCAAACCCTTAACGTATCTGCTGAAAAAAGACATCCCATTTGTTTGGGCCGCTGAGACACAGAGATCATTTGAACAACTCAAGATTCTTTTTACTCAGGCTCCTATTTTACGAGTACCAGATAAAAGTCGAAGATTCATTGTGGAGTCCGACGCATCCCAGTATGCCTTAGGGGCCGTCTTACTTCAACCAGACAAGCAGAACATAGAAAGACCAGTGGCTTATTTATCTAAAACTCTCTCACCGGCTGAACTGCACTACACGGTGTTGGAGAAAGAACTCCTCGCCATCAAACGGGCTTTTGAAGAATGGCGTCACCTTCTTCTAGGGGCCCAACACCTTATAGAGGTCAGGACTGACCACCATAACCTCCGATCTTTACAGTACACACAAACCTGCAATAGTCGGCAGGCCCGATGGGCCTATTTCTTTTCTCCGTATCGGATCAAATTTACTTTTGTTCCAGGAAACTCCAATTTGAAAGCACATGCTTTATCCAGAAAGACTCCTCAAGAAAAGGTCCCTTTTAAATCCGAACCTATGTTTCCAAGGACAATGTCCATATCTGTAGTTCGTCTCTTTCTACAAAGACTGGAAAATAAATCCAAAGACCTCGAGATCCTAGACTCTACCCTACTATCGACTTATGGATTAACGAGAAGTCAGGGTCTTCTGTTCAAAGGAGAAAAAGTCTACATTCCTGATCCCGAACTCCAAAAAGAGGTGTTACGATTATGCCATGATTCTCAAGCGGCAGGACATCGAGGGTTTACTAATACCCTGGAACTCATTCAGAGACATTTTTGGTGGCCTTCGGTACGCACTGATGTGCGAGACTATCTCGCTTCCTGCACTGTCTGTCTTCAAACCAAGACACCTCGGTGTTCCCCTTTGGGGGAATTGGTGACACCTCTACTACCAGTCAAACCCTGGCAGATAATCTCTACTGATTTCATAGTGGACTTATCTCTTTCTAAGGGGTGTAGCACCATCATGGTCACCGTGGACAGTTTAACTAAAATGGCTCATTTTATCCCTTTGCCTATTCCCTCAGCAGCCATTATGGCACAGGTTTTTTTGGAACGCATTTTCTCTCTTCACGGCCTCCCAGAAACTATAATTTCTGATAGAGGACCACAGTATACTTCGAGGTATTGGAAACACATCTGTCAGGCATTGGGAATTTCGAGAGCATTAAGCTCCGGCTTTCATCCGCAAACCAACGGACAGACGGAGAGGCTGAATCAGACCCTGGAAGGGTACCTTCGCTGTTATGTCTCGTCGGCCCAGGACAACTGGAAGGATCTGCTACCCTTAGCAGAATTTGCCTATAACAATACGACACATTCTTCCATCAAGACCAGTCCCTTCTTTTGCACATATGGATTTCATCCTTCAGTTTTTCCTCATGTGACCTCCACCCTTACCAAATTCCCGGACATCGACGCTTTGATCGATACCATTCACCGGGGTCATATCAAAGCAGGTCTGGCCCTAAAAGAAGCCCAGACCAGGAGCAAGAAACAAGCCGACAGACATCAAACTCCTACCCCACAATTCAACATCGGGGATCATGTGTGGCTGGCCAGCAAGTTTCTCCCCAGGCGACTCATTCCCTCTAAACTGTCACCCAAATATTTCTGTCCTTTTCCCATCATTGCCAGATTCGGACCGGTAGCCTTCAAACTGAGGCTCCCTAGGTCTTGGAGTCGCATTCATCCCACTTTTCACGTCTCACAATTAAAGCCAGATGTGCGTAACCAATTCCACCGCTCTACGTGTGGTTCTCCCCCTCCTGTTATGACGGACTCAGGTCCGGAGTATGAGATTTCGGGGATTTGTGACTCCCGTTACCATAGAGGGGTTCTTCAATACCTTGTGGACTGGAAGGGTTACACCCCCGCCGACCGATCCTGGGAACCTGCATCCGCGGTTCATGCTCTGCGGTTGGTTCGTGCTTTTTATCGCTTCCACCCGGGTAAACCGGGATTTTCCTCCCTTGGAAGGGGGCATACTGTTACGATGGGTCTCCGACGCGGTTTATTATGGAACCGCTGGCGGCTTCAACCAAAGTTGCGGCTGAGTTCCTCCAACATGGCGCCTATACTCGGTGTCAATGGTCTAGTTGTCAGGACGGGAGACGGAAGCGAAGCTCCGCCTCCCATCCCGGAAACACTACAAGACTCCACGGCTCCTGGACAACAACGCGTTGCTACTGCTATCAGAGGCTTTGCTTCGTGAGTTGCCGCTAGGAACCTCACACTACTATTGCCTTAGAACCTTTGCATCTACTAACCCTTGATTTCTCTCCTTTCCTTTTCGAGCAGGGAAGCCCCTCCTCCTCTGTCACCCTCGCTTGCATTATCGACTCCATTCGACCACCGGTGTGTCTCAGCCTCCACTCATGTAAGCTTCTCTCCGCTTTACACCCAGTAATCAGATATATAGTTCAGACCTTTCTAAATTACTCTTTCCTTATTCCTCCAAAAGAAACTCAGTTTTTCAGCCTACCGTCCTGCTCCTTATCGGAACCCCGTCTGGGATCCATCTTTAAAGGCACACACTCTTCCAAACAGCGATCGGAAATCCTCTGTCGACACCCAGTCCCTACCACTTGCAGGTATTATAATTCTCATCCAACCCTCATAGGAAGTCCGACACCATTACCTTCGCTAACTTCTATACGTTTATTCCCAGATCTCTCCTGAGCCTGATACTTCATAGACAACGACTTACTTAACATTTGAAGACTTCATCCCGCAAAATCTTTGGGAGTTTGAAACCAGCTTTGCACCCAACGCTCTCTGCCGGCAGCCGGGTTTTCTCCCCCACGAGGGTTTCCCGGGAGTCTCCTTTCGATACCTGAGTTAGAAGGGGTCGGAAGCAGGTTCCAGGTAGATCTATCCATTCTTCATGTTTTGGACGAAGACAAGGTAGGCCTTGTTGTATTGTTTTTACCGACGAGTTCGCATGTGGGGATTTTTCCAGAGAGTAAAAAGTTAAAGAGTAACAGTTCCTCTGACGTACAGACATACGTATCCAACTTTCAAAGATTAGCACAAGAAACCGGATGACCGTATTCTGCCAAACAAACTCTATTCAGGAGAGGACTGCTGGATGAAATCAAAGATGAGTTGGCAAGAGTTGCCAGACCTACCACATTTCAGGACTTGGTTACACTGGCCCTGCAGATCGAGTACTGTCTCTTAGAGAGGCGAGCAGAGAAGAGGAGACTCAAGTCCTTCCCTCCGTTGCCTCCCAGCCTCCCAATCACTTCAGAAAAGATCCCTTTAACATCCGGGACCGAAGAACCCATGCAGATCGGATCGACTAGAGGACCCTTGACAGCGGCTGAGAGAAAACGACGTAAGGATCTAAGCCTTTGTTTGTATTGCGGTTCTGAAAAACACCTGCTCCGAGACTGTCCTGAGGTTCCTCTCCGGAGAGCGGGAAATGAAAGACCCTGACCCTGAGCAGGGACAAGGAAGGGGTTTCAAGTGTCAATCCCTGTTTACCTACACCATCTGTCAACTTGGACATCTCACACCATTTAGTGGTGTTTAAGGTGGTTCTCAAATGGACTAATCATCCAGAAGTAGAATATCTTGCTATGCTTGACTGTGGCACAGCTGGTAACTTTATGGATGACCAGTGGGCAAGAGCACAATCAGTACCAAGAAAAAAGAAACCCCAACCCATACCTTTTGAATGTGTTGACGGCACAACTTTGACTTCAGGACCCATCACCGAAGAAACGCAGCAATTATCCGTACAGATGCATTTCCACCAAGAGAGGCTGGGTTTTGATCTAATAAAGGCTGCACATTTTCCCGTTATATTGGGGATTCCCTGGCTTAGGAAGCACAACCCTCTCATAAATTGGGAGACCAATACGGTGGAGTTCTGTTCAGACTTTTGTTCCCATTCTTGCTTAAACCCTAAGGAGAAACCATTACCTCAAGGAGAACTGGTACATATCCACAGTGTGAATATCGTTCCCAAGGCTTGCCGAGAATTCACTGATGTTTTTCTGGACATACTTTCGGACATACAACCCCGACCTTTACCTCTTCACAGACAGGAGGACTGTAAAATAGATCTGTCACCCGGTGCAGTAGTTCCATTTGGACCGATGTTCCTGTTGTCTCTCCCAGAGAAGGAAGCCTTAAGGGATTACCTAAACACCAACCTCCAAAATGGTTTAATTCAAGAATCAAATTCCTCTGCAGGTGCATCTTTGTTCTTTATTTCCAAGAAAGGAACCACAGAGCTCAGACCCTGTATAGATTACAGAGGCCTCAACAGCTCGACCATCAGAGATAGGTACCCTATGCCTCTCATTAAGGATATTATGGAAGCAGTACAGGGGGCCAAATGGTTCACCAGACTAGATCTTAGGGGTGCGTATCATCTGCTCAGAATACAAAAAGGGGACGAGTGGAAAACGGCATTCAGAACACCCCTAGTACATTATGAGTATTGGGTAATGCCCTTTGGTTTGGTAAACGCCCCAGCTCAGTTTCAACGATTCATGGACAAAGTGTTTGCAGATCTACTATTCACATCTTTGATAGTATATTTGGACGACATCCTGATTTATTCAGACACACTGGAAACCCATCGTCAACACGTCAGAGAGGTGCTTCTGAGACTACGCCAAAACAGCCTTCTAGCCAAACCTGAAAAATGCATATTTGAAGGGTCTACAGTTCCATACTTAGGATTTATCCTAAGTGCCAATAGGATTCAGATGGACCCACACAAAACAGAAGCAATAACTAAATGACCCACACCTGGTTCGGTCAAGGATGCACAACGTTTTCTGGGTCTAGCAAATTTTTACAGAAAGTTTATCCACGGGTTCTCTGAGAAGGTCTTACCCATCACGGCTTTACTGAAAAAAGGGATAAAGTTCGATTGGAGCCCAGAAACCGATCAGGCGTTCAATCAACTGAAAGAGGCGTTCGTCTCAGCCCCAGTGCTCAGACAGACAGACCAAACACTACCTTTCATTGTAGAGGCCGACGCCGCCCATGGAGCTATAGGTGCAGCTCTCCTGCAGAGGAAAGAAGATCACTTAGAACACCCAATTGCATACTATTCAAGAACTTTAAATCCAAGTGAAAGGAACTATTCAGTACTAGAAAAGGAGCTTCTTGCTATCAGACAGACCTGTGAGGAATGGAGGCATCTGCTGCAGGGGGCCAGACATACTTTTTGTGTACATACCGATCACAGGAATCTGAGTGTTCTGCAACAAATGGAGTGCCGGAATTCACGTCATGCAAGATGGGCTTATTTCGTTTCTCAATTTGACTTCGAGCTCACCTATGTGCCAGAAAAAGACAATCACCTAGCTGATGCCCTTTCTCGGAGTTATGGAGAGGAATCACGAAAATATACAGGACAAGAGCTTTTGTTATCCGGAAAGAGATTCATAAGCACTGTTAACATGTTTCTCCAACAGGTATATAACGCTCAGAAGGATACCTCTATACCACATGAAAATTCTATAAAAAAGAAAGGGAAATACTGGTTTAAAGAGAATCAGCTGTATCTACCTACGCCGGAACTCCAAACCAAGGCTTTATCATGGTGTCATGACTCACCCACAGCAGGGCACAAGGGTCAAGCCGCCACACTGGAATTAATAAGACGACACTTTTGGTGGCCTACTGTAGTCAGAGATGCCAAGGTATACGTTTCTTCCTGTCCCACGTGTGCTCAGAATAAATACAGTACAGCCAAACCTTTGGGACTCTTACAACAAGATGAGCCTCCGACCGGGCCTTGGCAGCACATTTCAATGGACTTCATTGTTGAGTTACCCAACTCCAAGGACCTTACAGCTATCATGGTAGTAGTGGACTCGTTTAGCAAGCTGGCTAATTTTTCTGCATTAAAAGGAACACCTTCAGCTTCAGTCACTGCAGAAGTATTCCTACAAGATGTGGTCCGAATCCATGGTGTACCCCTAACTATTGTGTCGGATAGAGGAACACAATTCACTTCCAAGTTCTGGACCTCTCTTTGCAAACAACTTCTAATTCAGAGGGCCATGCCGTCAGGATTCCACCTAGAAAGTAATGGACAAACAGAGCGTTTGAACGCTACTCTTGAGCAATACTTAAGATGCTTTTGCAATCAGGCACAAGATAATTGGTACCAGCTCCTGCCGGTCGCCGAATCTTCATACAACAACACCATTCACTCAGTTATAGGCATGAGTCCATTCAGATGTACCTATGGGTATCACCCCAGACACTTGCCTTCCTGATATACAGACTACAAGGTACCGACCCTTGATCAGGTGATGAACACCCTAATAGAAACTCACAAAAAGGCACAAGAAAACCTGTTGATTAGCCATCAAGGGTACAAGAGATGGGCCGATCCTGGAAGGCGATCAAATCCAGAATGGCAGGTCGGAACTGAGGTTTGGCTCTCTACTAATTTTTTACCCAGGTGGGTTCATCCGGAGAAATTCGCTCCAAGGTACATTGGTCCATTCACCATAACTGAACAAATCAACCCAGTAGCATTCAAGCTATCTTTACCACAGTCATTACGCAGAATACATCCTGTGTTCCACTCCTCACTACTCAAAGAATACAAACCTGATCCCTTTAATAGGAGACTCAAGAAGGAAACAACTAGAACAATCCCTCAACAAGAGTATGAAGTTTCCCGTATTCTGGACTTAAGATACAGACAGGGAGCACTACAATATCTTGTACTCTGGAAAGGGCATCCATGGTCAGAAAGAACCTGGGAACCAGCAAGGAATCTCAAGGCCCCTCGGCTTCTACGTCTTTTTTACTCAGTACATCCTGGTAAACCAGGAGGAGTCCCACTGAAAAGGGGTCATACTGTCATAATTCGTCCTCACTGGAGGTTTTGGGAACAATGGAGGAAGGGATGAGCCATCTCCGCTTCCGTGGAAGCTAGTGCAGCGTTCTAGTGTTTGAGTCTTTTTTCTGTGATGCGTTTAAATACGCGTCAGAAGTTTCACTCGGCGCATTGCAACCCTGCGCTTTCCTTTGGGTTTACATGCTGCTCGAGTGTTCCGTGCCTGCATGCTTTCACTCCTTCCTCCATTCTTACTCTGTTCCTCTTCCTTCTGTCCTTTCCGCTGTTTCCTTCTGCTCCTGAGCCGCACCCTTGCCTTGCCTTTGAACGCCTTCTTCATGCTCAGAGCGGTTACGGTTGCCGTATGTCATGCATGCTGGACGTGGTCCTACCTCCTACGCTCGTAGAACAGCTAGACCGTTCTATTCCAAATGGCGGTTGTTCGACACGTTGCCGGGAAAACGACGTTTGCACTTTTCACGTCGCTAACTTCACGTGTATTCTGCTTCGTCACGTGAACTACGGCATTACGTATTTAAGCAGCGTGGAAACTTCACTCGCTGCTTCTGATCGAATCATTTGGCGTTGTGTAGCTGAACCTCCGGTCTGCATCCTTGCAGGTTACTACAGCTACTTTTTGGGCCTTCTATAGCGTGTTTTCCGCCACACGCTGATTCCTGGAGCTGTTTGGTTGCCACACGCGCACGTTGTCTTCAAACGCGGCTGGCCTGGGCTGCGTGAATCCTGTTCGCGTGTAAATCCACACGCGCACGTTGTCTTCAAACGCGGCTGGCCTGGGCTGCGTGAATCCTGTTCACGTGTAAATCCACACGCGCGCGCTATCTTCAAGCGCTGCTGGCCTGGACTGCGTGAATCCTGCTCGCGTGTAAATCCACACGCGCACGCTATCTTCAAGCGCTGCTGGCCTGGACTGCGTGAATCCTGCTCGCGTGTAAATCCACACGCGCGCGCTATCTTCAAGCGCTGCTGGCCTGGACTGCGTGAATCCTGCTCACGTGTAAATCCACACGCGCACGCTATCTTCAAGCGCTGCTGGCCTGGACTGCGTGAATCCTGCTCACGTGTAAATCCACACGCGCACGCTATCTTCAAGCGCTGCTGGCCTGGACTGCGTGAATCCTGCTCACGTGTAAATCCACACGCATATGTTGTCTTCAAGCGCTGCTGGCCTGGACTGCGTGAATCCTAATCGCGTGTAAATCCACACGCACACGCTCTTTTCTTCGCGGCTGTACAGAACCACGTGTACTTTGTTTATACCTTAAAAGGAGCGCTATTTCCAACTCCTGCACCTGTGTTATTAACAGGGGGATTGATTCATTTCTATACTTTACACTACGTGGGAAGGAAGCTTTTCAAGGATAATTGGAAGGTGACAGTGAACAGTACTTTGGACGCTATCCTGTGGTGCATCGACCCGGTATCTAGCGTGAGCCTCGTTCCGTTCGGGATAAGTCTCCCTTACTAATCTTCCCTTCCTTGTCGTTTGTACTACCTTGGATTCCTCAAGAGACTCTGCTGGATTCATCTGCCCTAGACTCAAGGTCAGTGTGTGCATTCATGACATTTTCTATTCCATCATACCCAGGTTGGGGCAGTTATTCATGATACTTTATTTTGTTCTAGGCTGACTTCCTATACCTTACCCACGCCCTTTCCAGTGATCCATCGCTCTGCCTGTTTTACCAGTCAGAGAGTTGTATCATTTTGAAGGTCTTAACTTGACTTCACAACTATCAAAACGCGTGAACAGGGATCCGGAAGACCCTACCACCTGTATCCTTTTGAGTACCGTATCCTTTTCAGTTAATACTTTGGTGCTCTCTGACAGAATCAGAAGCCATGGAGGGTACGGATCCTTTAGCTGTTTTGACTCAGTTGATCAGCGATTTGAGAAATGAAATGGTTACGGCACAGGACATGTTACGGCACCGTATGGACGTTATGCAAGACGCCATGCACGGTAGTCCTCGGGGAGCACAGGTTCCAATGGCCACTGCATCTGGATCTGGGACTATGACACCCCCACAGGAAACTATTAATGTGGTTATGCCCACTCAGTTTCCCTTGGCCCCTCCGGAACGGTTCACTGGTGATCCCAAAACCTATAGAACCTTCGTTAATCAGTGCCGACTCCATTTTCTTTGCCGTCCTACATCTTTTCCTGACCTAACCACAAAAGCAGCATTCGTGCTTTCCCATTTAGGGGGCACAGCTGCTGCTTGGGCTAACCCTTTGTTGGAAACAAATAGCCCTTTGTTGTACGACTGTGACGATCTCTTGGCTGCTATGAGTAAAGTCTTTGACATGCGTTATGCTACTCAAGCCATGGATCTGGAGTTACTTAATCTACAACAAGGCAATCAACCTTTTTTGCCTTACATTGCCCGGTTCAATCAACTAACAGCCGAAACTCAATGGTCTGACGGCAAGAAAACGGCTGTTTTCTACAAGGGTCTTTCAGAAGAACTGAAAGATGCCTTATCTACAGTTCCGGTGGTTCCTACGGGATTCACAGAGTTGCTCGATTTGGTTTTACAAATCGATGCCCGAAGGAATGCTCGGAAAGGAGAGAAAAAGCCCTTCATGCAAGCCTCTGGGCGTTCAGAGACATCGGCAGTCCTCTCGAACGACCCCGAACCCATGCAGATTGGCGTTGTGAGAGGCCGATTGTCCAATGCAGAACGAGAGAACCGAAGAAAGAACCATTTATGTATGTATTGCGGTTCATCCGAGCATTTATTGGCGACATGTCCTAAAAAACCCAGCAAGCGTTCGGGAAACGCCAAAACTCGACAATAGCAGGAGTCCCTATGTCGAGTGTTTCATCGGACTCCAGTACCATTCCTAAACACGCACCCGTAATTGTTGAGGTGACGTTACGTTGTGGTGAACGAGAATTGGTTTCCAAGGCCATGGTTGATTCCGGAGCCACCAACAATTACATAGACATCACATATGCCAAGAACTGTTCCATACCCCTTGTAAACAAAAACAAACCTGAAACGGTTAATACCGTGGACGGATCTGTTTTGACTTCTGGTATGGTAACCCAGGAGACGGTATCTGTTCAGATGACATTATCGAATAATCATTCGGAAGAAATCATCTTCGATGTCATAGCTGCTCCGCAGTACGAGATCATACTTGGTCTTGCATGGTTAACCCTTCATAATCCCGCCGTTGACTGGGTTTCAGGATTGCTCAAGTATCCTTCGATTCATTGCAATGAACATTGCTTTACCAGTCAGGAGGTGTCAAACAAGCAACACATATTGGCCTCTATGGTGGGAGCTTCGACTATCAGCGTGGTACATCAAAGTGACACTACCATACCATGCGAATACGCTCAGTATGCTGATGTCTTTGACAAGGGCCAGGCAGAGCAATTGCCTCCCCATCGACAGTACGACTGTCCTATTGAACTGATTCCTGGTGCCAAAATCCCTACAGGTCGTTTATATTCACTGACCCCAAAAGAAGACGTTGTGTTGAAAGAATACATTGACAAAGCTTTAGCGATGGGTTTCATACGGCCATCACAATCACCTGCTGCCTCTCCTCTATTCTTTGTTCCGAAGAAAGAGGGAGATCTAAGGCCTTGTATTGATCACAGGGCACTTAACGACATCACCATAAAAAACCAATATCCTTTACCTTTGATAAACGTTCTATTGGATCAATTAGGTACTTCCAGTTATTTCACCAAATTGGACTTGCGAGGAGCATACAATTTAGTTCGCATTCGTGAAGGCGACGAATGGAAGACCGCTTTCAAGACACGGTATGGTCTTTACGAGTATTTGGTGATGCCTTTTGGTCTGTGCAACGCTCCCGCCACTTTTCAATTTTTCATGAATGATATATTCAGGGACATAATGGACCAGTTTGTGGTGATTTATCTGGATGACATTCTGATCTATTCATCATCTTTTTTGGAACACGTCAAACACGTTTCTACAGTCCTACAAAGACTCAGGGAGAACCTTCTTTATGTGAAAGCCGAGAAATGCGTCTTTCATTCACAGGAAGTGGAATTCCTGGGCTATGACATTACCAATCTAGGTGCTCGAATGAGCCATTCCAAGGTGAAGGTCATATTGAATTGGCCGACTCCGCACAATGTCAAGTCATTACAGTCTTTCTTAGGCTTTGCGAATTTTTATCGCAGATTTATTCATTCCTTCTCCAAAACAGTAGCTCCTTTGACGGCCTTAACTAGTTCTAAGGTTCCTTTCTGTTGGAACCCAAATGCTCAAGCATCATTCGAAAAGTTGAAAGAAGCATTTACCACTGCACCCGTGCCTCAACATCCAGATCCAGATCGCCAGTTTATCGTTGAAGCGGATGCATCCAGTGTCGCTACTGGAGCGGTACTCTCACAAGTTTGCACAGAAACCAAGGAGGAGCACCCAGTGGCTTTCTTCTCTCGCAAACTTACCCCATATGAACGGAACTACACCGTCACTGAGCGGGAACTGCTGGCTATAAAGGATGCCTTCCGAGAATGGCGTCATCATCTTCTTGGGGCCAAACATCAGGTGTTAGTGTACTCTGACCATAGAAATCTTCAAGCATTCAAATCCATGAAATGCCTTACGGCCCGACAGGCCAGATGGCATGTCTTTTTTGCCCAATACGATTTCCAGTTCACATATCGTCCTGCCCGAGAACACGTTAAGTCGGACGCGTTGTCCCGTATGAGTGAAGAGGCGAAGGAAGAAGCACAAGTACAGAATCAGTTGTTGGCAGATAATGTAATATGTAGTTGTTCTGTTCAACCATCCTTAAAAACCGAAGTACAAGAGTGGGTGAAAAATCATCCACAAGTTATCCAGGATATGAATCTGGACGTACATAACGGTTTACCATTCACACAAGGAGTGCTCTACCTACCGACGTCTTCAACGCGGAATAAAGCCCTCAAGTGGAATCATGATTCCTTGATCGCAGCCCATCCTGAACGGAAGAAAACACTAGAACTACTCAAAAGATGGTGCTGGTGGCCGTCCATGTCAAAAGATGTCATAGATCATGTATCAACTTGTTCTGTATGCATCCAATGTAAAAACACTCCTGGTAAACCAGTGGGCTTACTCCAGTCCCTACCTGTCCCTAACAAACCATGGCACATGATATCTATGGACTTTGTGGTAGAACTCCCACCAAACCAGGAGTACGATACCATATGGGTTGTAGTGGATTATTTCACTAAATTGGCTCTTTTTATTCCCTGTATTGGTTTACCAACCGCTGCTGTTCTGGCTGACCTATTCATCCAACATATATTTCGTTTCTTTGGTCTACCGTCAGTAATCATTACGGACAGGGGCTCACAGTTTGCGTCACGCTTTTGGAGAGCACTAACCTCTGCATTACTGATTGATGATAGAATGTCCAGTGCTTATCACCCTCAAACTGATGGACAGACCGAAAGAGTCAACTGCACTATGGAACAATATCTGCGGTGTCTGTGTCTGCAGTACCAATCGGATTGGCTCACGGTCCTGCCGGCAGCTGAATTCGCCTATAACAGCCATAGGCACTTCACCGTTCTATGCGCTTTATGGACAGCACTGTCATCCGCAACCGCTACCGCGGATGGCGGCTCCTTCCACGTTGGAGGCTCTCCGGCAGGTAGAGCCATTTAGTCCTTTCTTTGTATCTAGTACCTACCACCACCAATCACAGCACTGCCGGCAGTTTATCTGTCATCCAAGCCCGACAGTCGCTGCGTTTCAACCGTTGCTGGCGCTCTCTCCAGCGGCTCGTGTTTTTGCGCTCTCCAGCGTTGCCCTCTGCTAGCCTCGACTTGCAGCGGGTCTCCTTTGCTTGCTCACTCCTCATTTTTGGTATAGGAGTTCTTTTCCTCTTACCTATTTCGCTGTTTGATTACAGCGGCAGTTTTTTGCTTTTTGCAGCATTTTGTACTTGCCGATCCTTCGGCTCTTCTTCGTTTTTTCTCTTTCTAGACTCGCCGCTCCGGCGGCGGGCGTGCTATTTTTATCCTTTCGCTTTGCCGCTCTTTTCTCTCGCGGCTCTCCAGTTTTCCTTTTTTCTCTGTCCATCAGTTTTCTTTTCTCTTTCTCTCACCGCTCCCAACTTATCCGTGGCCTGGTTCCTTCCACCATTCTTTGGAGCATTGGATATCCCTCCTGAGTTCTAACCAGTGGATCACGCATCAGCTTCCAGTTCGATTCGTCCCACTCCTCTTTACCAGAACTTCCTAAGGGTTTTTTCCCACTTGTGGGTTTTTCCCTTTCTTGTCCGGCCTGTTCCCGGTCAAGGGGTCCCAGGACGGCTGTCCAGTCAGCGGTCACTGTGGCTTCTCACCGAGACAGGCAAGTGCTACCTAAAAAACAACGGGATTACCTGAGCCGGCGAAACCTACAGAACACCGGTGACTCTGAGGACTCAGGTGAGGAGAGTGTGGAGGGAAGAAAAGAGAAAGGGGAGACACAGCTTTCACAGCCACGTAAATCACAGATTGAAACGCCATCTAGGACCAAGATGTCTGCCGAAGAACAAGTCCAAGAATTATGGAAGGCTTTTCAGGCCATGTCACTGGAATTACAGGGGGTAAAGTCGGAGAATGCCCTTCTAAAGCAAATGGTAGCGGTCCGGGAACCCTCACATCCTCCGGAATTGCCTCCTATGACTCTTTCGTCAGGAAGATTTGATGGCTCACCTAAAAGGGTGAAGGAATTCCTGGAAGCCTGCAATGTATATTTTACCTTCAGACCACACACCTTCTCTACAGATCAAGCCAGAGTAGGTTTCATGATCTCCAATATGACAGGGAATGCTTTAGCCTGGGCTACTCCGCTAGTTACGAGCAGCAATGCTATTCTACAGGATTGCTCAGGTTTCCAGAACCTATTGAAACAGACTTTCGAGCGACCTGAACTATCTTTTACTGCAGGTGAGGACCTGCTGGATGCACGACAGGGTGCACTGGATGTGCTGTCATATATTTCCTCTTTTAAGACACTGGCGGCAGGAGCAGGATGGTCCGAACAAGCACAATACGCTGTATTCCGAAGAGGGTTGAGAGAGGAGATCAAAGATGAGTTAGCCAGATCTCCACGCTCTCCCACATTTCCAGACTTACTTGCTGCCGCGCTCCACATTGAATACCGTCTCCAAGAGAGAAGGACAGAACGCAGGAAACAAAGAGGACCAGGAAATCTCATGAACCCTCCTTCACACTCTCCTTCTGGACGATTCACCTCTACTCCAAGCGAAGAACCGATGCAGATCGGAGCTACCAGAGCACCTCTATCGTCAGCGGAGAGAAGGCGAAGAAGAGAAAATGGGTTGTGCGCCTATTGTGGTTCCGATCAACATGTACTGAAGGACTGCTCTGAAGTACCGGAGAAGAAGGTGGGAAACGATTACCCTCGGCGCCAATAGGGACGGGCAGCCGGGGGTATTCAGATCTTTTTCAGCGTCCCTATGTCACACTTTCGGTATCAGCGTCAGAATCCCAAGAGGATTCCAGACTGATGGTACTATCTGTTACCTTGAATTTGAATGGAAGACTGGTAGAAACATTAGCCTTATTGGATTGTGGAGCGGCCGGAAACTTCGTGGACACTCTGTGGGCAGACAAGATGGGGCTCACACGGATAGTACGGAAGGTGGGTCAGAAGGTAGAAGGAGTGGACGGTACACCTTTGTCATCCGGATTAATCACTCATACCACTGAACAACTCTCCATGGTCATCAACCAACACACAGAAAACCTGCAGTTCGACATCATTAGAGCCGCACATTTCCCCATAATCTTAGGCATTCCCTGGCTGCGCAGGCATAATCCGTATATCGACTGGACGGAAAATCGACTAAGCTTTTGCTCTACTTACTGTTCGGTACACTGTTTTCCTCCCGATACCAGGGCGGATCAACAGTCTATCAGAGTTCTCTCCAAGGATCATATAGGTATTCACGCGCTTCCTAGTTTCTGTGCAAGATATTTCGGGGTATTTCAAGAGAACCTTCACGCTCAGCTACCTCCCCATAGACCAGAAGACTGTGCAATCGATCTCGAACCTAATGCACTGGTACCATTTGGGCGCATGTTCTCTCTCTCTCAGGCCGAGAAGAAGGCATTAAGAGTCTATCTAGATACCAACTTGGAGAACGGTCTTATTAGACCTTCGAAGTCGCCTGCTGGCGCCTCCCTGTTCTTCATTAAGAAAAAAGACTCGACTGATCTTCGACCCTGTATCGATTACCGGGGCCTCAATAAGGTTACAATCCGTGACCGGTATCCCATGCCACTCATAACCGACATTATTGAGGCAGTACAAGGGGCTCGAATATTTACAAAATTGGATCTCCGAAATGCGTATCATTTGCTTCGCATCACCGAGGGGGACGAATGGAAGACGGCTTTTCGAACTCCATTCGGTTTGTTTGAGTACAGAGTAATGCCGTTCGGCCTAGTGAATGCACCGGCTATATTCCAAAGGTTCATGGACAGGCTATTCTCTGATCTGCTGTCAGTCTCAGTCATCATCTACCTCGATGACATTCTGGTTTTCTCCCCTACCCAGGAGGAACACGTTCAACATGTCACACAAGTACTGTCTCGCCTTCAGAAAAATCAGTTGCTAGTCAAGAGCGGGAAGTGTAAATTTGCAGTATCCTCAGTTCACTATCTCGGATTCATTCTTTCAGAGGAAGGGGTGGCCATGGACCAAACCAAGGTGGATGCGATTCTGGATTGGCCAGCTCCTACTTCAGTCCGAGAAGTCCAGAGATTCCTAGGACTAGCCAACTACTACCGCAGATTCATTTCAGACTTTTCAGAGGTAGTATACCCGATTACGCGCTTACTCAAGAAGGAGGCTATTCCTTTTTTTTGGTCTGAGGAAGCAGAGAAAAGCTTCAACTTTCTCAAAAGATTGTTCTGTACTGCTCCCATTCTCCAGCATCCGGATCAATCAAAACCTTTTGTTCTGGAAACGGACGCGTCTGCGGTAGCTGTAGGAGCGGTGCTTCTCCAGTTTATCCAAGGAGCGGAACACCCCGTAGCCTACATGTCAAAGACCCTTTCTCCCAGCCAGCTCAACTATTCGGTACTGGAGAAAGAACTTCTGGCCATGAAACTAGCCTGCGAAGAGTGGCGCCATCTCCTGCTAGGAGCCAGACATCCTTTTCTGATTAGGACCGATCACAAGAACCTCAAGGTATTACAAGAATTGGAATGTTCAAATTCCAGACAGGCCAGGTGGGCACATCACTTCGCACAGTTTGAATTCCAAGTCTCGTATATCCCGGGATCCCAGAACAGTCTGGCGGATGCCTTATCCCGCAAAGACTCTACCAAGGAACACTTGGAAGTAAAGAGGGAATCCATGTTCAAACGCAACCAAATTCTGGCCTTGGTTGGTTCTTTCCTCAAAGAAGTGAAGACTGCCCTCACTCAGGAAAGACTTCAAATACCCCTACGTAACACCTCTCCTTTTCAACAAAGAGGTGACTGGTTATTCTACAAACAGAAATTTTACATCCCCACGGGTCCTCTTCGTTCGAGAATTCTAAAGTGGAGTCACGACTCTCGCTCGGCCGGCCATAGAGGACCTGAGAGTACTTTGGAACTTCTCTCTAGAACATTTCTTTGGCCAAATGCTAGAAAGGAGACATACGAGTATGTCAACACTTGTCCAATTTGTGCCAGAGCCAAGTACCGCCTAGGAAAACCATTGGGTCTGCTCACTCAGGTCAAACTTCCAACGCGCCCTTGGGGTCTTATATCGACCGATTTCATAGTTGATTTGCCTGTTTCGGAATCCTGTACCTGCATCATGGTCACAGTAGACGCTTTTTCAAAGTTGGCTCATTTTTCTCCCCTTCCTGGTCTGCCCACTGCTGCTAAGATGGCGGAGGTTTTCTCTCGAGATATATTCAAGCTACATGGTCTTCCCGATAAGATAATCTCGGATCGGGGAAGTCAGTATATCTCAAAGTTTTGGACCGCCTTCTGCCACCGTTTGGGCATTGAAAGAGCTCTGTCTTCAGGTTTTCACCCAGAGACCAATGGTCAGACGGAACGCCTTAATGCAACACTGGAACAATACTTAAGGTGTTATATTTCTCAACATCAGGACAACTGGGTATCGCTGCTTCCCACAGCGGAATTCTCATACAACAATACTAGACATTCCTCGACAGAACTCTCTCCTTTCTACTGCACTTACGGGGTTCACCCTCGTGCAGTATTTCCGGAGGTTCCCAGTTATACTAACTCCCCTACAGTGGAAGAGGTATTAGGAAATATCAAGGAGGCCCAAACCTCTGCTATGCGGAGTTTAGAGATTAGCAGAAGACGGACGAAATCCAGTGCCGATCAACATCGGAAAGAATGTCCTGTTTGGAAGCCAGGGGATCAGGTGTGGTTATCCACCAAGTTTCTACCTAGATGGACAAGGCCTTCTAAACTGTCTCCTCGTTTTCTGGGACCTTTCACTATTCTCTCTAAAGTGAATCCTGTAGCTTTCCGCCTTCGGCTTCCTTCCTCTCTTCACCGCATTCACCCGGTCTTTCATTCCTCTCTTCTCAAACCTTACCATCCCGATCTTCACCAGAGAACTATCCCCAGATCTATACTAGCAAAGTCCTCGGAGCCTGAGGAATATGAGGTATCTAAGATCCGTGATTCCAGGTATTATCGTGGACGTCTTGAGTACCTTCTGTCCTGGAAGGGATACCCGGAGTCGGAGGACTCATGGGAACCGGCTTCTCAGGTTCATGCACCAAGGTTATTGGCTACTTTTCACCGCCGCTATCCGGGGAAGCCTGGGGCGGTTAGGTGGGGAGGGGGTCATACTGTCATCCGCAACCGCTACCGCGGATGGCGGCTCCTTCCACGTTGGAGGCTCTCCGGCAGGTAGAGCCATTTAGTCCTTTCTTTGTATCTAGTACCTACCACCACCAATCACAGCACTGCCGGCAGTTTATCTGTCATCCAAGCCCGACAGTCGCTGCGTTTCAACCGTTGCTGGCGCTCTCTCCAGCGGCTCGTGTTTTTGCGCTCTCCAGCGTTGCCCTCTGCTAGCCTCGACTTGCAGCGGGTCTCCTTTGCTTGCTCACTCCTCATTTTTGGTATAGGAGTTCTTTTCCTCTTACCTATTTCGCTGTTTGATTACAGCGGCAGTTTTTTGCTTTTTGCAGCATTTTGTACTTGCCGATCCTTCGGCTCTTCTTCGTTTTTTCTCTTTCTAGACTCGCCGCTCCGGCGGCGGGCGTGCTATTTTTATCCTTTCGCTTTGCCGCTCTTTTCTCTCGCGGCTCTCCAGTTTTCCTTTTTTCTCTGTCCATCAGTTTTCTTTTCTCTTTCTCTCACCGCTCCCAACTTATCTGTGGCCTGGTTCCTTCCACCATTCTTTGGAGCATTGGATATCCCTCCTGAGTTCTAACCAGTGGATCACGCATCAGCTTCCAGTTCGATTCGTCCCACTCCTCTTTACCAGAACTTCCTAAGGGTTTTTTCCCACTTGTGGGTTTTTCCCTTTCTTGTCCGGCCTGTTCCCGGTCAAGGGGTCCCAGGACGGCTGTCCAGTCAGCGGTCACTGTGGCTTCTCACCGAGACAGGCAAGTGCTACCTAAAAAACAACGGGATTACCTGAGCCGGCGAAACCTACAGAACACCGGTGACTCTGAGGACTCAGGTGAGGAGAGTGTGGAGGGAAGAAAAGAGAAAGGGGAGACACAGCTTTCACAGCCACGTAAATCACAAGCACCCCCGATCAATACCTTTGGATTCCAGCTTGTCTTTGGATACTCCTGCCGCAGGCCGTACCTTTCGTGATCTGAAGAAATTACAGAGGAAAGTGAAGCAGCAATTGGAGCAGGCTAAAAGACGCAACAAGTTCTATGCCGATGCTCATAGAATACCCGCACCCGTCTACAAGGCTGGTATGAAAGTATGGCTGTCCACTAAGAACTTGAGAATTCCAGGCAAAAAGAAATTATTGCCTAAATACATTGGTCCGTATATAGTGCTCCAAGTAGTTAATCCGGCTGCTGTCCGTCTGGCTTTGCCACAACGATGGCGAGTGCATCCCGTATTCCACGTGTCACTCATTAAGCTATGTTCTGAAGCTACTAGATTGCCTGTACGGCCTGTTCCTATTTCTGTGCGGGGTTCGGATGAATACGAGGTACAGGACATACTGGATATGAGACTACGTTCTGGTAGGCCGTTTTATCTGGTGGACTGGAAGGGCTATGGTCCCGAAGATAGGTCCTGGGAACCTCTTTCTAATATTCATGCTCCTGCTTTATTGAAGCGTTTTCACACGAGAAGGGGAGAGGTTGCCCCTTTGGGGGATGGCACTGTCATGCATGCTGGACGTGGTCCTACCTCCTACGCTCGTAGAACAGCTAGACCGTTCTATTCCAAATGGCGGTTGTTCGACACGTTGCCGGGAAAACGACGTTTGCACTTTTCACGTCGCTAACTTCACGTGTATTCTGCTTCGTCACGTGAACTACGGCATTACGTATTTAAGCAGCGTGGAAACTTCACTCGCTGCTTCTGATCGAATCATTTGGCGTTGTGTAGCTGAACCTCCGGTCTGCATCCTTGCAGGTTACTACAGCTACTTTTTGGGCCTTCTATAGCGTGTTTTCCGCCACACGCTGATTCCTGGAGCTGTTTGGTGCCACACGCGCACGTTGTCTTCAAACGCGGCTGGCCTGGGCTGCGTGAATCCTGTTCGCGTGTAAATCCACACGCGCACGTTGTCTTCAAACGCGGCTGGCCTGGGCTGCGTGAATCCTGTTCGCGTGTAAATCCACACGCGTGCGCTATCTTCAAGCGCTGCTGGCCTGGACTGCGTGAATCCTGCTTGTGTTTAAATCCACACGCGCACGCTATCTTCAAGCGCTGCTGGCCTGGACTGCGTGAATCCTGCTCGCGTGTAAATCCACACGCGCACGCTATCTTCAAGCGCTGCTGGCCTGGACTGCGTGAATCCTGCTCGCGTGTAAATCCACACGCGCACACTATCTTCAAGCGCTGCTGGCCTGGACTGCGTGAATCCTGCTCGCGTGTAAATCCACACGCATATGTTGTCTTCAAGCGCTGCTGGCCTGGACTGCGTGAATCCTAATCGCGTGTAAATCCACACGCACACGCTCTTTTCTTCGCGGCTGTACAGAACCACGTGTACTTTGTTTATACCTTAAAAGGAGCGCTATTTCCAACTCCTGCACCTGTGTTATTAACAGGGGGATTGATTCATTTCTATACTTTACACTACGTGGGAAGGAAGCTTTTCAAGGATAATTGGAAGGTGACAGTGAACAGTACTTTGGACGCTATCCTGTGGTGCATCAACCCGGTATCTAGCGTGAGCCTCGTTCCGTTCGGGATAAGTCTCCCTTACTAATCTTCCCTTCCTTGTCGTTTGTTCTACCTTGGATTCCTCAAGAGACTCTGCTGGATTCATCTGCCCTAGACTCAAGGTCAGTGTGTGCATTCATGACATTTTCTATTCCATCATACCCAGGTTGGGGCAGTTATTCATGATACTTTATTTTGTTCTAGGCTGACTTCCTATACCTTACCCACGCCCTTTCCAGTGATCCATCGCTCTGCCTGTTTTACCAGTCAGAGAGTTGTATCATTTGGAAGGTCTTAACTTGACTTCACAACTATCAAAACGCGTGAACAGGGATCCGGAAGACCCTACCACCTCTATCCTTTTGAGTACTGTATCCTTTTCAGTTAATACTTTGGTGCTCTCTGACACCGTAGATCGGTACCGCCTACTATCCTCCGTGCCTTCGTACTTATCAGTACTTTCCACTACCTACCTTCCGGATCCCTTGCAGTTATTCGTGACCAGCTCTGATTTCCCTGTTGGTCCGTCTACTCAGCTTCATCCACATCTACATCCACGTCACCTGTCTCCAGTGAATCTTGGGAGTCGTAGTACCTACAACCATAAAGGAACCCAGAACAGGGGAGAGACTGTTATTACCTGGAATTACCATCTACAGTAGGTCTACATCAGGGTTTTTCAGCAAAGCTTTTCCCTGAAAGTGGAGTGGACTCACTGGAGGCTCCTACTGCCGGCTTATTGCAATTAGGCAGTGTGGCTTCCGGAAGAGCTCATTCTAAAAGCTACAAAGAAAAGCCTAACAACACCTGGCGAGAAAGAAGGAACATATCCTCCGAAAGCACGTCCGACGAAGTGTCCACAGGTGAGGAGGAAGAAGAGGTGGGAGTAACTAATTGTGAATCACCAGATTGTCCTACAGAGTCTGAGAGGGCAGCGTTCCAATTTTTCATGAACGACATGCTCTGCAAACTGTTGGACGTCTGCACTCTTGTCTATATTGATGACATTCTTATCTATTCGACCACCAAGGAGGACCACGTTAACCATGTCCGAGCAGTTTTGGAGAAATTGCAGCAACACCGGCTATATGCCAAACTGGAGAAATGCTTCTTTCATGTGACAGAGGTAGAATTCCTCTACTTTATTCTCACACTACGCATGGAAACGCACAAGGTAGATACTGTCCTTAACTGGCCCTCACCGACATTCATAAACGGAGTACAGCGTGTACTCGGGTTCGCCAACTTTTATCGCTGGTTCATTCACAGGTTCTCCCAGATCGTCCACCCAATCACCTCTTTACTATGGAAAAATAAACAATTTAATTGGTCCACAGAGGCAGAGAAAGCCTCCTAGGAGCTAAAACAAGCATTTACCACAGCACCAATTCTACAGCATCCTCGACCAGAACTACCATACGTGGTCCAAAATGATGCTTCCAACATAGCAATGGGAGCAGTCCTGTCACAACGAGACACCGAAACAGGTCAGTTGCATCCCATGGCATTCTGGTCGCACAAGTTTTCAGCCCCTGAATTGAATTATGCAATCACTGATAAAGAACTGCTAGCAATTAAGACAGCATTCAAAGCCTGGAGACATTATCTGCTTGGAGCTAGATATACAGTCACCGTTGTCATGGATCATCGCAATCTACAATATCTGAAGACCGCTAAAGCGCAATCATCATGCCAACTCCCCTGGGCTCTGTGGATTATGACTTTGTCATCACCTATAGACCCGGAGTACGCAATGGAAAAGCGGACGACCTATCTCTCATGAGTGAGGGAGAAGAGACATTCACTACACCAGACCCTGTGGCCATCATTCCTGAAGGACGAATCCAAGGCATGATTGCCGCAACCACCACTCCAGACAACTGAAAATCTGACATGCCACACTTGATGAGGGAAGGGAGGCTGGTATATGATCGTGGACAACCTACCATACTACCAAGGACCATTGTACATCCCGGATAAGAAATTACAGAATCAAATCATCGCAAACTATCATGATTCATTAGTAGAGGGGCATCCGGGAATAGCAAAAACCCAAGCTAAAATAAAGAAAAATGACGTGTGGCCAACTTGGCGAAAGGACATTGTCCAGTTCATCGGCACTTGTGGCACCTGTGCACAACACAAGTCCCAAAAACAAAGTCCTGCAGGTCTGCTACGTCCTTTAGAAGTGCCCCCAGCACCTTGGCATACGCTATCAATGGATTTTATTACAGACCTTCCCTCCTGTAACGGATACAATACCATCTTAGTCGTCGTAGATCTGTTTTCCAAAATGGCCCACTTTATTCCCCTGAAAGGTCTCCCAACTGCTTCTACTCTGGCTACCGTGTTTTTGGAACAGAGTGTCCGGCTACACAGGTTCCCATCAATATTGATATCAGACCGAGGAACTCAGTTTGTCTCTGTATTCTGGAAAAGGTGTTGTGAAATTTCCAAAATTGACCTCCGGTTATCTAGAAGCCATGACCCCCAAACCGACGGCCAGACTGAATGGACTAACCAGATCCTGGAGCAATACATAAGGTGCATGCTGAAACAAACCGAGGATACCTGAAAGAACATACTTTGGTTAGCAGAATACGCATATGACAGCTCCATTCACACCAGTACGGGACAAAGCCCATTCTACATAGTGTACAGTCCAAATCCACGGACATCCATTTTTGACCCACTCGAATCATTAGAAATGCCCGATGTAACGACCTTACACAAAACCATCACCCAGGTTCTTAAGAAAGCAGCAGAGCATCTTGCCAGAGGCAAAAAGAAACAGAAGCAGTTTGCGGATTGACACCGAAGGGAAGCTCCCAACTACCAAGTCAGAGACAAGGTTTGGTTAGCATCCAAAAACCTCCCCCTGAAAGGACCATGGTCATTTCGTCCCAGATATTTGGGACCCTACACTATCAAGGCTGTGATCAACCCTGCGGTCATGAAATTAGAATTACCGGCCCACATGCGGGTCCAGCCGGTGTTTCATGTCTCCCTCCTAAAACCATTGAGACCAGGTGTCAAGGATGGCACTCTGTCAAGAGTGGCACAGGGCCCCCTAGGTAGGGTTTGGGTGGCTGTGTTGATGTAAGGTGACAGATAAGTACACACACAGCAGGAAACTCATCAAGAAAGAAAAGTAGGCAACTGTAGTTGTGAACAGAAAGGGGCAGGAAATATAAAGATACAAACAAATTGGATTCCCTCTTGGGGTGTATGCAGATATGGAAAAAGAGTGTTCCACGGACCTTTGGAAACTCCAGCCTTCTGCACGGATTACTATTACAGAGGCCCACTCCGTCTGCTCATGGCTGGGAACAACAGCTGTGGGTGTCTGTTAAACAGAAAATGCGACAAGGGAAGGGGCAGAGGTTGCCTGCCGGAAACCAACAGTCAAGCTCTGTACAAAGGATCAACATAAGACACAAGAGAGACAAGAACAGAAATAACCAGGGACAAGGAAGTCTAAGAGAAATCTAGCAGAAGGGAATGAAGGAAAAAACAGTACAATAGCAATGGGTAAACTAAAGGAGAGGACAGAGGAGTCAAGGAAGAGAAGGACAGGGATCAAGAACAAGGGGTTGCAACAAGGAAGAGAGCAAGGGAGCAGCAGCCAGGAAAGAGGGGGGCTGCAAACAAGGAAGCAGGGCTGCAGTACCAAATGGTACAAGGTACAAAAAAACTGTAGTGGATTGCAGTAGGCTGCTAGGCAGAGTCCAGAGGAGCAGGACTGAGAGCTGTAGTAGGCGGCAGACAGAGAGCCCAGAGGAGTAGGGCAGCAAGGAGTGAACCCAAAGGAACAGGGCATAGAGGCAGAAAGACCCGAGGGTCAGGGCTGAAAGCAGAAGAGAGTAGCAGGCTGCAAAGCAGGGAGCCCAGCGGAGCAGAGCAGCAAGGAGCGAGCTCAGAGGAGCAGAGCAGCGAGGCAGGGAGCCCGGAAGGCTATGGCTGTAGGCAGCGGAGTGTAACAGGCTGCAAGGCAGGAAGCCCAGAGGAGCAGGGCTGTGAGGCAGGGAGCCCAAAAGGCTAGGGCTATAGGCAGCAGGGTGTAGCAGGCTGCAAGGCAGGAAGCCCAGGGGAGCAGGGCTGTGAGGCAGGGAGCCCAAAAGGCTAGGGCTGTAGGCAGCAGGGTGTAGCAGGCTGCAAGGCAGGAAGCCCAGCGAGGCAGGGCTGTGAGGCAGGGAGCCCAAAAGGCTAGGGCTGTAGGCAGCAGGGTGTAGCAGGCTGCAAGGCAGGAAGCCCAGAAAGAGCACTGGAACAAAAGCAGGAAAATGCAGCAGCAGGAACAGCATATACATTCGAGACAAAAGGCAAAAAGGGGCTGGGAGGACTCTTGATGCAAGAGACTGAGCTCCTGCAGGCAGCTGCTTAAATACCGCCCTGCCCTGTACTGAGGCAGGCTAATTGGCAGCACCTGGAGCAGCACACCTGAAAACAATCTGCCTCCTCCCTCTCTGGTCCTGAGATGGTGGAAGCAGCACTGATCCCTAGGGCTTCTGGGGATTGTGGTTCCAATGCTGACGAATGGGAATGGCCAGGAATTGATAGCTGTATCAAGGTGCATTGTGGTACATGTAGTTAGTTGAGTTATATAAGAAGGCACCAAAGTCACGCAAATGGGAATTAAGTACCAAAGTGTGAATAGGGGTTGTTCCAAGAGTATTCTGAAGATAAATGAATTACAAATAGTCCATGATGGTTGCCAATGTGTGCGCCCATGGCCAGGTACACGGATCGATACTCCACCAGATCCCAAAATAGTTGAAGGAGAACCAGAATACGAAGTTAAAAGGATCCTAGACTCTAAGATGGTCCTGTCCAAGTGTGGGATGTTTTAACCCACTAGTCTATGCCCTGCAACATTACTGTGCACTGCTTGCATCAGAAACCTCAGAATGGCCGCTAGAAAGCAAATTAGTCACGATAAAATCACCCAGAAGTGCGCAGGAAAACCTGAAAAATAGGCTGCCAATCCACTTTGCCTATGTCAGTGGCAACACAGGAGACGACTACCTAAACCCATTATTTGGCTACCCAAAGAGGAAAATGAAACTATTTGAAAAAGCAGTCCTGCATTGAAAGAGAAACACAGAGCTGTTAAAAATCAGTTTTTCCTTGGCTGTGGAAAGTGCAAAAATCCTGGTTCCCAAACACCACAAGAGATCCAACCTTCTTGTTGGGTGTTAAACATCACTGTATACAAAGAATTCACCTAAGCACAATGTCAGCAGAAACATATTTTTATCAGAAGAAAATCCACATTTAAATATGCTTGCTTGGAAGAATATGTCAAAAATGGGCGTAGTACCGCTGCTCGCCTGTGTCAGAAGCTGGCGATTACTTAACCTGTCAATTTAAACTTCTACATTAAGATCTAAGTATGGAAAATAACTCCTATCAAAAGCAATAGAGGTGGATACAATTCAAAACTATATTTTTAAAAGTCTGTAATTAAGAGATTGGTGGATATATTTGTTAAAAATGTAGTTTGTATTTTAGGACAAGACTATGTTAAACATTGTGTTAAAAAGTTAAAGCCAGCCACACTGAGCTTCAAAGACATTCCACACCTTCTCCCAAACAAAGGAATCTTTTCCCCTGTGCTCTGCTGAGGATCTGACAGGCAGGTGTGAAAGGAAAAGGGAGGAGCACTTTGGCCTGTTGCCCTGAGTGGAGACAAAGGACTCCCTTGAACTGAAAGGAAATGCTAATTCGCGTGTAGGCTGAAACCAGATGCCAAGGCGAACAGAGACCTGGGACTCTCTTGCTCAGCCAAGTCTGGTAGACGGGCCCAGCCTGAGATGTGGATTTTAAACTGGAGAAAATATAGGTTTGAGGAAAAGACTTATAGAAAATTGTGCCGAACTGGCAAAAATATGGAATTTAGAGGTTATTAAAATGAAAAAGCTGCTCACAAGTAGAAACTACTCCGGAATTTGTGTGATGTGCAGAGACTGAACCACGAAAATGTTGATATTGTAGCAATTGTGATTATGCTAGGAATATGAAAATTTACAGGAATATGCCCAGATGGTATGTGCATGTATGTGAGAAAATTGGTACAGAACTGACACTGAGTAACCGACCAAAAGCGCGAAAAACTGTCATTTGTGAACTGAAGCTCTCTAGAAGAAGGGACTTTGACAGAAACGTGCCTTAATTAATCTGTAATGTAAATATGCAGTATTAGCAAGTTTGCGATATTGTGAATATGTTTTTTATCAAAAATAGATTTTCTGGTTAGGCACAAAAGGGAGTTGTTTCTCCCTGGACCATAAACATGACACATCATGACACACTGTTTCCTTCTCGAATCAGGAGAGAGGGAATACTTAGACCAATCAGTTTCCTAGAGGGTGGGATTAGTATAATCCGCCTCCCCACCCCCTTGGGAAATACATAAATAGGGACTGTTGAGGGCACAGGGAGACACATTCACCCATCACTGATCTACTGGTGTAACGCTCTGAAGGAGAATCCAGACTCCAGAACTATCCAGACTCCAGAACCCTGAAGCAGAAGGCCCAACCCAAAAAGCTGAACCCTTCTCAGCTGGCCTTTAGAATCTTGCAACCTGATTTTAACACCAAACGTCAGCGGGGCCCAACCAATTCAACAGCCTGGCTGTGTTGTTTTGGCTGCTTCTTGCCAAGAACCCTTTCTAGAACCCAGAGATCCAAACCGGTAGAGCAGAGCTGTGCCCAGAACCAACCCGTCAGATCCAGAACCAGAGACCACGCAGAGACCAGAGTGCCTTGCTGAGAGCAGAACCAAGCGACTGAGACCTGTCCGGTGGTGAGCGAATTCCCGTCCAAACCTTTGACCAGATCTTGACGGCCCATTCCAAAGCCATAGTTGTGAGTATTTAGCATAGAACTGTCCATAGCCATCTCTTAGTTTACGTAATCATCCAACCCATTCCAACATATCCTGATTGTATTATAGAATCTCTTTTGTCTATCCTGAATCCTTCTCTCATCCACATAATCCTGTGATAATTGTAGTGTTAAATCATCTTTGCGCTAATATAGTTGCTGAAGAAGGCAAGTGTCACAGCGGACAAAGATCAGACAGAGGCGCCTCTGACTGGTGGCTGTACCGTTGGTATCTCGCATCTTCATAGACTCCCTAGTGTTAAGAAATCTTTGTTCCTAATCTTCAAAGCGCATCTTTCATTTTGAAATCTTGACTCTTTTGGGAAACATCAACCTTTACAAAAACCTCTGTAACTTTTTAACTGTACGTGCTAGGAACGAAATTTAAATGTCAAATTGAAGCTAACATCCTCAGTTTTCAAACGAAAAGTCTGCCGCGATTCTTCATTTGGCTCAATTTCATTCCATAAAAAATTGCTATTTCTTGCATGCAACCTCTGAATTCAGCTTCCTATCTATTAGTCATTCCAACATCATTGCTAGTGTCTACCTGAACCTATCCAAAGTGGCTCTCACTAGTTTTGAATCCCATTTAGCGAATTAAAATCCATTTTTAGCATTTTTCCCATTAATTTCAGATCACATTCAAAAGCATTTGACCTGTTTAAAATCATTCCTGTTCTCTAAGCTTGCTGGGGAATTGGGATTGAACTGCATTGTTGATTATTTATTCCTGAAACCTCTGTGCCCTCATTCCATCTCTTCATATTGCATATTAGGGGGGATTGAGTAGCAACAGGGGGAAAGGGTGATTAGATTGTTTTTGATTGAATTTATATCAGGTTTCATTTCTGTGCTGCATTAATTTCATATCATTACATTTCATTAAACCCACACAAAGTTATTATCTGCTACATTATTCTTATCACCCATACTCCTATTGATTAAAGAGATTGTTGATTTTTGTGATATCACCACTGCTGATCAGTGTATAAATAATAATAAGTGTAATATCTAGATATTGTTCATATTCATAAAAGTGTGATATATATATTGTTCAATTCATCAAATAAATCTTTTAACTTTGCAAAACAACCTACTTCTTGGCTCAGTGAGACCGGGGGGGATTCAAAGAGAGGGGTGTTATATAAGGGCACATCATCCAGAAATAAAATAACTTTTCACATAAAAATATATAAATTAAGGGTTCCAGCTGGGCATCTCACGCTAGGCATTGACTTAGTTGGAGTGCTGGGTTGAAACCACTTACAGATTGGGGGCCCGTTGCAGGATTTCTGGATTAGATATACCACTTATGACAGCTTGACACAGTGTGCTAACTAATAGGATACATAAATCCTGTTGGGCTACCACGCTGTGTTACACTGTAAAAGCACCCCTTAAAAGGGAACGCTCTAAGGAAACGGTCTGTTTTGCAAAAATAAAATAAATGTCTGTAAGTCAGGAAGGAAATCAATATTTCCAGAATGGCGATATTGGTAGACATCAATATGGCTAGAGAACACCTTTTACATAAGTTATTTGTGAGAGGTGAATGGACAGAGCAGGATCAGAATGTGTGGTTACAGGCAATTACACAACAGATCACTGCAACAGTGTTATATACATGGAAAGACCAGGGTCTCTTACATGTGGCCTTGAGCGAACTATATGTAGCCCCTAAGGCCAAGGATGAGCAAGATAAGATTGCCAAGATAGCGGCATATCTATATTTATCTATTGGAGCCATACAGGATAAATATGCTGAAGGCCAAGATCCGGCAAGTAGGCAACTGATGGCATTAGAAAAGGCCCAAACTGATCTGGACTCTTCTGAGCAGAGGCTGCAGAGGAGCCAGGAGTCAGAAAATGAAAGCAGACAGTATATAGTCAAAATAAAAGAGGACATGGGTATCCTGCACAGGAAAAGGCAGAACAGGATACCAGAAGTCTGCCCTTGCAGAAGGAGTACCAAGAAAGTTTGGACTCCCTACTGCAGAGCCAGAAAAAGCTGGAGAAACAAATAAACTTTAACAGGGCATGCGCAGAGCAGGTAGTCACCCTGCAAAGCCAACTGGATAAAGAGAAAGAGGAGAGCAATAAATTGATTTTGAAAGACCTATGTACCCAGGCAGAGTTTGATGAAGAGCACCAGAAAGCTGGTGCGCTTCAAAGACAGAGGGACGACCTGGCGGCACAGAGGCAGGCTCTTGCTCAGGAAAGGGACACCTTAGGCCAGGAAGTCTGTTATTTAAAAGAGAAACTGGAAGAAAATCACCTGGCCCTCCAGGGACTGGGTGACCTCCAAAAAGACCATCAAAAACTGTGAGAGCACACCAGGAGTGTGGAAAAGGTTCTAGCAAGGAAGGACCAGGCCAGTCTGAACAGGACTCAGGAGGTAACCATCCTGCAGCAAAGACTGGCCCAGTACTCAAAAACAACCCAGGAAGCACAGAGAAAAAATGAGGCTCTCTGTGAGAACAATGACAGGCTCCCCAGGCAGGTAGCCATGCAAGAGAGACTGATAGAGACTAGTAAGGCCTTGATTGAGGAACAGAAAGCTCAGGTTCTTGCGTGGCAACAGGGAGCAGGGGCTGATAGAGATGAGGTTCGCTGGGAAAGGGAAACACCTGAGCATAACCTCAGGAACCCTAGTACCAGAGGCCTTCATCTCTCCCAGTCCTTGGACTTTGCCACCCCCATGTCCACTGGCACACATGAGCCCAGGGCCACGGGGATGGGAGATTTCAATCCAATCAGAAGTATGGTGCTCATGGACCAGCACCTCCCAGGAATGGATGGGCGGGCATCTGGGTATGGGTTCCCAAGCACTGTGAAATTGAGTGGGGAACTCCAGGAGAGTAGGCCCTCTAAGGGCATCCTAAAAACCTCTGCCCAGCTAGGACAGTGGGGCGGGGGGTACCCATCAAATCCTGGGAGCAAGGAGGAATCAGAAGACTCCTCTGAGCGCCCCAGGACACAGGAGACTAGGTCCCCATATTCTGCCATCCATTCCCAGGCTCGCAGAATCCGGGAGAACCTAGAAGACCAGAGGGGCACCTCTGGGAGCAGTGCCTCTGAGTCAGAGGAGGATTGGACCAGGGTTACCCAAACCAAGAAGGCCAATGAGGCAAAAAGGGCCTTGCTTAAGGACCCCTTAAAACAAATCAAGGCGATAAGGAGCGTCTGTTTGGGAGCACTTAGAGCTCTTGGAGCAGATGATGGAAACTTTCCATTTGAAAGACAGCAGTAGCTGCATTCAGTATGTGAAATAGACCTTCTCCCCAGAATACTCCAGCTTCTTTGCGGGGCTGGAGGACCAAAATCATTCTAGATGGTCCACATATAGGGTGGCCATCTTGAAGCATTTTTCTGTACACAGAAATCCCCAAGAGGCTCGCAAAGCAGCCTACAACTTGCATTGTGGGGAGGATCAGGCCCCACAAGAATTTGTGCAGGAATTAAAGCGTGCCTTTGCGCAGACTACCAGAAGGGTACGCACGGACAGCAAAGAATTTGTCAATACTTTTTTCCACGCTCTACCAAAGTACATCATGACCCAGCTGGTGAGAGATTTTCATGAAAAAAGATCACTAGACTGGGTCATTGAACAGGCCACCCGAATCCATGAGGTGCAAAAGCCCATAGAAAATAAGAATAATCCTAAAAGCCCCAAACCAACCAACACCCCTGCTGCTGCTAAGGTGGCAGAGGTGAAGGTTGCCCCCATTTTAGATTTGGAGATGGGGGGGCCTAAAAACCCGCCTGCTCAAAATCAGAGCAATCCCAAGCCCAGAAGGCCCTCGGGCCAGTCACAGACAGGGAGCCAAGGAGGTAGTCCCACAAATGGGCTCCCTCACTCTCCTGACTGCATAAGTCCCCGCTACAAGGGGAACAGACCCATCCTGGGTTATGTGTGGACTCCTCCAGCCCAAGGGGGGGATCCAACCAAGCAGCCAACCCAGGGAACTTCCCTCCTCATTTCCCCCAGGAGGGCAGAACTTCCCCAAATCCTGGACAGAACTTTTTCCCCAGGTACCCACAAAACTTTCAGCCCCAGAACAATCCATCCTTCTTTCCCCACTTTCCTGAGCCCAGACAACCTAATCCGGGAGAGGGGAGGCCAAGGGTGGAGGGGTACCCAAATCTTCCAAACCCGGGGTATTATCAGAGAAGGGATACCTACCCTTCCTGGAATCAGCCCCGGGGAGAAATAAGAGCCCCGTATCAGCCTGAACGGGTATCACAGCTAGAGCGCCAGGCACAAAACATGGCACAGGATCTGGGTCACATGCTGAGGGCTCAGCAGAACCCTCAGATGAGCATGCCGGCCCAGAATGCCTCAAACTCCGGACCTGGTGCTCCAGAGCAATGACGGGAGCAGTACCCCGACAACCCACCGGTTCCCAGGGAGGAGGCACAAGGGGAAGGGGGGTGTAAAGCCTTGGAGGAAGCTTCCTTCCCCACTTGTAAAAAGCCCCTGGAAACCCAGGAACCGGAACCAAAATCTCCTGCCCCTGAAAGTCTGCCACCCAAGGAGCAGAGGGGGGTAGGGGAAACAAAGAACCCAAACAGACCCATGTTGTGGAAGAGGTACAAATCTTCCAATTTGAAGGAGAGGGATCCTCAGAGGATCCTGGGAAAAGGATCTTCTCCCTCATAGATGGTGGAACTCCTCCCAAAGAAAAATGGGTCCCAAAGGATTCTAATCCACACTGGGTAGATGTGGGGACTGAGCTAGCGCCGGCCATCATCCGACCCCAGAACCAACAACATGAAAATCCCCTGGTTCAAACCCATCCTGGTGACTGCCTCCAAAAAGGGGGGGCAGCCCAGCACCAGAACCCGGGGAACCCAAAACTTCTCCCATCTCTAGTTGCCACCTTTTCTTTTCAGATTCCCAAGACTCCCCACAAAATTCTGCCCAAATCTCTTCTCTATCATGAGTGACTATGCAGCTTGTTGAAGCTATCGATGGGAGACCCCTGTCTTCAGGACCCATAACCCTTCAAACCAAGGAGCTTCTTCTTTCCATTAACCACCACCAAGAGAAGATTAAATTTGATATTATAAGATCTGCCCACTATCCTCTGGTTCTAGGCATGCCCTGGTTACAGAAGCACAACCCCTGCATCAATTGGGCAGCAGGCTCTTTGTTTCTTGGTTCGGAACATTGCATGTCCCACTGTTTGTCCCTAAACACCTTACCAAACACCTTACCAAAGCCCCCTGATGACTTCCAAGAATCTCAGCAAGCACCAGTCACCGTCTCTAACGTCATCCAGATTCCCAGGGTCTACCAGACTTATACAGATGTATTCTCCACAGCCATTGTTCAAGCCTTACCACCCCACAGACCTGAGGATTGTGCAAACGATACTGAACCTTCGGCAGTTATTCCTTTCGGAAGAATTTTTATTTTGTCAGAACCTGAAAAAAGGGCATGCTGGGAATACCTGGATACAAATTTGGAAAATGGAACTATTCGCCCATCCAAATCCCCGGCGGGTGCTTCTCTGTTTTTGTTCCCAAGAAGGATTCCAAGGAGCTTAGGTCATGTCTGGATTACCGCGGCCTTAACCAATGCACTCTCAAGGACCGTTATCCATTGACTCTCATCTCTGACATCCTGGAAGCGGTCAGAGGTGCAGTCATCTTCACAAAATTAGATCTCAGGGGCGCCTACCATTTTATTCGTATAAAGGAGGGTGACGAATGAAAAACAGCCTTTAGAACACCCTTTGGCCGTTTTGAATACCTGGTTATGCCCTTTGGACTTGCTACTGCCCCAGCAGTCTTCCAACATTTTATGGATCAGGTATTTTGTGACATGCTGTTCCTCTTCGTCATTGTATATCTAGAGGACATATTAATCTACTCCAAGGACCATACAAAACATGAAGAGCACGTAAGGGCAGTCTTACAACGTCTACGTGAACACAAACTCCTGGCTAAACCCGAGAAGTGACTTTTCCATGTATCTACTGTTCACTACCTCGGAATTCGTTCTTAGCCAAAACGGGATTGGAATGGAGACTTCGAAGGTTGATTCCCTTCTTTCTTGGCCTGTTCCCACCACTGTAAAGCAAATTCAATCCTTCCTGGGGCTTGCTAACTTCTACAGAAAATTCATTCCAGCTTTTTCTGAGATCGTGCTTCCTATACATTACTACAGAAAGACACTCCTTTTCAGTGGACCTCAGCCCAAGATTCGCCGTTTCAACGGTCGGAGTTCACACAAGCTCCCATCCTTGCTCAACCCGACACTGACCGACCCTTCATTGTTGAAACTGATGCCTCCAACTACGCCATTGGGGCAGTCCTGAAACAGGAACTTGCTGACAAGGTAGAACACCCCATCGCCTATCTTTCCCTCACCTTGACTCCCAGTGAAACGCATTATTCCGTCCTGGAGAAGGAATTGTTGGCCATCCGTCAGGCCTTCACTGATTGGCGTCATCTCCTTCTAGGAGCCAGACATCCGGTACAAGTCCGCACGAACCATCGGAACCTTCAAGTCCTACAATCCCTAGAATGTAGAAACAGTTGTCAAGCCTGTTGGGCTTTCTTTTTTGCCCAATACCAATTTCAAATCCACCATTTCCCTGGAACACATAACATTATAGCCGATGCCTTGTCCAGACGTCCTGATTATGAAACCCTTGAAGACCGGACCTTTCCTAAGATGTTTCCCAACACTATATTTGTTGCTCAAGCAATTACTCTCCTGGAGGATATCCGAATCCAAACTCAGTCCTCGGAACCTTGGAAGAAGTTTAGGAGAAACAACCAATGGATACTCAAAACAAAAGACGGATATCTATTGAAGGATAATCGATTGGTTATTCCCTACTCCTGGATTGAGACAAAAGATCACAAGCTTATGTCATGATACCTTCCATTCAGGACACTGTGGCATCACCAACACCCTTCATCTAATACAAAGACAGTTTTGGTGGCCAAGGATGAAGGACGCTATTAAGATCCACGTCCAGACTTGTGCAGTCTGCAACCAGAACAAACACGACAATAAAAGACCAGCAGGTCTCCTGCTCCAACCGGCAATACCAACAAGACCCTGGGAAATCATTGCCACGGATTTCATCGTGGAACTATCGTCTTCCAGAGGCTACACAACCATAACGGTTACCATTGATCTGTTCACACATATGGCTCATTTTACGCCTTTAAACAAGCTACCATCCTCCTCCGAACTGGCTGGAATGTTCCTAGAACACATAATCCAGCTTCATGGACTACCTTCCAAGAGCATTTCTGACCGAGGACCCCAGTACATATCCCAGTTCTGGAAATAGTTATGTCGTATACTGGGAATCCAAAGTGCTTTGTCTTCGGGTTATCACCCACAGACCAATCGAGTTACTGAAGGAGTAAACCAAACCCTGGAGCTATATCTTCGTTGCTTCACCACCAAGGACCAGGATGATTGGCCACTCCTAATACCTGTGGCCGAGTTCACATACAACAATTTGGATCATTCAGCTATCAAGACTAGTCCTTTCTTCTGTAGTCAAGGATTTCATCCTTCAGTCCTGCTGTCCATTCTTCCTCGCCCTACCCCAGTTCCCGCAGTTGATTCCTGGATTGAGACATTAATCAATGTGCACAAGGAAGCTAAGGAACACCTAGAAAAGGCATGAAGAGACGTTAAACATTATGCCGACTCCAAAAGAAGACCAGGACCTTCCTATTCAATAGGCGATAAGGTCTGGTTATCCTCAAAACTCCTACCACGTCACGTACGGCCAAATAAATTGGCTCCCAGGTTTTACGGACCCTTTTCTATAAAAGAAATCATCAATCCAGTGGCCTTTCGATTCTGACTACCAAAATCATGGAAGAGGATCCATCCAGTCTTCCACATTTCTCTGTTGAAACCATATGTTCAGCCCTCTGGAACTGCTCCAAGATCTACCCCAGTGACTGTAAATGACCAACTCGAATACGAGGTTTCCAGAATTTGTGACTCTAGGTACCGACGCGGTCAACTACAATATTTGGTTGAATGGAAAGGGTATCCTCCTATTGAACGCACCTGGGAACCCATGTCAAACATGAAATCCCCCAGGCTGATTCCAAGATACCATCTTATCCATCAAGGCAAACCCGGAGGAGCTGGGCTTCAGAGGAGGCATACTGTCATGAACCGTCGCCTGCGTCCATTCTGGACTTCGTGGTCCCTGACCCATACAGGACTGAATGCAGTAATCCTCCCAACATGGCCGCCTGATACAGAACGCAGCCTGCCAATCTTTGCGCTCCATGCCTTGCGCACTACTAAACAGACATGCCCCCGCGGCTCTCCGCGTCTCAACGCTACCGCTCGCTGTAGTTGGACATATGTTGCCGGAATTAGCTCGGGGCTTTTTCCTCACTCCTGTTTCCCAGTTCCTTGAATCCTACCTCCCTTTCCTCTAATTTACCTCCAAACTTCTGTCATGCCTGCCGGACATACCCCTGGACCCTGGACCAGGAACAACTTCTCCATACAAGATGAGTTACGCTCACAGAACCAGTAGACCTTTTTACTCAAAATGGAGGTTGTTCGATACATTGCCCGGAAAACGACGTCTGCATTTTTCACGTCGTTAATTTTCACGTGACTTAGGTCCGTCACGTGTATCACGGCAGTGCGTACATAAGCAGCGTGGAAACTCCATTCGCTGCTTCTGATTAAGTCAATTTTGGCGTTTGTAGCTGAACCCCGGACCTGAGTTCTCGCATTCCTGTCAGCAAACTTCTTTGGCCTAATTTGAGCTTGTTTTCCTCCACACGCTAATTCCTGGGTTGCGTGTATCCTGTTCGCGTGCCAAATCTCCACGCGGATGCTGTCTGCAAGCGCGGCTGTCCTGAGCTGCGTGAATCCAGTTCGCGTGTCAAATCTCCAAGCGGGCGCTGTCTGCAAGCGCGGCTGTCCTGAGCTGCGTGAATCCTGTTCGCGTGCCAAATCTCCACGCGGACGCTGTCTGCAAGCGCGGCTGTCCTGAGCTGCGTGAATCCAGTTTGCGTGTCAAATCTCCACGCGGACGCTGTCTGCTAGCGCGGCTGTCCAGAGCTGCGTGAATCCTGTTCGCGTGTCTAATTCTTCACGTGGAAACGCTGTCTACAGGCGCGGCTGGCTTGGCTGCGTATATGCTGTCGCGTGCAATCCTGCACGTGTTTTTCTGAACTTCTTCGAACTTTTGGTACCTGTGACATTCAACAGGTGAGATTCTTACTTTGTTCTTTGTGGGAAAGGAAGTATTTCATGAACTATTGGAAGGTGAATGTGCACAGTACATTGGACGCTACCCTGTGGTGCACCAACCCGGTATCTAGCGAGAGCCTCGTGCCGTTCGGGATAAGTCTCCCTTACTAATCTTCCCTTCCTTTGTCGTTTGTTCAACTCTTGGAACTCTTGGAACTCTTCAAGATATTGTCCTGGAATTCTTCAGTTTAGCCTTATGGTCAGTGTTTGAATTAATCCCAATTCTGTGTTTCTTAGTATTTAATTTGGGACAGTGTCTTATGATACCTATCTATTTTAGGCTTACTTCCTGTACAATTCCCAATTCCTAGTGATCCATCTCTCTGCCTGTTTTATTCAGTCAGAGAGTTGTATCATTTGGAAGGTCTAATTTGACCTGCCTTCAATCAAGTCGTGTGAAGATAGGATCCGGAAAAGCCCTACCAAATTGTATCCTTTTTTGGTTACTGTATCCTTTTCAGTTGATACTTTGGTGATTTATGACAGAATCAGAAGCCATGGAGGGTACGGATCCTATAACTGTTTTGACTCAGTTAATTTCTGACTTGAGAAATGAAATGATTACGGCACAGGATATGCTACGGCATCGAATGGATGTTATGCAAGATGCCATGCAAGTCACTCCTCAGGGAGTACAGATTCCAGCAGCCATTGCATCTGGATCTGGGACTACTACACCATCATTATCACAAGAAACTCTTAAAGTGGTTATGCCCACACAGTTTCCCTTGGCTCCTCCGGAAAGGTTCACAGGTGATCCTAAAACCTATAGAACCTTTGTTAATCAGTGCCGACTTCATTTCCTTTGCCAGCCTAATTCATTTCCTGATCTTACTACTAAAGCAGCATTCGTGCTTTTTCATTTGGGGGGTACAGCTGCTGCTTGGGCAAATCCTTTATTGGAGTCAAATAGCCCCTTGTTGTACGATTGCGATGATCTTTTGGCGGCTATGAACAAAGTCTTTGATATGCGCTATGCTACTCAAGCACAGATCTGCAGTTGTTGAATTTACAACAAGGTACTCAACCTCTGTTGGCTTACATTGCGCGATTTAACCAATTAACGGCCGAAACCCGATGGCCGGAAGACAAGAAGACGGCTGTTTTCTACAAAGGTCTTTCAGAAGAACTCAAGGACATGTTGTCCACGGTTCCAGTGGTTCCTACAGGGTTTTCAGAATTTCTTGATTTAATTTTACAAATTGACGCCCGAAGAAATGCCCGAAAAGGAGAGAAAAAACCTTTTCTTCCGGCATCAGTTCGTTCTGATACACCGGCACATTCTTCGAATGTTCCTGAACCAATGCAAATTGGCGCAGTGAGAGGCCGGTTGTCTAAAGCCGAAAGAGAGAACTGAAAGAGAAATAACTTATGTATGTATTGCGGTTCCTCCGAGCATTTATTGGCGGCATGTCCTAAAAGACCAAATAAGCCTTCGGGAAACGCCAAAACTCGACAGTAGCAGGAGTCCCTGTGTCGAGTGTTACATCGGACTCCATTACATTTCCAGCTCATGCACCGATAGCTGTTGAGATGATATTACGTTTCAATGATCAAGACTTGGCTTCCAAGGCTATGGTTGACTCGGGAGCCACTAATAATTACATTGATATCACATATGCCAAGAAATGTTCTATACCCCTTACAGACAAGAACAAACCTGAAACTGTTAATACAGTGGATGGATCAATCTTGATTTCCGGTATGGTAACTCAGGAGACTGTACGTATTCAGATGACTTTATCAAATGGTCATTCGGAGGAAATTGTCTTCGATGTCATTGCGGCTCCTCAATTCCAAATAATTCTAGGACTTAATTGGTTGACTCTTCATAATCCCGCCACAGACTGGGTTACGGGATTGATCCAATATCCTTCAGTTTTTTGTAACGAACATTGCTTTACCAGCCAGGTGGTATCAAATAAATCCCATATGTTGGCCTCTATTGAGGGGATCTCTGCTATCAATGTGGTACATCAAAAAGGTACGCAAATACCAAGTGAATATGCAGATTTTGCCGATGTGTTTGACAAAGGTCAAGCAGAACAGCTTCCTCCACACAGGCAATATGATTGTCCAATTGAATTGATTCCTGGAGCTAAAATTCCTACTGGTCGAGTTTATTCTTTGATTCTCAAAGAAGATGCTGTCTTGAAAGAATATATCGATAAAGCTCTGGATATGGGATTCATACGGCCATCTCAATCGCCGGCTGCTTCTCTTTTATTCTTTGTTCCAAAGAAGGAAGGAGACCTAAGGCCTTGCATTGATTACAGGGCTATTAATGACATCACCATAAAGAATCAGTATCCTTTACCTTTGATTAATGTCCTGTTAGACCAATTAGGAACTTCCAAGTACTTCTCTAAATTGGATTTGCGCGGCGCTTACAATTTGGTTCGCATTCGTTAAGGAGACGAATGGAAGACCGCTTTTAAGACACGGTACGGCCTTTACGAATATTTAGTGATGCCTTTTGGTCTTTGTAACGCACCAGCCACATTTCAGTTCTTCATGAACGATATCTTCAAAGATATGATGGATCATTTCGTGGTGATTTACTTGGATGACATTTTGATACATTCATCATCCTTTCCAGAACATGTTAAACATGTCTCAGCTGTCTTACAAAGACTTAGAGAGAATAAACTTTTTGTTAAAGCCGAGAAATGTGTTTTTCACACACAAGAAGTGGAATTTCTGGGTTATGACATTACCAATCATGGTGTTCGAATGAGTCATTCTAAAGTGAAAGCTATATTGAATTGGCCTATCCCACACAATGTCAAGTCACTACAGCCATTTCTAGGATTTGCGAATTTCTATCCCAGATTTATTCGTTCTTTTTCCAAAACAGTGGCCCCATTGACAGCTTTAACTAGCTCTAAAATTCCATTCTGTTGGAACCAAAATGCTCAAGCTTCCTTTGAGAAGTTAAAAGAAGCATTTACAACTGCACCTGTACTTCAGCATCCTGATCCGGATGGTCAGTTTATCGTTGAAGCAGACGCATCCAGTGTCGCTACGGGAGCAGTACTCTCGCAGGTTTGTGCAGAAACTAAGGAGGAGACTCCAGTTGCTTTCTTTTCACGTAAACTTACCCATTATGAACAGAACTATACTGTCACTGAGTGTGAATTACTTGCAATCAAAGATGCTTTCCGAGAGTGGAGACATCATCTTCTTGGGGCCAAACATCCGGTGAATGTAGTATTCCGATCATAGAAACCTTCAGTCATTTAAAACTATGAAATGTCTCACAGCTAGACAGGCCAGATGGCATGTGTCCTTTGCTCAATACGATTTTCAAATTACTTATCGCCCTGCCAGACAACATGTCAAATCTGATGCTTTGTCTCGCATCGGTCAAGAGGTGAAAGAAGAATCATCGGTACAAAATAAGCTGTTGGCAGATCACGTGATATGTAGTTGGTCTGCACAACCGTCTCTAAAAAACGAATTTCAGGAGTGGGTGAAACTGAATCCACAATTGATCCAAGAACTGAACATTGATTTATACAATGGTTTGCCTTTCAAAAAAGGAGTACTCTATCTACCAACTGATACCATTCAGAAAAAAGCCCTCAGTTGGGGTCATGATTCTTTGATTGCCGCCCATCCTGGACAGAAGAAGACTCTAGAGCTATTGAAAAGATGGTGTTGGTGGCCGTCTATAACACAAGATGTTATAAATTATGTTTCAACACGTTCAGTATGCAGTCAATGCAAGACTACTCCTGGCAAACCAGTGGGTTTACTCCAGTCTCTAATAGTTCCCAAAAAACCATGGGACATGATATCAATGGATTTTGTGGTTGAACTTCCAAGAAATAAAGGCTACGATACCATATGGGTGGTGGTGGACTACTTTACAAAATTGGCGCTTTTCATCCCCTGTATTGGTGTACCAACAGCTGCTGGTCTGGCTGATCTATTCATCCGGCATATTTTCCGGTTTTTTGGTCTACCTTCAGTGATCATCACTGACAGGGGATCACAATTTCCGTCACGTTTTTGGAAGGCACTAAATTCGGCCTTATTCATTGATGACAGGTTGTCTAGTGCTTATCACCCTCAAACGGATGGACAGACTGAGAGAGTGAATAGCACTATGGAACAATATCTGCGATGCTTGTGCTTGCAGTTTCAGTCAGATTGGCTCAATGTTTTGCCGGCAGCAGAGTTCGCCTATAACAATTCCTATCATAGTGCTATAGGTACTTCACCTTTCTATGCTGTGTATGGGCAACACCCACATTCCATTCCTTTTGACTCCAGTTTGTCTTTGGATACTCCTGCAGCAGGACGTACTTTTAGGGATCTTAAAAGTCTACAGAAAAAAGTTGAGCAGCAATTGGAACAAGCTAAAAAACGAGACAAGTACTATGCCAACGCTCATAGAATTCCTGCACCTGTCTACAAAGCAGTAATGAAGGTATGGCTGTCCACAAAAAACTTGAGAATACCCGGCAAAAGGAAATTGTTGCCTAAATACATTGGGCCATATGAAATTCTCCAAGTTATAAATCCGGCTGCTGTCCGTTTGGCTTTGCCACAACGCTGGCGAGTGCATCCCGTTTTCCATGTATCGCTCATCAAACCGTGTTCGGATGCTACTAGATTACCAGTAAGGCCTGTTGCTATTTCAGTGAAAGGGTCTGACGAATATGAAGTGCATGACATTCTGGACATGAGGTTGCGGTCTGGAAAACCATTTTATCTGGTAGATTGGAAAGGTTATGGTCCCGAGGATAGATCCTGGGAACCTCTGTCGAACATTCATGCTCCTGCTTTATTAAGGCAATTCCACTCGAAAAGGGGAGAAGCTGCTCCTTTGGGGGGTGGCACTGTCATGCCTGCCGGACATACCCCTGGACCAGGAACAACTTCTCCATACAAGATGAGTTACGCTCACAGAACCAGTAGACCTTTTTACTCAAAATGGAGGTTGTTCGATACATTGCCCGGAAAACGACGTCTGCATTTTTCACGTCGTTAATTTTCACGTGACTTAGGTCTGTCACGTGTATCACGGCAGTGCGTACATAAGCAGCGTGGAAACTCCATTCGCTGCTTCTGATTAAGTCAATTTTGGCGTTTGTAGCTGAACCCCGGACCTGCGTTCTCGCATTCCTGTCAGCAAATTTCTTTGGCCTAATTTGAGCTTGTTTTCCTTCACACGCTAATTCCTGGGTTGCGTGTATCCTGTTCGCGTGCCAAATCTCCACACGGACGCTGTCTGCAAGCGCGGCTGTCCTGAGCTGCGTGAATCCAGTTCGCGTGTCAAATCTCCACGCGGGCGCTGTCTGCAAGTGCGGCTGTCCTGAGCTGCGTGAATCATGTTCGCGTGCCAAATCTCCACGCGGACGCTGTCTGCAAGCGCGGCTGTCCTGAGCTGCGTGAATCCAGTTCGCGTGTCAAATCTCCACGCGGGCGCTGTCTACAAGCGCGGCTGTCCTGAGCTGCATGAATCCAGTTCGCGTGTCAAATCTCCAGCGGGCGCTGTCTGCAAGCGCGGCTGTCCTGAGCTGCGTGAATCCTGTTCGCGTGCCAAAACTCCACGCAGACGCTGTCTGCAAGCGCGGCTGTCCTGAGCTGCGTGAATCCAGTTCGCGTGTCAAATCTCCACGGGAGCCCGGACACTATTCCTTCCTGGTTCCGTCCTGGACTTCCGAACGTATCCTGGAGTTGAAACATCTTTCTCACGCTGGAATCCGAAGACGAGCACACGGGCTTATATAAATCCCGGACCGTGCGAAAGAAGTCACCAAAGAAGGTGACAAGCAAACAAGAAAAACAGGTGAGAAGGGGAGAGACTTGTGACACTTATGGTAAGGAAGATGTGACCTGTGACTTCAGGAGGGATGAAGTGATGTTCCAGGTCCAAGGGGGCTGCCTTCCCCACCTGAAGCCACCAGTCCAAATCAGCACTGTGACCAGGGACTTCTCCACCCAGCTGGAGGAGGCTGCTGAGAAAGCAAAACCAGAAGTCTTTCCAGGCTTCAGGCAGATGGTTGAAGAGAGAGTCAACCTAGCTGATGCCTGTGAGACTCTGGAGCAGAAACAAAAATTGAAACAAGTTTTCTTGGATTTTCAAGATCTCTTTGCGGTGGACTCATATGATTGTGGTTGCACTGACATCCACACAACAACAATTCCCACGGACCCTGGCATGACTCCAGTGTTTAGAAGCAATATCGCTTGCCTCTCGCATCAATGGAGTCCCATACTGAATGTTACTCACCACTCCGAAGTAGGCCCAAGATGTGGATGAGTGACCTTGGAGATGATGGTTGTACAAGAATCGATATTCAGCCTTCCATCCCAGCTCCCCTGAGTACAAGACTCAGGCTTCCTCAAAGAGGGGCTCTTTTCTACAATGTACCTCTCCGCTGTTTCGATTGGGACAGACAGAGGTGTCAATTGAATAAAAGAGCGGGGAGAACACACACCGCCAATACCAATGCTGCAAAGGAATACAAAGATATTATACAGTGTTGAAAATAAACCAAGTAATCAGAACAGCAGTATATTATAGGAAAATACATAGGTAAGTATTGGGGTGGAGCTTCCCCGGGGTGAATCTACAAAAATATGAATAAGCACAATGAGTGGAAATAATTCTAAAGAGACTTCCTAAAGTATCGAACCAATGACAACTAACCTGAATATGGGTATTTTGAGGATGGAAAATAGTCCATGAAACAGAAGACAACGATAGGAGAAAATAACAAACATGAATCTTAGTATAGGGAAATAGACCCGAGCGGCACAACGGTCGCACTAGTGCCGGGTTGGTGCAGTATCAGCAAAGCGTTTATATGCACTTGTAGACAAGTTCACAAGACAGTCACTCAATGTCCCAGAATCCAACAAAGGGCAAATTTCCAATCAAGGCCGTGGAGAAATGATTAATAGCAGGGGTGGAATTGCCAATTACAAGTATGTACCTGAGCACACACGCATCCAGATAATTATTATTATTATTTATTCAAATTTGTAGAGCGCGCGTCAGCCCGGAGGCATCGCAGCGCTTGTTACAGGCAAAATCTTAGTTACATAGGGTACAGTAATTACATATAATACAAAAATTATAGTGGACATGTATACAATAGAGATGCAGTATATTTACATGGATTCCTGAGCGTTTTAGTTATTTTGCAAGGTATGAAGTTTTCAACTTCTTGCGAAAAATGGGAAGAGAGTTTTCCGCTCTAATGCCTGCAGGGAGGGCGTACAAGAGTTCCGGATGGTTGATAGCAAGTCACCTGCGAGGAAGGCAAAGTCGTTCCGCGTCTAGTAGCAGCTAGCTGGAATAAGGTACCGCAAGAGACAGCAGGAAGCAGGAAGAATAATCCAATAACGTTCTGGGTCAAAAAAGCCAGGCGAGCACGACAGGAATAAAGGAGGAGGCAAGCCAATCCAGAAGCCAGGTAAGGGTCAAAACCAAGTGAGCAGATTAGGAATTTGTGCAGAGAAAACACGAAAGAGTAAACGGACGTAACCGCTGTAGCTTGTAACGCTAATGAGCAGCAACAAGCCCCTTGAAAGACGGTGCTTTTAAAGCCATATGGGGGCATGTCTTGCCGTACGTCTTCCACGTACAGGACGTGTCAGCTGACACGGACTCCGTCGTAGTTTGTACAAGCGCCATGGAAACCTGTATCTGCTCCACAGAGGAGCTTGTAAAGGAGTCGTATTCTGCAAGGAAGCCCGAAGTGTAACACTGAAATAATTAAGAACCTTGAGTCCCGTGGGATAAACCGTCCAGTCCACAGCACCTTCAATAATCTGGTGCTGGGGATATTGAAGCCAAACGACCAGTGGAGACTCTGTGCCGACCTTAGGGAGCTCAACAAACGTGTCCATACTTCCCGATGGCCTCTTCCCTACATTGACCAAGGGCTGGCCCAGATCCAGGGGTCACAGGTATTCACTGCAATAGACCTGACCAATGGATACTGGACTGTACCTGTCAGTAGGGAGGACCAATGCAAGCTGGCCTTTACCTTTGGAGGACAGCAGTACACATGGACCCGGACTCCCTTCGGATGCATCAACTCCGGCAATGAATTCAACATTTTCCTACTTAAGGCCATGTCCGACCTGGGTGAGAGGGGTAGCCTGGCCTATGTGGATGATGTTCTCATCAAAAGCTCAACTGTGGAGGAACACATAGCAGAGATCCGTTATGTTCTGACACAGTTGAGGGCTGCAAGAGCAAAACTTTCCTTTCAAAAGGCACAGTGGTGTAGAACCGGTGTTAATTTCTTGGGGCATGAGATTACTCCTCAGGGTCTCTGTCCCCAAGAAAAGAAAGTGGAAGCACTCCAGAAATTAAAAGACCCCACAACTCTGCGGGAACTAAGGGGCCTCCTGGGACTGACTAATTACAGTAGAAAGTTCATTGAGGACTACACAGAGATCACAAGACCCCTGATTCATCTTTTGAAGGGGGGGTCAAGTGGGAGTGGGGTCCAGCACAAGCCGAGGCAGTAAGACAACTCAAAAGAAGCATTTCACAGGCGCCTTGCCTAGCTTACCCGGTCAAAAACAAGGAGTTCTTCTTGGAGACAGGGTTCTCTAATATATGCTTGACTGCAGCATTATACCAAAAGCATGACAAGGTCAATAAAGTAATCTCCTGTGCGAGTAAAACTTTATCCTCTGTGGAGGAAAAATTCAACGATTGTGAGAAGGCACTCCTGGCAACGGTGTGGGCATTGAAGAATTACTACCCATTTATCCAGGGGGAACACATCATATTGGAGACTCCACACCAGCCTCTGCAATATCTCCAAAGTGACAGAATCCGGGCCGGAAATGTGAGTAATTCCTGAATTACTTCCTGGATTCTGTCAATGCAAGGCTTTCCTGTGGAGGTCAGATATGGCCAAAACAAGAAGAGTCCCCTCGCGCAAGGTCTGGCTGACTTGCATGATTGTGCCAGAGAAAACTGTCTCGAGGACGAGAGTCTAAAAATCAAGGACAACATGGAGGCATACCTAAATTCCCCACACAAAGTCTTTGAAGAAGACAAGTGTGAGGGAATGCCCACTGTCTGTGTGGATGGATGCTTTTACCATGTTGACAACAACGGGGAACAATAACTTGTGGCCGACCTAGGGAATGCATGAGTGAATGAGATCCTAGAACCCTCCGCTGGGTACAAGATTGGTCCCCGAAGTAGTCAAGTAGCAGAGTTGATGGATGTGCATCAAGCTATCCTCACTGCTGTCCAACATCAACTCCACGAACTGGTCATAATCACAGATTCGGATTATGTACGGAACGGGTTCGGGGAGCACCTGGTTAACTGGAAAACCAGAGGCATGCTATGTGCTAACAACAAACCCTTGAAACATGGTAAATTAATTCAAAACATTGATGATCTGGTCACCTCGAATGGGATGACCATCTACTGGAAAAAGATTAAGGGTCATTCCAAAGTAGAGGGATCAGACAAAACTGGAAATGACCTAGCTGATCAGCTGGCCAAAAACAGAGCCACACAAGGGGATCTACTTGAGATCGAGTCCCTGTTGGGGGAAATCCAGGTCACTGCTATCACTAGGTCCCAGACAAATGCTCACAATGAACTCTCAACTGCACAATAGAGTAAGGAGACCACAGATGCTGATTTGATTACGGCTCAAAAAGGGGATCCAATAATTGGTAAGTTTTACCAACACATTGAGGACCCTGAGAACTTCCCCCTGACGGATACCAATTACATAGGGAAAGAGGACCTCAGAGTGTTGATGAAATGTCCAAAAATGTTCCGAATCCACGACGGTTTGTTGGTGAGGAGATCCCTAGCTGGCCATGATCAGTGGGTGGTCCCTACCTCATTCCGAAACCTGATGTTAAGTCACGCTCATGATACGGCCACAGCCGGTCATAGGGGGTTTCATACCACACTTGAAATCTTAAGAGAGGTTGCATACTGGCCACACATGGTGTCAGTCTAGAAAAATGGATACATCTCATGATTGACGGCAAACGTATTTTGGTGGCCGAAGGCCAACAGTCTCATGTACGAAACGATAGAAATACAGGTTTCCGAGTTTTACCAATGAACAGCCATTTTGATGTAACAAGGATCGCCATTTTGTTTTCTAACAAATTGCTCATTGCTTTCTGTTCACATTGCATCGCAGCACATTTTCTGCTTACACTGCTCGACTGTTAACATTGTTGTCTGAACATGAAAGGACAAGGCCACAGGGCCGCGAGGCTAATAAGAGTTCGTTGAAACACAACGTAGGCAGCTCTGGGAAGGAATGCCCGGCTCCCTCCTGAATGTAGCCTTGCAACAGAGCCGCAGGGCATTTAATCATTTCACAGCTGCCAGCCAGTCTCGTTATATGGTAGAATATGTTAGAATAAAGCAGCTAAAGGCTTGAATTATGCTCTTCTTACGGCCCCCCCTTTTCCGAGCCCTGTAGAGCGTGTCGGCTCCCAGGACACGAATAGCACCTCATAGATAGCAAGGTCTGGAATGTGACTCTTCCCCCGTATGTAGCTCGCTTACAAGAACAGAAGCACTGTGTTCTGTTCAACAAAGAAAAGATGTCTCCGCACTTGCAAGGTTGCATATTGTTAATCAAATAGATATTTGAAGGTGCCATATTCGTCGAAAGTGTCCATCATCAAACCGAGTTCAAAGAAACCCAATAAAGGGGGGTGTTAAACATGTCACAGCTGATTGTATGATATGCATTTTGTATATATGTAACTGATGTATGTAATTCGCTCTCTTGCATCCCTCGAGGTCGAGAGATACACGTCGCGGGGTGTGACACCGAGTTGGCCAACTGAGACTATTTGCTTTGCAATAAACCCTAGCTTTGGGAATACTACCTTGTGTCTGGCGTATCTATCCTGTGTGGTGACTTGCTTTGTTTCCATAACGCGAGGGACCCCTAGGGGCCCCTTTCAAGATGGCGCCCGAATAGGGACTCTCCCCCACTTGTTCCATTGTGTACGTTGTAATTGAGTAAAGGCGGAGAACGACGAGGACGGGACAATCGATCGGGATCAAGAGGTGTTCGGGGCGCCCTGTAGAAGTGATGAGAGATTCCTTTGCAGATCTGCACACATCTGATCCCTGGTCGACGTATCTGGCTAGAAAACAAGGAGGCGAGAGTCCCGAAATGAGGCAGAAGCCAAGAAACCCAGACATGACATCATTGGTTGCGTCAGTATACAGACGAATTGTGTCCTGGAGGACAAAATGATTTATCAGGTGAGTCATACCCCGATTCAAAGTAATCCTGATATTGGTTGAGAGTTGACTTTGCAAAATCAAACGCCCTAGGCAATGTTCCTTCTAATTATTTTTCTCCAAGTGCGGAACTGGTTGACTTTTGTGCACACTTCATTTTCCATGTGTGCAACTGACTAACTTTGTGAGCATGCATAGTTAGTGAGTTATAATCTCCGAAGAGAGTTTGGAAAGGAATTTCCCCTTCCCAACGGCTGCAATACTTTACAGATATGTGTCCAAACACATAGGCTAAACAAAAAAAAAGATTATATATGCGATTATATAGGGAACTCAAAAACCAGTTCAAGAGCTCAAGATATGCCACAGTTGCTAGCAAAAGTACTCCTGTGTAGAGACAAATGTGTGCTTTATGACACTTGAAAAACAGTCATGTGAATTACAAAAAACAAATATTATTTTTCATAAATGATGTGGCTGTCAGGAAATCAGACAGGATACAATATTTGCAGATGGAATAATGGGAAACAAAATGAATGTGACAAAACATGCCAATAGCAGTTCATGTGCCACTTTAATGAAGTAATTTAAGGGCCGGAGAACATGCCTCTCATAATTTGTGTAAGCATGTTAATTGCATCAGAATAACTGCATCACTTAATATGATGATCAAAATTCCCTGGCTTCTGATTACTATCCACATTATGTTGTCATGTGAGTTGTGACACCACTTACTCAAAACTATCCTTTCAGCCAAGAGACATATACACCATAAACGTTTACTCCCTAAAAACAAAATAATTTGCCCAACAAAAACAGGAAACAATGAACAAATGTTTTCCAACCCCTGGCTTCTGCCCACAAAGTTCCACTGATATTTATTTGAATCAGTGACCTGCACAGCAGTGGCATAGGCAGGAACTCTAATAATATTTCTGACCTATCTCAAGATGAATTTTAATGGGAAAGAACATTTTTAATAAGCATAAAGTATCCTAGTTGACAAAGCTAATTACTTTTTGACTCCCTGTTAAATCATTTCACTCCAAGTAGGAAGCTAATTCTTATCAGAGCCTTGCTTCTTACCCTGATATAAGGAGTAAAATGATAGGGCACATATTACCGCCTACAGTTTCACCCACCCTTCCTTACCACAGATTAGATAAAAATTGAAAAGAGGCTTACTGATGTTTCTTATGGAGCCTGGTTGAAGAAAATCACATATATATGCCTTTTAGGTTAATAGCATCAATGATCAAAGGTACAACAACTTGAGTGCATTCTTCTGTAACCAGAGACCCTTCTGTAATTCAATTCATTTTAATCATTTAAACAAGATGCTAGAGTCAACATGTTTATATTGAAATGTCCTCAGCAGCTGAGCATAGAAAGACACGGAAGGTGCAGTTCTATAGACTGTTACTGGAGTTTCCTATCCTTTAGCAAACAAACAGCACATTTTCTTCACTGTACTGTACTGCCGAAACAGCTGACTTGGTTTTTGAATGTTACTGATTTGCTCATCACCCACAAGGAGTGTTCTTCGATGCCCTTCCACTCATACCCCTCTCGGGCTCCCGTGGTAGCCTCCAATGCTAGTTGACAGGGACTATAAAAAAGTGAGGGATTGCAGCAGTAAAACACTCACTGGGATATTTGCAGACCTGTACTAGTTTGCAATTGAAACATATTTTGTGCCTCACCATATGATATGCATTTTAAGAAAGTGTCATGAATCTGCATGTACACTATTATTTTGCAGTGCATTCAAGATTGTTTGTGATTTATCCCATATATAAATATCCTCGTATAGCAGCGAGTTACAATAGAATTTGTTGAGGTCTATGCCCAATGCAACTCTGAATGCTTGAAAAGGATGCAGATTGTGTGAAAAGCATTCCACTGTCTGAATTTCTGTTGCCCTACTACTATAGATTAGTAATACCAGGGTTAGACCATACCCATTATCCGTTGTAAACCAAGTAAATATTGCAATGTTACTCTCCACCTATAGGGTAATGTTAGCAATGGTAAAGTAGGAGACGCTGAGCATGACATTTGTCTACTCAAAATCCATAGAGAAAATGTATATTTGAGTTTTATAATGCATTAACTTGCAAGGGGCCCCCTTCAAAGCGCTTGCGTGACATATGTTCCAAGAATTGAAAGCATGGAATGCGGTTGAGCATCCAAGCAGCCTGCTACTTACAGTCAGTGGCCCTCATTACGACCCTGGCGGAAAGTAACTGACATGACCGCCATAGCGTAAATAGCGTTTCCGCCACTGCACGATGGAGGAAAGTGCGGCTAATTCTGACCCATCGGGCACGAGCATTACGCCATGGCGGAAGTGCAAAGTCCGCGATGGCGGAAATGACCCCAAAACGCCCCTTACCGCCGTCGTACGTCGCCCTAGGTGCAATTCCGCCACCCATCTTAGCGGTCACCGTAATGAGCGGTCAGCGCAAAATACGGTCACCGTAAATATACGGAAACGGAAGTAAAAACATGGGGCCGGAACGGGAAACAGCACGCCGTACACCTATAAAATCAGAATCCCAACACAACCATAAAAAATCCGACCCTGAGACACATCCCAACCCGTTAGCCACCCCATTTAAAAAAATAAATATGGGAAAAGTTGCAAAAAAAGCGTGCGACCGCAAGCGGCAGGTCCACTTCTCCCACGAGGAACTCACGGTGCTCACAGAGACCCTCCAGGAGAATGCCGCCGTCGTCTTCTCGACGCAAATGACCAGGACGGCACTTGCGAACAAGAAGGCCATATGGGCGCTGGTGGCACAGCGGGTAAGTGCGGTGGGGACCGCACCCCGCAACCCACAGCAATGCAGAAAGCGATGGGACGACCTACGGATACGCGTCCGGAGCATACTCTCTGCCAACCGGAACATTGCCACAGCTACCGGGGGAGGATTGGAATCACCCATCAAGTTGACCCCCTGGGAAGAAATCTGTGCCTCCACCATTGGAATGGAGAGCATAGAGGGAGTCGGAGGGATGGAGAAAGGAGTGCAGACATCAGAAGAATCAGGTAGGTGGCCCAAATAAAACTATGCCAAATCCACAATTACCAACCATGTGAAGTACCATGTGTCCCCATAGTGCAATAGAAACACATGTCCAGGAGAACGACCACATACATTGCCATGACAGCGCCCCTTAAAAGTCAGATTAAATAAATAAATATTTAAAAATCCCAAAAACACACTCTACATGTGCAGCATGCACACCCTAACTGCAGACTGCAAAATAACTGCATCCCCAATGCACACCAAAATGAGACCACCTCCAAGGCCCTGACCCAAATCACCCCCAGGTACCACCCCAATGCATGTGATACAATTGCCATTACAATTACCACAGACCCATGAATAACGCTCGCCCTCCTTTACTCCACCACAGGGTCCGATTCCAACGACGAGCTTCAGGACACCCCTACCAGCACACCTGCAAAGAGGGCCAAGACCAACGGCCAAAGACCCTCCACCTCAGCTGCACGGATCAAGACACGGCAGCTGCACAAATCGAGTGGCAGCACACTGGAGGGGACTCCAACAGGCACCCCAGCAGCCAGCATGTCCACAACAGCAGCACCACAGGTCCCCCCAATGGATGCCACAGAAGGCACTGCTTCTGGTGGCAGCAGCACCCTAGGTGACACTGCATTCATGCCAGCATGCTCCGACACAGAAAACGGTGCTGCCGAAGTAGGACACATCCATGACCTGTCTCAATCCCCCTGTTTGTATCATCCCGTACACCATGAGGAAACCACGCAGGGGCACCCACAAGACGACGACTGGCCAACCCCCACAAGGCCTGTTGCAAGGCAACATGAGGCGTCCAGCCCCTCTGTGACACCACCGCAAATGGGCATGGCCCAGCAGAGGCAACAGTCCCTCGAGCAGATGATAGTGCAACAGCAGCAACTGGCCACGCTCCTCAAGGAGCATGCTGCTGAATGTGGGGGTTCTAAGGCAGCCATTGAAACATCTACTGAGACACTTAGGGCAGAAATGGAGAGAAGTACCGAGAGCCTGAGGGGACAAATGGAGAGAAGCACCGAGAGCCTGAGGGGGGAACTGCATGCGACGTCCAAAGACGTATGTGGTGAACTTGCCGCTGTGCGCCGTGTGCTCACTGAGCTCTCACAAACCCTTAGGGACATGCATGGACGTGAGCAGGCAGAGACATCATCCGTTGCAAGTTCCGTCCAGGGCAGCCCCCAACGTAGATCTGGGAGGAACCGCCGCTCCACAGGCAGGGGTGCCCCTGATACCCGGAGAGGGGGCTTGCAATAGCGTCTGCCCACTGACAATGAGCGTCATTGGACACTGGTGTTCGTGGGGGGGGTAGGAGGGTGGAGGGGGTGTGTAGTGCTTCTTTGGGTGGCGGGTCGATTGGGTGTGTAATGTCATTTCACATCTGCAATACAATTCTTCATATTCATCCAATGAGATGTGTGGACATTGATCTCTGTGTACGAGGCCTATCTTGGCGTACAGTCCACATTGTGCATGTTCCAGACACACACAGTGCCACAAGTCCCGTGTCCATGTAACAGCCACCAGGCGTGAGTGCTAGAAGCATGCATCTATGAGATTCTGACGTAATTCACGGGCCTCCTGTGCCTCGCGGACCCCTTGAGGTGCTGCCACATCCCCACCCTCATCATGACCATCTTCAGGTGCTAGCAGTTCTGCGTCGGGGGGCATGGCCACATTCCTACGTACGCACATGTTGTGTAGCATGACACATGCCATGACCATCTTTGCAACCTTCTCATGGCGGTACAGGAGTGCCCCGCCAGACCTGCTGAGGCAGCGGAAACGAGCCTTCAGTAGGCCGAATGCCTGTTCTATGACCACACGGGTACGTGAGTGGGCATGGTTGTAGTCCTCCTCATGCTGGTCCTGTGGGTTCCGGATTGGTGTAAGGAGCCATCTCTTCAGTGGATACCCGCAATCACCTGTATGTGGACAAGAAAGGATGTTTGTGGAATGTCATTGCTACTTACGCACCCCCCCCTTCCAGCCAGGTCATTCACGCATCACCTACCCCACATACTCATGCATTAAATGAGACTCACCGAGTAGCCAGGATCGGCGCCCTGCGTGTCGCTCCATGTAGCGTGGTATTCTAGAGTTCCGCAAGACCATAGAATCATGTGTTGATCCTGGAAATCGGGCAGAACAATGTGTAAAGATCCTGTTGGAGTCACACACCATTTGTACATTGATAGAATGATATTGTTTCCGGTTGCGGTACTGGGCCTCCATGGCATGTGGGACAACCAATTCCACATGGGTGCAGTCGATGGCACCAATGCAACCCGGTATGCCGCCAAGTGCATGGAATCCCACTTTTGTGTTTGTAAGCTCCTGCTCCGAGCGTGGTAAAGTGATGTAGTCGTCTGAGTACTTCAGGAGGGCATCAAGCACTTGGAATAGTGTCCGTGAGAATAGTGGCTATGAAATGCCATGCAACTGTCCGACTGTGTGCTGGTAGGTGCCTGTGGCCAGGAAGTGGAGTACAGACACCACCTTCAGTAGGGGTGGGATGGCGGTTGGGCTATCTATCATGCTGACAAGGTCAGCGTGTGTCATGTCGACAATGGCGGTTATGGTGTCCCGGTCCAAACGGTAGAGGGTGTGGATCTGCTCAGCTGTGAGGTTGAACGGATTAGCTCGGAGGCGTGGGATTGGGGGCTGCCTGCGTTTTGGTAGTGGCTGTGCTGGTGGGGCTTGCTGGCCATGCCTTGCCCTCCTCCTCCTCCTCCTGCGTCTCCTCTGTGCGGCCGGTTGTTGTAGTAGTTGGCGTTCGTCTTCTTCTTGAAGTTGGAGTACTTGCAGTGCAATCAGGTCCCCCAGGCCCAACATCGCTAGTCCTGCCGGTAGCATTCTGGAGTGGGTGTGGTTGGGGGAGGGGGTTGGGTGTGCAATTTATGTGTTTTCAGGCTGTATAGCCTTCACCTGTGGTGATTCATTCCACCTGTGTCAGCTGCAATGCCTTTCGTGCGAGCACGTCCCGCACACAACGCTGCAATTCGACGCATGGCATCTTGCATTTACATTCATGTTTTTAATCCCGATGGCAGTGATATATTGGTTTATATGTTAATTCTGCTATGGTCCCATTGTTTCACATACTATATTTGCATTCGCGAGCAGACTTGTGAAGGGTCAGTGGAATGTAGTACTCGATCAACGGTGGACCCTCATGCAGCACTGTACCGACGTTCACCGACGGCGGGGAGTCCCATCAGTGATTGAGGCCAGTTACCATTTTCACACACAGCTGCACTGCATAGATGTATTTGTGAATACAAGCGTTCACAGATGCCTTTTCGACGTGATGTTGCAAATTAGGAATTCGAAGGACAGCGCTTTCGGTTTTCAACTAGCGGCGTGGAGACGCCCACAGGTCTGACTGGAAATGTAACGTTCTATTGTTGAATGTCCTTGGGACAGGGCCCATGACGGGAATGCAATGATTGATATGATTTGAATGGGATGCGCTATAGCGTAGTGGACGATAAGGCAGGACGTTCCCAAATACATGTGACTTCACTACACAAGGAATCCGGGCAGGAGCACAGTGGATTTTGAAGGCTGCATTACGCACAGACTCTATGGAAATTTCGAATGTTATGTGAGTGAATATTCAGGCGTTTTCATAACGGGATGAGGGAATGATGAATGGATGCATGGAAAGATGATTTAATTGGGAGTCTGCCATGTACATGGCTATTTGGAATCTATCCCCTTCCCCTGCGCTATGTGATGCAAGGCTGCCATAGTGGGACCATCGTCTGTCTGCCCTTGTTGAACCCTCCCTGTCTCGACGCGCCTTCAATCACTTGTGTCTATGCACGTTGATGATCCCATCTGATGGATCCTGTTCTGACAGGCGCATGCACACAGACACTCGTTTGAAATAGTGTATTCACCTCGATTTGTGCCGTAATAATTCGCAAGTGATTTTTGGGTGCATTTGATCCTTATGAGTGGGCTAGCATGCATATGGTTGTAGGTTTGGTGTGTTGAATGAAGTGAGTAATACATATGAAGTTCGGATGCCCATACTATCATTTTTTTCATTTGGGTGACAGGTATCTCCTCCCCTTCTGCCGCTGCCATCTGTACGCCACTCCTGCAGATGGCTTCTACAGTCGACACCTGCAGCTTCGAGTTAATCAGTGGAGCACCATTACGATCTTATGGGACGATCGCCAATGGCCCACATGCCCTTACGCATTACTAGTGGCTAGGTGCAGCATACCTAGCTTCCAGCTGGACGTTGATGTAGCCCCTGTGTGCCATGAAGGTACAGGGCGTCACACATGGGGAAGCTGGTCATTTATTGCGGATGCAGCCCACAGTAATGCTGGTCATTTGTGAGTTTGTGTTCAAATGGCTGTATGGGCTTGGTGATTTTGATGTGCATTAAATTTATATTCAGATATTAACCGTGTAGCGTTATTCTTTGCTAGTAATGTGGCATATTCAGAATTGTGGCGCGATGTATTGTGAGGTGTTCTGCATTGGGTTCCGGCTTCTGGGTACAGTTGTGTGGTGCGTGCTTATGCTGATGGTTGGTTTGACTACTGGCATGTGTACAGGGCTGGTGCAGTCTCCCTCAGGTTACTGCTTTGAATGTTGATTTACACTGGTGGCAAGCGATGGGGGACTGTTGTTGTTTTGTGTCATGGAATTTTCAGTTCATTTTGGTGTACTTGCACCTTCAGATGCCTGTGCTGCATCAGTACGGCAATGGTGTGTTGCCAATTGTGGATGGCCACTCACAGGGCACTTGGGGCCCCTGCATGCATTTGTTCGTTGGCATGCATGGGTGACTTCTACATTTCACTGGTTGCATGGTGTGGCTGCATTGCGCCTACGAGGAGTTGTGCAATGTGGCCAGGGAGTGGAGTACAGGCACTCAGTAGGGCCATTACGGTTGGTTTGCGATGCCGTAGTTCTCGTCATGGCGGAATGGTACTTTCCGCCATGCTTGATGGCGTTAAGTGAATGTCCACTGGGGTCAGCATTCGCGTACCGTTGCGCCATGGCGGATATTGCGGTTTTGCACGGCGCGCGTGCGCGTACTTGGTGCAGTTAGCGTTGGCGTTCACTACGGTGTCGCTAATCGCATCGTACTTTACGGTGACGGGTCATGATCGCAACGGGCGGTATTCGATGGCGGTATTACATTTCCGCCATCGTTTTTCGTATTCCGCCAGGGTCGTAATGAGGGCCAGTATCCAATATTTAAGATGATAGTTGGGTTACATAGTGTGGGTGACACTTTTATTATCATTATTAGGGTATTTATTGAGCGCGGACCTAGCTTTGGGAAGCAACAGAGCGCTTTACAATCACAGTAAGGGAAGCAGAGAAAAAGGGAATGGGAGCTAAAAGGTGGGCAATTTGCAGCAAGGGATCTTAAAGCAACCAGGGTAGGAGACAATGAGGAGCAGATCACAGAGTCTCAGTATGGTGGGGAGTGCAGGCTGTGTGGACCTATGTGTTATAGAGGAGCCATTTCTTGAAAAGGAAGGTCTTAAGCTCTTTCCTGAATGGTAGCAGCAATGGGGTGAGTCTGATGACCGGCTCGTTCTTTTCTTCCTGAGCCATCAGAGTACACGTCTGCACATTTCCTGGCTTCTGGTGGATCGCAGGCCTCTGGAGATGCAGAGTTTCTCAGTGAAGTAGCTTGGGGACTTCAGGGTTACAGCCTTGTAGAGACTTGCAGCAGTGCAGTTAGAGGAGGGTCAAAGCCGATTTTCCAGAGTCCTTTGATGAGTCATGCTGCAGCATTCAGAACACATCTCAGGGGTGCCAGTGTAGTCAAAAGGGCACTTTTGATAAGGCACCATGAATAATAGAAGGTCTGTTATTTGAACGTTATTTAAATTACAACAAACATAAAACAAGTGGATGTAGGTACAAGTCTGGTAACCTTTTGCAGAGCCAAGAGAAGAAGAGTCCTGGCTGTCCAGTAATATCTAAATAGGTTCTGGGGTAGAATTTAGAGGTCTGAGTAAATGCGTGGTAGAGTAAAGCATAGGAGTCTTCGGTGGGGAGGAGACAGTATTTGGTTAATTTGTGCAGGCATATCTTAACTAGATTTTTCTGTTCATGGAACCACTTTTTCATATTAGTTTTTACCTTTTGTGGCTGTATTCGGTTTTTGAGGTTACACTTGCATAGTATGGTAATTTGAATAATCTAGACCAGAATATGATGACTAGTTAATTATTTTAAATGAAAGCAAATGTCAGGTAATTGCTGTGGCTTTTGCCTTATTAAATCTTATTGCATAGGTGAGAAATGTCTGTGTGCGCTGCAAAAAATCTTCTGAGCGGCACCCAGAAGGAAGCTGGGCAAGCGCACATGCACACAGCTTAGAGGGAACATTGGCCCTAGGTAAGGTTGATTAACCAGGGGGAAGGTTGAAACATGCCTGGGGTATTGTCCACTCTAGCGGGGTTTTTCCGCTGTGGTAGACAATCTTTGGAAGATGGCCAAATTGCACCACCTCGGGGAACGCCGGTGTATGAGATGTATGTGAAGTATGGCGTGGAAGCGATAATGTTCTGTGAGACTTGGCATAGGCAAACCAGAAAGCAACAAGACCATCAGTGGCCGATAAATGGTAGTTTTGAGATAGCGAAAATAGATAATTTGGAAAGAGTGTTGATAAGAAAGAAAGCGCGTCCCACAGCATTTGATATTGTTAAGGACTGGAGAAGGGAAGCAATGCTCCGATTTAGAAGTAGAGCGAAGCATGCGCGCAGGCATAAATCAAAAGGTGAAGTAGCGGAAGAAAAGGAGGAGGAGGAGTGGACTGAGAGTCTAAGAAGGTCAGGCAGACGTGGCCAGTTAAATATAGAAAAAATATACCCACAACGAGAATTGAACATAGCAGATGAAGTGATGGAAAACATATTGATCCATACAAAACAAGGCCCAAGATCAGAAGCGAGGCCAAGCACGTCAGTAACTATTGCTCAAGCCCCTCCCGTAGCTAAAACTCTCCCTCCCGCAGCTCAAGCCCTCCCACAGCCACAGACCGCGCACGTAACAATTCCCATTAGCCAACCAGGCCCACAGCAGAAACTCCCCATTCCCATTGTCCCATCCGCACCTCCCGCCTTAGATACAGACTCGGTACCGTCCGTTCCTCCAGGGGTTGAAGTTGAAACCGCGGGGGCGAGAGGCGGGACTGAACAAAGTGGATGCACGAGGGTAACTCGCAGTGCGATCAGCAAAGAAAGGAAGGTGGAATTGCAGCAACAGGCAGAAATGTAAATAGACGGGAATGATGGGACGGCAGCATTGGCTTCGATGTATGACTTCCGAAGAAGCAACGAAAGACAGGTAGTGTTGGAATGCCTGGGTGAATATTTGGTGGAGAGATGGAAACAGTTAATTGGGAAATTACCACCGCAGCGATTGTTAGACTTAAATGCATTAGCAAGCTGTAGACAAAGAGATGAAGAAGTGAGGGAACATGTGTATGGACATTTTGAGCTTAAAAATGAATTGGATAATGAATATGCTGAAATGTTTACTGCTCCTGGGTACAGGAGTAAGGATATCGGGAGAGATAGGAAGGAAGTGCTAGGGCCACACAATCGACGGCAACAGTTACCATCACCGGGGCGAAAGACGATGGTGGACGAATTATTGTTATTAAAACAGGTGGGGGAAGACTTGAAAGAATGAATTTCGAAAACAAGGGTGTTACTGCAGCAAGTAAAAAGACATAATAGAGGAAGAGGGAACTCACAAGGGAGGAGTAATTTGAATATGCATGGGGGCCATTGGGACCAAATCAGTGTGCATACTGTAAGGAGGAAGGACACTGGCGAGCGCAATGTCCACATTTACAGAATAGAAATGGACCCGGTCAGAGAAGACAGCACAGAGGGCACCAAGGAGCGAATGGACCAAACAGGAATAGTATGCAGCAGTACCACAATAATGAAGGTAATCAAAACCAAGCCCAAAACCAAAGTGCTCCTAACCGGAGTCAGGGTCAGCAAAACCAACAGTATGGGAATCAGAGTGGGGGAAATAGAGGAAAGAATGGGAACATTTTCAATACGCAGCCAAATACGTATTACAGTAATAGTAGTGACTACACATCGGATGATGTGTTATTTCCCCAATAGGACAGCCCAGAGCAGGGGTTGGAGCCAGTGTCTATTCCCGTGAATCAGAGAGGACCCTACGTAGAAATGGGAGTCGGGAATAAGGAGCACCGCTTCCTTGTAGATACAGGGGCGCAAAAATGTTCAATAGACCATCACTTGGTTCCGGATATACCACTGTCAGGGCAAAAGAATGTTTCCGTAGGGTTCGCAGGTACACCAGTCATAAACCCAGTGTCCCAACCAGTCCCAGTTACTATAGGACCATTCACTGAACATTGTCCCTTTCTCCTAACAGAAAATTGTGGGGAGAACTTGTTGGGATTGAACTTGTTGAAAAAGCTAGGTGCGACTATACATTGTACGTCAGATGGGGTGTTTCTAACGATTTGGCCACAAGATGCCCCTGTGTCAGAATTCATGTCAGAAATTCATGCATCACCCATATACAGAAACCTGTATATGGGTGATGCATGACATTGATGTAGGATGTTTGAAGATAGAGCCAGTGAGGATCATTTTGAAAGAAGGAGTTACACTGCCAAGAATTCCCCAGTATGAAATTTCGGCTAACGGAGAGAAAGGATTGAAAAGTATTGTTTCAGATTTGGTGAAATTAGGGGTAATTGAAGAAATTACTGGCAGTATATGTAACAGCCCGATTCTTCCAGTGTTTAAGAAAGGAGGCAATGAAGTACCATATCGTTTCCTAATTGATTTGCGCGCGCTAAACAAAGTAGTAGATCCACAATTTCATTTGGTCCCAGACGTCACTACAATATTGACAATGATACCTGCCTCAGCAGAATACTTTAGTGTAATTGATCTAAAAAACGCTTTCTTTAGCATTCCGGTGGACTAGGACAGTAGATATTTGTTCGCGTTCACATTAGGGGGGCGGTCATTTACATTTACGCGCATTCCACAAGGTTATACGGAAAGTCTGAGTATTTACAGCAGTGCGTTAAAAGAGAAGCTAGACATGCTAGAATTACCAGTGGGGTGTGTACTATTGCAATATATAGATGATCTGTTGATTGCTGCTGAAACAGAGGAGATTTGTAAAAAGAGCACCGTATTACTACTGATACACCTAGCGGCACATGGCCATAAAGCTAGTTTGAAGAAGTTTCAATATAATCGAAAGGAGGTAGCTTATTTGGGTTACCTACTTTCGAAAGAAGGGAGAAGGCTAACGGCAGAACGCATAGAAAGTATTTCTTGTATGCCTATTCCAAAGACACAGAAAGGAGTCAGAGCCACAATAGGCATGGCTTCTTATTGCCGGCAGTGGATCGGTAATTTTGCGTTAATTGTGAAGCCAATGGTGCTATTAACTAAGAAGAATGCGGTGATGCCTTTGCAGTGGAATGAAGAATGTCAGAGAGCGTTTGATCAATTGAAAACTGCATTATGTTCTGCTCCAGTTTTGGGCACGGTGAATTATGAAAAGGTTTTTAGATTATTTGTATGCGAGAATGAAGGATGTGCACTAGCTGTTTTGACACAGGAACAAGGGGGAAGAAATAGGCCGTGCGGCTATTTTTCTTCTGCGCTGGACCCTGTAGCGCGCGCACTACCACGATGTTTGCGATCTGTAGCGGCGGCTGCTGCATCGGTGAAACAAACGGAAGGGATGGTATTGGGGCATACTTTAATTCTGATGGTGCCACATGCCATAGATGTCCTATTAAATAGGACACAGACGCAACACCTCACCTCCACTAGATTGACAAGATATGAGATTATCTTGTTCGCGCCCCATATCCAAATTATGAGGTGTAGCGCTTTGAATCCTGCAGAATTAATGCCACTGCCCATAAAAGAAATTGGTGACAACGAATCACCACCCCATGATTGCTTAATGGTCACGGAGGAAGAAACGAAGGGGAGAGTTGATTTAAGTGACATCCCACAAAAGGAGCCAGATGGAGAGTTATTTTGTGACGGCTCTTGTTTTAAACTAACTGATGGCACGACAACTGCCGCTTACGCTATCACTACCCTAGAGAGCGTTGTAGAAAGCAAAAGAATTCCCTACAACTCAGTATAAGTCGCAGAAATAATAGCATTGACCAGAGCCTGTGAGATTTCTGAAAATTTGAATGTGAATATCTATACTGATAGTCAGTATGCTGTTGGGGTGGTTCATAACTTTGGTCGACTCTGGGCTGAGAGGGGTTTCTTGACATCACATGGGGCCAGAATTCAACATGGCCCTTTGATTGTACGATTGCTGTCTGCACTCACGTTTCCAAAACGCCTAGCAATAGTGAAATGCGAGGCACATAAAAAGGTAACATGCAAAGTGGGAGAGGGAAACGCATTTGCAGACATAATTGCGAAACAAACTGCCACTGATTTGAATAATAAAATGATGACAGTCCAGACTGAGGAAGTACCCTGTATGATAAAAGATGGAATTGCCACTGTGAAAGAGATGCAGGCCGAAGCCACGGCCGATGAGATACAAGGGTGGGCAGAGGGCTCTGCTAAGTTAGATTTAGAGGGTTGTTGGGTGGACAAGGGAACTAAAAACTGGATGTTGCCAAATTCTTATGTGACTGCAATGGTCACAATGGCTCACAGCCCTACTCACATCTGTGCGAAAAAAATAATACAGCACCTATCTACGGTATGGCAGAATGTAAACATAAAGAAGAATGCAGAGAGGTTGGTGCAGAACTTTATCACGTGTTTACAACACAATGTAGGAAAGGGAACAGTGACTCCAATAGGCAGTTTTGGCCCGCCCTCTATGCCTTTTGAGGTAATCCATTTTGATTTCATAGAGATGGAGAGGTGCCAAAACTTGAAATATGTCTTAGTGGTGATCTGTCCATTCAGCAAGTGGGTGGAGGCATATCCCTTAAAAGACTGCACAGCAATGAGTACGGAAAAAGTAATGCTTAAAGAATACTGTTCCCGTTTTGGCTTGCCCCGTGTCATATGGTCAGATAATGGTCCACATTTTGTGGGCGCAGTGGTGTCACAGATATGTGCAGGTCTTCAGATTGATAAGAGATTTCATAGTTCGAGGCATCTGAGTTCGGCCGGTCTTGTTGAGAGGCACAACGGAATCCTCAAGTCAAAAATTAGCAAGATATGTGCAGGGAGCAAGTTGAGTTGGGTGGATGCATTACCGATAGCGCTATTGTGCATGCGTACGTATGTACAGGCTAGAATTGGGCTCTCCCCGTATGAGATTGTGATGGGGAGGCCGGCGAATGTTTGGTGCGCACCTCAGCCAAAGCGACTGAGTGAAGTGGAACATCCTGTACTTAGCACTTATTGTGGCCTTTTAATGCAGAAATTGCGTTTGATTCATCAGCAGGTGCAGGAGGCTCTACCCGTAAAATATACTGGTCCAGGGCACGCGCTGGAGCCAGGCGACTGGATGCTGCTTAAGAACTTTGAGAGAAAATCGTCGTTAGCACCCAGGTGGCGTGGCCCCTATCAAGTGCTTCTGGCAACGCAGACGGCAGTACGGGTGGATGGGAGGAAGTTGTGGATCCATGCCACCCATGCCAAAAAGATCCCATCTTCACTGAAAGACTTGCCCAATCCAGACGACCAGAAAGAGACAGCGGTCCCAGAAATGAAAGAAACTGCTTCCAGTCCACTGCCGCTAAATCTGTCCGAGCGGGAAGTGAAACTCGAAACAAAGTCTGAAAAGATTGCCAAAAAGGGGGAAGGGCAAAGAGTGCCCCAACGCTGCCCAGCAGAACCTACATCACTGTTGGCCGACACGAAATCTGCATTGCAAATAACGTCAGATACTAAACGTGTACCCCTTTGGCGCCCACCAGCACTTGCCATTGCGCCAGAGCCAAAGACCGAATCCGCATCACTGTCGCGGCGCACACCAGCATCTGCCATTGCGCCGCAGGCTGACTCTTAGCTTGGATCTGGAAGTGCACCGGCACTGTTCACGGATCACACAATACCAGGAATGAGGCGATATGATTTGCGGCCTCGAAAGACAAAGTGGTCCACAGTTCTTTGATGTTTATGCTAACCTCTGGTTCCGCTCATGGACGGAGAAGGAACTAGAGGTGTAGAGGAGAGAAGCGTGAGAATTGTGCAAATCGGACGATTCAAGACTTGCAGCTCCTCGGTGCCATCATAAAAGTACATGTGTTCTGAACCAGAGTAGACAAGCTGGGCGCACATGGTACAAAGGCAATAGAGAACTGTTCAGAAGTCCTCTGAGCAGTATGAGAGAGGATAAGTGATCTTGCCTAGAACGAATAAGCAAACCAGGCGGCAAAGGGCTGGCAGACTAAACTGTTGACAATTCCTTTGAACTTATTGACATCCGGACAAGTGCGATGAAGAGAGATATCCACAACGAACTTTGGCAGGAAGAAGAAGGACGGTGAGAAAAATTTCGGGACCGGTTTCAGCCTCCTCCTGCACCACTGCTGAGAATGAGTTAGTTATAAAGACTGTAAACTTAGGGAAAACGCATGGTAAAAAAAATTGTATGCTGGCTTTGACAATAATCATGTGCTTCATGAGTGTGGTAGCACCAATAACGACAGCCATGGTCTTATGGTATGTGGAGTCTATACACCCATTGGGAATGTTTTTACCAATAGTTAATATATCCACTACTGAAAGCCCGATTCAGGTGATTACTTATACCTTGTCCCCAATGGAAGAGAGACACAGAGAAGGGTTTGGGAACAATACGCTATTACTCATCATGAATATGACGCATGCAATTCTAAAGAAAAATATTTTTTGGTTATGCGCCCATTTACCGCAGCATGTGGAGAAAGGAATAGGGTGGTATGTACTACCATTACCATTAATTTCTGCATGCAGTGCATCTTTAAGTGCAATGTTTTATGGGAAGTGGAACAAGAGTATTACGGGCCAATTAGACAGAACAAACATGAATGAGTTTGAGGAAATAATTGTGAGGCCTGTGGGTTGTTCCATATTCCAAAAAGCACGAGTGATGATCCCAGAACCTATGCCAAAAAGTACGCGAAAAATAACACGACAAAATAGATAAGCTAGATTGTCCCCACCAGTTAAAACATCTGTGATGACGTTTCGTATAAGAACCGACGGGAATAAAGATGCAATTCCCCCTTCTTACACGGTGAATTATAACCCAAGAACTGTCCCTTTTTGTCTAAAAGAAAGGCTCCTATTTAGTAGGAACATTTACTGGATGCATGAATACAGCGGTACTAAAATGGGAAATAGAACCAGTATATGTGGGAGATCCAGTCTATTTTATATGTGGAGAGAAAGCATATCCTTGGTTGCCCAGAGGGGGGTGTGGCCAAGCAGCAGGATTAGGCTGCGATTCCTTGGAGCTCTGTGATCCGACTTATTGATTCGAAGCAAAACGCATGTGTTGACGTCCGATTCCAGCGGGAAAAAGATACGGTATCTGTGTGAATACTTCAGGCAGCAGATGAGCGTATCGGCGAGAGAAAGTGGACACAGCAGATTGAATTAGTCCACTTTATGTCCTGATCCGGAAGCGGCGCAATCGAAACTATGATGGCGGCTTGCCAACACAAAGGGACCCCTGGCAGCACTTGAAATTGGGTGCCAGGCGGGCAGTGACTGGACTGCTGGTCTGCAGCGGCAGATGAAACAGTGAGTGGCCGACTACCGGAGAGAAGCCCACGAATAGCCCGAGAGGATGTACACAGCGTTGGGCCACTGGGCCATGAGATAGGTGCTACGGCCTTGGTGCTCCCACTAGACCGGGACGATGTATACATGAAATGGACAAGAAGACTGACAGCGTTCCCGCAGTAAGATGGAAGCGTCGAGCACGCAGGGATTATTACATCCCGAATCCGCACCGAGGAGTGGATGAGCAAATACGGACACAATAAGTGGTGACAAGTCCTGTACGCCCGAAACAAAATGGCGACTGATCCGGAACAAAGGATTACACCGATGGACCGTGAAGCGGCCTCGTAAGGTCTGGGACGCAGCAAATGTTTATATGCATCTTGTATGTACCATCGGCCTTTGATAGGTGCAAAGACCATGAAGAAGCACCGGAGATGCTGATGACGGCACCTTGCTGATGACTGGCACGGATGTGGAGAGGTGATTGTGACGCGGAAAAGTTACAATCCACCTGAATAACAATTTAGTGTGTAACGATTGGTGTAGGCTGATATACAGAGACTCCAACGACTCGAACAACAACTAAGCGGCACCGGGCCGGAGTCAGACACGTGGACAAAGTTGCACCATGTCGGTGAAAGGTTTGAGAGCCAAGACCAAACAACCTACAATGGAGGTCTTCGCGAAAGCGCAGAAGACCCCCACAACATCGTAGCGGAGCACGTCCACGACTTCTGCTGAAGAAGCCCCAGAAGGAGATAAGCACCAAATCCTGGAGGCTATATCGGAGCTGAGCACCAAGTGGGCTGCGGCAATGGCGGACTTGCGGACAGCCCTGGAAGGAAAAATTGATGTGGTCGGGACTGAACTTACCCTGTTACGACAAGATGTCAGGGGGCTGGCAGAGAGAACGAGTGTGCTGGAGAGTGCTGTAAAGACCAATACTGATGTCAGCACAACTAACGCAAAGGAAGTTCATGTGCTCAAACAGCAGGTTGCTAACCTCGAAAATCGGGTGGAAGAAGCTGAGGGAAGAGTGAGGAGAAATAATATACGGATGGTCGGCCTGCCGGAGGGGGAGGAGGGTCAAGACCCTACAAACTAGGTGGAAAACATGATCCTACAAGAAATAGGAGCAGATAAGCTTTCGGAGGGATTCACGGTGGAGCGGGCGCACCGAACCTTGATGAGGAAACCGCGACCTGGGGCTCCGCCGCAACCTATCATCACGAGGATCTTGAACTACAGAGATAGGGAGAAGATCCTAGAATATTTTCGTAAAAATGGGACAATACAGAGAGCATCCGCCAACATTACAGCATACCCGGACTATACGATGCTGGTACAGAGACTGAGATACAACTACGTGGCCGTCAAGAGGAGGCTGCGAGCAGCAGGCATCAAGTACATGCTCCTGTACCCAGCAAAGCTGAAGGTGCTACATAAGGGCAGAGCGCTCTTTTTTGACACTCCCAAAGAGGTGGTAACGTGGCTGGATCTGCAGGGTTGCCCGGAACAAGAAGTGGACCATGACCGGCAGGAACAGGATGGCTAAAAAACTGGTGCCGCGGACATTGGGGGTACCGGATTATACCGGGAAACGAGATTAGTTGAACACTGGATATCATTCGGGCCCTGTGCCCGTCATGGACTGGAATATAGTAGGTAAATTGTAATTGGAAGCAGCATAAAGTTAACACAATGCGTAACACATTTGGGAATAGGAGCAATAGGATGGAGGCAACTCACCCCCAAAATACTAATAGTTAAGTGGCCATTAGGGTGACTTTACCCTACTGAGCCCTGAGCATAAGTTTGTGCTGGACGGGGCTAGATGTGGGGGTGCCTGAGATCCAGGGATGGAGCTAGGCAACAGTTGGGGGGGGGCGTTGTTGGGGAAGGGTTGGGCTGGGGGAGGGAAGGGAGGTGGGAAGTTTGGGTTGTGCATAGTTTTGGGGAGTTTAAGTTTAAATATGAGCCTACATGGAAGAGTTGAAGGGATGTATCTGCATAGCATGACGCGGGAGAAACTGGAGCTAGTTGGGAAAAAATGGAAAGGGATTGTGGCGGGTTCGTCGTACTCTGCTTATGCCAGGGGCTTGCTTGTCTGGGTAGCACCTCATGTCCCATTTCAGCTACTGCAGGAAATGGAGGAAACTGACGGGAGGATGGTTATATTGAGAGGGCTGTTGGAGAATAAAGAGGTATGCATTGTGAATACGTATGCCCCTAACCATAACACGGCGGCATACTTCAGGACTCTGTGCACTAACCTTAGTATGTGTGTGGGAAGCGTGGTTATTTGGGGCAGGGATTTCAATTCTGTTATGAACCCCAAAGTGGATAGATCTGACAACAGGATTGATAGGCCCACCCCAGCGGCCAAAGCATTGCAGGTGTTACTAGATGATTTCGGCTTGGTAGACGTATGGAGAACGAAACATCCCAATGATAGGCAAAATTTGCATTATTCTGCCCCGCAGCAGCTACACACGATACTGGACTATGTCTTTGCTACGCCGAATGTGGTGGTGGAGAGCACTCAAATAGAATACAAGGCAAGGGTCCTCTCGGATCACTCGCCCCTGATCCTTGGGTGGCAATACTGACCCTGAGGGCGCAGATCCCGACGTGGCACCTCCGAGCGTAGTCACTCAAAGATCCGGTCTTTCATGAGGACATAGGGATGAGATCGTCAACTATTTGGAGACGAATACTGGTAGAGTTGACTCGGCGGGTACACTATGGGAAGCTTTTAAGGTGGTGATGCGGGGCAGCCATAGCTAAGTCAACGGGCCTGCAAGGTGGGGTTCCGGCTGACCTACAAAGAGTTGAAGATGAACTAGAAAGGACATTAGAATGTGACAGTGTGGACACTGAGCTAGCACTTAAACTGCAACAGCAATGTGCGGAACATTGGGAAAGGCTCTGTAACCTCAATTATAAAAAGTATGTAGAAAGACAGCACACAGGGGGAGATAAAACGGGTAGGCTTTAAGCATGGCTGTACAAGAGTGAGACCCCTAAACCCCCAATTAGGACAATAGTTAGAGAAGATGGCGATGTAGTGGACACTCAAGAAGGAGTTAACAGGGAATTTGCGGATTATTATAGGGTGCTATACGGTGACGAGGAGGGGAGTAGTCAAGAGGAGATAAACGAAACACTAGAAGATATAGGATTATCTAAGACAAGTGATGATGAGAGAGTAGAGCTTGATGCACCAATTACCCTGGATGAGCTGAGAGAGGTTGTGAAGCAGTTGCCCACCAGTAAGACCCCAGGAGCAGACGGGTTCCCTAGTGAATTTTACAAAGTATATAGAGAAGAAGTGCTACCCCCATTGCTAGACATGCTTAACGAAGCGTTTGAGATAGGAAGGTTGCCGGAGTCACTCAGAGAGGCGATCATAATACCGCTTCCTAAACCCAACAAACCGGGGTATAGCTGTAGCTCCTACAGGCCTTTGTCGATGCTGAACTAGGACAGCAAGATACTGACGGCTGTCCTGGCAAACAGATTGCGGAGAGTAATTAGTAAATTAATTCACCCGGATCAAACGGGCTATGTCCCAAACAGGAACATAACCCATAATCATAGGAGACTCCACCGTGTGATCGAATGGGCAGATAGAAATGAAGGTGAAATGGCAATTGTATCCCTAGACGCAGTTAAAGCTTTTGACTCCGTTAAGTGGCCATGGCTGCTGGCAGCCCTGGGAGGTTACGGAGTAGGGCCGGGTTATATCAGGTGGGCGAAAATGCTATACAGTGAGCCGTTAGCCAGAGTTCTAACGGGATCGGTGATATCCAAGAGATGGCAGCTTGGTAGAGGTACCAGGCAGGGGTGCCCCTGGTCCCCGATGCTTTACATCCTAGCCCTGGAGCCCCTAGCAATATACCTCAGGCAACAATAAGATATGATAGGTATTGAGGTTGTGGAGGAGCGGCATCTAATATCCTTATATGCGGATGATTTATTATTATACTTGAAATACCCAGAAGAGAATCTTCAATATATCCTTGAAGTGATGGAGAAATACGCGGGGTTGTCAGGCATAGCGGTAAATCCTCAAAAATCCAGCTTATTCCCCCTCGGTAGCTATAAGTGGACCCCGGAGGAAAGGTTGCCGGTGTTACAGATACCCTGGGTTATTGTTTCTTTCCGTTACCTTGGCATAGATGTGTATCACACCGCAGAAAAGGAACATAAGCACAACACCGTGGTAGCTGTTGAGAAAATCCAGAAATGCATGAAGTTTTGGGAGAAGTTGCCCCTAGCTATGATGGGACGGGGGGCAATGCTTAAGATGGTGGTCCTACCTAGGCTTTTACATTATTTTAACAATATCCCATATATGATACCCATGAAGTTCTTCGCTAAACTGAATAGTGTGTGCAGGGACTTCCTATGGCATGGTACCCGGAATAGAGTAGGGCTATGGAAGTTGCAGAACTTCTATGAAAAGGGAGGTATCAGGCTGCCCAATTTTGAGGTCTACTACATAGCAAGTCAATTACAATATGTGGCCAATTGGGTCTCCGACGAAGTGACCCCTGAACATAGGTTGTTTGTGCGGGTTTGTACCCAATTTTACTTGAGGGAAATGATATGGTTGCCTGAAACAGATATGAAGGAGCGCCCTAAAATGATTATGTTGGGGCGGAAAATGCGGCGTCGAGCGTGTCAGATGATGGAGGACCCATTCCCGTGCTCCCCGCAAGTACCGCTGGTCGCATTAGCAGGAGGGGACAAGCAGCTGAGGGTGATTATCAGAACCTACTGGGAATCGGTGGGACTGGTAACGTTAGGGGACATCTGGCAAGAGGGGACCATTAGAGATTTTGAAGAACTTGGGGAGGAGGTGGGATTACACACTGGCCAATATGTTACATACCATAGGATGGTCCAGAAAATTCGGAAAACGTGGACTGAAACAGTGTTAGCAGAGGAACCAGATGCTACTGTGGGGGTAATATACGACATATCGGAAGGGGGGCATGAGATTTCTAGATTGTATGAGATGGTGATGACCAAGGTGGGGAAGGAATTGACACATTTGAGACTTGATTGGGAGGAGGAGGTGGAGGCCCGATGGGAGATGGGATGTGGGAACGCGCCCAGGGATATCACAAAAAAGTGTCAAGAAACGCCAGACTTAAACAAATACAGCTGTACATAACGCATAGGGCATACATGACCCCTCTGAAGATATCCAAGTTCCGGAACGCAGGGCGACAGGCGTGCCCTAAGTGCGACATGGAAAACGCTGACAAGACACACATGTTTTGGTCATGCCCAGTAATCGAAGGTTTCTGGGGGGAAGTGGCACAAAAATTTGCGAAAAAAGGGGTCACGCTTGTCATAGATATGGCTTGGGCCTGCTTGCTGGGAGGGTTCCCCAGACCACGGAAACTTAAACATGTTGAGAAACTGAGAAACTTGGCATATGTGTTAGCAAAACGGAGGATCGCCATGGGATAGAAGAAGTGTCACAAGCCACGGGCAGAGGTATGGTGGAGGGAGTTACAGAAATGGGCAGAGGCTGAAACGATAGTATGATAGGAGGCGAGCAGCATGAGTGGGGAGGAAGAAGTAGGTACCTTGATGGCATGGAAACTATTAATAGCGGAACTGTTCGGATCTATATCAGACCCGATTGAATCCGAAGATAGTGAGACCCAGCTGCATGTAGCAGATACTGAACGAGAAGTACAAATAGGCTCATAATGGAGGGTAGGACTTGGGGAGCAGTGGCAAACTGGAAATACAAATGGTGTTTACTGGAATTATTGTAAATTACACATGCCTGTTGGGTTTGTTTGTATTGTTGTTTGGTTTGAATAAAATTAATAAACGATTTGAAAAAAAAAATCCTTGGTTGCCCAGAAACTGGGGAGGTATATGTTACCTAGGTCTACTGTTCCCAGGAGTGTTCTTCTTAGAAACAGCAGACATGGCCAGGTTATCCAGATCTAGAACCAAAAGGAGTAGCAAAGGTGTTTTGATAGCAACGGATGTAGCAAAATCCTTCATTCCATTCTTGTCCCAGATAGTGAACTCCTACAACATAAGGCAGCTGTCCAGAATACTAAAAGATACCATAAACACAACGACAGATATACTATTTAACATGACGTTGGAAGAAAAAGGAATTAGGTTAATGACGCTGAAAAATAGAATGGCTCTCGATGTAATCCTGGTTGATCGTGGGGGAATTTGCAAGACTGTGGGATCAGCGTGCTGCGTATTCGTAGATGACTATTCCCCTATGAATTTTGAAGCAATAAAGAAAATGCATGTCCTAAGCTCCAAGCTCCCTACTGGAGTGGGGGGCTGGGGAATAGAGTCCTGGTTTTGGGGGATACTGCGTTCTTGGGGATGGAAGTTGATTGCGATATTAGTAGTGGTGTTTGGAATATTCATAACGTGCTGTTGTTGCATACACTGTCTACCGTTAGTTTGCACTGAGGTAACTTAGGGATGTACTAAGGGATGTATGCATATGATAACAAAAAGAAAACAAACTTATGGCCGGGATGACAGAGACACAAATGAAATGAAAACAGTGAAAGAATTAATGGCTATAGATATTAATGAAGACGATGATGCTTATAGTAGCATGCAAAATTCTGACATAATGCTTCAGACTTATCGTCATCAGAGGAGGATACAATAAATGAATGAGACGTTTGGCATACGGCCAAAGGAGGGTTTGTCAGTCAAGAAAAATGGATACCTCTCATGATTGACGGCAAACGTATTTTGGTGGCCAAAGGCCAACCGTCTCATGTACGAAACGATAGAAATACAGGTTTCCGAGTTTTACCAATGAACAGCAATTTTGATATAACAAGGATCGCCATTTTGTTTTCTAACAAATTGCTCATTGCTTTCTGTTCACATTGCTTTGCAGCACATTTTCTGCTTACACTGCTCGACTGTTAACATTGTTGTCTGAACGTGAAAGGACAAGGCCGCAGGGCCGTGAGGCTAATAAGAGTTCGCTGAAACACAATGTAGGCAGCTCTGGGAAGGAATGCCCGGCTCCCACCCGAATGTAGCCTTGAAACAGAGCCGCAGGGCATTTAATCATTTTACAGCTGCCAGCCAGTCTCGTTATATGGTAGAATATGTTAGAATAAAGCAGCTAAAGGCTTGAATTATGCTCTTCTTATGGCCCTCCTTTTCTGAGCCCTGTACAGCGTGTCAGCTCCCAGGACACAAATAGCACCTCATAGATAGCAAGGTCTGGAATGTGAGTCTTCCCCCGTATGTAGCTCGCTTACAAGAACAGAAGCACTGTGTTCTGTTCAACAAAGAAAATATGTCTCTGCACTTGCAAGGTTGCATATTGTTACTAAAATAGATATTTGAAGGTGTCATATTCGTCGAAAGTGTCCATCATCAAACCGAGTTCAAAGAAACCCAATAAAGGGGGGTGTTAAACATGTCACAGCTGATTGTATGATATGCATTTTGTATATATGTAACTGATGTACGTAATTCGCTCTCTTGCGTCCCTCGAGGTCTAGAGATACACGTCGTGGGGCGTGAGACCGAGTTGGCCAACTGAGACTATTTGCTTTGCAATAAGCCCTAGCTTTGGGAATACAACCTCGTGTCTGGCATATCTATCGTGTGCGGTGACTTGCCTTGTTTCCATAACGCGAGGGACCCGTAGGGGCCCCTTTCAATGGGGCAGGACCTCGACCAATACTTGAAGGAGTGTCTTGTGTGTGCACAATTTCAGCCAACATCCCTTACACACCGTGCGCCTCTCCAAAAGAGGGGGATGACACTGCCATAGTCAGATTTACATGTCGATTTCATCGGGCCCGTGATTCGCTCCTCTAGGGGAAATAAGTACATGTTGACCGTGACATGCTTGTTTACTAAATGGGTGGAATGTCTCCTGGCCCCAAACTGCAAGGCAGAAACAGCAGCTGCCCTGATGATCAACCACATCTTTTCGCGTTTTGGACTACCCCAAAGGATCGAGTCAGACAGAGGTAGCCATTTCACCAGCAAAGTAATGACAAAGATGTGGGAGATACTTGGGGTTAAAAGGAAACTACACATTGCTTACCGGATAGCCTCTAGTGGTGCAGTCGAGAGATACAACAGGACAATTGTGAGCATATTAAAAAAGTTTGTGGCAGATTCTGGGCCAAGTTGGGATATTCGATTACCTCTTGTCCTAATGGCCATCAGATCTACCCCTTCATCTGCAACTAAGATGCCACTGTTTCAGCTGATGACTGGACGCAGGATGGTGCTTCCCTAGCATCTGCTCTACAGACCTTAAGAGCAGACATTGATCAAGGCCTCCACAACTCATGAGTATGTTGAAAATCTAAGAAAACACCTTCAACATGCGTTTGCCTATGCTCAGTGAAATCTAGAGAGATCTGCAGACAGTATGAAGACCCACTCTGACTTAAGGACTACAAGAAAATAATACAATGTAGGGGACCGGGTCTACTTATACAATTTCCAAAGGAACCAGGCCAAACAGCGCACATTTTTGCCTACCTGGAGGGGTCCCTTTGAAATTGTAGACAAAATCTCACCAGTCGCCTACAAAATCTACATCCCCAAAGGCAGTTTGGCAGAGGGGGAAGATAAGTGTGTCCATATTAACCAACTAAAGTGTTGCCATTCTAGGCACACTCTGCAGAAACTGGAGGAGTCTTCTGGAACCCCAGAGGGGGTCACTCCAGCTCCATAAAACTCCAACTATAAAATATTCCATATATAGTCGATAACTTACACAAAAAAATGTGTCCTGATTTATCAAAATGTATGTGTCTGCCCCACTACATTAATAGTGGTGGGGAAATGTCTACAAATATGCTTTTGCTTTGTCATCCTAGGTTTGGAAACCATGGAGACTAACCAAGGAGGACTACCCGGGGACCAGGAGCAAAGATCCGAGAGGCCTGGAGTATCGTTCCATACCAACATTTCAGGACTGGGCGAGGAGAACCGATCAATCCACTCCTGATGGAGAAAAAGATGATGAACTTTGCCATTTGTGCAATCAAAAGAGATGAGACTGACATCCCAGTCTTGTGAATTCCCATTGATGGACGGTCAATGCCAAATCGCAAGAAGGGGGCTTGTGGGATGTTTTAACCCACTAGTCTATGCCCTGCAACCTTACTGTGCACTGCTTGCATCAGAAACCTTAGAATGGCCGCTGGAAAGCATTATGTGCGCTAAAATCACCCAGAAGTGCGCAGGAAAACCTGAAAAATAGGCTGCCAATCCACTTTTGCCTATGTCAGTGGCAACACAGGAGACCACTGCCAAAACCCATCATTTGGCTGCCCACAGAGGAAAATGAAACTATTTGAAAAAGCAGTCCTGCATTGAAAGAGAAACACAGAGCTGTTAAAAATCCATTTTTCCTTTGCTGTGGAAAGTGCAAAAATCATGGTTCCCAAATACCACAAGAGATCCAACCTCCTTGTTGGGTGTTAAACATCACGGTATATAAAGAATTCATCTAAACACAATGTCAGCAGAAACATATTTTTATCCGAAGAAAATCCACATTTAAAGATGCTTGCTTGGAAGAATATGTCAAAAATGGGCGTAGTACCGCTGCTCGCCTGTGTCAGAAGCTGGCAATTACTTAACCTTTCATTTTAAACTTCTACATTAAGATCTAAGTATGGAAAAGAACTCCTATCAAAAGCAATAGAGGTGGATACAATTCAAAACTATATTTTAAAAAGGCTGGGATTAAGAGATTGGTGGATATATTTGTTAAAATTGTAGTTTGTATTTAGGACAAGACTATGTTAAACATTGTGCTAAAAAGTTAAAGTTAAAGTAAATATGTAATATTAGCAAGTTTGGGATATTGTGAATATGTTTTTTATGAAAAATAGATTTTCGGGTTAGGCACAAAGGGGAGTTTTTTCTCCCTGGACCATAAACATAACACATCATGACACACTGTTTCCTTCTCGAATCAGGAGAGAGGGAATACTTAGACCAATCAGTTTCCTAGAGGGTGGGCTTAGTATAATCACCCTCCCCAACCCCCTTGGGAAATCCATAAATAGGGACTGTTAAGGGCACAGGGAGATACATTCACCCATCACTGATATACTGGTGAAGCTCTCTGAAGAATAATCCAGACTCCAGAACTATCCAGACTCCAGAACCCTGAAGCAGAAGGCCCAACCCAAAAAGCTGAACCCTTCTCAGCTGGCCTTTAGAATCTTGCAACCTGATTTTAACCCCAAACTTCCACGGGGCCCAACCAATTCAACAGCCTGGCTGTGTTGTTTTGGTTGCTTCTTGCCAAGAACCCTTGCTAGAACCCAGAGATCCAAACCGGTAGAGCAGAGCTGTGCCCAGAACCAACCCGTCAGATCCAGAACCAGAGGCCGCGCAGAGACCAGAGTGCCTTGCTGAGAGCAGAACCAATCGCCTGAGACCTGTCCGGTGGTGAGCGAATTCCTGTCCAAACATTTTTACCAGATCTTGATGGCCCATTTCAAAGCCATAGTTGTAAGTATTTAGCATAGAACTGTCTATAGCCATCTCTTAGTTTAAGTAATCATCCAACCCATTCCAACATGTCCTGATTGTATTATATAATCTCTTGTGTCTATCCTGAATCCTTCTCTCATCCACATAATCCTGTGATAATTGTACTGATAAATCATCTTTGCGCTAATATAGTTGCTGAAGAAGGCAAGGGTCACAGCGGACAAAGATCGGACAGAGGCGCCTCTGACTGGTGGCTGTACCATTGGTATCTCGCATCCTCATAGACTCCCTAGTGTTAAGAAATCTTTGTTCCTAATTTTCAAAGCGCATCTTTCATTTTGAAATCTTGACTCTTTTGAGAAAAATCGACCTTTACTAAAACCTCTGTAACTTTTGAACCGTACGTGCTAGGAACGGAATTTAAATGTCAAATTGAAACTAACATCCTCACTAACCGCATTCCATCTCCTTATAGTTTTTCTGAAAAGTTTGCCGCGATTCTGCATTTGACTCATTTTCATTCCATATAAAATTGCTATTTCTTGCATGCAATCTCTGAATTCAGCTTCGTATCTATTAGTTATTCCAACATCATTGCTAGTGTCTACCTGAACCTATCCAACGCGACTCTCACTAGTTTAGAATCCCATTTGGTGAATTAAAATACATTTTTAGCATTTTTCCCATTCATTTCATATCACAATCAAAAGCATTTGACCTGTTTAAAATCATTCCTGTTCTCTAAGCTTGCTGGGGAATTGCGATTAAACTGCATTGTTGATTATTTATTCCTGAAACCTGTGTGCCCTCATTTCATCTCTTCATATTGCATATTAGGGGGGATTGAGTAGCAACGGGGGAAAGAGTGATTACATTGTCTTTGATTGAATTCATATCAGGTTTCATTTCTGTGCTGCATTAATTTCATATCATTGCATTTCATTAAACCCACACAAAGTTATTCTCTGCTACATTATTCGTATCACCCATACTCCTATTGATTAAAGAGATTGTTGATTGTTGTGATATCACCCATTGCTGATCAGTGTATAAATATTAATAAGTGTGATATCTAGATATTGTTCATATTCATAAAAGTGTGATATATATATTGTTCAATTCATCAAATAAATCTTTTAACTTTGCAAAAGAACCTACTTCTTGGTTCAGTGAGACCGGGGGGATTCAAAGAGAGGGGTGTTATATAAGGGCACATCATCCAGAAATAAAATTACTTTTGACATAAAAATATATAAATTAAGGGTTCCAGCTGGGCATCTCACGCTAGGCATTGACTTAGTTGGAGTGCTGGGTTGAAACCACTTACACAAGTTATACTACCTTATATACTGGAAAGGTTATGGACCCCAAGATTGGACCTGGGAACCCAGTGAGCATGTCCACGTTCCATGATTGATCAGGCAGTTCCACCTCAATAACCCCACTAAATCAGGGCCATGGGGGGAACCACCCATGAGAGAGGCCTTGAGGGGGAGTGTTGTCATGGCCACAGGCCTCGGAACACAAAAACCACACCATCTAGGGATGGGGGCAATGGGTCACTTGACTCATTTATGTCCCTTTGGGACCCATAAACACAGGGGCCCTGGCTGGACTCAATCGCGCCAGGTTCATATTGAGATGTGAGCAGTAACACTTTATATCAGTGCAGGAGTGCTTTTACTTTACAAGAACTTTCCAGGAGCTGAAAACCTTTATTCCAGAGAACATCCTCATGTGCTGACTCATCGGGTGTGGCTCCCTAGGCCTGATCTTCATGTGCTGACTCATCGGGTGTGGCAGGCAGGCTGAACCTGGTGGCCGTTGCTTCAGAAGCTCTGCTATATAAGCTGCTCCATCCTTAAGGCCGGTGCTTCGCGTTACTGTGCACTTGCGTGCAACGTAACGCTCACCGCTGCTTGGACCAGTTTACTTACCTTTGAAACCAGGCGTTCTCCTGCATACTCACCTCCAGGAAACCAGTGCTTCATCGCTTCAGCTGCAGACTCATCTCCTGACATCCAGTGATCTTGATCCTGAAACTGCAGCACCGTGCTCCGCATCCACGAACTTGGACACTGTGAAGAAGAAGAAAGACAAGGTTAGAACATCCGTCCTAGGGCCGCGCTGTATTTGAACCCCACGTGCCCCCTAGTTAACAATTTATCAGCTACTGTACTGCTGCAGCTTCGTTCCTCGTTCCATCCGGCTGCCGCCTCTTGCTCTGCAGCTTCTGCCGAGCCAGCAACATCACCTGCAAAGGAAGAAAGCAAAAGAGCAAACATCAAAAGTGGAACGGACAGCAATACAAGACAACAAGCTTTACAATACAACAAAAACAGATGAGGAAAGACAAAGGCAAACAGGAACACTTACCTGAAGTATAGTGGCTTAGTCGCAGCAGGACTGGACTACCACGTGCAGGGGACCAGTGAAGGAACTCGGTACAGATCATGCAAGCGCCCCTGCCAGAAGCAGCAGGATGGAGTGCCTGCCAAAACTAATCAGCAGGTGAGCTTCCCAGGGACAGCGCATCCCACGTGTACCACGGTTTGGGAGAAGGGCTCTGGATGGGGATCAGGCGCAAACGCTGGCATGCTCACACCCCCTATTCTCCACAAAGGAGCAGCCCTGAGCAGCATCACCTATTACCACCAGTCACCACATAAGCGCAGAGGGACCATTGCGACCTCACCGCTGGGAGGGCTGCAACTGTGCCCCAACACCTCCGCAGAGACCAGGTGAGCGTAACACACACTATAGTTATCGGAAGGAATGCCACCTCACTCTGTGGAACAAAACCTTTCCTTCCTGACAAAACGTCACTTTACATACAAACAGGTTGAAGCCACCATTTTGTTTTGATTATAACTGTAATTCTCATAACATATAAGACACAGCCAAATGTATTGTTTTCATTTCGACTCTCGAGTCCCCCTATTCATATGTAAAAAGTAAACACAGTTCTAAGCAATACTTCAGAGACTTTGGACACTCATAGGAATACCCCTAATGTAAGGATAATTAATGCAACACCCTAGAACATGGCAGTACAATTGTGATTTACAATATACTTTGTATGGTGTCTACTTTACATAAAACAGAGCACTTTAAATTATTGGGCAAAATAAATTGGGATGTGCAGCGCTCTTTATTTCTAACCTCCCTACGCACTTCCCTTCTAGCAAGATTCTGGCACAACATTAATAATTACACTCTTATTAACAGATGAGGATCACCCCTTACCTTTGCGCTGTATATTCAAAAGGTCTGGTGCATACATGGGCATACAGAGACATACCTGCAAACCAAAATACACATAACCATCTTGGGGAAAGAACTGTGGCTCACAGTAGCAGTGATTTCTGGCTTGCCAGCATGGTTAGTTTGAGGTAGTGCGATTCCCCAGTTAGACCAGTGGGATTCTCATGTTGCATAAATAGTAGTGAGGTTGAAACCACAGATGGTAATGTTACAACCGCAATCAAACCATCTTCTATGAAGACACCAGAAACCCTGCTATTAGCTGTAGAAGGGGAAGCTACCATCATTAGGGGAAGGGTATGTAGTGATACACAAAATTGCAAATTTGCCAATCAGGGCTTTAGATGACAGCATTAGCCGCTGAAAGCCAATAGTTTATTCAAAGCATGTGCAAAAATGCTGACAGTAGTCTGTTGTAGCACTTCCATTACGCAGTAGCGAGCTACGAGGAATATGCAGGCCTAGTAGGAATGGTAGGTCACATTATGCGTTGTAGATAGACAGGCAGGGCGAAGGCCCCAGTTCTGTAGCTAATAGACATTATTGGAGTGTTTGGAACATTATGGCACCTATATAGCGCTTAGATAGGCAATCTTAAGCGCTTTGAACACTAAGCTATGAGTGCATGCCTTTTAGAGCTTTCTCACATAGGGTTAATTCATCTCGACTTCTCTTAGAATATTCTGCCTTTCTAACTGTAGCCATGCATGGTTTCGTAAACTAATCTTCTTTCTCTGGGAAGGCACTGATAAGACATTCCTGAGCTTTCGCGCAGATTGGCTCCAAGCAGGGAGGGGCACAGAAAAGGAGCACAGTGGAAATTCACAGAGTTGGGTTTTCCATGAGCAAGCCTATATTTTGCACAGGGAAAGTTCTGGAACTGTGCGTCATGGACTGACAGCACGAGATTATAAAAATGCATGCCCACATGACTCAGGTGGGAGATCGATCTGTGGACTTGGTTCGAGCAAAATCGAGTGTCCGGAACCTGCTGCTCTGTCGGCACCCTGCAGCGCTGTCCTCTGAGCGGGGCTGGCTACAGCTACCTTATGAGGGCCAGGGTCTCCCAGTGCTGATTGAAGGGGCGTAAGACTGTGTTTCTCTATGTTTCTCTAAGTTCTATGTTTCTCTATATTTTGTATTTCTCTAAGTGTTGTGTTTTGTAATCTTCTCTAACTTAAATCCCAAGATGTTGCTGAAATTCACTGTTTAGAATAAATGCTAAAACTTTTTTGAAGGTGTCATTTGTCACTAGCATGAGTTCACTGCTCGGCACAATAGAACCTGTATTTTGGGCTGAATTGGGTAATTTTTGCTCCCAAGGGCTGGTCCCGAGGAAGATTTTCCCAATATCAAGACAGGGTATGTGATGATTTGCTAGGCGTCGTCACTTCTCCCCAGGGCCCAGCCCCTTCTCATGAGGCTAAGGAGGTCCAACCACGACCCAATAGTACCGTAGGGGTGGTTTCATGAAGGAGGTCCTCATGGGAGGGAGCTCCCCACCTGGGGACAAGGATGGCCACCTAGGGTATGAGCCACATCACCAAAACACATACCCCCAGCCTCTGTCCCAACCTCTCTTCTCATTCTGCCTCTTTCCTCACTCTACCTCTATGTACTGTTGTCAGGTCGAGAATATTGGGACAAGGAAGAGTCATAGGAGTCCTGAAGTTCAGAGTTGGCCCCGCAGAGGAATGAAGACCTAAGGGCCAAGGACATTGAAGAGGGACTTGAATCCCAATGCCAACCACTGCCAAATATCCGCTATAAACAGGAAGAAAGGATTATGAATCATAGACGAAGTCCAGGGACATGGAGAAACAGCTGTGAGAGACTGTAGGTGCGCACAGCACCTGTAGCAGGAGTGTCAAGCATGCTGGATGAGCAGAGGACCAGAAAACACTGGCAGTCAGCCGCGTTCAAAGATGAAAAGAGCCTGTTGGAACGGTCCCTTGTGGAGAGGCGGCAAGCAGGTGAGAAGAGGACAGAAGCAGCACAGAACGCTGTCCCTTCAGTGCCATTAAGCCAAGAGCCTGCTGGAACCTAGCAGACGGCCTGTTGTCCCAGGAAGACCCGGGGATGTGCCACGACCCTAAAGCAGGTAAAGGGCTGCACTAGCAATCCAGGGGGGATGTTGGGAAGTGGGCAAATCCTCCTCCTCATCCCCATAATTGGGCTGAAGCCACACACCACCAGGGGAACGTAGAGGACCCCAGCCCCAAAGCCAGAGGGAGAGTTCATCGCACATTGGCATTCGTAAGAGCACTGACGACCAGCGAAGGGTCGAGGACCCAAACCCACAAACCCAGAGCCCGAGATGGAAAGTCCATCGGCCCTGTGACGTACACAAGACCACTGGTAAAGCCAATAGTGAAAGGGGCATCGAAAGTCATCTCCATCTACACAGTGGTAGATCGCAAACCATTGCGAAAAATCAATGGTAAAAAGAAGAATACGAGTCATCCTGTTCGTGGCAGTACTTGGCAGGATAGTGAACCAAGAATGCAGAGTCTATGAAGACCCAAGTCCAGAGAGAGGCCAGAGTCATTTTCCTTGTGGCAGTACTTGGCAGTTTAGTGAACCAGGTCTGCCAAGTCAAAGGAGAAGAACCCGGGTCTAGAACCCAACCACTGATGGAACTTTATATGTTATTGAACAGAGGAGGCGCCGGAGTATCCAGGAGAAGGGAGTCATTCCCCCTGGGTCTAGTGTGATTGGCACATTGTAATGAGAAACATCAGGAGGAGGGAGTCATCCTCGTGTTATTAAGTGGCCGAAGTAAGAACAAGCTTCTAGCGAGGTGAAAGGGAGTCATTCCCCCTGAGACAACCAAGAGGAGAAGGATTATTGGGCTTGTTTTTTTTTTTTGAAGGACACTTTCAAACAGGGCAAGGGAGTCATCCACCCTGGTGAACATGGTTTGAGCTTTACTGTGTTGAGAATAATCTAACCGGGGGAAGGGAGTAATTCTACCTTGTTAGAACTATTGAGATTCCTGAAGTGAACTGTGATCATAAACTCAGGAGAAGGGAGCCATTCTTCTGGGCCACAAACAGATTACATATGTATGTGGTAAAAGCTCAAGTCTCGTATAGTAGTTAGGGAACATTTCCAGAGCGGTGGGCTGCAACCTCGGTCTGCCTCCTACTCCTCTCTAGCAGAGAGTTACAAGAAATACACAGGCTTTTCCTACTGCCTGTCCGGCCCCTTGATTACTAGTCTCTCAGGAGACGGAGCAGCCCTCCCACCCTGTGCCCCCACTTGGGCAAGGCTGGAAGATAGACTGACAGCTATATTGATGAATCTGCCCTGAAGAATGGTTGTAACCACTATATTCCATCGAAACCGGTCGACCTTTCAGGCCATGGGTGACACCCATGACCACCTGTAGATATCCCCAATAACAAGGGGCGGTATCCCAAGAAGAAATACATTAGTTACCTTCTAAACTCACAAGTTGTGAGCCTTTTACAATACTTTGTATGAAGTAGGCATCACTACACTACACTTGATGGCCGCTTTTTTAGATGTTCACGAAACTCACCACTCCACATGAGATCTGATTAAATAGCCTATGGGTGAATAAAACATGGACCTAAAATCCTGCGGCCATTTATACACTCATGTTAGCTCTTTGAGCTATGATTGACGGTGATTTAATACCCAGCTCTGTCACATTAGGAGAAATAGGAGTTGTGCGTTTCTTTGGATTTTGGTTGCTTGTCTCTTAGACACAGTTATACATCCTCTCGAAATAAACACCAATGCAGGTTGGGGCACCCATACATTTGGTTAGTGGAGGGACAGCTTTTCTCCCACACTATCCCTATTAGATAGGCACTGCACCACAGGCTGCCTAGGGATAGGCACCCCGTTATAGGGACAGGGTGTTCTTCTAACAGGGCGAGATAGTTACACTTTGCCGTTGGTTCCCCTCCCTGCATTTTCCTAACTACTATATGAGATGTGAGCTTTTACCACATACACATATTTTTTCTCTAAAGAATCGTTCTGAATGTGATACAACACAGTTGACATAACGATTATGGAATATAAGATACTCGTATTTTTTGAATTACCCTGATGTTTCACCACAAACAGATTAGCCTTATCTACTTTAGTTATAAGTGTCAGGGACAGAACTAGGGATTTTGACACAGGACGGTGGGCATTTAAGTTAAACAGACATTCTGACAGATGCTTTTTAGTCTCTCATTGAGTCTGGGACCACTCATAGAAATAGCGACAGATAGGCCTTTCACTTTCTTTTCCAAGAACAATAAAAGTCTTTGCCAACCACTATGCCACCTTGTGTCAGTCTCTTTCTTCTGCTCCCTTAATGTTACCATTCACTTTGGAGTACCTTGTTCCCTCTGTCTCTAGAGTATGCTTTTAACTAGCCATTTTCACTTTGCTTACTCATGAAGTCACTTTTCTGCACAGCACAGCCAGAGAGATTCACTTTACCATCTGGAAACCATCTGCTTTAAGGCAGGGTCCTGGGAATAGTGAACAGTTGGGAATTCTGTTTTTAAATGCACCCCTGTCCTTTACAGGATTCTTGGGATTGGCAAGACTAATGTAGGGATATCCAATTAATTAAAGATAATATGGGACTCATTACAAGTATGCCGGTCTGGAAATAATGGTGCCGGTCACACCGTACCGCCACCCTTTTCCAGACCGGCACACTACAACCCGCAATACTGGAAACTATGTACCCGCAAACATGACCCACAGATCTACCGTCGCTGGCAGCACCGTGAACGCTAACAGCGGCAGCCGTGAAGGCCGTGCACGACAGTAGTACGGCATCATTCCATCAACATGGAAACACCAGCATAAAAATGCTGGTGCCACTGTGAGAACCATGCCGGAAACACTGGCATCGCAAAGCAGGCGTTAAGCAGTCTTTGGTGTGCAGCAACAGGCCACAGGTGGTCATAATCAACACAGCTGCACGCCATAAGCACTGTGAATGCTCAAAAGGACCACACCCCACACACCTTCCAACACAACCATGCGGGCAGCTGCAGTAACAGTCATGGAGCTGGAGGCCCTGTATGCAAAGATCCAATATGAGCTGGAATTGGAAGAGACAGACAAGCAGAGGAGGCGGTAGAAGTGCAGGAGGAGAAGGAGGAGGATGAAGGCCATGCAGATGAACAATGACCAACAGGTAGCACCCTGCAGGCAGCCACCCATACCACGCATAAAAGCCACACCCTGCAACCTCACTGATACACTGATCCACACCATGTATTGACTGGACAGGGAGACCATGACAACCATAGTCGACCTAACCTAGGATGACATCCGGAGCCTAATTAGCATCCGGACCGCCATACCGCCCTTGCTCAAGGTAGTATCAGTGCAGCATTTCGTGGCCACCAGCACCTATCAACACACTTTGGTAGAGCTGCATGGGATATCCCAGCCCTGTTTTTCAAAGGTGCTAGTAAAGGTGCTGGATGCACTCCTGCGTCACATGTCTGACCAAATTGCCCTAACCAGAACACCAGCCTTGCTTAACGCCACAAAGCAGGCTGGCAGGCATGCCGAATGTGATAGATGTGCTGGACTGCACGCACATTGAGTCAGTGGTCAAACATGCTAATGAGAAAGTCTACTGCAACCGGAAAATGTACCACGCGTTGAACGTCCTGGTTATGTGTGATGCAGACCTCCTAATAACCCACTGAAATGCACTTTTCACTGGATCCACGCACAACTCCATGGTGCTGTGTAACCCACGCTCCCACTGTACACTGTACATGGCACGATACAGCGGAGATCCCACAGCATGAAGCCAGGTGACTTGCTTGTCAAAAGCGCACATACCCATATGCATGTAACATGAATCTAAACTATGAAGGAACACAGAATAACGAATGAGAGAGATGACCGATGTACAAAATGCAAACGCAAATAAAAATCGCACACATCATAGACAATGTAGAAGCCTGTGTCGGCATAAGGGCAATGGCAAGGTGGGTGTCATATGGTGCAGGGAAAGGGCGCGCAACCCACCCCACCAATTCCTATACAATACACCAAAAACCAAGGTCATCTGTGCCACTCGCTATGTCTTGCGGCAATCCCATGTGACACAGGCCCACCTCCAAACATGACTGCATTGTCACTACCACCACAATGACTGTGCCCCCCTTGTGTCCCTCCCATGCAGATGATTCCGGATACCCCTTGCTGCCATGGCTCGTGACTCCTGTCAGGCACCACAAAATCAGCATGAGCATGTCTACAACTGTGCTCACATCCAGACAAGGTGCACCATCGAGCAAACATTTAGTCTCTTGAAGGCAAGGTTCCGCTGCCTCAGTAGATCTGGGGGTGCCCTGATGTACAGTCCCGTGAATGTGGGCAAGATCATCCTGGCCTGTGCAATGTTACATAACATGTGCATCATGCGCAACATTCCCCTAACCCCAGACATGGACATGCCTCCAGCGTAGGGGGACGACGGCAGTGACAGTGAGGCTGAGATGCCATTGCCCCATGCAGGGATGACATGGATGGACATGAGGCCCGCTATCAACTCATCACCAAAGCTGAAAACCTGCTTGATGCCCATTGCGCCCTGATACCCTTGGGTGTGGTGCGCATTATAAATATTAAAACAAACAAACGCACAAACCAACTACTTTTAGGCACAGAGCACATGCACATGGCTGAGGCCATAAACCACAAATAACACTGTATATGAAATAAATCACACTTTCACGAAAATAAATATTGTCCAGTCATGATTTGCAATGCAACACCGAGTGTATTAAAAAGGAATGAGAAAAAATGAACTGGTGGACCAACACCCCCTCCCCAACTATCCCTCACCACTCCCCCTCCCCAACTTGTGACACAATGTCAATGGCCCTCATTACGACCCTGGCGGAAAGTGACTGACCGGACCGCCACAGCGTAAATAGCGTTTCCGCCATTGCACGATGGAGCAAAGTGCGGCCCATTCCGACCCATCGGGCACGAGCACCACGGCATGGCGGAAGTGCAAAGTCCGCGATGGCGGAAATGACCCCAAAACGGCCCACACCGCCGCCGTACGGCGCCCTAGGTGCAATACCGCCACCCATCACAGCGGACACCGCAGTGTGCGCCTACCGGAAAGTACGTTGACCGGAAATATACGGAAACGGAAGTTAAAACATGGGCCCGGAACGGGAAACATCCCGCCGTACACCTATAAAACCACTAAAACCACACAACCACTAAAAACACTACCCAGAGACACACCCCAACCCGTCATCCACCCTAGCGAAACCAAGAAAAATGGGAAAAGTAGCGAAGAAAGCGTGCGACCGCAAGCGGCAGGTCCACTTCTCCCGTGAGGAACTCACCGTGCTAACAGAGACCCTCCAGGAGAATGCTGCCGTCGTCTTCTGCACGCAAATGACCAGGACGGCACTTGCAAACAAGAAGGCCATATGGGCTCTGGTGGCACAGCGGGTAAGTGCGGTGGGGACCGCACCCCGCACCCCACAGCAATGCCGAAAGCGATGGGACGACCTGCGGATACGCGTCCGCAGCATACTCTCTGCCAACCGCAACATTGCCACAGCCACCGGGGGAGGTCCTGAATCACCCATCAAGTTGACCCCCTGGGAAGAAATCTGTGCCTCCACCATCGGAATGGAGAGCATAGAGGGAGTCGGAGGGATGGAGAAAGGAGTGCAGACATCCGAAGATTCAGGTAGGTGGGCCAAATAAAACAATGCTAAATCCACAATGTCCAATCATGTGAAGTACCATGTGTCCACATAGTGCAACAGAAACACATGTCCAGGAGAACGTCCACACACATCGGCCTGATAGCGCACTTTAAAACTCACAATAAATACATAAATAATTAAAAACCCCTAAAACACCCACTACACGTGCAGCAGGCACACCCTAACTGCAGGCTGCCAAACAACTGCACCCTCACTCCACACACAAATGAAAGCACCTCCAAGGCCCCGACCCAAATCACCCTCAGGTACCACCCCAATGCATGTGATACAATGCCATTCCAATACCCACTGACCCATTAATAACCCTCGCCCTCCTTTACTCCACCACAGGGTCCGATCCAAACGACGAGCATCAGGACACCCCTACCAGCACACCTGCAAAGAGGGCCAAGACCAACGGACAAAGACCCTCCACCTCAGCTGCACGCATCAAGACACGGCAGCAGCACAAATCAGGTGGCAGCACAGAGGAGGGAACATCAACAGGCACCCCAGCAGCCAGCATGCCCACAACACCACCACCACAGGTCCCCCCAACGGATGCCACAGAAGGCACTGCCTCTGGTGGCAGCAGCACCATAGGTGACACCCCATTGATGGCAGCATGCTCCGACACAGAAGACGGGGATGTCGAAGTCAGATCCATCCATGACCTGTCCCAATCCCCCTGTCTGTCCCATCCCGTACAACATGAGGATACCACGCAGGGGCACCCACAAGACGACGACTGGCCATCCCCCACAAGCCCTGTGGCAAGGCAACATGAGGTCAACAGCCCCTCTGTGACACCCCCGCAAATGGCCATGGCCCAGCAGAGGCAACAGTCCCTCGACCAGTTAATCGTGCAACAGCAGCAACTGGCCACGCTCCTCAAGGACCATGCCGATGAATGTGGGGGCACTAAGGCAGACATAGAAACATCAACTGAGACACTTAGGGCAGAAATGGTGAGAAGTACAGAGACACTAAGGGCACAAATGGAGAGTAGCACCGAGAGCCTGAGAGTCCAAATGGAGACTAGCACCGAGAGCCTGAGAGTCCAAATGGAGAGTGGCACCGAGAGCCTGAGAGTCCAAATGGAGAGAAGCACCGAGAGCCTGAGGGGGGAACTGCATGCGACGTCCACAGACGTATGTGCCGAACTTGCCGCAGTGCGCCGTGTGCTCACTGAGCTCTCACAAACCCTTAGGGACATGCATGGACGTGAGCAGGCAGAGACATCATCCGTTGCAAGTTCCGTCCAGGGCAGCCCCCAACGTAGATCTGGGAGGAACCTGCGCTCCACAGGCAGGGGTGCCCCTGATACCCGCAGAGGGGGCTTGCAATAGCGACAGCCCACTGACAATGAGCATCTTTGGACACTGGTGTTCGGGGGGGAGGTAGGAGGGTGGAGGGGGTGTGTTGGGCTCACTTGGGTGGCGGGTCGATAGGGTGTTCAATATGATATCACATATGCCATAAACAGTGCACGATCAACCAATGTGATGTGTGGACAATGATCATTGTGTACTAGGCCATCATAGGCGTACAGTCCATATTGTGCATGTACCAGACACACACAGTGCCACGAGTACCGTGTCCATGTATCAGCCACCAGGCGTGAGTGCTAGAAGCATGCATCAATGAGATGCTGACGAATGTCACGGCCCTCCGGTGCCTCGCAGACTCCTTGAGGTGCTGCCACATCCCCACCCTCATCATGACCATCATCAGGTGCTTGCAGTTCTGCGTCAGGGGGCATGGGCACATTTCTACGTACGCACATGTTGTGGAGCATGACACATGCCATCACCATCTTTGCAACCTTCTCATGGCGGTACAGGAGTGCCCCGCCAGACCTGCTGAGGCAGCGGAAACGAGTCTTCAGTAGGCCGAATGCCTGTTCAATGACTACACGGGTACGTGAGTGGGCATGGTTGTAGTCCTCCTCATGCTGGTCCCGTGGGTTCCGGACTGGTGTGAGGAGCCATCTCTTCAGTGGATATCCAGCATCACCTGCATGTGGACGATAAACGGATTTTGTGGAATGCCATTGCTACGTACGCACACCACCCCCCCCCTTCCTGCCAGGTCATTGCCGAATCACATACCCCACATTATCATGCATGTAATGAGACTCACCGAGTAGCCAGGATCTGTTCCCTGCGTGTTGCTCCATGTAGCGTGGTATTGTAGAGTTCCTCAAGACCATAGAATCATGGGTTGATCCAGGGAATCGGGCACAACAATGTGTAATGATCCTGTTGGAGTCACACACCATTTGTACATTCAGGGAATGAAATTGTTTTCGGTTGCGGTACTGGGCCTCCATGGCATGTGGGACGACCAATTCAACATGGGTGCAGTCGATGGCACCAATGCAACCCGGTATGCCGCCAAGTGCATGGAATCCCACTTTCGTGTTTGTGATTTCCTGCTCTGAGCGTGGTAGGGAGATGTAGTCGTCTGCGTGCTGCAGGAGGGCATCGAGCACTTGCAATAGTGTCCGTGAGAACAGTGGCTGAGAAATGCCATGCAACTGTCCGACTGTGTGCTGGTAGGTGCCTGTGGCCAGGAAGTGGAGTACAGACACCACCTTCAGTAGGGGTGGGATGGCGGTTGGGCTATCTATCATGCTGACAAGGTCAGCCTGTGTCATGTCCACAATGGCGGCTATGGTGTCCCGGTCCAAACGGTAGAGGGTGTGGATCTGCTCATCAGTGAGGTTGAACGGATGTGCTCGGAGGCGTGGGATTGCGGCCTGCCTGCGTGGTGGTAGTGGCTGTGCTGGCGGCCCTTGCTGGCCCTGCCTTGCCCTCCTCCTCCTCCTGCGTCTCCTCCGTGCGGCCGGTTGTAGTTGGTGTTCGTCTTCTTCTTGGAGTTGGAGTACTTGCAGTGCTATCAGGTCCCCCAGGGCCAACATCGCGAGTCCTGCCGGTAGCATTTCGGAGTGGGTGTGGTTGTGGGAGGAGACTGGGTGTGCAATTTATGTGTTTTCAGGCTGTATGGCCTCCACCTGTGGTGATTCATTCCACCTGTGCAAGCTGCTCTCCCCTTTGGCCGAGCACGTCCCGCACACAACGCTGCAATTCGGTAATGGCATCTTGCTATTGCAATCATGTATTTGTACCCGATGGCCGTGTAACATTTGTTGATATGTACATTCGGCTATGGTCCCATTGTTTCACATACAATCTTTGCCGTCGCGAACAGACTTGTGAAGGGTCAGTGGAACGTAGTACTCGAGTAACGGTGGGCCCTCATGCATCACTGTACCGAGTAGCACCGACGGGCGGGGCGTCCCATTTGTGGGTGAAGGCAGTTGCCATTTTCACACACAGCCGCACTAGATGGATTAATTTGTGATTTCAAACGGCCACAGATGCCTTTTCGACGTGATGTTGCAAATGAGGAATTCGAAGGGCGGCGCTTTCGGTTTTCAGCTCGCGGCGAGGAGATGCCCACAGGTCTGACTGCAAATATAACGTTCTATTGTTCAATGTCCTTGAGACAGGGGCCATGGCGAGGAAGCAATGATTGATATGAATAGTTTGGGATGCGCAATAGCGACGTGGGCGATGAGGCCGGACGTTCCCAAATACATGTTACTTCACAACACTGGAATTACGGGCTGGGGCACTGTGGATTTTGCAGGCTGCATAACGCACAGACTCAATGGATATTTCTAATGTTATGTGAGTAAATGTTCTGGCGTTTTTATACCGGGATGAGGGAATGATGAATGGATGCATGGGCAGATGATTTGATACAGAGTTTGCCATGTTCAGGGCTTCTTGGAATCTATCCGCCTCCCCTGCGCTATGTGATGCAGGGCTGCCATAGTGGGACCATCGTCTATCTGGCCTTGTTGAGCCCTCCCTTTCTCGACGCGCCTTCAGACACTTGTGTCCATGCACGTTAACAATCCCATCTGATGGATTCTGTTTTCACAGACGCATGCACAGGTACACTCGTTTGTGATGGTGTTTACACCTCGATATAGATGGTTATGAGTCGCAAGTGGTTTTGGGGTGGTGATGATCCTTTGGAGTGGGCTAGCATGCATATGGCTGTGGATTCAGTGTGATCATTGAAGTGAGTTGTTCGGATGTAGTTCTGATGGCCATTCTGTTCTTTTTCTTTTCTTTTGGTTGACAGGTATCTCCTCCCCTTTTGCCACTGCCATCTGTATGCCACTCCTGCAGATGGGTTTTACTCCCGACACCTGCTGCTTCGTGTTAATCAGTGGAGCAGCATTACGATCTTATGGGACGATCGCCAATGGGCCACATGCCCTTACGCAGTACTGGTGGCTCGGAGCAACATTTCGGCCTTTCAGCTGGACTAGTGCGGTTCTGTGCGCTTCTATGTTGCCTTTTCGTACGTGAATGTGGCTCTGTGTACCATGATGGAACAGGGCGTCACACAAGTAGTGGCTGGTCATTTCTTGCGGATGCAGCCCACAATGGTGAAATGTGTTTTGGAGTTCATGGCCTGATGGCTGTATGGGCTTGGTGATTTTGTTGTGCATTAAATTTCTATTCTGATTTGGCCCGTGTAGCGTTCTTCTTTGCAAGTGATGTGGCATATTCCTATTTGGGGAGCGATGTATTGTGAGGAGATCTGCATTGGGTTCCAGCTTCGGAGTTTAGTTGCGTGGTACTGTACTGGGCGCGTTTGCCTACGAAGCCCGTGAGGTCAGGGATGGGGGCTGCCAATATGACTGTTTGAATGTTGTCATGCTCAGGGGCGGGGGATTGGGTTTTGTGTAACAGATGCCGGTCAGCCAGGTGGACTGGTGGAATGATGTGATTTTAGGAATATTGCTGGTCGCAGGTGCCTGTGTTTGCGTGCGTTTCTTGGTGGGGGACTGTGGTCATGTCCATTGGGATGGCTTCTGTATTCGTGCCATCTGTGCCCTGCAGCTCCCATTGGCCCCTCTTGTGTTTCATTTGTTCGTTGGCATGCATGGGTGACTTGTACATTTCACTGGTTGCATTGTGACTTCATTGCACCTAGGGGGAGTTGTACTTTGTGGGCAGGGAGCGATGTACAGGCACTCAGTGGGGCCGTTTACGGTTGATTCGCGATGCCGTACTTCTCACCATGGCGGAATGGTACATTCCGCCATGCTTGATGGCGTTAGGTACATGTCCGCTAGGGTCGGAATTGGCGTACCCTTGCGCCATGGTGGTGTTTACGGTTTGGCATGGCGCGCGCGCGCGTGCTTGGTGCAGTTAGCGTTGGCGTTCACTACGGTGTCGCTAATGGCTTCGTACTTTGCGGTGACGGGTCATAGTCGCACCGAGCGCTATTCGATGGCGGTATTGCATTTCCGCCATCGTTTTTCGATTTCCGCCAGGGTCGTAATGAGGGCCAATGTGTCAGTCCAAGACACAACCATACCATATGATTGTCCAGGGCCTATTTACCTGTGCCGCACTTGTGCTGTGTAGCACACAGGCATAGAGACTTGTGCCCATGGCTGCTCTGGGGTGAACTAGCCGGCATGGAGCTGGTGGACAGTGTGTGGCATGACTCACTGGCCTGTCGATCCAGGGCCACCTGCAAGGCCATTGAGAGAGACTCAGCCATAGCCGACATGATACTGTTGCCCATGCGGACCCTCCTGGCCAGGTGTACTATGGCAGATGTTGCACATCTGAGGACGCATGCACTGCAACGCCCAGTGGCCTGCACACTTTGACGTATGGGCTGGGCCTCAGTGCGGAGCAGGGCCGCCTCACTCCGCCTCAGGCGGGACTCCTCCAGGTGCTGCTGCACCAGGGCCGACAATCCTTCCTGCCTTTCCTCAATGCAGTGCAGACGCCCGTGCATGTCCCTGGCACTGGGGAAGGGCGGGTGTGGGGGGCTATGCAGGTTGATGCGGCTGAATTCCTGCCCCTCATATGGGGGGTTATCTGGGGTATCCCCTGTGGTCTCGCCAGAATAATCTGCAGCTTCTTCATCGCTGGTGTCAGGCGCATATGATGGAGGCTGTTGGTGTGGGGGAAATGACCGACCTCCTGCCGTCGCCGTTTGTAAGGAACTCATGGTGGCACTAGTAAAGACAGACACAAGTGATCACAGTTCAAGGGTGTTTATTGAACTATAAATGCACAGTGGAAAACCACCTAAACCTAAATCTAAGATGGGAGCAAGCTTTGACCATCAAATAAAAATAAGGCAGTCCTAGTGGCATAGTGCCAAAATAAAAAGCCTATACAAAAAAAAGCCATTGCCAAATCCTTACAACTATTTACAGAAAGAGTGTGGGATAGGGGTTTCAATAAAGAAAGACATGTTCGCAAATAATAAGGCAGGAGGTGATTGCCAGGGGTCTCCCTTACACATGTTTTGAGCATGGGACAAAGTGGATCTCCTGAGCACAGCACACACTCGAGCTTTCCTAGCACAAGCCGACGGTTCCGTACCAGCTATCCGGTTCCTCGATGGCTAAGTCTCTTTTCAATAAAAATGTCTCTTGCCTTCAAGGCCTGATGTATCCAACAAACAAAACAGAAGTTTTACTAAACAGTTCACTGTGGACATCCCTCGGTCGGGATCACTTCTGTCAAGACACTGTTCATGCGCTCATTTCACCAAGCAGCATTCATTACCCTGAGCTTCGCAATCATCTGTCGGTCAAAGACTTTGGACGGTACAGAGGGTTTTACAAGCCCCCTGGAGGACTACTTTGACCTCTTTTCGCCTCTTCCCAAGTGCTTCTGGTTACGGTAGTTTCTATCTTCGGGTAATTGCCCAGAGTTTCCTGCCTGAGCACCCACGTGGTGCCGGACTCCTCTGTTGCCGGTTTTCCCCCTCTTTCATCCGTAGTTTCTTTTAAACTTTTTCAAGGTTCAAATTAGCCGTTGGCTACTTTTGTTCAGCACAGTTCAGTTTGTTATTGACTCTCCCTCAACTCACCGGCTGTGATTGTGATGAACCCAGCCCTTCCCTGGCCACCTTACTAAGGGATTCTCGATGTCTAAAATACCCTCAGGTTTCTCATATGCCCTTCCCCTATGGTGTTTGGACAGGGTTGTTTCACTGAGAAACTTCTTCGTGGGACAACCAGGTTGCTGTTCCAAGCCTTCCAGCATATAACTAAAGATTATTATTGCTGGGACGTTCTGCCTTTGTCTGGTTGTTCAGGGTTTGAGGAGGAGATGGTTTTAAGATTTCCCTTTTCTCTTTCTCTCTCTCTATCCTTCTTTCCCTTTCTTGAGCTACTCTCAACTCGTCCTCTATAGCTTCAGAGCAGATCTCTATAGCATGGCCCCTGTCTCCACAAAATAGACATGATTCTAACTGCAAGGTTTCTGATATATCTAGAGATGTAATGGATGTTGATCCTCCCTTACTCTTATTCAGGCGGCTAAAAATATTTTGCAGGGTGTTATGGTTCACTAGTTTTTGTCCCTCCTGGTTAATATAGGGTTCTTCTTGCATTTTCTACCTTGGGTTTTTCTCCTTCTCTCGCTCGTCCCCTACTGTCCCCCTTGAAGAGTAAGAGTGGGGTTCTGGACCTTTATTTGCTGTGCAAGGGATCTCTAGGTTTCCTCACATGTGAGGCCCTCCCTAGGTGTTTTCCAAGGGGTTTCATATGCTAGGGTCCCTACTAGGTCTCCCATATATATTTTCACTGGGCTTGTGGGAAAGTTCAGAAACATTAAGGTTAATTTGTGTTCGCGGGTGATAAGAGGTAATATTTTTACGTTACCTTATTTACAAGGCAATATAAAAAAAGAAAACCCAAGGGATATTTCTCTCTAATTTGAAAGGAGATTAGGGCCTTGTCCCTTCCCTGTAGCAAATAGTCCTGTGAGCAAAAAAGATAGTAGGTGTTGCCCTCAACATTCTTTCTGATAGGTGAAATGGCTCCAGAGGTCAGGGGAAGAAATTGGACTCCCATTCTCTCAGGTTCTATGGTTTCTTCTCTTTCTAGGTCCTCACCTGAGGTTTCTGGATCTTCTTCTGCTTCCTCTGTAGTTTCTTCCTTGTTCTTTCTTCTTGATTCCACCTTCTGTCCTTTCTTCTTCTGGAAGAGATAAGAGTGGGCTCCCCCGGAGGCCACTGTGCCTTAGATGCTGTTTGCCAGGCAGTGGGAGACTCTGGGGAGTCAGCCACAGCCCAGGGAAAAGCCAAGAGGGAAAAATAAACCTGGCCGTGGTGGTATGCGGATGATTAGTCGGTGGTTTCTTGAATGATAGACGTGACCTCTTAGGATATGATATATTTTATTTATATCGAACTCAGACACAAGTGTTTCGGAGCGAAAGGGAGGGAAACAAGGGAGAACAAAAACAACGATCTTACGAGGCCCAGTGACATTAAGAACATGCAAGTGAATGGAAAAGGGAAAAGGGGGAAAGTGCGGAACAGAGGAGAGAACAGAATACATAATAAGTGCACTAAATAAATAAATACAGGCAGTGAAAAGTGGTAGTGCAGCCAGCCAGTGGGAAGTGCATGATTAGTTAGATTTAGTATATCTGATAAGTGCAGAAGAAAAAAAGAGGATTGTATGGGTACAGATACATAGCCCAGTGCAAGGGATGGCCCAGAGGCAGTGCAAGAGGGAGGCAGGGTGAGCAGATACCTGGGCTCGAAGGACAGAGGGGGGCCAGGTGCACGGTGCCAAGAGAGAAAACAGATCAGCAAGGGAGAAGAGGGGCAAAGGCAGAAGCACAGAGAAAGGTCTTGAGGTGCTTATGGAACTGGAGATGGTTCTGTAGTTTCTTCCTTGTTCGATGTGATCCTTAAACCATTAAGGATCACATTGATACCCGGAGCAAGGGTATCGATGTGATCCTTAATGCTTTCATAGGAACAGAGATGGACCTGTTTTGATGAGGCTTTCATAGATCGGACTTGTCTAGCAACCTCATCGGGGAGAAGAGAGAAAAGGAGGAGAAAGAGGGAGGGGGAGGCTGAGGGAGGGTCAGCAAGCCGTGAAGGAGAGGGGAGCGAGGGGGAGGAGAAGAGGATGGATAAGATGGGGTTTGGAATTAAAGTGAAAGGCAAGGGCATTGCAAAGAGCCTGGGAGGTGAGAGGAGGGTGGAGACTGCAGCACGGTTGGCAAGCTTCTTGCAGTTTTTAAAGAGTTTGGCCGAGTTGTTGGATGCTGCAAAGACACAGGCTTGAATGTGGCCTCTCTTTTTGGAGCGGACAGCGAGACAGTATTGCCTTTGGAGCAGGTGGCAGGCCAGTTTGTCAGAGGATGAGCAGGAAGTCTTCCATTTCCTCTCAGCCGCCCTACACTTAGGTTTAAATCAGAGTCATGCCAAGAATTGCACTTGGCTTTGGACTTCAAACGGATCCTCATGACAGGGGCGAGAACATCAAGAGTAGCAGAAATAGAGGAGTACAGCAGGGACAGGGCTGTGCCAGGGTGTGAAACAGCCGGAGGAGGAGGAGGGGGGAGAAGGTGGCAGCGAAAGTGGCAGCGAAAGTGGCAGCGAAAGCCTCGATTGACACACGCTTTATGGGCCAGATGTCCAAGAAGGTGGGTGGCAATCTTGGGGTAGGCTTGGTTTGGGTGGAGGATATGGAAAGATGAGAGGAGAGGAGGCAATGCTCACTCCAGGAGAGAGGAGAAGAGTGGTGAGGGGACTAGAGAGGGGGAGGTCGGAGGAGATCAAGACATCAAGTGTGTGGCCAGCAGAGTGCGTCGGGCCGGAGGGGAGGATAGAGAGGGACAGTGAATTGCAGAGGTCGCGAAAGAGCGCATATGAGGAACAGGGAGAATCAAGATGGATGTTGAGGTCAAATAGGAGGAGTAATTGATTGGTTGAGGCCAGAAGGGAGGAGGAGAGGTCTGACCAGGGGGCCGGTAGAGAGTAGCAATAGTGAGAGAGTGGCTAGGAGAGAGAGAGCCTGCAGACAAGGCATTCAAAAGAAGAGTAAACATTGAGGGGATGATAGGGGCAGGAATCAACTCACAGAAGATCAGGGATACACCCCCTCCAGGCCGGTTGGATCTGGGGGCGGAGAGGATCATGTAGCTGTCAGGAAGGAGAGCGTCAAAACTTGTGACAGAGCTGGCCGTGAACCAAGTCTCGGTAAGACCGAGGACATCAAGGTCAAGTTCTTCTAGGAGGTGACAGATGTCAGAGGAGTGTTTGACAGCAGAGCGAGAGTTGAGAGTGGCAAGATGAAGAAGGTTGCCAGTCTTAAAGACCTTCCAGGAGGGGTACAAATCAGAGGTACGCTCTGCAGAGGTGTGGAGGGAGCTTGAGATGGGGTAAAGGCAGAAGGAAAGGAGGGCAAGGTAGCCAAGGCAGGAGAGAATGGGACAGCTGGAGATGAGAGGAAGTTGATGAGGTGGGGGAATCATCTATCAAAGAGGAGGAGATTAGCCTGAGCGCTTTGCACCACGACAGTGCCATTCAAGTAGACATTAATGATAATTCTGGAGGAGTCAAAGAAATCCATGAGGACTTCCCAGCGGGTGCCACCATTAATGGGAGAGGAAGAGACAGGACAGAGCACAGAGATCATATGAGGGGTCCATAGATCTGGCGAAGGGAAGAAAAAGAGGATGTCAGTGAGGGTTTGTCTGGCAGAGGCGCTGGAATAGGTATTAGCGATGGGGAGACCTGAGTTGGAAGCCAAGATATCCTTTTTGAATTTCTTCTTCCCAGACTTAGTGAGAAGGTTAGCATAGATAATAGAAAAGCAGTTAGAGTAAATAGGAGAAACAGATATTGCTATGGGCAAGTAAAGAAGGGAGGCAGTAGGAGAAATATGCAAGAAAATCGGAACGAAACAGTCACTGTGCTAGCAAGTTACAGTTGAGGGCCAAAGTCATGTGAAAAACAACCCAAATTTCAGTTACAAAACACCCATATTTGTCTTTCAAAAACAACCCAAATTTCAATTACAAAACACACCCAGATTTGACTTTCAAAAACAACCCACATTTCAATTACAAAGGCAATGCTAGGCAACATAGGTGACAGAGATGAGGTATGAGTTAGAGGCAGGTGCTGAGACGTGGGCATTCGAGAGCATACAGGGAGACCAGTTGCAGCAAGCAGAGGGAAGACAATGAAGGGAAAACAGAAGGGTAGGCAGAAGGAGGGAAACTAACCCATGAAGAGGGAAGTACAAGAGTCTTGGTAGTCCAAATTCATGGCTGAGTGAGCTGGCAGCTCCAGCGAGGGTCAGATTGTGGTAGTAGCTTCATGTAGCATCCCGGTAGCAGACAGGGAGCGGATAGGGACCTTAGAAGTGGGCCTTGGAACAACAGGAACAAGTTTCAGCACGAATCATGCGGCCATTTTGGAGTGGGTTGCAGGATAATGCTAATGGAGGGCAAAAGCTCTCAGCTGGGCAAATAAAAAAAAAGCAACTCAGCAGTATGAACAACGAAAAACATGGGCAACTGCACAAATGCTCCTCAAAACATGGGACTGCAATTTACAATGCTCACAACAGAAATGCATTTTCCTTAATCATTCTGGTTTCATAGATTCATTAAATAAATGTCGTTTTTTGTTATTTTCTTTTTCTTATGAACACAGTTCATCAGAAGGGGCGGCCAGTGGGAGAGAGAATAGGGCCCTCAAAAAGCTTACCGCTCAGAAGTGAGGCGCTGAATGCAGGAACTTCTTATTCCCTTGAGTGCAGTGTCCTGGAGGAAAGGCTGGTGCCCAAGGAAATGTTCAGACAGAGGAGATAGTGGAAGAGGTAATGGAGAGTCCGGTTGAGGAGTCAGAAGGGTCAAAGGATAAGGGCATACGCTGTGATGGACCTCCAGGCAAGTATGATACAACTGTGGAACCCACCGGGTAGCGGAGGAGACAGCAGAATAAACAACAGCTGATGTCTTCGCTCAATGAAACGTTAGTGTATCATTGTACACAATGCGAAAAGATAAGGGAAGTATCCCTTGAAGCCGAGAACGGCTAAGCAATGAGAAAGCCGCGGAGTGGCAAGGAGGCAGTTGTTGAAGCCACGGGCAGCAAGGATACAAGCTGTGAAAGCCAGGGGGCAGCAAAGAGGCAGTTGCGGAAGAAGCGGGCGGCAAGGACACAAGCCGTGAAAGCCCTGGGGTGGCAATGGAGCAGGGAAGCCGCGGAGCAGGGATGGATGTAAGAAGTGTAAGCTGAGTGACGGCGAATGCTGAGAAATGCCCAAAAACAGCAGGCAAACACAAGTGCAAGGAAGGCAAGGGAAAAACAGGGACAGGGAGCGAGACAACATAGCGTCTTACCCAGGAGAGGGTGAGGGTTGCAACGCCCCGAGCCGGTGGCTCCTTCCCAGTTTATTCAGGCGGCGGCCATGTTGGTCCGATAAACTAGACCGCTAATGCATGTTTGGATGGCAGCGTGCATGGAAGGTCAATGGATTCTCCACTTGTTCCATAATTTCCAAGGCTGCCGCATGACAGTATGGCCCACCTTTTCTTGTGGTTCCCCCCGGTTTGCCCGGATGAAGTCTATGGAAACAGAGCACAAGCTGAGGCACTAATTTTCCTTGAGGGTTCCCAGGTTCTTTCTGAAATAGGATAGCCCTTCAAATGGACCAGATATTGCAACACTCTTTTATGGTAACGAGAGTCAATGAGCTTGGATACCTCGCATTCCTCAGGCTCTTCGTCTTTATGCATGGTAAGTCTATGTCGTCTTTGGGTAAAAGGGTCTTGCACATAGGCCTTCAGAAGGGAGGTGTGAAAAACTGGATGGAACTTCCTTAAGTTGTGTGATAACCTTAAGCGGAAGGTGACTGTGTTTATTTTGGCAGATATGGTGAATGGACCGATGTATCGGGGTGACAACTTCCCCGGATGGACCCATCTAGGTAGATACCGTGTGGAGAGCCACACCTTGGTTCCAACATCCCATTGAGGATTTTTACTTCTCTTCTTGTCGGGCCATTCTTTGTAGGTCTTCCTACTGGTGTGCAGGTTTTCCATAGCTTCTTTATGCGTCGTCTTTAGTATGTCTAGGAGTTTGTCAGCAGTAGGCACCGTAGACTGGAAGTCGACTGTAGGAATGTGCCTGGGATGATACCCATAGGTGCAGAAAAAAGGGCTCATTCTGATGGCTGTGTGGCGTGTATTATTGTATGCGAATTCCGCTAAGGGAATGATCCCCGACCAGTTGTCGTGCTCCTGATTACATAAGCATCTCAGATATTGCTCTAAGGTGGCATTGAGCCCAACAGTTTGACTGCAGCTTTGGGGGTGGTACCCCGATGACAAGGCCCTATGGATCTGGAGCTGTTTGCAGAAAGCGGCCAAAATATGGATGTAAATTGGGGTCCTCTATCTGAGACTATGGTGAGGGGTATGCCATGTAGTGGTACGATGTCCCTCAGGAACACAGAAGCCATCTGAGAGGCAGTGGGTAATCCTTTCAAGGGGGAGAAATGGGCGAGTTTACTGAAGGAGTCCACTGTCACCATTATAGTGATGAAACCTTGTGAAGGGTGTAAATCCACAATAAAATCGGTTGATAGGTGTTGCCAAGGCCTGGAAGGCAGGATGTCTTGTTGTAGAAGTCCCAAAGGTCTGGTAGTGGAGTACTTATTTTGAGCGCATGTGGGACAGGAAGAGACATATTCCCTTACATCATTGTTGCAGGTAGGCCACCAGAAGAACCAGGATGTAAGTTCCAGAGTGGCCGATTGGCCCTTGTGATCAGCAGAGGGTAGGTCATGACACCAAGACATCGCTCGCTCTGAGTTGGAGGTCTTCTGATGGTAAGAACAACGCCTTCTCCTTGAACATGAGGCCCTTCTTTAAGGTGAGCAGCGGGTCCGGGCGGAAAGACCACTTGGCTGTAGCTTGTTTGACATCCTGTAGGAAAGTGTTTACTGTTCCAATAAATCTCTTCCCCGCTAGGATCCACTCTTCTCCCAGATACTGTCCTGTATGTTCTCCAAAACTGCGGGACAAGGCATTGGTCAAGATGTTCTCTTTCCCAGCCAGGTATGATATGGTAAAGTCAAATTGGGAAAAGAAAAACTCCCATCGGGCATATCTGGTTTTTTGGCATTCCATCTGTTGCAATACACAAAGGTTTCGATGGTCCATGCGTACTTGAAATGGATGGGCTGCCCTTTGAAATAAGTGACGCCATTCTTGGCAGGCTTGTCAGATTGCCAGAAGTTCCTTTTCTAGAACAGAATTGTTTCTTTCGCTCTGGGTTCGTGTTTTTGAATAATACGCCACCAGGTGTTCTAGACCATCTTGTTTCTTCTGTAAGAGTACCGCCACTAGGGCACCTCCCGAGGCGTTGGTTTCAACAATAAATGGAGCTGTTTGATCCGGTTGGCATAGTATGGGTGCGTAACAAAGGCGGTCTTGAGTTCTTGGAATGCTGCCTGAGGAGTCCAGGAAAACTGCACCCCCTGAGTAGGACCTTTTCTGAGAAGTTAAGGATGAATCTTCGATAGAAATTTGGCAGACCCAGGAATTTCTGAATGTCTTTGGCAGAAGATGGAGTGAACACACACATGGTGACTACATTTGGTCCATTGAACCATACCGGACAAGCATGGTAGTCTACCTTCTAGGACACCAGTCCTCTTTCTATGAGACCGATAGCAAGTGCAGGGAAAAATAGTCCTTTCACTATTTTCTAGACAGACCGGCAATGTTATAGAAACAGCAGAGAGTGCTTGAGCTGTCGGATTTTTCCGGAACTGGATGTGCGGCTCAGATTGAGTATGAGCGGACGCCCTACAGCAGCGAAAAAAGTGGAAAAAAAGTAAGTGAAGCTGCAGCCCGCGCTGCGATGTAGTTCTTAATAGCGGCCCGCGGAGCACATACCAGACAAGTGATCATTAGGGGTGAAGCTAACTACCTGATATAAATAGTGATAGAAGTGATACTCAACACGCACCTGGTCCTCTCGAACACTTGGGATGTGTTTCCCGATGCTTACACTACCCCCTTCATTGAGAAATTGGAGGTAAATGTGAGCCTTTCACAACAAAATTACTGTTGGTTGTGTTGCATCATTTGAGTATGCCTTGATAAAGAAATGAGGTTGGTTTACAATATATTTGTATATATGTTTGTTTTTAGGTGACTTGGAACTGTAATACTGTTGAAGACATCTTCCACCTATATTTTGGCAGGAGCGCAAATTGAATCCGCAGTTTCTGGATCTTTATGCCTGTTACTCGCCGTCGGCAAGAGGAATCTTACGTGTCTGCCGCAACGCGGCTATCTCAGGACTTTCTGCTGGACTACATGCCCATTGGACTCAACAACCTTGCCCCGCACCCGGTGCAGCCCTCGGCCCGCCTCCACTAACGCCACTTTCCTTTAACATCAAGGAGCGCATGCATCCGCGCGGGCATCCAAGTGGGTGCTACAAAGTGGCTGTTTGGCTGCGGGAACCTTGCAGTTTCTGGATCTTTATGCCTGTTACTCGGCATCGGCAAGAGGAATCTTACGTGTCTGCTGCAGCACGGCTATCTCAGGACTTTCTGCTGAACTACATGCCCATTGGACTCAAGTAATTGTGTTATTCGGACTCTTTATTTACATTAGCGTGCTACTGCTTGCCGCGTGAACATATTATAGAGATACAGTCCATTTGAGGTGTGTGACCTGGTGCTCTGGAAAACACTTGGGATGTGTTTCCCGATGCTTACACTACCCCCTTCATTGAGAAATTGGAGGTAAATGTGAGCCTTTCACAACAAAATGACTGTTGGTTGTGTTGCATCATTTGAGTATGCCTTGATAAAGAAATGAGGTTGGTTTAAAATATATTTGTATATATGTTTGTTTTTAGGTGACTTGGAACTGTAATACTGTTGAAGACATCTTCCACCTATATTTTGGCAGGAGCGCAAATTGAATCCGCAGTTTCTGGATCTTTATGCCTGTTACTCGCCGTCAGCAAGAGGAATCTTACGTGTCTGCCGCAACGCGGCTATCTCAGGACTTTCTGCTGGACTACATGCCCATTGGACTCAACAACCTTGCCCCGCACCCGGTGCAGCCCCCGGCCCGCCTCCCCTAACGCCACTTTCCTTTAACATCAAGGAGCGCATGCATCCGCGCGGGCATCCAAGTGGGTGCTACAAAGTGGCTGTTTGGCTGCGGGAACCTTGCAGTTTCTGGATCTTTATGCCTGTTACTCGGCATCGGCAAGAGGAATCTTACGTGTCTGCTGCAACACGGCTATCTCAGGACTTTCTGCTGAACTACATGCCCATTGGACTCAAGTAATTGTGTTATTCGGACTCTTTATTTACATTAGCGTGCTATTGCTTGCCGCATGAACATATTATAGAGATACAGTCCATTTGAGGTGTGTGACCTGGTCCTCTCGAACACTTGGGATGTGTTTCCCGATGCTTACACTACCCCCTTCATTGAGAAATTGGAGGTAAATGTGAGCCTTTCACAACAAAATTACTGTTGGTTGTGTTGCATCATTTGAGTATGCCTTGATAAAGAAATGAGGTTGGTTTACAATATATTTGTATATATGTTTGTTTTTAGGTGACTTGGAACTGTAATACTGTTGAAGACATCTTCCACCTATATTTTGGCAGGAGCGCAAATTGAATCCGCAGTTTCTGGATCTTTATGCCTGTTACTCGCCGTCGGCAAGAGGAATCTTACGTGTCTGCCGCAACGCGGCTATCTCAGCACTTTCTGCTGGACTACATGCCCATTGGACTCAACAACTTTGCCCCGCACCCGGTGCAGCCCCTGGCCCGCCTCCACTAACGCCACTTTCCTTTAACATCAAGGAGCGCGTGCATCCGCGCGGGCATCCAAGTGGGTGCTACAAAGTGGCTGTTTGGCTGCCGGTACCTTGCAGTTTCTGGATCTTTATGCCTGTTACTCGCCATCGGCAAGAGGAATCTTACGTGTCTGCCGCAACGCGGCTACCTCAGGACTTTCTGCTGGACTACATGCCCATTGGACTCAAGTAATTGTGTTATTCGGACTCTTTATTTACATTTGCGTGCTATTGCTTGCCACGTGAACATGTCACGCCCGCATTGTTTCTAAATCACTTTCTTTTCATATTGTCCTCACAGAAACCTTGCTCCGCCCCCGGTGCAGCCCCCGGCCCACCTCCACTGATGCCACTTTCCTTTAAGATCAAGGTGCACGCGCATCCACGCGCGCATCCAAATGGGCGCTACAAAGTGACTGTTTGGCTGTTCGGCTGTCGGGGGACGGGGAAGGTATAATTGTAATACCTTTATCTTGTGCTGTGGTAAGTGAGTATACATTTTGTGTATTTCTGCTGTGGATTTTAGAAACGTGATTTCCTATTTGTTAGACTTAAACAGAAACTTCAAATTCAATCATGAGGAGAAATAAACTCCCAACTGTGATGAAGGATGTTAGAGCAGATTGTTTTACTGCAGTCACTACTAGACGTGCCAGTCTGGCGAGAGCTGCAGCTCTGCCCCTCCCTATCATGAATGACGAGGAGGAGGCTCTGCTGCAGTGTGCGCAGGACTGCTCGCCTGACTGCAAAACTATCGAGGATCCAATTGATCCGTCACAACCTCTATTTGTGGACTTGTACTCTCCTGAGTCAAACAAACTCAGCGAAAAATCATTTGGCATTGAGGGCACTTCGGCGGAGCCGGAGACATCTAAAGCTAGTAGCTTTTGTTATGACAATCTTGCTGACTCTCCATTTACTCTACCTCTGGAGGAAAACCAACCTGCAATTTTTGCTGGTGATAACACTAATGATGCGTCTCACTTAGTTTTGGGACCAGACTATGTGGCTATGATGAGCATTTTTAATAGACTCCAGCTTTTTTGAACTGAGAAAGCAGACAGCTGCTTTAATGAGCCTTGCTTCTGAGGAGGGGAAACTTCCTCTAAAATTAACTGAGACTTTTACCCTAGCTATGAAGAGTGGAATTGCTGCTTTAATGAGCCTTGCCTCTGAGGTGGGGAAACTACCTCAAACATTAACTGAGTCTTTTGCCCTAGCTATGAAGAGTTAAATTGCTGCTATAATATCTAATGTGAAATGTCCCATAAAGGACTCAATGAACACTTTACCTGAAAATCCGCTGTTAACAGACGAGATAATCATAATTCCATCCACACAGGAAATTGGGGAGGGGTGGAGCTCTGAAATTCCTACTGTGAACATTGAACAGCAGGTTGAGGGACCTAAGGACATCAGAGAAGGGAAGGCTTCTGAGGTGTTAATTAATGAAGACTTTGAGGTGAAATTGTCTAAGAGACAGGGAAAAAAAATGGCAAAACTTAAGAAAACAAATAATAATTAAGCCCTTAAGAAAACCTCAAAGAAATTTATGAGGGCCATTGACTTGAAACAGAGCATGTTGGATGAGGAGGGGTCCTCTTCTGAACGCGGGTTGAAGCAAGCGCGGTCAGAGAATGACTCCTCCATGCAAGTTGACATGTTGCACCCGAAAACCACTAACGATGCAATACCCCAAGGTATGTTCACTGAGGGAGAGTGCTCCTTGAGTGATGCTATGAAAAAGAAAAGAGAAGCAATGTTTGACATTTTTAAAACTGCCCCTTTTTTAGGCAACAATAATGGTTTTCCCAATCCCAATCTTACGTGGGGGTCAAACCCACATATTGACTGTAGGGACTCATTTGCCAAGAGAGTAATGAAACTGGTCGAGCCCACTGAATTTGATTGTTTGAGGGCCTCCTATAATAAACCTGCCATAATTGAAGCTATTGAAGCCCCTAGGGTCACTGTGAATACAGGCTTGGGAATTTTTGATTGGAAAAACAACAAAGGAGTGTTACTGGTTAACAAACAAAATGATATTGAATCTACCAGAAATACCATTCCGATACAAACATTCTCCCCTCCCAAAGTAGATTGTGAGGCTTTTGTGGGATGTGGGGCCACTGGGGAGGACATGAAGGAAAATGAATTATGCAGACTTATACTTAAGGTCCTCGGGGACAATTCCCCGGAATTTAACCAAGTACCAACACACCCAAGGACAATCCAAGAATCTGACTCTGTTACACACATAGGGAATGCCCTGGAGGGGCCTAGAAATAGTGCTCAGGATGCACATTCTACTGAGTGGGATTCTGAGAATCGGGCCCTCCTCGAACGGACACCGATCTGAGAAAACCGGCTTTCCCGGACTTGCCTGGGCTAATCCTAAAGGTATTATTTAGGGACAAGGTTCTGAATAGACCTTTCATCTTGTCTTTACTAGAGACCATACCCGAACTCAGCCTGATCTCCTCTTTGGATATCAAGCTGGTGGACTTCATACACAGATTTAGGTATGATTTTGTGCCCTCTCCTTTGGTCAGGTTGTTGCTTCTTAAGGAGGCAGAACAACTTCAAGTACGTGGCTTTGACATCTATGAATATAAACCTTTTGTTCCACCAATCCAGCAACCCATGCAGAAGCCGGTGTTTTGGTGTTACAGGGTGTGGGGTACCAAGATCATAATTTGGGCACAGGGATCTCCAAAGATAACTCAGACCTGAACAAACAGGAGTGGAGGTGGCTGGTCTTGTCCTTGAGGGAGTCGATTGACTCGCTCAAACAACTGGGTAATCCCTTCTAGCTCAGGCCATTCTCTCAAAAGTGTGAGCTGGAATTCGAGGGGCTGTCTCAACCTACTGCACAATGAAAAACTCATGGCTCAATTTGATCTTATACTAATACAGGAGACTTGGTGCAGAGAACAGTTGTGTTGGGAACGTTTTAGTGTCACTTCTTCATGTGCCCATGGTATTAACATTGGAAGGCCTAAGGGGGGTCTACTTATAGCTGCCAAACAAGCCAGAAGACTCACTAAGACCGGGGAATGGTGCTGTGCTCATTTTTTCCTGGTGGCCCCGTTTAAGATAGGGGTAAACAAAGATTGTTTTTTGGTACTTGTTATTAATGTGTATTGGAATCCTAGTGAACTAACAGACTCTGAACTTGAGAAAGAATTGACTAAGTTGGGATCCATAGTAGAACTATGGCTAGAAACAAATCAGGGAGGGCAGCTATTAGTGGCCGGGGACATGAATGCTAACTGCCTCTGTGATCGCCTATCTGGTGATACTGCTCTTGCAAACTTAGGCTTACAGACCAGATTGGGGGGAACACTATTACAAGGGGAAGACTGTGGATTCATTTTGCCGAATCGTGGGGCCTGGATCTCCTTCATAATAACCATTCCACATGGAAGGCCAGAGGTTTGGAATCAATTATCGATTATGTTTTTCTGTCTCCTGGGCTTTCAAGAGCTATGATTGGGTTTGAGGTTAAGGATTCTGACACAAGTGATCATTGCTACCTTAACTTTGAAATGGCAGTTACCGTTACCTATCAATGCCCAAAACAAACATGTATACTCATGGGTTGACAGCCATTTCTAGAGGTAATAGAATTAAATGGTGCCATAGATATAACATCAAATTTATGGACACAATGGTAAAAGACTATCACGAGATGTCCAACATTCAACGTGAAGAATGCTACTCGGCGCCTAATTTCTCCAATTACATTAAACTTGTCATTGATAACCTGAAGGTTTTCCCTCATAAAAATCCCAAAGCACATAGACATCACTGTTACACATCGCTGCAAATGGTCTTTTTGGGCACGTACCCGTTTGTGCGGCACTCTGCTTTCGAGCAGTTCCAAGATGGATGCCCGGATATTCCGCGTACTACCTGCAGCGGTCCAGTTTTTGCACGTCTCTTCGACGTACAGCCAACTGCTCACGTGATCCTTTATCGGGAATCGAAGCGGACGGTGCTTCGCGTCGCTTCTGCTTTTGACGCTCAGTGAGTTCACTTCTGAATCTTCTACCTAACTCCACTAGTCAAAACTACTTGTACCTTCCGTTTCTCCTAACTCTGTTCTCTCTCCTCATTCAGATTCTCCCTTCAGCCTTCGCCTGCACACTGTACATTCAGACCAATCCGGCAGACTTGTTTGTTTCCCGTCTCTCCTAGACTTCCGTTAGAGTAAGTGTAGTCCTTTTAGGGCTCCCCCCCTCTCTCTGATTAGCTTACTCACCTGTTCATTCCTTCCAGAGTCTCCCGCTGCTCCACAATACTTCCGATCTCCAGTTCTGAACAGTCTTCCTCCAACTTCGTCCCTTCGTTGGTGAGAGGATTACTTTCTGCTTCGCCTTCACTGTTCTACCTTATTCCTCTTCTGACATTCTCATAATTTCCCTCTCCTGTGCTCGTAGGAGAAGCCTCCCGTGTGAAATCCTTTTCTGACATCCGTCGGGGAAGCTTCCACTTCAACTTCCTCCTGATCCAGACGAAGAGAGACTCGACCAGGGTTTTCTTCCCATTAGAGGGTTTCCCTGGCGGTCCTGCCCTTTCTCCTGGGTTACTTTATCCTGGGTAAGTGTCACGACCGCTGGGCGTTGGCGACTGTGGAAAAGGTAGAAGCTGGGCCGCCATTAGATTGTGCCGTCACGTCTTTTCCCTGACTGCACCTACGTTCTAGTCTTTTTCAACATGGCCGCCGCCTACGCGTATTTACTTCCACACGCTAGGCGGTTCGGCGTGTTGCAACTTTGGATTTCCCTCTGTTGCTCTCGCTCCTCTATAGTTTTCTCCTTGGCGGTGCTCCGCCCGCTCTGTTCTTTTTCATCCCTGCCCTAGCTCTCTTTTTCCCGTGCTCGCCTCTGCCTCCCTGCCTTACCAGATTTCCCTTCCCCAGTTGGTTACCGGACGGTTCCTTTTCCTCGCTGTTACTCGCCCTGCTCCTTTCTCTGCCTACAGAGCTTGCCTCTCTTTTTACTCTCTCATACTCACCTCGCTTTGGATCGCCTGGTTGTGCTTCACCGAGTTGTTCCTGTTTCCGGTTTTCTGCTTGCTCCAGTACTCCGGAGGGGTTTTTACGGCGTTTGGCTTTTCCCCTCACTCCGTTGTTAGTCCGTCGCAGAGGGGGGTCACCGTGCCTCCTGTGTGGAGCCGCGGTGGCTTCCTTTCGAGGCCGACCTTACCTTCTGAAGAAGAAAAGGCTTCCCGCTCTGCACGTCAGAAGAAAGAAGTTAAATTACTCTTCGAGTTCAGGTGAGGAGGAAAGGCAACAGGGGGACGAGTTGAGTTCTACTGATGAGGAAGACATTACCGATCTACCTGATAAAGGGGTGAGTCCGCCAGCCCAGTGTGATAGCTTGCAACGCCAAGGTAATGAGATGGCAACCCCACAACAACTCCAGGAACTCGTCGCAGCGGTACAGAGTTTGAGTCAGGAGGTACAGACTTTGAAGACAGACAATGCCGCCCTTCAACAAAGGGTTGCTGCTCGAGAACAGCTCACAGCTGATCTCCCCCCCGCTACCTTTGGTATCAGGCAAATTTGATGGCACCGAAAGGAAAGTAAAGGAATTCCTAGATGCCTGTAATATTCACTTTGCTTTCCGAAGAGGCACCTTTTCCACAGACCATACCAAGGTAGGGTTCATGATTACCCATATGACGGGTAATGCCTTAGCATGGGCCACTCCTTTGGTATCTCGATCTGACCCGGTGTTACAGGATTATACAGCCTTCAAGGACCTTCTCAAACAGACTTTCCTCCATACGGAAACAACCTTTGTAGCCAGTGAAGACCTCCTTGACGTGTGTCAAGGTAATTCAGACCTGCTTTCCTTTCTGTCCTCTTTCAAAAGAATAGCAGCTGAGGCTGGTTGGCAGGAAGAAGCGCAGTATACCATATTCCGGAGAGGTTTGCGGGAGGACTTAAAGGATGAACTAGCTAGAATTCCCCGCCCAGACTCTTTCTCCGATCTCATCAAGGCGGTAATCAGGATCGATTATCGCATGACCGAAAGAAAGAACGAGAAGAAGAAAGCTCGGCCCCCGGATCCTTTCTTGAAACCCACCCTTCGACCTCCTCACCTGTTACTCGCCTGCCTTCCAGAGATGAACCGATGCAGATTGGTACCACCCGAGCTCCTTTGACAGCAGAAGAAAAGAAGAGACGGCGAGAAGGCAGTCTGTGTCTCTATTGTGGTTTGCCCACTCACCTTCTGAGAGACTGTCCTGACGTACCCCTGAGAAGGCTGGGAAACGAGCGCCCCCGGTAGTCGGTGGGACAGACTATCGAGGGGCATCAGTCGGTTCCTATGCTACGCTTTTCGTGACCCCTGCCAAGTCCTCCGAAGACCATCGATTGATGGTAGGTAATTGCCGTCAAACTCCAGTTCAGAGGACAGGAGATAGAGACACAAGCCTTGCTCGACTGTGGAGCTGCCGGAAATTTCCTAGACACCTTGTGGGCAGACAAGGTGGGTCTTCTCCGAGTTCCTAAGAAGGAAGACCAGAAGGTAGAAGGGGTAGACGGTACTCCTTTATGCTCCGGGCTCATTACCCACACCACTGAGGAAGTACAAGTATCTATCCAACAACATTCTGAGTCTTTGAAGTTCAATATCATCATGGCCGCCCATTTTCCTGTTATATTGGGGATTGGTTGGCTCTGCAAACACAACCCAACAATAAATTGGACGGATAACCTACTGAGTTTTCACTCTTCCTTTTGTCAAGAAAAGTGTTTGCCGGGACCGGTGTTTGAGAAAGTCAAGACGATATGTGCTACTGAGAGTAGCTCCATCCACAATATACCCAGGATATTCGAGGAATTTGCTGATATTTTCAAGGAACAACAACCTTCGGTACTCCCTCCTCATCGGCCGGAAGATTGTAGTATTGACCTCATACCTCAGGCCTTGGTCCCTTTTGGAAGAATGTAGCCCCTTTCCATGGCAGAAAAGGAAGTTCTCCTGAGCTACTTGGATGACAATCTTGCCAACGGATTGATCCGACTATCAAAATCCCCAGCAGGTGCTTCCTTATTTTTCATACCCAAGAGAGACTCCAAGGAGTTGAGACCTTGTATTGATTACAGGGGTCTAAATCAAGTCACGATCAAGGACAGATACCCTATGCCTATAATCTCGGAGATACTTGAAGCCGTTCAGGGATCGGAATTGTTTACTAAACTCGATCTTCGGAACGCATACCATTTGCTTTGGGTTAAATCCGGCGACGAATGGAAGACTGCTTTCCGCACTCCCTACGGGCTTTTTGAGTACCGAGTGATGCCATTTGGACTGGTAAATGCCCCCTCTATATTCCAGAGGTTTATGGATCGTATATTTTCCGATCTGTTGGGGATCAACACAGTTGTATACCTTGATGATATCCTGATATATTCCCGGAAGAAGGAAGAGCATTCTTCCCAGGTATTGGAGGTGTTACACCGACTCCGATTACATCACCTATTGGTCAAACCAGAGAAATGTGCGTTCGCCCAATCATCCATGCCTTACTTGGGTTTTATACTCTCTGAAGAGGGGATAACCATGGATCCCAAGAAGGTTGAAGCCATTCTCTCATGGCCATCTCCTTCATCAGTCAAGGACATCCAGAGGTTTTTAGGTCTGGCAAACTTTTACCGGAAATTCATCCCTGGGTTTTCGAGGCTCACCCAGCCCATCACTTCTCTACTTAAGAAATCCTCTAAACCCTTTCTTCGGAACAAAGAGGCTGAAGACAGTTTTGTCAGTCTCAAAGGAAGATTCTGCACGGCTCCTATTCTTCGGCAACCAGACCAACTGAAACCTTTCATTTTGGAGACTGACGCTTCTGCTGTTGCAGTAGGTGCTGTTCTCCTACAAATCAACCACGGCATGGAAAATCCAATAGCCTATTTTTCTAAGACCTTGACAACCAGTAAGCAAAATTATTCTGTCATCGAGAAAGAGCTACTGGCTATGAAATTGGCTTGTCTGGAATGGAGACACTTACTCCAAGGAAGTGTGCACCCATTTCAGATTCGCACCAATCACAAAAATCTGCAGATCTTGAGGCAACAGGAATGCTATAACACCCGACAAGCCAGGTGGGCACACTTTTTTGCTCAATTTCATTTCACCATCACGTATATTCCGGGCTCTCAAAACCAAGTCGCTGACGCGTCGTCCCGAAGAAACGAAGTTAGCAGGCCATATCAGAAAGAACTCATGTTTCCCCGTGCTAACATCGTCCTGGTGGTGTCATCTTTTCTAGAAGAGGTTAGGGGGGCTTATACTCCTTTAGAAGGACCTGCTCCCAGTCTAGGAAAATTACCTGTCGAGGAAAAGGATGGACTATATTTCAACCAAGGAAGACTAATCCTACCTACACACAACCTCCAGGTACAAGCTCTTCGGTGGTGTCACGACTCGAAGGTTGCGGGTCATCGAGGTCTACGCAGTACGCTCAAATTGCTCCAAAGAACCTCTTTTGGCCCAATATGAGGGCAGACACTCAGGCTTACATTCAAACATGTTTGACTTGTTTACGTAACAAGAATTCCACCCAGAAACCATTGGGGTTACTTCAACACAACCCGATCCCTCCAGGTCCTTGGATTAACATTTCTACGGACTTCATCGTCGACTTACCTGAATCCCAAGGTTGCACGTGCATCATGGTAACTGTCGATGCCTATTCCAAATTGGCGCATTTCTCCCCATTGTCTGGCATACCTTCTGCTTCGGTCACTGCTGAAGTCTTTCTTAAGGACATATTCAGATTGCATGGCCTCCCTCAAAAGATTGTATCCGATCGTGGCAGCCAGTACACCTCTAAGTTTTGGTCAGCTTTGTGCAAATTATTGGGGATTGAGAGGGCTCTTTCTTCTGGATTCCATCCTCAGACTAATGGCCAAACTGAGAGGCTGAACCCTTGAACAATATCTGAGGTGTTTCATAAATCAGTCACAAGACAATTGGGTTTCTCTTCTCCCAACTGCTGAATTCACGTACAACAATTCGATTCATGCTTCTTTAGGTCTGAGTCCTTTTTATTGTACTTATGGATACCACCCCAGATCTATTATTCCCACTTTCTGGAAAGATACCTCTATCCCATCGATTGAATCCGGTTTGGCGCAGCTGAGAAAAGCTCACATATCCGCCAAACAGAGTCTTCAAAAGGCAAGCATTCAATACAAAGACCAAGCAGATCGCCACCGGAGACAGGTGCCGACTTGGGTGAAAGGTTCAAAGGCTATGCTGTCTACCAAGTTTCTACCCCGTTGGGTCAGACCTTCCAAGTTGGCTCCCCGGTATATTGGACCTTTCGACATCCTGTCCAAAATCAACCCAGTGGCTTACCGCCTCAAGTTACCTAAGTCGCTCAGTCGTGTTCACCCGACTTTTCACTCCTCACAACTTCGCTCCTATGTGGCTGATGAGAGAAGGCAGAGAGCTCCCAGGCTTCACATTCCACCCGACCCTAACTCTGAAGAATACGAAGTCTCCCACATCAGGGATTCCCGTTACCATAGGGGTCGTCTGGAATATCTTATTCATTGGAAAGGCTTCCCTTCGTCCGAGGATTCCTGGGAACCCCGATCTTATGTTAACGCACCCCGTTTGTTACGCCGGTTCCACAACCTGCATCCCGGCAAGCCCGGGGGGTGTCGCCCTAGAGGGGGGCATACTGTCACGACCGCTGGGCGTTGGCGGCTGTGGAAGAGGTGGAAGCTGGGCCGCCATTAGATTGTGCCGTCACGTCTTTTCCCTGATTGCACCAACGTTCTAGTCTTTTTCAACATGGCCGCCGCTAACGCGTATCTACTTCCACACGCTAGGCAGTTCGGCGCGTTGCAACTTCGAATTTCCCTCTGTTGCTCTCGCTCCTCTATAGTTTTTTCCTTGGCGGTGCTCCGCCCGCTCTGTTCTTTTTCATCCCTGCCCTAGCTCTCTTTTTCACATGCTCGCCTCTGCCTCCCTGCCTTACCAGATTTCCCTTCCCCGGTTGGTTACCGGACGGTTCCTTTTCCTCGCTGTTACTCGCCCTGCTCCTTTCTCTGCCTACGGAGCTTGCCTCTCTTTTTACTCTCTCATACTCACCTTGTTTTGGATCGCCTGGTTGTGCTTCACCGAGTTGTTCCTGTTTCAGGTTTTCTGCTTGCTCCAGTACTCCAGAGGGGTTTTTACGCCGTTTGGCTTTTCCCCTCACTCCGTTGTTAGTCCGTCGCGGAGGGGGGTCACCGTGCCTCCTGTGTGGAGCCACGGTGGCTTCCTTTCGAGGCCGACCTTACCTTCTGAAGAAGAAAAGGCTTCCCGCTCTGCACGTCAGAAGCAAGAAGTTAAATTACTCTTCGAGTTCAGGTGAGGAGGAAAGGCAACAGGGGGACGAGTTGAGTTCTACTGATGAGGAAGACATTACCGATCTACCTGATAAAGGGGTGAGTCTGCCAGCCCAGTGTGATAGTAGGAGAGGTCAGGGCTGTCTCAGGGTAACTTTCATGGCTGCATTGGTCCTCCCATTTGTTTTCATCGATCTGTCAAGGTGAGCCTTGTAGACTTTTACAGCAGCTTTATTACACTGCTTGATACATACATAACAGTAAGCGACGCCATAATATTGACAGTCGATATCCCAAACGGAACAACAAATGCAGCAATTAATGGCGGCAATGCAGGCCATGTCCCTTGAGATGCAATCCTTAAAACAAGACAATGCACAACTGCGACATCAAGTGGCCAGAGCCTTTTCTGACACTCCTCCGTCATCATTACATACAGTCATGTATGATGGTGACCCATATAAACTTAAGGAATTTCTCGACAGCTGCACAATCCAATTTACCTTTAAATCCTGGTTTTTTCCTACGGATAAAGATAAGGTAGGCTATGTGATTTCACATCTTTCTGGGCCTGTCTTATCATGGGCAACCCCTCTAGTTACCTCCAACAACACTATCCTTGATTCCTACTCTGCTTTCAGCAACAGTATCAAAACAATGTTTGTTAGGAAGGAAATTTCGGTAGCCACTCAGGAAAGGCTTCTCGATCTAAAACAAGGCAGTAGAGATTTACTGTGGTACATTACGCAATTCAAACAACTATCATCCGAACTGGGCTGGCCCGATGAAGGTCTTCTTACCATTTTTCGGAGAGGCCTTACAGATTAACTCAAGGATGAGGTTTCTAAGGTCCCTCGCCCAGCTAACTTGGCGGATATGATCACACTAACTATGCAAATCGATTACTGTATGCATGAACGGACATATGAGAAAAAAAGAGCAAAGGAACTCGATCTTAGTCTGAGTATTCCCCAGCGATACAAAAGGCTCATTCGCAAACCGAAGAACCCATGTAGATCGGGACCGTCCGAAGACCGATATCTGCTACTGAAAGTGAGAGGAGAAGGTCCTTAAAGCTGTGCATGTATTGTGGGTCCTCCTCTCATGTTCTGAAAGATTGCCATTTAGTCCCTCCACGCCGTTCTCCGAACCAGAAGTCGGGAAACTTCAAAGCCTTACCGTTAGGGGAAGACCGGTAACCGTACAGGAGCACTCTTCCCCCTCTCGACAATTCTCCTATTAACCAGTCGATGGTGGTAGTATCTTTGTCTCTGATATTATCTGAGAACATTATACTGGGAATCCCTGCTTTGATTGACTGCGGAGCGGCTGGAAACTTTGTGGATAATGATTGAGCAAAGAAACACGGAATTCCTCAGGTGCCAAAGACTGTTGTCACTCCCATTCAGGGAGTGGATGGTAGTCCTTTAAGCTCTGGGCCTATTAAAGAACAGACCGTTCCGCTTACGTGCATGCTAGCAAATCATAAGGAAACCTTCGTCTTCGATGTCATTAGGACTGCCCATTACCGTATCATCCTGGGGCTCCTTTGGTTAAGACTTCACAACCTGTTCATAAATTGGTCTGCTGGGACCCTCTTTCTGGGGTCAGAGTATTGCGTCCACCATTGTCTTTCTCAAGAGTTGGTGGGGACCCGCATTCCTTCTGTAGAGACACTGCATCCCGTTGTATCCTCCATAAATCAACTAGAGATTCCTGAATGTCATTTGCAATACCGATCAGTATTTGAAGACCCTGAATTTCCTACTCTACCTCCTCATAGAAGGGATGATTGTCACATAGACCTACTTCCAGACCAACCCATTCCGTTTGGTCGTATGTATGTTCTTTCTCAACGTGAAAAGTCAGTTCTGAAAGAATATCTTCAAACCCATCACGTAACGGTCTTATCACCGAATCAGTGTCACCGGCGGGAGCGTCACTTTTCTTTATTCCCAAGAAAGACTCTGATGAGCTCCGTCCTTGTATTGATTACCGAGGACTCAATAAAATAACCACTGCCGACAAGTATCCTATGCCACTCATTACAGACATCATTGAAGCGGTTCGAGAGGCTTCTCTGTATACAAAACTGGATCTCCGAGGTGCATACCATCTCATACGCATTGCTCCCGGAGACGAATGGAAAACCGCCTTTCGTACACCATTTGGACACTATGAATACCATGTCATGCCATTTGGCTTGGTAAATGTTCCAGCGGTCTTTCAGAGGTTCATGGATCATCTATTTGCTGACATATTATTCCGATTTTTTATCATCTATCTTGATGATATTCTTGTTTATTCCACCAACCCGGGAGATCACATTCAACATGTAAACACTGTATTGGAACGCCTTCAAGCAAACCGCCTTTACTGTAAAGTGTCGAAGTGTGAATTCCAACAGGAACAAGTAACTTATCTGGGGTTCGTGTTATCATCTCAGGGAATTTCTATGGATCCTAGAAAGGTACCAGTATTGGAATGGCCCGTTCCTGTTGGGATAAAAGACATCCAGAGGTTTTTGGGATTCACAAATTTTTATCAGAAATGTATTCCATGCTTCTCAGAAATCATTCTTCCCATTACTCGACTTCTCAAGAAAGGTGTCTCATTTTCCTGGAATGAATCGGCTCAGAAGGCATTCGACATGTTGAAGAAAATGTTTACTTCCGAAACCATCTTGATCACCCCAGATCAATCCAAACAATTCATTGTTGAAACAGATGCTTCTCAGAATGCTTTAGGAGCTGTTCTCTTACAACTGTCAGAACAGGGGGATGAACGACCTGTAGCATATTTATCCAAGACTTTCAATCCAGCGGAATTGAACTACTCTGTTCTTGAGAAAGAAATGAAGGCTGTTAAGCGTGCCTTCGAAGAGTGGAGACATCTACTTTTGGGATCTCCTTATCCAGTAAGGGTGTGCACTGATCACCAAAATCTCAAAGTTCTTCAGAACGCTTATACCACTAACAGCAGAAAGGCACGATGGGCTTACTTCTTTCTTCCCTATCGGATTGAGTTCACCTTCTGGCCTGGGAAACATAATTTGAGGGCAGATGCCTTATCCCGTAAGGATTCTCCGACATCTACTTTCTGCTCCGAAAAGATGTTTCCCAATGCTCAATTCATTGCAGTTCTGACTGATTTCCTTCAAGAATTACGAACAGCTACAAATCTTAATTATGTGAAAGTATTGCTTCGACCCATCATTTTACCAAGGAAACTAAATATTACTTTCATGGAACTCAAGTACTGATTCCCATCCCTTCCTTACAACTGGAAGTGTTGAAGACTTGTCATGACTCACGAGCTGCAGGGCATCGTGGGTTCCTCTCCACCTTAGAACTAATTCAACGGCATTTTTGGTGGCCATCTATAAGATCTGACGTCCGGGACTATGTTGCAGCCTGTAAAATCTGCGGTCATGCTAAGACTCCTCGATCACCACCTTTGGGATTACTAGCTAGAATGCCTATTCCAGACCGGCCTTGGCAGATCATCTCAACTGATTTTGTGTCAGATCTACCCCTATCAGAAAATAAGACTGCAATCATGGTGACCATCGATTACTTCACCAAGTTGGCGCATTTTACACCTTTGCGAAAGCTGCCTAGTGCACCTTTCATGGCAAAAACCTTCCTCTCTGATATTTTCTCTCGCCATGGTTTACCAGAAACCATCGTGTCGGACCGAGGTCCCCAATACACGTCTCTCTTTTGGCAACCCGTCTGTCGCATTTTGGGAATCAAACGTGCCCTCTCTTCCGGATACCATCCCCAAACTAATGGGCAAACGGAACGGTTGAATCAAACCCTCAAAAGTTATTTACGGTGCTTTATTTCGGCTGCTCAAGATAATTGGGTGGAGCTGCTTCCGTTTGCGGAATTTGCTTACAATAATTCCAGACATTCGGCAATCCAGACCAGTCCTTTTTTTTGTTCCTATGGCTACCATCCATCCTTTGTTCCGAATGTGTCTCCTTCGGATTCAGGTTGCACAGGTGTGGATTATTTGTTTACTGACATTCGCAACAGACAGAAACTGGCTAAGCAATCTTTACAGATGGCTCAAGATCGGGCTAAAAGGAATGCTGATCGGCACCGTCGTGATGATCGGGAACTTACCGTCGGAGACTCGGTGTGGTTGGCGTCCAAGTTTCTTCCTCGCCACCTGGTTCCGTCTAAACTGTCTCCCAGGTACTTTGGACCATTTAGGTTCTATCCAGGATCGGCTCGGCTGCTGTCAAACTTTCTTTGCCGGCCTCTTGGTCTCGGATTCATCCGGTTTTTTCACCTATCTCAGATCAAACCGGTTGTGCGAGATCGCTTTCTCTAGGGGTTCTCCACCGCCTCCGATTCCCACGGACGGTAGTCCCGAGTTTGAGGTGGCTGCTATTTGAGACTCACGCTTCCGTCATGGTCGATTGCAGTTCCTGATCGATTGGAAGGGTTATTCGCCTGCTGAAAGGACTTGGGAGCCTGCTTCTGGTGTTCATGCGCCTCGTCTTGTGCGGCGCTTCTTTCTACTTCATCCGGGTAAACCCAGGGCGCCCCCCGAAGGAGGGGGCATACTGTTACACATCGCTGCAAATGGTCTTTGTGGGCACGTACCGGTTTGTGCGACACTCTGCTTTCGAGCAGTTCCAGGATGGATGCCCGCGATATTCCCCGTACTACCTGCAGCGGTCCAGTTTTTGCACGTCTCTTCGACGTACGGCCAACTGCCCACGTGATCCTTTATCCAGAATCGAAGAGGACGGTGCTTTGCGTCACTTCTGCTTTTGACGCTCCATGAGTTCGCTTCTGAATCTTCTACCTACCTCCACTAGTCAAAACTACTTGTACCTTCCGTTTCTCCTAACTCTGTTCTCTCTCCTCATTCAGATTCTCCCTTCAGTCTTCGCCCGCACACTGTTCATTCAGACCAATCCGGCAGACTTGTTTGTTTCCCGTCTCTCCTAGACTTCCGTTAGAGTAAGTGTAGTCCTTTTAGGGCTCCCCCCTCTCTCCGATTAGCTTACTCACCTGTTCACTCCTTCCAGAGTCTCCCGCTGCTCCACGATACTTCCGATCTCCAGTTCTGAACAGTCTTCCTCCAACTTCGTCCCTTCATTGGTGAGAGGATTACTTTCTGCTTCCCCTTCACTGTTCTACTTTATTCCTCTTCTGACATTCTCCTAATTTCCCTCGCCTGTGCTCGCAGGAGAAGCCTCCCGTGTGAAATCCTTTTCTGCCATCCGTCGGGGAAGCTTCCACTTCAACTTCCTCCTGATCCAGACGAAGAGGGACTCGACCAGGGTTTTCTTCCCATTAGAGGGTTTCCCTGGCGGTCCTGCCCTTTCTCCTGGGTTACGTTATCCTGGGTAGGAGAGGTCAGGGCTGTCTCAGGGTAACTTTCACAGCTGCATTGGTCCTCCCATTTGGTTTCATCGATCTGTCAAGGTGAGCCTTGTAGACTTTTACAGCAGCTTTATTACACTGCTTGATACAAACATAACAATCACATGGAGACGGTCATCCACGATCGTAAGAACCTACTTAGAAGAGAACTTAGACAACTAAGGACAGTTGGTTTATCACAGGTAGATGCTTTGAACATGAAAAAGAAAATCAGACAAAGCTACAAAAATTGGCTAATTCAACATCGAGGCAACTGTGCCCAATATTATGGGGAAGAGATGCTGAAAGCTCTTCGTGGGTACAGCTGTACTAACTTTTCGTATTTGATTAATGACCTGGAAAAAACGCAGAAAGACCTACTTATGAATGTAATCGAGGAGGATGTATGGCTGGGACATTTTTCTAAATTGTACACTGGTAGCAATGACTCTGGTATATTTAAGATCTTAGATAGTCCAACATGGACATTGAAAGGGAATGTGGATGATATAACTACTCTTATTAATACAATCTAAAAATTCTGGTGCGACTGGCCCTAATAACCTTTCCAACAAATTGCTGAAACTTGATCCAAAAACATGGGCCAATATATTGTTTGGACTTTACAAAGATATTTTACTACATAAGTGTATTCCACAATCTTGGAAAGTGTCTATTGTAATACCTGTTTTTAAGAAAGGCTCCCGTTTATGTCCAGCCAGTTATAGACACATCGCTATTGCGGACCCGTAGTCCAAAATATTTTGTTCACTGGTTTTATTGGAACTGCAGGACTGGATCACTGAAAAATCTATTTTAGATCTAAAACAAATAGGTTTCAATAAAAACATTGGAACAGACTGTGGGGGCCTTATATTGAAATCATTAATAGTTAGATCTATGAAACCGGGTAGAAGACCCTTGTTTGTGGCCTCGATGGACTTGAGTTCGGCTTTTGATTTCGTGAACAGGAAACGTCTATGGCAAAAGCTAAAGGATCTTGGTATTCCAGCTCATCTACTTTATATAATAATTGCCCTATACACTGACACTAGATTGACGGTTTGTTTAAATTCTGATGGTTTACTTTCTAAGGAACTTGTTATCCCCAACGGGCTGCAACAAGGGTGTATCTTGACTCCCACAGTATTCAATTTATACATGTGTGGTCCGAATAGTGCCCTATGTAGCAAAGGGCTGGTGTGTCCCAAACTTAACAATGTTTGTCTGTCTTGGGTTGCCGACGCGGACGATTTCCTCTTGATGGATAATACTAAAATTGGTCTTCAAAGACTACTAAAGGAATTTGAAATATTCATTAACAAATTACAACTTAAAATTAATCCATCAAAGACGGTTATCGTCCGCTTTGGCAGTTCCAACAAAAGAGAGAATGCTTTTACATGACACTGTGGGGCCACGACAATCAAAGCGCAACCCACACTCAAGTATCTGGGCTTCTTTTTCTCTGGCACTGATTCCACCATCCTGCTAAAAAGTCAGTTGAAACTAAAATCTGAAATTGCTATTAGACAACTGCGTGCCATAGAAAACAAATTCAGGAAATTCTCCATAGTTCCTTTAGATGAATTCTATATGAAAAAAGTCGTTCCTCGTCTAACGTATGGCATCAAACTGGTTTCAAATGGGTTACACGATTACTTGAAGTTTATTGAAGGTAAAATTTGGAGGTCTGTCTTGTTCTTTTTGCCCAAATGTATCCCTTTGGAATTAATCAAATACGAACTAGGTCTACAATCATTGTCAACTTATGCTACATGGAAAAGACTGTGTCTATGGAAAAAGTGTAAATTAGCGAGGGGCGATACTTTATATGCCTGTGCTTTTTTAGAACCAAGCAACCCTTTCATACACACTTTCCACATGGGGTGTATGAAGTCTTTATTTGAGCTAGGTATGTCAGTCACTACATTGTGTAAGAAACCAGAAAAAATTTAAGATAGTTTGAGGGGTTTTGACTGGCAAGTTACCAAGCAGAAAATGTAAGACACCAAACTATATAAGAAAGTCTGTTCCACTTGGAAATGGTTTCCGGTCATAGAAGGGTATTTGACTCAATACCTAAGCAAACAAGTACGCAATGATTTTGAGAGGTTTCGTTTTAATGTTATGCAAACAAATCAAATTAGAGGCATCAGAAATTGTAACAAAGACCAATGGCCCTGGTGCAGATTCTGTAAGAAAGACGGGGTAGTAGAAACTCTGCAACACATCCTGCTGGTTTATCCTGGTATTAAGGCACAAAGGCTCAGGTATTTTGCTCAATTTGTGAGGACACCCCACGATGTGAATAGAGAGTTTATATGGCACCGAATGTTACATTATGACTCTACCAGGTTAAAAATTCGGGTAACAACCTTTCTGAGAAATGTGTGTGATCTGAGTTAAGAAAGAGTGCTTTATTTTATCGTTCTATTAAATGAATTGGTCTTAAAATGAACTACGAAATGAAAGTCATTATGACATATCCAATCCGAAAGTTATACATATGATGTTTATTTGGGTTTGGAGTGAAATTGTCTGACTTTTTTCTTTTTCTGTATGAATTTCTTGTATACCTAGTGTTAGTATTTTATACTTATGCTTTCTGATTGTAATTAATGCTGGTTTTGAAATAGTTTCCTTTTCTTTGTTTTTGACCAAAAAAAAATCCTGATAATTGCTTTACTGTATATGAATTTTTTGATGTAGTGGTATTAATTTTGGATTTCGTAAAGGTGTATAAATAAACCAAAACAAATGAAAAATAAAAAAATTAAAAAATTGAACCGCTTTTTGTATATTGTCCTGAAGAAAGTCGTTTTAATTGTGGGCGGTAGTGGTTCGCCCTCAAGAGACAGAAACATATGGAGACAGAGCCTACAAAGAAACTGTAGTGGCTTAAAAAGGGAAAAGGCATACTGTGAAAAGAAAAATGGTGCCAATGGTATAATAGAGAATAGGTCAAGAGGTGGCAAAGGAGAATGCATTGTAAACAGTTCTTTCTTTGCATAGCCAAAAAACAGAGTGAAGAGATTTAGTGCGTGAAGATATGAGTGTGTATGAAAGGTGGGAAAAATGAGGTGTTGTTGATAGGAATTGATCTGTTGTACAGTATCCATGTTGTTTTAATGGAATGTGATAAAAAATATTTTTGGGAATACATTTTGTGTGAACAATTGATAGTAGAGAATTTAATCCAAACTTACGGCCCCAGATCCATGTTTTTGCATACAAGAAGATGGATTGAGCCACTGTAGTATCTCCCTGGTCTTATGGGGATCCATTTGGATGCCTTCTTTGGACAATATGAAGCCAGATAGGGGACGGAGGAGGCCTCAAAGGTACACTTTTCCGGTTTATCCAGCAACTGGTGCAACCTGAGATGCTTGAGTACCTTCAGCACACATAGTGACGATGTTTCTCTAGGCTCTTTGAGTATACCTGGATATCATCCAAGTATACCACTAAGGAGGAGGACAGAAGGTCAGCGAATATCTTATCTATGAACCGTTGGAATATTGATAGTGCATTGAAAAGGCCAAACGGCATGACTTGATATTCGTAATGTCCCAGAGGGGTGTGGAAGGCTGTCTTCCATTCATCGCCCGGCCGGATTCTTAGGAGATGATATGCCCCCCAAAGGTCCAACTTAGTGACGATGTAGGCGTCTTGTATGGCCTCTAGCACATCATTTATCAGGGGCATGGGATGCTCCCTTTTGGGAATGAAGAAGAGCGAGGCTCCTGCCGAAGACTTGGACTCACGTATGAGTCCGTTTTGTAAATTGGACTTGAGGTACTCCTTCAAAGCTGCCTTTTCCAGATGGGATAGGGGAAACATCCTGCCAAAGAGGACAACAGCTTCTGGTTGAAGCTCGATGACACAATCTTCCCTTCTATGAGGCGGTAACTTCCTTTCTAGGATGTCTACAAACACATCCGAATAGTCCTGGTAAGGCAAGGGGATCGAAAGCACTACCGGAGACGGGAGCGGCACGGTTGTGCCTACCTGATGATCTTCATTGTACTGCTCCAAGCAGTGGGTTTGGCAATACTGAGACTGGAAATGGATGGTGTTCAGAGTCCAGTTGATGCTGGGGTTGTGTTTTCTAAGCCATGGGATGCCTAGAATCACTGGGAAGTGGGCAGCCCATATGAGGTCAAAGCAGATGAGCTCCTTGTGACAAAACAGGTCCAGCTCCAGGTCCTTGGTTTCATGTATGATGGGTCCGGACGCAAGGAGCGATCCATCAACTCCTTCCACAGGTATGGGAGTGGCCTTGTTCCAGCAAAGTACTAGATGTGTACGTGCCCAGGTATCGTCCATGAAGTTCCCTGCGGCACTGCAGTCCAACATGGCAAGGGCTTTGATGGAATGATGTCCTTCGATATGCAGCTGTATGCCAAACACCAAGAGTCTGGTTTCACAGGAGGGTTCCGGCCTTTGTGCTGAGTTGCAGGGACTGGCTTCTGTTCCCCATACTTTTTCCCTGCTCAATTATGAGGACTGGTGTTTCCCTGATGCAGCAGAGGTACTTCAGGGCAGTTCCTGAGGATGTGTTTATCTGAGCCACAGTACATTCACAACCCCAGGTCCTTTGTTCGCCTACGTTTGGTCACCGTGAGTGATCCTCTGGCAACGCCGATCTGCATTGGCTCTTCCCCAGAGGGTTTGTCGGTCGAAACTGGGAGTTGATAGGGCGTTGGGAAGGTTGGTCTAGCTCTTTTCCTTTCCCGCTTTTGTTCGGCCACACGGAATTCGATTGGCATAGACAGGGATATCAGCTCCTGGAACGTAGAAGGTCTAGCGACCCTGGCTAGCTCATCCTTAATCTCCTCTTGGAGTCCACGCCTAAATAACGTCTGTTGAGCTGTCTCAGGCCAGCCGGCTTCCGCAGCTACCTTCTGAAAGGGGGACCCATAAGACTGTACGTCTGCAGTGCCTTGTGTGAGATCTAACAGACTCTCATAGGAGGAGTATTGAACCTCTGGTCGTTCAAAGCATGCCTTCAAGTGTTGTACAAACAGGTTGTAGTACTTGAGTGATGGATCTGAGCTGGTTACTAAGAAGATGGCCCATGCCAAAGCATTGCCGACCAGATTGGAGATAAGAAAGCTGACACAGGCCCTTTCAGATTCATATGCTCGAGGTCAGAAAGCAAAGTAAACCAAGCAGGCTTCCAGAAACTCCTTGAGTTGTTTGGGGTTTCCGTCATATGTGCCAAAGGGTAGAGCTAGAGGAGGTAGGTCCCCTCTTTTTTCATCTCGAAAGTCAGTTTGCTGTTTTAGGGACACATTTTCAGCTAGTAGATTTTGAAGCTCGACCGTGAGTCCTTGTAGGGCGACGACAAGTTCCTGATACTGCTCCAAACTGGCCATTGTAGGGGTTGGGCATTGCAAGCTCTAAGGTTCTATAGTTTCTTCCCTTTCTGGGTCCTCACCTGAGGTTTCTGAATCTTCTTCTGCTTCCTTGGTAGTTTCTTCCTTCTTCTTTCCTCTTGATTCCACCTTCTTTCCTTTCTTCTTCTGGTAGAGATAAGGGCGGGCTCCCCCGGAGGCCACTGTGCCTTAGATGCTGTTTGCCAGGCAGTTGGGGACTCCAGGGAGCCAGCCCCAGCCCAGGGAAAATCCAAGAGGCAGAAAAAACCTTGGTCCTGGTGGTATGCTGATGATTGGTCAGTGGTTTCTTGAATGATAGACGTGACCTCTTCTTATTTCCTTGACTGTAGTGTCCCGGAGGAAAGGCTGGTTACCAAGTAACTGTTCAGACCGAGGAGATAGTGAAAGAGGTAAAGGAGAGTTCAGTTGAGGAGTCAGAAGGATCAAAGGATATGGGCATTTGCCATGATGGACCTGCAGGCAAGTATGATGGCAAGTATGATACAACTGGGGAACCCACTGGGTAGCAGAGGAGACAGCAGAATAAACAACAGCTGATCTCTCCGCTCAGTGGAACATTAGTGTGTCACTGTACACAATGCGAAAAGATAAGGGAAGTATCCCTTGAAGCAGAGAATGGCTAAGCAATGAGAAAGCCATGGAGCAGCAAGATTACAAGGCGTGGTGCGGCAAAGAAGCAGTTGTTGAAGCCGCAGGCGGCAAGGTCCCAAGCTGGGAAAGCCACAGACAGTAATTGAAGCAGTAGCTGAAGCCACGAGTGGCACTGATACAAGCCTTGATAGCCGCGAGGTGGCAATGGAGCAAAGAAGCCACGGAGCGGCAATGGATGTAAGCAGTGTAAGCAGAGTGATTGCGAACGCTGAGAAACACACAAAAACAGCAGGCAAACACAAGTGCAAGGAAAGCAAAGGGAAAACAGGGACAGGGAGTGAGACAACGTAGCATCTTAATCAGGAGAGGGTGAGGGTTGCAACGCCCCAAGCCGGTGGCTCCTTCCCAGTTTATTCAAGCAGCGGCCATGTTGGTCCAATAAACTAGAACGCTAATGCACGTTTGAATGGCAACGTGCAGGGATGGTCAAAGGATTCTCCACTTGTTCCATAATTTCCAAGGCTGCCGCATGACACATTCTCTGTTCCAAGGACTGGAAGGATGGTGTCATACCTTCCATAGATTTCTCCCCATTGATGGAAAAAGGGGCTTAATAAAGTGTGCCTCTTAACTCCAAGGTTTCTGAGTCATGCTAGGGAGGGTTGTCCATTCGCTCTTTCTCTAACACTGTGGGTAAAGCATGGAAAACTCCATTTGGTCTCTCGTCATCTAAGTGGGTTCTTCAACTATCATCAATTCAGTCATATCCTAGCCCTGACATCATATTTTAGGAACACATGGTGGTAGCAGTAAAGACAGACACAAGTGGTCACAGGTCAAGGGTGTTTATTGAACTATAAATGAAGGGTGGTAAAACACCTAAACTAAAGCTAAATCTGAGATGGGTGCAAAAAGCCTATACAAAAAAAAACCTATTGCCAATTCCTTACAACTAATTACAGAACGAGTGTGGGATAGGGATTTCAATAAAGAAAGAAGTGTTCACAAATAATAAGTCAGGATGTGATTGCCAGGGGTCTCCCTTCCCTACGTTTTGAGCATTGGACAAAGTGGATCTCCTGAGCACAGCACACAGTAAAGCTTTCATAGCACAAGTCGACAGTTCCGTACCAGCTATTAGGTTCCTCAATGGTTAAATCTCTTTTCAATAAAAAAGTCTCTTGCCTTCGAGGCCTGATGTATCCAACAAAAAAACACAAAGTTCTGCTTCACGTATACTTTGGTTGATGGCTTCACCCCCGGATTCGCCTTTTCCAGGCGCAGACCCCTCACAAATCTTATTCAAACTATTGAAAGCTGGCATTCCCCACGCAGACAATGAAATAACCTGTTAAGACACTCACCTGGGTGCCGAGACGCTGGAGTCCTCAGGGGCGAGGACATGCCTGGTGGCTGTACCCACGGTTCCGACTTGGGGGGAGGAGCGTTGCCCTAGGTCCTCTCATGCATCGGGTGCATGCTTGCACCGGGCGAGTCTGGGTGCATGCGTTGGTACGCGGAAGCGGCAGGGAACGGGCTTGTGGTTCAAGCCTCGTTTCCACGATTGCCTTGCCTTCGCGCATGCGCTGACTCGGGTTGCGGGCCAAGCCTCGCTTTCGTGCCGAGTCCCGATAAAGGCTTCCTGGTCTCGGTTTTCGCCGCGTCTCAACGCGGTTTGGTCCTGACCTTCTGCTCGCTCCTGGTTTACTTTTTTCCTTGACTTGTGCTTGCCTTTGGTTCTCCCTTCTGGTTCCCCCCTTTCCCTCATTGGCTGGTTCCCGGTCTGTCCTGGTCTGGTGGGCTGGCTTCCCTGGTTGGGGTTCGGTCCGGTCCTGGTCTGAGTTTACTCCTGTCCCTTCCTTGCCTGACTCGCCCCTCTCCCTGCCTGCCCTCATTTCGTTGACTGCCTTCTTACTGCCTTGTGCTTGGGTGCCAGTGCCTTGAAGGTGTTGCCATCACTGCCTTCTCTGCTGCCTGCAGTTGCTGCCATCACTGCCTTCTCTGCTGCCTGCAGTTGTTGTCCATAACTGCCTACATCTTCTGTCATTGGAGAGTGTCTTCAGCTACATAGGCAAGCATCGCACTCAAGCCTTCTGCTCACATCTACTGACCTTCCCTGCCAGTGCTTGCGCTGTTCTGGCGTCACGTAAGAAGAACAGGGAAGTGTCCATCCGTGGCGTCAGGAATCAGACCCATTTTCAATCCTGCAAATCAGGACGGGACTTGGGCCGGTTCTTGGCGTTACCTTGTCATTTTAAGGCCTACTATCAACACCCTGGCGACTTCGGCACACAAGTCTTCTGGAAATACAGGTACGCAGCGTCCATGGGGCACACATCTGGACAGATTGAGACGCCTAACCTCCGATTCAGACACAGAGATGGAGGAATCCTCAGATCTCAGAGAGGAGATTAGATCTTTAAGGGCTGAAATGTCAGCGCTACGTCTAGAAAATGAGGCATTACGCCAGATGGTGGTGCATGGAACTAGCACCACAGCTCAAGCTGATTCTGCCATGGCACAGACGACACCCATGAAGTTTGATGGGGATCCTAGAAGAGTGGCCGAATTTTGTAATCATTGCAATATTCATTTTTTGTTCCGGGCCTCCCATTTCAGCCATGAGAAAGCAAAGATTGGATATATTCAAGGGAACCTGACTGGGAATGCTCTGGCATGGGCAGCTCCTTTGGTGTCCTCTAGCAGTCCTATCTTAAGTGATTTCGTTGGCTTTGAGAAAGCATTTTTTGGAAGTGTTCCAGTCCCCTACCTTGGCCGCCACTGCACAAAATCAATTGATGGACCTAAAGCAGGGTTCAAGCGATCTGATCACATACATCAGTCGGTTCCATCAATTGGCGGCGGATTCTCAATGGCCGGAAATAACGCAAAAGATACTTTTCCAGCGAGGCCTGAGAGAGGAGTACAAGGATGAACTTCTCCATATACCAGAACCACACCCTATACAGTCGCTTCAGGAACAGGTTCTTCGAATAGATCACCGTCTGGCTGAACGGAGGGGTGAAAGACGTCAGTTGGAGAAGACATGCTCCATGTCATTTCCGTTACCAGCTGGTGCTTCAAGTACGCCAGAGACGGGTCCTGAACCCATGCAATTGGGTGCACTCAGAGGTCCTTTGTCTGCGACTGAAAGGAAACGTAGAAGAGATCTGCACTTATGCCTGTATTGTGGTGCCGCCGGGCACTATTTGGGTACTTGTCCATTGCGACCACTCAGGAAGTCGGAAAACTAGTAGGCCTGTCATGTATGGGGAAGGCAATGACAGGCCCTTCGTCTCTTCCAGCCCTTCCGGATCTCAACGATTCTTTGCAGCCCATGTCACCTGCAGCCCTCTTGGTACTTCAAATCAAAGTACTGTGGCAGGACAAGTTGATTGTAGTCATGGGTCATTTGGATTGTGGAGCATCAGGTAATTACATTGATATCGAGTTTGTTAAGAAGAATGAGATACCTCTACTTAAGAAGAACCAAGTCACACCGATTGTGGTCATTGATGGCACTCCTTTGTCTTTTGGTCCTATTCGACATCACACTGGAGTCCTGCAGTTGTGGATCAATGAACATCAGGAGATGATTTCTTTGGATGTGATCAAGTCTCTGTCTTATCCAATTGTGTTGGGTTTACCCTGGTTGTTGTATCACAACACTAATATTAATTGGGTAACCCGTACTCTGACATTCGTTTCTGATCGTTGTCTACAGGAGTGTTGTCCCTCAAGGTTATCCACTGGTGTGTCCACAACTGCCACACAGACAGAGGGGAATGGAAGGTCTCATGCATGCTTGATATCCACTGTGCCATCTGAATATGCAGACTACTATTCAGTGTTTTCAGAACCAGGGGACATACCTTTGCCTCCTCATAGAATTTTTTATTGTGCCATAGAACTGTTACCTGATTCTGTGATCCCACATGGTACAGTGTACTCTTTATCTCCACCAGAAAGAGAAGCCTTGCAAGAATACTTAAACGACTGTCTCCAGAAGGGGTATATCACCCCTTCCAAGTCCCCTGCAGGATTTCTGCTGTTTTTTGTTAAGAAAAAAGAAGGCACTTTGCGTCCTTGTGTGGATTATCGGCAGTTACATGACCTTACTCGGAAGGACAGATATCCATTGCCTCTAATACGTGACATCCTAGAATCCTTACATTCTGCTTGTATATTTTCAAAGTTGGATTTACGGGGGGCATATCATCTGGTACGAATCAAGGCTGGTGATGAGTGGAAAATGGCATTTAAAACACCATTGGGGCATTATGAATATCGCGTAATGCCTTTCGGACTATGCAATGACCCGGCCGTTTTCCAGCGTTTGATGGATGACATATTTTCGGATCTATTTGGGGTATCCGTGTGGGTATATCTAGATTATATACTGATCTTCTCCAAAGATAAGAAGGAACACATTCTCCATGTTAAAGAGGTCCTCAGCTGTTTACACCAGAACCATTTATATGCTAAAGCCGAGAAATGTCTCTTCAATCAAGACAAGATTGAGTTCCTTGGGTACGTGATTAGCCGTTCAGGCATACAAATGGACCCAACCAAGTTGCGGGCAATCCAGGAATGGCGAAAACCCAACGATGTGAAGGCCCTTCAGCGATTCCTCAGATTCGCCAATTTTTATAGGCGCTTTATATCTTGTTTCTCGGATCTAACAGCGCCTTTAACCAGTTTAACCAGCAGTAAGACATCATTTGTGTGGAATGAAGAAGCAACCAAAGCATTTGAGCGTTTTAAGGAAGCCTGCAGTACATCTCCAATTCTGCATCATCCCGACGAGAGTAGACCTTTTATTGTGGAAGCTGATGCATCAAATTTCGCCGTTGGATCACTTTTGCTACAGAAAGACCCGCAGTCAGAAGTCGAATTCCCTGTAGCTTATTTTTCCCGAAAAATAACATCAAGTGAACGGGACTATGCTGTAATTGAGAAAGAACTCTTAGCTATCAAATTAGCTTTTGAAGAATGGCGTCATCACCTTCTGGGAGGCCGGTTTCCTGTAGAGGTTCGTACTGACCACAGAAATCTACAGTATTTACGATCTCTCCAATGTCGTACTTCTCGCCAGGCCCGTTGGGCATTTTTCTTTTCACATTACGATTTCACAATCACTTATATACCCAATGCTCGGAACCTGAAAGCTGATGCGTTGTCTCGCTCCTTGGAAGACAACATCAAACAAGACAGTCAGAACCAGCCATTGATTGCTCCAGAACATTTCTTGTTTACTGTCTCTCATTGTCTGGATACATTCTTACAAGAGACGTTGGCAGACCCCTACAGAACAGAACTGTTGAAATTACCCCAGATTAGTGAAAACAAGGGGTTGCTCTTCTTCCGTGGGAGATTGTATGTACCTACTGACTCACTTCGGATCGCTGTTTTCCAAGGATTTCACGACTCAAAGATTGGGGGACATCGGGGCATATGTGCAACCCAAGAACTTGTTGCCAGACAATTTTGGTGGCCAGGATTGGCTAAACAGATTAAACAGTATGTGGAATGCTGTCCGGTGTGTGCCCAAGTCAAGATACCCAGAAGGAAGCCACTTGGTCTACTACAACCAATCGAGACACCACCTTACCCATGGCATACCATAGCCGCTGATTTTATAGTGGAACTACCACCTTCCGAGAACTACACGTGGATCATGGTAGTAGTTGATTGTTTTTCCAAACAGGCTTATTTCATCCCCTTTGCTAAAGTTCCTTCTGCTAGTGGTATGGCACGAGCATTTTTGCACAACATCTATCGGTTGCATGGACTACCCGAAAAAATCATCCCTGACCGCGGTTCCCAGTTTATTTCTTCTTTTTGGAAACAACTTTGTCGTCACCTAGGTATACATTGAGCGCTTAGTTCCGGTTATCATCCACAATCCAACGGAAAGGCGCAGAGGACCAACCAAACGTTGGAACAGTATCTGCGCTGCTTTTCCAACGCTTCTCAGACCAACTGGGCATCGCATTTGGATTTTGCTGAAGTGGCTTATAACAACTCGGTACATTCCGCTACAGGATTAAGCCCCTTTCTCTGTTCCTTTGGACTTAATCCTAGATTTTTTCCATTCACTCCTGTACAACCAAGCACGGTTCCCTCTACTGACCAGATGATCCACGAGATTCGAAGACTGCATATTCAGGCGACTGGTACCCTGGCTAAGGCACGTGAGGACATGAAGGCACAGGCAGACAGAAGGCGTACCCCAGAACCCGTATTTCGGGTTGGTAAGAAGGTGTGGCTTTCCTCCAAGAACTTACCTGTTCGCAACCTGCCCACAAAACTTGCTCCTCGTTTCTTTGGGCCTTTTCGAATTGTGAAACGGATTTCTCCAGTTGCATTCAAATTGGCTTTGCCCCCATCCTGGCGGGTGCATCCTGTTTTACATGTCTCCCTGTTTAAGCCTTATCTGGATGATCCCTATGGACGCTGTGGTTCCCGCCCTGCGGCCATTGATGTGGGAGGTGTTCTGGAATATGAGGTTCAGGAAATATGTGATTCTCGTTTCCATCGGGGGAAGTTGCAGTTCTTGGTGGATTGGAAGGGGTATTCTGCTTGTGACCACACTTGGGAACCACGTGAGAACATACATGCGCCTCGTTTGGTGCGCGAGTTCTATTTTCGTCATCCCTGTAAACTGGGGGTCCCGGGTCTTTCTAGGAGGGAGCATGGTGTTAAGACACTCACCTGGGTGCCGAGACGCTGGAGTCCTCAGGGGCGAGGACATGCCTGGCGGCTGTACCCACGGTTCTGACTTGGGGGGAGGAGCGTTGCCCTGGGTCCTCTCATGCATGGGGTGCATGCTTGCACCGGGCAAGTCGGGGTGCATGAGTTGGTATGCAGAAGCGGCAGGGAACGGGCTTGTGGTTCAAGCCTCGTTTCCATGATTGCCTTGCCTTCGCGCATGCGCCGACTCGGATTGCGGGCCAAGCCTCGCTTTCGTGCCAAGTCCAGATAAAGGCTTCCTGGTCTCGGTTTTTGCCGCGTCCCAACGCGGTTTGGTCCTGACCTTCTGCTCGCTCCTGACTTACTTTTTTCCTTGACTTGTGCTTGCCTTTGGTTCTCTCTTCTGGTTCCCCCCTTTCCCTCATTGGTTGGTTCCCGGTCTGTCCTGGTCTGGTGGGCTGGCTTCCCTGGTTGGGGTTCGGTCTGTCCTGGTCTGGGTTTACTCCTGTCCCTTCCTTGCCTGACTCGCCCCTCTCCCTGCCTGCCCTCATTTCGTTGCCCACCTTCTTACTGCCTTGTGCTTGGGTGCCAGTGCCTTGAAGGTGTTGCCATCACTGCCTTCTCTGCTGCCTGCAGTTGCTGCCATCACTGCCTTCTCTGCTGCCTGCAGTTGTTGTCCATCACTGCCTACATCTTCTGTCATTGGAGAGTGTCTTCAGCTACATAGGGAAGCATCGCACTCAAGCCTTCTGCTCACATCTACTGACCTTCCCTGCCAGTGCTTGCACTGTTCTGGCGTCACGTAAAAAAGAACAGGGAAGTGTCCATCTGTGGCATCAGGAATCAGACCCATTTTCAATCCTGCAAATCAGGACACGACTTGGGCCAGTTCTTGGCGTTACCTTGTCATCTTACGGCCTACTATCAACGCCCTGGCGACTCCGGCATGCAAGTCTTCTGGAAATACAGGTATGCAGCGTCCACGGGACGCACATCTTGACATAACCAAATAATAAGACACCAATAGACACACCCCAGTACGGAATGAGACCAGGACCAATTGTGAGTGAGTAAAAGAGATGTCTTTTTTATATAAAGTTAAATGGGGCACACATGAGAGCGCTCTGCCCAAGATATAGAAAAATACACATTATATTACAAAAACACATCATTGATGACATGTGCTATGGGGATACAATAAGTATTGATCATTGGTTGGAGGAGACAAGACATTACAGATCATATAATTATGTTGCTCCAGGATTGGTCAGCGCTGAACTTGCAACTTCTTGAGGCACATGGGTCAGGCGGGCTCATCTGGGAGGAGTGCGGGGTCAGACGATGTCCGTGCAGTCATATTTCTTGCTAACTAATACTTCACACTAAGTTATGCAAGATTTAATATAGTACATAAACTTCAACATAATATATATATCTCATAGACATTTGACCTGGGCCACAGGAAGAGCGAAGATACATGGGTCCAGGTGCCTTGTGCAACACAGTATTTCAGAATACCTTGATCAGACGTTTCTTAAATCAAACATGGGTGTTTTACTATTTGTTAGTACAGGAAAAATATATGACCTCACCGGATTAGATACATGGGGGTAAACTGGGGTGGCACATGAGAAGGGTCTTGCAACTGTTACATCAAAGGGACATAAGGTTAAGGGGTTCTGGATGCATAATTCTCAAGGAGGGGTTTGTCGGAGCAGAGGCAGATTTGTGGAGATGGATGGTTTGTCTATGGCCAGGCTCTAGCCAAGTAAACCCACAGGACAGTGATCTCAGAGGAAGAAGAGAGATACAGTGTTAGCTTGCAACAATTTGCGCCCAAGCTTCCGTGAGAACAGAGCAGCCGTGGAGCCGGCAGAGGGGAGGAGGTGGGGGGTGGCAGCCTAGCTGTGCGCGGCAAGAGAAGGGGAGAGGAGCATGCTCATGTTCAGTGTGTATGTGCAGCCTAATGGAAAATGGAGTCTGCAGTTCATACAAAATGGAGTCTCGTGGCTCATAGGCTATGCACAGTTATGTATCATTCAATGGCTACCTCACACCTTGGCCAGAGGTGTGCTGTCAACCATGGTGTGAGCATATCGTGTGCGCCATCAGGAATGAAGGGGGCCTGGGAGACCCTTCCTCCCTTACATTCCCCCCTTTCATTACTTAAGTAATGAATAATGTAACTCGTCCTAATGTTTCCGTTCGTTTTCTTCAGCCACTGTTTCATCCCAAACTGGGGTTCCCTTTATTGGTATCCAAGCCCGACACACCGACCTAAGGCTTTCCCCCCCTCGTACATACTCATCTGGGGTACATGTCATGTATATACAGCCCCCATCCCTTGCCAGGTCTACCCATACTTCCTTGTACCATTAAATTCATGGGGTTCTTTAATATGTGGTGTGATAGAGAGGATCTACAATGTATCCCGTTTTATATATAGCAGTCATCCTACATTTTGGCTCTGCCTCTTCTCCTGTCTGAACCTGGGCCTCATGTGCCATCTGAATCACCTTTGCTGTGTTGCCCATTGTCACCATCATCATTGCACTGTTAGGAATGGATTTTGCGCAGCACCTAATCCCACCTGGCACACACAAATAAATCAGCAGAAAAAAACGATGATAGGTATCAGCAGCTTCACAGCCATCCCGAGCCAGGATGGGACCCATTGGAACAGATTGTCGAACCACGTGCTGCACTGCACTCCTCCTTCTTCCTTCATTCTTTCTCCGAGATTGTGCACGGCTGCTATTATGTATGACAACGTTCTATTATCTGCATGAGCAGAAGGTACGAAAGTGGAACATGCACTTCCGATTTTTCGGCAAACACCACCGTCCATTGCTCTGAGGAGGTCCAGGACATAGCGGTTCTGCATGATCATCAGCTGCAATGCTCTTAGATTCACCTTAATGGCATTGAATCCTTCTTCTGTGTTGTTGGCCAGCTGGATGAGCTCCCAACGGACTATCTGCAGCCATTTTGTGTTTGCTCGAGCTTGGTTACTTGGTACGAGTGACGCGAAGAATGTTTCTGCAGAATTAAACAACTTAAACTTGTCAGGTATTTGTGCCAAAAGTTCAGAGGATTCTGTGGAGATCTAGTTTAAAGCCCTTCTCTTCCGTGACACTCGATCTCGCAGCTGCTCTTCCGACAAGACATCAAACACAGGGGGTTCTTCAGTAGTTGACTGGTCTGCCTGGGACGTCTTGGCTGGCACCCTCACCCCTTGGATATGGCTTTCTGGTACTACCATCGGGGCCGATTGCAGCATTGCCAGAGCGCAAGTGCCCCTCCATGATGGCGGAAGGTGCAAGTACGCTTGTTTGCCGCATACCCAGTAAATGGCCATTAAAGCCGCTGTTCCTTTCTTCATGTTGGGCATGATGAGCGTTTTGTTACAGTTCTTGTTTGAACCCAGGGGCACTTTCCCTTCTCCATGGAAGCACAGTTTGTATGGTATTTCATGTTGTATTTTGATTGGCTTCTCGAGAGCTGTTACCCACGTTAGTTTGGCAGTGTGTTGAGACCAGATAGAAGTACATGTGTCTTTGATCCATTGGAGCTTTTCATCGGACAGTCCTCGCAAAGCCTCTGTCTTGCACATCACCTGCTCCTCCTGCCACCTGTTGTTGGCAAACATTGTCCCTTGGATCACAAAGAATGGCTCCTTGAAGCATATTACTCCTTGTGGCGGCAGGTCTTTTCGTTGTGCAGTAATAAAACAGTGTGCGCTTGATAGGTGCTTTTGATTCTACACAGTGCAAGATGTATTAGACACTTAGCCTCAGCAATAGGCGCCTCCTGTGGTAACAAACTTTTAGGGGTCCCAGAGGCATGGGGAATCAAGGAGCACACATAGCAGATTTCGTTAGTTGCTTGCTTTGCCATTGTACTTGTATCTGAATATTATTTGTTCGATTGATCTGGGTGGTGTGGGTCTTCCACTGACCCAAGCCATGATATGCATCATACCTCTTCCATCCCACCCCCCTTTTCTGCCCCATACTCCCCCCTGGACCAGTTTGGACATTTTCTAATGTTTTATATTGGATGGGGAATATTCCATTTATTATCCTTGCACTCCTCCAACTACTCAGCTGCCCATATGTTTCATCAGGTACTGTGGTGTGGGTCTGACTCTCGTCATTCACATAATCACCACTGGAGGTAGGTTGTGTGGCTGTATAGGTATTAACACATGGCAATGTCAATGCATATGGATTGGGGTCATTCATAACATACACGTTAAATTCATGGTCGGGATGGTCAGTTATCGAGTAATCAGCCATTGGGACTCTTTTTGTGCAGGGTAGTAAGATTTGTGGGAACATTGTGGGCCCATATTAATTTAAAACCATCCCACGCTAAGTGGGTGCCTTCTTGTATCTGTTTAACCCTCCCTCGCTCCTCTTTTATATCGATAGAGATTAAAGTTATCACCCAGTAGAGTGCGAGACATAACAACAGTATAAAAAATAATATGGCAGAAAAACTCAATCCACATTCATAAGAGTATGCCCTAGTACTGGTAACATTTCTCCTATTGCTATCTACTGTTGAGTCGGTGGCATTGTGGGCCCTGGTGTCAGCCATAATTGTACCTACACAGTGAGATATAATTTGGTTAAGCACACACTAATTTCTTTTTACTGTACAATTTATTTTATACTACATTTACTTCTTTATAAAGTGAAATGTTACTAGATACAGAAATGTGGAGGGAAAGATAGAGAAGAAGAAGAAGAAGAAGAAGAAGAAGAAGAAGAAGAAGAAGAAGAAGAAGAAGAAGAAGAAGAAGAAGAAGAGAGACAAGCAAAGAGAAGGAAGCAAGACAAAGACAATATCACTTCTATTATATGCCTAGGTACACTGAAGCCCGTAAAAACAACATATCTAATTGCATTGGCCTTCTATTTCTCATTTATAACATTTCAATTTTCATCAATTATTTTTCTTTGTACATTTCCTTATTTTAGAATTTCATTTATGCAGTATTATTCTTTTCTTCATGACCATGTAGTTTTATGTTTGTGTTGTTCCTTCTTCGATATGCGGTTCCCCCTCACTTATTATACTGTCATGTGCCTTTCACACGTCCGAAAAATGAATCCAATATTTCAGTCACTTCACTTTCACTGCAGTGAGTGTACATTATATTACTTCGTAAGGGCCATGAAATCGTGGAGCATTCCATTGTCTTACGAAACTGCGCATATATACCATTTCCCCAGGCATTAGTTGTGCGCTGGGGCTGTCTGCTGCCGCTGTCACTGTGTCAGTTTCATTTCCCGCGTAAAGGGTGAAGCTATTTGTTTTGCAATGCTCCTTGCTGCTCTAGTTAGCATTTTCTAAGTACTCCTGGAACTTCTCACCCAAAACTGTGGCTGTTCTGTGCGCATCTGATGCTCTTCTCAGGGGTGATACTGGGGTATGCATGCATCTCCCTGTCACTATTTAATGCAGGGACAAGTGGTGGTCTTTGCTAGGCTGTGTTATTAATTCAAACAATGCCAATGGCAACCAATACACCCAAATTTTCTTTAGGGTGTGACACAATTTTGACAGTCTGCTCTTAAGGAGGCCGTTGATTTTTTCCACAACACCATTTGCTTGCAGGTGATAAATCGAACAGAGTTTATGTTTAATGCCCAACAGGGTCGCTAATGTCTTAAACAAGTCATTTACAAATTGAGTTCCGTTGTCGGAATGTATGCTGTCACATATTCCCCATCAGGGAAAAACTTCCCTCACTAAGAATTTCGCTGCATATTCCGCATCCGGGTGGGCACAGGGTCCTTCCCCTACCCAGCATGAAAAGGGGCAGACCCCCACAATCAGAAATCATGCTCCATTACACCTTTTTCCCATGTCTGCGTAATCAATATGCACTTCACGGAATGGTCCAATGGGGTGGGGCAATGTTACTCTCAGCGTTCTCAATGTCATTCCTGAATTGTATGTTTGGCATGTTGTGCATTCTATCGTGAATTTTGCCACATGTTCCTATAACCCTGCTTCGAATCAATTTTCCTGCATGTCTGCTGCCATGTGATGTTTTGCAGTGTGCGCAGGAAAGTGCAGCTGTTGAAGTGCTATTTCTAATAGTTCTAGGGGCATTACTACCTTACCAGTGCAGTTTTGTCGCCAGAAGAGGTCAGTGGATGACTGTGTACACCCTTGTTTTGTCCATAGTTCTTTTTCTTCAAGTGGGACCTGTTTTTGTTAATCAATTATCTGCGAGGTTGGCATTGAATTGTACCCATCATCTTTTTCCTCTTCTACATTTGCTCTTACTATGAACTCCCCTTCTATGTGTTTTTATAAATAGGCCGCCTCTTTGGCAGCAGCATCCGCTGGCGCGTTCCCCAAAGATATGACATCACTGTTATTTGTGTGAGCCTGGCACTTAACCAGGGCCACCATTGTCGGTTCTGTCAAAGCTTCTATTAGTTCTTTTAAGAGCTCTGCATGTTGTACTGGGGACCCATCTTCCCCTCTGAACCCTCTCCTTCCCCACCTTGACAGTCCCCCGTGTACTGTTTTGGTCATGGGGCTGAATCTGTATAGATTGTTACTGTACATCCTTTTGCTGTGTGTAAAGCTTCAATTAGTGCCACTAATTCTGCTGCCTAAGCTGAAAAGTGCATGGGTAATCTCTTCTGCACTATTACTTCATGCTCTCCATCCTCCAACCGCACCACTGCTGCTCCTACATGTTTTTTGCCTGCCTCTGGGCAAATTGAAGCTGACCCATCTACAAAATACACTTTACCTTCTTGTAGGGCATTCTCGTTTGCTCTGGGCATGTCGTCCTCTTCCCCTTTGTACGTGACACAGTCATGGTTTTGCATATCTTCTAATGTGCATGCTTCTGTAACGAATGTTGCTGGGTTCACTTTTTTACACTGCACTATGTGTATGTTTGAACTGGATAGAATGATCTCATAAGCTGTGGCTCTTTGTGTTGTCAGTGTGGACTTTGATCTTTCAAGAATGGCAAACAATGAGTGCTCAACAAACAGTGTTACTGAACATCCCATTACAATAGTGGCACTTTTTCAACGGCGAATGCGACGGCTGCGAGAGCTTGTTCGCACGCAAAGTGTCCTTGTATTACTGCATCAAGTGTTCCACTGTAGTAAGCTGGGGGCTTATGTTCTAGTGACGTTTTCTGTGTCAGTACTGCTGTCATGAGTGTTCCATCACAATGGGAGAACAGAAAGAACCCGCGGTCATAATCGGGGGTGGCTAGGACTGGCACGGATGAAATTAATTCCTTAAGTGTGTCAAAGGCTGTGTTCATTTCTGGGGTCCATGCAAGTGTAGTGCTCTCTCTTTGTGCTTCTTTGAGTGCTTGCAATAAAGGCCTTGCGTATGCTGCGTAATCCAGTATCCATGCTCAGCAATAATTGCATATGCCAAGAAATGTATGCATTTCTTTCACTGTGTGGGACTTACTACCCCTGCCCAATGCAGCGGCTCTGTCTGGTAGTATTTTCTTGCCATCTTTGGATATCAATTGTCCTAAGTACAGCACTTCTGTTAAGCAGTACTGTAATTGTGTTTGTCTACTTTGTACCCCCTGTGAGCCAGTAAAGTGAGCAGTATGATTGAGTTGTTTCTGCACTCTTCCTCATTTTCTCCGCAAATTAGTAGGTAATCCACGTACTGGATGATTGTGCTCTTTGTGTCAATGTTCCCAAGATCTTCATGTAGTATTCTGTTAAAAATGCTTGGGCTCTCACAGTAATCCTTGGGCAACCGCCAATGTTCATATCTCCTCCCCCCCAATGTAAATGCTGTCAAATATCGTGATTCTGTGTCCAGTGGTACTGAGAAAATGCATTTTTCAAGTCTACCTGTCATGCCGCCGTTTTAGGGTGGCCGCTGGTGGCTATGGAACGCTTGGCGTTGGCGGCGCCATTAGAGTGTTCCGGGTTTCCATTCCCACTTCCTGGTTTAGCGGTCTAGTCTTTTGCCTTTGGCTTCCCCTTTCTGTATTTAGCTCCTCCCCTCTCTGGCCTCTGTGCGTTGCAACTTTGTTCCTTTTGCTTGGTTGCTGTGCTCCCACTTACGTATCCTTCACTTCCTGATACTTGGTTTCTGTCTCTCTCTCCCTGCTCGAGGTCTCCCCCATGCTGAGTCTCTCTGCCTCTCCGTTCCCTCTCTGTTTTTTCCCTGCTCGCCCATCCCGGTTTCCATACCGTGGTTTTCTCCTCCCTGCCTTGTATTTCCTGCCCTTCGCTCGTCCTTTTACTTTCTCCAACTTTCCGTTCCTACCTGTTGCCATCCGGCCTCCCCTGCTCTGGATCTTCGTGCTGCCTGTCACCCGGAACTGGAGATTTTCCTTCATTGGGATACCTGCTCTCCGGACCCGAACGCTACACTCTGCTCCTTCTCCAGACCTGTTTCTCGTCCGGACTCTGCCCTTCCTCCTGCTGCATTGTGAACCGGTACCTCCGCTACAGTCTTGGTCTTCAGCCCCTATCCGTCTCGTCCGGACATCATCTTCATCACGTTCAGGACGAATCCGGCTGCATCTACATCCTCAGAGAGGTTTTTTTTAAGCGGTAGCTTTTTTTCCTCTCATATTGGTTCCTGCGGGAAGGGGGCCGGCTGCTTCCCTGTTTAGCAGGGAATCACGGTGGCTTCTTACCGCGGACGACCGTTTCTCTTCTCAAAGAAGAAAAGTCTCAAGAAGAAGTCCTCCAGGCGAGAAGTCTCCTCAGAAGAGACAGGTGAGGAGGAGGGGGAGGTGGACATTGATTTTTCTGATATTGTTGAGACCCCAGTATCCTCGACCAAGCTTGACAGTTTGCAACGCCCAGAGGAGATATCAATGGCTACCCCAGAACAGGCCCAAGAGCTGCTTACAGCTATGCAGAACATGACACTGGAACTACAGTCTGTTAAGGCTGAAAATGCTACGCTTAGGCAGCGGGTTGGCCGCTTTGAACAATCCCGGAGTGATCTACCTCCCATGCCTTTAGCCTGTGACAAATATGATGGTTCGCCCAATAGATTCCAGGAGTTTATGGAGGCTTGTGTCATCTATTTTACCTTCAGACCTCAGACCTATGCTTCTGATCAGGCCCGCATAGGCTTTCTGGTATCTAATTTAATGGGTAATGCTCTTTCCTGGGCTACCCCTCTGGTGACCAGTGCCAGTCCGTTACTACACGATTATGCCGGGTTCATCGCCCAGTTCAAACTGACCTTTGAAAGACAAGAGACCGCAGTTGTTGCCAGCGAACAGCTACTTGACATTCGACAGGGAAGCTCCGATCTATTGTCCTACATATCCCGCTTTAAAAGGGTTGCCGCGGACGCAGGCTGGCAAGAGAACGCCCAGTACACAATCTTTCGTCGAGGTCTGAGGGAAGATCTCAAGGATGAGTTAGCAAGGGTAATCAGACCCGCTACTTTGACCGACCTGTGGTCTACAGTGACTCAGCTGGATTTCCGCCTGTCAGAGAGGCGTTCTGAACGTCGGAGGCAGCGGGGAATTCCGGTCATCACCGATCCTGGGACATCCTCTCCCTCTCCTACCTGTTTGACGAAAGAAGAACCAATGCAGATCGGTACTACTCGGGGCCCTCTTACCTCAGAAGAAAGAAGACGACGCAGGGAAAACAACCTGTGTATGTATTGTGGATCCAACCAGCACATCTTAAGGGACTGTCCTGTTGTGCCACCACGACGATCGGGAAACGCCACTCCTCAGAACTAATAGGGACGAGTTACCGAGGGGGATTTCCTGGTCCCTTTGTTTCCTTATCCGTCACTCCCATGAACTCCACCGAGGACAATCGCCTTATGGTTATTGGGGTCGAGTTGAGTCTCTCTCAGCAGTCCTATGAGGTTCTGGCATTACTGGATTGCGGTGCTGCAGGGTGCTTTATGGATGTCGTTTGGGCAGATAAGACCGGCATAGCCCGTTTGGAAAAAGAGGAGGATCAAAATGTGGAAGGGGTAGATGGAAAACCTCTTAGTTCGGGTCTTATCACCCATACAACTGCCCCAATGAAGATGAAGGTTCTCCATCATGTCGAGACCATTCAATTTGACCTGATCCGAGCAGCCCACTTTCCAGTGATCTTGGGGGTCTCTTGGCTTCGGAAACACAACCCTACCATAGATTGGACAAAGAACCAACTGTCCTTCACTTCGACCTTCTGTCATCAGTCCTGTGCTACACCGACCCTGCATGCCACCATCCACACTCTTCCCGATCTAGCCCTCGGATCGGATGTCTTGAAGGTGAACAGCATCCCCAAGGAGTGTCTCCACTTTCAGGAGGTGTTTAAGGACGAAGGTCCGCAAGAGTTGCCTCCCCATCGACCGGAAGACTGCCGAATCATTCTTCAGCCCAATGCAGTTGTACCTTTTGAGCGAATGTATTCTCTATCTCTCAAGGAGAAGGAAGCACTCAAAGATTATCTCGACTCGAACTTACATCATGGACTGATACAACCCTCGCACTCTCCCGCTGGAGCTTCGCTTTTTTTTGTCCCAGAGAAAGGTTCAGGCGAACTTCGACCTTGAATCGATTACAGGGGTCTCAACCAAGTCACATTAAGGGATCGGTATCCCATGCCGCTTATTAGGGACATCCTGGAGGCAGTTCAAGGAGCCAACGTCTTTTCCAAGATCGATCTGAGAAGGGCCTACCACCTTCTGCGGATTTGTTCAGGCGATGAATGGAAGACTGTTTTTCGCACTCCTTTCGGGCATTACGAATACTGCGTCATGCCATTCGGCCTGGCCAACGCGCCATCTGTTTTTCAACGGTTCATGGACTGCACCTTTTCTGACCTACTGTTTCATTGTGTCATTATATACCTGGACGACATTCTGGTATATTCTAAGGACGCCCAGTTGCATACAAACCATCTTCACCAGGTCCTCCAAAGGTTACAAGACAACCACCTAAAGGCCAATGCTGAGAAGTGCGTCTTCCGAGCATCTGAGGTCAATTATCTTGGGTTCATCCTGTCCTCTGAGGGGATTCGGATGGATCCTGCGAAGATAGAAGCCACCCTGCACTGGCCCACACCCCATTCCATCAAAGAGATCCAAAGGTTTCTAGGGCTTGCTCATTTTTACCCCAAGTTTATCCTAGGTTTCTCCGACAGAGTCCTTCCCATCACAAGATTACTTAAGAAGTCCTCCAAGCCATTCGTTTGGACTCCGGAAGCTAACCGGGCCTTTCTACAACTAAAGGAGGATTTTTGCTCTGCCCCGATCCTTCACCAACCAGATCAAGGCTTGAAATTCATTGTAGAGACAGATGCCTCCTCAGCTGCCCTGGGTGCCGCTCTTCTACAGGAGCACGAAGGTCTGGAATATCCCATTGCCTACATGTCTAAGACTTTGAATGACAGTCAAACGCACTATTCAGTTATAGAGAAGGAACTCTTGGCTATAAAATCCGCCTGCGAAGATTGGCGACATCTCCTAAAGGGGGCTAACCACCCTTTCGAAATCAGAACAGACCATAAGAATCTTAAGATCTTGCAGAAAATGGAATGTGTCAACTCCCGTCAGGCCCGTTGGGCACACTTCTTTACCCAATTCGACTTCACTTTGACCTACTTGCCAGGGTCCAAGAACATCTTGGCTGATGCTCTTTCAAGAAGGCCTTACCCAGGCGTTTCCCAGAAGGAATTCCCCAGTCTCATGCTCCCCAAGGTCAAGATAATCTGTTTCGTGGAGTCTTTTTTGGAAGAGGTCCGCAAGGCCACACAGTCTGTCATCATCCCTTCTAACACTTCTCTCGCCAAGGACATTTCCATTCAAGATGGTTTGTGCTTCAAGCAACAATGGTTGGTCTTACAGGATGTCTCCACCCGTCAGATGGCTTTAAGATGGTGCCATGATGACCCGGCAGCCGGCCACCGTGGGGGTAAGAACACTCTGGATTTATTACGTCGCAAGTTTTGGTGGCCCGGCATGGTCAAGGAGGTTTCGTCCTACGTCTATTCATGTCCAGTTTGCTGTCGGTCTAAACACAGCACCCAGAAGTCGATTGGCTATCTCCAACAACAGGAGGTTCCCAAAAGTCCTTGGAGCCTGATTTCGACAGATTTCATTGTTGATTTACCACCCTCGGAAGGATGCTCATGTATCATGGTTACTGTCGACTGTTTTACCAAGATGGCTCACTTCACCCCTCTTGCTGGCCTTCCCACTGCCGCCGAAATGGCAGTTGTGTTCGCCAGAGAAATCTTTCGTTTGCATGGCACACCGGACAAGATAATTTCGGATAGGGGCCCTCAATATACTTCACGATTCTGGGAGGAGCTGTGCAACAGACTGGGAATAGAACGGGCCTTGTCGTCAGGTTTCCACCCGCAGACTAACGGACAGACGGAACGCACTAATGCTACACTTGAGCAGTATCTCTGGTGTTTCACCAATGCCCAACAGGACAATTGGGTTGGCCTGCTGCCCACTGCGGAATTTGCCTATAACAACTCCAGGCACAGTGCCACCGGCCTCAGTCCTTTTTTCTGTTCCTATGGTTTCCATCCAAGCTTTACTCCCTCTCTATCTTTCCCTCCTTCTGTTACTCCGTCTGTGGACGCCCTACTTGCCAGTATCTCGGAAGCCAAGTTGGCAGCCAGGAGTTTGGGGGCGAGCGGTCTTCGGTATCGTTCCCATTGCAACCTTAAGCGCTTGCCCGCTCCTGCTTGGCAAAAGGGCACCAAAGTCTGGTTGTCTACCAAGTATCTGCCTCGTTGGCTTCGCCGCTCTAAGCTGTCTCCCCGTTTTCTGGGTTCCTTTCCTATAATTCGCAGGATTAACCCGGTGGCCTTCCGCCTCCTGTTGCCCAGGCACATGCGCCGCCTCCATCCTGTTTTTCATTCCTCTCTCCTGAGAGAGTTCAAAGGGGATCCTTACCATCGCCCTTTGCCCCGGGATCCTGTGCCTACTGATGTTCCCTTCAATGAATATGAGGTGGCCTCCGACCGTGACTCCCGCTATCGGCGGGGTCGATTGGAATATTTGATCCATTGGAAGGGGTATTCCCACTCGGAGGACTCCTGGGAACCGGTGTCGCATGTGCATGCCCCAGCTTTGGTTAAAAGGTTTCACCGTCTGCTGTTCCCGGGAAAGCCGGGGGGGTGTCTCTGGAGAGGGGGCATGCTGTCATGCCGCCATCTTTGGGTGGCCGCTGGCGGCTATGGAACGCTTGGCGTTGGCGGTGCCATTAGAGTGTTCCGGGTTTCCATTCCCACTTCCTGGTTTAGCGGTCTAGTCTTTTGCCTTTGGCTTCCCCTTTCCGTATTTAGCTCCGCCCCTCTCTGGGCTCTGTGCGTTGCAACTTTGTTCCTTTCACTTGGTTGCTGTGCTCCCCCTTACGTATCCTTCGCTTCCTGATACTTGTTTTCTGTCTCTCTCTCCCCGCTCGAGGTCTCCCCCATGCTGAGTCTCTCTGCCTCTCCGTTCCCTCTCTGTTTTTTCCCTGCTCGCCCATCGCGGTTTCCATACCGTGGTTTCCTCCTCCCTGCCTTGTATTTCCTGCCCTTCGCTCGTCCTTTTACTTTCTCCAACTTTACGTTCCTACCTGTTGCCATCCGGCCTCCCCAGCTCTGGATCTTCGTGCTGCCTGTCACCCGGAACTGGAGATTTTCCTTCATTGGGATACCTGCTCTCCGGACCCGAACGCTACACTCCGCTCCTTCTCCGGACCCGTTTCTCGTCTTGACTCCGCCCTTCCTCCTGCTGCAGTGTGGAACCGGTACCTCCGCTACAGTCTTGGTCTTCAGCCCCTATCCGTCTCGTCCAGACATCATCTTCATCATGTTCAGGACGAATCCGGCTGCATCTACATCCTCAGAGAGGTTTTTTTTAAGCGGTTGCTTTTTTTCCTCTCGAATTGGTTCCTGCGGGAAGGGGGCCGGCTGCTTCCTTGTTTAGCAGGGAATCAGGGTGGCTTCCTACCACGGACGACCGTTTCTCTTGTCAAAGAAGAAAAGTCTCAAGAAGAAGTCCCCCAGGCAAGACGTCTCCTCAGAAGAGACAGGTGAGGAGGAGGGGGAGGTGGACATTGATTTTTCTGATATTGTTGAGACCAGTATCCTCGACCAAGCTTGACACTACCTCTGTGAAACATGTTGCTGACTTTGGAATGCTACACAAAATGGTTGCAGAGTTTGGGACAAGTGTTAATTCCTTTTGTATGATGTCATTAAGAGGCCTCAAGTCCGGTATCATGCTCCAAGCCCCGCCCTTTGCTTTTTTGATCGAGTAAATACAAGTATTACAAGGTGAATTTACGGCACAATAATCCTTTGTTCTAATAGGGCATGTTTCATCTCTATTATCCCTTCCTTAGCTTCTCTTGACAGAGGATACTGCTTTACTCTGGGCAATATCGCTCCTGGTTTGAGTTTAATCTTCACTGGGGTAACTTCCTGTAGGAGCCCTACGTCATGGGGGCCTGTGGTCCAGAGTATTGATGGTACCTGTTGCATGTCTTGGTTGAAAAATGTCTGCGGTGTACTGACAACGGCCATGAGGGGTTTGTCACTTGTCTGTGTTGAATCATTATTTCACATGGGATTCAAATTTCCATTACAATTTCTCCATCAGTGTCACTGTCAGTGAACAGCTCCTCATCTGATAAGTCACATAGTGATTTATTGGGATCTATGAACAGCACTGTCTGCCACTCACGCCCATGCGCGTCCAGTCCCACCACTGCTATTCGTTTTGCAGATACTTTCACACCATGCAGCTCTATGGACATTATCAACCCGGGTACTACCTCAGGGGCTGCCATGGAGCAAAACACAAATTCTGATGGTACACGCCACTCCTGGCATGCGATTTCAGGGACTACTTTTGCCAATACTTGTATCCCCTGTACGAACAGGTCTGGGTCTACTGGCACTCTGCAAACTGTTAATTCACTGGCTATTGTGTGTATCAGTAGCATTGTTCTCATGGCACATATGCCTGGTGTTGAGCATACTATTCCTCTCTCTGTAAAAGAGAAAGTCAAATTGAGCTTGCTGAGGAGGTCCCTCCCTAGTAAATTTATTGGCAAGTCTTCATAATACAGTAGGGGTGCTCGTACTGTCTCCCCCCACCCACCGTTGCATCCAAATCTTGAGTGTATGGAACCTCGACCACCGCCCCAGAGAATCCCTGAGTTTCCAACTTCCGGTCCGACAGCGGAAACCAGCCTTGTTTTAGGCATGGTTTTTCTGCTCCTGAGTCCACCATAAAGATGAACGGCTTGTTTCCTATCTCCACCCCCACCAGTGGTTCCTCGTCTGGGTTTACGGTTGTTGACAGGACTGAACACGCAAGTACTCTCTGTGGGCTGTCCTATGCTGGATGTCTCGTCATCTCATGGTTATCTCCCACCATAGCTACTCCTCAAAACAGCACTGGCGCGCCATCTGCCGTGGTGACAAATGGGTTACTGCGTGCCTGTATTATGTTGTTCTGTTGTGGTAGTCACTGCTGTGTCCCCTGTGGTGGTGCTCTGTGTTTGTGTGCTTACTGGGGGTTAATTTGCTCTTCTTGTCGATATCCTCCCATTGGCAGGCCATAGGGGCTACCTGGGTGGGGGTGGCCATACTGCTGTTTATTCTGATAAGGTGCCATGTGGCGGGTACGACATTCCCTTGCAAAAGGCCCCCACCTACCACATTCCCAGCACACTCTTACGCTCATCTGATATCCCCGGGGGGGCACCTGGAAGGCTCTGAGATCTGGAACTCTGGATGCGTAGTTGCCCCGTGCAGAATAATGAATCTGCAATTACAGAAGGGAGGATTTGTGATAACTGTCTCTAATGGGTGAATCTCCCACCTCCCTCTGACCGATTCCCTTCCCACTGGGTTCTTTTCTCACCTTAGCTATTTGTAGGGTCAGCTATCCGTCCTGTGTTTCTTGTGCAGGGACGCTTGACATTTGTTGCTTCACTGGTGCAGTTTGCCTTCCTTGGGCCCAGGCCTGCTTGACCCCGAATCTGCTGATAGGCAGGTAGGTTTGTTAATTGTAAGTCTTTGTTCTGTTTATGGTGGGAATTCATTAATGTCTTTATCTCCTTCTTTTCAGGTGCGAAGGTCTTGATGCTGGCGTGCCGGATGGAGAGGCACGTTTTCTAGGTAAGAGAAAGCGCGAAGCGGAGCGTCTTTATTGTCTTTTAAAGCTAACCTGTGTTTTCTTCTTCTTCTCCTCACAGGCCGCTGTGGTGCTGCGAGTGGATGAGAGCACAATGAAAAACAGGCCCCCGGAATCTGTTAAGGTAAGTACAGTGCTGTGCGGTTGTTTAATATTGAAAGCGAAACTGAATATGTCTCTTTTCCTTTGCAGATGTTACTGTGGTGCTCCGGATGGAAGCGTGGCGTAGCGCGATGGAATTCAGGTAACACTGATGGAATTCGATGTTTTGGAAGCGCGCGTTCTAATATTGTTTTTCCCTTTCTCTTTATTGTAGGTCGCAATGTTCGAACAGCAGTGTCATGATGCCTACCTCCAAGGAGCCAGGCCGGGCCCAGCAACCCCAGAGGCAGACATCATTTTCCCCAGGGAAGTCTCAGCGGGCCCAAGTCGGGGCCCTTTGGACTCAGTCCTGGCGCCTTAGGCGCCAGGCTCATAGCGGACCCCAGTCCTGGCGCCTTAGGCGCCAGGCTCATAGAAGAGGATATGTGTTTTAGTGCTTGGGTGCACACTTACCTGATGCAGACCTTGCTGCTTCATCCAGGCCCTCTTGAGGCCTGAATGGGACTACTTTACCTGTAGGACTACTTCACCACCCGGGTGTGGTCGGGGAAGGATACATACTTGATTGGTGGAAGGATACATACCAGGAACTTCTTCCAAGGCTATTTAAACCCCACCCGAACAGCCACACATGCTTCGCGTTGTTCTGCACCTAGCAGCTGGACGCTCACCGTGTCAGCTCCTGCATCCTGACTTCAGCCACGCCTGCCAGCACCCTGGAACACCTGCAAGGGGAGAAAGGAAGAGAATAGGAGAAGAAAAGCCCTTACCTGCTAAATCTGCATCCCGGAGTCATTTCTCCAATGGCCCTGAAAAGGAAGACATCATTTTAAAGGCATTTTGTCTCGATCGCTGCAGCGCTGCATTTTACTCACCTTTGCAAGGCGCTTCCATCTTCAGCAGCGATCTTCCGGATTCAGCTACGCCCCGGCACCTAGAGGAAAAAAGACAAGAACAAAGGTGAGAGGGAGAAAAGGAATAAGGAAAGCTCAGTTTCCTTTTAAGTCTTACCTGTTGGATTATTCCCACTGCATTTCGGGTCCTGCCTCTTCCTGGCATCTCCGGACCCCGGCCCCTATGGGGAAAAAAGACAAAGACATTGAATGAGCGAATGCAAAGACATTACCTGAGCGCTCATCCAGAACTGTTTCACTTCGGGTCGGCGCCATATCTCCGGCACTCCGAACCCCGGCCCCTAAGGGGAAAAAGACATAAGCATTAGCGCTTGCTGCAATTAGACAACGAACATTATTATTAAGCTTGAACTTTTGAACAGAACTTTTACAGCGCCTTACCTGAACAGTCAAGCTTACCTGAACTCCCATCAATCCTCAATCCAGTGAAGTAACTGGGTTTCAACGCGCCCCTGCATCAAAAGCAGGATGGAGAGCTCATCCTTCCAAACCCTAAGGTGAGGCTTCACGGGGAATCGTGGAGGAGGTATCGTGGAGGGTTGGAAGGGAGTGGGAGGCTTGAGCATTGTTCCACAGTTGGTAATACTCCCTTTTCACGCACAGGAGGGTATCCAACGAGCCAGGGAAGCCAGAATAGAGGGGCCCTTCCTGTCCATCTTCAGAGTTCTGCGCTTCGACGCCGCGCCTCCGTGGGAACCAGGTGAGCGTTACAAGCAGCTGTGGTAGCTGTTCGCTGGAAGTCCTTAAGCTAGTACTCACAGGTGGGTGATGTTTCTACTTCTCTCGGTTTCCACAGATTGCAGCCCAGTTGAGATGCTGAGTGCTGGATGGTGTTTTCTCAGGTAAGACAGAATAATCTTGTTCTTGTTCTTGCAGGATTAAAGGAAGATGCTGAAGACCAGGAGCTGGACACAGTGAGCGTCATGTTGCGGGTTGCAGAATAACTCGAAGCGTGTTCTGCAGTCAGGGTGTGGTTTATATAGCCCAGGTAAAGTATTACCAAGGAAAGTAGTTCCAGGTCTGCCACACCCAAAACACTCGACTGCATGGTTTGGTTCTTAGGACTAGACTGTGTGGGAGCTTCCATGTTGGATTTAAAGGCCCATGTACATAAATGGGACCTAGTTTGAACAGCCCTTCCTTCCTACATATGAGCCTGGTGCCAAAGGCGCCAGGACTGGCTCTAGGAGCCCTTTTGCAGTGGTTTTAAGGCCCTCAGGGTTCTGGTGGGAGCCTGCTTGTGGCACAACTTATGCCCCCTCACAGTGGTCATGACACACACTCCTTGTCCTCCTCCTCTGGGCCTCTGGCCCCCATATCCCCCTCTTTGCCCTCGGTACACACCTCTTCCTCCTCGTCCAGTTCTTCCTTGCCATTGTGACCCTCCATACTGTTCCCCACCAGCCCATTGCTCTTGTCCGTGTGCTGCCCAATTTGCCGCCATTCTTGACTGTGTTGCTATTGTCACTTCCTCCCCTTCTACTTGCCATTCTGTGTGGAGGGCTGCAGCTACTGGTGCGACCTTCACCAATTTCGTTTCTACAAGCTTTGCTTTGTCTGCCAATCTTTTCTGCTATTTCCTTTTCCCTTTCTTTGATCGTCCTACAGTGGTGCACTATAATGCTCTGTATTTCTGGCCAGCCTTTGGCTTCTATCCCAGCAATTTTATCGTGGGCCTTCCGTTCTTCCTTTGGGAGGCCTCTCTTAATTATGAAGTAGAAGAGAGAGGTGGATTGGTCCCAGGCCGTGACTGTCTCTGCCCTCCAAATGTCCTACACCCGGAGAATGTAAGCCGCTGCATCTTCGCCCTCCTCCATGGTGCACTGCATCACTGATTGTAAGTCTGGGGTATCTGGGAATGTGCTCCTCAGGGCATCCCATACCTGAGCCCTCACAGTGTTAAATGATGCTCCATCATGGTATTCACAATCCAATGTTACTCCAGGGAACCCCACTTTCACGCACACCCCGTTAGCCTGATCACCTACTGCTGATACCAACAAACTTTTGACGTCACCAATTGCTAAAGGAACCCCTGCAGTATTTTTCTCAAAGTCATAGATCCATTTACTCGCTCCCCCTGAAAGTGGAGTCAATGTTTTCAGTAGATTGACTTTATTAATCTGTGCCCAATGGATATAATGATGCCTCGCCGCTCCCTTGTGTATCAGTGGCATCTGTAAATTGCTCATCCCTCTTCCCTTACTCACCTTTGCTCCCTTCTTCCGTGCTAATGCCATTCTCCCCATTCTGCTCCTCAACCTCCATGGGTGCTACCCTTCCTCTTCCCCCTGTTCGCTGGGTGCTGACCCTCTGGGTAGTGACACCCCACCTGCTCCCTCTTCCTCTACATCCTCGTCTAAGTCACGCCAATATTCTTCTTCCCTTTCTGATGTCACACTCCCCTGTCCCGTACTTACCTGTTCCTCTCCTCGCTCTACTCGTACTATTTTGACGGGGGTATTATCAATGCGAAATAGAAAGTCTCCTGCTTTGCAGTCATCCTCCAATGAACTTACTGGGGTGTCAGATATCGGGGGTGGTGGTGTTTGCCCGCCTACCGGTGACAGCTGGCCCCATTCGCATATCCCTCTTAACCTCGTTAGTTCTGTTTGTGTCATTGTTAATTGTGTTTCTAAGTCCTGTGTTAACTGCCCTAGGCTGATCAGAGGGGTGCACGGTTGTCCGTACGACCCTTTTGGATCATAAGGGGGAGGAGCTGTTGCTGATGATTTGTGGGAAGCACTTGGCTTCAGTACATACACGAGGTCACTATATCCCTCTTTGGGGTTTGTTAGCAGTGGGTATAACTTTTTAGGCTCGGTTTCCTTTTCCATATTCTCCCCCCTTCCTCGTTGGTGCTCATTACCTGGGAGTGTGAACCTTGGCCATTGTTTTGGCTCTGGGGTATCTCTTTGAATAACCTCCACAAATCTAACACTTCTCTTCTGTTTTGGAGTTGCTTACCTTTATATTTAATGGTCAGGTATGTTGTTACCATGTCTAGTACTGTTTTATCAAATGACCCACCTTCTGGCCATGCCTGGGGAATTCCCTCCCCTTTCATTTCTGTTAGCCACTGTTCATGGTATTTCTTTATTTTTTCACTATACACAGGTAGGCTCTGGCATATATGCATGAGTGGCGTCCCCGTCCCCATTGTGCGTTTATTGTTGGCTGTGAGAGGCGTGTGTGAATGTATGAACAATCTAAGACCACTTTTGATAAACTCTTGTTACAATATACTATCTAACGAAGAAACTTTTCAACAATTCTGTAGTGATACTTTCACAATATGCTTTTTGTTAAGTCTTTGAACACTTCGTACCACCAAATGTCATTGTCATCAAAAAATAAAACAGCACATTGGCCATTTGACGTTTAACACACAAATTGCCATACACTGTGTAACATTAGACACAAACGTGAAACATGAACATGAAACGCAAACCCTACCTTCCTGTTCTCCTTTGCTCCCTTACTTCACCCAGAATCTCCCCCTTTTGTGGTCCCTTCTGGACCTCCCTCTAGAGACCTTATTTCCTTCAGAAAGAAAAGAAAAGAAAGCTATACTAATTCTATTCTGAGTATTCTCCGTATACAAGACTCCTACCTTGTTTATTTTTTCACCATTTAACCTCTTGTACTAGTCGAGATAGTACTATGCGACGCCGCCTTCTACCCCTTTGCGGAGCTAGGTTCCAGTACCTTTGTCCACCTTGTCACCTCTTATAAAATCCTAATGGCCGGGGGGGCGCTGTTGCGCACGACGAAGATGGCCGCCTGAATCCTGAGCTCCTGCTCCAGTACAAGATCCGTCCAGAAAACATCCGTTTTGGAACCTCCTAAGCACCCACAAATGGCTGTGTAAACGAGCCGAGGTCTGGTCCCCAACATCTCCAAATCCTGGTGGAAATCGGTCTCTGGCGCCGAAGTTACGCCGCTCTGAATTTGGCTCGACTGGTGTTGGGAGCGCGATCCGGCTCGGAGTTCCAGGCAGAGGCAACGCAGAGCCGTGGACTCTGGCGAGGAGGAGGCCGAGTGGGGGCAGGGCCATTGTCAGCGGCCCGCGCCTGACTCCCGCCCACGCTGAGCAGCTGCGGACTGAGAGCTGTTCGGCCGTGAAGATGAGGATACGTTGTGCCCCCCTCAGGTACGATACCTGCTACTCTTCTGTGGCCCCACACCCCGGAATTTGCGGCGGAGACGCCACTAGATACGGCGGTGACATCCTGTTACGCGGCTGCCCGTGGCAGGGAGCCGGCACGTGGGGTGCGGAGGAATTGGCCCCGAGTGATCCGACACTCCCGGTGGACGGGAAGCCGGTCTCTGTGTTACGTGTGGGCCCACGCCCGCTAAGACATTACATAAATTTACAGAGGCCAAAGCCCACGGCTTCGTGAAGCAGCGGGAGGTGAGGGGCCCCTGTGCCAGTGAGGGGGGACTGACGGAAACGCCCTACTAGCGGGTAACATTGCTCCTGATATTACATTGCACGCCCTACATCCGTGTAGTCTGCTGCGGAGTCCTTGCCTCCCGGTCCCCATCCAGAACTATCTGTTTGTCGTGGGTGCACATACGCAGGAGATTACACTACCTTTGGCGACTTCAGGCACGGTCGCCCTAGCGCATGAAGCCCTGTGCTGGTGGCCTGGCCGACCCCACGCGCTGGTGGACACCCAGTCATCTATATAGGCCCTCTTTGGTGTAAACTGTGGCGCGTCCTGAGTTTTGACACCTAACTACGTGGGAGAAAATATCCATCGCTGGTGCCTAACATTGGGCCTTGGTGCCCTGGTGCTGGGGTCCCTGCCGGAAAATCTACAGACGTCTTGGGAGCAAGGGGGGTGAGGCGGAGGAGCCCTGTTGCCCCAGCAGCAAACTCTGTCGTCCTGATCCAGGTGGCTTCGCTGCATATCCATAAACAACGGGCCGGGGCTGGCACCATGGGCGAGCCGCACAGGGCTGGGAAGGGAGGCAAGACGCCCAGTAACAAGAGGAAGGGTCCTGTGGATGCATTTACCGGCAGCCAGGCGCCGGACGCCATAACTGAGGTGCACGCTGACGCTAATGAAACCCCACCTGCAGACATTGAAGGACGGGAGGACAAGCTGACCATGCTTGTGGAAAATGGATTCCGAGCAGTGAACATGAAACTGCACGATATAGGGTCTACCATTGGCTCCCCCAAGAGTTGAAAAAGAGAGCATACGTGTCACTGATGCAGAAAATAGAATTAGTAGTAACGAAGACGCTATCTCACAACATGGTCGTGACGTCGCTCAGCTTAAGGAAGCCATGACTAAAATGCAACATAAATGCGAGGATCTTGAATCTAGATCAAGACGTAATAACATCCGTGTGGTCGGCGTGGCGGAGTCATTTGGGAAAGGCCAAATGGAGAAACAACGTGAACAACTGCTTAAAACACTATTCGGTCCTGAGTCATTCTCCGAACATTTCTTGGTGGAGAGAGCCCACCGTACTCTTGCCCCGCCCCCAAACCAGGTGCTCCCCCTCGCACAATAATTGCACGGCTGCTTAACTATAGAGATAGGGACACAATCCTGCGGCTGGCCAGGGAGGCTGGTACGCTTCAACACGAGGAATGCCGAATATATATATATCCAGACTTTTCTGCCGGGGTCCAGGCGAGCAGGCGATCATATGAACCAGTCAAGAGACTCCTTAGAGACCGCCAGATTCCATATGCTCTGATGTTCCCGGCAAAGATGAAGATCCAACATGCGGGTAGGGCACATTTTTTTGAATCCCCGACTGAGGCCACACAGTATATAGAGAATTCCATCCCTCTCCCCCCAAGGGGGGGCAGGCCGGCACAGAACAATAGACCAAGACCCGAGGACTAGGGATCTCCGGAGACCGGATTGGTCTGTATCCTTATGTAGTATCCACTGCAGCCTTATGGGTCCTACAAGCAGGGCGGCTCCATTCCATGTGACTATTGGAGATTGGAGCCAATCAGGCGGCCATGTGAGGCAACATGGCTACCCCGGGAATGTTCCACGATTGTTTTTGGGTACATCGTCAAGTTGGGGGTGATGATGAGGGTGGGGGGGGGAGGTAAGAGGGGTTGGAAATGGGTGTTCTTGGTGTGGAAATTTGGACCACCTGAAGGGGTTTCATTCGAATACAAGGTTGGCTTCGGCCGGAAGTTTGGTCAATTCCAAAACAAGCTCGACCACGGTTATTGAGTGGGTCAATATTCCGCAGTTGATGTGGGCGGTGGGTGGGACAAAGTTGGGGCAAATGTTGTGGGTTCCTGGTGTCAGATCGGGATGGTTTGGGGAGTTTCTGTTTAAAGGAGTTCGATTGTTAAAATCAGAGAGCGGTTGCATGGCAGAATGGCTGCATCACTTGCGACAGGGGCGAGGTTACGGACAGATGATTTTTACAACATGCGGGTATGGCACAGGCTGATAGGGGCTTAGAAGTCAAGCTACTCTCCTGGAATATTCGCGGGCTTAACTACCCGGTGAAGGCGAGGAAGGTGGCAGCATATGTTACACGCCACGATCCTCATATTCTTTTCATTCAAGAGACGCACGCACTGGGTAATGTCAATTCTGCATTCCTGCCAAGATGGGGCCCCCAGAGATACTACACGGAATACTCAACACAGTCTAGGGGAGTGTTAACCCTCATACACCTCAAGCTGTGCTTTAAATACCACTCCAGTAAAATAGATCCGCTTGGCAGATATGCACTAGTCTGGGGGGAGTTGGTGGGATACCAATTAATACTTGTTAATACATATGGGCCAAATGTGGACGATCCACAGTTCTATTGTACGATACTTGATATGCTGACTATGTCAGGGGGGGCACTTATAATCTGGGGCGACGATCTCAATACTATTTTGGACCAGTCCCTTGATCGGTCCTCTACTGCCCCCAGGGTCCCCTCCGGAGCCGCATTGGTTGTGCGGCGGTTGATGGAACAGATGGATGTGGTAGATGCTTGGTGCACACTGCACCCTACTGAGAGGAAATTCACCTTTTACTCTTCTGTCCATGATTCCCATTCACGTATCGATTACTAGTTCATTAGCTCACCCCTGGCCGGCATGGTCACCAGTTGTGAAATACACCCCCGCACCCTCTCTGACCACTCACCAGTAACACTTGGCATTCAGCTGGTGATGCCCCTCCTCCAGTTAGACGGTGGAGAATGCCCCCCGCCATACTCAGGGACACTAATATTTGCGAAGCCCTCCATACTGAGATCACGGAATTTATTGAAATAAATGAGGGATCGGTAACCACTTATGCTACTCTCTGGGAGGCATTCAAGGTCTGGATCCGGGGTACTATCCTGCGCAAGTCCACGGGTATGCTTAAAGCTGTAAGACGGGAGCTGGGCGCAGTTGAAACTAAAATAGGCCTGTTACAAACTGAATATAGCGCCACACAGGACAAGGCAACACTATCGCAAATGCATGTCGCGTTGAAGGAATTCAACGCGTTAGCCAGCAGGGAAGTCTTATACATGGTTGCGCCTGCCAAGGCCCGTAGATATGGGGAGAGTAATAAGGCCGGGTAATTCTTAGCCGCCATGCTTAAAACAGATAGACATCGGAGCCCAATCCCTGGTATTTTGACACCCACTGGGGCTTTGGTTAATAAGGAGCAAGACATTAATTCCACCTTCGCTGAGTTTTATTCCTCCCTTTATTCCAATCATGACATCAAAAGTAAAGAAGACACGTTCCGGTATTTGGATAGCCTAGACCTCCCTGGTATTTTGACACCCACTGGGGCTTTGGTTAATAAGGAGCAAGACATTAATTCCACCTTCGCTGAGTTTTATTCCTCCCTTTATTCCAATCATGACATCAAAAGTAAAGAAGACACGTTCCGGTATTTGGATAGCCTAGACCTCCCTACACTGACCACTGAGACCCGTAACATACTGGATCAGCCCATCACTATTGAAGAAATCGTAGAGGCCATTAAATCTCTGTCAGGGAGCCGCGCCCCTGGCTCGGATGGACTTAGCGCGGAACTATATAAGGAATTTAGGACTGAACTAGCCCCCCTACTGTTAAAGGTGTGGGAGGAGGCGATGGATCAAGGGAACCTTCCAGAATCGATGCGCAAAGCTATTATTACTGTCCTCCTGAAACCCCGTAGACCTGCACATGACATGGGTTCGTATAGACCGCTCTCCTTGATTAATACCGATGCGAACATTTTCACCAAGGTGTTAGCCACCAGGCTCCTGCCGTACATGTCGATCCTTGTTCACCCAGACCAGGCAGGCTTTATACCAACTAGATCTACAGCTCTCAACCTGAGGCGCTTGTTTAATGTTATGGCACACATTGATCCCACAACAAAGGCTGCCGTGGTGGCCCTTGATGCCGAGAAGGCCTTCGATTCCGTGTCCTGGTCTTATCTCTTCCCGGTGCTTGAACGGTTTGGCTTTGGCCGATACTTCATCAAATGCGTACAGCTACTATATACTCACTCGACTGCTAAGGTTCTGACCAACGCCACTTTTCCCCCATCGTTTAGGTTCTACAGAGGTACCAGGCAGGGCTGTCCCTTTTCACCTATACTTTTCGCACTTACTATCGAGCCGATGGCGGAACATATATGCCAGAACCACTCACATGGAGGGCTTAGGATGACCGCCCCCCCCCAGATCATTTCACTATATGCTGACGATACCCTGTTATATGTCCGCGACCCAGTAGAGAACGTACAGCACATAATGTCAGACATACATGAGTTCTCGGAATATTCAGGGTACAGAATCAATGTTCCCAAGTCCGAAATATTTCCCCTTACGGATTGTACGGGTAACATCCCTGCAATTGCTGGGCTTAGGCCCACCCCGACTCAGGTACGTAACTTGGGTATTATGGTGGCCAGGGACAAACAATTGTTATATACACAGAACCATGGTGAACTGTTACTGAGTTTGACGACCAAGTTCCAAACGTGGGCTAGCCTTCCCTTGTCCTTGTATGGTAGAGTGGCTATTCTCAAAATGGTAGTCTTACCCAAACTCTTATATTATTTTAACAACATTCCGACCCGACAAGTCCTTTTTCATGAAACTCAAGTCGCTCGCCTCTAATTTTGTTTGGAATGGGAAGACGGCCAGATTGGGGTGGGATAAGATGGTGGAACCATTCTCACGGGGTGGCATTGCTGCGCCAGATTTTGAACTATATTATCTGGCTGCACAGGCTCAATTTGTTAAACACTGGTTTGACCCTGATGACACATCTCCCCACATCCCCATGGAGAAACATGCTGATCGCCCCAATGACATCAGATCACTACTTTTTACCCCTGTCTATGGAGACACATGCCCGTTTGACCCGGTATATACAACCATACGCGCCTGGGCCAAGATATATAACAGATTAGGCCTTGAGACCCCCTATGACCCGGAGGTCCCCCTGTGGAACTTCTCGAGTATATCCCCAACATTTGATAAAGCCATTCAACAATCCTGGGATCCTAACAAGTTATTCACACTAAGGGACATGTTCCCAAATGGCACATTCTGTGAACTCACTGACTTCATCGGGATGGTGGGAGGAGGCCCACTTAAACGCTTTCAATATCATCGTATGAAAACTGCTTTTGCGGCTAGATGGCCATCTTTCCTGTTGGAACCCCAGGTACATGACTGTATTAGGGCAATAGTATCCCCTAATAGTCACAATAAAGGGGTCTCGTTGGTATACTCACTAGTACAAACCCACTCCCCGTCACATAATACGATAAGAGAGACCTGGGAGCGGGATACAGGCACTCAGATTGATGAAATACGGTGGTCACGCTTCTGTCAACTCACGAGATCCGTCTCTATGAACGCGGGGCTACGGCTGATCCAGTTTAAAGTTCTTAATCAGCTCCACTATGCCCCCGCCAGACTGCCCAAATTTGTTGAGAGTTGCACGGGAGCCTGCCCCAAGTGCAATGCACCAAACGCTAGCCCCTACCACATGTACTGGTCATGCCCTTTGATTATGGAATTCTGGCGGGAGGTGGCAGCACTCCTCGAAGACATAACGTCGATTCCGGCGACCCTGTCCCCCTTAAAGTACTTGCTTGGTGACATTGGTAAGGTGAAAGAAACTACGAGGCGTTTATTTAATATTTCATGTGTTGTCGCCAAGCGCTGTATCCTTAAATCATGGAAGTCTACAACTGCACCATCCAGAGCCCATTTCTTAAAAGACTTATGTTTGGTAAACGACGATGAAGAACTTTTTGTTTTATCGGTCCCGACACAGTGTCGGCCCAAAGACATTTGGTCTCTGTTGCGTATTTATTTGTGTTCCCAGATACCGGACGAGGATGCTACGCCTCTCCCTTCGCCATGATGTGGGATGTTTGATGTGTTTTTCTTGCTACTCTGCTACTCTGTATATATGTGCCAATACTGTACATGCCTCAATACCTTGTCAAATTATTTCTTTTGTGGACGGTCTGAATGCTAACCTGCTCTCTTAATAAAATAAATGTTTAAAAAAAAATCCTAATGGCCATATGCAGAGAAGAACAGTAAAGAGAAAAAGGCCACTCGCTCCTATCCCCACCAGATAACCCAGGACACCTCAATCTGATGCCTTTCCCATCTCCTCCACCTACCTTTAGAATCTCTTGCAATTGATACTCACGTGTCCGTATTGATCCGAGAGCCTCTGGACCCGGTCTATCAAGGCGCCGCCCCATACTTAAAGGCCAGACCCAGCTCTGGCGAGCGGTACAGCCGGGTATTTGCAAAGCCGGGACCTGTGGAACCTTCTTTCCTAGTGTGCGCACTTCTAAAGGGTACCAGTTGCCGTATGTGGGCAGCCTTAACGGGGGCGCCCTGGATCTCGCCGCTGTGGCCGGGGGACGTCTCATGTCAAAAACGAAAGAACGCTATCGCATCGGGGTCACCAAATGAAAGCTGGCATTCCTCACTCATGCAATGAAATAACCAAATAATTAGACACCAATGGACACATGTGGGATGTTTTTACCCATGCATCCAAGCCCTGCCACAGAACTGTGCATTACTGGCATTGAAAACATCATGATGGCCAGAACTCACCAGAAAATGCACAGGGAAAACATGAAAAATAGGTTGCCATCCATTTTTGCCTCTGCCACTGTTAATACAAGAGACCAGACCAGACCGCTGTGCAGTGCCAGAAATTTGGCCAGAACCAGAGATCCAGACCAGCAGTGCAGAGAGAACCACAGCTAAACCTGTTGACCAGATCTGTGACGAGGCCCATTCCTTCCAAGATTAGGAGTGAGTATCCAGCCAGAACTGTGCATAGTCATCTATTAGTCTAAAATAATCTCATCCCATCCATTTCCACCTATTTAGAACTGCATCATAGAAATCGTGTGTTCATTCTGTGATTTCAAACCCGTGAAAGTGTCAATTGCCATTCTGATTCATTATTTCATTTCTGAAATCTACCTCCACAAAATCGTCTGTATCTTTTGAACCGCGTGTGCGGTGAGATTAACTTTCATTTTAAAGCTAGGATCCACAGCTTTCCAACAAGCCCTAAACTGACTTCCTACTCCTTATAGTTTTTCTGTAGTCGCTCTCGACGCACTCAGAAAAAGTGCTGCGAATTGCAATTTGAATCAAAATTCTCCAACTGTCAAAATCACTGTCTTTTGCTTGCAGCTGCTGAAATCCATTTTCAACCTGATAATCCCTCATGAATCACTGATAGTGTTGACCTGAACCAATCTTAAGTAGCTATCACCTACCCTGAATCTCCTATAGGGAATTCAAATCATTTTTAGCATATTTTCACTTCTTTGCGAATCACATTTAAAGTATTTTGCCTGTGTCTTAAAATCATCCCTGTTGCTCTAAGCTTGCTAGGGGGGAACTGAATTGGTATTGCATTTGATTGTATTCCTGAGAATTGTGTGCTCTCATTCCATCTCCTTATATTGCATAGGGGGGGAGTGAATTGTCAAAAGAAAAAGTGATCATATTATCTCTGGTGGAAACCATCTCTGTTATTTCTGTGCTGCATTCTTTTCCATCATTGCATTTCCTTAAAATCATAAAAGCATTCTCAGCTACTTTATGCTCTCTATACCAACTCCTAAGTAATTAAATAAGTGTGCTAGTGTAATATTATCCATTGTTTTTTTTTTTTGTAAAACACGTAAGTGCATATATTTTGTTTTTAAATTGCAACTTTAAGTACAAAGACAAATGCAAAAACAATCTCAATATTATTGCAGAGAGCGAACGAAAGATGAAGAAATGTTGCCAGTAGTCTGCTTTTGAGTGGCGACGTGTTACGAGGATGGACACCTCTTCTTCTTAGGCCTAAACAGACTATAAACAAAATGTGTATGTTAAGAAAGAGGGGGATTTGTCGACATATATTTGTGCAGTAATACCTAGAGGTTCAAGGAAGTTCCATACAAAGAGTCACTATTACTGTGGTTTCAACATTAACAGTGCTGATGTATTCACATCCAGATTTCCATTGTTGATCAACATTATCTTCATAAGTGTGCTATCAAATATTAATTTATTTATAAAAGTGTGATATATATCTTGTTTAATTTTTCAATAAATCTTTTAATTTGCAAAACAAACCTACTTCTTGGCTCAGTGAGGTCAGGGGATTCAAAGAGAGGGGCGTTATACAAGGGTTTATCATCCAGATATATGAACTTGTCATAAAAATATATAAATAAGGGCTTCCCTTGGGCATCCCAGACTTGGCATTGACTTAGTTAGAGTGCTGAATTGAAGTCACTTAATAGAGTGGGGGCTCGAGCCGGGACGTCTGGATTAGATCTACCATTTGTGCGGCTTAATACAGTGTGCTAACTGACAGGATACATAAATCCTGTTGGATCACCACGCTGTGTTACACTGTAAAATCACCCCTCAAAAGAAGGACGCTCTAAGGAGACGGTCTGTTTTGCAAAATAAAATACAAACTTCTGTAAATCAGGAAGGAAATCAATTTCCAGAATGACGACATTGGTAGATATGAAGATAGCTAGAGAGCACCTCTTACATAAACTGTTTGTGAGAGGTGAATGGTCTGGACAGGACCAGAATGTGTGGCTGCAGGCGATCACACAACAGGTCAATGCGACTGGGTCAGATATATGGAGATATCAGGGTCCCTTACATGTGGCCCTGAGTGAACTATATATGGCCCCTAAGGCCAAGGATGAGCACAACAAGATTGCCAGGGTAGCGGCATATTTATATTTATATATGGGAGCCATACAGGACAAATGTGCTGAAGGCCAAGATCTAGCAAATAGGCAACTGATGGCATTAGAGAAGGCCCAATCTGACCTGGTCTCTTCCGAGCAGAGGCTGCAGAGGAGCCAGGAGTCAGAAAATGATAGTAGGCAGTATATCATTAAAATAAAAGAGGATATGGGTATCCTGCAACAGGAAAAGTCTGACCAGGATACCAGATTTCTGGCCTTGCAGAAGGAGTACCAAGAAGGTTTGGACACCCTACTGCAGAGCCAGAAAAAGCTGGAGCAACAACTGGACTTCAATAGGGCATGCGCAGAGCAGGTAGTCACCCTGCAAAGCCACCTAGATAGGGAGAAGGCAGAGGGCAACAAACTGATTCTGAATGACCTGGATACCCAGACAGAATTTGAGGAAGAGCGCCAGAAAGCTGGTGCCCTTAAAAGGCAGAGGGACGACCTGGCGGCACAGATGCAGGCTCTTAGTCAGGAAAGGGACACCTTAGGCCAGGAAGTCTGCCAAATAAAAGGAAAAACTGAAGAAAATCACTTGGCCCTGCAGGGACTGAGTGACCTCCAAAAAGAGCATCAGAACTTGTTAGAGCACACCAGGAGGGTAGAAGATGCTCTGGCAAGAAAGAAACAGAGGCCAGTAGGGATGGGACTCAGGAGGTAACCCTCCTGCAGCAAAGACTGGCCCAGTATTCCAGGACCAACCAGGAGGCACAGAGAGAAAATGAGGCTCTCTGTCAGCACAATGATAGGCTCCAGCAACAGGTAGCCATGCAGGAGAGACTGATAGAGTCTAGTAAGGCCTTGACTGAGGAACTGAAAGCACAGGCTCTTGCATGGCAACAGGGAGCAGGGGCTGATAGAGATGAGGTTCGCTGGGAAAGGGAAACACCTGAGCATTACCTCAGGAGCCCTAGTACCAGAGGCCTTCACCTCTCCCAGTCCCTGGACTCTCCGACCCCCATGTCCCCTGGCGCACATGAGCACAGGGCCACAGGGATGGCAGATTACTATCCAGCCAAAAGTATGGGGCTCATAGGCCAGTACCACCCAGGAATGGATGGCCGGGCATCCGGGTATGGGCACCTAAGTACAGTGCAATTTAGTGGGGAACCCCAGGAGAGTAGGCCCACTAAGGGCATCCTGAAAACCTCTGCCCAGTTAGGTCAGTGGGGGGGTACCCATCAAATCCTGGCAGCAAGGAGGGATCTGAAGACTCCTCTGAGCGTCACAGGACACAGGAGACCAGGTCCCCACATTCTGCCAGCCATTCCCAGGCTCGCAGAATCCAGGAAAACCTGGAAGATCAGACGGGCACCTCTGGGAGCAGTGCTTCTGAGTCAGAGGATGAATGGACCAGGGTTACCCGAACCAAAAAGGCCAATAAGGCAAAAAGGGCCTTGCTTAAGGACCCCGTAAAACAGATTAAGGCAATTAGGAGTGTCATCACCCCTTATCACAAGAACGCCAAGTATTCTGTTTGGGAACACTTGGAGCTTTATGAGCAAATGATGGAGACTTTCCATTTGAAAGACAGCAGTAGCTGCATTCAGTATGTTAAATGGACATTCTCCCCAGAATACTCCAGTTTCTTTGCGGGGCTGGAAGACCAAAACCATTCAAGATGGTCCACATATAGGGCGGCCATCTTGAAACATTTTTCTGTTCACCGGAATCCCCAAGAGGCTTGCAAGGCAGCCTACAATTTGCAATGTGGGGAGGATCAGGCCTCACAAGAATTTGTGCAGGAATTGAAGCGTGCCTTTGCGCAGACTACCAGAAGGGTGCGCACGGACAGTAAAGAGTTTGTAAATACATTTTTCCATGCCTTACCCAAATACATAATGACCCAGCTAGTGAGAGATTTTCATGAGAAAAGGTCACTAGACTGGGTCATTGAACAGGCTCCCGGATCTATGAGGTGCAAAAGCCCATAGAAAATAAAAACAACGCCCAGAAATGTCCCAAACTGACCACCACCCCTGCTTCTGCCAAGGTGGCAGAGGTAAAGGTTGCCCCCATTTTAGATTTGGAGATGGGGGGGCCTAAAAACCTGCCTGCACCGAATAATTCTCAGCCCAGAAGGCCCTCGGGCCAGTCACAGACAGGGAGTCAAGGAGGTAGTCCCACAAATGGGGTCCCTCGCTCCCCTGACTATGTAAGTCCCCGCTACAAGGGAAACCGACCCATCCTGGGTTATGTGTGGACTCCTCCAGCCCAAGGGGGGGGATCCACCCAAGCGCCTAGCCCAGGGAACTTCCCTCCTAACTTCCCACAGGAGGGCAGAAATTCACCAAACCCTGGGCAGAACTTTTTCCCCAGGTATCCACCCAACTTCCAGCCCCAAAATCATCCATCCTTCTTTCCCCAATTCCCTGAGCCCAGATCACCTAATCCGGGAGAGGGGAGGCCAAGGGTGGAGGGGTACCCACATCTTCCCAACCCGGGGTACTACCAGAGAAGGGATAGCTACCCTTCCCGGGATCAGCCCAGGGGAGAAAATAGAACCCTATATCAGCCTGAGCGGGTTTCACAGTTAGACCGCCAGGTCCAAAGTATGGCACGGGATCTGGGTCACATGCTGAGGGCACAACAGAACCCTCAGATGAGCATGCCAGCGCAGAATGCCCCAAACTCTGGGCCTGGTTCTCCAGAACAATGGCGGGGCAGCACCCAAATAACCCACCGGTTCCCAGGGAGGAGGCACAAGGGGGAGGGGGTGTAAAGCCTTGGAGGAAGCTTCCTTCCCCACTTTTAAACAGCTCCTGGAAACCCAGGAACCGGAAACAAAATCACCAACCCCTGAAAGTCTGCCACCCAAGGAGCAGAGAGGATATAGGAGAAACAAAGGACCCAAACAGACCCAGTTTGTGGAGGAGGTACAGATCTTCCAATTTGAGGGAGAGGGATCCTCAGAGGATCCTGGGAAAAGGATCTTCTCCTTCAGAGATGGGGGAACTCCTCCCAAAGAAAGATGGGTCCCAAGGGATTCACATCCCGACTGGGGAGATGTGGGGACTGAGCTAGCGCCGCCCATCATCTCATCCCAGAACCAACCGCATCAAAATCCCCTGGTTCAAACCCATCCTGGTGACTGCCTCCAAAAAGGGGGGGGGGTGGCCCAGAACCGGAACCAGGGGAACCCACAATGGCTCTGATTTCCAGTTGCCAACTTTTTCTTGCAGATTCCCATGACTCTCCACAGAATTCTGCCCAAATCTCTTCTCTCGCAATGTCCAAAACTAAACAATTAGCCCACCAGTTGTCCAAAAATGTGCATTATCTGTGCACTCTTGAGGAGAAGGAGGGAAGATACTATGCCCCGGTACAAGTGCAGGGGCAGGGTACAATTTTGGCACTGGTGGACACTGGATCCCAAGCTACCCTTCTGTCCAAAAGGGCCTTTGATGAACTTAATGCAGGAAGGGAGGAGAATTACCGAATTCCTCTCACCTCTCTTCCTGGACAACTTCAGAACTTTGACGGGAAGGAAATTCCCGTCAAGAGGACTGCAGATTTGGACATTAAATTTGGGCGACACAAGGTGAAACACCCGGTCATAATAGTGACTCCAGAGGGCACCCCCTGTTTACTAGGGAACTGTGTTGTGCCTTATAGTCGCTCACTCCTGCCACCTCTGGCTAGATCCACCCTACCTGACTGTGTCCTCCCCCTCACACAGCCCCCGCCCAGCATACAATCATGCCCACAGTGTCCTGCAAGCCCACCTCTGCCACCACTACGCTGCTCACTCTTCTCGCAACACTCACTGCTCTACAACTCCTTACTCCTACACATCCCCACATGCCCACTACACTAGGACCACTCCCCTACCCCATGCATCCCGATACCCCAGATACCTCACTAACCATGCCACCTCACACACCCTATGTAGCAACTATGCATAGACGAGAAAGGCTTAGACCTCGCACACAAACCACAGAACTTAGCACACGACCCCTTCCCACAGAACACAGAAACTATAGACTGAGCTCCCGCACCACCTACGAACCCTACTCCTGCATGGGACACCCACTCTCCCACAGTCCACCTCCCACTAACCCCGCCACACCTCACAATACCACCACACTCAACATATCAGCTACAACCACCACTCACACTCCCACAAACAAACCACACACACCTCATATCAAATGTGCCCTCCTCAATGTCCGATCACTCCCAGCTCATGCATCTGAAATTCACAACCTCATAGTCGACAATAACATAGACCTATTAGCCATCACTGAAACATGGTTACATGAAGCATCAGGCCCTGCCGTTGCTCTTGCACTACCACCTGGCTTCACCATACTCAGACAAGACAGGCCAGATCAAATAGGAGTCGGAGTAGCCTTCATCTACAAGGAAAACCTCCAGCTCCGACCTGTCAGTCACCCCTAGATCAACAACTCTGACCTCTTATCGACCAAACTCACACTGTCACCCAACAGCACCATTAACATCCACCTACTATACCGCCCCCCAGGCAACACCCCAGACTCCCAGGATAACATAATTCACATCCTCAGCAATAACATCAAAAGCTCCACCAAAACCCTCCTACTAGGGGACCTCAATCTCGGATTCAACGATACTGAAGACAAATCTGCAGCCACTCTTCCCAAGGAACTTATCGACCTGGGCTTCACCCAAAAAGTAGAAAGTCCTACTCACGCCAAAGGCCGCATCCTTGATTGGATTGCAGACCACAACTGCCTCTCCACTATCATCTCTAACTTCCCATTGCCCTGGACTGACCACAACTGCATCGAGTTCTCTATTCCCATCACCAAAAACCACAAAACTCTGACCCCTGCTAGTCAGAAGCTCTAAAAAACTCACAGAGGATAACCTGCGTCCTTATCTCAATACCCCCGAGCTAGCTCCCCCATTCGCTAATGATCCCAATGTTCTAGCAGACATCTACAAAGATGTCATCACCAAATCTATCAACGAAATAGCACCACTCGAATGGAAACATGAAAAGAAATCTCTACACGCCAACTCTTGGTTTACTGAAGATCTGCAATCTATGCGATCCGACAAAAGAGCAGCACTAAAAAACTGGCAATCTGACCCATGCACTAGCACCAAAAACAATTTCAATCTAATCTCCCACCAATACAAGATAGCTATCACCAAGGCCAAAGCCAACACTTTCAACACCCGAATCTCTAATGCCAAATCACACTCTAAAGAGATTTTTGCCATTTTTAATGAGCTTATCTCCCCCCCCCCCCCAGTACACCAGACGAAATAATCAAAGATGAAGCCTGGTGTACCAGCATTCAAGCTGCCATGCTACACAAAATTGACCTCCTCCAAAAAAAAATCAAAGACCACTGCAAAGCACTTCCTAACCAGACAGAAACCAAACCCACCAACACCCCACCCACCTCGCCCAAGCCCACCATACCTGACTTCTCCTTCAGAGACGTCACTGTATCAGAAGTCATCAACCTACTGAAAAATCTCAAACCTTCCCCATGTAAAGGCGATATTTGCCCACCTAAACTCGTCAAAGACTGCGTAGACTGCTTTGCGCCGCTCTTCACGGCATTCATCAATGCGTCCTTTAAAACCGGCACCATCCCAGCTAACCTCAAAGAGGCCTGGGTCCGGCCTCTCCTAAAAAAAACTACTCTCGACCCCTTACAACCAAACAACTACAGACCTATAACTACAATGCCATTCCTCCTGAAATTACTAGACAAAGCCGCACATTGCCAAATCCAACAATTCCTGGAAACCGGGACTAGGCAATCAAGCTACCGAAAAGGACATGGCACAGAAACAGCTCTGGTGGATCTGAAGAGCCAGATCACCCAAATTATGGACACAGGCAAGCCTGCTCTCCTGCTCCTTCTAGATCTCTCAGCCGCTTTCCATCTGGTTGATCACAAGACTCTCACTTCACACCTCACACACTCAGCCAACTTCTCTAAAGATAAAGAGTCAGCTCTCTGGATCATCTCCTTCCTAGAGGGAAGAGCCATGAAAGTCTTCTCGGATATCGCCAATGCCACCCCTACGACAATCCACTGCGGGTCCCTCAAGGATCATGCACTGCACCCACACTCTACAACTTATTCACCAAGCCCCTCTTTGACAAACTCGACTCTTACGGCATCACATACACAAACTACGCAGACGACACACAAGTACTTCTACCCCTATCAGGATCATACAACGAAGACGCTACGGCTCTCCACACAATCTATTCCACTATCAAGGCATGGATTGCAGTTAAGATTATCTTCATAAGTGTGCTATCAAATATTAATTTATTTATAAAAGTGTGATATATATCTTTTTTAATTTTTCAATAAATCTTTTAATTTGCAAAACAAACCTACTTCTTGGCTCAGTGAGGTCAGGGGGATTCAAAGAGAGGGGCATTATACAAGGGTTTATCATCCAGATATATGAACTTGTCATAAAAATATATAAATAAGGGCTTCCCTTGGGCATCCCAGACTCGGCATTGACTTAGTTGGAGTGCTGAATTGAAGTCACTTAACACACACCGAAGTAGGCAATGAGACCAGGACCAATTGCGAGTGAGTAAAAGAGATGTCTTTATATAAAGTTAAATGGGGCACAGAGAGAACTCTGCTACTCTGAGAGTGGTCTGCCCAGGATACAGAAAAATACACATTATATTACAAAAACACGTCATTGATGACGTGTGCTATAGGGGATACAATAAGTATTGCTCATTGGTTGGAGAAGACAAGACATTACGGATCATATAATTATGTTGCACCATGATTGGTCAGCGTTGAACTTGCAACATTTTGAGGCACATGGGTCAGCTGGGCTCATCTGGAAGGGGTGCGGGGTGAGGTGATGTCCGTGTAGTCATATTTCTTGCTAACTAATACTTCACACTAAGCTATGCAAGATTTAATATAGTACATACACTTTCAACATAATATATATATACATATATATATTATGTTGAAAGTACATATATATATATATATCACATAGATATTGACCTGGCCACAGGGAGAGCATAGATACATGGGTCAGGTGCCTTATCTAACACAGTATTTCAGAATACCTTGATCAGACGTTTCTTAGATCAAACATGGGCGTTTTACTATTTGTTAGTACCGGAAAAATATATGGCCTCACGGGATTAGATACATGGGGGTAAACTGGGATGGCACATGAGCGGGGGTCTTGCAACTGTTACATCAAAAGGACATAAGGTTACGGGGGTTCGAGATGTATAATTCTCAAGGAGAGGTTTGTCGGAGCAGAGGCAGATTTGTGGAGATTGATGGTTTTTCTATGGCCAGGCTCTAGCCAGGTCACCCACAGGACAGTGATCTCAGAGGAAGAAGAGAGATACAGTGTTAGCTTGCAACAATTAGTGCCCAAGCTGCAGTGAGAACAGAGCAGCCTTGGAGCCGGCAGAGGGGTGGAGGTGGGGGTGGCAGCCTAGCTGTGTGCAGCGAGAGAAGGGGAGAGGTGCATGCTCGCGTTCATTGTGTATGTGTGGCCTAATAGAAAATGGGGTCTGCAGTTCATACAAAATGGAGTCTCCTGGCTCATAGGCCATGCACAGTTATGTATCATTCAATGGCTACCTCACACGTTGGCCAGAGGTTTGCTGTCAACTGTGTAATGAGCATATCGTGTGCACCATCAGGAATGAAGGGGGGCCTGGGAGACCCTTCCTCCCTTACACTATTCAAATAAACAGATCCTTTTCTCGATGAACTTTCGGTGATGTGTTCACCCCTGGGTCCCCCTCTTCTGGGCGCAAATCCATGGAAAGTTCCTTAATGATATCAGGGCATCGGATAGCTATGTTCTTTTGTTTTCGAGGGCCTATGGTTCAAATTACCGAAACAAAAGTTCAATCAAACAGTTCTTCTCTTTATTCAGGTGATAGTTCTTCACCCCGGGGTTCCCACTCTTTTGGGCTCAGACCCCTCTCAGACATCCGCCTCCCTCCGCCAGGTTCACTATGGCTTTTCTTTGGTCCATGAATCTTAATGTCTTTTTAAACAAGTCTTTAGGCTTCGCCCCTTTCTGTTGACATCCCGTTGCCGGGTTCACTCTTGCAAACTTTTGCTAAACAGTTCACTGTGGACATGCCTCGTCAGGTTCGCTTCGCAATCATCTGTCGGTCAAAGTCTTTTGAGGGTGCAGAGGATTTTACAAGACCCCTTTATGACTACTTTGACCTCTTTTGGCCTCGTCCCAAAGGTTCTGGTTACGGTAGTTTCTACCATCATGTAATCACCCAGAATTTCCTGCCTGAGGACACATGTGGTGGCGGACTCCTCTGTTGATGTTTTTCCCTCTCTTTCATCAGTAGTTTCTTTTAAACCTTTTCAAAGTTCAAATTAGCCGTTGGCTAATTTTCTTTCAAAATAGTTCAGTTTCTTATCGACTCTCCCTCGACTCACCGGCTGTGATGAACCGCTTGGCTTTCTTTCTTCTTCGAGTCAAGGTTGGTACCACACAGACCAGCGTTTCTCCCCGGCTTGGTTATCAGCAGAGGAGGGTCTTGTGTACCATAGACATCTGCTGCAACACATGCTGGGCATTGTTTGCGGTCTTATGATCCCTTCTGTGGAGGATTCACTGGCCTTGGTCGGAAAGGGCAAGGTCACTTCTCTCCTTGAAACCCCCTCGGCATGCACCGTTTTTCTCCTCCTCTTGAACTGCCATGCTGAGTTAGCTCTCACATCGTGCAGTCTGCCTTGCTCGTCCTGTGCTCTTTTGCTCCACCTTTTATCCCTGTGGGGAAAGGAAAGAGCCATCCGGGGTGTGTGGTTCAGGGTAATTGCCTGACTCTGCCTGACCCTTGTGTCTGGACATGTCAGGTACACAACTCTGGGCTAGTCTGTCTTCTTCCATGAGATAAGAAAGTATTTGTGTTAAAAAGAAAGGGTTTGTCATGGGAAATTATATTCTTCTTTGTAGGGGTGTTGGTATAGTCAGAAGGGTGAGATTGGTAGGGTTTGTAAAGCAAAGGGGAATAACCGGGATTAATATCATGAAATAAATAAGGGGGATTGTGGGGATGGTAGTGTTTCATCTGAGTAGACTGGGTGTTCGGAAAAGAATACCCAGAGGGATGGGGAAAAGAATGTTCGGGGGATTTTGGGCAGGGAACAGGATAACAGCGATTCTGGGAGAGATGGTTTCTAGGTGCAATGAAATTTGGGATCCTAGGGGATTTATTATACACAGAGGGGTCGTTGGATCTGGGTAAGATAGATTCAACTGGAAGAAGGGGGTACATTTATTACAGCCAACAAAGGCCTCAGGTATATCGTTCTCCACTCCTTCTTCCCCGGTATGATACCGCCTCTCACCCAGGGTATTCCTCCGACCATATCCCCGGGCTCCCATACCCATGTGATCATCCATCACTCGTCCACCTCCAGGGTTGGGATCTGAGAGCACTAGCCCTTCCCTGGCCACCTGACTAAGGGATTCTCGAGGTCTACTCAGGAGAATACCCCCAGGTTTCTCACACCTTGTAGGCAATTGTGCCATGGCAGGGGGTACAGGAGCTGCTTGGGTGGTAGGGGCAGCTATTGTGGCCACTGCAGGAGCTGTCCTATGGTAGGGCAGCTGTTGTGGCCACTGCAGGAGCTGTCTGGGTGGTAGGGGCAGCTGTTGTGGCCACTACAGGGTCTGAATGGGTGGAGGGGGCAGCAGCGACAGCCACCCTGCCGTGTCTCCTGAGTGGTGGTGGTGTGTGGAGTCCATCGCCTTCCAAATCTGGTGGCCCTTGAGGTGCCTGGTCGGCCTCCATTGCTGTCAAATCATGTGCCTGAGGGTGGAAGAAAGGCATGATGTTAGGGACCAGTGTGGCTATCAAATGCCCTGATATATGCAATATGGTAATCGTGTGGCGTGCTTTTGAGGGGATATGCTGTGGTACATGGTATGGTGCACTCACGCATGTGTTGTGTGGTCTCAGCTGCAAGGTCTGTGATGTTGGCACATGCAGAAAATCTCTACTGGGACTACTGTGGTGGTGACTGACCATTTGCTGGGGACGGTGGCATGCAGATCTGTCCGTGAGTGGGGTGTTGGGATGTGAACCCATAGGCCATTCAACACGAGGTAACAGTATCTGAGATGGATGGGGATGCAGATCTTACTCATACATCAATAATCAGACCTACTCAGGAAGTTTGGCAAAATCACAACTGTTTTATTAACAATTATCTAAAACAGGGAGTACAACAGACATAAACGGACGTTCGCTCAAGTCTCTCTCAATGATTTACATGAGAAAACACAACTTTATACTAAAAATGTATCATAAGTGATGTCATACTACGTGGCAAAATATGAAAACCTACTAGGGGATGTGATAGGCTTAAAGAGAACATCTAAGTATACTTTCTACAAGGGCGAGGATCGTGATTGGGTCTCTAAGGTCAGGTGGACAACTAAGCCCACCCCAAGTGCAAGTCATCTTCCGTGTCTTGAAAAAATACGACGTTCTATTGGCTTCTCAAAATATAGGGCTCCTTGCTACGTGGCCCTCTACAATTGGTTGGCACGCTTGTACCCTTCTGGAATATTCCACTCGCTAGCAACACGCAAGCTGGTACCCCAAGTGCTGGGTGTGTTGGCCTGGTCATGCCTGCCCACCCAATTAGCCCAACATCCATCATCACTCCTGAGGTCTGTCATTCAATTAATTTGTTTGAACACGGCCTTGCGAAGGCTCACTGTGCCTGAGAATAAAAGGGAGTGAAGGCATGTCCTTATTTTCTGGTCTCGGTGTAGCTCACCCCAAAGTCTGTTTTCATCTGACCAGGTGACTATAGACCACGTATTGAGCTCCTTTGTTGTATTTAATACTATTAAATGAAGAAAACCTGGCCCTTCTAGTGTTTTTCCATTACACCTCAAACAGGAGCTCAGACCGCTCCTCACGTTTATTGTATCTTCTCGAGTAGATAACCAGACTATTGGTGGCCCGACTCTTGACACTGGGCCAGGCAAGCATTCTCGAATCTTCCTTCGCCGTTGGCTGTTTTATTCTGCTGTGCCACACTTCCACCCCTTTCATTCACGGGGTTAAAATTTGCTAAAATGCGTAGCGGAACATCCAGATTCTGTACATTCCTATATATATATTGGCGGCACCGCCTGCAGACTATTCACTACGTAGCCGGCCTCATGATTACTTTGTCTACTTGCATTACTGCGTCTGTACATTTGTAAAATGGCTTTGCATTTTCTTCAGTGCTTCTCCGCACGTGCAATCTTCCTTTCGGATTACCGGCATCGCTTACCGCTAGGTCCTATTATGATCTTAGTAACTGCAATTAGCGGCACCGTAGTTAACGGTGCCGCTAACAGCACCAAGGGCCCGGGCACGCGACTCCCCATGCCGGAAATAGCGGCATGGCGCAAATTGGGGAACATGACGAGTCGAGTGGACATGCTCTTAACGCCCTTGCGAAGGCCGTAAAGTACCTTACCGCCATGGTGCTAATACTGCCATCATGGACCAACCGTAAATGGCCATGTGCAGTGTTCCCAGCTGTCACAGGTGCACACAATCAGCACAGGTGGAGGCAATACAGACTGGCCAAGTACAAAAGGAGCACACCCCACCCCTTCCCACACCCAGTCACACTCCACAATGATTCCAATACGACTAGTAATGTTGGGGCTGGAGGACCTGATTGCAATGGAACCGCTACAGCAACAACAACTACTACAACCATAGGCAGCACAGAGGAAACGCAGGAGGAGAAGGAGGGCAAGGCAGGGCCAGCAAGCCCCACCAGCACAGCCAGTGCTACCACGCAGGCAGCCCCCAAATCCACGCATCAGAGCCAGTCCATTCAACCTCACCGTTGAGCAGATCCACACCCTGTACCGTTTGGACCGGGACACCATCACCACCATCGTGGACATGATACACGACGACATTGTCAGCATGATTGAAACACCCACCGCCATCCCCCCTACTGAATGTAGTGTCCGTGCTCCACTTCCTGGCCACAGGCACCTACCAGCACACAGTGGGGCACTTGCATGGCATTTCACAACCATTATTCTCACGTACGCTGAACCAAGTGCTCAATGCCCTCCTCAAGCACACAGACGACTACATTTCCTTACCACGGTCTGCCCAGGAGATCGCAAACACCAAAGTGGGTTTCCATGCACTGGCCGGCATACCTGGTTGCATTGGTGCCATCGACTGCACCCATGTGGAATTGGTGGTCCCACATGCCATGGAGGTAGCGTACCGCAACCGTAAGCAATACCACTCAATCAACGTTCAAATGGTATGTGACTCAAACAGGATCATCACACATTGTTGTGCCCGATACCCCGGATCAACCCATGATTCAATGGTCCTGCGGAACTCCATGGAATTGTGAAGTGGATAGGTGATTGACGTACCAATGCATACTTTACCTGGCTGACAGGGGGGGGTGGATGCATACTTCATCTGGCTGACAGGGAGGGGGGGAGGATGCATACTTCATCTGGCTGACAGGGGGGAAGGATGCATACTTCATCTGGCTGACGGGGGGGATGCATACTTTACCTGGCTGACAGGGGGGGAAGGATTCATACTTCATCTGGCTGACAGGGGGGGGGGGATGCATACTTTACCTGGCTGACAGGGGGGGGGGATGCATACTTTACCTGGCTGATAGGGGGGGGTGCATACTTCATCTGGCTGCAAGTAGCAGAGGTAATGGAGCCAGCTCATACCCTAAAGCAGTGCAGACTTTAGCTGACACCTGACCACATAATGCCAGATGTAGGCAGCCCTACCATGTGAATGAAGATGTGTCCCAACCATGACCCAACCAAATGCATATGCACTGTACAAAATCAGACCGCATCCAGCTCAAAGAAATGCACCTACATGCAATGACTTCAGCCAAAACACAGCACCAAACACCATCAACTGAAAGGCCAGTCCACCATAACTGCGCACATGGACATAGAGGCCCAAATGAATTGCATGACAACATTTTTAGTGCTCAGTGAGGTCATCATGAGGCTGACAGCAATGGTGCCATGATGAGAGCATTCCAGATCACCAAAACAACCGCTTTGTACTAACACAGTGAGTGGGCACTCATAAGGTACTGGACCCCCCTGCATACAGTGGTTGAAGGCATGCAAAACAGTCCATAAGAGGAAAACACATATAGCGGTCACATCGTGTGACTGCATTCGTGCATGGAAATGGGGTTCAAAGGAAGAGATGAATGCATGCCATGGTGTTACGTCATGATTTGAAATCTGATGTCATGATTGACACACACATTGTTGCCCACATACAGGTGATGCAGGCTATCCCTTGAAGAGGTGACTCCTTACCCCAGTCCGGAACCCACAGAACCGGCACGAGGAAGAATTTAATCGTGCACATACCCGTACCCGTGTGGTGATTGAGCAGACATTTGGCCTCTTGAAGGCACGGTTTTGCTGCCTCAGCAGGTCTGGTGGGGCACTCCTGTACCGCCATGAGAAGGTGGCAAAGATCGTCATGGCATGTGTAATGCTACACAATATGTGCATCAGACGGAATGTGCCCCTGCCCCCTGACGCTGAACTGCAACCACCTGACGAAGAGGAGGAGGAGGATGGGGATGGGGCAGCACCTCAGGGCGGAAGCAATGCACAGGAAGGACGTGCCATGCGTCAGACTCTAATTAACCAATGCTTCTAGCACACATGGACGGTGGGTGTCACATGGAGATGGCACTTGGGGCACTGTGTGTGTCTGGGACATGCACACTGTGGACCGTTCACAAATAAAGCACACGTACACAATGATCAATGTCCACACATGTGATTTGTGCATAACCAAAAGACAACTGTATTGATTAGGTGATTTGACTGAACACACCCCCCCTCAACTTCCCAACACACCCCATCCCCCCTCCCCCCTCAACTTCCCAACACACCCCATCCCCCCTCCCCCCTCAACTTCCCAACACACCCCACCCCCCCCCCTCAACTTCCCACAAAAGTGTGTGGATGCCTGTGGTGCATCATGTCGGATTGTCCCACTGGACGGACTCTATTGCCCCCCCCTCTCCCTGCACCTGGGGCACTCCTGCCTGTACTCCGCAGGTTCCTGGCCGATCCGCAAACAGGGCTGGATGGGGCAGAACTGGCAGCCGAGGAGGTACTTGGCCCCTCACAAGGACGCATGTCCCTCAATAGCATTGAATCCCTTTATGGTAGCGTTGATTGTCTGCAGAAGCTCCCATCTGGTTATCTATAATCATCTGGCATTTACCATCGTCTGGATCGCGGGCATAAAGATTCTCGTGAATATCGCTGAAGTCTGGCTGAACAACCTGTGTTCATATGGAATGTCATTGAAAGCTTCTATCGATTTAGCTGATAAGTAGTTCTCTCTCTTTATTCTCTCCAACATTTTTTGTGCCATTATTTCTGAAGCATAGCTCTGCACTAGCCAGAGGCACTATCTGCAACAGGCCTTCTTTATCTTCAACCCATGTCAGCAACTTTGCAAGCTTCGGCCATAGATATGTGAAAGCCAGTAACATCTTACACACACAACAATCTGGTTTTAGGACTGCACACAGCACAGAGACTGCATTACTCGATCTGCAGACTAAGATGCTGAGCATAATGGACAGGAGTAAGACCAGCATATAGGTACTTTTGGACCTAAGTGCGGCATTTGACCTCCTGCACCACCACCAGCTTCAATGGGCCTTGGAAAATGTAGGTAACTGCTCTGGTGAAGCAACCAGATGGGTCGACTCATTTGTATCAGAGAGGAAATCAAAAATCCACTGGGGGGAGGCCTTCTCGAACGAAACACCCATATGGTGCGGTGTTCCGTCACCACTGCTATTCAACTTATATTTAAGGTGTCTCTGCATAGTTCTTGATAAGTTCGGAGCTTATTTTACAAACTATGCTGATAATACGCAGTTGGTGATAGAACTCAGTGGGTGCTACATTGAAGACTCTGCTAAAATAACATCTCTCTATAACACCATTGAAGCCTGGATGAGGCAAAATTGGATGTGCCTTAACGGGGAAAAAAACAGAGCTAATGATTTTTGCCTCACCGCAAAACTCAATGAAGAATACAAGACCATTAATATCAAAGGTTCCTCGATCACTGTGGTTGAAAAGGTAAAGAAACTGGGGATATATTTGGAAGCCTGTATGGGCTCCGAGGCACAGGTCTCTTACCTCTCAAAAAATTGTCAATATTATTTTCGATTGCTTAAATCTATTAGGCTATTTCTGAGTGACAATAACAGTGCCACCATAGCCAGATCCACAATTCTGTCAAGGCTCGACTATGGTAACGCATTTATGATTGGTGCAAGTGAAAGCTCTATAGCTAGATGTCAAGTATTGCATAACAATGCAATGAGAATTGCAAAGAAAAAATCCAGAATGGACCATATAACCAAGGACAGGAAAGACCTGCACTGGTTGACAATGGAAGATATATCCAATTCAAAACTTTGACGCTAGCACACAGATGTATCTCAGGAAAGGCACTTGCATACCTGAAAGAAAAAATCTCGCCATATATACCTGGAAGGTATCTGAGATTAGAGGACCAGGGCTTGAGCAACTGTTTCAAATTCAAAAAGATCAATGGACTGGGTTGCGCTTTCCCGGTAAAAGTAGCCCAGAGATGGAACAATCTACCAGCACAATGGAGGCTTGAGAAGAACTATCACGTGGTTAGAAAAGCACTGAAAACCAACATGTTTAGGGGAATAAGACACTAATGAAAATCTTTTTAGGTAGGAATCCGTATTGTTTTAGGTGTTAAAGTCTGCATCTATATGTGTGCGCCCAGATGCCCGCGGGCTATTCAGTGCAATATAAATGTATAAATAAAAAATAAATAAAATTTAAAAATAGAGGTTTGCATCCTTTTTCCACGCGATCTATAACTGGTTTGTGATGTCCTGTTACTGCCACAGCTCTTCATACAACTATGCCTTATTCCCAGCCATCTGGAGAAAGTACTGTCCCCCAGATCTGCAGCTGTCCTCTCTACTTGCATCTTCATATTTCTTAATCAATTTTTCCTTGTCAATTTAGCTTCTTATTTATCTCCCATCTAATTCCTGCTCCCTTCATTCAGACTGCTCATATCTTATCACATGATCTCTGGTGTGAGCTCTTGCTCTTGTCTTCAAATCTTGAGCACAATCATCTTCTTCTGGAGCTGACCATTCAGTCACCCATACCAAGGATGCTGTTCAACCCTGGAATTGACCTCTGGTGTGGCAGAGTGCAAGGTGAGTCAGGCAATGAGCTGTTTGAACGTCTATTTCTATAGCTATGCATATCTCGGACTTCCCCATAGCACAAGGTAGGAGACCACAAACATAGCAATCCTCCTCTTTCATGTGTTCATACTACATGTTGTTCCCCAAATGTGCTGTACTGTCTAGATAATTATTTAACTCATAATCATCTTCCCTTGCACTTCTCATGGGTCTCTTTCTTGCCAAAAGAATGCATGCATAATGCTCATGGAGTATATCAGTCATCATCCTTCCTACAGGGGGAATCATAGGAGCACTTGTCAGAGAAATAGGTGACCTTACATGTGTCACTAGTGTAGGGATAATCACATATGGCCTTGGTCTCCTTGCAGCATCTAACTCTGCATAGGTCATTGGAGAGAGACTCCTATCTTTCTAGGACCAGCAAGGTAAGCAGCACGAATTAGCAAAAACAGAAAAACAATGATAGATGTCGTGCACACATACATTATGCACCAGTACATGAGACCCCACCACTGGTGTCTCGCCACACGTCATTGAGTCTGCTCACTTTCGGGAACTGAATTATTCTCACTTCTCAGCTTCCATCAGCCTAGCTTACTAAGGAACCTGCCATTCAGTAAACTTCTTCGAGTCAAAAAGATTGTGAGTGACCCCGAGGATTATATTTCACAACAACTGGCTATGAAAGAGAAATTTCTTGCAAGAGGTTACCATCAAGAAGAACTGGATTCTGCAGTTGGAAAGGGTTAACAGTCTAGATAGTGAAACTTAACTATCCGCTCCTAAGAGACCAACAAGGGACCTTTAATCACCAATGTATGTATCTAAATTCTCCACTCAGAGCAATAAAATAAAACAAACAATTAAGAAACACTGGATTATTTTCAAAAATGACACAAGAGTACAAAACTTGTGTACCGAATTAGCTGTGTTTGCATACCAGAGGAGTAGGAATCTCAGGGACGAACTTGTACATACAAGACCTCCATTGATAAAAACTATCACACAACGCACTGGTACATTTCCCTGCCTACACTGCATTAATTGCAACTCCGTCATTAAAGGCAATGTAATCTTCCATCCACGCACAGGCAAGAAGATCATCCTCAAGACATTTGGCACATGCGACAGTGCCAACACCATATATGGCATTAAATGTCCTTGCGGAAAATACTACGTCGGCCAGTCAACTAGAGCAGCCAAAATCAGATGGAACGAACACCGGTCATGCATCCGTAATTCCAACCCTAATTTGGCCGTGGCTCGCCACTGGGTCTTGAACAATCACAATCTTTCACAAATTAAGTTTCTGATTCTGGAAGTTCTCACAAGAAATAATCCTCATGAAGATTTAAGTCTGCGCCTCAATCGCAGAGAGACATTTTGGATTGATAAACTCTGTAGTTTGGTCCCGAGTGGTTTGAATGAGGAAATCAATTACCACTGTTATATTTGATTGTGATACCACTGTTTTTCCTGTGTCACAGGTGTATGCTTTAACATGTTTTCATACATAGGGGTCTCTTTGCCCTGTGCTCTAATTACAGACTTTTTATTGCATTTGCTACTTCGTATGATGCTCAGAGTAATCTGTGAATGATGTTCTGAATATTTGGATACCATCCTTGTTGCATGGTCGCCCCATGTTGACAACCTGTGAACTTTAGTTGAACTTGACCTCTGTAGCAATGTTCGAATCACTTCACCTTACGTGGTCTACTCTTGTGTAACATAGAAGCCTTTTTGCTCTATTTCTTTATTACAGTCTGGTACATGCCACTTCGCATTTTGTTTAATCATGTTTAGAGCATTCTAATAACAGCCCTAGTGCATGTCCCGGACGGTGTCTGGGACCCAAGGTGCCGCCTTACGGCGACACCTTACGCACTGAGGCTGTACTTCAACTGTTTAGCAACGTTTGAATAGTCCCACCTTTTGAGGTCCACTGAGGCTCTTCCCAGTTTTTCTACTGTTTCCTATTTGCCCAATATGGTTGTTTTTACCTCACATTACCTTTGCTTAATTTAATTATGTCTTGCTGTCCAGACAGCCACAGGACCTGTGACAGTATTTTTTCCATTTCCATCATTTTGTTTCATTATTTTTTACTTAGATTCTGTCATTACAATTACGGGCACCCATTGGTGATGCCCCATAAATACTTTGTTTGTTATATTATGTGGGCTCTGGCCGACTTTACATCACTATCCGTGACCACCTTCATCTCACAGATACGAGGCGGTCACGTGCTAAACAAAAGAACCATTGCCTAGACAACGGCTTCACACAGCAGTCAGAGACACTGCCCTGCAGCTGCACGGTGGAGGATCGTTTCGCTCCGTGTACTGCAAGGTGAGAGTCTGACTTCAACGCTTTCCCCTTGACTACGTATGAGTGTTTTTTAAGACACGGCAACTAACTGGATCTTTTATGATCCACAGATTTGTTCCCTTGTAAACACGAGTGGATTTTCTCCATTCTTTCGTGCATAATGTTATCTACAACCCACTGCTGAGTGGGTATGAACGCAGGACATTCTGTTTTTCATCACTGGCCACACCTATGAGGTAAAACCACGCCTGATATTCCTTGGTTTCATTTATTTACCTTACAAACTACTTACTGCATATTTTTCTTTTTTGCTTTTCATATTTACCCATCATGAAATATCTACTGATTGGTATGTTTCCTTTTATTTTTCTTCTATGTGGGTTTTGTTTGAATTGTTACCATGATGTGAATTTATAATGTTATATGTCTGCTTGTTTGACTTACACAATTAGACTTGCCCTGATGAAGGAAATAATTTCCGAAATGCATTGGCTTATTTAGTCTACCACATTTGGATTGTGGCAACTGCTTCCTCACTAAGGATTATTAGTGATAGCTTTACATTTGAACTACCATGGGTAAATCATTTTGATATGAATCAAACAGACTCATCTTCCTATTTTCTAAGAAGTATGACACACTATGAATACCTGAGCATATCGTCTTGAACCAGAAATAATCACGTGCCCAAGTTGGGCCCCATATGAGAGCGGTTGTGTGACCCGGTATTATTACTTGGTCTTTTGCATGTGTTATTCTCACTGAACCACATTGTTCCTGTGTACTATTTTTTAGGGAAGGAAAAACCTTTTTAATCAGGCAGCCTTGTTAAATGCTCAGGTAGCTGCCAAATTTGCTCAATTATTGCTGCAAGCAATCTTCTAATTGCAGTGCCAATCTTAGGATCCTGCACAAAAGTACGTATGTCAGTGCTACGCCCTAAAAAGATCAGGGTAAGCTTGGACTATAAAAATGAAGACAGCGAGCAGTCTATGGATATCGACATCAGACAGGACCATAAATCTAACCAAAGATAAACTCAGTGAGGAAGGAATCAGGGAACTGCTCCCTTTTCCAGTCGTCGAATATGAAATCAAGATCTGGCATTTTTTGCACACCAGCACTTTCTAAAAGTCGAATAAAAAGGATTAATGTGGCCCAAGAACATTGACTTCTGCACTTCTGCTGAAATATCTATAAAGAGTGTCCAAGGTGAGCCACAGTCCAAGTGCACACTTGCATATATTTAATCAGCAATCTTAGCGTCCTTCTTCCTCGTCATCGATCGAGTCTGCATGTGCTGAACTGCTTCTTCTTATCTTGCTTCCGAATCAACGGGTGGGGGTGTATCGGTCTCAGCAGCATACCGCTTCACATTGCTCAAGTGGATTCAGGCATGCCTTTCTTGGACCTTTACTGCTGAGGGAGTGACATTCTCGATGATGTATGTTTCACTAAAACCGGTGCAAAGCTGGTGGCCCGACATTGTATTGCATTGGGGGGCCGCTCCTAGCGGCCCCCCCCCAGAGTCATGAGGCCACCGGGCACTTTGCCGACCCCGGCGGCCTCGATTTCAAATGTGCCCCCCCCCCCATGCCCCCTCATCACGGTGAGGCCGCGGGGTGCACTATTCGGCTCACTATTCGGCTCACTATTCGGCTCCGGCCGAATAGTTGACAAACTATTCGGTATCCGGCCGAATACTAAATATGCTATTCGGTACAGCCCTACTTAATAGCCATTTTTAATTTTGGCAATTCTTATAGCGAATGCAAAATTTCTCTCAAAGAAAGGTACTAAAAAAGGTTACACTTTCATAGAATCACCAACTATTGGTGTGCATTATAAATTTCAGCAAACAGTAGTATACATACAAACAAATGTTAGCAAATAAAGAACATTTTCAAACAAAGACCATTCTGAACATGTGTAGCTGGATGTGCAATCTTTCCAGCACAAAAGTAAAAGTAAAACAAGGAAACAAAGGAAAAAAAGCCACACGTCCTAGTTGTGTGTGGTGTAACGGGGTAAGTAAATCTGCCACCACCAGAATCTAGTGTGTTTGTGACCTGGTTTTCAGAACAAGTATAAAGTCTTGTGGTCCGAGGACCGAGTTGTTTCTAATCCAAAACCAGTGTCAGAGATGTTGTCTTCCTGATGACTTGGAGGATCAACTAGTGGGTTTTGTGTAGAGACCAATCCTAGGTCAACGTCGGTAGTTATATTCCTGCTGATTTAGAGATGGGCCGTATTGTAATTACGTGTCCAATAAGACGTTTCGGCGGGCAGTAAAGGCTGCCTTCATCTGGACCTACAGATGTCGCTCTGGAGCAGGGGGGGCTCCTGTTCTCAATGCAGACAAGGAGAGGGCCCGCACAAAGCATGTGGGGGCGCTGGGTGGAACTGATACAGCATGAGTCAGGTTCCTACGGCGGGGTCCACTACAAGGCAGAGGGGGGAGAGAAGTTGAGACCCGGTTCCTCAGAGCTAGAAGAACATCAAGCTGGAGGCCGCATCTACGGCTGGCATTCACATGGATGCGGGATGGAAGGCGTCCTGTGGGAGATCCAATCACTCCAGTAAGGGTGCCATATTAATGCTGGAACTTCCATCTGCTGGTGGCACAGCGCCAAGAGCCAAGAGAAAACTGGCAGCGTTTAACCTAAAGCACAGAGAAAGGACCGTGGTTGAAACGTGCCAAACGCTGGGCAGTACTGGATAAGTACTAAGCCGGCGGCGGCCATGTTGGAAAACAGCTAGACCGTGGACTACATTCTAGTGAAACGTATGTGCCGTTAATGGCACCTGGAGCACCATTTGTCCCATAACCGCCAGGAGCGGCGAAGCATGACAGTATTTCCCCCTTTATCCCCAGGAATGCCTGGATTGCCTGAGTAAGCATGATGGAATCTCCGGACAAGAATGGGTGCATGAATATAAGAACAGGGTTCCCAAGAGTCTTCAGAATCAGGATACCCTTTCCAGTAGACCAAATACTCCACTCGGCCATTGCGATATCTAGAATCACGTATCTGAGAAACCTCATATTCCTTCACGTCGTCAACCTGGACCTGAGGGTTAGTATGTATTGGCCATGGAGTAGTTCTGCATACTGCCAGATGGAGCAAGGATGAGTGGAATACTGGATGTATCCGACTGAGGCTAGGTGGGATCTTGAGATGGTAAGCAACTGGGTTTACACGTGCTGTGATCTCGTAAGGTCCTATGTATCTAGGAGAAAGTTTAGAAGGATGTACCCATCTGGGGAGATACTTCGTGGATAGCCATACTTTAGTACCTTCCTTCCAAAGTTGTCCAGGAGACCGTTTGCGATCAGCTTGTTTTTTGATGGCACGTTGGGTGTCTTGTAGGTTGTTCTGAGCCAGACGATGAGCTTCCGTGATAGTATTCAAACGAGTCTCAAGACACAGGATGTTAGAAGGAGTTGAGAATAACATCAATAGACTGCGAGGATGAAGCCCATAAGTACAATAGAATAGACTCATACCTATAGCGGTATGGATAGAATTATTGTAGGAGAACTCCGCAGTCGGAAGTAAACCAACCCAATTGTCCTGTTGGGAATTGACGTAACATCGGAGGTATTGTTCCAGTGTACCATTGAGACGTTCCATCTGTCCATTGGTTTGGGGGTGAAAACCATAAGATAGCGCTCTTTCAATACTCAGCCTGGCACACAGAGCAGATCAAAATCGGCAAGTAAATTGGCTACCCCTGTCAGAGACCACCTTGTCTGGTAAACCATGTAGGCGGCATAGGTCACGTACAAAGACCTTGGCTGTTTCAGATGCTGATGGTAGACCGACCAACAGGGAAAAATGCGCTAATTTGGAAAAGTAGTCAACCGTAACCATTATACAGGAACAACCCTCAGAAGTTGGCAATTCGACGATAATGTCCATGGAAATATGACTCCATGGTCTAGAGGGTGGTGTAGCTTGTTTCAATAGCCCGGTGGGCCGTTGGGTTCGGTTCTTGCTTCTAGCACACACTCCGCAGGTGTCGATGTATTTTCTTATATCAGCGGCCATAACGGGCCAAAAAAAAAGAGCGGGATACCAACTCCAGGGTTCCTTTAGATCCCTATGACCAGCCGAGACATGATTATGGCACCAGGATATTACTTTAAACTGGAGTTTAGGATCTGGAAGAAAAAGCTTCAGTTTGATGAAAATCAGACCCCTCCTCTCCTCTGTGTCAGGAAGCAGCCGACTGGGAATAGTGTGTTTGAAGCAAACAGTTGCTTCTTCCACTTCTTTTATGAAACATAAAAAATTATCTTATTCCTGGGAAACAATGTTCTGCAAGGACTTTCTGACGCCAAATCAGGAGTCTCTCTTCGGGAGAGAGCATCCGCGAGAATGTTCTGAGAGCCAGGTAGATAAGTAATCTCAAAAGAATACTGAGAAAAAAAATGTGCCCACCTACCTTGTCTGGAATTAATACAGTCCATCCGCTGTAAGGTCTTCAGATTCTTGTGATCTATGCGTATAATAAATGGGTAAGAACTGCCTTGGAGAAGATGTATCCATTCCTCACATGCTATCTTCATGGCTAGGAGCTCTCTCTCAATAACGGAAAAATTGCATTCACTGGGAGTGAGTGTCTTTGACAAATAGCCGATAGGATGTTCCTTTCCTTCGAATTCCTGTAACAAGACTACCCCGATGGCTCTGGCGGATGCATCAGCTTCGATGATAAATACTTTAGTCTGATCTGGTTGACAGAGTATTGGAGCGGAAGAGAACATCTCTTTAAGGTGTAAAAATGCCTTGTCGGCTTCATCGGACCAACTGACAGGTCAGAAGATTTCTTTAACAGACCTGTCAAGGACAGCATAATCTCTGAGAAATTAGGTATAAATTTGCAAAACCCAGAAATCTCTGTACTCCTTTGACTGAGAAAGGAACAGGCCATTGCATGACCACATCCACCTTGCAAGGATCCATCATAATGCCATCTCCTGAAAGGATGAATCCCAGATAGGGAACTGACGAAACGCTAAATAGGCATTTCTCAGGTTTAATTAGCAGCTGATTCTTTTGGAGGCATGTCAGAACAGCTCAGAGATGACCGACCAGAGTGAACCTGAGCAGAAGAAGAAAAGCCCAAGATGTCGTTTAAATAGACGATAACGGAGTGAAAGAGCAGGTCAGAAAACATGCGATCCATAAAATGCTGAAAAATGGATGGGGCGTTTACTAGTCCAAAGGGCATCACCTGATACTCATAATGCCCGAAAGGAGTTTGGAAGGCTGTTTTCCATTCGTCACCTTCCTTGATGCGTAACAAATGGTAAGCACTCCGTAAATCCAATTTGGAAAAAATTTTAGCTCCTTGTACAGCCTCAAGAATGTCTGAAATGAGGGGCATAGGATAGCGATCCCTAATGGTAACCTTATTGAGCCACTGTAATCAATACATGGTTAGAATCCCTCTTTGGTACAAAAAACAAAGAGGCTCTCACAGGAGACCAAGAAGACTGAATAAGACCATTCTCGAGATGAATATCGAGGTATCTACGTAAAGCATCCTTCTCCACCAAAGACAGAGAGAACATTCTACCAAACAGAACCAGGGCATTCAGAACTAAGTCTATGGAACAATCTTCCGAGCGGTGAGGAGGTAAATCCAAAGGATCCTTGTCTGCAAACAGTTATTGGAATTCCTTCAGTTCCGAGGGTATACAATGTACAGTGCGTGGGGAAGAACTTGCCATGATAGTAACCATTTGATGACTCGGTTCCGGCAGACAGTGCTGTTTACAGACAAAGATTAGAAATCTAGCACATTATTGGACAAATTAATTGAAGGATTGTGCTTCCGTAACCATGAAATTCCTAGAATGATTGGAAAATGTGCAGCTCTTATGATATCGAAAGTTATTCTCTCAGTATGTTGCATGATATTGATCTGTAGCGGAGTTGTTGTGTGGGTAATGGGCCCAGAACTAAGGGGAGTGCCATCTACACCTTCAACCTTCTGGTCTTCCTTCTTCTCAACTCGCTGAATTCTGACCTTGTCAGCCCAAATGGTGTCGATAAAGTTACCAGCAGCTCCACAATCAATCATGGCCAGGGTTTCAATCTAACTGTCTTTGAGCTGAATCTGCAAAGCCACAACCATGAGGCAAGTGTCTTCTCTTTCCTCTGGAATGTTTACTGTAACCGAAACATGGGGACTGTTTAAAGAACCTCGGATGCCTGTCCCTTCTAGGACCGAGGTCAGCCGTTTCCCTGACATCTCGGGGGAACCTCAGGGCAATCCCTAAGCAGGTGACTAGAGAAGCCACAGTACAGACATAAACCTCCATCTCTTCATCGTTTGCTCTCCTACGGAGTAAGAGGTGCTCTAGTCGTTCCAATCTGTATTGGCTCATCTTTAGGTGGCTTAACTCCGGCAGTGGAAGGGGTGACTGGAGGATTTGGAAAGGAGAAGAAGCCTCTACACTTTTTTCTTTCTGTCTTCCTCTCTCCTATGCGGAAGTCGATCTGTAGTACTGTTGAAAACAATTCTGAGAGGGTAGACGGGAAAGGGATCTGTGCCAATTTGTCCTTAAGTTCCTTTCGTAATCCACGGTAGAAGATTGTGAATTGGGCTTGTTCAGGCCAACCTGCCTCTGTAGCCAAACGTTTGAACAGAGTGATGTAGGAAAGTAGATCTGAGGATCCTTGTTGAACATCCAGAAGGTCTTCACAAGCGCTAACATTAATCTTGTGCCGTTCAAAGGTCTGTTTCATTAGTGTAATAAAAGCGCCTTAATCCTGTAACACAGGGTCATTCCGTGTCACAAACGGTGTAGCCCATGCCAAGGCATTGCCTGAAAGGTTAGACACCATAAACCCCACTTGAGCATGTCCGGAGGTGTAGGTTTGAAGCCAAAAAGCAAAGTGAACTGAGCATGCTTCCAAAAATTCCAAAGGTTTCTTGGGTGTCCCATCATATTTTCCTGAGGAAAGGGGCATGGGAGGCAATTCTGGCACGGGAGTTTCTCTCGCTGCCACCAACTGATGGAAATTGTTGAATTCAGCCTTTAAGTTTTGGACTTCTAGAGTCAGGTTTTGAACAGCACCTACCACCTCTTGTAATTGTTCCGAGGTGGCCATGTTGATCGTGGGAGATTCTGGGCGTTTCAAACTGTCACATTCATCATCCGAAAGTACATCCCCCGACTCCTCACCTGTATCGGCGGGACTGGAGGCAGGATTCCTTTTCCTTCAGTAATCTTTCTTTTGATGCAGATAAGGTCTAGCACGGGAAGTCGCCACCGTGAGCAATGATGGGACAAGTAGTCCAGTGGCGGGTTTCCCAGGATAGCCAGCAAGGGGAAAAAGCCTATTAGGCATAAAAAACCCATGATGATGTGAGTGAGGTCCACGGGCTGATTGAGTCCAACAGTAGAATTACTCCAGTAGATGCGATGTAAAGGTGATCCTGAAGTAAGGTCCAGATGAATAACAGAACTTTCCAGGCGTGAACACCAAAAGGTAAGTGGCAAAACCAGGCACGGAAAACCACAGAAGAGTGGTGGAAGCAAAGCCGACCCAAGAACAGGACGGGAAAAGACAGCAGACTGCAGGGAAGAAACGGATCACTAATGCAGACGAAAAGAAAGAAGGACTGCGAAAGAGAAAGAAGCAGAATGCTAAAAAAGCAGGTAAGGAAGGGCCCAAAGAAGGCAGGCAAAAGGAACAGAAAAGGTAAAGAAAGGAAGCAGGCCGCACGGGAGGAAGAGTGCGGAGAGCGTGAAGCAAAGACTGGAATGACCAAGCGGGAAGAGAAGGCACAAACAGGAGCAGGAAAGCGAAAGGCGAATCCACAAAAAAAGGAAAAGAAGAATAGGACAAAAGGGCTCATCTGAACCAAGAGAAAACTGGCAGCGTATAACCCAAAGCAGAGAGAAATTACTGTGGTTGAAACGCGCCGAACGCTGGGCAGTACTGGATAAGTACTAAGCCAGCGGCGGCCATGCTGGAAAACAGCTAGACCGCGGAATACGTTCTAGTGAAACGTAATGTGCAGTTAATGGCGCCTGGAGCGCCATTTGTCCCATAAACACCAGGAGCGGCGAAGCATGACACCTATCCAATAATGCTGCGTGTTGCACTGGAGTGCCGTCCGCTCGGAGGTAGCTCCTCATTTTCCAACGTACTAGTCTTGCGTGCACGGTTGACGTCACGTAGGCGGAGTCACTGTACACTGTTACTTCCTGCCCTGCACGTTTCTCAAGCACGTCAATAAGTGCCACCAATTCTGCATCCTGTGCTGAAAAGTGAGACGGTAGTCTTGCACTTGCTACTACTTCAAATTCCCCATTAGCTCTGTGCCTTACCACAGCTGAACCTGAATGCCTTTCCCCATCAGTTTGATCAATTTATGATGATTTGTCAATGAAGAGAACCTCCGCTCCGTGCTAGAGATTTCTCCTTTACCCCTGGTATCTCGTCATAGAACTCCTCGTAATTGGAGCAATCATGCACTTGAAACATTTCTTTATAGGCATGTTATAAATGCCATATAATATCATATCACTTGCTCATCTGCTGTCACAGGTTCAGCTACAAATGTAGCAGGGTTCACTATTTTACACCTGACTATTTTGATCACTGGATTCGATATAACTACGTCATATGTTGAAGCCCTCTGAGATGTTAATGTACCCTTAGGTTTCTCCAAAACAGCAAACAAAGCATGCTCAACAAATATTGTCATGGAACACCCGATCACAATGCTTGTAGACTTCTCAATGGCGAACGCGGCTGCTGTCAGCGATTGTTCGCAATGAAAGTGTCTTCTCATAACTGGATCTAGAACTCCACTATAATATGCCAGAGGTTTATATTATACCCTAGTGTAGTCCTCTGTGTAAGCACCACTGGTATAACTGTTCCATTTATGTGTGAAAACAGGAAGAACTTTTCAGAATAATTAGGAATTTCTAAAACTGGAGCTGTCCAATTTGTTTTTTCAATTCTTCAAACCCTCCCTCCTGTTCCTCAGTCCTATCTTTTTTCTCCTTGTTCACTTTTTTCAAAGCCTGCAAAAGGGGTCTCGTGTATGAACTATAATAAAATACCCATTCTCTAACGTAGTTGCACAATCCCAGAAACTGCTGCATTTGCTTTATCGTGTGCAGTTTTGGTGTTTTCATTATCGCCTCAGCTCTTTCAGGAGTGACTTTCTTTCCCTCGTGCGAGATTAACTGGCCTATGTACAACACCTCCTCCTGGCAATATTGCAATTTTTCCTTGTCTACTTTATATCCCTTGTCTGCTAGGATAGTCATTAACTGAATCAAATCTTTTCTGCACTCATCTTCTGTCGTGCTACAAACTAAAATATCATCTATGTACTGCAGCACAACACTATTTTCCAATTTAATATTGGAGACTCACAGTACCCTCGGGGCAAACGAGCACTCTTCAGCTTAGTCTGAGGAAACGTGAATGATGTAAGGTCTTGGGAGTCCTTATGCAACGGGATTGAGAAAAACGCATTTTTAAAGTCAATCACTGTGAAACATTGTGCCTCTGTGGGGATACTACATAAAATCATCGCAGGATTCGGAACTAGAGGAAACTCTGTCTCTACAATCTGGTTAATTGGTCTCATGTCCTGAATTAATCTCCACAACCCCCTTTTGGATTTTTTCACAGGATACACAGCAGTGTTACACAGTGACTCTGACGTCACCAAGATAACCTGTTCCATCATAGCTGATACAGTCTTCAAAATACCTTCATCTGTCTCTCAAGACATTGGGTACTGCCTTGCTCAAGGTCAAATTTCTACTGGTTTCTTAATCTTAACTTCTCCCACCCCCTCAATAGACCTATGTCATAGGGGCCTGAAGTCCATAAAGAGGTTGGCCCTTTTTCTATGTCCTCATCAAAAAATGCTGGGCGCTACCGCACTATCACCATGCGCTGTGGGATTTCCCTTCTCTCTATACTGATCCAATATGTAATACTCATCTCGAATGCTACTTCATTATCTGATGGATCATCTCTAAACATATCTTCGTCTGTGACGTCCTTCAATCTATACCCTTCCCCAATGGCAATTACTGTTCTTCATGGCCTACCCTCGTCATCTGTTCCTTCGAGCATGGCCAATTCCCCTTGTACTATGGCTGCCTGTAACTCTAGGGGAATAGACTGTCCCCCCTTTACATCTATAGGTACCTGTGGCCTGAACAAGAACTCATCAGGTACCCTAATAATTTTGCCCACTAAGCCGGGTAGCAATGTCAACAAAATGCGTACCCCATAAAGAAAGACTTCTGGCTCTAATGGCACCCCTCGCAGAGCTATTTGCCCTGTAAACGCATTATAAATTCAACCACATTTAGATACTGTATCCCTAGAGTGGAACACGCCATGCCTTCATCAGTAAAAGAAATCGTCATATTTAGCTTTGTCGTTAAAAATCTCAGCCCAGAATATTAACCAGTGTCTGCCTGGAGTACAATAATGGAACAGACATATCACTCGCTCCTATAGAGACTGGTAATTCATCAGTAAAAGGAACTCTACTTGTAGCTCCAGAGAAGCCCTGAGCATTCTGGGCATTTCCCGATAACGGATATTTTCTGTCTCGTATACATGAGCGAGTTACCCGAGTATCTACTTAAAAAGAAAAAGATTTGCCTCCTATGGTAAAATCAACCGTTGGTTCCTCTTGGGGCTTCAGTGTCACTGATAGTACTGAACATATCAAGTCACCCTGTGAGCTGTCCTATTGTGGGTACATACTTATCCCTGTACCTGTAAAAGGACTTCCTCCCATGACAGTGACACCCCCTACTATAGGTGTCAATAACTGTCCTGTGTTTGCACTCTGCTCTATCTGCATGGGTGCATACTGTGACTGCCCTTGCAGCGGATTCAATGGTGCTTGCTGTGGTTGAAAAGCCTATTGCATTTGCGGTGCTTGGGCTTGATACACTGTCTGATCTTGGGCAAACCCATCCCAATTTTGTGAGCTATATGCTGGAGGATAAGCTGTCCCCCTCTTGAAAATTGCCCATTCTGTACATACCCTTGGCTCCCACATGTTTGCGCGATGTGCCCTGTTATGCCACATGTCCAACATATAGGAGGGGCTCTTCTGACTAGCCCCCCTTGATTAAAACCTCTTTGTACATTTTGGTTATCATTCTGAATATTCTGAAACCCGCCTTGATAATTTTGAAAACCACCCTGATTATTCTGGAACCCATTCATCTGCCTTGCAACGTGAACCCATTGCCTCCTTGATCTGGTTGTCATTGATTATTCGCCTGCGATGTACCCGCTGCTTGCTGCGTTCCCAGCCTTTCTCCGCTTGTTAGTACCGCCCCTTCTATGGCGTATTTTGACAATTTCTTCTGAACTAACTAAGCATCCTCAAGTTTCCTAGCATCTTCCTTCTTCTTATTTTTCTCTTGTAGCAATCACCAATGATGCGCGAAAGTCAACTGTATCTCTGCCCATGGCTTCGCTTCCATTCCCACTAGTTTATTGAGCTGTCTCTGTACCTGCTCTGGCAATCACTGACACAAAATGTGGTAAAATACTGGCACCCATTTCCCCCAAGTCTCCCTTGTTTCCAAAGTCCAGCGTTCCTGAATACTTTCAATATAAGCAAGCAGATCTTCATCAGCTTTCATTTTACGTGCCATAATTGCACCCATATCTGACGTATCAGGATACTGTACCATGAGTGCTCTCCAAACGTCTGCTCTGCAATTATTAAATGGCGCTGCGTCGTGACCTGTGTTCTGTGCTGTGGCACTTGAGTAACTTGCTATTGTCCAAATGTCATCAGCCCTTTCCCCAAGAATGGCTGCTAGGAGACCCTTAAAGTCCCCTATAGCTAGAGTATTTCCTCCTGTCATCTTTTCTAACTTATAAATCCATTTTCCTGCACCCGCCGTTAAACTAGGGAGTTTACATCTTAAATTATCCTGGTCCATCTGGGGCCAAGGGATATACTGCGGTCTGGCCCCTCCTTTCTCCAATAATGGGAACTGTGTGAACGCAAATCTGCAATCAGCTCCCATCGTCTGCCTATCCATAGTGGGGATTATGGTTCCTGATTGCCTTCTACCTGTTCACATGTGGTGGTGATTCCCCCCTCTCACTATGTGATCGTCCTTTATGTTGTTCTGGGTACGCCATGGGGTCTGGCATCCTATCTTTAGGTTTCTCCAAATCCGACCATCCGAGGGCTGTTTGTCTGCAAACAGCCCTCGGGACCGCATGAACTTTCTCCCTCCTCCCCACGGAAGGTTTCTCTGTCTTCGTCTGACACATCTAGTGCCCAACTAGTACGGCTTTCATCTTTTTCATCCCTATTTAAAGTCAGCCTGTCTAAAGACAATGCTCTATGCTCGAGACTGAAATGGCTTCCTTCTTTGCCTTGTGACTGGGCCACTATAGATGGATCTCCTTTTCCTCTACTTCCCGATTCACTATTTGTCCTTATCTCCTGATAAGCTTTATCGATCCTATCTCCGATGCTGCTGTCATGACCACTGCGAGGGGGCACAAGTTGTGCCACAAGCAGGCTCCCACCAGAACTCTGAGGACATTAAAACCACTGCAAAAGGGCTCCTGGAGCCAGTCCTGGCGCCTTTGGCACCAGGCTCATATGTAGGAAGGAAGGGATGTTCAAACTAGATCCCATTTATATACATGGACCTTTAAATCCAACATGGAAGCACCCACACAGTCTAGTTCTAAGAACCTAGCCATGCGTTTTGGGTGTGGCAGGCCTGGAACTACTTTCCCTGGTACTACTTTACCTGGGCTATATAAACCATGCCCTGACTGCAGAACACGCTTCGTGTTATTCTGCAACCAGCAGCGTGACGCTCACTGTGTCCAGCTCCTGGTCTTCAACATCTTCCTGTAATCCTGCAAGAACAAGATTATTCTGTTTTACCTGAGAAAACATTATCCAGCACTCAGCATCTCAACTGGCTGCAATCTGTGGAAACCGAGAGAAGAAGAAGCATCACTCACCTGTGAGTACTAGCTTAAGGACTTCCGGCGAACCACTACCACAGCTGCTGTTCGAACATTGCGACCTGCAATAAGGAGAAAGGGAAAAACAATATTAGAAAGCGCGCTTCCAAAACATCGAATTCCATCAGTCTTACCTGAATTCCATCGCGCTACGCCACGCTTCCATCCGGAGCACCACAGCAACATCTGCAAAGGAAAAGAGACATATTCAGGTTCGCTTTCAATATTAAACAACCGCACAGCGCTGTACTTACCATAACGGATTCCGGGGGCTTGTTTTTTATCGCGCTCTCATCCACTAGCAGCACCACAGCGGCCTGTGAGGAGAAGAAGTAGAAAACACAGGTTAACTTTAAAAGACAATAAAGGCGCTCCGCTTCGCGCTTTCTCTTACCTAGAAACGTGCCTCTCTTTCCGGCACGCCAGCATCAAGTCCTTCGCACCTGAAAAGAAGGAGATAAAGACATTAACGAATTCCCAACATAAACAGAACAAAGACTTACAATTAACAAACCTACTTGCCTACCAGCAGATTCGAGGTCACAGCAGGCCTTAGCCCAAGGAAGGCGTACTGCACCATTGAAGCAACTCGGGCAGCTCGCCAACAAACGTCAAGCGCCCCTGCACAAGAAAGGCAGGACGGATAGCTCACCCTACAAATAACTAAGGTGAGAAAAGAACCCAGTGGGAAGGGAATCGGTCAGAGGGAGGTGGGAGATTCACTCATTAGAGACAGTTATCACAAATCCTCCCTTCTGTAATTGCAGATTCATTATTCAGCACTGGGCAACTACACATCCAGGGTTCCAGATCTCAGAGCCTTCCAGACGCCCCCGGGGATATCAGGTGAGCGTAACAGCTTCCTATCTCGAAATTCCGATCTAGGTTTGGTCCTAGTATTGCTCCTTTGCGACGGAAGAAACTCCTCTATTTCGCCCCATGATATTACTGGACTTGGTTCCATCAGCTCTTTCTCTTTCTCAATGCGATCAATATCGCGTGCCCTCTGTCTCCTTTTTCGCTCCATTTCTTCATCTACTTCCCTTCATTTCTTCGCTTCCCATCTAACCCTTTCCTCTTCTGGTCTTTTCTCTTCCCTTCTTTGTTGCTCTTCGCACTTCCTCTTCCTTTCATCTTTGCATTCTTTTATCACGTAATCTCTGAGCTTCTTCCACTTCTCTCTTCTTTTCTAACCTGTCTTGTTCTTCGATTGCTCTCTCCCTGTTGTCATACTTCCTTTGCTCCTCTGATCTTTCTTGCTTTCTTAGCTGCTACTCCTGATACATCTGATCTCGTCTTTGTCTACCTCTCCTTTTCTGCTCATCCTCTTTTAATTGGTTCTCTCGTTCCGTGTCTTTTCTATCCTCTTCGTCTTGATCTTCCCTTTGCCTTACTTCCTCGATACTCTTCCCATCAATCTTGAGCAATACCAGTCCACCCATCCATTCGTTCTGTACGATCGTAACCTCGTCAGCTCTATCATTTTCTCCTTTCTATCTCTTAATCTCCCGTTCTATATCTAGGTTCATATTTGGTCGTTCACTTTTCTCCTCTTTGTCTTGCAAGACATTAAAGGTCTCCTCTTTTCCTTTACCCTTTTCTGAGCTATCATCACTGCTATAAGCAAGCGGTTCATGTATCAGATTACTATAGCCTGTCGCCGCCTTTAATTCTCTTAATGGATACAATCCTTCATTTTTTACACTATCGCCATTTACTTCGGGCGAGATAAGCAGAGCAGAAGGCTCAGCACCTTCCTCCTTACACTGATTAAGCATCCAGTTCTCAGGAGGCGGATCTTATCGTTCCTCCTGGTACATTTTCCAGAGCTCTAAACTAGCTAGCCTTTTCTCCAATTTCTTTTCTGTGTACGCAGCGTGCAAGTATGTGATCATGTGTTGCAAAACCACTTTTTACAGTGATCCCCCTTGCAGCTATGGCATGAACATTTTATCTGCGGTACACTTAACCCATTTCACATTATACTGTTTGAGCTTGGGTGCGTGTTTTGGCAGTTGCTTGCAAAGATGCATCAGTGGAGTAACATCCCCCGTTGTGACGGGTCACAATTGACTGTCGATACTTACCATCGCTTTACACAAAATATGTTTCAGAAAAATAATAAATATGAACACGCACCACACTCGCCGCTCAAAGCCTCTACTTCTCAGTTTACTCCAATCTACCTGTTCAGTCGGTGCTGATAATGACTAAAAAGATATGTAACAACTTTTCATCTCTATTCAACACAGCCTATCTTTGTTGCTTTTCGACACTTCACTTTTTCAATACACAAAATACACAAACAGACAAACTAGTTGACTTTTACATATATCTTGTCATGACACTCCTTTTCTCTCAGCCCCTAAAATACTCCGATTGGAGTTTGAATCATTTCCTCTCATATACCTGTCTATGTGCTGCCTAAGTACCCCTTGGATTTTGAAATGACTCCTTCTAAAAGGCCTCCTTTCTTGATGCCCCTCGTCACATATCTCTGATGCTCTCATCATATATTAACCAACCCCTGTTACCTTATACTTTTACAACAATCCGCATTCCCTTATTTTGCAAGCCCCCAAAATCTACTCACCATTCACCTTTCAGCTCTGGACTCTCAGGATCGTCTCCTCCTCCAACCGGCCACCGTCGCCTTCGGTCCGCTCAGCGCCTGTGGAAACCAGGAGGGATTTCGTGAAAGAGGGACCCGCCCCACCTGTATCGTCTTTTCTTGCAAGAGTTCTACATTGGCCACTCTCCACAGGAAGCCTCGCGATGATCCAGCTAAATGCTGGAAGATGCCCGATATTCCAAAAATTGTAAAAGCCTACTGGGTCGATGGGTCTTTAACCATCCACTCTGCTACCAAGTGAACCCCTAAGCCCTTCAAGACGAGGTAACAGTATCTGAAATGGATGGGCGTGCAGAGCTTACTCATACATCAATAATCAGACGACTCAAGAAGTTTGGCAAAATCACAACTGTTTTATTAACAATTATCTAAAACAGGGAGTACAACGGATATCAACGGACGTTCACTCAAGTCTCTTTCAACAATTTACATGAAAAAAAAACTCCTTTATACTAAAGATTTGTCATAAGTGAAGTCATACTACGTGGCAAAGTAAGAAAACCTACTATGGGATGTGGTAGGCTTAAAGAGAACATTTAAGTATAATTTATATAAGGGCGTGGATCGTGATTGGGTCTCCAAAGTCAGGTGGACAACTAAGCCCACTCCAAGTGCAAGTCATCTTCTGTGTCATGAAAACATACGACGTTCTATTGACTTCTCAAACTATAGGGCCCCTTGCTACGTGGCCCTCTACAATTGGTTGGCATATTCCCTTCTGGAATATTCCACTAGCTAGCAGCACGCAAGTTGGTACCCCAGGTGCTGGGGGTGTTGGCCTGGTCATGCCTCCCCACCCAATTAGCCCAACATCCATCATCACTTGTGAGGTCTGTCATTCAATTAATTCGTTTGAACTCGGCCTTGTGAAGGTTCACTCTGCCTGAGAATAAAAGGGAGTGAAGGCATGGCCTTAAATTGTGGTCCCAGTGTAGCCCGCCCCAAAGTCTATTTTCATCTGACCATCTGACTAGAGACCACGATTTTGAGCTCCTTTGTTGTATTTAATACTATTAAATGAAGTAAACACTTATAGAGTGTTTCCATTACACCTCAAAAAGGAGCTCAGATGCTTCTCACGTTTATTCTATCTTCTCGAGTAGATAACCAGGCTCTTGGTGGCCCTGACTTTTAACACTGGCCAGGCAAGCATTCTGGAATCTTCCTTCACCGTAAGATGTTTTATTCTGCTGTGCCACCCTTCCAGACCTTTTATTCACGGAGTCCAAATTTGCTCAAATGCGTTGTGGAACATCCAGATTCTATACATTCCTATACATTCCTATATATATATATATATATATATATATATATATATATATATATATATATATATATATATATATACCACAGCGTCCTGCCTCTGTATGTTTTTATGTTGCTGCCTGCTGTACTCAATATTTTTTTTACAACCTTTCTTCTTTTTTAAACATTAATTGGCGGAACCACCTGCAGTCTATTCACTACGTAGCCAGCCTCATGTTTACTTTGTTTACTTGCGTTACTGCATCTGTACATTTGTAAAATGGCTTTGCATTTTCTTCAGTGCTTCTCCACACGTGCAATCTTCATTTTGCTCCCGAAATGTTGCTTAATTCACTACTTCGCCATCAGATTCTATAAGGTCGATATTCTTTCTTCATTGGAATCTCTTCTGGGTGCGTCATTTCTGCTTCATGTGACGTCACCAGTCTTCTTTTTCATTCATTTTAACACTTCTTCCGGAACTTCCCTCAGAAGACCGTAATTTCTCTGCAGATACATATAGGGTTTTCTCAATGGATACCTTGTTTCAAGGACTCTTTGCGGTATAGGTACCATTACTGGCTTTGTGCATGTCGCAATTTCCGGCTGCCAACATATAGGCAGAATGGGGGCGGAACTTCCGGTACAGGCTCTTGGCTTCTCCTCTATAGATGTGAAGGGGGAAATGTTGCGGGGGATTTTGGAATGTTCAAGGCACAAGTTGATGGCTGACCCAGTTGCAGGTCCACCATGTGAATTAGGGCTTGTGGTAGGTCTGGTAGGAACATGGAAGGTCCATGCCCTCGCCATTCGATGGGAGGGTGACCATGTGGGGGTGCAGGTGAGGGCTGGCATTGTTGTGGTGGCAGTTGTGGCACGGCAGGCACACATGCAGTACGTGGTGACAGGGTGCCTTGTGTCTGCATCTGGGGGGACATGCACTTTCACTTGGCAGTAAAGGGTGCCTGTGCAGTGTACATCATGGATTTCAGGCACAGATCATTGTCAGGGGGCCTGGGTGTATGCCATCAGCAGTGCCCAGGGTGTTTATCCTGCTGTGTGTGTTTGTGTGCCTGCAGGGTGTGGGTGTGACACAGTGTGCAGGTGACACAGTGAGATGGCCTGTTGTGTGGTTGGGAATGTGTCCGGCATCGGGGACCGGGCATGGGACTTGGTTGCCACCATTTGGACATGTTGGGAAGGGGAGGCAGGGCTACTGCTGGGTGTGATTTGGAGTATGGGGACTGTGCAATTCCATTTCAGTGCTGTAGTGCTACAGTGGAGAGGGTAGGGTGGAGAGTGTAGGGTGGGTAGGGGGTGGTTACTGTTGGGGCGACACGTCCCTTGTGTTGTCCCATGTGTCCCAGCAAAGATGGGGGGTGCACTTGGTAGGGCCGCAATGCACTTGGCCATATGTGTATGGCAGGTGTGCATCCTGACTTGGCGTGGCATGGTCCATCAGACCGCCTTTGGGGCGGCCAGGGCAATGGGTGGCTGCTCAGTGCACATTGCACCTGGCCGTGGCACTCCAACGGGGGGTGGTACTTCCTAATGGGCTAGGGGTGGTGTTTTGCATTGCCATGGGATGTTGTACAGGGCTGCTGCACCGGGATTGGGTGTGCTGATGGTTTCAGACGGTGGCAGTGCTTACGTGCAACCATGGGCATTGTTTCATGCGTACCTCCACGGGTGGCTGGACTGGGATTTCACAGTGACTGACATCACAGGGGCTGGTGCTGTCCCCAGACCAATGTGGTTGCAGGCACAGGGAATGTGGTGCATGTTGGGCACGCACTCCACAGTGGCAGGGGGGGTGCCTGGTAGTCAAGTGTGTTGTTGATATTGGGGCTTCATGTACTCACTGCCCTCAATGACGGTCACAGCTCTGGCCTCTGCAGCACCCGCTCCTTTGATTCCCTCGATGTGCAGCACACTGCTGCACTTCTCCTCCCAGGGCAGCAGCCGGATTGGGGAGGAGGGTCCACCACCTGCTGCCATGCACTGTCTGCAGTGTTCGGATAGGAGGTTCCTGAACCTCAGGTGGAGGTCATCCCACCACTTGTGGCAGTCCTTCACTGTGCGTGGGGTCGTCCCCACCGCGGACACCTTTTGTGCCACTTCCTGACAGATGTCCTTCTTCCGCTGCTGGGTTTAGCGGCACTGGTCTGTTGAAAACAGCTCCCCAGCATGCTAAACTATAGTATCAGTGAACATGTGCAGCTCTGCCTCCATGTAGCGTGGCTTGCGCTGCCGGGTCTCCGGGATGCGAGATGTCATGGTGAGGGATTTATTTCTGGAGTCAGGACAGGTGGATGGCTGCCTTTAGCTTCGGATTGCAGTGGATTGTGATTTGGTGATGGCCGCTAGTCAGTTTCCTATTCCAGCGATTACGTAATTTCCAGTCACAGTGTTTCCGGTCACAGTATTTACAGTGCCGCTGTTTCCGGTGCTGCTGCGTCCTCCATGGTCATGCCAAAAATGGGGGCACCGGCAACCTGGGTGACGGTGCGGCGATCATATGGCCTTTTCCACTGTGTAAACAAACACAAGAGGTTGAGGGAGTGGAATACAAAGGTTAGAGGGGCAACAAGCTCTATTGTTACCAAGTTATTGCCAAAGAGAAATCAGTGAAGCACGAGAAAAGATGCTTCTAGTACATTAAATTATTAAGCAAATCAAATATATAAAAAAAAATATTCATATACAAAATAGCGCCACACAATTGTCACAAATGTTTAAAAAGTTGAGGTAGATTTTGACATAAAAGTACGGATATGATGAAATCACAATATGTAGTCATCCGACTGGGATATCTACTCAACACCAATGGAACAGTGCAATTTTGTGTCAGACAGCAGTTAAGTTTAGATTAATGGGCTTTAGATCAACAGCCCTATAATGTCTGTGGTATCAACAAAATGTCATGTGCTGTGCAAATACGCAATTTAAACTACATCCAACATTCCATTAATTCTCATCATCACTCACTCAACCACATACTATCACCAAAATACATCCAACATGTTTATTTCCATAACATAAAGTGCAAAAGTGCAAGGAAATTCGTCAGGGACTGTTTGGGGTAAATACTATGCACTGTAGTATGCAAAGTGCAAAACAACAATACTATCAAGAGTGTATCCCATTTATTGGAGAAACTATCTAAATTACATAGGGCACTTGGACAGTGCTAAAAAAAACACTTCATACACCTAAAAAGCGAACGAAAAGGTGAGAGTGCGTCCACGATGCGACAACTGATAGCACGGCGTATCACCTACAATAGAAAAGACAATGTGGTCAATGTCCATTTGTCTTTTGAACACATGTCCAAAAATCAACAATATGCACTCCTGTACTGGTAAATCAGTCAGGATGGCGCTAAAAAACAAGGCAACTCAATTGCCAATCGGGCATGCATTAGTAGAGAGCAATAGAACTTATACAGTTAAGATCGTCATTAGTCACAAAAGATGGTCTTGTGGTTGTAAGTAAAAGTTTGAATTCTGCGAATCTAGGTTCTAGCGAAATATGCTGTTGGAATCTATATTTCAGCATCTATGGTTCGTACCTACAAACCCTAGTGGCTGAAAGGATGCGCTTACCATAAGCCTTTCAGGCAAAAAGGTTCAGAGCGGTGTTCTGCAGAATGGCGGAGGGGCAAAATCCACCCTTCATTCATATGGCAGGACATCAAAAGAGTTGCGGCAGTCTATGGAGGAGCACATGGGGACACTAATTAGGGAACTAAACGGGGTTACCAAGTGGGGTAGACCGGATAGAGGTAAAGTTAGACAAATAAAGTTTTCAGCCGTAGTTACACAGCATATTCTGTATACCTTATTTCCAAAGTTGAAAGCTCCCATTCAAGGCTTCTAGCGGTGGGTCTTGTGCACGGCTGCCTGGAGTAGTTATTGGGCAGTGGCGTCGCTGTGCACTGTCAACAGTCAAAGTGTGTTGTACAGCAGCTGTTAGCTCAGAGTGCTCTACAGCTCAGGGTGATGGCAAACTAAGAAAAAATGGAAGAAGATTTACGGAAAGGTTGGGGAGTGAAATATCCATGTCACAGGTCTAGTTCCAAATGGTTGTGGCTGTATCCTCATTTACGAGCATGGCACGCATGCTATAGGTCAAACAGGAAGCTTACCCAAATTGCGTTCTCCGTCGTGCGTGGACTGGATCCTGACAGGTCTGGATCCCAAAGTGTAAGGTCATGTGACCCACAAGCCGCCTAAAATACTGTGTTGTGTGTCAACCAGTGTGGCTCTCCGTTAGTTGTAGTGATGTACTACGTGTGCATCGTAAAGCCCTGAGAGAGCGCTAGCCATTCCCCCTCGGAATAAGCTGACGGGAGAGATGTGACAAGTTTGACACTTATACGTAGTTTTACTTCGTTGTCTACTGACCCACTTCCTCCCTCCGACTCCTCACCTGCAGAACTGGAGTCCGAATGGAAGTGTACAGGGCTCTCTCTATACGTCTGCAGCTGTGATGACTGAGACCTGTCTCGGTACAAAGCCACAGTGGCCACCAGTAGAACGGTAGCACTGGGGCCCCCTCACAGAGGCAGGCGCGTATTCGGGCAAAAAGCGCTTGGCAGAAAAAACCCCGGAGGATAAAGATGTCCAGAAGTCGGTGTTGCTGAAGCGGAGAGGACGTAGCAAATGTAGATCCGCGGTATAAGCTAAGTGCGGCACCAGTCAGATAACTGGAACAGGATGGCGAGCCAGAAATAAACAGAAGCAATAGTGAAGGCTCGGAAGGCAAAGCCGTAACGGCGGCTGAAGGGAGGGGAGACGGGACTCCGAGGAGGGAAAGAACAGGAAAGGATAAAAAGGGGGGTAGGGAACAGAGGAAATGGGCCCGAAAGACAGGGACCCAAAGTAGAAGTGCAAAAAAACAGTGAAGCGTTGAACCACAGCGTGGAGAGGAAGCGAAAGCAAAACTCCAAATGTTACAACGCGCAGCTCGCTGGGAGGAAGGCATTGAAATTCCTCCCAGCGAGCCGAGCGCCGGCAACCCAGAAGGAACAAAAAAGACTAGACCGTCACCGTGCATAGCAAAGAGCGTGATGGAACATTCAATGGCCGCCCCAACGGAAGCGATTCCACTGCTTCCAGGAATAAAGGCGCATGACAGTATGCCCTCTCCTAAGAGCAGCCCCACCGGACTTCCCCGGGTGCACCCTATGGAACTTGCGTAGAAGTAATGGAGCGTGGATTTGAGAGGAGGGCTCCCAGGAATCTTCAGATCTTGGGTACCCTTTCCATCCTATCAAGTATTCCACGCGTCCCTTATGGAATCTGGAGTCGAAAATATGGGAAACCTCATATTCCTCACCAATATCAGGCAACAAGTCGTTGAAATTAGAGTGGGGGTGACCAGTTGAATGAGGAACCCAAGGTTTGGGAAGCAAAGAGTGAAAGACAGGATGAATCTTTCTAAGGTTATGAGGTAACTTGAGCTTATAGGCAACTGGGTTGATCTTAGACAGAATAGTGAAAGGACCCAGAAAGCGAGGAGATAGTTTAGAAGGGTGAGTCCATCGAGGAAGAAATTTTGTAGAGAGCCAAACCTTCGAGCCAATCTCCTATTCGGGACCTTTCTGATGGTGTTTGTCTGCCTGTTGTTTATTTCTTTGAGCAGTTGCTTCTAGACTCGAAAGGGCAGTGGAATGAGCCTCCTTAATCTTATCATGCAATTCGTTGATGGCTGGTAGGTTGGACTATTGTTGGGTTGTAGGATGGATAGTCCGGGGATGAAATCCGTAGGTACAGTAGAAGGGAGACATTGGGCCTTATTACGAGTCCAGCGGTAACCGAGGCGGTAAAACCGCCTGGTTACCGCCGGACTCGTATTACCATTCCGCCTCCGTGACTCCCGGAAATAACAGGGCATTACGACCCTGGTGTCCCGGGAATTCCGGAGGCGGAATTCAGTAAATCCCCATTCCCAGGACTCAATGGGAATGGGGAAGTGGAAACACCGGCACCATCTCGTGATGGTGCTGGTGTTTCCACGTCTACCTGCAGGCGGGCGGTGTTAAACCCGCCAGGTCAGACCTGGCGGGAACATCACCTCCCGCCTGCAGGAGTTGGGATCAGGCGGTCTGGAATTAACAGTGGCGGCGGGTTTTCCGCCACTGTTAATGCCGGACCGCCCGACCTGTAATGAGGCCCATTGTTATTGCGGAATTAGTTGAGTTGTTGTAAGCGAACTCGGTCATGACTAATAGAGGCTTCCAGTTATCTTGTTGTTGGTTGCAATAACAGCGAAGATACTGCTCAAGTGTTGTGTTAGTCCTTTCTGTTTGGCCATTGAACTGTGGGGTGGTATCCCGATGATAATGCTCTCTCTATACCTAATAGGTGACAAACAGCTTTCCAGAACTTGGAAGTGTATTGTGCTCCTCTGTCCGATATCACCTTGTCGGGTAAACTATGGAGGCGGAAAATGTTCCGAATAAACAGTCTTGCCATTCCTTCGGCTGATGGAACCTGGGGTTAGGGTGAAAAGTATGCCAACTTGGTGTAAGAATCAACAGTCACCATGATACAAGTACATGAGTATGATCTTGGCAAGTCGACAATGAAATCCATGGTAACAGTGCCCCACGAGCGCGTCAGAACTGGGATCTGTTCTAGGAATCCAATGGGTTTTCCCCGATTGATATTTGGCATTAGCACATTAGCATTAGCACAGACCGGACAACTCTTAACGTATGATCTAACGTCCTGCTTCAGATTTGGCCAATAGTATGTACATTGAATAAGATCCAACGTTCCGGACCATCCTCTGTGTCCTGCCGCTGGATGGTGATGGCACCAGAACATTATTTTCTTGCGAAGATTGTCCGTAGGAATGTACAACAGTTTGTCCTTGAACCAGTATCCCTCTTCTTCTGTGTTCCCTTCCAGTAAGAGTATTTGAAATTCTCGTGATTGTGCTATGGCATGTTTAACCTGCCTTAAGAAAGTGTCAACCGTGGCTATAACTCGAATGTTAGGAAACATCCGTTCCGAATTCTGTGATGGTAGGTCATCCTTGGCCTTCTTCCGAGATAGGGCAAGGGCATCCGCCACCGTGTTAGGTTATCAGAAAATCATATTGGGCAAAAAAATGGGCCCATCGGGCTTGACGGGAGTTAACACACTCCATGGTCTCCAACACCTTCAAGTTGCGATGATCTGTGCGGATGGTAAATGGATGGTTTCCACCCTGTAAGAGATGTCTCCACCCCTCACATGCTTGTTTCATGGCAAGCAATTCTTTTTCTAACACAGAGTAATTATTTTGACTTGGTGACAGGATCTTTGAAAGATAAGCAATGGGATGTTCTTTGCCTCCCACTTCTTGGAGTAATACTCTACTGATTGCAGAGGCCGACGCGTCCGTCTCTAAGACTAAAGGCTTGGTCTGATCTGGTTGTTGAAGTATGGGTGCTGAAAAGAACAACTGTTTAAGATGCTGGAAACTGTCCTCAGCCGACTATGTCCAGTGAAAAGGTTTATTGCTTTTTTTAAGGAGATTGGTGATGGGAAGTACCTCTCTTGAAAAATTGGGTATAAACCTGCGGTAAAAATGTGCAAGCCCCAGAAACCTTTGAATCTCTTTGACGGTAGAGGGAGACTGCCATTCTAGGATGGCGCTAACCTTCTTTTCGTCCATCTTGATGCCGTCTTCGGAGAGGATGAAACCCAAGTAGGAGATTGATTTGACCCCAAACACACACTTTTCAGGTTTGGCTAATAGTCAGTTCTCCTGAAGACGTTTGAGAACTTTACGTACTTGTTGAGTGTGGAGCATGGGGTCCTTTGAGAAAACCAGTATATCATCTAGATAGATGATTACAGAGATGAACATGAGATCAGAGAATATTCGGTCCATTAATCTCTGGAATATGGCCGGGGCGTTGACTAGGCCAAACGTCATCACCTGATACTCATTGAGAGCAAAAGGTGTACGGAAAGCCGTCTTCCATTCGTCTCCTTGATGGATGCGAAGCAAGTGGTAAGCGCTTCGGAGATCCAATTTTGTGAATATCTTGGCCCCTTGTACGGCTTCCAGGATGTCACTTATGAGAGGCATGGGGTACCGGTCTCAGATTGTGACTTTATTCAAACCGCGGAAGTCTATACACGGTCGTAACTCGGAGGAGTCTCTTTTTGGAATAAAAAACAATGGTGCCCCTGCAGGAGATTTGGAAGACTGAATAAGACCATTTTCGAGATGGTTATCGAGGTATTGCTTGAGGGCCTTTCTTTCACACCGAGAGAGGGAGAACAAACGTCCAAATGGGACTAAAGAGCCAGGAACTACCTCAATGGCACAGTCCTCAGGTCTATGTGGGTGGAGCTCCAATGGCAGTTTCTCAGAGAAGACCTGTACAAACTCATTGTACTCGCCTGGCACAGAGTGAATTCCCACTGATCCTTCCTTACTCAAAAGCATGGCTTGTGCTTTAGCAACACATGGCTGCGAAAGACAATGTAGTTTACAATGCTCCGATAAGAATGCCAATTGATTCTTAAACCAGTCAATGTGAGGATTGTGTTTGCGGAGCCAAGAAATGCCCAGAATGATGGGAAAATGGTCTGCACGAATAATATCAAATCTGAGGGTTTCTGTATGTTGAAAGATCAGTAGTTGAAAGTCTTCAGTCTGGTGCGTGATTGGCCCTGAAGATAACGGAGAGCCGTCCACTCCTTCCACCTTCTGGTCTTCCGAACGTTCATGTCTTGCTATACCCATCTTGGTAGCCCAAAATGTGTCCATGAAGTTGCCGGCTGCTCCGCAGTCGAGTAAAGCAAGGGCTTCAACCCAATCTGAGCTTCCCTTGATGTGGACTGAGATCGCCAAAAGTCGTGAATCTTCTGTCTGCTGCATCGAAGAGACTGACAACGAAACATAGGGACTGACAGTAGATTTGATCCCTCGGATGCTAGTCCCTTTTAGGACTGAGGGTAGTCGTTTCCCGACCTTCGAGAGGACAACTCTGTGCATCCTTGGATGGTATGAGAATCCGACGCACAGTAGGCACACAGTCCTCTTTCTCGTGTTGTCTTCTTTCTTCTAGAGAAAGAGGCCCTCGAGTGATGCCTATCTGCATAGGCTCATTTTGTTGTGAAGCTGCAGTGGGAGTCGGGGTCGAAGCTAAGGGTCTGTCTTGCATGTTTCTCCATCGAAGCTTTTTCTTCTCATTTCGCCTTTTGGTTAGACAGTTTTCAATTTGTAGAGCAGAAAAAAACAAATCATTCAAAGAAGTAGGCCTTGAGGATCTAGCCAATTCATCCTCGATTTCTTCCTTTAAACCCCGTCTGAAAATGGTGTACTTACCTTGTTCCAGCCACCCTGCTTGAGTGGCTAATGTCTTGAACATAGAGATATATGATAGCACATCCGTGGACCCTTGCTGAGCATCCAGTAGTTCCTCACAAGCTGAATATGATATTTCTGCTCTTCCGAAGGTCTGTTTTAGGAGTGTCTGAAACCCCTCAAAGTCCTGAAGAAATGGCACCCCCCCCCGTAACCAAAGGTGTTGCCCATGTCAGAGCGTTACCTGTCATGTTAGAAATAAGAAAGCCCACCTTGGCTTGACTGGTGGCATACATGACAGGTCTGAAGGTGAAATATACCTTACAGGCATCGAGAAACTCCTACACCTTCTTGGACGTGCCATCGAATTTACATGTGGATAACGGCATTGGTGGTAATTCCGGTGCCGGTGAGGGTTCCCTGTTGCTTACTAACTGCTTAAGCACAAGGTTTTCAACCTTCAGGGTTTGTACTTCTTGCGAAATCATGTGGTTTTCATTTTTTCAGCACTGGGGCACCCTCACTGAGGCAGGCGCTTATTCGGGGGAAAAAGACTTGGCAGGAAAAATCCTGGAGGATGAAGATGTCCGGAAGTCAGTGCTGCTGAAGCGGAGAGGACGTAGCAAATGTATATCCGCGGTATAGGGGTAGTGCGGCACCAGTCGGATAACTGGAACAGGATGGCGAGCCAGAAATAAACAGAAGCAATAGTGAAGTCTCGGAAGGCAAAGCCGCAACGGCGGCTGAAGGTAGGGGAGACGGGACTTTGAGGAGGGAAAGAACAGGAAAGGAGAAAAAGGGAGGTAGGGAACAGAGGAAATGGGCCTGAAAGACAGGGACCCAAAGTAGAAGTGCAAAAACACAGTGAAGCGTTGAACCACAGTGTGGAGAGGAAGCGAAAGCAAAACGCCAAACGTTGCAATGCACGGCTCGCCGGGAGGAAGGCATTGAACTACCTCCCAGCGAGCCGAGCGCCGACAACCTGGAAGGAACAAAAAAGACTAGACCGTCACCGTGGATAGCAAAGAGCGTGATGGAACATTCAATGGCCACCCCAACGGAAGCGATTCCACTGCTTCCAGGAGTACGGGCGCATGTCAAGATGTACGTCACTATTACTTAGGGGTGGGAGATCCCTTCGTAATGGAAAAGAGGAAAAGAAAGGAGTGAGGGAGAAAAGTCACCCTATTCCTGGGTTTGGCGGTAAGCATATGCAGTCTGAAACATCTGCAATGCGAGCCGTACGTAACTTGTGCTGTGTGTCTAATAAACCGTATGTTAACCTCTATTTAGGTTGCTAGGTGGTATGGTGTTTCCACAGGTGGTTAACCCCTGTATGTGATGGGAAAACAATAATCATTGTCATACTCGATGTACACTGGCCAAACACAATGGACATTTCCGTGTGTGGAACTAAATTAGGTTGCTGAGTGGTGAAGTATATCACTAAATGGTTGACCCCTATATTGGTAGGGAGACAATCGTGGTTGGCTAAACCAATGTCAACTGACCCAGAACAATTCACATTTGTCTGGAGGAAGCATGTGCGTTCACCGTCTGTTACACGTGTAGCCAATCAATGTTTTCATTGAGGCCAGAAATTGCGCTTTTGGTCAAAAAAATTATTTGTAGTTGTTTGCGCAATAGTGTACTTTTGTCTCTGTTTGCATCCATACTGGGCAGTAATTTGTACAGGACTGTCCACTTCAAATCGTCAGGTGTGTGCATGTTTTCGACCCAATGGTCCACAATAGGAGCATTGTTGGTTCTATTTTTGAGACCGCTTTTATGTTCCCCGATTCTTAGTTTCACCTTTCTGTCAGTTTTTCCAATGGATACTTTCAAGCACGGGCACCAGATGGTGCAAATTACCATAGCGGATTTACAGTTAGTGTGTTTATTCTGTTTCCATGGTGATTTACAGTTAGTGTGTTTATTCTGTTTCCATGGTGAAGGTAAGCCCAGATCGACCTCCATGGTGAAGGTAAGCGCAGATCGACCTCCATGCTTCTGCTGGTGAATTGGCAATAGATAAAGTGCCCACATGGAAAATGTCCTATCACAGGGGGCATTTTCCATGTCTCTGTAAGTTTTTTCTGGATGCGTTTATTCAAGGAAATGTCATTCCAGGTTACAAGGTCTTCAATGCTCTCTGTGTTACCATGATATGCCGGAAACCGTGTGGCTGACTAACCGTAATCGGCCGTTGAATCCAGTGCTACGGGGTGCCGGAAACGGTGGGACCGGCATCAGGATAGCACCAGGGATTTACTGCATACTTGTAATGAGGCCCAATATCTTTATTATCACTTGGATATATGTTGGGGATTATGAATTGTCCCCCAAATCACTCCAGTGTCCATTGACTATGTGGGAATTAATTACATTATCAATTAGTAAGTACATTCTAGGGATCTACTCCTGTATGCCCACCCCATTAATAAGGGTAAGATATTAATTCAAACAGATCCCCACCAATGGTTTGTTTTATGTACTTACTTTAAATCACTCTGTGTTTATGCTCAGGAAAAGTCATCAGGCCGCCTGGGTCCTCTCATGGAAAGTATAGGGACCTGGTTAGACTGTCTCTCCAGACTCAGTTATGGATGGCCTCCAGCATCAATCCCTCTGTTTGCTTCTCCTGGTCTCTGATGGAAGGCCCAGCCTCTGTCTCTCTCCTGGTTTCCTCCAGATTTTAGTCCACCTTTCTCCTCGTCTCATCCACCTCCTTTTGTCCCCCTTGCAATTTTGGTTCCCTCATTTTCCCATTGTGCGTCTACCTTTAAAACTCCTAATCACGCCACAAAATCTCAAAATTATGAGCTGCAAGCTAATTGGCTTATGATTATAATTGGACGTTGATTGTTCTTCCCCCTACATAAGGCCTAGCCCCTTCCCTTTGATTGTTTTTTTAAAAAAAACAATTTTTATTAACATACAAAAGCAAACCACAGGTCAACTGACAGGTTTCCACTGTGTCTACATGGCATCTTCTTATACACAGTCTTCAATCTCATTTGCAAGCATTTCACATACCCCTGAAACTTAAACCCTACCCAAAGAAATCCATGGCATGCACACGGTATGGTTTTCTTTCTGGTGCTCCCTCATTTGGCCACACCCCTGTAATTCCCAATGGGGCCCACCCTTTTCGGTAATTTCTGTCACTCCTCGGCCACCGCAGCCCCCAAGCGGAAATGTTCATGGGAGCTCCTCTTCAAAGGAGGCAAACATTGTCTGTGTCAGCTCATTCCAGGAAGTTACTTCTATACTTCCCTCTCTCATCCCACTCTGCACTACCCTACACCATGCCGTAGTCTCAGCCATTCACCAACACGTTAAGTCCGCCCACCAGGCTTCAATTCTGGGTCCCTCAGCTGATTTACAGGACATTACCATTACGTGCTCCCTTTGATTGGTTCTCAGGTTTCCAGGTCCCATTTCTGGGAGTTTTTGTTCCACCCATCTGGAATGGCATTTCCGACCAACTCGGATATGAACTTAAGAACTGCAACATGAAAAGGTTTTTCAAATTACAGGTAAGTGTCACAATCCATATATTTCTAAATTGGTTTGATCATGCCGGTGCCATTTAACTATGACTGATGTCGGCGCATGGTTGCATGTGCGAAAGGCAGATGTTTGTGATTTCCACAAAAAGGATACAAATTAGAATCATGATATTTTACAGACACACATTTCTGACTCCATAAGCTACCTTGAAGAAGGAAGCTGACACAAAGGTGGCATATTTGTTGCTATAGACTTTAATTGTAGTGAACAACTCACTATCCAGGGGGGGATCTCTGCCTCAAACTAATGCTAAAGGAACTGTCAGACTGTCCATTGAAATCAATGTCCACCATCCTGTGTCACAACCTACTTCTATCCCTTACACTATGTCATGCCGCCGGTTTCTAGCCGCCGGTGGGGGCTATGGAACGCCTGGCGCTGGCGGCGCCATTAGAATGTTCCGGAAGTGGACAAAAAAACTTGGGTTTCCCGCTCTAGTCTTTGCTCTGTTTTCCTGGCTTTCACTACTTAAGCTCTGCCCTCTTCCGGGTTCAGAGCGTTGCAACTTTGTTATTCTGCTTCGTTGCTTGCTCCGTGTGTTTTTTCCTCCGTGCTTCTGACTCAGCCCCTTGGTCCCCTGACAGCGCTCCTTTGCCGTCCCTTCTCTCCTGTTTCTACCTTGCGGCATCCCCTGGCTGCTCTATTTTTTCTTACCTTCTTTCCGCGGCGTTTCTTCGCCGTTCTGGTCTTCCTGTCTTCCCGCTTGCTCCCTTTGCTTTCTCTTCCTTTCGTACCTGTTATAGTTGATGATCCTGCTCCAACGTTCGGATTGTTTCCATCACCCGTCTCTTCCGGAACCATTTGAAGGACTTGCCTCACCTTCGGTCTTCAGTCCAGAAAAGCTCCATCAGGCAGCCTCCGTCTGTCACTGGGTCTGCAGAATTTCTTCGCTTCATCTTCCGGACCTGTTGAACGGTCTTCCTACTCACAGAGGGTTTTTTTGAGCGTCCGCTTTTTTCCCTCTTGTTTTCGGTCCCTGCGGAAATGAAGCCTTCTGCTTCCCTGCTTGGCAGGGAACCAGGGTGGCTTCCCACCGCGGACGGCCCTATCTCTTCTCAAAAAAGAAGACCAATAAGAAGAAGTCCATCCGCCATTTAACTTCTTCTGAGGATTCAGGTGGGGAGGAAGGGGAGGAGGTTGTGGATACTTCTTCTAAGGCTGCTGAGTTTGACACACTACAACTAAATTGTAGTATAGCCCAACAGAAAGTTCCATCCCCAGGAGAATGGCTCCCTTCTCCTGGCATATGGAGTTCAGTCCCAAAATGTTCTCTTGCAAAGAGGTACCAGGGGGAATGACTCCCTTGCCCTGCATCATAGCAATCTAACAGAAAGTTCCTTCCCCAGGAGAGCGACTGCCTTCTCCTGGTAGACGGGTGGTGTTCCCACAATGTCCTCTTGTAAACGGATGCTAGAGGGAATTACTCCCTTCCCCATGACTTGAGGTTCCAACACCTTGTACAGGCAACTTTCTAGACCAAGAAAATGACTCCCTTCTTCTGATACTAGTCTGCACTCTACAATATTGTTCACGAGAAGGCCAGGGGGAGAACCTTCCTTTCCCCTGGTGTTTCTTCAGCGTACCTGAAAGGATTCACATTCATAACCAGGAGAATTACTCCCTTCTCCTTGGGTTTCAGAGTTCTCTTTTCAACTTGGGTTGTATCTTGGCTCTCTTCTGTTAGGGTCCTAGACCCTTCTCAGGTAGTCAGTCGACTTATCTCTGCCACTAGTACGAGGGAGATTGCCTTGGATGCTTGGCTTTCTTCGTTTGGGGTTTGTTTTGCTCTCTCAAATGTCAGTGCACGGATGTCTACATATCTTATTATTATTTCCGCAACACACTGAACAAAAAGGCAATGTACTCTTGAATCGCAAGAATTCACTCACTCTCAGTGATTATGATTCTGGCACTTATATAGCCGTTTATTCAATCAAATAAACATTACAAAATAAAATGCAGAGTTAGAAAAATGGTTACATTACTGTTGCCATTGGTTCGCGCCACTTCATCCCTGCCAAGAACTTCACTGGGCAGCTTCTCAAAACAAGCTTGCTACAGAGAGGCAGCACAACAGGAGCGGACCGGACGAGATATGTCTACTATGAGAAACCCCAAGGTGTCTGACCCGCTAGTCCCCGGGATCTGTCATCCAGGTCGCCAGGACATGGCCATCGCTATTGGATCCAGTTCCAGGGGGTGGACCAGTGCGAGAGGATCATCTGGATGGGGAGTCTTCGGGGAGTGGAAGTGGGACACCGAAGGGTGAGGTGTGGTATCCCCTTCCTTATGACACCTTTTCCCATTCTACCATGTAGGATATCTAGAAACTAAACCCCTCCTTTTTCCGACACAAACATTTGCTCACGGGCAGTCCACCGTGAGCGACAAAGGACTAACACCAGAGTTGTATACTTGACATGTCCAAACACCTTGGTCAGGCAAGGTCAGGCAATTACTAATCATTGCACACACCTGACTCCCATCACCCTTCTCCACATGGATAAAAGGCGGAGCACGAAAGCACACTCTGAGTGAGGAAAAGCACACGAGGAAGCAGCAGTTCCAAGTTGGCAATTTGACACAAGGCAAAAGGCGGTGAGACCAGAGAGGCTTGAATGGAGGGAGGTACACTTGACCTCTAGAAACCGTTACTTTTACGAGCCTTGGAAAGTGAGAAACCTAAGAACGGAAACTGAACAGGCCTACGCTGTGCATCAAAAGTATCCAGGGCGCTCCTGGGTCGATAACCCAGGCCGGGAGGAGCGGTTGCCACTGTGGTACTGTCCTTGGCTCCTGCAAGAAAGCTGTGCAAGTAGAAGCAGCAATGCCGGTGAGTCAAAGAAAGCGATACAAAACCAGCTTGTGTTTGAACCAAGGTTGCAAGTGGCAACATTGTATGAAGAAATGCAAAAAGGACAGTGTGTGAAACGCATGTGATGAGCAATGTGAACATAATTGGAAACAAAAGGAGTGAATGAACTTGTAAGGAAGGCATGGTATCTAAATAAGACAGACACATGTGACAACAGTTTAAGGGTGTTTATTGAATTTCACAAGGGGGTGAAAAACGCCTATCTAAACCTAAATCTACAGATAGGAGCAGGCTACGTACATCAAATGATAATAATGCTGTCCTAGTGGAGTCTTGTCAAATGAAAAGGGCCTATACTAAAAACCTCCTTGATTTGTTCAGTCTCACTCGATAATCTTGGCCTGGTCCAGGAACCCCTGAGATTGCCCACGTGATGAGGCTGAGGCTGCCTGATCTCACTAGGGGATGATGATCAGGTCGAGCTTCGGAAGAGCAATTGGATTGCTGAGCGCCATCTCAAGCAGATCTGGGAACCATGCTTGGCCCCTACAATCCGGCATTATCAGAGTTAGCGACACCTGTTGTCTATTCTTTCTTTAACACTTTATTTTATTAGTGGTCGCAAGGTTACAAAACACGCTACTACTTCACAGTTCAGGCATAGATGAACAATAAAAAGAAGATAAAGCTAAGGGGAGAAATTAGGTCCACATATCATACATCTCTTTGGGTTATTACATTTACATATTTTCATCATCATCAGACAGCATGTCACATAAGTACATTCTGAAGGGTTCCCATATAGCCTTAGGTCTACTCGCCGCTGGGCGGGTGAGGACAAACTGTTCTTCCGTCTCATTAACATACGTCAATTCCCAAAGAAAATGCTTCACAGTTGGCGGTGTAGTGCTCTTCCAGTGTTGCAGAATACATTTTTTGGCTACTACGCACAAGACATTAAACAGTCTCCTGCGCTTTTCAGAGCACTTACCAATGTCCCCGAACAGATACTTCTGCGGGGTTAGTGTCGGAGGGATTTGTGTAAATTGTTCAAGGATATCCGCCACCTCCCTCCAGAACCCAGCCACCATCGGACAGCTCCAGTACATGTGGAATGAACCGGCCTGGTCCGACTTGCATTTGGGACATTCCCCAAGGCTGTCCGGCACAAACTTGGCTATCTTGACAGGGGTGTAGTGTAGTCTGTTTATGATTTTAAATTGGATCAGTCGCAATCCAGCATTCAAAGAAACCTTTTTGGTGAGGGAGCAGTATCTTTCCCAGGTTTTGTCATCTATGGGGGCATGAAAATCGCTCTCCTATCTGTCTTTGATTAGGTTAGTAGTGGGGGAGTGTGCCTGTATCGCCGCATACAGATTGGAAATTTTCAAACGGTCTCCGGAGGTTATCATCTGCACACAAGGGTGTGTAGGGTGTTCATCGGGGAAAGACACCCAGCGTCTATGGAAGGCAGCTCTCATGCGATAGTATTGTAACACTCTGAGTGGACCCCCACCAAACGCCCCCGTGATCGCCGGAAGAGTTGCGAATTTCCCATCAATGAACATGTCGCCCAATCTCATTTCCCCGTTAGGATCCCAAGCCTCGCGCAGGCTAATGTCATGCGTTGGTTTCATATTAGGGTAATTCCAGAGGGAAACCTTGGGGTTGTAGGGGGCAGACACTCCCAGTCTTTTGAATAGAGCTCCCCATGCACCAATCGTGCATCTCACCGGATTAAAGTCACATGTGTCCCTGTAGTGTGTATCAAAGACTACGGATTGTATGTTCGTGGGGGAAGTGGTAAGCTCCTCTATCGCCACATGTGGGGGGCCCTCATCTTTAGAATGCCAGTATTTCGAGAATTGTGCTTGGGCAGTATAATAGTACAATTCAAAGTCAGGCGCAGCTATGCCGCCCGAGGAATATGGTTCAGTCATTTTTTCCCACCCTATTCTCGGAGTCTTCCCATTCCAGAGAAAGGTTGTTGCCATTGACCTAAGTTTATTGAAAAAAGGTCGTCCTGGCCATATCGGGATATTCACGAATAGGTACAATAGTTTGGGCAAGACTATCATTTTTAGGACCGCTATTCTACCATGTAATGAGATCGGCAGGCGATCCCATAGCAGCAATTTGGTATTTAAAGCCTGTAGTGTATTGTCGTGATTGTCTGTGTATAGCGTGTGTTTTCCTCGTGAAACGAGTATCCCCAAGTATCGAATTGATTCTTCCGACCACCTCAGACCGCACAGGGAGCCGGGGCGGCTGGTTGCCGGTGTAAGAGGGAAGACTTCCGATTTACTTATATTAATGGAGTACCCCGAGTATGAAGTAAATTCCTGGATTTCCGCCATGACAGGTACTAAGTTGTTTTCCGGTTCGCGAATGTATAAGAGCGTGTCGTCCGCATATAGGGAAATTAGCTGAGTAGTACCCTTTAGATTAATGCCCCTGTTGGAATGTCGAAGCCTGATTGCTATCGCCATAGGTTCAATCGTCAAGGCAAACAGTATGGGTGAGAATGGGCAACCCTGTCTGGTGCCTCTTCCCAAAAGGAACAGATCTGATTCTGACTGATTGGTCAATACCCGAGCCCCAGGTTCTGTGTACAGTAGCTCCACGTATCTGATGAAATCGGGGCCAACACCAAATGCCTCCAGCACCGCCAGCAAGTAAGCCCATGAAACAGAATCAAAGGCCTTCTCAGCGTCTAATGAGATAGCAACTGCGTTCCTACCCGGGTCTATTTGGGCCATAATACCAAAGAGTCTACGAAGGTTTAGGGCCGTTGATCTAGAAGGGATAAACCCATTTTGGTCAGGGTGAACGAGCGTGGGGACCGCCGGCAGAAGCCTATTGGCCAGCGCCTTGGCAAATATCTTGGCATCCGTGTTGATAAGAGAGAGTGGCCTATAGGACGACATGTCCTGGGGCGGGCGGCGCGGCTTAGGGAGTACGGTTATCAAGGCCTCTCTCATAGATGGAGGCAATATTTTACATTGGAGAGATTCTTCCCAGACCTGCAACAACAGAGGAGCAAGCTCCTCACGGAACTCCTCATAGAACTCCGCCCCCAAGCCATCAGACCCTGGGGTTTTATTGGATGCAAGCTCCTTAATTGCTTCAGCAAGTTCCGCAACAGTGAGAGGCTGGTCCATTGCCAAGCGGGACTCTTCAGAGAGTTTTGGTATTGTCAGTGTCTCTAGATATGTCTTGATTTCGGCGACTGACTTAGTGTCTCTGTTACTATACAGCCGTTGGTAGAACCCGGCAAACTCAAGATTAATCTCTTGCTCATTCAACAAAATTTCACCACCTGCATTTTGTATGCTAGCAATTCGTTTGGGGTGTCTGTCTTGCTTCAATAGATTGGAAAGCGTCCTACCTGCCTTATTGCCCTCGCCATATCTACGGGCTCGGACCGGGGCCGCCATATACTGAATTTCCCTCGCAGCTAGGCTATTACATTTCTGGAGATGTATCTGAATCCCAGCCATTGTGGTCCCATCTTGTGTACGAGTATAAGCGTCTTCCAGGTCTTTGAGTTCACTTTCAATTTGGGTTAATTCAGTCCTGACCCCCCTCAGCAAGCCCACGGATTTAGAGTGCCCCTAGCCCAGACCTTAAAGGATTCCCACACCGTGGAACATTTATCAACGGAGCCCACGTTATTCTCAATGAACTCCGCAATTTCAATGTGTAGCCCCTCTACCACACCAGCATCACCCAGCAGCCCCCCGGGCATTCTCCACCTTCTGGGCGGTCTAGGGCAGCCGTGAAATGTGACCTCAAGAGTTATTGGGGAATGGTCAGACAATGTACGGGGTAGTATCTCACATGCCTTCAGTTCAGTAATCATAGCAGGGGATATAAACCAATAATCAATTCTAGACTCAGAATCGTGGACAGAGGAATAGTATGTATAGCCCTTTTTATTTGGGTGCAGCACTCGCCAGGCATCTTCGAGGGAAAGCTGGGTTAGGGTGTGTCTAAGGGTAAGAACCGCCTTACTTGGTGCTCGAACGACCGTGCTGGATCTATCCAGTCTGGGGTCCATAGCAATATTGAAGTCCCCACCCCAGAACACAATAGGCATATCCATGGTGGAAATCAATTGGTATATGTTTGTATAAAAGGCAGGGTCATCGATGTTAGGGCCATATGTGTTAACCAATAATATCTGCTTTCCTGCAATTGAGCCCCATACCAAAACATACCTACCCAGGGGGTCTGATTTATGGCCTTCAGACCGTAATCCCACATTTGGGTGTATGAGCGTGATGACCCCCCCGGACTGAGAAGGGTAGTTTGTGTAGAACTTGGATTTGCCCCAACTAGGCAATATACACTCGTTATTAGTATCAACCGTATGTGTCTCCTGTAACATAACAATCTGAGCACCATGCCTGACAATGTAGTTTCCCACTTTCTTAGTTTTCAACCGATTATTGAGTCCCCTTGCATTCCATGATAATAGTTTAACCATCAATGCGTGTTCCAAGTCCTACATGAAAATGGTCGAATATCATGCCCAACCTCTTGGATATCGTTTTCATAAAGCGTGTAGCGCGCCAGCACCCCCGAGACCACTTTTTCAACAAGTAACCAACAACTCGCTCCCCGAGTAACCTCCTCAGGGCATAGTGCCACAAGGCGGGGGCCACTTCCCATTCCAAACCACGGGATGTCATAACAGCAATAACCCTTATCAGCTTCCCTATCCCACCCACCGCCCTCATCGTCTCCCCCAACTTGACGATGTCTGACCCTCAACTTGTGGAGTATTCCAAGGGTAGCCATGTTGCCTCACATGGCCGCTATCCCCGGCTCCCAATCATCACCAAATTACAAATAATGGCCGTTTTAGAGTTTCCGTGTATCAGAGGTCTTGTGGTAAGGCCCGAATCGCCACAACCAAGTTAGTAAAATGCTTATATTTAGTCTGCCGGACGGGGCCTGTTGTTTGCTGTCGGCCTGTCCCCTCTCGGGGGGAGGGGTATAGAGGACTCAATATAAGCCAAGGCTTCAGACGGGTTTTCAAAAAAGTGTGCCCTCCCAGCATGTTGTATCCTCATTTTTGCCAGAGACATCAGTGCATATATGATCTGCCGCGCTCTAAGGAGTTTCTTAACCGGTTCATAAGAGTGTCTGCTTGCCTGGACGGCGGCGGAGAAGTCAGGATATATATGTATTCGGTCACCATCATGATGTAATGTGCCAGCCTCTCTTGCCAAACGAAGAATAGTGTCCCTGTCTCTATAATTCAAGAGGCGAGCGGTAATTGTATGTGGCGGGGCTCCGGGCTTGGGTGCCGGTGCTAGACTACGGTGCGCCCTTTCCACCAGGAAATGTTCGGAGAGTGATTCCGTCCCAAACAGGGATCTAAATAGTTCTTGCACACACTTCTCCATTTGGCCTTTACCGAAGAACTCCGCCACTCCGACCACTCGGACATTGTTCCTTCTCGACCTGGATTCGAGGTCTTCGCATTTGCTCTGCAGTTTGTGCATTGTATCCTTAATATGGGAGATGTCACGACTGTGATGGGCAATAGTATCTTCATTCACACTTATTCTATTCTCGGTTTCTGTGACACGTGCACTCTCCTTGTCTATTCTGGCTCTCATGGATCCGATGGTTGCCACTATGTCGTCCAGCTTGGAGTTTACTGCCAGAAATCCATTTTGGACAAGTGTGGTCAGTTTGTCCTCTCTCTCCGTCTCCTCACGCTCGCCCGGCATTTCAGTAGAAGGATGTGTGTCCACCGTGCCAGCATGGTTCGCCGTGTTGGTAAACGTGTCCATAGGCCCCCCTCTTCTTGCCTCCAGGTGTTTTGGATGCCCTGTTTGTCTTGCTTGGCTCCCCCATAGTTACTGGATCAAATATGTAGAGCAGGTTTATCTGCAAGGTCCAAACCACAGTTCGCGGGTAGGGGCTCAGGGAATCCGCAGCCCAAAGCAGTGGGCCACCAGTGTAGGATCGTGACACACAAATGGACTGTGCTCTCCCACGTGTGCAGTATTAAGCGGGTCTCGCAGCTCCTCAGGCGCCTTGCGTATTATAGCAGCACCACTAGTCCAATCCGGGCCTGTCAGGCGTTCAGGGGGAGGCCGCACAGTCGCAGTGTGGTGGCGGCGAGCCACCACCACTGATATAACAGGGCTCAGCCCAAGAAGCTACAGGGTGCTCCCCGCTCAGGCTCAATAACTGTTCAGGGCACCAGGAGGCGGTCAGGGATTAGGATGCCTGTAGTCCCAGTGCTGTAAATCTAGAGTGCAGCTTCGCAATGTGCTGGTGGCGTCCCGCCAAATACACAGGGTTCAGAGAGCACATATCACCCCAGGCACCCAATCTGGTCCGTAACAGCCGTGAACAGCCCTCACACCACCCACACGCTACAGAGGATAGTATTCTGCGGTAGTGCTGCCCGCTCCTTTTTCAATCACACTACGTGTCTTGCAAGAGCGCCAGAGGCCACAGAAGTTTCCCGGGGGATCACGACTTTCATCCAAGCAATAGGAGGGTGTATTCAGCGTACAAACGTTTCACATAATGGAATTCGGCCGTGAACCGTCAGGAGTAGGTTCCACGGCAAAATCGGTATGTCGCCCCCCCCACCTCCGCTCCAGCCGGCTGCTTACTTGAGTGTACCGCAGTGTCGCAGCAGGTCCCCGTGCAGGCCGAAGCTCCGTAGCCCAATTATCAGGGGAAGGTTGTTAAGCGGTTCTGCACCGAGGGCTCGGATTGAGTCGGGCTTTCTGCCGAGGCAGCCAGGTACCTCCAGGCATCTGTCTGCAAGAGTGCAGGCTGCGCGGCAGTATCATGCGCGAGCCGCCAGCCAGGCTCCGCCCCTCCGAAGTCTGCAGAGCACAGCAGCCGCGGCTCTCGATTGAGTTCCCCTGGTGCTGCGCACCGGCACCTCAGCACCACCTGCGCCGGCAGATTTTCACACGGCCAGATCTCAGCCGTTCGGTGCCTCCACGTCCCCAAATTTTCACAGGTTGTGGTTGAGGTCTTAGGCAATCACATCAGTAGGTATAAAGTTGTAGAGGCGGCCCATGAACGGATCTCTAAGCTCAGGATCTTGCGGTGATGTTGGAGCTCAGGGTTTAGGCGGCCATTTTCTCTGTGCGCAACAGCGCCCCACCGGTTGTCTATTCAATTGTGTGCGATTTCTCGCTATCATTGAAAATGGCAGAAATGCATACTTCGTGAATGGGCCCCAAGTCTGCAGAAATGTGTCTGTTGCCTGTGTCTCGGGATCTGGCCTCCAGCTGAAAAAAGGTATCTGTCTGTTCAATCTCAATACAAATAGGTCTCCCTGAAATGGACCCCATCTTATTTATTTATTCATTATATTGCGCTCAAAGCCCAGAGGCAACTAGGCGCAGTTACATACTTAAGAAGGTGGTTACATGTTAGTTAGGTACAAGACTTCATGGTTACACAAATACATATTTACACAAAGTACAGTAATGCAGTTATGTTCATTTATATACAAGTTGTATACGTGAGTCATGTAGGTGCTGGGCTAATGCCTAAGCAGCTGTTGCAAGGGGTCAGTCCTGAAAAGTAATGTTTTTATTTTTTTTCTCAAGGACCAGAAGGAGGTGTCATTTCTGAGATGAGTAGGTAGGGCATTCCACAATTTAAGAGCTAGGGTAGGGATGCTTGCTCCTCCTGCTTTCTGTCTTTTGTATTTGGGGGTGATGAGAAGATTGGTGTACTGGGATCGGGTTGGGCTATTAGATTGGACTTTGCGGATGAGGTTGCTGAGGTATGGGGGTCCGTTATTTATTAGTAATACATTTGTGGGTGAGCGTCAGAAATTTGAAGTTAATTCTGTCCTGGACAGGGAGCCAATGGATTTTTCTCCTGATGGTGGAAATGTGTTCATGTTTGGGGATGTTTAAGGCGACTCGGATGGCGTTGTTTTGGACAACCTGTAATTTTTTGATATTTCTTCAGCTCATTTCTGCCAATAGTGAGTTGCAGTAGTCTGTCCTGGATTATATTAAGGCTCTGGCCAATGTGGTGGAATTGTCAGCAGAGAGGAATGGTCTACTAGCTCTTATCAATTTAGAGGTGTAAGCAGCTGATGAGACAACCGTGTTAACCTGTCTGTTTAAGGTCAGAGAGGAGTTGATATACACCCCCAGGGTTTGATTTCTTTGCCGACTGTAATGGTGTTGCTGTCGATGTTGAACGATTTGTATGTTTGAGGGAGGTTACTGAGTTTAGTTTTATTGCCAATGAGTATTAACTTTGTCTTATCATCATTAAGACACAATTTGTTGAGTGCCATCCACGCCTGGATAGCCAGATATATCTTGTTAAGATTTTTAGAGTTGATATCATGGCATCCAGTAATGGATATTAGTAATTGCGTATCGTCCGCGTAATTTGTGTATGTGATACCCATATTGTCTAGTTTATCAAACAGTAGCTTGGTGAAGGCATTATAGATTGTCAGTGACACACAAGAGGCTTGCGGCACACCGCATATTCCAGGAACTGGAGGGGCAGCCAAGTTATCAGAAAAAACCATCATGGTTCGGTTGGTAAGAAATGATTTGATCCACTTGATGGAGTCGGCTGAGAATTGTGAAGCGTTCTCTAGGTGTTGGCAAAGAATAACATGATTGACAAGATCGAAGGCTGCAGAGAGATCTAAAAGAAGGAGGATGCACAGTTCTCCTTTGTCTTTGTAATGATCCATTTGCGTTTTCAGATCTAATAAGGCAGTCTCAGTGCCAGGATCTGGCCTGTAGCTTGATTGTCTTAGGCCCAAATGGTTGTTATCTTCTAGATGTTTTTGGATCTGCAGATAGGCTGCGTGATCAAGTATTTTTTAATAAAAATGGTACAGTAGTGATGGGACGGAAGTTGGTAGGGATGTTAGGATCTAGTTTTGATTTCTTGAGTAGGGATAGAACCCAAGATGTTTTTAAGTCACTAGGTACTGTGTTCGAAGCAAATGAGCTATTAATAAGACAGGAGATAAAAGGTGCAAATTCTGAGGGGCATTGTTTTATCAATGTTGCCGGGCAGATATCGCCCTTACATCTGGATGGTTTTAGGCTATTGATGATGTGGATGGTGTCAGAGATAGAAAGAAGTGAAAATGAGAATGTATTGGCCTCCGCCAGGGGAGGTGAGGTTGGCTGAGATTGGACGAGGCAGAGTTTGTTTTTTTTTGTTCTATTTTCAGATGAAGTAAGGACATTTTATCTGCTAAAGCATTTCGAATGTTAGAGCACCATTGCTCGTCTTTCACCGTGTGGTCTTGGGTAGGTGCTGGAGATTCTAATTCCCGAAGGATTGCAAAAAGTTCTCTAGTATTGGATTGAGCATTGGTTATTCTCTGGTTATAGACCTCACATTTAGCTAAGAGAATTTCTTTTTTGTAATTATTGTCTGCTACCTGGAAGAGGTTTTTGTTTGCTATGGTAGGCGATTTGCGCCAGTTATATTCAGCAGATCCTTTGGAAGCACGCATTGTTCTGAGTTCCGAGGTGAACCAAGGGCTGCTATGTGCTAGGCATTTAGCTTTTTTACTTTTCAGGGGAACTACTTTATTAATAACTTCTAACATGATTTTGTTGTATTGGCATACTAGAGTTAATGGGTCATTGGGCCTCATTCCGAGTATGGAGGTAGTCATGGCGCTATTTGCACCATTACTAGCTCCCATACTGGTACCGTGTCCGGTTTGGTGAGATGGGGACTTAACGGTCCAGTCTGACCTTGGCGGGACCGGTAAGTCCCCATTCACCAAACCATTCCCCACTCCCATTTCAGCCCCCATAAGGCACAATGGGAAGGGGGAAGTAGCTAATAACGGTACCGCAATTTGCAGTACCATTATTGGCTCTGATTTCCCCTAGCGGGTCCCTTCCTTAACGCCTGGTAAAACCAGCGTTAAGGAAGGGACCCGCTAAGGGAACTCGTATTAGGGCGCAAAGGGATTACCGGCACCGATGTCCTTAACGGTGCCCGGTATCCCTTTGCGCCCTACTCGAAATAAGGCCCATTGTCTAGGTGTCTAGAGTCTAGGAAGGACATAAGGAGGGGTAGCATATTGTCTTTATTCAAATTTTTGGAGCTTCTAGTTGGTGCAATAGGTGCAGTAACGGAATGATTCTGACTTTTAGTGATAATGGTAGTGGTAAATATAATGGTGTTATGGTCCGACCAAGGCGTAAGGGTATTAGATAGTATGTTGGTGGTGCAGTTAGTGTCGGCTAACCAGTCCAAGCTATGCCCTTTTTCATGAGTAGGGGCAAGGATCCTTTGGGTGAACCCAAGGGCTTCCATAGATTTAGCTAGGTGGTCTGCATGGATGTCAGAAGGATCGTTCAGACCTAGATTAAAGTCGTCCATAATGACTACTTTGGATTGAGCTTTCAGATTGTGTGTCAAGTGTGTTGTAATGTCGTCTTCAAAGGTGGAGGTGGCTCCAGGGGGCCTGTAGATGATGTGTAAGGTAAGTGTGCAAGATGGTGTAATGGACATTTTTAGGGTGATGATTTACACTGTGCTAAGAGGGAGATCAGGGGATATCCTAATGTTTAAGGCGTCTTTAGCTAATACGGTAAAGCTGCCTCCTCTTGATGTATCTCTGTCTTTTCTGAAGATGGTATATCCCTCAGGGATATCTAAAGAGAGCTGTGGTCCTGAGGCTGAATGTAGCCAGGTTTCTGTGACTGCTAAAGAGTCGAGGCCATTAGATGTGATTACATCTGCAATATCCAGTGCATGCACAGTGATAGAGGTAGCGTGGATAAGTGCTCCTTTTAGTGTGATATCATTCAAACTGATAGATGCCTTGCTTGGGGTGATTTTGTGATGGTTGGAGGTATTTGGTGTGAGGGGGCCTGGTGGGGTGGTGTTGGTGGCAGTAGGAGTGTGTAATTTACTTCGCAATTAGAATGAGCAAGAGGAGAGACTACGCTCTCTCATTGATCCTGTAATCGAGCATGAGATGATAGGGAGGGTATAGGCTGGAGAGTCTGTAAGCGAAAGCTTGCCATCAACTTTTGAAATACTCTCTCGTCCAGGTTCGAATCACTGGCATCTCTGAGGAACCTGGAGTTCCAGTCGGCTACTTCGTTTTGGTGACCCGGTAGGTATTCTGCCGTCACTGACACTCCTCTCTGGAGGCATAACTGCCAGAAATCCTTTGCCAGTTCCGCCAACATCCTCAATCATCGTGCCGCCTAGTCTGTGTATATATCTGACTCTAGACACGTTCTCCATCTTGAGGAGAATACAACAGTAAGCCCTCTGCTGTGTCCAACTTTCACTGCGAATGTTCCAGCAACCAGCTTTAGGCAGTTGATGTGTAGATCCAACTCCTTCTCTGACCATCTTCCTCATGTCGACAGATCTCCACATCAGGCTCCCCAGGCCCATCTGCTGGCATCAGACTCTATTATTAGGTCCGGGGAAGAGACAAATATTGCTCTCCCGTTCCATGCCTCCATGTGTTGCACCACTCCAGCTCTTCTCTCATCTCCTAGGACAGGGGCACCTTTTGCTTGTAAAATATGCCTCTTTAATCTCTGAAGGGCTCTGTAGTGGAGTGGTCCTGGGAAAATCGCTTGGATTGAAGATGCCAAGCGTCCCACCATTCTGGTTATCTCCCACAGCTACATCATCTCTCTCGATAGTGTATTCCTGATTTCTTTTTTGATGTTGTTCACCTCAGGAAGAGGTAGGCTCAGTGTCCATTGAGAGGTGTCCACTATGAACCCCAGAAACTCCATAGTCTGTTCGGGTTGTCGGAAGTATTTCTTCCAGTTCACCAAAAAACCTAACTAAAGTAGTAGATCTATTGTAGAGTCTACCTGATACTTTATCAAATCCTTGTCTTGGCACATTATGCAAATGTCATCCAGATAGACGATCAGACATATCCTATGCTCTCTTAGATATATCATTACTGCCTTCATCAACTTTGTAAAGCACAGCGAGACTGACGTCGGTCTGAAGGGTAAACATGTGACTTCCCATATATGTTCCTTCCATCGGAATCTTAGAAATCTCTTCTACCCTACTGAAACTGTCAATGTCAAGTAGGCATCCCTGAGATCTATCCTGACAAGCCAGTGCCCTCACTGTAATAGGTCTCTAAGGAGGTGAATTCCATCGATCTTGAAATGTTTGAAGAGCACAAAGGTGTTCAACTCTCTTAGATTTATAACTAGTCTCAGTTTGTGCATATTGCTTATGAAGCTCCCTGACAGATATATCACTCTTACTATGGCAGCCTTCTGCAATAAAGCCTCTAAATCTGAGTCTAGTAGTGATATGTCTGCTGCGCTCTGTATCAACTTGCTTGACCACTTTTCTTGTATTGGGCGGGAATGAAAGTCTATCTGAAAACAGGGGGGCATGGTTACATGGCCACAGGATAGGACAGGATTCCGAGGAGCTCCTGCTGATCCTTCAGTGATCTTGACAATATAGTTTGCTCACAGCCAACTAGGAGCCGTAATTATGTACCTATAACAGCATGAATGTGCAGTGAATGTCATGATCAGAATTCTGGCATAAACCACGGCAAGGAGAACAAACCATGAGCTCAAAGAACATTGTGGCACCCTTTCGGTGAGGACAGCAAAATGGTGGCTGGCAGAGAACAAAGGACTGAATCAAAGGGCAGCTGCTCCGGATGAAGATGAGCCACGTTGCAAGCAGAGGAAAGGCAGTACCTGACTGGTGATGGTGGAGTGATCGGAAGCAGAGTGTAGCAAGCAGTGACCCTCAAATAGGGCTGCCGCCCACAAGAGCCATGGAGGAGTGCAGCAGAGAGCTGCATATATGCAGGAGAAGCGAGAGGTCTGGTCCGGAAAGTCAAAAAGTCACACGCAGTGAAATTCACATGGACCAAGAAGGACGAGCAGAGAGAAAAGCTTGCTTTGCTGTCGCGCGACCTGATTGGTATACACTCTTGCAAGATTAAAAGCATGACCCCCGCTACACGGACAGATCTTGTCTGGTAAGCGATTGGAGCAACATAAGACGAGAGAGGCAACCATTCCATTTCAACGGCCAAGCGAATACACGAAGCTCTGGTGTTAAATTTTGTGGATATTATTAAGAGCTTGGAAACAAATACTGGAGGCTTACAGTAGCTCACACAGAACAGCGCTAAGCAGGCCTTCTGTAATATTGAAACTGATGAGTGCACAGAATGCCGAGATCTCCCATAGATTTTCAGATACTGAACGAGTGCACAACACGGGCAAGCTGTCATGATGTCTACCCCCGGAGCACCAGGCCAGGCCCAGCACCCCCGGGAGCAGGTATCATGCCCCCGGGTAAAAGCCCAGTGGCCCCTTATAGGGGCTCTTTGGACTCTGTCCTGGCGCCTTTGGCGCCAGGCTCATGTTAGATATCAGTCCTGGCGCCATAGGCGCCAGGCTCATAAAGGAAAGTGTTTGGTGCACTTACCTGATGCAGACCGTGCTGCATACTCACCTGATGCAGACCATGCTGCATGAAGACCCAAGCCAAATGAGGCTTAGGAGGGACTATTTTACTGAAGGGACTATTTTGTTACTTGGGTGGGGCTGTGGAAGAATACTTACCTAGGACTTCTTCCAAGGCTATTTAAGCCACGCCCGGACAGCCGCACGTGCTTTGCGTTGTTCTGCATCCCAGCAGCTGAACGCTCACCGTGTCTGCTCCTGCACCTGGACTCCAGCCATGCCCACCTCGAACCTGGAACACCTGTAAGGAAAGAAGAGAAGAGAAAGGTGAAAACCAAGAACTTATTCAAACTTCCTACCTGCATCCAGAATCTTCACGCCAGCATTCTTGAAGAAAGACTTCCATTTAAAAGCATTGCGTTGCTCGCTGCAATGCCGTGCTTCACTCACCTGTTCTCGAGACATCTCCCGGCTCCATCGCAGCTGTCAGCACCGGTCGCCACATCTCTGCACCTAGGGGAGAGAAGAAGAGACAAAAGGTGAGCAGAGGGAACACAGGAGGAAAGCCGAATTTTCAGCCATAATAATTACTGGCTTTTCTTGGTGAACCATTCCACATTTCGGGTCGGCGCCGCTTCGTTGGCAGGTACCGCACCCCGGCCCCTATGGGGAAAGGACAAAAGACATTACTGGGAAATTATAAAGACATTTAGAGGGGTCGCCCTCATCACTAACTCACCTGATTTTACCATAGGCAATTTAACCCCTCAATGCATCGCCTTCGTTCTGCACCTGAAAATAAAGGACAGATCACAGGTTAGGAAGACAACATAAAAAGAGGCTCACACTTGAATTTTTGAATCTTCATACTTACGGCGTATCGCTCAGAAAAGTCAAGTGGATTTTGCCAGCGCCATTCTGAAAACCAGTGAAGTAACTGGACGAACGCGCGCCCCTGCACCAGAAGCAGGATGGAGAGTTCATCCTTCCAAACCATAAGGTGAGCTTAAACCGGGGGTTTTGGAGGAAGTCAGAGAAGAACGAAGGGGAAAGGGGGGAGCAAGCACACTATTCTGCAGACAGTTAATCCCCTTTCTCATCTGCAGAAGGATATTCCTATGGGCCAGACAAGCAAGATTTGGGGGTCCTGTTCAATCGGTGGTCCGAGTTCTGCGCATCACGCTTGAAGAGGCCACAGCAACCCAGACTAGACCAGCGCCTCCGTGGGAGCCAGGTGAGCGTTACACAAGCTGGACAAACAAAGAGATCAGCCAAGCGGACCACGACAACATCGAATGCACGCTGAATGACATGGGCATTAGACTGCCAGAAGCAGCAATTGAGAGATGCCAGCAAATATACGTGGGAGCATGGTATGGTGAGGATTATGCTACAGGCAGAGCCCGGACACGCCAAGCAAACACTGGCTGAGACTTCTGAACAACACTGCTGTTGGTGATTGAGCAGACTGGAAGGCGCATATGCACGGAAGAGATAGGAGCGGAGTCACTCACTCAGGGGTTCACAGTTGAGAGAGCGCAAAGGGCCCTGATAAGAAAACTGCGTTCGGGAGACCCACCTCAACCGATTATTGCTAAGATACTTAACTATAAAGATAGGGAGAGGATCTAAGAACACTTTTGGAAAGGAGGAACGATAGGAAGAGCATTGGCAACCATCACCGCCTACCCAGGTTACACATTCTTAGTGCAAAAACAGAGGATGAACTATGTGTTGGCCAAAAGATGGCTATGGGCGGCTAATCTAAAATACATGTTGCTATACCTGGCAAAGATGAAGGTCCTGCACAAAGATCAAGCTGTTTTTTTTTTAAGTCCCCAGAGGATGTGAACAATTGGATGGACACGTTAAACTTTCCGTCGGAGAAGGGAGACCTTACGAGAAGTGGAAGGGATAAGTGAACCTGCATTGCTTGCATAATGTACATTTGAACTGTGAAGCAGCCCGAATGTAATGATCTGAAAATGTCATCCGAGTTAGAAAATTATACAATAATGAACTGTTAGCTAAGTGCAGAAAGCACTGGCACTGCCAGGCCCTAGACGGCGCCAGGAATCTTACTATGACCCTCAATAGGTTAGATTAGGTAGGATACTAGTAGGTCAGTATCCTCCTGCTGCACTCCTAATGCCTGTAGTAGAGCCGGAATAGGAGCGAGGTGCCGGGGATGCCTGAGCTTCAGATCCGAAGCTGGGCAAATGTTGGGGATAGTTGGGGAGGTGGGGAGGGGAGGGGAGTTGGGATAGTTAACAGGAAGTTGGCCTGCAGACATGCACAGCTAGAGGAGGGTGGGGGAAACAAATGGAGTGTGCGGGTGGAATGGCTCATAGAAGATGGGTGAATTAAGGATAGCAACCTAGAATGTTAGAGGTCTGAAAAGTTATATCAAGCGAAATAGGGTAAATGACATATTTGAGAAGCCAAAAAATTGATATAGCCCTCCTGCAGGAAACACATCTGACCAAGGTGAGACAAGACACCTTGGCACGGAAATGAGCTGGATGTGGTGGGGGGTTTTACCCTAGGTTCCACATTCTCGGCATATGCCAGGGGGGTGCTGATTTGGGTGGCACCAACGGTTCCGTTCAAGGTCCTCCAGACCTACTTGGATATGGATGGCGGGGTGGTCATACTACGGGGGAGGGTGGAAAACAGAGAAATATGCGTGATTAACACATATGACCCAAATCAGGACATGGCTGCATATTTCCGATCCTTGTATACCAAGATAGGCGCGTACAGAGATGGGATGCTACTATGGGGAGGAGATTTTAATTGCACGCTAGACCCGTCAATAGACAGGTCGGATGGTACATTTACTCACCCATCCCCTGAAGTGAAAGCTCTAAATACGTTGCTGCATGCATTTAGGTTAGAAGACGTGTGGAGGACAATGCATAAGCAGGACCGGGTATATTCCCACTATGCTGCTCCCACAAATCTTTACACGCGGCTAGATTATGTGTTTGTAGGAGGAGAACTACTGGCGGAATTCATGAAAGCTGAATACAAAGCAAGGGTCCTCTCAGACCATGCACCTTTGGTGGTCACATGGCAGGCGCTCCCCCCCAGAGCCAAGATTCCAACATGGAGACTTCGGGTGGAGACACTCAGAGATACAGGGTTCTGGGAACACCTAAGGCGGGAGGTGAAGGAATATTTTCAGCTTATAAGGATAGTGTGAGTTCATCAGGTACACTATGGGAGGCCTTTAAAGTAGTAGTAAGAGGATCAGCCATATCAATGTCAGAGGGTATGCAGGAGGGGATTTCACGAGATTTGCAGAAAGTAGAAAGCAGGTTACAGGCTATAGCACAGACAGGGAAAGGTCCCTAGAAGAAGCACAAGAGGTGGCCTGCCTACAACAAGACTGTCAGAAGAATTGGGATAGGTTAAGTAATTACATTGAGAAACAGCATGCAGAAGGGGACAAGCCGGGCGGTTGCTGGCCAGGGTCTACAAAAGTGAGAACAAGCGGGAGACAGTTAGAGCAGTGGTGGGAATGGATGGAGGATTATGCAAAATACAAGAAGGAATAAATAAATGTTTTCATGAATATTATAAGCGATTGCATGAAGAAACCTCACTGCCTGAGATTATCCTGCCCAAGCTAAGTATAGAAGAACGAACTAGTTTGGAAGTCCCCATTACAATAGATGAACTAGAATATGTGATTAATGAACTACCAACAGGCAAGGACCCGGGGGCGGATGTGCTACTCAGCAAATTCTATAAAGAATACAGGGCAGAAATCCTGGTTCCACGGCTAGAAATGCTTAAAGAATCCTTGGAAACAGGCAGACTACCTCGATCCTTACGGGAGTCGTTGATTGTCCCCCTTCTGAAACCGCATAAGCCACATACAGACTGTGGCTCGTATAGACCCCTGTGATTACTGAACCAAGATGGGAAGATACTCAATGCAGTAATGGCGCTAAGGCTAGGATCAATCACAGCCAAGGTTATACACTCGGACCAGACAGGATTTGTCCTGCATAGAAATATCACCATTAATTTGCATACATTGCACCACATAATAGATTGTACCCATGGCGATACACAACAATGCGTGGTAGCATCATTGGATGCAATTAAGGCGTTCAATTTGGTTAGATGGCCATGGCTACTGTCGGTGTTGGAAAGATTTGGTATGGCACCGACATATATTAAGTGGGTGTGACTGTTGTACAATGAGCCAGTGGCCAGGGTCAAAACGGGCACAGCATTGCAGAACAATGGCAGCTCAGTAAGGGTACGAGGCAGGGGTTCCCCGTGGTCTTCGATGATCTTTATTTTGGTGTTAGAGCCACTGGCGGTTTATCTGAGGGACGAGTATGGTGAGGCGGGAATAGAAACTCCGGGGACAAGGCACCTTAGCTCATTATATGCAGATGATATGCTTCTCTACTTGCAACATCCTGAAATGAATGTGCAATATGTGTTAGACGTGATGGAGCGCTACGCCGCTTTGTCAGGTATAACTATTAACCCAAATGAACACAGACAGTTCTCAGTCTCACTGTGCTGAACAATGCAATAGTGACAGGTGTTCCAAGTAATTCAAAGAAGGAGGGATTTCTCATGAGTCCAATGAGTTTAATAACGAAGTAGCCTGACACGTGTTTTGAGTTATCACCGATCAAACATAATGCACAACATAATGATGAACAAAAATAGTACAGCACAACATAAACAGTTTGAATGAAAGTCGTCCATTATGAAATAAATCAATAAAAAATTGATAAGGACATTAGTAAGGACATTCAACCAAAAGGGCAAACACAAGTACAGGTAGGCCAAAAAGAACAGCAGTTACAGCATATATATTAAGATAAAATCAAACAGCAACAAACTAAAATAATAAAAAATAATAGATAAATAGGATTGGCACAGTACCATATTAGGAGGGGATTGAATTGAATAGAGAATCCATAGGTTACGGGATGCATGTAAGAAACACAGGTAAAGAAATAAACAAGTTGCAAGGAGTTAGTTATAATGCATCCACGGAACAGCTATAGCAGCGCAGTCAAAGAGGCAAAAGCCGCCAAAAAAACCCAAAATTGGAATCATAAATAAAAGGTACCTGAAAGTTTCAAGAGCTAGCCTAACCAATTAATTATATCGTGGCCAGTGCCAGATGCACTCTCTAAAAAGGAAGAGAGAAGAAAAGATTTGTATTTTATATGAAGTGTTTAAATACGCTGTTCAAGCACAAATGTGACATTAGGGGAGAACAAGAGAGTGTGAGATTAAATGACAAATCATACCTCACTGCTTCGCAATTGCGGAACTCTGTAAGGGAAAAGAAATTCCCTCAACATCACTTAAACATGGACAAATTAAGGTAACAACTGCGATTGCTAAAATGCAACTACTCAGAGTGCCAGAGGAAACCCAAAACGCAAAAGCATGGCGTGCGTGCGCAAATAAGAATGGGCAAAAGCTAAAAATTGACTTTCTCTAAACTTAATTGAGACGTGCTGATGCACTAATTAGAAGTATCATAGCGGCCAAGGGGCCGTGGAAAACCGTCTTACCTGTCCAATGCTGCTGAACTGAATGAAATGAAAGTAAGCCCAGACCATAGAGATAGAAACAGGACTATTTAAATACACAAGATATTTTAGAACATGGCCGATTAGGTCAGGAAAGAAAACCGCCACATTGGAATGATGGAAATGTAATGAATACCTCAGGAGTGAATTTGCCCCAAAAAGTAAGGAGCTTACCAAACACCGCAAAAAGGCAGAGATTAACCTGTTCTGAATTTAAAAATTAGCAGGGCTGGAATTCCACAAAAATTTATATAAAGTGCGTTGCACAGCAAAAAATGTACGAATTGCAAAAAATAGAGCCCCGAAGGGCACCAAGATAAATATATACTAGTAAGGCCTGAGAACGAAAGAAAATTTGCGCCTTGTGCACCAATTGCCGTTGAGCTGAATAACAAAAGGAAAAACGGATTCATATAGATGAAGGGGATTAAACCGCAGAGAATTGCGACTACTAGAGCATGCTAGTAGGAACCAAATTGGGGAAAGATGTTAAATAAATTGTGCATCTGCCATCTGTGAATGCGCTGCTATAGAAAAATGTGAGGTAACGGGACTACAACCAGTCATTGTAGAGGGATCACTAGACCCCACACGATTATAAATGACCACTTGGGTGTAAAAAAAGTACTCATGTCCACAAAAAAAGGGAGGGAAAACATGATACCTGTGTAGAATAAAGAAGAGAACAACAGTAGGTTTTCCCAAAAAGGTTGCTGATTCATGGTCTGAATTTAGACCTCTAAACACAGTACGATATTTACAGATGAGTCTCGCTTCTAACTGGCGTAATTTGAGCGCGAGATTACCCCCTCTAGGCGGAAATGACACTTTGCAAAGGCCCACAAATCGAATGTCATCCTTACTATCTGATTAATGCAGTTTTTGTCAGTGATTGGCCAGTGGGTATTGTCATGACCCACAGAACGCACCCCTTCTGGACTTCCTGGTCCTCGTCATTGTGGGGCTTGCATTAATTGTTTCTCGCAACATGGCCGTATCACGTGACACGCCTCGCACCGGCCTTCACGGCGGATGTAGTACGTTCCATAAATATGCCACACCCCCGCGGCCCTGTGCGTCTCAATGCTATTGCGAAGTAGCTGTCATGATCTCTGCTTCCAAAAGGTCAGGGTTTTCCCAACTCCCTTGGAAGCAGATCCATAACCCAGGTTCCGAGTGCCAACCAGTCCCAATTGGGACCTTTTGGACCCAGTCCTGGCGCCAGTGGCACCAGGCTCATAAATATGCCCAGTCCCAGCGCTGGAAGCGCCGGGCTCATAATGCTTGGGTGGACTTACCTGCAGCAGACCATGCTGCTTACTTGCCTGCCAGTTGAGCCTCTGATCCTCTTCTGTTTGGAACTACTTTTCCTGTTGGGTGGGGCAGGAGCCACTCCCTAGATTCAGAACACTGGAACTCTTCTGGAAAGCAGGAACTCTTTTCTTACCTAGGCGTGGCTGTGGAAGGAGACACAAAAGCACTACAGCAGGCTATTTAAACCACACCCGATGGATGAATCTTGCTTTGCGTTATTCTGCATCCTCTGCAGCAGAACGCTCATCGTGTCTTCTGCATCTGATCCTGGGCCTAAGGAAAAAGGCTTACCATCCTGAATCCAGTCTTCAGCAACACCTATAAAGACAAGAAAGAACAGGTTAGCATTACGGTCTTCAGTGACAGCTCTTCACTTACCTGGTCCATCGGCTGTCACCAACGCCTCGCGCTGCATTCCGGCATCTGAAAGACAAAGGCTTACCTACTCTTCGTGCGCTCCGGAGGTCTTCACACTGCATTCCGGCATCTGAAAGACAAAAGCTTACCAACCCTTTGCACGCTCCGGAGGCCTTCGGCGCTGCATCCCGCATCTGAAAGACAAAACAAGGTGCGTTTAAAGACATTGGGGAACTTTAATACTCACGTGCCATTACTCCTTTCCACATCTAACCCAGTGGGTATTCCGGCACCCTGCAGCCGCTCCGAACTTATACCTGCAAAATAAAAAGACAGTTAGAGCGCATCGTGAAGCAGGCAACAAGCGCTTACTTACGTGCTTCCAGGCGCTTCTATTCATCACACGGGCTCCATCTTCAACTCACTTCAGCCCGTCATCCGCCATCGCCGGAACCCTGCAAAACAAGAAACATCATTACTAAAGCCTTTAAAGACATTAGAATTACTTGAAACTTACCGTTCGTGCAGTAAACAACGGACAGCAGTCCTCTGAAGTCAAGAGGCCTGCTCCCCTTATCCAGTGAAGAAACTGGTTACAGCACCCTGCCCCGAGGCAGATGGAGAGCACAGCGTTCACTTACCTAAGGTGAGAGCGTTAACCTTGGGGTTCTACAGGAGAAGAGAAAGGGAAGAAGAGAGAGACATTCAACAGCCCAGTTCCTTAATCCCATATTTTCTATCTGCAGACATCTTACCCTTCGTGTCAGATATACCGTGCACAGAGGTCCAGCCCAAAGAGCCAGCCGTGTGTTACACATCACCTGTGAAGATACGGTATACGCCCAGTCAAGACGGGCGCCTCTACGGGAATCAGGTGAGCGTTACAGTAGCGACCAGATGTGTGCTCCGTAGCTCGCTGTATTGTTTCCCTTGCTTCTTCCTCTCTAACCCAATTCTAGTCCCTTTCTTTCCTTCTTAATTCCTGGACTCATGTGCTAGTTGCGCACCCTGTTATTTCCTGGATTCCTGGATCCCTGCATCCCGGTACTTGAACGCACGCTAGAGTCGGAAGAGACTCGTGCAGCCTTATTCAAGACTCGAGCAGTACGCAAGAAGGCATCGATCAAGAAATCCAGCAAAGATCGAACTCAGGTGAGAAGGGGGGGGAACTCCTTGACAGGTATTTGGATTCCTGGCTGCCAATTGTGGCGAGATGTTCCCGAATACGAGTCTTAAGGGGCCTGATGGTGCTGCCTATATATTGCAATCCGCATGTACAAATAATACAGTAAACCATGAACTTTGAATTGCAATTGAGGAATGTTTTAATAGTGTGGTCTCCTCTATCTCCAAAGGAGACCTTTGAAGTTTCCAGAGTGTACTTGCACATGCTGCAGAATCCACATTTGTGAAAACCAGCAGCACGGGCAGAGTCTAACCACGTAGATTTAGGAGTGAGTGGACACATAAATGAAGGGCAGAGTTTATTTTTAAGAAATGTCCCTTTGCTAAATGTTATATTAACAGAGGGATCAAGCCAGTTGGCAATGTCAGAATCTAAATGGAGCAGGTACCAATGTTTCTCCAGAATTCTGTGGATCTTGTGACTATCTGAATTGTATCTAGTAATAAACCAGATTTTTTGAGCCAGAGGCGATTTCTCGCGAGTTTTAGGAGTTAGCAGATCTGCTCTTTTCAGCTGACGTACTGACATGAGTGCCTTGTCGAGGCAGCTATGTTGATAGCCCCTCTCCAAGAACTGGGATTTGATAGCGATACTTTCTTGATCAAAGTACAAGGGTTCATAACAGTTTCTCTTAGCGCGAATATACTCTCCTTTAGGAATATTCGCTATGACATAATTTTTGTGACAGCTGTCCACATGTAATATTGAATTGACAGAAGTGGATTTGCGAAAAGTTTTTGTCACCAACCCATTTGGAGTAACATCAATTGAAAGGTCCAAAAAATCTATGTGAGTCTGACTGTAGGTCAAAGTAAATTGTATACCCCAATCATTATTGTTGAGATAGGCCACAAATTCAAGCAAGAGTTCTTGTGTACCAGTCCAAATTAACAAAACATCATCAATATAACGTTTCCACAGTTTCATGTAAGGTAAAAAAGCTTCATTCCCAAATACACATTTTTGTTCAAATTAATGCATGAATGCGTTGGCCAAAGCTGGTGCGAAGCTAGCACCCATGGCCACTCCAATGAGTTGCTTAAAGTACATGTTATTGAAAACGAAAACATTATTCTGTAAAGTAAACAGCAAACATTCTTTAACCATCAAAATGTGTTCGAAAAATGATGCAGAAAATTCACGGAAAAGAAAGGCCACACTTGCTAATGCTTTGTGATGATCAATAGAGGTATATAATGCTTTTACATCCAGAGTAACAAGCCAGCTGTTATTTTGAAAATCTAAACTGTCAAGAATTTGTTAAGTGTGCATAGTATCTCTAATGTATGTAGGAGTGTTAAGCACCACTGGTAACGGGAACTCATTGATATAGACAGAGATAGGTTCCAATGTACCACCGCTCCGACTCACTATTGGTCTCCTGACTGGTATATTGATGAATTGTTTATGAATTTTTGGAGGAAATAAATGGTGGTCATAATAGGTCCGTCTACAGTGAGAAATTGCCTTTCCACATCCGTAAGAAGGCCTATTTTATGCCATTTGGTAATCAGATCATTGGCTGTCGCATGAATAGTCTTCAAAGGATTATTAGAAAGAATCAAATAACATCCGGCGGAATTCATGTGCTACATGCCCATAGTTATATAATCAGCACGATCCATGACAACAACGTTCCTGCCCTTGTCGGCCTCCTTAATAATCAATTCAGAATTGCCAGACAGATGTACCATTGCTTGAAACTCATCTTTATAAAGATTGTGCTTATAACACGGCTTGCAAATTGCACTTCCAATGAATGGATATCCTTAATGACTGCCTGATAGAAAGTATCTATGACGTTATCAGAAGGGAATGTAGGAGTAAACTTAGATTTCCTGTTTAATTCGTTGATGGAAATATTTTGTTGAACAACATCTAATTCTTTAGGAACTTCTGAAATGCTGGTTTGTGTTTGTGGTGCAAAATCATCTAGGGTCGTAAGGACATGAGTAGTAAGGAGTGTTTGCATAGAGATCTGAGACGTAATAGGAGTGGGAGGTAAAGGTTTATAATTGTGAACTTGCGTTGCAAAACATTTTTTACGCTTGAGTTTATGTGTAAACTTAAAAAGATCAATGTGGATGTCCACAAAGTTGTTGGTAGCTGATGGCAACAACTATTAACCCACATAACTGGAGTCTGTTTCCACTAGGGGGATATATCGGAAGACTGTGCACACGCTGCTGGTGCTGCCAATTAAGTGGGAATTGAACACATTCCATTATTTAGGGGTGGACATTTATCATGACCCTCAGACAGAACATACACGGAACATAGTGAGAGCAACGAACGGCATTGAAAACTCCATGTCCTTTTGGGCTAGATTAATGTTGTACATGATGGGACGGCAGCACTGCTGAAGATGGTAGTGCTCCCTAGACTCATTTGTTTTTTCACAAATGTTCAGTTTGCAATACCGAGGTTGTTCTTCAACAAACTACATAACATCTGTAGGGACTTCCTATGGCATAACTCAAGGTGTAGAGTGGCGCTTTGGAAGCTTCACAACTCATATGAACTAGGGGTGATAAAACTACCCAACTTTGAAGTATACTATGTGGCTAGCCAGTTGCAATTCGTGGCCAAATGGCTATCTGATGAACAAACACAGGAGTCAAAACTGTTACAAAGAACAAACACCCAGTTCTTTTTTAACAGAGTTATATGGATAACCGACTCTTGCATGACCCGAGTGCACAGGCTAATGAAACTTGGGTGTACGCTGTGGCGCAGAGCCTGCCAACTAATGGGAAACATCACACCATATTCCCCACAGATTCCGCTGGTGGCGCTAGAAGGGATAAGTGACCAACTGCGGTTGAATGTGAGGAAATATTGGGAACCTAAAGGGGTGGTGACAATGGGAGATATGATAGAGGGTTCGCCTAAAGGGTTTGAGGTATTGATGGAGGAGACCAGGGTACACCCACGGCAACACCTTACATAATCCTGCTTACTGAAGAATGTGAGAAGCAGATGGCCGGAGACCGGAGTACCACTGCAGCCAGTTGAGACGATTTAGACATTTTATGATGTGTCAGAAGGTGGGCATGAAGTCTCGTGGATATATGAGCTGTTAATGTCCAAAGTGGGGAAAGAGTAGGGAGAGATGAGACAACAATGAGAGGCAGACTTGAAAGAACCAATGTCAGACGTGGCGTGGAATAAAGCGATGGTATACCACAAAAAGGTGTCCAGGAACACAAGGCTCCAACAGATCCAATTATAAATAACCCGTAGAGCACATTTGACCTCAAAAAGAATAGCAAATTTTAGCCAAGCAGCAAAACAATCATGTCCGAAATGTGGGGAGGTTGGGGCAGACCTGGTCCATATGTTCTGGGGTTGCGTAGAGATTTGTAGATCTGGCAAGAGGTGGCACAAATACTAATAAAGGTGGATATCACCTTGGAAATTGGATCCCCCCTGGCTTGTTTACTGGGGGGCTTTACGAGTCCCAAAAGAGCTAAACACATGAGTAAACTGAAGGAGCTGGCATACATAATAGCGAAACACAGAATAGCGATGGGATAGAAAGTGCAGACAATGCCTCTGGTGCAAGTATTGTGGAGGGACCTACTGAAATGGGCGAATGCGGAAACCGTGGTGTGGCAAGAAGCAGTAAGCAGGAACTCGGACCAAGGGGGAAGGGGGTGGAAGCCTGGAGACAAATGATTGCAGAGCTAGCCATGACTACTTTAGATAACAGGGAATCAGAACACAGTCACGCACAAGGGGGTGCAGACAGCAGAGTGATTGGTGGAGAGTAAGCAAGAGATTGTAGAGGTGTGTGGTGTGAAGCAGGTCAGGGTGTTGGAGGATAGAGGCAATAAACAGATGAGAAACGTACTGTGATATTATGTAATCCACAATACAATGTCCGTAGGTTATTGTGTTGGAAACAAACAAAAATTGTTTTAAAATGAAGGCTATCTGAAAACATTGTACTGTATTTATAACCCAAGCATCTGATGATATGTCGTACCAATGTTCTACGCATTGCGGTATCCTCCCGCCTACCGCGGGCACTGTCTCTCTCACTCTGTGTACCTGAGCTTCGGCTTTCACCCGAGTTAGGCTGTTGTTGACGATCTGTCTGCCTCCAACCCATTCCTCTCCCTCTTCCCCTTGGTGGGAAGAATGGGTTGGGTGTCCAATCATCTTGCCTCCACTCATTTATGTCGTTAAAGGGCCTGTTGAATGTATAGCGGCTGGCCGAGCGACCCCATCCTCTGCCAGCCCGTCCAAAAATATGTTTCCCAAACATCCTTTTCAGGGACGCCTGGACCTTATCGATGGCGGCATACGAATTGTCAAACTTTGTTAACTCCTTTATGAAGGAGTTGCCAAACAGGTTTCCTTTAGCCGCCACTGATGCCTCTGACATGGCTAACTCGCTGAATGTAGAGTCTATGTTTAAGAGGATTGATCTTCGTCACTCTGATATTAACGGACAGTTGGCGTTGGCGGATCGCCCTCGGGGCCCAGCCTGTCAATATTGTTCGATAGCTAGCCATGTTCTTATTTTTAGCCTCATTAGCCATCTGTAGTATCTTGATAATAGGCCCGACAACATCTAGCATCTTGTCCTGGCATGAACGCCAGGACCTATCCAGACCTTTCTTGATATCCTAGGCATTTACTCATAAATGTTACCATCTTGTCATCAATCTCAGGAGTCTCCGATATTCCCTCAGGAAGATGGGGCCGCAGGCATTCTGCCCTAAGCTTGTTCCTGGCCTTGTTCGTAGCAGCGTCCTCAGGCGCTTCTTTAGATATGAGGCTATTTTAGAAGGCGGTTCTCACTCTGCAGATCGTGGGTGAATTAGTGCATCCGGCTCAAAGTCATCCCTGGCATCTTCCTCTATGTCTGTGGCCCTCTTTTTCTTGGGAGCTATTTTCTTCCTCACTTCACTGGAGGACAGGACGATATCACTTGTACTTCCTCCTCTGAGGCGTGATCTTGAAAATCATCATTCACATCTGAACTCTCTAAGGATGTGTCCTGCCACCTGCTCTCTTTCCTCCTGGATCTCGCTGCAAGGCGGGTCTTGGCATCTCGTGCCTTATGGGCTCTTTTTCTTACCCCTTTCTGTCTCCCATGTACACCTGCCCATCTGAGGTCTTCCATACCCTGGAAGAACTTCAGCCAGTCATTCATAATGGACAATTGATGGGATCTGCCCAGACTGGCTCCCTGACCCTTCTGAATGATTTGCCTCATACTGGGGTGTGTCCTCTTCTGGCTCATTTCAGCCCTACCTTCCTCAATGGAGCTGGACATTCTCTGTACCTTCTATATGGGAGTTGAACACAGATAGTGAAACAAAGAAGGCTTGGGCCTTTACCCACCCAAATAAGCACACCACTAGTGTGTGCAGTGATCCAGGTTATGGCTTATTTCACCAAACAGTTTTTACATGGGACGGTTTTTGCCAAAAATTGCTTTTCTGCAATTTATAATTAGTGACCAGCAGGTGGTGATGTTACGCTGTGTTGAACGATAGGAATGAATGAAGCTCAAGGCTTCGTTTTGTTCTGCGCACTGCACTTAATATCCCAAACTTAGCAGTGTTCCTTGATTGCATGATCAGCTTGTGTTGTATGTATATATGAAAGCTCTTGGCTTTCTCGTCGAGAGGCACACTAACAGCAACCACAGAAGTTCGATTAAAGTAGAGGCACGACGGAAATGTGCATCCTTGAAGCGCCTCACTTGAGTTCTGTCGTGGCAATGCCCCCTGATTGTTGGCCCTGTACTTCGTGGTCTCCAGAGCCCCCGCTCTGGGAGACTGAACAAACCAAAATAACTGCTTGCAGATAGGCTCTGTCACACCTAAAAAATCACGCTGCACTCGGGCCGAGCCTCCCCAACGTTCGCATTGCTGTAATTAATGTAATCACAAGTGTTACCAATAACAGATGAGCAAAAGTATTAACTAGCTGCCAGAGCAGCAAAGAAAGAGGAGGAATTAAGTTGGTGGACAGTGTTTATAGTGTTGGTTATGCACTATTGGTGTAGAAAGGTTGCGTGTTTATTTTAAGGACCAATTAACAATGAGATCTACTCGGGGGTGTGGCCAGCGAGCACGCAATGGAGACGTGATTCCTAGAGGCTCCCGTAGCCGCTCGAAATATCCTGCTAATATTCTTTGATTTGGGAAGTTGATTCTAACAAAAAAAGAGATTTTCGTGCAGCGGAACCCAGTGGCTGCACACGACAGAGAAGTGGACCGAATCCGCTGCGTGAGGAGCAAGATATCAGCGCCGAAAAACAGCGAAGTGGGACCTCCGACTGCAAACAAAATGTCCGCCGCGCATGAAACGCGCTAAAACACAGCGAACGCCGGAATGTGCCCACCCGTGATCCCAACCTGTTGAACCAGCCTTCGTTAAAAAAAAAACCCTGAAGGGGCTTGGGAGGGCGCTGCCAACCTGATACCTGTGATTGGAGCCTTCTTTGTTCGCCATCCCGGCTCGCGGCAATCCTTGAAGGCGGCGGACCCCGGCTGGTGATATCGACCGGGGCCACCCACGGACGAGAAGCCTGCACGGACACAGTGAGCGGCCCCGATATACCCGCTACGCCGACCCAGGGATCCGATGACCAGAGGGGAGAGGCCCCTGGAGGGACGCCCGCGGCCCGGAGGGGACCCCTGCGCGACAACCCGTGACTGGTGGGCCGCTGCGAGGGAAGCCCCCAGCATACCAACCCGGCGGCAGCGCGAACCCTCCAGGGAGGAACAACGTAACCGGACACCCACCAGTGACAGGACCGCCTAGACCAACAACACAGGCAGTGCGGGTGACCTGGGGTTAGATGACCTGAGGTGCGTGGCCAGGAGGGGATTGAGGCAGAAAGAGACAAGCCCCTAACACTGAGCAGGCAGCTCCCTCTCCCTACAGACAATAGTTTATAACGACTGGAACCCCGCGCCAGACCCTGCTCAACAACAACCACAACCTTTTCCGAGCCCTGGGGAGGCTGAAGTGACAGTCTCGAACACCGCGACAAGGAAGTAATATAGCAGGGGCAACTCAGTCACAAGTGGAGGCCCAGACAACGCCGCGAGAGACTAGTCCTCACATTCACATTTCTGTGGATTCCACATCATGGGCAAGGAAAGAAACAAGAAAAACACAACGCAAAGCACCATGGATCAATATGCCACGAGCACACAGCCAGCACCAAACGCGGAGGACCCGGGGATGACCCCGCCTCCAATGGAAGAACCCCTGTCACTAAAGGACGTGATGACCGCAATCGCCAGTTCGCGCTCCTGAATGGAGCAGAAAATGGACACTATTTCCACTGAAGTCTCGTTCCTTCGTCACGACCTCCAGAAACTCTCATCCAAACGGGAGAAGCAGAGCAGCGAATATCTAGCATGGAGGACGACCTAGGCGGTGTGCACCAGCAACTCACACAAACACTGAACAGCCTGAAAACCTTGGAAGCCCGTGTGGAGGAGGGAGAGGGCAGGTCCCGACGCAATAACATTCGTATTTTAGGCCTGCCGGAGTGCACAGAGGGTCCCAGCATAGAACTCTTACTGGAGGAATGGCTGGCAAATCTCTTCGCGCTGAAAACCTTCTCGAACTTCTTCTCGGTGGAACGTGCACATCGCGTGCCCATGGGTCGCCCAACCCCGGGGGCACCCCCAAGGACAATTATCGCGAAAATTCTTAATTACCGCGACAGAGACACCATCCTACAGATGGCCAGAACACAAGGGACGGTGGTATATAATGGATCCAGGATCGCCTTCTTCCCGGACTACACCCGCAAAGTTCAGAAGGCCAGACAGTCCTTTGAACACTTGAATGAATGTGAAATACGGGCTGCTGTTCCCGGCACAGCTGAAGATCCAACATGAAGGCAAGACAGTCCACTTCACTGATCCACAGGAGGCATGGAGATGGGCGGAGACCCACATTGGAGGAGACTAGACCGGGGCCGATCAAAATCGCAGGAGAAGATCGAGACCGAGACCAAGGGAGGAAAGACCCGCCCGACAACCTATACGGGAGAATCAGAATGAACCTAATGGGGGTCCCAATCCCTAGCACGGTTAACAGAGACAATGGCTAAACGAAACAACGGAAGGATATATCAAAAGCGCACAATGACCGACTGCCTTCTAGACAGGCACTCGTGACAAACACTTTGCTTGGACTGTTACCAGAAAGGAGTCACCGCCGCCTATGCACGAAGGATCAAACGCATTATATGTAATCATAATCAACACACCATGCCATCGGCGAACGCCACCCCCCGACTCCAGACACTTGACCCAAGACGGAGTAGTAAGTCGGTGGGAAAGTAATAACAGTTTATATCAAGTTGATCTGGCGACATAGTTTTTAGCGCCAGTAGAGTTTGGGCGACAGATACTTCATGTTGGGGAGGAGTATGGGGAGAGGGGATGGGGAGTTGTTATATGTTAGAAATTTTCCGGGAAGTTACACCACTCTAATTTTCATCACAAGACTGCGAAACGTATCATGCCAACACCCACGATTCCACCGGGCACGACCACTGTACTCTCACAGTCATATATATCACACACGCAACTGGCACAACAAACTGGATTCCTAGACAGAAATGGCCACAAAACAGCATAATGGCTTCACAGGGGGAGACGCACATGTCCCAATGGTAGTTACTGAATGTCATAGACCCCTGAGGATCCTCACATGGAACGTAAATGGCATGGGCTCAAGTATCAAGCGCCGGCTTATAATGCAATTCCTAAACAGGCGTTCCCCTGACATTGCTCTTCTTACGGAGACACACTTAGCGGGTTCAACCTGCCGATTCTTCCACAGGACTAACTATCGATTAGCTTATCACGCAGTGTACACGGTGGTTTCCCGGGGTGTCTTGATCCTCCTACACAAACGGCTCCCCTTTGCACTGACGACAGTGGAACTAGACCCTAGCAGCCGTTTCGTGCTACTCAGAGGCACACTATGGGGGCAGGGGGTGGCTGTTCTGGCGATATACTCCCCACTGGGGTTGGGGGATGCTCTCTTGAGGGATTTCACGGCATTGATGGCGCAACAACAGCCTGTTCTATGGATCCTTGGGGGGGACTTTAATGATGTTATGTGTAATGCACAGGACCGGACCCACATACGGAACCGAAACCCAAACAAACCCACACAGCTAGCGACCTTTGCATCAGCTCTAGGCTTAAGTGACCTATGGAGAGACCTCCACCCTACAGATCAGGGCATTTCCTTTCACTCGGGAGCCGACGAGTCCCTGTTCAGGCTGGATTACTTTTTCCTTCCGACCCCCGAAGCGTATAGGGTAAAAACGGCAGAACTCCTTCCCCGTGGCGTATCTGACCATTCTCCCCTGGAGATACTGCTCCAGACAGATATACCCCTGCCTCCCAGGACTTGGGGGCTAAATAACTATTATTTAGGCCTTCCAGAATTCATGGGACACATCACCGAAAAATCCAAGGAATTATTTTAAATTAACGCGGGTTCGGTAGAGGATCCGGTGACATTATGGGAAGCCCATAAGGCGGTACTTAGAGGGGAAATAACGGCCTGGATGTTTAATAAAAGGAGGGAACACCATACGGAAGTTATGGCGGCAGAAGAAGCCGTGAAGGAATGGGAAAATAGATATGTCGCTAACCCCACCCCTGACGCCCACCGCTCCCTCGTGAAGGCCAGAGCAACCCTGCACAACATAGCACTAGATAACAAAAAGCAAGCGCATAGGGAGTCAAGGACCAGAATCTATGAACACAGCGACAAAGCCGGCAAACTACTGGCCTGGCTGGAACGTCGGGAGGAAGGGCACAGACATGTCAGGCAGATCATAGAAGACCCCAATGGACTGACCCAAACAGACCCAGAAATAGCAGAGGCCTTCGCTAAATTCCATGCCGCACTCTATGCTGCCCCAACATCACCGGTAGATCCATCCCTTCTGGACGAGATCGTGCTCCCGCACCTCTTGGAGCAGCAGACAACATATCTGGATAGGGAACTGGACGAGGCCGGAATCATGGAGGCCATGTCCCAGCTACAATCCGGGAAGACACCAGGCCCTAACAGCTTCCCGGCCGAGACCTGGAGGAAGCTGGGCAACAACCAGATGGCGGCCCCCCTCCAGGATTTATTCCTGGCGGCCAAAGGACAGGGCACCCTTCCATTGGACCTATGAACGGCCAACATTGTGGTTATTCCCAAACAAGGAAAGCCCCTGACCGGTGCACATCATACAGGCCTATATCGCTTATTAACAGCGAAGCAAGGATTTTGGCCAAGGCACTGACCAATAGACTTCAACAGGTCATATCCTCACTGGTTCATCCGGACCAGTGCGGCTTTATGCCGCAAAGATCGACCAGAATGAACCTACGCAGGTTGCATCTACTCCTGGAAAAAGCCCCGAGCATCGACGCGCCACTTGCTCTTTTAGCAATTGATTTCGAGAAAGCGTTCAACTCGGTAGTGTGGGAAAGCCTGTGGGCGATAATGAGACGCATGGGCATTGGTGAGACCTTTCTCAGCTGGGTCCAACTGCTGTACGAGGCGCCAATGGCTGCGGTCAGGGTAAATGGCTGGACCTCTAGGACCTTCCCACTGGGCAGAGGCACCCGACAGGGCTGTCCTCTATCCCCCCTTCTATTCGCCCTAGCGATTGAACCGCTTGCCCAATGGCTCCGACAGGTTACTACATGGTCAGGCTTTTGCTGGCCAGACGGACAAGAGGACAGGGTATCCCTATATGCAGATGACCTGCTACTCTATCTCAGCAACCCAGACTACGCATGCCCAATCATAACCCAAATGTTGACGACTTTTGAGGAATTCAGTGGGCTCACGAGTTAACTGGGGTAAATCGGTCCTGTTGCCAGTGAAGGGTGATGACCTGGCAGTCTCCCGGGGCATGCCATATCGGGTGGAGAGAGAAGGCTTCCGCTATCTGGGCATATGGGTCTCAGGGACTCTCTCGGAATACGTAGCGCACAACCTGCACCCACTAATCGACCGCTTTGCCGCGGATGTACAGCACTGGATACTCCTTCCTCTCACACTCATGGGCAGATCGGCCCTCTTTAAAATGATGGCGCTTCCACGCTTCCTTTATGTACTGCAGAATGCCCCATTGGCCATACCAAACGCGGAATTTAACCGAGTAGAGCGCCTAGTCAGGAAACTGATATGGAAAGGAGGGCAGCCTCGAATCGCGTTGACCACGTTGCAACGATCCATCTGGGAGGGGGGCATAGGACTCCCACACCTCAGGTCCTACTACTGGGCCTGTCAACTAAATGTAGTTAATGACCTCCTTCATGGAGACCCCGAACAACCACACATTAGAGCGGAGGAACCCATTATCCAAGGCAACCCACCACTGGAAACACCATACCAGACCCTAACCAGGCCCCCCGTACAAACAATGTCTACCCATATCGCGATGATCTGGAGGCAGGCACACACTCACATAGGCTGGGGGAACAGGATCACTATGGCACAACCATTATGGCACAACTATGGGTTGAAGGAGGTACGGAAGTTGGCTGCATGGATCCGGTGGGTGGAGGCTGGGATAACCACAATAGGAGACATTATTGCGGATGGTTCCATCCTCCCATTCGAAACCCTGCAGCAGAGATTCCGAATATCTGCTACAGAACATTACCACTACCTGCAGTTAACTCATACCATTAATGCACATGGGCAAGAGCTCGACGACATACCAGATTACACACCTCTGGAACGCAACTTACTACCACAACACATCCCTGCCAAGGTCACCACTATTCTATACAAGGCGATTAACGCGTTTGCCACTCCGGATTTGGTCAGTCTCAAAAATAAATGGGAGGGAGATGTGGGGGTCAATTGAACCAGAGGACTGGATCCAAATACTGATGCACCCACGCGATATCGCAATAGACTCCAGAATTAGACTGGTACAACTTAAGATACTCCACAGGGTGTACTACCCCCGAGGGGCTCTATTTGGCTGGGGGAGGGCGGAGGACCCTAACTGTCTGAAATGTCGGAGGGAGGAGAGCACTTTTATCCACCTTCTCTGGGAATGACCTAAAATCAAGTCCTTCTGGGCGCAATGTTGTCAACTGTTAACGAGAACCCTGGGGCGCACAATAATCCCACAACCTGCAATAATGTTACCCGGGCCCCAGATGAGAATATTCCAGATAAATGGGAGGGTATCTTTCTTCCCAATGCAATGGGCCTCATAAAACGAGATATAGCACAGAAATGCGGGGCCCCGGAAAGCCCATCAGTGGCCCAATGGTCAAACGAAATGGACATATGTGCAGCGAAAGAGCATAGAATCTATACAGCACGGGGATGCCTGGCCAAAGCCATCAAGATCTGGGGAAAGTGGGAAGACCATGTGATATAGACCTCGCCGGTTAAATTGGAAAAGAGATGGACACAAACACTATACGGGACATGGTGAGAAATGCACAGAGCAGCAAGACAGGAATGGAGTGATGAACCAACCCGGGCATTGGGGGAGGGAGGCTGGGGGGGATTTGTTGGTGTACTGCATGTATGTTTAAAAACCAATAAAATGTGTTATAAAAAACAATGAGATCTACTAAAGACTGAAACTACGTTGGGATTTGTCATTTTTCGCTTTATGTTTCAGTTTGGTATTGTTACTTGATGCTGCTCGAGAAAGTAAAGATGAGAGAAAGCATCATCCAGCCTCCTGGTCTTAACAAATAATTCAATTACCATGGTCCATCTTAGAACGGGCTATCTTGACCATCTCCAAAGTAAGGTTTGCAAGCTGTGACATGACTGGTACTTTCGCACATGGCTTCCCTGTATCAAGCGCAGTTTTGCATTCTCGAGAATACTGATTTTCCATACTAACGTTATAGAAAGTCAAGATTCTTTTAAAGCCACAGAGGCAAAGGATTATGCTTTCTTTCTTTACTTTAAACTCGAGCAGCATTATAACCATTACAATATATATAAAAATTCACACAATAAAAACTACATTTACCAAGAAATGGTCTGTTTTGTAGTCCAGTTTTTGATAAGATAACTTAAACATGTGACATCCTTAACCAATCCTCTCACTGCTATTCCAATATCTTCCTCTCCTTTCTCTTGTCCTTCCTCTTTCTTTGTCTGTCTCAAACTTTAAGTCCTGTGCCCCAACTAATAGACGCTGAAATATAGTGTGGCTTTCTCCTGCTTTACAGGATCCTGCTGCCTTCGATTCTGTTCCTGTTAAGTAATCAAACAGCAAGCTTAGGCTAGCCACGATAGGGTGGGCAATCGTTACGATACAAAAATGTTCATGACAATATTATTCCCTAGGCATTACATCCAATTATCAATTAAATAATATAACGATTGACTGGGTGGGATAATCCTTCGCCTCGTGTCTTTAATAGAATCTTGACTTTCTATAACATTAGTATGGATTATTAGTATTCTATGTCAAGACCAGAGGCTGCGATTATGCTTGTTCATAGCTTACTCACCACATCTGACCTACCGGTCTAAAGTAAAATTGCTTGAACATGGACTCTTTTGACCAGTCTGCGTCTTTTAAGATGTCCTCTAAACTAGCTCCTGCGTTATATGCTTTTTATGCCATAGTTCCTCTAATTGAATGAGCTCCATAAGTTCCAATGTCAATGCCGGTCTGTAGCACAAACCATGTAACCCATCTGGCTAGAGTTGCCACTGCTACATCTTTCAAACACTGCACCGGACATAACTTGGGTTGGTCTGGGAAAGCTGAGTAGGTAACTGTTCTGATACATGTCTTAGTTCTCTTGTTAACGTGAAATGTGACCCCCGAAGGGCTAAAAGATCTCCTATCTGCTTTGAGTGCTTTCACATCAGACACTCTTAAAAGATATGAGGCAAAGTAGTGTAGTGAGCTTTGATGATATTGCTTTTCTTGTCAGGTGTTAATTGTCCGGCCAGTTAAACAGATTCAAGACTGTATTCACGTCCCATGTCTGTGAGTATTTGAGTAACAGCGGTCTCAAAGGTTTTACTCCTCTGAGGAGTCTGCATGCCAGGGGGTGTTCACCTACTGCCACATTCTCCATCTTGGGATGACTGGCAGATATGGTTGATCTACACATGTTCACTGTTCTGTATGCTTTGTCTTGTGCTGCCAAGGCCGCTAGAACATTCACTATCTGAATTACATTTGTTCTAGTGGGATGTATGTGTCGTTCTACACGCCAGCTATTCCAATGTGCCCAGGCCAATTTGTAGACCTTCCTGGTACCTGATGCCCAAGTTTCCTCAATTTATTTTTCAGCGTCTCCCGAAAGTCCTGACTTCTACCAGGCTCCCCAGAAATCGCTCAGCCTCAGGTTGCTTTCCTGACTCAGCCGATGACACTCCTCATGGATTTTGAATCAATTCTCTGAATTGGGGAAGTAACAGTGGTTTGTTGATGGACAATTCGAGAAGGTCCGGGAATCATACCCGACTCCTCCAGTCTGGTTTCACTAATATTAGTGTTGCATGTTTTCTCCTGACCTGAGCGTATTCTCTATCTGGACCCCACTTCTATAGAAATACGTCCGTTGCTTCTGCTGCTGGATCCGGCCTCCAGCTGAAGAAGCGATTTAGTTGAACATTCAACCTGGATGCAAAAAGGTCTGTTTTGCATGGTCCCCTCATCTCCATTAGGGTTAGAAATACTGTTCTGTCTAACTACCATTCGCTGCATCTCTCAGATGTCTTGAATTCCAGTCTGTCACCTCATTTTGCAGACCTGGGAGATATTCTGCTTTGATGCTGATCTTGTTCTTTAGGCACATGTGCCAGAAAACTTTTGCTAGTTCTGCCAGAATCGTGGACTTCTTCCCGCCCGGCCTGTTTATGTAGCGGACTGTGGAGACATTGTCCATTTTCAGTAATATGCAACAGTTCACCTTGTCCTGGGTCCAAAATCTTGCTGCGAAGGACCCCGCCATCACATCTAGACAATTGATGTGGAGCTCTAGCTCCTTCGCTGACCACCTGCCTCCTGTTGTCACCTCTCCGCAACGGGTCCCCCAGCCCCAACGGTTGACATCTGATTCTATGATGAGGTGCGGTGTTGAGCCAAATATTGCTCTCCTGTTCCAGGCCTCCATGTGTCTGAACTACCACCATAGTTCTGTCCTCGCCTCCTAAGAGATCGGTACTTTCTGTTTGTACGATAACCTTTTTCGCAGGTGTTTGATTTTCAGGCCCTGCAGTGCTCTGTAGTGTAGTGGCCCCAGGAAGATCGCCCGAATTGATGATGCTAGTCTCCCTACCAATCTGGCTAGCTCTCTGAGTGATATCTCTTCCCTCGATATTATTGAGCGTATCTCTTTATTGTTCAGATTCACCTTGGCTATTGGAAGGCTGAGTGTAGCCGCTCTCGTGTCTATCACGAAACCCAGGAACTCTAATGCTTGGGACGGCTCCAAAGCAAATTTTTCCCAATTTATTAGAAAGCCCAAGTCCTGCAATAGTTGGATTGCTACCTCTGCTTGCTGCTCCAGCCTTATTTTGTCCTGCCCCATCAGACAAAAGTCATCTAGGTATACTATTAACCTAATGCCCTGTTCTCTCAGGTGACTGACCACTGTCCTCACCAGTTTTGTAAAGGCCCAAGGTGCTGACGCTGGACCTAATGGGAGGCATGTTAATTGCCACTTCTGACCGCCCCACCAGAATTGAAGGAACCTCTGATGTTCCTTCGCGATTGGGAATGTTAAGTAGGCATCTTTGAGGTCTATCCTTACTAGCCAATCCTCTGCTTGTAACACGTCTCTCAAGAGATGGATACCCTCCATCTTGAAATGTCTGTATATGATGAATGCATTCAAACTTCTCTAGTTTGTCACTGGTCTCTGTTTCTTTTTTCCCTTTACCAAGAACATATTGCTTACAAACCTGATCAAAGAATTGGACACTCGTGCGATGACACCCTTTCTCTCTAGGTCTATTATCTCTTCGTCTAACAATGTTTTGTCCTTAATGCTGAACCGTATAGGACTCCGGTACTCTACTTGTTCTGCATCTTGCCAGAACTCTAGTTGGAAGCCCTGTACCGTTTGGTCGACCCATGCATCTCCTGATAACTCAACACCTTTCTAAGAATAGTGCAGTCCTCCCCCTATCACTAGGGTCCCTGTATCTGCTGGTTGAATCAGTGCTTCTGTGATCAGTCTCACATGTGTTTGCCTGCTGTCCTCTGTTATTGCCTCTCCAGCCTCTGCCTCTTCCTCTTGACTGAAAGAAGGGGTTCGGTCTGCGCTCTTCTTAATTCTTTCAGTCATTCCTGCTATTCTAGTTGGACCTGTATGAGGAATAGCGGCTAGACGAGCAGCCCCTTCCTCTACCAGCCCTTCCAAAAACCTTCCCGCAAAACACTCTTTTTAATGATGCTTATGCTTTGTCTATAGCGGCCTAAGTATTCACGAACTTAGCCATCTCCTTAATGAAGGCATCCCCAAATAGTTTGTCTTTACTTCTAGGCGTTGATTCTGCTGTGGACAGTTCGCTCATTTTGGTGTCTATTTTGACTAGAATAGACTTCCGTCTTTCTGTTGTCAGGGCATTGTTAGCATCGCAGAGTAAGCATATTGCCCTCTGCGCCCATCCAGCTAGGATCTCCAGGTCCAGTTTCTGTTCTGGCTGTTTCGCCTCTTCTGCCATCTGCCAGATTTTTGTTAGAGGACCTAGAACATCAATGGGTTCATCCTGGCATGATCGCCAGGTTCTATCTATGCCCTTCTTGGTGACCCTGCGGTACCGTCCCATGAAGGACATCTTTTCATCGATTTCTGGCATTTCTGCCATACCTTCTGGCACTTGAGACCTGGGGCATTTTGCCCAGAGCTTGCTCCTGGCCTCTTTTGACAGAGGATTTCAAATCCTCCTCTTTATATAATTGTCAATCTTGGTGGGGGGCTCCCACTCCGCCAACCCGGGATGGATGAGAGAGTACGGGTCGAATACCTCACCCAGCTCTTCCTCCCTTTGCCTTTTCCTTGGCAGCCTTATGCTTATTAGGAAGGCTTGGGGATGATATATCAAGCTCCTCTGAGCTTTCTTCAGACGTCTCGTCCCACTCTTCCTCGTCCAAGTCTTCTGAATTTGACTCTTCCTTTGTATATCCTTTACCTCTCCTTACCCATGACCTTGACCACATTCTTTTCTCACCACCTCTCTTTGTGTGTGGTGAGACCGGGGGTTTGACTGCTGCAGGCCTTTCGGGCTTTCTTTCTTCCCCCTTGCCCCTCCTGATATCTCTCTGGGGCTTCTCCTTTCAGGGCCGCTATCCCTTTGGAGAAAGTGATGAGGTCTTCCACCCAGCTCCTTCCCTGTGACAATGCTCCCAATCCTGCACCCAGTACACTTTGTACTGCTTGGTCCTTGTTGGACACTGTCCACTTACTGCTAGTATGGGGTTCCTCATAGTCCTCGCTGGAGCTGTGCGTTATTAGACACAAGCCGGTCTCTACAGGGTTTCTGGGCCTATACCCGTTGTAAAGCAGCTTATGTGGGTCTGGGTTGGCTTAACCTGTTGCAGTTTCACTTGTGTCTGTGCCCGTCTACAGTGCTTTGCACTTGCCATTGGCAATAGCTGCTGCCTTCCCTGCCTCTACTGCAGCTGACTGTAAATCTCGACACTATTTGTGTCAGTTATCTCGCAACCACTAGGCGGCGCTGTGCCATAACACTTTGCAGCCTGGAATTCGCTACGTAGAGTTGATGGCAGTCCCTCACTGTGTCTCGCTCTGATGTGTGTGCCGGTGAAATCCAGTCTATGTAAAAACAAGTGCTCTGCTCCTCGCGCTCCTGCTACTCATTCCCATTACTGCCGATTATACAACAAATGTAAAGGTTCTCAATGAGATCTACTGAATCATTCAAGCCTGGATGGCACATCATGGCTTATACTTAAACGATGATAAGACCGAGTTACTCATCCTCGGCTCACACCTCTGTCTTAATAAACTGGACCCTGCTTTCAAAGATTTTGTTATCGATGTGAATACCATTAAGGTGTCAAACAATACTCAAATTCTTGGCTTCCACCTTGATTCTACCCTCTCCTTGACAAAACAAATTAACTCTGTGGTTTCAGCATCAGCTTATACTTGCAAACTTGTGACAGCGTGCAGACCTTTCATCACCACTCCTAACTGCATCATTCTGGCAAGAGCCCTTGTAATGTCTAAAATTGATTATTGCAATGCCCTGTACCTGGGGACTAGTCAAAAGAACATTAACCGGCTCCAAGTAACACAGAATAATGCCATCAGAGCAGCCCTCAATATACCCAGAAAAGTGCACATCTCCGACACCAGACGGAACTTCCACTGGCTCCCTGTGTCACTTAGAATTTCGCACAAAACCCCTCGCACTCACACACAAGTGCTTAACCAAGCAAGCATTAGAATACTTGACCACCCGTCTCACTGCACACACAGCTACCCGACCACTTAGATCGGCACAAGCCCACTCACTTGCCATACCTAGATTTAAATTACAAAATGCAGGGGGGTCCAGCTTCCCAGTTCTTGCATCCAAACTTTGGAACACACTCCCAAACCCTCTTAGAACTGAAATCTGCCTCTCTTCATATAAGAATAAAACCAAATCCTGGCTCACTGAGCAAGATCTAGGCACCACCTGCGCTAGATTGTAAACACCAGTCACGCTTTGGTAACGCCTGCACTAAGACTTGTATAAGTGGATAGCTCTAGCTACTTGAAGTAAATCAGGTGTACCCATAGGTGTATGTACCTTGTATCTAACTGTATTACATGTCTTGTACTCACCACTACGTCCATCTACCTCTTGATATGTACCTGCACCCCAAGAAGTTGTACCTTGATGTCTTTCAACCTGTAACCATTAGTTGTAGACATGCAAGAAAAGAGCCCAGATGCCTCAGGGCAGGGTGCGCAATATACATAAACAAAATATAAATACCGGAGATGGGTGGCTCTTACGGAAATGGCACAGGTTGACGGTGGATGGTTACCGTTGCACGTGTGTCTCCGTGAGAGCACCCCTTCCAGTGTTAATAATTGAGTCACCGGGCCCCTGCAGAGGGCCGTTGCGATCGTTACTAATGGGTACACGGATATGCTCCGTCTAGATGCCCCGTGCTGCGAATGCTAAAACAATCTATTTGTTGCTGTGCGCGTGCTGAAACTAAAACATTTCAGTTAAACCTATCCACTTATACACATTTTAAAACAAGATAATAACATACATGCCAACATTCTCGACTACCTAGGAGGGAGATTCGACTCCAGAAAGCGGGAGAAAGGAACTTCCCCGTAGGAATGCATTGCGGTTTTACTTATTTCAGGCGGCAGTAAAAAAAAAAAAAAATAGCAATATATATACTTAACTGCTGCACAAGCATCAAAGAAAGAGGAACGACAAGAGAAAGGAGAGGAAAATATTCGAGTAACAGTGAGAGGATTTGTTAATGATGTCACATGTTCTAAGTTATCATATCAAAAATTGGACTACAAAAAAGACTATTTCTTGGGGAATGTCGTTTTTATTGTGTGAATGTTTATATATAGTGTAAGGGTTATAATGCTGCTCGAGTTTAAAGTAAAGAAAGAAATAATAATCCGAGCCTCCGGCCGCAACACAGAATCTAGTCCTACCGGTGCTTTTCTATCCATTACAAACTATGGCCGCCTCCTGACCAGATCCAAAACACACACATTGGAATCATTGGACATACGGTCTAGTGTTTGTGTTGACTAAGCTCCGTAGTCTGTGATTCGTTAAGACACTGAAAAAAAGGGATTGTGTCAAACTTCTCTCCCCCGCCCACTGCCGAACGTCGCGCGTGCGCACTTTCATAGGTGGCGTGTTCGGCGGCGCGGATTGAAAGTGAGAATCCAAGTTTTGCTCTGGTGCCCGGGAGTGGAGCCCACATCACGTTAGAGGGGTGGCAGATAGCTGCACAGCTTCTTTCTGCGGCGCCCCGTTCATCTGCACCCCGAAGGATTGGTGGAAACGCCAGCCCCGCCCGACAGAGCTGTGGCGGTTTTTATATCCGAGCAGCGGGGGCGGAAAAACAACGAGCGCCGAAGGGGCCCGGGGGAGACGGGGGCAACAGAGGAGACCGAGAAGATGGCGAGCAAAGAGAGTAAGAGTCGTCCAACCGGTAGAGGAGGAGGAGGAGGAGGGGGGGGGGCATGTGCATTGAGTTCTGAGTAGTGACGTCACATGTCAAACTATAGAACTTACCTGGCCCTTGCTACGTCACCGCTCAATCAGGTGCAATACCTTTACTGCCAGTTCGTTCTTAGTTTGGCCCGGGAGACCGTCAACTACTTTATTTTGCATATAGTTGCATCGCCGAGATAAAGGGCGCGAAAACGCAGGGCCTACGCGGGAAACCTGTAGCTGAATGTTGTAACGTAACAACGATTTGCAGTAGAAAATCTGGCCATATGACATCCTTTAAATCCACGCGTTGTAGTAGCTATTTATCGGTAGTCTATTCCAGTCTTCCAGGGGCCCAAATGCATGGCCTTGCAGGCCGTTTCGCCCCACCTCCACTGCTTCAAATGTTATACAAAATCGGGGGCGCTTGAAAATGGACGGAGTGCGGTTAGGGGTGGCCATCATGCTCTTCCCCCCCCCCCACATTAATCTTTAGCTGACCTTGAAACCACACATAACTGGAGCACGCCATGAGTCATCGCAAATATAAGTTACTTGCGGCTTTACATATTGAAGTGAAATAATACGTTTGTCACACATAAACCTAACTTATTTATGTTAGGAAGTCCCCCAAGAGGACCAACCATCAGTAGCCGTTCATCTTCGTGTATGATTCTAGAACCTAGATTCCAGAGTCATACACGAGGCATGACGCCAATCACAGAACTAGGTACATCATGGTCGTCTATATGTGTTAACCACATTATAACATGTCCTCCACATTCATTTTTATAAAGAATATAAAAAAAACAATGTGCATGCAAACCAAAATATTCAAATTAATGATACCTAGATAAATAATGTGTATACTATTGATAAAACAGTGTATACTTATGAACTTATAAACTTATTAAAAAGGACATGGAACAGTGAAAAACACTGAATGAAAGGGTTGGTTCACAGTGACTCCATCATGTAGAAATGCTCCATCAGGTTCAATAGTATATGAAATCCTGTTTGCAATTTCTCACAATTCTTCTGGATCTCGGACGCTTACTTATTTCCCATCATCTCTCCAGAAGACTTTTGGCTTGTCAGCATCACTTGCAGGTGTAATATTGTATTCATCGTCTCTAAAACATTGTCCATATTCTCTTGTGGAACCTCGGCTTGTTTCATTCCTCATTGGTTCTCCTTTTCTTGCAAGTACATCATTGCAAGACCATCTTTTCCCCTCATCTAAAATTACTGATTTATCTGAGCATCCCATCATTCTTTGGGGAGAGCGAAATCTTGATTCTCCTTTCATTACACTCTTAGGTTCTCTAACCTAATCCAGTCTCCCCTCTTAATCTTGCTTTCCAATACATATTTTTGCTTATCATAGTAACTCTTGTACTCATTTTGTATTTTCTTTACCTTCCTTACAATTTTTTCCAAATTAATTTCCTTATTTTTCTTTAGTATAAGCCAAGCAGGTCTAAGTCTGTTGGAGCAATTCTCCCTCTCATGAGGGTGAACAGTTCTTCCTCCGTCACTGAATGGAGTTACTCTATATATGTAAAGTGCCTCTTTAAGTGTATCCTTCCATGGCAATTTATTAGCAATGGCTAATTGAATGATCCCCTTTATAAATCGGTTCATCCTTTCTACCAAGCCGTTTCCCATGCGATGATATAACGCCGTGGTGCTGTGCTTGATAGCTCGCTCTTTTAGAACATTTTGAACTTCCCATGATGAGAACTGAACCCCCTTATCGGATATCAGCTCTTGAGGGGTCACCTTCCCTACTGAATACTCCTTCTAGGAACTTCATGACTTTCAAAGCCATCACTGATTCTTCAATCACTCCACACTCCAGCCATTTAGATGTATAGTCCACCAACACTATGAAATACACTTTTTGAGGTCCAAGCATCTCATAGGGACCAGTTATATCAATAGTTAACTTTGTCCAAACTGAACTAGGCACTTCCACAGGTTGTAGCAGTGTATTCTGTATTTTTTCCTTTATCGCTTACTGCACATGCAGTACATTGCTTGACCATTGTTTCTAGTTCACTCCACATATTCGGCCACCAGTAGGCTTCCCTCACTCTTTTCTTCGTTAAACTCCCCTCCCCCCCACATGCCCCTCGTGGGCAATTCCATAATTTTGTCTCTCAAAACCACTTGTGAAACTATACGATCATCTCGGTAGATACACGTGTTGTCACATGACATTTCATCTTTTATCTTCTCCCACAATTTGATATTCATCTCTACATCCTTCCAACCACTTCCAATAGCCATCCTAAGATGTTCTTGTATCTTTCTTCATGGCCTTGATCCAATCCTCCTTAGAAAAACTAGGATGTATGTGTGCTATGATGCACTCTGCTCCTTGATCTTCTGTTAATTCCTCAGCATTATTATATTCAACTTCAGTGTCATATGCTAAGCCAGAGAAACAGTCAGCCACCACATTTGATACACCTGGTGTGTACTTTACTTTGATGTTGTATTGTATGATGATCAAAGTCCATCTCCTGATTCGTGGATATGTCAAATGTGGGTTTTTTGAATTCAATATGTGCATGAGTGGTTTGTGGTCTGTCTTGAGATCTTTTGGAATACCCGAAATGAGGCCCTTGAAATGTTCTAAAATCCATTTCATCCCAAATGCCTCCTTTCCAATAGTTGAATAATTTCTTTCTACTCCTTTTTAATGTTCTGGAAGCAAAAGCAATAGGTACCACAAATCCTCCCTGTACTTGCTCCAAGACGCCTCCCAAACCAATGTTGCTGGCATCAACCAATATTATAGCCTTTGCACTGCGGTCAAAATTCTAAGTGTAGGCGCTTTATTTATCAAGGATTTAATGATGCTAAATTCTCTCCTGAAATCTTCTGACCAAGAAAATCTTGTACCTTTTGCACATATGCTTCGTCTTGCCTGAGTAATGATATTCCGTAAGACCCAAAAAACTTCGAAGTTGGTCTTTATTAATCGGATCAGGAATTTTAAGGATGGTATCCACTAGTGCTTAGGTTTTATGCCTTCAGCATTAATACAATGACCCAGGTAAGTTAACCTCACACTTTTAATTTACATTTTTCAATCTTGAGTGTGAGGCCCTTTTGTTGGATAACTTGTAGCACACCCAGCAATTTTGTATCATGGTCATCTTCCGTCATAGCAGATATTAATGTCGTCCTGGAAATAATGCACACCATTGAACAGAAAATGCATCAGTCTTTGAAAAACAGCGACTGCTGACGCCAGCCCAAAAGGCATCCTCTTGTACCTAAAAGCACCTAATGGAGTGATGAATGATGTTAGATGTCTAGATTCTTCATCTAGCAGTGCCTATGCGGTACACAGGTCTGATGTTGTAAAGAACTTCGCTGGCTTCATTGTGGTGAGCATTTCTCCAGTGTTTGGAAAAAGATGGCGATCAACCATATGTTTAGTCTCTTCGACCCATCCAGTTTTTGTACAATAACAATTGAGGGGGAAAGCCATTCGGAGCTCTCAATTGGTTCTATAATGCCTTGTTTGCATAATTTCTCCAACTCATTTTGTAGTGCCTCTCTGGTGCCAATTGGTATATTTCTCACCCTGTGCACAACTTGCTTTGCCCCCTTTTTTTAGTACAATGCGGTGCTTAAATCCTTTCAAGATGCAAATATTATCATTGAACACTTTGGGAAAACTCTTGGCTAGATTTTCAGAGGTGTCGCAGCTGTTTTCTGTAATGCTTAGAATCGGTATATTTTCTCCGGGATGTATCCTGATTATCAAAGATGCTTGTTCCCACCAACCAACAATGGAGAACCCCTTTTCTTCCAAATATAATTTACAATAAGTTTTCCTTCCTTCAAAGTTTGTGTACCCTACAATGTTAATGGGCGACTTGCCGTAACCCGTCGCTCTCACTCTGGCCACTTGTAAATTTTACATCTTTCCTTTGAAAACCTCTAGAAAAGTCTCAATGTCCACCATCTAGTATATGGTGAACCAGTGTCCACCATAACCTGCAAGCAAGGTTATGCCATTTATAGACATAGGTACCCAAGGGCCAACAGTACCTTCGCCCAGAGTAAATGCCAGTATTTGTACTTCCTCTTCAAATCCATTGGTGATTGCTAGCAAACTACTTGGGCCACCTAGTTCTTCCAACACCTTTATGCTGGTCATATTTCCTCTGCCCAAGCGACCAGGATTCCTCTGTTCATATAGCGAGAATTAAATATGCCTCTGTTCCGACAGACTTTGCTAAAGTGTCCCAACTGGCCATACTTGTAGCATTCTGCAGAGAATGCAGGACATTATTTTTCCACATTTGCGTGCCTGTACCAGCCACACTTGAAGCATCTGCCTTGTGACCTATTTGGTGCCTCTGTGCTCTCTAGACATCATACCAAATGTCTATCTTCTTTACCATGGCAATCAAAATGAACCACGTTTTTAAATGGGACCAATGATAGCTATCCAAGCCTCTATACTATGATTACCTCATTTAAAATAGCTTTGGTAGTCGGGTGGTGGTTTTCCTACTTTAGCACATTCATCTGTGTCACCTCTGCACACTCTGTTGGGTTGACTCCTTAAACCCGTCAAGGCTATGGTTGCTTCATCAGGTGAGCGTACTGGGGAGCCATGCTCTGCAGCATATTTAAAGCCCTGTCTGCCTCTCAACGAACTCGCTGTAGATGGCACACTCTTTTCACATAACCTTAAGTTGCATGGCACGTCACCTGTGTATCACACCTACATTTTACCGTTCCATCTGTAGTGCTCTACTTGCTTTTTACATCCTGGCTGTCGCATGCTGACCTCTTACTACCTGGTTCTTTGTAGAACCCTGCCTCGCCTTGTTAAACATGCGATAGCATGCCATCTTCCACCCACTGTCTTTTGGACACTATATGCTCAACCTTTGTGCCGCTCCTTCATGCACTGGCCTGGTTGCCCCCCACACTTTCAGCTACTCATCTTCTCCCCCAAAGGAGTAAAGCGGTCAACTTTACAGAATGGTTTTGGATAAAGCAGTTGCCTTCAAACTGGCTCTGACTTGAAGAATGGGATGTGAGGGTCTTGGTGGTGGCTAGGCTTTCCAGGAGTACGGTGACGGTTTTCAATAGAAAATATAAGCAAGTATGGCATCTGGGGTGACGCACGCTATTTTTTTACTGGGGAGGGGGTTTCTGCATTAAAAGGCAACGTTTCCCTTTATCTTTTCCAAATAAGTGCAAACAAGAAGTAATCGGGATGATACTTTTTATTTAACAAGCTAACTATATCCTGTCTGGCAAAGACCAGTATGTGTTAACTTTATTTTTTTAATAATTAGAATTACATTATTGCTACTGTAAAACACTGGATTTTCTCCATACTTTACAGTAACATTTAGGTTAGTGTATCAAAATCGCATATTTCATTTTGGTCGGTCAAGTTTTTCCTATGTGAGCCTTTCCACTTGTACACACTTGTTGTTCATACAGGTTATGATATTTTTTTTAATTCATATCATTAACTAGTTAATTCACTTAGTGTTCTATTTTGTTCCACAGACATCGTTATGACACACGCTATTTCACTTAGTGTATTCCTTTGTGACAATAGTAGTGATTTCTTTAAAGATGGGTCTGTTATTCTTTATATAGAGCATTTCATGCAAGTGTGAATTGTTTATTACAAAAAAACATTTGTTCCAACTTTTCTTTGTATGTGCTACTGTTTTGCCATTTCTTGGGCTTTGTCAAGGCACATTTTTTACTTAATATTGTGTCAGTTTTGTATTCCATTTAACATTTTAGTGCATTTCAAGTTTGACACACGCCAATGTTCCAAAAGCTAGCAGATATATGCATAGGATTATTCCATTCTTTTTTCTCTTTATGAGAGGGAGCTTCACTGGGTCTTAGGAGTTGGAGTGGGAGAGGTTTGGTTAGTCTGGGCTGCTAGTGCGCAGGAAGAAGCGGCATGCAGTTATGTCGTGGTGTAAGCAGGTTGGCTTACCTCGGGTGCTAGGTAGTTCCAGTGGTGTGTAGTTGGGGTTCTGCGTTTGCTTGGAGTGTTTCTTCTGGTCTCTTACACCAGTATTCTGATTGCTGTTGCTTATATAATCGACCTTATGGTTTGGGGTAAGCAAATGCGTCTTCCATATGACCGCAGCAAGGCTTTACAAAGGGAAGGGACGGGGGAAAGGTTTGAAATGGCTATTCAAAGCACTCAATACCACACGCACAACGGGCACCTAAACGCACCAACTTAACATCTGAAGTATATGAAGCCACGCGCTGGCTTCATATACGCCAGATGCACCACCTATAACATCGGAATTCAAAAATATGCTTTTGCATCAAATATTAATAATGCAGAACCTTGCAAGTAGGCCAACCATGTATACAAATGGTCTATTTATTCAATTTAAAGCCTCAAACAAATACATGCTGCACCAGCAGAATACACATAGGCCAAACTCATAAATAAATACACATTAGGAATACTGATGAAGCTATGAACCAGCATATCACTTTGTACCAAATGTTATAAGCACAAAGTTTCTGTTCAAATATGCACCACGAATTACAAATAGTTCATCACCAACCGGGTTTGAAATGTTCGGCAGCAACGAATGTACACGCACAAACCATAGTTGCTCCGTTGCTAACCACTGCACAACTATCTAGCAGAAACCTCACGAGGTACACTATGGGAACCTCACAATGAATAGAATAGGTATGCACCAAGCTCAAGCAACATATGGAATAAGACGCATTTGTTTACCCCAAACCATAGGGTCGATTATATAAGCAACAGCAATCCGAATATTTATCTAAGACTGGAAGAAACACTCTTAAGCAAACGCAGAACCCCAACTATACACCAGTGTAACTACCGGGCACCCGAGGTAAGCCGACCTGCTTACACCTACCTAGTATATTAAGTACAAGTAACCACAACATAACTGCATGGCGCTTCTTCCTGCGCGCTAGCAGCCCAGACTCACCAAACCTCTCCCACTCTTAACATCGCAGACCAACTGAAGTTTTCTCTTTTGTAAAGCAAGAAAAAAAGAATGGAATAATCCTATGTATATATCTGATAGCTTTTGCAACATTGGCGTGTCACAAACTTGAAATAAATATATGTACTAAAATGTGAAGTGTAATACAAAACTGACACACAATACGAAGTAAAGAATGTTGCCTTGACAAAGCCCAAGAAAGGGCGAAACATAGCACGTGCAAAGAAATGTTGGCACAAATGTTTTTTGTAATAAATAACACAATTCATACTTGCATGAAAGGCTCTATATAAAGAATAACGGACCTATCACTAAAGTCACTACTATTGTCACAAAGGAATACAATAAGTGAAATAGCTTGTCATAACGATGTCTGTGGAACAAAATAGAATGAACACTAAGCAAATTAATTTGTGTTAATGATATGAAAAACATTAACCAGTGTGTACCTCACAAGTTATTATATAATTTGAAAATCTGTGGGGGCACCCTAAACCCAAGCGCAAAGGCTCACATAGGAAAAAAGAACTAATTTTGCTTATCAAACCGACAGGCGAATATCGGTCCCTACTGAGCCATGCAGCCACTGACCCCCAACTGAATGTGGACAAATCAGTTATGAACAATATGTAAAGAAACTGAACTAAATCACGGATAGAGCCCCACACTGATACTATTCACCAAAAAGCAAGAAACTTCAAATTGACAAGTTGAACACTTTGAAGATGTACATGACCACACAGCCAAATGCTTTTGATGGCAATCCTAGTTCTGTGACCTGCTGGTTGCATACATCTGTGTAACTTGTGCTCAACCCATGAGCTGATCCCATACTCTGGACATATCAACATGTTGCTTCATACCAGCTACCCTGAAAGCGAGATGGCCTCCAACTACACTATTCCACATAGTTTGCGCAGTTCTCGGGCTGCTACGCCCAGCCACACTTAGTCTCGTACTTAATTACTTAATTTCCTCTTTACCTAATGAATTTGCAATGCTAACTAGAGGTTTACAGAAACTAGTGATCAATAGTTCCTTTCAGTATGCATATCTACTGATCTACTGTAATACCATATGCGGTAGTTGGCTTTTTGCTCGGAGTATGATTGCATTATATATTTGCACCTGCGGTAGAGAGCGAGCCAAACTGTTTGTGTCCATTAATGCAGCTAACCTTTTACAGGCACTGATCCAGGGCTTGCAAAATCTACTCGCCCACTCAAGTAGATTTTATGCAGAGGCGAGTACCATTTGCAGGGGATATTTGAAACTTGTATTTAACATTTACTTTGCAGTATGTGTCAAAGGTTTCACTGTGAATGGCTGTCTGGCATCTGGGCGGCAGCAGTGTGCCAAACATAGTGGGTTTGTAGTAACATGCACCATTTTAAAGAAAGTACGTTTACATTTTTTGTCATCCGTTACCGTGGGTAGAGTGCGTTTCTCTTAGGTCGAGTAGGTGGTGAAAGGAGTGTCTCGACCTGCTGATCTTGCTGAATTTTTCAAAAAACGTGCAAGGCCCGATTCATCTCGACAATGTCTTCAGCAGTACACAAATTGTGTTTTGGTGCTCATTGTATATATTGGGTACAAATAACATCTGGTGACATTAAACAATATTAGTACAGCATTGCTAATGAAATGGGTTGGTTTGCTAATTAACATTTTACTTGAGGAAACTCTGCTAATCAAATTTATGCCTTGATACGAGTGTTGGGTAAGTACCATATCCCTTACTGTTTTATGCAGCATCAGCAAAGCTATTGAATAAGTAATTGATCCATATTTGTAAAGTGCTGATGCAACCCCGACGAGTATAGTGCAAGGCAGTACCCACTGCTAACCAACATTGGAAGAGGGTGGTTTTCAATCCTTTTCTAAACTCGCAGGATTATGAACTTGCAGGCTTGATATGTTTGCTGAACAACCAATGCAAGCATATTCCATTTTTCACCACTTGAACTTCAAATGAATGGCCCAAGTCCTGTACCACTATTAACCATTAGCTACTTGAACGAGACTCCTATTTGGCTTGTGCTATTTCACAGGATCCTGCAAATGGGAGGGCCCCTCGCAAAGCTTTAAGCGCATACCTGATACTTTGAAAAGGATCACTGACTTGGGGGCGAACCTTGCTGCCATGTTTTGTAGCACGAGACTTATTGTGATACTCTTGTCAAGCACCCAGGAACAGTATGTTGCAATAAGTCTTGCACCAATAACTGAGACCGAAATTGAGATTCTAGAAACGGGAGCTAAAACCAGTTCTGGTGTGTCTCCAGCATTAACCAGGGATCAGGAGCAAATCGAACTTCCACATATGATGCAAACAGATAATTCTGTTCCTTATTTATGACCCAATGTGCTTTAAATGTCGTATGAATGTGTCCTAATTGTTTCATAATTTAAATTCATACAGGTGTGTGTTCGGCATCAGTTGGCCTCAGGGGCCAAAAGTCACTCTCAATAGCGGTTTGTCATGCTTTCCAGGCTCTATTGAGCAACAAGCAGGATTTAAATAGCTCCCAGCTCTCCTCATTTTCAAACCGTGCAATAATAGCCTGGCTGACGGCTGCACAATTAGCTTCTGAAAGAAGGACAAATCTGTTGTAGATGTGTTAAAAATTTAGAGCGACTGATTGTTTTTTTTCTTCTGGTAAGGACATTTTACCAGCAGTGTCGAATACACCCAAGGATTTGACATGAGCAGAGGTCATTGTTTTAATGAAGGAGAAAGCCGGGAATAGAAAGCAATGAAGCTCTATTTAGGTATGATGCAAGAAGCAGAATTTCAGTTTTTGACTCGTTAAGGCTTAGCCTGCTCTCCTTCATCCAATTTCGATGCAACCAAAGAGCATTTTCACTTTCCTCGGTATGTTTCTAAATCGTGCATGTTCCTTAATAAGCAATTGGAATTTTTATTATTTTCATTAGAGTGGTAAACGGGAACATTCAGACACCATGTTTCAAGGTATAGATGGTTAACCTTGGGTACACCGAGCACCACCTCCTGATGTTAATCCAAATTCAGCTAGTCAAGACTAGATTACAGTATGAAGTGCGTTGGGTAGATCCACGAGCGTCAAGGTGACTACTCATTTGTTAGAAATATCTTTCCCTCCCATACTGTAAGACTGATTCAATCCTTCAGATTCTGAAATCAGATTGTTCCCGGATATATTTGTACATTCAATGTAATGTTGAGTGTTTCTGTTCTGCTGATTTGTGCTTAATTACTTTTGGGCTCAATAGAATTAATGTTCATCTGGATGGAATATAAATTAGCTAGTTTCTCAATTAACGTGGAATGCTCGCATCATTTCATTTCAACTGCTTACACCTGCTGAACCATTCCAAATTGTTCGAAACCCTAGCCTCTTTTGCTGTCTATTTTTATTTCGGACACCTCATCGCTAACCGATAGGAGCCTAATTTGGCGATGCACACGTTCTTCGTCATATGGATATAGAAATACCTGCCATTCGTTACAATGGCAGCTGTGATTTTACCATGGATTCTTGAGTGGAGAGGGTGCTTATTATCTGGAGACACCTCCCCCTCTTCCCCCAAGAGCTGTTCTCAGATGCCTCAGCAGATGGCACTAGCTCCTGGTGGAACGGTGTTGCCAGATTGGGCCATTTCCTGCAGAAAAAAGGCTACGCAAATCTGCGTGACTGAAAAATCCGTGGGGGATCGGAGGAGGGTCATCAATTTTATGAAGTGTTTGGCTACTTTACGGAAGGGGTAATTAACCTCTTTCTGGGGTTAGTAATATTCTTACCACTTTCATTCATGAATCACACATCTCTATATAGCCAGATTGATCTATGCATTAAATGGAGACCCCCAAGATGACATTTACTGTTCCATCTACATGCGTAAAAACCCAGTTTAAGTGATCGCTCTTCCTCCGTCTTTTGCTATAAAGGGGTACTGTATTTGTCTCCTTGTTTGTGTTTTGGGAGAGAGTGCAAGGCAGTTTTGATGGGCAGATGAAGTGGCAGAGATTAGCCATAGATCCCTTGCAGCAACAGTGTGGAGCCAGCCAGGGTAACTAGCAGAAAACAAAAGGCTGTCATTCCTTTAACCGCACCAATCTCCGTATGTCCATGGGTCTATGTGGCGGGGCTCAACATAGTGGTTCCTTTCAAAATTAAGTTCAAGTGGACTTCATGCTGGAGGAAGACTGTCCTGCCATGGCCAGGTTTGATTTTGAAATATTTATATCGCACAATTAACAAAATGAATCGGATCCAGGCACAGGTAAAGCTGAGCATCAAAGCGAACCATGAAGACAGATTGCCAAAAGTCAAACCAAACTGACACACTAGTTAGTGTCTCACCTATGCCAATTACTTGAATAGGTAGGTTTCCAGAGCCCTCCGAAACTGATGATTCAAGGGCTCTGATCTTCAGAGGCAGCCTATAAAATATTTTTGGGCCGTACACTCCAGATCTGCGATCATCTTTGAACACATGATTCGATGAAGGGATTTCCAGCAGCAGTGTTACTAGATCGCAGCCGCATAGTTGGGTGGTACACCACCTAATTTTCTTAGATGGGTATAGTGGAGCCAAGTTATGCACATAAGAACTAGGCACAGAATGTTATAATCTATTAGATTGTTAAAGATAAGCCAGTGTAAAGCTCGCTGAAGACTTAAGGGGAGTACTTCCATACTCTAAAAATCAACCTCAATGGAGCGTTTTTGGCTTTTTGCAGGCACTGCATTTGAGAAGTGGGATAATGGGCAGCAGTCCGTTAACAATCTATATAGGAATTTACCATGGCCCCCACCACCACAGAGTGATCTCTACCGTAATAAACGGAAGAGCAGGAAAAGCCTGTTGCAGGATGCGCAAAGTAACAAAAATGGACTGTGCCTTAGTGCTCACCTGATCTGCACACCCTTGGTTTTCCTGCCAGGTGCAGCCCACATTTTTGATTTCAGGGTCAAACAATAGGTTTGAACCCAGGAAGTATGGGTGGATCTGGACGCCTGTGGTTAAGGTGTTTAGGGCTTGTTGGGGTAACACTCCACCGCCCCCCCACCCCCAGGCAGGCAGATCCTTTGCTCGGAGTCCACAGGTGCAGAACTTGTGGAAGGCCTAACTCCTTCCCATTCCTAAAAGAATGCCATGTCCAGACAAGTAGCAAGGTATAACTGGGGTTTATTACAGCCAACAACCCACAGGTAACTCCTGCACGGCAGCAATTTCCAGCCCCTCTCACTGAATCCTGTGTTGCAGGCCAAATTTGACACCAGATGGCATCATAACGTGCGTCACATTCTCCACTCTGGATAGGCTGTTGAGGTGTCGGGCTTGGACCATCCCCGAAAATTGCAACTCATTGTTAGTGTGCGGACCCCATGATTGGTCAATGATCCCAGCTATCCTCCCCTAGGGCGATTAATTTTGATTGGTGGACCTGCAGGCCCCCAAGCCTGGGATAAACTTTGTTCCCAGCCCGCGAGACACCTGCTCCGGTGCATGCGCAACTGTGTCAGGTGCAGTTGTGTCCATATCATAACCGCGTGTAGACCAGCATTGCCATGCGTGCACTCAATTCTCAGCGCAGAACTGTAGCTGGCATGTAACAAATTTGTTGCAACTATTGTCTGGTCTGTGAGATGGTTGGCTCTTCCCAGCCACCTAATCTTGGCTCCTAATCCGCTCAGCTGGATCACATGCTTGGGGACCACATTTGTGAGCTCGGGAGTTCTGAATTATTCTGTATTTTACAGGTAATGGGCTTCTGCGTAGCTCGTGTTAATTCGGTTCAGGGTGTGGAATGTCACTTGCAACATTATGACCCTGGCGGTGGCTTCGTTCTCGCCACCGTAGTTCTGCTTACACAGTATTCTGTGGCTTCAGGTTTCCCTAAAACGGCTAAGGCCTACTGTGGTTTTCCTAAGCCATGGTCTGGCTTCTACTGTATGTGCCTTCCATAGTGTCCATAGGTTAGTGCATTATGGCTGCAAGCTCCCTCGAATGCTCCTGCCATTCCATATGCTTATTTGCATATAAGCGGCTGCAAGCATGTACACATGCTCTTCTTGCGTTCATGCGGCGAGCTAACGGCAAAAAAGAAACATGCAGATAGTATGTACATGTCAGTCCTCGAACTCTTAGAGCTGTACACCTGTGTTCTTCGTGTAGTTGGGTGTGTGTGTCTCGATTGTGCGGATGGCATGTGTGCTTCATGTTTGTGGCTATGTCGTCGTGGCGTCTCTAGCGACTTGAGGCATGGCTTCTCGGTTCTTGTCGCTTCTGTCCATGTAGCTGTCTCCAACTCTGTACTGTGTCTTTGTCCACTCTGGTTAGTGTTTGCGTGGGTCCTTTGTTGTAGGGTTTGGTGAGGGGGGTATCTCTTGTGATATACTTTGCTTCTAATTGAACTGCATAACTGTAATTTCCTGTAACCAAGTTCTCAAGTATCCTTGTAATGTCTGCACTCAGCTACCCTTTGGGTTTGGTTTTGCGCTATACCAAACAACAAACAAGCTGTCCATTGGGGGAGCAGTGGGGATTGGTGTGAGCTTGTACGATCTGCAGCCATGTTATCTTTGGTGTTTCTTCCGTGATAGGGGGAGTATTCTGACCTTCCCTCTTCAGGCTGAACAAAGCTACTTCGATTTTCTGGCGTTCAACAGACGCCAGTTAGACAACCATGCCTTTACCTCCACCAGGCATTTTTCATCCGTCTGAACAGTCTCTTCCAGTCTCTTCCACATTCCCTGTTTTGACGAAGACCTCTGTCGTCCGCATAGGAGTGGAACTTAAACCTTGTGCATCCTAAGCAGGTCCATCAGGGGCGCAGATATAGATTAAACAAAAGGGAGGGAGAGTGAAGAAACCTGAGGGACTATCCCCTCCTGGGGGAGCGGGCTTGAAGTGAATCAACCCATCTTCACCTTTTGCTGCCTATGAAAGAAAGGAAGCAAACCACTTGCTGGCTTTGTCAGCTATTTTCCAATCTCAGGTGTTGGTGGGGTGACTTGCAGCTAGTCTGTAAAATTCACAGGTGGCTGATGGATCAGAGGGGGAATATGGGATAAAGTAAATCAGCACACGTTAAGGGATTAAGGGCAAAAGGGACATGATGAAGGGCAGGTCCTAAATATTAAGCAAGCAATTGAACACCTTTTTTGGTTTCAAACCCACACTACAAGACAACCATATTTCTAGAATACATAGATGCTCCTTACTTTCAATAGGAGGCAAGTGACCATCTGCTGGTTCACCATTGCTCATTATGTCTCTGCAACTTTATGAAAAAGTTGCATCTATTTTCTCCATTTCTCAGAATTTTCTTTGCAATTGTGGATTACTGAAAACATGACGAGTCAACCTGACGTATGAATACTTACAGATTTGTGTTCTACAAAAGTATAACTTTTTGGTTTGCCCATCTTGAGCGGAAGATTAAAAGTACCAAAGTTCAGAGCAATGCAAGCCTAAAGATGGCTATTGGGGTTTGCAAAAATGTTTTATAGCCTGGATTAAAACAAAAACTTTGTTTAACACACCAACACATTGATGACTGGCATGCATTTGAGCTGTATTTGGCCCATCCATTAGCTCACTTAGGCTGCAAGTTGACAAAATATGCAGCCATTCTGACCAATCCATTCAACACAGCCAGGCCGCCAAATGTCTTATCGAGTAGACATTGAGTCTGCGAGGTAGAAATGACTCCATGCAGAAAGCTGTGCTGTGGACTGCCCCTTTGCTTGCACATGAAGGCAAGTGACTGGTGTGGCATGTAGCTTTCAACTGAAATTCTACATGCACAACAACTTCTCAATCACCAATCCATCAATCTTAACTCTTGATTCATCTGCCACTTCTTCCTCATTCACCCTCACCCAGTACTCCATGGTTTTGAGGTGATAATGTGACTGCGGCACGCACCGAAATGTATCAGAAGCAAGCAATCGGGGTGTTTTAAATAGGCCACTTAACGAGCGTGCACTCGGTGTCTGAAGCCGGAGGTTGTACAAAAGACAAAAGGACATTGCAGTTGGTTTAGCCCGACGGGAGAAGCTACATACTGCGATGGAGCGATTTCGAAGTACCCTTTGGGAGTGAGAAAGGAGTCCAGTCAGAGGACGTCCAGTCCTGTGCCCAGGATAATACGCCAATTTGTGCACAATTTGCTGGGTCATGCATATCCCAAGTGAATGTTAAGGAGTCATTTTTTTAATGTATTGTGGTGGTAAAAAAATTGGTCCCCTGAAAAAGTTCTCGAACTTTGTGCAATTAGCCTTCGAAGAACGAAACATATTGGGTTTTTGAGGACTGTGATTGATGACAGTGATGTGAACTTGTTATCAGTAATTGTTTCAATCCTTTCATGGTGAAAGGATTGATTTACTGTGCACCAATAGTGTACTAAAGGCTACCTAGATGTAAGTAGGTCCATTAGTTTGAGTTCCAACGTTGGGTTTGCACTACATTTCTAACACAGATCTTTCTAGATATACTTTGCACTTTAGGAGCAAATTCACCCACAGTGGGCGATTGTCCACTGGTAGGTGATGACTGAAATTAGATCATTTTTACACTTTTTTGTCTTGGTTTTTATAATATTTGTACTGTTTTATGACTGCTTATATAGATTAAATGCACTTATTTGTTTTTTAGAATGTAATTGTACACTTTTTTATGATTGTGAATTAATAATTCTATTTTATTAAACAGCTCATATAAGATCACTTAAGTACTCGGCACCTATTTGGTACACGGGCTGAGTAGTTGGGAGAAGGGAAGAATTAGAAGAGACACTGGTTCCCAGGTTCTTGATTGTCTGTACTTTGGACAGAACCTTGTGTCGGTTAACCCACCCATGATCTCATTTGTGTTGAGTATGTGAGCGTGACACAGCAGCGCTCGCTGCAGACTGGTGGGCCTATGAGGACTAAAAGAAACGCCCCCACACACAGACGCCAACGTTGAGAAGGCATGGAGTAGGGTGACCAGATGTCCAGGTTTTGCAGGGACGGTCCCCGAATTGGGCCCTCCTGTCACAAGAGTTGTTAAATTTAAAAACCCTTCGCCCGGTTTTGGGCAAAGGGTGGGTGACAATGATTGATCACTTTCAGTATTTTGAAGCTTGAGGATTGATTCAAGCCACAACCTTTCAGTTTAGAGCCACAAGACTTGCTGACCGTGCCACAAACTGGCTTGAAAATGATTGTACAGCAAGCCATGTAATATCAATTAGAGCAAACATTTGTTTTTAATTCACATGCCAAGATTCAGACCAATCTGCACAATTTAGATCATGTATCATTTATAGAAAGAAGTGCTGGAAATAGTGTTGGGTGGTGGTTGTTGGGGTTGGGGGGGATGGGCGGGCTGCAATGGGGTAGTACTTCTTTTGTTGGTTTCGTCCCAGTTTTTCGTTTGTAAATCTGGTACCCTAGTAGTTGCATCAATGTGTCCATCCTACAAAGTATTAACTTCCCATTATTATATTTGGAGAGTAAATGCTATTTCAAGGAAGTAAACATTTTTTTTTCTCTTTGCAAGAGTCAAAAGTATGACATCCAGCCAATGCATGCAGAAAGTTCAATACATTTGTCGTGAAGTAGTGGTCCACATAGTGACGGAAAAGCAGGTTTCCCATACGGTTGACTGAAGCACACGCACTCTCTTAAATGGAACTGATGAGCTAAAAGTCTGAGCTTCCATTTCTTGCAACCAATAGGCACAACAGAAAATGTTTCAGCTTCAGTAGCACCAGGGCAGGTTGCCCTCACAAACAGAAAAGGTGAATCTGGGCACCAAATGCAAGATTTCATCATTTAGGACAGGTGGTGTGCATCGGTGCCTGGTAAAGCAAGGGTAGGAGATTCCCACATAGGAACAGGTAAGGAATGGATCTCTGCTGTAAGATCCACTCACATGACAAGTATAGCATTGGCTGCTGAAGTGTACACTCTGCTCCTGTTAAGGTATGCCATGGATCTTAGATTGTGCTTTCCTCACGGAATGTTGGGGTTTTAACAGCATAGAACAGAAGTCGAGTCAAAGCAGTGACTTGCGTAGAGAAGAAACTGCATGAGTAATGAACGGCCCCTCACACTGAACAGATAAATGAAGGACCGCCATAATGCAAGCTAATATGAACAGCATATACCTTAGCAGTCCAACATGCCCAGCATAAACCTCAACAAGCCAGGCCCCCCTTGCATAGAAATGGTACAGCATAACCACAGCAGTGGAAATGCCACCCATATAGAACAGGAGCAATGACTTGCCTCTGCTTTGCAACCTCCTCTCAGAACTAATCTAGCATTGATGTGTACCAGTTCTTCTTCAGGAATCAAACTCGACATGTAGTAGGAATACAAAACCAGAATTGGACAGAATTCCACCTTGAACACATGATTTGAGTACCTAGTCCCAGCCTGTTCACTTTCTAAGTACGTTGTAGAATGGAATACTATTGTGCAGGAGGATATGCCGCTCCATACTTCATTATTCCTCTACAAAGGTCTGCATAACATACTCTTTTGTATGCATTTACATTTAATACAACCTGGGCAATTGTATGCTAAAGCAAACGTGACTTCTTCTGGTTTCAGGTTTGATAGAATATCCTAATTTCCTGAAACTTGTACTATTTAGCGGCATGCCGATGTTGTAATAGTACAGAGTTAAGTGCTCAATGGGAACATCTAATCTCAAATGTCATGAATCAAGTGTTGGATGAATTGCGTTGGCCTTCACTCCTTTGAGGTAATCCTGATTAGTGCGTAGACCAGGGGGCAAGAATTCAAGCTACAAGCGAGCCAGAAGTCACTCAATTCTATACATGCACACACAGCACACCATTTCTTACTTGCCAAGAGTCAAATATCGGTAGCCAATAGCTAGTGGCCAGTGCAGATGTTGCCTCTTACTTGGGCAATAACCGATGAGCAGGGGGCAGAGCTTCAGGTAATGCCCCGGGGCAGCTACGGCCTAACACAGGCCCTGGAGCATTACCTGAAGCGGTAATGCCAACCCCACTTCCTCCCCTAGTGAGGTGCTTATTGCTATTAGTACCCTGGCCCATAAAACCAGGGTACTGAAAGCAATTTGTTTTGTTGTGACAACGCTCCGCCATTTCGCAACTGAAAATAAAAATGGGCACCAAGGGAAGGGTCAGTTTTCCTTTTCCATGGCAGCCATTGAAAATGGTAAAAAAAAGTAAACAATGGCCACCATGGAAAGGAAGAATGGACTAAGGGTAGTCCCTTTTTCCTTTCCACAGCATGTCGCAAATCTGGAGCAGATGTGTTGGGGACAGAAGTGTTCCCATTGTGTCTGCTACTGAAAAGGATCCCAAAAGCAGGTAATGGGGGCAGGGAAACAATCACTTACCTTGTTCCCCAGCAGGGGAAGATTGTGGCCTCCAGCCCTGTGGAGGCTCAGAGCGGCGTTATTACGGTCTGGTAATGACCCAGTTCCCAAGCCTCCTCATTGTCATATCATGTTGCTCTTACTGTAACTAGCACCAGTGTTTTGTGCGCTGCTAAACATGCAAACTGAAGGTTGCCCACGTAGTGAAAGGCTTGATTATTTAAGAATTGTGGGGACACAAGGTATTCAGTGATTGTCCATGAAAAATGGCAAACAGTCTTTAATCTGGCTACATTGCTCAGTGACCAAATTTGCATTACTTGTACAACCATGTACCCACTATTTACCCCCAAACCATTAGGTGCATGTCCGGGAGGGGGTAGACCTTTCATTAGCCTTACAGTAATTGAAGGCTGAGAACTAATAAACTCTGAGTAGCATATAGTGGAGATGCATAAAGACAAAGTATTGGGATGGGGGCATATAAAAAACAATTGTAACAACCCAGGGAACAGTAGCGCAGAATTTGAGATGTACCTATACCCAACATGGTGGACTATGAGCAGTCATGGCATAACTGGCTGCTATGTGATGCAATCCAGTACCCAATTTGAAAATCTGGTTTGCTCCACCTGTGTGGAGGTAACAGTATACCGTTAAAGGTACCGTGAACAACTTAATTGAACAATAACCGTCAAGTTGTGTATACCGTTAAGTCTGCTTTTCAATCTGATTTGGAAAGGCTGCAGTAAGCAAGTGCTGCGCAGTTTTGGTCTTGCAATGTTGGATGTGCCGTCTGCCAAGGGGGCCTTGTTTGGCAGACAAGAGCATAGGGAAAGAGAGGCCACATTACTAAATGCATCTTTGCTGCTGTGACATTTTCCTCTGATCGGTCGAGTCAAAGATCAGCTAATTTTTTTTTTTGTGCAAATTGTGTTGAAAGCTCCCCAGTGCCTGAACCTTTGTGTTCCCCATGCAAAGCTGGTAACGATGAGCTGACTGGCTCTATAAGCATACCAGAGACTCCATAGACTCCGCCAGACCTGGATTTCATGGGCAAAATGGAACAGTTGTTTTGTTTCAGGCATTATTTATTTGAAAGCCAGCATTCTCAGTCCTGCTGCTCCGCGCTACAGGTCACATCTTCTATGGTGACTGTCCCGATTTTCAATTTGCAATTAGCAAGACCAGAGAGACATCACAAGGGTGAGCTGAGGGCCTGAAAGTGAGCATGTTTATTTTTCCTTTTTCATATGTAAACAAATGTAATAAAATGTTCAGTGACTTGCACAACACTGGAGCCAGCAGCACTTTGCATAGCAACCACTCAGCCAGCAGGAGCAGAAATGTATCGATTCAGCCGGGCCTGGCATCATGTGCCATAACTTCAGTAAGTTAAGATCCTACTGCACTGAGTGCAAACACATTGGAACAGCTCTTGCTCTGGCTGTGCAAATTGCAAATAAATGGCCAGTGAAAGTAATGCATATCGAATTAATCTCCCCAAGGTTTAGATTAAAGGAACTGAAGTTTCTCATGGTCATGGATCGGATAGCCATCCAGTTCTGTTTTAGCTTAGAATTCTGGTATTTGTGGTGTTCCCACCAATTTGATAGATGGGGGGTGGGGGAAATGCACATCCCAGAATTCAAAGGGAGGAAAGAACAGGATGCCCTTCTCATGCATACCCACAAACAACTTAAGCTCTGTAGACCAGGCCTGGACTGGCCTTTAGAGCAATAGGCCCATGGCCGAACCAAAAACTCGAAATGCTTGTGTGGGCCAGTTTTCTGGACAAAGTGGGCTAGTTTGATTTGACTTCACTATGCGGCTAATATTTTTGACCACTGTTGCTGAATAAAAAAATTTTAAATGTACATTTGCATCACATTTGATCAAAAATCTCCCCCTTGGGTACTATTCAAACAGTGTTCCAAAAGGAATGAATTCCCATTTGCAAATGTGGGCCACTTTTATGTTGGTGCCCGAGACAATTTTATGCCCTAGTCCGACCCTGCTGTAGACTTTGTGAACCCTGGGCCTATCAGTGCTTTCTGCTAGTAAATAAACTCTCACCCCCACCCCCCAACTGTCCTTAGTGTAGATTTGAACATTTGCAGTAGAATTGTTGCTTCGCTTGGTCCTTGACCTACCTGCCTTCTGCATATGGCACTCGACTCTAGCAGGCAGGACAGATTCTACATTCAATTTGAAGTATCTAGAGCAATGGGGGTGAAATATTTCTTAGGTCTATTGTCCATTTGTGACACCACCCATGAAAGCATTCCTCACTCTGAACTCGCATCACAGGGGTTGTAATGCACTCATACCTGGGGAAACGGTAATGATGGGGCTGTGGTGAGGTGGTGGTCTAAGCCATATTTGTGACAATATGTATTTTAACTTTGTCATTTTCAAAGTATTTCATTTTTGCCACTCTTTAAGAAGGTAAATGAACATGTATTGCAAGAATCAAGAAAGAAATCAACAGTGTCCGCCGAGTGCTGTCCCTTTAGGATTACATGGTCAGGGGTGACTCCGACATCGGACCTTCATAATAGACCAGGCAGACAGTAAACAAGTTATAGTGATTAGATCAGTATGCAACCTTTCGGTGTGTCTGTGTTGGCTATGACAGTGACTAAAGAAACACAATGACATCGGCTTTCAGACGAGTGACTTTTCTCCCTTTAATGGGATAAAGAGTTGTCAAAACATTTTTGTCAGAGAGGGGTCATGATGCCCATGCCATGTGGTTAATACAAAATGCAAGTCTAGGCAAATTTTCAAAGTGATGACCTGTGACTGAGCAGCAAGCTCATTGCTCAAAATATGCATTATAACACTTCCACTGTCACCTTTCATTCGAGGCGATCGAGTGAGCGCCATGAAAAACTAATTCTGCAGCCGCCTTAGATTTTCGATTCCTGGAGGATCGGCTAAATATATGCAGGGAAGTTTCAAAATGTTACCTTGCTACAGCTGCATAATCCTGCCTGTGTATTCGTAAATGAACTAAAAAGCATTGACTTAAGGGTAAGTTAAAGAAGTTCAAATTCTTTTTTTTTTTGGTACAAGTACTTTCAGTTGGAGAAGTTTCAGTAAACCACACTTGCCTGACACAAAATCACTGTTAGCAATAGGAAGAATAAATATAGTGCCAAGAAGGAAAAGGATTTACTTTGGGTTGGTGGCTTTGGGGTTTATACATATGTTTTCTAAACATGACAATGGGGGATTTCCCTGGTTCTCAGCATTTTCTTTTTTTTGCATTTGTAGAGCGCACGTACAGCCCGGGGGCATCGTGGCGTTAGTTACAGGAGATTACAAGGAATTACATCTGACCAACAGGTCTCTTAGTTGCACGTACAGCATTAATAGCATTGAATTTATGTATGTCACACCGCAAAATTAACTCATCTCTGCTGGTATTCCCTGCTGCCATACCAACGGGTAACATGTCCATGATTACTGAACACCTTTTGGCCCGCAAGTAACCTAAAGGCTGTAGCGTGAAGTGTGTGCGCACAAGCGCACACTACCATCAGCCTCCAATGATCTGTGGCATGCAGATTAGCAAGATGGCAACATGTTCATCTTCACTAGTAGCCAGTGGGGTAGCTAAAAGCCTAAAAGACCACTTAAGAAAAGCTATTAAGTTTGCATTGCCAGTCGCAGCAGGGCTCTACCCCCCAAACCTCCTACTGTCCACACATGTTGTGTTTGGTGGAAGCAAGGGGTGGCATTTCAGTGGAAAGTATGTTGAAAAGCCCAATTCTGGCCCTGGGTGTCTGGTTTTGTTTGTGATGATAAATCTGACAATTTGACCTTTTTTTAAGAAAATATTTTTAAAGATTAGTTGACCCACCTGCTATACCGCGATAACCATGATATACCGTCATTTTGCAAGAAGGTTATCGTACCGTCGTAAAACTAATACCGTGACACCCCTATATGGCAGTCTGCATCCATATGCTAAAACGGCCCCACTAGTCGCTACAACAAAAGATCTGCATCTTTAAGACTCAAGACAATCAGTATAACTGGCAAGTGTAATTTTAAGTTGGTGGCTTACCAAGGTTGCAATTGCCAGTCTAGTTTTTGTCTCATGCCCAGGGATTGAATTTCAGAATCTGTAACCAAGAGCTAAAAGCAGCTCCTGGATATCCTGAATTAACCAGTTACCAGGAGCTACCATGGGAGAACGAGGAGCTAGTACAAAACATTCTACGATATCCACATAAAATGTAAACATAATTGTGCCCGTTACTTATGACACATTGTGCTTTGTCGTATAGATGGGTCCTAGTATTTAAAAATTGCCACAAACTCTGGATGAAATTCACCTAGGTGTTTGTTCTCAACATCCAGCCTGCAAGAGTGCCTTCAAAATGCAGAAATTCGAATTGTGGTAAAAGAGGACATTAAAAGAGAACAGCACCCCGGTTGTGCCCACCTCCATTGACTGAGTGGTTCTAGTTCAAAGGACTCTATGGTTCATAATGTGCTGAACAAGACTGACACTTTTCTCAAGGGTTAAATGGGCTTTCACTAGTTCTAGCAGAACTCGAAGGCCCCTTTTCAGAGCTCAGATCTTTTTTAATTTAGTTTTCCATAAAAGATTTGTACCCCGGCTGGGGTCAATGGCTAGTTAGAACTTTGTTCTTTGGATTGAGGCTCATCTGCTCTTGGCACCAAGATACCCCTTCATGTGAACTTCCGCACTATAAATTGCCCATCATACCTTTACAGCAAGGCATCTTGGAGTTTTTTTAAATGATTTTTTTATTATAACAGTTTCATCTTACTCACACTTTCCGGATAGCACACTAGATTTGGCTATGGATTCTTTGGTTTTAAAATTATACACTGCCAAGTGAAGGTGCTGTTCAAAGCTCACTGTACTCTACAGTAACTACGTCAGTTACAAAAGGAATGGGTGATGTCCAATATTCAAAGCATAAAGGAAACCCACACAGCACTAATAGAAAATAAACATGAATTCAGTGAAATATACCTGCCAATAAAATCAAATTAGTTTACTATCCTCTTGCTACACATGGGTCATTATTTCATGTTTAGTCATTGAAAACCATAACCTTCCATAAAGGGACATGCCAAAATAAGATGAGCAAACAAGAAGCAATCTGCATAAATGTCGAATACAGAGCAAAGTTCAATATTTCATATTATAACTATCAATGTTAGAATAAATTGATATTTGATATTGATATTTGATTTGTATTGCCTTCATACACAAGTGTTGCAGAGTGCGAAGGGGCAAAGGAGGGGAACAAGGGAGAACAAAAACAGCTATCTTAGTAGGCCCAGTGACATTGAGAACATGCAAGTGCAGGGTAAATGAGTACATAATGATACCCGATGTGAATGGAAACTCTCCATGCCGAATCCAGATGCTATGTGTAACGTCCCCAAACAATTGGCACTAAAATGCAGTTTCAAATGGACCATAAATGTTAGCTTCGCCCATATGTACGTAACATGGTAAACAGGGAAACCTTGCTATGTTGAACAGCAAAGGCAGAGTAAAGACAGGCATCCAACCATTCCATTCAGTTGTAAAAATATGGAATGAATCAACGTATACAAAATATTTCAGTGAGTCTGATGCAACAACTTCAAAAGAAATGCCAGCCCAATATGCCCAAAGGAACAATGGTGGTTCAAATTTGCATAACGCAATCGAGCCCCGTGACTCAGCAATTATCTGATACTCATGTAATGAAAACAACCCTATGTATAAGAATCTAAACTTTCAAAAACGTCATGCACTCTACTCGCCTACTCCAAACCCACGTTTTTGACTCTTCAAAACCAATACCTGCCTCAAGTCATTACAACCTAAATTGTAAAACGCATACAAATTCTTAAACAATAAAAGTTCAACACACATCTAAATAACAAATTCAACTAAGCACGTAATGTTAAAATACTGCACAACCACGAGTCCACACACCCATTGACAACTTAATAATTTGTATTGAAAGTAACACGACAATCAAAAACCTACTTGCTACTGCAAATCAATTTAAAACTGGACTGGTTTATTATATTACAATTGTTGTTTTATAACGTGTTTAATACCAGCAAGTGGTTTCTAAGCGCAGGATCGGAATTCGAACCTGTTGTGCTGCGTTGTGTTGCTTCCATGACATAACGTTGACACTGAGCTATCCTTCCTCCAAACCAAAATGTAGAAAAAAACAATGCGTAACTTAAACATCAGCACATGTTCTTCTCCGCAACATCAAGAGTAATTGCAAACAAACCCTGGTTTCTTAACATGTACATTACGCTTTATATAGTATCGTATACGCCTTAAATTACCACAACCACACTTAAGCATATGTTGCTAAAAGGTTCTCCTTTTATTACCAATCTTCATACTACCTTTCATACCAGTTACCAACATGTATGTGCCTAGTACATACAGCTGTATACAACTACACACCATACTATAGCACTAAGAAAACAAAAGGGTGAATTGATGTTTTAACAGTATTGGTTTTATTTTAATAAAATGTAATATTGCCCTCCAACATTTGTAGATGAAAGTCGCTATATGTATTAAAGTTCTGTGATCGCATACATTCAAGCACATGTATGATCTTAGAGCACTCCTGTTGAAGTCGGAAAGCGTGATAGTATGTTTTATATTGCTGTGATAGACGGTGTGTTCCATAATTAAGTACTCCTAATGGCATGGTATGGGGTCGCAATACAATTTCCCATCGCTTTAGTTCCTTCAATAAGTCAGTGGAAGAAGGTGCTCCTTGATTGCAGGTGTGTGAAGGAGTCTGACGAGCCAATTTGGCTCATATCGGGCGAATTGGCACTTTGCAGGGGAAACATTCAATACCAGGGTGCTACACATGTTCCTTGGTAAGAACGCGCACTATCCAACAAGGCAGAGACTTTTTGACCTGGGACAAACGCAGACACTTGGTTCAGATAATAGTCTAGTGACTAAATAATGCACATGCTTGTAAACTAGAAACACGCATACACTTGCCGTTTGGCTTGAGTGAAAGGCGATGAGCAGGAAATTGTAGCTTTTCCCTTTCAAGTGGCGAAACCTAACCATGGCTCGTAGCAAATTCAAGAGATGCTTTTTCGCACTATTCAGAGCTGATAAGCAGCCAAGGACAGTAAGCATGCACGTGCACAGTTAAATGTGTGTGGAGGTGAGTGATGTGCTTTACCTCTTCAGGAGCCCACTTAATGTAATGGAGTTGAAGCGGTGTGGAAGAAATTTACATGCTTTGCCTGGTCAATAAACGGAAGCCCAATTACTATGGTAGAGAACCAGGGGAGACAGACAACGCCTGTCTCTTGAATTTGCACATAGGAATATAGCATGTTCAATCAAAAGCAAAGGAACACTCTTAAGCGCTAGGCTTTAAGCTTCCACATGGCAGATATGGCGCTGAAGACTGATCCCTTTATTACATTTAAAGAGCGAGCTAAAGGGAAGAGGTAAAGGCAATCCGCAGAACTCGAGCACTGGGGGCTGGGAAGAGATTGATCACAGATTCCAGAGCAGTCGTTTTCATATGTATTGTAATGTGCTATGTCAGGCTTTTTGTAGCTTGTACAATGCAAATTATAGATTGTAGGAGGTAGCTGATATATTTTGTAAAATCACAACTTACTATCCTCCATGTCAATTTCATGTGTGAGTAATGCTTCAGAATGGGGTCTCTTTTGATTCCAAAGAACTTCACAAAATTTCCTGGCTGTATTTTTGTTTATGCTAAGGTGCCAACACTCCGGAAGACTGTCCTAAGTGCTAGGCCAAACTCCTAGGGCACCCATTATCACTGAATTCATGTCCACTTTCCACAGCCAGTTAAGGTGGAGGGAAAGGGGCAGAAATCAAGTTTGACCCCAGGCAATTAAGTCAAGTAACCACTGCAGTTTTGCCATCCACGAAAATATAGTAAGTTTACCCCCTCCATCAAAAATTTGTCCTTGCCAATCAAAAAAATAGCCGCCTTTAGTTGGACGGCTGTATTTTTCCAGATTTTTTTTTTCAAAACATTTGGGAAGCCACAACAAGGGTTTTATAAATATTTAGTTCTGTTTTTGAGATGTTATAAATGTAAACCTCCACATAGCCAGAAACTCCACTAGTGATGTGATTAAGCAGGTAAGTTCTCACTGAGGTAAGGGGGTATTATTGGCAAACGACAATGTGGCCCATGCTGAAGCCTATGAATGCTTCTACCGTCACTTTTCGTCATGTGCCACTGCTGCATTCGTTGTACTATTTGCTATCTGTGAGGGTGGCATAGCGTTACCTTTTTTGGATCTATTTTTTAATGGAAAATCATGCTGATGAATCTCTCTGCAAGCGACGGCTGCTAATCTGATGCCATTTCCATAAAGCTCTTTTAAAAAGTATAGAGCGAATATGAATCTGCAGAGCCTTTGTGATGCCATTTGCAGCTGCCTTGTAGTTTGGCAACATGGCAGTTTCAAAGTGGTGTGCATTCTCGCAAACAGCCTGGTGGAACCCAAAGTTCCTGCCCTCTACATTGGACAGCTTTGTTGCCAGTAACTCATTTCACTGACCTTGTGTGCATCAGCAATGGGGCAAGTTTGGGTCCATCCTAGGAAATCACTCGCTTTTTTATTCCTTTTTTTTAATCTATGCATAGGCTTGTCACCTTTTCAAGACGACGGGTAACCCCAGGGGGTTAGACGGGAACCCTTCCTTCATAGGAAGACCCTGCCAGGACAGTTGAGGGCGCTCACCATGGTGGTATTTGTTAGACTGTTTGATGCTGTACTGACAGGAGGCAGGGCAGTATTGGACCAGTCCACAATGCTCCATCTTGGAATTTTCCCTCCCCCCGGACTCCTACACTTCCTGACTAACCAGTCACTCTGGGACTGACCCCACCAGGCAGAAGACTCTGTACATAGCTGCCTGGATTCAGGCCCCTTACAAATGTCTAGAAGGAGCCAGTCTGCTGTGGTGGCAGATTTCCTATTAAAGGGGTGGGACTACCCCATCTTCGGACTACAGGAGGAGTTACCTGGACCTTCATTGGGGGTACATTCTGCCTCAAACCTCTTGTCAGTGGAGGTGGAGAGAGCCTTTCATGAAAGGAGCAAGCACTTAACCATAAGGGGAACCTTTGGGGCAATCTACTGGGACCTTGAGTCCACTGCTACTCGGCGACCTGTTACTGGAGGTGGAAGCCCCTACAAGTGTTGGCTGGTAACCTTCCATGCTGCGAAGTGCAGAACAAGTATCACCTTATCCATGGAGACCCCCAGCACCCAGAAGTTGACAGCCAACTTGCACTACTGTTTGCCCACTTTTTAACCTAGCTTGACTGAGCTGTTTTTCGAGCCTGTGCAAGGGCCCAAGCTGCCTTTTACATGGCTTTTCTATCTGCTTTCAAGCCGTGACTCAAGCTTGTGCGCCAGCCATTTTCGAGCCCATCGTCATGGAAGAACCAAATTGCGCCGTTGGACGGCTTCAAATTGACACTAACAATTTGAGATCTGAACCAGACCACTGATTCTTCACCTAATTTGAGCTGATCACCATTCTAGAATCCCCACCTCACTACTGGACTGTTTTGACGCTTGTGATCCTTTAGGACCAACTGACTGGAAACATCTTTACTGCTAATTAACCATTTGTAAAGCACCTAGAAGCTTGTATCCACAATATGTTGACCGGGAACTAAATGTATCTGAAGTGGTTCTATTATCTTGGCCTGCCTTAAAGTGCTTCATTGACTAGCAAGACTAGTAAGACACTACTCTTTTTAAAACCACGCTCCTTGATTGATCTCTTCACCCTGTTGCTGTAATTGCCTGAATGCCATGCTTTCTTTAGTTACAAAGTCGGAAGGGGTGGTTTAGTACAGGGGGTAGATTTATTTCTATTTTTTTAATAGAACCTTGGTTAAGCATTCATTTTATTTTGGTACCCCATTATTGTTGCTATTTTGGATGCTTGTGTTAGCTCACAACCCTCCTGAAGTGTAGTGGCAAAGGATGAAAACCTTTTGGCTTTGCCTGTTGCACCTTAGCTGAATTAGTAGTGTGGGGGCCAAGTTATATTCATTACTTATCCCTGTTCTCCTGCAGCGTGGTACTCTTTATCATGCTATCCCCATCCCCCATTTTATTTTTTAGTACATTTAAAGTGGGAATGCATGTTTGTTTGCTTGTTTGTAGCACAAGAGCTCCTATTATATGGATCTACCATGCTTTACATTTCTTCATGTGTTGCAATGATCCTTCATATAGTTTACCAAACATGGTTTGTCACCTAGGGAAGCTTGTCACCAGTTGGCGCTGGGAATCAAAAGTAGCTCCTTGTGTCTGGTTAACCAATTTGTATCCCTCTATGCCTTTATTTTTTCCTAAAACCTCAACAAAATTGTTGCTGATTGTGTCAATGGACTAGATATTCAAGTCTCTAATGTCGGTAAGATTGACTTGAAAACAAGCTTAATTTAAGACTGCTTTTGATCTCATGCGGCCTGTAGCCAGCGAAACAATGACCAATGTCGATGACGGCTCTTTTCATATCTCGTGTGGCCTGCAGCCATTGATAACTGAAGAATGGTCCTCAAACATACAGCACACCTTTACACAGGCTAGTGTGCACACTTGCTGGAAGAATATTTCTTAGCCTCACCAAGGTCCAGGAAGTGGTGCTTTCCTGTTCTGGTAGATGAGCAAGCCACGAACTGCAGAGTAGCTGCCTGTTTTAACTGCACATCAGTAGGTGCGAACATTGACTTCACACGGTTAAATGTTGTATCTGGTAAGGATTCAAGAACAGAAAATTGGCAGACGCGAAACGAATCATCGTGCACATCTGCAAGGTTAAGGAGTAACAAGTGAGAGAAATGGTTCTTCACAACAGATGGCAATGGGCAATAGAGTACAATGAAGGCATTCCCTGAACGGGTACCAGGCTCTCACCAAGAGGTGCAAAAACCCACCTAATGGAGTTGTACATGGACCTACCTCAGCTAGCTAAACTCTAGGCTTTACTCTTCCAGATAGCGGATATGATGCACGGGCAGGGAAACCATATATGCATCTAGAGCTGAGGGGCTGGGGAGGAGTGCAGAGCAGTGTGTCCTGAGCAGCAGCAGGGCCCAGCTAAGCAGAACTTGTAAACCCAGAAGGACCGCTTTCATTTGATGCACATTCTGCTCTAAATGTGAGTGAAGGGTGGGAGATTGCTGAGTGAATTTAGACTGATGGCGTGTAGCATAGTTTCATTAGACATAAAGGTTACACCTGCTGTTAAACTAAAACTGCAACTTGTTCTATTGTCTATTCAAACCTGCTCTTTGCCCACGTGGCAATCTTGTTCATAGGTGTGCTGTTTTATCTGCTTTTGCTTTAACTTGTTTAATGAAAATAATAGCTGTCAGAAGCTAGGGGACCATATTAAATACATTAAACTAACTCCTCTGTGTCCTGGCTGTATGTCTAATCGTGTTGGTAAGCACACAAACCTAGGCAGTCCTATCTTTTTAGCGCTGAGACAGCCTAGGGTGAATGTCAACATGAAATAACAGATCAAGGGTTTATTTTCGCAGCTTCAAAGATCAACTACTGGTTACACATTTTGACACTGCGTAACCTTACATTGCAATATGCTGCGCAGCATTGCATAGCGCCTGTCCAGCAGCCACAAGGACAGATAGACGCGGAAGGAGTGCAGCTACAAATATTTTACTTTTGGGTCCTGCCATTCCAGAAATTAGTACATAACCCAAGTGATCTTCAGAAAAGCTAGGACAGCTGCAAGCCGCTTATCCCCAGGTTACACCACAACATGGGGAATAGGGCACTAGCCATGTTCCTTCCCTCTGGCTGCACACCGCCTTTAGCAAGCTGTGAGGCTGGATCTGTTTATAGCTGGCTGTATCTACAGCTGATGGGCACGCTGTCTATTACATTGCTAGCATTAATATTGGGAGATGTTATGGGAATACAGGGCGCTGCTAAGGCCATGAACTTCAGCTTCTCTATAGCATCCAATAATTATCAAATGGTTGAGAGCATAATTATACCCTTATTGAAAGGAGAGCGTGCAAGGTTAGAAGTTCATAGAAAACTGTCACAATTAAATGAGCAAGAAAGGGAGCAATTTGGGGACATAATCCACTTATCAATCACTAGGCAGGGGATCATCTAGCCAGGAGACCTGCAGAGGCACAGAGGGCGACCAACTAGGATAGTAAGCCAGACAAGGAGACGCACCACGAAGGGAAACACTCAAAGGGACGGGCATCGTTTAAAGGTAAAAAGGGTGGTAAACCACACACTTTCGCCAGAAGAGTAAGAAAAATACCCAGAGCATGAGCCAAAGAATGGTAAAGCCACAGGAGATGGGGATGCCCCACATTTTCAAGGCACTCGTAGCTAAGTGTAGGGGGCACTCCATTTTAGACCAACAGACGGATTTCAGAGACCGCAAACCCATAAAAAGTCCACAAAAGTGTGGCACTGAGTTTCTCATTCCTCACAGGCAAGGACGGCAGACCGTTCTGAAACTGAGGGGGAAGGACGTGAATGTTGAGGAAAAAACACACGGCAGCCCTACAAGTTTTACAGAATGCAGAGCCCACACACTCTCTCCCTAGACTAAGCAACACACTGATTGGATAGAGCTCCTGTTAGACTCTGGGTCTGATATATCCTTATTTGAATGCAGCCACAAGGCACTGTTGGATCAGACAAAGGCACACAGAAATGCACAAATAACTACATCCACTGGGCAGACATGAAGTGTATTTTGTAATCATTCAGATGGAAGGTGAACATCCCAAAGAGATTGAAGCACTGTTTTGGCAAGAGTTATATATCCAATTTAAAGGACTTTTAGCATTTCAAGATTGGCCACTGTTGTATGAGACGAGCAACAAGAGGTGAAGAGGTAGTGATGCCTGACTTTTCAAAAGAAGGGAGTGGGGAACTAGTGCAAAAATATGCACAGGACTGGGCAGCGCTGGCAGCAGTACAGCTGTTTAAAAATCATGTAGGGCATGATCTGGAATGTCGAGCGCATGTCATTCCAGCGCTGAAACCACCCCACCACAGAGGCAGCATCCAGTCAAGTCACAAACAATTGCCCACATACAAACCATAGTGGACCAACTAATGGACCAAGGGGTCATTGTAAAGCAAGCAAGCCCACATACGTCTGGTGCTCCCCATTTTAAAACCTGATGGTACTTATTGTTTTATTGTAGAATTTTGAATGCACATCGAGGCAGTCCAAAAACCAGCATAGTGCTGGACCTCTAACCAATTTACACAGATGCAAATATAAAACAAACCTATGCAATGGGTATTTCACACAACCTTCAATTGGCGAAAGCCAGAAATGCACTGCTTTCACTTTTAAGGGAACGCATTTTTCCAAATCACTAGAATAATGCAAGGGTATAAGAATTTGCCCAGCACATTCTAAAGTTGAATAGTTTGCCCGCAGACATTCCTAACTGTTAAGAATATGTAGATGATATTTACATCACCCATGCGAATCTCAATGAGCACTTCCAACAAGTCATTCACACAGCTGCAAAAGGGTACCTGATTAACTTGAAGAAATCGAGAATTACTCATCTTGAGGTTACCTTCTTAGGATTCTTTCAGATGAGTGCAGAGGCTTGTCAGCAGATTTTAAGTGTGCCAGGATATGGCCACCTAACACACCTGGGCAACTGCAGGCAATTTTAGGGCTTTTGAATTTTGGCAGTTTGGATGTTTAATTTAGCCGACCTACTGAAACCATTGTATGCTTCATAAAGTCGAATTTCAAAGCGGCTCATTGGTTGCCAGAGCGCACTCTCATTCTGCACCATGTGCACTCATTAATGGCTGGTCCTTTGCAAGGCAGAAAGAGACTTTGTTGGTAGGAGATGATGCTTTCACATACAGTGTGCAATCTAGGGGAGACTAAACCAATTGCATATCGTATATTCCACACCTGATTTATTTAAACTAGAGGAAACAATTCTGTCTTCATGTTCAGATTTTCTTTCGGGAGGAAAGGCTGCTGGTGGCTAATAGAACGATACACATATATGCACCTTCAGCTCAACTTGAGGCTGCCACAAAAGCTAGTGCGCCCAAACCAGTCGTTGCATACTAGTTGGATTCAATGGTCCGCATCTCAACATGCCTCAGATGTATCCTTTTTATTTTTTTTAAACTGCGCAAGTACACATGATCCACAAAGCCATCCATCTCAGACCGTGAGACCTGATCCTGTGCGTATAGTCGCATATAAAATTTACAAAATTCTTGAATATCATCTCATCCGTAAACTTTAATTCACCCTGTGTATCTTTAACTGAAATAATATGCTCCCTGGGCTGGTCAGCCTTGGCAGCCCGTGCAAGCAACCTCCTGGGGCGTTTCCCCTCGGCTGCCTTCCCCCATAGAAACTTCACCTCCCTTTGGACTGCATCCCGAAACGTATCCATTTCCTCCCAAATCGTCTGTATATTAGGGTGCGACACACCATCCATATCTGCCTGCAAATGTTGAATGTGTGTTTCACTGTTCATGAGCTCCTTCCTAATCTGTTTTAGTATCCCTGATCCCTTCGAAATCCACTCCCGCCCACCCCACCACACACTTAAACGTCTCCCAAATCGTCTAGTAGGAAGCCACAGTACCCACATTTCCCCCAAAGAACCAGTTTAACTTGGGCCATCTCGGTACGAAATAACTTTCTCTTTAACACCCAAGATGGGTGCTCATCATGTCCTGGCACCTCTAAACCCAAAACCACAGGCGCATGGTCCAATAGCATATGAGCCATAATGGTGATCTCGGACACCCACCCCGCAACCCTTTAGGTAATCGTGAGTTGTCCCATCTGCACGCCGACCTATGGGCCACAGATGTAAACGTGTGTCCCCTATCCCCTGCATGTCTGGCTCTCCATATCCCCCATGTCCAAGTGAGTTCTTGTAACTCAGTGGTTGTTTTTAAATGCATTCTAGGAGCTCCTCCCGTTCTATCCAGCCCTGGATCCACCACAGCACTGAAGCCTCCAGCCCACACAATCGCCCCACCGGGACCTTCGTCAAGCTGTCGCGCCGTTCATCGCATTCCAGAGCCGCTGTCCTGATTGGACCATAGAAATTAACGAAGATTATTTCCTGAACATGCAGAATCCCTGAATCCCTGATAACAATGCTCGTCCATCCTACCACCATCAACAAGTGGAACCCCACTGTGTTGTGTATGCATATACAACCCCCCCCCTCCTGGAATAGGAGGATTAAAAAGAAAAATAATGGTGTGCAGCCCCATCCTTTCCCAAATCTCGCCTCACCTGATGCTGTTAATTGTCTCTTGAAGAAATGCTATATCAAACTGATGCGGTTTCATACATAGCAATACCTTACGGGACTTAGAAGGGCAGTTCTAAGTCCCGTAAGGACTCACAGACAGACAGATCAGAAAAGAAACTGAAACTAATTTTTTTCTTTACTGAGGATTCCCAGCCTGACAGGGAATATTCCTGAGCGTGTGAAGCCATGCCAGACCCATGCTGGAGAAAAGTTACAGGTAAGTAACTTGGTCCTTATTCAGAGTATTCTCAAAAATACTTTGGATGCGGAGAATCAACTGGCAGGACTTTGGCACATGTTGTGGTAACTGGCACAGTATGCACGTTTCAAATGGATTGTGTCCTCAAACGTATTCCTAATCTGACCTGTAATGTCCATAGCTGTGCTACTTCGGAATTTCTTTCGGCACAGGGCGCCCTTGCGTCGGTGGCGTTGAGTCGATGTCCCTCCAAGGCATGGGTGCACAACATACGGCCCGCGGGCCAGTTGCGGCCCGCCATGCCCTTTTGACCGGCCCGCGAGGCACAAAGACTTTCCTAATGGAGGGCGGCCCGTGGCCGCCCTCCATTAGGAAAGTCTTTGTTGTCTTCCGGGCCGGTGAAAACACTGGCCCTCATTGGCTCAGCACACACACGCATCACGTCGCTCCTACGAGCCACGTAATGTGTGTGTGCTGCACCAATGGAGGGCCAGCACTACCGCTGGCGTGGTCCATAAGGCTTGATGCCGGAAGGCATTTCAGCCTTGGACCACGCCAGTCGTAGTGCGATTCCAGCTTGCCTGCCTGCCTTCCAGCACGTCTCCGGTAAGTGGTCTGTTTGTGTTTGTGTGTCGGGTTTGTTTTGCTTTGTGTGTGTGTCGGATGTGTATGAATGTTTGTATTTGAATGTATTTTGTGTGTATGTTGAGATGCGGGGGTGGGGGGGTGTCGGATGTGTATGAATGTTTGTGTTTGAATGTATTTTGTGTGTATGTTGAGATGCGGGGGTGGGGGCGTGTGTCGGATGTGTATGAATGTATTTTGTGTGTATGTTGAGATGCGGGGGTGGGGGGGTGTCGGATGTGTATGAATGTTTTGATTTGAATGTTTTTGTGTGCTGAGTTGGGGGGAGGGTGGGGGTTCGGGTCTGTATGAGTGCTTGTTTGAGAGTTTGCTGATTTGGGGGGTTCGGGTCTGTATGGGTGCAGGTTTGTGTGTGTGCTGAGTTGGGGGGGTGGGGGGTTCGGGTCTGTATGGGTGCATGTTTGTGTGTGTGCTGATTTGGGGGGTGGGGGGTTCGGGTCTGTATGGGTGCAAGTTTGTGTGTGCTGAGTTGGGGGGGGGCGGGGGGTTCGGGTCTGTATGGGTGCATGTTTGTGTGCTGATTTGGGGGGGTGGGGGGTTTGGGTCTGTATGGGTGCATGTTTGTGTGTGTGCTGATTTGGGGGGTTCGGGTCTGTATGGGTGCATGTTTGTGTGTGCTGAGTTGGGGGGTTCGGGTCTGTATGGGTGCATGTTTGTGTGTGTGCTGAGTTGGGGGGGTGAGGGGTTCGGGTCTGTATGGGTGCATGCTTGTGTGTGTGCTGAGTTGGGGGGTTTGGTTGGGGGTGAGGGGGCCATGGGGGCATAGTGTTTGGTTGGGGGTGAGGGACATCTGGCATAGTGTTTGGTTGGGGTGAGGGGGCCATGGAGCATAGTGTATCTAGGGTGAATAAAATATGTGATTAAACAGGCGAGATACAATAACTAAATAGAAATAAATTATAACAATGGAAAATGTGTAGTACAAAATGTAAATTTGAAATGCAAATAAAAATCGTTACCCATCAAAAACATTCTTTTTCCATGTGTTTAGTACAAATTGGGGGTTTAAAAAGCCTCCTGCCACGCCCCGCCTACCGCCCCGCCCACATTTACTTTTCAGCCCACTATAGCCCTCATGTAAGGTACTTTCGGCCCTCTGTCAAAATCAGTTGTGCACCCCTGCTCTAAGGACTCGGTCAAGGGTGACGTCATCAAATGTTATAAGTAGTAAGCACAGTGCCCATAGCATCGGTTCTGTTTTTTCCACAAACGTGTTTGCTTCGAGAATTCTGCGCACCTCGTTGCGATTATGTCTTCTTCCACCTGGCGGTATGGCTTCAAGAAATGTAGGGACTGTGGGTCCAAGACGTAAGGGGAAATTGAAGGTAGGTAGTGTTTCCAAGCCACGGAAATCCAAATCTACTGGTATGTTGACCGACGACGGAAGACGTCCAGGAGATCTAGGTCCCAGAGCGGGTCGTGCCACTCTTCCTTTTTGTTGAGGCGATCCTGAAAGCAGTGTCACCATTGGCCTTCGCTGTCCTCTTCGGATGACTCCCCGAAGAAAAAATGTCATGCCCCACAAAGTACTCTACCCGAAAAATTTCCCATTCCTCAGGGGAGCAAATGTTAGATATTTCAAACTCGGCACAGTTCCGTCCGCGCCTTCAGGTGAAGCCAGCAAGGAATGGTCTCGGACCGATACTCGTGTGCCCTTGGGCCCGGGTAGTCAGCCCGATCAACATCAAAGCCATTGACGTCCCGTTCGGACAAGGCATCAGGGGATCGCCAGAGACGTGCTGGGTCGCGGTCTTCGTCTCCAACGAAACCGTCAAAGCCTGAGAAGTTGTCAAAAGGTGTCAACCTCATCAGCGCCATGTCCGGGGAGTGAGTCTGTTGGGTCTTTACCGCTGGTCAGAACTTTGAAGCCTTTGGCGCCTTTGTCGGCGCCTCTTGGGCATAATTTACTAGTGGATGCCACTGTGGCTGTTGCACCTCCAAGGAAGGCTGCCTCTAAGTCAGTGAAGCCTGTCCCTGATGAGAGGTGTACTCCTCTCCCTAGGAAGGAGTTATTTCAGTCTCTCAGAATATTTTTGCATGGGAGATATCTGAGGAGGATGTGCCCTTGGTCGTCCTTATGAGATGCCTGGTGCTCACATGTTTCATTTCCAAGGAAAGTCGAATTAAGGATCTACGTCCATCCTTGCATGATGCCGGCATCCTAGACACGTCTCCTGAGATGGAGTTTGGTAAGCCCAAGCCTGGTGATCATGCCGAATCCGCCTATCGGAGACTGGTTGTAGAGTAGCTGGGTTGGTCCAGGCCTCCGGTTGCTTATAATCAGGATGACTTTACCGACGCTTTGGATCAGGGTCCGTCCACTGACCTGGTGTTTCCATTTCATGTGGCTTTGCAAAAGAGGGTGGCTGCTACTTGGAATCTATTCCGGCGGGTAACCAGTTGTCAAAGTAACACTGCCCATCCAGTAGCGACCCTGGCTACCTGTCAACACACCCTACACCCGAGAGTTTGGTGGACCAGGCGGCTAAGGCCACCTCGAAGCAAGAGGTGCACCCTACCATCCCTCCTGATAGGGACAATAAATGCATGGATGGGCGTGCAAGGTATTTTCTGCTGGGAGTATGGTGCTGAAATCGGGTAACTCCACCTGTGCCTTGGCAAAATTCATACACACTGTGGAATTGTATTTTGCTTGCGGCTGAGCATATTCCCGAAGGGGGGGGTTGCTTTCTAGCTGTTGTGTAGGCTGGCAAGGATGCCATGTGTGAATCCCTTCAGTCTTGGTTGGACACTACGGATAGTGTTGCAAGGCCCATGGCTACGAGCAGTTAAGTGGAGATTTGCACAGTTGCGGAAGTCCAGTTTTGCACCTGATGTGCAGGCCTGTCTTCTCATGCCCTTTGACGGGGTCTCATCTTTTTGGCAACAAGGCCGACGAGAGTCTGGAGGTTGCGGACCACCAAGGCAGCTGCCAAATCTTTGGGCACAGCTGTAGGACAACCTCCGCCTTTTCGTCCTAGGTGACAGCAATGCAGGGGGTGGGGGTCCTCTTGCTATTGCTCCTCATTTGGAAAGGCAAAAGGGATGGCCAGTCAAAGTTCACTTGTGGTGGATGAGGTAGGGGTGCCAAAGCCGCTCAGGCAGCTGCCTCTTTGCAATCCGGCACTGCCCCTGCCACTGTTAAACAGCACTGATGCCATGACTCGTTGTTCTCCGGTGGGGGGCAGGCTGTCACAGCATCTCGAAGAATGGCGAGCCATTACTTCGGATGCATGGGCTCTGGATACAATAGCCCACGGTTATTGCCTCCCTTTTCTCCAGTGGCCTCACGACAATCCACCGGGGAAACACCTTTTTTTTTTTAAAGGTTCCGGATCCGTTCTTTGTGCAGGAGATTTTGGCCCTGCTGGAGAAAGTTTCTATAGAACCTGTGGCGGAAAGGAGCAAGGGTTGGTATTCCCCTTAGTTTTGATACCCAAGAAGGACGGAGGACTGAGACCCATCTTGGATTTAAGATACTTATCAAGTTCCTCAGGAAGGGCAAATTCAAGATGATCACTCTCTCTCTCAGATCCTTCAGGCCCTCCAACTTGAGGATTGGTTTGTCATTGGACCGGCAGGATGCTTATTTTCATTTGTCGATCCATCTCAAGCACAGGAGATACCTCAGGTTTGCAGTTGGTGGATCCCACTATCAGTTTTGGGTCCTGCCATTCGGGCTCACCTTCCTGAGGGTCTTCACCAAGCTCATGGTGCTAGTGGCAGCATATCTCGAGAGGGGGATTTGTGTCTACCCTACCTGGATGATTGGCTGATTGCAGCCCATTCGTCCGAACAATCCTTGGATCATCTCTGCGTCACCTGCTGCTCCCTTCACTTGCTGGTCTTCTCCCTCAACTTCAAGAAGTCGCACATGACATCTTCCCAACGGGTCCAGTCCATGGGAGCAGTTTTGGACACGCTCTTGGCGATGTGGTCGCCACCCAAGGTGAGGCCTCCACACATTCTTCAGATGGTCACAAAATTTCAACATGCCCAGAGTCTGCTGGCTTTCGAATTCTTAAGGTTGCTCGGCCTCCTGGCATCCTGCATTCTTTGGTGCCAGAGGCTCGCTTGAGAATGAGGTCACTTCAGCGGGCTCTACAGACTCAATGGCCCAGTTCTCGGGCAGGATGTCAGATCGCCTTCATGTTCTGCTCTCTGTCTCGCAGGAGCTTCTGTGCTGGGCCAACGAGAAAAATCTCATGAAAGGGGAGCCTTTTTGGCAGCCGTGGCCCGATGTCACGCTAGTGACGGACGCTTGCCTGACAGGGTGGGGAGCTCATGCCAACGATCTGTTGGTCTCCATAGGAGTGCAGACTTAACATCAATCTTTTTGAGCTGAGGGCCATCAGACTGGTGCGGAAGGCTTTCCTGCCGTCTGTACGGGGGGCGAATGTCCTGATAATGACTGACAACACGGTGGCAATGCATTACCTCAAGAAGTGTAGGGTCGCTACCTCTGTTCAGGGAAGCAATGCAGCTCTGGCACATACAAGAGGGAATGTCCCTCTCAGCGGTTCATCTGGCCGGCGAGGAGAACATGGTGGTGGACGCTATGAGCAGTATACAGATACGTGGGGGTAGAGTCAAAGGCTTCCCAAGCCAATAGCGTGACAGGAGGTCGCTATAGCCTTGCAAAAGGAGCTAGATAACTGCTAACTCAGAACAAAGAATCACCGTGGATGAATAAAACATTATAAATTTATTAAACAGGAAGACATTTTTGTGCCATAATCTGGCATATATGCATACATTAAATCTGTATTGTGAAGGATTAGTATACAGTGGTGACAGTCTATTTTATGTGTTGTTTTATATCACAACACATTGACGTTGTCGACACTTAAGTTTGTGTTTCTGGTTCGGTTGATAGCTGACAAGGGCAGAAGCTGATAGAGATGGAAAAGCGCTGCACTGAAAATACCGAACTGTCTTCAGGACTTGGAGGTCGAGTTCAGACCGGATGAATGAGTGAGATGTCGTCCTATGGTAAAAGAGGCTGTGTTAAAAACGGTGAGAATAGAGTATCCACTAATGGTGAGAAGGGCAAGGCAAACGGACCTACCGTGTGGACGTTGATAGGCGCCATGGCTGTTTGAGTGAATAGCGGCTGCTGGAGTTAGCGGCCGGGGGGGGACGATCTGCAAATGTCAGAGGCCCCAGTCTAAGTAAAAGAAGGTCAAAAAATTGATACGAAATAATCATAAGGCAGTGGCTACAACAAGGACTAACTCGTGCTGCTATGTCCAGTGAGCGGCCGTGACTCAGAGTTTGTAGATGAGGAGTGCTCGAGTCAACAAGTGAGTGGGAGTTACAGTACTGATAATTAGTGGGGAGTCCGTGACTGCGTGGTGCTGGGATATGCAGGTGGTGTACAGAGGTACCTAGCCTAAGTACAGAGGACAAAACCATGAATGCGTCGGTATGCACGTATATTTAGGTCATGTGTATATTGGTGCATACCGACGCATTCAGTGCGACTGCTCCCACCCCTTACACTATCCCCAGACGCATGCGCAGTCCCTGCAGGCACTACGGCCTCGTTTTAAACTCCTGACATGCGCAGTCAGTCCAGCGCAACCGACAGCAGTGACACAGCTCTTTTTCCTGTCTCACGTACAGGTAAGATCCGTAATTCCCCGCGCTGCTGGTACCACCTTCTCTGGTCACAACCATATCCCAACGTTTCACTCGTGGTTTTGTCCTCTGTACTTAGGCTAGGTACCTCTGTACACCACCTGCATATCCCAGCACCACGCAGTCACGGACTCCCCACTAATTATCAGTACTGTAACTCCCACTCACTTGTTGACTCGAGCACTCCTCATCTACAAACTCTGAGTCACGGCCGCTCACTGGACATAGCAGCACGAGTTAGTCCTTGTTGTAGCCACTGCCTTATGATTATTTCGTATCAATTTTTTGACCTTCTTTTACTTAGACTGGGGCCTCTGACATTTGCAGATCGTCCCCCCCCGGCCGCTAACTCCAGCAGCCGCTATTCACTCAAACAGCCATGGCGCCTATCAACGTCCACACGGTAGGTCCGTTTGCCTTGCCCTTCTCACCATTAGTGGATACTCTATTCTCACCGTTTTTAACACAGCCTCTTTTACCATAGGACGACATCTCACTCATTCATCCGGTCTGAACTCGACCTCCAAGTCCTGAAGACAGTTCGGTATTTTCAGTGCAGCGCTTTTCCATCTCTATCAGCTTCTGCCCTTGTCAGCTATCAACCGAACCAGAAACACAAACTTAAGTGTCGACAACGTCAATGTGTTGTGATATAAAACAACACATAAAATAGACTGTCACCACTGTATACTAATCCTTCACAATACAGATTTAATGTATGCATATATGCCAGATTATGGCACAAAAATGTCTTCCTGTTTAATAAATTTATAATGTTTTATTCATCCACGGTGATTCTTTGTTCTGAGTTAGCAGTTATCTAGCTCCTTTTGCAAGGCTATAGCGACCTCCTGTCACGCTATTGGCTTGGGAAGCCTTTGACTCTACCCCCACGTATCTGTATACTTCTCAACCCTCTCGAGTCAGGCCCCCTAAAAAAGAGGGTTCGCCCATTTTCTTTTCTCTTCTGGACGCTATGAGCAGGCAGTGAGGTCTCCCACGAGTGCAAACTAGCTCAGGAAGTCCTGAAACGAGCATGATACAAATAAAATATATCTTCGCCCTTTGGGGAACTCCACAGGTGGACCTGTTTGCGACCGGTGCCAACCGGAAGTGCGAGAGGTACTGCTTGAGGGAATTTCCTCAGAGGAGCTCTAGGAGACCTGTTGTGGAGTGGCTCTTCCCGTTACTGTATGCGTTTCCTCCAATCACTGTCATCCCTCAAAGTTCTCAGGCGGTTGAGACGGTTCGGGACCCGCATGATCCTCATTGCTCCGGATTGGGCCAGGAGAGAGTGGTACCCGGACCTTCAAGGCATGTCCATCTGTCGTCCAATGCATCTGCCCGTAAGAGGAAGGTCAGGTTCTCCATCCAGAGGTCAAGACTCTCAACCTTCATGCATGGTTTCAGAAAGGTTGAGGTATAGAGATTGGGACCTTCCGGATGACGTGATGGAGGTGTTGCTTTCGGTATGGTGGCCGGCAACAACGTCCCTGTACCGTTAGCGTAAGTTATGAGATTGGTGCAGTGGAAAGAATGTGGATCCTTTTCAGTCTTAGGTTTTGGAGGTGCTCTCCTACTTGCTTTGCTTGGCCCACAGGGGTCTTCAGGTGGGCACCATTAAAGGTTATTTGACAGTGCTGTTTATCTTTAAGCACTCTTCAGAGGAATGCTCTTATTTCAAAATTCTGCTGATCTCTGTTTTTGAAAGGGATCACAAATGTGTTCCCGCCGTCGCTGTTTCAGGTGCCGGTCTGGGACCTTAATTTGGTTTTGAAATTTCTGATGGGTGCTCCATTTGATCCTTTACACTCTTGCTCAAACTGTTTTCTTGGTTGTTACATCGGCTCGAAGAGTGAGCGAGTTGTAGGCACTTTCTTCTAAGCCATTTACTTTGTTCCACAAGGACAGTCGTATTGAGAGTATGACCATCCTTTTTTTTTTTTTTAAAAAAAAAAAAAAATTAATTAAATCAAAATTAATTTCATTTGAGTCGGAAGGTGGTACTCCCCGCTTTCTATCCTCCTCCTGGTAAGGAAGAGGAACGGCTCCATAGGTTGGATCCTAGGAGAGACTTGAGCTTTTCTTTCCAGAATGGCCAAGCTCAGTGTGGACGACCAGCTCTTTGTGGGGTGTACTGGACACCATTTGGGACAAGCTGTTTCTAAGCAGACACCATTTGGGACAAGCTGTTTCTAAGCAGACCTAGTCTAGGTGGATTATCCTCACTATTTCGGAATGTTACAGGTTGGCTGGTAAGGAACCTCCTGAGGCTTTGTAGTCTCATTCCACCAAGGGCATTGCCACTTCGGCAGCACTCCAGAGGGGTGTGGCGGTGAAAAATATCTGACTCTGCAAAGTGGTCTTCTATTCAAACGTTTGTTAAGGATTACTCCCTGATACTTCCCATGCTCAGGATGTTGCATTTGGCTAGGCAGTGCTGTACTCTGCAATTTGAATTGGATATGTCTCCTCCACACACCTTTACTGCTTTGGGAGTCTGTAATAGATGAGAAATACGTTGGAGGACACAATCAATTCGAAGTACAAGTTACTTACCAAACTGATGTTCTTTGAACTGGATGTTCCGCCAACGTATGCCTCATCGCCCTCTCAAATTTCCCATGCTATTACAGCGTACGTCCTGCAAGGCTAAGTGCTTTTGGTGTTCTGTTCTGGACATATGTACCACACGCTGTGAGGGGGGCGGGGGAGACATGAACTGAGGCTACAGGCGCAGTACCTACTACTTATATCATCCAATGACATCACCCTTGACGGAGGCCTTTGAGGGACATTGACCCAACGCAAGGGAACACTGCTGAAAAAATTTCCGAAGCAGCACAGCTGTGTACATTCATGTCATGGATGAGGAATACGCTGGAGGAACATCCAGTCGAAAGAATGTTTGTTTGGTAGGTAACTTGTTCTTCTTACACTCCTCAACCCCTAGACTTCAAAAGGATGTGCTTAATTTCAGACTGTAGAGGACAGTGTTCAACTGTTTACTTGGCCTGACCAATAAATGCCTGAAACTGTTTTGTGCAATAATTTCTTCAATTGAAACCTGCTATGCTTGCCTTCTTAAGGTGCAGCTGGTCAACGTTTGGATCCTTTTTTTTAATTTGTTTTTTTTTCTTTTTTTAGTGTTTGAAGACACTGTTGAGGAACGGGTGATCAATGAAGAATATAAGATCTGGAAGAAGAACACTCCTTTCCTTTACGACCTTGTTATGACCCATGCACTTGAATGGCCCAGTCTAACAGTACAGTGGCTCCCTGATGTAACTAGGTAATGTGGACAGGGTGGGATTTTTTTCTTTTCCTTCTTTCCAACACATTGGGGCAATCATTTGTATTTTGCTATTGCTTCTGGTTTTTTGATAGCTGCCTCTAATTTTGGTGCAAATGTCACTGGCCAAATTTATATTACTTGATTAGGTTTCGACAGGCTGATTGGTTATTTGTGGCACTGCAGTGATTTATATTAAAAGATTTTCAAGCTTTGATGGTTAAATGTACGTAGAGCAACGTTTCTTAAAATGGGGCGCATACTGCAGAAAGCTAGAGTACTGTTGGAAACGCTCTCGTCTCCTGTGACGATCATTAAACTCCTTTGGACTGCATACCGTGGTATGTGTAAAAGCCCCGGAAAAGACTGAAAGCTTGCCTTTTAAAACCTTTTAACTTGCTGCATGACGATTAAGTCAGCCTACTGATAGTAATACATTTTGTTAGGCACTGAGTGTGGCTCCTCCCCTTTAATCTGTGCACCAGATATGTATACCGAGATGAAGCTGCCAACAGCACACCACTTCTCCCATTCGCCTACTCCCTGCCTCCCGACTAACCCTACCTGCCCTCCTTGCTGTTTACAGATCCGCTACAGCGCCTGGGGACAAATTCTGTTGTTGACGGTGCGCTATATAAGTACCTATAACATACTATATTAACAGGCGCCTGCACTGCGGAAGCGCTTGAGTAAGTGACTATTCCCTGCTCTGCGTTCGTGAGAGCGGCAACGCGAAAATCAGCGTTTTGTGCTTACTGCCTTTGAGGCAGCACGCTGCAAGAACGCCCTGCTGTTACCAGGCTTACTTTTGGCGGTCGATTGCTCACAACAGGTCTGTTACAGCAGTAATTATGTGTCACTCCTTGATTGGCTCCCTCTAGCACGCGGAACTTTGTTTGGCTAGATAAAAGAATAGTGAATTACAGGTGCTACTTGTGTTTTCATAAAGTTTATCTTTGTGGCGGCTGAGCCTGAGTTTGTTTGCCGTCTCTCAGCCCGGAGATCTGTGCATTGTATGTACAACGTGGTGAGCCTTAATTAGATGGAACTTAGATCAGCTAATGGTAATGCACACCTACAAATGGCACCTGCGACCCATTCTGCCCTGAAAAGTCCCAGGAATGTCTGATTACTCTGCTTGTTAAATGATGGGAAATTAGCCAAAAATGACCAGCTTTTTTAACACAATTGAGCAGTTGGGCTGAGCTATCCCAACTAAGCTCGATAGAATAAGAAAATAGCCTGTGCGAATTAGTACAGGACTTGAGCTCGGATCTTCCCTGCATTGGCTTAAAGCTCTTTTCTCAGGTACTCCAGAGACATCTTGCAGAAGAGTATGTACACAGTGTAATGCCCTTTAATGCGAATGTTTTGCCCTCCATGATGAAGGAATGTGCACCTTGTTGCTTAATGTCCACTACTGTTTTTGCTGAAGTGCCGCCCCTTAGAATAATAGTTCAGAAAAGTGTGGCAGGGACTTCCATTGTAGCTAATGCACCATCTGAAAGTATAACTTTGGGAGACTGTGCCAACCCAAAGAGTGGTGGACAGCTCATGACCTGTTGACTGTTTGCCTTGTTCCAGCTGTTCTGTTGAATACTCCTTCCTTCGACGTGCACACAATGGATATAGCACCTGAACATTCCACTAGCCAATCACTGTAGCAGATTTGAAGTTGATCCCTCAAACGGCGAGAATTCAAAAACGCTTACCGATTTTGAAGAAACCATCACATGCTGACAGAACTAGCTTCTGTTTGTTTATTTAGTAATGCGCGCCAAACCCTTGGATAGCTGGGGGGAAAAAATATACACGAGAAGTCTTAAGCTTAGTTACATTTCTTGGCACAAATATGTACAACACAGATGCAAAAATACATAAAAAATACAGAGCATATCTTAAGATGTCCAGGGAACCCTGGCATGTTTCTATATAGTCATATACAACCATATTATAAATCAATAACATATAACTATGTAGCATATAGAGCCCTATAGGTGGTCATGCATGCACGGTTACCAAGAGTACAGCATGGTTCGCGGATGCAGAGGGGGTTAAGGGCCAAGTGTGGGAGGGGTGGTGTAGGTCAGGTTATGTATCATTTGGCGTGCAGCCATTTGAGTACCTTATGTCTAAATTTAGGGTGAGGTTGTTAGTCGAGTGGTAACTTATTCCAACATTGAGCAGCTTTAACAGGAAAGCTGGTTCCTCCCGCTGTCGATCGTTTGAACCTAGGAGTCTCTAGCATGAATGTGCTAGCAGATCTCGTAGGGCGGGTAGCTGTTCTCCTAGTGATTTATTTTTTTCCACTAGAATACGGGGGAGCTAGGTTGTTCAGGGATTTGGATGTAAGGGAAGCTGTTTTGAGGAGGATTCTATCGTTCTCTTCAGCCAGTTAACCTCTTTCCTGAATTTGGTAATATGCTCTCTATGGGATGTCCAATGCTGCTCTCAGAGCATTATTCTGCAGCCATTGGATTTTATCTGTGATGTATTTATTGGCTCCTGAGTACAGGGCATTGCAATAATCTAATCTTGACCTAAGAGCATTGGCAAGAATGATGCAGCTAGCACTAGAGAGGTACGGTTTGATTGCTCGGATAAGTTTGCAAGTGTAAGTTGTAGAGAGGCAAGGGAGTTGACTTGCTTTTTAAGTGTGAGGGAGGAGTCCAAGTACAATCCAAGAGTTTTTAACCAGACATCACCTTGATAGGACTGTTATCAATGATAAAAGATGCGTAGTTTGGGCTTAAGTTTTTGGATGTTGGCTTCAGAACCTAAGATTAGTATCTCCGTTTTATCGTCATTCAGGCGGAGGCCATGGGATGCCATCCTTGCCTGAATGAGGGTGTATATCGTGTTCACCAAGGCTGAGTCCGCCTCAAAGTGTTCGAAAGGGGTATGAGGATCTGGGTGTCATCTGCATAGTTTGTGTAGGTGACACCCACAGTCTGTCCAATTTGTCAAACGGAGGCTTGGTGAAGATGTTGTACATGGTAGGGGAGACACATGATCCCTGTGGGACACAGCAGGTTATTTTGATAGGGGAGGTGGAGAAGACTCGCATGGTGCGATTGGCTGAGAAGGATTGGACCCAGGCTATAGCTTCTCCGGTGAAGTTGGCAGCAGATCTGAGGTGGTTGCATAATACTGCATGGTCCACCAAGTCGAAGGCTGCCGACAAATCCAGTAGGAGCAAAGCTGTTTTTCCATTATCCTTTAATTCATAAATTTGTCTCTCTAACAGCTATTTTCGTGCCATGAAGGGGGCGGAAACAAGATTGCCGTGAGCCAAGTAGGTGGTTGGCTTCCAGGTAGTCCTGGATTTGTATGTAGGCAGCTTTATCTAGGATTTTGTAAAAATGGCACGGTGGTGATCAGTCTATAGTTGGTGGGGTCCAGGGTTTGCTTAAGTAATGGGAGGACCCAAGATTCTTTGAGATTGGCAGGTACCGTGTTACAATTTGAGGGAGAGTATTATTTTTTTCTTTGTCAATTATGGAGATAGTCTTGAATCTGAAGGGTCTGGTTGTCCTAGTCTCCTGAGGCTGAGATGTTTGTTGATCAGAGGATGACGGTGGCTTTTTTTTTTTTTTGCAATTTTGCAATTTTGCATTGGAGAGAGGAAAGTTTGTTCGATGGGGCATTTTGTATGTTTGTGCACCATACTTTGTTTCTGGGGGCATTGTCTATCGGTTGAATAGGGGATTCCAGTTCGCGGAGGATGGCAAATAGCTCTTTAGTATTAGAGTTCGCTTTCACAATCCTGTCATTAAAGGTGTTGTCATGATCTCTGCTTCCGAAAGGTCAGGGTTTTCCCAACTCCCTTGGAAGCAGATCCATAACCCAGGTTCCGAGTGCCAACCAGTCCCAATTGGGACCTTTTGGACCCAGTCCTGGCGCCAGTGGCACCAGGCTCATAAATATGCCCAGTCCCAGCGCTGGAAGCGCCGGGCTCATAATGCTTGGGTGGACTTACCTGCAGCAGACCATGCTGCTTACTTGCCTGCCAGTTGAGCCTCTGATCCTCTTCTGTTTGGAACTACTTTTCCTGTTGGGTGGGGCAGGAGCCACTCCCTAGATTCAGAACACTGGAACTCTTCTGGAAAGCAGGAACTCTTTTCTTACCTAGGTGTGGCTGTGGAAGGAGACACCTAAGCACTACAGGAGGCTATTTAAACCACACCCGATGGATGAATCTTGCTTTGCGTTATTCTGCATCCTCTGCAGCAGAACGCTCATCGTGTCTTCTGCATCTGATCCTGGGCCTAAGGAAAAAGGCTTACCATCCTGAATCCAGTCTTCAGCAACACCTATAAAGACCAGAAAGAACAGGTTAGCATTACGGTCTTCAGTGACAGCTCTTCACTTACCTGGTCCATCGGCTGTCACCAACGCCTCGCGCTGCATTCCGGCATCTGAAAGACAAAGGCTTACCAACTCTTCGCGCGCTCCAGAGGCCTTCGGCGCTGCATCCCGCATCTGAAAGACAAAACAAGGTGCATTTAAAGACATTGGGAAACTTTAATACTCAGGTGCCAGTACTCCTTTCCACATCTAACCCAGTGGGTATTCCGGCACCCTGCAGCCGCTCTGAACTTGTACCTGCAAAATAAAAAGACAGTTAGAGCGCATCGTGAAGCAGGCAACAAGCGCTTACTTACATGCTTCCAGGCGCTTCTATTCATCACACGGGCTCCATCTTCAACTCACTTCAGCCCGTCATCCGCCATCGCCGGAACCCTGCAAAACAAGAAACATCATTACTAAAGACTTTAAAGACATTAGAATTACTCGAAACTTACCGTTCGTGCAGTAAACGACAGACAGCAGTCCTCTGAAGTCAAGGGCCTGCTCCCCTTATCCAGTGAAGAAACTGGTTACAGCACCCTGCCCCGAGGCAGATGGAGAGCACGGCGTTCACTTACCTAAGGTGAGAGCGTTAACCTTTGGGGTTCTACAGGAGAAGAGAAAGGGAAGAAGAGAGAGACATTCAATAACCCAGTTCCTTAATCCCATATTTTCTATCTGCAGACATCTTACCCTTCGAGTCAAACATACAGTGCACAGAGGTCCAGCCCAAAGAGCCAGCCTACGGGAATCAGGTGAGCGTTACAGGTGTTTTTAGTTTTCGTTTTTTCTTTTTTGTAAAATTTGGCAAATTCTGTTGGGTGGTTTTTTTTTCAGAGGGGGAGTGGCGCCAAATAGATTGGAACTTTCTTTTTTGTAATCTTAGATTTGAGATGAGGCGGAAACCAGACATTTAAATGGGCTTCCTGTTTGGCTTTGCGCAGTTTGGGAGGAGCAATTGCGTCATTGCATTAGTCATAGCATCGTTAAAGGAATTTACTAAGGTGTCAGGATTGTTACTTTCTGATCCATAGATGGCAGGAAGGAGAAGATGGATACCTTTTTCAGCAGTTATATCCTTACTTCTGGTCAGGAGAGGGGGTGTCATAGTGTTGGTCTTGGGGCTGAGAAGATCTAGTTTGGCAGAGAAAGTTATTAAGTAATCTGTCCATGTTTGTGGAGCAATATCAGTAATGTTGATCATTATTTAGGATGCCAGCAATTTCAGTGGCACGGGCTACCACTGATCTAGTGTTGATGAGGGATCCTGTTGGCCTTAAAGACCTGTTAGGTTTGGCTGTTAGAGGGATTTTAGGTAATAAGGTATTTTGGATTGTGAGTGTCTTGGTAGGGGTTTGAGCACAGGTATGGGTGGACTGCATTACTGTCAGATGGGAGTTCTTTGGCTGGGTAATAGTGTGTCTCTTGGCATTGTTAGGGTGATTTCTTATAGGTTCGTAGATGCTAGGCAATCTAGACCCGAGTCTCAGGTTTCTATCCTTAGGTGGGCTTGCTTTCATAGTAAAGACCATCATAATAAAGATAGCAGAGGTAAATAATAGTGTCTGAACGACTTTAGTAGAACAGTCAGACATTTTCAGGGGCTTGCAACACGGAGTATCCAGTGTGCTAGCATTTAGTACATTTGTCATGTAAAACTGCATAAAAAAGTTGTAACGTACTGGACCTGGATGCGTTAACATCTAGATTCGAATTTCTGAGTTGAATTTGTTCCATGTTAGCATTTTGGAATCTCCAATGGATGTGAGCTCTGTTAGCTTTTGAAATGTTTGAAGCTTTGGAGAACTTATTAACCACACTGGTCAAGAAATGTGATAACAGAGTGCAAACTTGATGTGCACTCCGTTACTCCACAGAATCATCAACCTGGGCAGAAGGGTCCTCAAAGTGGCACCAATACTGAAGTTATCTTTTTGTAATAACCCAGCATTAAGTACTGAAAATGTCATAGGTCCAGACACTGCCCTTTCCTCTGTGGAGACAAGTGATGGATATCGCACTGGATAGCCCGTTCTGATAGCCCAGCGAGTAGAGGGCTTGCTTTGACATCTGTGCAGAGCCTGCTGATGCAGGTTTGAATCCTGGCAAGGCCAAACTCAGCCTTTTCATCCGGTCGATAAATGAGCACCACACACATGGGTAAAAATAAGCAGTGCTCAGATGCCTGAGGGTTCGTAGCCCTATATAAATGCTAAATTATTATATACTATCACTGCAACCTCCGGGCCCCCTATGAAAGTAAAAAGGATCAAACAAGAATAGGGCCAATACTTTAATTAAAGAACTTTACGGAATAGACGCTAACTACCTGTCTTTAGGCGCTTTTATAGATTTTAGTGTGGCGTTCAATAATATAGTGAGAAAAAAATTGTGGCTCAAATTAAAATCCTGGGGAATACCGGATGGATTGCTGTTCAAGATCCAACTTTTGTATACAGACAGGAAATTATCTGAATCAATAACATTGCGAGGAGTCAAGCCAGGCTGCATTCTTGTGGCCACACTAGTTAATCTGTACCTAGCTGACCTTGTGGTTCATCTATATGTAACATTGTCTGATATGAAAATGGGTAACCTGAAACTAGGCTGGCTAGGTTGTGCGGACGACCTCCTGTTAGATTATACCACCAAAGGCCTCAAGAGTAAATTACAGGCTCTAGAAAAAGTTATCTAATGGTCTAAAAATGTATATTTGAAAAACCAAAGTAATTATTTTCCTAGGTAAAATTAAACGCTGCCACGCTAAAACTCCCTAGTGGTACATCAATCAACAGATTGAAGTTGAGTGTTATAAATACCTAGGGGTGTTAGTAGACAAGAATTTGAGTTGGAAACAGCACTGAAATGAGACCAAAATGAAATGTGTGAAGACTGCTATGGACAATGAGGCATGTTATAGGTCGGCAAGGGCGCATGTCTGTTAATACTATTCTATTGCTCTAATCTGCTAAAGTGATGCATTGTTTACTATACACTGCCGAAAATTGGGGTAATAATTTTAAAATTGAACTTACGAAATTTGGAGTAAAAATGTAAGTATTTTATTCAGAATGCCGAAATCGCTCTCCTGTGAATATATTTTATTGGAATGTAATCCGATGTGCTGTAGCTATATTTTAGAATATAAAACAGCAAAGTTATTTGTCAAAACTGAGTACATTAGACAATACTTTAATTGACTTGATGAAATGTTTTAACATGATGGGAAATTATCATGATCTGTGTGTAATAGACTGAGTACTGTGTATTCAAAATGGGTAAAGGAAAATGTCTATGGCTATAATATTCACATGCTAAAGTTAACAATTAAAAATGTCTATGGGATTGTTGAAAAGAACGGGAAATGATCTAGCCACAAATGTTAGCAGTGGTGTATTTTTGGCTCCTTGTTGAAAGTCTCTATCAAGCAGCATTCCCAGATAGTAGCACCATTAGACGTCATCTATTGTTTAAATTTAACATGTGTGATACACTAGAAATAGTGGGCGCAAAATGTGGTATCCACTAGAAATAGTTGGTGCAAAGTGTGTTATCGCAAGACTAAATTAGATGAGGTAAATTGGTGGCAGAAGTGAGCTAAGCAAGTTCAAAGTATTCATGCTTACTAATGTAGATTGTGTGGTACATCTGTGATAGAACCTGCGGCACATGTGTCAATGTCAGACTAAATTTACTAAATTAAACATCTGAAAGCTTATGATAACACATGTAATAGTCAGAACATGAATGAACTATGGTAATCTTTTACATGGTAACAATTTGCATTTTCCTGTTGAAATTTTGAGCTGGTTTCCTCTATTTTAAGAATTGTCTGGTACTCTTGTTTTATAGACACTCATTACAATGACTGTTTTCTTAAGCTATTTTTAGCTACATGTGATCAATTTATTGAAATACATAATATGAGAGAGATATAAAATGAGAGAGACATATAAGAGGGAGAGAGCCTTGGTTGGCTATGAACATATTTAAATGAATAAATAAAATGGGATTGTGAGCTGGAAACTTAAGGGCAAGTGCAACTATTCAAGGTAGTCGTAACAACCCAGTAGGTGCTTCATCTTCCCAATAAGTTACCATCTCTGATTGCCTAAGCCTTGACACAGAAGATTCGGCCTTGAACCGGTATTCCTTTTGCATCCTCCTGCCTTTGGTTCGATGGGAATAGACCACTCGGTCTGGCTTGAATGAATAGGCTTAGTCTTCTAGGGTCAGATCACGTGTGTAGCGACCATGAAATGGATTTCTCTTGCTTGCATCATAAGGAATTTCAGCTTGTGTTCCCTGCAGGTGTCCTACCTCTTCTGTTAACTTTAAACCTTCCTTCTTGGTGTCCTTGGCAAGGCTGTGAATGGTGTCCGTACTTGAATCCTGGTCGGCTTGCCTCAGCAGCATCAACATGTCTGCCTTTGTGTTGCGTTTGTCCTGCTTTCCCCCTTCACTCCAATGGAACTATGGCTTCCATCTTTATTTGCACTGCTGTCCCATGTTAGTTGCGGTTAAGCGTCAGCAAGCAGTTCACATGTTTTCTTATGCATCTTGCGTTTGCCACATAGCAAAAGGTGTGCATGTCAGTCCTCGAATTATGAATCATAAGCCTATTCTTAATGTCTTTCGGAAATAAAGTTAAATGTCTGCGTAACTTCGTGCAGGGATTTCTATGTACTTCATGTTGATCGGATCTGTCACGTCGGTCGTGATATCCTCAGCATTCTTGGACGTTGTATTCAGTCAACTTGGTCAGTTGATGGGTGCTTGTATCTCTTCAATACTATAATCCAGGTAGGATCTGAATGGTTGTCTGAGTAGCGCTTCTCACACCTGGAATACAACGGTGATGGGGGATAAAGGGCCCCGAAGCTATATACATCTTTATTTCTGTCAGTGAGTTGAGTAGCATGGGTGCAGGGCCACGTTTGGGGTCTTCATTTGTCTTCAATAGTAGATGCACTTTAACTTTTCATATAAAGGTATGCTGCATTAAAGTTAAGAATAGAGTTCAGTTTCTTTCGGAATCCCGATAAGGCATATACGACCACTCTTGTATATGGATTTCACAAGTTAGACTTCAACAATTGTTTATCAAGGTAGGTATTCGGTAATGGCCTTCACCATTTACTCTCCTTAATTGGTGACATGCGGCCACTCCTTCAGGTAGATAGTCTAATGGGTTTAAACAGCATTTGCTCTTCACTTTTCCATTGTTCATGTACTAGAACTTCAACTAACAATTCAACGTGCTTAGTGAATAGTGAACTGGATACTTTTGCCAGCAATGTTCGCAAGGTATTGGAAGCTAGGCTTCACTCACTGGTGTTATGGATAAGGAGCCTGGTAAGACAGTTGGTCACACATCAGGCGACTTTACAGATGAAACAGTCAATAGAAAGTGGCGGCAAACGTTGAATACAATGCCAGCTTCTAAATAATGCAAGTGTTTTTGACAAGGAGCACAGGCATACATGTGCTGTTAACATATTCGTTGCAAGAGGCCAGGAAATCTTAGCTTCCCCTCCAGCAGAGAAACCTAACCGCAAGTGGCAACTTCCTGTCTTAAATGGCACGTAGCAAGGTCAGGAGTTGCTTTTTACACCATTTAGATCTGCTAAGCAGTCAAAGGACATGTGTAGAAGCGAGTGACATGCGTTACCCCATCAGAAGCCCAGTTAATATAATGGCGGAGTACCATGCAGAGTACCAGTCTGCACCAGTCCGCGGCAGGGAGCAGCTGTGGCACGGTCTCCGTTCCTGCCAGTGAGCCACTGCCACCGAGGTGAGGTAGGCGGTGATTTCACTGATTGACATATCTGAATTGTGAATGAACACTAACGAATATTGCACATTGTTGAATACCCGAACTTGAACGCTTGACCCATTCCCCCGTTATTCCTGTCACCTTCCCCACGTACGAGCTCTTGCTTTGCTCCTCTGTACCTCTGCTTCCCTGCGGTACGCTGAACATGGAGGAAGACCCAAACTCTCGCATCCTTAGGAGCCACGTGAAAAAAACTCTGTTCACGCTCCAACTCTCGTGCTCAAGATGGGGAGTTCGTCTGACGCTACACTCGATTTTTCAATCTTCCACTGCATCGGTGGACTCCTGCCTTCACTGCTCACAACGGGCAGCCCAAGTCGAACACTGGCCCCATCCCTATATGGTCAGACCGGACAAAAAGACAACACAGCTCACCTTTCCTCTTCGGAGCGAGTTCCTCCGCTGCACGCGACCATGCCGGCTCTGCCGCTGCCCAGTGTGTCCGGCTCGGAGGGAGGAGCTCCCACATCAATAGAGCCAGCGCAGTCGCCTCCACCCGCCCCTGTACCGCTTCGGCGAGTGACCTAACCAGCGAGTGGATTGGATGATCCCTCGTGGCAGGTCTGAGGGTGGGGGCTAAGGCGGGAGGTTACGACCTGGCACCACCACCAGAGTCACAGGACCCACTCTTGAGTCTCAGGGGAGAGATGCTCCACTCAGTCTGTTACCATCAAAAGACTCATCACAAACAAGCCCAGAGTAAAAATCAGAAGCGGATGCTTTACTGATGACCCAGAACCAAGTGCCTCAAACAAACCATCACCCGGGCATTCCAGCAAGGCCAAAATGGAATTCTGCCGCAATTAACCATCTCGGCCATGGTCCACATCTGCCCCGTGGTGGGGAGGGGAAAGAAGTGTCTAAACAACCTGACTTAGCGTCAGCGCCACCTTTACTCACTGCTCCCCTCATCCCCACTGAGGCACTCTGTAAGCCAATTACGTCTCCGACTGTTGAAACAGTGAACCAGTCCCCTGAGCCGGCACTAGAGGAGTCCTCGGGCAACGACTCAGACGTGGACACCCAGATTCACAGTGCCATCTCTACATCAAACTCAGATCAAGAGGATGACTATCAGCCTAAGGCTGCCATTATCCCGATCTCCAAATTGAATTCTCCGATAAACAAGAAAAGAATTCAATATACAAAAAGAGGAAAGTCTAAACCCAAACTCCCTCTATTCCAAGGAATCGCTGACAAAACAAGTGCACAAAAAAGAAAAGAACCAAAAACAAAAGACTAAACCAAGCAAAAGCTCGGCCCTGCAACTGCCTCTCAAACGGGGAAATGGGAAACGATCGCTACCAATCCCGTTGCTCTCCAACGCTCTCCTGAATTTGATCAAAACACAAGGAAAGCAAACTATCCAATGAAGCTGAACTCCCGGATGCAGAAATTCTTGAAGCACTGGACGAGACTCCATCGTTGGCTAAATGTAGAAACACTACCCTCTAAGTCCGCAAATCAGGACGTGCTTACCACACAACTCTCCCATGGCCCACTTACTGATGAAACTAGCACTACCACAGTGCCCCGCAATCAACCGGAAGCAACGGAAAAGACAGGTGACATACTGGGCCCTCCGCAAGAAATCTGGACAACTCCTTCGCCCACTGCCCAGCTGGATCTTCCGAGAACAGCTCACCAAGAACAACCACATTCCATAGTGGGCCAGGCCGAGCAACCGCCACAGGCGAGACAAACAACACAGGCACAAGGTCGGAAACCGACCAACCCAGAGATGACCACAACTGAAAACAAACAAAACACTTATCAGAAGTGCGACCGCACCAGATCGGAATGCTGGACACACTGGATCTACTTCAGCCCTAAGCCTACCCTGCTCACAGAGGAATGAGCCCAAAACCATGGACGAAAGCTCATCTATCTACAGCAAACGCCCGAACGTCCTCTCGTTCACTTAATTGACCCATTACTGCAATCAGCCATGCGATGTGGCCCATGGAATGCTTCGCCAAGGTTAGCCAATCTATCGGAGGCCGGTGGTATTTCAGTCAGACGGCGGCTTTCAGTCAGACGGCGGCATTCAGTCTCGAGCTCCCTAACAGACTGCAGACAATGTCCCCCAAAAAAGGAAGGCCAACTGAATCTCACATACCTGCACTAAAGGATTCTCCAAACAACGAGACATGACCATGATAATGTCAGCCATAACAATCGCCATGGCTCCATTCTGAAAACTCTATGAAACCATAGGTGATGCCTCGAGAGACAATAAAGCTACTTTGGCAATCCTACAATCGAAGCTGACCTATCTGGATGGCTTCATAACGACCATTGACCTGAAATACGATATTTCGCAACGGAAAAGACAGAATTGACCTTGACTCGGGAAAACGGCACATCCATCACAGGCCCAAAAGCCGCTCCATTGGGGCGGCAAGAATCAAAATTAACTCACTCTCGCGCCGAAAGGCAACGACGAGATTGCATCTATTTTCCACAGTAAGACCAAAGTCGCACCAACTCCGAACAGAACGCATTTGAAGACCATTTCTACGTCCACCAACATTGCTGGACAACCACAAAGGCAGGCGCAGGAGAAAAAAGCCCTCAAACTGGCAGAGAAGGAGCAAACAAACCCCCCCCCCCAATTCGACACCATTTCAACGCGGACCCGCCTGCGCCCATGCTAACAAAGGACACTGCCATTCCAGACCCAGTGCAAACGACTGCTAGCCAAGCAATAGATCTAACTCACTCACCTAAAACAACTAATGAATTCTTAGATACCAGCCTTCTAACCAACCTCTCTCAGCACTCTGAACGAGACCTCTACACGGACTCTAGGCATAAGCAGGACAGTGGACAAAAGGAAACGCTACAGAATACCAACCTCATTGAGAAGTCAACAATCCAACATCCCTCAAAAGCCCAAAAAAGCGACGGCCTTCCACTCCGGCAATCCAGGCAGGACGAATGCCCTTCCTCATCCACAAGAACACCACTGCACGCACGGCCCACAGCTCTGATAAATGAATCTGCACACGGAAGCCTGATGACGCAGCCGCTGATACCACACAGAGCGCCAGGAGAAACACAAGTGTTCATTAACAATGACAAATCCATTTGTATATTCAAAATTGAGCAGATTTCAAATGGCGATAAATACATGGTCCTCAATCGCAGAACAATGCTACAAATCATAGCATCCATATCCGAGCTAAAGACTATGAAAACAGATGGCTTCAAATTAATCGAGCCATACCACAGAGATAATAAGGCGAAAGCATACCTTCATATTAAACCAGATGCAATTCAACACTTGAGTAGGAAAGCTAGAAAAGAATTAAAAGAAGCCGGATTCCTTCTATCTGTAATAAAAAGCTCAGCCACATCGCCCAAAGGAGGATACCAGGAAGACCACTCAGTTAATAAGAGAAAGAAAATTCTAACTCGGGCCTACTGATCGCCAAAACTATTGTGAGATCTTACGGGATACTGGCAACACTCAATTGAATGGACTCACTTTTCGGAAACAACTAAGCAATGGGCAGTGACTCCACTGGCAGTTGTCACTACCTACTGGAACCCATAAAGAACGTCTACGGCCTTTTGCCAATCTGTGGCCAAAACTATAGACGCAATCGCAATTGAGTGGAACACCGCCCATTTCATAATATGCGAAGATCTGAATGCCAATTGTCTCCACCCAAAAGAAGCCCCTTTGAAATCTGCTGCTGCTATGTCAACGGAATCAAGAGGCCAAGCATGGATGACACTATCGGCAAGGAATATACTCAACGCTGCATGGATCAAAGACTGGCACCCGCAAATTCCAACTTGGGAAAGAGGCTCCACGAAGGCCACCTTGGATTACATTTCCATTTCTAACGCCATGTGCCCAGAAATCTAAAGCTGCAAGGTGATTAAAATGCTTCCGAGTGACCATAATATGCTCACCCTTGCCTGGTCTTCTGTTTCCCAATAAACCAACAGCTACACCACTTCGGTTGAGGCAACTCCCCAACAAATCCGACTACGCCAGACAGCCGCCAGTGTCAGAGCTATGATTCAGCAATATGCTACAGTTGGGGTTGACATAACTGCTGAGTCACTTCTGAGACCCAACTAAACCTAAATCCAGCCAGAAAGAGGGAAAGAGTCCTCCCATCATTTTCAACCACACTTAAGATAAAGTCATAGCAGAAAAAAAGGCTGTGAGAAAAATGAAACGCACAGCTAAAGCTGAAAACACCACACTGGGATGAACTTTGGGCAAAAGCTATCGTGGATCAAACTACGTAGGGCATCTCTGTACCAAAACGATGCAGAAACTGATGACAACGCTATCGTCCAAAAAATAAGCTGATATTCTGGGCCTTGATTAACATCTCGCAAGGCATTACAAGGTCAAATATGATGAACTCTGTTTTTGAATCATCTTGGGTAGATTTCTTCACAGAGCTCTTTGCTACAAACGTGACCCTGGGCCCGGATCCCAACCGGACTACCTGGGTTGACCTCTCCACAAAGGCAGGCATATATGCATCCATTCAGAAGCTAAAAACCTCTAGAGCCCCGGGACCCGACGGCCTCACGAACATTGACCTAAAAAAATACATCGCTGAGTGGACTGACTTAATCAGCCTTGTGTTCAGTCACTGCAGAACCAGCAGAATGATCCCAGCGTCATGGACAAAAGCCACTGTTATCCCAATCATTAAAAAGGGAAGCAGAGAAGACCCGGCAAACTATCGGCCTATAGCCCTACTGGACATCATGGGGAAAACTGTTTGCCACGCTTCTTCTTGAACACTTCCGTCGATGGGCCAAAACTGCTCCATGTGAAGATCCATTCCAGTTGCCCTTCAAGAAGAATGGCGGGACAGCAGTGAACATCTTCATACTTAGTATTCTAAAGGCCAAGATAAAGCAGGACACCCCAACCGTCTATGCAGCTTTTATAGATCTGTCGCAGGCTTTTGACAAAGTCGACAGAATGCGCCTATGGAAAAAGCTAAAAGGATGGAGCTGCCCAGAAGACATCCTTCAGCCGATCATAGCTCTTCACTCGAACACCACTCTACATGTCCGCTTGAACAAACAAGGCTCTCTCACAAAAGAAATTCCTGCAGAAAGAGGAGTGAAACAAAGATGCCCGCTGGTCCCAGCCCTCTTTGTAGCATTTCTGGGAGACTTTCAAGAATCTGAAGCGACTGTTCGGAGCTTCCCACCGAAGCTGGGCAACACTGTGCTGTCCCGTATCATCTATGCTGACGACATGATCCTTCTAGATCAGACCCAAATAGGTCTTCAACGTCAGACAATCTGGCAGAGTACATGGCCGCTAACAATCTTAAAATAAATAATGCCAAGACAAAACATGGTCTTCGCCAACTGAAGAAAATCAGCTCAGTCCTGGTCAGTAAATAATTGCTTCATCGAAGTTGTCCACCATTTCAAATATTTGGGAGTTCTCATTGATGGGTCACCACAGGAGATAAAATGCAACTGTACATCTGGGAGAAAGCGAAAAACCTTACCTCACAAATGAGGATGATTGATCGCAAGTTCGGTAAATTTTCATGGATTCCTGTAATCAATTTCTACAAAGGCAAAGTAGTACCCGCACTAACATATGGCATGGATGCCACGATTAACATGCCCAGCGCAATCTGGCCTAAGCTGGAGGGCTACATTTGGAAGACTACTTTGGGTTTACCGAACTCTATCCTGATCGCAGCCGCCAGAAGAGAGCTAGGTCTACTTTCGCTCTCTGGCTATTTTCAGAAAGACACTGATTCAAGACGGTCTTCCAATTTAACATCATTGGCAAAGAGCTGGATTCAACAAAATGTGAGGAGATTAAGGAGATTAGGAACTGGATCACCTGTCAGAAGAAATTGGAAGACTTGGCATGATCCACAGAGGATTTGAAATGCAACCCACAAAGTGTCAGAAAAACCAAGATTGGATCACCACAGCGATCAAATTCCTAAACCATCTCCCACCAACATACAGCAGGCTCAAACGTCCACTGGCCTACTGTGTAAAATTCCCAAACAAAGCTTTGAAGCTACTTAAGAGCACGACTCAACCTGCTCCATACCAGAGAAATCATGGGGATTCGAAGTCAGGCCAGTATAATTACATGTAGACTCTGTCAATCTGAGGACGCAACAGAGATAGTTCGCCATCTTCTGTTAAACTGCCACTCCACGCTGAGCGTTTAGCCTACTTGGAACCCCTATGGGTTAATTCTGTGCTGGTGAAGAAGATTCATGGTGGTGCCGCCTTCTCTGGAGGGAAAAAGCACGCTGGGCTGTAGCGGCATGCAAACTACTGGAAGCTGCCTTTACAAAAATAACACCTCTTAGCAAGCATGACACTACTGAGATACCAAATGTACCACAAATGGGGCACTGAGATTCGGCTTCTTCTGACCCTGTGTCACATTTAGACTTTCTTGGGCTCTAACAGCCCGCACTAACATGCAAACTACTCTGAACTGCTCGAATGGCCTGTGTGACCCTCCGTATCTACATGAAAGCAGAAGTACATTCGATTTGATTTGACTTTCCTCCTTGAAAAAATTATTTGTTTCTTTTGATTATATACAAGTAAAAAAAATGGCGTTTGAAGTTGTGTGGAAGCAATTGACACGCTTCACCAGTTCAGTGAACAGAAGCCCAGTTACTATAGTTGGACATACGGTGGACACAGACAACACCTGGCTTATAAGTTTGCACATAGCAATGTTGTATTCAACAGGCAAGAGAACACTCTTAAGCGGCAAGCTTTAACCTCACAAATGGCGAATGTGACGCATCGGTCTGATTCCTGTCCATATAAAACGCAAGCTGGATTAAGGGTGGGGGAGGAGATTCGCACAGCAATCAGCAGACCTGGATCGTGGGGGTTGGTGAGAGGTCGGTCGCGTATCTCAGCGCAGAGGAGAGAGAAGCACGCCCAGTTGGACAGGAAGCCGTGGTCGGGTCGTGTGCAGCACATCTTTTTCTAAAGCGCGCGTTTAAATGTGGAGTGTGGCTGTGTGCATTTTGAGACTAAAGGCGTTTGGTATTTTACACCATAGCATGGCTCAACATAGCATAGCTCAACATAGTATAAATCCCAGGTCACTCAAGTTGCTAAACTAAAATGATCACTTGTCCTTTTCTCTAATATAAAACATGCTTTTCCCCCACATAGCAGTTTTTTTCATATGTATGATGATGTGCTATTTCATAGTTGCTTCTGTTATGGCTTGTGCAATGCAAATTAGAGCTTGTAGAAGTTTGGTGTGATATTAAAAATATATGAACCTACTACCCTCATTGTCAATTGCATATTTCTGAGTAATGCATTAGAATGGTGTCTCTTGGAGTACAAAGATCGTCACCAATTTCCTGGCTGCATTGGTTAAATTATGATGAGCGCAAACCCTCAGGAAGGATGTCCCAAGCATTTGGTCACCTCCTGGGGTGCGTATTATCATAAAACCTGACCGACTCCATGTCCATTTTTCACAGCCTCAACTGAGATGGAAGGAAGTGGCAGGCGTCGAGCTTGACCTCAGGCAATCAAGTCACCAGCTTTTTCTTTAACACTTGGTCTGCAGATTGCACCGCTTCCATGACTCCTGCGACAACTTCTACTGTTTCTGGCTTCTTAGAGACCCACACCCTTCCTCGGTTAAGGTGTCTCCCGTCCGGCCACATGTTTATGGAGCCCCTTTCTCTTGAGACCCTTGGATTGACAACTGCGTCTTGCCTCGTCTCCATGTTTGCTGCATGGCAACCACGCTAATCGGGCTCACATTGGAGGGAAGAAAGCTCTTCTGCACACCTGCTGCGCAGCCTCTGCACTTCAGAGTTTGGGGGAACTGGACCTACTCGGAACAAGCAGGTAAAACCTGCTGTTTGTGCCGCCGCCTTTTTGCTGCTACTGCTACATTTCGCACTCATCACAGTTCCAGCTCCTTCCAATTGCCTGTACCTGAGGGGGCCTTGTATGCAGCCCAGGTTCATTCAGGTGTAGGTTCTTTCAGGTGTGAGCTGTTAGGCTTAATTTACCGACTACTGCTACCGCATGCCTCGGCCCTGTACTCATGAGATTATGGGGCTTGTAGTCCCGTTCAGCAAACTTTAACTTCTGCAGTTTGGCAAACAACCATCACAAGTGTGGGATTATGGGGAAGGTAAAACGGGGGGGGGGGGGGGGGTTTCCTAGTCTTCCTGGTCTAACACACTACACACCCCATATGTGATACTCCTGCAGTACACCACCCTCGCCCCCAAGGTCAAGATCAGGATTTGTCTGCCTTTCCCTGGCCACCTGGGAGGACACTTTATGCAGGGGTTCAGTGATGGATCTATAGGATTCTTCACACTCCACAACAACCACTAGATGTTGGCGTATGCAAAGCATGTGGATGCAAGCATCAAACACAGGTATGTAATGTTTGTCATATCCAGTGTGGTTAAAAGTGTGACTGTTACAAGTATGCATATTAACTAGCCCATCGGACAACTAAATGTTGCTAGTCGGACGTGTTTTTATTTATTTATTTTTGGTCCGTCTCCGAGGTGAATTTCTGTGTTGGAAACTTGAAATGTATTGTAATACTTTATTTGTGCCTTGGTGATGGTGAAAAGCTCTACTTGGGCCCGACACGTTCACCGGTGTAGCACCCATGTTTTGATTGTACTAGTGCGCATACTCCACAAATATGCGTCCCCGTGAAGGCTGGAAGGTGCAGCATGCTTTGGTTCGCTTCATGTGCTATTTAGTTTGCATTGATGGGCCTCTCTCAAATCTAGCTGGGGCTCTGTCTACAATTGCACGGTGATAAATAGGCCTCCAAACTGCATTGTGTGATGTTTAGAATGCATTGCTAGGCCTCTATACCCACTATATAGGTTGCTCGAATTTAGCAGACGTTCAGTGTCCAGATTGCATTGTGATATTTAGATTGCATTGATATGCCGCTCACCCACTATACAGATATAGCAGGGGCTCTGTCTCCAATAGCACCGCTTGAAAATTAGATTGCATTGATGGGTGCATCCCCCACTACACAGGTCTCTCAAACTTTGCTGACCAGCTCACCCTGAAGTGAGACAAAACCCACTAGTGAACTACTGTGTAGTGACACTCCAATTAGGGGCTCATGCCTCATAAGGAGTAAATCCTAGCTGCACCCCTCCAACCCACTCTTCAATTAGGAGATACCCTTCTCAAACCCACATAGCTAGCTCACCGCAGTGAACAGCGTCCCGGGAGCGGACACTAAAGAGCCACCCATTCCTCTCAATATATAACCCTTATCCATCTCTGCTACCCCTCTCAAGACGGCGACTGAACGAGTCAGCAACATCAGCCGGAATAGCACCTACAGAGACCAAACTAGTAGCGGACAGCCCTCCAGACCCACTACTACACGACAAGACAACAAGACCAAAACAGAACCAACTGGATATTACCAAACAAAGACTAAACAACTATCAAGCTTACAATGCCGCGCAAACGACCCATTCTGAGGGAAAGAACAAGAGAAGAAAGAACAAACACTCGAACAGCAACAAAGAAAGACAACTACAGAACACACCCCCACAGATGGGAACAAAAATTGAACCAACACTGAGAGAAGAGACAAATCCCTCTACTCAACACCTCGCTGACAACTGGTCACCACAGCAAACAAATGCTGGAAGCAGCAACATCAAATAACCTAACGCAAGCACGTAGAAGGATGTACGATACAAAAAAAAACACAAACGACCGATGCGATAACACCCTACATCACCAAAGCAAGAGGAACTTCCAATTGACAAACCCAACTCTCGGAAGATGAGCCAGATGAAAACAGAAACCAAGACCGAATCTATAGGAACTCTTTAGATGCGGAGAGCCCAACAAGAGATCCACCAGAAAGGAAACCAACACCGATCAGAAGATGACCTCTACAATAAAGTCCAAACCAAACGCCTCCAAACTCCACTGCAATTTAATAAATACAAGATCCATGTCAAAACACTAAACAGATCTTCAACCTACTCGATGATGGCATTTACATCCTGTTCATCACAGAAACATGGCTGGACAACAACTACAAAATCACACTCCAAAGCTGCCTTCCAACTGACTTCAAATGCCTTCAAATAAACAGGAAAAACAAAAAAGGAGGCATCGCAACAGCATTCAAAGAACACCTGAAATTAAAAACGGATGAACCACTCCACTTCCTCAACTGCAAAACCATGGTAATACACCTAAAAACGAGCCCAAAAACCAACATCCTTCATCCTGGTGTACAGACACAGACATATGATGCAACCTTCGTCGACAACTTCATAGAAGCCAGCACCAACTTGGCCATCAACCACGAACACCCAATCATCCAAGTGGACTTCAACATCTGGTTTGAAGACAGTCGCACCAACTCCCATAACTCACTGACTGAAGAACTAGCTACCATGAAACTAGAACTAGTCAAAGGGGCAACACTCAGCAGGACACACCCTTGACACAATGTTCGCCAATGAAACTCATCACCACGGTACCGCCGATACAAATACTGTGGAGCGACCACCTCATATCATTCATGATCACCATGCCTACCCAAGTGTGCATACAACCTCCTAAACTCAGCCACCACAAAAAGAAAATGTTTACATGTCAAAGTAACCCATTCGAACAAATGGAATTAACCAAACCCTCAACTACAGAACTAGTTAGCTGACATAGACGGGAAAGCGGAACTACTACACAAATGGATTGCAGACACAATAGATAAATTGCCCCAGGAAAAACTATTCACCCCATCAAAAAAAAGCAGTGGCAGAATGGTTCACCCCACTATTAAACACCATGAAAAAGGAAAACAAAAAGATGGAACTTGAATGGAGGAAAGAATACAACCAGACAAAAAAAACTTCCAAAAACATCCACGTATACAAGAAGGAAATTAAAGTAATTGAGAAGGCAGTATGACAGAATCACCAATGCCACCAACACACAAAAAGATGTTTAACATTGTTAAAGAGATGAGAAACCCACCAGGCTGCGATAACACCCCAACCCCCTCAGAAACTTTGCATCGACCTGGCAGACCATGTCAAGAAAAAAATCAATGCCATCCGACAAACCATGCAAAAAGAAACCAACCACAGCATACAACCAAAGGAACCTTGCACAGAACCACAGCACAAACTCTAAAACGTTCCAGAAATATCAGCAGAGGCATTAGCAATGCTAGTAAAATGCAGCAAGAAAGCTGGATCACCCATGGATCCCTGTCCCCCGGACATCTACAAATCCATCCTCGAACAAGGAACGCCAGCAGAATACTACAGAAACCTTCTAAATCTATCACTAGCAACAGGGACCGTACCAAGGATATTTAAATCGGCATATATCAAGCCACTTCTAAAAAAACACAAGTGGTGACGTAGAAGACCTCCAACTACAGGCTGGTCTCAAACATTCCCTACCCGGCAAAGCTCCTGGAAACCTACGTATATAAACTTACCCAAAAACACCACCTGCTAGACCAAGCTCGAAGTCTGTTTCAGACCAGCAAGAGGAACGGAAACAGCACTACTATCCATCTGGGACGACCTAAAAACCAACGCAGAATCAAACACCACCTCGGCTCTTTTTCTGCTTGACCTCTCTGCAGCCTTTGACAGTTAGCCATGACACCCTGACCAAAAGACTAGAAGACATGGGCATAACAGACGCAGCACTACTCTGGACTAAATCATTCCTAGCAGACAGAGCAGAAACCATATGGATTAAACCCTTCAAATCCACTCCACAAGTTAACGACTGGAGTGCCACAAGGATCTTCACTATCAACACTATATTTCAACATATACCAAAATCTGGTCTTCAATCTTCAAGAAATACATTACTTGCTACAACTACGCGGATGACACCCAAATCTACCAAATCAAAGACACCAAAGCGGATCATTCAGCTCTAATCGACTGTCTGAAAGAAGTCTTCAACTGGATGAATGCCAACAACCTGAAAACCCAGGAAAGACAGAAACCGTGATCATATCCAAAGACAACGAAACCACCATCCCGTGGCCATCGGATATGGGAACCACACCAACACCATTTTAAGGTGGTAATAAATCTGGGAGTCCTGATGGACAACACCCTAACCTTAGAACCACAAATAAACGCAACAGTGAAGAAATACTTTTTCCTCCTCCACAAGGCAAGAATCCTACCTTTCCTCTCCTTCACGCAGAAAACACCATCGTCGCCCTCATGTCAAGAATTGACTATGCAAACAGCCTCTACCTCGGAATACCAAAATACCTCCTGAAGAAACTACAACGGATCCAAAATGCAGCAGCCAGACTACTCCTCAAACTATCCAGAAGAGACCACGTCACTCCTGCCCTAAACACTACAATGGCTCCCAGTAAAACATTGTCGCCTTCAAAACCGTGTGCATAATGCACAGGGCAATCGGTGGACAAGGAGCAGAATTCCTACAAAAGAAAATAACAATCTACAAACCAAAGAGGCCCCTCCGATCCAGCAACGAAATCCGCCTGGAACTAAAATCATACCTTAAAAAAACTTGGAGGCACCTCCTTCTACCACTTAGCTGCAAAAACCTCGAACAACATCCCAAAAGAGATCAAACACTGAAGATGACCACAAATTCAGGCAATTACTAAAAACCTGGCTCTTAAAGACCACAGACTCGGACTGAAAACCAAAACCGAGAAAAGGGGTGACTGGAAAGGACACCGACAGCCCCAGAACCGACAGAAGCTCCTGCAGTACCGGACGGGTGACACCGGATAGACTGAAACACAGGTGACACCCATGGAGATGGAGTCAACTATCCGAGCCAATCCCACCAACATCTTCATCCCTCCCCACTCCCCTCCCCCTTCCCTTAGTTGTTAGCAGGTACCAAAGTATCAGTTGAATTGCCGAGACACTGGCAATAACCACACTAGCTGAGTGGTGGACATTTGAGTTTGTTTGTTTGTTTGTTTGTTTATTTATTTATATTGCGCACCAGACCCTTAGGTTACCGGGCGCAGCAACAAGTATATGCGAAGCTTACAATGTTACAATGTTATATAAATGAATTTACAATATTACGCCATATTACACAAATTACTAGAATATACAGATAAAGAGTTGCCGTATTTACATGAATGTACAGTTAAAATATACATGATTAGCAGTAATAAACATAAGGTTGATGTCGCGTCGGGTGCATTAGGTAGGACTACGCTTGTGAGTGTTCGGGTGTTAAGTCATTGTTGGCGATAATGTGTTTGATAAGGTTCCTTCTGAAATGGGGGAAGGGTTGGTCAGCTCTAAGGTTAGGTGGCAGGGCGTTCCACAGGTTAGCAGCTTTCACAGGGAAGCAAACGCCACCAATTTTGGCAAGTCTGAATCTAGGTACTGCCAAACAATTGGAGTTGGCGAGTCTCATGGGTCTATTGGAAGTTTTTCTTTTTATTTTGTCCATCAGGTAGCTAGGAGCAGCATTATTTAAGGCCTTATGGGTTAATGAGATCATTTTTAGCTGGATTTTATTCTCAGTAGAAAGCCATTTATGTTGCCGCCTAGTCGAGGAGATATGCTCCCTCTTTCTTATTCCTAATGCAGCTCTGAGAGCATTATTTTGTAGAGTTTGAAGTCTTAGGGTAGTGGCTTTATTAGCGCTACTGTATAGGGCATTACAGTAATCAAGTCGGGAAAGAATTAAGGCTCTAGCCAGGATTAGGCAGCTGGTATTGGACAGGAAGGGCTTGCCTGCTCTGATCAATTTACAGGTGTAAGCAGTGGTGGAGGCTAAGGAGTTTACCTGTTTAGTGAAGGACAAGGTAGAGTCGAGATAAAAACCAAGTGTTTTTACTTCCCTCGAGACTTTAATGACATTTCCGTCTATGCTGAAGGCTGAGTAATCTGGGCCCAATTTGTTAATATTGGCTTGTGTGCCCAGAATGATCAACTCTGTCTTATCATCATTCAGGCAAAGACCGTGAGTGGCCATCCATGCCTGAATGATGAGATACACTCTATTCACCAACTCCCCATCCTCACTGTGATCCCCAGAAAGTGGGAAGAGAATCTGTGTATCATCTGCATAGTTAGTGTAGGTGATACCGAGATTGTCCAAATCATCGAACAGAGGTTTGGTGAATATGTTGTAAAGGGTCGGAGAGACGCAGGATCCCTGAGGGACACCACAAGTAATGGGTATAGGGTCAGCTGCTGAGTACTTTGAGTAATGGGGCTGGGTGGAGATGGAGGCAGTGGATCGCAGCCCTATACTTGAAGCGACAGCCAGGATGGTGGTGAATGAGTTTTGCAGACATTACAGCTACAGCGGGACACAAGACATGGTCTGCCCACTCTCTCCATTGCTTTACGCATTGGTGATGGTACCAGGTGGTGCAAAAAGTGGGGGTGGAGGGGGATTTAGTAGGTGACCATCTGAGGGCAAACGTAGGAGATGAGTCTCTTCCAGGTTGATGGCTTGTTGAACATTAGACACAATACAGTCAGTGCTGTTCCTTCTGGATTGCCTGAAACAATACAGGAAACTTTCAGGATTCAAAGTCAGTTTTGATCAGTCTGTGGCTCTGTTGGTAGGTGGATTGTCGGGAATGGAGAGGGGAATATGTTAGGCTCCCGTGCCATGTGCAGGAAGGACACTTTTGGTCCCGGGTGGGGGCAGGGGTGGGGTTCTGGGGGGGCGAACATAGTATTGCATATAGAACACCGATCTTGCGATAAAGGAGGGCAGTGGGTTTCTCAAATCTCCCAACCTATTCTAAAGCGGCCCAGCTTCGGGTGTTGGTGGACCATCTACATCCGGCGTCACAGAAGCAATTGCTGCTGCTGGATAATGAGTGCCTGTCTCCAGTCCCCTCTTGGGGTGGCTATGGGTTCCCTGTTCCTGTATCACAAGGAGAGTGCTGCGTCACTCATTCCTGGTAGTCCTGTGGAAGGTGGCCGTCCACATGGCCATCCCCTCTGAGTGGCATCTGGGCACCGCCACTGCGAGATGGGATTGAAGAACCATTGGCGTTCAAATTGTGGTACTAGGCAGGGTTGTGCAGAGCGGGCCAAATGTGGGAAGAGGGGGGCCCTCCATCCCAATAGCAAGGTTAGCAGGGGTGCTTAGGGTGCTGGAGGGTATTAGAGGGGGTGGAAGGGGCTGGGCAACAAGTGGGAATTGTGAATGTTGCCTGTTTAGCAGGTACCGGTTTGTACTCTGAAGAAGCCATCCGCTCGAGTCTGAGTTTGGTGTTAGTGGATAGGGTGGTGTAAGGGAAAAGGGGTCATTTAAAAGATTGTACGGTTCTATTTGAAATGCTAATAAAGTTACATTCTCAGTCTGTTGCTGTTCCTATTCTTTGCGTGCGAAGGAAGCTCAAAATGCTGGTTTTCATGTTACATTTTTAGGGCGCTTGATCACATTATGCTTAATCTGTTAATTGTGAGCACCCTGCTTTACCGCCATGAATTGGATTGCTGCTGCATGGTAACGATTGTTAAACTGCCTTAGTCTTTTGCATATGTCAGCTGGATGTCGCATTTTATTTTTTCCAACCAGAACTTATATTTTTTTTCTTTTTTACTCCCTTGAAATGGCATTTACTCAGTTTAAAAATGGGGTGTACAATGCTCCGTCCAAAATCGTAACTAAAGCACTGCAAATGGTGTATCCTCAATCTCTTGGTATTTGTGAAGTGTACTGTACCAGTTAACCACGCCCACTCTCCTCCCAAGAGCTTAGCCCGTGGCTGCACTACCGCCGAGCTTGGTGAAATGTTTGGGAGTGCCTATCTATGTAAGACCTAGCTGAAGCCCCTAGCCAAAGATCTTACGGACAATGTCCAACAGGGATGCATTAAAAAGATTACCTTATGATGGGTTTGGCTTGCAGTTCCCTTGTAAATGGAATTTTGAAGGGATTGTCCTCCGACGTATTCCTCATCTTTGATAGATCTCCCAGCTTGCTGGCCTTGAAAACATTTTTTCAGTAGAGGACGCGTCGACGTCCCTCGAGCCGATGCCCCTCGACTGCCTCCATATCGGCGCCGACGTCACCACGCGTATAAATAGACTCGCGCAGCGTCTGTTGCTCAGTTGCGTTTTTCCGCGCTTTGTGGGGCCTCGGAATATCGTTGCTCAGTTCTTCAAATATATCAATATATTCCTCATGAATACCGACTCGTACTCAATGACTTCTCACCCGAACCGACGACTCCAAGGTCTGGCTTCAAAAAATGTCGAGACTATGGGAAGAATGTCGTTGACGGATCCTCACAGGATCTGTTTGTGGTGCCTGGGAATCGATCACCATTGTTCGGAGTGCGAGGACCGCATGTCCATGACGCCGGGAAAGGATAAACCCACGGCCACCTCACAGCCAGTGGCCATACCCAGAGCCTCGAGCACAAGAATGTCATCAACAACCTGGAGTAGAATCCTGATACTCTCGAGTTCGAGGCCTCTACCACCTTTCTCGACACCTTTTTCGATTACTTCGAAGCCTTTAACGTCCGCGTCGACGTTTTCTCAGCCAATCATGACGAATTTGGCGGCTTCTGCTCTGAAAATGGGATTTATACCATTTTCAAGACCTGATCACTCCAGAGTCTATGAAGAAGGGGAGGATTCGGTTCAGGAAAGACCTTTTGAGTTGCACGGATATGCAACTCCTGCACCAGAGGAATTTACCTCTGAGGAAGGTAGGTTGAAAGACCTCCATCAATCCCGACAGGAAGCAAGTGGGTTGGACACTTCCCCAGAAGTGGAATTGGCCACACCAGACCCAGGGGAACATGCTGAAACCCCTTATAGAACCTTGATGGCAAGGATAATGGAGTTTATGGGATGGTCCACACCCTCACCTGCTTTTCAGCAAGACAACCTCACAGACAACTTGGTCAAAGGTCCACAGGAGGATCCTGTGGTGCCATTTCATGCGGCATTACAAAGGAGAATATTGGCAAACTGGGAAACCCCTGAGGTAATCCCGGCGGTTAACAAAAAATTATCAGCTAAATATTGGGTGTCTTCGGCTGACCCTGAATATTTATCCAAACACCCAACTCCGGAAAGTATGGTTGTTCAGGCAGCTACTTCAGCAGGTAGTAAATCGGCTTACCCTACTGTTCCACAGGACCGGGATGATAAGAGATATGACTCTATGGCCAAAAAAGTCTTCCGCATGTAGCCTGGCGTTGAAATCCATCAATGCTACTTGTACGCTCGCAAGGTTCAGCCACACACTTTGGGAGTGTGCTTCATCAGCGGCTGACTGCCTCCCAGAGGGAGAAGAAAGGGAAGAGTTTCTCAACATCATTAAGGATTGTAAGGATGCAATGTGCGAATCCCTTCCGACTGGCATCGATTCTGCTGACAGCATCAGCAGGGCCATGGCGGCAAGTACAACAACCAGGAGATTTGCTTGGTTTCGAAGTCTGGTTTTGCTCCAGATGTGCAAAGCAGACTCTTGAATATGCCCTTTGACGGCTCTTCTTTGGTAAGAAGACGGATGACAGTTTAGAAAAACTACAAACATCAAAGGTAGCAGCAAAATCCCTAGGAGCTGCAATCCGTCAGACACCATATCGCCCCTCAGGAACCTCTTGGAGAGGTAAGTCCTTTCGCTTCTATTCCGCATTCGGAAAGGGCAGAGGACAGCCGGTTAAAAGGGGTCAGACAAAATTCACCCGAGGTGGACGGGGTAAAAATGCAAAAGCCGCAGCAGGTACCTCATTACCCTTGGCATCTGCATCAGCCGCCTCTAAACCGCTCTGAGGACTCTCCTCACCAGTAGGGGGCAGGGTGACTCAACATCTGACGGAATGGCAGGCTATTACGTCAGATGCTTGGGCATTGGAGACAGTTGCCCAAGGTTACTGCCTGCCTTTCCTACGCATCCCTCAGTCATCCACTGGGGGAGAGCTCTCTGAAAGTTCCAGATCCGCTCCTCTTGCAGGAAATTGTAGACCTGCTAGAGAAAGGTGCCATAGAACCAGTACCTGTCACGGAGAGGAACAAGGGCTGGTACTCCCCCCCCCCCCCCCCCCCCCCCCCCCCCCAACCTACTTTCTCATACCGAAGAAAGACAGAGGACTGAGACCTATCTTGGACTTAGGAGAATTGAACAAGTTCCTCAGGAAGGACAAGTTCAAGATGGTAACTCTCTCAGATCCTTCAGGTCCTCCAGCTCCAGGACTGGCTTGTATCTCTGGACCTCCAGGATGCTTATTTCCATGTGCCAATCCATCTCAAACACAGGAAATACCTGAGGTTTGCAATTGGCGGCTCTCATTATCAATTTCGAGTTCTTCCAGTTGGGCTGACCTCCGCCCCAAGGGTCTTCACCAAGCTAATGTCGGTAGTGGCTGTGAGTCTAAGGAGGGAAGGGATCCACGTCTACCCCTACCTGGACGATTGGCTGATCAGAGCTGTATCTTCGGAACAAGCTCAAATCCAGCTAGATTATGTCTGCCACTTCCTTCACAAACTGGGCTTCTCCCTCAATTTAAAGAAGTCACAGGTGATACCTTCTGAGACTCCAGTTCATTGGAGCGGTCCTGGACACTTTCCTGGGAAAAGCCTCGCCACCAGAGGTGAGGGCTCAAGATATTCTGCAGATGGTCACCAAGTTTCAAAATGCCCAACGTCTCCCAGCCTTTGACTTTTTCAGGTTGCAAGGCCTCATGGCATCCTGCATCTTCCTTGTGCCAGAGGCTTGGCTGAGAATGAGATCTCTTCAGTGGGCACTGAACTCAGTGGTCGCAATTCTCAGGGAGAATGACAGACCTCCTTCAGATACCAGACAAGGTGGCTCGAGACCTTCAGTGGTGGGCCTGCCAGAAAAACATCTTGAAGGGGGAACTGTTTTGGCAACCATGGCCGGAGAGAACAGGTTACAGATGCCTCACTCACGGGGTGGGGAGCCCATACCAACAAATTGACCATCAGCGGTCGTTGGTCTCCATCGGAGTCCAGACTACATATCAGCCTGTTAGAGCTGAGAGCAATCAGACTAGCGCTGAAAGCTTTTCCGCCATCTGTACAGGGGAAAAATGTCCTGATAATGACGGACAACACAGTGGCCATGCACTACCTCAACAAGAGGCGTAGAATCACTGCCACTGTGCAGAGAGGCAGTGCAGCTCTGGTTTTGGGCAATTCAAGAAGAAATCTCTCTATCAGCAGTTCACCTAGCCGGAGAGAAGAACTTGACAGCAGACGCTCTGAGCAGGCAGGGCACAATCTCCCACGAGTGGGAACTAGCTCAGGAAGTCCTTCAGGAGATCTTTGCCCTTTGGGGAACCCCTCAAGTGGATCTGTTTGCCACCAGTACCAACAGAGTGTGATCTGTGTTCAAGGGAATTTCCCCCGAGGGGAGCTCTAGGGGATGTGGTCGTAGTGGACTGGGAGTTTCCACTCCTGTACGCGTTTCCACCAGTCCCTGTCATTCCTCAAATGATCAGGAGGTTGAGAAGATTCCGGAGAACCATGATCCTAATTGCCCCAGACTGGGCCAGGAGAACGTGGTACCCGGACCTTCTGGACATGTCCATATGCCCTCCAATTCGTCTTCCACTCAAGGAGAATCTTCTCACAGAAGGGAGGTCAGGTTCTCCATCCAGACATCAGAAGCCTCAACCTTCACGCCTTGCTTCTGAAAGGTTGAGATACAAGGATTGGAACCTCCCTGATGACGCCATGGAGGTGTTGCTTTCGGCCAGAAGGCCAGCAACAAAGTCTTTATACCGCTGCCGTTGGAACAAATTTTGCAGCTGGTGTAGAGAGAATATCGACCCCCTTTTCATGTGGTACACCAACAGTGTTATCCTTTCTACTTTACTTGGCAAATTCAGGCCTTCAAGTTGGCACTCTCGCAGCGCTATCGATCTACAAGCGCACTGCAGTGGAGCCTTCGTATTTCAAATTACCCTTAGTAATACAATTTCTAAAGGGATTAACTAATGTCTACCCTCCAAGACCTTTCCAGGTTCCTTTATGGGACTTAAAGATGGGTACTCCTTTCGAACCACTCCTCTTGTTCGCTAAGATTTCTCACCCTTAAAACACTTATTAGTGGCTTTAACATCGGCTAGAAGGGTGAGAAAATTACAAGCTCTATCTTGTAAACCCCCCCCCATACAATTTTTCATAAAGACAAGGTTGTCCTACAGGTGAAGCCTAATTTTCTCCCAAAGGTGGCTTCTGAATTCCACATCACTCAGAAAATTACTTAACCTGCATTCTATCTGCCTCCCCATCCGGGGAAAGAGGAAGAAAGGCTACATAGGCTGGACCCAAGGTGGGCTTTAAGCTTTTACATCAGAAGACATGCTAGGATTAGGCAAGCAGACCAACTGTTCGTGGGTTACTCAGGGCACAAGTTGGGACTACTGATAACAAAACAAACCATTTACAGATGGATTATTTTGGCCATCCTGGAATGTTACAAACTGGCAGGGAAAGAGCCTCTTAAAAATCTTAGGACTCATTGAACCAGGGGTATCTCAGCCTCCTCGGCCCTCCAAAGAGGGGTTCCGGTTCGAGACATATGTGCGGCTGCCACATGGTCCTCCGCACATACCGTCACAAGATTTTACAACCTGGATTCCTCCTCGTCAAGAGACTAGGTTTGGTAAAGCCGTATTACATTCGGTTCATTCCTAAAAGGAAACTTGGCGTTTTACTCCCACCTCCAATTGCACACCACTGCTATGGGAGTCTATCAAAGATAAGGAATACGTCGGAGACAATCCCTTCGAAGAACAAGTTACTTATTACCTTGTGATGTTCTTTCGATGGGATGTTCCTCAGATGTATTCCTTATCGCCCCTCCCATCCATCCCCGCAGTAATACTTCCCTTGTGGTTGCAGCTTACGCTCCTTCAAGGTCAATAACCAATTAATGTAAAACTACTGTTAACGTCAAAACGTAACTGAGCAACGAACGCTGCGCGTATCTATTTATACGTGTGGTGACGTCGGCGCCGATATGGAGGCCGTCGAGGGACATTGGCTCGAGGGACGTCGACGCGCAGCGCCCTCTACTGAAAAAAATGTTCCGAGGCTAGCAAGCTGGGAGATGATCTATCGAAGATAAGGAATTCGTCGGAGGAACATCCCATCGAAAGAACGTTACAAGGTAAGAAGTAACTTGTTCATCTTGCTCTAGTCCTTAACATGGTCTGAGGGATTTAGAAGGCTGCATGCCACTTTGTAACTCATTTCGTTGCTGGTCACCTTATTTGTTGTCTCTGCTCTCATGCATTGAATACTTGGTCACTCGTAACTGGCCTTTTCTTTTAAGACTACTGAATGTTATTACCCTGCATATTTCTCATTCGACACCAACAATCTCTACTGCATGGTCATTCATAGTTACTGCAGCTTGTATCTCCATAAATGACCTGGCCCAGAAAAAACCCATTGGCTTCTCAACGGATTCACCATGTATAGTTGATGAAGTCTACTTGCAATTTACTCATGTCCCCCAGGCACTCGCCCCTTAGATCCCTACTACACATCTGAATAGGATGTGGCCAAGTGATCAACTTCACTGCATTGGGTTGCGTTTAAAAAACATTGGATACCGGCAAATGGTTACTGATCATGGGGTGCAGGAGGGACGGTGTAAATCCCCATTATGGACTCCATGAGGGGATTTGCAGTAATGATTGTTTTTTTGCCCGTAGGGTGGCTGGTTTACCTACAGCTATTAGCTGGAGGTAACCCATGTGCCCCGCCAGCAAACCTGTAGTCTGCCGGTCCGGTAAAGGGACGGTTTTCACGAATACTGCCACCTTTTTACCTGACCAGCTGACTCTGAGGCCCATTGTTTTACAAGGTGCAATATTAAGCTTTCTTCGAGGCCTTTCAATATGGTAACTTTATAAGTGCATAGGCCACATGTGCATGCGCCGCATTTTTGTAGCCTGTCTTCCATCATGCCCTTTCATTGGAGGGTGCAGTGATTCCTGGGGGTGGGAGCTGTCAGTGGTGACCAATAACTTTTGACTGTTGGAAAACATCCACTAGGTGTTATAGAGGGGCGACTTAATAAGCGCTGGATTTTCCTGCATGTTGAAGTTGAACCTGACACCCGTTCATTGTTTTTGAAAGTGATTGCTTTTATTCTTGGAACTCAAAACTTAGACGCAAAGGCAACATGCAAACTCAATTCGTGAATTTCAGACCTATTTTCATAATCTGTGTACAAATGCTTACACTCTTGATTCATAGCCCTCTGTTTTTAGGCACTTGTGTCAATACTTTTCTATTGGTAAAGAAATGCTGTCCATATACTAGGCTATTTAAAGTTAGCATGCTTTTCTTGAAGTATTTGGTCGTTTTTCAAACGATCGAGTGCTCGTTACACAAGTAAAGATGGGTATTTTATTATTTTGGTTTTGCAGCCTGTGGCTTTGCAAAATGGGGCTGGATTATGTTTTAGATTTTGAGCACATCAGTCTTCCTGATCATGCTACTAAAGAGGATGTTGGAGACAGAGGTGGTTTGACACTTGATTTATTAATTGATACTTGAAATCAAGGTCTCAACTTATAATCAAGTGTGCTTTTATAATGCGCTGAATACCAGAGACCAGTTTCTAAGCGTGAGACGTGGTTTCAAACCTGTGTTGCTATGTGTTCTTGTTTCAGAGACTTCTCGTTACCCCAGAGCGATCATCTTGAATGTCCTCAGTTTTACCGCAGAGGCGCTCCTACTTACTTGATGGACACTTATTGCAGTTTAAAGCATTGATGCCCTAAAAATGTTTCCCCTGTGCCAATTCCACCCCCCACTATTTTTGTCCTTTGTCTGAGCTGATGAAATGCAAAACGTGATCTCCGTTCTTACAGGCTTCAGTGTTGGCCACTAATGGATGTTTTTAATTGGAGGGGTGTAAATATTCCAGGACGACCGAGTGTAGTGCGGCATATTGAAACTACCCAAGTTGGTTCGGGGTTACTCTCCCTTCACCCAACCCCGAGATGTTTTTTTTTATATTGGGTTACAATGGTAGGTTATACAGCACACTTTCTGTGACACTTTTTAAAAAGCCAAACTGGTTGCAATTGGTTTTGTAGAGTAACTAGAGTCCAAAAATGCAATAGCTTAAAGTCGCCAGTGCACTGGGCCTTTCCCAAAGAATGTTCATGCCTTCGCCCACTGTGTCGATCTGAAAACGTTTTCACACGGACTCTGCCCATACATTTTCATGCTAGCAGCACCATTTTATGCCAGAATCCCTATATAAGAAAATACTTGTGGTTGCTTTGCACATGCCATTAATGATACTGTAAGAAAACATGGCCACATTGCCTCTGCCAATACATAGCTGTAGCTTCACAACCTCCTGTTGGCATTTTCTTTTTAAAATGCCATGACCCAATAAGAGAACCTGTCCTAACCAGCTGTCCAGTTTATCATGGATGCCCAGTAAAAATGTCATGCCACAGCAAGAAATGGATATACCGACTGCCTCTAAATGCCTGTCTATATAGCACATCCTACTTTTTTATCAGTCGTGGGTTGATAATTTTTTATTCAATTTTTTACTTGCCAGGATGTTTGCAGAGTGTCAAATGTGGTGGTTGCGTGCAGCCATTCCTGCCCCAACCCCCTCTGCAGCCCAGCACGCACTAATGTGTGTACTTGCTCTTATTGGCACATAGGTCGAGTCCAGATTCAGCTCATTTGTAGCTTCTGGCTCTCGCAGAGCAGCCACCAAGAAGCAAAGCACTTCCTGATAATGTGCGCAGGAGCCAGAGCACCGATGACACAGCACACCACTCGATGTTAAGGTGTGTGGGGGCGGCACAGGAGTGCATTATTACACAAACCAACATAGTTTCCCCACCCAGCATCCAATGGGCCATGCAAGGCAGGGGAAGCCAAAGGCCCCGGGCTAGCATTGCTTATTGACCATGTGCGTTTGGGGAACTGAACTGGCACAGGACACAGCGGTTCCCTTTGACAGTAAGCCCGCCCAGGAGCGCTTGCCGAGGGAGCACTCCTGAGCTGAAGTGGCTCCATCATAATGGGCTAATGTTCTGGTGGGTTGGTGCCACCTCGCCCATTATGTACAAGCAGCCTCTGGGCTTCCGAAATATATTACTTCAACAATGCCTTCCATGCCACCCTGAGTCCAAAATAAACCTGGGTAACCCATAAACTATCGTGCTACAGCTGACTCGCCTCGTACCCCCATCTTGTGCACTTTGAAATGAGTCGGGTGATGCTGAAAGGTGCAGCATTGCGTTCTGCTGGCCCTAGGTGTTCGATGGATTGACCTAGTGATAACCTCTAGTGAGAAATTTTTGCAAATTCCCAGGTAAGCTGTTCCATGAAATCTATTTTGAAGAAAGTAACACGTTTGTGTTTTGGGGGTTTGATGGACTATGGAACTGTGTAATCATATGCTTTTTCCTGGAGGGAGAAGCAGTTTTTTGACGTCTCAAACAGACATTGTTGTAGATTCTCCTGTGTGAATCAGTGCTATACTTTCTCGCTTGCAGGCCCGAAGGAAAGGATTACGCTCTACATTGGCTCGTGCTAGGGACTCACACCTCTGACGAGCAGAATCATTTAGTGGTCGCCAGAGTCCAGATTCCAAATGATGACGCGCAGTTTGATGCCTCTCACTATGACAGTGAGAAGGGCGGTGAGTACTGTCATAATTTTCTGTAGTTGTGTTTTTGTCTGGTTACTTAAACAAAAAATATAATATAATTATTTTTGAATTACATACTAGCTATTTTGTAGCCCATTGAGTTCTCTTGTGTTTTGGCCCCACTGCTATTTTTATTATGTTAATAGCATGGTTCCTACACTGCATGTGACAGCCATGGAAGCCCCGAGTTTGGGAAGCTACAAATTGAGCCTCATTTTGTTTGCAGAGGAGTTTTGCTGTCCAGAACCGTGATGGATGTTTTTGATGAGCTGTTTTCTGTAAAATGTCTGCATTATTCTAAAACAATGCAATGTCAACAGGTTGGGCATAAGGCCTGCACTCGAGGTGAGGTGAACTCTCAGATTTTGCAGTCAGTGGGGTCTTTATTTGGGACTGAAGTTTTCTAACGAATTAAAATGGGTTAAGTTTGGTTGAAAAAGCTAATTTAATCATTTACGCCAATGTGGGTTAATCTCGATTCTTGTGAATCGTCTGTATAGAGAGGCACACTCAATTCTCCTTAAGATTTATCTGGCCCAACAATACCTGCCGTAACTCATGGAGCCGAATTGTGGGGTTTTGGTGATGGCACCTACATCCAGCCAGCCGAGAATAGATTTTTTAAAACTCTCCTCAGCACTTCCATCAAGTGCACCATCTACCCCAGTGGCGTGTGAGCTTTGGATAATAGAAATACTCCTACGTCCGTTCCCTTTCCTTCATATGTGCGGGACATTCTGTCCTTCGGGACAAGACCGGAGCACTTTTTAAAAGCATAAAAACATACATTTTTTTTGTTTTATTTTTGTGTGGCCACTGCATGTGACCGTAACACCGCCTTCCTGAGCTCTGCCCCGCACACAGCCCTTCAGTCATTTTCTCTGCGTGGTCTGGGTCAGACGCACTTGCATCACTGGGAATATTTTCCTTTTGTTCCCTTGTCCTTCATTCCTGCTCCGGTTCCAGTAATCTTTCCTCCGTCTATGCCACAGCACCTAGGATTCATGTCCTGTTCATCCTGCGACCGTTTCGTGAGGGCGGATCCCCACTCTTTGCCTGGAGTGCTTGGGCCCGGAACACCCAACGACTCCTGCTTCTGCGACTCCCTCTCCGTCCATGCACTCCAGCATTGGCTTCTTAGGTGGGAAGAGGTGTTTCAACGCGTTCCTCCGCCACACTTGCAGCGCTTCATTTTAAAAAAAGGAAACTATCTGTAAGTTTGTTCCTTTTTAGGGCACCCCAGCCAGGGGACTCCTTCACAGGGGCTTCTAGATCTGGGAGGGGCTGAAGTGGCTCTATTACCAGGGATCTCCCTGAGGTATCCCAACAGGCGCACCAGGTTTACTTGCGAGGACCCCCGCAAGCGTGCTGCCAAAGCTGGATGATCTTCCAATGTTCCTTTTTAGGGGCTACGATTAGGCCCAGTACCTCCGTGGCTGTTACTGGGGTCGGCCCCAAGGGTTCCACACCTGTAACTAACTGCTCTGAGTCTCGGCTTGAGGTCCCTCTCAAGGTGACTGAACGTACTGGGGTTACTCCCGAGGTTCCCCTTCTTGGGAGCTCTGACACAGAAGGATTGAGGGGGCCCCCCTTTGAGGGTCTTCGCTTCAGGGGGCGACTCAAGCCATCCCACATTCAGACCTGTGGTGACACCAGGGCAAAGAAGCCGGTCACGCACCATAAGCCTTCCGGTACCAGCTCTGCTGAGGGTCCCCCACTCAGGGCTAATTCTTCAGCAGTCCCTATAGTGTCTGGTAAACACTATAGATCTGCTAGTACCAGCTCTGCCGAGGTTCTTTGTTTGAAGGCTAAAATGGCACATAAGACCCCTGACTCCCCTTTGGCAACTATGGCCTTGCTTACTCCTGTGACGAAATTCGCCTCAGGTCTTGACAGAATGGCTGCCCAACCCCCGCAGACCATGGCAGCCATTTTGACTACCTCTTACACCAACGTTCACTACAGCTGGTGCTTGGGGGCTTTTTGGGGGGCAGAGCAGTCTTTTCCACGCTTTGTGGAGAATAAGAACCTGTTCTGCCCTCCAATGGATTGGCGTGCTGGCACACTGCTGCCGCATAGTCTCGCTCCCTCCTGCATATGTGCCTTTGATCTACATTGATCCAATTTGGTTGGGGACCATCCCAGCAACCATCCTCTTTGTGATCATGGGGGTATGTCCCATCCTCGTGGCCTCTGCTCACTCCAGCACCTAGACCTTTGTCTGAGCATGTGTTTTCTGGGGACATTTCAGACGGTTATCGATTCTGATCCCATGAAGGCTTACTTTAAGGCTTTGTTAATGCATCGTAAGCTGCCTGAACCTGCTCTGGCAATCCCCCGTAGGTTTCAGTAGTGCCACCTCTCCCTGTGGGGCCTCCTCCCCCACTGCCTCCACTTTCCCCTGTGGAAAAGACTGATTGCTCTGCCAACCACCCCTTCAGGGCCTGAGGCACCACATGTGGTGGATCAGTCTTCTGCTCCCACCTCCATGGATGAGGACCAGGCAGACCAGGACGACAATGAACCGCCCGCTCCATTGGAGCCTTTCACGACCGGGTGCTCGATATGATGGCACTGCTAGGCCTCCCAATACCAAAAAGCCCCAGCTCCACAAGAGGGGGTTCTTTCTGGAGCCTTCACTCAGTCGATACAGGAGCTCATGGCCTGTTACTTGAGAAGGATGTCTTGGCCGAGGCCTGTAAAGTCTGGGAAAAACCTCATTCCGGGCAGCATCTGAACTAGAAGATTGACGCTTGCTATAAGCATCATGCTTCTGAGGACCTATCTTTGTCCGCTTCGTCAACTGGTGGCAGCAGCTACGCTCCAGTCCAAGCTGGCCTCTACATCCTCCACTGCAGCGTCCCAGATACTTTCCAAGGAGGACAAGCTTGACGCCATTTCTTTTCCAATTCAGCCCTTCAGCTACGACTGGCAAATACTGAGCTTAGCCTGTCGTTCCAATGTTAAACTGTGGAAGGAGGGAGCAGAGTTCCAGGAATGTATTCCTGCTGATGGGCTCGGACTTCAAAGGCGGCTTGTTGGATGCCAGGGTTCTGGCGCAGGATCTATTTGAGTCTGCGGCCATCATGTAGACCCTTCCGCTCAAGCGTGGCTGCATGCTACAAAGTTCTCAGAGGAAGTTCAGCACAAGGCGCTTGAACTAATCTACGAGGGTAAGGAACTCTTCCACTGTTCTACGGATTAGGAACTCACGAAGACCATGGCAAGCATTCAAACTGCCAAGTCATTGTCAGCCCTTGCAAAGGCACCTTACACTGTCGGGGTCAAAAACGAGGGCCTTCACTGTTTTCGGAGGCTTTCAGGACCACTGTGCGCACTGAACAGATGTTCTAGCTGGGATTGCCCCGCCATAAACAGCAATTGCAAGGTGGACGCTTTTTCTCTCAGCCAGCAGCCTCCTTGTAGGAACGGGTGGTCTCCCTGCCGATAAAATACCGAAATATTTTCCATCGGTCGCACGAGACTTTGGGAGGACGAATTTCGTCTCATCTAGAGGCGTGGCAGACCGTCACCCAAGACCGATTGGTTTTGTCAGTTGCTCAGGTAGACTTCTGCTTGCCACCCCCCCATTACAGCAGTCCAGGTTTCCCTCCCTCAGAGCTGAGGTACAGAAGCTTCTAGACCTCAGAGCAGTGGAACCTGTTACTCTCAGGGGGTAAGGGGAGGGCTACTAGTCCAGTCTGTTTAATTTTCAAACCCAACCAGTCTGGCCTGCGCACAATCCTCCACCTTTCCAGATTCAATCGTTCTCCCACGAGAGAAATTCAAGATGATTGCGACCTGCCAGAGAAGTGCTCTCTCTGGAAGGGCGATTGGCTCAGCATGGTAGACCTTCAGGATGCATATTGTAATCTGGAACCCACATCGAAAATAGCTGTGGTTCTCTGGGGAAGGAGCACTTCCAGTTTCGTGTGCTTCAGTTTGGTTCAGCTTGGCACTGCGTGTCTTTACAAAGAGGTCGGTCATTGCAGCATTCCTCAGACTGCAGGGGGTTAATGTATATCCATACTTGGACGATTGGCTTCTGTGCAGTCCTTGCCCTCAGGCCACTGCAGTCGCTCCTTCAGCTCCTCTTCCGTCTGGGGCTGTCGGTGAACTGGCAGAAATCGTCTGGCGGTCGCTCAAGACCTGATCTTTCTGGGTTTCCGTTGGGATACCGTCAGTACCAGTGTGTTCCTGGCGGAGGACAGGATTGGGGACCTTTCAACCATGTACCAGCTCTTCTCCAGTCCTCTCATGATGGCTTGGTGGTTCTGGAGACTCTTGGGCCTCGTGCGTGTTAGCTCTACTTTTTGCATGCCTGAAAATGACTCACTCGGCTTGCTCTTCGGAGCAGCTGGTCCCAGGCTACAGAACCAGATATCAACACGATTCCAGTCCCTCCCTGCATGATGGCGAATCTACAATGGTGGTAGTCCACCAGCAACCTTTCAGTGGGACCTCCTTCCAGGATCCCTGCCCACAAATAATGGTCACAACAGCCTCCTCCCTTCTGGGGTGGGGAACAAAACTGCGCCACCTCGAGGTGTAAGATTTGCGAACGCCTCTAGATCGGCGCTTCATATCAATTACCTGGAGCTCCTGGCAGTTTTTATTTTGCTCAAGGCTTTTCAGCCCTCTATTACCAACAGTGTAGTTCGGATTTGCACGACAATTCTGTAGCAATGTTTCACATCAAACTGGGGGCATCAAGTCGCCCCTCCTGGTGGACCTTGCCATCCAAATTGAAATTGTGCTATCCAACACAACGCTAGACTCCAAGCTGTGCACATCCCGGGTCACGTGTCTGCAGACTCCTTATCCGCCAAACTGCAGCAAGTTTCGAGTGGGAGATGAACACCAATGTTCTTACCAAGGCTTTTCAGCAATGGGGTGCCCCAGAGGTGGACTTCTTTGTGACATTGAACAGGAAACTACCTCTTTAGGCTTCAAGGGATGGGCGCAGAGTGTCTTCCTTGGAGGGTCTCCCTTGAGATCTTGTGGGACAACATGAAAGCTTACGCATTTCCTCCTTTGCCTCTGATTCATCAGTCACTTTGGAAACTCACGAATGTATCGACCTGCACTCTTCTTCATAGCTCCTTGGTGGCCAGCCAGGTTCTTGTTTATGGACCTGCAGCTCCTTTGGGTGTCCCGATCAAGTTGCTGCAGATTACTGACCTTATTCACTAGTTGTGGCACCCTTCCCCACATTTGTTAAGCTTGGCGGGCTGAGTTTCAATCACTAGCGCAGTTCAACCTTTCTGAGTACAACATGCATATAATTCAAGCAATAATGCCCTCTGCGAGAGCTCAATACAGGAGTAAGTGGCTCAGTTTTTGCCATTGGTGTCTACCCAAACAGATCGATCCCAGGCATGCTTCCATTGACAACATTTTGTCCTTTATATCTGACCTTGCAGCTTTTGCCATGCATGTCTTAACATGCAGGACATTTATCTGCCATTGTGACTTGCCTGTCTACGGACGGCTGCTCCTTTTCGCTGGCTAATCCAGTCATGAAGACCCTTTGCAGGTCTCTTTCCACCGGTTCGACACCCCCCCTGGTCCCCCCCTAATCCCAAATGGGATCTGAATGTGATCCTCAATGCATTGTCATAAGCCTTTTGAACACATGGCTACTACCAAATTCAAGTACCTGTCTTGGAAGGTAGCTTTTGATTGCGGTTACATCTGAAAGAAGGATATGTGAGCTTCAGGCTCTTTCTGTGGAACATCAGTTCCTAACTTTTCATAAGGATAAGGTGGTGCTTCGCACCCAGCCTTCCTTCCGTAATTGGCTTCCGATTTTCACTTGAACCAGTCTATTGCGAATGGATTGCGTCCTCCCATGTATTCCTCATTTTAGATATCTTCTCTCCCAGCTTTGCTGCTTTGGAAACATTTTTCACCAGAGGGCGCTGTGCTCGAAGCCTCGGAGTCAGTCACCCGAAGGCCAGCATCGGCATCATCCGCAGTTTAAAGGGCTCGAGCTTCGCCAGTAAGCTCAGTTCTGTTTTTCCGAGCACTGCTTCGTGTCACAAAACGGCGCATCAGTTTTTTTCGACAATGTCCTTCGACTCCATCCACACACGACTGGTTTTAAAAAATGTCAAGTGTGGAAAAAAGATGTTGCTTGCCGACACTATCCCCCCGCCCCCCTGCCGCCCCATTCAAAATTGCCGTTGGTGTTTGGGCCCTGACCATTGGGTCGATTGAATGTGGTTCCTGTCAGGCTATGTCCAATAAGGCTCTTAAGGAATGGAAAGGTAAGCTGGCAATGGGGGAGGGAGGGGAGAATCTTACAAGTCTTTTAAAAGACAAAGATTCGGGAGAGTTGAGCGGAAAGTCTCGACATGAGTCGAAGATAGGTCTAAGTCGCTCGAGGAAATCCTACTGTTCTTCTTCGAAAAAAAATCAAAGAAGCAACAGCATACACCTCCTTCCTCTTCCTCTTCGTCTGACATGCCCCGGCCCACTCAGAGTGGCAGATTGAGATCAAACACCAGGCATGCTAGATCCGACAAAGTCGAGGGAAAGCTCTCCAACTCCTCCATGAAAAGTGAAACCACTGGTGTATAAATTGGGGCTGACGGCTGACAAAATGGCTTCCACATCAAAGTCGGAAGTCTATCGACTTGATGCAGCCTTCAACGACAAGTTAGAGGCCGCAAAAGATGGCGTTGATGCCTTCCGCGACAGTCGAGGCCTCCCTAGATGACGAAGCCTCATTCAAAGCCACCTTTGTCGAGGCATTCTTGAATTTCGATGCCAAAATCGACACCTTTGTCAAAGCCTAGATCAATGCCACCCTATTCACCACCGATCTTCCATCCACAACCCAGGCAAGAATTTTTTAGATCTGTTCTCTGATTACGAGGAGCATTCCTCTGAAGAGGATGTTACTTCAGCTGGGGTTAGATTTGAAACTAGAGGTTCCTGAGGAGTTGATAGACCCAAACTTTAAGATGGCTGATCATTGATTGCCTTCCAACAGCCAGTGGCCTATATACTTTCTCTTAAATAGAGTTTGTGAAGCCAGACCCTGCAGATCATGCAGACCCTAGGTATAGTACCCTAATGGGAATAGTCATTGACTTCATGGGATCGAAAACCGCTTCCCCAAGGTTTGACCAGGACGATATGACGGACATCCTTAATGAGGCCTCAAAGGGACCCTGTCCTCCCTTTTCATAAGGCATTGCAAAAAGCGTGATGGCAACTTGGGATACCCCAGACTCTGGGCCTGCAGTATATAAAAAGTTTATATTGAATTACAGACCATCCTAATCAGATCCGAAGTACCTGTCAAAGCATCACTCGCCAGAAAGCTTGGTGGTACAAGCTTCAACCTCCACTGGACAGTCATCTTACATTTCTATACCACCTGATAGGATGACTAAAAAATTGATGCGTTGGCCCAGAAAGTCTTCTCTTTGGGCAGCATGGCCCTTAAATCTATGAATGTAACTTGCACTCTGGCAAGGTTTAGACACCCTGTAGGACTGTATAACCTCAGCGGCTGAACACATCTTGCAGGGCGAGGAACGGGATGGTTTCCTGGCAATAGTAAGAGATAGAAATGAGGCTACAGAGGAATGCCTCCAGTCAGGATTGGACACTGCTGATAGTGTATGCAGGTCCATGGCATCTAGCACGGTCTTACACAGATTTGCATGGCTGAGGAAATCTGGTTTTGCACCAGACGTGCAATCCAGACTATGCAATATGCCGTTTGACGGCTTGAGGCTTTTCGGCAACAAGGCGGATGAGAGCTTGGAGAAGCTGCAGGCCTCTAACGCGGCAGCTCAATCACTCAGTGCCGCTATAAGGCAGCCTCAGCAACACTCCTACGTAGGGTCATCTTCCTGGAGGAGCCGTCCCTTTTTGTTTCTAGTTCTCTTTTGGAAGAGGGAGGGGACAGGCCAGTCGGAGGCCACAGAGAAAACCCCTTTGTAGTGGAAGAGGGAAAGGTGCCAGATCAGCCCCAGCAGTGGCTACTACCTCAGCCACTGCAAAGACACTGAGGTCTTGTCCCACAAGACCCTGTTGGGAGGCAGGATCACTTGGTATCTGAACAAATGGCCGGGTATTACATCAGATGCCTGGGCACTAGAGGTGGTGACCCATGGTTACTTCCTTCCTTTTCGACAAAGACCTCAAGACCATCCACCGGGAACCAATTCTGTCAAAATTCCAGACCCGCTCCTTGTGCAGGAGATTTTAGTCCTGCTAGAGAAGGGTGCAATAGAACATTTACCTGTAACGGAGAGGAACAAGGGATGGTACTCCCCTTATTTTTTCATTCCCAAGAAGGACTGAGGATTGAGAGCCATCTTGGATTTAAGAAATTTGAGCAAATTCCTCAGGAAGGACAAGTTCAACATGGTGACCCTTTCTCAGATCCTTCGGGCTCTTCAACTTCAGGACTGGCTGGTTTCATTGGATCTTCAGGATGCTTTCATTAGCTAATGTGCTAATCCATCTCCAGCACAGAGTACCTAAGATTCACGGTTGGCGGTTCTCAATCAGTTTCGAGTTCTGCCATTCGGGCTGACCTCCGCCCAAGGGTTTTCACCAAAGCTGATGCCTGTGGTGTCAGCGAGTCTCAGGAGGGGAGGAGGGAATTCATGTCTACCTTTACCTGGATGACTGGTTAATCAGGGCGAGTTCACCCAAACGAGCCTAGGAACATCTGACTATGACCTGCCACCTTCTTACAGACTCGGCTTCTCCCTCAATTACAAGAAGTCACAAATGATTCCACGCCAAACACTCCAATTCATCGGAGCAGTCATGGATACTTCCTCAGGCAAAGCCTCGCCTCCCGAGGAGAGGTCTTACCACATTCTGCCGATGGTAACAAGGCTTCAAAATGCCCAACATCTGCCGGCCTTCAATTTTCTGAGGTTGCTCAGCCTCATGGCATCCTGCAGTTTGCCAGAGGCCAGATTGGGAATGAGATCCTTTCAATGGGCCCTCAGGACTCGATGGTCCTAATTTTCAGTGGATATGTCAGCTCTTCTGCAAGTCCCGACTAGAGTGGCCCAAGATCTTCTATGGTGGGCTTGCAAGGAAAATATTCTCGAATCTTTTTGGCAACCATGGCTGGAGATGACAGTAGTGACGGACGCCTCACTCGCTGGGTGGGGTGCTCATACCAACGATCTGACAATCGGCGGTCATTGGTCTCAATCAAAGTAAAACTTTACATCAACCTTTTGGAGCTGAGGGCAATCAGACTAGTGCTGAAGGCCTTTCTGCCCTCTCTACAGGGAAAGTGCCCTGATGACGGACAACACAGTGACCATGTAATACTGCCAACGAGAGGAGACGTAGGGTCACTACCACTGTGCAGAGACACAATGCAGCGCTGGTTTTGGGCAATGCAAGAAGGAATCTGTCGACAGTTTCCCCTAGCCGGAGAGCGTAACACGACGGGGGACGCTCTGAGCAGGCATAGCACAGTTTCTCACGAATGGGAACTAGCTCAGGAAGTCCTTTAAGAGATGTTTGCCCTTTGGGGAACCCCTCAAGTGGATCTGTTCGCGAACAGTGTCAACAGGAAGTGCTAACTGTACTGCTCAAGGGAATTTCTTTCGAGAGGAGCGCTAGGGGACGCCTTTGTGGTGGATTGGGAATTTCCACTCCTATAAGAGTTTCCTCCAGTCCCCATGATTCCTCATGTAATCGGGAGGTTGAGAAAGTTCAGGAGATCCATGATCCTAATTTCTCTGGATTGGGCCAGGAGGACATGGTCCCTGGACCTTCTGGACATGTCCATCTGCCCTCAATACGTCTTCCACAAAGAAAGGATCGTCTCTGGCAAGAGGAAGGTCTGGTTATCCATCTAGGGACCTCCCGGATGATGTAATGGAGATTTTTCTTTCGGCCAGAAGGCCAGGAACAAAATCATTGTACCGGTGTCATTGGAACAAGTCAAGTAACTGGTGCAAGGATAAGCATGTGGCTCCATTCTTATGTAATACTCCTACAGTATTTTCTTTACTTTTACACTTGGCTAATGTGGGGCTCCAAGTTGGTACGATAAAAGGATATTTATCAGCGCCATCTATATATAAGTGTTCCTCTGAAGAGGTTTCTTATTTTAAAATGACTTTAGTTACCCATTTTCTAAAAGGAGTAACAAATGTGTACCCTCCAACAACTTTTAAGGTACCCATCTGAGATTTAAATTTAGTTTTAAAATTTCTCGTGTGCCCCCTTTCAGCCTTTACATTCTTGCCCATTAAGGCTCCTCACTTTGAAAACAATTTTGCTAGTGGCTATAACATCAGCTCGCAGGGTGAGTGAGTTGCAGGAGCTCTCTTGTAAGCCTCCTCCCACCATTTTTCATAAGAACAAGGTCATTCTAAAAGTCAAACCATCATTCTTACCAAAAATAGTGTGATTTCCACCTGTCACAGAAAATTACCTTTCCCTCTTTTTTTCCCTCCTCCACACGCAAGTAAAGAGGAGAGATTGTACAGGCTGGACCCAAAAAGGGCTCTCGATTTCTATATTTCTAGACTAGCGAATGTCCGACAGTGACCAACTGTTTGTTGGATATACTCGACACAAATAGGGCCTTGGAGTGTCTAAACAAACCAAGATGTATAATTCTGGCAATTTCGGAGTGCTACAAATTGGCTGGGAAGGAGCCTCCGTATGGGCTAAGGGCTCATTCAACCAGGGGCATGGCAACCTCCACGACTCTTCAGAGGGGTGTTCCGGTGCATGATATTTGTGCAGCGGCCACCTGGTCATCAATCCACACTTTTGTAAAACATACTGCTTGGACTCTACATCTTATTAAGGAGTCCTCTTTGCAAAAGCCATCCTTCATTCAGTCCATGATTGAAAACTCTGGTACGCCCTCCTCCAAATTCCTATTGCTTTGGGAGCCTATCTAAAATGAGGAATATGTGGGAGGACACAATCCATTCGAAGAACAAGTTACTTACCAACTATAACGTTCTTTCGACTGGATGTTCCTCCCACGTATTGCTCATCGATCCTCCCAAGCTACCCTTCTGTACAGTTCACGCCAGTTGCACTCAAACTTCCTTAAGAGCTGAAGGACTTTGAAAGCCTGGTCAACTGATGCAACCATAAACACTGTAAAAACAGAACTGAGCTAATGGGCGTGGCTCGAGCCCTTATACTGCAGGTGACGTTGACTCTCCACGGCTGCCCTTGAGGGACTACAACTCCGCGGCTTCGGGCACAGCGCCCTCTGGTGAAACATTTTTTCCTATGCAGCAAAGCTGGGAGACAAGATAACAAAGATGAGGAATACATGCGAGGAACATCCAGTCAAAAGAACGTTACAGTTGTTAAGTAACTTGTTCTTCTGCATGAGTTATAGGCTTGGTCTCCTTGTGTACCCAGCCTTATAAATAGGGTTGTATCTGCCAATTTAACTCCCTTAAAAATAAAGTCAAAGGGTGAACCATGGCAGATCTCCCAGTTCTTAAGGTAGTGTCATGATCTCTGCTTCCAAAAGGTCAGGGTTTTCCCAACTCCCTTGGAAGCAGATCCATAACCCAGGTTCCGAGTGCCAACCAGTCCCAATTGGGACCTTTTGGACCCAGTCCTGGCGCCAGTGGCACCAGGCTCATAAATATGCCCAGTCCCAGTGCTGGAAGCGCCGGGCTCATAATGCTTGGGTGGACTTACCTTCAGCAGACCATGCTGCTTACTTGCCTGCCAGTTGAGCCTCTGATCCTCTTCTGTTTGGAACTACTTTTTCTGTTGGGTGGGGCTGGAGCCACTCCCTAGATTCAGAACACTGGAACTCTTCTGGAAGGCAGGAACTCTTTTCTTACCAGGAACTCTTTTCTTACTTAGGCGTGGCTGTGGAAGGAGACACCTAAGCACTACAGGAGGCTATTTAAACCACACCCGGTGGATGAATCTTGCTTTGCGTTATTCTGCAACCTCTGCAGCAGAACGCTCATCGTGTCTTCTGCATCCGGTCCAGGGCCTAAGGAAAAAGGCTTAGCATCCTGAATACAGTCTTCAGCAACACCTATAAAGACCAGAAAGAACAGGTTAGCATTCCGGCATCTGAAAGGCAAAGGCTTACCTACTCTTCGTGCGCTCCGGAGGTCTTCACACTGCATTCCGGCATCTGAAAGACAAAACAAGGTGCGTTTAAAGACATTGGGGAACTTTAATACTCGCGTGCCATACTCCTTTCCACATCTAATCCAGTGGGTATTCCGGCACCCTGCAGCCGCTCCGAACTCGTACCTGCAAAATAAAAAGACAGTTAGAGCGCATAGTGAAGCAGGCAACAAGCGCTTACTTACGTGCTTCCAGGCGCTTCTATTCATCACACGGGCTCCATCTTCAACTCACTTCAGCCCGTCATCCGCCATCGCCGGAACCCTGCAAAACAAGAGACATCATTACTAAAGACTTTAAAGACATTTGAATGACTCGAAACTTACAGTTTGTGCAGTAAACGACGGACAGCAGTCCTCTGAAGTCAAGAGGCCTGCGCTACCTATCCAGTGAAGAAACTGGTTACAGCACCCTGCCCCGAGGCAGATGGAGAGCTCGGCATTCACTTACCTAAGACATCTTACTCTACACGTCAGGCATACAGTGCACAGAGGTCCAGCCCAAAGAGCCAACCGGGTGCTACACATCACCTTTGAAGATACGGTAGTCGCCCAGTCAAGACCGGCGCCTCTGCGAGAATCAGGTGAGCGTTACAGGTAGCAATACTTGGAGATGGACGGTAATGCAGAATATACTCAAACATCAATCAAACTGACTCAAGTTGAACTGTTTTAATATCATTTAACTAAAACGGGGAATTACAATAGACATCATCCGACATTGCACAGTAATCTCTCAAAACATTTCACAAAAAACATCACATCTATACTAAAAACTTGTCACCATTGACCTCTACCTGCGTGGCAGGTTACAAAACCTACTTGGAATGCTGCTAGGCTTACAAGGAACATCTAGGTACATGTTCCATACTGGTTAAGGAAGGTCATTGGGTTTCTAGTATCAGGTGGGCAACTAAGCCTTCTAATACAGGTCATAATAAACCCCATCAAATGCACAAAGTCCCATTAGTTACACAAACTATAGGGCTCTCTATTACTTATCCCTCTAATTGGTTGGCACGCTTGTACCCCCTTGTAGTAATACGCATGCGTAGCAGCACACAGACTGACACCAAGGTGCTTGGTATGCTGGTCATAACAGATTCCCACCAATTAACTTTTCTCTCATCACGGTCTGCCTGTCAATTAAGGCTTTGAAGATTGGCCTGGAGTTTGTTCTTCGTGCCTGGGAATATGAGGGTGTAGGCATCCCCCCTCACTCCCAGTCTCGATTCCGCTCAGCCCAGTGTCTATTTCCATCCATCCACGTGACTGAGGCCATGATTTCAGAGCATTTTGATGTATTACTCTTTTAAATTACAAACCTCTGTCTTTAGTGGTGTTCCTCCTCATCTCAGCAGGAGTTTGTCCTGTTCACACATTAATTGTAACTTCTGTAAGAACACTCAGACACTCAGACTTCTTGGTGTTAGGCCTTGACTTCTTGGTGTTAGGCCTTGACTTCTTGGTGTTAGGCCAACCATGCCCTTCTTGGATTCATCTCCATGGTTAAGCTTTTAATTTCCAACTACGACACTGAAAAATCCTTTCTGTTCAGTCCTGCTAAAATGCATTATGGAATCATCCATAGTCCTTACATTTCCCATGTATATACGTTGGCACATCGCTGCAAAATCTGCTCACTATATAGCCAGCCATTTCCCTACTTGCCTTGCTGCGACTGTACATTTGAAAAACAAATATCTTAGTTTTTGTAGCATTAGCATCTTCGTATCAAGCCGCCGAAATGTTTTTCATTTTTAACCCCCCCCCCCCCCGCTGTTTCTGTAGCATGCTTATCGTTTCTGCCTCTCTTCTGGGTGCGGCAACCCTGCTTCTCTGTGGTGTCACCAAGATTGGGCACTTTAGCTTGGTTTTCCCACTTCTTCCGGGATTCCAGTCAAATGACCATCATATTGTTGGTATGTGTATGTTTGTATGGCTTTCTCAATGGGAACCTTGGTTCCAGGATTCTCTTCTGTATGGGTTTTCTTATGGGTTCTGCACTTGTCTCACACTCTGGTTCTCAGCATATAGGCAGCATATGGGAGGAGCTTGAGTTGGGGGGGTACTTGGCGTCAACTTTACACGGGAGTAAACATCCTAACAAAAAACATAGGAAAAAGACATGTGGAATCTTGCACCCCTGCTTTTACCCTCACAGTTCCATGGTTATGTATGGACCAGTAGTACCACAGCAAGAAACTATTTTTCTGTTCTAAACATATTTGTACTAGCTTATAAAATACTCATTGGGGATTGGACTTTAATTTTTACTACCCACCCCCCCCCCCCCAAAAAAGCACTTTACTCAACTTTAAAAAAATGGGGTAAAATACTCGCCCTTCCAGATCTTATCTGGAGCCCTGTGTACCCCAATTTGTGCCAACATTTCCTTTCTTTTGTGTATTGTACATGTAATCCTCTATTGCTTCTGCTGTTAAGAGCCCATTGTGCAGCGAAGGATAGATTGGAATGTAGCAGCCAAGTGCTTTACGGTTAGCAAATTGTGCACAGCGTGCATGTTGAGAACTGAGCCGCAAGTAACTTTTCTTTTTCCATTTAGGAGCTTAAAAAAATGTTTACTCTGGTGTACTTCATTCATGCACTTATTTCCTCAGTGTTGCAGAAAACCTTGAGAATAAGTTAGAAACTTTTTTAACACGTGGCATTTTGCATTTCTGCACGCAGTATGCATGACAGAAGTAGAATGCATTTGAGTTTGTCAGGAATTGGTTCACACCTATCGTTGAGGCAGGTTAAAATACCTGCTCCCCTATATACTTGAAAGTGCCAAAGAGCAGCCTCTGTGATAAAGGTAAATTACGAGATTTATCAAATCTGGCTTGGACTGATTTCAGGATGCCTCCCTATAGTGAATAGGGCAACTCCGGGGTCAGCGAAACACAATTCAGGTAAGCATGCAGAGTGGGCGAGGCTTCGTCTCGGGAAAGGAGGGGGGGGAATCAGGAGGCCACAATGATTCTGCTTAGACACGCAAGTACGCAAATTCTCCAGCATTGGAACTTTCATGGATTCATGGCATGTGAATCCATGAAAGATACCAACGCTGGAGAAATGGAGTTACAGGTAAGAAACTACTCCCTACTCTATTATAGGCCCAAAAATGCACTCGAAAAATCAATCCAGAAGGTTATACTATCCTAGCCCCAACACTGTTATAAGACGTATATACAGCCCCCTTTGGTTTGTAGAAATGCATACAATTCACTTGAACACCTGGAAGTAAAGGAATTATGCAATAAGGAACATTTTGTTGAGAAGTGTAATACCCTAACTTTGTCCAAGGCCCAAGTTGAATGTGTCCTTTTGCCCAAAAGTCACAAAGTTCCTTTAGGAGAGGAGACGCATGGGTACTATTTTGTGATGGTGAAAAGTGTTCCAGAAAACTTCTAAGGAATTTTACAGATAGTAAGATACTTTTTCTGCTGCTTAGAACCGCTTTTAAACTAAACATTTAAAAAGTGAGTGAATGGAATAAATCTGTTATCCTCAAAGTTTACTATGGGAGAGATTAAGTCTTCCAATTACTCACCGCCCTTAGTCACATTTTCCCATTCCCAAGTGATTTGGCAGGTCTCTGGAGGTAAATTCTCATAGTGTTTGATCCAGTAGAAGATGGCCATGACCTGCAGGTGCAAGGAAGATTCAGGTCAGGTACAGGAGCAGGTTTTAACCCTTTCTGAAGAACAAATGCGGCAGCCACCGATGCAGTGCTCTTCAGGGCACTATACCAGATAGAAGGAAACTGGTTCCAGCCACACTCACTGCACATGGGTGACAACGCGCGTCTCCAGTCGTGAATGAAGACTGGCTTCCAGAAAAGGATCCCTTGTTGCTTTGAAGCTGAAACCTGGAAGAAATTACTCCTGGGGCGAGCTGGCGATCCTACAATTCCAGGTAGAAACGTGGCATGGTGATGAGAGCTGGTCAGTCCACTCGGTGGTCCAGGGACAATTCCAAAGAAGCTGCAGCAACACGTGAAGTTATCGAGAGTGGTTGGTGCCACCAGTCCAAGGGTTGGATCACCGACCTAAGGCCCTCTCCGATCAGGTAGTAGTACAGCAGGGCTTCACCTGGACAGTTGCAGTAAAGGTCACCATGCCTCTTCAGAAGTCGTCCACCGGTCTTCAGTCAGCTGCACCACTGCTTATGATACAGCTCTGTTGGCTGATCTCCTGGAATGGCTGCAGGACTCATCCTAAATTCAGGTGAGTGATCAAACCCGTCCCTCAATAGCAAAGATCTTCACAACTTAACTCAGGCAGCAGTTGTTCGTTCAGGGGCCATGGTGGATTTCACTCATGCATGCACACTAGACTTTAAGGCACCAGTTTTTGAATTGGGACCAGACGGCCGCAACCCACTTCCTCGGTCCACACAAATGCATGCTGGGAAAGCAGCAGCCTTTCTGGGCAAATGGATGACTATTGAGGATGTCCTGACCTGGGAACAAGTGATCAACCTTGTGGCATGGCCTTTTATGGGCACTACCCACGTTTAGTAGCCAGACGTGAATGTGCACACTAAAAATACTGTAAAAAGTGTAAAAAAAACTGATACTTGTTAATCTGCTTAGAATGTCTGCTGTGCATATAGTCTGACATCTAGTAGTAATCGCGGAGCGTTGCATCTTTCTTTCGAGGATCGAAAGGGGACGACGACATGGGCATGCTTTTAACACTATCGCTAACGTGACATGTAGTGTATCTAAATTCCATCGCGTGTCAAGGTCCCTCAGTTTGTTTTTTCCGCCCTGGTTGCCATATGCGGAGCTCAGATACATTTGCAAAGTATAGCTTTTGTCCCACGACCGATGGTCTTAGTCTTCGACCGCCTAGACTGCTTTTGTGGACCCCTACGCCAGAGAATTCAGTGACTTGGCGACTGGTGCTTCGGTCAGCGCTGTTAACCGCATGGCCTCTGCCAGACCTATACAGTAGAGGGAGAGTGGGCCCCAGGGTTGTATTCTCTAAGAATGCCTTTCCCTTCCCCTCTTTTGCCTTGTCTGGCTGCCACCCTTTATTTCTTTTATGGAGCAGACTCCTTTTTTAAATTAGCTCCGTCTTGTAGCGGAAAGACACTCACCAAAAGTGTAACGAGTGTCTGCCTTGTGATCATGACTAGCGATCCTGCAAGCCCTGCCAACTTTTCAATCCGGAGACGCTAAAGGGTCAGCGGACGAAACGGTGGGCGGCCTATTCCATGCGAGTGTGGTTCCCCTGTCGGCACAGGCGCCTCAAGCGGCAGCTATGGCTCTGATGTGGAGGTCATAGACTTATCCGCATTATCGTCTGGTTCCCCGGTTCCTGGCCCCACTGCTATGGGGAGACTACATCCTGACGACACGCGCACACCTGCACCACAGGATAAACCCACAACCCCCACGAGGTCCCTCGACTAATACAGCGAGGAAGCAACAGGCCCGTCGAGTTTTGGCAGCGCCTATCCACCCTCACAATCGGCCGCCCTCAACATGTCCATCTCGGCATATGTCCGGGCATTCAGCCCATAAGGGCGTCTCTGCTATCGCGGATGCGCCGTCTAAGCGCGTCTGCCCTGCGTTTGGCGGAGCAGAAACCTCAACTGTGCCTGCATGTGCGTCAATATCTCCCAAATCCGGAGCTACGGAGAGTCTCGCTAACAATATCTCAGCGGCAAATAAGCCTAAAAGTACATCCTCTCGTCTGAGTATTCAGATGGGTCCCAGTCACTCCAAGACTTTGTCTGACAAGGCCCTCATTCTGGAGAGTAAGGTTTAACAGCTGTATGGACAAACTGTCAGTTTGTAGACTTTTGACACATATTTCACCCCTAAGAGACCTATGGAGGAGGATTCCTGCCCTAGTTTTCCAAAAGTTCAAAAACGCTCCAGCCAGACTCCACAAGAATAGATTTTTGTATTCTTGGAATCTGAGAGATCTGAGGATCCCTATGCCCAACAAAACCATCCTTTTGGGCAGGACACATCCGGCCCATGCCCAGATTGGGGCCGAGATCCACCTGTAGAGGAAGCACCTTGGCTTTTCCCCCACTCCAACACCTGACCCATACGCCATTTATCTTGATCCTCCTTCTGCAAAGACCAGCTTCACCTATTGATGATCAAATGAATTTTAATGCAATCCTGAAAATGCTGCAGAACATTTCCAGATTGCCACACAGGAAGTTGTACAAGATGCTGATTTTGTGGAGGACATCCTGAAGGAAAAACACCGCAAGTCAAGCAATCCCCCTGCTGAATTCATCAAGAAGCGCATCACACCTTCTTTGCTGTACACTTCACTTACAAGGGCCGTCAAACCCCAGGTCAAAAAACTGTTCTGCCCCTCCCCTTCTGACCTGTTGTACATCTGCGGGCATGCCACTCCAGACTCCCCAGTAGTTACTACCAGGAGTGAGGGCCAGCGTGCCATTGCTTACTTCAAAACGTATCACCACTTCTGCAGTATATTCCACGAGGATTGCTAATAACTCTTCTTGCAAGTGATGTACAGTGTAAGTTACTTCAGGAGGGTATCCAGAAGTCCCAGAACTGGTACGTTCACGCCTGCTGGCGGTTGTCTTGGAAGGGAAGCAGGTGACTCATAACATCCTTAAAAACAGGTTGGCTGCAGCTGAGACTGCAGGCCGGACCCTGGCTCGGGGTACTCGTCTTAAGACACGCATTGCTCAAAAACCTTGGTTTCAAGCCGGAAACCCAGGCCTTACTTATAAACAAACCAGTGGAAGACACACATTTGTTTGGGAAAGCTGTGGCTGATGCCTTAGAAACAGCGAAAAGAGCAAGAGACTAATTGTACCTTAATCAAATCACTGCTCGCCCTTACCAACAGCGGGGCGGTACTCTTGGCGCTCCTTTCGGAGGCAATCTTTTTCCCGTTCCCCACATAATCAGTATGGAACAAGTGGTACACCATGGTCTTCCGGACAGGGCCCTGCTGGCACCAGTCAAAACCAGCAGAGGGTGTGAGTAAAGAGGCAGGGGTAGGAACTCAGCCCCTTAAAGGGATGGTCTAGTGAAAATTTTTAGGCAACATAAAAAAAATACTAGCATTCTGTTTTAAAACTTCCTATGTAAAATTTTGAGCTATTTCAAGTTAAAGATTCGCAAAAGCAAGCACATGGGCGCATCCATTTTGTGAAATGGAGGCCTTCCTGTGCTGGCTTTTGCGACACTAATGAAGGAAAAGCCAGCCAGCTGTAGTAAACAAAAGCTACCGCTGGGTGGCTTTCCCTTCATTAGTGCTGTAGGCGGAGGACGGGGACCGGAGACCAGAGCAGGAAAGCTGCAGCTGAATCTCGTTAAGTGCTATTTTTTTTATTTTTTTTTAAATAAGCACTAGCTGTGTTTTTTTTCTAAGTTTTCCGGGCTGGAGGTGCCCGGAAAACTTAGAAATAAAACCGCAGCTTTAAAAACGTATTTGTTTGCGGTCGCTTTTGAAGCGACTGCAAACATAAATACATTATTGTGTTGGAAAACGCTGCGGTTTTTCTTTCCAAGTTTCTCAGGCTCCTCCGGCTCGGAGGAGCCTGAGAAACTCGGAAAGAAAAACCGCAGCGTTTTCCAACACAAAGGCATTGTTTCTGCCTGAATCTGCTTTCCCATTTGGGGCTCTCGGGCTCCCCATGGGGAGCCCGAGAGCCCCAAATGGGAAATCCGCTGTAGGTAGAAACACTACGCGGCATGTAAACATAACCGCGTTGTGTTTCTGCCTGCTGTGGCTTTCACTTTGGGTCTCCGGTGCTCCCCTGGGAGCACCGGAGACCCAAAGTGATGGCCACAGCAGGCAGAAACACACGCTGTTGTGTTGGAAGACGCTGCGGTTTTTCTTTCCAAGTTTTCAGGCTCCTCCGAGCCGGAGGAGCCTGAGAAACTTGGAAAGAAAAACCACAGCGTTTTCCAACACAATAACTTTGTATTTGTTTGCGGTCGCTTCAAAAGCGACCGCAAACATAAATACGTTTTTAAAGCTGCGGTTTTATTTCTAAGTTTTCCAGGCTCCGCCAGCCCGCAGCTAGTGCTTATTTTTTTTAAAAAATACCCAGCGGTAGCTTTTGTTTACTACAGCTGGCTGGCTTTTCCTTCATTAGTGCCGCAAAAGCCAGCACAAGGGGGCCTCCATTTCACAAAATGGATGCGCCCATGTGCTTGCTTTTGCGAATTTTGAGCTTGAATAGCTCAAAATGTTACATAGGAAGTTTTAAAACAGAGAATGCTAGTATTTTTTTTTTATGTTGCCCATCTATTTTTTAAATAACATTTTTTACTAGACCATCCCTTTAAGGTTCCCTGGCCTCAGCTTAGAAATGACTTGCCAGTCCGGATCCCCTCCCATGCCTGCCCGCTTAGGGGTCATTTAACCTATTTTCTTCACGCATGGGAGGGGGGTGGTTTATTGTAATGGGTTATTTATAACGCACTTAAGATCCCGAGGTTTCCAAGCGTGGACCCAGGGATCAAACATTTGTTGCTCTGCGCCGTCTTGCTTCCAAGATGAACGCGTTGCCTCTGAGCTATCCTCCCAAGACTGGTCACTTCAGACCAGTGGATGCTCAAAACCATAGCCCAGTTATTGTATAGAGTTCCACTGGCTACATCAATACCATGCACCAACATCCAGATTCCTATCACCAGCACACCTCCAGATTTTGCTGGAATAGGTGCAGATCCTTCAAGAAAAGGGCGCCACAGAAGTCGTCCCATTCATCAGGTAAAAAAGGGCATTTTATTCTGTGTACTTCCTTGTAGACAAGATCTCACCATGTGTGCTGTTAGACTTGCGCCCAGCGAACAAATCTGTCTAGCCACAAAAGTTCAGAATGACAGCATTGCTGGAATTAATCCCACTGTTAACGCAAGGGATTACATGGCCACATTGGATATGAAACATGCATACTCTCATATTTCAATGTTGCCAGTGAAGGTTCATGATAGAGGACAAGCACCATCAGTTCAAGGTTATTCCCTTCGGCATTGCCTCAGTCCCAAGGGTGTTTACGAAGGTACTGGTGGTAGTAGCGGCTCACCTGTGCAGGCAGTCCATTCCAGTCTATCCTTACCTCGACAACTGGCTAATGGGTGATTCGGATGGAACATTCTTATCAAATACCCAGAAGACGGTAGATCTCCTTCAGTTTGGGATTATTCTTGATAACGAGAGAAAGGCTGGGGTCTAGACTGGACCAGTCAAACAGTTTCTGGTGACTCTAATTCGGACAAAGACTGGCTCGACTTCCCCTACGAGAGGGTTAAAAACACCCTGTGCCCGATCAGATTATGTAGCTAATTGCACGGTGACCACGCTAAGCCATGCGACTGTTGGGGATGATGGCTTTCTACATTTATCCAGTCCCACATGCACGTTTGCACATGTGCTCCATGCAAGATTGGCTCCCGAGCCGATGGTGTCAGGCCAGTGGACAATGGGACGATCTCGTGGTTGTCGGCAGCCCTTGTTCTCTCTGCAGTGGTCGTCAATGGCAAAACCTCTTGCAGGGAAAACCTTCACCAGCCCTGCAGTAGAAGCCACGCTCACCACGGACGCATCTCTGACTGGGTGGGGGGACGGGGGGGTGAGCTCACCTCCATCAGGCGGCACACATCATTTGGTCCCAAGCAGTAGCATCCAACCACATAAACCTGTTGGAATTACTAGCAGTGTTCAAGGCCCTGAAGGCTTTTCAAACACTCATACAGGGAACGACAGTCCTAGTCCTCAGACAGCACCACGGCCATGTATTACCTGAACAAGCAAGGGGTACACTCTCCAGGGCCATCCAAACTGTCTCAGGAACAAATGGGAATGGGTTCTCAAACACAAGATGTTCCTCTCATAACACGTTCCAGGGGAACTCCATCTTCTGGTGGACATGCTCAGCAGAGACTTCCCACTACCTGTAGAGTACAAGTGCACGAAGACCTTGTTCTCAACGTCTTCGCAGACTGGGGCTTCCCAGAGATAGTCTTGTTCGCAACTCTGGAGAACGCACAATGCCCAGATTACGCCTCCAGGTACGCATAGAACCAGTACATGGGAACGGTCGCTGGATAACAAGGTCGGGGGAAATTAGTTTTCACCCCCCCCCCCCCAACAAAATAGTGCACAAAATGCACCGGGAACCAGTCACGATGATTATGGTGGGCCCGCCAACCCTGGTTCTCATCTGATGGCAATGTCAGTCGCACCTGCGAGGAAGCTGCCATGCCCGTACAACATGCTGTCACAGGACCAGGGGAAAACAGTCATCCATGCCCGCAAACTCAATTTAGCAGCCTGGCTTCTCGGGTCATAGTTTGGACACCTCCAACTTCCTCAAAGATCCATGAACATACTTGGAGAAGCAGGAAAGCCTAACACCAGACATTGCCACTCCAACAAATGGAAACACTTCGTCATCTGGTGCGATTCCAAAAGCATCAATCCCATTGACTGCTCACCAACACATAGTCTTGTTCCTGACTCGTCTACTAGATTCAGGTCTGGTTTTAAATTCCCTAATGGTCCACTTAGCTGCGCTTTCAGCTTACACCACGTCCCAGAAAGTTTTTGTTGTGGAAATTCCAGTGAGCAAGGCTTTTATGGAAGAGGTTAAAAAGCTTCATCCCCCTAGTTCCTACCTATCTCCTGGATGGGACCTGAAGGTTGTACTGACTAGCCTATTGGGGCCTCCCTTTGAACCAATGCAGAAGGCTAGCCTTAAAGCACTCACAAGACTGCCTTCCTGGTGGCAGTCGACTCGAGTTGGTGAACTGCAGGCCCTTTCAGTTCAAGACACATTTGTCGTGATTTACAAGGATAAGGTGGTCCTGCGCACTCAGTTTGTGCCTACATTTATTGCAAAGTTCCATGTGAACCAATCAATAGAACTACCCACCATTTCCCAGAACCCGACTAGCTTGGCAGAAAGCCTCCACACGCTTGATTTGAGAAGAGCAGTGATCTATTATCTGGAAAAGACTAAACCACTAAGAAAGACAAACCAGTTTTTCATTTTAGTGGCGGCTGGTGAGAAGGGGACCCTGTCTCTAAATCGTCCATCTCAAAGTGGATCGTAAACTGCATGACGATGTGCTACACTCTTGCCAAGAGAGATCTGACCTTCAAGCCTAGTGCACACTCTACTGGGGCTTCAATAGCAATAATTGGAAGTGTTCCTCTGGAGTCAATTTGTAAAGCAGCAACCTGGAGTTCTGTACAAACATTTACACAACATTACGGCCTAGATACTCTAGGTCTGACTCTCAGGTGGGACAGGCAGTGCAAAGACATCTCTTTTCTACTGTTCCTCCACACATCCCACCACCATCTCTGGGTACTGCTCGCTATTCTATGCACAGCATGTGATTCTAAGCAGATTAACCAGCATCAGAAGACCTGCTTTACTTACCGTAATAGCATTTCTGATGATTGTAAATGCTTAGATTCACATGCGCCCACCCTTCATCCCCTCTTGGAGTAGAAGGAACATGGACATCTTACACCTTTCTCTCTGTGTTCACAATAGTCGTAAGGCTCCCTTACGGCAGAAAAAACACAATCAGAGGGACGTTGACGCGTGAGGGATTTTGGGCACCCTACACATCATGCTGGGAATAGTGTTAAAAGCATGCCCATGTCGATGTCGCTTTTCGGACCTCAAAAGAAAAATGCAATACTTGTGATTACCACTAGATGTCGACTATATGCACAGAATGTGAATCTAAGCAGATGCAATCATCAAATGTTATTGCGTTAAGCAATGCATGTCATCTGCTGCCACCAGCTTGTCTTTCGGCACATAAATAAATTACCAAAATCCCCAATGTAATAGACTAGGGTGTTACAAAAGTATTCCACTGCATTGTAAGATGTTGTGTGCACTGTAAGAAACATTACCAAAAAAGCTAAGACACCACGAAAACAGTTTCCCTGTACTGATAGTCTGAAGGAATGATCAGTTTCCCCATGACGATCAGAAAGGCCAGGGAAGGCTTCACTTCTATAAAAAAAAGTCAGGTCGGGGTCAAAAACATGCCAAGGTTTGGGGGTCCATAGAATGTGAAAGTAGTTTCCTAAAAGGGGAAACGGTTCCCAACGGTCTCCACCGTGTAGACTGTTTGACACAGGCATGCAGCTAATTTTTAGGACTTCCACAAAAACAGGCTAGCAACCCCGCTCCACCCCCTTTCCCATTGTGAGGTGAAACTTATCAAAACTCCTGTGTTGGGGGTGTGGGTACTCTTGCCTGGTGGACAGATGTATAGAAGGCCAACCTACTGTAGTGATGAGGACAACTCTGGGAGCTGTAGCCAAACCAGTTAAAGGTAGGTGGATGAGTGGTCTAGGCGAAGTCTCACGAGGCGGTGAGCTTGTAAGCAGTCCTCGGTTAGAGTACACAGTGAAAGACGGGGAACACACTTGGACAATCAATAACCTATTTATGGCCATATATAACACTATGAAAAATGACGTCTAGCATGTAGTATCACACATCTCAAACTTAAAGATGCATATATACAATCATTGGAGTAGGACAAAATACATAAACCCTGAAAAGGAAGGTACATATTAGTATGCAGCAATACAGGTCCACTGAGATGCCACACTAACTTTAGAAGCCCATCCCTAAGATGTATAGGGCCTTGTGCCCAAAGGTCCACCATCAGTTTTGTGAGACGGGAAGAAATTAGTGTAGGCTTCTGGGATCCAATGACGAGCTCCAAGTGGTAGAGGACCAGTTATTCCAATTAGTAAGTGTTCCCCACTTTCTGTGTGCTTCCGCAAGCAATGGCAAAGTCAAACCTTTAAAAGGGGAGATGGCGGTTCAGGGAAGTGTCATTACAACTCACCCCCATAGTCCAATTATTCTTAGTACTTGGCAGGTTTTCTGAAGAGGGACCGAGGTCGCTTTTCCCCGCAGTCTACTTCAAGCCTTGATTGCCAGGGGTTGCAGGTTCGAACACTTCTCTAGTCTGCGAAAAATGCTGGTGCGAGGTCTTCAGGTTTAATGCAGAAGAACTCTATGTAGGGCACACCTAGGCACAGGACTGGACGCAGGAAAGCTGTTTCATACGATGGCCACCTATGCACGGCAATGCAGGGGACACTAGCCGCAATCAGGCTTTACCTACTTATCTCGGGTCCCCTTCATGCTGGAACCCCAAAATTTGTGGGGCATTCCATCCGACGGGAGCAGAGCACTTTTAAAGCATCAACAAAAAGTAACAAATAACTTATGTCCTTTTTTCAAATTTTTACGTGGGGCCACAGCATGTGACAGTAGCCCGGCCTTCCTGAGCTCCGCCCCACGCATCGCCCTTCAGTACTTTTTCTCTGCACTTGTTGGGGTCAGATGCACCAGCATCTCAAGGAGTTTCTTTTTGTTCTCCTGTCCTTAATTTCCTGCTTCGGTTCCACAGCCATATTTCTTCGGTCTATGCTGGAATGTCTGTGATTCGTTTCCTGTTCATCGTGCAAACGTAGTATCGCAAGGGCGATTCCCCGCTTTTTGCCTGGAGTGCTTAGGACCGGCACAACGGTGGGACTTGTGCTTCTACTGTGACTCCTTCTCTGTTGAGGCACTCCAACGGTGTTCCAGTGGATTCCTCCACCACATTTACAGCAGTTCATTGAAGAAGAAAAAGAAGCGACTGCCAAGTTCGTTCCTTTTTAGGCCACCCCGGCCAGGGGCCTCTTTCCCAGGGTCTTTAGGGTCTGGGAGGGGCTCAAGTAGCTCAGTTACCAGGGATATCCTTGAGGTGTCCCGAAAGGGATCTAATGAGCACTCTGGAGGTCTCTCCGAGGTCCCCTGCAAAGGGGCTGCCAGGACCGAATCTTCATCAGAGATGAGCCCTTTGGGGGCTAAAGTTAGGCACACTACTTCTGGAGCCGTTTTCACCAGGGCCGTCCCCAAGGTTTCCACATGATACAATTAGTTATTTATAATGCGCTTAAAACCCAGAGGTTTCGAAGCGCGGACCCGGGAATCGAACCAGTGTGGCTGTCGTCTTGCTTCCAAGGCGACCACATTGCCCCTGAGCTATCCTCCCGAGGCAAGCAGGTGACCAAACGTACTGGGGTTACCCCTGAGGTTCCCCATCTTGAGTCTATATCGAAGACCAGCAAGATTGGAGGTCCGCCTTTGTGGGCTCTGGCTTCGGTGGGTGACTCTGCCTTTCAACTCAGACCTGTGGTCTAACCGATCCTGCTGTGGGGGCAAAGGAGCTGGTTAAACACCTTAAGTCTTCTAGTACCGGGTCCGCCGAGGTTCCCTCATTGGGGGCTAATTAAGGGGTCGCAGAAACACTGCAGAAGTTTCTTGTCAAGAAGCTTAAATGGAACATCAGTCCTCTGTGGTGACCACGGCCTCACTGGCACCTGTGACAAAATTCACCTCGCGTGTTAACAAAATGGCAGACCACTCCCTGCTGTTCAACGGCAGCCATTTTGTCTACCTCTCTCAAACGTTCACAACTGCTGGTACTGAAGGGCCTGTCTTTGGGGCAGAGTAGCCTGTTCCACCTTTTGTGAATAACAAGAACCTGTTCTGACCCTCCAATGGATTGGCGTGCTCTGACGCTGCTGCTGCAGTCTTGCTCCCTCAGATGTCCGCTCCTTTGGTTTACATAGATCCAGTTGGTGGAGGACCATCTTGGCAACCATCCTCTTAGCGACCCTGAGGGTATGCCCCTTCCGAGCGACCTCTGCCCAGTCCAGTGCTTAGACCGTCTGAAGATGCGGCGTTTGGCAACTTTCAGAAGCTGATGCATTCTGATCCTATGAAGGCGTACTTTAAGGATTTATTTAAGGAAATCTATCCTGAGCCGGCACTACCTCTGCAGTAACCAGTAGTGCCACCCCCTCCACCACATCCTGTGATACCTCCTCGAATTCCACTTTGTCCAGTGGATAAGAATCCTTTTGTGCAGTCAACCCTGCCCTCTGGGCCTGAGGCGCCACGTGCAGCGGATCAGGTTTTTGCTCCCACCTCGCTGGATGAGGATCAAGTGGACCAGGACAGCGATTACACGCCCCGCTTTATTAGAGCCTTTCATGACCGGGTTGTGTATATGATGGCGTTGCTAGACATCACAATACCTGAGCCTCCTGCTCCACAAGAAGGGGTACTTTCTGGAGCCTTCACACTGTAGACGCGGGAGCGCACTGGCCTGTTAAAGATGTCTTGGCCGAAGCCTGCAAGGTCTGTGAAAAACCTCGATCTGGGCAACACCTAAACAAGAAAATTGATGCTCGCTACACGCATCTGAGGACATAACCTTGTGTGTATGTCCACTCCCTGCATAGGTGGTGCCAGCAGCTATGCTCCAGTCGAAGCCGGCCTCTACACCCTCCACTGCAGCGTCTCCAATCCTTTCCAGAGGACAACCTTCTTGATGCCATTGGGAAAGGTTCTTTCCAATTCAGCTCTTCAGCTTTGTCAGGCTGATCCTTGCGGCTACTAATGTCAAACTGTGGAAGGAGCTTGACTAGTTTCAGGAATGTAGTTCTCCTGATAGGCTCGAAGACTTTAAGGGCGGCTTATCGGGTGGCTGTATTTATTTGTACCGCACACTCGCCACCGGAGTGCTCCCCTGGTGCTCTGGCAGATCTGAAAAGGAAAGGGGGCATTGGGGGTGAGTTAGTGGGGACGAGTGGGAAAAGTGCAAGGAAGTAGTGATGTACTGTTGGCAGCTTCAGTTTGGTTAACACTGTTGGCTGAGCTTGAGGGTGCTTTCCGGTCAGTAGCCGTTGTGACGATATGAGTGGTTTGTTTTGTTGTTGCAGTGAAATTTGTGCGGTTTGTTCATCAGGGTTGTGGTTGGTTAAAGTTTGAGAGGTTTATGCAGAGGGGTGAAGATGTTAGTGGGTTGGTTATTGGCATCGCTATCTAGAAGCAATACATTTCTACGTTCTTCCTAGATGTGGTGCGTGAATATCTGCACTATCCTGTCCACATACGACGTGTGCCAATATTCACAATTACATCCACATGTGGCACAGGCCCACCTTCTAATCCCGTCTAGATTCGAAGCAAGCCAGCATTCACAGTTCTAGCCAAATCTGGCATTGGTAATATTCCTAATGTAGTGTAGATGTGGCACTGGCCGACATTCACAATCCTGTACAGGTACAACACAGGCCAGTGTTCACAATACTATCTTAAGTGTGGCATTTGCGAACGTTCACATTTCTATCCAAATGTTGTAGTTGCCAACATTCGCAATTCTATCTAAGTGTTGCACTTGCTACTATTTACAATCCTATCTAGATGCGACGCTGGCTAATGTTCACAATTCTAATTAAATGTGGTACTTGGTATCATTCACAATTCTGTGTGGGTTCTGGCGCAGGATCTACTTGAGTCTGCGGCCCATCATGTAGACCCTTCCACTCGAGGCCTTATGGTCGGAGTACACCTCTCCCAAGTGTGGCTGCATGCTATGAAGTTTTTGAAGGAAGTTCAGGACAAGGTGCTTCATCTACCCTTCGAGAGTAAAGAATTGTTCCACTCCTCCACGGATGAGTAATTCGCAAAGACCAAGATAAGCACTCAAACTGCCAAGTCATTGTTGGTCCTTGCAAAAACCCCAGCAAAGGTACCTTATACTCTGAGGTCTGGGTCTCAAACAAGGTCCTTCTCTGGTTTCAGAGGCTTTTAGGACTGCTGTGCATGCTGCGCAGTGGCTCCAGCTGGTGGCTCTCGCCGTGAACGGCAAAGGCTAGGTGGCCGGTTTTTCTGTCCACAGCCTCCTCTTCAGCAATGGGTGGTCTCCCTGCCGATAAAACATCTAAATGATGATTTTCATCGGTCGCACAAGACTTCGGTGGGAGGACGAATTTAGTCTCATCTGGAGGCGTGGCAGACAATCACAGAAGACCGATCGGTTTTGTCTGTCGCCTGAGCAGGCTTCCGCTTGCCCCCACCTCCACCACCCCCAACCCCACTCTCTCGCCTTCCTCTCCAGCAGACTGGATCGCCCTCCCTCAGAGCCGAGGTACATAAACCTGCCGAACTCAGAGCAGAACTCGGAGCAGTGGAACCTGTGCCCATGCGGGAGCAAGTTGAGGGCTATTCGCTGTTTACAGTGCCCCAACCGGGCTGGCCTGCGCACTATCCTCGACATCTCCAAGTTCAATCTTTCTACCCCAAGAGAAATTCAAGATTATGCCATGCCAGATAGTCCTCTCTCCGGAAGGGCAATTGCCTCAGCGTGGTAGTCGTTCAGGATGCCTAAATGCATATTCTGATCTGGAGCCCGCATCAAAAATATCTGCGGATCTCTGTGAGGACGGAACACTTCCAGTATTGTGTGCTTCTGTTTGGTCTCAGCTCGGCATTGCGTGTCTTTACGAAGATGTTGGTCATCGCAGCATTCCTCAGACTGCAGGGGGTTCATTTATAGCCATACTTGGACGATTGGCTCCTGCACAGTACTTGCCCACAGGCTGCTATGGCCAATTTTCAGTCACTCCTTCAGCTCCTGTTCCATCTTTGGCTGTCGGTGAGCCCGCAGAAATTCGACGGTTGCTCAAGACCTGATCTTTCTGGGTTTCCGTTGGATACCTTCAGTACCAGAATGTTCCTGACGGAGGACAGGATTGTGGACCTCGACCACGTGTCGGCTCTTCCAGCAGTCCTCCCACATGTCGGCCTGGTGGTTCCAGAGACTCTTGGGCCTCATGGTCTCTTGCGGGTTAGCTCTACCTCTTGCATGCCTGAAAATGAGGCACATTCGGCTTGCTCTTCGTAACTGTTGGTCCCAGGCTAAGGATCCGGATTCCAAAATGATACCTGTTCCATCCTGCATTATGTTGGATGTTCAATTGTGGTCATCTGCCAGCAACCTTTCAGTGGGGACCTCCTTCCAAGAGCCCTGCCCACAAGCAACGGTTACTACAGACTCCTCCCTTCTGGGGTGGGGATCGACACTCCATCTCAAATTGTACAATTTGTGGACGCCTCAGGACGGGCGATTCCATACAATTAACTGGAGCTCCTGGCACTTTTTCTGGTGCTCGAGGCTTTTCAACCCTCTCACCAACGGTGTAGTTAAAATTTGTACAGGCAATTCCGTAGCAATGTTCTACATCAACTAACGGGGGCACCAAGTCTCTCCCCTCCTGGTGGACCTTGCTGTCGAAATTTGGAATTGGGCTATCCAACACAATGTCTGGCTTCAAGCTGTCCACATTCCGGGTCACATCAATATGGCTGTAGACTCCCTCGGCCACCAATCTGTGGCGAGTTACGAGTGGGAGATGAACTCTGATGTTCTCACCAAGATCTTCCAGCAATGGGGTTCTTCAGTGGTGGGCCGCTTTGCAACAAATCATTGAACAGGAAACTTCCACTTTATGCTTCCAGGGACGGGCTCAGGAGACGCCATCAAGGTCTAGTGGGAAAACATTAAAGTTTACGCTTTCCCTCCTTTGCCACTGATTCATCGATCACTCTGGACACTCAGGAGTGCATTGAACTGCAATCTCCTTCATAGCTCCTTGGTGGCCAGCCAGGTTCTGGTTTTTCGGAGCTGCAGTACCTCTGTGCTCCCCGATCAGGTTGCTGCAGATTCCCAACCGTCACCAGAGCAATCACCAGTTATGGCACCCCTCCCCACAATCGTTCAGATCCATGGCACAGTTCAACCTCTTTGAGGATAACCTGCGTATAATTCAGGTGGCACGTAAGCACTCTACGAGAGCTCCATGCAGGAGCAAGTGGCTCAGTTTTTGTCATTGGTTTCTAGCCAAAGAGCTTGATCCCAGACAGGCTTCTGACTGTTGTCTTTTGTGTCTGATCTTGCAGCCTCTGGCATCCATGTCTTCTCATGCAGGACATATCTCCTGCAGGACATATTTATCTGCCGTTGCGGCTTATCTGTCCAGACAGTTGCTTTTTTTCACTGGTAAAACCAGTCATCAAGCAACATTTTGCAGGTCTTCCACATCGCTTCCTGCCGGTTCAGGCCCCTCATCCCAAATGGGATTTGAATGTGGTCCTCACTGCTTTGTCAAACGCCTTCTAGACGTCTGACGTGCTCTGAAGTTCTACCACGACGGAACAAGTTCTCCACAACTGTTACATTTGGTGACCCAAAAGGGAAACAAGCCTTGCCAGCTTCCATCTCTCTCAGTGGATAGCTTAATGCCTACAAAATTCAAGACCTTCATGCACATCTTGTTTGGCAAATAGGCTGCAGTTGCCGTCCAAAAGAACGTCACTTGGGAGTCAATAGCAAAGCGGTAGGGATGGACCATTTCCATGTCATTTCAGGCACCCACGTCAACATTACTGCTCAGGACAAATGCCTCTTTTCGGGATGGGCGCGCACTTGGGAGATCTTCTAGCGTGGGGCGTTAGGTCAGCAAGGGACTTTCACCTTCACATAAATGTGCAGGAGCTGCAAGCCATCCCTTGGGCACTAAAATCCTGCCAGCCAGCCCTTACTGGTCCAGTTGTGACTGCTAACAGACAACCCAACCTCCATGCACTGTACAAACTAGCAGAGCCACAAGGTTGACCATCTTGTTGCTGGAAGTGCAAATGGGCCCTCAAGCACAATCTTCTATCCAAGTAAACTTCTCTGCCATTTAGTACACCAGTTAGTTTTCTATAAGGGACTATTAGGCACTGCTCCCAAGGAGATGAGACATGTACCATCCTGGATTCTCAATACAGTTTTGAAAGCATTGGAGTGGCCTACAAACCTATTCATAAGTGCGACTTGCACTTTCTCTCATTGAAGGTGGCCTACCTGGTGGTGGTCACTTCAACCAGTTGGATTGGGGTACTGCAGGCATTTGCCATTGACTCGCCATGCACAATATTTCAGAAAGTTAATCTTTGGCCACATCTCAAGTTTATCCCTTGGGTGGTGTTGGCAATAATGTTATCTCGCAGATAGTGCTGCTTACTTTCTTTAGCAACCATTCAACTGCAGCTGAACGGACACTACAATCCCTGGACATTTCAAGTACTTTGAAATTCTACTTGGAGACAAAGAACTTTGACTTTTGAAGGTTTTTTGTTTCCTTTTCAGGCCACAAGGGCAATGTATCTTCAAGCAAGGCCTTACTCGTTGGGTAACCAACTGTATCATCCACTGTCACCAGTCAAGAGGCGACCTACTCCGCCAACAGCACATTCCACCAGAGGAAGAGCGGCATTCAAAGCGGGAGTGTCCTTGAAAGGCCTATGTTGAGTGGCCACCTGGAGCACGCTCATGCGTTTGCCAAGCATTACTACTTGGGAAGATACCAGAAAGGAATCCGAAGGCGGTCCTTCCTAACCTGTTTTGTAAGTTAGGAGCAGCCTATGTATCCCTCATTCCCTGCTGAATTGTTTCCTAGCATGCTTACAGTACAAATTAGGTTTATTGTAGGCTTATTCTCTAAGAGGTGCACGTGCATTGCGTGCTTTACTGCTTGGTATTCTATTCAAGCATGTGAATCTATGAAGGATTCAGCGCTGATACTTAACTAACTTTATTTCACAGTACACTTTTGTCTTCAATTCTTTATTTCAGTTACCAATTTCACATACCCCCTTTCATTCTAATTTCTATTCCCTTGTTCTACCCTGCTCACATTCTAGTGCGCACTAATTTATTTCACTTCTATTTTCTATTCCCGTGTTCTGTCTAGTATGCTAATATTCTAATTCCTAGTTCTTGATGTCCCATCCTACCAGTCTTCATTGATCGTCTGTTCTAATTCCAAAACCTATCCTTCGTCCCCTCTTACCCCTGTCTAACACCCCCTCTTCGTTCTCGAGTCCCTTCCTCCTCCCCCTTTTAGTTTTCTTCCGTTCCCGCTGCCCCTTGCTTCCACATCTATTCCACAAGTTGCCAGGTCGCCCACCCCCACCTCCTCCCACACCAGTTCTTGCCATCATCTACCCAGCAAGTTACTTACCCAACCGCCTAATTCCACCAGCCCTGCCAACCTTGACCCCACCTCCTAGAGCCCTTTCAGTCCCCCACTTTTCCTTTTCCCCTAGGTACTTCCCCTTGTCCATTTACTTTCCTTATCCACTCCTTGGTTACCCCACCCTCCTTATCCATTCCCCCACTTCTTTCTTTACCCGAACCTTACTGTAACGCCTTCTTGCCCCCCCATGACTCCCCTTCCCCTTTTCCCCAGTTGCCACCCCCCCCTGCATTTGGGGTTGGAAGGACTTCCAAGCCCCCTACCCCTGGGCCTCCCCGGAGTCTAGTACTCATGGGCGCCATTATTTCTAAGGTATTGGTTGCGCAGTACCCTATGGGATCTGTCGGTGCTTTACTAGTGGATCACAATGTAACACCGCTGGGCGCTCTGCAACAGAAAGACACTAAACATCTGCAGTGGGATGGGTTAGTGGGATTTCCACTATTCTGTGAGGGGGAGCAGGACCAAAAGGGTGCACCAGGAGGGTCAAAGGCTTTATATAGCAAGCCCCCCTGCACTCCCTCGTTGCCCCCTTGTGACGTGCTTCCTTTTGCCACCCCCTCCTCCTGCAAATTGGAGCCTGTTGGCCCTTGTTTGCTTTCCTTGGTTGGCTGGGTTTAAGGGCGTCGCCCGCCATTTGCCACCTGTAGGTCGGCACGTTCGCCCACCATAGCAGGGACATCCCACAACTTGCCTCCCCGGAAGCAGGCACCCTTGCCACATTATTACCTCCTAACCCCCACCCATCCAAGACCTCCAGGAGGTTCCCTGGAATAAAGAGGCAAGACCAGTTTTCAAGGTGCAAGTCACAATGCCGCAGCAAGCTTTATTGTATAAAGCCAGGAGTTAACTTACAGGTGGTCCGTTTGTACACCACACCGCAGGATTGTTCGACCTTCGACCCAGCGTAGGTCCCTCTAACATTGCATCCTCATGGAAAACCTTTGCAGTCCTGTCTGACAGAAATGATAGACCACAGTTGACTGCTTCCTTGGAGAAAGAAGCCCTCTGTCTTCTGGCTAATATGGAATGTTCAATCAGGTCAAACGCGACTGTCCGATCAAGGAACATTAACAGAGCTGTCTTTCCACTTTCCATGAATTGAAGAATGTTAGATTTAAGGTCATGCAGGGTGGACTGTGTACAGGCACTCTGGAAGCCTGACTGCTATTGGCCTCATAGGTCTTCTGTGCTCAGGAGGTCCTGGCTCTCTCTGTGCTATTTTATCCAGTACCTTCAAAAGGAAGGGGAGTTGATAATTGGGCGGTAGTTGTCAGCTATACTTGGATCAAGTGTGGGCTTCTTCAAGAGAGGGGTGATCCATGCTTGCTTAATGTCTCGAGGTACTGACATATCATTAAATGAAGCATTAACACATTTAGTGATCAGAGGGGCAAGCAGCTGGGCACAAGCGTTCACTACTTTAGCCGGACAAATGTCACATACTAGTGGTGGTTTTTAACTTAGTATACCCAGGATCTCCTCTTCAGTCACTTCTACAAAGGAAAAAGGATTGATCCTGGGTGGCTGGTGTTGAACATTAGCAGGAGCAGATGGAGCCACTTGGATAACCTTAGTCTCAATGTCCTTTTTAATCATTTGGATCTTGCTGACCATGGCCTTTTCAATTGGGGGACACTGAGTTTTTTTCTACAGATTGTTTGGGCACAGATCCTTCTTTTAAGATCCTAAAAAGTTCCCATGCGATCTTGATTCTATTTTCATAGGAACCTTTTTTGCAGCATTGATAACATCTTTGTGCTCTTTTACAGCACTGGAATACTCAGTTTTGTCAGTGGCATATAGTGTGTTCTGCAATTTCCAGTGCCTTTTTTGTTTATGGATTTTCAAATTTTGTATAACAAAATTTTGAGGGAGTAGAATTTTGTGGTCTTAGTTTTTGAGGAGCAGGACAATCGACGGCTTCAGTCATCCTTTTATTGTATACTGCTGACAGACTTCCGATTTATACTGGGCAAGATTGGCTAAATAGGGAGCAAAAAGTGGAGCTAGTGACGCTGGAGTGAGTTTGCATAAATTACAACACAAGATTTTCCTGAGGTGGTTTGATTTCCTTAAAGGTCGAATTTGTGATGGTTCAATTTTTTCAAAACTCCATGGACAGGGTTTCACCCCAATACTGTGTATCACTACTCAGTCAAGGATTCTACCCCCACAGTGGGTAGGTTGTGATACACATTGAATAAAATCCAGATTTTCCAAAGCACTCGGTCGCTTTTGCCAAGGAATCTGAGGGGGCCATGAAACTCCATGTTGAAATATCCTATGATTACTTTGGACTTAGGTTTGAGGGTGGAGATCAATTCACTTAGGTCAGCTACAAAATCCGGCATAGAGGTTATGCAATGTAAGACTTAAAGATTTAGTGTGACCTAGGAGTCTCGTCTCAGCAGATGCATCTTCTGTGGTAGTGTCCAGCATTCAGTGAGAATGTCCTAGTGTGCCGACATGTGCTCTTCCTTTAATCATCTAGTATGTCTAAATCAAGGTTTTGTTAGAATTAATTTCCCTCTGTGCACCGCCCCACCCACAACTTGTTCTTGTGTGACCTTCATCTTGCTTTCTTGAGTGCATAAATTATGAATTGGTCCGTGGCAATTAGGTGAGCCGCTTAGACATCTTTTGTCAACTGCAGCTCTATAGTAATGTACCCATTTTGCTCAATATCCCCATCTATTGTAATTTGTTTGCATGTAAGCTGGTGGCCTGTGCAAGTTTAAGTGGTTCGGGTTTCCCTTCTAAGGGAGTCTAGGAATTTGATTTAATCATAGCTCATTTGCATAATATACTCAATGTTTCATGGCTATTGATGCTATCTTATTTGGACAAACGGGTCAAAATTTGCTTTACTTAAAATTTTGCATATTTTTTTAAAACCCTTCTATGTTCATTGGGCATGACTGTTCCAAAATGCATTTATGTACCATGTTTTGCTTGAAGAGCTGCCGCAGTCACCACTATTGATTGCATGGGCTGAGACATTCTGGTGGCCATGATGGTTGCATGGCGACGAGTATTTACAAAGCTGCTGTTCTCTTGCATTTTATTGAGGTTTGCTTCAAACTAAGGTGACAGGACTTTGAGGTTGCGTGGAGGGTTGGATTTCTAAAAGCAAAGAATTCCTAAATGTGTTGACATTTTTTTTATAAATGTATCTTTTTATACACTAATTAGAGTTTGGAGGATTTGGTTCTGTAACTGGAAAAATTGAGACTGAGATCAAGATCAACCATGAAGGTGAAGTGAATCGGGCCCGCTACATGCCCCAAAATCCCTGTATTATTGCTACAAAGACTCCCTCCTCGGATGTATTGGTTTTCGATTACACCAAACACCCATCAAAGCCAGGTAAGTTGTATAAATCCTTTACCTTCAGCCTTAAGTCTCAGCTTTTATCATGACCTAATGTAAATCAGAAAGTTTGATTTACATTTATTTGAAAATCTTGGTAAATATTGTGTAATGTTTTCGTTTTTCATGATGCTGCTTTCATGGTATTTTCTCTTCCCTGAGGACATTATATTGCTAATGTTGTTGTTCAGTGCTCATCCATTGTTACTTCTCCCAGTTGCCTCCCGATGGACATCTCTAGGAATTAAGCAGGTGGTTTTACCTTCTTAATGGCGTACCGCACCTCTGGCAGTTGTGGTGGTTGCCGGTGTTGGCAATGTAGCTCTGGGTGTAGCTATGTGAGACTTCCCTACACCCATAATTATGTTGCGACATGCAGATTTACCGACTCAATTCTGCTGATTACGCTCATGCAAGGATTTTTTTACACTGGGCAGAAGTACTTTTACTTTGAATGAAAGACGTTCACTTAACGATTCAGCAATGTTTATTTAAAATTAGTGAACCAAATAAAGGCTCTCCTGCTTAACATGTAGTTATTCTAGTAATAACAGCATCAAAGGAGAAAAGCATGCAAACATTCGTATTACGAGCAAGCAGGAAAACCATGACGATTTGTTTGCGCATAATGCATTGACTTGTAAAATAAGCATTGCAAACAAATCTGTGAAACGGACTGGTTGTGCTCTATGTCCATGGTGAGGCCTAACAAGACAACATGGCTGTTGGCCTTCAAACCATAAACTCGTGAACCTGTTTTTGGTTCATATCAAGGCCTCTAGTTTAAACATTTTTGAACCATTCTACCTGGTCAGGTTCAGCTTGTCGAAGTCCTGTTTACAGGACTATGAAAAACAGTCTTTTAGGCTTTGTTTTTTTTAAAAAACAATGTTCGAAGGGATTGTGTCCTCCGACGTATTCCTCATCTTAGATATCTCCTTCCAGCTCTGCTGGCCTCGGAAATTTTTTCTCTAGAGGGCGCTGCCCGTCGATGTCCCTCGACAGCCGCCTTATCGACGTCATCCTGCCTATAAAGGCCGCGCGCAGCGTCCGTTGCTCAGTTCCGTTTTTCCGTTCAGTGCCTCGGAATACCGTTGCTCAGTTCTTGTCAGATTGATGCTATTTACCTCGAGTTATTCGATCCGTACTCGATGGCTTCCTCGTCGGAACCGACAACTCCTCCATCCGGCTTCAAAAAATGCCGAGATTGTGGAAAAAAGATGTCACTGACTGACCCTCAGAGTTTGTCTGTGGTGTTTGGGAGCTGAACACCATTGTTCGGAGTGAGAGGACTGTATGTCCATGACAGCTAAGGCCCTGAAGGAGCGTAGGGGGAAGCTGGAGAAAGGTAAGACTTTTAAAGCTGCTTCTTCGTCGACGAAGTCGAGCCTCGTCACCATTCGCGCTCCAGGTCTCGGAGTGGGTCCCATCACTCCTGGAGATCGAAGCACTCGAAGAGGAGACGTCGAAGATCCCCTTCTCCGTCTTCCTCTGTTTCGCCAAAAAGAATCCCTTGCCCCATGAAACATAGTTCCCAGGCTGAATGGGAGGAATTCCGCAAAAATATGATGAGCGTCTTCGAGAAAGCGGCCTCGACCCCCTCGAAGACTGCCGAGAGCGATGCTCTGGTCGAAAGACCCGAAGGTCAAAAACGCCGCGAGTCGCAGTACCCGGCGAAGGAAACCTCTCGAGCGCGTCTCGAACCCTCGAGTAGGACTATGACCTCCAAACCTTCCTCGAAGGTTCCGTCGACGCCATCGACCAGGGTTCAGTCGACGCCGAGGTCGGTGTCTTCGACGCCGTTGTCGAAGGGACCTTCGACACACGGGTCTGTCGACTCGACGCCAGCTTCGACACCGGCGTCGACGCCAAGAAAAGTCACGGTCACGACACACCCAGTGACTATATCCCCAGGTCCTCAATGACGATGGCTTCGAGATTGTCGAGTAGAATCCCAATTCTGTCGAGGTCATCGAGGCCTCCGCCTTTGTTTTCGACGCCACGCTCGAAGCCTTCGGCGTCGACGACATCGACATTTTCAAGGCCGATAATGACAAGTTCGGCACCCTCTGCCTTGGAAATGGGATTTACTCCCTTTATGAGTTCAGAACAATTGAGAACTATGTCCTCAATTTTGGAAGAGGGTGAATTGTCTGAATAGGAAGACACATTTGAGTTGCAGGGACCTGTAACCCCAATTAGAGAGGAATTTTCCTCTGAAGAATGCAGGTTAAAGGATCTTCATGATTCCTTACATGAGGCAAGTGGGTTAGACACTTCCCCTGAGGTGGAGTTTGCTAGGCCAGACCCGGGGGAGCATGCTGAAACCCCCTATAGAGCCTTAATGGCCAGGATCAGAGTTTATGGGGTGGTCTGCACCTTCACAATCTTTCCAACAAGATGACCTCACGGATATTCTTGATAAAGGCCCACAGGAGGATCCTGTGGTGCCTTTCCATAAAGCTCTTCAGAGGAAGATTATGACAAACTGGGAAACCCCAGATGTCGTCCCGGCAGTAAATAAAAGACTTTCTACAAAATACAGGGTATCGTCTACAGACCCGGAGTTTTTGTCAAAACACCCATCCCTAGAAAGTCTGGTGGTACAGGCAGCATCTTCTACCAATGTCAAGACTGCTTATCCTACCGTCCCACAGGACAGGGATGATAAAAAATATGATGCTATGGCAAAGAAAGTTTTTTTCGGCATGTAGCATAGCATTAAAATCTGTGAATGCTACTTGCACCCTTGCTAGATTCAGCCATACACTTTGGGAGTGTGCTTCTACAGCGGCTGACTTCATCCCGGAGGGAGAAGAAAGGGAGGCGTTCCTGAATATCGTACAGGACGGTAAAGACGCTATGTGCGAATCCCTCCAGACGGGCATTGATTCGGCTGACAGTATCAGCAGAGCAATGGCGGCAAGTACAACAACCAGGAGATTTGCTTGGTTGAGAGTCTGGTTTTGCCCCAGATGTGCAAGCCAGGCTCTTGAACATGCCATTCGATGGCTCTTCTTTGTTTGGGAAAAAGGCGGATGACAGTTTAGAAAAACTGCAAACTTCAAAAGCAGCAGCAAAATCCCTAGGCGCTGCAATCCGTCAGACACCTTTTCGTCCCACAGGAACCTCTGCGAGAGGCAAGTCCTTTCACTCCTACTCCGCATTCGGAAGAGGTAGAGGACGACCGGCTCAAAGGGGACAAAGAAGAACTAACCGAGGTGGACGGGGCCGCAGCAACAGCAGGTGCCTCTTTACCATCGTCATCTGCATCAGCCGCCCCAAAACCACTCTGAGGACTTCCCTCACAGGACAACTGTAGGAGGCAGGTTGACTCAACATCTGGCAGAATGGCGGGCTATCACGTCAGATGCTTGGGCATTGGAAACAGTTGCCCAAGGTTACTGCCTGCCTCTCCTACGCATACCTCAGAGTCATCCACCGGGGATCAGCTCTCAAAGCACCAGATCCGCTCCTCTTGCAGGAAATTTTGGACCTGCTAGAGAAAGGTGCCATAGAACCGGTACCTGTAGCGGAGAGGAACAAGGGCTGGTACTCCCCTTACTTTCTCATTCCAAAGAAAGACGGAGGACTGAGACCCATCTTGGACTTGCGAGAATTGAACAAATTCCTCAGAAAAGACAAATTCAAGATGGTCACTCTTTCTCAGATCCTCCAGGCCCTTCAGTTCCAGGACTGGTTGGTATCTCTGGACCTTCAGGATGCTTATTTCCATGTGCCTATCCATCTCAAACACAGGAAATACCTGAGGTTCGCAATTGGCAACTCACTATCAATTTCGAGTGCTGCTATTTGGGCTGACCTCCGCCCCGAGGGTCTTCACCAAGTTAATGTCGGTAGTGGCGGCAAGTCTAAGGAGGGAAGGGATTCATGTCTACCCCTACCTGGACGATTGGTTGATCAGGGCTGTCTCTTCGGAACAAGCTCAGATCCAACTAAATCACGTGTGCCACTCCTTTCACAGACTGGGCTTCTCCCTCAATTTAAAGAAGTCACAAATGATACCATTGCAGAGACTCCAGTTTATAGGAGCGATCCTGGACACTTCCCTGGGAAAAGCCTCGCCACCAGAGGTGAGGGCTCAAGATATTCTACAGATGGTTACCAAGTTTCAAAATGCCCAACGTCTCCCAGCCTTCGACTTTTTGAGGTTGCTAGGCCTCATGGCATCCTGCATTTTCCTAGTGCCAGAGGCTCGCCTGAATGAGATCCCTCCAGTGGGCACTGAGGACTCAGTGGTCACAATTCTCAGGGAGAATGACAGATCTTCTTCAGGTTCCCGACAGGGTGGCTCGAGACCTTCAGTGGTGGGCCTGTCAGGAGAACATTCTGAAAGGAGAACATTTTTGGCAACCCTGGCCGGAGATAACAGTAGTCACGGATGCCTCACTCACGGGGTGGGAAGCCCACGCCAACGACTTGACCATCAGCGGTCGTTGGTCTCCATCGGAGTCCAGACTACATATCAACCTGTTAGAGCTGAGAGCCATCAGACTTGCGCTGAAGGCGTTCCTGCCAGCTGTACAAGGGAAAGACGTCCTGATAATGACTGACAACACAGTAGCCATGCATTACCTCAACAAAAGAGGAGGCGTAGGATCACTACCCCTGTGCAGAGAGGCGATGCAGCTCTGGTTTTGGGCAATCGAAGAAGGAATCTCTATCGGCAGTTCACCTAGCCGGAGAGAAGAACTTGACAGCGGACGCTCTGAGCAGGCAGAGCACAGTGTCCCACGAGTGGGAACTAGCTCATGAAGTCCTTCAAGAGATCTTCGCCCTTTGGGGAACCCCTCAGGTGGATCTGTTCGCCACCACCGTCAACAGGAAATGCGATCTGTTCTGCTCAAGGGAATTTCCCCCGAGAGGAGCTCTGGGAGACGCGTTCATAGTGGACTGGGAGTTTCCGCTTCTGTACACGTTCCCACCGGTCCCTGTCAATCCTCAAATGATCAGGAGGTTGAGAAGATTCCGGAGAACCATGATCCTAATTGCCCCAGATTGGGCCAGGAGAACGTGGTACCCGGACCTTCTAGACTTGTCCATCTGCCCTCCAATTCGACTTCCACTCAGAGAACCTACTTCCACAGAAGGGAGGTCAGGTTCTCCATCCAGACATCAAAACCCTCAACCTTCACGCTTGGCTTCTGAAAGGTTGAGGTACAAGGATTGGGACCTCCCTGATGATGTTATGGAGGTGTTGCTTTCGGCAAGGAGGCCAGCAACAAAGTCTTTATACCGCTGCCGTTGGAACAGATTTTGCAGCTGGTGTAGAGAACAGAATATCGACCCTTTTTCATGTGGTACACCAATGGTTTTGTCCTTCCTTCTACATTTGGCGAATTCAGGCCTTCAAGTTGGCACCATTAAGGGCTATCTCGCAGCGCTATCCATCTTTAAGCGCACTGCGGAAGAACCATCCTATTTCAAATTACCCTTGGTAATACAGTTTCTAAAGGGGCTAACCAATGTTTATCCCCCAAGACCATTCCAAGTTCCCCTATGGGATTTAAACTTAGTACTAACTTTCCTGATGGGCACACCTTTCGAACCACTCCATTCTTGTTCGTTAAGATTCCTTACCCTTAAAACTGTTTTATTAATAGCACTTACATCTGCTAGAAGGGTGAGCAAATTACAAGCTCTTTCTTGTAAACCCCCTCACGCAATATTTCACAAAGACAAAGTTGTCCTGCAAGTGAAGCCTAATTTCCTCCCAAAGGTGGTTTCTGAATTCCATATCACTCAGAAGATTACCCTAAAATCTTTCTATCCTCCTCCTTACCCGGGGAAAGAGGAAGAGAGGTTACACAGGCTAGACCTAGAAGGGCTTTAAGTTTTTACATCAGTAGACTAGCCAGGATAAGAGAGGCAGACCAGCTTTTTGTAGGTTACGCAGGTCACAAGCTGGGGTTACCAATAACTAAGCAGACCATTTCCGGATGGATCATTCTAGCCATTCTGGAATGTTATAAACTGGCAGGGAAAGAGCCCCCTCAAAACCTTAGGGCTTATTCGACCAGAGGTATTGCAGTTTCATCGGCCCTCAAAAGAGGCGTGCCGGTTAAAGACATCTGTGCGGCCGCTACATGGTCGTCTGTCCATACCTTTACACGTTTTTACAATTTGGATTCCTCTTCCAGTCAAGAGACTAGGTTTGGAAGGGCTGTACTGCATTCTATTCATCAATAGAAGACAGCGTGAAGTCAGTACTCCCTCCTCCAATAATAGAATACTGCTATGGGAGCCTATCTAAGATGAGGAATACGTCGGAGGACACAATCCCTTCGAAGAACAAGTTACTTCGTACCTTGTAACGTTCTTTGGACGGGATGTTCCTCCGACGTATTCCTCATCGACCCTCCCATCCATCCCCGCAGTTCTACTTCCATTGTTGTTGCAGATTACGCTCCTTCAAGGTGATTAGTCTAGTCCAGAAAGTATTATTGTGGGCTACAAAACGGAACTGAGCAACGGACGCTGCGCGCGGCCTTTATAGGCAGGATGACGGCGGCTGTCGAGGGACATCGACGCGCAGCGCCCTCTAGAGAAAAATTTTCCGAGGCCAGCAGAGCTGGAAGGAGATATCTAAGATGAGGAATACGTCGGAGGAACATCCCGTCGAACGTTACAAGGTAAGAAGTAACTTGTTCTTCTGTTTATACAGATTCTACATGTGGAAATTGATGCAGAATGAATGCGCTGCTGGTAGTCCGTTTCGTATTTTCCTCTTTATCGTTTGCTGCTTTTGACTATGCATACCGGAAATCATTTTAATTTACCTCCTGCAGGGCTTGTTCGTGCTGGTTTGGATGTTTCACCTCAGTGCTTTGGCAGCCAGCCCCCCCTTTTATTTTTAATTTTTTTACATCAGTTATCAAATGTAAAGAAATTAGAGAGAATTTTTTCCTTCGTCTTGATCTCAGGGTTGCTTTTCAGGGTAGGGTCTCATGTTGCCATTCTACAGGCGTCTTGGTTTCCAGCTTGCCTACAAGGGAATATATAAAAAGGGGAACCGTCGCTACTTTTTCTGAGTGCATCTAGTTATGGCATCTAAGATGAACGTATGTTCTACCCAGATGTTCTTACCCATGTGGGGTTATCCAGACCTGATTATTTTTGTTTGTCCCGCTCTTCAAAATGTGTCTCCTTGGTGTCATTTCCCTGTGAATTAGGGCTTTAGTTTCTCAAATTAACTAGAATTGTCTAGTAAATATACTTTATACAAAGGTTTTTTAATGCGAACTGTTTTTCAGCTGTATTAGCTCAATGTCCCACCTGTTATGGTCCGATTGGTGGGTGTGGGTAATGGGAGATATTTATTTCCACTTCAACAGCGTTCTTTAGTCTGTTAAATAGCTCAGGAAATACGGATATAGGATTATTTCCAGCTCTGAGATTTACCCCAAACCCACAGTGCTTAAGTGTTGCGCCTGAGCTCAATGCTTCCATTTACTCCATTTATATATTTTGTCCCTATTTAGGGAATTCTGTAAACTGCTGCTTTTCAAACCTCCTGGGATTGATCTGTATTTATTCCAATTTCGGAAGTTTATCACTATATTGCTGGCTGTTCCTCAAACCCCCGTATTCCAAACCTCCTGGGGTTGGCCTCTACTCATTCATGTCTATTCTGTTGTACACAACAGTACTATGTTCTAGAGGCTCCATGTGTCTGTTTCTATATTCGTCCCAATTTCGGGAATTTACCCGTGTCTAGTGGTTCTCCACATTCCCACCTCATGTGAATAGTATAAAAGGGGCAGGGGGGGCGAAGCGTGCTCCCGTTGTCATTTTCAAAAGCCGTGTCATGTCTTAGTATTGTCTAGTCTATTATCTCCATGTGCTGTCTGGAACTCTGTTCTATCACATTTCGCGGGTCGTCTTACCTTGCTCGATCCGCCCGTGTTAGTCTCTCCCTTCTCTCCGCGGCTCAGTGGTGCGGTCATCTTGGGAGTGAAACGTACGTGTTTTTGTAGTCGTGACCTTTATCTCTAACCATCTTCTAGTCCTCTTTTTTTTTATGACCCTAATCCTTCCATGTTATATTAGATTAAAAAGTCTACCATTATTCGAAATGCAACTTTCAATTACTATATTAGTTCACTCTCCCATCTATACTGTTCTCTAAACAGACTGGTTCTGGCACGTTATAATCTTTTTCCCTGCTCTTATCTCGCAAGGCATTGTGGGTGTTATAGTTCAAGGCAAGTGCATACAGTCTTTGTTTTCATATTTTGTAACCCTTGCTTCTTTAGGGGTACCATTTGTATCTGTGTGGCCTGTATAGCTTATAAAGGCCTATTTCTGCTATGTCTGTATTTCTATTTTTCTTATCTTTCATAGTGTTGTAGGAATCCTAGAGTTAGACAGATCAACAGGTTCTGCCTCCAATTCAACTGTAGCCAGTGTGATCTATACGTCACTCTGAGGTATTATTTTCCACCCGAAATTTAAAGGTGATAAAGTTTTTCACTTATACTGGCATGTGAATTAATATAACCCAAGGGGATACAAATAAAAGATGGTGGTTAATTTGCTCTTGTCTACTAGGAGCCTTCCCCCAATAATATTACTGCTCATATTACTGTGATTTTATCGCAGGACAATATAGTGTCATTCATCACATTTTAAACCCATTTCTCGAATTCATCTTCAGCCAGCTTATATTGTTGTCTCATAGTCCCCATTCCATCTTTTACTAGAGGGTAACCACTTATAGTGTGGCCAAAGTAGCTCTTCTTTGAGCCCCTCCATAGGGCTTTTTAGCTGAAGGATCCAAAGCTTTTCTCTTTTGGAGCATTGCCCGTATATTTCCTCTTCTTTTTGGAACTTGTACTTTCCAGAATAGTCCATGCTATATTGTTTTCTGAAAGTTGTTTCTGCGTGTAGTGCTCAGGAGCAGTCATTCGCTTCGGATCTATGCTCACAAATGCTGTTTTACCGCCCCGGTTGTCATCCCGATGTAGTTCTTCCCACAGGGACTTCTTATAAGATATACAACATTTTAGGTATTGCAATTTGTAAGGGATCTTTCTTCACATGGTGTTGACCAGCCTAGATTTATTGTGGTAGTACGCTTGGTAAAAAGACTAACATAATCCACATGTGGTGTGTACAGTAATTTTTGGAAGACCCCATAATCTCCTTTGGTTCTTTCCTTTGTCTTTATAGTTATGCTCTAGTGAGTCTTTCTTCTCTTAATTGCAAATAAGGGGAGATCTAAAACACTATTTTACGTTTAGGATGTGCCATAGGTTCTTTATCTTTTTTATTTTTTTATAATTTCGCCACTGGTGAGTGGCTGAAGACAGCTGTTTGGTTTTCTCCCCTAGGCATTTGCCCTCCCATGTGGGATGAGTGTAATTTCTCTTGGTATGTCTGTGCTCTTTTCCTTGCACGGCTGTTGTTTCAGGGTAATTCCTTTCTCTCAATTTCTGAGTTAGTCTCTCTGCCTGAGTATCGTATTCTTTCCGGGTTGTGCAATTTCTTCTAAAACTAGGAAATTGGAGTTCTTTGGAAGCTGTTAAACTCCAACAGCAAATTTCTATCTGTTTTGATATACAGTTGTTTCTAACCCAGTTCCATTTCTTACGACCTTCAAATCTAAGAATGTTGCTGCTTCCTTAATGAGGTCATGAGTACATTTCAGGAAGGGATTTTGGACATTCAGTCAATGAATTTCATCAAAATGTTTTCATCTCCTTCAAAGAACATCAGCACGTCATCTATGTAGCGTCGCCAACTCAAGATGTTTTTAGAGTAGGGATTAGACTGATGGTATATACTTTGTGCCTCAAAGTCCACTATGTAGAGATTGGCTAGCGTCGGTGCAAATGTCGCACCCATTAAGTTATCGGATATTTGTTCATATCGATCTTCCAACAAGAAATGTTTTGTTAGTGCTATCTCTGCTAGTTGTATTATCAGATGAATTGACAGTCTCCCTCCGGCCTCTTCAGTTTTTTATTTGTACAGCGAACCAAACCGTGATGTAACTGGGCGCCCAAGGCTTATACAAAGTTGCTCTCAGTTACTCAGACAATATAAAGCTGTAAAGAGGCTTAAAGGCTTATACAAAAGTTACATACAGTTCAGTCATGAGAAAACAGTGGAAAAAAGTAAGTGCAGGTAGACCATGGTTACAAAGGGTCGATGGGAGGATTGGGAGTGTCAGATGCAGTACCAGTATGCTGGGGGCAGAGCAAACTAACTTATTATAGAGTCAACCCTTTACTTTAGATCTAAAGGTCCAGAAAGCAGGTTCCATTCTAATGCTGACGGGTAAGGCATTCCACTGTTTGGCAGCTAGTACTGGGAAGCTTGTTCCCCTTGTTTTTTTTTTTTTACATTTTTTAGGAGGAATCTATGCACAGCCAGTGTGTGTACCTGGCTCTAGTTGGTCTAGATGGAAAGCGTTTGTTGACTTTGTCCGCCAGGTATTTGGGGGCAGAGTTTGAAAGGCACTTATGGGTGATGACGAGCGTGCAGAGGGCAATTCTGTCCCGTATTGGTAGCCAGTGGGTGACCTGTCTGAAGTTGGGGATGTGTGTGGTTATCTGTATGTTAAGTGCTGATCTGTCACGACCCCCCTCCAGAAGACCCCTTGGCAAGCCCATGGGCCAGGAAGGGTCTCCACTAAAACCAGGCATCCTTAGCCTAGGCCTTCTTGGGGCCAGGCTCATACTTGATAAAGGACTTGTATTGGGAACTACTTTATTTCAGTGTCAATCAACATGGAGGCATCCACATAGCTTTGCTCCTTGGAACCAAGCTATGCGGTATAGTATTTTTGGGTGTGGTACCATAGGAACTATTTGACCTGGACTACTTTCTTTAAGCTATTTAAACCACACCCGAATGGGATAACACGCTTCGTTACTTTGCAATTCTGCAACGTGACGTTCAGCTGCTCCCGCGAACCTCGGAAGAACAGCATCTGTAAAGGAGAAAAAGGACATTGTTAGCAACAGCAGTTTACCTGTAATTTCATCGTTGGCGGTCTACGACTCTTGAGATCAGCATCCTGGAACCAGCGCTCCTCCTGAACAGACGGCGCTGCAAAAAAGGAAGAAACAAGGCATTAGACATTTTTTACAATTTAATGAACGGTGCCGAAGGCTCGCAAGCCGCTCCTCGACCAGCATCGCCTCAGGAATTCCATGCACCGGGTGATCACCGCGACCTGTGGGAAGACAAGACAACAGGTTAGCAAGAGGCAAGGCATCCTAGCGCTGCGCTTAGCGCCTACTCACCTCATCAAGGCGCTCTAACAACGCCTTTACTTACCGGCGAGACCCAATTCAGTCTGTCACATATTGGACTTCCGCGCACCTAAGGAAGAGAAGACATTGGTTAAACCGAAAAGACATGCGAGGACAATATAGCACAGCAATAAGACCTACCTGAAAGACTCAAAGCGGGCCGGCATCAGTGAAGTAACTTGATCGTAAATGCCCACCAAGCACAACGCGCCCCTGCCAAGTAGGCAGGACGGAGAACACACCTGCATTAAAAACAAGGTGAGAGGTCCAGCGGGGCTGCGGGTATACAGGGTGGTGGCGGACTGTTTACCCAAGTTGCCCAGTCTGAACATTGCCCACCTGTATTCCAGGCAGAACCCTCCCGCAGGTCACCCCTGGGAACCGCAGAGGTTACCTGAGTCCCAACTGCTGGGTGGCGTCCCCTTGGAACCAGGTGAGCGTAACATGATCTCGGGTTGTTATTTTGAAGGACCTGGAGTTTGAGGTTCCTTTCCGAGGTGCCGAAGTATAAGGTGTTGCAGTTGTCCATCTTGGATAGCACTAGAGCCCTGGCTAGGGTGATGCAACTGTTGAGGAGAAATCTCAAAAATGTGCTAATTCCATTCACCTTAGAGACCACGAGCGACTTTGCTGGATTTTGAGGACTTGGTTTTTTTTAAAAAAAAAGTTTTACCTGAGTGTGGCCCTTTTTCCAACTCATGTATTTTTGTGCTTTAACTGTGTTTTCTTTGGTTATGAAGTCTATACAACTCCATAGGCATCATCTTTTCGTGTCACACAGCACCCTCAGTGCAGTGGCACAGGGAAGCCTTTCAGGCTTTCCCAAGGTTTAAATACCTTCTATGGGATAAACTACTGTTTCCCAGAGTAAGTAAAGTGAAATTGAGTTTAATAGTCTTTTAAATTCCTAGACCCGCACACCCTATTTTAAAATGGAGTGCTGGAGAGGTTACTTATTATCCCCTGACTAGATATTCATGTAGCAGTCAAATGTTACCTTTCCCCCTCAGAATGGTTGATGGCAGTGGTTTTACAACGAAGTACCATGATTTGTCCTGACCGAACTTTTCATAGCTCCAGTAACATTAAATTGCAGGAGCCATAATTTTCAGGACGGCGTCTGAGCCCCCTCTCTACAAACAGGTCCCAGCCTTTTTGTTGCCATTTCTTTGTGAAAGGTCCTTCTAGAGTTTGTCTCTGCATGCCAAACCTAGTTTGGTCTTAGTTCATTCGCCTTTGGCGGGCTTCAAGAATGAAGACTGTGTCTTGGGTGGGCAGGAAGTGAGGGAGGTGCCCAAAACTCTGTGCTTAGTCTCCTAGGAGACCCAAATGCACTCTGTGGCGATTGGCTGGCTGACTGTACGGCAAGGGCAGCCACCCTGCTGAGTGAGTGACAGCTAGGCTGGAGTGAATGGGAGAAATCTGAATAAAAGGCGAGTCGCTTGGCTTGGAAGGCAGTTGACCATTGGAACTCAAGAACCGAAGACTAGCTTGAAGAGGGCGGCTGCTGCAACTCCTGGACCGTTGGTTTGCCCAGTGAAGCCCTGCTACAGGTCCGAATCGCCAAGTTCACCTTCATCTCGACAGAGGCCCTGCAAGGACGACCTCTCCCTTTAAGTTGGTGGGACCAATCAACTCAACAGTAAGCCACCTGGATACTTATCTCAGAGCTGGTTGCATCTTCTTCAGAGTGCTGCAGGAAACCGTATAACCAGGGAGAGGGACACCAATTTGTGTGCATTACTTGGAGCCACCGGAATTGAAGTTTGCCAGTTGCGAGCATTTTGACCAGTCCCATTGCATTACAGGAGTCCCCCGACGTCCTCCCTCTTGTCCCCACGACTGACACAGGAACCGCGAGATCTGCAGGAACTGCCAGAAACAGAAGTCATCAGCTGCATCTTTTTCTTAATTTGAAAAGTACTGTGAAATGAGACTGAGTTCTTAACCTCTCGGTGAAGGTGCTTGAAAATGTTGCAACTCGCAGGCCTAATCGGCTTGTGACCAACATATGATTCTTCCTTTTACAAACTACTGAACTTTTGCAGAGACTTTACCGTTTACTTACCAGAATCGCTTTATCCTATCCAAGACTTTAGCCCATTGACCTTGGCCTAGCCTATTGCATTGACTCCAGATTTGCACCGTCTAAGAATAATTGTAACCTTTCATGTTCTTATCATCTTTGCCTAATATTCTGAAATAGTATTGACATATGTTTATATAATTGCCTGCTTCTATATGTTTTATAACTGACAGTTAAATAAATTAATAAGTATTAAAGAAACAGAGTGTAAGTTCATTTGAACACTTGTGATTGCAGACCTCTGTGTAACATAATTACTGCTCACATTCCCCTCTTGAGATGAGCCTGGCTGCTCAGTTCTGCTTTCAAAACTGTGTAGTACTGCCTTATACCAAAGGCTGGTTTGCTAACACATGTAGTCCTAGTTGTCTGCAGTGGTCCCAGAGGGTGCTGCATACAAACTCTGCCTAACAGCAATTACTAGGCGACAGGAATGCTTTACAATGAGCTTGTTAGTGTAGGCAGTGGAGGAGGCCGTGGCATTCACTCGCTTCTTAAGAGATGAGGTGGAATTTAAGTATACTCGCAATGTTTTAATTTCTTTGGCCACCTTGAACTGATTATCGATTATGATAGAGCATAGCGGGCGTCTAGTTTGTTGATGCGTGTTATGGAGCCGACAATCAAAATCTGTTTTTCCTTTGCTCAGACCAAGGCAGTGGTCTGCCATCCATACCTCGATTTCCAAGTATATCTCGTTAATCCATCTAACATCCTCTTCATAGAATCCTGAGAGCGTGATGAGAGCCTGGGTGTCGTCGGCGTAATTAGTATGTGACACCCAGGCTGTCGAACTGTCAAAAAGCTTAGTAAAGATGTTGTAGACCGTTGGCGAGATGCAGGAGCTTGTTGTATCCGGCTGTGGATGGGGAATAGGGTCTGTTGCAGTGGAGGAAGCAAAGACCCTAGTAGCGTGGTTGGCCAGGAATGATTGTATACAGTAGGAAGCATTGCTAGAGAAGGCGGCTGCTGTAGATAGTTGATCAGTGTGGATCTGATGATCAAAAAGATCTAAGGCTGCCGATAAGTCTAACAGCAGGAGCATGGCAAGCTTACCATTGCCCTTGGCCTCATCCATTTGCATTTTAAGGTCCAAGAGGGCTGTTTCAGCTCCATGCCTTGGTATAAAGCCCGATTGTCTAAGGCCTAGTAGGTTGTAGTCCTCCAGGTGTTTCTGAATTTGAAGGTAGGCTACACGGTCTATAATCTTGAAGATGTAAGGAACGGTGGTGATAGTTCGTGGAGATGTTGGGGTCTAGGTTATTTTTTTTTTTTGAGGCATGACCCATGCCTCCTTAAGGATGTTGGGTACCGTGCTACACTTGAAGGAGGTGTTGATTAGTGCCGAAATAAATGGGGCCAAGTCCATGGCTCCTTCCTGGATGACTGCCGCTTGGCAAAGAAAGCCTTAGCATGTAGAGGTTTTAAGGCTTTTTATGATCTTTTCCACTTTGACCGAGACCGGTGAGAAGGGAAAGGGTGTGCTCGGGGGCATCGTAGGGGTGGGTTTGCCGTTTTTGGCTATGTTTCTGCTCAATTTTAGATTGGAGCATACCAATTTTGTCTGCAAGCACTTTCTGAATATTAGCGCACCATGCAACATCTTTCACGCAGCACTTTATCACTTTTAAGGTTTCACCCTCGGATCTTTGAGTATAGTGACTACGTAGACGGTCACATGGAGTCCTGTTCTCAAGGTGTACTAAAACCGCTGTTGTGGCCTTGGTATACGATCTCATTTGTGTCCCCTCATTTTTAATGAAAGTCTACAATTTGAGACGATGGCTTGACTATTGAGCCTATCCCTGAGACTATAGGGCTTCCTGGCGGAGTGATGCCCTTATGTATTTTAGGGAGTGAGTAGAATGCCGGACATCTTTGATGGTTTGGGCAAAGAAAATCTGCTTCCCTTTGGATGATGTGTCCCTCTGCCATTGCTCCCTCAATCACTGGGTTGATGAAATTCCTCAGGTCAGTCTGTGCCTTATCTTCTGTGTGGTTCTATCGTCAACTAATTTGTTGACCATTTCTTGATATTACTCATTATCCATAACCACTATCTCCCCTGGGGACCCTTATCGGCAGATGTTATGATATTATTTTGGAGGTCTTTCTGTATATTGGTCTCTATTCTTCGATTATAGAAGGGGTTGGTATTTGCTGCCCCTATTTCTTCTAAATACTTTTTCAAATGTGATTGATTCTTATCGAATTTGGCGGAGGGTAAAAGGTGGATTTGTTGTGCGGATTGGTGACATCTTTTTGCCCTTTGTATGTATTCATGAAAAATTGTTTCAGATGAATCTTTCTCATGAGCTCAGTTACCTCAACTCTGTCTGAAAAAAGGTTGCGTTTGCTGGTTTGAACAAACTCCAGTCCTTTCTCTAAAACATAATTTGGATTTGACACACATGAATGCACTAGATAGATGACCACTAGAGATTTAACTATTTCTTCTGGTGTTCTATCTTTTTTCCAGTTTGGACTCCTGGAGCATTTTGTTCGTACCATCCCCTGCCTCTGAGCGTTATCCTGGGTGATTGATCTTACCACCATCCTCTTGGTCTACCAAGTCCTCTGGGCTGTTGAAAACCCCGAGTATTTCCTCACCTATTCTGCTCCTTGTCTTCGAAACAAAGATTTCTTCCAGGTCTAGTTGGGTATTCATCCGAGCTTCCGCTTAAAAAATTCCAATTATTGGGTCTTGGTCTTCTTTTTTTGTTGATATGGTCGTCCTCTTGGTTGTCCGTTATTTTGGTTTTCATCATTATCAGTATCTTCATAGTACTAGTACTTCATGTTAAATACCAACCATGTTCCTTCAAAGAAAGCATCACAAAAATATTTTCGCCAGTTCGCTTGTAGGAAACTAAAACTACATAGGATTCCATTGCTGGAAAGGTTAATTTTAGTATTTTCATTATAGTTCACAATGAATATTGTTGTAGCTTCTAGCCATTAGGTCTTGTTTTAGTGAAAAACGTCAGTAGGTTTGGAATAGTTGTTTATCTGAATGTATACACAAATGGGACTCTAATGTTTACAGTACCAAGGACTGTGTACAATTGCTGGAAGGAAAGGGGGCAAGCCTTGAATGTCCAATTAGCTAGCCAGACAAGACTGTGCTCTTTTTCAAAAGGTTGTGCTTCATAGAGTAAGATAACTGAGGGTGGCTGGATTTTAAAGGTTAGTTTTCCTTGTATTGGCCCAATAAATATCTCGAGGAACTAATATAGACTGTGTATATAGATGTGTGTGTGTGTATATATAGATCTGAGGCTTGTGGATCTACATAGAATCTCATGCTTTGCATAGGCCACCATCTAGTGGTACGTGCAGAGGATTGTATGACTTCCTATTCGAAAGTCGAAAAAGACCTCGACTGGGCGTGTCTAATAGTATCCCTGTTGTACCCATGGTGGTTCACGCGTCTAGGTCTGTCATTTATTTTTTCCTACTATAGTAGTTGGTTGCATGTTGCGGAGTTCGTGGCTAATGGCCTTTATTTACTTATCTTTAAAATGTATATAACTTCTCATCAACATCTTCAATCAACGCTGCAATAGACTTCTCAACAGCATTTTTGATGAAGTGCTTAGATGACTGCTTCAGCCTACACCAGATTGCCCTCTTTACAGTAGGGAGAGGGGGTGGTTACATATGTATATACATTAGTTCTTTTTGATCTGCTTAGATGCATAGGCTGACAATTAGTGTTAGTCGCAGAGTATTACATGATTTGTTTTTGAAACTCAAAGGAATGTTGACTGGGTGTGTTAGTAATGCTATCCCTAGTGACGTCTAATGTAGCCATGGTCCTTCACGTTCGAACCCTCAGATTGTTTCTTCTCTGCCATCAGTCGGTCGATTTATTTTATTGGACATTTGTATGGCCCCTATACAGTTGTCCAGGCGCCACAAGACAAGATGGCGGGAGGGATGGGAATCAAAAAAGTAAACCAAAAATGGTTATATTGGCCTTGTGACAATCCTACTGTGCAAGTGTGTGACGAGGTAAGTGCAGGGGGGGAGGAGGGGTGGAGGGGGACGTGTAGGAGTGGGGTAACCGGTTGGGGGTGGGAATGTGCTGGGCGGGCCAAGGCTGCAAGTGCTTGGGGGGGGGGGGGGAGGAAGGGAGAATGAGTGCAGTGGACAGGGAGGATCAAGTTGGGCTAGTCCAGGGAAGGGAGCCCCAGGGCAAGTGCTGGCAAAGTATTTTCACACCCCGGAGACAAAGGCACACACCACCAAGGCCTCCCAGATGGACACGTCGAAGTAGCGCATAACTCCAACAGGCCTGTTAAACTTCGGTGTCATCCAAACCTCACAGTTCGGCACCCTCCGCAACTGTCTTCTCGGCATGCGATTTGGCTTACTTCTCACAAGAGCACCCCCCCCGGCCCTGCCCCCCAAGCGCCCCAGCCAAAACCCAGTCACTGGCCCGCCATCCAAGGGAACGCAAATATCTAAGGCATCAGAGTTGTCAACCACAACAGCACTGCAAGGCGTGTTGAAACCTAGTATTCAGCTGCCAAAAATACACAAGTCTCTTGTGGTTATTCGGGCAGCAGGAGACCAAAGGGGCTCCCCCTCTCTTCTAGAGGAGTATTCAGAAGCTCCCCAGCCTCTCTCCAAGGCTTTGTCAGGAAAATCTCACCCCTATGAGCAGCCTGTTCAAGCTCCAGACACTCTGCATGTTCCCTGTGGACCAGGCAAAGATTTGAGAATTATATTGACAAGATGGCCCAATTTATAGATTTCTCTGAATCTATTCCTCGCAAGAGACCTAGGGAGGAAGACTCCTGCCCCATTCCACAAAAGCTTCCCATTCTTGCACAAGTCCACTAAGAGGAGTTCTTTAATCAGAACAGGAGGATACATAAGAGGACAATTCTTTTGATCAGGGCACAGCTGACCAGGACTGGGAGCAGGATCATCCAGCAGATCAGGGACCTTGGCTTTCAGCCACACATACCCCTGACCCAGACATTATTTGTCCTTACCCATCTTCACTTCAGCAAAGAGTCATCGCTTGTGGATGACCAAATGCTATTTAAATTCATCCTAAAATGCTGCAGCTCATTTTGAATTTTTTTTGCAAGGAGAATCCTCCCACTAGTCGGGCTATTCCGCTACTCAATTCAATAAATGCCTGGCTCCTCCTTTGTCACCCTCCCTCATAAGGGCAGTCAACTGTCGGGTTGAGATTGTTCCGCCCTGCTCTATCTGACCCTATGTATATATGCAGTCATGCCACACCTGACTCCCTGGTTGTTACAGGGGTTCCACTATTCACAGTGGAAGCTCTCCCGGATAAAGATTGCAAAATAAATGTTATGCCCTAGGGAAGCTTATTACCACTTCTGTGGCCTTTTCTACCAGAATAGCTAACAATATGACTACACGCTAGTTACAGCGATGTCCAATGGGGCCTTCTCCAGGAAGGCCTTCAAGAGGTCCCATAGCCCATGTGATCACACCCGCTGGCTGTCTTAACAGAGGGCAGGCAGATGTCCCATAATATATTAAGGAACCCTCTAGATGCTGCTGGGTGTACTCTAGCCCAGGGGACTCTTAAGAGACACGCCTGGCTGAAGAGCTCAGGCTTCAAACCAGAGACTCCAGCCTCTGATTAACAAACCTGTCGAAGACTAACTTATTTGGATAGGCTGTTGATGACGCCCTGGAAACTGCTAAGAAAGGGCATGAGATGCTGAAGTCACTCAGCCAAGCCCTTCAACCAGCAAGGAGGCTCAAATTCTCGCTGTTCCTTGTGCGGTCAATCTTTCTCCCAGTCTCTCCATGGTCAATATGGCTCTGGAAGTACCCCATGGTCCTTAGCCAATGCTCAGTTGAAAACAACCATATCAGCAGAGGCAAGGGTAGAGGCAGGAACTCTACTCCAAGAGGCTCCCTGCCCTCCACTGCAAAGTGATTACCGGTTCAGGTTCTCTCCCATGCTTCCCGGTCAGGGGATGCTTGTCATTCATGCATGGGAGGGGGATCACTTGAGACCAGTGGGTGTTCAAGACAGTCACCCACTGTTACTGCATCGAGTTCCACAGGCCACCTCGATACCACCCACCAAAGAGCATACGCCGATCACCAGCACACCTGCAAATCCTTCTGCAAGAGGTGCACATCCTTCTGGAACAGGGCACCATAGAGGTCGTCCCAGTCACCAGGTAGACAAGGGTATTTAGTCGGTGTGCTTCCTTGTACCCAAAAGGGATCTCGCATGCGCCATGTATTTTACTTGCACCTGGCGAACAATTATGTCAAACCGCAAACATTCAGAATGACTACATTGCAGGAGGTAATCCCGCTGTTGCTGCAGGGGAATTACATGGCGACATTGGATATGAAAGATGCATACTACCATATTTCAATGTGGCCAGCGCACAAAGTACCTAAGGTTCATGAGGGCACCCACTATCAGTTCAAGGTTCTTCCCTTTGGCATTGCCTCAGCTCCACGGGTGTTCATGAAGGTACTGGCGGTAGTAGCTGCTCACCTGCGCAGGCCTGCGCAGGCAGTCAATCCCAGTCAGTCCTTACCTCGACGGCTGGCTAATAACGCAGGATTTGTATGGAACATGCCTAACAAATGTAGATCTCTTCAGCCTAGGGTTCTCGATCCAGCCTAGACCCCAGCCAAACCAGTTTCTAGGGGCTCTAATTCGGACCAAACGCAGCCTCGTCTTTCCCTCTGAGAGGGTTCAAAACATGCTGTTCCAGATCCCTCACTATGTAGCCGGTCACAAGGTGACGTACACAAAGCCATGCGACTATTGGGGATGATGGCCTCCTGCATCTATCTAATTCCACACGCACATGCGCCCCATGCAAGAGTGGCTCTCGAGCCAATGGTGTCAGGCCAGCGGACAATGGGACGATCAAGTGTTTGTCTCGGCAGCCCTTGTTCAGTCTCTGCAGTGGTGGTCCAGGGAAAACCACCTGCAAGGGAAAACCTTGACCACCCCGGCAGTAGAAGCCACTCTCGCCACAGACGGATCTCGGACTGGGTGGGGAGGGTCGCTCACCTGCATCACAGCACACAGCGTGTAGTCCCCAGCAGTAGTATCCAACCACATAGACTTGTTGGAACTTGCTAGCAGTGTTCAAGGCCTGGAGGGCTTTCCAAACTCTCCTCCAGGGGCAGACTGTTCCAGTCCTCACGGACAGTACCACAGCCATGTATTAAACAAGGGGGCACTTGCTGTCTAAACTGTCCCAGAACAAATGGAAATGGGCTCTCCTACATCAGACTTTCCTCCTGTCCCACCACGTTCCAGGGGAACTCAATCTTCTGGTGGATGTACTCAGCAGAGACCCCCCTCACCATAGAGCACGAGTGGCAACTACACAAGGACATTGTACTCAGTCTTTGCAGACTGGGGCTTCGACTTGTGGAGAACGTACAATGCCCAGATTACACCTCCAGGTACCCTCGGAACCGGTCTCTGGATAAGATGTTCAGGGAGACTTGTCTACAAACCTCCCCAGCCCCCCCACATTCCCGTGCTCAACAGGATAATGCACAAGATGCACCAAGATGCAGTTAGGATGATTCTGGTGGCCCTGCTGTGGGCCCGCCAACCTTGGTTCACCCATCTCATGGCAATGCTTGTCTCTCCTCCCAGGAAGCTTCCCTGCCCTTACAACATGCTGTTGGAAGACATGGGGAGACATACATTCATGCCCTCAAACTCCACTTAGCAGCCTGGCTTGGTAGGTCATAGGGTTCAGGCACCTCCAACTCCCTCAAAGATGTATGGGCATTCTTGGGGAAGCACGGAAACCTAACGCCAGGCATTGCTACGCCAGCAAATGTAATGGAAGCACTTTGTCATCTGGTGTAATGGCAAAGCATATCAATCCTATTGAATGCACACCAACACATATTGTCCTGTACCTGACCCACCTGTTAGATTCAGGCCTGATTGTCAATTCCCTAAAGGGCCATTTAGCTGTGCTTTCAGCATACACCACGTCCCAAAGCATTTATGGAAGGGTTGAAAAGGCTTCAACCCCCTATTTCCAATCCAGTTTCAGGGTGGGACCTGAACGTTGTAATTAACAAACTAATGGGGGGGGGGGGGGCTTTGAACCAATGCATAAGGCTAGCCTTAAGGCACTAGCCTACAAGACTTCCTTCCGAGTGGCGATCACTTCGATAACAAAAGTGTGAACTGCAGGCCCTTTCAGTTCAGGACCCATTCATCTAAATTCACAAGGATAAGGTGGTCCTGTGCACTCGCCCATGATTTGCGCCTACATTTATTTCAGAGTTCCATGTAAACCATAAAACGACTAACTTTTTTCCAGAACCCCACTAACGTGGCAGAAGACAGCCTCCACACGCTAGATGTGAGGAGAACAGTGATTATCTGGAAAAGAGAAAACCACAAAGTTTTTTTCAGTGGCAGCTGGTAGAGGAGACCCTGTCTCTAAATCCGCTATTTCAAAGTGCATCGTCCACTGCATCACTGTGCTACACTCTTGCAAAGAGAGAGCTGCCCTTCATGCCTAGAGCACACCCTACTTGGGGCACTGGGGCTACCATAGCATTCATTGCACATGTTCCTCTTGAGTCCATTTGTAAAGCAGCAACCTGGAGGTCTGTAAACATCTTTACACAACACTATTGCCTAGATACACACACTAGGTCTGATTCTCAGGTGGGACAAGCAGTGCCAAGACATCTCTTTGCTACTGTTCCTTCACAAAACCCACCATCATCTCTGGGTACTGCTCGCTAGTCTATGCACAGCATGGGATTCTAAGCAGATTAACAGGCATCAGAAGACATGCATTACTTACTGTAATAGCATTTCTGATGATTGTATTTGCTTAGGTTCTTATGCGCCCAGCTTTCCTCCCCGAATGGAGTAGAAGGAACATGAACATTCTACATCTTCTTTGTATTCGTGCATGCTGACTATAAGGCTCCCTCACAGCAGAAAAAACATAATCCGAGGGACCTCAACACGTGAGGGATTTTGGGTACACTACACGTCACTTTGGGTAGTGTTAGTCATGCCCATGTTGACTTCCCTGATCGATCTTCGAAAGAAAGATTTAATACGCCAAGATTACCACTAGATGTCATACTATAGTACACCATGTGAATCTAAGCAGATACAATCATCAGAAATGCGATTACCGTGAGTAATGCGTGTCTTCTACGGGTGATATATCATTTTTGATTACCTGTAATGAATGCTTGGTGTTTAATAAATTGTAGTTTAATATACTTACTAACTAGAGTTATTGGTGGTGGTCTGTCAATTGTAGCCCCAGACCACTTGATCGCTTTGGAGATTAAGCTTTGACTGCTCATTCACGCTACCTTTATTAGGTTTTGGTGAATTTGTCTTCCCGGTTAACCATAAATAGGGTGACCTCATAAACCTCCGTGAGCAATCGTGTCGAAGATAGTACAACTACTGCACGAACATGTAACTGATCCTCATTGCACCATTGGAGAGACCAAGGTAGTACGCCCAACTGCATGAGAAATGGTGGTCCAACCACCAATTGCACACCCTCCTTGGAGGGGACCTTTCTACCAACCCATTTGAACCAATGCATCAAGCCCCTTGATTTCACTCACAAAGCAGTATTTCTAATTGCAGTCACATTCATCAGTAGGAAAAGCGAACTACAGGCCCTCTGTCACACGACCGTTCGTCATGTTTTAGGCAAAGGTGGTTTTAAGAACATAGAAATTTACTTCGGTGTCAAGTGTGACTAAATTCCACATCAACCAGTCCATTGAAATACCTTCTTCCCAAAATCACAAAATAGAGGGGAAAATGTGCTACTTTAGATGTTCGAAATGCTGTCATATTTTTCTATCTTGCAAGGGCCAAGGAAGCTGGTAGGACATGCCAATTTATTTAATTTGCAACATGAAGATCTGGCAATTCAGTGACTAAAGCTACCATCGCAAGGTGGTGGCTTAAACGGTCCCATTCATCCAGAGTGCGCACACCACATGTAGCACAGGAGCAACGTTGGCGGGCATTGGAATGTGCCAGTGGCAGCAATTTCTAAAGCAGCAACATAGTTCAGTCCACACATTCACCAAACTTGTCTGGATAAGCAAGCAACCTGATTCACAGGTAGGCCAAGCTGTCATGAAACGTCTTTGTAGCTGAATCGTCGGCTCACCTGTCACCTTAGTTTGGTACACCTTTGTAGTCTGTGCAAAGCATGTGAATTTAAGTGGATTCCCAAGGCTCAGAAGACTAACTTTACCTACTCCTCTTGTTTATCTGGCATTTATCTGCTTAGTCACTTTCTCCTGCCCTTCCCTGCCGCCCAAATAGGTAGAATCGGGCCAGTGTAAAACACAGCAATACTCTCATTGTCATTGTGTAAGGGAAAAAAAAATCTGAGAATGGGAACTTGTGAAAATCATGTCCCTGTACTCGTAGGATAAGGGATAATGTGATGGGGATGCTCCAACCCCTATTTTCAAATTTGAAAAGATGTAATGCTCCATGCCAATGACTAGATGGCAGCCTGTGCAAGCATGCAACTCTAAGCAGATACAAGCCACAGAGAAACTATTAGTGGGTACAAAATGTTTTGTATGCACCACTGAGAGCTTGCCTCTCGACTGTCTCCCCTCCCTTAATTACGGACTGCTTACTACTTTTTTCCTCAAGCTTAACCTCCACTCCTGCTCGCTTTGCCAGCAATTAAAGTTTTTTCTTCACCCAATGTTATATTCATAATCCTAACATGTTCACCTGTTATACATATTCATTTTTCTAAAGCCTTGGCAAAGATGACTAATGTTGAATTCTGCAGGTTAATGGCATATGAGCAAGAGATTCATGATGCCATTTTCAGACAGCACACAAGTCTGCCAAAGGCCATTTTTCTGGTTTGAGGTTCACTTTACAAATATTGTAACCAAACTAAAAATGGAAAATGTCCTTTAAGTTAAAATTCCTGTGTTTAAAATGTGTTCTTTTTACAGTTCTCCATTGTTCACATTACAAAATGTGAAAATTGCTTTGTAAGCTTGTTTTTACCTTGGGAATTTAGTAACCTAGAGCTGGGAAGAGAAGGAAGCATTTTGGTCTGTCCATTGCTATCGTACTGTTGTCTTTCTCCTGCCAACCTAATCCACTGGTGGCATGCTTTTCTTTGCAGCCCAGATATGTGCTGTTGGACTCCGCTGTTCTGACTCCATTTCTCTCCCTCCATTCCTCAAACCCTCAATACAATTGGGACCTGTTGTGCTGCCTATGTTTGGGCCAGGTCATGCAAACCCAGACACCATTCATGACAAGATATTTAGTCCTGCATAGCAACCTCTGCAACATATTGATAACACTATGAAACATTTGTAGAGACCCTGCAACCCAGCGTATCTAGGACCTGCACATACCCTGATCCCTTCCACAGCCAAGATTGGTCACTTTCGTATGGGAATGCCACAGCTTGTGAAATACTAGACCCCGACACCGAAAGGGTATTCTTACCGATGCAGTAAGGCTAGATCAGTCACATGAAGTATGCCTTGGAGTTTTAAATGTGTGTTTATTGGTGCTTTTGTTAAAGTGGTTTCCTACAGTGTCAGAAGCTGCTGGGCTGGCCTGGTGCTGCCTGATCTTTGGAGTATCATTTTGCTGGCCCTTCAGTGGCTAAAGGATTTAGCGAGGTTGGAGCTTGGGTGTTACGCTTCCTAGTCAATGTTGTACGTAGAACTCCCTGCTATCAGGTTCTTGGATTTTCTTTCTTTGAATTTGGATCGACTACAAGGTACCCATCCTGAGGTCTGCGGCTCTCCAGTAGCGGGTAATCAACACATTTTCTGGGGGATAGAGCTATATCCAACTCTCCCACAAAGCAAATGTGGTGTGGTGTAGTTGATACTCTGTAAGTGGACTTCAATGTCTGAAAGTTTTGTAATGGTGCCTAATGTTGGTTTGGGTAGCATTCATCCATGTGAGCGCTTGAACAGCTGACACCCAATTTTCTTTTCACACCGCCTTGCTGAGTTTTAAATCGGGGACTGAAGGTTGCACACCGAAGTGTGCGAAAGTTGGTACCTATCCTGTAGGCCATTTTAACTGTCAAATATGTACTGATTGTTGTGCCACTGGACATTAAGGAAGTGGTAGAAGGTGGGAAGGGGGGGATACGATTGTGAGCAGAGGTAAAAATAGAACGAGCATCTCCATTCAAAGGCTTTGATAGTTTTTTTCTTGCAACAGTATTTGCCTTTAATTCATGTTTTTGTTAAACACATATTGACTGATCTAGTCTTAACCATTCACTGAGAATTGTTCTTGGGTGGATAAAATTTGATGGTTAGTCGTGACCAGTTTTTCAATGTGTTTTTAATGAATTGCATTGGAGTAAATCGCTTACTGAATCAATTGGGTTACTTTGTAATTTGGTCAATCTTAAAACTGTATTTACTTCTGTGATTAAGATGCAATTTTCTCATGTTTTCTTCTTCAGACCCAAGTGGAGAATGTAGCCCAGACCTATGGTTAAGGGGTCACCAAAAGGAAGGCTATGGCTTATCATGGAACTCCAACTTGAGCGGTCATCTCTTAAGTGCTTCAGACGACCATGTAAGAACTTGTAAAACATATTGCGTGTATTAGTCTTCCGGATTGTAAATGGGTTGTGGATTACTGTGCCAGCAAGCTAAATAATAACAAACTAATGAGGGGGGTGGAAGTGCATTCAAATATAAATGTCTCCAATATTTTGTGGCTCGAGCACAAAATGCAAGTCTTCGGAAATGGATGGTGTGTGCTGTAGGTTTGTTCGTCATGGGTGGCAAAATGATCCCAAATTGGGCAGTTTAACTTCTGTATTGTATTTCTATGGTGGCACAATCTAGAAAAGTTGACTGACTGAGCACTTCACAAGTCTATACAAAGACTTATTTTTGCCAAAAATACATATCCACATAATGCTGTTTTATTTTTTTTCTGTAACTTTTACATTGTTTGCAATGCCCCAAGGTGTTACTTGAAACCTTTTTAAAGACAGTTTACTTCAGTAGATTTAATGTATTTGTTTTTATATAGAGCCGTGGTATTAAAATATGAAATGTTTGATGACCCCCACCCCCTAACCTATAGCAGTCACTGTACTCCCTTTTTGAAAAGTCTTTAACCTCACCCCAAACAACCCTTCCTGGCATTCAGCCAGACCCACAATTTAAATACCACTGATGTCAAACCTAGCTGGAGAACTGACAAGGTAAAACACAGTGAGATACAATATGGCTACAATTGGGATGAACCATTACGGCTACAGAAGAAGTCATGTGAATGTATGGAAACCACAGAACTGGAGTATGAGATTTGCTGCACTTTCAGTGCCAAAACACTGTCAGATGTCTCGTATGGTGGCTGAATGAAGCAAAATATACTCCATCTGAGCCTGAACTCACTGTTAAAGTCTCAAGAGCTGTCCTACCCCCCCCCCCCCCCCCCACCCGCACCCTTCAAAGCGGGCTAGGTCAGAGAAAAGGCAGTCTAATGGTTCAAAAAACCTCAAAGCAGTGAAGCTGGATTTGCCTGCCATGAGACCATAAACCAAGCAGTCGACAATGAGACTGTCAACCCCAAAACCGCTAAGTCAACAATAGTCTGCTGTGTTGCCTGTCCTGTTGATCACTGCTGATCAGGCAGCTACACTGCCAACAAGGCAGTCCACACCGGCCTCGAGCAAGCCCAAGGATCCATGTACGGGAGGATCCAGGAAGGCAGACAAGCTGCCTGTGAAGCCAAAAGTTACACCATTCATGGAAAAACATCCAGTAAGGCCTGCAAGCCCACTGTTGACACGCCCACCATGGGACCATAAGGAGATGGAAGGGAAGCCAGTAAAGGTTTGATCCCACCCTATAGAGGGGTGTCAGGAGCTCAGGAATGGTTGTCAAAATCCACTCGGCAACTAATGATTATGATTTAGTTAACGTCACTCCCTCGGCGGGGTAGAAGCCCATCTGTCTGCGGTATCATCCATTTTGCCTGAACAAATACTGTAGCATCATATTGATTCAAAGTTCGCTGAGAGGTTCTCGGACTATTATTATTCAGACACACTGCCACCACCAAGATCACCTCCAAGAAAATCACTACCACCTCCAAGGCCAGCCTGACCTCACCAACTAGAGAGCCTAATGCTGTTATCCTTGCCAGAACTAGCATCAGCTAGCATCAAAAGCTCAGGATGCGGCAAGGGAAGTACTGAGTTCATCAGGGGAAGCACCTGACTGTTACAAGCACGCCCCTTAGAACAGGGCTCCCATGGTGGAAGATCACGCTCTCCACTCCAACATGTCAGACCCTCACAGGTAAGATCCTGGTCTCCATTGAGCCCCCCAAACGCCCCCCCCTGCTCCTGACCAACAATCGGGGTTGCACAGAAGGAAGGGCTCTACTGTGCTATGTCCTTCAGTGGGGTGGCAGCTATTTGCAGTACCACACCCTCACACCTTGTCACAGCAGTCGCTGGTCATACAACCTGACTCCCCAGTTAGGGAACAGGAACGAGAGCTACACACCACAGATGGGGGGGGGGGGGGGGGGGGGGGGAAATGCACTCCGTGGCACAGGATGCAGATGATCCGTATAACTGACGTATCAGTGAACCATCCAAGCAATGACCATCAGTTGAGGTGGTTTCCTTCCGTGATCTTAAAAGCTTGTGAGAAGTTTGGGCTTGTGCCATTTGAACGAAAAATAATGCTTTCTATTCAACAATGCAGAAAAGGTGTAAGTCGGTAATATCCATACCCATCCTGGAGCATATTTGGGACGAGGTGTTGCACCTGCTGAAAAAGCATTCCGAACAAGCTTAAAGGAAGATTAGAGAAGAGATATATAGGGCTCCCAACAATTCTCCAAAATACCTTGCATCACAGCCTACCCCGGAATAGTTGGCTTCGGCTGCAGCTGGGAGAAAATTCAGCACTTTGTCTAGCAAGTGCTCTGTCCCCTTCCCAGACAACGGAAAGATGGACGCATTTGGAAGGGAAATATTGGCAACAGTAGTTACCATGGTAATTGCCTTTAACTCTATGGCGATTGCGAGCAGGTATGATCATGGGATCTGGCACCGAATTGTACCAATACTGGAACTTCTCCTAGAGGAAAAGCACTTGCATTTCTCCATAAGGGCGAGGAGGCATCGAACCATGCCATCAATATAGTGGTCAACATTACCGGGACCAGCTTCAAACAGATTAACAATGGCAGTTGTAGGAAGGCAGGCCTCCTTAAAATGTACAGGTTTTAGACTGGAGGTTCATAAAGTAGTTGACATGCCAGTCAAAGTCGACCAACTTTTCGGGTTGAAGATGGATGAGGCCTTAAAGGCAATTAAGGTGGATACGGACATGGCAAAATAACTCCTTACAGAGTTCCTTTTGGGGTGAAGCAGGGTGTTCATCCTCTGCCGTCAGATGTAGACTACCATAACAGCGATGGTCTTACCATATGGAGGGGTATAGGACATCCTACCAATAAAAATACCAAAGTAAACCAGCCACAGGCAAGACTGGACACGGTCGCCCATTCACAAAGGGAGCAGGCAACAAAAACAAGCCAGACACCCTGACCAGGCTGACTCTCTGACCAGGCCGGCCTCCTTACATCCACACCAGCAAGTAGGCGACAACCTAAAACACTACCTTCATCAATGGAATGCAATAACCTCTGACAAATGGCTTTTGGATATTCAGAAAGGTCGTACACTAGACTTCAAGGACACTAAGCCTCTTCCATCCAGAGGAGCGGCCATAGGCACATCTGTGTTCTCGTAGGAAGCCATTGAAATGATCAAAAAGAAGGCAGTTCAAAAGGTATCCCTGAAATGAAAGGGAACATACTCCCAGTTTTTCTTGGAAAGAAAACTTGACAAAACATGGTGACCCATTTTAGACCTTCAGGGGCTCAACAAATCACAAAGAAAAATTCAAGATTAGAACTCTGGCAGACAACATCAAAGCAGTTAAAAAAGACGACCTGTCTTCTATGGACACCGAAGACACCTTCTTCCACATTCCAATCCACAAAGCGCATAGGTGCTTTCTCAGGTTCAAAGTGGTTCACGAATATTATCAGTTCAAAGTACTCCTTTGGACTAAGCTTGGCACCAAGGACATTAACAAATTGCTTGGTCCCAGTGGCAGCCTACCTAAGGAGGTAGACTATTGGTGGGGAGGGGGGAAACAATATCAGAATCTTTATGGGCAATTCAACAAACCATAGCCAGCTCAGGTGGCTGGGTGTTATGGAGAATTCTCAGAAATGTGTTAATTCCCTTCTACCTTAGAGACCCCCAGCGCTTTTGCTGGACTTTAGGACTTGTAATTTCTATCTTCGAGAGACCTTTTTCCTACACATGTATTTGTCTGTGATTTGAACTCAGTTTATTTTGGTTTTGGAGTCTGACCAACTCCATAGGCATAATCTTTTTACATTGACACACAGCTCCTTCAGTGCAGTGGCACATACAAAACCTTTGGATTTCTGCTAAGGTTTAAATAAGTTCTCTTGGATAACTGTTTCCAAGAGCATTCAAGTGAAATTGACTTTACTTACATTTGTAACTTTATGGACCCAGGACCCGGCACAAACTATCTTAAAAGAGGGTGCTGGAGGGTTTAATTTGTATCCCCTTTGTCTAGTTTTTCATGTAACATTTTTGATACCCTTTCTACAATTGTCTGGTGCCCAGTGGTTTGTTTTACTACCATGGAGTGTTTCTACCGCGGGCTGCAATTGCAGTTGCAGTGAGGCAGCTATGGGTGCCCATTTTGTCAATTACCCATTTTTCTATTTTTGCCATTTCTTGTTGGAAAGGTCCTTGAGGTTTACTCTGAGCGCCAAACCATCTTTGGTCCCTTTGTTCGTTTAGTCTTTAGCAGGATGCACTGGTGAAGCCCGGCTCTGGCTCTAGTGTCTGGCAGGGCAGGAAGCGAGGGAGATGCCCGAAACTCTCTGTACTTAGTTTCCTTGGTTACTGGAATGCACCCAAAGGTGATTGGCTGGCTGTCCTTGGAAGACAGCCACTCTGCTGTTGATTGGCAACTAATGTGCGAACGAATGGGAGAAACCTGCATAAAAGAGGTAATTTTGCTTGGAAGGCAGTCGACCACTAGACAAAGGAATCCAAAGAACAACTTGGAAAAGACGCTTGCTGGAACTCCTGTACCATTGGCTTTGTCTGAAGCCCTGCTGCAGTGCTGAAGCCCCGAATTCACCTCGACTAGAGAAGCCCTGCAAAGGACTTCTCCCCTTGGGTTGGTGGGACCAATCGACCCCAAGACAAGCTCATCTGGAAATCCTCTTGGAGATGGCTGTATTTGATTTGCTGCTGCAGGAACCGATTACCAGGGAGAGGAACACCAGAATAGAGTCGTCTTGAAGTCGGACCCGAGCTTCCGGAAGATCCTCTGGACTCCCATGAAGCAGGACTGACGAAGCCCGAGCCACCTCAACATAGTGCTGGACGCCAGATGTGAGGAAAATCGATAAGGTATCCGAGAATCGCAGTGGTGCTATTTGCGAGAAGCTGAAACCGCTAAGTGCTGCTGATCTGAAGTTTGCCCATTGCTGCTGCCTAAATTCAATTTGTAGTGCAGGAGTCCCCTGACTTTCTCCCTCTTGTCCCCACGACTGAGGCCCAGGAACAGAATCTGCAGACCTACAACAGGAACGGAAGCTAGCTGGAACCAATTTCTTCAGACCTAAGGTACTGTAAAACTAAGGGGTGGTACTTGTTGTGTTGCCTTGCTAGCTCTCACTTGAGACTTGTCTTGGTTGCTTTTCTATTTATTGGATTAATATAGCGCTTTAATCCTAAGCGCTTTACATTACAACAATATTACAATAGAATAACGTGGAAGCATAATTGCAAAACATGAGACAAACCATTAAAAACAATATATGCTGGGGGCAGAGTTGCTTGCAGCTTTGCCTATCACAAGCCTCCCAGCTTGTGGCCCAAAAGTGATTTCATTTTCTACAAAGATATCTTCAAGAAGTGATTCGGCACACCTAGACTTTTTGCTCAATTGACATTGGCTGTCCTGGCTCCCTGAAAGATTCTTCTAACATCTGACTTTGTGATTTAAATATACCTCCAAAAGTCACATTCTATAACTTGTGTAGCTGGAAAATGGTTAATTTTCTGTACTTTGCATTAGGTGGGTTTGAGGGGGGGTGGGGGTGTTTAAAAGTACTTGCCTGCTTCGGAATATTTTTTAGACAGTTTTATTCCCTAACCATTTCCTTTTGACACCAAACCCAGTATTGCTCTAAATGTACCAGTGATCTATTAATGTCCAGTGTCCCAGTTATTTGTCACTGTGTGGGGGATCTACTGATTTATTGAAAGTGTGTAATTTTGAATAATATTTTAAGTGTTATATAATTACTCCCTTCTAAGGAAGGTTTATTCAACAGACTTAATTTAATTAATAATTGTTTAATAGAGAAACCTTGAGTAGAAGTGTTTGTTTGAATACTTGTCACTGTGAAACTCTGTTAAAACACTACAGCTCACATTGACCCCTCTTGAGATGAGCCTGGCTACTCATTCACTCTAACTTGTATGGTACATGCGTATACAAAGGTTGGATTAACTGAGGACAAGGCTGGTGCAGTCTACCACGGGGTACTGCATACAATCTTGCCGAACACTGGGCTTCTCCATAAACGACAAGATGTCATGCTTGCAGCTGTCCAACAGCTTGGCCTTTGTGGGGGTGCAGTTCAACACCAGCAAAGCTTGGTTCCACCCATCACAAGATGGAACAGAATTCATCCTGCATCTCCTTCAGTCCTTCAAACCAGAAAGATATATTTCCGTCAGGCAATACATGAAGCTAGTCGACACAATGTCATTGTGCATCACCCTCATCCTCACATGTGGCCAGTGCAAGAGTTTCTCGTGGACCGGTGGGCAGACAATAACATGGAACAGCTGGTGACTAAATTACAATTGTGGGACGAACCACTACATATTCTGCTAGGGATGCCATTGCAGGTCAGGCAGTTCCAACAACCCCTAGTGGCAAAAGCATTCCTAAAAGGATGGGGAGCTCATGGTAGGAAACCGGTCTGTCAAGGGCCAGTGGAGCAAAGAACAAATGAACATAAACGTGCCAGAGCTCAGGGCGGTGTTCCAGGTATTATGCTCTCCAGCCGGTGCTCAAAGGTTTTGGTATTGAAGGGTTGACTGACAGCACCACTGCTATGTATTATATATGGAAGCAAGGAGGAACTTGCTCTTAAAAGCACAAGCGCTGTGACATTGGGTGATAGACTTGTGTAAAGGTGCGTTATTAATGCCATATCATCTGATTTTGTTTGTTTTATTATTTGTAATGCGCACCTAACCCAAGGATAGTAGGGCGCAAGAGCAACAAGAGGAATATAGAGCTTAGGTTACATATGGCGAAATGGATGGAGTCCAGATATGGTTACAGTACTGGACGCATCCGCATCATTGAGAACAGATGCAATAAAGCATTACAGAAAGTGTAATATACAAAATTTACAAGTTATAGCTGAGCATAAAGGGTAGTAGATGAGAAAAGCAAGTATAGTAGTTGTCGTGTTCCTTGATCCAGTGGATAAGATTGGATCTGAATTCAAATGCAGAGTAATTCTGGCCAAGTTTAAGGTTAGCTGTTGTGCCCAGGATGAGGAGTTCTGTTTTATCATTCAGGCATAGACCATGGGAGGCCATCCATGCCTGGATGATGAGGTACACTGTTTACAAAGGCCAAATCCTTGTCATAATCCCCTGTCAGTGGGATGAGGATCTGGGTATCATCGGCATAGTTCGAGAAGGTGATACCCAGACCGTCAATATCACCTGAAAGGGGCTTTGTAAATATATTGTATAGTGTGCGAGACACGAGCCCTGTGGCACATCGCAAGTTGTAGGTATTGGGTCCACAGCTGCTAATGGGGAGAAGACTCGTATTCTGTTATTGAGAAAGGACTGAATCCAGTCAATTGCCTCTTGGGAGAAGTGGGCTGCAGAGGATTTCATGGTAGACCAAATCGAAAGCTGCTCAGAGATCAGGGAGCAGCAGTAGTGCCGTCTTGCCCTCGTCTCTCAACTCATCAATTTGTGCCTTAAGGTCTACAAGTGCTGTCTCAGTACCATGTTGGGGGTCTGAAACCAGATTGTCTGACTCATAGGTTGTTGTATTCAAGGTAGTGTTGGATTTGTAGGTATGCTATTTTATCAAGGATTTTAAGTAGGAACGGTACTGTGATGATAGGACGGTAGTTGGTAGGGATGGAAGGATCTAGATTTTGTTTTTGAGTGGGAGGACCCAGGATTGTTTGAGGTTATTGGGTATGATACCTGAGGTGAAGGATGCATTTATAAGTTTGGTAATGAAAGGGGAAAGTTCATGAGCTGCATATTTTGAGTTGTGCTGGGCCTAAGTCACCATGGCAGTTTGAAGCCTTAAGAGTAAGGATGACTTTTTCAACCTCTATAGTGGATACTTTGCGAAAGTTAAAGTGGGGGATGGCTGCATAGGGTGGAGTGAAGATTGGTAACGGTGCTCTAGTATTAGTGTTGCTGGATTTCAAGGTGGTAAGAAGAGTGTCTTTTTTGTTATTAATCTTGGTTTGTAGGGTTGTAATTTTATTGGCCAGAGCGTTTCACGGCAAGCCTTTCATCTGCCCAGCAGGCAAAGACAGGACTGGCTCCGCAGAGCGACAAGCCAAAGACTCATGGCAGTTGGCAGACAAACAAGAGTAGTCAAACAGTGGGGATACCCACTGATGGACCTGTTCACCACATTGTAAACAAAGTTTGTGCTGAAATTACAAAGCAAACTCCCTGGGAGACTCATTCACGCTGTCATGGGACTGCGTGTTCACATAGGCATTCCCTTTGATCCTGGTAATATGCAAGTGTTGGAGATGGTGGCAGTGTAACGATCCAAGAGCATCCTCATAGCCCCGCCAGGCGTGGTATTTGGACCTACATCTAACACAGAAACCCACATACGGCTGGGTCAGCGCCAGACCTCCTTTCATAGTGCCATGGCCAGTCCACCACCACTACCCAGGCTTGTTGAACTTCAGTGCGTGGCTCATGATTACATAGAAATTGGCCATGTATGTATGCCCCTGGAAGGCACGCACATCCCGAATGCGGCCAGAACTACTACAAATAAGTCCTATGAGTACAAGTGGTGACGGATTTGTGCTTGGTGCGCACACGAAAAACATTACCCTGTGTTAAGTTTACCGCAGGATCTTATGCCTTACATTGGTGAAGGAAGGTATCTCGCACTCATTGATAAAGGTGCACCTTGCTGAAATTTCATTATATAACCGGAACGAAGACGAGACTCCACTGTATGACGCAACAGTAATTAAAGACTTCATGAAGGGCCTGTTCTGCATGTATCCACCCAAAGCGAAACTTGCCCCCCAATGGATCCTTAACATTGTATTGGCTGACCTGATGAAACCACTGTTTGAGCCTTTGGGCACGGCTCCCATACAGCATGTATCCTGGAAGACCGCATTCTTTTTAGTAGTCAGGTCGCCGAAAAGAACGGAGCTGCAAGCTGTCAAATCATACCTGGACTTCGCAAAGGATAGTTCTTTTGAGGACTAACCCACATTTTATTCCACAAGTGCCTACTGAGTTCCATAGGCATTCAGACAGTCCTGCCAGCGTACTTCTCCAAGTCATTGACGCCAGCAGAGCGCTGCACACATTGAACCTTCACAGGCTTTAAGTTTTATATCGACAGAACTAAGTCCTCCAGAAGGTCTTCACAGATTCTGATGGCATTTGGGCCTCCCAATAAAGGAAGAGCCATTTCCAACCAAGGCATCGCCAGATGGAGAACTGCCACCATTGCGAAGGCTCATGCAGATACAAACAAGCCGCTGCAGGGAGTGGTAAAAGCCCACTCAACGAGAGTGAATGGTGGCTTCCATGGCCATGTGGGCCAGTATCCCCTTGCTGCACATTTGCAGGTCGGCTACTTGGGCAGCTCCACACAGTTGTGAAGCGCTGCTGACTGGAAGGCCAGATCCATGGTTAAGCAAAGTGGAGCAAGCAGTGCTCGGACACTTATTTCAGTAAGGTGAGAAATCCAGAGGCTCTTCTTTTAAAGTTGAGTTTCCCGCTTGCACCTCCTGTTATTGGCTACTACTGTGTATTGTATTCAACATTGCATGAGCACAGGCAATTAGGAATGTTAAATAACTTTTGTGAACAACCCGAGAGAGCTCAATTAAATCCCAACACATCTGTGCACTTCTACCTATTGTAGATGTGAGTTATATAATATTTATAACACACTTAATACCCAGATGTTTCTAAGCACGGAACCAGGCATCGAACATGTGTTGCTCTGTCTTGCTTGCAAGGCGAGCACGTTGCCGCTGAGCTATCCTCCCGAGACAACATATGTATTGGTTTTATGTACAAAGTATATGTTAAGTTATGTTTTGTATGAATGGTATGGAAATAGTTGTATTTATGTATATGCACTTTATTTGTACTTTGATCTAAATGGATAAATGTTTTATTTATTACTTTAGTTTTGTGTTGCAAGCGCATGCAAAGAAGTGGACAAGCCACTTGACATTTCTAGTAGGCTCTTGCAACCCGTAAAAAGGCAGGATAATTCATGACCTTATTTTAATGATTATATAAGGTCACCATACATAACTAGTGTGGGTTAGCATGCATTGTATTCAAAGCATGTGAATCCATGAAAGATCCAGTGCTAGAGAAGGAGTTTGTTGCTTACCTGGAACTCCTGTTCTCCAGCATTGGTATCTTTTGTGGATTCATATGCGCTCACCTTCAACCCCAGGGGTTGAAACAACAAATATAGAACTACTTCTCCAGGGGTTGGTATTTGAAGAGAGCCTCCTGGTACTTGACGTCCTATTGGTTGGGGTTGAATGCACCCAAAAGCACACGTATGGGCGACTAAGGTGAAGGACAAATTGTATTAATAAAATGCAATAAGGTTACCGTAGATTCCTAGCCTGACAGAATATTCAAAGCAGGTGAATCAATGAAGGATCCAATGCTGGAGAACAGGAGTTACACGTATGCAAAATACTCCTTCGTTTGTACTCTTGCTCAATATGCAGTTTCTGCTCACATGTGCCTCGTTGCTGAGATGGGCAAATACTAGGTTGGTTCGGGGATGGGGGGGTTGCAGTAGGGTTACAGCTAATATTTAGTTCTCCAGTGGTGTGATCGGTTTTACTGCATTACTAGCCATTGGGCTACTGGATACTGGGTTACTTGGGCTGGTCAGATAGCACAGCGTGTAGAGCGCTCACTTTAACATCTGTGCAGAGCCTGCAGATGAAGGTTCGAATCCCGGCAGGGCCAAACTCAGCCTTTCATCCTTCCGAGGTCGATAAATGATGCCTGAGGGTTTCTAATGCTATATAAAATGCAAAAAATAAAGTTTAAAGATTTTAAGACCTTCACTCTGCTATTTAGTTGGAGGGCCGTCCTTTGTTATGGGAAGCCATGAGGCAGGGCAGAAATTGCCATTTTGCACATGTGGGCACTTTGGGCTGGTCTGTCGTATTTGTATTTTATTGACTTTATATAACTTTAATCCAAAGTGCTTTACATGAGAACAAGAAGAAATACAAGCGTAAGCTGGTAATTGAATCGCAACTCAAACAGTAAAAGGAACAATTTACATTATTGCTGAGGAGGGAGTGGAGAGGGACAAAGGAATAAGAGGGAATGGGAGGGATGAGCGGAGATGTTGGCGGAAGTAAGAAGGGAGGCAAGAGGGTGTGAGGAAGAAGAGGGAAGAATAAGAAGACTAAGTAAGAGCAGGAGGTAGGATAAAAGGGAGTAGAGGGGAAGGAGAGATAGAGGAGTAGGAGGTGAGGCATGGGCGGAGGGAGAAGTAGGAGAGGAAGTGAGGCGTTAGGGGGGAATGGAAAAGATAAGATTTTAGAGAAGAGCGAAAGGAAGGTTAGGAGGGAGAAGAGCAGATGGGTAGGCGGTTCCAGTGGTTCCAGTGGAACGGAGCAAGGAGTTGGAAAGAGTGAAGCTGGAGGAGGCGCAGGGAGGCAGAGGAGGAGAGAGTAGGAAAAGATCAGCAGAGTGAAGAGAACGAGAGGAGGAATAGTAAGAAGGGAGGAAAGGGGGGGGGGGAGACCATGGAGGATTTGAAGACAAGACAGAGGAACTTAAGCTGGGAGTGAAAAGAAAGCCAGCCGAGGGAGGTGAGGGAAGAGGAGAGGGAGTCAAAAGGTGAGGGAAGGAAGAGGGAGCGGATGGCAGAATGGTAGATAGATTTTAGTGGGGAGAGGTGAGAGGAGGGGAGTCCGATTTAGTGGGGAGAGGTGAGAGGAGGGGAGTCCGAAGAAAAGGGAAGAACAGTAGTAAAGTCTGGAGAAGATTAGGAAGGTGATTAAGAGTTCTTTGTTTCCCAGATCCATTTAGTCTTGCGCAGAGGTAGCACAAACCACTGTAGAGGGTGACAACTGCTAACAAACGCCTACCTCCCCAGTTAGGTCTTGGCACCTGGGAATATGTAAAACCACAGGCCACCGTGACCTGCCAGGGAAGAGGGTTAGGGTCCACAGGATTGGATAGGCAGGGGTAATTGGGGTAACTAGGTAGTGTTAGGAGTGCCTGTAACTACATGTATGAGTGCTTGTTTAGGCACCAACAACAGTTGTACATAGCGCATCTTCACCAAGCCCCTTTTCGATGATCTGGATCATCTGGGTGTCACCTACACTAATTATGCAGATGATACTCTGATCCTTCTACCTCTTACTGGTGATTACAAGGATTTGGCCTTGATGAATAGATTCTTATCATTCAGGCATGGGTGGCCACCCATGGACGGTGTCCAGTCATTTCGTCGAAAATAAAAGATCGAATGACCATTTGGTCGAATACCAATTGGTCGAAAAAAAAGGTCTAATCATTTTATATTTTTTTTTTTGTTTCGGTTGGTTAAAAAAAATAGAGGGTTGGGGGGAACCCTCCATAAAAAAAGACCTTTTTTTTCGACCATTTGGCATTCGATCATTTGGTTTTCGACCAAATGACTGCTAACCCCCATTGACTATGCCTGAATGATAAGACTGAGATACTCCTCCTGGGCACATCAGTGACCCTCAAAAAACAGAGTCCCAAATACTCAGCCAGTAACAGACCATAGTATCATTGCCGTTGCAAAGGAGGTAAAAACCCTGGGGTTCTACCTGGATTCAACTCTTGTTCAATAAACAGGTTAACGCCATGGCCTCTGCATCGGCATATACCTGCAAACTGATTAGAGCGGGCAAAGCTTTCCTGCCAAATACTAACTGTCACCCTTGGCAGAGCACTTATCTTATCAAAGCTCGACTATTGTAACGCCTTGTACATGGGGGCTAACAAACTTATCAAGATCCAATTCTTGCAAGACAATGCTCTCAGAGCAGCACTTGGAATTGCAAGGAGAGAACACATCTCTGAGACGAGAAGAACCAACAACTGGCTGTCCACATACGATAAAATTAAACTAAAAGCTGCCTCTCACAAAATTGCCTGAACAATGCGGGACCACGTTACCTGTCAGATAGAATTACTACGAAACCTGCAACAAGAACAGCTAAAGACTCTAATACGAACTGCCTCTTGATCCCTAGATTTAAGTTGGCCAGAGTTGGAGGCAGCAGTTTCCAGGTCAAGGCAGCCCAACTAACTCGCTACCCTCCTCACTAAGAGTAGAGCTTTCATAACAAAAATTCCGTCTGAGCTTATAAAGTGGCTTAAAGACTGACTTCTAGGTCGACCTATGACGCCTAGACTAACTGGCCTACCATCCTGTAAATATTCTAGTTACTGGTCACTTTACTGTTTCAAACACCCTACTACCCTATGAACCACGACTTTCCGAAGATCCCATGTGCCCGCACTCAGCCCATAGTCAATCATGTATGTATATATCCTGCATGTATATAATTTGCCTGTGTAACCAAATTGTATTATGTACATTTTTATGTGCAACTAAGCTGCGAGTGATCTTATGCAATGTGCCCTAATACCCTCGGGTCTGGTGCGCAATACAAGTAATAAAACAGTTGTATATAGTTTTCTGATGCTTGTTAATCTGCTTAGAATCGCATGCTGTGTATGTAGTCCGACATCCAATGCTAACTGCAGAGTATTACATCTGGTCTTTCGAGAATCGAATGGGGACGTCATCATGGACGTGCATGTAACACTGTCCCTAACGTGACGTGTACTGTACCCAAAATCCCTCGCGCGTCTAGGTGGTTACTTTTTCCACCCAGCTATCTGGTCGCCTTACTGCGGAGCTCTTCATAAAACATTGCGTTATTGTTAGATTTCTCGATCTTTGGTCGTTTATGCTCATTGTCATCCGCTTCGACGGTTTAGTCCTGTGCCACCCCCGAAGACTGCTGAAGATGGAATTTCATCGGCTGTTGATCCTGTCAGCGCTGCCGACCAGGTGGCCGGGCCTTCTGACCGGCCTGTACAGGAGGGAGATGCGGGGGGGTCAGGGTGGTCATATTCTTAAGAATGCCTTTCCTTTTGCCCTCTTTGTTCCCTTGGGTTTGTCGTCGCTATCGCAATCCTGCGCTATGGTCAGAACTCCATTTAGATTTCGTCCTTCCTGTAAGGGAAAATATCTGTGGAAAGACTAGCACTGTCTGCATTGGTTGTCTTCCCCTCGACCACAACGAGGCGTCCTATGCGGCCTGTAAACTCCTAAGTCCCAAGAATATTAAGGAGCACCGGTTGAAGCGGTGGGTAGCCTACAGTATGTCGCAGGCCGAAAGTAATTCCCCCGCCGCCACAGACACCAAGTGTGGCGAAGGGATTAGCAATGACCAAGGCTCCACGGAAGCCGTTGACCTTACTGCAGAGAGTTCTTGATCTGCAGCGTCTGGCCCCGATAGGAACGACGGGAGTCTTGCTATGGGGACTATAGATCCCGGCAACACACTTGATCCCTACACAAAGCACACAATTCGCGGTTCTGCGTTGGCACAGTCTAAGCGCTCCAAAGCACCGTGGGCATGTTGGATACTTGGACGATGTCTGCTGATCTTTACGATCGGCAGCCCTCCCTGCAACCGCGGCATGAGTCCGGGCAGTCCAAGAGTAAGGGCACTAACACCAAAACACACGCGGCCGTTGAGACACTTCAGAAGAAAGTGCGGACACAGCTTAAGGCCCCGGTGGTGCCAAAATCCACTGTGCATTCACCAGCTTAACTGTTGCACCTCCCTGTAACCCCGAGCATCAGCGATAGTATCTCAAGGATCGCACCAGTAGTTAAACAAAAGGAACTTTCGAAAAATGTCAACAGAAAGAACTGCCTAAAGAAGCATCTAGAGACGCATCACAACGCCCAGTACTCCAAGCCTTTTGTCTTTATCCAGGACTTTAAAAATCTCGATGTTCGGGAGAGGAACATTGTCAGGAAGCCCCCTTTCCTCCCCTGGACTCCTCCGGTTCATCATGGACCAGTTTCAGGGGTTCATGAACAGACTGGAGAAGTTTGTTGAATTCTCAGAGGTTTGCTCCCAAGAGGCCTTGTGAGTAGCTTCCTTATACACATATGGCCAAGTTTCAGAGGACCTTTGAGGATCCTCATGAAGAGAATGTTTGACCCTACTGATGACGGTCCGATCAATCCCTACGTACAGGGTGGTCCCTTTGGGGACCCTACTGATCCTGCTGATCCCATGGGAGGACAGCCATCCGGTTGATAAACAAGCTTGGGCGTCCCCTACTCCTACCCGGGACCCTGACGCTCTATGTATGGATTCCCTTCCTACCACTCCTGTCCGTCAAGCCTCACCTGTGGATGATCAGAAGGCCTTTAATGCCATCTTAAAGAAGGCAGTTGAACATTTCCAAATCGCCAAACGGGAAGCTGTGCCAGATTCGGATTTTGTAGAAAACTACTGAAGGGAAAAGCCTCCTGCCAGTCAGGCCATTCTATATCAAGAGACATCTGGTGCCTTTATTGTTAACACCAGCTCAGACCAGGGCAGTTAATCCCAGGGTAGAGAAGTTGTTTTGACCTTCTCCTACCGATCCCCTTTACATTAAGGGGCATGCCACTCTGGATTCAATGGTAGCTCTGACAAAGAGAGGGCGCTCCCACCCTCCCACCTGTTGTCTACAGGTGAGGCACCGCTTGATAAAGAAGGCAAAAAGTTGTATGCACGTGGAAAAGGGGTTACGACTGCTGCTGCATTCTCCACCCGAATAGCCAACACCATCACTCTGTTGGCTAGCTTCTCAGATGTACAGTGGAACCTGCTGCAAGAGGGCCTTCAAGAGGTCCCTGAACCAATAAGGGCTAGACTGCTCGCGGTTGTATCAGAAGGCAAGCAAGTTGACCACAACTTTCTTAAAAACACTTTGGACACTGCTGAAACAGCGGGAAGGACCTTGGCCCAGGGTACCCTACTAAAATAGCACGCCTGGTCGAGGAACTCTGGGTTTAAGCCTGAAATCCAAGCAGCCTTAATAAACAAGCCGGTTGAGGAAACCAACTTGTTTGGCCACTTGTTCGTGGACTAAGCACTCTAGACAGCCACAAAGGAACATGAGACTCAAACCAGATTACCCAAAGATCTTCACAACAGAGATGGCTGCAGTCGGTCCTTTTGTGGCCAATCCCGCTCCCCTCAAAACCAGTATGTTTCAGGAAACTGGTTTTAAGGGCAAGGATCTACCACCACCATGGAGCCACCCCTAGAGGACAACACAGTGGAAAGGGTAGCAGCTGGAAATCCCCCACCCCCGATCCGGGTCCCCTCTCATGACTCCGGTCGGGGGACGTCTGGCATCATTCCTTCATGCATAGGAGGGGATAACAGACCAATGGGTGCTCAAGACAGTCGTCCATGGGTACTGCTTAGAATTTTGCCGACCACCTCAATTCGGACCGCCAAAATGAATCCTGACGCCGGAACACCTACACATCCTGCTGCAAGAGGTAGAGATCCTGCAGGAAAAGGGCGCCATAGAAGTCGTCCTGCTTCTACAGGTAAACAAGGGTATTTATTCAGTGTACTTCCTTGTGGCCAAAAAGGCTCTCACCATGCACCCTGTGCTAGACCTGCGCCCAGCAAACAAATTTCTCAAACCTCAAAAGTTTTGTATGGTAACGTTGCAGGAGGTAATCCCTCTCCTGAAACGGAGGGATTACATGGCATCATTGGAGATGAAAGATGCATACTTTCATATTTTAATATTGCAGGCACATAGAAAATATTTGAGGTTCGTGATAGAGAGGACAAGCACTCAGTTCAAAGTACTCCTTCGGCATTGCCGCAGCACCAAGGGTGTTTACGAAGGTACTGGCAATGGCAGTAGCACACCTGCGTAGAGAATCCGTCCCGGTTTAACCTTACCTCGCTGACTGGCTCATAACAGGGGATTCCTTCGGAACATGCCTGTTAAACACTCAAAAGACGATAGACCGCTTATTCAGCCTGGTATTCTCCAAGTAGAAATCCAGCCAAGACCCCAGTCAAGTCAAACAGTTTTTAGGGGCTCTGATTCGGACAGAAGACTGCCTTGTCTGCCCCCTCCAGCGAGAGGGTTCAAAACGTGCTGTTTCAAATCCCTCTGTTCTCGGTTGAGAGGTGACAGTACACAAAGCCATGCGACTGTTAGGAATGATGGCATCCTGCATTTACTTCCTCACTCGCGTCTGCGTCCCATGCAAGAGCGGCTCAACAGCCAGTGGTGTCAGTCCAGCGGACAATGGGAAGATCTGGTAGTTGCCTCGCCAGCTCTCATTCTCACTGCAGTGTTGGTCGAGGGAAAACCTCTGGAAGGGAAAGGCCTTCACCACCCCCGCAGTAGAAGCCATTCTCATGACGGACTACTCTCTCACGGGGTGGGGGGGCTCACCTGCTTCAGCAGACGGCGCACGTTGTGCGGTCCCCAGGAGTAGCATCCAACCACATAAATCTGTTGGCCGTATTCAAAGCACTGAAAGCCTTTCAGGCACAGTTACGGGGAAGACAGTCCTGATCCTCAGACAGCACCTTGGCCATGTACTGCTTGAACAAGCAAGGGGGCACAAACTCTCCAGGGCTATCCAAGCTCTCCCAGAACAAAATGGGCTCATACACAGGATGTTCCTGTTGTTCCAACACATTCCAGGGGAACTCCCATCTTCTTGCGGACATGCTCAGCAGAGACTTCCCACGGCCCGTGGAGTACGCATGGCGACTACACAAAGACATGGTCTCCAACGTTTTCGCACAGTGGGGCTTCCCAGAGATCGACTTGTTTGCAACTCTGGAGAAAGCTTGCTGCCAAGATTACACCTCCAGGTACCCCCATAACCGATCCAAGGGGAACAGTTTCTGGATAACCTGGTCAGGGAAATTTGTTTACGAGGACACCCCCCTCGTACCCTTAAACCCCCCTACTCAACATGCACCAGGAACCTGTCCCCATGTGGGCCTGCCACCCCTGGTTCTCATCTTATGGAGATTTCCCTATGTCCTCCAATGTAACTGCCTTGCCCGTACAACACGTTATCGCAGGACCAGGGGGGAGACACTTCACCCATGCCCGCAAACCCTGAACTTGGTGGCCTGGCTCCTGAGGTCCTAAAGTTCGGACACCACTCCCTCAGATGCATGGACATACTTGGGTAGGTGAGAAAACCAAATGCCTGATATTGCTACTCCAGTAAATGGAAGCGTTTTGTTATCTGGTGCAATTCCAAGTGCGTCGATCCCATTGACGGCTCTCCGACTCAAGCTCTGGCCTGGTTTTTAATGCCCTGAAATTTCACTTAGCTGCTCTATCAGCCTACACTACGTCACAACAGAAGTTGTCATGGTGGAAAATACCAGTTATTAAGGGTTTCATGGAAGGGGTTAAAAGGATTCACCCCCTGCCCCCCCTCCCATTTCTAACCTGGCTCCCGGATGGCACCTAAATGTGGTATTGCCTAGAGTTATGGGGTCTCCTTTTCAGTCTATGTATAAGGCAAGTCTCAAGGATCTTACCTATAGTAGCTATCACTTCTATAAGGAGAGTTGGTGAACTACAGGCGCTTTCAGTTCTAGAACCTTTCGTTACAGTTCAGAGAGGAGGTGGTTCTGGGCACTTATCCTCCATTATGCGCCTACATTTATTTCCAAGTTCCATGTGAACCAATCAATAGAACTGCCTCTATTCTTCCATAACCCTACTAACGTGGCCGAAAGAAGCCTACACACATTAGATGTGCGCAGGCCAGTCCTGTTTTACATGGACAGAACTAGGCCACTGAGAAAAACAAACCAGTTTTTCGTTTCAGTGACGGCTGGTGGAGAAGGATTGTCTCAATCGGCCATCTCAAGGTGGATTGTCAATTGCATCGCTCTGTTTCTCTCTTGTTAAGAGAACTGCCCTTCAAGCCTAGAGCACATTCTACTTGAGGCACTGGGGCTTCCATAGCTTTCATTGCAATTGAGGCACTGGGGCTTCCTTAGCTTTCATTGCAAATGTTCTCCTAGAGTCCATTTGCAAAGCACCAACCAGGAGTTCAGTACACACCTTTACAAAACACTATTGCCTTGACACTCATTCTAGTCAACAGTACCAAGACATCTTTTCACTACTTTTCCTTCTCACAACCCAACTCTGGTACTGATCGCTAGTCTATGCACAGCATGTTATTCTAAGCAGATTAACAAGCATCAGAAGACCTGCATTACTCACGGAATAGCATTTCTGCTTATTGTATCTGCTTAGATTCACATGTGCCCACCCTTCTCCCTGCTCGGGTGGAAGAAACATAGACTTCTTCCTACTAATCTTATGTACTCACCACGATAGTCATTAGGCTCCTTCATGGCAGAAAAAATACAGTCGGAGGGACCTTAACGCATGAGTGATTTTGGGTACACTAGTCAGTTGGGGATAGTGTTACAGGCACGCCCATGTTGAGGTCCCCATTCGATTCTCGAAGGACACGATGCGGTTACCACTGGATGTTGCACTATATGCACAGCATGTGAATCTAAGCAGATACAATCATCAGAAATGCTATTCTGGTGAGTAATGCATGTCATCCAAGCATGTCCATCAGGCCTGCTGGCATGGGTTCACAGTTGCTAAATTGTGATGTGTAAATAGTTACCAGGCTCAAAGGCTAGGTGCCAGAGTGGAACTTGGAGCGTGGTGTGTATGGGGGTTCTGATTCCATGAGAGGCAGTTGATGTTGAGTCTCCCTGGCTGGGGGCTGTTATGTATATGGCTTAAACCTGGTCCCATGTAAAGACTCAAAGTACCAGTGTTCCAGCTTTCTAACATGCAACGTCTCTTTGCATCCTAACAGTTAGGTAGAGGTAGTGGATGGGTAGGGGGTATGTTGGGAAAGGTACTCTTCGTTGTCCCCTCCTGTGGTTTGTAGATACTCCGCCTGTTCACTCCTGCACACATGCACACAACGCCCCTTGTACCTGTCACACCTGGCCTACTGGCCCTTGTACAGAATTGCCTAGAGCACATAAACATTGACTGCACCTAGCGTAACATTACCCCATGTTATTCATTGCACCCAATTGTATACTAATGCACGTTTATCAATGTTTGCATGCAACGTGCTGGTTGTTTTAAGACACACTACCAGTACACAGTAACCTTAATGCAAGTATTAGTGCACTTAGCTTCCCAATGTAGTGCTGAGCGGCTTTGTCCACAAGGATGCAGTCCCCGAGTCCAACTTCCATGTTGGTGCAGAGGCTTGGCTACAAGTAAGCCAAAAACTGGGCGTGTGCAGCAGAAGCAAGTTTCATTCATAAGCGTTATTCAACCTGGCATTAACTTTGGCAAATTTGCTATCTAAGCGTTCAATGATTAACTTCAGCTAGCCTCTGTGCTGACTCTCAAAGCATTCATTCTCACTTCCCTGCTGGTTACTCGGCATCCGGAATCCGCAGATAGCTGAGCGTGTTTCGGTCACCTTGCAGAACCACAGATGTTGCCTCAATGCAGCATGCCCCTAAAACGCTGCACAACAATGAACTCTGCGTTACATAAACCAAACACGGTCAGTTTGCTTTGCTCTCGGAACACTGATTCAGTAGTAAACGCAGCCAGCATTGTTTGATTGGAGAAACGATTAGGTAGTAAACTTATCTGTAGTGATGAGTGGAGGAACGACCCTGCTATGAGTAGCCTGCAGGAGCCCAAGGATCGCACGTCTTATTTTCTGTTGAAGGCACAAGCTGAGGCTTTCGGGAGTGCTGCACGCATGCGTGCAAATGTTGGGTGTGATCCCGGCTGTGTCAGAAGGCTTGTATTCGCACGGGCCTTTTGGGTAATGTAGTTCCTTGGCCTTTTCTATGTTCCTCGACGTTTTCCTTCCATGCCAAGTTTTGTTCCTACAAATAGAGGAAAGGAGCTTCCTGAAATAAGACTCAAGTACTTTCCTTGGGTTACTTTGATGACTTTCTCTGCCAAAGGTTACAGAACCTTCCTTATGCTTTCCAGATGTGGTTTTCTGACATGGTCTAGACTAGTTCCTGGCCCTGGGGAGACCACTACACTTCCTGTGGGGTGTCACTTGGGTGTTCGCGGTATGGGGCCAACCTGATTGGCTGGCGGCCAAAACCTTAATTTGAAAACCCCAATATGGGATTGGTGGGCTGGCAGAAGCTAGCCACTCTGTGAAGGTACATATGGGGGAAACCCCATTCATACTCTGTTCTGCCAGACATTTGGAAGGTAAGGCTTGCCTGTTGAATGATTTGGCCATTAAAAACAGATTTTGAAACCGCGTGTGCTATGGTTTGCATGTGCTGTGGGTCTTTCAGGGGTCCTTCTTTTCTGCTGCTGGTTCTTATCTGTTTGGGCCAAACCTTTGATTCTGGTGCTGTTTTGTGGGCTCCTTTACTACAATTTACTGCCATGGTTTGCTGACTTGGGGTTTAAAGCTGCTGCCTCCTGGGAGGGTGTTGTAACCTTAACACCCTCCAAAATCTGCTTCTGTACCATCTGAGTCACCAGTGCCATTGTCCTCCTGTAAGGGTCATTTATGCTGTTTTATCCATGTTTACCTGCTGAGCCACCAAGGGGTTTGTGTGATGGTTCCTCTGTTCTCCTTGAGCCTTCTGTTGCATATTTACCATCTGGATGGTGGTCACCATTCCTGTGATGAAGGATGGTTATTCTTTGGGTCCTTGTTGGCTCAGGGTTAAAGTGCCTGGGTGACCAGATTCTTCATTTTGCCTTGTAAAAAATGTTTTACTTACAGGGTTGTCCTGGTTTGCTGGAACAGTGTTTTCAGGTACCAACACAAGTCATTTATCTAGGCCCAGGGTTTGCAGGTTATTAAGGATTCCAGACCCCCTCTCTGGGGTCTCCGTGGCCCTTAGTCAGGTTCTGCAAGTCCCCTTCACGAGCATTGGGGGCTGCATTCTGATCTGTTTCTCTGTTCATTGGGTCCGAACCCTCTAGTGAATCTCCTCTTCTGGGTCTACACTACTGTTACCCGTTTTTTTTCTGTTTGTCTTCCCCTGGCAAGGAATTGAGACTTGACTCGCATTGCATAATAAAAGTTCTGAACCTTTCCTTGGCATTTCAGTGATTGCCACTGAATTCATTAGGCACTGTTTTTAAACCGATGTAGGTACACACCTGTTTAGGATGTACGTTGTAATATTGCCTGCACTAATGCTACGGTTTCTCTCCTTGGATTATAATATGCCCATCTAGACCTCAGGGCTGTCTTACCTAATTATCATGTACTTTGTTAGCTCTCATGGCTGTGTTGGACACCGTTTGCGGTCTACGTCTAAAAGTTATCACTATGGTGTGCATCTGTACTATTCAGTGCTCCAGATAAGATTTTGAATTAAGAATATTTTACTACTTTGTTTTTAAATGTCAACTCTATAAAACAGAATTCGTAAAATCTTTCTTTGCACCGGCTCGATGTGACTTCATGCACGTTAAACATTTTATTTCGGAATGTTTGTGAGATGTCTTATTTAGTTCTAATAACCTTTCTCTTTGACATACATCTAAGTATTGATCTAAATGCAACAGTGATATATTAATGTCCAGTGTCCCAGTTATTTAAGTCATCTCAGGGTGTAGGAAGTGTCTGTGTGCCATCCCAAATGGGTATTTGCTGATTTAGTGAAACTAAGTGTGTATTTTGGCGTGTATTGGTGTGCTACTATTATTGCTCCTTCTGAAGAAGGCTTACTCAAATTGACTTAAATTGATAATTGTTTAATCTTGTTTGTAGGAGTTTATTTGAATACTTGTCACAGTGAATCTAACTCCACTACTGCTCACATTGACCCCTCTTGAGATAAGCCTGGCTGCTCAACCACGCTACCAACCTGTGTAGTACAGACTTGTATCAAAGGTTGGGTTCCTATTGCCAAGAGGTCAGGGTTGTTGTAGTGCACCCAAAGGGTACTGCTCCAAATCTTGCCTAATGACATCAAGGGCCCGACTTGGAGGGTGGCGAAGAACTCTTGTTAACCAATAAACACACCCAGCCTCCCCATATCCAGTGCCCCATCTCACAAATACAATTCCGGTGAACTCCCTGCTAACCCCCCAACTGTGCAGCAAAGCTGGATGGACCCCCTGTATCCCCTCGAATGCCCCTCAAATGCCCCCCATCACCATTTTTGCGAGGAGGCTGTCTCCGCACCGTCAGTACCCACCCCACCTTTGCCCCCCCCCCCCCCCCCCCCACAACTATTCAACAGGCTCTCCGCCTTCTGATAGGAGCACACCAACCAGCGCCTCCAATGGTGGGTTAAGTGGAGGGCAGTGGGAAAGCCCCACCGATATGGTAGGCCCTTTGTGCGCAACCACTCATAGTGGGCGCAGCGTTTTGTTGCATTAGGGTTGTTCCTGCCAGGTCCTGGTTCAGAGAGTGAATAAAATGGATAAATCCCCATTTTTTTTTTTTTTTTAATCAAAGGGAGGCGGGGGTTAAATTTGTTTAGGGAGACAAAGCAGAACAAATAGAACAAATCAACGGTGTGCAGTCAAAAATCAAACATTTCGTCGAAAGTCATGTCGAACAAAACGGTAAAAATAGTTGAATGCCCTTTTTTAATTATATATTTATTTTTGGGTCAAGGAATTAAAAAAATGGGTAAAACAAAAAAAAATTAAAGGGGGTTGGGGGGGACCCCATTTCGAATAAAAAGCAATTTAAAAAAAATGAATTTTAGTTTTTTACTTTTTTCTCGAAAAAATGACATTCCATTATATCACTATAAACCCAAATCAACTACTCCTATCTCAGTCTGCTGTAGACGATGTGGGCCTTTACAAAGGAAATTGGTTTCTTACTACCAACATCTTTCTCATAGCCAAATTCAACAATCATTTTTTTAAGCACAATTTTTATTCAAAACATCACATATATTACTAAAACATTTATCAAAATTAAAAACAATGTGCACTTTCCACAAGGCACACACATATAAAATGACTTCAGTGTGATATTGTATCCAGAGGTGGGGTTAGTAAGTGACAAATATACCTATGGCAGATTCCTTATTTGCATGGAAATTCGTATAATTTCTTGTCACATTATACTGTCTAATTGTAATTGTTATAAGTTATATGGTCACTGATTCCCCTCTAATGGGATTGTTCTTAATCCCCTACATTTGTCTACATATGTTTCGGCAGGAAATATGAATTAGACACTTTCCCATGCGTCGTCTTCAGGACAGATATATTTCTTGCACGCAACAATCAATATTTTCACCCCATTTGTAGTTTCACTAATAGTTTCTATATCTTGTTCAGTCACATTGCTTCGCGATGTCGTTTTGAGACATTTCTACGCGCCACCACGTCTATATATGTAATACAAAGGTACAAATATTCTACGAGGCTCATAGAAACTGACAACGTTCGCACGGAAACACTTCAGCTGATGCTGAATAACTTACAAAGAACCTAAGATTGAAATATTTAGGAGCCAAGACACTAAGGAGAACTTAGGGATTAGAAGTATCGTTGTTACCGACTGAAGACTTAAAACACACAATAGCGTTTCCATCGCGCAGAAGATTAATGTTCTTCAAGTAGTGAAAAAACTCCAATCTGACTGAACACAAGATACGGAAACTCTGTGTGAAACTACGAAAGGGGTGAAAATATTGATTTAGTTACAAACAATATGTCCTGAAGACGACCACAAAAGGAAAATGGACACTAGGGGAAAAGTGTCTAATTCATATTTCCTGCCGAAACATATGCAGACAAATCTAGGGAATTAAAAACAACAACCCCATTGGAGAGGAATCGGTGACCATTCCCCTGTTATAAATTACAATTAGACAGTATATTCTGACAAATGATACGAATTTACATGCAAATCACATGTTTTTGAATTTTGATTAATGTTTTTAGTAATATATGTGATGTTTTGAATACAAATTTTGCTTAAAGAAATTGTAGAATTTGGCTATGAGAAAGATGTTGGGAGTAAGAAACCAATTTCCTTTGTAAAGGCTCACCTTGTCTACAGCAGATTGAGATAGGGGTAGTTGATTTGTTCCATTTGTTCTGCTGGTTCAAAAAGACACATTGCGAAAGGTGAAAGTGGGAGTGAGCCTAGCTGCTGCCATTATGCGCTCCTTCAGTTGGAAGAAATGAACCTGAGACAAACCGGCTTGTCTTGATTCTATGCATTGCGGGATCTTGTGCAGTGTATTCTGTCGAGCTGAATTTCCTGCTCACCAGGCAGCTTAAGGATGGAGCAAAAAACAGGTCTGCCACAAAGGATGGGAATTCTTCATCTTACTGCAGCAGAGATTCCTCAGATGCAGATAGTGTTCCTGCCAGAGCAATTAGAAGTCCTGCTTATCATCCAGCCGTGCAGCATGCCTCCGGGGACTCAAGACGATTGAGCAATCCTATGTGCTGGAGGAATATTCCAGAGTGTGTCCTCCACCTCAGGCACCCTATGCTCCGCCTCCGTGACTCTCTTGTCCAGTGCCAGGATTTTATGGGAGTTCCTCTGTACCTTTCTGAATCTCTTTGCGGATTTAAGGCAGCGTGAACATGGCTGGAAGAGGATCCGTGCTGTGCACCTGGGCCGTCCACTCTGTATGCTTGTTTCTGTCCACCCCCTGCAGCATAATGGAGATTTCCCCCGGTTTGCCGTATTTTCAGGATTTTAGCCATAGTGAGGGTTTGGGCGAGAGTATTATTTTCTCAACCTTTAAAACGGATACTTTAGCAAAGTTAAATCTTTGCTCAGGTTTTGAGGTAGTGGTTCATCCCTCTGGTTAGTAGCGGGAGGTTTTTTTTTCTTGTCATTTTGAGTTGGCGGGTAGCAATTTTATCAAGTGCTTTCTGAATGTTGGCGCACCACGTTTTATTTTTGACAGTTATCGGGATAGGGTTCCAGTTCCTTTAGTATTGTGAATAACTCCTTAGTACCAGATTTTGCTTGCATTATTCTGTTGTCAAAACTTTTTTGGTTTTCCATATTTCGGTTTTGTATTTTGTGGAAGCGTTGATGAGGGCTGCTTTTATTTTCTTCTGATGGTGTCATTCTCCAAGAGGATTCACACCTGCGTTTTTCTTTCCTTCGTGATTTGTGGTATGGGGTGAACCAGGCATTTATTTAGATGTGCTCTAGGCTTGCTATTTCTCAGTTTCAGAGGGGCAATAGTACCCAAGGCGTTGGCCATGGCTGAGTTGAATTCGTTAACTAGAGATGTTGTCTAGTGTGTCAGGTAGCACATTTAAGATCGGTAGTATCGGTGGTAATAGCCTATCCCTAGTTATATATTTTTATTTCTTGTTGGCATGGGTGGTGCTAGTGTATTATCCTGAGGTTGGATAGTTTTAGCATCTCTAGAAAAGGCTATAAGAGCATGATCTGGCCACACTTGTGGGCTGATAGAGGTAATAGTTATATTACATTTGTGGTCAGCTACCGAGTCGAGTGTTCAACCTTTCTCGTGGGTGGGTTGTAATACTCTGGGTAAAACCAAGCTCTGAGGGGACATGGGCTAGATTAGTCGCCTGCAAATCTTTATGGTCATTGAAGCTTAAGTTCAAATCTCCTAATGGGAGGGCTTGCGATTAATTTTTTAGGTTGTTTGAAAGGATCGTAGAGATGTCCTCTTCGAATGATCGAATAGGGCCTGGTGGCCTATAGATAAGGTGTATGTTAATGGTTTGAGAAGTAGATGTTAAGAGTTTGGCAGTTAAGGACTTGCATGATTTAGTGTGCAGGGGTGTTTCTACTTTTATGGTTAGGTTATTTTTTAGCAATAATGGCCATGCCGCCTCCTTGGGATTTAGTTAATCTTCTCTGAAGGTAGTGTAATTGGGGGGCATAGCAAGCATCAAGGCCAGGCCAGCTGCTTGGTGTAGCCAGGTTCCGGTAATAGCTAAGAAGTCAGTTACTTGTTTGAATATCAGCAATTTCAGTGGCATGGGCTATTAATGACCTGGCATTAATTAGTGCTCCTTTAAAGAGAGTATTCAGTTTTGGTAGGGAGGGAGAGGCAGGTCTGTTATTTTTGATTAGGCTAGTGCGTAATTTTCAATATTTATTAGTATTGTGGTTATGGTTGATGTCAGCCTTTGTGAAGGAAAGGTTTTGTTTAGTGGCATCCTTGTGACAGTTTCTAATGTTGCCATATGCAGTATGATGCCTAGCTAGTGTTCGTATATTTTGGTTAGTCTTGAGCGTAGTTTGGAATTTCTGCGTATAAGGTCACATGGGGTGTTAGTTTTAATAAGGTTAGGAGTGGGTGCCTTTTCTAATGGCTGTTCAGTGTCTATGGTGGTCACGGGCAGATTTGTGTCACAGTGCAGCATTTTAGTAGTCGTATCTTGCATTAGAAGGCTTGTTGGCACCTTTAAGGGCCAAGGAGTGGTCAGATAAAGGAGGATAATGAGCATTCTGTCCTAGGAGTGAGTGGCTGTTTCTGGAAGCGAGCCGCAGTGCTGACTAGATGGGTCCCTAGGCAGGTTTAATTTGGCAAAGGGTCTAGCATTGAAACCATAGGCAGTACCCTGGCAAACTATAGTTCAGTTAGTAATTCACTAGGTTAGCAGTGAACGGTTAGCTTAAAGTACCTTCTAAAACAGTAATGGCTCCTCTATAGGGTCTGGAATGGCGGTATTAGATACCTATGCTAACAGACATTGGCTATGAGATATACAGTTTTATTAAATGTAAAGTTCATATATGCAAGTTGGCAGGCATTCCAATTCTAGTCGGCAGGTAATAGATAACTATTATGTAGCATAGGCTAGCTATATTTGACACTTTTCGTAGGCGAATATTCTTCAGTCTCAAAGTATGTCAGAGTATAGCTCAAATGATATTTGCTTCTATCAGGCATACATGAATATTAGTGACAGCACTGGTTACATTGGAATGTGTATCAACAAGGCAGGGTACATTTAGATTGCTGATAAAATACAGTATGTATCTAGTTATACAATTTGAACCAGGTTCGGTGGCATAACAGGACTTGCAGAGTGTTTTTGCGTGGAGTGAACTCACTTAAGTGTCGAGGGTGGTGCGTGTAAATACGGGCAGCCTGCCAGCGCCTGTCGCGCTCCATCAGCATGGAGCCTTATTTCTTGGCCTTACTTCCTGGGCCGGCTGATAGCCTGCCGGCTATTGGCTGATGTTTAAGAGCTCGGCCAATTTGGCAAAGAGTTGTTTCTCCTCGTACTTCCCTTGCAGATGTGGAAATGATTGGCTCATCGCAGGCTACAGGGAGATGACTGAAACATTCAGTGGGTGCGTTAACAGGCAGATCAGTTCTGGTGTCTGAACTGTGCTGCACTTAGGAGGCAGAAGGGCGTAGGGGCACGCTGGCCAAGCAAGGATAGGCAAAGACGGGGTCATAAGCCTTAGACCCGAGCCTTTGAACGTGGCCCGGCTTTGCTCCCGGTGAACTTCCGACAAGTGGGGGTTAAGCACAGTCAAGCAAGGGTACTGCACGGAGCTATCCAAACTGTGCGATCACCTGCCGATGGCAAGACCCAAGCTACTCCAAGCACTCCTATTGAACAACTTCCAAAGGAACAGGTGAACACAGGAATTTACTGTTTATTTTCTAGTTTTATTTGTTTTTTTATTACGTGCCTAATACCATACCAGTTCGGTTTCTGCAGATCCGAGTTTCAAACCTCTGTTGCTGTGTGTGGTCTTGCTTCCAAGACCAGCGCGTTGCCCCTGGGCTATCATCTGTTCACTTAGTTCCCAAGGCTGGCAAATTTGTGAAACCCCAAACGTTCAGAATGACCCACTACAGGAGGTCATCCATCTCCTGAAGGAGCTACATGACTACATTACATATGAAAGATGCATGTTTTCACATTTCAATTTTCCCCAGGTCAACACAGATACCTCTGTTTCAAAATGCAGAGCATGCATTACCAATCCAGTTCTCCCATTCGGGATGACATCGGCACTGTGCATTCACCAAGGTGTTGCAGCGCTTCTGTGCCACTAGGCAATGTCTGTTTAGTTGGGTAGGCTACAGGCTCATGACGGGACCGAATGCACAGGTAAGCCTATTGCATGCACAAAACAGTAAATTTACTCCACAGCCTGGGGTTCTCAATCCAAAAGAAAGTCCACGTTGATACCAAGCCTAGGTACTATGTATTGTATAACACCAGACAGGGTACAGGCATTGTAAGTGCTCATCCTACAGTGTTAACTGGCCAAATGCTAACTGTTGGAAGGATAATCTGACTTTTGGGCATGATGGCACCCCGCCTCAGAATGCACCCAATACAAAGTGGTTAGCAGAGCAATGTTCCAAAATGACAGGCCAGTGAGTTGATGGTAGTCTTGCAGTTTTCAGCGGTGGTCAGGAAACCATATTAAGTGAAAAACCTTCACTACTCTGCGAGCACAGATGCTGATAACCTTTTGACAGGGTGAGGTGTACAGGGAAGATGAGCTGGTCAAACCATACAAATTGGTTGGAATTACTAAAAATAAAGATGGTACTAAGTTTGAAGAAAATTAAAGGGAGAGTGTCCTTGGACAACATAGCCACGAATATATTATATACATCAACAAACAAGGCGTTACACATTCAAAAAAGTCGGTTCTCACAGAGCATTGGCACTGATGCATATAAAAATATTCATACAAGCACATGTTGCAGGTGGAACTGTCTAGCAGACACCTAAGCAGAGTTCTAATGACTGAACATGACCAGGAACTCGGCACCAATGCACAAACATTTTTTGCAACATGGGGTACACCCATCAGTTGATTGTGGGAACCTGGATACGAAGTTTTGGCATGGTTTTGTTTGTGGCAACCAGGGTCCCTAGGCAATGCACTATGGAAGAGTTGGTCAGGGATATTTGCATATGCTTTCCCCTACACTAGTTTGCAAGATAATTCACAAGTTTATCAATAGTATGTATCACCTCAATTTGGGTAAGGCAAACATGGCTTACACATAAACCTGTCTCTGCCCACCAAACAAACTTCATCCAATCGAACATCCTCCTTCACATAAGTGCGAGCAGATGACGCACTCAATTCCACAGACCACCAACTTAGCAGCCTGGCTCCTGAGGTCCTAGTATTTGGTAATTTACGCATACTCATGCAATGTATAAATTGTGAGAAGAAAGAAAACCAAACACCACACAATGTTATTACAGCAAGTGGAAAAGATGAGTAGTCAGGTGTAGTAAAAACAGATCAATCCCATGGATTGTTCAGCTACAGAGGTGGTGATCTTGCATCAATTAGACTCTGGTCTTGTTTATAACAGTTAATTTAGCAGCTTACACTACATCGCAACAAGTTGTCATAGTGGAAGGTATCAGATAAAAACATAGTATACCTTGTTTGTAACTTTGTATGCAATATGTACGCACCATTTTTGTAACTGTGCACAGATACCTTTGGGTGTGGAGTGTCATATAAAGTGGAAGCAGTCCAACGTATCCATTGCCTTTTGGCTCACCTGCCACTAGGGTGGGGATTCAAACCTGGTGATCTTATGGCTAATATCTTATAATAATCAAAGGCCAAATATGAATTACCAGTACATCTTTCTGTGGCTTGCATCTACTTAGAATACAATGTGCCCAGACTGGATGAGGAGCATTGAAATGCTAAAGATTTTCACACGTCAAGAAAGAATCGGAAGACAGCGACATGTTGAAGAGTCTTGGGTACCGGTGCACATAGAGTAGGAATAATTTTGCAGGTACGCCCCGATCGATGCTCATTTTTGAATTTGAAAACACAAGATGTAATACTCTGCACCAGATGGCAGCCTATGCAAAGCATATGATTCCAAGCAGATGCAAGCTACAGAAGGATTACTGGCAAGTAATGGATATATTTGAGGCTTGGTGAATCTACTTTGAACTGTGGTATTCAAACTGTGCCGCACCACCTTGGTGTAGCTTGGGCCAAGCCTGGGGGGGGGTTCAATAGCATTGAGCTTTCTGCCTTTGGTGTGCCTTTTGAACCATAAACAACATGAAAGACATTCTAGGTTGTTTACTTGTTTGTTGCTAGTGGACGACTATCTAGGCAGGCACTATGCCCTCTCCCCCACACTGAGCAGAAGACCGAGGGGACCGGAGAGTTTAGCTTGAGAGCAGGATCCCACGAGACACCGAATGAGGGGGGAAAGCATAAAATGTGTAAGAAAGGAGGCCAAGTGAGAACAGGAGAGAGAGACTATTGGAACCAGAGGAACGGGACAAAAGAGGGGGAGGGACAGAATGTAAGTAAGTGACAGAATAGAAGTGGGGGACTGATAGAATAGGGATTGATGCAATGTTAGAATAGTAGGGAGACAGAATGCAAGGGATGGAATAGTAGGAGGGTCAGAATGGGACTGACCAAGAGGAATATGCCGAACAGGGGGAGAAATTGAATAGGAGAAAGATACTAGAATAAAGGAGGGAAAGACCAAATAGTTGAGGAGGGAGACTGAACAGGACAGAATAGGGGGAGAGACTGAAGTAGATGTAGAATGGCAAACTAGGAGTGCAGAAGCAGATGGGAGACGAAGATTGAGAGATGGACCGACAGAACAAAGGAGGGTTGACCACGGACATTTTTCAGATGAGACCATGGGAATGAGAAAGAGACGCAAAACCTTGGTAACATAAGAAACATGCCAGAACAGGAAGCGAGGACAGTGGATTGGAAGAGAAACCAAAAGAAGCTAGCATGGAAGTTTTTTGGATAGTGGAGAGAGCATGCACAAAGGTTTGGGGCGAAATTGAAGAAAAAGTTGGTGAGTATAAAACAGCATTGACAATCAGATTGCCAAGAAATAAACGGGGCAGGGGTTGTGGGGTAGCGGGGGAGTGGCAAGAGATGCATCAAAACTGGTCGTTAAAAGGAACCGGATAGAGTGCAAGTGGTACGATAAGGGAACAGGAGAGAAGGGGTGAGGGTGGCATTCAGGAATGGTGAGGAAGAGAATGGGTGCAGTGAAGAAGAGCAGAGACACAACTAAGAATGGGAGTGATTGGGTAAGGGAGAAGGACAGGACTGAGGGGAGACTTGAGCAAGGAGACGATGAAAACAAAAAAAAGGATGCAAGGGAGTCTGATACTGTACCTCACTGTGCAAATAGCATCCTTAGTCGCTAACAATTATTTGGTTGGGACCTATGTACTCGCCCTCTGTGCCTCTGCAGTGAAACAGACTTGCGACCGAAGGCAGCTGGAGCAGTCAGCCTGCTACAAAGACCGAACTTGCACTCTCGCCTTGGGATAGTGCTATTCTTATTTGACTATTTCTACTGACAAGCTGCTGCTATTGAATTCATGGGGCCACTACAATTTCACTCTTCTCAGAACTCAAGTTGAATGGTATGTATAAGAGCAGGTTTTTGATATCTTCATATGCTGCCTACTGTTATCCGCTGTGACCGTGGCTAAATCTTTGTAAAGCTGTGGCCACTGTTGGTTCAGTGGCCTTAATGACCAAGCCCTGTCTCCCCGACTTCAAAACCTTTTTCTATAGGGCGGCTTGTAATGAAAGTTTGAAGACCACTGGCTTGGAATCGGATGCTTTGCACAGGCCAGAATCTAGTGGCTCTTGCACAGTATTGTTTTTTGTTTTACTATCCCTACTATTAAATGTACAGTACCCATGATCCTTTGTGCGTTGACTTCCTCATTGGTTTTTTTTCTCTATCTGGTTGCTCGCTGTACGCAGAGCTTGTGATAGTTATCATATTGCTCCATGTCGAGCACTATTACTACCTTAACACAATACCATTCATCCTCACTCCTGGCAAAATATTTCCAGTGACTGTCTCAAATTTGGAGAATCAACAGTAGAGGAATACTCCAGTCTTTAAACTTTACACAGTAGGGCGAGTTGAGCAGACATTGCACATTCAACTACACTTTTGTAGAACACCTTGTTTCACTTTCACCTTATTTATGTTAATCTCTGTCCAACTTGTATGGAACATACTTTTTTCGGTTTTGCCCCTACTGTTATGCATTTCCCTGGAAGGACTCGCGTGGAGTATGCATTTACTGCCTTCCGTGGGATCAGGAGTTGAGCGTGTAAACTCTTCAAGACCAAGACACTTGCAGCTAGTCGTTCAAAGCGTTGGGCAGCCAATATGATGCAAGCTGATGCTTCTGTCAAATCTCCTGCTGTTGAAAACATTGAGGCTGATAAGGACCTTGTCTGTTTCAAGACAAACCAAGGAGGCCTCTGTTGGGGAACCTTTGAATTCACATAAACCAGTCCCCGGCTACGCAGCCAGGTGTCAAGTCTAGTTTTGGAGACTACCCTTTGATAGGAAGGCTACACAAATAAAGCATTCACAACACTTAAATGAAGGGGGATGTACTAAGTCAGCAGTTTAAATATCTGATAGGAAAAATTCTCTTGAGGCAACTTTACCTCATAGTCCATGTACTGCCCCCCTCACCGTTTTGCTTTTGTTGTATACCCTGACCTAATTTTTTTTACTCTAAAGGGAAGCCACCTGCTTCCTCCACTGGGCATTTCTCAAATGTTATGGGGAAACTGACCAGTCCTTCAGGCTGTCAGTACAGGGAAACATTGTTTCCCATAGTCTTTTGGTAACTTTTTGGCATTGCACTATGCATCTTCCAATGCAGTGCAATGGGGTCTTTTTGTATTGGCCGTAGACGCACGCCAAAGGAATTTTTTGTTACCACAGGACAGACTGGTGACAGCAGTGTATTTTTCAAATTTTATTCAATATATTTTTTGCTGGCCATAAGGAGTTTACTGCATTTTTCTACTGCTTGTGGATAGTGTCCCATCACGGAAGTGCCACGAGTTTCTTTCTGTGCTTTGACCATCTTGTCTACCCTTCTTCCTGGCCTCTCGGCTCGGGAGATTCCTTTTTTGAGCATAAACTCCCCTTAAAAGCTTCTTTTCGTGGGCTAGTGGTTGTCACATGGCGTAGCCTCCAGGGAGGGGGCTTGGTCCACTTGGTCCCATGCCCCAAGCTGGTGCCTGTGTCTGAAGTACATGATTGGACCACTGCTGGGATGCATGCATGGAGCAGATCCTACCATTGTAGGGTGGAGTCTGACCACTCACGCAACTGTCGATCTGCATCGGCCTGGCAGATCTAACGGAGTCAAGTATCCTGGGGAGCTGATCAGAAGACTGAAGGTCCAAGGAAGCGCTGTGAATAGGCCTGGCAACCAAATCCTGCTGCAGTCCTGGAGAAGTCCTGTTTGGTGACTGAACTCTGGAAAAACCTTGTGTACTTCAAACTTGTGGAGTGGAAGGGGAACATCCAATCTCGATGTCGCCTAGCAAGTGAGCCTTCTCAGAAGTGTTCCAGGGCCATCCAGTGGATTGTCCAGCGCCAGATTGGGCTACTGGGAGTCGCCTTCACATGTTTCTACTCTGAACTTTGGGGGTCATTGGCTTGTCCAAAGAGAAGACTACCCTCCAAATTTAATGGTCCTGTCATAGACTAGATCTGTGTTAGGAGGCTGCACCTGATTGCAACATTTGTCAACCCTCCTGTCACTGCAATGGTGACGGTTGTTGAAACCTCTCTCCCTGCATCTGGTCCTGTGTCTTGAAGTGACATGCACCAGTGTTTGCTGAATTCATCCATGGTAACCGGTCATACCAGCTTCTGTCTCATTTGATAATATCTATGCACCAGTGGCTCCTGTGCATTTGGGATCCGAAGAATAGGCAATTCATCTTTTTTCAGGCGGCCACCAGAAGACCTAACAAGTCTGAAAGAAAATTGTAGACGGGTTGGTAAATTGTGAAGATACCTACTGGTAACACCATTCTCCATTGTATAAGCTGGTAAAACGTATGAAAGTTTTGTATTAGTTTGGCTTTGCCAATGCTTGCTCGCGCAAGCTCTATGAACATGGCCAACAGTTTCATTAGCTAGAATACATATCCACTTTTTTTGGACCCATTTTCGCGTCCCCAGAACACATAACCTAACTGTTTCCCGCTCTACAAACTATAGGAAAACTTTGAACTTTGTGTACAAGGCCCCTTTCATTTTAGGGCTGAACTGCTGAAGTTAGGTTTACAATTTCTGTGGACTGTTCGTGCTTGCCCTTACTCAATACATTTCCTTTGTTGGTAGTGTTAATGAGTTTTGTCTGTGGGCACCAACGAAGGTGACTGTATGTTGCATAACGATTCATGCATGAGTGATATTACCCGGTTGGAGTCACTTTCATAGTGTTTTTCTGGGCCTGTAAGTAATGTTTATATACTTGCTGTCTAATTGTAATCTGTGGTTAACTGTGTGGACTCATTGGTGACCCTTGATCTCACCTCTCATGAGTTGGCCTTACTGCTCTCAAGCTACCTTGAATTGGTCTGGCTATACTCTCAGAAGGTATTACCCAAATTGGTCGTTTACAATTGTTCGAATGAACAATTGACTGAATTTAAAGGGTCACAATTGACCTTTTCACAATTGACCGAAATATATAGACATAGAGAGAGACATAGGTTTTGGGGGTTTGGCCTTTGGTGGGGGGTTTCCCCCCACATATATGGTACAATTGACCTTCACAATTCGGTCAATTGTGAAAAGGTCAATTGTCATTCGAGCAGTTGTAAAACGATCAATTCGTATACAACCCTCTCAGAACAGTCACTGCTTCCAAGAAGGGTGGCTTTCTAAACGTCTGCCCACCACGCAGAGTTTAGAAATCCATTCCAACAGTATCGATGCAGAGTAAGCCGAAACATTCTCACTAACCAAGCCGTTCTGGTGTCTGTGCCGAAACACAAGCTCTCCGCCTCAAGTGGTTCCTCCAGGCCCCAAAGCATACGTCTTCGGTGTGGACTAGAGGGTGCAGAAAGTATTTGCATAAGAAATCTAGCCTTAATGAGGGAGGGAAGGCTCCTTTTCAGATGCTTAAAAGAGAAAGTTTCAGAGCATTCAGAATCTGAAGATTACCTTGTTTTGCCACTTCCGTCGTCCTCAACAAGATGGACCAAGGAGAGGTTTAAGAATACACTTGATAAGATGTCCTCCTTCATGAAGTTCCTAGATGACCACCCTATCAAGAGCGAACGTGTGGTCACTGAGGACATTGTCCCCATTAAAAAAGCTGAACAGCCTACATTACTAGAAGAGGAGGAACTGATTAGTTTAGAGGACTAATCTGATGAAGCGGGCATATTCGACTAGGATCAGGCGGTACTCAGCCATTTTACCGAAAACAAAACGGGCGCATTTCAGAAAAAACAATGAAAATACTAAATGTATGTGGGGTAAGGTGTTAAAATGGGTAGTGATGGAGTTGGGGTGGCATTATAAGGGTAGAAAAACAGGGCGGTTGGGGGGACCCACCCCACCCCTAAATAAATTCAAAGTGTTTTTCGATATTCTGGTCACGATGAAATGTACCACTCTGAAATTTAGGTCTGTAAAATCGCATATAAGCGGTTCAGGCTATTGAACCTGAAGATTATCCTATGCCTTCCCTAGACATAAGTTTTGTTTTAATAACATAATTTATTGGGTTTTTGAAAACAAACAATACAAGCACACTGCTGATACAGGTCAGTGACTGATTCCCGCCCCCCCTTACATACAAAAATTCGATGCTGAGTCCACTTGCCCCTCTACAGGAGTTAATTCGTTCCCCCGCTTTGAGGGCACCATAGGCGTCAGGTGGCGCCACAGTATATCTTCATGCCCAATTGTCTAAAGTCACCTTTCAGTGGGAGTCTTCCCACTTTTGCCATACTTTCTGCGCCTTGGCCGGGCATCCTCTGGCCAAGTATACCCTGCGCTCCAATGCTACACAAACGTCTACATCGGTCATCCATTGTTCATAACTCGGAGTCATCTCCGACACATTTTTGAGCAATGTTTCTTTTGATGAGTGCGGTAGTGGTGAACACAAACAGTTTTTCGTATCTTGTCAGTTCAATTTCATCGTCTGTTCCCAGCAGTAATAACTTAGGATCTCTAGGAATCTCTTTGCCCAGGACTCTAGATAATTTGTTACAACATGCCCCCCAGAATTGTTGAATGCGTGCGCATTTCCACAGTTTGTGGAAGAAGGTGCCTTCCTCGGTTTTGCATCGCAGTCAAGTTGAATCATTTATCCTTCCCCATTTATAGAGGACCACTCTAGGATAGTATACTCTGTGTAGTATCTTTAACTGAATCAGCCCAAGTCTTGACGATATGGCTACCTCCCTAGGGAACATCAGTGCCCTGACCCATTCCTCTGGTAGTATTGCACCCACATCAGTCTCCCATTTGGTCTGTAGTGCTAGCAATTCTGTCGTGCCAAAGGATGTTATGGCACTATATAAGACTGACAGCACTTTTTGGGTGATTCATTCCAGGAATAGGTTCCTTTCTATTGGGGTATATTCCGGCAGGGAGGTCGTATCGGGGAGGTTACCTTGTAGTGCGTGTTGCAATTAGGTGTAGTGGTATTGTTGGGTTTGGGGAAGTGCAAAGCGGAGAGCTAGCTCCGCGAATGGGATTGTTAACCTTCTCTCACGTCGCCCAATGTGAGTGTTCCATGCTGAATCCAATGCGGACATTTGGGAAGTTTGTATACACCCGGAAGGTTTGTTATTCCGCAATGGCTGGGCCTGTGACAGCATATTCCCCCATCCCACGAATTTGTGTCTGTCCAAATTTGGGTTCTGTCAGCATATTGGAAGTGGTTGTTCGGGCCCTCTTCTTATAGAGATATTGCATAACCGGATTTTCAGGAGTGCCAGCTTCTAATGAACGGTTACGCGGTGCAGTTGTGTCCCCGTGCAATTGGTCATTCACTATTGTGAATTGGCTGGCCCAGTAGTATGTCTGCATTTGGGGAAGCCCTATGCTGCCCTCCCATATGGATTTTTGGAGCGTTTTCTAGATATAGATATAGATATATATATAGATATATATAGATATATATATATATATATATGGGCAGGGACGACATTTTAAAGAGCGCTGCTCTGCCTAGTAGTGTCAGAGGAAGGGATGACCAGTGTCGGGAGTCTTCCGAGAGTCTTGTCATCACTGGGTGCAAATATCTGGGGATATAATCATTCAGGTTATTTGTGACCAGTATGCCCAGATACTTGAAGTGCTCCCTCTCCACCTGGTAAGGACATTGGGGCGGTATTGTTTGGTCTTCCTGCCCTAGTGGGAACAGAGTGGATTTAGCCCAGTTAACCCGCAGACGGTTGAAGGCGCCGTATTGTTGCATTAATTCAGTCACTATGGGGCAGGATCTTACTGGATCGCTCAGGTATACAAGCAAATCATCCGCATATAAGGACACTTTGTCCTCCCTGTTTTCTGACCAGCGGAAGCCCTTCCATGTCTCGTTATTTCGAGTGGTTCGATTGCTATCTCAAATATCATTACTGACAGTGGGCATCCTTGTCTGGTCCCTTTTCCTATTACAAAGGGGTTTGATACGTGACCGTTTACTTTTGTGACCGCTATTGGTGATTTATACAGTAGTTTGACCCAGCTCATAAATTGGGGCCCGAATCCCATTCTTTGCATTATTTCCCAGATCGCTTCCCAGTTGACTGAATCGAACGCTTTTTCAAAGTCTACCGCCAACGGGGCTAGTGGGCACTGAATGGTGGTTGCATTTTCTATCGCTGTATATAATAGATGTATGTTCATGCGCGTGGATCTTTGGCATAAATCCACATTGATCCGGGTGAATTAAGAAGGGTATAATTTGCTGGAGCCGGTTGGCTAGTGTTTTCTCTAGGATTTTGGTTTCGGTGTTCAGAGAAATGGGTCTATATGAACTGCATCTATCTGGAGGCTTGTCTGCTTTGGGTAATACCACTATAGTGGCTTGTTTCAGGTCTCGAGGGGGGGACCCCTCACTGCGGGAGGTTTCATACATGGCTGCGGTCAGTTCATCCTCTGATATTTTCTAGCAGAGCTCTTTGCTCGGGTGTCAAAGAGGGAAGGGTGATTCCCGATAGAATTGCAGTGTCAATGGGGGAGGTTGGTGCTTTATAGAGCTCCCTATAGTAGGAAGCGAGCACTTCCGCGATGTCTCAATCTGCTGTTATCAGTGTGTCCCCATGTGTCCTAATCGCTCTGACATGTCTGAGCCCTTCATCTCGCCTCTCCAGCCATGCCAGCATTTTGCCCACCTTATCCCCGGTTTCGTACACTCTGGCATGCATTGCTATGTGTGCCTGTTTGGCGTTGTCTAGGGCAAGATTCTGTAGTTGTTGTGCTAGTTGTAGTGCCCGGTGAGATTCTGGTTGGTCTTGGGATAAATGAGCTGCCTCTGCCCTCTGTACTCGCATTTCAGCTTCCCGGAGTGATTTAGCCTGTCTTCTCTTATGGGCCGTGATCCAGGAGATGGTTCCCCTGTTAGTACCGGTTTATATGCTTCCCATACGATTGTTGGGCTACCCACAAAGAGTGTATTCAATTCAAAGTACGATTCTGTTTTTTTTTTTTTGGGGCATGCTCGAATAGATCTGGGAAGCCCAGGTAGTAACTGTTTAGCCTCCTGTGGGCAGGGGGATCGGTCTATCGGTGCTAATTTCTAACAGGAGTGGGGAGTGGTCTGATAGGCCTCTGGGTGGGAACTGTGCTTCATTTACTAAGTGTAGTTCGGATGCCGGGAGAAAAAAGTAGTCCAGCCTTGACAATGAGGCATGTGCCCCAGACAGGAACCAGTATTCCCTTGTGCCAGGGTGTAGATGTCTCCACACATCTTTCAGTCCCATAGCGTCCACAAACGTGGCGAATTTGGTACGCGTGGAGGTTTTTTTTCGTATAGATGTGCGTGCGATAAAGTTCCAGATTCATGACCTCGTTGAAATCTCCCCCACTATCACCAAGTTCGAGGGATCTGCAGTGTTTATAGGTGTTACATCGTTAATTGGGGAGGTAATTAAGGTTGGTGGTGCATAAATGGCTAGCATGGATATGGTGCATTCCCAGAGAGTCCGGTTATGTGTACAAATCTGCCCCCTCGTGTCCTGTGCAACGGATAAAAGCTTAAAGGGTAGTCGTTTGTGTATTAGGATGAGAACTCCCCGAGCCCCCATGGAGAAGCCCGAGTATAATTCTATTCGGTAATTGGCTCGCTTAAAGAGGTTGCAGTTCGTGCCTGCTAAGTGGGTTTCCGTTAGGAATGCTGCGTCTGGCGCATGTCGATTCAGTTGTAGTACAAGGCGCCTCTTAATGCTACTACCCAGCCCATTCACATTCCAGTTCCAAATCCTAATGGATTTGGTATTACTCCTATTAGATTCTGTCATATCGGATGGGAATTGGGTGTGGCGGGTTGTGCTGTGACCTGCGCTGGTGAACCATGTCCCTCTGGTGGGAGCCAGACTTCGACATGAAGTGTGCCTTAACTTCTGTACCCGAGTGGAACCACGGGCCATCTTAAAACAAAGAACTAAACAAGCAAATTTTGATGCAAATTCAAACTCCTCTGCCCCCTCCCCATACTCTAGCCCCAACTTGAAGTATCTGTCGCCCGAACATCAGCCCGAGCTCGACAAGGGTCTGCTCAGACTACAATTAACCCCTACAACTTCTACAACTGTTCCCAAAGAACTGGGGGGGTGCGTGTGTCTGAAACTGCCGCTATGTCTTTTCATCCGTGTCAAATACCTTGCTGCGTTGCTTCAGTTTGTTGCCGATGCCCTGTCATTTCGGCGCCACCGTCTGGGTGGCTGCTGCTGCTTTCTCTTCTTTCAGCCCTCCCGCTCAAGTGGCGGCAAGATGTCATCCCGGTTCGGTGGTTGGTCCGGAGAGGGGGGGGGGGGTTTGATCTCCGGCTAGAGGATTGCCAGGGTGCGCATTTCTGTTTCTCCGATGTGGTCTCCATTCACTATCTATGTGTAGTTCCGCACACTTCCATGCCTCATTAGGGTCGGTGAAGTGGACCGTTCTTCCTTTATGGAAGATTTGCATTTGGGCTGAGAAGATTAGACCGTATTTAATGGTCCGAGAGCGCAGCTGTTTCTTGATTTGCTCAAATGATTGCCTTGCCTTTTGCACTTCTCTTGTATAGTCTGGAAAGAAGGCAATTCTAGAGCCATTGTGGGTTATTGTGCCTTTCGTGCGTGCCATTTGTAGCAGTGCGTCCCGGTCTCTGTAGTTTAGAAACCTTGCCACCACCGTGCGCGGCGGGGACCCAGGCGGAGGACGTCCGGTGGGCACTCGGTGAGCCCGTTCTATCGAAGAATTTGGAGAAACCCTTTTGGTCGAACAGGTTGGTGAGCCACTGTTCCAGAAACAATTCCATGCAATCACAATTGGCTTTTTCGGGCAAGCCTAGGATGCATACATTGTTCCGTCTTGAACTGCCCATCTCTCCTTCATCCACTCTCGCTTCCAGTAACTTTTGGCGGGGTGTAGTTCTATGCAACTGCTGCTCCAGGTTCCTCAGTCCGTCCTACGTCCCAGAAATACTCTGCTCGGCTGCACCGGTGCGGGACGTTAACTTTTGGAGATCATTGCGTAATGAGACATCCACACTTATTTCATCTGTTTTTTGTTCCATGGAGGCTCGTGAATCGGCGATTGCCGCCATAATGTCTTTCAGAGATATTGTTTCTCTCATCTTCCATTGCTTCACTGTGGTCTTGCTCCACCGGTGCATTTGTTGCGGCAGTAGTGAACTGGTCAATTTTGCTCTGCGTTCCCGTTTTGTGGGATTTTTATTTTCCCATGTCAGATGACTGTGAGTGCGACCAGTGATTTTAAATCCCACTCTTGCCCGGATAGGGGTTCTGTGCTTTGTCGCCTGTTACCAGCGATTCGTAATGTGTTACTGCTTTACACGGGAGTTCCTGCGTCTCATGTGTTGCCAGTGTGTCCGGCCACTCCCAGTTCTCACACCAAGTCCAATGGGTTATATTCGCCTTCACCTCTGTGGGGGGCGTCGTGGGCTTTGGTAAGGTTTGTTCCGGTGCCCAGTTTCCCTCCTTTGGGGTGCTTGATATTGGAGACCTCCCCCCCCCCCCCCCTGCTGCATCGTGCGTGCACTAGTGTGTATTTGAGTGCACCCACTGTGGTGACCTGGATCGGTGGCCCCCGGTGGTAAGCTATATTGGCGTTTTGGCAGTAGCTCTTTCCTCCTGACTGAGGGCCAGTTAGGACTTGGCTCGGGGGGTAAATGCTGGTTTGAGGCATGTCCAACTGGTCCTTATGTAGGCTCCCCACCTACTACAGTGCAGTGGCGCAGCCTTGCGCTGCTTGTTGGGCATTCGTGTGAATCAGCCTGATCGCCGTACCCGCTGCAGGAGACTCATCCGCCTCTACCCATGCCTCCTCCCCGGCTTACGCTGGCATGTGAGGGGATTCCTGCCGCGCTCGCGGCCCCTTCCACCGGGACTGTCTTCGTGTGCGCCCACTTCAGGGGTGGCACCTTCTTCCCCTCAAGTGCCTGGCGGGTGAGCAGGGAGAATGCCGCTCAGCGGGACGGGCACCAGTTCGGAGGCGAAGCGGCCCGCCTTTCCCAGCTTGCCCCCACGCACCGCCGTATGTTATGGTCCGCTTGCACCCACTTCTCACTGGGGGACGCCCTGGGTCCACTCCTTTCACTTCTCGCTCTCTTCGCTGACGCCGCTTCCCGATCTGGTATATCTGCTACGTCGGCAGGATCACATCTGCATCGCTTAGCATGGCGCCATCTTGGGAGCGCTTCCTCGGGACGGCTCGGAGAGTTCTTCGTTCCCCGGCTGCCTCGCTGTTGCACTCTTCGCTGCGATTTCCACCTGAAATTGACAGCAGCGGTTCCTCTCCGTGGATCTATTTAATAATGCAGTTTGACACGGATGACAGGTGTTTTAAGCAGGATATATGCAGCGGGCCCAGGAGCTCGAAGGCTCATGTCCGCATCGTTCCGTGGCTGGCCACGCCCCTTCCATAGACATTATTGACCCACCATTTGTCATCCCCCATCAGATCAGTCTATATAATCTTTTAAAGAAAGATGCAAAGCTTCCGAGGAGGACACAGATTTTGATGAATTTCTAAAGGAGAAGCTGTATATCCCCTATTGCAGTCAGTAAAGAGGATAACTCCATCACTGGATAGACCAGCCTTACAAAGGTTGCTAAACCCAGTCTCCGAGATTTAAGCTTGCACCAGTTGATCCACAAGGCCACCTTACACCAGACTTGCTTGTGGTGACTATCCCTTGCAAATGGGCTCGGACACATTTGGCATCTACTGAAAAGCCAAACGAACATGTGGTGCACCCTATCAGCAAAGGATTTTTCCCACAAATTGAAGTGGTTGTCACTCCCAGACTGCCTTCCCCAGCCCCCCAACAGCCTAAGACAACTGGTTCACTAATGAGAGCCCACAGAATCAAACCGGATTCGAGAGAGTCTAGGCAGGGAAGAAGCCTTGGCAAAGGCCAAACTCTACGATCAGCCTCTGCCACAAAGCAAGGAGACTCATCCGCCTCTACCCACCTCTACTCTTTCACAGGCATCCGTGGGGTCCTACAGAAGCTGGAATTTATCAAAAGTCCCCTCACCAGAGTTCAGGGCCGAGTGACGGAGGAAAATCCAACCAGGTTTCCTCCTCTGGCACCGAGAAAAAGGCGCCAAAATCAGAGCCGCTGAAGTGAGTGTAATACATTGCTGCTGCAGAAGTCCGCCAAAGGTCCCGCCTTTAGTCACCCTGACCCTGGAACGGAATGGAGTTCTGTATCAATGCATCAGGAAGGACGCCTGCTGCACATTCTTCATCTTTTAAGGTACTGTGGGGTTTGGGGTGTAACTACCTTGCGCCATTTTAGGTGCTTCCGGGCTTGGGAAGTGCGGTTTTCACCAATCTAGAGATGACCTCAACTCACTTGAGCAGGCCTTGCAGCTTGTGCACCATCAGGTAGGCTCCTATTGAGCTCCTCGAATGCTTTAAGAACTGGTTAATTTTTTTTCTCTGAACTGCATCAGAACTATCCAGTTGACTTTGGTTATCCTGGGTCCCTCAAGGCTCCTCTTCTCAACCCCATTGGCTTTGGCAGTGCTGGTTCGTCCATAGGTTTTACATTGTGTAACACTTTCTTTCTGCTAGTAAACTGCCTCTGTCCCTATGGGAGAAAACATTGTAACAGTTACTAAAGTGTGTTCTATCTAACTCTGCTTTCCCCTCCCAAACTAGTTGTGTAAAGGTGATACATATAGAAGTGCTATTACTGAGCTTTATTGATGTCACTCAACGAACTACCATGATTTTTCCCGACCGCAAGCGCCGGTAGCATTAAATCGCTCGAGCCATGTTTTTCAAGATGGCATCTGAGCCCCCTCTGTCAAACGGGTCCTGGTCTTCTTTTCTTGCCATTTCTTTGTGTAAAGGCCCTTCTAGAGTTTTGCTCTGCGCGCCAAACCAGTTTGGTCTTTGTTCACTTAACTTTTGGCAGGCTTCAGAATTGAAGACCACCTCTGACGCCTGAGTGTCTGGGGTGGGCAGGAAGTGAGGGAGGTGCCTGAAACTCCCTGTGCTTCTCCTTGAAGACACAAATGCACTCTGTGGTGATTGGCTGACTGTCCAGCAAGGACAGCCACCCTGCTGGATCAGTGACGGCTAGGCTGGAATTGGTCGGAGAACTGAATAAAAGGTGAGTCTCTTGGCTTGGAAGGCAGAGTCGACCAATAGAACGAAGGAACTGAAGAGCTTGAAGAGGACGGCTGCTGCATCTCCTGGACAGTTGGTTTGCCCGGTGAAGCCCTGCTGCAGGTCCGAATCGCCAAGTTCATATTGATAGAAGCACCTGCAATGACGACTTCTCCCTTTTTGAGTTGGTGGGACCAATCAACTTACAAGTAAGCCACCTGGATACCTATCTTGGAGCTGGTTGAATTTCCTCAGTTGCTTCAGGAAACCGTAGAACCAGGGAGAGGGACACCAGTTTGTGTGCTTTACTCACAGCCACCGAAATTGAAGTTTGCCAAGTGACGGCTTTTTGACCAGCCCCAGTGCAGGAGTCCCCGATGTCCTTGTCCCCACGACTGAGGCACAGGAACAGCGAGACAGAAGTCATCAGCTACATCTTTGCATTCGTTGTAAGGTACTGTGAAATAAGACTGAGTACTTGCCTCTTGCAGTGAAAGTACTTGAAACATTTGCAACTCTCAGGCCGAATCAGCTTGTGACCCAACATGATTCTTCTTTTTACAAACTACTTCCAAAGACTTGTGCATAGACTTTACCGTTTACTTACCAGAACCACTTTATCCTATCCAAGAATTTAGCCCATTGACTTAGCCCTAGCCTATTGAATTGATTCTTCTGGTAAACTCTTAATATTTGCACTAAGAATAATTGTAACCTTTAATGTTCTAATAATCTTTGCCTGTTACTCCTCTTGAAAAGTATTCTGAAATAGTATTGAAGTATATTTGTGTGATTATATTGCCTCCTTCTAATGTTTTATAACTGACAGATAAATTAAGTATTTATCAAAGAAACCTTGAGTGTAAGAGTTTACTTGAACACTTATGATTGTAGACCTCTTGTACTGCTCACATTCCCCTCTTGAGATATGCCTGGCTGCTCAGCTACCAAAACTGTGTAGTACAGACTTGCACCAAAGGTTGGTTTTTGCTTACACCTTTAGTCCTAAATGTGTGTAGTGGTCCCAGAGGATACTGCAATCAGACTTTGCCTAACACTGATCATTTCTGAAATTTTGGACGCCTGCTGGACCCAAGACACAATTTGACTCCCTAAAGTCCCTTCACCAGAGTGCTGGATAGAGATTGAGAAGAATATATTATGCAATGACCGTTCTTAATCTGGTACCTTGAAAAGGGCGCCAAATCCAGGGAAGCAGTAAAGAATCCTTTGGGAGCCTTTTCTGCTCCCAACAAAGGAGACTGCTGCAGCAAGTATTTGTCCAATGTCCTTTGGTCACCATAACCAAGAATCCAGAGACCGGGTCCTGCTCTGCTGCATTGTGAAGGTGTCCGCCTGCAAGCTCTTCTTGACTGAGGAGGTACTGTGTAGACTTGAGTAGTATTTCCCTAAAGTCTTGTCACTCATATGTGGGTGATTTGTGTCTTTGGGAGTTCGCACATACTGGTCAACCAGGCCTAATGCTGGTACGTATATAGGGAGCCTTCTACGAAGTCCCTGAACACTTTCAATTAACTCAAATCTGTAATTATTTGCTCAACGAGGGATCCGCTGGAACTCTCCTGCATCTGAACTCCATCTGAACCTGCCTACTTTTTGCCACTAAAACACTAGTGCCCCTCTTCTACCTCGGAGATCACTCATGCCTTAGAATAGGGAAGGACTCAAGTATATGGACTATTAGAAAATATAACAAGTGTAACCAAATACTTACTTGTAAAGGTGTCTTCGTGTGTAACCTTTATTCTGAAACATAATAAGTTACAAGTGTTACTAAGTTCTTAACCTTGAGTTGCTTGTTGCCCCTCTGAAAAGTGTAAAATGATTTACCTTTTTTAAATTGTGTTCCACTCTTATAGAAAGAAATTGAGTTGGTATTTCTTTCTTCCTGAAACTGAATAAGTGAAAGTATACCAATAGGCTTTACTCACCTTGGATTGCTGCCATTCGAAAAGTGTAATATTGGGTTTTGCTTATCCTGAACTGCTTGGTGCCTTTCTAAAACGGAGTTTACTTATCCTAGAGTTGCATTCTGCCCCTTTGAAAAGCTCCCCTGCACTTGCGCGATCTCAATGTCACCTGGCCTAGTAGGATCGCTGTCTCTTCCCTCTGTTTCCTCTCCCTTGCCTCGCGGCGCCTTGAAACACTTGTGTATGGCGGGTTATAAATATCATATCATACAGTTCTTTACTTGCATTAGTATTTTCCACTCTTCTGAAAAGTAAAATTGGTATCACGGACTATTCCTGTAATAGACATATTGTAAGGTTTTATGACCAATAGTTTTACCCCCCTTGAATAGCTTCTTGGAAAAAAGATGACTAATCCGGAAAGGACACGGATATCCCCGACCCGAGAGGGTAGCTCCCACGGCACCTGGACGGGTGACACCGGATAGACTGGAACACAGGCGGCACGCACGAAGACTGAGCCAACTCCCCCAGACAATCCCACCAATACTTTCGCCTGTTCCTTAGTTACCGCCAGGTACCACAGTGGTGTGGAATTGTCGAGATATTGGGAATCGCCACTCTACCTGAGAGGTTGACAATGGCAGGTGCACTGGCCACAGGAGTTTGAAGGGAGGATAAGGGGAGCTATGAGAGAGCATGTTAGAGGTGGGGGCCAGAGGAGTAAGGAACCTTGTATGCCAGTCGGACCCAGATCAGGACAGCGCTGCACCAGGGGATACTGCGCAAGCAGAGCGCCTGAATTCAGCATCGAGACGCAAACTAAACAACCCTAACAATTTCCCTTTCTGCATACACCTCTCAAATTCCAAACCAAACACAACCAAAATCTACAGCACAACAAACCGCACAAACTTCACTACATTGCAACAACAAAACAAAAACACGCATAGTCTTGCACAACATTACACAACGGCTACTGGCCACAAACACCCCAGGCCCAGCCAACGGACCCACCGGGCTGAGGCCGCCAACAGCACATCATTGTTCTCTTGCACTTTTCCTACCTCCTCCCACTAACTCAACCTCCCCTCCTCTTTCAGAGCCGCCAGAGCGCCAGGGGGCCACTCCGGTGGTTATAGTGCACAGTACAAATGTCCTTTAACATTAACATTCTAAATGTGTAGCCTGAGTTCTTATCCAGGAGAAACTTACTGCCCCTCTGAAAATTATTTACTTACCTTTGAACTGTTCTGAAAAGTAACGGGTGAAACTATCTCTTCTGAAAGAATCAGTTGCATGTGTTGCAAGGTATATACTTGTAAGTTATGGTATAGTGTTAGGAAAGATTTCGTTATTGTAGGGAACTTTCCTTCCATGTGGCAACCCCTAAACTTTTTGCTATTGTTTTCAACCTGTTTTCTTGACTTTGCCAGAGAAGTGCAGCCTTCTGCGTACTCCTCTGGGCTTTCGCTCCTTTCTTACGGGGAAACTGACATGCCCTTAAGACAGTCAGTACCGGGGAACGCTGTTTCCCGTAGTTTCTTTTATCGTGTCGCCATTTTAGTGCAACACGACACAAGAGGGCACTGTAAGCTAAGTTACAGCTCTCTTGGGTCTCTAGCCTTCTACAGACCCTAGACACTCTTGTAGGATGGTTTTTGGATCGGTGCAAGTCATTCAGGGACTGGGCTGGTGGCAGCGATCATTTGGTTTATTTTGAGCTCCTTTTGCCGTTCTGAGCACCTTTTTGCCGCGAACACAAAAGGGTGGCCCGGCTACCCAAAATGGCCGGACCACGAGGCTCCTTTGTCTCGTCCACTGTCCGTCTTGCTCCCTTTACCTTCCCCCGGGTCAGGCGACCCGGGGCCTTCCTTATTTGGACATGTAGTTTCCCGCGAAACACGGTTGCTTTCGCGGGCTTCTACATGTCGTTTGAGTGCCCCCAGGATGTGGGCTGGGCTGTCTGGTCCCAATACACATCCTGGGTGCCAGAGAGTCTAGGGTGGTGTGAATGCCTGGGACCACTGTGGTCCGTGATTGGTCCACGTATGGTATGTGTGTTGATGAGCGGATCTCCCATTGGCTCCCCTCCGTTTTGGCGCGAAGGGAACCGTGGATAAGAGGGAGCTGGAAACACCACTGCCATGTCGATCTCCTGAGTTCTTACGAACCCAGGGATACAGGAGCCAAGTATCCTGCGAACACGAGGCTGGACCGAGGAATCGCTGGTGACCCCCTGAAGAACTTCTGCTCCTCATTGCTGTCGTCCGGTGAAGCCCTTTCCACCTAAGATCGAACAAGAAGGCCTGTACTGGCGCTTCGACCTATTGGAATAGCAGGACCAGCTATTCCCGGCACCTTCATCAACTCCTGCCGTAAGCCTTCGGAAGTGTCTCTGGGCCATCCAGTTGACTGACCAGCTTACTAAGGAGTCCTGCTCTGTAATCGCCGACAGGTTGGGTGGTATTCTGAGTCCGGGGCACGCTCACACGCTTCGTTTGCTTAGCAACCCTAAGCTAGAGGTGAACGGTGCTCGTTTGGCTTGAATACACCCGGCCGTTCCGTTGCCCTGCCGTGGCGACAAAACTGTGCAGGATTCTTCGATCGGGACGTCTTTTTACTCTGCACGACGACGAGACGTTCCCTGCTCTTCAGAACCTGCCAGAAGCTGCATCTATCGAGGAGAAGCTCGGGCCTGCTTGCTTCGGGGACCGGTGAGTAGATTAGCTAGGATCTGGTCGCCCTCCTGCAGTACCCCTTGCTTTTCCCCGCTGTAAATACAGCTCCCCTTGTCCGTACTCGCGCCCTACTTCTGCCTCACAGTGGAGGCTGCGCTAGAGTCACGGACCGTGTTCTCCTTCATTAGGGCACCCTACAGAGCTGTCCAACGTCCTCCGAAGAGCTTCACCTTCTGCCCATTGGCACCGGCGTGTGCAGGTACTTTTGAGCGCTAGGCTCCACTCTTCGTAGGGATTGGACTACCATCTAGTTAGGGGCCTCAGAAGGCGGACATATCACACGCATTGGTTCGCACTGCCTGTTTTCCTTCCCCTGCAGGTGGATAACATATTTCGTGCTGCTAATGCTGTGAAACTGTGTATTCTGTATATATATATTGGGTGGATAGTGTATGTGTTGGTTTAATATCGTTGTATATTGCTGCTTTTACTGTGGTTATTAGTTTCAAGGCCTTATAATAAATGTGTATCTATTTTTGATATAAACAACTGTTTGGAGTAGTTTGTAAGCGCTCTTGCTTTGTGTGCTCACTGCGGGCTTTCAGTCACCCTCACCCCTCTTGAGACCTAGTCTTGACCGCCGCGATCGCTACCTTGATTGGTCTGGCTTGTCCAGAGGTTACCCTGTTCCAAGTAATTAGGTTGGCCTTCTGAACTTCTGCGCCACCAGGACAGAGTTCAGAAATCCGTCTTAACATATAGCTATAGTATTCCGGAAACAGAATAACACTGTAGGTTACTACCAATAGGGTCCTACTTCCCTTGAATTACTCCATTCCAAAAGTCTAATGTGATTTTACTCCCCATGAACTGCATTCTACATGTTTATCGCTAGGTTTTACTCGCTTGAACTGCATGCTGCTATTAAAATGAAGGTTTATACTTTGGTTTGCATACCATAGTTTCTGTATAATTGTTTTATGAATGATAATGGTACTTACCGTTCTAAAGAATTCTTTGCCGTTTGTGTATATAACATAAACAATTACTTTTTTACAATACATTCATGTTCATTGTTTCTTTGAACCATATGGTTGCTTTTAGTACGGATCTACAGCACTCTCACTCCTTAGATAAGCCAGGCTGGTCTTGCATTGCTACCAACATCTCGGGTGGTACTGCTTTATATTTAGAGTGCAGTTTCTGTATTGCCCAAGGTATAGCTTTATAAAGCCCCCAAGTGAACTTGAGAAACTGTCCTAACAGTGGGTTTAACTTTTTAACCAATCAAAGTTTCCTTAATGGACCTCACTTTTAAAGTGGCTTTCCTTGTAGCCATAAATTCACAGAATGTGAGCTTGACTCTTACAGTGTCAACCTTTGGTCATAGTACATAAAAACAAGGTTGTCTTAGGAACACCTACGTTTTTCACTAAAATACATATCCAAATGTCATGTCAACCAGCCAATAGAACTACTAGTTTCCTTTTAAAATTCAGGGGAATATCTCTTCAAACATTGTATGTACTACATGAACACAGCAACTGAGAACAAATAAGTTCTTTGTATCACTGGCATCCGGTCGAGAAGGTTACCCTGTCTCTAATGCTACAATAGCCAGATGGTTTGTAAGGTGCAATCCACACTGTTAAAGCCTCTCAAGCAAAACACTTGTACTTCAAATTGCATTCCACATGTGGTACGGGGGCTACACAAGCCTTTGTTAATGTGCCACTTCAGTGCACACCTTTTGCGTCTCAACTCTGGCAAGGAATGATTCACAAGTGGGGCAGGCCATGTTAAAATGTGTGTTTCTGTTCCTTAACCCTCAGTTTGAAGGTTGAGATGGCTCATCCTCCGCACTACTTGCCTTTGGGGGGGGGGGGGGGCGGCGCCTGGCAGATTGATTCTGCCCCCCCTCACTGCTGCTGCCCCCAATCCTCAAGCTGTGAAGACCTCCTTTTCCGTGCCTGGGAGTCAGGGTGCAGCTGTGATGACTGTGCACACATGCACTGATGTCATCAGGAAGTTAAATTTACATGCTGAAGCAGAGAGGCTTCAGCATGTACATATCGCAGACACGCTTTTGCGTGCTGCTTGGGAATCTCTAGCCAGATTTCATTTAGTGAGAGCTAGTTGGAAAGCAGTCTCCCCTTTCCAACAGGGCCTCGCTTGAGATTGCTGGTCGAGGATCATTTGATACTTGACCCACAATGACCACTAGACCGCCACCAGACATTGATTTTTGGGGGTGGGTGCCCCCACCCAAATAAGGATTTTTTTTTTTTGGTCGGGGAAAGGCACGCTTGGGGTATTCGGGTGCCGGCCCTGTGTGAGGGGCATATTCTAGCTCCTTCTGGCGAAGGGGTTAAGGGGGAATTGAGGGTCTGACCGCATTTTGCCACCCCAGAGGAGGACCACTAGGCTACCAGTGATATGGTGTGGGGGGGCAGGCCAATCAGAACACCAACCCAAGAAAATGTCAACCAGATGGCACAATATTTTGCACCGATTTGCCCCCAAGGAAGGTGAAACATAGGGCAATTTTGCCAAAGGCACACTTGGGGGAATCAAGGGGCTGGACCTATGCCTGTAGGGACAGCCCCCTCCGAAGTCCCCCCCCCCCACCTTGGAGGGGCAGATCCATTCTGCTTCCCTGGGGGCCAAATTGAGCGTCTGATCCCATTTTGCCACCCCTAGGAAACAGTAAGGAGCACGAAGCCACCAGTGATAAGGATTTTGGGGGAACAGGTGCTCGTCAACAAGCCTTTTTCTTTTCTGCACGGTTATGTGCACCCACGCATGTGAGGTACACTTTTCGTCAGGACACCTGTGGGAACGTGGGGCCTGTGGTGTTGCTGCCATATTTCAGTGGTTTCCTGGTGGCAAATGTCTGAAAATAGTTTTCCTCTACATTTTAAACTTTCCCGGGCTTTGTGGGTAATGCATTCTAGGGCAATTTGCTCAAGTCATACCTCTTTGGATTCCCACCGGTGTTTACTTTTCAGAAATGCACGGGGTTCCCTGTTTTCCTTGGTGGCTGCGACGGGTCCAAATCTGTGTATTGTCCACAAAGCCAAATCCAGTCTTCCCTAGGATGTTTGATGTACCAATGGTTTAGCCTTTTCCCTTTGCACCCAGGTCAGGGCACCCACACATCTGAGGTACTGTTTTTGTCTGGACACCTGTGGGAATGTGAGAAGGTAGGACATTTGTTTTCTCTTGGTTTTGATAGTTTTCCTACTGCACTGTTGCACAACCCTTTCATTTCCCAAATGTGAATTACATTTAATCACTGCTTTGGGCACTTATGCTTTTGTAACCTGCACAAGTCACCTATCCTTCAAAAGTCTGCCTGTTCTATTTATAAGAAATGTATGCTTGCCATTCTTCACCACATTAGTTTCCCTTATTTTTAAATTCTGAATATGTCTGTTTATGCCGTCCGCTGGCCGTTTTGTTTGTGGCATTGCTTTTTTGTGAAACTTATGAAAAAGGTGTTTTCCATAACTGAGTCGTGGGGGGGGGGGGTGTGATGGTGAGGGGGGGAGTGGAGACGGGTGGGTGGATGGGGTATGACTATTCATTAGTGGAGTTATGCCAGCCTACTTGTCTACATGTGCGAAGAAAAGGGTGCAAATTTGGCCTAGGATATCCCTTGTAACGAAGTTACAAGGGATTGAATGTGACATTCCGAAATATCCAAATGTGGGCTCAGTACTGGAGTGAAAACTTTCAGCAGTTACAGGGTTACGTTCACCCACTCCCTTCCTTGGGTACTGCTTGCTAGTCTCTGCAAAGCATGTGATTCTAAGCAGATCCTCAGACCAACATGATCTACCAATAATCTTCTTTCGAGGGGATTGGGTCCTCCGACGTATTCCATATCTGACAAGTAATCACCACAGCTGTGCTGCGGTGATTACCTGTCATAGATATGGAATATGTCTTTCGGACCATCCCATCGAAAGAATGTTACCAGGTAAGAGTAACTTGTTCTGTTGCTTGTATCTGCTTAGAATCACATTCGCCCACCCATACTCCCTGGTACGGGAATAAATGGCTCAGATATGCGCTCAATCTCCAGCACCTACTGAAAACCACCATATCGCATCACCACGCTTACTCTCTTCCATACACCACCACTAACTAGAACACAGCGATACTATGACAGTCGGTATAGGTGTTTTCATACCAACACCTGCCACATACTCCCCGTCATCCTAACTAAACACAGCTGGCTGAACTCCTGCCAGCCTAGGCGTTCTCAGGCCTAATGCACCCAGAATCAGTCTGGTATCCTGCCAGAATGAACACATACTCCTGATTCTCTCAACCACCACACCTACCGCTATGAAGCAGCTATTGTACGAGTGCCACACCTGCTGCACACTATCCGGTGCACACACGCACCTTACGACCCTCTCTACTGACTTGGACTACGGTTCCCGAGGGCATTCAACCTACCAGCACCTTGAGTTCATACCAATGTTACATAAGGTGCTATATAAATGCAAAGTAACATCATAAATACATACTTCATGAGCAACCTCAGGACAGAAAAATAATTAACTGAATACCTTGGTGCATGAAGGATCGTGGATACTGTACTGGTAACAGTAGGGATGGTATTGGTAACAGTAGGGATGGTATTAAAGGAATGCCTTGTCGACACTTTTTTCGACTTCGAAAACACATGTAATACTCAATAAAAACCACTAGTTGGTGATTATTGGTAGTGTTTGTGTATGTGTGCAAGTGTACCCCTAGAAGGCCCCAGATAATCTTGTTTCGAAATTCAAGGCTGGAGACTGACCAATCTGAGGAAACTGCACCATTCTAACAGGTAGTGGCTGTCCTGGTATATGTGGGTCTTGAAACCACCAGTCCCAATCCCCATTTCAATCCATTGGTCACCAAAAACACTGACTGTGCATCCGAAGCTGGATTCCACAAAAGTGTGCCCCTACTTTGGAGTTTTTGAACTGAGTGCACAGGAAGATTGCCGAAGAGCAACCATTTTACAGTATTGAAAATAGCATTGCTGTGAATTTTTGTAGAACACTTCACTGTCACTAACCTGTCCTCGGCACATCAAAATGTATTACACACTTGGCCAAGCAAAGGCCCTTGTAGCACTACTGAAGGAGGTGTTGCAAATAAACACAAATACACATTGGGGAAACACTGCCTGCACTGGTATTGGAGCGTTCCAGTGCCCCGAAAACAGGCCGCTGAAGTAAACGAAAAACAAAAAATGGCCATCTTGCAAGTAACACCCAGGATATAAAGATACACGTGTGTTAGGGGTGCCATTGAAATCAGTGTAGGTGAAAATGCAACAATACATTCCCTAAATGACGCACTGAAGTAATAAATGCTTTGCTTTCTGATCAGGGTGTCTGCATCCAATTCTGTAATGTGGCCCACTACTGGCTTGGCCTGGACTTGGTGTCGCTGATGCCAGTGGGCAAGACACACAAACAGCTAAGTGGCATGAATATGGCATTTGTGGGTGGATACCATAGAGCAGTAATGGTGTAATCAAAACTCGTTGATGTAGCAGTCAGAGTGGCACTGCTCATATTTGCTTAGCCCCAGCAACTTAAGGAGGCTAGCACTGTAACTGGAAAGTTCTAATCTATTAAACTGTCAAGGCTTGGAAATAGCCACGTGCAAGCCTTTGTGAATCTCTTCCTGCTGTTTGAAACGTGCTATGCAATGGCGATTTGTCTTAAGTAAAGATTGATAGATATTATGGTGGCAAACTCAAGGCTGCAGTTTAGCTTTCTCGTAGTCTTCACAGTTGGCTTGAAACATGCTTCTTTACCTGTTGCACAACTTAACACATTTAAATTTTGTCCACAGACGGTATGTCTTTGGGATATAAGTGCTGGACCGAAAGAGGGAAAGGTTGTCGATGCAAAAGCCATCTTTACTGGGCATTCTGCTGTGGTCGAAGATGTGGCTTGGCACTTACTTCATGAGTCACTTTTTGGATCAGTTGCTGATGACCAGAAGCTGATGATGTAAGTGAGAACTGGAATGCCCTCCGTTGTTTAATTTGTTTGTGTTCTGTATTTAATTGGCAGCACGAAAGAATCACTTGTATTCTCTATTTTGTTTATGAGAAACCCTAGCTAATGCTTAATCAACTGAACCTGGCACTAAATTACAGCACTAAATGCCAATTTGGGGCTGATTTGCCCCTCCCCCACACCCCTTTTCCTACTTTTGTCCCATTCGACCCCCTCTGTTCTTTGGCAGAGCGGGCCCACCTGTTTGACATCCGCATCATGCCATTCTGGTATTACGTTTACGTGTGATATGTATCTCCTTTCTTTGTAGTTGAAAGCAATGATTTGTTTGGTGCTCAAAATGAATTAAGGTTAATCTGAAATAGCAAATGGACTGCCCTGCCTTCACCAGTGCGTTTTGAACATCAAATACTTGGATTGGTAATTGCAATTGATTACAATATTTTACAATGACATTTCGGTACAATTTCAAAAACAGTATTGCCAATTTCAGAATAAATATGCCAAATGTCAACTAAACTGGAGCCCCTTTCATCTTTAATCTTTGCTCACGATAAACCCAGCAGACGCCGCATGACCAGTTTTAACCAGTTCAGTTGCACATCAATTTGCGCTGAAGGCAATTTTGCACCCACAAAATGGATGCATTTAAATGTGAGTTTCTGACCTGAGGGCAGGAAGGTTGTCAAAGGAAGATGTCTAATGGACGGGACTTGAAACACTTTAGGAAGCCATTTGGAGTCTACAGTACTCGGTCATGATGGGTTTAAAAAATGGTGCACAGTAATCAAATGGAAACATAAGTAAAGCATGGGTCCCTGCACCTGGTTGTTGGGCACATCAAAAGGCATGTAAAATGTTGCCGGCCAAAAGTAAAAGGGATGCAAAATAATCACTCCACTTAAGGTGTTACAAAACAAAAACACAGAAAAGGGTAAAGGGGCGCCTCCCTGCATTTCTAGGCTGATCAAAGTCTCTAAAATAATCAGTTGAGTTTGATGAGGATTCCCTTATCTCAACTGAGTCAAAGTTGTAGAACATATGGGGGGTAGTGGGGGGGCGCTGTTGTGCGGCTCGTCTGATGGCCGCAACCTGAGAGTGCTCCGGCAGAGGCTTCAACATGCGGCGTAAAATCCTGCAGACCAGTGCTGGATTAACCTGTGGCAAGCTACTCACTGGGTGCCTGAATCCTGGTGGCACTAGGAGATCTGGGTCTGAGCCTTCGGGACTGAGTGGATTGCCAGATTTCAACCTGCTTTCCCCCGTGATCTGATCCTGGCGAGCCGCCCATCCCCCACCAACGGCTGAGGTCTGCTGCAGGCCGCAGCCATCCTGTGTGTTTGGGGCGGCTTCCCTACCTGCCGCCCCGCTCCTTCACACCGGCGCCTGTAGGTGTGCGTTGTGCCCCTCTGCTTTGGGGGCTCCGAGGTCTCACTGCCCTCCACCCCCGTCCGGCGGGGGGTGGAGTCAGGGCCTGGTGCACCAGGGGCGCAGCCCTTCCTGCTTGGGAGCGACGTCTCGGACTCTTCTGGCCAGCCAGCCCGCCTCCCTAACTCGCCTCACCATGTCGGCCTGGACAACTGCGGCTGTGCTCACTCGCGTGGGCCTGTGGCTCAGCCCCCTGTGCTCCTGGACTTGGCGGGGTGCCCTCACCGCCCCCCCACCGGCCTCTCCGGCAGTCGGACTGGCCCATACCTGTCTCCCCTGGCCCTCGATGGAGACCACAGCATAACATCACAGTGAGTCAAGGGCTCGGTGGGGAGTGAATTTGGTTGCAGCTGCCCTTCTCCTTCATGGGTGCTGGAGGGGCTCTTTTCTTTGAACTTTTTTGGGCAACTACCACCTCTGCCCTGAGGCCATAAGTACACACCCTCTGCGACACTGCTCTGGCTCCAGACCTGACAACCCCATATAACTGTGCCCTACAGGGTAATGCGGTTGTGGTCCTTGGTGGTGCTGGCCATCCTAATCTGTCCCCCTGTGTAGAACCGTCTCCGAATTTTTTCAACTAAATAGGGATTCTGTCCCGGGGTTGGTTTGGGAGGTGTTGAAGGTGTATATCCGGTGCTGGTGTATATCACAAGAGGGTCGTGTCCTTAAAAGCATTCTTCGAGCTATCGCTTCCAAAGAAAAAGATATAAAAGTCTTGGAGCTCCGGCAGACCCAGTCTGACTCCCCCAGTTCCATTCCATCCTGTCGGCTACGTGCCATAAGCTACACTAGCTGATGGACGACAAAAGATTTTTGGGCTACCCAGTTGCAGCTACCAGGTACGGGCAGGGGGATCGTCTGAGTAGGGCTTTGGCCTGGGCCATTAGCCAGGAACACCAACGGGACCCTATAATATAGATGCACCCGAGGGTGAATCCACTAGGGACTCATGGAGTATAAATGCTGCATTCCGACAATATTATGACTTTATATACGTCCAAGTGCACGGTGGGCCATAACTCATCATTCGTTATTTAGATAGGATCGCCCTGGGATGGCTGGACCCGGAGGTCGGAGCTCTCATCAATGATCCTCCCACAGACGAGGAATTCCTTGAGGTGACCGCTCCCAAATGGTAAAGCCCCCGGTACGGATGGCATTACTGCCAAGCTATACAAATGCTTCCCGTCCTTACTTTTCCCCCATCTACATAGTATGTACGAAACAGCTGTCTTATCGGGGGGCCTCCCGGAATCCACCAGGACAGCCCTGGTGACGGTATTGCTTAAACCTAACAAGGATCCCAAGAAGTGTTCACTATACTGTCCCCTATCGTTGGTAAATACTGACTACAAGATCCTGGCGAAACTCCTTGCCGATCGGCTTCTGCCCCACATCTCTGAACCGGGTCGCTCAACACAGAATAACCTCCGGAGACTATTCACCTTGATGCATAACATAAATTCCGATAGCCGTGGTGGCCTTGGATGCTGAAAAGGCATTCGACTCGGTGGAATGGCCTTTTCTGTTTGAAGTTCTCCGGTTGCCTGCGCACTCGGGGGAATTTCACACTCATCGTAGGGTAACTATCTGCTCACACACTTCCATTGTTTCTCTATACGCAGACGATACGTTAATAAATTTAAAGACTCCCAAAACCAACCTAACCCCCGTGATGGTCTACAGATAAATTGGTCCAAATCTGAGATTCTCCCTCTCACCCCTGGTGTTTCTCCACAGGACATAGGCGGCGCCTTTGCCTGATGTCCACACAGCATCCGTTATTAGGGCATCCATGTGTCCACGTCCCCAGACCGATTGTACGAGGAGAACTATGACGCAGTCCTACAACACTTCGAACACAGGGTAGACACCTTGGTCCGCCTCCCTATCTCCCAGGCGCCCGTATCTCATTATCCAAGATGGTCATCTTGCCGAAATGATTGTACTTTTTTAACGTCCCGGTATGGCTTCCTGTGACCACCTGGAATCGTTTAAAGAGCATGACTATCAAATTGATATGGGCCGGGAAGCAACCTCGCATCTCACTGCATACAATATCTCTCCCGTGCAGTCAGGGTGGGCTGGACGTCCCCGATATCTTCCTGTATCATCTTGTAGCCCAGGTCCAGTACGCAGTGTGGTGGTGGTCCCCCACGAGCGACCTCTCCCCACTTGCGCCTGGAGAGGGTTGTCATTATGCCTGGTGACCTAAGGGGCCTGTTCTGGGCTCCCGGGGAGCGACCCGTGAGGGCTGAGCTACAACCTCTAGAGATCACCCTGCAGGCAAGGGACTATCTGGCGAAGGTGGGCTTGGACCGTTGGTACTCCATCCTTGGCCATATATAATGTTCGCGGCATCCCTCTCACGCATGAGACCATATTCATTCAACATTTCACTAACCTCCAGATATACACACTAGGTGATGTTGCACCGGGGGGTAAGTTCATACTTTGGGAAGAACTCCAGACCAGGGGCACATGGTCTCCAATCACGTTACTCTTCTACTACCGGCTCCGGGAGGTCTTGAAGACCAGATGGCCTGATTTCCCAAATGCACCACACACATCCCCGTTGTTGTTGTTTGTAACAACGCTAATATCCACCAAGAAATTAATCTCTTCCCTGTATAGTCTGACCCAGACATTAGGATCCACACCTGCAACTCTGTATAGGGATAAGTGGGAAGGTAACATAGGGAGGTCGCTAACGGAGCACCAGGATAGACCTGAACCTATCCTGCACACGGCCGGCCCCGTGGTCATACACAGCCAGCAGACTCACCAGACTTCTCCTAGGGGGGCCCCCATTGCTACTAAAACGGTCACGGTCCGACTCCACTAGTGACATTGCCACCTGCGCTGAATCCACAGCAGGTCAGAGCTTAGAGGCTATTGCTGCAGTGTACACCTACATGCTCAAATATAAGCCTGAGAACACAGCTTAACCAGGGGCACCTATATAGGCTCCGAAAACAAAAGAACCGCATAACCACCTACGCAGATACCCTGTACCCCAACAATTGTTATCAAGGAACTCTAGGGAGAAAAAGCAAAGTTTGCTAAAGGTTTACTAAAACACCGTCCAAGTCATCGGCCGATACCCCGGGTGGGGGAGCCCACCACTTCGACCCCTCCGGTCCCAGATGACTCACAGAAGATGCTGGAATATATTCGGGAAGGTTTCACCACATTGCACACTAAACTTGCCGATATGAATGGCACCATCTCCTTTATAAAAGCTCATCGAAAAGACAGACGGTCGGGTCGCCGAAATTGAAACTAGGGTTGGGGCCGCTGAGGATGACCTCGGCGCCATCTGCGCTACGGTCTCCAAACTTTCTAGTCGGATATCGGCAGTTGAGAAGAAAAATGACGAACTGGAATCTCGCTCAAGACGAAATAACTTGCGCATTGTCGGAATACCTGAGGACAATATCATGGAACCCATTGTGGACTACATGGAACGCATCCTACGAACACTCCTGGATACACACAAAGCTCTACACACGGTTCGTGGTTGAAAGGGCCCACCGCTCCCTAACCGCAAAACCCAGACCAGGCACACCTCATCATAGCTAGAATCCTAAACTTCCGTGACCGCGATGCTCTCCTACGGGCAGCCAGGATTAAGGGAGAGCTGCTTCTGGTGTCGTGGGGGAGGAGGTGGGGGGGGGGATCCATCTTTACCTGTATTTTTCCATTGCAGTGCAGTAAGAGCACAGAGCCTTTCTTGCTGTAAAAAAGACTGATTCGGGAGTTAAATACTCCATGCTGTTCCCTGCAAAATTGAGGATCGAATATTCCAACCAAACATTCTTTTTCACGATTCCGGAAGAGGCTTAAAAATGTATTAACATTTCCCTGGCTGACTATCTTCCCCCCTGCCCCCCCAATCAATGCGGTGGACATTTGCGTTGCTTTGTTGTTACCAGTTGTGCCTATGCCTGCAATAGGCCCGTATACTGACTCGCTCATGGTGGTGGCTATACCTCGCAAGAGATAATTAGTCATCAGTTTTTGTTCCCCTTTGTTGAATTAATCCTCTTGTGTGGTCTGCTTTTAACCACAGACTTATTGTGTTTTGTAATTATTGACATCCTAATATATCCCCAGTCCGAAGGACTGATACCAAGCCTGCTAATGGACCCCCGGACGTGGATGCCAGAGTCCTGATTTGGATTACAATTCTACTGGGTCATCATCCCTCACGGGAGCACACTAACAAATTGTTGCAGCTCCTTCGTCTTTAACCAGTGATCCTCTGCACACGCGGTCTACGCTAAACACACTGGTTAATCCTACTGTACTGAAAATCTCCTTGCACTCTCCCCAGTCCGTTGCGTCATCGCCAGGCCGCTAACAGGCCCCCAGGCGCTGATGCCGAGTACTTTGTTATGGTTTTGTTGTGATTTCATTCCTCTGTTTGGGGGAGGGATGTGGGTGTGTGTGGGGGGGGAGGGGCGGGATGATATGTTAAGTCTTGACAACCACCAGAGATGCCACGCACACTACAGTAATACACCACAGACACATTGATGGGGTGACACACTGGCATTGGCCACCACTAATCCATAGACACTCAACCAATGCCCCTGCACAAATGGTAGATAGCAGCTTAACCTTCATGAGCTGGAATGTAAGGGGTCTGGGTAACCACAAAAAGATGTGGCAGATACAACTTTACGATGAGCGCCACGGTGTCGAAATCTTATGTTTACAAGAGACCCACACCCGCTCTGAACAATGCGAAAGATTTGCTAAACAGTGGGGACCCCAGAGGTACTACACGAACTACTCCACCCAGAGTTGAGGTGCCCTCATTCTAATACACAGGAATCTTAAGTTGTCATGCCACCATCCAGACCCGCTTGGGAGGTGTCCTCATTATTGGCAGACTGCAAAATCAGGAGGTAACCATCTTGACTATATATATATATATATATATATATATATATATATATATATATATATATATATATATATATATATATATATATATATATATTCGTCGACCAGGCGTGTCTGAAACACTATCCCTATAGTGACGTGCATTGTACCCACAATCCCTCACGCGTCGAGGTCCCTCAGATTGTTTTTTTCCGCCCAGCTTCTGGTCGCCTTCACGCGGAGCTCCTCGAGAGACATTGCAACCCTCGACCTTTGGTCGTTTCTTCTACGAAGATTAATACAGCACTCCCTCGACGCAGTGTAGCTGTTCTCCGCCGAGCAAAATCGTCGACGGAGGGTCGAGCGGAGGAAATCTTCGGCGCTGCCGAACACGTGGCCTGGCCTCGCTGGCCACATACAGTAGGGAGAGTGGGGTCGTGGGACATCTCTGGGTCTTTCTGAGAATGCCTTTCCCTTTCCCCTTCCTTTCCCTGGGGGTGTTTATCGCGATTTATTGCCTCTGCTATGGAGAGGACACCATTTAGGTTTTGCCCACTTTGTAAAGGCAAATTCACTTGGAAGGACAAGCACTCACGGTGTAACCGCTGCTTGCCCCTCGATCACAAAGAGGAAGGGTGCGCGGCTTGTCGGCTTCTGAAGCCTAAAACTCTAAAAGACCGTAGGGTTAAAAGGTGGGCGGCCTACGCGATGTCGAAGGCCGAAGGTTCACCCGCCGCTGCTACCACCGACAGTGACGAGGAACGCGATGACACGACCTCCGCCACGGAAGTCGAAACCCCCTCTAATGAGCGCTTACGCGCTTCGTCGTCTGTCCCCGGCCCAGACGGGCTCGGCTCACGCCCTGCTTATGGGGATGAACACCCCGGCGACACTGACGCACACAAAGATTCACATAAAGGTAAGCACACAACCCATGGCTCTTCTTCGTCTAAGTCGAAGAGAGCTTCGGCGCCCAAGGAGACGCAGGTTCCACCGGCGGCCTCCTCGGACCGTTCGGGTTCGAAGCCCCTCTCGCAGCCGCGACCTGCGACTGGGCTTTCGGCAAACAAGGGCGCCACCACCAAACCATCGGCCGGTGCGCTTCAACAGAAGGCGCAGACCGCCGTACAGCGCTCGATACCCATAGCGTCGAAAACTCAAGCTTCCGCCGACAAGAATGTCGCCGATAGCTTAGCCAGGATCGTCGTAGCCGACGCCCAAAAGCGTACGCCGAAGATTTCGTCGAGCGTTACGCATAGATCAAAGGATACGCCGAAAACACCCGAAGGAAAGCAGGGACTACCCCCTTCAGTCAGGGAGTCTCCCGACACACCGGAGGGTTTTGAGGAGGGCGACGGGACACTTTCCTCGACGCTTTGGGAGAGGTCGAGCCTTTTCGAGGTAGACAACTCGAGTTTTCCCCCGCTAGACCGCTCTGGGGTACCCCATGAAACTATGGAGAGACTCCACCTCTGTATGGAGAGGATGGAAAAGTTTGAGTACCCAAGCCCCTCTAACTCTCAGAAGAACTAGAGAAGGGCCTCAAGACGACCCCAGAGCCAAAAAACCGAGGCTGGTCGATCCCCTGCTGGACACAGCCTCAGACTCCCAAGATGTATATGACCTCACTGGGGAGGAACAATACTTCGAGGAAGAAGATGATTTCATGGACCAGGAGGAATGTCTAGAAGACAGAACAGATATGATAGAAGAAGGCTTCGGGATTAGCCCAGGAGATGAACCTTCGCACCCCTGGCAATCACCATCAGTGTGTTCCGACACTGATGCCCTAAATCTAACTCCTCCGGATAATTCTCCAGTTAGGAACACGTCTCCAATTGACGATCAGCCTACTTTCAATGCACTGTTGCGCAGAGCAGCAGCGCATTTCGAACTGGACACGGGAGAACTCTCTCCAGAATTAGACTTTGTAGAAAGAGTCATTAAAGAAAAACCCCCGGTCAGCCAAACCATTCCACTCCTCGCCTCAGTGAAAAGGAGGATCACCCCGTCGCTGTCCACTCCCGCATTGATCAGAGGGGTCAATCCACGGATTGAGAAACTTTTCGCTCCTTCACCCTCAGATCCGCTCTACATTAGGGGACATTCCATACCGGACTCCCTAGTTGTATCTAATACTAGAAAGAGGGCAGGGGTACCACTTTCCACCAGTGAGGCACCCCCTGACAAGGAGGGCAAGAGGCTATATGCCCTTGCAAAAAGAGTTACTTCCTCGGCTGCCTTCTCAGCAAGAATTGCCAACAACAATTCCTTGCTTGCGAGCTACGCAGACACGCAGTGGGCCAAACTGCGCAAAGACGCAGAGGAAGCACCGGAGCCTTTACGTACACGCCTACTGTCGACTATTGGCGAAGGAACACAAGTGAACCAGAGCATTGTAAAAAACTCTCTGGACGCGGCAGAAACAGCAGGACGTTCCCTGGTACAAGGAATACTCCTAAAGCGCCATGTATGGCTGCGCAACTCAGGCTTTAAACCGGAGACACAGGCGTCTTTAATAAATAAACCTGTCGAGGACGCCAACCTCTTCGGAAAGGCGGTAGATGAAGCCCTAGAGATGGCCAAAAAAGAGTTCGACACTATCAAGACTCTTGACCAGATCTCTAAGCCCACTACCAGACGCGGCTATGGCAACAAGCGCTTTTTTCGTGGCCAACGGCAACAACAACAAGGTCAGCATCAGCAATACCCTGCCACCAATTACCAAGCCAATAGTGGGCAGTACAGCCAAAGAGGCCAACGCCGGGGCAAAGGGAGAGGTCGGGGATCCACCCCCAGAGGCTCCCAAGTCCCCAACAACTCCAAGTGACGCGAAGATTCGCGTCCCCTCCCATGCAACACCGGTCGGGGGCCGGATAACATCCTTTCTTCCTGCATGGGAGGAGATAACGTCAGACCGTTGGGTACTTTCCACCGTAGCCCACGGATACTGTATCGAATTCAACAGTTCCCCATCCTACAGACCCCCGAGGGGACGGCGGTTGACGCCGGAACATCTTGCCATCCTTCTTCAAGAAGTACAACAACTGCTGGAAAAAGGAGCCATAGAGGTCGTGCCTCTATCTCAGGTAACGGAAGGTATTTATTCAGTGTACTTCCTTGTACCCAAAAAGGATCTAACCATGCGCCCTGTATTAGATCTGCGCCCAGCGAACAAGTTTATCAAACCCCAAAAGTTTCGTATGGTGACCTTACAGGAGGTGATCCCGCTGCTTTCACAGGGAGATTACATGACAACATTGGACATGAAAGATGCATACTTTCATATTTCAATGTTGCCAGCGCACAGAAAATACCTAAGGTTCATGATAGAGAGCAAACACTACCAGTTCAAGGTGCTACCCTTCGGTATAGCTTCAGCACCAAGGGTATTCACAAAGGTACTGGCAGTGGCTGCGGCCCACCTGCGCAGGTTGTCCATCCCAGTTTACCCTTACCTCGACGACTGGCTCATAACAGGGGACTCCTACGAAACATGTTTCTCCAATACCCAAAAGACGGTAGACCTTTTGTTCCAACTGGGCTTCTCCATCAACGAAAAGAAGTCCAGTCTAGACCCCAGTCAAATCAAACAATTCCTAGGGGCTCTAATTCAAACAAGGGACGGCCTCGTCTTCCCCTCCAAAGAGAGGGTCCAAAACATGCTGTTTCAGATCCCCCAATATGTGACCGGCCGAGAGGTGACGGTACGCAAAGCAATGCGCTTGCTAGGAATGATGGCGTCGTGTATTTATTTGGTACCTCACGCGCGCCTACGCATGCGCCCAATGCAAGAGTGGCTCAACAGCCAGTGGTGTCAGGCCAGCGGACAATGGGACGATCTAGTGGTGGTCTCGCAGGCCTTGGTTCTCTCGCTACAGTGGTGGACAAAGGGGAACATGGAAAAAGGAAAACCCTTTGCCACACCCGCGGCGGAAGCCACTCTAACCACAGACGCATCCCTCACAGGATGGGGTGCTCACCTATCCCATCAGACTGCTCACGGAGTGTGGACTCCGAACGTAGCATCCAAACACATCAATCTACTGGAGCTACTAGCGGTATTCAAGGCGCTAAAAGCCTTCCAAGAACTCCTACAAGGCAAGACAGTAATGGTCCTTACGGACAGCACTACAGCCATGTACTACATCAACAAGCAGGGGGGCACCCACTCTCCAGGCTTGTCCAAACTGGCCCAGAATATATGGAAGTGGGCTCTCAAACAGGACATGTTCCTACTATCACTACATGTACCCGGGGAACTCAATCTGCTGGCAGACAGACTCAGCAGAGATTTCCCCCTGCCCGAAGAGTACGAATGGCGTCTGCACGAAGACATCGTCTTCGACGTCTTCACACAATGGGGATTCCCAGAAATAGACCTGTTCGCAACCCTGGAGAACTCTCAATGCCTAAGTTACGCCTCCAGGTACCCCCAGAACCAATCCAAGGGGAACGGTCTATCGATGCAATGGTCAGGGAAATTTGTTTACGCTTTTCCCCCCCGACTCCCCTTCTCAACAAGGTAGTGCACAAGATGCACCAGGAACAAGTGACCATGATACTGGTGGCCCCAATGTGGGCCCGACAGCCATGGTTCGCTCACTTGATGGAGATGTCTCTATCTCCCCCAGTAAAACTCCCCTGCCCGTACAACATGCTATCTCAGAACAAGGGCAGGACTCTGCACCCATGCCCTCAGAACATGAATTTAGCAGCTTGGCTCCTGAGGTCATAGAGTTCGGGCATCTACAACTCCCGCAAAGATGCATGGACATCCTCAGGGAAGCCAGAAAACCGAACACTCGCCACTGCTATTCTAGCAAGTGGAAGAGATTTGTCATCTGGTGCAGGAGTAAAAGCATCAACCCTATTGACTGCTCTCCCACACATGTGGTACTATACCTGACCCATCTCTTGGATTCAGGCCTAGTGTTTAACTCCATTAAAGTCCACCTAGCGGCACTTTCTGCATACACCACCTCCCAACTCAAAGTGTCGTGGTGGAAGATCCCAGTTATAAAGGCATTCATGGAGGGAGTAAAAAGAATACACCCCCCGATAGCTGACCCTGCTCCCGGATGGGACCTTAATGTGGTACTTACCAGAATCATGGGCTCTCCATTCGAACCCATGCACAAAGCATCCCTTAAACATCTTACTCTTAAGACTGCTTTTTTAATAGCTATCACCTCCATCAGGAGAGTAAGTGAACTTCAGGCTCTTTCTATTCTAGACCCCTTTGTTACAGTTCACAAAGATAAAGTGGTTCTACGCACTCACCCTAGGTTTGCTCCGAAATTTATTTCTAAATTCCACGTAAACCAGTCTATAGAACTACCAACGTTCTTTCAAAATCCTTCCAATTTGGGAGAAAGGACTCTGCACACACTTGATGTACGCAGGGCGGTCATGTTCTACATGGAAAGAACCAGACCATTGAGGAAGACTAATCAGTTCTTCGTCTCGGTGGCAGCAGGAAGAGAAGGAGATGCGGTTTCAAAGTCCACTATTTCTAGATGGATTGTTCAATGCATCACTCTCTGCTATACTCTTGCTAAGAGAGAACTACCCTTTAAGCCAAGAGCACACTCTACTCGAGGCACGGGGGCTTCCATAGCATTCATTGCAAATGTTCCCCTTGAGTCCATCTGCAAAGCGGCTACCTGGAGTTCTGTGCACACCTTTACAAAACACTACTGTCTAGATACACACTCTAGATCTGACTCCCAGGTGGGACAGGCAGTATTACGACACCTTTTCTCTACTGTTCCTTCTCATAACCCACCGCCAACTCCGGGTACTGCTCGCTAGTCTATGCACAGCATGTGATTCTAAGCAGATTAACAAACATCAGAAGAGAATGCATTACTTACCGTAAAAGCATTTCTGATGGTTGTATCTGCTTAGATTCACATGCGCCCACCCTTCCTCCCCGCTCGGATGGAAAGAACATAGACTTCCTTTATATATCTCTCTCTCTTTCTGTACTCACTCACGTCTAGAAGGCTCCCTCAGGGCAGAAAAAATACAAACAGAGGGACCTCGACCCGTGAGGGATTGTGGGTACAATGCACGTCACTATAGGGATAGTGTTTCAGACACGCCTGGTCGACGTCCCCTTTTCGACTACGAAAAACAAAATGCAATACTCCGCAGTGACCACTGGATGTCGGACCTATGCACAGCATGTGAATCTAAGCAGATACAACCATCAGAAATGCTTTTACGGTAAGTAATGCATTCTCATATGGCCCGAATATTGATGACCCTGACTTTTACCTACAACTGGCCTCTGTCCAGGAGAGTTACCCCCTGGTCCTGATCATATCGGGTGGCGACTTTAATACGATACTAGACGTCAACTTGGACAGATCGGCCTCCAGAACTCGCCAGCGATCCAGTGCAGCTCACCCGACCTTGCAATTCTCCCTCGACTAGCAGTAGTAGATGCCTGGCGGCTCATGTACCCCGATTCCCGCACATAGTCCTATTCCTCAGTTCACGATTCACATTCTAGAATAGACGGATGGCTCATATCAGGCATATTGATCAGGTGCCTGTCCCATCTGGCAATCCTCCCCAGAACACTCTCGGATCATTCACCAGTGATTATCTCATTGAACTTGGGCCAAGACTATGATAAAACAAGACAGTTTGAGAATGAGGCCCCATGCCCTCCTTGATCAAGCCTTTGCCTCCGAACTCGAATCTTCCATCGAAGAATCTTTGAAGATCAATATCACAAACCACCCTCTGGGAATCCTTTAAAGCATATACCAGGGGCATTGCCATATCAAAGGGAGCAGAATCCTGAAAGTTATCTTAGCGGATATTGCTGATAGCAAATCGTCCCTAGCTAACCTAGAGACTCAATATGCCCAGGATCACTCCCCTGACACACTAGCATCTCTGGGGTCAGAACTAGACAGGTTCCGCAGCCCGGCAGAACGAGAAGTTAAATTCCTGGACAGCCCCAATCAGTAAGGAAGTATGGTGAGGGAGAGCGGCCAGGTTGCATGCTAGCCAGATTGATGCGCTGGGAATTTGGAGCCCCCAACATACCGGCGATAGAAAGGCCCGATGGAACACTAGCTACCTCACCACAAGACATCAATCAGAATTTCTATCATTTTATACCTCTGTATTCGAAAGTCGACGGCACCCATATCTCAAAAATCGACTCCTATCTGGAAAACCTCCCGCTTTCGGTCCTGTCCACTGACGCCACCATCTCCCTGGAGAGACCCTTTACTCCTGAAGAACTCAAGGAAGCCATTGAGTCGGTGTCAGGAAAAGCCCCTGGTCCGGATGGCCTCCCCATGGACTTTTATAAACATTATAAATCTCTCCTGGTTCCACATTTACTTGCCCTTTGGGGGGAGGTGTGTGAAAAAGGCATATTCCCCCCCTCCCCCCACACCCTCCGAGAGGCAATAACAGTCCTTCTCAAACCCCCCGCCCCCCACCCAATGTGGCTCATACCGGCCCCTCTCACTAATTAACTGTGATGTCAAGATATATGCAAAACTACTGGCCAACCGACTGGTGTCATTCATGCCCCATATCATCCACACCGACCAGGCGGGATTTGTCCCAGGTAGGTCCACATCCCTGAACCTAAGAAGACTCTTCAATGTGATCAGTAGGATCAACACGAAGGCACAGGCGGTGGCAGCCACCTTAGATATGCAGAAGGCATTAGACTCCGTGTCATGGGAATACTTGTGGCGATTCAAGTTTGGCCCCAACTTTCGAACTTGGGTTAGGCTGCTCTACACCGACCCTTCAGCCAGGGTCCGTACTGAGGACAGGTGTTCCACTCCCTTCCAGATAGCCAGAGGGACACGACAGTGATGCCCTTTTTCCCCGCTAATATTCGCCATAGCTATGGAACCCTTCACTGATATGATGTGCCAGTCACTCACACAGAGGCTTGCGCACGGCGGGCTAGGCCGATATTGTTTCCCTATATGCTGACAATGCCCTCCTTTACATCTGCTCCCCAGAAACCAATCTGGCTCCAATTCTAAGTGATGTAGCCCATTTTGGGCACATAACTGGGTTGAAAGTAAACTGATCTAAATCGGCCCTATTTCCGCGCAGACTCCATGCTACCACCCTCTGATCTAAGGGGATTCACTTGGTCTCAATCCAACATCACTTACCTGGGAGTGGCAGTATCCTGGCACACAGCAAAGTTGCACGCTGACAACTACCAAAAATACCTCACCAATCTGGCCACTAAAACTGCTGCCTGGGCTAGACTCCCCCATCTCTAGCAGGTAGAATCGGAATACTTAAAATGGTAGTGCTACCTCCACTCCTCTGCCGATTCACCAATCTTCCTCTATGGCCAGGCAATGATTTCTTTCAGTTGCTATGCCAAATAACCAACCCTTTTCTTTGGCATTCTGGGGCAGTCCGCCTCAAACTAACACTGACCACCCCAAAAGAATTGGGCGGGTTCGGCGCCCCCGACTTTATTAGGTACTTGGTGGTGGCCCAATCTCAATTTGCTTCCCATTTGGTTTAACACCATTGATTCCGACCCCCCCCCCCCCAATGTCCGCCTAGAGAAACTAACAGTCAGCGAACAAGCAATTGGTTCCCTCATCCTCAAACCCATCCCACCTGACCCCGATTCAGCAGGCCCTGTTAGTACATCCTTACCACCGCCAAGCTCTGGACTATGGTCGCTACACCTCACCCATTCCACGGAGACCTCCCACTCTGGAATTTCTTCCCCGATGTCCCATATATTCCTCAATCCATTGTATCCCGCCGGGCTGATGCAGGCTTCCTGACACTCCGCAATGCCTATGAACAGGGCAACTTTCTCGAATGGGCAGAACTCCCTCTGTCCCTCAAGCGGAAGCCTTCAGCATGGTTACAATACTCCTCTCTTCGGAAAAATCTCAAGGTCCGATACCCCAACTTCCCCACACTGCCACCTGACGAACCCATAATTGCAGAACTCTGCTCCTTCGACTCCTTCAGAGGGAAAGTGTCAAGACTTTACAGCCTACTACAGACTAGAGCTGCCCCCTCCTTCAGCAAGCTGAGACTCAGGTGGGAGGAGGATCTCGGAGTTGAGATTACCGATGAAAGCTGGTCCCGAATGTGCGATTGCACCCAAGATGTGTCCTATAACTCTAGGTTCAAATGAATACAATTTAAGGTGTTGCACAGATCTCATCACACGCCATCTAGACTGCACCATATGTTTCACAAATTTCCTCCCAGATGCGGCGCCGACCAAGCATCCTACATTCATATGATTTGGCATTGCCCACATCGGACTCCATACTGGAACGAAATATGCTCCACACCATCAGGCACACTAGATTACACTATAGACCCCTCCCCAATGTGCTGTCTCTTCCACGACTTTCCCCAGTTGGGTCGTGATTCTAAGAGGCTAGCGGGACTCTGCAGGGTACTGGCTGTATGCTGCATATTGATGTGCTGGCTTCGCCTTAGAGTGCCCACGTACACACATTGGCTCAGGATAGTCACCTGGGCACATGACACCGAAGAGGCCTGGTGTGTATTGCAACATCCACACTCGAGACCAAGAGATTTGGCGTCAATTCCGCAGTTACATGTCTGCCTTGACCTCAAACTCAGATTCTGTGCCCTCTTCCCCTTTCCGCTCCCCTCAATAATGCTGCCCTGTGAATGGTGTCTCCTTTGATCCTGATTGCAATACATTGTCTTTAACTCTACCCTTATTATTTATATGGAACCTTAATACTGTACTGTAAAGTTTGCATCCGGCAGAGTGCATTGTGATGTCGCTCTATGGTCATCTGTTTATTTGTGTGTTGTCAAGTCATATAAAGGTTTAAAAAAAGTTGCAGGACATACACAAATATTTTGGGTGTCCCATGTAAATCAGTGGGGTGTAAAGCTATAAAAAAGTACATATTCACCAACCTTCTGTATTGTGCAGTGGGAAAGCAACAAGGCAGTTTTTTATCGCAAGCATGAAAAGCAATGTATGGCGCACATGCCAAGTGTGATGGATGAATGTGGGATTTACTGTTTAATCTACATTCTGATGTTGTTGGCCCTCCTGACATTCTCATGAAAAGAAGTGACTTACTATTACTCTGCAAGTACTGCTGAAACCTGTGAGCTTCAGACTTCATTCCAGGACCAGAGGCAGCTTTTGGTGCCGGGAAGTGTGCATGGACACTAAAGATCTGTGGCTACAGCTGAAAATGAATGTCTCATGAATTGGTTTGATCGACTAAAGTGTGGGAGTCTGAAGTATTGTTGGTAGGGTCTCCCCCAAGAATGTTGAAATGGTGCGTCAGCACAATAATTTTAGAATGAGGTAAAACACCATTCACTTTACATTTGGTTTCTTAAGTTAACACATGAGAAAATCCAGTAGATTCATGGCCCCAACAGTGCACAGAAGAATTTTTCGACTGCTCCAGCATGGGGTCTGGCAGGGATTCACATGCTCATGAAGATTTCCCGTCAGGCTAGGAATCCTCGGGAAAAGAATAGTTTCACTTTCACTTGAACTATTTCTCCTCTAAACCAATTCTCCTCTGGGTCATACTGCCCCATCCAACGTGTCTTCTCCCTAAGCCCCGCCTCTGGCAGCCATCTTCAGATTTTTACCGCATGCTTCAGTGTTGGGAGTCCCCGAGTTGCTCTTAGCTATTTTGTACTTCAAGTTTTTCATGGAAACTTTCTATTTTTGTTCCATCGGAACCAGTGAGCTCCTATCTTCTTGAGCCGGCAACAAGGATCCATTGTTGAAGTTGTGTGCCTGTCTAAGGCGAATGTTTGAAGTTTATGAAAGCCAGTCGTGGGCCTACTTCGCAACCTCAGGACAGAGGAGAAAAAGGAAATGTCTATACTGCCTGCACCCAGACCACAATGAGGATGGGTGCAAACTATGCCTGGGCTTCTCGAAGACGAAGAAAGACTGCTATAGCAGGCTGGCAGCATGGCTCAAGTCAACCAAGGCCTCTGACCCATGCTCTGAGCAGGGTCTTGCCTCACGCAGCATTCGGCCAAGCAATCCTGCATAATCTTTTTGCATAGTGGTAAGCTCTCCTGCCCAGGGCGGTTGTATCATTGGTAATCTCCAATAAAGGGTGAAGGAAAGGGGACAGGACGTACAAGTGTTACTCACCGTAGTGTCGCTAGTCCCCTTTCCTCTATCTGTCTCGCCATCCTTCCCCCTAATAAGAGCAGCAAAGTTGTTTGGCATAATACAGCCGACGTGTCAAAGCAGACTGAGGTGCGGTGCCAGTGGGCGGGGTTAAGGGTGCCCATGCTCTTGCCCCACGTGCATACAAGTTTAAAGGCAAAGTATTGTTTCTGGTGAAAAAGGTTTCCGTTACTGTTCCTCACGAGGGCCGCCCATACAGGATGGAGGGAAGGAGACTATGGGCTAGGTATATGTTAGTCACTTGGGCGAGTTACACGTAATCATTTTGTCCTGTATTTAACTATTGCATTTACCACTTCACTACTTGTTTCCAACATTTCCTAATCACTGTTTCGTACTTTTACATGATTTCTTGTTTTGTGCCACACTGCCCATCATTGACATCCTGCCTTACTTGCTATGTGGAACTGTTTATTTAATTTATTTATAGCCCGCTGGAACAAGGCCCTAGGGCATAGAAGCGCAGACAACGCAGAAAAAAATAACATATGGATATCAGCAGGGCACCAAGGGAAGAAATTTAAGGATTATTCAAACAGTAGTCTGTTTGAAGGAAGCCAGTGAGTGACGAGATATAAGATCAGGGGGCAGGGCACTCCAAAAACTGGGAGCGTTCATGGGGAAAACAGCCTTCCAGAACAAGTGATCGTTTCGCTTTTGTGGGGGGGGGGGGGTCACCAGCAGGCTAGCGTTGTTAGATCCAAGTGTGCACCTGATTGGGAGCCATTGAAGCGGGGTGAAGGATAGATCAGACTTTTTCCAAAGACCGTTGTAGACGAAACAAAGTGTTACGGAACACCACACCCTTCAGAATCGGAAGCCAGTGTAAAAATGTCCTGGCTGAAGATATGCGCTCATGTCTCTGCAGCCCACAAACAACCTGGACTGTATTGTTCTGAACCACCTGAAGACGATTAAGTGATCCTTGCCCCACGTCCTGTAGGAGACTTGCACAAAATTCCAGGCTTGACCCAATGATGGACCGAGCAACCGTGGCACAGCTATTGAAATGGAGAAACAGACTAATGAGTGCTAGAAGTTTTAACTGGTAGGATGAACATGCAGCCAGATGACTGACATGAGCTGTCATATTTAACTCTTGTTCTGATGCTTGTGAAATCTGCTTAGATCACATGCTATGCCTAGGCCGACATCTAGTGGAAGCTGCGTAGTATTACTTTTCGAAACTCGAATGGACGATGAAATAGGGCGTGCCAGTAATACTATCCCTAGTGTGACGTCCCCTGTTCCCATTATCCCTCACGCGTGTAGGACCCTCATTTTTTTTTTGCCATCGTGAGTGATCGCATATAAGCAGAGTACATTTTCGGCTTACACCATTGAAATTACACAGTATTAAGATTAGTATTTCTTTCTGTCCTTTACAGACGCTATACCTAGACATGGTGAAGACTCAAAGGACAAGACTGGCTGTCGACCGGAGACCTCGACGGCACCACCCTGCTGCGGAAGGCCCATCAGGCCTTGGCCTTTTGCAGTGGAGAGAGTGGGGGGGGGTGGTCATAACATGTATTTTCCCACCCTTTCCCTGAGTCGCGCGGCTGCCTGTCCCCGTTATGGAGCATACTCCCTTTAAATTCTGCCTGTCCTGCAATAAAAAATACACGTGGGTTGACAAGCACCAGGTGTGCAACCTTTGCTTGCATCGAGACCACGAGGCTCATTGTCAGGCCTGTAAATGGCTCCGACCCAAGACCCTCAAGGATAAGCGGACAAAACGTTGGGCCCATCACGCCATGCAGGCCGAGGCCTCCATGGACGTAGAAGGGGCATCCAGCGATGCCGTCCTCTCGGATAGCGACGGTGACAGGGGACCTCGACGTTCCTCAGTGCCAGTCCCCAACCCTAGCAGACAGGCCGACAGTCCTGTTATGGGAAAGACACCCAGTGACAAAGGCACCACACTTCCCCACTCCAAGCACACGCCCCGCAGCGACGTGAGTGTACTCTTATGCAGCGAGTTGACGGCAAAGTGCAAATCCTCAGATTTACGGTCCTCCTTGAGCTCCCTGAGCAGCTGCCTCATGACAAGCCCCGAAAACAAAGGACGCCGGACTCAAAACTACATTGCCTGCCATTGCAATATCCAAAAACATTGTGCAAGCCGTTCCCGTAGTCGAGCCTCGACCGAATGTCCCCAAAACCCCTACTAAGGCCCCTTGCTCTAAAAAATGTACACAAGAGTAAAGATCATAGGGACAAACACAGATCCAGTTCTCCTCATAAGGACAGGAACGCAGGGGATAAAAGGGACATATCTGGGGAACAGCCAACTACCCCACAGGAACCTGATAATGTTCCTGTACATGACTTTATAGATGAGCCTGATCCCTCACATCAGCCTGATCCTATCTTATTTGGAGGAAGAGGAGCTATATAGTGAGATACCTGCCTCTACCTATCCGGGGTTTATCCCCAGTTCAGCTAATTGGACTGCCCAAGATATAGGTAGTTATGCAGCGCATGACTTGCCTAGCAAATTTATTCGAAGGGCACCCCCATGCTCTCAAGTCTGGCAAACACGCCTCCCACTACCAGGTGTCAAGCTCAAACGACAACACCTCTGCTCACTCAGTCAAGCCTGTCTGCCCAACCAAAATTGTCTTCTCAACCATCAGGGAAAAGGTCTCACCCCTCAGGGGGACTATAACGAACCAGTCCACAAGACACCTTGCATATCCTCTGACCTTTACGATCGGAATGCAGGAGAAGATAAGTACATAGATGAGGATAATCCTTATGAGGACATTGACAACTTCGATGCAGGGGTAGATCAGGATGACAGTCGGTGGTATTTGCCATGTACTCTCCACCCCCACAAGACACTACCTTACCCAATCCCCTGGCGGACAATCAGACCCTAGTCAATTAACTACTCAGAACTGCTGAAAACTTTGGGATTGAAACACAGGAAACCCAAAAAGATAGATTTTGCAGAAAACATCTTGGGGGTGGGGGGCGGGGGGAGAGAGATGAGAAACCTCAGTTTATACCCCTACTCAAGTCGGTACAAAATTCATCGATCTCTAGAGATGCCTAATCAGACCAGAGCAGTAAACCCCGGGATCGGAAACGTTTTGGACCAGCACCTTCCGACCCTTTGTATATAAGGGGCCACCTTAGACCAGACTCTCTGGTAGCTACTACTACCCGCAAGAGAGCCGGTACCCCCTTGGCCTCGTCCGAAGCTCCTCCAGACAAGCAAAGTAAGAAACTGTTTAATATGGAAAGGAAGTCTCTTCAGCGGCATACCAAGCACGTATTGCTAATAATTCCACTTTACTAGCAAGCTATGACTGCACAAAATGGTACGAGGTTACAGCCCTTGCTGAATCGGCGCCAGAACCACTTCACTCCAAGCTCTCCATTGTGGCTGCCAAAGGCAGAGCAACAGCTGGCGTCCTACTAAAGAACAACTTTGACGCAGCGGATAACGCAGGGCGCGTTATTGCTGAGGCCATTATCCTGAAACGTCACATCTGGTTTACAGTCGGGATTTACACTAGAAACTTGAGCTACCCTGCTCAACATGCCTGTTCAGCCAAATGTTTGCTTTGGGAAAGCAGTTGAGGACGCTCTTAAATCTGCCAAGGAGGATTACGAGACGTTGAATCCCTTAGCAAGCTGACAAACCAACAGACCAACCAGAGGGGTGGCAATCATTTTCGACGTTTTCGTGGCCAAAATGCGCAGAGGCACCAGATTGTCGGAGCCAAGGTTCCTCGTGGAACAATAACGGGCATCCGAGGGTTACCCCAGGGGTCAGCGCAGAGGTCGCGGGAGAGGCTCCCTCGCCATAGGTGGAGGAGCACCCTCCAAACAATGATGCCCCACTACAGGTCCACTCTCATGCCTTCCCCAGTCGGGGGACGAATATCACATTTCACCCACGCATGGGAGGGGATAACATCAGACAAGCGGATGTTGTCGACGGTGACAGGAGGTTACTGCACAGAACTCCAAGGAAGACCTTCAAACTTTCCCCCGCGACAGAAAAGACCATCACAGGAAGAACTCATCCTAGTAAAGGAGGCCAAGGCTCTACTCCTCAAAGACGCCATCGAGGTCGTGCCGTACAACAAGGTAAAACAGGGTATTTATTCAACGTACTTCCTTGTGCCAAAAAAATCTAACCATGCGCCTGGTACTAGACCTTTGCCCTGCAAACAAGTTTGTCAAACCTCAAATTTCACATGACAACGTTACAAGAAGTAATCCCTCTGTTAAAACGGGGGATTGCATGGCAACATTGGACATTGAAATATGAAAATAAGCATCTTTCATGTTCAAGCGCACAGAAGAGTATTGCGATTCAAAGTAACCGACCAGCACTACCAGTTCAAGGTGCTGCCCTTCTGGATAGCCTCGGCTCCAAGGGTGTTCACCAAAGTACTGGCGGTGGTAGCAGCGCACCTATGCACGGAGTCGATCCCAGTGTACCCTTACCTGGATGACTGGCTGATCACGGGAGAAACCTACCAACTTTGCAAGATAAACACGCAGAGAACTATAGACCTTCTCTCCATTTGGGCGTCTCAATAAATGAGAAAGTCAAGTCTGGTACCAAACAGTTCCTAGGAGCTGTATTAGATATAAAGACAGGCTTGGCCTTTCCGTCTAATGAAAGCGTACAAAAAATGCTTCAGCAAATACCCCAGTATCAAGCTGGTCTCCCGATAAGCGTACGCAAAGCAATGCGTCTGCTAGGTATGATGGCATTGTGCATTTACCTGGTCCCCACGTGCACCTTCGCATGTGACCAATGCAGGAGTGGTTGGTGAAACAGTGGTCTCAGGCAAGTGGTCAGTGGGACGATCTAGTGATTGTTTCGCCTACACTGGTTCAGAACTTATGCTGGTGGTCAAGGGAAAATCTGCTCAAGGGAAACCCTTTCACGAACCGGAAGCGCAAGCGGTCGTCACAACAGACTCCTCACTTTCCGGGTGGTGGGGGCGCACTACTTTCAGCACACGGCCTGTGGTCACAAGTGACAGCACAAACACATCAATGTACTGGATCTATTGGCAGTTTTCAAGACACTTCAAGCCTTCACGAACCACCTGACAAACCAGTCGGTACAAGTCCTAACAGACAGCACCACTGCAGTGTTCTATGTCAACAAGCAGGGAGGTACTCTCCAAAGCTGTCCAAACTGGCTCAGAAAATACGGAAGTGGACACTCAGACGAGGGATGTCCTTGTCCTCCCAATATGTTCCAGGGGTACTCAACACTCTAGCAGGCATCCTTTGCCAGAAGAACACGAGTGGCAGCTATAGACGGACGTGGTAGACCATATCTTCTCTCACTGGGGCTACCCTTCTCTAGACTTTCCCTACAAGAGAAAACAAAGTATGCCCAGACTTCGCGTCCAGGTTCCCCCAACCAGACTCCAAGGGGAACGCCCTATGGATGAACTGGTCAGGGCAATTTGCTTCAACCCCCCCCCCCACCCGAGTCCATTAATCAGCAGAATAGTGAACAAGCTACACAAGGATCAGATGACTCGTCCTAGTTGCTCCTATGTGGGCGAGACAAGCATGGTATCCACATCTGCGCAAACTAGCGATGTGCGATTTCCATCAAGCTCCCGTACAAGGTCAACCTGTTGACTCAACACGGGGGGACAACCATACACTTGCAACCTCTTTGAACCTAGCAGCATGGCTCCTGAAGTCAGAATTCGGTCACCTTAATCTTCCACAACGGTGTATGGATATCCTGAAAGAAACACGTAAACCTAACACCAGACACTATTTCCACAAGTGGAATAGATTTGTCATTTGCTCCCAATCTAAGCAAATGCCATAGAATGTACTCCCATCACACATTCTAACCTACTTGCTCCACTTGCTAGTTTCAGGTTTGGTCTTTAATTCTCTGAAAGTCCACCTAGCAGCTTGATCAGCCTATACCACCTCTCAAAGTAAAGTCTCATGGTGGAACGTGCCAGTCATTAAGCCGTTCATGGAAGGAGTGAAGAGAATACATTCTCCAATCCCCCACCTGGGTGGGACCAAATGTGGTACTAGCAAAACTCATGGGACCCCCCATTCGAGCCTTGGCATCAAGCTACCCTTAGATACATTACCTATAAGACTGCCTTCTTAGTGGCTAATTCTTCCATAAGAAGAGTCAGCGAACTCAAGTCTTGTCAGTGCGGGACCCTTTCTTTGTCATACATAAAGACACATTGGTTTTACGGACTCACCCTAGGTTCTCCCCTAAATTAGTTTCCAAATTTCACATTAACCAATCAATTGAGCTTCCAGCTTTCTTTCAGAAACCAACTAGTTCAGCTGCGGTCAAACTCCACACACTAGATGTTCGGAGGGCGGTTCTCTACTATGTAGACAATACCAAACCACTTAGGAAGACTGATCAACTGTTCGTCTCCATGGCTACAGACAGACAAGGAGAATGTGTTTCCAAAAGATCAATCTCCAAATGGATAGTCGAATGTATACAACTATGCTATTCATTATCATTACAAAACACTGCCGTCTACACAGAGCCCACGCCACACGAGGTTCTGGGGCTACTCCAGCCTTTATTGCAAATGTCCCCTTAGACAGCACTTGCAAAGCAGCTACATGGAGCTCAGTTCACACCTTCACTCAGCACTACTGCATTGAAAAACTCAGACAAACTGGTGAGACAAACAGTGCTAAAACATCTATTTGCTGCTACTCCTTCTTGCAACCACCACCTTCTCAGAACACTGCTCGCTAATTTATGCATAGCATGTGATCTAAGTAGATTTCACAAGCATCAGAAGGAATACATTACTCACCGTAATTGTATTTCTGGTGCTTGTATCTGCTTAGATTCGCATGTGCCCACCCTTCCTCCCCTGACAGAAGGGGCATAGATGTTATGAGCTTTATCTGCTTGGGAACTCTGTACTTGCGCTACTCCTCATGCTACCTCATGTCGGAACAATACAATCTGAGGGACCTACATGCGCGAGAGATCATGGGTACAGGGGACGTCACAACAGGGATAGTACTACTGGCACGCCCTATTTCGACATCCATTTTTCGAAAACTGTAATACTCTGAAGCTTCCACTAGATGTCAGCCTATGCATAGCATGCAAATCTAAGCAGATACAAGCACCAGAAATAAGATTGCGGTGAGCAATATATTCCATCTAGTATAACACCTAGAGTTTTGGGTAAGCTTAGTGAGCAGTCTGCCACTTTAAAGGATTTGTATAAGGAGTCAAGTTTGCGAAGCCTGTGTGATGTGCCCACAATCATGAATTCCGTTTTTGTTTAGGGCAAGTCCATTTGACAACATCCAGCTGTGTATATATAGTTGTAGATGCTATTGATGGTCTTAGTTTATTTATATGGTGCACCGGACCAGAAGGTATGAGGGCGCAAGCAATACAAGAATGTTCTCAACTTAGTTACAATACTGTACATTATTTACATTATTATGCATAGTGAGTAGATGCAGTTAACAAGGATACAGAGTAACATTACAACATAGTTACAAGTTGAACAAATGTGTAGTAGTTGTAGGGTGTCATTATTGGTCTTTGTTCTTAAGCCACTGGAAGTAGTTACGCCTAAATTGGTGGTAGGTTTGAGGTGCTCTGACGGAGGGTGGTAGTGTTCCAGTGTTGGGCTGCTTTTACCTGGAAGCTGTTGCCGCCCATTTTCGTGCGCTTGAATCTGGGAACCGCGAGCAGGTTAGCATTGCTATTTCTGCTGTCTGTTGGGCGTGTATCTGGTTATTCTGTCTGAGAGATAACTGGGAGCTGCGTTGTTAAGGCATTTGTGGGTGAGGGAGGCTACCTTAAGCAGAATTTTGTCCGAGGTAGTGAGCCAGTTGTGGGTTCTCCTAGTATTCAAGATGTGTTCTCCTTTAGGGAAGTTAAGCGCTGCTCTAAGGGCATTGTTCTGTAGGATCTGGATTTTATTGGTGATCTGTTTGTTGGCGCCTACATAGAGGGAGTTACAATAGTCCAGTTTAGATAGTATGAGAGCTCTGGCTAGAGTAATGCAACTTTGGGTGGAGAGGAAGGGGTTGGCAGAGCGTATAAGCTTGCATGTGTAGGCTGTAGTGGATGCCATGGAGCTGACCTGTTTATGGAAGGGGGAGGGTGGAATCGAGATAGATGCCAAGGGTTTTCACTTCCTTAGCTATCTTTATAGGGTTGCCGTCAATGGTGAAGCTGGAGTAGTTGAGGTCCAGTTTGTTTAGGTTCGTGGCTGATCCCAGGATGATGAGTTGGGTCTTGTCGTCATTCAGGCATAGACTATGGGAGGCCATCCATGCCTGGATGATGAGGTACACCTTGTTCACCAAGGCCAAATTCGTGTTGTAATCTCCCGTCAACGGGATGAGGATTTGGGTATCAGCATAGTTAGTGTAGGTGATACCCAAACCGTCGATCATCAAACGGGGGCTTAGTGAGCATGTTGTACAGTGTGGGGGAGACGCATGACCCCTGAGGGACCCTGCATGTGATGGGAATGGGGTCAGCGGAGGCCGTGGTGGAGAAGACACGCATGGATCGATTGTTTAGGAATGATGTGATCCAGCCTATAGCTTCTTGGGAAAAGTGGGCCGCCGAGTCTAAGTGGCTACATAGGATTTTATGATCAACAAGATCAAAGGCTGCCGAGAGGTCTAAGAGAAGCAATAAGGCAGTTTTCCCATTATCTGTGTGTCAATTTGGGCCTTGAGGTCGATGAGTGCGGTTTCTGTGCCGTGTTGGGGTCTAAATCCTGATTGCCGGACTCCTAGGAGGTGGTTTTGTTCAAGGAATTTTTGAATTTGAAGATAGGCTGTCTTGTCGAGGATTTTTAGTAGGAAGGGGACGGTGGTGATGGGTCTGTAGTTAGTGGGTATGGCTGGTTCGAGTGTTTTTTTTTGTTTTTTTTTGTTTTTTTTTTTTTAGTAGGGGGAGGACCCAGGATTCTTTGAGGTTGTTGGGGATGGTACCAGAAGAGAAGGAGGCGTCGATGAGTTTGGTGATAAATGGAGATGGGTCTCTGGCCGCGTCATTGATGATTTGAAGTGGGCATAGGTCGCCTTAGCAATTAGAAGGCTTGAGGCCGAGTATGATTTTTTTTTTTTTCCACTTCTGGCGTGGAGACTTTGGAGAAACTGAAGCGAGTGGGGGGTTTGGGGGGAGGGTGTTGAGGGATGGTGCGTGTGTGGGTGTTAGGTTTGGCCTTGGATAGGGTCTCTTGTTAATTTTGATTTGGAGGCCTGCGACTTTATTGGAAAGGGCATTTTGGATGCTGGTGCACCATTGTTTCTTTCTTGCAGGTGTCTGGGACCGGGATGGGTGTCTCCAGCTCATTAAGGATGGTGAACAATTCTTTAGTGCTGACTTTGGCATGCAGTATTCTCAGATTGTAGGATTCTTGTTTGGCGAGAAGGATTTCTTTTTTGTAGGTAGACTATTTTGTTGAGGATCAGCTTGTTACTGTCAGTGGGATTTTGTCTCCAAATGTGTTCCTTTTTTTTTTCGTTTCTCTAGTCTGAGGGCTTTTAGGTGGGCCGTGAACCAAGTATTCAGGTGTTTTATTGGCTTGGGTTTTCTCAGCTTTAATGGTGCAATGGCATCTAGGGCTAGGCGCATGCTGTTGTACCTTTCAACCAGATGGTGGGGGTTGGAGTTAGCAGGGAGTTGGTTCAGTGTAGGTAGAATGAGAGGGATGAGTTTTTCCGCAGTTATGTTTTTCTTGCTTCTAGTCGGGATGGCTGAGGCTAGGGAGATGTTAGCGATGGGGCTGGCCACTTCGAGTGTGAAGGAGAGGAGGTGGTGGTCAGACCAAGGTTGCGAGGTGATGCCAGAGATGGAGATCGCGCAGTTGTGGTCTGCTATCCAGTCAAGAGTTCTCCCTTTGTTATGAGTGGGGGTGGACACTCTTTGGGTGAAGCCTAGTTCTGATAGTGAGTAATTGAGTCTCTTTTCATAGTCGCCAGTGAGGGGATTCAGATACTGGGTGTCATCAGCGTAGTTGGTGTAAATTGCTCCCTTGGCGTCCAGCATTTTGACTGCGAGTTCCTGGCATTTGGTTTAGTCCACTTTGTCCCCCGCACCTGTGTGGCTTTGTGGAATTTCTCCAGCCCTGGGAAAGGACTCGACCTGTTCCCAGCCCAACTACCGGAATTCCAGAGCAACAATCTAGCTTGCCCCTTTTACTCATTTGCCATGCCCCTATAATTTCCATCTGCCCTTTGTCCTGTCCTTCCTAATCCCCCAAAACATGTTCCACTTGTGTCCATCATGGGGGCGGGTTGCCTCTGGAAGAACACTTGTCCTACACTCTAATTACCTGAAAATGTGTTCCCACCTGTCCTGCATTCCATCTCCCCTCCCCTGGGAACCACACACAAGCTTGTCCCCTGGCAACATATAAAACTAGTTCCCCAGGTTCCTGGGTGGGTCGGAGGGGGCTGGGGGCTGGCTCTGGAGTGAGTGGGACCGACAGCCTTACATAAGCATGTGGAGAGGAGGGTGTTTTTCTTTACTTGCTGGCAGTGGTGTGCTGACGGGCGAGGTATGGGAGCTCACGAGGCCCCTTCAAAAGGTACCCTTGTCTTCCCTCTTCATCCTTCCCCTTGTTTCCTCCTCGGCCTGTTCTACTTTTCCACCAGTATGGCTCCTGACCTCTGCCTGGCTCCCTTGTCGGTCCCCAACTCTCCCTTCTTGCGGACTGGGTCATTGGTCTTTTTACCTGGGCCAAAGGGTCCACGGGAGTCTAGGCCGGATGGGAGCACGACGGCACCCTCCTACTCGGGGGCACCTGAGTTCAGAAGCTACTCAGCCTCTCATAGTGTAACTTCCACAGCTTGCCACCTGACGAGTAAAGCAGGGCCATCTGGAACCCCCAGTGATGGGCAATTTTCTTCTCTGGCGGCCATTCTGTGTGTCGTTTCGAATCCTTCCTTTTCACCAGTGTGGAGGTTGGGAGGTCCTGGTACAGCGCAACAGAGGTGTCCCTGTACTGGATTTGGGGTGATTCCCTGGCTTCTTTCATGATGTCCTCTTAGAACTTATTAAAGTGGCCTTGCCAAGATGTTGCTGAGGGGTGGGCTGTGCTTGTTGCGGCTTGGTTTTGTGCATTGTCTTGTTCCAGTGGGGTGCTGTCGGGGAGGGCCAGGATGAAACGGAAGAGGTCCTGCACAAATTCCTCCAGATCTGCATCGGGGACTGAGTGGATCACTGGGAATGATTCTCAGCGTCGTCCTGCTTTGTCTCCAAGTCGTCACACCTGGCTTGCAGAGCAGTGATCCCATCAGCACCCTCAACTATTTTGTAGCTCTACTTGAAGGGTGGCCTCCACTACTTCTGCCGTCCTGCCCTCAACCTCCTCCATTTGTCCAGGCTGGTTATATTCAGGAGCTCATCTGTTCCCTTTTGATACATACTTGTCATGGCAACCAGGAGACCCTGGATGTCAGTTTTAGTGACTGCTTGGAGGGTGGGGGCATTGTGGTGTCCTCAGTGTGAATCATTGCTTCTATCTGTTCCCCCTTTTAAGGCTTCTCCGCATTACTTGTTAAAGCTGCAATGTCTGCCTGCTTACCTGCCATAGGGGTTTTTGCCATGCTGCCCTGTACCAAAGTAGGGTAGCGCTGTGTATCCACTGGGGGAAAACACCTGCTAGCCAGGCTGCGACCTTGGTGTGCCGTTAGCCACCCCCTGAAGGCCCAATTGGTCCGTCTGCCTGCTCACGGCACCACATCAAGTTTTCTCTCCACCTCAGCTACCCAGTGTGTGCTGGAGAGGCCCTTGGGGGACTTTGTTTCTGTGGAGCGGTAAGGCCCACAGCTCAGCCCCAGCTGTAGAATCTGCACTAGGCGGAAAACTGCAAGGTTCTGCTGCGGCCTATGGCTTGGAGATGGAGGGGCACTCTGGTGTGCTGGTGCTCCCCACCAAGCTGCTTTTTAGCAACATTGTTAGTTACCTGCAACATTAGTGAATCCTGCTGGATGCCATCTCTTTGAACACTGTACTTTACCTTACCGCCTTTTGCCAGCCTAACCCCTGGTCATTGATGGCTCGTGACTCCTCTGAACTTTGAGTGACTCCAACCAGATGGGGTTGGGCTCTTAAGACAGGCTTGGGTCATCGTTATCAAAAGTTATAAAGTTATAAAGTTTGAAAAGTTGGCACATTTGTTTGATTATGTGATTTAGTCAAAAAGCTGTTCTAACCATATTTACCTTTTGGTTTATCCTAAGAATATTGCAAGTGTTTGTATACTGTAAATCCTTTGTCTTACTTACCTGAACTTAGAAGTACAACAGTGTGCCTTATTGTATATATTAGTTTTAAATAACTACAGTTGTGCGAACCAAGGTGTGCTCAGAGTGCTGTGTACCTACAACAGCCCTCCTTGCACTAAGCCTGGCTGCTTGCCCATTGCTACCATTCCTTTGGTTAGTTCCGGCCAAACCTAGGAAGTGCAACCCTGTTCATCCAAGGAAGGCTCTGCTAAGCTCCGGCACACAGTAACTTTTGTTAAATTCCCCCCATTACCAGTCAATCCTGTTTACTTCATAGACCTTGCTAGACTCTGCTGTTTTGGGGTCACTGGTCCACCCCTCTGGCTATCCATGCAGAACTGTTCTCTATTGTAAAACAGTTTATTTTTCATGCACATCTATCTTTAAGTGGAGTGTGGTAGAGACAGTTAAGGATTCTAATGTGCTCCTTTTCTTCCATATATTTCTAAGGGAAACATTTGTGCTTGTTTGTGAACTGCCCTGACTTTTTGAAGGGAAATGAAGCCCTCGGCTTTGGTTCATTGTTAAGGGTAAATCTAGTAGTCACCAAGACTGTCAGTACTGGAATTCTTGCATTTTTTCAGGCACGCACACTTCACCTTATGGTGAAGTGCAATAACCTTTTGGTGTTTTGGTTATATTTTGTGCCTATAACAAGCCGGTGGCAGCAGTGATACATTTTTCCCTGGTTTTACTCCTGCTCGCTTTGACATAAGAATGTTTTGCTTGTTCTTTGGCCGTATTGTAGTTTGGCTTCTTCCTAACATCTGTGAACAGGAAATCTGATATTGGGTATTGCATTATCCTGGGAAAGCTGATACATTTGCAGGTCATTGACGCTTTGTGTGAGCTAGGGTAGGGACCTGGGACCTTTTGGTCTCAGTCCACATCCCTTGGTTCCAGAACGTCTGTTGCTGGGAAGATGTAAGGACCAGTGGTTGTCCATGATTGGACGTCCCCTGGCTGTTTGAGTATGGCAGATCCTTACCATTGGTGGATTTCAACCTGCTCCCAGCTCCAAATCTGGATTGAAGGAGTTTCAACCCATCTTCAGATCTGCATAAGAGCCAAGATTTCCATGGAGAACAGTCCATTGACTAGCAGAGGAATCTTCCTGCAGCTGACCAGCATCAACTCCATTGATTGGCCCAGTGAAGCCTTGCTCGTCTGCCTGATCTTAGACCCTAGTTGGTGCTCCAACCCTTGGACTAGTGGGATCCACCAGCCTCAACCCTTGTTCCAGGATCAGTGCTGTAGAGCCTTGGGATGAGTCCCTGGACTGCCCAGTGGACAAACTAGCTACTTCGCTGAGACAGTCGCTGTTCCGAATTGAGCCGTGGAACTTGGTGGGACCTTCGCTTGTGCCATTAAGTTTCCTGCTCCTGAATTTTCAACTTCCCATCTTCAAGAGAGGCTGTGCTGGAGCTCTTTTAGCGTTTGCTCAAGGATTACCGGTCACCGCCTGATTGCAGTGACTGTTGCTGGAATGTGTAGTAAGTCCAGTGAGGCGTCCTGGAGGGGGAGAGCTGTTCTAATTTTTCTTTGTTTTGGACATCCACTGGGAAGCTGACCTGAAAGTAAGCCTTGCACCTGAAACCATTGGGTGCCTCACCCAAACTAATAAAAGTGAAGTATCCCCAGCAAATTTTGGATGACCCTTAGTCACCCAGAAAATTCAGTGTTCGTGGGTAATTAAGCTTCTGATGCTTGTGAATCTGCTTATATCACATGCTGTGCATATAGTCAGACATCTAGTGATAATCGCAGAGTATTGCAGCTTTCTTTCAAAGGTCAAAAGGGGACGTAGACATGGGTGTGACTGTGACACTATCCCTAATGTGATGTGGAGTGTACCCAAAATCCCTCACGCATCGAGGTCCCTCAGATTGTTTGTTCTGCCTACCTGGTTGGTCACCTTACGGAGAGCTAGAAAGAGTAAATATTGCTTTCTATTGTCCCACGACCTACGGTAGTCTAGTCTCCCGACTACTTTTCGATGACTGCCTCGTGTGCTTCCTGCCGCATAAGACATCCACAATGGCCTGGTGAACTGATCATCTGTCCACCGCGTAGCCTCGGCCCTCTGGGCAGCTCTTACAGTAGAGAGTGGGGCCCTAGGTTTATTCTTTTTGACCAATGCATTTCCTTTTCCCTTCTCTTTTCCTATTTGGTCTGGCTGCCGTCACCCTCTGCTATGGAGAGGACACCCTTTAAATGTTGTCAGTGTAAAAGCAAATTCCTTTGGAAGGACACACATCACGAACGCACAGTGTCTATCTCGAGACCACCACGAGCATTTGTGTAACTTCTGCAATCTTTCGTCCCAAGACTTTAATGGACAGGCATACTAAACTGTGGGTGTCCTACGTGTTGCAGTCCGAAAGCCATAACCCTGTTGAAGCAGTCGCTTCAGATGACGAATCAATCGGCACCCATGGCTCCGAATTGGAAGCCATTGACCTTTCTGCAGAACCTTCAGGCTCCCAGATGCCCATCCCCAGCCCCAACCGACAGGCCACCTGCTCTGTAATGGGGAGTTCACACCCTAGTGACAGGGTCACACACGCACCACCCCCATGCCTCCTCGATGGAAGTCGAAACGCATAACGCCAACGGAGCTGAGTTCGGCGCCTCTGGAAATTCGCCTTCTGGCACCCCCACGCAACAGTCTTCGCGGCATGCGACTGGGCATTCCTCTTCAAAGGGTGTTCACCCCAAAAAACACATGCTCGCCGAAACGCCATCCAAGGGTGCTCAAGCACCCAAGGCTTCAGTGGAATAGACGACCACGACAGCGCCATTAGGCACGTAACTTGCCATTCAGCCGCTGAAGATCCGTGAGTCTCATGGCTATAATTTCGGCCGCTGCTAAACACAAGGGAACCGACTCTTGTCGAGGAGTATTCCAAAGCCCCTTAGCCTCTCTCAAAGGCCTTATTAGGTAAATCGCCCCCTTCTAGGCAAACTCTTCCACCTACCAGACACCTCCTGCATCTTCCCTATGGACTAGGGAAAGATTTTAAAATTGTATGGACAAAATTGCCCAATTTATGGATTTTGCAGATAAATACATCACTCCCAAGAGGCCTAGGGAAGAAGACGCTTGCCCCATTCCACAAAAGCTACATAAGCTTCCTTTGGAGGGGATTGGGTCCTCTGACGTATTCCATATCTGACAGTAATCACCACAGCTGTGCTGCTTTGGAAAATCTTTCGGCGTCCTGCGTCGATACGCCCTCCTCGAGGGCCTCCGATGAGCCGACGTTACCGGTTGTTATAAGTGCGACGCACAACACCTGTAGCCTCAGTTGTTTTTTCCGCAAACATGTTCGCTTCGGAGATCTCGGTGCTCCTCTACTCTTCGGAGTTCTGTTATTTCGGTTCCTTGAACCTGTCCGTTTGTGAATATCTGATGTCCTCGTAGTCTTCTACCCCGCGGCCAGGTTTTAAGAGGTGTCGGGAATGCGGGTCCAAGATGTCGTTGACGGATTCGCACATCGCTTGCCTCTGGTGCCTCGGTGGGGACCACGACACAAATGACTGTGTGGACTGCTAGTTGCTTACTTCGAAAGCCTTGCGGTAGCGTAAGAAGCTTTCTGTAGGTAAGGTGGCCAAGCCCCGCAAGTCATGTCCACCGGCCTTTTGACAGACTATTTGAGGGGCGACTTTCCGCATAGTCTGTCCGGGGGGTCTCGGTCCCGGAGTAGGTCCTGCCATTCCTCTGCCTCTTCGAGGCACTCACAGAAGCGCTGTCACCGGTCGCCTTCCTCGTCCGAGGACTCACCCGTCGGCGGGTTGCTTGTCCCAACAAGCATTCCACAACTGCCGAATGGGATTCCTTTCGGCAGGAGATGGCGATTTTTCAGTTGCAGGGCTCCGGTCCGTCGAAAGACGCCGGCCGTGACCGTGCTAGAGACACCGCTCGACTGGTCGTCGCGATCACCGGGTGCCTTTGAGGTCCTGGTCAGACAAGGTTGGTCGCTCTAGACCTGCCCCTTCCAGGTCCAGCTCCCGGTCTTTGACGCCCTTGAGACTGTCAGAGCCTGTGAAGTCTTCGAAGAAGACATAGATGCCTGCGGCGCCGAGGTCGTCGGGACTCTTTCGATGCTCCACCTCTGAGGAAGCCGTCGGTGCCCAGGCTGTCGAAGGACACACTCGGGGCTCCGCCCTTGAGGACTGTGTCGAAGCTGTTGGCGCCACGCTCGACGCAGATTCCATCGACGCCTTTCGAGGGTTTTTTGTCAGAGGTACCCCATAGCATGGTGGAATCCCCTAGAAAGGCTCTGGCCAAGGCTAAAAATGTCTTTGTCCCTTTTTTCTGTGCCCTCATTCCAGCCTCTGGATTATATTTCTGAGGTGGATGAAGGGTCTGAGGAAGGAATGGTTCCTGAGGAGGTACCTGACAAGATTATGTCTGGGCATACCCAGATTGAAGACCTGCGGCAGTCATTGCACGACGCCAGTGGTCTGGACACCTCTCCGGAGGTGGAGTTCTGTAGGGCTGAGCCTGGCACCCATTCCGAGTCCTCATACTGGTGCCTTATGTCGAGGGTAACGGAATACTTGGGGTGGTCTGCGCCACCAGTGGGTTTTCTGCAGGATGACCTGATGGATATCCTCGACCAAGGTCCACCAACTGACCGGTACTGCCATTCCATATGGCCTTGCAAAGAAGGATGGCGGCGGCTTGGACTACCCCGTGGAGTCTTCGGCAGTGAGCAAGTCTTTGCCGCAAAAATACTGTCCAGCCAGTAGCGACCCCTGCTACTTGATCACAACCCCCACTCCGGAGAGTTTGGTGGTGCAGGCGGCTATGGCCCCCGCAAAACAGGCGTTGTACCCTACCATCCCTCCTGATGGGGATGACAAGCGTTTTGATGGCCCGGGCCGAAGAAAGTGTTTTCTTCAGGGGTTATGGCTTTGCAGGCGGCCAACTCGGTGTGCCTTGTCACATTTCACACTCTGTGGAACTGTATTTCGTTGGAGGCTGATCATATTCCCGAAGGGGAGGAACGGGATGGCTTTCTTGCCATGGTGCAGGATGGCAAGAATGCCATGTGAGTCCGTTAATTTGGGTCTGGACATGGCAGATTGTGTCAGCCGGTCCATGGCGGCGAGCACCGTAATACGCAGGTTTGCGTGGTTGCAGAAGTCGGGGTTTGCTCCTAATGTGCAAGCCCGGCTCCTCAAAATGCCCTTTGATGGTGAACATCTTTTTGGCAGCAAGGCTGATGAGATCCTTGAGGTTGCAGACCTCCAAAGCAGCAGCAAAGTCGTTAAGCGCTGCAGTTCGCCACCCTCCACCTTTTCGTCCTATGGAAAGCAATGGAGGGGAGGTTCCTTTCAATATTACTCATCCTTTAGTAGATGGAGAGGAGCTGCAAGTCAAAGGGGCCACCGTAGGAGTGCCAAAGTTTGAAAACAGGGTACTCTAGGTGCCAAGGCCGCTCGGGCAGTTGCCTCTTTACCCTCAGGCAATGCCGCAGCAGCTTCAGCTCAGTCATTAGGCCATGTCCCATGGTTCGCTGGTTGGGGGGGGGGGGGGGGGGGAGAGGCTGGCGCAGCATTTTGTAGAATGGCGTGTCATTACTTCAGATGTGTGGGTTCTGGAGATCATACCCCACGGCTACTGTCCTTTCCGGCAGAGGCCTCAACAATCCACCAGGGAATCTCTTTGAAGAGTCCGGATCCACTCCTTGCGCAGGAAATTCAGTCCCTGCTGGAGAAAGGCGCCATAGAACTGGTGCCTGTAACGAAGAGTAACATGGCATGGTATTCCCCTTATTTTTTGATTTTGAAGAAAGACGGGATTGAGACCCATCATGGACTTGCATGGTTTGAATAAACTCCTCAGGAAGGACAAGTTCAAGATGGTTACTCTCTCAAGTCCTCCAACCAGTCCTGAAGTTGAAGGGCCTGGTGTCTCTCGACCTCAAGGACGCTTACTTTCCTGTGCCGATCCATCCCAAGCACAAGAAGTACCTGAGGTTTACGGTTGGCGACTCGCACTTTCAGTTTCGTGTCCTGCCGTCAGATTGACCTCCGCCCGAGGGTTTTCACCAAGCTCATGGTGGTGGTGGCAGCCTATCTCAGGAAAGGGGGGGGGGATTCACGCCTACCTCTTCCTGGACGATTGGTTGATCTGGGCACGCTCTCCCGAGCAAGTCCTGGATCATCTGTCCATCTCCTGCCACTCTCTTCACAAGCTGGGCTTCTCCCTCAACTTGAAGTCCCACTTGATGCCAACTCAGCGGCTCCAGCACATCGGAGCAGTGCTAGACGCATCCCTGGGGCAGTGTTTTCCTCCCCAGTTGAGGGCTTGTCTCATTCAGCAGATGGTACACAAGTTTCAACTGCCCAGAGTCTCCCGGCGTTCGAGTTCTTAGGTTGCGCGGCCTCATGGCATCCTGCATTCACCTGGTGCCAGAGGCCCGGTTGTGGATGAGATCTCTGCAATGGGCTCTTAAGATGCAGTGGTCAGTCCTCCGGCAGGATGTCGGACCCCGTTCAGGTGCCGCCCTCGGTCGTTCAGGATCTTCTGTGGTGGGCCGACAAAGGCACTGAGGGGGGCTCCGTTTTGGCTACCCTGGCCGTAGGTGGTGATTGTGACGGGCACATACCTCACGGGGTGGGGAACTCATGCCGACGAGTTGACAGTCAACGGTCGTTGGTCTGTCGGATTCCAGAATCCAGATCAATCTGTTGGAGCTGAGGGCCGTCAGGCTTGCCCTGAAGTCTTTTCTGCTGACTGTGCGAGGAAAGAATATCTTGATTCTGACAGACAACACAGTGGCCATGCAGTACCTCAACAAAAAGGGGGGGGGGGGGGCAGGGTCACGTCCTCTTTGCAGGGAGACGATGCAGCTCTGGTTCTGGGACATCCAGCAGGGAATTTTGATCTCGCCAGTTCATCTGTCCGGGGACGAAAACGAGACGTCGGACGCTCTGAGCAGGCAGAGTGCAATCTCTCACGAGTGGGAGTTGGCTCAGGAGATTCTCCTGGAGATCTTCACCCTTTGGGGGACCCCTCAAGTGGATCTCTTTGCCTCCAGTGTCAACCGGAAGTGCGAAAGGTTCTGCTCGTGGGAATCTCCTCCGAGAGGAGCCTTAGGAGACGCGTTGGTGGTGGAGTGGTCCGTCCCGTCATCCCGCAAGTGCTGCGGAGGTTACGGGGTTTCGGTTCCCGGATGATCCTCATTGCTCCAGCATGGGCCCGGAAGACGTGGTACCCAGATCTTCTCGACTTGTCCATCTGCCCTCCATGTCATCTTCCCTACCGAGACGATCTGCTCTCACGGGAGGGGGTGGGGGGGGGAGAATCAGGTTCTCCATCCCGAGGTCATATCACTCAACCTTCACGCTTGGCTTCTGAAAGGTTGAGGTATAAGGATTGGGACCTCCCTGAAGACATGATGGAGGTGTTGCTTTCTGCCAGACGGCTGTCAACAAAGTCCCTATACCATTGCTGTTGGAGAAAGTTCTGCGACTGGTGCAGGATTAAGAATGTGGATCCTTTTTCATGTGACATTCCTGTGGTTCTGTCTTTTTTGCTTTCTTTAGCCGACAAGGGCTTGCAAGTGGGTACCATTGTTACCTGACGGCGCTGTCCATATTTAAGCGCTCGTCTGAAGAGCGTTCTTATTTTAAAATCCCTTTGATTTCTCAGTTTCTGAAAAGGCTCACTAATGTGTTCCCTCCGTCAGCTTTCCAGGTGCCTGGTTGGGATTTGAACCTTGTTCTCAAGTTTCTAATGGGTGCTCCATTTGAGCCTTTACATTCTTGTCCTTTGAGACTGTTAACCCTGAAAACGGTATTTTTAGTTGCGGTCACTTTCGCTCGCCGAGTGAGTGAGTCATGGGCACTTTCAGTTACGCCACCCTTCATTGTGTTTCTTAAGGACAGGGTTTTCCTTAGAGTTCGTCCTTCCTTTCGAAAGTGGTGTCGGAATTTCATTTAAGCCAGGTCATTCTTCTGGCATTTCATCCTCCGCCGAATCCTGGTAAGGACAAGGAGAGGCTCCATAGGTTAGATCCTAGGAGAGCTTTAAGTTTCTACATTTCACACATGTCCCGGGTCCGAGTGGACGATCAGCTCTTCATAGGTTACGCTGGAAGGTGTTTGGGACAAGCTGTTACTAAGCAGACTTTGTCTAGATGTTTTATCTTGGCAATTTCTGAATGTTACCGCTTGGCGGGTAAGGACCCTCCGGTAGGCTTTTAGGCCCATTCTACTAGGGGTATGGCTGCCTCTACTGCCCTGCAAAAGGGTGTTCCTATTCGTAACATCTGTGAAGCAGCCACATGGTCTGCGGTTCTTACTTTGGTAAGACACTACTCCCTAGATTATATCCATGGGCAGGATCTGGCCTTTGGCAAGGCGGTCCTTTACTCAGCAATTTAATTGGGCATTCTAAATTTCTATATTCTTTTCCCTCCTCCATATGTTGGTGCTGCTTTGAGAGTCTCATAGATGTGGAATACGTCGGAGGACCCAATCCCCTCGATGAACAAGTTACTTTCTTACCTGGTAACGTTCTTTCGATGGGATGGTTCGATGGCGTATTCCATATCAATCCCTCCCTGCCCCACTACAGAATTTCTTATGCGATTGCTCTGGGAAAAAACTATAACTGAGGTTACGGGCGTCGTGCGTCCTACTTATAACATCCAGTGACGTCGGCTCGACGGAGGCCCTCGAGGACAGTGTATCGAAGCAGACGCTGAAAGATTTTCCGAAGCAGCACAGCTGTGGTGATTACTGTCATAGATATGGAATACGTCATCGGACCATCCCATCGAAAGAACGTTACCAGGTAAGAAAGTAACTTGTTTGTGTCTGTACAAAGCTATCAGGAGGCTATCCTAGATGTCTTGCAACAAGAGACCTATCAGGATATAGATCCTTTTGCTCAGGATACAGCTGACCAAGACCTAGATTGGGATTGGGATTAGGATCAATCCGGGGGGGGGGGGGGGGTCCGAGCCCTTGGCTGTCACCTTCACATACCCCTGACCCGGACATTATTTGTCTAGACCCACCTTCACCTCCACATAGGGAGTAGTCGCCTGTGGATGACCAAATGTTCAACGCCATTTTAAAGAGGGGAGATGATCATTTCGGGATCGCTACACATGAGGCAGTACTCGACTCTTGACTTTGAAATATCCTCAAGGAGAAACCTCCCACTAGTCAGGCTATCCCCTTGCTTAATTCTATAAAGACACGCTTAGCTCCTTCTTAATCACCGTCTGCCACACAGGCAGTCAACCCTCAGGTTGAGAAATTGTTCTGCACATCTCCTTCCGACCCCTTGTACATATGGGGTCATGCCACACCAGACTCGCTGGTGGTTACAAAGGGGAAAGAGGGCTGGGGTCAAACTGTCAACGGCGGAAGCACTGCCAGATAAAGATTGCAAGAAACTGTGCCCTCAGTAAACCGATCACTACAACTCTCCTGGCTAGCTACATTAATGTTCAACTGGGCCTGCTCCAAGAAGGCCTTAAAGAGGTCCCAGAGCCCACATGATCACGCCTGCTGGCGGTCGTGACTGAGGACAGGTGACCCACAATATATTAAACTCTGGGCGCTGCTGAGGCTGCTGGAAGCACTCTAGCTTAGGGGACTTTACTGAAGAGACCAGCCTGGCTTAAGAACTCAGGTTTTAAACCAGAAACTCGGGTCTCTTATAAATAAACCCGTCCGACTCAAACCTCTTTGGTAAAGCAGTCAATGACGCCCTAAATACTAAGGAGCACGAAATTCTGAAATCACTCAGCCAGATCACTGCCAAGCCCTTCCACCAGCGTGGGGGTGCCAACTCCCGCCATTACTTTCGTGGACTATCTTTTTCCTGGTCTCCCCATACACAATATGGCTCTGGAAGTAACCCCTGGTCCTACGGCCAAGGCTCTTCCGGCAACAGCCAGTATCGACAGAGGTCTTCGTAGAGGCAGGAACTCTAATCCAAGAGGCTCCCTGGCCTCGACCTCAAAGTGACTCACCGATTCGGGTCACCTCCCAGACCTCCCTTGTCGGGGTCGCTTGTCCTTCATTAACGCTTGGGAGGGGATCACACCAGACCAGTGAGTGTTAGACTGTAGCCCACGACTACTGCATTGAGTTTCACTGACCACCTAGATACCGACCACCGAAGAGCAGATGCCTGTTGCCAGCACACCTGCACATCCTGCTGCAAGAGGTGCAGATACTTCTGGCAAAGGGCGCTGTAGAAGTCCTCATTCACCAGGTAAACCAGGGTATTTATTCAGTGTACTTCCTTGTACCCAAAAAGGATTTCCCATGCGCCCCGTTAGACCTGCGCCCAGTGAACGCATGTCAAACCTCAAATTCAGAATGACGTCAATGCAGGAGGCATTACCACTGTTGCTGCAGTGGGATAACAGGGCCACATTGGATATGAAAGATGCATACTTTCATATTTCAATGTTGCCAGTGCACAAAGTACCTAATGCTCATGCTAGACACCCACTATCAGTTCCAGGTTCTTCCATTCAGCATTGCCTCAGCTCCACGGGTGTTCACAACGGTACTCGCGGTAGTAGCTGCTAACCAACGCAGGCAGTCCATTACAGTCTATCCTTACCTCGATGTCTGGCTCATAACCGGGGATTCGTATTGAACATGCCTAACAAATACCCGGAAGACGGTAGATCTCCTCTTAAGCGTAGGGTTCTCGATCACTGAGAAAGTCCAATCTAGACCCCAGGTTCAAACGGTTTCTGCGGCCTCTAATTCTGACCAAAGACGGCCTCGTCTTTCCCTCCAATGGGAGGATTCAAAACCTGCTCTTCCAGATCCCTCACTATGTAGCCAGTCACCAGGTGACCGTACGCAAGGCATGCAACTATTGGGGATGATGGCCTCTTGCATCTACCTTGTTCCACCCGCTCGCTTGCGCCCCATGCAAGAGTGGCTCGCATGTGGCAAGCCAGCGGACGATGGGACGATCTAGTGGTTGTCTCGGCAGCCCTCGTTTAGTCTCTGCAGTGGTGGTCAAGGGAAAACCTTCTGTAGGGGAAATCCTTCACCACCCCCGCAGTAGAAGCCACTTTCACCACAGACCCATCTCTGATGGGGTGGGTGGCTCACATCCTTCAGACAGCGCATAGCGTGTGGTCCCCAGCGGTAGCATCCAATCACAAACTTCTTGGACCTGCTGGCAGTGTTCAAGGCCCGGAAGGCCTTCCAAACACACCTCCAGTGGAAAACGGTCCTAGTCCTCCTAGACAATACTACGGCCATGTTTTTAAACGAACAAGGGGGCACTCACTCTCTTGGGCTGTCCAAACTGTCCCAGAACATATGTAAGTGGGCTCTGAAACACAAAATGTTCCTTCTGTCACATGTTCTGGGTGAACGCAATCTGTTGGTGGATGTACTGAGCAGGGACTTACCTCTACCTGTAAAGCACGAGTGGCGACTGCACGAGGACATTGTACTCTGCATCTTCGCAGATTGGGGCTTCCCAGAGGTCGACTTGTGGAGAATGTACAATGCCCAGATTATGCCTCCAGTTACCCTCAGAACCGAACCAAGGGGAGCAGTCCCTGGATAACATTGTCCGGGAAATTTGTTTATGCTCCCCTCCGTTCCCCTGCTCAACAGAATAATGCACAAGATGCACCAAGAGCCAGTCAGGATGATTCTTGTGGGCCTGCCAACCTTGTTTATCCCGTCTCATGGCAATGTCAGTCTCCCCTCCCAGGAAGCTGCCATGCCCTAACAACATGTAGTCTGAAGACCAGGGGGAAACACTAAATGATGCCCTCAAACTCTAAACTTGGCAGCATAACACCAGGTTCAACTCCAGCAAATGGAAGTGCTTGGTCATCTGGTGTAGTGAAAGTGCATCAATCCCATTGAATGCACACCTAAACATATTGTCTTGTATCTAACCCATCTGTTTGATTGAGGTCTGGTTTTCAGTTCTCTAAAGGTCCACTTATCTGCACTTTTGGCGTACACAACGTCCCAGAACAAGGTTTCCTGGTGTAAGATTCCAGTAATTAAATAATTTATGGAAGGGGTAAAAAGGTCTCATCTCCCCCATTTCCAACTCAGCTGTTGGGTGTGACCTGAATCTTGTTCTTACCAGACTAATGTGCCCTCCCTTTGAACCAATGCACAAGGCTAGCTTTAAAGCACTTGCCTACAAGACCACCTTCCTGGTGGCAATCGCCTCTATAAGGAGAGTTGGTGAACTGCAGGCCCTTTTTAGTTCAGGACCCATCCGTCACGATTCACAAACGGTTGTTTTGCGCACACCCACGCTTTGCGCTTAAATTTATCTCGAAGTTCCATGTAAACGAATCCATCGAACTAACCACCTTTTTCCAAAACCCCAATAACATAGCGGAAAGAAGCCTCCACACACTAGATGTGAGGAGAGCGGTTATCTATTAGCTGGAAAAGAAAAAGACCCTAAGAAAAACAAACCAGTTGTTCGTGTCAGTGGCAGCTGGTAGAGAAGGCTACCCTGTCTCTAAATCGGCTGTTTCAAAGTGGATCGTAAACTGCATCACACAGGGCTACACTCTTGCCAAGAGAGATGCCATTCACGCCTAGAGCACCCTCTACTCTGGGCACAGGGGCTACCATAGCATTCATTGCACATTTTCCTCCTGAGTCCATTTGCAAAGGAGTAACCTGGAGTTCTGTACAGACCTTTTCACAACACTACTGACTAGACGCACACACTCTAGGTCGGATTATCAAGTGGGACAACCCATGCTAACTACTGTTCCTTCACACATCCCACCACCATAATCTCTGGGAACTGCTCGCTAGTCTATGCACAGCTTGTGATTTTAAGCAGATTTCCCAAGCATCAGAAGACCTGCATTACTCTATGTAAAAGCATTTCGGATCATTGTATCTAAGATTCACATGCGCCCACCCTTCCCCTCGTGGAGGAGCATGAACCTAGACCTCTCACACCTTCTCTTCTGTACTCGCTCACGCAGACTAAGGCTCCCTTGCGGCAGAGAAAACACAACCAGAGGGACCTCAACACGTGAGGGATTTTGGGTACACTACACGTCACGGATACTGTTCGTCATGCCCATGTCAGCGTCCCCTTTCGATCTTTGAAAGAAAGATTCGATACTTTGTGATTACCACTAGATGTCGGACTATATGCCCAGCATGTGAATCTAAGCATATATAATTCCCCCCCCCCCCGCTCCCAGTCCTCCATAGAGTAACATTCATTGGGTGCATAGCCCCTTGACACGGAGCTCCCTCTGGCCTGATCTTTGCTCTTGTAACCTGGGCCCAGGATGCAACCCTAGGGTTCACCGTGGGACTTGAATAGAGGAGTAGTTAACTTATTTTGGGAAAATACTTATTTCACTTGAAATTATTTGATAATTCTTTGAACTATTTTGAATTTCTACCACAGCCCACTACATCCTTTCAGAAGTAGCTTCCCTGGAGAAACTAACCGGGACCTGTGACTTTTGGGCACTAGCCCACATACATCTTATTGCTAGACTTCTTAAGATGGAGTGAACTGGTGTTGGACTGGTTCTGTCTATTTTCCTTGCTTTTTATTACTTGCTTGATAAGTGATCTCTGAAAATGTATGTGCATATATGCAATGAATGTTTTTTGATTGCAATCTGTCTCTGGCTGTCCACTCTGGGCCCTCTTCCTGTGAGATTAACCTTGTCTTCGACTCCACCCTCTCTCCTCACATCTGATTCTAAGAAGTTGACATATCAGCTGCACCTTCTGAGGTCTTCCTTTTCTCACTTTCCCCCAGAAGCTCAGTCTCTAGAGTTCTGGACCTCTCTAGGCTGGACTATCGTAACAGCCTTTCTAAATCTTCCTGGCTCTACTCTTCAACCTTTACAATGTATTCTGAACAGGACTGCAATACTTGTCCTTGGCCTCAAGCCCAGGGATCGCAACTCTCCAGCTCTGAAATCTCTTCACATCCTCACTTTGGCGGCAAGGATCAAGTTAAAGACCCTGTATCGTCTAAAAGGATTTCTGGGGCCTGTGACCGCTCTACCTCTTTCTCTTCCAAAACATCGTCACTCTCGAGGCCTCCGCTCATCCACCTCCAACTCAGTGTCAGATGCTTCTCCAAGCAGAGAGTTGGGGGCAGATGGATCTCCTCGGCTGGGGCCCTCCCTCTGCAACAGCCTCCCTCAAACGTGAGCAGAAGCACCTCGGGTTCCAGAAGCAACTCAAGACCTCCTTTTCGCTTTCTCTTCCTCTCCTCTGCTGATGCACCGGAGTGCTCTGCGCACTGGTCACCCTCTGAACTCTGGCCCAGGCTTCTGGATGTTCAATTGCCCTTGCACTGTTTCTGGGCTCCGCAGCACTTAAGTGTCTCTATTTGCAACTCCCTTCTCGCTGCACGTATGAGCCACGTGCTAGATGCACTTGGGAGATGACTGCACTTCCTACCCTCCCTCACCACCTCTTACCTTCCCTTAAATTGCACGCTTCGAATGACACAAGATAATTTTGTTTCTCCTTCCTTGTCTGTCTTTTTCCTTCTAGAAACACCTGTGTACAGTGGCGTTTTAAATGCGACATATCGGATCGTGTTTAAGATTTTCATATTTGTCATAAATCCTCCTGACCTGTGTCAACCCCAGAACATTTTGCTTGGACGTGAGGATTATTTATCCTTGTCCCTGGGTGAGTGGGAATCCCCCCCCCCCCCCCCTCACCTAGTCCTTCGCTCTTTTTATAAGTGATCTTTTTGTCTCTACATGGTGTGGTTGGAGTTCTAGTTTAATATAACCTTTGGGCTTAGGCTGGGTTGCACCTTTGGCCTTTCCTGTTAATTTCTCTTAAATTTACTTGGGTGAACTGTTGTTCCAAAGGGGTAAAGGAGGGTTTTCATCCCCTTTGCAGTGCAGGACTGGGTCTGCTGGGGGTTGATGGTTGCAGTCTACAATGCTTTATGGCTAGACATTCCCTGGAATAATAAACTAATGGCATTAGATGTGTCCCTGAGATAACCGATTTATTAACAGCTTTTGTTTTTATCCAAATGTGCATGCAAATTAATTTTGTTGAATTTGCATTCACTGTTTGGCACACATCTCTTTAAGGCAAGCTTGTTAGTCTAATCTTAGATTGCCATTCAATTTGCACTGCATAAGGCTGTAATCAGTGTCGGTATGAAACTGTCATTTTCCTACTTGAATAGTACAGGACATTAATCTACCTATGATGGTGACTCAATGTTCAATTTAAATAACTGTATCCTTTGCTCAATACTTTCATGTATAAATAATGGTAGTTGGGTAAAGCAGAAATGCAATGCTCCAGGCAAACCCCCCTACCTTACTTTAAAGTTGCCAGTAAACATATGGCTGCAGTATCTTCAGCTGAATACGAGCTTTGGGGAAAAGAACAGTTTTGGCTTTTGTGTAGTCATGGGATGCATTTGCCAGGTACTGCACAAAAGCTACTAACTGGCCTTAAGGTGACGGCAGATAAAGATTACTTATACACTAGCCCAAACTGACTTTGCTAGTGCTTTTTTAAACAGGACCTGGGGGAGATGCAGATATAAATCAAGTATTTGAAGGCACACTAAGTTAAACCATGATTACACCAGTAGCACCTTTACAGTGCAATTAAGACATTAACTCTCAGCAGACTACGTAGAAATGACACTGGCAGGCCAAAGGCTAATATGACTGCTTGATAGAGCCAGCTCAAGGAGCTCTCGGGAGGATGGGTTCTGTGCAGGCAGGGGTAGTAGTGGATGGCAATGGCCATAGGGCTGTACATGGGCAGTTAACATATTGGCAGATGACTTAACACCCTCAAACTGTGTCCCTTCTTGCATGTCCTCCCACCTACCTGAACTCCAGTGCAAAAGCCAAAACTAAAAATATTTGAGTAAAATGAAGGTCAAGGAAATCTTCCTACCTCCAAATCGGTTGCCCAGTTGCTTCTTGGCTGCTCTGTTGCCTCTCTGCTCATTGTTTGCCTAGAGTCACTTGCTTCTGGGCCCCTGCTTACTTGCGAGTCGTGCCTCTGGTCCATCCCCCCCCCCCTAGTCCTTGGCTCCCTGGTGAGTCACCGGCAAAAAGAACAAGAAAAAACCATCAATTTTCTATGTGCCGTTGTTGCTTAAAGTGCACTTTGAAAACCGCAGCGTGCCAATCTTGCATGGTGTCCATGCAAATTTGCCATTGATTGGAGAAAGAAAATAATTTTACCTTGCGCGCTGACAATACCTCGCAGCACTCGACCCATCCACCGAAACACATGTTAATGGAACATACACAGTCTGAAGGCATGAACCCTAACTAAATTTCCCTAAACGCACAACTAACTCGCCCTAGATACACCAGCACTCTCCACAATCCTTAATCCGCTCTGACTCCGATCTCCATCTCGTGGCTCCACAGGCCCAGGCTTTGGCCTTTGCTTCTACACCATGACTGATGCCACAAACGTCTCTTCAGGCCCTGTGAGAACTGCGACCTGAAGAATAGGGAAAACCTCTGATGTGGCATTGGGGTAGTCCTGCCTCCTCAAGCATGCTCGCTCAGATAGATGTAGAGGTCCTTTGATGATGCCTTCCTGTTGAAGATCCGAAAGAATGTAAAGCCGGACGCTCCAACTGCTTCCTCGTCAATGGTCTTTGCAGCTGCGGGACCCATTTCAGAGAGACAGGATTGCAGTCACTGGCCCCATCAACTGTTGACCTACCAGCGGGCTGGTTGCCTCAGTCTGCGAGAAAGTCACTGGCGTCCGTGGTCAAACACATGTCTTCAAAGAGCAAGTCGGACAGTTGTCTACACTAGCTTAGTCAAGGACCTCATCCACCAGGACCATCAGCCTGTCTACAAAGACTGCTCCTCCTTCAGCTGCAACACCAAGCGGTTCGTCCATGACGGTTACCACACCTAGGTTTTCCTTGCTGCCTAGTCCCCCATCATCAGTTCCGATGACAGCCGCGTCAACTGCATCTAATCCTGCTCCGCAGACTCCAGTTGCCACTTTTCCCTAAGGGCACTGGTTTGTTGAGGGACATTCTTCCAGCTCAAGATTTCCACCAAGGCTGCACCTCTTAACTCTGGCACCTCTGGTATCCCCAGGAGGTCTCCAACAATATACACCAGCTCTGAAGACCTGAGGCAGGGGTTTTACTCTGATCAGAAAGGGATCCAAGCGGAACATGACCCATTCTGATGCCCCTTCAAGGGTCACCAACCCACCAGCCTTCTCCAGCATGGGGTCTGCCATGGATTTGCATGCTCTTGAATTCCCCGTCAGGCCGGGAATCGTCGGTAAAAGAAAGTTTCACTTTCACTTAAACTGTATTTCTCCTCCAAACCAATCACTGAGCTCTGGGTCATACTGCCCCCAGCCAATGACTGTTCTTTCCCTAAGCCCCTCCTCTGGCAGCTATCTTCAGATTCTTACCGCACGTTGGTAGTCCTCGTGTTTTGCTCAATTACCTGATCTGTTTTTTGTGCTTTTTCGGTAAAAAGTTAGATTTTTGTCAAACAGAGCCCGTGTGCTCCTTCTCTACATCGGCCGACAAGCGGGGATCCATTTGTCAGTGAATTTCAACGCCCCCTCAAGGGCGAGAAATGTTGAAGTTTCATTGAAGATTCCAGAAGGCCATTGGGCCTACTCCGCGCTCCGGACCTTGTCGGTGGAGGAGGAAAGCTCCCTTTTTAAGCTCTGCTCCAGCTGCGGAATGGTTTTGTAGAGGAAAAACACCTGCAGTGCCTCTGTCCCCATCCAGATCACAGGAAAGTGGACTGTGAAATCTGCCTCGGGTTCTCCAAACAAACCATGAAGGATTACCACAGGAGTCTGGCGGCCTGGCTCAGCGCCAAGGCCTCTACCCCGTGCGGCAAGCATGGGCATGCCTCACCCAGGACCGGCTGGTCAGAGGAGTGGGCTTCTAAGTCCTTTGAGGCTGCTCCATCCGTGGGGGCCCAAGACTAGGCCAAGCACTGCAAGTCTGTTTGTTGCGGTCTCTGCGAAAGCGGGACCCGCAATGTGCAGGGCACTATTCTTCTCAATCTGCTTCCATCGCTACAGCTCCTCCTCGAAGAGGAAATCGGCTAACCCAGCAAAGCTGCAGAAAAAGGCGGCCAACCTGCCCCAGAAGGCCCAGGCGGTCCAGCGGATGTCATCGACGATAGAGTTGGTGGCTACCACCCTCTCAAAGGCCAAGGATGCTGACCCAGTGCAGGTATTTTATTTATTTTTTATTTGTAATGCGCGGCTAACTCGCAAGTTTCGGGGTGCAGAAACATGGACACGAAGACCAACAGAAATGGGACGAGACAGTTCCTAGAAATCAAAGGTTTAGAGGGTCAAGAGTGGCGAGGTCCGTTAAAGAGATACGTTTTCGTAGTGAAAACGTAAGTAGTTGGGTTCTTTCCTCATGTGGACTGGCAGATTGTTCCAGATACCTGCTGTAATGACTGGGAAAGATTTTCAAGTCCAGATTTACGTTTGTGAGGCATTACTGCGATCCTACTTTGATCCGAGGATCTTAAGGCGCGGTTTGGGGAATAAGGACGTATTTTCGATTTTAGATAGCCTGGTGCCTTCCCGTGGATGCATCAGTGGGCTATTGGAAGAGCCTTGAAGTGGGTTCTGCTCTCAACTTTGAGCCAGTGTAATTCCTTCCTGGCTGTACTGATGTGGTCTGATTTGGATTTGCCTTTGATTATCCTGACTGCGTTATTTTGGATAAACTGGAACGCCTGTATGCTTTTTTTGTTGGCTCCTAGCATAAGTGCATTCCCGTAGTCTAACGGAGAGAGGATGGTTGCTCTAGCCACTGTGGCACAGTTCTCTGATAGATACGGTCTAATAGCTCTGAGGAGTCTCGTAATAGTTGCATGTTTTTTTATGTATTGAGTCTGGGCTTCTGCTCCTAAGGATGCTTCCATCATGCCCAGGGTTTTTACTTTCTCAATTACTTTAATGTTGACGTCTTTGATCTTGAAGTTTGTGTAGTCGTGGGGCAATGTGTTTCTGGCTTGGGTGGATCCGAAAACCATTAGCTCGGTTTTGCTGCTGTTCAAGCACTTCCAATTGGAATCATCCAATGTTCTATGATATCAATTCTGTTTAGATGATCATTATCAGTTCTATGGTCCCCGCTAAGTTCTAATACCAGCTGCGTATCATCTGCATAGTTGGTAAAGTATATATCTGCATGATCTAAAATGTAGCATAAGTATCTGATGTAGAGATTGAACAACAGTGGGGACATGCTGGCTCCCTGGGGAACCCCGCAGAGGATCTCCCTTTCCATGGAGAATTTGTCTCCCCAATGGACTCGAGATGTCCTGCCTTTTAAAAGACATTATCCATGTTTTTGCCTCTTGTGAGCAGTTGGCTGTTTTGCCCAGGGCTACTTTGAGTAGATTATGGTCCAGTAGATCAAAGGCGGCACTGAGATGGTCTGAACCCATATTGTTGTGGGAGTGTGTCAGAGGCCTCAATGTGTGCCTGTGTTTGTGCGGTGGTTACTTTATCCATGATCTTGAGCAGGAAGTTACAGTTGGTTATTGGCCTAAGGTTGCTTGTGTCTCTAGGATCCAAGCCAGGTTTTTTTATTAGTGGGGTAACTGACTTTTATTATGGCCTGAGTGGTCCCTAAAGGAAGTGTTGACGATCTTTGCAAGTGTGGGGGCGAAGATGTCTGGGTTTTCTAAAATTATTTTGGCGGGTAGGATGTTCTCCGCGCATGAGGTAAGTTTCATAGAGGCAAGAGTTATTTTCATCTCTTCTGTGGTGATATACGAGAAATGGAATGGTTCTATGTTCACAAGTGATTCTTCCGCTGTCATTTTAATCGTATTAGATTTATTTAGTTGTGCTTTTGTGATTTTATCTCTCGCCTTTTCTAATTTCTCAAAAAAAGCTTTTTGGGTGTTGTCGCATTCCTGTTGATGGTAAGAAAGGTGGCGAGATGGCAGGGGGTTTGTCTAAAGATTTCAAGATGTTAAGTTTGCTTGAGGCATTTTCTGCTGCCAGGATTCATTTGTTGAAATACTGTTTCTTAGCCTCTATTATTTCTTTCTTGTATTTTGTTTCCGTATTTTTCCATGTTTCCCTATTTTCAAGTGTAGGGTTTTTTTCCAGGTGTTTTCCAGTTTTCTTTTGGCTCCTTTAAGCTCGAGTAGTTCTTTAGAAAACCACTCTTGCAATTTGCTTTTGGTTCTAAAAGTTTTAGTCTGTAAGGGTGCGTTTTGCTCTAGTAACATTTTAAGAAGGTCTAGGAGGGTCGACATCCTAATGTCGCATGAGTCCTCTTTAGTAGTGGAGGTGAAGCTTTTTATGCATGATACGAGTTGTTCCTTCTTGATATGTTTAAAGTTCCTTTGCATAACTTTTTGGAGGGGATTGGGATTTTTTTCTTTAGGTGAGGGAAGAGAGACCTGAAATGACACTTTAGTGGTCTGACCATATACAAGGTTTGGTTTGGTAGTCGTGTGTTTCAAGGTTATTGGTAATTATCCAATCCAGTTGGTGACCATTTTTCATGGTTGGTTCTTTATTTGTGATGGTGTAGTCTGTTTAGTAGTGAGCTTTCTAGATAGATGGCCTCTTTGTCAGCCTGATTGCCGTACCATCTATTTAGATCTCCGACCGCTAATGTAGCACAATTTGGGCCTTTCAGGAGGTTTAGGAGATGTGTAAAGTTGTCATTAAATTCCGGGGTGGGAGATGGTGGTCGATAGACTCTAGTAAGTTAAGGCAGTTGTTTTCAGTGGGCAGGTGCTTGAGGTGAATCATTTCGCATCCACCACATAAGGAGTTGCCTTGGAAGAGTGCAATGGAGCTTCTAGCTATAACTGTGACTCCTCCTCCTCCTTTTCCTGTTCCCTGTTGTAGTAAATTACATACCCATCAGGGACAGCAACGTCGCACGTAGGGCCTATGGGGTCAATGATCCTATCATGGATACATTGGGCGTGTTTATTTAAGGATCTTGTATTAAGTAGACAGATTTTTAGATCAGTACTACTTTTTGTTGTGGAGGGTGTAGCTGAAAACTGAGTGGCTAAAGGTTTCTTTTCTATGTTTTCTTTTGATTGCAAGTTCCTCTTTGTTACTGTTTTGGTTTTTTCCTGGATAAACCAGGTGGCAATCATGGCTTTGTTTAGGCGGATAAGTTTTTGTTGTTCAAGGAGCAGGGTGTTCAAACGAAGGAGGCTCATTTTGATTTGGTTTTAAGAGAAAAGATGTATTTCTCAGTATAGTCTGACAGCGTTTTCAGATTCCCACAAAAGGATTTCACAATTATTGTAAATGTACCAAGATGAGCGTTATAAAACAATGTTACCCCAGGTGATCAAAGGTAGCCTTGGCAATGCCCAGAGTGTCCCTACCCCCCTGTGTCGGGAGGCCTTTGCCAAGCTGGTGAAGAGGACACTGGAGCAGAGGATGGCATCCCTAAGCCTGAACCCAACCCCTCGGGATGCAGAAGAGGGTGTGGGGGGGGGGGGGAGAAGAGGCAGCCTCAACCGTACTCCAGGGAAGATTTCTTCCTTGGACAATGAGGACCAGGTGTCCGTACACACGGTCCAGGACGATGTGGGGTATGATGCCAATGGCGGAAACAGAAGGGGGCAGTGACAACTGAGACTGCGACAGCAGAAATGCTGACGGCACAGGGCCCAGTAGGCCTATGGCCCCAAACCCTCTGAGGTATGCATTGTTGGATTTCCTTTCAACCCTGGTGTTCAGAAAAGGATGCAGATGACACACCCTGTCCTGGGCGCTCTGGACCAGCCTCTACACCGCCACATCAACCTCCACACCTGACCCTCCCCAACACCCACCTGACTAGGGACACTGGGACAGACACGGCGACTACGGACATGGACAACATGGCCATGGCAGGCTGTTATTGGTCAAGGGCTTCTCCCCTGGACGAGGAGGGATCTTTCCATGCCATGGTCGCCAGAGTGTCTGAACTCTTCCAACAGATGCCATAAGAGACCTGAAAGGAAGGTTTCCTATACCAACGGTGCGAGGCCAAGAGGAAGACCATCTTGGTGGTGCCTCTCCTGGATGACGTTTGGAAGGAGGGCCTAGCTTTGAGAAATCCAGCCCCGGCCCTGAGGGATAGGCTGGAGAAAAAGTACACGGTGCAGAGTCGGCACCCAAGTGCTCATGTTCTCACCCTTCCCTGCACTCAAGTTGTTTCGGCGGCAGCGAGAAATAAATAGTCTAACCTCCTCTTCCGTTCCCCTGGATGGCTAGGGGAAGAAGTTGGATGCCATGTGAAGAAAGGTGATCTACTTGGCGGCATCAACAGTCAAGGCAGCCAACGCACTTGCAATCCTGGCCAGTATGACCGTGAGCTGTGGTATAAAATGTCCCCGCTGCTGGAGTTCATACCAGACTACGAGTGGGTTGAGGTGCTTCCCATCCTCCAGGAGTGGAGGTGGCATCGGACCATGCCATCACGGTGGCCCTGGAAGTCGCAGACACAGGTTTCCAGCAGATGAGGAATGGTGTCTGCCTCCTCTGTGGCTGGCTGAAAGCCACCAACCTCTGTCAGGAGGTCCAGAGGGTGGTCCTGGACATGCCCTTGGACAAGGCCAACCTCTTTGGGAAGGCCATCGACGAGTCGTTGCAGGCCATTAAGACTGATACTGAGACGGCCTGTGCTCTTGGCACTCTAACAGCACCGCCTTTCCTTTCGGGCCTCTGGCGGGAAGTCTGGCAAATCGTTGAAAGGTTTCAACAGAGGGTCCACTTCATACTGTAAACCCTCCCGGTCTACGACCCAGGAGGCTGTTCCAAGGCTTTAGGTGGAGGTGGCTGATGTCGCGCCCAAGGTGCACGCAGGCACTGAAGCAAGATTGAACCGGCAAAGAGTTCGGGCCCCCACCCTGGTGGGAGGCTGGCTGGTGGGCGGCTGGCTGGTGGGCTTAGTTAGCGAGTGGAATATCTCCACCAACCGATGGCTGCTGGACTCTCTCGCCCAGGGACACTCGTTCCAGCAGAAGTGTCTGCAGAGACCTCTGGTGGCCCGGCAGGAGCAGCACATGCCTCGGCTCCTGCAGGAAGTATGGGCCATGTTAAAAGGGGCAATAGAGCTGGTTCCAAAGCGACTCCGGGTCTCCAGAGTCTACTGCAGATACTTCTTGGTAAAGACTGGTGGCTGGAGGCCCATTCTATTCCTGCGGCGCCCCAACAAATACCTCAAGTCCCAAAAATTCTGGATGTTCCCGGTGCATCACGTGCTCGGCCAACTGGAGGAAGGAGACTTCTTGACTTCGCTGGATCTAGAGGATTCATACTTCCTCGTACCCATTCACGAGAAGCATCGGGCGTTCTTGCACTTCGTAGTACAGGGGGAAGGCACTACCAATTCAAGGCCCTCCCCTCCCCTCCAGTCTGAAGTCAGAGCCCAGGGTGTTTAGAAATGCCTGGCTCCAATGGCAGCCCATCTGCATCTAGAGGGGATATACGTGTACCCATACCTTGATGACTGGCTTATCCGGGCCAAGTCAAGGGAATTAGCCGCAGATGACCGTCCGGCTGATGACGGATCTGGGGTTCTGTCAACTATCCAAAGTCCTGCTTGATACCATCAAAGAATGCGCTGTTCCTTCGGGGGCCAGGCTCAACACGGTCTCCTGCCCTCGGAGAAGAGGATTGTGGCTCTGCTGGGCAAGATGCAACAGCTGTTGGTACTGATGATCGCCACGGTGTTGACCATCAAGTCGCTGCTTGGCATGATGTTGTTTATCTCCCTGATCCGACTCTGCAGGTTGCTCGCTGGATCCAGGTGTCTGCAAGGTCCGCAGAAAGGATAAGCCTCGACTGGGAGTTCGGTCGACTGTTAAGGTTGTGGGACATATGCTCAAACATCACCGGGGGCACAGGATTTCAGAGCCCCGTACCAGGAGACACACTTCCTTGGAGGGCTGGGGAGCCCACACAGGATGTCTCCACGCTAGAGGCATGTGGCTGCTGGAAGAGGATTTCCACATCAATATCCTGGAGCTGCGGGCATTGCTCTGGGCCCTCAAGTCGTTCCGTCCCTCAAGGGCAAAGTGGTGAGGGTTTTCATGGACAGCACAACCAAGATATTTTATATCCGGAAGCGGGGGGGGGGGGGGGGGGCGAGGGGCACCAGATCGCCAGTGCTCTCCAGAGAGGCGCAGAACTTGTACCATTGGCCCGTCACCCAGGAGATGTTACTCCTCCCCTTTCACTTGGCGGGAGTCAAGAACACCATCGCTGACTCCCTCAGCAGGGAGCTGCACTGCTGCCACGAATGGGAACTTTAACAGGATCAAGTTGACTGCCTTTTCCTCAAGTGTGGCACACCCCAGATCTGTTTGGGCCAAGTTCCAAATGCCAGAAATTCTCCAGCAGGTTCCACCAGCCGAGTAGCATGAGGGACTTGTTTTCCTTCCTGTGGGAAGGCCTGTTCCTGTACTCTCTCTGCCGCTCCTGTGTCATCAATCAAATCAGATGGTGCTGATGCAGGATGATCTTTGTCGCCCCAGCGTGGCCAAGGCAGATTTGGTACCCGGACGGTCTCAGCCTGCAGTCAAGCTGCCAGTGGTTACAGATCTGCTCACCAGAGAAGGTGGGGCAATCTTGCACCATGACCCAAGATCGCTGAACCTGAAAGCTTTGCTCCTGCAGCCTTTGAGTTCGGAGGGTACGAGTGGCCGGTGGACTGCAGGAAGGTCCTTGCCAGGGCCAGCCCGTCGACTACAGGCTGCCGTTGTGCCACGGGCACAAGTGGACGCGTTTCACTACGTAGTGCTGGTCGCAGAAGATCAACCCTGAGGGCCACCGCCCTGCAGATTCTTCCCTACTTGTTGTCCTTGGCAAAGGCGGGCCTGGCACACGCTTCCATCAAGTGAATCTGGTGGCTATCTCCCGCTACACCAGGTCTCCAGGATGGTGGTCTTTGGGCCTACCGCCTCGTCCTTTGATCAACTACTCAAAGGACTGTTTCGTTCCCGCTGCTGAAGGCGCCTGTCCGGCGTGGGAACTCAAAGTGGTACTGATGAGGCTCATGGGGGTTCTCCCCCCCCCCCCCACATAACCACCCCCTCCCCTACGAGCCTGTGCATCAGGCGCCTCAAGTTCCTATCATGGAAAACTCCTTTCCTCATGGCCATCACATCTGCTAGGAGGGTGGGTGAGATCCAGGCCCTATCCTGCAAACTGCTGTATCTTACTTTTCATGACTCTATTGTGGTGCTGCTGACGCACCGCTCCCTGCCAAAGGTTCCATCGGAATTCCCCCTCAACAAGCCTTTTGCCTCTGTTCTTTTGGAAACCTTTGTCGCTGGCTGAAAGAGCTTTGCACTCGCTGGATGCGGCTCGTGCCCTGAAGTACTATGTGGCATGCACAAAGTGTTTTCTGAAAACGTATCAACTGTGTACTATGGTCCTGTGAACCATGGGAAGGCCTTGTCGTAGGCTCCCATCTCAAGATGGCTCTCGGTTGCCCCGAGCAATGCCAGTGGTTAAGATTCAGTCTAAACCTTCCAGCCATCACCTCTTTGTTTTTGCTTTGTCATCCCGAGTGGGACGGGTATGCCCAGACGTGGGTCCCGTGCCTGCTGGGCCTAGACACCTAAGCTACTCCTCGCTGATGAGCCCCAACAAGGGTGAAACATGTTTGGGGATGCTTGTGGTCTCGTGCAGAAGGGATGTGACCTAGCAGTTCGGGCTGGACTTCCCCCTTTTGGGGTGAGGCCAAGCCTGATTTGCATATGGTCTTTCCCCTTCTGTAATGGCTTGGCAGGCGAAGAACGATGGTCTGGAGGGTTGCCCCGAGCAATGCCAGTGGTTAAGATTGTCTAAACCTTCCAGCCATCACCTTTGTTTTGGCTCTCCGGCTGCATCACACACATCGGTTGGCAAACCGACCTCTGTCCGGCTGTCTCAGATCCCACTCAAATCGGTGCAAGCGCTGCAATGGCATTCCTGTCTGGTGTGCCCCTGCTGGACATCTGCAGGGCTGCTACGTGGAGCTCCACGCACATCTTCACGAAGTTCTACTGCATTGACAGTGATTGCACGGAGGAGTCCAGAGTCGGACAAGCAGTGCTACGCAACTGGTTTGCTTGAGGTGAGCCTGTTCCAGAGGTAAGGGTAATTGCTTCTGTTGAGCCTTGCCACCTCCTGTGATTGTGTAATGTTCTACTGCCATGTATTCTTTATTCGTGTGAATCAATGCCAGACCCATGCTGGAGAAAGTAACAAGTTACTTACCTATAACTACCATGGGTCTGGCATGGATTCACATGCAAACCCTCCCTCCTACCCCTCTGCAGCTCTTCTTGGTCATACCGCCACTTTACGTGCTTACCAAATCTGTAGATGGCTGCAAGAGGGGCTTAGGGAGAAGGCAGTCATTGGCTGGGGGCACTTTGACTGAGTACAGTGATTGGTTTAGAGGAGAAATACAGTTGTAAGTGAAAGCGAAACTAAAAAAGTATTCTTTTACTGAGGATGCCCAGCCTGACAATGGGGAATATTCATGAGCATGTGAATCACTGCCAGAACCATGCTCTAACAATAGTTATAGTTAAGTAACTTGTTCCATCTACAACCTTGAAAGACAAACCAATTCTGTCTCTGTAGCAGCGAGAAGGTGACCCTCTCTCTAAATTGGCTATTTCCAAATAGATTTTAAATTACATCACAATGTCCCTCTTGCCAAGAGGGATCTACCCTTTACTCCTATATCTCACTCTACTCTGGTGGGGCACAGGTTCTACCACAGCATTCATTGCAAATGTTCCTCTAAATTCCATTTGCAAAGCAGCAACCTGGAGTTCTGTTCACACTTTCACACACTACTGCTTGGAGACTCACTCAGTCGGTTTCTCAGGTGGGAAGAGTGGTGCGAAGACATCTTTGCTACTGCTCCTTCACACATTCCACCACCATCTCCGGGTTCTGCTCGCTAGTCTATGCACAGCATGTGATACTAAGCAGATTCACAAGCATCAGAAGAAATAAATTACTCATCGTAATCTTATTTCTGATTATTGTATCTGTTTGGATTCACATGTGCCCACCCTTCCTACCCTCTTGGAGTAAAAGGAACATGGACCTCTTACACATCCTCTCTTCTGTACTAATTTGCACATTCTGCAATGCTCCAACGGCAGAAGAAAAACCAGTTGGACCTCATCGCTTGAAGGATTTTGGGTACACTGCACGTCACGCTAGTGATGGTGTACAACGTCCCTTTTCGATCTTCGGAAAAAATCAATCTTAAAAAAAAAGATGCAATACTCTGCGTTTACCACTAGATCTTGGACCATGCACAGCATGTGAATCTAAGCAGATACATTACTCCCCGTAATTTGATTTCTGATTGTATGTTGTACATGGATTGAATTGGTGTAACAAAGCTCTGTAGAACCTATGATTGTTGATTCATGGACATAGGGCAAAAGGTGGAACATACAGACTAGCATGGTGGAATGGAAGCTATGACTGTCCCAACATAACACAAGAGTACAACTTACAACTTTTTAACTGTCTTTGATATGGATACATCTTTTGCATTAGATCAGTAGCCTTTTAATGAAATGCATATTATATCTACAAAACAGTTTCAGGCTTTATTTCATTTTATTTTAACTCGCACAATTTGGAAGTTGGATATTGAATGGTGATTAATTCAGCCTGAAACGTGTTGGAACTAGAACATCTCAGAATATCATGTGACATTGAATGGGAATCCAGAGATTCCTACTGTTTCTTGATAGTTCCTAATACATGAGATTCATAGAAGATTTATTTAAGATGTATACATGATATTTAACAAGTTGAATGTGCAAAGAATTGGATTTATTCGGTCTCTTGTATGATTATAAATTGGAATAAACGAAATTTTGAGCACATTTGAATAGGTGGAAGTCACTGATTGGCTAAGAATTGTTTTTGAATATTTAAACTTTGTCCATATTGATTTTTGAAAGATTAGAGGGTTGTTACATTTATAATTTAATTTATGAATCTTTAGAGTTGAATATATAAATGAAGATTTAAGAATTACTAGCTGGGATGTCCTATTGGGAATGCAGTGGTAATACTAGCACCAATACTTTAACTACATTTTATTTTACACTAGTGTGTGCAAACTCAATCACTTTCTGTCCAGTCTTATGCCTAAACCACGCTTGCCGGACTTTCGTTGGTTGAGGCCTGTTGAAGAATCCCTTGCTAGGCCTATCCTAGTGTCTGGAATTGTTAGTTGTCTGTTTGGGTAACCTTTTCATATTGCACATATCTTTTAAATGGGGATACTTTTGTATGAGTTACTTACTTGAGCTTTACTTGCCTCTTTTGAGTTTTGAATCCAAACCACTGGCATCATTCAATCGCTTAGTAAACCTATGTGAACTAATCTTTGCAATTGATAAAATAAATGGAAAATGAGGCATACAATACAAGTGTAAGAAAAAACAGTGCCTTTTATTCCAAGTGTGCCCTTTTTGTTAACATGTGTTTCGACCAATGCTGATCTTTATCAAAACAGGGCAATTAAACTAACATCACAAACGTTGAGTGATCGGTCATTAAACAATTATGCAAAAATAAACATGCGTTCGGAATTGCATGTCATCAAAATATCCACAGTAACAATGACAATGAATATATACTTCTATTTCAAGACCAGAGGCTAGCATTATGCTTCAGCTTCTTTAATACTACTCTCAAGCAGTTTTAATCAAAATAACAGAAAATTACACCAACTATTAATCTTCCCATTTCTACAGATTTCTCTTTCAGGACTACGTTCCCCTTTAATATCACTCCTTATGTAGTTTCTGGTATTTCCTGTATCTGTCCCTTACTGTCCTTGGCGCCACCTTCTTTTCCTGCTCTTAAGCAAGATAAGTACCCTCTTGCTGTAGAGCGACATTGCGTTTGCAAATTCTTTAATGTTCTATAGGAATGTTTTTATACAGTACTGGATTTCAGTAGGGGAATGACTTGTGGCAGAGTGGGTCAAGTTGTTTAATCTCATTGCACAGTGAGGCGTAGGTTGAGGGAAGCAGCGATTGGAATGAGGGTGACTCGTGCATGAACAGTGAATACCTCGCAGGGCACTGGACCCGTGCCTCACTCCCGGCATGCCGGGGTCCCATTCCTCCCTCGCAAGCATTTGAGGAGAACTCTGGAGGAACACGGAGGACTCCTACATCACGGACCTCCTCCCTTGTGGCGGTGGAGCTGATCATGGCGCTCGCATAGCAGTGAGCGCTGGAGGAACATAAGGCCCCCTCCGTGGAGGCGGAGCCTGTGGTGTCACAGAAGCGATGGCAACTTCATACTCGGCGGTGCGACTGAATAACCGAGCAGCGGCGCACTGCTTAAACGGCCTCAGGTGCCCGCTCAGGAAACGTAATAATTACGTGCTGTGCTGCCATTTGCACAGACTAACATGGAGCAGATCAGTAGCAAAGTGCTGCCGGAAGGCAGAGCCAGCAACATTAGGCTCCTCAGCATGGATCGGTGTATAAGGTGCTAGCACATAAAGAAAATATATATAATCAGATACAGTACAATTTAATTGCATCACTCCCAACGAGGTGGTGGACGTGCGGAACAACCTGCTGGTTCAGGTATTGATACAAGAGCACCCATTGTCTAAGATGTCAGGGTATGAATGTAGCTAAGCAGTGCAGGCACAGGACATAGTGCTCAGCTTCAAAGAGTTGCTGGGACACTCGTTGGTGGATGCAGTGGCTCAAGGGGTGAAACCCTTGCAGGACAGACTGGCTACCTTGGAATCCCTTCTCAGCCAGAAACAAAATGGCACCGGTAAGAATGAAAGCATGTTTACCAGGACCAAGGAGAATAAGAGCCCTCAGGGGAGTAATCAGACCCACAAGGGGAAACCCTCTTAAGACTCCCCCGATTTAAAAGTATTGGGTGAATAAAGATGCCCCAGAGGCCGCTAATAATTTTGGAAAGCTGAGATGCTTCCTTGCACAAATCAGCGGTGCCAGACCACATGACCCATTTCCTAGGGAAAGACAATATGTGCAAAGCAGGCATTGACTCGGGGCATGAATTGCCTGAAAATAGTGTCATCGCAAGATCTAGAAAAGAGGAGCCCGTAAGGAAAAGCACCTAGGCATGTTCAATCTGGACAATATCAGCAATCCTAGGTGCTCAGACTAACATCGGTCACCGCTGGCGACAAAGTATATGGCGCAAAGAATTAGGCGCTAGACAGAGACCAGGTAGTGAATGAGGGCAGAGTGCCCACGCCCAGAACTACCGGATAAGGTGGTGGAAGCACCCAAGTTGGACTTCAAGAGGCTGGCATGCCTCACAAAGTCAGCCATCGACCCACATAAAGGAGCAGTCTGCTTGCTCGGTAACGCAAACTGCGCAGTCTCCTGTTGAAAATAGATGGAAAACTGAGTGACCTGGCCTCTTGCAAAGCCGGTGAAACAGTTCAGGGACTCCTCTTTGGTAAGACCTTCGGGAAGGAAATGGGGGAGGTTCATAGGGACCTACTCCTCCCTGGAGAAAGCACAAGCCTCCATTCGAAAAAGAATTCCCAGGCGGAGTTTTTGCTGGTAACCGGCCACCGGGGTCGAGCAGCAGGTTGTTTTCAGTCATTGCTATGACCTCAGAGTAGCAGAGCACACTACTGAGAAAACAAACAGCAGGACTCCTTCCCCTCCAGAGAAAGCAGGAGAAAAGGTGCTGGAAGAGCACAAACCTCTGCCATAGGTGACCTTTCAGTTCCCCACCGATACGGGGGAAGATATTGCGCTTCTGGTAGAACTGGTGCTCGCTTTTCAGCGATGCTTGGGTGCTACAGACAGTGGGTTGTAGCTAGAATTCATACAGGAACCGAGGCAGGAGCGAACCCACACCCTATTCATATGGCGCAGGCAGAAATTAGCCTAAACGGAGGCAACTCAAACAAAAAGGCTATCTAGCCATGCATAAGTGCCCTGAAGTTTGATCAGTATGTTCCTGGCCCACAGGAAAGGGACCAGTTTTAAGCTTGAAGGAGTTGGACAGGTGGGTGATCTATCGTCATCTAAAGATGGAAGGTATTCACTAGCTAAGCGACAGTGTGGGTGTGACTGGTTAGCTAGGATGGATTTAAAGGATGAGTACCTTGGGGTGCCCATGCAAGACGCTTTTCGGCAGTTTCTGGGTTTCAGTTGCGGCGAGCGATAATGGCAGTTCAAGATGCCTTTTGTACTAGCATCAGCGCTGTGGACGTTCACCAAACGAGGTCAGTGGCAGCAGGGATCACAGAAAGGGATCTGCATAATTATATATTCAGACAATGTACTGCTATTGGTCAACAACGGGTACACTGATTTATAAGACTGCATGGGTGAAAGAACTCAACATTGCTCGTATTACTGATCAACCAAGAGAAATTGGATATGACCCCAATGAGGTTAGACTTTCTAGGCTTCGTAAATACATGAAGGCGACGAGTTGCCAGCAAGGAATATCCTGAACATCAAGAGGTAGATCAAAATATGCCTTGACAAGGAAGTGATCTCCTTGAGGGCGCTCGTGAGAGTAGTGGGACTACAAGCATTGTCTACCCAAGCCATATTTCCGGGCCCCTTACATTACTGGGCCCTGCAGAGGTTGAGGACCGCTTCATTAGGGGCTGAGATACCATCAAGCAGTCCCCTTGCATCACAAGTCTGTTGCAGAGCTGAAGTGGTGGTTACTGAATATCAACACCTGGAATGGGCGGCCATCTTCGGCGACGGGCCACACCTGGTGATGGAATTAGACGCCAGCAGGAAAGGGTGAGGGGGTGCGTAGCGGCGCACTAGAGCCAGGAGGGAAATGGAGCGCAGAAGAATTGCGGCTCCACGTAAACGGTCTAGAAATCTTAGCTGGGTCCTTCGCAAAAAAGGCGTTCACAAGAGGCAAGGTGAACTCCGGCATCCTGCTGAAAATGGGCAACATTTCAGCAGTCCGATTCATAAACAATCTAGGTGGGGGAAAGATGGGGTGGGGAGTGGACAAAGTGCAGACTCCTAGCGGAACTAGCAAAGTATTTCTGGCATTATAGCATCGAGGCAGGGACCTCAGTGACAGCAGAATATCTTCCAGATATAATCAATGCAGTGTAGGACTGGAGTTTGCAGCACTTGGCAGACTCAAGCAACTGGAAATTGAACAGGGAGATATTTCTGCAGCTGGAACAGCTTTTGGGGCCAGTGCAGTTTGCATATAGGCTGAATGCACAGACTAGCAGATATTTCAGCTGGAGGTTGGATCCAACCGCTATGGGGTTGGATGCTTTCCTACAAGGCTGTAGCGGGAGCCTGCACTATGCATTTCCCCCGTTCATGATGTTGAGCAGAGTACTGCAAAGACCCACCGGGAGAAAGTGACACTGATGGCAGAGGCCCCCATTTGGAGGTCGTAAGTGCGGATGGAACTTTTCTAGGATTTCCCACAGATTCTCCTGTTGGAGCACCTGCTCACGAACAGTTGGTTTGTTTCAACCTCTGAGTGAAAGGGACTCTTCCCCTGATGGCGTGCAAGTTATCGGTGAGCGGTGGTCCCTGCCAGGTATTGGAGAAGGCTGCAGAGCTCATCGCGGAATCATGGGCCCCATCGACACTGTTAGGCAGAAACCTGTGCAGTTCCCTTAGGGACCACTGCAAAAAGCTTAAGACTACAGGTGTTAGCAGTAAACCCAATTGATAGCAGTCTGCACCACCTAGATTTACCTGATAGCTGTGGCTGAGCAGTCAGACTTCTCTCAAGAGGAGTTAGGCAGTATATAGAGTATACACAATAGGGCTAAAAATACAGTAGTACAAGCAAACACTGACCAGAGCTTTGGTATAAAAGTATAGAATTTAAAAACGCACTTGTAAAAATACACTGGCACTAATATATCAAGCAAGTTCAAACAGTCACTAGAAATATATACCTCCCTAATTAATTATTTGACAAGTCTAGGTTAATACACCACTTATTTAGCAAAACGGAGGTGAGCGTGTAACCATAGATGACACTCCAATAAATATTTAAAAAGGGAGAGAAAAGGCAGAAATAGGAAAAACACACAATACCAACACTTTTAAAGAACCACAGCAAGTCAAGAAAGGCAGGGTCTACTGTAGAGCAAAAAGTTCATAGGCCAGGCCCACTCTTGGAGAGAGCAAGGCAGAATGTGCCCAAGATCACACAGTGGAAATGCACTAAAATTCTTTGCAAGAAAGTCAAAAAGAGGTTGGATCAAGTTAGAAAGGTAATGTTAACGGGTCCGAGGTCACCCCAGGATAGGGAGTGTCAAGGATTTACGGGACACCTTGAACAGTCTGTTGCAAGGGAGACCAGGTGGGACACAGTACCTGAAATGGTGAGAAAGCTCCAGCGGGGGCAGTTGTTCCTGGCAGCGGGTGCAAGTTGGTGCTTCGTCCAGAGGAAGAGAAGATCTCGACGTGGAGGAAAGCTGGAGGTCGTTGCACTGCCAGGGAAGAAACCAGCCGCTGATTTTGCCGGTTAAAAGGTAATACCCTTTTGTGGTGGTGTTTAAAATGAATGGGAAAATTCCATACAAAATATTGCGGTGGAATATTTCGCGTGGTAACCACTTCCACCAGCCAGAAACTAGACCGGGGGGGACTGGGTAGTGCCCCCTTTGAAAAACAGACCCGGGGGCAATCGAATTACCCCTACCAGTACTTCCACAATATGATGGTTTGTACTGGGTCTGTTCACAATTTAAGACTAGTAAAGTCAATGGTGACTTTACATGCCCTGGGAGACAGTAAGTCCCAGGGTATGGAGTCTATGGGGGTCACTATGACACCCCTGTGTTACTGCACTGAGGTTGCTGTGTAACACACTTACCAAAACACATGAAGCCCTATGGAGTAAAAGACCCCATAGCCCATAAAGCACATTACAAAGTCAAAGGACATTCTCAAATCATGCCTAAGAGTGGGAGAAAGTGTCTCACTCTAAGCAGGAGAAAAAAATTAAACCCCAAAAATCCAGCAAAGCTGCTGGGGGACTCACTAGGTTTGGGAAATTGGCCTATACAGAGAATTCTCCCTAACAGACACAAAGGAGCTACGGCGTGGCTTGGCTAAATGGGCAGAGTGGTGTAGACTGAGAGATCTTCATTTCTGCCACTGTAGTAAATGGCCTCCATGTTCTATGTGGCTATTGAACCTGTCACAATGGCGCTAGGTTGGTTGGTAGTTTCCCTTTTTATTACAAGGTTCATGATGTTGAAAGATTGAAGCTCAATGTTTGCAATGTTTTAGGAAACTGTGTACATTTACACACAAGTTTAGAGCAGAGGGCAGTGCCAAGGTCAGGTTACTTGACATAAACTAGAATGCTTTTCATGTTTATCTACATGGATGTAATTGCAAGCCATGGAGAAAAACCTCAAACAGAATGCATTTCTCTGAAGCCTTTCAAAAAAAGAAACTGCACACTGATAAAAGGAATGGTTTCTTTCCATTCAGCGTCTCATGAAGCAAACAGAAGAACTGTGCATATTTCTTTTCCTTATTTTAGGAGTGTATAATTGGATGGAAAACTAAGTAAATTGAGAATTAATCTTTTGTAACAAATTATGCTTTTTTCCCCAGTGAAAGTAAACCAGTATTGCACAATTGTATTTTTCAGAGTTCCTGTATTGTGTGCTTAATCATGCAGAGGCAGATTATGTTTACCCTTAATTTACATTCTAATTGTAAAAAGTTTTTGTAAAATGAGTATGCAGTCTAGTTTACATCCATTCAACGTTGCAGGCAATGGGGATTATGTTACTATAAATGGTCAGTGGCAGTGTCATTACACCAATCACCACAAATCTTAATGACTGCAATTAACATTCAAAATCTGACTCTCCAGGAAGTGCAAGCGCTGTTCAAAAACAAGAAATGAGTTGCATTTGTAATTGAAATAGCAAATCAGCAAAACCTGTCCCTGTGATAATCCAGATAGGTATTTGACTTAATGTAGCGCTTCATACATGGTTAGTCCAACATCTAGGCACTGTGATTATTATATCTGTCGATACTCAGTTTACCGACATCTGAAGGTTGTTGGCCAATAAGATAGCTCAGCCAGTTGAGCACTTGTTGCTGCGATGTGTGATCTCTAGTTTTCAGGTCCGAATCCCGGCAAGGCCAACTCTGCTTTTCATCCTTTTGAGGTTGATAAAGGAGTACCTACTTCGGTTTGGTGGTAATTGTGATAAATATGATCTATGTACAGCGCTTTGCAAAAAGCACTTATAAACCATTTGACTGTGAGATTAGATACAGAATTTAGTATGGAGTCCATGCCTCTATGCACAGTTGGCGTACCATTAGGTAGTATTAGCACCAGGAAATTAGGACTTCCATTAAACATCAAAAGACAATTCTATCTAATTCACAATACAATTCATGTTTGCTTTGCTATGTAATTGGCTAGGTTTTTTTGTTTTCAAAATTTAAATGATGGGTTATTTATAACGTGCTTAATACCCAGAGGTTTCTAAGCGCGGACCCGGAGATTAAACCTGTGGTGCTCTGTCATCTTCCTTCTAAGGTGAGCAAGTTGCCCCTAAACTATCTTCCCAAGACACATGGGAGATCAAATAGCCAGAGAGAACCTGAGAGAAAAAAAATGAGGTGTATTCTGTCATAATTACGAAAGCTGCTGCATAGTAATGATTTTCATAGTTTCACACGTCTGCTGGATGCAACATACTTTTTACTCTTGCAAAGAATAGTCATTTTTACTCTTTGAAATCACATTTACTCTTGGTGTAATACTCCCACCTCAAAACCTTATCCACGCACTAGTCATAGGTGTGGGTGCAGGAAGGTAGGCTTTAAAGAATACTCTTTATTTCAAGCTTCCAAATGGATAGGCTGTGGGGTAGACCTAAATTGGACATGAATTGTACCGTTCCCAGGGGTTGATATATGGTGTTGCCACTTGTTAGAATCCACAATAGGGTTCAGGCAAGAGCGAGAACAGTGTTGGATTCAAAGAAAGTGTGTGGTTTGTGACTCAGTGATCGTGCGATCATGCATAAATGCTTATTGGCTGTGTAAGTGTGCATGTTCTAATTACAGGAAGTGAATGAGGTTTGGCTATGGCCCAGTGAGACGCGTGTTACTGTGACAGTGCGGTCATGCGCATACCTAGATGCGTGAGGGATCATGGGTACAGTGGACGTCACACCAGGGATAGTATTACTGGCACGCCCTGTGTCGACACCCATTTTCGAGTTTCGAAAAACAAACTGTAATACTCTGCTGCTTCCACTAGATGTCGGCCTATGCACAGCATGTGAATCTAAGCAGATACAAGCATCAGAAATGGGATTAAAGTGAGTAATGTATTATATATATTAATCTGCTTAGAATCACATGCTGTGCATAGGTCCGACATCCAGTGGTCACTGCGGAGTATTGCATTTTGTTTTTCGTAGTCGAAAAGGGACGTCGACAAGGCGTGTCTGAAATACTATCCCTATAGTGACGTGCGTTATACCCACAATCCCTCACGCGTCGAGGTCCCTCAGATTGTTTTTTTCCGCCCAGCTATTGGTCGCCTTTACGCGGAGCTCCTCGAGACATTGCAGATTTCATCTCCTCGACCTTTGGTCGTTTTCCTATTTAATATATAACGCATCGATTCCCTCCCTCGACGCAGTTGTGAAGCTGTCTCCGCCGAGCAAGATCTTCGACGGAGGGGACGAACGGAGGAGATCCTTCGGCGTTGCCGAACACGTGGCCTGGCCTCGCAGGCCAAATACAGTAGGGAGAGTGGGGTCGTGGAACATATCTGGTTCTTTTCTGAGAATGCCTTTCCTTTTCCCCTTCCTTTCCCTTGGGGTCGTTATCACGATTTATTGCCTCGGCTATGGAGAGGACACCCTTTAGGTTTTGCCCGCGTTGCAAGGACAAGTTTACTTGGAAGGACAAGCATTCACGGTGTAACTGCTGCTTGCCCCTCGATCACAAAGAGGTGGGTTGCACGGCTTGTCGGATTCTTAAGCCAAAGACTCTAAAAGACCGTAGGGTCAAGAGGTGGGCGGCCTACGCTATGTCGAAGGCCGATTCTTCACCCGCCGCTGCTACCACCGACAGTGACGAGGAACGTGATAACACGACCTCCGCTACGGAAGTCGTAGACCCCTCTAAAGAGCTTTCGCGCTCTTCGTCGTCTGTCCCTGGCCCCGACGGGCTCGGCTCACGCCCTGCTTATGGGGATGAACACCCCGGCGACACTGACGCACACGATACCACACATGCACACAACCCATGGCTCTTCTTCGTCGAAGACGAAGAAAGCATCAGCGTCCAAGGAGACGCAGGTTCCACCGGCGGCCTCCTCGGACCGTTCAGGTTCGAAGCCCCTCTCGCAGCCGCGACCAGCGACTGGGCTTTCGGCAAATAAGGGCGCCGCCCCCAAACCATCAGCCGGCGCGCACCAGCAGAGAGCGCACGCCGCCGTAGAACGATCGACACCCGTAACGTCGAAACCACAGCCCTCCGCTGACAAACGAGTCGCAGAGAGCTTGGCGAGGATCGTTGTAGCCGACGCCCAGAAGCGTACGCCGAAAGACATGTCGAGCGCTACGCAAAGGTCGAAAGACATGCCGAAAAAGCCCAAAGAAAGACAGGGACTGCCCCCCCTTCAGTCGGGGGGGGGACCCCCAGCACACCAGAAGGCTTTTCGGAAGGCAACGGGACACTTTCCTCGACGTTATGGGAGAGGTTGAGCCGTTTTCAGCTAGATGACACTAATTTTCCCCCGCTAGACCGCTCAGGGGTACCCCATGAAACCATGGAAAGGCTCCATCTCTGCATGGAGAGAATGGAGAGGTTTATGAAGACCCAGAACCCTCCCACTCCCAAGAGAACAAGAGAAGGGCCTCAGGAGGACCCCAGGGCCAAATATCCGAGACTATTCAATCCCCAGCAGGACACAGCCTCAGATTTCCATAATGTGTATGACCTCACTGGTGAGGAACAATACTTGGAGGAGGAGGATGAATTTGTGGACGATGAAGAGGGACAGAACCAGGAGGAAGGTCTGGAAGACAGCCCAGACATGGTAGGAGAAGGCTTCGGAGAAAATCCAGAAGAAGGACCTTCTCATCCCTGGCAATCCCCATCAGTATATTCGGACACTGATGTCCTGAACCTAAATCCTCCTGACAATTCACCTGTTAGAAACACGTCTCCCATTGACTATCAGCCCACGTTCAATGCCCTGTTGCGCAGAGCAGCAGCACATTTCGAACTGGACACTGGGGAGATCTCTCCTGAAATGGACTTTGTGGAAAGAGTAATTAAGGAGAAACCCCCGGTCGGTCAGCCAGACCATTCCCCTCCTCGCTTCAGTGAAGAGAAGAATCATCCCTTCGCTATCCACACCCGCACTAATCAGAGGAGTTAATCCAAGAATTGAAAAACTTTTCACTCCTTCACCCTCAGACCCGCTGTACATCAGGGGACATTCCATTCCGGATTCCCTTGTAGTAACTAATACAAGGAAGAGGGCAGGGGTGCCGCTGTCCACCAGCGAGGCACCACCTGACAAGGAGGGCAAGAGGTTATATGCCCTTGCAAAGAGAGTCACATCCTCGGCTGCCTTTTCGGCAATAATTGCGAACAATTCTTTGCTAGCTAGCTATGCGGACGCGCAGTGGGCCAAACTGCGCAAAGACGCCGAAGAAGCGCCGGAACCACTACGTACACGCCTGCTATCAACTATTGGCGAAGGAACCCAGGTCAACCAGAGTATTGTAAAGGACTCTCTGGATGCTGCAGAGACAGCGGGACGTTCCCTGGCTCAGGGAATACTCCTAAAACGCCATGTATGGCTGCGCAACTCAGGGTTCAAACCGGAGACACAGGCGTCTTTAATAAATAAACCTGTTGAAGACTCAAACCTCTTCGGGAAAGCGGTGGATGAGGCTCTGGAGATGGCTAAAAAAGAGTTTGATACTATCAAAACTCTTGACCAGATCTCTAAGCCCACTACCAGACGCGGCTATGGCAACAAACGCTTTTTTCGTGGCCAACGCCAACAGCAGAATCAGCAGCAACAGTACCCTGCCACCAATTATCAGACCAATAGTGGGCAGTACAGCCAAAGAGGCCAGCGCCGTGGCAAAGGGAGAGGTCGGGGGTCCACCCCCAGAGGCTCCCAAGCCCCCAACAAGTGACGCGAAGATTTGCGTCCCCTCCCATGCAACACCGGTCGGGGGCCGGATAACATCCATTCTTCCAGCATGGGAGGGAATAACGTCAGACCGCTGGGTACTTTTCACCGTAGCCCACGGATACTGCATCGAATTCAACGGTACCCCAACATACAGACCCCCGAGGGGACGACGCATGACACCGGAACACCTTGCCATCCTTCTCCAAGAACTGCTGGAAAAAGGAGCCATATCTCTATCTCAGGTAACGGAAGGTATTTATTCCGTGTACTTCCTTGTACCCAAAAAGGATCTAACCATGCGCCCTGTATTAGATCTGCGGCCAGTGAACAAGTTTATTAAACCCCAGAAGTTTCGTATGGTGACCTTACAGGAAGTGTTCCCACTGCTATCATACGGAGATTACATGACAACATTGGACATGAAAGATGCATACTTTCATATTTTAATGTTGCCAGCGCACAGAAGATACCTCAGGTTCATGATAGAGGGCAAACACTACCAGTTCAGAGTGCTACCCTTCGGCATAGCATCGGCGCCAAGGGTATTCACGAAGGTACTGGCAGCGGCCCACCTGCGCAGGTTGTCCATCCCAGTTTACCCTTACCTCGACGACTGGCTCATAACAGGGGATTCTTACGAAACATGCTTCTCCAATACCCAAAAGACTGTAGACCTTTTGTTCCAGTTGGGCTTCTCCATCAACGAAAAGAAGTCCAGCCTAGACCCCAGCCAAATCAAACAATTCCTAGGGGCTCTAATTCAAACAAAGGACGGCCTCGTCTTCCCCTCCAACGAGAGGGTCCAAAACATGCTGTTTCAGATCCCTCAATATGTAACCGGTCGAGAGGTGACGGTACGCAAAGCAATGCGCTTGCTAGGCATGATGGCGTTGTGTATTTATTTGGTACCTCACGCGCGCCTGCGCATGCACCCTATGCAAGAGTGGCTCAACAGCCAGTGGTGTCAGGCCAGCGGAATACGGGACGATCTAGTGGTGGTCTTGCAGGCCTTGGTTCTCTCGCTACGGTGGTGGACAAAGGAAAACCTGGAAAGAGGGAAACCCTTTGCCACACCCGTGGCGGAAGCCACTCTAACCACAGACGCATACCTCACAGGATGGGGGGGCTCACCTATCCCATCAGACTGCTCACGGAGTGTGGACTCCGAACGTAGCATCCAAACGCATAAATCTACTGGAGCTACTAGCTGTGTTCAAGGCGCTAAAAGCCTTCCAGGAACACCTACAAGGCAAGACTGTTGGTCCTTACAGACAGCACCACAGCCATGTACTATATCAACAAGCAGGGGGGCATCCACTCTCCAGGACTGTCCTAACTGGCCCAAAATATATGGAAGTGGGCTCTCAAACAAAACATGCTCCTACTGTCACAACATGTACCAGGGGAACTCAATCTGCTGGCAGACAAACTCAGCAGAGAATTCCCCCTGCCCGAAGAGTACGAATGGCGACTGCATGAAGACATCGTCTTCGACGTCTTCACACAATGGGGATTCCCAGAAATAGTCCTGTTTGCAACCCTGGAGAACTCACAATGCCAAAGTTACGCCTCCAGGTACCCCCAGAACCAATCCAAGGGGAACGGTCTGTCGATGCAATGGTCAGGGAAATTTGTTTACGCTTTTCCCCCCCCGACTCCCCTTCTCAACAAGGTGGTGCACAAGATGCACCAGGAACAAGTGACCATGATACTGGTGGCCCCAATGTGGGCCCGACAGCCATGGTTCGCTCACTTGATGGAGATGTCTCTATCTCCCCCAGTGAAACTCCCCTGCCTGTACAACATGCTGTCACAAGACAACGGCAGGACTCTGGGAAGCCAGAAAACCTAACACTCGCCACTGCTATTCTTGCAAGTGGAAGAGATTTGTCATCTGGTGCAGAGGAAAAAGCATCAACCCGATTGACTGCTCTCCCACACATATTGTTCTATACCTGACCCACTTATTGGATTCAGGTCTAGTGTTCAATTCCATTAAAGTCCACCTAGCAGCACTTTCTGCATACACCACTTCCCAACTCAGTGTCGCGGTGGAAGATCCCTGTTATAAAGGCCTTCATGGAGGGAGTAAAAAGAATACACCCCCCGATAGCTGACCCAGCTCCCGGATGGGACCTTAACGTGGTACATACCAGACTCATGGGCTCACCATTCGAACCCATGCACAAAGCATCTCTTAAACACCTCTCTTAAGACTGCTTTTCTAATAGCTAACACCTCCATCAGGAGAGTAAGTGAACTACAGGCTCTTTCTGTTCTAGACCCCTTCGTTACAGTTCAGAGATAAGGTGGTTCTACGCACGCACCCAAGGTTTGCTCCGAAATTCATCTCGAATTTCCACGTAAACCAGTCTATAGAACTGCCAACGTTCTTTCAAAATCCTTCCAACTTGGGAGAAAAAACTCTGCACACACTAGATGTGCGCAGAGTGGTCATGTTCTACATGGAAAGAACCAGACCACTGAGGAAGACTAATCAGTTCTTCGTCTCGGTGGCAGCAGGAAGAGTAGGGGATGCAGTTTCAAAGTCCACTATTTCTAAATGGATTGTTCAATGCATCACTCTGCTATACTCTTGCTAAGAGAGAACTGCCCTTTAAGCCAAGAGCACACTCTACTCGAGGCACGGGGGCGTCCATAGCATTCATTGCAAATGTTCCCCTTGAGTCCATCTGCAAAGCGGCTACCTGGAGTTCTGTGCACACCTTTACAAAACACTACTGTCTAGATGCACACTCGAGATCTTACTCCCAGGTGGGGCAGGCAGTATTAAGACATCTTTTCTCTACTGTTCCTTCTCATAACCCACCGCCAACTCCGGGTACTGCTCGCTAGTCTATGCACAGCATGTGATTCTAAGCAGATTAACAAACATCAGAAGACAATGCATTACTTACCGTAAAAGCATTTCTGATGGTTGTATCTACTTAGATTTACATGCGCACACCCTTCCTCCCCGCTTGGATGGAAGGAACATAGACTTCCTTTTATATCTCTTTTCTGTACTCACTCACGTCTAGAAGGCTCCCTCAGGGCAGAAAAATACAGAGGGACCTCGACGCGTGAGGGATTGTGGGTACAACGCACGTCACTATAGGGATAGTATTTCAGACACGCCTTGTCGACGTCCCTTTTCGACTACGAAAAACAAAATGCAATACTCTGCAGTGACCACTGGATGTCGGACCTATGCACAGCATGTGAATCTAAGCAGATACAACCATCAGAAATGCATTTACGGTAAGTAATGCATTGTCATATATATATATATATTTTTTTTTTTTTATTATGCGCCTTGGCATCTGTCAGAGGGTGCACACATTTCATTACTGTGGGTGAGGGAGCCTGAGCGGGAGTGCTAATGCTGCTGGCCTGTTTGTGCATAGTCGGTCATTTATTAGTGCATGATGGGCCAAGTAGGGAAAAACTGACATCTTGTTTGATAAAGATTTTTAAAAGAGTGTGAGGCTGAAAATAATGGCTGCGGGCAGACTTGTGAATTTAAACTGGCTGCATTGGTGGTATGTCTTAGTTCCGGGGGGGGCAGGGGGGGGGGCGGCTCTGCAAACAGTTGAGCGGTCTTGGTAAAGTGATTGTGCCGGCTGCCATATTGGTTGAATATAAAGTTACATATACGTCACTGGATTGGCTTATGTAAAAGAGAATCTCATTGGCTCAAAAAACACTAACCATAATGACAGTTGATTGGTTATTCAGTAGCTCATGTGATGAGTAAGTAGCAATTCAAGGAGCCTATTGAGGGCTGGTGGGATTATGCAAAAAATACTGGTAATTGTACAGGTATGCAAGTGGAAAGTAATTGAACAAGAAGATAATTGAAAGTGCTTATGGGTCATTATCTGATTATGTGAGTTCCTGGTTCAGTGGAATGCTATGCCAGGTGGATCCCCTGCTTAGAGTAATCCATGTAGAAAGGCAGACCAGTTAGGATGCACAAATTAGGTACGGCTGCATATCGGGGACGAAGATCCCCCATGAGACAAATGGCGGCGTAGAGCCATGTAGGGAGTCAGATGATATGAAATTAATAAATGAGCACTATTGCTCTGTTGTACCTGGTGGCCAGAGTGTGCAGAGCAGTGTGAGGTATGCTGGTGGCATTTGATCTCGTGCTTAGCTGGGATGAGTGCAATATGTGAAGTGAAAATAACACACGCACGAGTTCTAAAAGACCAGGTGGCCAGATTGTCGTGACTGGGGTCCAGGGTCTGCACAGCAGTGCAAGGTGCGTGTAGGTATCTGGACTGTTGCTTAGCTGGGGTCAGGGCCCAACCAGCCAGTGGAAACAGCCGCGTAGGGTCAAATCGCCAAAATTACAAGTGACCATGTCACGCTGCTCACCTGATCCATGAACCACTTAACACCACAATGCTCTGATTACAAACAATATTACATGCTTTTTGAGACCTTGTAACTAATTATGGAATATTGACATGTTACATAACAATGCTTTGTCCCTTATCTTACTTGGCACTATAGTATACACAATGTAATATATTTACTCCCCTTTTCACACGATCTGGTCTTAAACCATATTAAACCACAGTGGGCTCAACTGCATGTTTCACATTGCATTCTCTGTAGGTCTGTCACAAACTTGCAAAAGAAAATTGTTGGGTCGAAACATGTGTAGGCTTAACTGCAACTATAAATCGCCAATATATACTACAACATTGAGCGTTTTTACTTACCAGTTTCCTATATCACAAACGTGGAGCTTTTGAATTTCTTTTCTACAACATAGAACCCTGTAATCAAAGGGAAACTACCAACCAACCTAGCGCCATTGTGAAACAGGTGCAATACCCACACTATCTAAACATGCATTTGGCCAGGCACCTGAAATAGTGCTTGGTGGTGTGCATAAAGGAGTATAAACTCAGGACAGCAGAGATGTGACCAGCCGGTGTTGCAACTTTTGATCTCACGCAGGAAGCCCTACAAGGCAGTGGCAACAGCCACCATCGGCCAATAGGTCAGCGAGAGCATGCATCTGGCAGGAATTGACCTGGGTAGCTTCGGAGCACACTCAGTGAGGGATGCTAAGCAGACCCTCCAGGATTTTGCTGCATGAAATGGCAAATTTTGCGGCACAATCCTTTATGGCGACATTTTTGCAGCACAACTTTTCTTGACTGGAGGGTGCAAAATTGGTACATCGCAGGAAAGTGGCTGTGTGCAAGGCTACAAGAGAGCCAGGGTGTCAATATGTGTATCTTTTATATCAAATGGGAAGAGTCTTAGATGTGTCTGGCTTGGCAGAACAGTGTTTTGGCTACGTTTTTGGTTTAATGTGTTTATTATTTGGTTATTAACGTTATTAATCAACAGCTAGTCAAGGGAAGGGACATAGTCGGGGCCTCCCAGGACTTTGGGAAAACCAGGTAACCGGTAATAGAAACCAAGAGGCTCCAGGGGCCATCTTGCCTTCCATCAGGAATCCAGATTCCTATGGCAGGGCCTGGGTATCTCAAAATGGGGGGATAGTCAGAACTCCTGTCACATTAGCATGAAGCTGCCACCAGCCCATACCCTGCTCTGTGGGAAACACACAGGTGCCCATAAACATACACTAAGTGTCCAGGGTTGTACCACTGCCCATGGGTGCCATAAGGGTATCCCAAGGGTCTGTTCACTATGACCAAAAAAAGGAATAACTGCATTGCCAGGGCTCACAACTAGACTCCTGTGCAGAAAATAACACGACAAGGGAGTACAGGACAAGGACATGGAGGCCCTGTCTCTCCAATGCATTTCCAGCATCACACAGTGAAGTACAAAAATAACATTCTGGGCCCAAAAACTCACTAGGGAAATGAATCCAGCAGGTAATATATCAAACAGTCGGGAAGAATTGTGTGCATTTCTATAAAAAAAAAGTGACTGTTTTAAATATAAACACCTGAATGGAAAGGTACGTAGCCGGGGAATCAGTCCACAAGAATAGAAGCCCTTTGAAATGGATTGTCTTCCAACTTATTTCTCATCTTTGACATGTAGTGTCCAGCTTGGGCTGCTTTGGAATTTTTCGGCAGAGACCGTCCTGCGTCGATGGCATCAGCTCGATGTCGAGGGTGACTTCATCGGATGTCATAAGTAGCATGCACAGCACCCGTTGCCTCAGTTCTTTTTTTTTTTCCATAAATGTTTTTGCTTCATGACTCGGTGCGCCTCGTACTTCTGAAGTATTTGCTGTTACGGTTTTCGTTCTGTCTTTGTCTTCTACACCGACACCTCAGTCCGGATTCAAGAAATGCTGGGAGTGCAGCTCTAAGATGTCTGTCACCAGAGGCGGCGTTATGAGGGGGCTGAGGCAGATATAGCCCCGGGTCTTTTGGTTGTAGCCCCGGATAGAAGCTCGGGGCCTACAACCAAAAGGCTATAGCTAGCCCCAAATCCCACCAGTCCTGGCACTATCTTAGCCCCTAATATTTTCCAAACCTAGCAACACCCCTGTCTATCAGACATGCATAGTCTTCCTGTGGGCCTTGGCGAGGGCCACGACACGGATACCAGCTCCATGTGTCAATCTATGACCAGGAAGGCCTTGAGGGAACTCGAGGGGAAGCTCAAGGAAGGCAATGTGTCCAAGCCCCAAAAGTCCTGGCCTGCTGAGCCTTCGACCAATGAGTCGTTGGGTCACTCTCCTCGGAGGAGGAAGACCAAGCGCTCAAGGTCCAGGAGTGGGTCCCGCCATTCGTCCTTGTTGAAGCGCTTGAGGAGAAGGCAGTCAATCACCTTCCTCATAGTGTTCCTCAAGCGACACCCCCGAGAGGGTGAGATATCTGTCCAAGAAATCGACGCTGGCAGAATGGGAAGCTTTCTCTGTGGAGATGCTTGATTTTTGAGAAACTGGGCAAAGCTCCAATCCGTGCTTTTGGTGGAAACCAGCAGGGAGAGGTCTTGGACAGATACTCCCGCGCCCTTGAGCCCAGGTAAATGCAATGATCTACATTAGGAGCATCAGGGCCTCGCTCAGACAAGTTTTTAAAGGTTCAAGCGAGACAGAGCGAGGTCTAGGTCTTTGACACTATTGAAACCTTCCAAACCCTCGAAGTCATCAGCCATACCAATTGATAGTGCCTATCTGGTCCTCCACCCCGGTCAGACCATAGATGCCTTTGATACATTTCCAACGCCAACTCAATCGGTGCTGTCTGTGCCAATTTCACCGGCGCAGATGCCTGTGACTGTTGAACCTCTGAAAAAGGTGGTTGCAAAGTCTAAGTCCACGACTTTAAAGCCTCTGGGTTCTACACTGGAGAAAAGGTGTACCCCTCTCACAAAAAAGTATTTAAGTCCCTCACTTCCATTTTTGAGGAGGAATGTTCAGATGAGGATGATGCCCCTTTTGGTCTCCAGTTTGGGACCCCTAATGTGCTTGAATGGCTCATTTTGGAGGCGAGTAGGATGCATGATATTTGCTATTCTTTGCATAATGCTAGTAGTTTAGACCCTTCTCAGCTGGAGTTCGGCAAACCCAGCGAATTGTAAGGAGAGCAACCCCCTTACTTGCACATTGGACGATGTGCTCATTCTTGGCACACCTCACTCACTCAGGGGTGCAAATGGACACCTGCCGCACCTACTTGGCATCCATAGGGGCCGACAGGAATTCTGAGGTGGTCTCCTCCAACCCAGTGGCCAAGCAGCATCTGGCTGGCCTCACCAGGCTATACCCGCCCATCAAGAAGCCACACCCTGTGTGGGATCTCAATGTAGTGTTGGGTGCCCTGGCAAACAAATCTTTCGGACCAATGGCATCTGTGGACATCAGATTGGTCACAATTAAAACCACTTTGTTGGTGGGGTCTCACCTCTGCTCGCATAGTCAGCGAGATCCAGGCTCTGGTGGCATCAGAACCCTATACTTTTCACAAGGATAAGGTGGTCCTGAGAACGCACCCTGCGTTCCTACCTAAGGTAGGGTAGTCTCTGCTTTCCATCTAAACGAGGAGAGAGTCTTAACTGTTTTTTTGCCGGTCCTAAGAAAGATGCTCAGAGGGTCTTGCACTGTTCGGTTGTTAGATGCGCGCTTGAATTCTATCTGGACAGTTCCAAGAGCTTCTGCAAGTCGGACGCTCAGTTTGTCACCTTTGCGGGGTGGTGGTGGGGGGGGGGGGGCTTCAGTGAGGACCAGGTAATCAGGCTAGCAAGGTGGATGGTTTCGGCCATCAAGGAGGCCCTATGAGGGGCAGCACAAATCACTTCCAGCTAACATGCTTAACCACGCTGTCGGAGCCAAGGCCACATCCGTCGCATTCCAGCAGCAGGTCCCATGGCAGGTCATCAGCAGGGCAGCCACCTGGCGACCCCTTCGGCTTTCTGTAAGTACTACGGTTTGTACGCCGGATCTAAATCAGACGTGGCTTTCAGACAGGTGATTCTAAGGAACGTGTTAAGAAGGGTCTCCTCTGCACCCTGGCGCTACATTCAGTTGTAATCGCCCATGCAGTATGGAGGAAAGGAGACGGGACGTAGGAGTAATTAAGTTACTCACTGTAGTAATGAAATGTACTCCTTGTCGCTAGTCCCCTTGCCTTCAAATGTCCTGCCACAACCTGGATTCTACCCTCTCCTTTAAGAAGCACGTTAATGGGGGGCGTGGCTTGGCGCCACGGTGACTGGTTTGGCCCGGTGAGAGCTCCCGGCCGTGACCGGTTCTATCCGAAATGCCCCAGTAAAAACCTAATCTTCTGCGAGCAAATTCGGCGTTTTGAAGAGCCGGGAGGCTGCTGCAGTTTATGCCTCGACGTTCCTAGCCCGGAGGGGGATGGAGTTCTGTCCGAGTCCCCCGGCGAGATGACTTGGTGTTGGTGGGATCTCAAGGTGGCGGACCGCTGAGGCGCCTAGCCCGGCCTCCTTTCGCCGATCAGCCTTGGCGGGAGGGATAGGAGCTTACCCGGAGGCCGGCATCTGCGGATTCCTCCAGGCAGACAAGAAGTAAACCCATCCAACAACCCCCGGGAGAAGTGCTCACCAGCAGGCGGCAGCTGCAGTGACAGAAGGCGAATGCAGTAGGACCAGTCTCCTGTCGAGACCTAGTGAACTAATCGGCTCCAGCAGCAGAACAGCGGGGCATCGGGCCCGGAGACAGCCAGCTGCAGCAGGGGTAGGCACTGCAATAGAAGAACGCAGCGCAGAGTCCTGCAAATCCCCTCCTCCACCTTCAAACCCCCCCCGCCCCCCCAAGCTCACGAGCCTCCCACTGCCTGCATCTCTGGGCGGGCGGCCACCTGCAGGCTCCCGCAGACGGCCCGGGGCCTCTGATGTCTCGTTTAGAGCCAGGGGCTTGACGTGCCACTCCGTCACAGCTTATCCTCAGCTACTGTCAGGAGTGAGAGGAGGAGACGGCTCCCAACGGCCCCAGACTCTGGGCACAGCACCTGCTCCTGGAGGAAGGTAGGGCAGCACCTGCCGCACCATCCGGGATCTCTCGTGGGCTTACCTGCCGGCTCCCCTACTCCGGCTCTCGGATCACCCCAGGAGCGGGGCCTGGACTTGAAAAGGAGGCCGCATCTCTCCCTCTTTGTCCCATCCTGCAGATCCGGGGAGCCCAACGCATCTCCCCCAACGACTCCTCCCGGCTCCCTGGAGGAGCGGGCCTGGCTGGGCACTGTTGAGCCACCAAGTGGAACAGCCCCAGGGGTCTGCGCCAAGGAAGGTCCCCTGTGAGCTACAATAGTCCATTATAGGTGAGGGGCTGACCCGCTTCCCGCTAAATTCACAAAGAACAATGCCCAGGAATCTGAAACCTTCTAAACTGATATATCTACCCTGCTGTCCACCACCATGGATGAGAAGACTAAGAAAGGGGTGTAATGACACTGCAAGCGCACCCCCTGACCCCAACACCGATATGCCAACCCAAGCAGTTACTAAAGCAGACCTTCAGGAGTTCCTCTCTGCCATAACTAAGGAATACCAAAAAGGCACAGAAGAATTGAAGCAAAAGCTTGTCTATAGATTGGAGTGGGTGAAGATGAAACTAGGACAGAAGAAATCGAAACAACTCTGTTTGAGCAAAACTTTGAGATTAGCGCGGTGAGCCTGTCGGCCCCCTCCCCCGAGGCCAGATGTGAAGCCCACGAAAACAAGCAAGAAGCGGAAAACAGGTCTAGGTGCAACAATATCCGACTGAGAGGAATCCCGAGTTCCGTCCCAGAGGAAGAACTCAACACCTATGTCAACGACTTATTCCGCTTCATTCTAACGCTTCCAGATGGAGCCCCCCCCTGGAACTGGACCGAATTCATAGGGTTAGAGCCAAACAAATAGCAACCTCCCTGCCAGATGTCCTAGCGAGAGTCTACTTCTATAGAGTAAAGGAAGAAATCCTGCGCGAAGCCAGAAGTTCGGCCCAAATTGGCTTCAGAGATGTCGCAATATCCCTGTACCAAGACTTGGCAGCGGTCGCACTCGCAAAAAGAAAAGCACTTTAAACCACTCACTGAATGGCTGCGGGAGAGGAAGACGATCTATCGATGGGGGTTCCCCACAGCTCTAGTCTTCACCTGGGATGGCAAGTCACGACTTATCCCCTCCCCCCCAGAGAAGCTGAGCGCTTCATGAACCCAGATGGTGAGGCGGGGGCCCCCGGAGGGTCAGCGGAAGTTTCGGAAAGACCCCATAGGGACTCATCCAGGGCCTGGACCAAGGTGGAGCGATGCCCCAGACCCAGAGGTCCACTGAGCAAAACTAAAAGGGATAATGACCTCTAAGATGCCTCCACCAGCTACAACTTCAAGTGGAGGGGCCCATGCCCCTGCCCGGGCTTATCCACCTGGTGGGAAGCGAGACTGAGATGGCTCTGGCTGATCCCATAACGTGGACTAGCTATCCCCCGGGACCTTCAAGTCAAGTCGCCCAGGCGACCCATTAGTCAGTCTAGTCCGGGGTGGGAGACTTGAACACTGCCGGAAGCTGGTTTCAACCCCGCCAATGACCAAACGCCGAATATTCTCAACCTGTACTTTTCTGGTCAACAGAAGGGGCACAGTTGCCTCCATCAGAGTTATTACACCGGTCCGGCCGACTGCCCCGTTGGTTGAAGGGGGGTCTGGAAACCTTGCTATTGTTGGGAGGTGGGGCCAGGGGGGGGGGTTGGGGAGGGGGATCCACACGGAGGGGGGGCCCGGCGAGATAAGGCACCAAAAGCTTTGGAACAAGTAACCTTCAGGGAAGACTACGAACTGAACTACCTTGGGCCCAAAGGGTGGGTTCGTTAAACAAAACACTTGCCATCACGACATGGAACGTACAAGGTCTCAACGCACCAAGAAAGCGGAAGTCTGAACATAGACTAGACCAATTAGCAGCTGACATTGTCTACCTCCAGGAAACCCATCTGATGGCAGAAGACTAACACCAGATATGTTTCTGACGCTACCCTAAATGCCACTTCGCCTCTGCCGCACAGAAGAAAAGGAGTCGCAATCCTGCTAAGTCAAAATTTGCCATTAACTCAGATTACCACGAAAAGAGACCCGGAGGGGAGATTCCTGCTCCTAAAAGGCTTCCTAGTTGAACTACCTATTACCCTAGTGGCAATCTATGGTCCAAACAAAGAGCAAGACCAGTTTCTTCCCAACCTCCTCCCGACCATCACTGCCTTCTCTGCCGGCCACTTACTAATCATCAGACTTTAACCTTCCCCCATACCCGAGCGTTGACAAGACCCTACCAGCCTCAAGGGAAGACTTCAGCAAAGCCATGGCCGAATTGCTACGGGAAACAGACGATTGACATATGGAGACTGCGCAACCAGGGAGAAAGGGACTATACCTTCTCGCATGCCCACAGTGCGTACTCGCGGATCGATCTCTTGCTTGCCGCAAACACAGTGGCCCCTTTTGTGGAGGAAATCCAAATTGGGCATATAGCAATCTCAGATCACGCGCCGGTCACAATGACTGTTTCTACAGAGTTCCAGAACCTACCCAACAGCAATGGAAAATGCAAGAACATATCCTGGCCGACGCAGCCGCCATCTGGACCTCGCTGAGGCGCTTCAGAATTACTTCAAGAACACAACCCCAGACTCTTCAAGGGCAACTGTGTAGGACGCTATGAAACCGGTTATCCGAGGGGTGGCAAGGGACACAACAGCTAGACTCAAGCGTCAAAATCTGCTGAAGCAATGAAAGCTGGAGGAAAGGCTAGTAGAACTGGAAAACAAGATCAAACAGCGCTACACGAGAACTACGAACTGAACTAAAAAGAGCAAAGAGAGCTGGAAATGCACCTAGCAGATCGGGCCTCCCGAGCAGTAACTTATACTAAGCAATTCTACTACCTCAATAGTAACAAAGCGAATTGGCTCCTAGCACACAAGTTGCAAAAGCTCCAAACCAGGAATTGCATCCAAGCCCTGGTCGACAAAAATGGCTCCCTACACCACCCTGACCCAGAAAAACTCAAGACAATGGTTCAGCATCACGTGGAAATCATGGCAGGACCTCGACACCAGGCCCGGCCATTGCACAATTCCTGGCCCCGATCTCAGAAGCAGCCACATCCCCTAATGCCTGACCTGGAGCGCCCAATCTCAGTGGATGAAGTGAGATGATCCGCCTTCTGAAAAATACCACGCCCGGGCCGGACGGGCTGACCTCAAAATTCTACAAGTTTGCTCACCTACTAGCACCCCATCTGGCAAACCTATACTACTAATTTCTCTCTACAGGCTCCACTAAGGCGTCCATGAATGAATCTTTAACGGTGCTGATCCCAAAACCTGGGAAAGATCGGACACAATGCACATCAAATAGGCCTATAACTCTTCTAAATAACGATGCGAAAATATTTGCTAAAATATTGGCAAACAGGCTTGCCCCGCTCCTCCCAGAGATTATCCATCCGGATCAAGCAGGCTTCATTCCGGGGCGGGGCACTCGGGACAATATCCGCAGAACCATCAACATTATAGACTCTGCAAACAGGATGGGCACGAAGCTGACAGTCCTCTCCCTGGATGCGCATAAGGCATTTGATATGCTTGTCTGGGGTTACATGAAGGAAACCCAACTGCATTTTGGCTTTGGTCTGAATTTCGTAAAATGGGTCCTAGCCAACTACCAAAGTCCCTCCACGAGACTGCGCTTAAACGGGGCCAAATCCGGGAAAATCAACCTATCCAGAGGTACGAGACAGGGATGACCCCTCTCCCCACTCATCTTCGCCCTATCTATGGAGCCATTAGCGGATAGGGTCCGCCTGAACCCATTGATACACAGGCTCACAATCAAAAGGGAATCCTACAAAATAGCCCTATATGCGGACGATGTGCTGCTCACTCACCCACACGACAGAATCCATAGGAGCCCCGTGGCAAACCCTCGAATTCTGAACAGCCTGAGGGTTCACAATAAATGTCTCCAAATCTGTGGCGATGGGCATCCATGTCCCAAGAAAGCTCAAGACTACACTGGTGGCTGAGCTCCAGATCCCATGGGCAAAAAGTAGCATCAGCTATCTAGGAGTTCAATTACCCAACAAAACAGAGAAGTTGTACAAGATAAACTTCCCGGCACTTTTCAGAGAATTGAAAAAAGACATTGGACACTGGAGAAAACAAGAAATCTCATGGTTTGGTCAGATCACGGTGATAAAAATGAATTTAACCCCACGGCTGCTGTACTTGCCCAGGCCCTTCCAGTGGCGATCCGGGAAAAGTCCTTCCAAAAGCTGCAGGGGGACATATTGAACCTTGTCTGGGAAGGAAAGAAGTCACGTATCCCAAAACGCATCATGCTCCGGTGCCGCAATGGGTGGCCTAGGGGTCCCGGATGTGGCTAGGTACTGTCTCGCAGCTCAGCTAGCCCCAGCCTTCGCTTGGAAGCTTTTCGTCAACCGCCCCTGGTGGCTACAAATGGAAGAAGATTGGAGTAAGACCCCAATCGAGACGCTACCCCACTGCAAAGAACCCAAGGGGACCAAAGACCTGGGCCCTCTGCCCTCAACAAGGAACACAGTGGCTTGCTGGAAAAAGGCAGTCCGCCTATGGAAATGCAGAAGTACAATGGGACCCCTCACACCAATCTGGGACAACCCAGACTTCTCTCTGGGAATCGCACCAAATCATTTTGAGAAGTGGTGAGCCGGGGGCTTGGAGACCATGGCAAACTTCTTTGAGAGTGGCCGCCCACTAAATTTCGAGGAGTGCAAAACTAAATTTAAGATCCCGGAGACCGAAAGGTTTCGCTACACGCAACTGAGGCATTGGCTGTTGAACGAGCAGGTCAAGAAACATGGTAGCAGAGAGCTGACGGTATTGGAACACACCCTCACCGCAAACCCCCCCCCCCCCCCCCCCCCTTTAGGGGGAGAATCTCCACATTGTACAAAATACTGGACAGAACATATACCGCTAAAAAAGAGCCATATGCTAAAATGGGAAGACGACATCGGAAGACCGATTGAACTAGAGGAATGGTATCACATTTGGACCTGAGCCCAAAAAAGCCCAAAATGTGTGACGAACAAAGAAGGTGCATTCAAAGTCTGCTATAGATGGTACCGTACCCCCGAAATCCTAAACAAGTGCAATCCAGCCATCCCTGCTCAGTGTTGGAGGGGATGCCCAGACCGAGGAACCCTGTTCCACCTTTTTTGGACCTGCCCGAAAGCCACCCAATTCTCGAAGAATACCTTGGAACAAATCAAAGCAATCACTGGGCTCACTATCCCCTGGGACCCGGGAATCATGCTGCTGGGGGCGACAGGAGATGGTAAATTCCCTTTACAGGCTGCCTGGTGAACCTCTGCTCCCACCTCCTTACAGCCGCCAAAATCTCCATCGCCAGACTATGGAAAAATCTGGAGGGTCCGTCTACGCAAATGTGGTGGTCCAAATGTTGGGAAATCGTAGCAGCCGAGAAAGTTGCTGCCATCAGACTCAGCAATAGGTCCAAGTTTGAGCGTATCTGGGCCCCCTCCCTGGACTACGCTCTGCAATTCCCTGGCATGGCAAGACAGCCCCCGGCGCTGCGTTGGATGGAAACACAGGACTGAAAAGAAAGGGACATAATATAGGGTCGATGTACGGAAAGGCTCCTGCTTACATCCGAGCCGCTAAAAGCTGAGCATGCTAGAGACCCTAACCTGGAAAGGACTCTGCCGAAGGAACCCATCCTAAGCCCATACACAGAGACCTATCGATAGTTTGATAATATGCCAACTGTGAATGAAGCAGTCTTCTGTTCCTACTCTGTACATGGTGCCCTTCCCCCTCACTACCCCCCCCCCTCCAGTTATTGATTTGGTTCTTGAAGAAAATCTATAATTCGCTATGATTCAGTTATGCTCATCGCTGTTTTCCTCTCTTAAGGGCCATAACAAGTGTGAAAAGTATGTAACATATGAATATTGGCAATGCTTGTTATGCCAAAAATAATAAAAACAATGTTGGAAGAAGCAGGTTAATGCAATGGCATCCGCCACTGCATACACTTGCAAATTGATTAGAGCAGGCAAACCCTCCCTGTCTTAAAAGCTGCTTGACCTTGGGCAGAGCACTCGTTCTGTCGAAATTGTATTATTGTAATTCACTCTACATCGGAGCAAATGTGGAGATCATTTAAAAAAAATCCAATCCCTCCAGAATAATGCTCTTAGAGCCGCCATTGGTATTGCCAGGAGAGAACATATCTCCGAAACCAGACTAAATAAATAATTGGCTGACAACACATGATCAAATGCAATTTAAAGTAGACTTGCTCATAAATGCTTGAACAATGCTGCTCCCTTTTATCTGACTGGGAGATTTACCAGGAAAATTCCCACAAGACTCACCAGACTATCTAGCACTAATTACCTACTAGTACCCAGATTTAAATTCTCTAGAGTGGGGGGGCCGTAGCTTCATGGTCAAGCCGGCACAACTATGGAACTCACTACCACCTCCTATGCGAGGGGAGCAATTGTACCTAAAATTACATCAGAATCTCATAAAATGGTTTAAAGACTGACAAGTAAGACTTTACTCGCAAAGCCATGATCTTCCAATCAGTCTAACCAACCTCTGGGTGACCCTGGACTACCCTCACACTCTCGTACATATTTGTGTCTGCACCATCTGTATCCCTAGGATATTGACGGATGACATCCTCAATAATGCCACATATAAAATCTGATGTATATAGATTTTTCTGTTGTATAATTAACTATTTGTAAATGTGTCTATGATCTGTGACTAAGCTGTAAGTTATCTTATGCAATGCGCCCTGATACCTACGGGTCTGGTGCGCAATAATAGTAATAAAACAACCCCCCCAATAATACTGTCATTGGGCAATGCTAATATTGTCGACGAGTCAATTGGGACTGAGGAGTGGTGCCAGTAGGCGGAATCGGGAGCGCATGCTTCCAGGGCCGCGCCTCTCTAAATTTAAAAGGGGGGGTGGGGGGGTTTCCTGGTGAAAAAGGTTCCGTCTCCCGTCCCTAGCGAGGGACGCCATGCAGTATGGAGGAAAAGGGACTATGGACTAGGAGTATGTTAGTCACTACGGTGAGTAACTATTTTTGTAACTACTCCTATTTCAGTGGGACCGTTACCAAACCAACTAATTCACAAGTAAGTTATTTTCAAACACTTGTTACACTTTTCAAGGCAGAATCCTTTCTAATGCTGTCCTGAGGCAGAAGACGGACTGTAGTGGGATAGGTGCCAGCTGAAGACAGGGTGAGTATGTTCACAACAAGTAGGTAGTTCACTTTAGAGTTAGAAAGGGTCCAGGGGCTTCAGAGAAGATCTCACAGAGGGATTCCAGCAATGAGCCTGGGCGAACTGGATGAGGACTCCCAATCACATGAATCGCCCCTTAAGCTTCACATAAATCACAAAAGACTTATATTAAGTAATACCCCAGCCAACACAGTACCTCAGCACAGAAGTCTGCCGCAGGAGGTCTTCAGGATCTGCAGCCAAAAACCCAGTTGATAAATTCCTTGCTTGAAGACGGGACACTGGAAAGTAATTTGCAGCAGGGATCAATCGGGAAGACTCCAGGCAAGGGTTTCTTCGTGGCTGGATGCAGTTCTGTGGTTTTGGTGCCCCTTTCAGGAGCCAGGAGAAGACTGGATATCGCTGGTCAGGCTCGTAGCTAATCTGGTCCAGCACTATGGGGGAGGGAATAAAAGGACTCCAATCCTCTCGAGAGCCAGGAGGCAACTGCCTAAGGTTCGGCTGGATTCGGACTTCGGAAGACCATCCACTACACAATGACTCGGTTTTGGGGTATTGCAGCCATGCAAGGTGGCAGCATGAAGTGGGCTGGCTCAATGCAGGTCATCTTGAGACTAGTGGACCTCACCAGCCTCTGGGTAGTAGTTACCACGTTCAGGTCCCCAGGTAGATTGAAAGGAAGGGTTACAGGAGGCTACAGTTACACAGCAGGCTCGCCGGTTGCTGCAAATCACTGCAACAGTCGACTTAATCTTCCTCTTCGGCTCGAGTGGTCGACTTGTCAGCAGCTTGGAGTATTTGAGAACTAGAGCATAACCTCTGCATTCTCTCCCTGTGTTTTACAGCAAGGAGTGGGCTGGCTGTCCTTTCAGGACAGCCGGCTCCCCACACAGTTGGTTCCTTTAAGGCAAATGTGGAAGACAGTGCTGCAGAGTTTTGGACGTCTCCCTAGTTTCCTTCCTTCTAAAGACTCTAGAGCCTGGGCAGGGAATCCAAAGGATTCCTGCCGAAGACGAAACTGAGGTTGTTGCCTCCTAGAATGGCAGGGGAAGACCTCAAACGGCAAGCACACAAATTGTGAAAAACTGAGGCCGCCATTTTAGAAAATTGGTGGCCCTGCTGTGCATTACAGAAGCTGAATGAACAGCCTGCAATGAAAAATGACACAATCGTAAAGGTAAAACCACTGCCACCAGCCATTGACGTAAACTCGCAATTGTAACAAATATTACTAGGTAAGTAAGAAACAGGATACATTGTATCCCCCACCACTCCACACAAGGTGAGGTGTGCTGGCTCACTCATACAAAATGTAAAGGGGATGAAAATCCCTCTATTACTTTGAAACAGCATTTCACCCAAGAACATGAATGGGGCAACCCAGCCTAAGCCCAAAAGTTGTAGGAAACTATCTCTACATACACTATCGAGAGACATAAATGGACTAGATGAGAGGTGAACAAGATTCCCACTCAACTAGGGAAGAGGTAAAATAGTTACCAAGTCCAAGCAAAATGTTCTGGCGTTGGCACAGGTCAGGAAGATGATCACTAATGTGAACATCTTGTCTAACACTATCCATGATACCCAGCTAGTGCAAGATTTATTGTAGCACACATCCTGGAAAATGACAGCCTTCAAAAAGAGGTGGTCACTAATGGTCTTAACATGCATGTGGTCGGGGCCAAAGCCACGTCTGGTGTCCCAAAGGAACCTTCCTTGTGATGTTAAGACATCCTTTGTCAGCTTTTTGCAAGCCTTCCTGCATGGTTAAGTTGAAAGGCAGGTGCCGCATTTGGAGAGGTGGTGGTCTTGCAGAATCTGTTTGCTAGACTGACTAGCACTATTCATCCAGGGAGGAAGGTCCAACAACCTGCCGTAAGTATGAAGAAAATGGGTCAGAACATATGAATAAAAGTAACTCGCCGTATTGACTTTGTACTCCTGGTCCATAGTCTATATTTCTCTATATGCCCAGTCCACTGTCCCACTTTAAAAATGTTATAGCGCAAGTGATGAGTCAAGCGGTTACAAGGACTAACTGATATTGCTTGTAGGTGGGCACACTGGGGCTAGTCTCGCCCATGCTGCTACGCCTTTCAGTGCCACTAAAAAATGTATACAGCATTCTTTTTCCCAATGCAAATGTAATCTCCTTGGACTACGGACTAGGATTACAGAAGTCACTATGGCGAGTAGCTTTCTTTTATTGGATGTTCCTGCCAATATTGCCATGTGATTTCAAGTGCTATATTTTCATGCTCACCTTAAGTTTCAATTTGTATAAAAGTATGGGCTACCTTTTGTCTCAAGGTACTTTGTTCAGATAAGTGCAATCTGTTTACAGCTGATGTACATGTACACACAAGGTTCATAGATTGAGGCGTAGCTGTAAGCATGGTTTCCTTAATTGTGCTTAGAAGCTTATTGTAAAATTTTTTGCTATTGCTTAGCTATCATTTTAAGCCTTCCTCCACATAATTGCAGCTTAGTGTGCCGGACCTCATTGGTCTACCCTTTTTCCAGTCTTGTTATCCCACCTCTGTACAGTCCTAGACCTGAAGGTGAGGGACTAAGCAGGAAAGAGATTGGCTTGGCGCCATCGCCCACTTCTTAAAGCAGTGTCTTAACACACATTTGGATGGTGGGGGGCAGTCTCTGAACATGTCCTTTTTGTTCTGGTGATTTCACTTTTTCTTACCATGTTTTATTTCCACAGCTGGGATACCAGGTCTAATACAACATCGAAGCCAAGCCATTCTGTAGATGCTCACACAGCTGAAGTAAACTGCTTATCCTTCAACCCATACAGTGAATTCATCTTAGCAACGGGTTCCGCTGATAAGGTATGTTATATAGTTAATTTGCATCCTCCATCCCGTTCTTGACAAAGTATTCTGTTAACTGAACATGCTCTATTCTGGCCGTGAGCAACTCCCCAATGCCCCTTCTTTCACCCCAGCTTCTGAGGAAAGATTATATTTTGGGCTGCTTAGAGGAAAAAGTGTAGGTTGCCAACTTTAAAAATCCTATCACTGAGACCATTATAATGGCAAAATAAACCGATTCCTAGCAGATTGAGTAGGCACTTGAGATTGACGGATGCTGCTCTGATTTGTCAGAGGATCGTTCTACAATGCGTTATCCATGCGCCTTACTTAAGTCCGTCCCCTTTCCTCCATACTGTTTGGGCGTTCGTCGCTAGGGACGGGAGACAACCTTTTTCACCTGACAAATCATCTTCCCCTTTAAATGCGCGTGGCCCTGGGAGCATGTGCTCCCCGACTCCGCCCACCGGTGCCACCCCGCAGTCCTCCTTTCCACATTGACGGTAACGGACCGCTTTCACCCGCGCTCCTGGGGTCAGGCCCCTGGCCTTGTAATTCCACACGCTCTTCCCCAGAAGTATTCTTTTTTCTTTTCCAGTTGTCAGGTATTGCTCTGTCCTGACAGGTGTCCAGCCTGCGAGGGTCTCAACGTCCAACCCTCACGCACTCTGCCTACGGTGCATTGGCCCAGACCACGGCTGGGCAGCTGTACCGTGTCCGATGCCTTGATTGTGCGCGCCCTGAAAAATCTGCTAGCCAGATAAAGGGAGCTCCTCAAAAGATCGCCTCCAGAGAAACTTGAAGCGTAGGTGAGAAGGAAGACCATGCCCAAGGTAGGTGCTCCGTTCTCCTCTGCACCCCGCAAGGGTGACTCCTTCCCAGGGAAGCACCCAAGCGGGAGGGACCTTTCTGCTTCTAAACCCAGCAGGAAGACCGAGGCTGCTCCTGCTACCGGCCCATGGGCAGAGGGGTTGCAAGGCTCTATTACCGGGTCCCAAGGGGCTCTGCCGACCCTAGTACCAGACCCATGTCTGAGGGGGGGAGGGGCGCCTGTACGCAGCACTACCGGCACCATGGCCGAGGGCACTCCGCCTACCAGGTCTTGACCTGAGGTACAGGGAAGTTCGCAACCATTGCTTTTCAGCGTGCAGGTGGAGACTGGACCCAGCTCAGCAAGCACCATGAATCGGCACGTTGCGCATAGCAAGACAAAATGGCGTTTCACCTGGGGCAATTCCTGCTCAGAACAAGCAGGTGCACGCGCATCCAGGTTGATTGGACAATATCGGTCACCTGGTCCACATCCTATCCCTCCGCTTCACAGGGAAGGTATGCATCCCCCACTTGGCGTGATAGGGCATGCCCAGGACACATCCGCCTCAGGGCCCGAACCCTACGCCCGTAGGAGCTTCTATCCCATTAGGCGCCACCCCTGCATGCAAGGACAGGTTCTTTGAGCAGTTCCTCGCCCTCACGAGATCACCACAGATGGGTACCATCCTCGGACGTAATCAAGGACATGCTACCTTCAGTACAGCCACGAGCACCCGCTGCACTACCAGCCCTGGGTCCAGCTCAACCCCTGGCTCCCACGCCTGCCCCAATAGCAGCAGCTCAGCCACTGGCTCCCCTCCCGCCACTGACAGCACGTCACAGCTGCCTGCGCCTAGCACTCCTGCTCCCCCAGATCTGCAGGACACAACTGTGGACACAGACAAGGAGGAAGACCCAGATGCTCAATAGTCGGCCAAAGCATTCCATGAGAGGCCTGCGGGTCTGGCTGAGGAACCTGCGCTAGACCATCCTACTAGAACTGGAATTACACTTCAGAAGGATGCCGAAGCCTACGACAAAAAAGGCTGGGTCAAGCCACACTATACCCATCCTACCAACAAGTGTCTCGACACGAAGTGCAGGCAAACAAAAGGGATTCCTTCCTATTGTTGGTGCACCCCCAGCTGCACTCGGTGATAGCTGCTGCATCACTATATTCCAAACCAGTCTGTCAGCGGCGTCAGTACTCCTGGGCAAGGAGGAAAAGCTCTTGGAAGCTCTTGGAAGCTTTTGGAAAGAAAAGGGACTCCAGCGCCACTCTCCACCTGCGTTAGGCTGACTCCATGTTGGCAGCTGTCAATCAGAAGCTGTAGCAGGAGATCGCATACTTCCTCCAGCTCTCCCTGCCCACAGCCAGGCATGGTTCAAGGCCAGGTTGACGGAGGCCAAAATCATGGCCCAGGATATAATGGAGTCCACTGTGGCCCACATTGCCACCAACATGAGGGCGGCCTGGCTCAAGGCAACAAAATTCAACCCTCATGTGCAGTAGCATATACTCGATCTGCCTGTGACTTGTTCCATTCGACAACAGATGTGGAACTCAACAAGAAAAATAATATCTCCCAGACAGCCAAATCTTTGTCTATTCTAAGTCCACACCCCAGACCTACAGCCAAACGCTCCAGTGCTTGGATAAAGGTCAGGTCTTCGGAGGCTTTAGGGGCTTTCCAGAGAGACAGTCCAGACACCAGGCGGCTAACTGGGTTTTCCCAGTCCTCCTCAGCACCAGCGGTAAAGTTGTGAAAGGTAAACACTGGTCCACAAGTGACCGGTTGGGGGGGGGGGGGGCAGGCCTGCCCTTCACATATACTTCTGGCGGACAAGGTTCACAGACCGGTAGATCCGCTCGGTGGTATCTGCAGGCTTCCAGCTACCAATTCCTCGGTTTCCTCCTTCGTACCTTCCCGCAGCTTGGTACAGCAACTCAGTTGGCGGAAAGCCGCTTGCTTGCAGCAAGCCAGGCAGTGGAGGAAGACCCATCCTCGCAGCGAGGCAAGGGCTTCTAGTCACGAATTTTCACCACACACAAAAAGAAACATGCTTCCATGAGTTGTGTTGGACCTTTCTTCCTTGAAACTTTCTCTTCCCCTCTAAAAGTTCAAGCTGGTTACCCCAGCCTTCATTGAGGAAACCTAGTGTGTGGGAGACTGGATATGCTCCCTGGATCTGAAGGATGTTTACCTACTCGGCCCGATTTGGGAACCCCATCAGTCCTGGCTGAGGTTCAAGATCATGGGTTTTCACTTAAAATACAGGGTTCTACCCTTTGGACTCAATTTGGCCCCTATGGTCTTTACAAGACTAATGAACACAGTGGCAGCTCTACTCTGGGAATAGGTCCACCACATTTTATAAATACCTAGATGACTGGCTAGTCAGGGCGGGTTCTCTGCAGGCAGTACAGCATACTGCCTCCACCCTCATGGACACACTATACGATCTGGGATGTTCTATCAATCTCAAAAGGTCATTTACTGCCCACGCAGACTGACCTTCCTAGGTCTTCTATGGGACACGAGGACATTTTCCCCCCACTCAGCAGACAAGGTCACTGCTATCTAGAGGGCCACAGTGCATTTTCTCAGCAGAGCAATGACCTCAGCATGGTGATAGCAACCCTGTTGGGAGTCATGGCGGCTGCTCTCTTCACAGTTCCACATATGATGCTCAAAATGAGGAGGCTGCAGCTTCACTTCTCGGCCACCTTGAATCAGTAGAAGGGATCTCAGGTGGAGCGAGTCAGCATATTGCATCTCCACCAGGATCTAGTCTGGTGGGGGTACAGACACCAACCTGCAAGTAGGCAGGCCCTTCCGGCAGCCTGCATATCAGGTCCCCATTACCACACTCATCCCTAGAGGGATCGGGGGGGGCTACCCTGGACAGCCAGTGTCCATGGAATATGGTCTCATCAGAAACAGCTGGAGCACATCAACTTGCTAGAGATTATGGCTATCTGCCTTGCGCTCAAAGCCTTCCTCGACATGATCACTGTCAAATCTATCTGTTAAAACAGACATCTCCACCTGCATGTATTACATTAACAAGCAGGGTGGCACCAGGTCTCCTCCACTCTGCAAACTGTCGATCGACATTTGGGTGTGCGCTCTGGCGAAAATGCTCTTGTCAGCAATCCTCCTCCCTGGGGAGTCCAACCAAGAGATGGTCAGGCTCAGCAGGCTGGGATCAGACAACTACGAATGGCAGTTGAACGAGGAGGCCCTTCAAGTGATCTTCACCATGTGGGGTCATCCGCAGGTGGGCTTCTTCGACACCAGTACCCACAGGAGAGGCCCCCAGTTTGCCTCATGGCTGGGGCAAGGCAGGGGTTCATTGGGCAACTGGTTGCAGATCCTGTGGAACAACATGAATGGGTAAGTTCCCCCCCCCTCCCCCTCAATATCCACCCACTCACCTGGTGCACAGGGTCCTCTGCAGGGCCAGGGAGTCAAGGAGCCTTCGGCTCATCCTGATAGTGTCATGGTGGCCAGCGAGACCCTCGTTATCTAACTTCAGCCTGTCGTATCAGCCCCTGGTGGCCCAGCCCACTGACTACACCCAGCAAGGGGGCGCTGTGGTTCACCCCGCTCCACAGAAGTTGGCCCTCGCAGCTTGGTTCCTGAATAGGTTACCCCGAAGCATCTCCACCTGTCCCATGCTAAGCTGGTTATCATACATGGGCTAGGAGCAACGCTACCAGGAGCCAGCACAGAAGCAAGTGGAGCAGGTTCTGTCACTGGGCAGAATCAAAGGAAATTGACCCATTGACTTGCTCTCCGGACGATGTTCTATCTTTCTCAGAGCACCTCGCCCATTCAGGGGTGCAAATTGACATGCCGCACCTATTTGGCAGCCATTGGGACCTACTAGAACTCTGGCAAGAAGGCCTTTTCATTCTCGAATCTGGTGGTTAGGACACACTTGACGGGTCTGACCAGATTGTATCCACCTATCAAAAAACTGCACCCGGTCTGGTACCTTAAAGTGGTGGTGCGCCGCCTGACGCATAAACCATTTGAATCCATGGTGTCCACACAGGCTAGTTACATCAAGACAGCCCTGCTAGTTGGCCTTACCTTGGCATGGTGAATCGGTAAAATCTAGGCCCTGGTTGCTTCAGAGCCATGTACATTTCACAAGGAACTGCTTAGAACACGCCCCACATTTCTTCCTACGGTCGTCTCCTCTTTTCACCGGAATGAGCAGATAGTATTTCCAACTTTCTTTGCAGACCCTAAAGATGAGGCTCAGAAGGTATTGCACTGTCTCGATGTCAGGCATGCGCTAAGATTTTACTTGGACAGAAACGAGAGCTTCCGTAAATCGGACACGCTCTTGATCACCTTTGGAGGATCAAAACCAGGATGTCGTGCCTCCAAGGCTTCCATAGCAAGTAGGATGCTTATGGCCATCAAGGAGGTATACGAGGGGCAGCACAAGCTGTTGCCAGCAAACATGCACACCCAGGCCATCAGATCCAAGGCCACGGCAGTAGCTTTCCAAAGACCCTTCCATTGGCAGATGTTAAAGCGTCTACGTGGGCTACTCGCTCTGCCTTCTGCAAACACTACTGCTTGGATGCCAGCACCAGGTCTGCCGCAGCATTTGGCCAGGCAGTGTTAAAGAACTTGTTTTCTTAGAAGGGGCAACTCTCCACCCTGGGGCTAGATTCAGTTGTAATCGCCCATACAGTATGGAGGAAAGGGGGCGGGACGTAGGAGTAATTATCAGTTACTAACTGTAGTGACTAACTCCTAGTCCCCTTTCCTCATACGTCCCACCCCCACTAATAAAACTGGTGTCATTAGGCAATGTTAATATTGTTGACGTGTCAAAGGGCACTGAGGAGTGGCACTGGTGGGCGGAGTCAGGGCAAGGGGGAAGATTTTTCTGGTGAAAAGGGGTCAGTCTCCTGTCGCTAGCGGGGGAAGCCCATACAGTATGGAGGAAAGGGGGTCTATGGACTAGGAGTACATTAGTCATACGGTGAGTAACTTAGAATTTTATATAACTGTTCAAGTGGCTAATTGTTATGTTCTCACTTTTTTTTGTTTTGTTGGGTGTTTTGGTTCAGACAAATTATGAACCTTTCACGTCATACAAGAGTAAGAAAGGAAAACCTTTTTCATATACATGCTCATACAAGTAAAATGTAACTTTTTAGAGCAAAATGCATGAAGATATTGCATCAGACTGGGATAGTTACTCGATGTCTCCATCAGAAGTCTATTTTTTTCAATAAAAGGGCCAGGAAACAGAGCCAGAATCCGGGACTGTCCCAGGCCAACCTGCAGGTAGACGATACTTTAAACATTTTTGAAAACTACATTTCATCAGTTTTCAGCCTTCCAACTTGGCACACTGGCTGTAATGCAGTAAAACTACATTGCGATGTCCACTATCAAAAAGTCACTGCTTGAGATTCAAAGCAAACTTAGCTTTTTATCCAACCATGCACTTGTTTCATTAGCAGTGTGCATTTTTCAAAGCAACTGAAAATGATCTACAGGTTTGATGGAACAAAAGTAGTTAACAAATTTGACATCTTTGCAGTTTCATTTTTCAATGCGTGATTCTGAAACTTTCCAAACATTCTCAATTTTCTCTTGCTAGTATGAGGTACCTCTCATTGTTTGGTGTAATAATTGACACTGAAGTTACGTACCCAGTTTCCTGATGGTGCTTTACTGCATTTAGCAGTAGATTGTTATTGTGCATTTGTAATAGTGCCTTATGTACCATTGGTATGATCTCAAAGTGCTTGTGTGTTGAAGGCCCTTTGGGACCGGAGTCTAGATCAGTGGAGAGAGTTGGGAAGGCTATAGTGCACTCTGTGTGCAGCCTGGATGGATGGGTGGATGGCGCGTTGGTAGCTGCCTTCTAGCATGCAGTTTGGTGGTTGAGAGATCAGTCGAATGTGAGCAGCAAGGAAGATGGTCTCAGTCTGCATTCTGGCGGCCAATGGCATGTAAGATTGTGTGCAGCTAGGCCATTTCTTCCTTTTTTTTTTTAGTGGGGTATTGCTCCGTTCTGTCAGGTGTAAGTACAGCTAGGCTGAATTTGATTGGGGATGGGGGGGGTACAGCTGTGGTCTATTGTTGGTGTAAAGTGGAGACTGATCATATTGGTGTGAGTGATAGTGCTTAGTGGTAGGAGGCCTCTGATTCCGATTACTTTTGAAGCCCAATGTGCAGTTTGTCTGTGCTGGATGTTCGTGGTGGAGGATCTTCGAGTCGGATTCTCTGGTTATTCTCTCCAGATAAGTTTTGTTCGCTCAGTTGGCGGGTCCTTGAAATCTCTAACTGTGTCAAAGGGCCCATATTCTGGGTCACTTGTCGTGAATTATGGCGGGAGGCTGGGTTGACTTGTTGGCATGATGGAGGATATAGGTGTGAAATGATATCGCAGCAATGTGGTTTCATTGTGACAGGGGTGCCATAGAGCAGATTAGGCAGAGGAAGTACTGCATATTTGTTCAGCCTCAGGAGGGTAGTTTGTAGCTGTATTGCTTGCATGACTTGAGCATGTACTGCTTTGTATACTAGGTGAGGGTGACATAAGGCTGTTTGAACCGTAGTGTTTAGGTTCTGCAGTAGAGGCTGTGTGGGTAGATTACAGATATGTGATGGTGGTTTGCGTCTTAGTATCAGCGGCAGGAAATTTGTTAAGAGCCGGACTTTTCAGATTTGCTGTATGGAGTACAGATTGAGTTTGGGCGTGCGGCAGGGCAGAGACTGCGGATTTGGCAGAAAGGCAGGAGTTTGTATCTCAAGGCCCGGGTAGGGGGCGGGGTGCTTCCTTATGGGAAGATGGTGATTAGTTATGGTGCTACTGAGCTATGGTCCCCAGGATGATGTATGCAGACAGTCCTTTTATGGTATTAGAGTTTGGGTATCTCAGGTCTGGAAGAGATGAGCATGTCTGGGCGGAGTATACGGTTAATAGTGGCGTATGTAGTCAAGCAAAGCTGCTCCAAGTCAGCAGCTGCATGTCCTAGAGCCTGTCGGTCGCTACGGCTGGCTTTCGAGTCATGACTCTTTATTTCGGTGATGGTGTCGTTATTGGCCAGATTATGAGGCCGGCAGTTATTTTGAGGTACTGCCGAATGATTCGAGTTTTGGTCATTGCTGGAGTGTTTCGGCAGTCGCTTTCAGTGATTAGTGAAACAGCTAGGTTTTCAGTGCTTTACGGAAGGGCATGTGAGCCTGGATGTGTCAAAGTAGGTAGGCGGAGAGTTCTATGGTGTTGGTGCAAAGGTAGAGCACGCTGACCCTCCAATCCCGGCTGAATCGGAGGCAGTAATCACTAGTAGGACCATGCTAGATCTTAGGGTGCATGTTGGGGCATAATCCTGTCTTATGTCAGACCGTTCTTGTGTACTGCTTGGTGGGTGATGCGCAGGGTTTTGAAAGTGGTCCTTCAACCGATAGGGAGCCAAGGAGGGTGCGGGAGAGCAGGTGAGATGTGGTCCCTTTGTTCTAGTGCAAGGAGTCGGACGGCAGTGTAGTTGAGGTTAGTAGGCCGGTGCACCCAGATAAATGGAGTTTGCATAGTCTGGACACGAAAATGGACAAAATGGCAGCTAATCTGTTCGGTTACGAGAGGTAAACGAAAATGTCTCAAAAATCCAAGGTGATAGTGACAGGATTTGGATACATAATTGATCTGGAGAGAAAGGCTTGGGTCCGAGTGCATTGTGCAGCCAAGGTTTTTTACTTTGTTGGATGTCGAGGGAGGGGGGCATTGGAGTTGTTGCGGGAGTAGAGCGATGTTGCCGCACACCATGAATTCTGTTTTTCCAGGGTTCAGAAGGTGGTTTCTTGTCATCCAGAGTTCTAGATCGCTGAGGCAAGCTGCTAGGTCGGGTCGTGGGTAGATGATTGTTTTGGGGATGCTCCGTTTAATTTGGTTATTGTCAGTGTTATAGCAGGTAAGGTTGTGTGCGCGGATAATCCCTGGGAGGGGGCGGGGAGAGGTTGAAAAGGAGAGCTGAGGCAGGCACCTTGGAGTACCCAGTGTTCACCGGGCACGTGGTCGAGAGAAAAGGGGGACAGGGGGCAGTGTGATTCGTTTCCTGTTGAAGAGTAATCCAGTTGAGCGTCAAGTCTTGGATTCTTAAGGAGTGGAGACCTTCAAGGAGGATTGAGTGGTTAATGGTGTCAAAGGCCGCTGAGGGATCCAGGACGACCAATGCTGCACATCCCTCAATCTGCTGAGATACTGGTCAACCCAGATCGCGATCAGAGTGGTTTCAAGGGGATTGGGTCCTCAGACATATTCCATATCTATGACCGGTAATGTCCACAACTGTGCTGCTTCGGAAAATCTTCGGCTCCTGCGTCGATGTGCCGTCCCCGAGGACATCCTCCAACGGCTGACGTCACCCGATGTGATGAGTAGGATGCACGACGCCCATAGCCTCAGTTCTGTTTTTTCCACGAACGTGTTCGCTTCGTGAATCTCGGTACGCCTCGACTCTTTTGAGTTTGCTGTATTCTTCTCGATTCGTTGAACCTGTTTGGTTTTTGTGAAGACCTGTTCGTGACGATGTCTACTTCGTCTTCAACCCCGCGTCCGGGCTTCAAGAAATGCGGGGACTGTGGGTCCAAGATGCGAGTCACAGACTCGCACGACGCCTGCCTCTGGTGCCTCAGGGAGGCCCACGATACGAACTGTCGACTGCCATTCGCTCACGGCCAAGGGCTTGTGGGAGCACAAGAAGAAGCTGTCTGTAGGTCGGGTGTCCAAGCCCCGGAAGTCGAGGTCTACGGGGCTTTCGATGGATGACTCGAGAGGCGACTCGCCGCGTCATCGTCGGAAGTCCAGTGGGTCTCCTTCCAGGAGTCTGTCTCGCCACTCCTCCGCCTCTTTGAGGCATTCCCGGAAGCGCCGGCATCGGTTGCCTTCCCCGTCCTCTTCCGAGGACTACGCCCATCGGTGGGTTGCTCATCGCACCATGCAAGCGACACCGGAGGAATGGTCTTCCTTCGGGAAGCAGATGTTAGCGATTCTTGAATCGCAGGGCACCGGTCCGTCCGCGCCTCTGAGTGGGGTCGGTTGGCACTGGTCGAGAGACACCGCTCGTACGCCTTCGGGCTCGGGTGGTCGGCACGGCTAGCGAGAAAGGTCCCGCTCGGACAAGGGTAGCCGTTCTCGCCATGTCCGTTCCAGGTCCCGGGACTCGACACGCTTGAGACTGCGCGATTCTGTGCCATCTTCGAGGAAGACGTCGACGCCTGTGGTGCCGAGGTCGTCGACGATTTCTCTCGAGGCTCCGCCTCCGAGGGGGTCGTCGATACTGTCTGCGCCTAGGTCGAGACACGCTCGGAGCTCCAGATTCAAGGCCTGTGTCGACACCGTCGATGCTGGCGGCGCTGCAGCTGACGTCGATGCCGATTCGCTCGACGCCGACTCGTTCGGCGCCCTCGACGCCTTTTGAGGCAGTGTTGGAGGGGCCCCGTGGCACGGGGTTAGCCCCTAGAAAGGCTCTGGCTAAGGTCGGGCATAGCTTTGGTCCCCAGGTGTCTTCCTCTCACCGCCTGGAGTACATTTCAGAGGGTGATGAAGGCTCTGATGGCTTGGTTCCGGTTATGGTACCAGATGAGCTTCTCTCGGACCATAGCTAGTTTGATGACCTGAGGCAGTCACTGCATGATGCCAGTGGACTTGACACCTCTCCGGAGGTGGAGTTTTGTAGGCCGGAGCCTGGCACTCATGCCGATTCTTCATACTGGCGCCTTATGTCTCGGGTCACCGAGTACTTGGGATGGTCGGCTCCCCCAGGGGAGTTCGTTCAGGATGATCTCACGGATATCCTTGATCTTGGTCCCCCCACTGACCCGGTACTGCCGTTTCATATGGCTCTGCAGAGGAGGGTGGCGGCGGCTTGGACTGCTCCGGAGAGTCTCCCGGCAGTGGGCAAGTCTTTGTCGCGAAAATACCATCCAGCCAGTAGCGACCCCTGCTACTTGTCCAGGCACCCCACTCCGGAGAGTTTGGTGCAGGCGGCTACGGCCCCGGCAATGCAGGCATCGTATCCTACCATCCCTCCGGATAGGGACGACAAACGTTTTGATGGCTGGGCTAAGAAAGGTCTGTCAAACTCTTCCTCTCCAAAGAGAATTGCACAAACATAGCCAGAGCAATCACCGGCTCTAGGCTTGATTATTGCAATGTACTATTCCTAGGAACCTCCAACAAAAACCTGGAAAGGTTACAAATAATACAGAACAATGCCCTCCGCGCTGCCCAAGGTATTATGAAAAGAGAACCCATCTCTGAGGCCAGAAAATTAGTCCACTGGCTACCAATAAGGGAAAGAAGAATCTTCAAAGCGCTGACACTAAACCACAAGTGCATCCACCTCACCGCCCCCGTCTACCTCTCACAAAGAATCCACCCTGTATCCTCCAAGGCCAACCAGGTCACCATATACCAACATGCTCTGTGTACCACTAGTAAAAAGAGCCAGAGCTGGAGGCTCCAGCTTCCCTTATCTCGCACCATCACCGGAATGCCTTACCTCCCACAATCCGAGGTAAGCCCTCCCTGCCTTTCGGAAAGCTATGAAAACCACCCTCTTCACATAAGGTCTTTGCAGCACCATGTGTGCCAATAAACTGTAATGTAATAACCAAAGATGCATGAGCTGTAATGACTAATATGTTTGTAGCAATCATAATGTGCCAACTACTGCTACCAATCCTGTACCCCCCTGTAACTAAGTTCCTTCAAGTAACAGTGCCACAATGCCCCTGGGCTGTCTGCGCGCTATATAAATATAAATAAATGTGTTTTCTTCAGGGGTATGGCGCTTCAGGCGGCCAACTCCATATGTGCCTTGTCTCGTTTCTCACACACTGTGTTGCATTAGCGGCTGAACATATTCCCAAAGGGGACAAACGGGATGGTTTCCTTGCTATGGTTCAGGATGGCAAGGATGCCATGTGTGAGGCCGTTGAGTCGGGTTTGGACATGGCAGATTGTGTCAGCCGGTCCATGGCGGCAAGCACCGTAATACGCAGGTTTGCGTGGTTGCGGAAGTCTGGGTTCGCTCCTGATGTGCAGTCAAGGCTCCTCAACATGCCCTTTGACGGTGAACATCTTTTTGGCAGCAAGGCTGACGAGAGCCTTGAGGTTGCAGACCTCCAAAGCTGCAGCAAAGTCGTTGGGTGCTGCAGTTCGACAACCTACGCCTTTTCGTCCTAGGGGACAACAATGGAGGGGAGGTTCCTTTCGCTATTACTCGTCCTTAAAGCAAGAGGAGCTGTTAGTCAAAGAGGCCACCATAAGAGTGCCAGAGGTGGAAAACAAGGTGCCAAGGCCGCTCGGGCAGTTGCCTCTTTGCCCTCAGGCAACGCCGCTACCACTCAGTCATGAGGCCATGTCCCATGGTTCGCCGGTTGGGGGAAGGCTGGCGCAACATCTTGTAGAATGGCGTGCCATTACTTCAGATGTGTGGGTTCTGGAGATCATAACCCACGGCTACTGTCTTCCTTTTCGGCAGAGGCCTCGCGACAATACACCTGGGAACCTCTTTGAATACGGATCCGCGCCTTGCGCAGGAAATTCAAGCCCTGCTGGAGAAAGGCAGCATAGAACTGGTGCCTGTAGCGGAGAGGAACAAGGGATGGTATTCCCCTTATTTTTTGATTTCGAAGAAAGACTGGGGATTGAGACCCATCATGGACTTGCGCGGTTTGAAAAACTCCTCAGGAAATACAAGTTGAAGATGGTTACTCTCTCTCAAGTCCTCCAGGCCCTTCAACTTCAGGATTGGTTGGTGTCTCTCGACCTCAAGGACACTTACTTCCATGTGCCGATCCATCCCACGCACAAGAAGCACCTGAGGTTCGCGGTTGGCGACTCGCACTTTCAGTTTCGGGTCCTGCTGTTCGGATTGACCTCCGCCCCGAGGGTTTTCACCAAGCTCATGGTGGTGGTAGCGCATCTCAGGAAAGGGGGGGGGGGGGGAATTCACGTCTACCCCTACCTGGACGATTGGTTGATCAGGTGGAGCTCTCCCGAGCAAGTCCTGGATCATCTGTCAGTCACCTGCCACTCCCTCCACAAGCTGGCTTCTCCCTCAATTTAAAGAAGTTCTATTTGACGCCAACACAGCGGCTCCAGTACATCGGAGCAGTGCTCGACACATCCCTGGGGCTGTGTTTTCCTCCCCAGGTGAGGGCTCTTCACATTCAGCAGATGGTGCACAAGTTTCAACTTGCCCAGACTCTCCCAGCGTCCGAGTTCTTGAGACTGCTAGGCCTCATGTCATCCTGCATTCTTCTGGTGCCAGAGGCCAAGTTGCGGATGAGATCTTTGCAATGGGCACTCGAGCTCCAGTGGTCTCAGTCCTCCGACAGGATGTCGGACCCTGTTCAGGTGCCATCCTCGGTCGCCCAGGACCTTCTGTGGTGGGCCGTCGAAGGCAATCTGATGAAGGGGGCCCCATATTGGCTGCCCTGGCCGGAGGCGACTATCGTGACGGACGCATCCCTCACGGGATGGGGAGCTCATGCCAACGAGTTGACAGTCAGCGGTCGTTGGTCTCCGTCGGAGTCCAGACTCCATATCAATCTGTTGGGACTTTTCAGTCGGCTGTGAGAGGAAAGAGTGTCCTGATTCTAACGGACAAAACGGTGGCCATGCACTGCCTCAACAAAGAGGGGGGGGTGGGCAGGGTCACTTCCTCTGTGCAGAGAGGTGATGCGGCTCGAGTTCTGGGCCATCCAGCAGTAAGTTTCGATCTCGGCTGTTCATCTGGCCGGAGACGACAACGAGACGGCGGACGCTCTGAGCAGACAGAGCGCGATCTCTCATGATTGGGAGCTGGCTCAGGAGATTCTCCTGGAGATCTTAGCTCTTTTGGGGGACCCCTCAAGTGGATCTCTTCGCCTCTAGTGTCAACCGGAAGTGCAAAAGGTTCTGCTCGCAGGAATTTCCTCCAAAAGGAGCCTTAAACGTGTTCGTGGTGGAGTGGTCAGTCCCACTACTGTACGAGTTTCCTCCAGTCACCGTCATCCCGCAAGTACTGCGGGGGTTACGGAGGTTCGGTTCCCTGATGATCCTCCTTGCTCCGGCGTGGGCCTGGAGGACGTGGTACCAGGACCTTCTTGACTTGTCCATCTGCCCTCCACGTTGTCTTCCCTACCGAGACGATCTGCTCTCACGGGGGGGGGTCAGGTTCTCCATCCAGAGGTCAGATCCCTCAACCTTCACGCTTGGCTGCTGAAAGGTTGAGGTATAAGGATTGGGACCTCCCTGAAGACGTGTTGGAGGTGTTGCTCTCGGCCAGACGGCCGGCAACAAAGTCTCTGTACCGTTGGCGTAAATTCTGCGACTGGTGCAGAGTTAAGAATGTGGATCCTTTTGAGTGCGACATTCCCATGGTTCTGTCTTTTTTGCTTTCCTTGGCTCACAGGGACTTGCAAGTTGGTACCATTAAAGGTTACCTGGCTGTCCATATTTAAGCGTTCGTCTGAAGAATGTTCCTATTTTAAGATTCCTTTAATTTCTCAGTTTTTGAAAGGGCTCACTAATGTGTTCCCTCCGTCACCTTTTTTGGTGCCCGGTTGGGATTTTAACCTTGTTCTTAAGTTTCTTATGGGAGCTCCGTTTGAGCCTTTGCATTCTTGCCCTTTGAGATTGTTAACTCTTAAAACTGTGTGTTTTTGGTTGTGGTTACTTCCGCTTGCAGAGTGAGTTAGTTACAGGCACTTTCGTTTAAGCCACCCTTCACTGTGTTTCATAAGGAAAGGGTTGTCGTTCGAGTTCGTCCTTCCTTTCTTCCGAAGGTGGTTTCGGAATTTCATTTGGGCCAGAAGGTTGTTCTTCCGGCATTCTATCCTCCTCTGCATCCTGGTAAGGAAGAGGAGAGGCTCCATAGGCTTGATCCTAGGAGAGAGTTGAGCTTTTATATTTCACGCATGTCCCGGGTCAAAGTGGACGATCAACTCTTCATTGGTTACGCTGGAAAGCGTTTGGGACAAGCTGTGACGAAACAGACTTTGTCTCGTTGGATTATTTTGGCTGTCTCCAAGTGTTACCGCTTGGCGGGTAAGGACCCACCGGCTGGCTTGCGGGCCCATTCTACCAGGGGTATGGCTGCCTCTACTGCCCTACAGAGGGATGTTCCTATTCATAACATCTGTGATGCAGCTACTTGGGCTTCGTTACATACTTTTGTACGTCACTAATCCCTCGATCCCATCCAAGGACAGGATCTGGCCTTTGGCAAAGCAGTTCTTTATTCCGCAATTTGATTGGGCATGCTAAATTTGTGTTCTAAATTCTTTTCCCACCTCCTTACTTTGCTACTGCTTTGGGAGTCTGTCAAAGTTATGGAATACGTCGGAGGACCCAATTACCTCGAACAAGTTACTCTTACCTGGTAACATTCTTTCGATGGGATGGTCCGACGTATTCCATATCACTCCCTCCGTACCTTCCCCGCTGCAGAATTTCTTATGCGATTGCAGCTTACGTTTCCGCAAGGCCTTGTGTGTCTTACTGGCAGAAGTCTGGTGTCACACGTTCTGGGGGAAAAAACTACAACTGAGGCTATGTGCGTCCTACTTATCACATCGGGTGGCGTCGGCCGTCAGGAGGTCCTCGGGGACGGCGCATCGACGTCATCGACGCAGGACGCAGACGCCGAAAATTTTTCCAAGCAGCACAGCTGTGGTGATTACTGTCAAAAATATAGAATGTCGTCGGACCATCCCATCGAAAGAATGTTGCCAGGTAAGAGTAACCTGTTCTTCTTGTTCTATGTATCCAGTTGTCCTATTGGCTAGGCATATATATTTTTTTTTCTGTCTAATTAGGAGTGATGGTGGTGTGGTAAATTACTAGCTGTTTTCGACCTTACCAGGTTGAGGCGTGCATTATCTCCCACTCAGGTATTGGTGCTGTATTTTTTTCAATCACCTGCTCCTTTCCTATCTATTTCCTGTCAGTGATCCATTGCTATCTGTTTACTTTGTAGGCCAGGTGTTGACATATCTCCCTTGCCCTTTCATCCTGATCTCTGTGATCGTTCTTTTGTATGATTCTAGCTTAACTGTCTTTCAATTAGTAAGCTGATAGGCTGTAGATTGTTCTTTCCTTACTACAGTTGATCGATGTTGCCTTCCAGGATTTTGCTGCATGAAATGGCAAATTTTGCGGCACAAACCTTGATTTACTGCGGCATTTTTGCATGACATTTTGTATTAACTGGAGGGTGTAAGATTGCCACACTGCAGGAAATAGGCAGAGTGCAAGGCTACAAGAGAGCCAGGGTATCATTGTCTTTTGTATTAATTTAATAGGAAGAGTCCCAGATGTCTCTGGCTTGGCAGAACAGTGATTTGGATAAATTTCTGGTTTAATGGTCATGCCTATTTAATAGTATTAACTAAATTGATCATGATCAATTGTAATGCTGAAAATATTCCCCGTCTGTTCTCCAATCCCCCAAACACCCACACACCTCCAACACACATCTTACAAACTCGCCATCACAACTTGAATTCCTTAACCTCTCACTCTGTCATACAAATACTCACGTGTTATGTCACACTGTCCAAGTCACAATTTGCACTGCCCAGCCCCTGCCATTCCAAATCATACTCCCAACTCACACCTTAAACTCTACAATTCCTCCCGCAATATACAGTCCTTCATTCTTTTGTGCTGCTTTTGCATCTTGCATCCTTTCTCCCATTTTATCGCACTCTTTCCTCACCCTTTATCCCAATCTGCAGCTCACTACCTCTTTGTGGCCAACTGCTTCCCCTCTACTTTCTGGCTCACTGATCACACGCTCCCTCTACTTTCTGTACCTCTGCTCTCTGATTTCTGGCCCACTGCATCAGTGCTTCCTCTGCTCTTGTGCAGCGCTTCCTCCTCTGACCCACTGCTCTACCTCTGCTTTCTTGCCTATCACTGCACATCTCACCCATCACTCTCCCTCTCTCATAGTGTAACCATTTTTGTAATTTTTTTTAAATGTAGATTTTGCCCAGTTCCTCAAATGGGGCATTTAAAAAATGAACTGAGGATATGCTATTTTTAGACTGCCCATTTTTGGAAATGAGCAGGTCACCTTATTCTCAAAGGTGACCGGCGCATTTCCAGAGGCTTGAGCTGTAGGCCAGCTGACTTGAATGGGGTTCTGGGTTGTTTGACCAAAGTGTAATTATTTGCGGCGGAATTGACAGTAGTCAATTTCGCTGCGAATTGATTTGCACTTCAGCCAAACAACCCAAAATGTACCTTTCACCACCCCCCCACCCCCTCCCCTACTTAACTGCTTGGTCGCTGCCGCTTCCCCTGCAACCCTGTGGTGCCAGATCCATCCCTCTAACGCAGGTCGGATCCAACTCTGCAGGGTCCTTTTTCGTTATTTTCTTTTTTCCTGTCCCTGCTTCCAATTCTGAGGAAAAAGGGGTAAACGCTTCTGCAACCACCCTTGACCAAAAATACTGAACATGGGGAGCGGGTGACACCCCCACAACACATTTTCAGTATTTATAAAAATCAATCGAATAGTACTGGACGAAATAGGTCAAATTGTAACATTCGATAGATTTTTGTCATCAAAATGGGCAGTACTTTCAATAGAATCGCTCTCCCGACAGTGTTCTGCAAGCTCCCAGCGCCTTTCACAGGGACAGGCCCTCCAGGTGCCTGCCGCTGTAAAATGCGACCCAAAAAATGCATTTTTATCCTGTTTAAGGAACAGAAATGCAAGCGACACAGCGGTTCATGCCTTAAAAGAAATACATGAACATGACAGGGTCAGGAAAGACACTGTCGTGCAGTGGCAGCCCCACATCCTGTGCGCGTAGGGTTGCCTACAATTTCTGCACTTTCAAAAGTACATCTTGATTGGAAATGAGGGATAAGCTTATAAATTGACAAACGCCACTTTATTTGATCAAGGAGGTGAAAAAGGCCGTCTGAATGGGCGTGCATATAAAATGTGGCCATTCACGTGTCCCTTGTGGATTGGGCTGCACTTTTTTGGGGCGCAAGTGATGAGATGTTAGCGCATTTCTTGTGTAAAAAAAAAAATAAATAAATAAAATTGAGAACCTGGCGCCCTGAGTATTTTTTTTAAAGCAGTAATTTTTGCAGACGGTTTTTTTTTTTCAAAAAAAGATGCTGTTTTTGCGGCATTTTGCGCAAAACGGCAGTTTTCGCGTCATTTTGCGGGATCGCAAAATAGCTATAAACTGGAGGGTCTGGGTAGTTTAGGGAGATGAGGATCGATTTCCTCGATAGGCATTGTTTGTTGTGTGTGCCCCCTTAGGCATTCTTTCTAGTTATGGGGTGAAGAGCCATGAGTGAGTAGTTGGGAGGGAAGGCCTCGTGCGTGACTGGTGATAGTCAGACCATGTGTCAGTGATGAAGCTAAGATCAGAATTGTCGGTGTATAGGGGGTCAAAGATGCTGTACCTGTTTTTGGCAACAGCGCAGGCATTGGAAAGGAGGCGGGTGATCTGATGGCAGGTCTTTCACCTCACTTGTGGGCGGAAGGGCTCAGCAGGGCTGAGTGATGGGTGGTGGAGTTAATGGCAGGTCAGGGATATTTTGGTGGGGGCGGTGAGTGGGTGTGGTGGAACAGGAGTGGGAAGAGTGCGCGGGCTGTGACTCACGTGTGTGGGATGATGGGTGTGTGATCGGGGATGGGAAGGTGGGTGCTGTTTGGGTGGTGTGGGTGGTCTGGCAAGTTGAGTGCCCTGAGTGGTTTGTGGGTATATTGTGATGGGCGAGAAGTAATGTTTGAAGAGGGAGATTTGGGAGGTGGTTATTGTTGACGTCCATGACAATGGTGCTGGGGAGGTTGGACCGATGCAGGTTTGGGGAGGCATGAAGTCGGGGTGAGGGGTGGTCATTGTTTGAGTTGTGGGCGTTTGGATGGAAGAGGTGTGTGAGAGGGTAGGGTGATGAAGCGATGGTTCTAGAAAGAGTGAGGCGTGCCATGCTGAGATGGGGAAAGGGGTGGCCTGGCAATGGAGGGGAGAGTGGGAGTAGTACGGGTGAGGGTTTTGCAGGTGAAAGGGAGGGATGAGCTGTGGGGTGTGGGAGGGATGTTGAGGGGAGGTGGGGAGGGTACTTGAGGGGCACGGGGTGAGGGCTTCGTAGGTGATGAGGGGGAATGGCCGACTGAGTGCTGTGGAGGGAGGTGGGGTAGCGCTGACCAGGAGACGATTGGTTTTCGTGTGTGTGGTGGGGTGAGGTTGATTGGTGGACTCTGGGATTTTGTGGGGAGGCTTTTGTAGGGGAGGGGCTGTAACGCTCACCTGATTCCCACGGAGGCGCAGGTCTGGCTTCGAGTGCTGATGCTTCTTCAATGGTGAAGCGCAGGACTCTGAAGATGGACAGGAAGGGCCCTCTACTCTGGCTTCTCCGGCTCGCAGGAATATTCCCCTGTGCGTGAAAAGGGAGTATTACCTACTGACTGAGTTATGCTCAAGCCTCCCACTCTCTTCCAACCCTCCACGATACCCTTCCACGATTCCCCGTGAAGTCTCACCTTAGGGTCAGGAAGGATGAGCTCTCCATCCTGCTTCTGATGCAGGGGCGCGTTGAAACCCAGTTACTTCACTGGATTGAGGATTGATGGGAGTTCAGATAAGCTTGACTATTCAGGTAAGGCTCTGTAAAAGTTATGTTGCAAGTTCAAAAGTCCAAGCTAAATAATAATGTTCATGGTCTTTTTGCAGCAAGCGCTAATGCTTGTCTTTTTTCCCCTTAGGGGCCGGGGTTCGGAATGCCGGAGATATGGCACCGACCCGAAGTGAAACGTGCAGTTCCAGTTACAGTAAATGGCAGGTTAGTTCTGGATGAGCGCTCGGGAACTGTCTTTGCATACGCTCATTCAATGTCTGTCTTTTTTCCCCATCGGGGCCGGGGTCCGGAAAATGCCTGGAAGCGGCAAGACCTGAAATGGGAATGACCCAACAGGTAAGTCTTATTCCCTTCCTTCTCTTACCTCTTATTCTTGTCTTTTTCTCTAGGCTCTGGGAAGTGGCTGTGTATCCGGATGATCGCTGCAGAAGATGGAGGAACCCAGGAAAGGTGAGTGAAATGCAGCGCTGCAGCGATCGTAACAAAATGCTTTTAAAAATGTCTTCCCTTTCAGGATCGTCGGTGATGTCTCCGTGGTGCAGATTTAGCTGGTAAGGGCTCTTGTCTCCCTTTGCAGGTGACCCAGGATGCTAACAGGCGTGGCTGAAGTCCAGATGCAGGAGCTGACACGGTGAGCGTCCAGCTGCGAGGAGCAGAACAACGTGAAGCGTGAGTTGCTGATCGGTGTGGTTTAAATAGCTTTGGAAGAAGTCCCAAGTGTGTATCCTTCCTCCGATCAGGTATGTATCCTTCCCCGACCACACCCGGGTGGAAAGTAGTCCCACATGTAAAGTAGTTCCATTCAGGCCTTAAGAGGGCCTGGATGTGGCAGCATGGTCTGCATCAGTTAAGTGCACATTAAAACATTTGAACACATGTCTAGCTTTATGAGCCTGGCGCCTAGGGCGCCAGGACAGAGGTCCAACATGAGCCTGGCGCCTAAGGTGCCAGGACTGCGTCCAAAGGGCCCCAGCTTGGGCCCGCTGGCACTTCCCTGGGGGAAATGATGCCTGCCTCTGGGGTCGCTGGGTCGGACCTGGCTCCTTGGAGGTAGGCATCATGACCGGGGCAGGTCAGGGGATATGCATGACGGGTGTCGCAGTCATTGGTGAGACACTGGGCGCGCCACGTATGGGAGGTTGCTAAGGTGTGTGTGGTGAGGGTCTGTGGGAAATGACCTTCAGGAGACAGGCAGGTGCTGAAAATTATATTTATTCCAACTGGATAACGGTCCTTAATAAAACAAAGTATATTGTCCTCTGGTTTACTTCACCAGTGTTTGATCCCTTCAGAATACGGTGAGGCAGTCCTCAAGCTTATTCTATACCGTGGTGTCTGGATAGGCCCACCACTCTGGTCTTCGTTCCTCCTCCTCCTCTTCTTCTCTTCCCTGTAAAATGAGAGAAGCTTGTCAGTTTCTTTTGGCGGGCTTTTATGGACTACCTTAGAATCAAGCCCCCACCAATCGCATTCAGCCCTGACCAGCGGACATCCTATTGGCGGCTGCCGTGTTGACCCGCCTCCCATAAAGGCTGCCGTGCCTGCGTGATCCCATCCATGCCGCGGGGAACTGCTGAGGCGATCACGTGACCAAAAACGTGGTCGCGTTGGGTATGGATGGGCCCTGGCTCTGGGCGTCTTCCAGCCGCAATCCGCGGCACGCTGAAGGGCTGGTCGCTCCCCCTCCTTGTCATGGAGGGTCTTCGCTCCCCTCCCGTCCCTGGGTCTGAGTCCTCTATCAGGCGAGTGCGGCAGCGACGCACCGTGTCCCAGAGCATCGGCTCGGGCTCCCCCGCTACCGGCGCTGGTGACCGCCGCGAGAGGAGCGGCCCGTCCGCTGCCTCGGCTCCTGGTGCCCCCAATCCCAGGTGCGCCCATCACCCCCTGCGGGTGCCGATGCGCATCCCCACAGGGTCGTAGGGGGTTTTGGCAGGGGCAGAGTGGGAAGAGGGTGTCGGGGCAGGGGGTAGTCCCTGCAATGAGGCGCTGATGGTGGTGGGGGGAGTGGGGTTGTGTTGTCTGAAGCGCCAGTGCTCCTCTGGCTTGAGTCGGATGGTGCGTGAGGTGTCTGGGTCATTCTCAGTGGTTGTCCAGGGGGTGTGCGGAGGTTGTGCTGAGGTGGAGCGGAGCAGGGTTGTGGAGGGGCTGAGTTTGGATCACCAGACAGCTCCTCTGATCTGCAAGTTGGACAGGGGAGGTGAGAGGAGGAAAGGTGAGTGTAAGAGGGTTCAAGCAAGCGGGTTGGAGATGAAGTGATGTGGTAAGAAGGGATTTGTGAAAGGAGGATCGGGTGCGGATGTCGTGGAGCAGGTGGGATGTTTTTTATTAGCCAGAGGGTGCCATTTGTTTGTAGGGTGTGGTGCATGGGTTGAGGCTGTTGTAGGGCACTCTGGGTGGGTGTGGAAGGATTAAAGTTGTGGGCGTGGAGAGGTGGTCTTGCATGTCATGAAGTCCCTGTCAGGATGGGATTGCCATACAAGATTGTGAGAGGGTGCAGTGGATCACAGTAGGTCTTAGTAGAGGGCGCTTGGGTCAGAAAGGTGCATGCATCGGGGCACTCTAAGACACTGTAGCCGTTAAAGCTAGATCGCGAATACCTGAACTGAAGGAGCAGCGATCAGACTTCATCACACAGCAGCAGGCCCTGAACAGTCTGGTAACAACTGTAAGAGCAGTAACATTAATTCTCCAGCACTGGATCTTTCATGGATTCACATGCTTGGAATATTCCCTGTCGTCAGGCTGGGAATCCTCGGTAAGTTATATATAGACATTTTCCATAGGAAAACTTTGGACACTTGTGTCCTATCTACGTCGTTTTGGGCCGCGTACGGCAGCGCCACTAGGATGTAGAGGTATAAATAGCCCCGCTCCCTCAGATTTCAACCGTCTTCCAAAGTAGTGGTATTACCTCGCGTATCTACTATTTTATTAGGTTGTGCGTTCTTCTTCGACTGTTTCTTTTCGAAGAATGTCTGGAAAGGCGTTATTTCGTCCGTGTGCTACATGCGGTCTTAAAGTGTATGAAGGAGACGGGCATACGGACTGTATTTACTGTCTTCACCCTCATACGGCGGACACGTGTGAGATCTGTCAGGGCTTCTCACAAAAGACCCTAAAAGACCACAACAGACGCCTGGTTACTTGGCTCAATGACGGAGCGGGTGCGCACCCGGCATCGGAGGTAGGCTCTACAGCCTCGAGATTTAAGTCTCCTGTGCCCCCTCGTCGCTCAGTGTCGGCGGAGCCTCCGGCGAAGAAATCACGTTCATCTGAGAAACGCCCCTCGGAGAAACATCCTGCGAGGTCCTACTCTTCACATAAGGCTTTGTCGTCTTCCTCCTCATCTAAAAAGGAGAGAAGACTCATCGCAATCCTCCTCAGGAGACCGTCATAAGTCTACCTCGAGTCGAGAGTCCTCGTCCCACAAGTCGCGTTCAAAAAGGGCGGGAACGCCTCAAGGCCCTGCGCCACAGACTTCGACGACGGTCCGATCGTCGACGCCTGCCTTGTCTTGGGCGACTGCTCTTCCTACGGCTATTTCGTCAGGTCAAACAGCGAATGGAAAAGATGTCATCGTCGACGGTGGCCCCGTTGGTGGGATGGCAACCAGAGGTTTTTGATCCGATCCCACCTGAGGCCTTGCTGCAACCAGAAGCGGCTTTCTCCATCTCGTCGTCGGCAGAGGATGACCGTGGTCCGGTCGCACATCCAACCGATCTAGGATTACAACCAACTGGTTCGGTGTCGCTCTCGAGTGGAAGTGCCATTCCAGTTACCTCTTCCTTACTGAATCCCCAGACAGTTCTGTCCCTGGAGGTGTTGAACACATTACAGAAGCTGTTGGAGCGGTTGGACAAAGTTACCTCAGCTTAGTGTCCCAGCAGTGTTACAGGCTTCGCCAGTCATCGACGAGCCAGGCCCAGCTCCTCGCCCTCCATCCAGAATTCCTACCGCTTACCCGGTTGAAGATCGTTCTCGTCCACAGGAAGGAGAACTGTCAGTCGGAACGTGAAGGGTTGGGTTCAGACATCTCGTTATCCCCCTCAAGGGACCCGACATGGGACTCTGAAGCGGAGAGGGAAACTCCAGAGTCCGGCGAAGCCATCACCACCTGATGACGTGGGTGCTTTCCATGCCATGATGGGTAAGGCATGGGCAGAGTTTGGCCTAGTCCCAGATGAAGAAAGAAAAGAAAGATTTACTTTTCGATCATATGGGCAAGAGAAGGAAGTCGATATTTGCTATCCCTATTTTAGACCATGTCTGGCAGGAGGGACTAAAAACCATGCGTCATCCTTTTTCGGAACCGGCAGTAAAGGGTCGATTGGAAAAGAAATTCAAGGCTCTGGAATCCACTCCCAAGTGCTTGACGTCTCAACCTTCGCTGGAATCAGTGGTATCCGCCGCAGCGGCCAGAAAGGCAAGGTCGCAACACAAATGCACTACCCCGCCAGACAACGAAGCCAGGAGAACAAGATGCTTTTGGGAAGAAAGTGCTATCGGTTGGAGCAACTACAGTTAAAGCAGCCAACTCTCTAGCTATTATGGCCAGGTATGATAGGGAGATGTGGCATCGGCTGGCTCCTATCTTGGACCATCTGCCGGAAGAACACAGGAAATCTGCCATGCTGCTCGTACGTGAGGGAGAAGAGGCTTATAATCATTCCATCCATTAACATTGCTGTCGACCTGGCTGAATCGGGCTTTAAGCAAATCAACAATGGCGTGGTGTTACGAAGGCAAGCCTGGCTTAAGTGCACGACGTTCCGACCAGAGGTACAATATAAGGTAATGGATATGCCGTGCAAAGAACACCTGTTTGGGGAGAAAGTGGATGAGGCCTTGAAGGGCATGAAAGAAGATTCTGAAACGGCTCATTCCCTTGGAGCCCTCCAGAGTGGTAGGAATCTTTGTTCCTGTCCTCCTTTCAGAGGAGCATCAGGTAACTCCTGGTTTGGATCATCTAGAGACCGAGGTTTCAGCAGACCCCCCTACTCTTCCCAAGGCTAAAGACGTGCATCCCAAGCTACTCGTAAAGGCAGAGATTACCAAACCTCCAGACGACGAGGAGCCTACTCCTCGTCGACTAAGTATAAACAGGCCAAAGGCCAGCAATGACAATTTACAGGACGTCCAGGGGGTGGGAGGGGGGGCAGAGTGTCTCGTCGACGAGTGGGCACACATAACAGACCAATGGGTTTTGGACACAATACATCTGGGCCATTCTCTACAGTTCAAGGGCAAGCCACCACACATTCCACCGGTGTTCTCAACGGAGCCCCACCTTCAAATACTAATGCAAGAGGTGGCGCTTCTGCTGCAGAAAGGGGCTATAGAACTGGTCCCGGTGGCAGAAAGAGGACAGGGAGTGTACTCCTGTTACTTTGTTGTCAAGAAACCCAAAGGAAAATGGCATCCCATTCTAGATCTAAGAGCTCTCAACAAACTGCTCAGGAATCTAAAATTCAAGATGCTGACACTCCAAGAGGTGATCAGTTCGATACAACCGGGGGATTATTTGTCGTCGCTAGACCTTCAGGACGCATACTTCCATATCCCGATGCGTCGACGACACAAAAGATTTCTACGGTTCGTCGTCGGACGAACCCACTATCCGGTCAAGTTCCTCCCGTTCGGACTGAAATCCGTTTCCCAGGACGTTCACGAAATGTCTGGCTCCAGTAGCAGCCTGGTTAAGTAAAGGTCATCATGTGTACCCTTATCTGGACGATTGGCTAGTGAGGGGATTGTCTCCGGAAAGGGCACAGGAAAGTCTGAATGCCATCATGTGCCTCCTACAATGTTTGGGATTCGCAATAAACTTTGAAAAGTCCTCCTTATCGCCATCAAGGACCTTGGTCTTTCTGGGGGCGAAGTTCCATACGCAGTCGGGACTGCTAAAGCCATCCGTCGAAAGGGTTCTGAAACTACAGCGAAAAGCATCGGATTGGAAAGTCAACACCAGAGTGTCGGTGCGAAGTACATGTCCCTACTGGGGACCATGTTGCCCTGCATACCCTTAAGCAACAATTGTCTCTTCATGAGGCCGATTCAGGAGTTCTTGGCGGATCGATGGGCACAGAGTCAAGGGCGTTGGTCGGACAAATTGACCATCAACAGCAAACTCGTGCAGGCGCTTCAATGGTGGAGAGTTTCCAAAAATCTGACAAAGGGAATGCCCTTGCTGGAACCGGTGGTCCAGATGACAGTGGTGACAGATGATTCTCTAACTGGATGGGGAGCTCATCTGGATTCCCTACATGTTCAGGGTCGTTGGTCATCGGAGGAGTCCGGCCTTCATATCAATGTGCTGGAGTTAAGGGTGGTGCGTTGGGCCCTGAAATCCTTTCTTCCACGGATAAAGGGATCAGTTGTACGGATTATGACAGACAACACAACAATAATGTTTTATCTAAGGAAACCGGGAGGAACTCGCTCCAGAACAGTCGACCGAAGCCCAGGAGATCTGGTATTGGGCCCTTCAGCAGTAGATATAGCTATTGGCGTTCCACTTGCCAGGAGTCAAAAACATGCAAGCAGACTCTCTCAGCAGGGAGATGAATAGACTACACGAATGGGAACTGAACGACCAACAACTACACCGTGTCTTCGAGAAATGGGGCCGTCCGGCCCTCGATCTCTTTGCGACGAGAGACCACAGGAAATGCCCACAATACGCGAGCAGGTGGCCAAAGCAAGGCTCATTAGGGGAAGCGTTCTTTCCCGTGGACGGACAAGTTTCTGTATGCCTTTCCCCCGTTTCCGCTCATACGTCGGACGCTGCAGTGGATCCACAGATATCCATGTCGGGTGATCCTGGTGGCCCCGTACTGGGCCAGAAAAGGGTGGTTCTCCGATCTACTCCATCTTTCAGCGGGAGAACCAATGAGGTTCCAGAAAATCCCAAACCTTCTGTCTCAAGTGAAAGGGGTTGTTTGGCATCACGACCCGGACACCCTCAGTCTAACAGCCTGGGTCCTGATTTCTCAGTTTGGTACGTTAGAGATTCCAGCGGACTCATCGCATTTTGCAAGCGGCGAGGGCGCCGTCCACGAACGCTTCATATTCATACTAATGGAAGAGATTCTGCATATGGTGCGCAGGTCAACCAGGTTTGGTCCCGCTTAATATTGCACTGGAACAGCTTCTACCATACTTGCTACTCCTAGCTCAAAAAGGCTTGTCGGTTTCATCCATAAAAGTGCATCTAGCTGCCATTTCGAGATTTACTCTGAAGAGACCTTCAACTGTTATTTAGTGACCGGCTGATTAAACATTTCCTTAAAGGATTGTTCCGATCCTTTCCTCCCACAAAAAAGTTTCCTCCAATCTGGAGTCTTAACCTGGTTCTGGCAGCGCTGATGAAGCCCCCTTTTGAGCCGATGTCTTAGTCCTCATTGAAATTTTTGTCGTGGAAATTGGCTTTTCTGGTGACTATTACTTCGGCTCGACTGTCAGAAATACAAGCTTTAGTTATCGATCCACCGTACTTGAGGTTTTTCAATAATAAAGTCGTGTTGGCTACTAATCCTCATTTCATTCCTAAAGTGCCTACCATGTTCCATAAGCACTCTTCTATAGTGCTGCTGACGTTTTTTCCAACACCTTCGTCGGTTGCGGAGAAGACTCTCCATACATTGGACGTGAAAAGAGTTTTTAAATTTTACCTCCATCGCACTCAAAGCTTCAGAGACACGAGACTACTATTTGTGGCTTATGGCCCATTCGGCTGAAGGTAAACCTATCTCAAAACAAGGACTAGCCCGATGGGTGTGGTCCGCTATTTCCTTTTGTCACTCAAAAGCCGGAAAACCGCTAGAGAAGCGTCCAAGGGCCCATTCGACGAGATCCACTTCTTTGTCAACGGCATTGTGGTCCGGAATTCCGCCGGGAGATATGTCAAGCGGCTTCCTGGTCGGTACCACGCATGTTTATCCGGCATTATTTCCTCGAACAGCAACATGCTGAGGATACACAGATGGGTCGTGCAATCCTACGGCACCTGTTTCAATAAGGTAAGTCCCAATTAAGGGGTCACGTCCTTCGGCTAATGTACTTTTAAGTGTGGTGTTTTCACTGTTAACATACTATAATGTGGTGTTTTGCCATGATAAATATGCATTATGGTTATTGTGATATTGGTTTGCATACACACCTCCAACGTTGGGGGATACTGCTATACAATCTATTCTAAGCATGTGAATTCATGAAAGATCCAATGCTGGAGAAGGGAATAGTTTCTAACCTGTAACTCCATTTCTCCAGCATTGGTATCTTTCATGGATTCACATGCGCCCGCCAACCTCCCCTACGCATGCAAACCAGAGATCCCCATGCTACTTTGGGGGCCGAAATCTGAGGAAGCGGTGGGGGCGGGGCTATTTATACCTCTGCGTCCTAGTGGCGCTGCTGTACGGGGCCCAAAACGACGTAGATAGGACACAAGTGTGTCAGACATTTTCCTATGGAAAATGTCTATATATATATATATATAACTTACCAAGGTTTCCCAGCCTGACGACGGGGAATATTCTAAGCATGTGAATCCATGAAAGATACCAATGCTGGAGAAATGGAGTTACAGGTAAGAAACAATTCCCATACAATGACGGCACCTAGATGAATGGCTGGCGTTGGTGGTTTACTTTTAACTACCATGGTGTGCATTTACCTCGGGCTGTGTTCGCAGCTGCAGTAAAGCACCCAAGGATGCCAATTTTGTCAAAATGGCCTTGGTTGTCTTTTTTCGCCATTTCTTTGTGGAAATGTCCTTGAGATTTACTCTGTGCGACAAACCAGGTTTGGTCCCTTTTTGTTCGCTTTGCCTTTGGCGTCATTCACTAGTGAAGCCTGCCTCTGGCTCCAGGGTGTCTGGCAGGGGCAGGAAGAGAGGGAGGTGCCCTAAACCATCTCTGCTTTGTCTCCTAGGTGACCCAAATGCACTCTGTATTGATTGGCCGGCTGACTGTCCGACAAGGACAGCCACCCTATTGGGTGACTGACAGCTAAACTGGAATGAATGATGGGAGAAACCTGAATAAAAGGCGAGGCTTTTGGTTTGGAAGGCAGACTACCACTGGACTAAGGAACAGAAGAAGAACTTGAAGAGGGCACCTGCTGTAACTCCTGGACCGTTGGTTTGCCCGGTGAAGCCCTGCTGCTCTGCTGAAACTCTGAATTCTTATCGACGGAGAAGCCTCTGCAAGGACAACTTCTCCCTTTTGAGTTGGTGGGACCAATCAACTCCAAAGTAAGCCAAGTAAGCCACCTGGACATCTTCTCAGAGCTGGTTGAATTTCCATAGTTGCTGCTGGAAACCGAATAGCCAGGGAGAGGAACACCAGATTGTGTGCGTTGCTTTTAAGCTGGCCAAGAGCTCCAGGAAGATCCTACAGACTCCCAGGAAGCGGGACTGATCGAGCCTGAGCCCCCTCAACAGAGTGCGGGACCACAGAAGCAAGGAAAGTCCATCTCGACCGCCAGGAACTTCAGAGTTGCTATTTGCGGTAGTCGCAAGTAGCTGAAATACCGAAGTGCCACTTGTTTGAAGATTGCTGGTTGCGAGCGATTACCGTCCCATTGCAGTTCAGGAGTCCCCAGAAGTCCTCCCTCTTGTACCTACGACTGAGGCCCAGGAACAGTGAGATCTGAAGAGCTGCACAGGAACAGGAGTCATCTGCTGCACCTTTTCTTCAATCCAAAGGTACTGTAAAGTGTGAGACAACTTACCTCCTTGTTGTAGAATTGCTTGCATCTTCTACTACTCACAAGCCTAAACCGGTTGTGGCCCTATATTGATTCTTCTTTTCTTCAAAGACCTCTCAAACATTGTGCAAATAACTTTTCTTACTTACCAGAAGTGCGTCAGTTCATATAGACTTTTTCCCGTTGACTTTGGCTTAGCCTGTTCCACTGAATTACTCTGCTTGTGGGATCCAAAAGTATTTGCCTGCTTAAGAATGTGATCTCTTATTTGTTCTAATAGCCTTTTCCTTTGACCAATTCCTAAGAATGTTTTAAATGCTACAGTAAGATATTTATGTCCCCAGCATCCTCGCTATTGAAGGCACCTGAGGGTGTAGGTTGTGACTGTGGGCCATCCCAAAAGGGTCTTTACTGATTTAGAACGAAGTGTGTAGATTTGAAGAGTATTTGTGTTGGTTTAATGTTGCTCCCTTCTGAAGGCCTACTCTAACTGAAGAATTAATAATTGTTTATTCAACAACCCTTGTGTGTAAGTGTTTATTTGAATACTTGTCACTGTGAATCTGTAACTCCCCTACAGCTCACATTGACCCCTCTTGGAAAAAGCCTGGCTGCTCAACACGCTACCAATCTGTGTAGTACATACTTATACCAAAGGTTGTGTTCCTATTGCCAGGTCAGGGTTGTTTTAGGGCACCCAAAGGGTACTGCATACAATCTTGCCTAACACCCTGTGTTTGTTGGTCCAAGAGAAGGCTGACATTAGCCTTCGAGACCCTGGAGTGGGACTTGCAACACCTCGAAGCCAGAACAGCAGAGATCCCTGTTGTCGAGTATTAGGCAGCATTTCCAGAAATGTGCAAATTCCCTTCACCTTAGACCCCCAGCTAGTTTGCTGGATTTTGAGGACTTGATTTCTTTACCTGGAAAGAGCCTTTTTTTCCCACTCGTATTTTGATGGGTGTTTTACATTGTGTTCTCAGATTATGGAGTTTTAGAAAACTCCATAGGCATCATCTTTTCATGTTACACAGCACCCTCAGTGCAGTGACAGATGTCTTTTAGACTTCCCAAAGGTTTAAATACCTTCTCTGGGATAAACCACTATTTCCCAGAGAACGTAAAGTGAAATTGACTTTACTAGTCGTTTCCAAAATCATAGACCCAGAACACACTATCTTACAATGGCGTGCTGGAGGGGTTACATAGTATCCCGTGCGTCTAAACACTCATGTAGCAGTCAAATTCTACCCTTGCCTATCGAAATGGCTGCTGGCAGTGGTTTTACAACAAACTACCATGATTTTTCCTGGCCGCGAACACTTGATAGCTAAAAATCACAGGAGCCATGTTTTTCAAGATGGCGCCTTAAGCCCCTTTGTTTAAACAGGTCCCGTTCTTCTTTTTTCACCATTTCTTTTTGGAAAAGTCCTTCTAACGTTTGTCTCCCTGTGCTTCGTATCCTAGGAGACGAAATGCACTCTGGCATGATTGGCTGGCTGGCTGGCTGTCCGGCAAGGACAGCCACCCTTCTGGGTGAGCAACAGCAAGGCTGGAATGAAAGGGAGAAAACAGTTTAAAAGGCGAGTCTCGTGGACTGGAGGGCAGAGTTGACCAGTGGAACTAAAGAACCGAAGAGGAGCTGGAGGACAGCTGCTGCGACTCCTGGACAGTTAGTTTGCCTGGTGAAGCCCTGCTGCAGGTCCGAATTGCCAAACTTCATTCGACAGAGAAGCTCCTTCAAGGACGGATCCTTCCTTTTAGTTGGTGGGACTAAGACAACTGGATACCATTCTCAAGGCTGGTTAGGTTTAACCAGGTAGAGGGACACCAGTTTGTGTTCTTGAATGTACAGCTACTGGAACTGAAGTGACTCCATTTTGTTTTCTTCAATGATCCTGTGCAGCACAGGAGTCCTCCGACATCCTACCTTTTGTCTCCACGGCTGAGGGTCAGGAACAGAAAGATCTGCAGGAACTGCCAGGGACCACGACTTCAGCAACATTTTGTTTTCTTCATACAAAGGTACTGTGCCAACCCGATTGAGCGAACGCCACTCTTGCGGAGAAAGTTCAGCCTGTGACCCCACAAATGATTCTTTTTTGCCCAAGCTACTTTTGAGAACATTTGCAAAGACTTTACTGTTTGATTCCAAAACTGCTCTTTCATATCCAGAACACTAGCGCATTGACTTTGGCCTGGCCTATTGACTTGAATTGAACTATATCTGTGAATAGAAACTATTTGCACTGCCTAGACAGTATATAATCTATTCTACTTACTTTTGTCCTTTTTGCTCACTGCTAAGTAACTGAACTGCCCTTTTGCTCCTTTTTCATGGTAGCTCAAACTGTCTCAAACTTGTATTGTAGTGTATTGGTCTATAATATTTAGTTTTCTTCTAGTGAAATATTTTATAATTGATTGTGTAAATAAGTGTTTTACCAAGAAACCTTGAGTATGTGTCTACTTGAACCACTGTGATTGAAAGTCCTCTGTGTAACTATTTGTACTGCTCACGTTCACTCTTGAGATGAGCCTGGCTGCTCAGCTCACTGCCAACAAACTGGTACAGACTTGCACCAAAGGTTAGTCTTGCTTACACCTGTAGTCCTAAGTGTGTGTGTTGGTCCCAGAGGGCACTGCATGCAATTCTACCCAACATCGACGTCCCACTCCAAACTGATTCAAGCACACCTTGCTGCCGGGCAATCCAGCAGGACCCGCTGATGTTGCCCCTTTGGCGTCCATTGTTCTATGAATCACAGTTTGACCGTGTACGCCACTGTCTCAGCAAAGGCGCGTTGGTGCCTCAGCTCAAACTACAAAGAACCGCTGCCTTGCCTTAGTTGCCACCCGAAACGCCAGCTTCTTTATTGCCACTCCTGTGAGACGACCGACCCGACACTGGTGTTCCCCGAACTGCAACCACTGAGCCTTTTCCTAGAACAGACTCGCCTGCACATCTTGGTGCCAGCTGCACTGGGGTCCATCTTAGACTGCCGGACCATACCTGGTAACCACCTGATCCGCACAACTAAAGTAGATGTTTTGATACTGTAGCTCCCGTTGTACCCCCCCACCTCGACCATTGCGACAGCCGCACCTGCAACCTGAGCAGACAGAGGCTTATGCTGAGAAGCATGGTTCGACGTTATCGAACCTCCAAGACATTTGCACAGGTTATCTGACCGACATCTACCACATTGGTCCATCTTTGGGCCTTGGAGACTGGCTGTGGTTTTATCCCTTTTTTTGCAACTGGATGAAAAATGGTTTCGAAAATGGTCGTATGCCTTTTCTCCATTTGTCTCATGACCCAGTGTGCTGCATCTTTTCATATTCTGTTTCTGATAAAGGGGTGAGTTCTCTCATTGTTTCCTAGCTAATAAGTTGTGTACATGGTGTATAAAGTGTCTTTTTTCTGATGCTTGTTAATCTGCTTAGAATCACATGCTATGCATATGGTCTGACATCCAGTGTTAACCGCAGAATATTGCATCATGTCTTTCGGGGCCCGAAAGGGGACGTCGGCATAGGCGTGTCTAACACTATCCCTATCATGATGTGTAGTGTACCCAAAATCCCTCACGCGCCGAGGTCCCTCAGATTGTTTTTTCTGCCCAGATAACTGGTCACCCTATAGCGGAGCTCTTACATAAGACATTGTTTATCTTTAACCGAGAACACTATGACTATTCTGAAGGCCGCAGTAGGCCCCAAAGTCACGGCTAGGCCTCAAGTCGAAAAACCGATCGCTAGGCCATCTAATGCCGCAGAAGGCAAATCTACTGATACCTTCGGAACCGTTGTCTCACGCCGATTCGGTGATAATCGAAGAAAGCATTGAGAATTACTTCGGCGGTTGGGCTTACTCCTGTTCCGCCGAAAACATTGGGCAGGCCGCGGACAGATCTTTGAATATGCCATGGCATCCCGATTCACATAACTGAGGGCAGTCAAGAGCCTCATTCTAACACCCTAAGAGACAATTTTTGACGCAATAGGGCGGAAGATGATGTTGTTTCACCCGTAGGCCCTTCTGGGTCCTCTAAATGGACAAGGGAGAAATTTGAAGGGTGTATGGACCGCCTGGAAAAAATTACGTTTTTTCTGAGCATCCTGCCCCGAAAAGATCTTGTGGAGAGCCTAATCTTCAATTAACATATTTGCAAGGTGATCAGCCTTCTTTCCCCGTCCAGCATGAAGACTTTGTCCAGATGGACACTTTTATAGACATTTATAGTGAAGATGAAGGAACTGCCTTCCTACAGAATTATGAGGACCAGGCGGATGCCATGGACAATTGGGAAGAAACCCAGGTGGGGACGGACCCATGGACGCTCCCATCAAGATCAGGAAACTGATGTATTGTGCATAGATTCCCCTTGGTCCACCCTGGCTCGCCAGGCCTCGCCTGTAGACGACCAGATGGCCTTCAATAGCATGTTTAAGAAGGCAGCTGAGCATTTTCAGATCTCTACACAAGAGGCTGTGCCTGAACAGGACTTTGTAGAGGATATTCTTAAGGAGAAACCTCTCTCTAGCCGGGCCATGCCCATCCTTAATTCTATTAAGAGAAGATTGGCTCCCTCTCTTGTGTCACCAGCGCAAACTCGGGCAGTGAACCCAAGAGTTGAAGTTATTTCAACCAATTCCTTTGAACCCACTATACATTAAAGAGCACGCTACCCCCAATTCTCTGGTAGTGACTACCAACCGGAAACGGGCAGGAGTACCCCTTGCAATCCAAGAGGTTGTATGTCTTGGGCAAGCGAGTCACCTCGTCTGCGACATATACCACACATATAGCAATACTACATTGTTGGCGAGTTATGCTGACGCTCAGTGAAACCTATGTCAGGAAGGCCTCTAGGAGTTCCCAGAACCCGTCAAGTCCAAGCTTCTCTCTATAGCGGCTGAAGGAAGGCCGGTGAACCAGAATGATGAAAACACTCTGGACACGGCTGAAACAGCAGGCAGGTTCCTGGCCCAAGGAACCTTACTCAAGACACGCTTGGATGCGTACCTCGCAGGCTTCAGTCATCAATAAACCGATTGAAGAAGCTAACCTCTTTGGAAAGGCCGTCGATGAGGCCCTGTAAACGGCCAAAGAAGCGCATGAGACTCAAGTCCATGCAACAAATAAGAGACCTCCCCAAAGCGCTCCCTCCCCCACCCCCCTCCAAGAGGAAATAACTCTCTGCGGTGCTTTCGAGGGCAAACCTGCAGGAAGCCCTGCATACTACCTTCCAAGGGGTCAGCGACGCAGCAAAGCCAGACTTTGAAGCCCCAATCCTAGAGGAGCCGCAGCCTCGGGTCAGAAATGTCCATCAGAGCCAAGTCCCCTCCCATGTCACTCCGGTCGGGGGGCGCTTAACATCTTCCCTCACGGCATGGGAGGGGATAACTTCAGACCAGTGAGTCATAAAGACGGTTGCCAATGGGTACTGCATGGAATTCGCCCGACCTCCACAATTCATACCACCACGCTCACGCCTTTCACCAGACCATCTGGAGATCCTGAATCAAGAGGTGGAAGCGCTGCTGGGAAAGGACGCCATAGAAGCTGTCCCTATTCTTCAGGTAAACAAGGGTATTTATTCAGTGTACTTCCTTGGACCCAAAAAGAACCTAACCATGTGCCCTGTTCTAGACCTGCGCCCAGCAAACAAGTTAATAAAACCTCAAAAGTTTTGCATGGTAACGCTACAGGAGGTGTTCCCACTGTTCAAACAGGTGGACTACATGGCAACATTGGACATGAAAGATGTATACTTATTTCAATGTTGCCAGCGCACAGAAAATATCTAAGGTTCATGATAGGACAGGCATTACCAATTCAAGGTACTCCCCTTCGGCATTGCCTCGGTGCCAAGGGTGTTTACGAAGATCCTGGCAGTAGCTGCAGCACACCTGTGCAGGTTATCCGTCCTTGTTTACCCTTACCTCAACTGGCTCATGACAGGGGACTTGTACGACTCATGTTTTTTGAATACCCAAAAAAGCGTGGACCTTCTCTTCATTCTGGGGTTCTCTATCAACAAGAAGAAATCCAGTCTAGTGTCCAGTCAAATAAAACAATTTCTGGGAGCTCTGATCAGGACCAAAGACAGCCTTGTCTTCCCCTCCGAAGGTTCAGAACATGCTATTTCAGATCCTCTATATGTAGCCAGTCGGGAGGTGATGGTGCGCAAAGCCATGCGCTTGCTAGGAATGATGGCGTCCTGCATATACTTAGTTCCCCACGCGTGGCTGCACATGCGTCCCATGCAAGAGTGGCTCAACAGCCAGTGGACAATGAGAAGATCTGGTAGTTGTCTCGCCAGCCCTCGTTCTCTCTGCAGTGGTGGTCAAGAGAACCTCTTGAAGGGGGAAGACCTTTGTCACCCCTGCAGTGGAAGCCACTCACCAGATGCGTCCCTCACAGGGTGGGGGGCGGAGGGGCTCACCTGCTTCAGCAGACATCACATGGACAGTGGTCCCCTCAGGTAGCGTCCAACCGTATAAATTTACTTGAGCTATTAGTGGTGTTCAAGGCACTAAAGGCTTTTCAGATGCAAGACGGTGCTGAGTCTAACAGACAGCACTACAGCCATGTTTTACCTGAACAAACAGGGGGGCACTCGCTCTCCAGGGCTATCAAGCTGTCCCAAAACATTTGGATATGGGCTCTCAAACACAAGATGTTCCTGTTGTCCCAACATGTTCCAGGGGAACTCTATCTTCTGGCAGACGTGATCAGCAGAGCTTTTCCTCTGCCAGAAGAATACGAATGACGTCTGCACGAAGACATTGTGTCCAACATCCTCGCAGAATGGGGCTTCCCAGAGATAGACCTGTTCGCAACTCAGGAGAACGCCCAGTGCCAAGACTACGCCTCCAGGTACCCCCAGAACCGCTCCAAGGGGAGCTGTCTCTGGATAACATGGTCAGGGAAATGTGTCTGTGCTCCCCCCGCACCTCCCCCTGACTCCCCTTCTCAACAAGATAGTTCACAAGATGCACCAGGAAACGGTTACCATGATGCTAGTGGCCCCCATGTGGGCCCGCCAACCCTGGTTCGCTCATCTGATGGAAATGTCCCTCTCCCTGCCAGTGAAACTGCCTTGCCCATACAACATGTTGTCTCAGGACAGGGGGAGACCCTACACCCATGCCCACAAACTCTGAAATTTAGCAGCCTGGCTCAGGAGGTCATAGAGTTTGGACACCTACAGTTCCCTCAAAAATGCATGGACCTGCTCAGGGAAGCAAGGAAACCTAACACCCATTATTGCTATGCCAGCAAATGGAAACGTTTTGTTATCTGTTGTAATACCAAGGGCGTCATTCCCATCGTTTGCTCATCCACACACATTATACTTTACCTAACCCATTTGTTGGACACAGGGTTGGTCTTCAATTCCCTGAAGGTTCATCTGGCTGCTCTTTCAGCCTACACCACATATGATATATTTTATTTATATTGCGCTCGTACACAAGTGTTTCAACCAAGCAAAGGGAGGGGAACAAGGGAGAACAAAAAATAAAAATGATTTTACTAGGCCCAGTGACGACATGAACGCGCAAGTGCATGGAGAAGGGAAAAGGGGGAAGTGCGTGGATCACAACAAAAGGTGTCGTGGACGATGCTGGTGATTAAGGCCTTTATGGAAGGGGTTAAAAGAATATATCCTCCCATTTCTCACCCAGCTCCTTGATGGGATCTAAATGTGGTCCACCTTTAAGGCAATGCATAAAGCAAGTCTAAAAGACAGGATGCCCTTTCTAGTGGCTATCACTTCTATCAGAAGGGTTAGTGAACTACAGGCCCTTTCTGTTCTAGACACCTTTGTTACAGTCCACAGGGAGAAGGTAGTTCTGCCCACGCATCCCAGATTTGAGCCTAAATTCATCTCGAAGTTCAATGGATTGGTTCACATGGAACTTCCTACCTTTTTCCAGAATCCCACTATCATGGCCGAAAGAAGCCTACTTCTCCAGCTTGGGGTCTGGCATGGATTCACATGCTCATGAATATTCCCAATCAGGCTGGTAATCCTCGGTAAAGGAAAAATCAGTATCAGTTTAGTTTCTGATCTGTCTTTCTTAGTAGTAACCAATCGCTCAAGTGTTGGGAGTCCTCGTGTTTAGCTCTCGAGTTTTTTACTGCGTTTTCACACTTTTTCATATGTTCTCATTTTTTTCGGTTCAATCGAGCCTCAAGCTCCACCGTTTCTACTTCCGATAACGGGGACCCGTTTCGGAATTCTTCTACACCCCTCAAGGGTGAAGTTTTTGTCGAGTTTATACTTCTTGGAGGATTCCGGAAGATCTGCGGCCTACCTCAACAGACATGGCCCAGGACAAGGGAAGGTCTACGCCCGGATCCAAGCTGTTCAGGTGCTGCCCAACAGAAGGCCAAGCTCCGTGGGCACCGGGAGCGCCGAAAGATTGGGCTCTTCGGTTGCCAAGCAGGGCAGTACTTCCCCAGCAAGTTTGACCACGAGCCAGTGCTCTGGTTCGGGGAAGAAGTCCGAGAACCCGGGTAGGCCGCTGGAGCGGACCCGGTCGATCTCGAAGGGGGAGCGAGGCGCTGACCCCCCCACCCCAAGGCGAAGGCCCAGGACGCACCTAAAGTGGTGAGGGCTTTGATCACCCGGCAAAGGCCTCTACCGAAGTGGTCGCTGCGACCCTGGCGAAGCCGGCTGAGACTACGCCTGTGGAAACGCCCGCCGGGCCGAGAGTATCCCTGCCACCGCAGAGGGTTTCCTCTTTCCAGCCCATCGCTAAGACCCCTGTGAAGACCCCGGTTGAAGGGGGGGGGGGCGGTGGACATTAGACTTTGAATCAGCCTCTGAGAAGGAACTGGTGGAAACCGAGAAGGGTCTCAACGAGAGGTCCTTGGGCCTCAACGAGAGGTTCGAGAAGGTTCGAACCCAGGGGGCGGTCCCTGCTGACGTGATCGAAGATGGCGACGGCGATGACGCACAGGGCCCAGTGGAATGGCCATCCCATCCGTCGCAGCTATTGCCCGAGCCCCAGGATAGCTCGGCGGCCATTTTGTAGGCAATCCAATCCTTATGCCCCGAGATGGACGAGATTACCACGGACCCCGATGGAGGATCCAGAACCAGGCCCGTCGGGAAGCCCTCCAAACAAACAGAGGAGAGTCCACCCCACTGCGCCCTTCGTGCCTGCGAGACCGGTGGACCCCCTCATCCCCCTCGCTGGACCCTAGAGAGATACGGCGACGGATACAGCGACGGGGACCAACGATGACGGCGATGACACAGCAGATATCCCGTCATCACCGCACACCCCCCCCCACCCCCACCCCCCCCTGCACGGGCGTCTCCAGCCGACGAGATTGGCTCTTTCCACGCCATGATAACCAGGGCATCCAAGCTCTTCCAGCTCTGCCCTGAACAGAAAAAGGAGGGGTTTCTGTACCAACTATGAGAAGCCAAGAGGAAGACAGTCCTCACGGTGCCTTTACTCGACGACATCTGGGTGGAGGGGCTTGCTGTCCTCAAGAACCCTTCCACGACACCAGCCAAGAGGGACAGGTATGAGAAGTACCAAGTCCCCGATGCCGCCCCCTTGTGCCTCAGGGCCCAGCCCATGCCGGACTGTGTCGTCTCAGCAGCGGCTAAGAAGGCGGAAGCGGGTGCGGCGGCTTCAACTTCCACCTCCCCGCCGGACAGCGAGGGCAAGAAGTTGGACTCTATGGGACGACAAGTCATCTCGGTGGCGACGATGATTAAGGCGGCCAGTGCCTTAGCGATCGTGGCCCGCTACGACAGGGAGCTCTGGTTCAAGATGGCTCCCCTGCTAGACTTCCTGCCTGATGACAAAAGGGCGGAGGCACTAGAAATTCTGCAGGAAGGCGAGGTGCCGTCGGATCACGCCATAACGGTGGCAACGGACATTGCCAATACCGGATTTCGCCAACTGGGCAACAGAGTTTGCCTCTGACGACGAGGATGGCTCAAGGCGACACTTTCACCAAGACGTCCAGAACAGGGTGTTGGACATGCCGTTCGGCCACAACCTTTTTGGTAAGGGGGTGGATGAGTCCCTACAGGCCATCAAGACCGAATCGGAGACGGCCCGGACAATGGGGGTGCTTTTCTCAGGCCTACAGAGGTTGCGGCAAGCAAGGGGGTTCCCGCCGCCGTCGCCAAGAAGCCCAGGGCGGCAAGACTGCCTTCAAGCAAGACTGACCCGGCCAGGTTGTCGGGCCCCCACCAAAGCACCCCGGTGGGAGGCCGGCTGACGAAGTTCGTCAGCGTGTGGGAGTCCATCTCCACCGACCATTGGGTGTTGGACACCCTGGCCAACGGGCACTCGCTGAAATTCCAAAAGAAGTGCCCTTGCATTCCTCCCGTGGCCAGGAAGGAGAATCGCATCCCTCAACTACTGTCGGAGGTAAAGGCAATGCTCAAAGGTGCCATCAAGCTCGTCCCCAGAGGGCTCCAGGGCTCCGGAGTGTACTCAAGGTACTTCCTCGTCAAGAAGACAGGCGGTTGGCGCCCCATCCTGGACCTGCGTCGCTTAAACAAGTACATCAAAGTGCAGAAATTCAGGATGGTCACCCTCCAGCACGTGCTGGACAGCTGGAGGAAGGCGACTTCCTATCGTCTTTGGACCTGGAGGATGCTTACTTCCTGTGCCTTTGTAGAATTTGGATGTGGAAGTTCCTCAGGTTCGTGGTTCAGGGACGCCACTACCAATTCAGGGCCCTGCCGTTCGCATTGAAATCGGCACCCAGGGTTTTCACCAAGTGCCTGGCACCAGTGGCGGCGTGGCTGCGTCTACAGGGGGGAATCCACGTTTACCCCTACCTGGATGATTGGCTAATCCGGGCAAGGACAAGGGAACTTGCCGTCGAACACACAGCGAGGACCGTCCGGTTGCTCACGGAGCTGGGGTTTGCCTTAAACTACCCCAAATCCCACCTGATTCCATCGCAGATAGCACTGTTTCTGGGAGCGAAGCTCGATACAGTGGGGCAATTGGCCTCCCCTTCAGAGGAGAGGAACAAGACCATCCTGGGCAAGGTGCAGCGCCTGCTAGCCACGGACGTGGCCAGGGTGAGGTCCATCAAGTCCCTCCTCGGGATGATGTCCTCATGCATCTACCTTGTACCCCTTTGCAGACTTCGGATGCGTCCGCTACAGGAGTTTCTCGATGCCCGCTGGCTCCAAGCGAGGGGCTGTTTCGAGGACAGGATCCCTCTCGATGGAGTTCCATCGGGCGATCTTATGGTGGGGCATCTATGCTCACCTCACGACAGGCACGGAATTTCAAATCCCGGCATTTCAGGAGACTGTGACAACAGACGCCTCTCTGGAGGGTTGGGGGGGGGGGGGGCCCTCACCGGAGACCTCCATGCAAGAGTACTTTGGTTCCCGGAGGAGAGGTCTCTCCACATCAACATTCTGGAGCTCCGAGCAGTGTTCTGGGCTCTCAAGTCGTTCCTTCTGTCCCTCAAGGGCAAAGTGGTGAGGATCTTCACCGACAACACCACCACAATGTTCTATATATGGAAGCAAGGAGGCACCAGATACCCAGCCCTATCCAGGGAGGCCCAGGATCTGTGGCACTGGGCCGTCGCCCAGGGGATGTTTCTGGTTCCCTTCCACCTGGCAGGAATAAAAAAACACCATCGCGGACTCACTCAGCAGGGAGCTGCGCTCGTGCCACGAATGGGAACTGCGCCAGGACCAAGTGGATCGACTCTTCCAACAATGGGGCGAACCCCAGATCGACCTGTTCGCGACGGCGACAAACTCCAAGTGCCAGAGGTTCGCCAGCAGGTTCCCACAGCCGAGGAGCATGGGCGATGCTTTGTCGTTCCCTTGGGACGGCCTGTTTCTATACGCGTTCCCTCCGTTGCCGTTGCTGCTTCGCCTCATCAACCAGCTCAAGAAGTCCAGGTGCAGGATGATCCTCGTCGCACCTGCGTGGCCAAGGCAGATCTGGTTCCCGGACCTTCTGGACTTGTCAACGTCCCCACCAGTCAAGCTGCCGGCAGACGCGGATCTTCTCTCCAGAGAAGCAGGCGCCATTCTCCATCACGACTCAGTCGCTGAACTTGCAGGCCTGGCTCCTGCCGCACTAGAGTTTGGTGGGTACGATATCCCGGCTGATTGCAGAGAGGTTCTTGCAAAGGCCAGGGCGTCCTCGACTCTCAAGTGTTACGATCATAAGTGGGAGACGTTCTCTGTCTGGTGCTGTGCACAGAAGATTAACCCGCTGCGGATTATGGCCCCTCAGGTGCTGCCGTACCTACTGTCGCTGGCCAAAGCTGGACTGGCTCACGCCTCCATAAAAATACATCTGGCTGCCATCTCCCGATACACCAGGACTACGGGACGGGCGTCCTTGTGGTCTCATCGCCTGGTAAAGGAATTAATGAAGGGACTATTCTGATCATTCCCGCCAGTGAAGGCCCCTGCCCCAGCGTGGGAGCTTAATGTGGTGCTGACCAGGCTCATGGGAGCCCCATTCGAGCCTATGCATTTGGCGCTTTTGAAGTTCCTGTCATGGAAGACAGCGTTCCTCGTGGCCATCACCTCTGCAAGATGAGTGGGAGAGATTCAGGCCCTATCTTGCAAGCCTCCATACTTGACTTTTCATGACACGAGGGTAGTGCTGAGGACGCACCCCTCCTTCATGCCCAAGGTGCCGTCGGACTTGCACCTCAACGAGCCCTTGGTGCTACCAGTTTTCTTCCCGACGCCTTCGAAGCCGGCCGAGAGGACTTTGCACTTGCTGGATGTGGCTAGAGCGCTGAAGTTCTTCGTGGACCGCACAAAGAGTTTTCAGAAGACGTCACAACTGTTTGTGAACTTTGGGTCTGTGAATCAAGGGAAGGCTCTCTCGACGACTTCCATTTCCAGATGCCTCTCCGGCTGCATCGTGCATGGTCACCGGTTGGCAAACCGACCGCTGCCTGGCCGTCCGAGAGCCCATTCGACCAGAACGATCGCTGCTACCACGGCGTTCCTGTCTGGTGTGCCCCTGCTGGACATCTGCAGGGCTGCTACATGGAGTTCGACGCACACCTTCACAAGATTCTACTGCGTCGACCGGGACTCCAGGGAGGAGTCCAGGGTCGGCCAAGCAGTGCTGCTTAAGGTGAGCCTGGTGAGGAGGTAAGAGATGCTTAATGTTGAGTTGTTGTATTGCTTAATGTTGAGCCTGTTGCCACCTCCCGTGGTTGTGCATGTGTATACTGCTATGTATTCTTTTATTCATGAGCATGTGAATCAATGCCAGACCCCATGCTGGAGAAGGAACAAGTTACTTACCTGTAACTGTTGTTCTCCAGCATGGGTCTGGCATGGATTCACATGCGAACCCTCCCACCTACCCCTCTGTGGCTCTTCACTTGGTCATACTGCCACTTGGCGTGCTACCAAATCTGAGGATGTCTGCCAGAGGCGGGGTTTAGGGAGAGGGCAGTCATTGGCTGGGAGCAGTATGACCCAGAGATCAGTGATTGGTTACTAAGAAAGACAGATCAGAAACGAAACTGATACTGATTTTTTTCTTTACCGAGGATTCCCAGCCTGACGGGGAATATTCATGAGCATGTGAATCCATGCCAGACCCATGCTGGAGAACAGTTACAGGTAAGTAACTTGTTCCACACACTAGATGAGTGCAGGGCAGTCATGTTCTACCTGGAAAGAACAAAACCACTGAGGAAAACGAACCAATTTTTCGTTTCAGTGGCAGCTGGTAGAGGAGGGGATCCTGTCTCTAAATCAGCTATCTCAAGGTGGATTGTCAAATGCATCACACTGTTAGGCTCTTGCTAAGAGAGAACTGCCCTTCAAGCCTAGAGCACACTACTCGGGGAACAGGGGCTTCCATCGCATTCATTGCAAATGTTCCCCTTGAGTCCATTTGCAAAGCGGCAACCTGGAGTTCTGTACACACATTTACAAAACATTATTGCCTAGACACTCATTCTAGGTCGGATTCTCAGGTGGGACAAGCAGTACTAAGACATCTTTTCTCTACTGTTCCTTCTCACAACCCACCACCTCCGGGTACTGCTCGCCAGTCTATGCACAGCATATGATTCTAAGCAGATACAATCATCAGAAATGCTATTACGGTAAGTAATGCATGTTGTAACGCTCACCTGATTCCCGCAGAGGCGCCGGTCTTGACTGGGTGAATGCCGTATCTTCAAAGGTGATGTGTAACACACGGTTGGCTCTTTGGGCTGGACCTCTGTGCACTGTATGTCTGACTCGAAGAGTAAGATGTCTGCAGATAGAAAATATGGGATTAATGAACTGGGGTTATTGGGTGCCTCTCTCCTCTTCCCTTTCTCTTCTCCTGTAGAACCCCAAAGGTTAACGCCCTCACCTTAGGTAAGTGAACGCCGAGCTCTCCATCTGCCTCGGGGCAGGGTGCCGTAACCAGTTTCTTCACTGGATAAGGGTGCAGGCCTCTTGACCTCAGAGGACTGCTGTCCGTCGTTAACTGCACGAACAGTAAGTTCTGGGCACTTCAAATGTCTTAAGTCTTTTGTAATGATATCTCTTGTTTTGCAGGGTTCCGGCGATGGCGGGCTGATGAGAGTTGAGGATCGAACCGGCGTGAGGAATAGAAGCGCCTGGAAGCACGTAAGTAAGCGCTTGTAGCTTGCTTCACGATGCGCACTAACTGTCCCCTTTATCTTGCAGGTACAAGTTCGGAGCTTTAGAGAAGCTGAAGGGTGCTGGAATACCCACTGGATTCGGCGTGGGAAGGAGTAATGACACGTGAGTAATAAAGTTGCCCAATGTCTTTAAACGCACCTTCTTTTGTCTTTCAGATGCGGGATGCAGCGCCGAAGGCCTCCGGAGAGTGCGAAGAGCTGGTAAGCTTTCGTCTTTCAGATGCCGGAATGCAGCGCGAGGCGTTGGTGACAGCCGATGGACCAGGTAAGAGATGCGCTGCCACTGAAGACCGTAGTGCTAACCTGTTCTTTCTTTGTCTTTACAGGTGCTGCTGAAGACTGGATTCCAGGATGGTAAGCCTTTGTTCCCTTAGGCCCAGGATCAGAAGCAGAAGACACCATGAGCGTTCTGCTGCAGAGAATGCAGAATAACGCAAAGCAAGATTCATCCATCGGGTGTGGTTTAAATAGCCTCCTGTAGTGCTTGGGTGTCTCCTTCCACAGCCTCGCCTAGGTGAGAAAAGAGTTCCTGCTTTCCAGAAGAGTTCCAGTGTTATGAACCTAGGGAGTGGCTCCTGCCCCACCCAACAGGAAAAGTAGTCCCAAACAGAAGAGGATCAGGGGTTCAACTGGCAGGTAAGTAAGCAGCATGGTCTGCTGCAGGTAAGTCCACCCAAGCATTATGAGCCCGGCGCTTCCAGCGCTGGGACTGGGCATCTCTGAGCCTGGTGCCACTGGCGCCAGGACAGGGTCCAAAAGGTCCCAATTGGGACTGGCTGGCACTCGGAACCGGGGTTATGGGTCTGCTTCCAAGGGAGTCGGGCAAGTCCTGATCTTTTGGAAGCAGAGATCATGGCACATGTCTTATAAATTCCTGATTGGACATTCCTTAATTTGGACTGTTTACCTTCACTGTCTGGGTTGCTACTGAACCACATTCAAACCCCTCTTAGAAGTATAGCCTTTCCTCCGCACACGTTAAGATAAAAGGCAAAGGAGATATCGCTTGACTGCATATTTTAACTTTTATGATTGTCTTGGCTCCTGGTGTGTGATTGCGTTGGCTCCCTGTGTTTAGAAGTGAGGCCTGAGTGGGTGTTTTACTCCTACTTCGCCTTGTATTCCTGTAGTGCAGAAGTCCATTCGTAACAGCCACCTAGTCCAGACTGCGCGTTTGAGGCAAATGAACCCAGGAATCGCCATCATGCTCCATGTTGGCTCCAAAGGTGGACCCTGCAGTGAAGTTCTCCTTGGCCATGTAAATCATGCGGTCCAGGAGGTGACGCAGTGGCCAAGCACACTCCACTCCGCAGAGCAGTAAAGAAAGTCTCAGGGTGCCAAAGTCTAAGCAACTCGGGTGTAGCCGGGAGCTTCGGTACACTGTCAGGAGATCCCTGAAGAACCTCAGCCTGCGCCCTCATCACTCTGATGCAATGCAGAAAGGACGGGGCTATGAGGCTGGATGTAGCATTGTTGAGAACAGCTGTGTCACCATAGTATTTCCTTTTGTGGTTAAAAGCAATCCTAATTGAGCTATCCTCTGTGAGCGGGTCCCTGTTGGTATCTCTAAAAATAAAATCGGTATCTCGTGTGAAGTATTGAGTTGAGGACTCTGGGCATAGCCCATCTCCTGTTAACCATTTCTTTATGCGGGTGCAGGGCTACTAACTGGGCAGCTAACTGTCCAGCTGGCCTGAGGTTGGAGGGTTCCCGTGGGGACTACTGTTCGTTTGGGGGTAGTAGAGCCCCTCCGTCCAGACCAGGGACAGAAATCTGGGGCTACATTTGTCAGTTTAACCAGTTTGTGCCCTAATAATTACAATTGATTTGGATACGTATTTCACATAACATAAACCAAATGGAAATCCTGATCACCCCACGCAATGACGGTGAACAGCAGACTTCACTCCCTTGGCCTCTAGAAATGTGTAAAATGGCAGAATCAACCATATTCTAAATACATCTGGGAATACTCATGGACAATAGACTCTAGCTACAGGCCAACACAGTAGGAATGAAATGCTTCAAACACCTATGCTCAATCGCATAGATCTGTTCATACCTAAGCGTCCCACACAGACCCTAGCCATAATCTCAGATACTGTTGTGAATAGATTATGCAAATAGCTTCTGCCTGAGAATACCAGACTACTGCAACAAGAAATCGCAGCACATACAAAACACAGCTGCAAGCATTTTACTAAAAATAAGTGGGAGCAAGCGCATCACCTGGAAGTAATCTGCATCACTAAGAGCATGGTTATGGACAGGAAGTTGAATTCCTACAACCCAGAATAGAAACGCCCCTCGGATATTGAGATAAAACAGCAATCTACTTGTACAATACAGGCACTGAGAAAACAAAGTACAGAGGTACTTCCTTCTCTAGCCTCATGGTAAACTGCATCTTGATTCCAAAAGGAATCCAATTGGGGAGTATTCCAATGTTGAAAGTTCACAAACTGTTTTTCTTAAGGGATTGTGAGTAAATGTATTATTATGGCACTTAAAGTTGCCGTCCAATTTTGTACATGTTGAATGGAACTTTGTTGGGTGATTGTAATCCAATTAAAGTAATGTATTTTCTATAAATTCTTGGAGCAAATGTACACTGCATTTACAAAAGACTGCATGACGTTTGTTTTCTTGCATTGATTAGACTGTTGCTTTGTGGGATCTCCGCAACCTGAAATTGAAACTCCATTCCTTTGAGTCGCACAAAGATGAAATCTTCCAGGTGAGCTGGAATTCCTGTGATTTGTTAATGGGCTTGTTTGATAGTTTACCTGTTTTCAACTTTCCTTCCTTTATTTTCAGTGTAAGCCCCAGTATATCGGTCATTGACTTGGTATCCTGGGTTCTTTTGGCATCTGTGACTTGAAAAAGACTACAAAAATATAGTTTTTTTTAAAACTTCTCGTCTGTTTTGGAGGCAATGGTCAATCCCGAAAATTGCCAGTGCTGGCAGTTTCTACTATTTACTTTGTAAGACAATTCACCTTTTGTGGAGTGTTAGAGGACCAGTGTCCCTATCTCTTCAGTATCTTGCAATGTTTCTGGTCTATTTGTGCACATGGCAGTGAACTGTTGTACACCACTGTAGAGGAGATCGTGGCAGTCATTTCAGTCTTGTCCAAAGGTAAAGTCCCAGGCCCTGACGGCCGAGTTCTACCAAGAATACACATCTGTGCTAGCCGCTATTCTATTGCTGGTGTGTGAGGAATACCTCTGTTTCCACATCCTGCTGGAATCTGAGAGGCTACAATCATTGTACTACTAAAACCGGACAAACCCAGCAATGAATGTGGCTCATACAGACTTCTCCTGTTGATGCCACACTTGGTCCATCCAGATCAGGCCGGATTCATCCCTAGTAGGTCCACTGCACTTTTTCAGGCGTTGTTCAATATAATGGCTAGAATAGACCCCGGGGCACAGGCGGTGGGTGTAACTATAGATGCCCAAAAAGCCTTTGATATGGTTGCCTGGGATTTGCTATTCGTAACCCTAGGAATGATGGGATTTGGACCCAATATGTTACGATACACTAAACTGTTGTACACACAACCACTTGCCAAGGTCCTTGTCAATTCATGTACATCCACAACATTCCAGCTTGGTAGGGGAACCAGGTAGGGATGCCCCTTCTCCCCCCATCCTCTTTGCCCTGCCCATCGAGCCAGTGGTAGAATACATCAGCAAACACCTCTGCCAACATGTAATCCAGTTAACCACTCCCCAAATCCCCCCTGATTATCTCTATGCAGACGATGTGATGCTATAAGTTAAAAAAGACCCCCTAGTCTACCTGGTACCAATCCTCCAAGACATCACCCGTATTGGCGAATTCACAGGGTTCACTATCAACTTCTCAAAATCAGAGATATTCCTGCTTACAAACACTCAAGACTGCCGGGGAGCTACATCTCTACGATGGTCTCCCCACCATATTAAATACTTTGGGGGCGGTGGTGTCGAGATCCCAGGCCTCTTTAATTATGTTACTCAGGTCATACACTTAATCTAAAACAAATAAATGTAAGTCCCTCCCATTGTCCCTGGGCGTTAAATTATCACTGACTAAGATGACACTACTCCCTAAGCTGCTATAGACATTCACTAATGTCCCCGTATGGCCAGAGAAGCCCTACTTGGCTAAAATACACGGACTGCTTGCGGAGTCCTATGGAATTCCGGTGCAGTCCGTAAAGTGGGCAGAGATTACGTACCCATACGAGCAAAGGGAATTTACCGCTTTGTACTGTACTGGACAACTGGTCTGGTATCCCATGACATTGCCCCCTCCAGCTAGAGATGTTAGCCGCATCCAAATCTGATCTAAAAATGCTAATACAGATGACTGCCCATTCGAACCGGTCGACTCCTCGCTGCGTCAATGGCATACAATGTTCGCACTCACGGGGACAGACAGACCCTACTACCGGTGGCTTCCCATGGGGTAATTCCCCAAGCTAAGACCAACATGGGACAGGGCAATCCAGACGAGGTGGGAAAAGCTAGGGTACAGCACATTAGCTGACATCTTTCCAGAGGGTGAATTTATTACACCCTCCACTTGGAAATCTGGACACGGGAGAGCAGGTGGCGATCGATTTCAATACTACAGGATACATTCGGCCAGATGGCCGTCCTACCCAGCTGAGCCTCCAGACTGCTTGCCTCGCCTATATTGCAAGTTCTGGGAACTGTAGACTCATCCTATCTGCACTTTATAAGATTCTGCTAGACACTACTTAACCCCTCCAGCTCACACGCACGTGAGGGATGATCCCGGGAGCTGGGCTTCGAGCTTACGGACGACCAATGGGGCTGCATGCACCTGCACACCAAGAAAATCTTAAACTTTAGATTTAAATTTCTACAATTTAAATTACTGAATAGGCTATACTATACGCCGGCCAGACTGTCCAAAAATGTCCCACTCAGAACTACATTGCTGCTCCAGATGCCGGCACACTCCGGCAGACCACCTACATATGTTTTCGGCATGCCCCGGTTAGGGGATTTCTTTGTCCAAGTCATAGGCACAATAACTGAAGTGTTGGACTATCTGCTGGAACAGGACCCACTTTGGCATCTGGCCAATTATCCGTAGCAAGACTCAACGAGCATTCGTGAATATAGCGTGCTTGTTTGCCAAGAGAACTATCCTGATAAAATGGAAGGACAACAATCCCTTCCCAACCCCCCAGTGTGAAAGATTAGTTGGTAGCGTTGACATGGGTTCAGGAATGCAAAGACTTGTCCGTCTCTACCCATCCTACCCTTTCCGGACCTCTGGATGCCTATGTAGGCTTACACTCTTACCTGTGTAAAGCTGCCACAACATTTTAGAACTGATATGAAAGGTATCAATCATTCACAATACTGTAACTACTGTATGGAAGATTAACTCTGTAACGTTCCTCATTTGCCTCTCCTATGTACACTGAGCTATGTAATGCAATGTTTATGTTCCTGTTGCATTTACTGCACCTGTTATTGCCTGTAATAAATAAAGGTTAAAAAAAAGTAGTAGGGGATTGTATTCGTAAAGAGCACAAAGGTTTGTCCACCCCAATGGATGCCTGGGATGGGATTCAAGCAACAGCTTAACTGCAACCCGCCGAAGCACAGGAACAACCAAGCTTGAACCAGGCAAGTATTGATCAGTTTGTGCTGAGCTGCTCTTACATTCCTTTGGCACACAAACTGCCATGTGAATTACTATTAGTCTGGCTCCAGTCTTCCCAAGTCCTTGTCATTTTCTTATAGTTCATAGGCCACCAGCTAATTTCACAAATACATTTAACGATTTTGCTCAATTGGTGGCAGATAGATCATTGAAACATCCTAAATTGGTTCTTTTGGGTGACTAATTTGCACCCAAGCAACCCTATAGACCTTATTCGCAAAACATTTTGTGGCCCTCTTGGGTGATTGTTCGTTTTTTTTTTTCTTGAGGAATCCCCTTCCAACTCACAACCGAGCGAATATGCTTCATCTTGTTTTCTGGTTTTAGTGAATTTAACACGTTTAAATCCCTTCCTGTTTCCTGGTACGATCACTACCTGCTTCCTCTATTCCATATGTGTTCAGACTGGTATTTATTTATATAGCACCTATATACAGGTAAGTGTTTCAAAGCGCTCATGGGGGTGGAGGGGGTATTGGTAGTCATTCAGAGCCCTTCAAATTCAGAGACGATAATAGTATGCACAGGCAGAGTAAGTGAGTACAAAATGAATAAGTTTGGGAGACAGCAAATGGGCCTTGCGGCGACTCTGCGATTTTAACAGTGCAATTAAGGGGTCAAGACAAGGGAGAACAGACATACGATTTTCAGACGTGGTGAATAACGATCGAGCAAGTGCAAAGATGGTTACAGCGAGGAGGGAATCAAGTGCACACGGACGATTGAGACTGGGGTAAGTGTAGAGAGCCACTCTTTAGGGTTAATTCCGCAAGTGCATTGAGTGTAGATGGGGTGTAGGGCCCTGTGGCAAGTGCGAAAGAGGACTGGCGGGGAACCAGTGAGATTTAAGTACACCCGACGGCCAGTCAGTGTGCTGTAAGGAACAGGATGGAGGGGGGGGTGGGGAACTGGGTTAGCAGGGTAGAGTTAGAGAGAGGAAGAGCAAAGTCTTGAGGAGTTTCCAGATTTTAAAGAGATCCAGCTCGAGACTGAGGTCGGCAGGGATCAGTATTTCCCTCAATCTCTGCTTGGAGAACCGGCTCACTTGCAAAAGGTTGGAGGGAGGTAGATGAGTGGAGGGCTTGTGAGGGATAGTATTTAGGTAGGCAGCGTTGCAGGTAGGTTGGTCCCAGGGCCCAGAAAACATTGTGAACAATGCAAAGGGTCTTGAATTTTATCCTTGCAGGCACAGGGAGCCAGTGGAGGGATTTCAGCGCTGCAGAGATGCAGTCCCTTTGCTTGAGGCCATGGAGAAATCAAACGGTTCTGTTCTGGATGAGTTGCAGAGGGCGCATGGCAGAAGGGAGGTTGAGGAAGGGTCTGTTGCAATAGTCCAGCCTGGAAAGAACCAGGGCTCTGGAGACAGTGAGCCTCTGGGGGAAGTGAGAAAAGATATTGTCCCACTGAGGAGGTGTAGCTGATAAACTTTTTAGAGATATCTGAAATGTGAGAGAAGGAGAGAGTGGAGTCAAAGATATCCCCCAGCTTTCTTGCTTCGCAGGTGGGTGCAGGCGCAGGGCCAAGGGAGGCCGACCAGATCAAGAGTGGGAAAGCGCAAGTGGGAAAACTGAAGCGGGGGTCCCAATGCGAACGATCTCAGTCTTAGTGGCGTTGAGGCAGAGGTTGTTTGCAGCCCACCATGACTGAATAGCAGACAGGTAGTCGGATAAGAAGAGGTGGCTGAGGGTAGCCTGAAAGATGGTTGCGTGTTATCCGCGTATCACTGCAAGTTAGGGGTGAAAGTGGCAATCGCATGTGCCAGGGCAGCCCTATAGACGTTGAGGAACCAGGGGGCTAAGTTAGATCCCTGGGGAACGCCACAGGTTGAGAGTGATAGTTGAGTGAAAGGCTCGAAGGGCAGTCTGAGAGGAAGGTTAACCATGCCAGAGCATGACCTGTGATTCCCAGGGTGTCCGGATACGTGCGATCAGGATGTCGTAGTTAACTGTGTCTAAGGCAGAGCAGTTGAGGAGAATGACGATGGAGCGGGTGTTGGTGTCAAGATTTGAGAGCAGGACTTCACGGGTGTTCAGAAGAGCAGTTTCCTGTGTGTAAACCCATTAAATCCTGGCAAACCCGCCAACGCTTGGCGAGCATTAACCCCTCTATCAACATGCTGATGCCTAAGTGCCTATGACACAAGTAGTAGTGGAACAAACTAAGATCCCTGTACTGCCCTACTTGAAGCTATGTAGAAAACTGTCAATGCTTTGGCTCCCATGCTCACTCTAAGCCTTCAGGATCTTGCATTTTGGTGACACTTGAAGTATTAACCAAGCCGAACACAAATGGCACTATTGACTTTGTGCTCTCTGCCAAAAAGATGTTTACACAAGCCCTTACAGAATAAACGGCTAAATCTGATTATTTCGCAGACTGAATTTTGACTGCTTCATACTTTGCTGAAGAACTCAGCTCCTGTACGACCTCTAGCAAAGGCTTTGCACAGGCAAGATCACTGTGACCTAATTGCTGCTTTTTTTTTAGGGATAATAAAAATCGACTAATCAGATCTGATATTCCAGATTCTTCAGATCCTGATATCTAATTTACAATGTTGAATCGGACCAGTGCTTTCTATTTTAATAAAGTGACGGACAGTTTGGTCTCAACTTTGCTATTGAGACTGAAGTCCGCCTCTCCCATTGATCCGATTCTTTTCTGGATCATTCAGCCCATTTCGGATAAGGAAATCACTTTTTATTGCTGCTTTGCAGCACACTTTCATGACCGGACTCATTCCAGGGTCCTCATTTCCTCATTGTTAAAGTAGGCACATCTTGACCCTGCTGTGGCGGAGAATTATTGACCTATTTATCTACTCCCGGTCCTTATGAAACTGATGGAGGCTATTGTGACCCCACAGTTCTCAGACGTTTTGTCCCCTCGACGCGCTCGTCCCCTCTTCCATTCAGCACATTCGTCTGTTCCACATGCTTCATCCATTCTAGCTTTTTCATCCACGCCATTCACTTTGTTCACTCCTCATGCATTATGTTCATTTCAGGAGTTTAAATCTCTTTAGTTTCCGTATGATTTACTCTTATTAACTACTTCACTGCTTTGATCTACTTGTTTCATTCTGTTTGTCCTTCTAGTTTAAATTGGGGGTTATTAGCTGTCAATTTCTCGCATCAGGTAGTTTGTTGGATTGGTGCCATTGAGATGCTGTTAGTCTGTTTGGGTTGGTTTTAGGGGAGTGATGGGTTAGAAGATTGGTAGTGTGCTAAGCAGTCATTGCATAGGTGTGGTCATATGCAAGATTACAATACAAAATTCCAGAAAGTCCGACTCCGCCTTGCCCATGTCTGAAGTTCATAAACCTGCAAGTACTTGTTGTGCTACAAAAAAAGTACACGTGCGATTATAAGCAATATAGCTGCAGCCACACAGTGGTTGCTTTAAAAACTGACATAGCATCAGTGTGGGGAAGGTCTAGAAATAGACGTGAGATGGGGAGTTGTAAAGCCTAGGAACCACCTCGAGTGAGCATAAAGTTAGATGCTAAATATTAGGCATACAAATTCAAGACTGTAACCAAAACATTCATGCTTGTTTCCAGGTTTGTGTGGATGTTTGTAAAAGACAATTTTACAAGCATGTATTTTGGGCTCATGCAAAGCTTTATAATACAAAGGAGAAACCAGATGTGATCTTTGAAGATCACATCAATTGGTATGGTGGTACTTGTATACCTCACTTGATGGAGACAAAAATAGAATAAGTCCCACTTTGCATAATACGCTTTACATTTTCTTTTTAAAAATTGTCATGTTGGGTTTTGTAATTTGTGTACTTTGCAAATCAGTTCTATAAATTGGGATTATTTTAGTTCATGGTAAGAACAGGAAAATAAAGACGTTTGTTAATTGCAGTGTGGGTGCAAATCCCAGCTTCACTGCTTTTGTGATCTTGGGCATCACATTTAAACTTGTATTTCCTAACATGTCAACATAGTAAGCCTATAAACCTTTCAGAAATTGTCATCCTTTATTCTCAGGGTATGATGTTCAAAAAAGCCTCGCTCATGGTTTTACTGCCTATCTGATTCCTTCCTCTATAATGGTGAGCATTGATGTAATGAACACCACTACCACTTGTCTCTTCGCTCTCCAATGACACTACCTCAAAATCATGTTTATTGAATTTATAAAGCGCTTTACAGACTAACAAGATACAAAATTTAAAGAAGCTTATTACAAACGTGAAACAAACCAGAAGTACATTATATGGAACAGTTTAGGGGAGGAGGGAGGGGGAAGGTTAAGGGTATGAGAATCAGGTTCGATGCTAGCAGGGTGGGAGACAGGGGGGCGGGGGCGGGGGGTGGAGAATCCCAGCTCGCCAGTGGGAGGAGGGGGAGGTGAGTGGATGGGGGTGGAGTAGGGTTTGGGGAGGGGGGGGTAAGGAGAGAGTCAGGGAGGGGAGTGGAGAAGGGATCTCAGGGAGGAGTGGAAGGATGAGTAGGTGGAGGAGCGGATGGGCAGAGGTAGTGTGTTCCAGTGGAGGGGGGGCGGGGGCGCGCGCGCCAGGAGTTGGAAGGAGCGGAAGCATGAGGCCGCGCAAGGGGCAGGGGGAACTGTGAGAAGGTAGAGATCGGCGGAGCGGAGAGAACGGGAGGGATGGTAAAATGAAGAGGGATTGGGGGGGGGCGAGGTCATGGAGAGATTTGTAGAGTAGACAGAGGAATTGAAATTTCAGTTGTGAGAGGAAGGGAAGCCAGCCGAGGTGAGAGAGAGGAAGAGATGGTCACGAGGACCGAGAAGACAGAGTACAGATGGAGGAGTGGTAGATGGATTTTAGGGGAGTCAGGTGAGAGGCTGGGAGACCAAAAAGAAGAGGAGCAGTAGAAAAGGCGGGAGAAAATAAGGGAGGAAATTAGGAGTTTAGAAGCGTGGAAGGTGAGGGAGGAGTGGATCTTGCGGATGTTGAACAGGTGGTGCCGACAGGCACGAGAGGTTAGGGAGATAAGGTTAGAAAAGGAGAGAGGAGTCCAGGTGGAGGCCAAGATTGCGGGCGTGGGATGAGATGGGGAGATTGGAAGGGGGAAAGTAGATGAAGGGGTGGGGGGTGGTTTTGAGGTCGTGTTAGGAGGGAAGAAATGTACTTCAGTCTTGTCAGTGTTGAGGGAAAGAACGTGGGAAGACATCCAGTTTTTTTGGCCGTGAGGCTGGAAGAAAGAGTGGTGGTCCGCAGTGGAGGAGGAGAGGAAGAGTTGGGTGTCATTGGCGTAGAAGTGGTGAGAGATGCCGAAGGAAGAGATGACCGGGGCGAGAAGGGAGGTATAGAGAGAAGAGAAAGGGTCCAAGTACAGAACCCTGAGGGACTCTGTAGCTCTGGGGGAGGCTGTCTGAGGTACGGCCACCCCTGGAGACCGTGAAAGATCAGTTGGAGAGGTAAGAGGAGAGCCAGGAGAGGGCAGTGCCTTTGAAGCCAAAGGAGGACAGAGTGCTGAGAAGTAAGGGGTGGTCAACAGTGTCGAAAGCAGCAGTGACGTCAAGGAGGATTAGAAGTGATGATTGTTTGGCGTAGCGTGCAGAGAGGAGGGAATTAAGTACGTGAGTGAGGGCAGTCTCAGTGGAGTGTTTAAGGCTGAACCGAGACTGAGAGGGGGGGAGGAGGCGAAAGATGAGAGTTGAGGATGCTAGGCGCTCAGTGAGTTTAGAGAGAGAAGGGAGATTGGTTGGAAGTTGGAGTTGGGAAGAGGGTTGGCAGAGGGCTTTTTCAGAATAGGGATGATGGTGGCGTGTTTGAAAGTTGAGGGAAAAGAGGCAGAGGAGAGACAGATGTTAAAGAAGGTGGTTGGGTAGGGAATAAGGAGGGGGGTAGACTTTGGGGATGAGGGAGGTGGGGCTAGGATCAGAGAGAGCAGCAGTGGGGTGCGTTTTGGACAGGAGAGGGGAGACACATGCTCGGGTGATAGGAAAGTGGACATAATAGCAGAGGTGGGAAAAGAGGGGTGGGGGAGGGGGGAAAAGGAGAGGTGAAGATGGTCTGGCGAAGAGAATTTTGGAAGAGAAGTTGGCAAAGTCAGAGGGAGAGAGGGAGGAGTTCGTTGAAGGGTCAGAAGTAGGAGGGGAGAGAAGACGAGAGAGGGTCTGGAAGATACGACGGGATGAGAAGCTTGTGAGTGGAGGAGGTTAGAGTAGGAGCGCTTGGCAGATGTAAGGCAAGAGTCGTAAAGAGTGATAAGAGAAGTATGAGGATTGGTTAGCCAGAGAAGGGTATTTGAGCCAGCGTCTTTCAAGGCGACGGAGGAGGCTACGTATTGACTGAAGGTGATGGGAGCGCCAGGGTTGGGAAGGTTTGCGAGAGGACGAGAAGGAAGTGAGAGGATAGAGTTGGTTGAGACTGGAGGATATAGAGGACAGGGAGGAAAGGGCGTCTGCAGAGGGGGATGAGAAGTGGGGGAGGGAGGAGGTGCAGGAGTCGAGGGAGAGAAGGGTTGAAATTGCAACAATCGCGATGTGAGGAGGGAGATGAGGGAGTGGTGGAGGACAGAGGAGGAAGGAGGGGTGAGGGAGGAGAGAAGGGTGTGATCAGAGATAGTTGGGGAGGGACGAAACAGGGAGGAAGAGTGAGATGAGGGGAAGATGAGATTGAGAGTGGAGCCAGAGGATTGTGGCGTGGGGGTGGGGGGGTTAGAAGTGGAGTAGGTAGGAGTCGAGTTAGGAGAGGGATGAGGTAGAGGGAGGTTGAAGTCGCCAAGGACAGGAGTAGGGGAGGTAGAAATGAGGGCGAGAAGATGGTCAAGGTCGTCATAGAAGGAAGAGAGGGGGCTAGGGGGTCTGTAGATGATTAAGGAGATGGCGTGAGGGTGAGTAAAGGAGTTATAGAGAAATTCAAAGGAGAAGGTGGGAAAAGGAATGGTGGCAGATGAGGAGATACATTTAGGGTGAAGGAGGAGGCTAACACCGCCTTCGCGACCGGAGGGGCGTGGGATGTGAGGAGAAAGAAGGGGTGGAGAGAGATGCAGGAAGAGTGGAGTTGAAGGGGGGGGAGGGGTCCAGGGAGGTAAAAGGGGGGCATGAGGGTGGGTGGGAGGAAAAGGAGGGGGAGGAGGGAGAGTGTGGGGGAGGGTGGTCAATGAAGGGAAGGGCAGATAGTTTGCATGTCGAGAGTAGGATGATAGCTGGTGGTCACTCGGCAGAGTAGCGACGATTGGAGGAAGTATAAGGAGCAGATAGGTAGAGATTGGGTGAGAGCGGCGAGGATGAGGCAGTACAGAGGGTAGGGAGCGTGGCATGGTACAATCACTCGTAACCAGTAGAGCAGGTAGGCTGGGTCGCTAGATGGTTTGCGACAGTGCAGGTGGTCCTTAGTGAGGAGGTGGGGTGAAGCGCTGGTGGAGCAGATGCAGTTAAAGGGGAGTGAGGGCAGTACGGCTACAGGTGAGTGGGTACAGCAGGCTGAGTAAGGGACAGTCAGAGGCTGAAGAGGGGCCAGGGATAGTGGGTCAGGGCAATCTGTTGTAGGAGGGAGGCACAGCACGGGGTGGGGGTTGTGGGGGGGAGAGATGCCAGGAGCTGCAGTATCAGTAGTAGGCATGGCCTCAGCAGGGGCCCCACAGATGTCAGGGGCTGGGGGCTGTGACTACTGGGCGCTGGAGTAGTCACTGGTGGTGAGTAGGTAGGAGGTGCTGGTAGGGGCAGGTGACTCACTGGGCCCAATGGGGGTAGCCCATAGTTAGGAAGATGCTCCGGTAGGCGCAACCGTGCCTGTAGAGCACCGAGCTGCCTCAGCCTGTGGTGCCGCACCAAGTATGATGCACCGGAAGGTAGCATTGGAGGGAGTGCTTGTCAAGACTCGGCACCCAGTGAGGATGACAGTAGAGATGTCCAGTGCTGCAGTTTAAGCGGCAGGCACAGCCTCGGCAGAGTGAAGTTCCGGATGGTGGTGGTGGATGGAGGCCTTGTAAAGATAGGGCGCCTGGAGAGAGTGACGGTGGGGGAGAAGTTAGGTGCTGCAGATCAGTGGTAGGTACGGCCTCTGCAGGGTAACGCGGGTGCCAGATGCTGAGGGCTGTGGCGGCTGAGCTCTGGAGGAGGCAGTTTCTGCAGGAGTGGGCGGAACAGGGAGCAGAGATGAGGGCTGGAGAGGAGGGGGTAGGCTTGAGTGTCTCGCTGCCAGTGGAAGGTGCAGCGTTACGGCACTCTTCAGGGAGAGATTAATGGAAGGATGCGGCTCCGGGAGGTCTTGAAGAGGCGGGTGCTTCACTGGTCCTTTTGGAGGTGGCCCGCAGCTTGGGTGCCGGACCTGCGGGTGCAGCCGAGGCAGTGAGGCACACTGCTGCCTCAGCCTGCAGGGCCGTGCCGTTCTGTGCTGTGCGTGTTGTGCCAGGAGGTGGTGGGAGGAGGCCTCTCTGACTTCCGTAGCGACACGGCTCCGCGAAGGTGGAACGTAGCAGCAGCTCTTCACGGACTGAGAGCTGCCTCAGCCCGTAGGGCAGCACCAGATGAGTACGGCTGAATGGTTCATCAGGATGAGTCCCTGTGGCGTGGCCCACAGCTTGGGAACAGGTCCGGTGAGCCCAGCCGCGCCAGTGAGGCTCACTGCTGCCTCAGCCTGCAGGGCCGTGCTGTGCGCATTGCGCCGGAGGAAGGTGGTAGGAGGAGGCCTCTATCTACTGTGGAGACACGGTGCCACGGTGGGTGGAGCGTTGCTGCAGCTCTTCGCGCTCCAAGCTGCCGGCTGCCTCGGCCTGTAGGGCAGCTCCAGGTGAGACGGGCTGGATGGGGGCGGTTGGAGGAGGGATTGTCGGGACAATGTACCTCAGCGAGTCTGGCACAGCAGCAGCGTTGCAGGAGCTCACTGCTCGACAGCCTCAGTTCGCAGGGCGCCTCCAGATGAGATGCGGTAGATGGTGGTGGAGGGAGGAGGCCTCGTGGGAGCACTGCCCCTCTTTTAATCTCTCTGGATATGGACACCTTCCTGGTAGTTTCTAATCTTCCCAAATTAATCTCTGGTATCCATTCTTGAGCACTTTTGCATTCTGTGACGCAGCTAATCCGGGTGATCGTTCTATTCTGGATTATGTAAAGTTTTTTAATATGAACTGTGTCCTGCATTTATGCAATGGCTGCTATTACCTTCCTTGTGGCTACTATTGATGGTGTCCTGTAACTATTCAAGAACACAAGTACCCTTGATGTGGCATGCTAATGGTGGCCTTGAAATACTACCTGTATAGCATTGAGTGCAGCAAGAAGGAAGAGAAGCAAGGGGGTTGGATTTGCATGGGGGGGGGGGGGGCTTAGCCAGTTCTCCAGCATGGGGTCTGCCATGGATTCACATGCTCATGAATATTCCCCGTCAGACTGGAAATCCTCGGTAAAGAAAAATCAGTATCAGTTTCGTTTCTGATTTGTCTTTCTTAGTAGTAACCAGTCACTGGTCTCTGGGTCATACTGCCATCTCCCTAAGTTTGCCCCTGGCAGCCATCCTCAGATTTTTACCGCACGTTCAAGTGTTGGGAGTCCTTGTGCTATAGCTCTCGCGCTTTTACTGGGTTTTTTTTCAGAGTTTAATCTTATTTTTTAAAATCGAGCCTCAAGCTCCACTGTTTCTACTTCCGATCAACGGGGACCCGTTTCGGAATTTTCTACGCTCCTCAAGGGCGAAGTTTTCATAGAGTTGCGCTTCTTGGAGGATTCCAGAAGTTCTGAGGCCTACCTCGTGGACATGGCCCAGGACCAAGGGATGCTTGACACCCGGATCCAAGCTGTTCAGCAACTGCCCTGGATGCAGATTACAGAATGTTTTAAAGCAGGATGAGCATTTGAGATGTCTCTACTGCCTTCACGAAGACAAGATGCACGTGGAAAAGGACTGTTTTGCAAGAACCTGTCGGAACGGACTATGAGGGATCGTCAGTCCCGCCTCGCCAGCTGGCTGGAGAAGGGCCCAGCTGGTGAGAAGTAGTAGTCCGAGCGGTCTTCTAAGTCCTGTGAGGGTGCCCTGGCGACGGGGGCCCAACAGAAGGCAAAGCACCAGGAGTCCGCCGGCACCGGGAGAGCCGAAGGGTCAGGCTCCTCGGCTGCCAGGCAGGGCGCACTTTTACCGACTCCAACCACGAGCCAACGCTCTGGCTCGGGGAAGAGAATCCGAGAACCCGGCTAAGCTTCTGGAGAGGCCCCAGTCGATACCGAAGGGATCAGCCGAGGGGGAGCGAGGCGGTGACCCCTACCCAAGGTGAAGGCCCCAAGTGGTGAAGGCCTTGATTCACCCGGTGAAGGCCTCTATCGAGGGAGTCGTGGCGGCCCTGGCGAAGCCTGTGGAGGTTAACCCAGTGTAAGCGACCTTGGGGCCCAGAGTTTCCCTGCTGCCACGGAGGGAATCCTCTTTTCAGCCCATCTATAAGACCCCAGTGGAAAAAGAGTGTGGGGGGGGGGTGGCGGACACAAATTCAGCCTCTGAGGAGGAACTGGTAGAAGTCGTGAAGGGCCTCAAGAGGTTGGAGGAGGTCCGGTCCCACGGGGGTACCCCGAGGAGGCGGATGAAGAGAGCGGCGGTGGTGCCGACTAGGCTCCCGTGGAGGAGCCACCATCGTGCCGTTGCAGCCAGTGCCCGAGCCTCAGGACAACTCGGTGGCCATTTTGATGGCAATCCAAACCTTATGCACAGAGATGAGGACGAGATTGACCCTAACCCCAACAGATGACCCAGCCGAACCGGGCCCGTCGGGAAGCCCTCTGAACAAGCGGAGGAGACCCCCCACACCCCCCCCCCCCCCCCCGGCCTTTCCAGCCCTCGTGGCCCGCTCAGCATTCATCTCCTTCCCCCCTGATCCTAGGGATGACACAGGAACAGATACGGCCGGTATGGGGACGCGTGATGACTGTGGTTACGACGGGATGGCCCTTCCATCACCTTTCCCTCGGGCATCCCCGCCCGACGAAATTGGCTCCTTCCACGCCATGATTGCCAGGGAAGCCGAGCTTTTTCAGCTCTGCCCTGAGGAACAGTTGAAGAAAGGACTTGCTCTCCTGAAGAACCCGTCCACGACGTCTGCCAAGAGTGATCGGTACGAGTAATAGTACCGGGTTCCCGATTCTACCCCTTTATGCCTTAGGGCACAGCCGACCCCCGGATTCAGTCATCTCGGGGGTGGCCAAGAAGGCGGCGGGGGCGTCGTCCTCAACTTCAATTTTCCCCTCCCACCCCCAACGGCGAGGGGGAAGAAGCTGGACGCCATGAGACGGCGAGTCATCTCGTCTGCGGCAGCGCCAATTAAGGCGGCCAACACCCTGGCGATTGTGGCCCGCTACGACAGGGAGCTGTGGTACAAGATCGCTCCCCTGCTGGACTTCTACCGGACGACAAGAGGTCGGAGGCCCTGGAGATCCTGCAGGAAGGTGAGGTGGCGTCGGACCACGCCATAACGGTGGCCACAGACATCGCGGACACCGGATTCTGCCAGTTGGGCAACAGCGTTTGCCTTAGACGGCGGGGATGGCTCAAGGCAACTGATTTCCGCCAGGACGTGCAAACCAGACTTTTGGACATGCCCTTCGACGGGAACAACCTGTTTGGGAAAACAGTGGATGAGTCACTTCAGGCCATCAAGACCGACAGACGGCTCGGGCCTTGGGAGTGTTGCAGCAACGACGGCCGCCCTTTCAGAACGCCGGAGGCAGACTGGGTGCTTCCAAGGGATCCGGCGGCGGCTCCTCGACGTACCGCCAGGCAGCCCGCTGCTCGTTGCGGGAGGCCTACAGAGGACGCGGCAAGTCAGGAGGATCTTGTTGTCGCCAAGGCGGCAAGTCCGCAGCATTGGGCACCCACCTGAGCACCCCGGTGGGAGGCCGGCTGGTAAAGTTCGTCAGCGTGTGGGAGTCCTCTCCATCGACCGTTGGGTGCTGGATGCCCTGGCCCACGGGCACACTCTCGAATTTCTAAGGAAGTGCCCCTGCATTCCTCCCGTGGCCAGGAAGGAAAATCGCGTCCCTCAACTGCTGTTAGAAGTAAGGGCGATGCTCAAGAAAGGTGCCATTGAGCTCGTCCCCAAAAGGCTCTGGGGCATACTCAACGTACTTCCTCGTCAGAAAGAAGACAGGCGGTTGGCACCCCATCCTGGACCTGTGGCGGTTAAATACATCAATGCGCAAAAGTTCAGGATGGTCAACCTCCAGCACGTGCTGGGACAGCTGGAGGAGGGGGACTTCCTATCGTCGCTGGACTTGGAGGATGCTTTCTTCCACATCCCCATTCTAAAAGGACACCGAAATTTTCTCGGCTTCGTAACAAGGGCAGCACTACCAATTCAAGGCCCTGCCATTCGGTCTGAAGTCGGCACCTCGGGTGTTTACCAAGTGCCTCGCACCAGTGGTGGCATGGCTGCACCTGCAGGGGATCCACGTCTACCCTTACCTGGACGATTGGCTCATCCGAGCAAGGACAAGAGAACTCACTGTCGAACACACAGCGGAGACTGTCCAACTTCTCACGGACCTGGGATTCTCAATCTACTCGAAATCCCACCTGGTCCCGTTGCAGGTGCCACTGTTTCTGGGAGCCAAACTCTCTACAGTGGCGCGATTGGCCTCGCCATCGAAGGAAAGGACGAAGGCCATCTTGGGCAAGCTGCAATGCCTGCTGGCCACGATGTGGCCAGTGTGAGATCCATCAAGGCCGTGATTGGAATGACGTCCTCATGCATCTACCTGGTGCACCTGTGCAGGCTACGGATGCGTCCTCTACAAGAGTTCCTCGACACCCGTTGGATACAAGCGATGGGCAGCTTCAAAGACAGGATCTCGCTCATCAAGGCTTTCCGCCAAGTGATCCGATGGTGGGGCACCCGTGCACATCTCGCGACGGGCAAGGACTTTCAGACCCCGGTACATCAGGAGACAGTGATGACGGATGCCTCCTTGGAGGGATGGGGAGCATACATCGGAGATCTTCACGCAAGAGGCCTTTGGCTCCCGGAGGAGAGGTCACTCCTCATCCTGGAGCTCAGAGCAGTGTTGTGGGCCCTCGGGTAGTTTCTCCCGTCCCTCAACGGCAAGGTGGTGAGGATCTTCACCGACCACACCACCACGATGTTCTACATCTGGAAGCAGGGAGGCACCAGATCCCCAGCCCTGTCCAAGGAGGCCCAGGATCTGTGACACTGGGCCGTCGCCCAGGGGATGTTTATGGTGCCCTTCCATCTAGCAGGAATAAAGAAAGTCATCGCCGACTCACTCAGCAGGGAGCTGCGCTTGTGCCAAGAGTGGGAGCAGCGCCAGGATCAGGTGGATCGACTTTTCCAACGATGGGGCAAATCCCAGATCGACCTGTGTGCAACGGCGAAGAACTACAAGTGCCAGAGGTTCGCCATCAGATTTCCCCAGCCGAGGAGCATGGGCGAAAGCTTTCTCGTTCCACTGGGACGGCCTGTTCCTGTATGCGTTCCCTCTGTTGCCGTTGCTGCTCCGACTCATCAACCAACTCAAGAGGTCCTGGTGCAGGATGATCCTCGTCGCACCGGTGTGGCCGAGACCGATCTGGTTCCCGGACCTTCTGGACTTGTCAGCGTCCCCCCGAGTCAGACTGTCGATGGACGCAGATCTTCTCTCCAGAGAAGGAGGCGCCATCCTCTTGCAGGCCTGGCTCCTGCAGCACTAGGAGGGTATGATATCCCGGCGGACTGCAAGGAGGTGCTTGCAAAGGCCAGGGCGTCCTCAACTCTCAAGTGCTACGGACACAAGTGGAAGAGGTTATCTGTCTGGTGCCGTGCACAGAAGAGTAACCCTCTGCGAATTACGGCCCCTCAAGTGCTGCCATACCTGCTGTCGCTGGCCAAGGATGGGTTAGCTCACACTTCCATTAAGATCCATCTTGCAGCGATTTCACGTTACGCCAGAACTACGGTACGGTCATCCGTGTGTTCTCTTCGCCTGGTGAAGATATTTATGAAGGGACTGCTCCGATCGTTCCCGCCGGTGAAGGCTCCAGTGTGGGAGATCAACGTGGTGCTGACCAGGCTCATGGGGCCGCCATTTGAGCCTCTGCATTCGGCACCATTGGAATTTCTGTCATGGAAAACGGCGTTCCTTGTGGCCATCACCTCCGCACGACGAGTGGGAGAGATTCAGGCCATATCCTGCAAGCCTCCATACTTGACTTTCCACGAGACGAGGGTGGTGCTGAGAATGCGCCCCTCCTTCATGCCCAAGGTGCCATCGGACTTCCACCTCAACGAGCCCTTGGTGTTGCCAGTTTTCTTCCCGTCTCCTTCGTCGCCGGCTGAGAGGACTTTGCACTGGCTGGATGTAGCTAGAGTCCTGAAGTTCTAAGAGGACCGCAAAGTTTTCGGAAGACGTGTCAGCTTTTTGTGAACTTTGGGCCTGTGAATCAAGGGAAGGCCCTCTCGAAGGCTTCTATTTCCAGATGGCTCTCCGGCTGCATCATGCACTGCCATCGGTTGGCAAACCGACTGTTGCCCGGCCGTCCGAGAGCCAATTCGACCAGAGCGATCGCTGCTACTATGGCGTTCTTGTCTGGTGTGCCCTTGCTGGACATCTGCAGGGCTGCGACGTGGAGGTCGACGCACACCTTCAAGAGATTCTACTGCGTCGACCGGGATTCCAGGGAGGAGTCAAGGGTCGGCCAAGCAGTGCTGCGCAACCTGTTCTCCTGAAGGTGGGCCTGGTAAGGAGGCAAGAGTTGCTTAATGTCGAGTTTATTTAATGCTTAATGTTGAGCCTTGCCACCTCCCGTGGTTGTGCATGTGTATACTGCTATGTATTCTTGTATTCATGAGCATGTGAATCCATGCCAGACCCCATGCTGGAGAAGTTACTTACCTGTAACTGTTCTCCAGCATGGGTCTGGCATGGATTCACATGCAAACCCTCCCTCCTACACCTGCAGCTCTTCATTTGGTCATACTGCCACTTTGTGTGCTACCAAATCTGAGGATGGCTGCCAGGGGCGGAGTTTAGGGAGAGGGCAGTCATTGGCTGGGGGCAGTATGACCCAGAGACCAGTGATTGGTTACTACTAAGAAAGACAGATCAGAAACTAAACTGATACTACTTTTTACTGAGGATTCCCAGCCTGACAACCGGGAATATTCATGAGCATGTGAATCCATGCCAGACCCATGCTGGTGAACAGTTACAGGTAAGTAAGTTGTTCCATGTTCTGCATCCCTTCATTTCTTTTTAGTCGGTAGAGGGGCGCCCCAAAGGTATTGGGCCCCAAGTGCTTAAGATCGCCCTGCCCAATGGATTATTTCAGATCGTTGGCTTTTACTGATTTGATTTAAATTTCCACTAGTCTGCGTCTGCTTGCTTTTGGGAGCTTTTTTTTGTTGTCCTGGTGCTGTTCAGGCTTGTGTGGTTGCTGACCTGTGGACATAACCTCCAGACCAACTTTGTTTCCACTTGTTCCGATTTGAGACCAATCTCTGGGAACTGGGTGTAGGAGCCCTTCCTTACAAACTGTTAGGCAGTTGTGCCATCCTCTGAGAGCCCTTGCCCTAATGGGGAGGCTAACACTTGAAAAGAATGAAAACCTAACCACTAGCGAAGGTGTTATGAAATATTTTTTTTTGTTGCTACTTTTCACCCATACACCTCTATCGGAAACACTTGTTTGCTTGACTTTGTTTGCTGACTTGACATTTTGGCGCTGAAGCCTTCTGATTTACTCCCTTGCTTAGTGCTCATTTTTATAGGGAAACTGTTCAGTGCATCAGACTATCAGTACTGAGAGACTCTCTCATTCGTGGATTTCTTGCATTTTAGGAAGAGTGGTTAGGATACTTTGTAGCCCAACATTTCCTTTTCTAATTTTGTGGTTACAAATACAATGTGTCCAGGATGGGATGATGGCCTCAGATTTCTTTCTATTAACTTTTCACTCATGCACATTTCATTTAACCACTTAATGCCTCTAAAAGTACCTAATACTCTAAAATTGCAGTGCCATGAGATGTTTGCCTGTCATTTGGTAATTCTGTTCTTCAGCCATCTTCCTGCGCTCACGGGTCCTGAATAGGCATATATCTAAAGCCCTTTCCTGTGCAAAGTGGTGGTCCGAGTGTAGCCGGATGTAGAGGTTGGTACTGCTTGGTCCCATTCCACGATCAGGTTGGTGTCTGTTGCTGGGAGAAATGTTTGGCAACTGGCTGGCCATGATTGGACTGCTCCTCCCAGTTTGAATGGTGCTGGTCCTTACCCTTGGTGGACCTGGTGACGACTAGTCTAAGTCCTGTATCATAGGGGACTCCTGCAGCCATTCGAGAGATCATTGGAGCCAACATTCCTACGAAGAAATTCAGCCCACAGAAGACCAAAAGAGGACCATTGCAGCTGATGAGCATTGCCTCTAGCCAAGTCCTACTGAAGTCCTGCTCTTCTTTCTGATCTTAAGAAGACCACCGTAAGTGCTTTGACCCCTGGACTGGTTGGAGCAAACGGTGTCGATCTCTGAGGATCTGTGCCTTTGGAAGGTACCTGGGCCACATGGTGGACTGATCAGCCATCTCCTGGTCTACCTTGCTGCAGCTCCAGTTCCAAGTGAATCCATGGAACTTGAAGTATCTTCAACTTGTTCTACAAGGTGCCTGTTCCTGCACTTTAAGCCTTCCAGTGCCAACAGAAGCTTTGTATGGCTTGCTCTTTGGATGGAAAACTAAGGATCTTCTGTTGCTGCCTGATCATGGTGACTCCTGTTGATTCCGTTCTTATTTGCTCCCTGAAGGTATCCTGAGATTGCTTACTCTGCAGAAGCCTACTTCCTTTCATGGCAAGGGTGACCTGCTGGCCTGTCCCTACAACTAATAAAAGTACCACTACCGACAAACTAAAACCTGCATCTGCAAACTACCTCTGCACCCAGAGGCCCATAGACCGTCCTCGAACAGGCCTAGCATAGAAGTGGATTCAACGGATTCTGAAATACCTGAAGTGGTTTTTAGTGTCCTTCCTGTCTCAGATGATCCTTAATGTACTAGTTTAGTCCTTACTCCCTCTCCTCCATAGGATTACATGGCTGTAAATTCCTGGCCCATCTCTCTGCTTGCCTCTGATCAGTAGTCCCGATTCCCCCAAGCCATTTTAAGTGTTTGGGGTCAGAGAGGTGCTGATCTGAAATGTTCCTAACTTTTGGAACACTGATTTGAAACCACTGGCATTGCTCAATCCAACAGTAAATCTACCTGAATAGTAGAACTTCTGGAACTGGTGACTCTAGGGCACTACGCCGCATTCCATTGCAGGGGTAAACGTACTAAGAGTTTGGTATTTAACTTTGGGAGTGTTCTTTGTTGTGAATTAGCTGTTTTTCTAGCTTTTCACTGACTCTACCAGTTATTGAAAATATTTCTGATAAATATGTCTTAACTGTCTTTAAGGTAAAGTGTAGGGGTTCTCTCTAGAACTCAAAATGGTGGCTTTATATACGCTTTATAGTAGTTGCCTTAAGATTTCTTTTTTAGTGTGTATATTAAAGGGCTAATCATTGTATGATTGTACTTCTCTAACAGAATTATTGGAGTACTCTGTCTCTTTGTGGACTTGAACCACTCGCACTCTGCTGATGTCAGTGTTGCCGCTCTGCTACTTGCCTTGAATTGATTATTTGAATTGCCCATACACTCAATGTGTTTCAAAGAGCTTCAAGGAGGGAGGGAACATGGGAGAATACCAAAACATTCTTACAAGTCCTTGAAACAATTGGGATGTGAAAAATAAGTATCTTAATCAGCCTGGCGACATTTCAGTTAGTGCAAGGAACAAAAAGTGGAAAGGGGAGGTCGGGGGAGGGGGCGGGGGGGGCAGGGTGCTTGGAGAATGAGACAAAACAAGCAGTTGCATTACTATGCCTGAAAGTAGGTAGTTGGGGAGAAGAACACAAGCAACTAACATAATAGGTCTGACGATTCAGCGTAGTGCTGAAGGGGGGGTAGAAACAAGGAGGGAAGGGGGAGAGACCAACAAGCTTCCATCGCAAGGACACGAGACAAGTGATGCTAATAACAGTAATAGGGAGGGTAAGAGGAAACTGGATGAAAGACAGGAGGGTATAATTTCTACGCCTGATGGCAATTGAGGTAGTGCCGGGATTAAACAAGAGGAGTGGGGAGGAGAGGGCAAGGAGGACGAGAAATAAGGTGGCTGCAATTACTATACCTGACGGCAATTGAGGTAGTGCAAGAAATTAGCAAGAAGGGGGAGGTTTAGGGAGGGCAGGAGGATGAGAAAGACAGGCTACAAAAATTACTATGCCTGATGGCGATTGAGGTAGTGCTGGAATTAAACCGAAGGGGGAGGGAATAGAGGGTGGGGGGGGGGCAAAGGGACCAACATAATTAGCCAGATGACCATTCAGAGTAGTGCTGGAGTGTAGGGGTAGGAGAAGAGCAAGAATGGGGGGGACACAGACCGGCAACTAGCATACAGAACAGGAGGCAAGTATGTAGAAGCAAAGTTCACAGGAATCCGAACGGTGGGCAGAGCTTCACAAGGGGCAGGGGGCACATGAATCATAATGGGGGGGGCAGAGGGAGGGCACAGGGCATCACATGGAGCAGGGGCACAAGAATCCTAACCGGGGGCAGAAGGGACACATGGCGTCAGAATGAACAGGAGGGGCACACAACAGGGCAGAGGGTACACAAGGGGCAGGAGGCACACAAATCACTGGGCAGAGGGGACGCACAGGGCAACACAAGAGGTGGGGGCACACAAATCCTAACTGGGGCAGAGAAGACAAACAGCTTCACAAGGGGCGGGGGGACAGCAATCATAACTAGGGCAGAGAGGACACAGCATCACAAGGAGCAAGAGGGGCACAAATCATGGTGGAGCGGACACACAGGGCATCACAAGGAGCAGCTTGGCGGTGTACCGTGGTGGACAGATGTAGACGGGGCCTTTGTTGTGGTCCTTAGGTGGATGGCCGGCTCCCGCCTCCTGGTTGCTCTCATTGGCTTAACAAGCCAAGTGCAACCAATGGGAGGGGGAGCAGGGCCAGGCCGAAGGCTGCAGTTCATGATGTTGAAAAAAGTGCAGCCATGTTGGAAGGCAGACACAATGAGGCAGGGTACAAAGGACAAAATCACTAAAAGCACTAAACATCCATGCCCCAAAAGCGCTGCTCCAACAAAGTCAATCCTTGACGTGCGCACTGATAAATTCAAATTTAGATGCATTTTTGACAAAATATGCCGCACCTTGTGCGCTAAGCACAAATCAGACTTACGCCAGAAGTTCTGAAGGTGTTGTAGAAAGCCCACATGAGGGTGATGGGAAGCCCTAGCACCGACTGAGATCCTCTGGAAGCAGGAGAAGTGGCAAAGAGTGTGGAGGGGCCTTGTAGTGGGACTTGGGCCTTGATTGGGTTGGGCTAGACATTAGTGTTTTTCCTGTTCACCATAATAGGTTGCCACGCCATCTCCCCAGGGTTGATTCTGGAAATCCATCTTCACAATGCCAGACAGTGCAACAAGGCTGTAATCTCGGATATGGGGTAGTAGGTCTACAGCAAGGTACAATTAGTCCACACACTTCTCTAGAAAATACACCATGGGTGAACATATATACCATAATAGTCATACATATAAAACTCAGTTCAAATAAGTACTCAGAAAATACTCAATAGTAAAGTAATAGCAAGAATATTATTAATCTTGATACATGGACTCTCCTAACCTGAATATATCTATGGTCCCACTGCCAGATGTGAGCACTGTGCATAAAATAACAGGATGGGGAGAACCAGGGAACCATAACACTTGGCAAGTTGTGATGTCCCCTTTTGGGTTTGCACAATTATGTAGTGTCCTAAAGACCCAACTGTTAGGCAAAGTTTGCATGCAGTACCCTCTGGGAACACTACAAACACCTCTGACTACAGGTCTAGGAAACCCAACCTTTGGTATAAGCTTGTATTATAGTTTTGGTAGCGTGTTGAGCAGCCAGGCTTATCTCAAGGGGCAATGTGAGCTGTAGTGGAGTTAGAGTTGCAGTTTACAGTTGCAAGTATTCAAATAAACTTTAAAAAAATATATTTATTTATTCTGTTCTCTGCTCCGCACTTTCCACTCTCCCCCTTTGCATGCACTTGTCCTCCCTTTGCAGTGCACTTGCACGTTCTCAATGTCACTGGGCCTAGTAGGATTGTTTCTCCCCTGTTTCCCCTCCCTCGCCTTGTCGCACTCTGAAACACTTGTGTACGAGCGGGATACAAATAAAATCACTCGAGGTTTCTTGAATAAAAAAATTCATCAGTCAGTTAGAATAAGCCTTCAGAAGGGAGCAATATAATGGTAACTTTCAAATACACTTCATGACATACACACTCTAAATATCTCTAAATCAGTAGATACCCTTTTGGGATGGCCCACACACTACCTACACCCTCGGGTGACTTCAATTTCTAGGGTGCTGGGGACATTAATATATCACTGTTGGATTTAGAATCCTATAGTAAGAAGTCAAAGGAAAAGATTATCTAGAACATGCAAGAGACCACAAATATTCTTAAGCAGGCTAACACTTTTGGATCCCTCCAGGGAGTCATTCGGTACAAGTGGCTAAGCCAAAGGCAAAAGTCCTATATAGGATATAGTACTTCTGGTAGTCTTTGCACAATGTTTGAGAAGCTTTTGACGAAAAGAATCCAATGTAGGGCCACAAGCTGATTAGACTTGTGAGTAGTAGAAGATGCAAGCAACTCTACAGCAAGAGTAAGACGTTGTACAGTACATTTAAAGATGAAGAAAAGATGGAGCAGATGACACTGTTCCTGTGCAGCTCTGCAGATCTCACTGTTCCTGGGCCTCAGTCATGGGGACAAGAGGGAGGACGTCGGCACTCCTGCAATGCACTGGAACGGTCAAAACACTCAACTGGCAAACTTCACTTTCAGTGGCTGTTCAGTGTTTCAGCTCCTTGCATCTACCGAAAATAGCAACACTGCGGTTCCTGGCTGTCATGATGGACTTTCCTTGCTTCTGGGGTCCCGCACTCTGTTGAGGGGGCTCGGTCAGTCCTGCTTCCTGGGAGTCCAGAGGATCTTCCTGGAGCTCTTGTCCAGCTTAAAAGCAATGCACACAATCTGGTGGTCCTCTCCCTGGTTATATGGTTTTAAACCGCAACTCTGTGGAAATTCAACCATCTCTGAGATGGATGTCCAGGTGGTTTACTTTGGAGTCGATTGGTCCCATCAACTCAAGGGGAGAAGTAGTCCTTGCAGGGGCTTCTGTCGGTGCAAATCTGGCGTTTCAGCACTGCAGCAGGGCTTCACTGGGCAAATCAAGTTCTTCGGTTCCTCCGCCCAGTCGTTGACTGTCTTCCAAGCCAAAAGCCTTGCCTTTTATTCAGTTCTCTCCCATTCATTCCAGCCTAGCTGTCAGTCACCCAGAAGGGTGGCTGTCCTTGCCGGACAGCCAGCCAATCACCACAGAGTGTAATTGGGTCTCCTAGGAGACTAAGCACAGAGTTTCGGGCACCTCCCTCACTTCCTGCCTACCCCAGACACCCTGGAGCCAGAGGCAAATCGATCAATGGGACCAAACCTGGTTTGGCGCGCAGAGTAAATCTCAAGAAGGACCTTTCCACAAAGAAATGGATAAAGACTGGGCCATTTTGACAAAAACGCCCCCCTTGGGTGCTTTACTGCGGCTGCTAGACTTCGCCAGCGGTAAATGCACACTATGGTAGTTAAAACGAACAAAACCACTGCCACCAGCCATTCAGTGAGGAAAGGGTAACATCAAAAATGTTACATGAGAAGCTAGACAAAGGGGATACTAGGTAACCCCTCCAACACCCTATGGTCAGCTAGTGTGTGCTGTATATAGTTAAAGTTGGCTTGATTACAGCTTAGACAAGCTGAACGTAAATGGCGGCGCAATTACGACCCACAGTTTAGGACCCTATTCAAAGCTAGCTCTTTGGCCTACTCTGCTGCAATTATTGCAGCAAAAAAATCTTTCTTGCCGCCGAGAATTGAAACATCCGTAGGTCAAACTAAAATTTTATGTGCGGTCGTTCAGTCCCCAACTTCTGTCAAAATGCTCTCCTACCGTCAAGCTGACGCAGGAGCTCTGTGATTCCCTGTCTCAATTTTTTTTAGAAAAATTGAGATTATTCATGCTAATAACTCTGCAAACACTACACTGGATGCTGTTGCCCCGGTTCCTGGTAACCTTCCTCGGGATGCAGCCTCGGATACCTGGGCTGGTGTTTACTGAAGAATCTGTTATTAAAGCCCTTCTTTAGATTAAGTCTAGTGCGCCTTCAGATGTTGTGCCACTTGGAGTCCTGAAAGAGATTAAGGATTATTACGGAGGCTGTCAACTCCTCCTGTCAACTCCTCCTGTCCTCCTGAGGGGAAAATCGCCACAGTAATTCCACTATCAAAAAGGCCTTGGTTGGATCCTTCTGTACCTGCTAATTTTCAGGCGATCTCTTCTTACTGCTTTTATGAAACTTTTGGAAGCACTGGTCTCTTCCCCTCTCCTGTTCTCTTTTCTGGAGTGGTCCGATTGCCTCGACCCTGCCCAATCTGGCTTTCGGCCAGGCAGGGGGCACCAAGAGCATCCTGGTCCTCTGTACAGGATGACCTGACCAGGCTGGTTGATGCAGGTGGTGTTGGAGCCCTGATACTGTTCGATCTTTCAGAGCCTTTGACACAGTTGACCATCCCACCGTGCTATCCCGCCTGGCTAAGGTCGGCATATCCAGTCAGGCCCTTGCCTGGTTATCTTCTCTTGTTAAGGATAGATCTCAATCTCTGCTTTCTCCTTTTCTTTCTGAACCTTTCTGTCTCACATGTGGTTTCCCTCAAGGATCCGCTTTGTCACCCATTCTTTTTAACATACATATGGGCCTTAGTGTGCCTCATCCGCTCCCTCAGCGTCTGGTGCTATGCTTATGCCAAAACCCAAATCCTGATCCGGTTGGATCTTGATCGGACCGAGGTGTCCTCGTGCCTCCATAGGTGCCTGACGGCTGTGGGTGAGTGGATGGGCCTTAACTGGCTAAAGTTGACCGGTGGCAAAACAGGTGTTGGTGGTGGGTTCCCCTCCTGATCCCACACTTTGGATCTTTTTCTGGCCCTCTTCTCTGGGTTCCCTTCCTATTCCTGTGGTGAAAGTAAAACACCTGGGAGTTATGATGACAGCTACCCTGTCAATGGAAGCCCAGATAGCATCCGTCAGTCCGGCTTCATTCACCTGAAAATCCTTCTACAATTGTTTCATCTTAAGCCATCTCCTTTGTGGTTGTTGGTGGTTGCTGCTATGGTAAATGGCTGACTTGGTTACTGCAATTCTTTATCTTGCACAGCCTAAGGGGCTAATACGTTAGCGCCTTCAGAACTTTGCAGCTCAGGTAGTGACTGGATCACTGTATGGTACTCATATCTCTCCAGTTCTGCGTCACCTTTGGCTACCAGTTCCCCAACGTATTGAATTCAAATAAATCACTGCATCGTGCACTACATGGTCAGGGAGCGGAATAACCGCGATAAAATTTGCTGCTACCTTCCCAATTGCCCTTTTAGATCCGAGTCAGCTGGTCTGCTTTGTGTAACCTCATTTCGCCATTCCCGACTGGGCAGTCGTGGCTTTTCATTCATGGCGGCTCAGCTGTGGAACAAGCTGCCTACCGAAGTGAAAAAGATCCATAATCACCTTACTTTTAGAAACACTATAAAAACATCTCTTCTAAACACTTGGCTTGGTGTTGGCTGTTTTCAGGGTTGTATCCATTTCTTCAGCACCATAATGCCTTCGGGCGACAGTGTGCTTTACAGGAAGCTTTAACATAACCTATAGAAAGTTACAATTGTAAGTAAAGTCAATTTCACTTTACTGCTCTTGGAAACAGTAGTTTATCCAAGAGAAGGTATTTAAACCTTTGGGAAATCTGAAAGACTTCCCTGGGCCACTGCACTGGAGGTGCTGTGTGGCCCAATGTAAAAGATGCCTATGGAGTTTGTCAGATTCCACAACCAAAAGAAACAGTGTACAAAATCACATTACAATACTTAGCGAGTGGGGAAAAGGGTCACTCTCTCCAGGTAAAAAAAAATCAATTCAGCAAAGTTGCTTGAGGTATTTTTTTAAAGTGGAGGGAATTGGCCCATTTCTGAGAATTCTTCCCCAACACCAACCCTAGTATATCTGAAGGGCCCTAGACCTGGTGGTCAACACCGAAAACATAGGGTATGGGAGAGAAAGGTGTAAACACAGTTTTACAAGCAGAGCAGATTTAGAATCCCTAAGGCACATAACTGTATGCAACAAACATGTGGACTCCCTAGGACATATTATAAATAATACATATGCACCCTGATGTTACATGAAAGCCTTGGAAGGTAGAAAATACATTTTGAACCAAAGCTAAATGTTTCGAAAAATTATTGTAACGTTTTAGGAATGGTGATCTTGTTGATACAGTTCAGGGAAAAATGAATACTGAGTTACTTGGTTTGGTGATGTTTAAAATGAAGTCCCCTTGCAAAAATGTCGAACAGATTGAAGGTGAATTATGAGATGCTAATGTTTTGTACACTATTTTTATCGTTTCTCAGGAATGCTTTTGATATGAAATTTTAGTTAGTACTATGTACAAGTTTGATATAGCTTTCCTTCATCTACATATGATTCGAAGTGAAATTAGTTGTGTTCTGCTGTTTGAGGGAGTGTGGGGGAGATTAGGACGGCCTGGCCTTTTTGATTTTTCTTTAATGTCTCTCCCCATTCTTAAAGTTGCGTCAATGTTCTCCAGCCTGGGGTCTAGCATGGATTCACATGCTCATGAATATTCCCCGTCAGGCTGGGAATCCTCTGTAAAAGAAAAATATCAGTTTCATTTCTGAACTGTCTTTCTCCGAATAACCAATCACTGAGCTCTGGGTCATACTGCCCCAGCCTATGACTGACCTCTACCTAAGCCCCTCCTCTAGCAGCAGCCTTCAAATTTTTACCACACGTTCCAGTGTTGGGAGTCCTTGTGCTTTGCTCTTGCGCTTTTGCTGCGTTATTCGCTTTTTGGAAGAGTTTTACTCTATTTTTCGGTCAATCGAGCCTTGTGCTCCATTGACCATCCTTCCGATTTAACAGGGATCTGTTTTTTGGATTCTTCAGTGCCCCTCAAGGGCGGATTTCATTGAGCTTCTTCGTGAAGGCTTCCTGAAGATTAGTCAGGCCTACGCTGCGTGGATGTCGGAGAATCATTCCCCCTCTTTTTAAGCTTTGCACCGACTGCGGCTAGTGGAATGTTTTAATGGACGACAAACATTCCCAGTGCAGTTACTGCCTGTACCCAACGCACATGGAGGAAGGATTGTGCATTTTGCTGTGAACTCTCGACACGTACGTTGAAAGATCAGCCTAAGTGGCTGAATGAGTGGCTGCTGACCAAAGCCTCTAGTGGGGTCGCAGGAGCATGCCTCTCCCGAATCCGACAAAGCTGAGCTGGCTTCAAAGTCATTTGAAAGTGTCCCTCCCGCAGGGGTCCAGAAAGGCCAAGAACCGCAAGTCCACTGCCACCGGTAGTGCCATTGGGGTGGGCTCCTAAGCGGCCAGGGTGCATCCTAAATCACCGGTTGAATCTGTATCCAGTCATTGCTCCAGATCCTCATCCAAGAGGAAGTCTGATCACCCGGGCAAGCTGAAGGTGACCCCTGAGGCGGCCAAGGAAAAGAGGGTACGGCCTCTGGCCTACCCTCATTGGAGAAGGGCCCCTAAGCACAAGGTGACTACAAAGGCCAAGCAGGATAAGAGTCCTGGCCTGACCGTGAAGGCCCAGGTATACCAGATGAAGGCGACTCCTCACATTGACGTGGTGGTGGTGGTGGCGTCGTCCCTTTCGAAGGCTGTGGATGCGGACACGCAGGGCACCCTTCCGAAGGCAAGAGTCACTCCCTGCCAGGAGGGAGTCTTCATTCGAGCCCATTGAGAAGACCCCGGAGAAGATGCCCGTCAACTCCCTGAGACGTCCCCCCTGGACGCGAAGGGGAGGGTTGGTGGGGCGGGCGTGGGGACGCACTGAAGTCCTCCAGGGCACAGATATCTCCTCTGCTGAGGAGGAACTAGTCTACCTCCAGACCATCCAGGAGGTTGGTGAATTCGAGGAAAACATCTGGGTTACGCCCTATGACGAGGACGACGATAACTGGGATACCGTTGAAGGCGACACAGGGCCTCTGGACGACGAGACCTCCCGTTCCTGTGCGTTTGCCCCAGCTGCCTGCCTGTCCCTACACCGCAGCTGCCACCTAGAGATCTGTCGGACATTCTTCACACCCTCCACACTCTTGTCTCTGAGATACAGATTAGTATGCCAGCGACACTGCCTCCCGCTCTACCGGCGGCACCAGTGCCCGCCACCCTGCCAATGATTGGGGAACCACCGGCCAAGGAGAGGCACCCGATGCCTGTTTGCTACCCGTTTCCTCCCTCTCTACCGCCCCAACAGGTGAGACTGAGTTGGACACATCGACTGGCACCGATGGCGGTGCCAGGATGGGGGACCCCCACCCGCGCCCCCATTGCTTCCGCCCAGATCCTCTTCCCGATGAGATAGGATTTTCATACGATCTCCAGAGCATTGGAGCTCTTCCAGCTCACGCCCGAGGAGTAGGGCGGCTTCCTATATCGGCGCCATGAGGCGAAGTGGAAGACCATCCTTTCGGGCCTGCTCTTGGACGGCATTTGGGGTGAAGGACTGACTCTCATCAAGGACCTTTCTACGGCCCCAGCAAAGAGGGACCGCCTAGAGAAGAAATGTATGGTGTCTGACTCAGCGCCCAAGTGCTTGCGGCCCAACTGTCACCAGACTTGGTCTTCGCAGCGGCCAAGAAGTTGTCAGTCTCTACATCTTTGGCAGCGTCAGTCCCTCCTGACAGCGAGGGCAAGAAGTTGGATGCAATGGGACGATGAGTGATCTACTCTGTGGCCACGATAATCAAGGCCGCCCTCGCTATCGTAGCGCACTACGATCGGGAGCTGTGGTTGAAGCTCGCACCTCTGCTGGACTTCCTCCCAGATGACGAGAGTTCAGAAGCGTTGGAGATTTTGCAAGAGGGCGAGGAGGCGTCTGACCACTGTGTCCACGGACATCGCTGACACGGATTTCTGCCAGATGGGCAATAGCATTTGCCTTCTCCGCTGTGGCTGGCTCAAGGCCATCAACTTTTGGCAGGGGGTCCAGACAAGGGTTTTGGACATGCCCTTTGACAGAGACCATCTGTTCAGGAAGGCTGTAGATGAGTCTGTACAGGCCATCAAGGCGGACACTGAGACTGCCCGTGCCCTGGGCACAATACAGCGGCGACGGCCGTCCTTTCAGTCATCGGGAGGCACGTCTCCCCGTTCTTCGAAGGGTTACGGCGGGTGCTCTTTTTTACCGCCAACCCTCGCACTCCTTGGCTGAGGAGACTAACTGGGGCCGCTCCAAGGCCTTCAGATCCCAAGGCAGCCTGTCAACGTCCAAGCAAGAATGAACCAGCCGTGATGTTGGGGGGGGGGGGGCACCTGTGCACCCCGGTGGGAGGCCTGCTGGCGAACTTCGTCAGCTTGTGTAAGACCATCTTCACCGACTGCTGGGTGCTGGATGCTCTTGTCCACTGACAAGAGTTCCAACAGAAGGGTCCCCAAATACCACGGGTGGCCCAGCAGGAAAACTGCATCCCTCAACTAATTTTGGAGGTTTGGGCCATGCTATAGAAAAGGGACGATGGTGCTGGTTCCAAAACTGCTCCGGAGTTTATGCAAGGTATTTCCTCGTGCGAAAGAAGACTGGGGTCTGGAGGCCCATTCTCGACCTACAGCGATTCAGTACATAGTCTCAGAAGTTTCGGATGGTCACCCTTCAACAAATGCTAGGACAGCTAGAGGAGGGAGACTTTCTGTCGTCAAACCTGAAGGATGCTTGCTTCCACATCCCCATTCACAAGGGACACCAAGTTTCTGCGCTTTGTCATTCACGGGGTGCATTACCAATTCAGTACCCTACCCTTCGGGTTGAAGTTGGCGCCCAGATTCTTCAAGTTCCTGCTGCTGGTGGCTGCCCACCTGCGACTACACGGGATCCACATTTACCCTTACTTGGAAGACTGGCTCATCCGGGCCAGCTCAAGGAGCATCACCGCAGACCACATGGCGAATACCATCCGCCTATTGACGGATCTGGGGTTTTCTGTGAATTATGCAAAGTCCTGCTTGTGTCCATCGCAGGACGTGCTGTTCCTGGGATCCCGGCTCAACACTGTCATGCCTAGCGTCACCGTCGGAGGACAGAGTGGTGGCCATTCTGGGCAAGGTGCACCGACTGCTTGCTCTGAAGATCGCCACGGTGCGCGCCATCAAGTCTCAGCTCGGCATGTTGTCATGCATTTATCTGATCTGACTCTGCAGGTTGAGGTTGGCCCACTGCAGGAGTTCCTAGACACCTGTTGGATTCAGGTGTCTGGAAGCTTCCAGGACAAGATCGTGCTCAATGAGGGATTCCGTAGGGCGAAAAGGTGGTGGGGCGGGCGCTCTCATGTGACCGAAGACGTGTAGTTCCAGGACCCACCGCACAAGGAGACTAACTACTGATTCTTTCCTGGTCGGATGAGGAGCCTACATCAGAAGTCTTCACTCCAGAGGCCTATGGCTGCCGGAAGAAATGTTGCACATCAATGTTCTGGAGTTGCTGTCCCTCAAGGGAAAGGTGGTGCAGGTCTTCACAGATCATACCACCACAATGTTTTACATCAGGAAACTGGGGCACCATCGCTCCAAGGAGGCACTGGATTCTGGGCCATCGCCATGGGGATGATCCTTAGCCCGTTTTTAATCTGGCAGGAGTAAAAAACACTGTTGCCGACTCTGAGCACGGAGCTCCGCTCTTGCCACAAGTGGGTACTTTGGCAAAACCTAGTGGATGACCTGTTCCTCAAATGGGGCAATCCCCAGATCGACTTGTTTGCAACAGCGATGAACACAAAGTGCCGCAGGTTTGCCAGCAGATTTCCCCAGTAGGGGAGCATGGTGACACCTTTCCGTTCCCTTGGGGAGGCATCTTTCTGTATGTGTTCCCTCCGTTGCCGTTGTTACTTTGAGTAATTGGGCACCGGCATGGCCGAGGCAGAGCTGGACCGTCTCAGCATGTCCGCGTCCCCACCAGTCAAGCTGCCAGTGGTTGCGGATCTTCTTGCCAGGGAAGCAGGTGCCATTCTTCACTATAATAGTCTCTGAACCTGAAGGGCTGCCTCCTGCAGCATTAGAATTTGGTGGCTAAATTCTCCCGGCGGACTGTAAGGAAGTTCTCGCCAAGGCTAGAGCATCTACTTTGAAATGCTACGGACTTAAATTAGAGATTTGCTATTTGATGTTGTTCCCAGAAGATTGACCCACTGAGGGTCAAGGCCCCTCAGGTACTTCCATATTTGCTGTCGTTGGCCAAGTCTGGGCTGGCCCACGCCTCCATCGTTCATCTTGCGGCTATTGCCTGTTACACCAGATCTCCAGGACGACCATCCTTGTGGTAACAGCGATTGGTCAAGGAATTTGTCAATGGGACTATTCGGCTTGTTCCCGCTCGTGAGAGCCCATGTGGTGCTTAACATGCTCATGTGGACCCCTTTCGAACCTATGCGCTCTGCTCAAGTTTGTTGTGGAAGTCGGCTTTCCTCGTGGCGATCACCTCTGCAAGACACGTAGGTGAGATGCAGGCCCTGTAATGCAAGCGGCCTTACTTTCACAAGACGAGGGTTCTGGTGCGGACCCACCACTCCTTTATGCCCAAGGTTCTATCGGAATTCCAACTCAACGAACCCCTGGTGTTACCTGTTTTTGCCAACGCATTCGTCGCCGGCTGAGAGGACTTTGCACTCACTGGATGTGGCTCGAGCGCTGAAGCATTATGTGGTCCGCACGAAGAGTTTCCAGAAGACTTTTCCGCTTTTTGTGAACTTTGGTCCTGTGAACCATAGGAAGGCCTGGTCCAAGGCTTCGTTTTCCAGGTGGCTCTTAGGCTGTATCGCTCAGTCACCGGTTGGCCAACCGACCACTGCCTTGCCATCTGAGCCCATTCCACCAGGGCCATCGCTGCTACAACACATTCCTTTATGGTGTGCTCCTGCTGGACATATACAGGGCTGCTACGTTGAGGTCGACACACACCTACATGAAATTCTACTGTGTTGACAGGTATTCCAGGGAGGAGTCCAGAGTCAGCCAAGCAGTGCTGTGCAACCTGTTCGCTTTAAGGTGAGCCTGGTGAGGAGGTAAGCGATTGCTTCTGTTGAGCCTTGCCACCTCCCGTGGTTGTGCATGCATGTACTGCTATGTAGTCTTAATTCATGAGCATGTGAATCCATGCCAGACCCTGTGCTGGAGAAAGAGCAAGCTACTTACCTGTAACTATTGTTCTCCAGCATGGGTCTGGCATGGATTCACATGCAAACCCTCCTGCCTACCCCACTGCGGCTCTTCTCTTGGTCTTACTGCCACTTTAGGTGCTACCAAATCTGAAGACTGCTGCCAGAGGGGCTTAGGTAGAGGGCAGTCATTGGCTGGGGGCAGTTTGACCCAGAGCTCAATGATTGGCTGTTAGGAGAGACATTTTTTTTCTTCTCTTTTACTGACGATTCCCAGCCTAACAAAGGAATATTCATGAGCATGTGAATCCATGCTGGATAATAACAGTTACGGGTAAGTAGCTTGTTCCTTATGAAATTTTATTTGACAATCTGTCTACCATTGAATCTTTTGGTGTACATTTGTATTGAGGATGACATTTTGAAAGTTTTGTAAAGGTTTGATAAACCAACACTTTGAATGAAAACAATTTAAAAATGTAATTAAAAATCAAAGGTTAGCTCCCACATAGTTTTGTCAGGCGCTTACTGGACCAATAAGGGACCCAGGAAAAATGTCTAAATGCAGATAAGTACCCAAGAGTCGATTTTAGAAGTTTCTCCAGCACAGGTCTGCAGTTCCATAGGAATAAATGGGAGCTAGTTAAAGGGCCATCCGCTTTAGTGGATGCACATCGGTTTGGATCCCACATGTGTAGATTATGCTACAAGCAACCCGGGGGAATATCAGAGGAGCCCCCAAAGAAAAGTTCCTCAGAAGCTTGACTCAAGCAGAGCCCTGAAGGAAGACACAGCAGAATAGGACCAACCCAAATGGAACTCCATGGAGATGGTGGTACAGTCTTTCTCCAGGGAATCTCTACCCCGGACCAGAGGGACAACTGAAGGCGAGTATCTCTAACCGACCACCACAGGAACCAAAGGTAGGTACGCATGTGAGTGGTTTCGGCAGACATTGCTCCATCAGTACAAAACAGCCCAGTGAGTAAATTACTCTTCTCCACAGGTTTGGTTTGCAGGTTTCTGTTGCCAGTACCTTGCACCATGCGCCAACACCGATCCCAACAACCCAGGGATGGAACAAAGGCTCCTCCCCAGGACCTAAACACTCAAGCCTGCATCAGACTGATTAGGATTTTCATAGTAATGGTGCATCTTCCTGACCTGGGTCAAACCCAGAACATTTTGCCTTTACTGGTGGATTATTTTTCCTTAAACCTGTGTTGGAACATTTTTCCACACTCACAGAATCTTTTATTTTGGATGTCCAGCAGGATGCTCACGGAAGTGAATAGAGTCCGAAAAGTCCCCTCACCAGAGTGTTGGACCTTGCAAACGACGAGAATCTGACCAGCGATATTCTGTTTTCTGTGCTCCAGAAAGACGCTGCATCCAGCAGAAAGGAAATCCTTGCTACAACCCTCCCTGCGATCCTTACTGCAAAAGTCCTTCCAGTGCCATTCCTTCTTAATGAAGGAATTCAACTACCAGATTTTTGGCTACAGATCCTGAAGTCCTCCTGCAAAATCTTCTTCTGTGCTGAGGTACTGTGCTGGCTTGGGTATTTATTTACCTTAAGTCTCCTGTGATTACGGTGTAGTTTTGGGGTTTTTTCTGTGATTAGGTCTCTCGTCCAGTTCACCCAGGGCCACTGCTGGAATCCTCCTATGATGTCTTCTCTAAAGTTCCTGGGCCCTAAACTAAAAAAAAGTAAAATGTACTTGTTTGAACAGTCTTCCTCTGGAATGACTTTGCCTGCAACTGAACCCTATGTCGCCCTGCCTACAGCAGGCTCCTAGTCCACTAGGGTCCCTCTTCTGCTTCGGAGAGAACTCATGTCACAGAATTGGGAAGGGCTGGATACTTAAAGGGGTCTGTCATTGTTCCCATGTGCACACTGGGTTGCCAGGGTGTGCTAAAAATTTTCCAGGGGCTGCAATGCTCTGCATGTTCTTATTTTCTCTTGCAGGGAAAAATATTGTCACTGCAGGTTTTATCTACTCATCCATGTCACTTGATTTGGCAGTGTTATTCTCTTTAGTGTCTTTCTTTGCCTCCTTTCTTTTTATACTGCTGTTATGTATGCTTGTATTGTGCAGCAACACCGTATAGATAGCAATCATGTTGATTTGCCACAAGTTTTGCTGTATTTACTTAATAAGTCTTATTCCTCATTTCAATCTGCTCCGTAATGTTTCTTGTTGTCATGCCAACTCAGTTTTTTCAAGATGGTGGCATGCAAATTCACGTTATTCAAGGTCCTTTCCTCTAATGTTCATATCAGCCACTCGTGCACACATTCATAAAATGCGGCCAGCCCCAACGTCTGGACGCATAGGTAATGTCCATATTTTTACGCTTTATAATATTTTAACCCTTCAGCAGCCTTAGTACACTCACTGCAAGGATCCGCTTTCAATCTTCCTTTTCTCCACTTCTTGGCTAGTTTGGGAAACCGTCCATCAGGCTGTGTTCAGCAACGCTACTTTCTTCTGCCTTAAAGTAAAACAAGTGTTGAAAAGTGTACCTACTTGTAAATGAGTTGGTTGCTAACTTTGAACTTGAGTGAATATTTACAAAAGTGTATTAATTACCTTGGAGATGTTTTGCCTTTCTGAAAAGTATATTTAGGATTTAATTACCTTGAATAAGCTGTGTGCCTTCTAAAAGTATTATTCTCAAAGACCTACTTTCCATAGAAACAGTCTCTACATTCTAACAGAAAGTAGATACGTTAACTTACCTGTAAATTGGGTTCCCCTCTTCTCAAAAGTAATGCTGTTGGTTTCACTTTATTATTCCTGTTAAGATAATTGTATGAGTGCCACCAATTGGGCCTTACTTCCCCTGTCTTGCTTGTTAGCCTGTCCAGAATAAATCTGCTTAGGTTATAGTCATCTCTAGTTGCTGATGGCACCTTTTGAAAAGTGCATAGGCTTTACTTGCCTTGTGTTAGCTGTGTGCCATCCTAAAATAAGTTAAACAAATTATTGCGTACCTTAATCTGTGTTGAATTGATCTGACAAACAAACTGTAATAGTATATTAAAACATTGGGGTTTACCTGCCTAGAATAGCTGTGTCATTCTTGGTGTTCTTAGGTGTAGCTGTTAGGCAAGATTGTGTGCAGTATCCTTTGGAAGACTACAGCAACCTTGACCTGGCAATAGGAACCCATCCTTTGGTATTGGTATATGTCTGTACTACACAGGTTGGTAGTGTGGCTGAGCAGCCAGGCTTATCTCAAGGTGTAAATGTGAGCAGTAGGGTTGGAACAGTGTTTCACAGTGGCAGTTATTTAAACACTCGCACTCAAGGTTTCTTGATTAAACAATTATTAACTTAACAGTTATATAAGCTTTCTTCAGAAGGGAGCAAAGCATTTAGCAATTAAAATACACTTCAAAACGCTGTTTTTCTAAATCCGATGATACCCATTGGGGATGGCACACAGACGCTTCCTGCACCCTCAGGTGACTTAAATAGCTAGGACACTGTGTACATTGATTTATCACTGGTACATTTAGAGCAATGCTGAGTTTGGTGCAAAGGTTAGATTGGGGAATAAAACACAGGTTAACAAATAATTCATAAACAGATAAGTACTTTTTAAACCTCCAATTTGAAGTAAATGTAACCCTTTCCTGGGGAAAAGGTAAAGGCACTGGCTGAGGTAAGAAGTCTCTCAGGGAGCGAGGACAGCCAATGTTAGTTTAGCAAAGTCTAAGGGAGCTGAAGATCTTTGCATGTAAGTAAGTCTTGTACAATTTTTCTAGAAAGGTTTGTAGAAATAAGTTTCACTTAAAGGGCCACAAGCTGGTAGGCTTTTGAGGGGCAAAGCTGCAAGCAACTGTACAATAGCAACCAAGACCAGTCTCAACTGAGAGCAAGTAAGGCTACACAACAAGAGATATGTCCTCTTAGGTTTGCAGTACTTTTGGTTAGAATAAATGGTTCCAGCTGGCTTCTGTTCATGTACAGCTCTGCAGATCCTGTTGTTCCTGAGCCTCAATCGTGGGGACAAGAGGGAGGACGTCTGGGGACTCCTGCAATGGGCAAACTTCAATTCAGCGGCACTTCGCAATTTCAGCTCATCGCGTCTACCGCAAATAGCAACACTGTGGTTCTGATTCCACTTCAGACATTGCTCGCATCTGGGGTCCAGCACTCTGTTGTGGTGGCTCAGGCTTGGTCATTCCTGCTTCAGGGAAGTCCGGAAGATCTTCCTAGCACTCGTTAGACTTAAAAGCGATCCATTCGGTTTGGTGTTTCTCTCGCTGGCTCTTCGGTTCCAGCAGCAGCGGAAGTACAGCCAGCTCTAAAAGGATGTCTAAACGATTTCACTTTGGGGTTGATTGGTCCCACCAACCCAAGGGGAGAAGTCATCCTTGCAGGGCTTCTCTAGTCGAAATGAATTCGGAGCTTCAGCACAGCAGCTGGGCTTCACCGGGAAAACCAACGGTCCAGGAGTTGCAGCAGGCGTCTCTTCCAAGCCAAAAAGCCTCAACCTTTTATGCATGCTTCTCCCATTCATTCCAGCCTAGCTGTCAATCACACAGCAGGTTGGCTGTCCGAGGACAGCGAGCCGGCCAATCGCCTTTGGGAGCATTCCTGTAACCAAGGGGATTAAGCAGAGTTTTGCGCACCTCCCTCACTTCCTGCCCCTCCCTGACATACTGGAGCCAGAGGTGGACTTCACTCGTGTATCCTGCCAAACGAACAAAGGGACCAAACCTGGTTTGGTGTGCGGAGTAAATCACAAGAAGTAACTTTCCAAGAAGAAATGGCGAAAAAAGGGCCACTTAACAAAAAGGGCACCCATGGGTGCCTTGGTGCAGCTGCAAACGCAGCCTGCGGTAAAAACGCACAACGGTAGTAAAAGGTAAACCACTGCCACCAGCCAATAATTGGAGAAAGGGTAACATAAAAATGTTACATGAGAAACTAGACAAAGGGGATACTAAGTAACCCCTCCAGCACCCTATGGTAACATAGTGTACGCTGGGTCTATAAAGTTACAAATTGTAAGTAAAGTCAATTTCACTTCACTGCTCTTGTATACAGTAGTTTTCACCAAGAGAAGGTATTTAAACCTTAGGGAAAACTAAGCCTTGCTTGTGCCAGTGCAGTGAAGGTGCTGTGTCACAAGGCAAAGATGATGCCTTTTGAGTTTGTCAGACTCCAAAGTCAAAGGAAACGGACCAAATCACAGAAAAATACATGAATGGGGAAAAAGGTCTCTCTCCCGGTTAGAAATTAAGTCCTAAAGTCCTGCAAAAGAGCTGGGGGTTTCTAAGCTAGAGGGGACTTGGCACATATCTCCAGACTTCTCCCTAACAGTAGCTAACCTTGGTCTGCCTTGAGCCATCCACAGTGTAATATGTTCTTGCTGATCTTGGACTGTGTTTTCACTGAGCTGAAAAGTGTAATTGTATATTTGCAACCCGAAGTCCAAATCCCCTAGAATAACTTATCCTGAATCAGAGTTCATACTGTCTTCGAGTAAGTGTTCCACTATTCTGAAAAGTATAATGTCCAGTTGATTTACGATTTGATTTCTTGCTGAGCGTCACAGTACAACTGCTAGGGTCTAGTACCCTGTATTACTGCAACTAATCCAAAAGTAATTGTTGATTTTGACTTCCCTAGAACTACTGTTGTGTTCAAAGCTTATAATTTTATTCAGGTCTGTGTACCTGCAAGCATAGTGTTTTGTATGTGTTTATATGAGCTTTGATAGTACTTTTACCGACCAAGATTTATCTGGGTCTACTTGTATTGAAATGCATCTTTTTTTTATAATACATGGTGTCCGTGTTTCTTTGGACCATGTGTATTACAATTTCTTTTTGATTCTGCAGCCCTCTGTCTATGCTACGCTGAACTCAATTGGTACAGCCCTATACTAGGAGTGGAATCTGGTAATGTCTGTTGAATTGTTTTACTAAGCCCTTCGTTGGACTTCAGAAAAAAAACTGCCCTAATAGAGACTTTGGTGAGGACCACCCAGAGAAGACTTGTGAACCTGGTAAGACTGTTCCAACAAAAGGCAGCTCAGCAGTAAAGTTCCAGGATGGATAACTGCATGAGGCGACTCCCCAGACATATTAAGCTAAAGATATGGTGGGGTGGTAAAGTCTCTCAGCACCTCTCGACACCAAAAGCGAAACGGCCAAACACATGAGCCTGGTTGGAAACCGCAGTAAACCGCCCAGAAAATGAGTTTGAGTGGAGGCTCGTCCTTGAAGATGTGGGCAGTCAACTGGGTCTTCTGGGAGCTTGGACTTGGCCTCCAGTAGCAAATAATCCACACCAAAATATGCCCTAGCAAGTGAGGGCTTTAAAAATGGCAAATACAGTGGGGTTGCTTCAGCAGGTAGTCAGTCCTGCCACCTCCCAATGTGCAGGAACAAAATAGGAAGAATAGCAGGACAAAGTCTAAATATCTTTGCGAAAGAGGGCCAAAGGCGAGCCAGCCAATCCCTAAAAGGGACCAGTGCTTACTGGTTCGTCAGTAGGACCGTCACTCAGCCACCCCCACAGGAAGCAAGCAGCATAGCCCAGAGACCTATACTAGCCTAAAACAGTTGGGACCAATTTCCGAGTTTCCATTGTGGACTCGGTTGGGATGGCCATTTTAAGCCTACCTCGTGGTCACCCTGATCAAAGGAAGGCCTGAAACACAAAATGACAGCAAGTTTAAAAAAATAATTTGCACCCAAATGACTACCAAAAAGTTAATTGGGCTACTAATGTGGTAAAATGGCTTGCACATTTGTTGAAACGAAAGCTTAAGCACAGCTACCACCAATCTACAGGGAAAAAATGGGTACTTGGGATGGATGCCTTGGGGGCGACCCAGGATGCACTATAACTTACATAAAGTAAAAAGGTTCATGAGAAGTACCTCTGGCCACTAAAGATTTGGGGAGGAGGTGAAATCAGAAAGTTGAAGGGCCCAAAGTGGTCCTAGCCTCCCCTAAATAGGAATACTGACTCAAACTATTCTGATCTATTAGCTTTTTCAACAGATTGTTTTTCTCCCACAGATTCCTCATCTGATAGATATCCCATCCAGCTTTGCTGCATCTATCGAATGAGGAATCTGTGGGAGAGAAATACATAGAAAATTACAGTAAATCATTTCTCCTTTAGTAGTGATTTCTTGGGGTCCGCTCCCTTTATCTAATCCCTACCCCGAGACCTTCCGTTTTTTCCCATGACACTGCCAGGAATTTCTGGAGATCTTTGCTTTTGGGGGGGGGGGGTGGGTGACTTTAATTCCAGTATGAACAGAGTGAGCTCTGATTTAGCGTTCACTCAGCAGGGAGATCAAAGGGATGCTTTGGGGGTCGAATGGCGCTCCATCTCCTGTGTTCCTTCCGAGCCCATTAATTCTCAGACTGACATGTTGGGTTGATCTTTTTTTAACAACTTTATTTATCATTGCACACAGGTAATGCACATACATTTATGTAATCCTCATTACACCCTTACATCATAAACAATTAGCTTCCATCTGGGTCCAAGTTTTCATGTTCTGCCAAGTATTGTTTGTACCTTGCCCATATATTTCTGGGTTTAGAGGAGGGCAGTACCGAGTCTATATACAATTCTTCAGTGTCGTTGGTCCATACCATGTCTCTCTCCCAGTCTGCCTTCGCTGGCAGGTGTGGATTTTTCCACATTAATATTGCTCTTTTGGCTATTAATAGACTTAGGTTCAAGAATTTTCGTCATGTCGGGTTCATTTTCCCCACTGCCCCAGCATACATATCTGCGGTGACCATTCCACCGGTTGATCTGCCATCCCATCTAGGGCTTCACAAACCTCTGCCCAGTAGCCGCTAAGCTTTATACATGCCCAGAGCATATGAAATATGTTTGCGTCTTCAGTATTACATCTGAGGCAGGTTCACGGCGTGGCTGGGTATATTCGTTTGAGCTTTAATGGAGTATAGTGTGTCCTATGAACTATTTTGTAGTGAATCAGTTTGAATCTGGAGTTGCATGATATTTGTTTGGTCAGTGCACAAATTTGGACCTTTCTTGATCCTCCATCTGTTGCCCCAGACCCTGCTCCCATTTGCTCCTGGCCGTATGATTTTCCACTGGGCGTGTCTGCATTATAACTTTATACAGAGCAGAGGCTGTAATTTTTTGTGTCCCCCCGGTAAATATATATCCTAGCCCCATGTTTCTCAATTTGGGTAAGTTGGGCATGCATTTTGTGTGGCGGTTTGTACCCAAATGTATTGTTTGTGCATTTGTATTACCCACTATATCCTTGATGTCTTCCCACTGTCCAAAGCGCTTTTCCGGAAATAACTGTCCCCATTGAGTGATGCCCCTAGCGGTCCAATGCATTGCCACCTCACTGTCTATAGAGAAAGGTGTGTGTGGGTCACCCCAGAGCGGCATACTTGGGTGGTATAGCCTGTCGGTGCCAAATATGTCGGCTATTTTGGCCCATGCCGTGGTTGTTACCTTTGTGGGATCGATGGTATTATAGTGCTTGGGGGTTGGTCTAGTTATCTTGTGTAATGCTATGGTCGCCTCTCGTTGTTCAGGGTGGAGGGGGTTCCCAGGGTTAAGAAAGTGTGTAGCCCATCTTGCAGCATAGTGCGCCTGTGCCACCAGGTAGTATAGCTCCAGGTCTGGTGCCATCAACACACCCCTCGGATATGTATCTGTTAAAATCTTCCAGCTTCGTCTAGGATGTCCTCCCCAAACGAACGCGATGCAGGCACTGTTCATTTTGGCAAATGGGGCACGACCAGGCCAGACCGGTACTCTGTTGAATAGATAGAACAGTTTTGGTAATATTATAATTTGAATTAGTGCTATTGTCCCCATCATTGATATGGGTAAGGCGCTCCAGTGCTTCATTTTAGTGCATAGGGTGTCGGCCAGTACACTATAGATTAGGGCATGAGATAGTTGGGCTGTTCTAGCGATGTTTGCCCCTAGATAAAGAATATGCACCAAGCTCCATACGAGACATGTACATTTTGTGGTTGTTGTATTGTCCGTGAGCGGGAATATCTGATTTGTTTGGGTTAAGGGGGTAAGCCAGAGTATTCACCAAACCTTTTGACTTCTGCCAGGACCCTGCCCAATGAACGATCTGGATTGTTTAGATATAGCAAAATATCAGCATATAATGTTATATGTAGTTTGCCCTCAAGCCATATTCCATACGCGCTGTAGCGTGACCTAAGAATATCAGACAGGGGTTCTATTACTAAGGCGAACAGTAACAGTGACAATGGGCAGCCCTGTATGGTGCCTCCTTGTAGCTCTCGTATGTCTGTTAAGGTACCATTGATTCTAATCTTGGCATAGGGACATGTATGTAATATTTGAATCAATTTTATACATTTCGGGCCAAACACATAGTTTCGTAGTACCCCAAATAGGAAAGGCCAGGAGACGGTGTCGAATGCTTTTCGCGTATCGAGGGAAACCGCTATCCCTTGAGTTTAGGCGGGTATTGCAGCCATGATTTTGTGGCATCGTCTTATATTCGTTGCTGTGGACCTGCTCATAATAAACCCTGCCTGGTCGTCTTGTACCATATAGGGCATCAATGGCGTTAGTCTTGTTGCAAGTATCTTGGCTAAAATCTTGGCATCTGTATTTATTAATGACAGCGGCCTATACGAACTGCATTCCTTGGGGGTGTGGGGGGGTACCCTGGTTTAAGCTGTTATGTAATTGCCTCCCTAGTGGTTTCGGGGAGTTCACCCTTATTTAAGGCTTCCATCCACACAGCATAAAGTCTGGGGGCTAACAGGTGACTCAATTCTTTGTAGAATTCTGCCCCTAGTACGTCTGTGCCAGGGGCTTTCCTGTTGGGTAGTGCTTTGATCACCTCCACTATCTCTGCCTCCGTGATTGGTTCCTCTAGTGATTCCCTGCTAGCATCAGCTATGAGTGTTGTTGGTATTTGGGATAGTGTTCTATCTCGTCATTCGTGACGTTGCACTGAGGGGAGTACAGCTTTTTATAGAATGCATAGAAAGTTTCTTGCACCTTACTATGATCTGTGGTCACTGTGCCATCTGCTATCTGTATGCATGGTATGGTTGCCAGACCTCTCCTCATACTGTTCTGGCTGGAAATCTCCCTGGGCGCTAACCTTCCCCATATCGGCGTGCCGCAATTGGCTTATCGAAGTATCGGATCTCCTGATCCGCTGCTTCTTTATATTCATCTAGTTTAGTCTTTATTTCTGAGCTAAACTGCGATGATGGGGTGTGTGCATACTGGAATTGAAGAGATGTTTGTGTCTCTAATCGCGCCAGTCTACCCCTGATATCTTTGAGGATTCCGCTTTCTGTGGATATTGAGTGACCTCTGATGCATACTTTAAATGCCTGCCACAATATTGCCTTACTGGAAACAGTTTTCGTTAATATCAAAGTATTCTTGTATTTGTTGCACAATCGTATTTTTATAGACCCAATCCCGCAAGGCTGCGGGTTTAAATCTCCATGGCGGTCTGCCAGGAATCTGCAGTGTTAGCTGTATTGGCGAGTAATCAGAGTATGTTCTAGGGTGGATCTGGGCACTAGTTACCCAAGACAAGATTTCATTATCTACCAGCCATAAGTCTATTCTAGAATGCATGTTGTGCACTGTAGAGTAATATGTATATTCTCTCTTGGAGGGGTTTAATGTTCTCCATGCATATTTTAGATTTAAATCTGACGTGTGTAAGTATTCTCTGTGCTGTCTTGGTTAATGCTCTTGCTTGTGTTGATGTGCGATCTAAATGTACATCGAGGAAGGTATTAAAATCCCCACCACATATCACATGGGCCGTGGGGTAGCTTGCCAATTTTTCAAATATTTTGGAGTATAATTCTAGGAGATTGTTTGGGCCATACACATTAAGGACTATCTCCCTGTCATAGAGATTGCCATGAAGTAATGCGCATCTCCCTTCAGGATCACATTCAGCTTTGATACAGTTAAACGGCAAAGTCTTGTGTATTAAAATTACCACCCCTCTCGCCCATCTGGAATATGTTGTGAAATATCGGTGTGTCCCCAGTTCGGTATGGGTTGTCCCCCTTGCTGGGGTCCTTTGAGTTTCCAGCAGAAAGATGATCTTTGCGCTCTATCTATTGATATATGCTAGAATCTTCCTTTTCTTGATTCTGGATCCCAAGCCCCTTACATTCCAGATCCGTATTTTCCAAAGCACTTTGGATTAAGGCGCTATATAAATAACACATCATTATCATCTGTGCCAGTTTTAGACATTGTCTATGGAGTAATTGCAAACGTACACATGCCAATATATTTCCGTTGCACGCTTAATAGCCTTTGTGCTCAGTACCTGTGTGCTTTTTGCTTTAACGCCATTCTTTCTGTAACTCAACCCCAACATTCCCAGCTTGACTCCTCCCCCTCACATTTCACCTAACGTCAACTGTGCCTTTTGAATCCCAACCCTCCCCACCCATCAACTTTACTAGCAACTGCTACAGGAGGGGCTTTGGCGTCTTCCAGTGCCCATGCCAACATTGGGTGTGTATAGTGTATCTGGTTCTGCGTTGTTGCTCACTCATATTGACCACTGACGGGTAATGCTCATCAATACAATTTGTAGAATAAGGTATAAACACCCTCGATGTGGGCCTCCCAAGGAGGGGGCCTTTGTTGCTGCTAATCCTGTAAATAACTTGAACGTTGTTATTATATGGCTAGGGAAACCCCCGAGTTCCCCTCTGTTCTCGGTTGTCCAGTGATTAGGGGATATGTGTTTCAACAAAGTTTGCTGCCTCTTCTGGGAATGTCATGATTCCTGCCCCTCATGTCCCGAGCCCTCCCACAATGTCAGGCTGGTGCCAGGCCACGATCACCTACATGGCCCTCAAGGGCCTCTCCATCCCTCCAAAGACCCACTTGAAGTCAGACTTGGCGCTTGTGGCACCAGACTCACTCACTCCCATAGGGTAACATTGGGGATTGGACTTGTAGTGCATTGATGGTGACAAGATGGATGCCCCACATATTTCGGTTCCCAGAACTGCATGTGCTATCTAGTCTTTTGGGTGTGGTTCAGACCAGAGACACCTGGGATACCCAGACTATTTAAGCCATGCCCAGGCTGAGAAACATGCTTTTTGTTTTCTGCACCTGCAGCGTGACACTCGCCGTGTTCAGATCGGTCTCCAGTAGGCCTGCATCTTTCTTCTGCACTCTGTTCCTACAAGAACACTGTTGGGAACAGCCTTACCTTGCGGTGCTTCTGCCCATCATTCATCACTCCTTCTGTTCTGCTGGCATCTTCAGCGGTGTCATTCCCATCCCGGCACGCCGCTTCCGAAGGAAAAGGACAGAAAAAAGGCATTAGTAAGCATTCAGCAAATCTTCGCTTATTTTTAAAGACTGTACAAGCTTCAAACGGTTACCTGAATCCCAGCCGCTCTGGGGGGGGGGTGGTCTGTCTCCGGAACTTCTCATCCATCTGCAATAGAGAAGAGACTCCAGGATAGCGTGGAAACATCTAGAGGTGCTGCATACCGCGCTTACTCACCGCATTTCTTCATAACCGGCATCCACGCTGAAAACGTTGCGGCACCTAAAAGACAAAACTCAGTTCAATACAAATACGAAAGGGTTGCATTGCGCTCTCACCTTCAGCGCTACTCATCTCAGCAGCACGTCGCCATCCCCGGACGCTGGCCATCACCTAAGGAAGGAAAGGCACGAAGTTGGAGAACTGTTCAAAAGACTCATACTTACCTGTCGGACTCTTGTCAGTGAAGTAAGTAGGCACAACAAGCCCGCATTAATCAAAGCGCCCCTGCGCTGAAAGCAGGACGGAGAGCACACTTTCCAAGAAAACGAGGCCCAATCTCCAGTCGAGTAGACTCCAGGGAAGGGTTCGAGGTTGTAAGAGGTCAGAACAGGCTGAGTGACGTCCCCGTGGATACCAGGTGAGCGTTACAGAATGTGAAGTATGGTTTGTTCTGATGTTGGATTTTGAGTCTGGCCGGATAAAGCATAGCATATTGCACTTGTCGTTCCCGTAGCATTTTCTTGACCCCTGTAAAGAGTTTCCTTTCTTGTTGCACCGCCAGAGTGTGGTCTTGAAAAATGTGTATAATGTTGGCCTCCCATTTTAGCTCTTGTTTTTCTCTGGCAGTTTTCAAAATCAAGTCTCTGTACCTGTAGTTTATCATGCGGGCTATGATTGGTCTAGGATGTGCCCCAGGTTTTGGCTTTGGGGCGAGTGACATGTGTGCCTGTTCCACTATGAACATTGACGACCATCCCGGGTCTCCCAGGAGCATGCGCAAGAGGTCTACCACCTCCTTTTCTATTGACCCTTTCATTGCCTTCTCCGGAACCCCGACTATGCGAATGTTCCGCCGTGACCTCGCCTCTAAATCTTCGCATTTGGATTTCACCGTCCCCAGTTCTATTGCCATTGTGGATAGTGTGTTCTTCAAGGTCTCCAGTGCATCTTCTGTGCCCGATATTCTCGTTTCTGCCTCGGTCATGCGCAACGTTATCCAATTGAGTTTTGATGGAGGCCACATTGGCTGTGATCCCATCCAGTTTGTCATTGAGGGCTGAAAAGCCCTGGTGCATGGCTAAAAGGACCGCCTGAGGGTCCATCGGTGCCGAGGGGGCCTGTTTTTCTTGTGAGGGCGTTTCCTCATCCATTTCGGTTTCCACTGCTTTCTGTATTGCTGTTGTGTATTTGTCGATGGTCCCTTTGCTCTTCTTGGGGACGAAGCTCTTGGGCATCCTTCTTTCTCAGTGGGGCTGTATCCAGAGGAATAGCTCTAGTATCCCCCTTACCAAATTTCCCGTACCTGATGGGCAAGGCGTAGAATAAAAGCTGGCCAAGTGTAGGGTGCTCAGCTCACCTTTTGAGGTTATATTGCGCGCCTGTAAGTATTAGTGCTATCTGTTCTTTAATACTGTTACCGTTACCGGTTGCTCTTTCCTGTTGCCAGCCCCTAACCTTTGTATGACTTTGCAGAAACTAGTGTGGTGGCTTGGAGACTAGTTCGTCATTGACATGGTTAATTTTACATTGATACTGTCTGGTAGTGCACACATTCAACGCGTTTTGGAGTTATGACTTATTTGCCCTTTTCTCTCTTCAACCGGCCTCCACAGCTGCCCAGGTGCAGTAGAGTGTGGGCGTATACCTGCGCTATGCGTCTTGGGCGGGGGGGGGTTCTATAGTTAGCTTTATGGTCTTATCCCCCGCAGGGGTCACAAATTTCTGGTCCGTTGCCCCCCCCCCCCTGTTCACTTCTGATAGCCTCCTGTGTGTTACCTTATCTCCTCTCGTAGGGAGTGGCGTGGTATTGGGAGTGTTATAGTTAGTGCTTATAGGATTCCTATCAATTAACGGCCACTTGATGTTTTGGAGTGATGACTTGTTGCCGTATGGCCTGCCAGAGTTGGCAGTTCGTATGGTAGCGGGAGTGGGAGAGCTCCGACTCGATCCCCGCAGAGCAGTGAGCCGTGCCCAGGAGGCAGAGGAGCGTCTAGATTGCCATTGGGGGGGTGGGAGGAACGGTATTCTCGCCGCTCCGCCCACCCGCTCGTCGATGCTCTGGAACAAAGGGGGTGCCAGGTCCACCCCCAAGCTGCCGGGTCACCCACCTCTACCCCTACCACCCCACCCCCAGGGGTTTCAATTGTCTAGGGGGGGCCCACCACGCAGTCTATGGGCCCTCAGTGGTTCAGGAGCGCCGCACGGTCTCCTCTCACCTCCTCGATGCACATTCCTTGTGTCCCTGGGTTTCTCCTCCTGAGCAGCTACAGCAATATGGTGGGGGGGGAGGGGGGCGGTCTGCAGGCACTCTACGGAATCCGGAGCGCCTGTGACTCGCATCCCGTGTGCTTTTTCGCCGTCGCTCGCGCTGGACTGGCGCCGGGCTCCTCCCCTTGGCCTTTGGTGAGTCTCTGGCCCTTGTCTTTAGCAGCGCGTGAGATCTGAAAGGTATCTCGGGATTCCTTCCACCATTCGCCTCCAAACTTTGGGTGGCTGATCGGTGGTTATTGCAGCATGTTCTTCGAAACAATTGTGTGGAACCGGTCCCAAGTAACGGTTATTTCGGCACTGAATTCCACCGGAGCTCACACGGGTGCAGCCATTCTCTCTCGTGCGCAACAGCGCCCCTCATGTTGGGTCGATCTTGAATCTGAGTGCTCCGGATTGGACATGGAGGACACCCTAGCCAGAGTCTCTGGAAATGTCAATGTGGGAGGAATGTGAACTGTAGACCAGTTAAAGAAATCAGCACATACACAGGTCCAAGGAAACACTGAAGTTATATAAAAGAAAATACTTATTTATTTTATACATACACAAGGCCCACAAGCAATTCTAAAATTCAGCAGTTACTACTAACAATTAAAAATTGAGCAAAATTGGAAAAGGAACAATTATGCAGGTGAGTAACTTCATTTACTTTTCACAACCACACAGTGACTCGGTTAAGGTAAGTAAAAGCATGTATGTGTATCACCTTTGCAATATTCAGCTTTAGGGGAAGTAAAGATAAAATGGAACACGGCGTGCAACTGGTAAGTTACAATGTAACACTCTCCTAGAAGGGTTTAGGCAGTCTGTTTCTGAACTAGAAATGAGTTCAGTCCAAGTTGTGGTGGAACTAGCATTGTCCAAGCCAGTAGGATCAAGTTGGCCTTTTGGGGAACCAGCAAGCCACAGTCAAATGGACAGCAAGTTCTGATCACAATCTTCAGAGAAAAGAACCAGTTGTATTTTCTTGCAGAAAGCACTGGAGCTCCAGAGGAGCCTTCCTGTAGGTATGCAGGCAGCAGGATAAGCACAATAGAGTGGAGTATAACTCCCAAATGTTGAAAACCGCACTCCCAAAGCAAAGGAGCACCAAAAATGGTCTATGGTAAGTAAAACCCAAGACCCACAGTATCTGGAGAGTGAAGTTGAAAATGCAGCTGGATGCCTTCCTAGTGCAACGTTGAAAACCTGGTTTCCTGCTCCTTGTTTGTGGTGACGAAAGGGAGTATCTTTGAGCTTCTGTGGCAGCATTAGAGGGGGGGGGGGTCGACATCAAAGGATTCCGCTCACTCCAGCAGCTGTTAGTGGTTTTGGTGCCTTTCTCTTAGTACCAAAAGGCAACGGATATCACTGGCCAAAATCTCCTTCGTTTCTTGATCCTGCACTCTGGTGAGCGGACATTTGGAGAAGAATTCTTGCTTCTGGAGGTCACCATGGGTGCTGAAGGTTTAGCGGGATTCGTTGATTGCAAGACAATGCACTTAAAAATTGTCCAGGTATCCTGGGTATTGGTGTTCTGCTGCCCATGAAAGTCGCATGATGTTGGAGATGGCCCAAAATGAAGAATCTTGTGGCTGATAGTTCCCACCAGCCCAAAGGAGGAAGTCTTCCTCGGCGGAGCTTCCCTGTCAAGTTGAAAATGGGGTCAGGACAGCAGCAGGGCTTCAATGGTACTTCTGCGGTTGTTAAAGGTGCTGCAGGCATCTCTTCTCGTCGTTTCCTTCGGGTTTCCACTTCCAACGGTCGACTCTGCCTGTGGTCCAAACATCCTCGCCTTGTATACTTGAACCCATGGAGCTGTCCATTAACTGGGGGATGACTGTCCTGCAGGACAGCCAGCTGGCCAGTTCAAACTGGTTTCAGCTAGCCACACCGACAAAGGACTGACCCTCCCTCACTTCCTGCCTTCTCAAGCACACTGGAGCCTTGGCGTTATTCACAAAAGAATGACGCCAGACAAAACTTGAAAAGGACCCGCCCCCCCACCTGGAATGATGGTCCAGAAGGAACTTAAACAGAAAATGGCAAAAAAAAGAAGGCGGGCCATTTTGCGAAAAAGGTAATCCATGGGTGCTGTACTGTAGCTGATGAGTCAGTCTACAAGTAACCTGCACATAATGGTAGAAAAATCCACTGCCACCAGCCATTGAAGTTTGTTAGTTACTGTAACTAGGTTGTTACAGGAGCAATGGGAAAGGACTTGTAACCCCGCAGCACCCCACATAAGGTGGTGTGTGCTGGTCGCACAAAAGAAAAGGTAAGTAAGACAAGTTGTTGAGAACATTTGTTTACACAAGAAAATAAAATAAAGGTAAAAAGGGAAGTCCAAGGGACTCCCCAGCAACACTGCACATGGGTGCCCTGTGCTGCAAAAGTCAATTGGATGCTTGTATTGAAATACATGGAGGAAAGCAGAACTCCACAAAAGCAGTAAAATAAGAGTCCCAGTTAGAGCAAAAGAATGAGTAGCAAAAAAGTTTGACTCTGGAGAATAAATCAAAGTGCTGGGGGGGGGGGGTTTGGGTCTCTCGTTGAAGGGAATTGGCACAGAAACTGAAAATTCGCCCCAACATCAGACAACATAGTAAATGTTCTACTTTCACCTCAGAGGCTGGCCACAACTCTGTTTATACCTGAGGTGGAGTATGTTCTCAGCTTGGTGTCTGGATAGTTGTCTGGGCATGTTCATCTTTGCTACTTCTGTACTGGATTTGCTGCTTTCTTTTGTTTCAAATTGCCTGCATATTGGCACTGTGAACGGAGTACCTGCCCACTTTCGCTATTCAGAATGACACCTGAAAAGGGCCTTCACACTACCTACTATTATGTCGTTTTTGTGGGAGTAGTCCAACCATTTTTCCCACGCCGGTTTGTTTTTGTGGCGCAGCAGTTAAATTTATATTTGCCTTTCCTTATAGAAGAGATCTTTTTGAGCGCCTGCATTTAGAATTTAAGCAACTACTTGCTTAATGGGATTTTTCTGGTAGCCATCACTTCTGCGAGACTGATGAGTGAGCTCCAGGTGCTGCCTGGTAAACCTCCATACACTGTTTGCCACCAAGGAGACAGTGACTTTGAGAGCGATGCAGTCCTTAGTTTTGGATTTTCATCTCCATCAGAAAATCAATCTCTTCCAAAGTGAAGGTCTGTGTGGCCGAATGTAGGGCCTGGGTCTGCTTGTAACTGTCCACATCGTGCCAAAATGTCAGTCACTGGGCAGATGGGGTGGCCAGAGGCTGGCCAGCATTGGCCAACCCCTTCCAGTTTGAATGGTACAGATCCTTATCATTGGTAGTTTGGGGGCATCGTTAGAGCCATGACACCTACGCAGGAGAGCAGCCTGCTGAAGACCTAGACTCCTTGTTGGAAACTAGCCAGCAGCATTTAATTTACTTGCTTGCCAAAGCCCTTCCTCTTTGAAGATCTCCTGAAGACCTTCATTGGTTCTTCAACACCTAAACAGGTTGAGCAACTAGTCCTGACTTCTTCGAGATTTAAAAGGGCTGCATAGTCTAGCAGAGTCCCAATCCCTCATGTGGTCTAGCCAGATGTCATTGTGTGCTACTTTGCTGCACCAGTCGCCACACAATCCTCTGCTTAAGGAACAAGAAGCTTTCCCGTAAAGTTGTAGATCTCCACCAGTAAGAGCAGCCTTGTAGAACTAGTTTGTTTCCCCCACAAGGGTCGCTCTCTGCCATTTTGTTAAAGTGGCAGTCTGTTTGCCTTCTGTATTTTGTCCTCTGCGTCCCCTAAGATAGTCTGTGGAGGGGTGGTCCAGTAGCAGGTGTCCAGCACCGATCCATCAGAGCATGTAACCATGAACTAGCTTGATCAAAAGAAACAAATGCCTGAAGTGGCCTCTGCACCCGAGGCCCCTGATATCCTTCAACAGAACCAAGGCATGAATACAGAAAGCCCAGCAAATTCACAACCTCCTGTGGTGGTCCTTAAGTGTCAGAGTACGGGTGAGTAAACCTACCTTTTTTATTTCAATTTTGCACCCCACATCTCCATAAAATTGTATAGGTATACAGTCCTGGCCCTGCCTCTGCTTTCCCATATCTGGTCTGGTATCTTCCCCTAAGGTGGTTTGATTGGGAGAGGGTCTGCTGAGAACTTCTCTCCAGTTTTTTACTTCACTTTGGAGCACTTACTAACTTCCTGGTAGCTCTAGCCAACACTTGTTCCACTTCCTAAAGACTCCTAGTATCTTGCAAAGACATGTATTGGGTTTTGTGACTCGAAGGGCGCTGCACCCTTCATTTCTTGGTAGGGAAGGACTTTATAAGGATGGGAGTTTAATTTCAAGGTCTTGCTGTGTTTTTAACTCTTTTTATGTTAGCCTATTAGTTCTCTATTTGTTACTTACCTGGTCCTATTTTTCTCACTTGCTTTGCTACATCTACAGTATTGTGGAAACTAATTCTAAATATTTTAAACGTGCAACTCTAGTCCTCTTGAAGCACACCAATGTGAATGTTAACTGGTTTTTCCTTGCAAAGGTTTTGTTGAAGGCCTTAGTAAGTAACTGACTATATTTCTGAGGCTTGTGGAATCTGCTTAGATCACATGCTGTGATAGGCTGACATCTAGTGGAAGCTGCAGAGTATTACAGTTGCTTTTGAAACTCAAAGGGACGTACACAAGGCATGCCAGTAATACTATCACTAGTGTGACGTCCACTGTACCCATGATCCTTCACGCGTTGGTCCCTCAGATTGTTTTTTTTCTGCCATCTTAGATTGACGCTTATAGCAGAGTTCCTCTTTCGGCTTCACCCATTTATTATCAAATTAACTATAGTTTTTCTTGCTATTATTTACTCCGACTACTGATGCAACCAGATGCCGGTGAAGAACAACCGTCAAGACTCCAGTCGACGGATCCCTTCCAGCCTTGGAAGGCCGCTACGGGCTTCGGCCCAGACAGTAGGGAGAGGGGGAGGAGGTCATACTAGAATATATATACCCTTTACTTACAATACATTTGCCTAACTGCTGTCATTCTGTTATGGAAAGGACCCCCTTTAAATTTTGCCCTAAGTGCAACAAAAAGTTCCTGTGGGTGGACAAACGCATTGTGTGTAACCTCTGTCTCCCTCAGGACCACGTCGAGGGTTCCTGTTGAGCGTGTAGATTCTTCAAACCCAAGACACTTAAGGACTACCTAACTAAGCGCTGGGCCCATCACACCAGGCAACTCGAGGCCATGGAAGTAGAGGGTGCTTTCAGCGACGGCAGTAACGCTGCGGTATCCGACAGCAAAGTTGACAGAGGCGGGTGGGGGGATGAGGGAGTTTACTCAAGTCTCCCAAGCGCAGGCCCCCGACCCTAACAGTCGGTAACCATGTTATGGGTACTACACCCGGTGGCGAAAGCGCTCATTAAACCCCCCCCCCCCTCACCCACCCACCAAACACACAACCCACCACCGAGAATTGACAAACGTGTCGAGCAAACAGCAACGTGCAACTTCCAGGGAAAGGTCTGTGGATTTGCTGTCCTCTGGGCACTCCAGATTGAGATTGCCACATGACAGATCCTGACTGTCGAAGGACAGAACAGACGTCACTGATAAATATTCACGAAGATTGTGAGTCTGACGAGACTTCGGAACTAACCGTGGCCGAGGTTCGATGTTCGTCGATAGCTGTAAAAAAGCCCATACAAGCCGGATTTTCACAATTGGTTAAAGCATGTACCAGAGAGCCTTGTAAGGTCAAAGTAGTCTAAAACCCCTCATAGGAATAAGACACAGCAGGATAGGTCGCCTCATAAAAGTAAGGAACCTCAAGCACAGGATTCCCTGTCTTCAGCCTTGAAGTAAAAGGCTACACCTAACGTAATCCCACCCACCGCAGAGGACTTGGGTCTGCCTCCCCAAGCTTAGGTCATACCTAGTTCTGCCCAATGGTCCGCTGAGGATATTGATGGGGTCGTGAGAACAATGTCTTTCATGGATATTTTTAATGGAAAGGACCCTAACTATTTCACACGTTTTCGCCCACCCCCTCCCACAACAGCGTCCTCTGGGTCACAGAACCTTTTTGAACCCCTGCTAAAAGGTCTCGCCCCAGGGAACCACCGCAATATGCTGCCACAATTGAACTATGACACAGATCATGAAGACCTCTGACCAGGAATTAGCAGACCCTTATTCTAGAGATTAGGAGTAGGGGAGTGACCCCCCCCCGCCCATCCAACCCTCCCTGCTGATTGTAGATTAACCCATAGACAAACCTATTCTTAACGAGGCACTTATCAAAGCGGCAGAATATTTTCAAATAGCTACCCAACAGGGTCCACAGGACAATGATTTTGTGGACGAAATCTTGGGAGACAAGAAGGTGGTTGCTCGGTTTATTCCTCTTCTAAAGTCAGTCCAGCGGAAGGTACCACCCTCGCTGGAGACGCCCAATCAGATGAGGGCCATGAACCCACGCATAGAGAAACTTCAGACCAGCACCTTTAGACACGCTGTACATCAGGGGCCAACTGAAGCCTGACTCGCTAGTTACTACAACAGGAAAGAGGGCAGGAACTCCCATAGCCTCCTATGAGGCTCTCCCAGACAAAGCTACACAATGGACAGAAAGGTGGCCTCTTCTGCTGCTTAGCAAACCAGAACTGCTAATAACTATACCTTATTAGCTAGTTGTAACTCCCATAAATGGGATGAAGGTGCAGCGTTACTTTTGTTAGCACCAGAACCCCTCGAGTCTGTTAGCACTGGTGGCTGCAGAGGGGAGGGCAGTGTCATGCTGTCTGCTAAAGAGCAGTCTTGATGCCGCGGACAACGCCGGTAGAATTGCTGAGGGTACCGATTATTAAGCATCATGCTTGGTTCTCCAATCCGGATTTAAACCAGAAACACAGGCTACGTTCATTAACATTACCGTAGAGCCCAACGTACTCTTTGGCAAGGCCATCGGACGCCTTGAAGACAGCCATGGAGGAGTATGATACTTTGAAATCTTTAGGACAATTAACTAATAATTCTCCTGGCCAAAGGGGAAACAAACATTTTCAAACAATTTGCCAAAAGGGGTTCCTGTAATCCATGACCAGGTACGGCCTGCGGGAACAATCCAGGCCAAACCTCTCAATTACCAGAGGACCACGCAGATCTCGCGGTCTAGGTAGGGGTTCCTCCTCCAGAGGTGGTACACCACTTCAGAAGTAGTGACATCCCTCTCAAGTAGGAGGGCGCATTTCCAGCTTCAACCAAGCATGGGAGGGTATCACCTCAGACAGATGGGTGCTGTCCACCGTAGCAGGCGGATATTGAGTGACCCCCGGAACCACCCCCACGCCAAAAGACCCACACCAAGGAAGACCAGCGCATCCTCCTCAAGGAAATCGCCACGCTTCTCCTAAAGGACGCCATCGAAATTGTCCCGGCCAACCAGGTAAACAAGGTTATTTATTGAACTTACTTCCTTGTGCCAAAGAACGATCTAACAATACGCCCAACATTAGATTTGCGCCCTGCAAACGAATGTCAAGCCACAAAGTTCTGCATGACTATGCTACAAGAGGTAATCCCTCTACTAAAAAGGGGATTACATGGCCATACTGGATATGAAAGATGCTTATTTTCATATTTCAATGTTCCCAGCGCACAGAAGATTCTTGCGTTTCAAGATAGCTAACCAGCACTACCAATTCGAAGTGCTGCTCTTCGGAATAGCATCTGTTCCAAGGGTATTCACAAAGGTACCGGCGGTGGTGGCAGCACACCTGCGCAGGGAGGTAATCCCAGTGTACCCCTGGACGACTAGCTGATTACAGGGGAGTCCCCCTATTTTGCAGGCAAAACATTCAAAGAACTATCAACCTTCTCTTTCAATTAGGCTTCTCCATCAAGATAAAATCAAGCCTAGTGCCAAGCACAACCAAACAGTTCCTGGGAGCTGTCTTTAATACAGAAGAGGGGTTGGTCTTTCCGTCAGAGGAAAGAGTCCAAAACATGTTACTGCAAATAACTCACGAGTAGGCCGGTCGCCAGATAAGGGTGCGCAAAGCTTTGCGTTTGCTAGGCATGATGGCATCTTGCATTTACCTGGGTACCACAGGCGCGCCTACACCCCATGCAGGAGTGGTTGGCGAAACAATGGTCTCCGGCAAGTGGTCAGTGGACGATCTAGTGGTTGTTTCGCCAACACTGTACAAATTCTTCGCTGGTGGCTGAGAGAATCTGCTATACTTCTACGATCCAGAAGTACAGGTGCTTGTCACAACAGCCGCCTCACTTGCTGGATGGGGGGGCTCATTACCTTCATCACATAGCGCATGGTCTGTTGTCTCGGCCGGCTGCTCAGAACCACATCCATCTGCTGGAACTACTGGTAATATTCAAAGCCCTTAAGGCATTTGAGTTTCACCTAGTGAACCAATCTGTGCAAGGCCTGGCGGCAGAACTACAGCAATGTTCTACATGAACAAACAGGGGGCACACCTTCTCCAAATCTGTCCAGGCTTGCACTGCAAATTTGGAAATTGGCTTTCAAACAGAAAATATTCCTATTGTCACAGCACGTTCCAGGGGAACTCAACCCTCTGGCAGACTTACTGAGCAGAGATCCCCTACCAGAGGAACACGAATGGCGACTATACACAGGGGTTGTAGAGCACCATTTCTCTCAATAGGGTTTCCCCACAATAGACTTGATCGCAAACAGTCAATGCCCAGACTTGGTGTCCAGGTTCCCCCAGCCAGGCTCCAAGGGGAACGCCCTATGGATGAACTGGTCAGGGAAACATGCTGTCACCTCATGAAGGTGGTGGTCAACAAGATCCACAAGGAACAGATGAAGCTCATCCTAGATGCTCCTATGTGGGCAAGACAACCCTGATATCCACATCTGCGCAAACTGTCGATGTGCCATCCCATCAAGCTCCCGTGCTCATACAATCTGCTAACTTGGCATGGGGACGAACAGTGCACCCTCAACCTCGCTCAATGAACTTGGCAACAGGACTCCAGAGGTCATAGTTTCGGACATCTTAACTTAGGACAGAGATGTATGGATATCTTGAAGGAAGCAAGAAAACCTAATACGAGGCACTGTTATTTTGACAAGTGGAGAAGGTTCGCAATTTGGTGCGAGTCTAAACAAATTAACCCCATAGCATGTACTCCATCCCACATTCTAATTTATATGCACTACTTGCTAGATTCGGGGTTAGTATTCAACTCCTTAAAGGTCCCCCTGGTGGCCTTGTCAGCCTACACAACCTCCCACAATAGTCTCATGGTGGAAGGTACTTGTCATCAAAGCACTCATGGAGTGGGTAAAGAGACTTCACCCTCTTAAATTTTCTAATCCGCCGCCAGGTTGGGATCTAAATGTTGTACTCGCTAAGCTCATGGGACCTTCTTTCAAGCTGATGCATAAGTGTTGTCTTAAACACCTAACTTACAAAACTGCCTTCTTGGTGGCTATCACTTCCATAAGAGTGAGTGAAATACAAGCTTTGTCAGTGCAGGATACTTTCTTTGTTGTAAACGAGGATAAACTGGTTTTACGTATGCATCCTATGTTCTCCCCTAAGTTCATCTCTAAATTTCATGTAAACCAGTCTATTGAGCTACTGGCTTTCTTTGAGGAACCCACCACTGAGCTGAGGTAAAACTCCACACGCTAGATGTGAGGCGGGCGGTCCTCTACTATGTAGAAAAGAGCCGACCGGTAAAAACAGATCAACTGTTTCTCCATAGCACCAGACGGAGAAGGAGGCCGCATTTCAAAGAATGCCATCTCCAGGTGGATAGATGTATACAATTGTGCTATTCCCTATGAAACAAGACACTGCCTTTTACGCCTAGCTCACTCCACAAGGAGCACTAGAGCCACTCTGGTTTTCATTGCAAATGTCCCTCTAGACAGCATTTGCAAAGCAGCTACATGGAGCTCAATACACTTTCACCCAGCATTACTGCATTGACACTCATTCCAAGACAGATACACATGTGGGACAAGTGGTTCTAGGATATCTGTTTGCCCATGAACCTTCACATCCCACCACCTTCTTCTAACACTGCTCGCTAATCTATGCGCAGCATGTGATCTAAGTAGATTCCACAAGCCTCAGAAGGGATACATTACTCACCATAATCGTATTTCTGATGTTTGTTAATCTGCTTAGAATCACATGCTGTACATATGGTCCGACATCCAGTGGTAACCGCTGAGTATTAAATCTTGTCTTTCGGGGACCGAAAGGGGATGTCAGCATAATCGTGTCTGTAACACTATCCCTATCGTGACGTGTATTGTACCCAATATCCCCCACGCACGGAGGTCCCTCAGATTGTTTTTTTCCCGCCCAGCTAACTGGTCGCCCCATTGCGGAGTGCTTAGTAAGAGACATTGTTTATCCTTGTTTACCGACTTTGTTGGTTTATTTCCCTAATGTCACTTTGGCGGTGCTTGAAGATACTATGACGAAGACTGCAGGAATTTTCGACGGCGGTGTACCTTGACGCCTAAGATCTGGTGGCAGTCATCCACGTGGCCGGGCCCTCTGGCTGGCCTACACAGTAGGGAGAGTGGGGTCCGGGTGGTCATATCTTTCACTACGTCTCTCCTCTTCCCCTCTAAGTCTGGTCATCTTTTTTTTTTATTACCTTTCACTATGGAAAGGACACCTTTTAGGTTTTGCCCCTCTTGCAGGGTCAGATACCCGTGGAAGGACGAGCACGATAAGTGCAATTGTCTACCCCTTGACCACGAGGAAGCACGGTGCGTGGCTTGTAGACTCCTTTGACCCAAAACTCTGAAGGAGTGCCGCGTTAAGTGGTGGGCCGCCTACAGCATGTTGCTGGCTAGATCTTCTCCCACGGCCTCACCCGACGAAAGTGACGGGGGCACCAGTGATGACCAAGCATCCGTACCGGATGCCATTGAACTTACGACAGACGCTCCTAGGTCTGCCACGGCTGACCCTTCCAGGCCTGACACAGGTCACGCTACAGGGACAACACCCGGCAACAGGGGTGTTCACCCTCACTAAACACACAACCCCTCCCCCGATTTCGACGGGTTCGTCGAAACTGGTGAAAGCGCCAACAGGACAGCCAAAAGTTTGACGGTTTCCTCTCCTGCAGATCAACAGCCTTCCCCGCATCCGCAGCAGCGTATTGCGACTGGGCCTCTGAAAATTAAGGGCGCTATTTCTAAATCACATTTGACGCCCCCTAAGGCCCCGGTAGGACAAAAATCCAAAAACCAACCGCTAGGCCTCCTTCTACCGCTAGGCCTACGGCACGCCCCAATTAGCCGGACAATGCCGAAAGTATCACAAGTGTCAGGGCGTTTTCAAACTTGTCTGGCGCAGAGGCAGCACGAACACCTGCCTCCCCGTAGGGTCTTGGCACCTGGACCTGTTGGGGAAACACAGGCTACCGCAACCCGCCGGGGAAAGAGGGTTAGGGTCCGTAGAGTGGATGGGTAGGGGGTTGTAGGTTCACCGGGAAAAGGTTTAGGGAGAGGTTTAGGATGGGAATGGGAATTTTAGGGAAAAATGCTCCTCAGCTCCTGCCGCCCCATCCACTGGTCGTTCTCGTGGTGAGTTCTCCGCCTAGTCATTCAATCCTCAGTCATGCCATAACCAGCTATTGGGAGCTTTTGTGGTGGAGCTTGGAACCACTAGAGGAGCTTTTGCTTGGAGCTCTAACCACAACTTTTTGCACCAAAATGGCGTTAGCATGAGCTTTGTATTCCCACTGCATTTGTTTCTAGCAGTTATCAAAAGCCTGTGCTAACGTGCACAATTACACGATATCACTTGTCATTACATAGCACCTTGGGGTATTACAAAGTACCTGGCAGCTTAGACAATATATACTTTAGTAAAGAACCAGAAATGCACTTAGCTGCGGGTCGTGAGCTTGTTCTCCTTGACGCGGCACGGGAAGTCCCCGAACGTTCGTAGCGAGGTTCGCTGGAAAATACCAAAAATACAATGAGCGTGTGCTGGGTCAGACTACACGTTCTTACACCGACTTGTGCTCCCAAACCAATGAACTACTTGACCCGCTGGTGTGCTCGAATCGGGTTGTCTTCACCCGTGGTTCCGCACACGTGCCTCCTGCCCTGCCCCGTAGGAGACTTGAAATTGTACGTGTCGGGTTGCCTCACCCGGATTGTTACCCCTACATATGCACTCTGCATGCGGGTTATTGTTCAGCCATACGTTGCAGTCCGAACCGCCAAAATCCTATGTCTGCATGCACCGCGACCTCAGCCGCTTCGTTAGTCTTTCTCCCTGCACGCCGGAAATATCAAGAAGCACTTATCTTAAGTTGGTGCGGGGCCTGTGCTGAGTTCAGGCAGGCGAAATGCCCCGCGAAGGCTGGCCCTGAGCGGAGCGCTGGGAAACACGTCCGTTCTCCTCTGAAGTACAACATATAAGGTTTATACAGAGGTTTCACAGGGCTTTGGTGACTGTGGGATACTAGTTTGCCAACATGAAGTGCTGCCAATCTGCCCAGCCCTGACAACAAGTATCACATCTGCAGTGGGGTTAATGCCTAGGGAAACGTCGAAACGCAAGCAGCGTGCCGCGGACACGTCTGAAGACACGCCACAGCACCCCCAATGCTTGTGAAGACTGAGGATAGTCGGGAGCCTTTATCTAGCGCTATTGCTAATACATTTCAGCGCCAAAGGCAGGAAAATGAAGATTTTCCACCTTTTACACCTTCTGGTTCATTTAATTGGACCAGGGAAAAATTTGAAGGGTGCATGGACCGCCTGGAAAGGATTCACTCTGAGCACCCTACACCCAAGAGACCTTGTGAGGATCCTCTTTCTAGGTCAACCTTAAGATTTCCTGGAAATTTGGAATCTTCTCAGGACCATTTCATTTCTACCCACCTTGAGGACTAAATTCAAATGGACACATACCAAGAGATCTATGATGAGGAAGAAGGGAATACCTTCCTACAAGACTATACTGCAGATGACCAGGCGGATGCCATGACAACTGGGAGGACACTCGTCAAGTTGATAGAGCCATGGGCACTCTCTAATCACAATCAGGACACAGATGTCCTATGTGTGGACTCCCCTCCTTCCACCTCGGCCTGCCAAGCGTCACCATTACACAATCAGATGCCCTTTAATGCAATCTTGAGGAATGCAGCCGCCACCCAAGAAGCCATACCTGAACAAGATTTTGTGGAGGACATTCTTAAAGGAAAAAAACCCTCCAGTCAAGCCATCCCTCTCCTTAATTCAATTAAGAGGAGACTGGCACCTTCTCTAGTCACATCAGCCCAGACCAGACCAGGGCAGTCAATCCAAGGATAGAGAAATTATTTCGGTCATAGTCTACGGACCCTTAATATATTAAAGGACACGCCACCCCTGATTCCCTAGTGGTCACCACCACCCGGAAACGGGCCGGAGTACCCCTTGCTACGGGAGAAGCACCTCCCGAGAAGGGAGTCTAAAAGGTTCTATGCCTTGGGTAAACTCGTTACCACAGCAGCTGCCTTTACCACGCGCGTAGCAAACACCACTTTGCTTGCCAGTTATGCTGTTGCGCAATGGAACCTTATACAAGGTCTCCAGGAGGTACCTGAAACCGCAAGATCCAAATTACTCCCCATCGTGGCTGAGGGCAGGCAAACCAATCGGAATGTTTTAAATAACACTCTGGATACTGCAGAGACGGCAGGAAGATCCATGGCGCACGGCACGCTGCTTAAATGGCATGCCTGTTTCTGAAACTCTGGCTTTAAGCCGGAAACCCAGGCTGCTCTTATAAACGAACCTATCGAAGAATCAAATCTCTTCGGTAAAGCAGTTGACGATGCTTTGGCAATGCCAAACAAGAGCATGAGACTCGTAAGTCCTTGCACCAGATCACACACAAACCCTCTACCCAGGGGGGAAGCGGTTCCCGCCGGTACTTTCAAGGCCAATTCCGTTCCGCCCAAAACATCTACTGCACGGGAAACTGGAACTCAAACCAAGCATCCAGCACCCCCACCAACTATCCACCTAGGGGTCAGCGACGCGGGAAAGGCAGAGGCCCCAATTCTAGGGGAACGGCAGCCTCTGGTCAGAAATGACCTACGGATCCAGGTCCCCTCCCATGTCACACCGGTAGGGGGGCGCTTAACATCTTTCCTTTCGGCATGGGAGGGGATTACTTCAGACCAGTGGGTTCTAAAGATGGTCGCTCAGGGTTACTGCGTGGAATTCGCCCCACCTTCAGTTGACCGCCCAAGACAAGACGCTTGACGCCAGATGAGAATCCTGAAGCAAGCACTTCTAGAAAAGGACGCCATAGAAGCCGTCCTTATTCTTCAGGCAAACAAGGGTATTTATTAAGTTTACTTCCTTGTACCGAAAAAGAACCTCACCATGCACCCTGTACTAGATTTGCACCCAGCGAACAAATTTGTCGAACCTCAAAGGTTTCGTATGGTAACTTTGCAGGAAGTAATTCCACTGTTAAAACAGGGGGATTACATGACAACAATGGTCATGAAAGATGCATACTTCCATATTTCGATGTTGCCGGTGCACAGAACATACTTAAGGCTCATGATAGAGGACAAACATCTGTTCAAAGCACCCCCCTTCGGCATTGCCTCGGCACCAAGGTTGTTTACGAAGTCCTGGCAGTAGCAGCAGCACATATGCCAGACTATCCGTCCTCGTCTACCCTTACCTCGACGACTGGCTCATAACAGGGGACTCTTGCGAGACATGCCTAAGAAATACACAGAAGACAATAGACCCCTTAAGTCTAGGATTCGCCATCGAGAAGAAATCCAGCTTTGACCCCGTCAAGCCAAACAATTCCTAGCTGCTCTGATTCAGACAAAAGAGGGTCTCCTCTTCCCTTCCAATGAGAGGGTTCAGAACATGCTTTCTCAGATGTCTCAATATGTAGCCAGTCGGGAAGTGATGGTACGCAAGGCAATGCGCTTGCTAGGTATGAGCGTGTCATGCATTTATTTAGTTCCCCATTCGCAGCTGCGCATGCGTCCCATGCAAGAGTGGCTCAACGGCCAGTGGTGTCAGGCCAGCCGACAATGGGAAGATCTGGTAGTTGTCTCGCCAGCGCTCGTTCTCTCTCTGCAGTGGTGGTCGAGGGAAACCCTCTTGAAGGGGCAAGACATTCACCACCCCCGCAGTGGAAACCACTCTCAACAGACGCATCTCACAGGGTGGTGCTCACCTGCTTCAGCAAACGGCGCATGGAGTGTGGTCCCCACAAGTAGCATCCAACCATATAAATGTTAGAGCTGCTAACAGTGTTCAGAGCACTAAAAGCCTTTCAAACACAACTACAGGGGAGGACAGTCCTGGGCACACACTTCTCCAGGGCATCCAAGTTGTCCCAGAACATTTGGATGTGGGCTCTCAAACACAAGATGTTGCTACTGTCCCAACACGTTCCAGGTGAACTCAATCTTTTAGCAGACGTGATCAGCAGAGATTTCCCACTGCCCGTAGAATACGAATGGCGTTTATGCGAAGACATTGGCTCCAACTTCTTCGCAGAATGGGGCTTCCCAGAAATCGACCTGTTTGCAACTCAGGAGAACGCCCAATGCCAAGACTATGCCTCCAGGTACCCCAAGAACTGCTCCAAGGGGAATGGACTCTGGAGAACATGGTCAGGGAATTTTTTTCTATGCTCAACCCACCCCCCGACTCCCCTTCTCAACAAGATAGTGCACAAGGTGTGGTGGCCCCGCCAACCATAGTTCGCTCATCTAATGGAGATGTTGTGTCCCCCCATGAAACTAACCTGCCCGTACAACATGTTGTCTCAGGACAGAAGTGGGGGGGGGGAGAGAGACCCTACGCCCATGCCCAAAAACTCTGAACGTAGCAGCCTGGCTCCTGAGGTCATAGTTTAGACACCTTCAGCTCCCTTGGAGATGCATGGACTTACTCGGGGAAGCTAGGAAACCTAACATGCGCTATTGCTATTCCAGTAAATGGAAATGCTTTTTCATCTGGTGCAATACCAAGGGCGTCCATCCCATTGATTGCTCGCCCACACACATTGTGCTGTACATAACCCATTTGTTAGACTCAGGACTGGTCTTCAATTCCCTAAAGGTTCATCTAGCTGCTCTCAGCCTACACTGTCACAACAGAGTGTTGTGGTGGAAAGTACCAGTTATAAAGGCTCTTATGGAAGGGGTTAAGAGAATCCATTCCCCCATTTTTCACCCAGCTCCTGGATGGGTTCTAAATGTGGTTTTAACCAGACTCATGGGATCTCCCAATGCATAAAGTAAGTCTAAAAGACCTTACTTACAAGACGGCCTTTCTAGTGGCCATCACTTTTATTAGAGGGGTTAGCAAACTACAGGCCCTTTCTGTCCTAGACCCTTTTGTTAGTCCACAGGGATAAGGTGGTTCTGCGCACTCAATCCAGATTTGCGCCTAAATTCATCTCCAAGTTCCGTGTGAACCAATCTATCGAACTACCCACTTTCTTCCAGAATCCCACTCACATAGCCGAAAGAAGCCTACACACACTAGAGGTGCGCAGAGCATCATGTTTTACCTGGAAAGAATGAAACCACTGAGGAAGACAAACCAGTTTTTTATTTTGGTGGCAGCTGGTACAGAAGGGGATCCGGTCTCTAAATCGGCTATCACAGGGTGGATTGTCAAATGCATCACTTTCTCTCTTGCTAAGAGAGAACTGCCCTTCAAGCCTAGAGCACACTACTCGGGCACGGGGGCTTCCGTAGCATTAATTGCAAATGTTCCGCTTGAGCCGATTTGCAAAGCGGCAACCTGGAGTTCTGTACACACCTTTACAAAACTGCCTAGACACTCATTCTAGATCTGATTCTCTGGTGGGACAAGCAGTATTAAGATATCTTTTCTCTGTTCCTTCTCATAACCCACCGCCAACTCCGGGTACTGCTCGCTAGTCTATGCACAGCATGTGATTCTAAGCAGATTAACAAGCATCAGAAGACATGCATTACTCACCGTAATAGCATTTCTGATGGTTGCTTCTGTTAAATTCACATGCGCCCTCCCTGCCACCCCACTCACGGTGGAAGGAACATAGACGTCTTACTGTCTCTCTTCATGTACTCGCTCACAATAGACTGGGGCTCCCTCATGGCAAACAAAATAAAATCTGAGGGATTTTGGGGTACACTACACATCACGATAGGGATAGTGCTACATACACGCCTATGCCGATGTCCCCTTTCGTTCCCCCGAAAGACGAGATGCAATACTTCGGTTACCACTGGATGTCGGACCATATGCACTGCATGTGAATCTAAGCAGATACAATCGTCAAATGCTATTACGGTGAGTAATGCATGCCTTCTGATGCTTGTATCTGCTTAGATTCCCATGCACCCACCCTTTCCCCCCTCGGAGAGAAGGCGCATGGATGCTTAGGAGCTTGTCTGATACTTATCTGCTTGGATACAACTGCACTCACGCTACACTTCATGCTAACTCATGTCAGAAAAATAACAATCTGAGGGTCCTCGACACATGAAGGATCATGGGTACAGTGGATATCTCACCAGGGATAGTATTACTGGCACGCCCTGTCGACGTACCTTTTCGAGTTTCGAAAACAACTATTATACTCTGCAGCTTCCACTAGATGCCGGCCTGTGCACAGCATGTCAATCTAAGCAGATGCAAGCATCAAATAAGATTAGTGAGTAATGTATCCCTTATACATTCTGCTTAACTTAAGTTATCTGTTTGCTTAACTAAACCCTTCACCACTCATGCCCTCCTAAGTCTCTAAGCCAGGGGTCTGTAACCTTTGACTCGCCAGATATTTTGGACTACCAATCTCATCCCTAACCAGAATAGTCAATAGCCAGAAATCATGTAAGTTGTAGTCAAACATCTGGAGAGCAAACGGTTGCAGACCCCGTGCTCTAAGCCTTGCTTTTCAGTCACAAGACCCGGATAGTTGGGCTAGACCGTGTTTGTCCTGTTGATCTGAATATATGACCCATTCCAATCTGTAGGTGCTTATCCAGTCCTGGTTTTCACTTTGCATGCATTGTGGGATTTGTAGTAACTTTCCCAATTATAAAATGGACTGCAAGTCCCCGAATACAAAGGCAAAAACCATGACTGCATAAGCACCTACGGATTGGAATGTTCCATGTTGACTAATCTATCCACAGGGCTGATTCTGAAAATCCAATTTAATAGGGGTGTTCCTGACACTTTCTAGCGCCACATGTGCTTCCCTGCATTTGTTTGCCAAACTGTACTGCCTGGATCCCATCTCTGGGCAGGTCGCTGGCTTTGGTTGAGTCTTCAAGAGTTTTCTGGTGTAGGTGGGTGTTTTCTTTTTTACTCCCCTCCAGATGTAGGTATGTGTCTCCTGATGAAAGATGAACAATCTGTGGGCAGGACTAATCCAACAGTAACTAAAATAAGTTCCAGCACAGCAGGACCCCTGGAGCAGCATGATGGATTGGACATTAGAAGGACCCAGTACAGGGGTTAACAGGCCCCTGAGCAGCATAAGATTTGGGTTTCAAGAAGCCTTTTCTCATGAGATTGCAGCAGTAGGTCCGCAAAATACCAGCAGTATTTGGAGGATGCCAGAAAAGTTTCCAGCAACTGGGTGCGAAGTGCCCCATGCAACACCAGAGCCCAGTTTGTCTGGTGCAGACCCACTGACTACTCAGACTGAGCAATGGATGCAGCAGTCCCTCAGGTTTGTTGATCCTTCAGCTACTTGGATCTGGTAGTTGACCATCTCGACTAGCTCAAGAGCCTTCATTTTATGCAGATATCTGACTGAGGGTTGTCACAGCCACCTATGGAAGGGAATCTACTACATTCAAAACGTGGAGGCTGTACAATCGGATAGGCTGCCGCCCCCAATTCTCCTTGGAACAAGACAACCTGAGTGAAACGTGGATTGGGACCAGACAGTCCCAAAACTGTTTCAGCCAGTTCACACAAAGCTCTGACCTGGGGACATAACAGCAATTTACAGCCTGAAAAGGAAGAAAAATGATCGAACTAAGATGGCACAAACCAGTCTGTAACCAGGACGAAGGGCTAGTTCAAGTATATGGTGCTCCATGGCATTAGAATAGTAGAGCATGAAGGTGCACTGAATAAAAGGATAAATGGTTCAGACTGTTCATACACGTCTCAAGTCTCCCTTTTCTTTCTTTATGTAATAGCCCAATGTTCATGAACGCCACTGAAGGTGGCTTGTGTTGCACTGTAAAAATAAAGATGGAAAAAGACACCTTGCGTGCACTAGTAGCCATTGGGATGATAAGTGCACTCTTCTCAATGAGAAGCAGTTGAATTAGGCAAAAGGGCCTCATTCACTGCAAATATCAAGAAGGAGCCATAATAAAAAGCAAATATGTCGAGGGACTCAAATGATGGCGGAAGTTGCACAAGGAACTGGAGGTACGGATGCAGACCCTGTGTTTGTATTGGAGATTGTAAAATCGAGGATAGTTCCACTCCCTATCACATGATTGCCTTTAAAGTAATTAAATGACCGCCCAGTCACTGCCTGAAGTTGGTGTAGGGCGTCATATGAAAATTTAAAAGGCTTTTCTGTCTAGTTTTAGGCTTTAATCCATACACTATTCAAGATCTGGTTTTGACAATTGTACGCTTCGTTCAAATACAGGCAGTCGCCATGATTTATATCGCAATATGTCACTGTCTCCCCTTTGAAAAAGTCTGCCCATAGAACGCTGTGCTCGATTTGCATCAAGTTGACCTTTGTGAACACAGCTAGGCAAAGGTGACTGTTACCTTCCCCCACCACTCCTTTTGGGTTTCCAAGAGCCAAACTTGACGGGGGTACCCCAGTATTTAGACCCCTGTTGGGTGCATGGATGAGGACCTGTCGGGGAGAAATCTACTGTGAAATGGTCAGTCTCAATAGTGATCCCAAACACTAAGGATGTTGAATTCCCCTGGCTGCTCAGTTGGGATCAATTTAGTTTCATTCTGGTTCTGCCTTAGGCAGAGTTTCTGGCATTGTAGCTTCCCTCATCACATCCCCATGAAAGGTAGTCCAATATTGGTGCTGTGCTATCATTCTCTTGTACCTAAGCTATGGCTGTTCATCTCTAAATTGGACTTTGACAGGCCAAAAACAAAATACAGATCCTTCAGAACAGCAAACTACCAATGCAAAAGTGTTTGAAATTGCTAACTGTAGGTTTATAGAAAAGTCTTCTTAGTAATAGTTCAATTGCAATTATTTATCTGAAAGTGTTTACATTTTAAGTGCAAATAATGAATCGTCTCGAAATATTCTGTTAAAGGGTTAATTTAGTAATTTCAGTACTTTAAATGTCGCACTGGATAAAAGGACTGCAGAGAATTGTGCTTATTTCATTGTTTTCCCCTCCCACAGGTCCACTGGTCTCCCCATAACGAAACCATACTTGCTTCAAGTGGCACAGACCGTAGGCTTAATGTATGGGACTTGAGGTAAGATCTACCTGTCTTTTGCTGTTAAATTTAGGTTTGCTTTATTTATTTTCGAAATTATTTTTTATTAATGTTACTTGGTTGTACAATACTGACAACTTTCCAGCACGCGAAAGATACAAGAAGACTCACACACTACTAAAATATGTGGTCCCATTATTACCTTTCCAACAAGGTCATCTATTCACCAATTCATTCACACCCCCATTCAATACACATAAAGGTCATTCATAATTAAGGTCAACTTTTTCCACAAAAATTGTGAGAAAAATAAGCTTGTTACTGTTCATGAGCAGTGGCCACGTCCCCTCATTTACACCATCATACATTCTGGCAGCCTACCGTCCTTAATGTCACTACTGCTTCAGTTCATTAAAAGATGTTCGGCTGAAATTTCCCCACAGAGCCTGCAGAATATTAGACCATGCTCCGGTTATTTCGAGGGTCTAATCTGTGTTAATTTTGATCCGCCAGTAATCCCAAACCAGAGTGTTGCCTAGGAACCGGTGCATATACTCTGGCTATTTTTCTGGTAGGAGGATATGGTCATGAAACAAAGCGCAGTTACTCTTCCCAGTTAGCTTTACAATCTGCTGGTCGTGATAACTTTGGAAAATAGATTTCATCATGGATTTATAGCTATGATAGCTGGTGTTCTGGGGACAACACAAGACCATTGAATGCCATTGGTCCGCCATCGCGGTGAGGTTAACCATGTTGCTGTTTGGCATGAAACTTGCCTTTTAATTGTTGCGCCTCGAAGGTATAACAGTTCATTGAGCCACTCGGGGCGTTCGCCACTTTCAATTTATATAACGCATGACAACTGATCTCGCCTCGCATGGAGCTACATCAAATTCGAGGCGGATCAAATCCACTCTGACCCGCGCTTGAAGTCAAAACAATTTCTTCAATAACTTGGACTCTAGCCTGTTTACGTCCCGTATATTACTGAATTCCCAGTTTTCAGCTTCATATAGGAGGGTCGGGAGAATCTTTGCTGTGTATAGTTGGACAAATATCTTTACGGAGTAGGCCCCTCCTCTGCAGGCCAACTTGGCCAAACCCATTTTTTTTCACTCAACGAGGTCATTGTGTCGGGTACCCTATAACTTTTTTTTCAGACATTGTGCTGACATTACTGAAACTTGTTCTAATGAACAACTTTTTTAAGTTTCAAGACAGGCACTTACTCCAACTTTCTGGTACAAGCATGGGCGCTGCTATCGCACCATGCTACGCAAATACCTGTTTTATTTGGAACACGAACACGTAATCTCCTCGCCTAAATGGATACATCTATCCATCTACGTACGCTAGATCACTATTTTCTTTATCTGGACTGGACCATCAGAGGAACTACAGGAATTCTTCAACATGAACAGAATGCATCCTAGTAGCCAATTCACAACTCAAACCAGTAAATCACTAACTTTTTAGATGTCGAAATTTACAGCAAAGGCCAGAGCCTGGAAACCAGAATCTACACAAAGACCAGAGACGAACAGCCTCCTACTGGCAACGAGTTTTCACCCTCGAACTATTGACGGTGTACCATTGAGCCAATTCCACCGTTACAGAAGGAACATCTCTGAAACCAGCGAATACGCAATCTACACTACTATAGATGAAGTTCCAAGAGAGGGGCTTTAACCCCACTTTAATCTCGAACATTGCAGACAAAGTTAAGTTGATCGATACACTCTGGAAAACCAAGCCTCCCAACATAGAACCTCTTGTTTACGTGATCACACATTCCATCCAGAGTCCCAGGATCAAAAAGATAATACAGAAAAACTGGCCCATGCTCCAAATTGACCCTCAACTACAGCAATTGTTCCAACAACCAGACATTTGCCTATAGGACAGTAAGGCATTCCGTAACAGTCTGAGCAGAAATGACAATGGCAATAACGCACAAAATTCAGTTCAAAGTTACATTACTATGCCAGAATTGCCAGCATTGTGGGAAACCTAATACTAGGCAGCAGTATTACACATCCACATTCAGGGAAAACCATCTGGCTCAAACACTCATGTACTTGTGAATCTCTACCAATGTAATTTATGGCCTAAAATACCCATGTGGCTTTTACTATGTAGATATGACCACGAGGAAAGCCAAAACGAGATGGACTGAGCATAAGCCTAACATAAGCACTAAAAACCTCAAATCACAGGTAGCCATGCACTTTGTTGAGGCTAGATACTCTGTAGCTCAATTAAAATGTGTGATCCTTGAACAGGTTAAACAAGGTAAGAGTGGGAGATATTCAGAAACTACTATGGGATTCTATGGGTGGACCTTCTTGACTCACTCAGCCCGAGATGCATGAATTGTGACTTTGATTTGATGTGCTTTATGTAATGAACTATGACCCTGCTTATTGATTACGGTTTGGTTTTTGTATTTCTTGACCATATATGTTGTATGCCATTCGTTGTCGGGCAACAAGTCCGCTTCAAAGTCTTAGGATGCAAACACTAGATTGTGAGTGGGCTCGTCCCATGAGGAACGATCCAGAAACCTCTTCCCAAATGACTATACTTTCTGAGAGCTGGCTTAGACTGGTATATACAGACTGTGAGCGGGCAAACACCAGAGAGTCTAGAAGATAAATTATATTCAGACCTCAAGTGTCAATCTGACAGGAAGGGACTGGGAATATCTTTACCTGCTAGACAAAAACTAGAGTGATGGTCCTTCATGAATGGGACTATATCCTCGTACCCCATCCACTAGAGCGAGCATTTCCCCTGTTATGGAAATACCATTGCCCACATCCATTCCCAGATCAGCCAGATATAGATTAGAAGGCAGTGGTGCAAGAAGGCACCCCCTGTTAAGTCCCTGATGGATTGAGATCCAAGGTGACGTCCTGCCAGATTTATGAAGCCGGACTTTAACTAGTCCTGTCATGGAGGGAGATTATCATAGTGAGGTGCCCAGCAGCGATGTTCCAATTGACTAGTTCCGATGCCTGGCCTAGTGACTGAATCGAATGCTGCACTCAATAAATGCTACATACTGTCCTCTGATGGATACTCAAGGCTTGTTTAATGGTCTTCAAGACGAGACAGTTGGTAGTCCTACTCAAGCTCTTCTGGCCACATATCTGATTAAATGGAATGAGGCTTGCACTTTCAGCCCAATTCCAAAGTTCATGGAGCAGTAAGCAAGAAGATTTTTGACGGAGCATCCGGCATCGCTGACAAGCAATAATTGCTAGGATCACTGCAGCTGCCCTTTTTCCAAATGGGCAGAATAAGTGTCACCAAGACTTGGGGTGGGGGGGGTGTGTATGGTCAACTGGGCTTCTCAAATGCAGCGGAAGAGCCAGTTAAGGTCCCTGGCCCAGTGAATGGGGTCAAATTTAATCCAGGACTACATTTCTGATGCTTGTTAATCTGTTTAGAATCATATGCTGTGCATATAGTCCAACATCTAGTGGTAATCGCAGAGTATTGCATCTTTTCTTTCGAAGATCGAAAGGGGACGTCGACATGGGCGTAACTCTAACGCTATCCCTAACATGACGTGTAGTGTACCCAAAATCTCACACATCGAGGTTCCTCAGCGCGAGAGTGGGCGCATGTGAATCTAGCAGATCCAATCAGAAATGCTATTACGGTAAGTAATGTATGTGATACCATCGTGTCCCCGCGTTCTAGATTTGCTTCTTCCAGTGAACTTGAAGATGTCGGCAGGGCCATTAGAGTATACCCATTTAGCCAGCAAGGAGAGCGGAGATGGAGCCACCATATCTACCCTCCCCAAGGATGCAGTAATATTCCCACACAGATTCCGGGACGCCAATTATGTCTCAGGTCGCTGAGTGGTCGCCTTCAATGGTCTTCCAAAACTGGCAAACTTTATTTATTCGAGCGAAGCCCCCAAATGATTGCCAGCATAGGCACTCTTAGTTCATACCTACGATACCTTTGCCTTTTGCAATAGATTTTTCTTGCCAGTGTCACAAGTTTGCAGGGTTTCAAGGCCATTCTTGCGAGATCCCAAGAGTGGAATGCAGTTCTCTTTTTCCTGTCAATGAATTTGTCGAACAAATGTCTGTAGGGCCTCTCGGTAGTCACACAGGCCTCGGTATTTCTTTTGACAAAGGTCTTAGAAATAACTGCCTGCTTGGCTACACCAAAATCCTTAATGGCGTCACCTGCATGGGAAATGGAGGTTTCAAGCAGCCTTTCCTCACTACTCCCAGCGTAGGACTTCAATGCCTGCTGCATAGGGGCCACGACCACCGACATCCTTCGGTCATTCCAAGAAACCAGATTCAGAGTAGTCAACTCTACGGTGGTGGGGCAATTAAACAATTCTTGCTGACCAGGAGGGGTAGATGGTCTTGTATTCTCCAAGTTGACTGGGCGGATTAGCCAGCGACCGATTTGGCTGAATTTTTTTGTGGCAGTTTTGACTGCAGTTATGTGGGGGATGGGGTTTGGGGTAGTAAATATAGAGGGTGTTGGGGGGGGTATGTAGGGGGTTCCCCGCATATATTTGCATTCAAAACAGCTTTAAAAAAGCAGCCAAATCAACCATGGGCAAATTGATAACAAATCATATACATCCAATGGTCGCTCTCGAATTTATGTGACACTCCCATGTCGATTACCAGAGTATCGGAATTAACCACGAAGACGTGGTCCAGAATACTACAGATTTTCTGTCTAAGGCTGTATTGGTGGGTGGGATGAGGGGAATCAGATGGCGTAGAACCGTTAATCATTTTACATCCAAGAGAGTAGCGGATGTTTGCTCACTTGAGGTCCCTCTTGAACAACGAGAGCAAGTCCACATCTGACAAATCAGATGAAGAAAGATCTCGATCTGAGAGGGCCAGTTCCCTTGGAATCCTAGAATTAAAGTCCCCAGAGATGATTCTCTGGAGACAACCAAGTTGATAATGGAGCAAATCCTCCTTTTCAGACATTACCAGCTCATGTGGTAGCCTGTAAGGAGGATCATAGATGTTCAGTAAAATAAGGTCTTTGGAACTCCCTCCTACCGAACAAGAAGGGAAAGACCTTTTTCCCACTAGTAAATTGGGGAATTCCGAAGCTATTTCTACCAAGGATAGGAGATTCTTGGCAGCTAGCAACAGTCCTCCCCTAGGGTGGGCCCTGGACAGCTTGCTTAAAAAGAACCTGCCATCCATCAATGACAAGCTCATGAACAAGCCAGGTCTCCTGCAATGCCGCAACATTGTAATGGTCAATCTGCTGAATGAGGCTGCCACCCTTGAATAGATGGTGTCTGTGGGTATTCCAACTGATGAGCCGGGTGTCTGGCACCATAGTAAAGAGCTGATCTCCCGTATTGGGGCACCAGCTTACCCAGCCAAGCCCAGTGGGATTCAACCCGGCTATGGTCCCTAATCTCTGCGCCACTTGGCAGGCTAAGGGCAGCAAGATGTTTATTGCCGCCAGAGTCTGGTACATTAGGTGACACATCGTGTTTTGGTGGACAATCTCTTGCCATACTCCATTTACACCAAAACACATTCATAGCCCATGCACCCAAATTCTGCAGTACATAAAACAAAGTACTATTTGCAAAGAATACAATAAAAGTGGGATTGGGTACTTGTTTGTAAATGTCAACTTTTTTTACATCATTGGGCTGGATGTGTCACAGGGGGATAATGTCATATAACAAGTCCAGAATATGGGCACGATTAAGGACCAGGCTGTTATCACAAATGTGACTCTGTATCTGAAGGGCCTTATGGGTTCCTCTGTTTTTTGAGTCTGCCAAGATGATCTCTACATAATTGTCTGCTGGCCCAGACTGTTGGGTACCCCATAAGTGCCAGGTCAATGGGTGCTTCCGAATTGATGGTAGTGGAGGGCCCGACCCTCTTTCAGGCTGGGCAAAAAAGTGTATTGACTTGGTGGTAGGTTCCGGTTGATGGTCAAACTGGGATTCCATATTGATGTCGGGATCCATTTCCCTCTCCTTGTCCTTACCAAAGACAAGCTCAGGTCGTAGTGATTGTAAGGGGACAGCAATTTTCTTATTTAAATTCGGTGGTGCCTGTTGGGGAGAATTCTCTGAAATTTGCTAATTCCCTCCACCTCAGGGACCCCAGCAACTTTGCTGGATTTTGAGGACTTGGTTTTTTTTAACCTGGAGAGAGAGACCCTTTGCCCCACTCTCAGTGCAGTGGCACAAGGAAGTCTTTCAGATTTCCCAAAGGTTTAAATACCTTCTCTTGGTTAAATGGTTTCCAATAGCAGTAAAGTAAAATTGACTTTACTTTTGTAATTTTCGAGACCCAGCACACACCATCTTACAATAGGGTGCTGGAGGACTGACCTAGTATCCCTTTTGTCTAGCTTCTCATGTAACATTTTTTGTTAGCCTTTTTCTCACAGAATGGCTGGTGACAGTGGTTTTCGTTTTGACTACCATGGTGTGCATTGGCTGCGTTCGGAGCTGCAGTAAAGCACCCAAGGGTGCCATTTTTGTCAAAATGGCTGGTTCTTTTTTCGCCATTTCTTTGTGGAAAGGTACTTCTTGAGATGTACTCTGTGCGCCAAACCAGGTTTGGTCCCATTGTTGGTTTTGCCTTTGACGGGATTCACGAGTGAAGCCCGCCTCTGGCTGCAGGGTGTCTGGGGTAGGCATGAAGTGAGGGAGGTGCCTGAAACTCCCTGTGCTGTCTCCTAAGAGACCGAAATGCACTCTGTGGTGATTGGCCAGATGACTGTCCGACTTGACAGCTAGGCTGGAATGAATGGGAGAGAACTGAATAAAAGGCGAGTCTGTTGGCTTCTAAGGCAGTCAACCCTTGGATGAAGGAACCGAAGAACTTGTAGAGGACGCCTGCTGCAACTCCTGGACTGTTGGTTTGCTCGGTGAAGCACTGCTGCGGTGCCGAAACGCCAAGTTTGCATTGACAGAAGCCCCTGCAAGGACGATTTCTCCCCTTGAGTTGGGACCAATCAACTCCAAAGTAAGCCACGTGGACATCCATCTCAGAGCTGGTTGAAATTCCACAGTTGCTGCTGGAAACCATATAGCCAGGGAGAGGAATATAAGATTGGGTGCGTTGTTTTTAAGCTGGCCTAGAGCTCCAGGAAGATCCTCCAGACTCCCAGGGAGCAGGACTGACCGAGCCTGAGCCCCTCAAGAGTGCGTGACCTCAGAAGCAAGGACAGTCCATCTAGACAGCCAGGAACCGCAGTGTTGCTATTTGCGGTAGATGCCAGGAGCTGAAACACTGAACGGCCACTGAAAGTGAAGTTTGGCGGTTGCACGTTTTTAAAAAAATATATATTTTATTGGTTTTGAAATACATCACTCACTCAATACATTAAACATACAAACTTTCAAACGTACAAACATTTACATTGCATAGCATACACCTAAGGGTATTTGTCCAGGTAATTCTGCAGATCGTATGTAAACCCTGATCTCATATGAAAGTTATAATTCAAGTCTTTACGGCAGTTCATTACACGTTATGCTTTGTCAGTTATTGTCTTTAGTTGTCTTCCCATTTTGGCCAGATCTTGCGTGCTTTCTCAGGGCAGCCTCTGGTGGTATATACTCTTGTTTCCATTATTATGCATGTGTCCACATCCGTTACCCATTGATCATATTGTGGGGAGGAGGTTGAGCCCCATAGCTGAGCTATATTTCTTTTTGCTAGGCCTTTGGCTGTTGAGAATAGAAGCTTTTCAAATCGAGATAGCGCAATGTCTTCCTCTATTCCCAGTAGTAGTAGTTTGGGGTCCCTTGGTATTTCCTAGCCGGTGACTAGAGTCTGTTACAGTATCTCTGCCAGAAGGTTTGGATTTGTGGGCATTCCCATAGGATGTGGAAGAAGGTCCCTCTCTCTCGCCCACATCTAAGGCAGTTGGGGTTTGTTGCTCTCCCCCATCGGTATTAATCCTCTCTTGGATAATATATCCTGTGTAGTATTTTGAGCTGGATCAGTCTGATTCTGGCAGATATGGCTGTTTCTCTGGGATACATAAGAGTCGTAACCCAATCCTCTCATATTAGTCCTACGTCCTGTTCCCATTTGGCTTTCAAACCGTGGAGCTCTGGTGTTGCAAATGAGGCGATCGTGTTATACATTGTGGAGGGTACCTTATTTATTCTCTCAAGTTCAATGTTTCTCTCTATTGGTGTGGACTCGGGCATATCCGTCAGATCTGCTGTATATGTTGTGAGCGCGGCGTGTACCAGCTGCCTTTTAGTGGAAGTGTTCTGTCATGGGTAGGTCAAACTTCTCTTAGGGATTGGAAGGACAGCACTGCGCCATCTTGTATTATGTCTCCAATCGTGGAGATCCCAGCTGTTTCCCAGGTTGCCCATCTCAGAAGCCTGTTAAGTTCAGGGAGATGCCTATTCCTCCACAGTGGTTGCACCGGTGTGATTTTTTCCCCTCCCTGCCTAAATGTTTATGAACATCTCTCCATATCCATGCTCTATGAGCTTTGACTGTTTTCAGGATTTGTCGTGGTGTATGTTGGTATATGCTCTCTAGTGGGGCGGATCCCTGTCTTGCTCGTATGTCCGCTCGAACGTGGCTGCTCTGGGTTGCTGTGTAGGATGTCATTTACTATTGCCATCTGGGAAGCCTAATATGTCTGAAGATGGGGGAGTCTGGGCCCGCCTTCCCACGTGGAGCGTTGTAACATGCGCAGGGCTATTCGAGGGTGACCACCTCCCCACAGCAATTTCCTAAGAATTCCATCAATTTTGGAGAATTCTGTTTTATGTATGGATAGCGGTGCAGTCTGCAGGATACATAGAAAACGCGGGAGAGCTAGCATCTTAAACAAGGCCGCTCTGCCCAGTATAGTTAGAGGGAGGGCCATCCAATGCTTCACATCATTAGTGAATCTGTCTATGATCGGGTAAAGGTTTTTGGGGACATATTCTGTAATATCAGTTGTGATTTGCACGCCGAGGTACCGGAATTGTGTGGTTACTACTTGGAATGGACAGTTATTTGGGATTGCCTCGTTTAGTCCCTTAATTGGGAATAATATGGATTTGTGGTAGTTTACCTTCAGCCCACTAAACGTCCCGTATCTATTCAGTAGGTGAGTGACAATAGGACATGATTCTTTCGGGTTACTCGTATAGATGAGCAAATCGGCGTATAGGGACACCCTGTCCTCCCATCCCTGGGCCCAGTGGAATCCCTTCCATGACTTTCTATCCCTCAGCATTATTGCTAGGGGTTCAATCACTAGCGCGAACAGCATTGCGGATAAGGGGCATCCTTGGCTTGTTCCCTTCCCTAAATTAATACTGCGTGAGGACCATCTGTTTACTCTAATCACAGCTGTCGGGAATTTATATAGGAGTTTGACCCAGCTCCTAAATTGATCGCAGAATCCCGTTTTGTTCATTATGACCCACAGAGCCTCCCAATGGACATAATCAAATGCTTTTTCAAAATCAATGGTGAGAAGCGCAAGTGCCTCTTTTAGTGTTTGTGCTCTTTCAATGGCAACGTGTAATCTATGGATGTTTATCCGCGTGGATCTCTGCGGCATAAAGCCGCATTGGTCTCGGTGGGTTTTGCAGCCTATTTGCGAGCATCTTCGCTCGGATTTTAGCCTGTGTTTAGAAGTGAAATCAGTCGATAGGAACTACATGTATCTGGTGGTTTACCTTCTTTGTGTATTACCACTATGCAAGCCTTTCTTGGATCTGGAGGGAGAGTCCCTGTTTCCTTCGCGTGTCGAAACATCTTGAGCATGTGTGATGCTACCTCACTACTCCCTATTTTTTCCGCTGGGAAGCCATTGGGTCCGGGAGTTTTCCCGTTTTGTAGTTGGGATAGGGCCGTTGTCAATTCTTCTTCTGATTTCTGCTTCTAAATTGTCTGAGTATCGTCCAGGGACAGGAGGGGGATTTCGTCCAGTATGGGGGGGGGGTCTATCAGGGTTGGTGGGGCGGCATATAGTGTTTCATAGTGGGCTGCGAAGCATTCTGCGACTTCTGAGTCAGTCGAGGTCTGCTCTTTATTTTCCTTATTTATTCACCGATTGCGAGTTTTGACCATCCCAGTGCATTGCTGGAGTTCCCAACTTGGGGAACCACACCTTCCTCCCTCTTGTCCACACGACTGAGGCCCAGGAACAGTGAGATCTGCAGAGCCGCACAGTAACAGGAGTCATCCACTGCATCTTTTCTTCATTTTAAAGGTACTGTACAAAGTCTGAGAAAACTTACCTCTTGCAGTGGAGTTGCTTGCATCTTGTACCACTCAAGTCTAATCCGCTTTTGGCCCTACATTTGATTCTTCTTTTCTTCAGACTTCTGAAACATTGTACAAAGACTTTTCCATCACCAGAGGTGCTTCATCCTATATAAGACTTTTGTCCATTGACTTTGGCTTAGCCTTTTGTACTAATTTTCTGGAGGGATCCAAAAGTATTTGCCTGCTTAAGAATATTTGTGGTCTCTTGTATGTTCTAGATAATCTTCTCCTTTGACTTATTACTATATGGTCCTAAATGCAGCAGTGGCATATTAATGTCCCCAGGACCCTAGCAGTTGAAGTTACCTGAGTGTGTAGGTAGCATCTGTGGGCCATCCCCCAAGGGTATCTACTGATTTAGAGATATTTAGAGTGTATTTGATGAAGTGTATTTGAGCGTTACTATTATATTGCTCCGCTTCTGATGAAGGCGTATTCTGACTGATTGTTTATTCAGGAAACCTTCAGTGTAAGAGTTAATTTGAATACTTATAACTGTAAAGCTCTGTAACTCCACTACAGCTCACATTGACCCCTCGAGATAAGCCTGGCTGATCAACACGCTACTAAAACTGTGTAATACAAGCTTATAACCAAAGGTTGGGTTTCCTATACCTGTAGTCAGTTTTTTGTAGTGTTCCCAGAGAGTACTGCATACAATCTTTGCCTAACGGTGGCTTAGCAGGTTACTTTAACAAAGCCTTCTTGGCAATACTCATTTTCGTGCGTTGCACATTTGGGGGCACTCAAGATGGTGTGATACTGGTCATTGTTCAAGACCTGCTCCAGAATTCCCACAGATTCCACTAAGAAAACCGAAACAGTTGGTAGATGGTGAAAGCCCATTGCGCACTTTGGTGGTAGGTCCAAAGGCTGTCTGGTTTGAAACCTAGTATAAAATGGAGCAGCTGGTTCTTGTGTGTGGGCTACACCAGTCACGCCTTTGTGCCACGTTTTTTGGCTGTCGGGGGTTTGTACATTTGCACGTGCCTGATAGGTTTGCATGAATGGTCCTGCCTTCCCATCAATGGTAAGCGGTCCATATGGATTTCAACCCGGGGCTCCCGGCCATGGTCCCTATTTAGACGAGGCAATGGGTTATTTAAGGGCAGGTCTTCAAAGGAAGAAGCAAGCAGAAGATTATTCCCAACTCTTCTTTTGTCTCCTCCTCCTCTATTCTTCCTCCCTTTCAATCTGGCTTTCGACCTAAACATTCCACTGAAACCGCTCTTATTTTGATCCTCCACTCTCTCCTCTCTGCTCGGCATGCCAAGCATTCATCCATCCTTATTCTCCTTGACCTCACTGCTGCCTTTGACACTGTCGATCATCCACTCCTCCTGCACACTCTCTCCTCCTTTGGTTTCAAGGGCCCTGTTCTCAATTGGCTATCCTCCTACCTCTCTTCTCGTTCCTTTACTGTGTCTTGGGGTGGTCAGACCTCTTCTTCCTTCCCTCTAACATATGGTGCTCCTCAAGGCTCTGTACTTGGTCCTTTCCTTTTCTCTTTATACATCACTCATCGCCCGTTATCTCCTCCTTTGACATCTCCCATCACTTTTATGCTGATACTCAACTTTCTCTTTCTCCTCCTTCACACCTGACCTTCATCTCAAACTCTCCTCCTGTCTCACAGCTATCAAGAACTGGATGTCCTCCCGCTTCCTCTCAACACTGATAAGACGGAAGTCCTTTTCTTCACTTCTAACTCACTTCCTTCTCCCTCTCCTCCGCCATTCATTCACTTCCCCCCTCCGACCTCCCTATCTCCTCCAAGGCTCGCAATCTGGGTGTTATTTTTAACTCCTCTATCTCCTTCAACACATTTCACTTACCTCTCGCTCCTGCCGCTTCCATCTATACAACATTCGCAAAATCCGTCCCTCCCTCACTTTCCATGCAACCAAACTCCTTATCTCCTCATCTTTTCCCGGCTATTTTACTGCTCCCCTTTATTCTTTGGACTTCCTGCCTCCCAGTTTACCCCCCTCAAATCCATTTACCACTTTGCTGTTCGTACCCTTTGTCTCCTTAGCTCCCGTGATTCCATCTCCTCCTCGCTCTCTTCTTCGTTGGCTACCTTTCCACTCAGTTAAAATTCTGCTTTCTCTGCCTTGTTTTTAAATCCTTATATGGTCTTTCTCCTCATCTCTCCTCACTTCTCACCACCTACTCCCCCCACGCCCTCTTCGTTCTGCTGACCGTTTCCTCCTTACTGTACCTCCTTCCCCTTGTGCATCTTCCAGGTTTCGTTCCTTCCAACTGCTTGCTCCTCTTCACTGGAACACACTCCCTCTCTCAATCCGCTCTTGCGCTACCCTTCCCTCATTTCGCACATCCCTTAAATCCCTTCTCCTCCACTCTCCTCCTTGAAGATCCTCCCATTCTCTCTTCATCCCCCTCTCCCGACTCCTTAATCCCCTCTCCTTCCATTCTCCCACCTTCCTATTCCTCACTTGTTGTTTTCTATTCCCCCTCGCCAATCCTACTTCTTCTACCTCCCCTTCTCCACAGTTAACTGCTTTTTGCGCTGTTTTACTGTCGATTGATTCATCATGTAATTTTGCTCACATTGTTTGTTCACTGTATGAGTTGTTCCATTGTACAGCGCCTTGGCATAAAGCGCTCTATAAATAAACAAATCAATGAAGATGGTAAATAGAGGTAATGAGTAATGAGGTAATAAGTATGAAGGCCTTACAGCTATCAAAGCTGCTCTGAAGGGTGTCCATGGAGATCTTTTGGATTTCCAATTTTCTCATTATTGCTTCAGTTTTGATGGTAAACTGTTAACTGTGGATAACATATTGGATGAAGTAAGAGTAGATGGCAGCGAGAGGTCATTGGATCCGAGCAATGTGGCAGGGTGAAGGTAGATCATGGGTAAAGTGGACCCGAAGAGAGAAGGTATCTCCTGCATCAATGCTGTGTTTTTCAAATGAAGGTGGTGTCCACTTTGCAGGTGCTTGTAATGGGTAAGCCTCGTTTTACATTTGCAATTAACATTAGCCAGATAATCTTCTTGCTGAGTATTTGTTGATACAGGGCTGTGGGGAAAACTGGGGGGATGGGGGGGGGAGAAGAAGCGACGTCCATCTGGTGCACCATAGCGTTGGTAAGGGTGTTTACCACTGTTACTCTAGTCTTAGATCCAAGGCAAGCAAGTGATTTTGAGAACTCCTAGTTTAGTACCCTTTACAAGTAGTGCCTGCCGGGGTCCACGGGAATCCCATTGTTGGAGGGAAGAAAATAATGTAATTTTCATGCTCACTGAGAGGTCTTGCGGGACCCCCTCCAACTTGTTCGTTGCAGACAGGGGCGTGGAGTGCACCTATCTTATTTTTTGGCCGGTATATCAGAAAAGTCCAATGTGAAGTCAACACCTTCCTCTGTGCTTAAAGGCTGAGACCTCATGCAGAGAAACAACTTGCACTAACGGAGTGTCCATGTTGCTTGTTTTTTTTTCCAAAGCAACGTGTTTCACCTCACGCGCTGCAAAAGGGCGGTCTGCCCGTCGCTTCAGTGTGGGGAGGTGCACCCCTTACTAATTTGTTGGATCCAATGTCCACAGTGCAGTGATGCACACTGCCAAATATACTAACTGGGCCTTCCCACTCCTTGCTTGTTCAAGACACTAAATGAATCATGGACTCAGTCCCAGAGGCTAAGGCCTACTCTGCCGTACAGCAGGACTGCACTGGTCAGTGCAGAGTGGTGCAGTTTATGCTGCACAGTAAGGAGATTGACTGCACTGGAGACTACAGTGACCTCAGCCAACTCTAATCATCCTCCAAACGTGTAAGAAGCACTCACTCCGCACTTGTGTCTACGCTGTGGGAATCCTTCAGACAACACGCCTGGCTTCCATGCAGAACCCTGACAGGAACAGTCAGGTGTCCGTGCATTGACCATGCAGGTGGTCCCGCTGGACACGTTATCAGGCCGGCCCTGATCAGGCTACAACCACACGGACACGGTGTCTTCAGGAACGTCTTTATTCACCTAACATCAACAGTGAACTGCCAAACCCACCTGTGTATCCAAGTCCCGCCCCCTCCCTAACCCAACGTCACTTCCCTGTAACTTTTCCTGAACTGGCAGCTGCCCACACACAATGTGGGAAAAGTGGTTGATCACGTCACATGACATTCCCCCCACTACCCCTTTTAGCATACATCACCTGTGCTTTCACCGCTTCTCAATTGGCTCCATTGAAACCTTCTGGGGCAAGTGAGATCCTGGGTGGGTGAGCGTTCTTCTCCAGTGTTCTCGCCTTCATATTGTTCCCCGTCTCCTTGATGGGGGTCATCTGAGAGCAAACGGTCCGTCACCTGAAGGCTGCCATCTCATGGGTGCAAAGCCTGGTAGTCTCTTGAATTGAGATGAATGCCTCGTTATGGACTGTTGATCTCCCTTAGCATTATCATGGTGCCCTTCTTGCTGGTCACCACTAGCCTTTCTGGTGCGATTTTTCTTTCCTAGCCGCCTTCTGGCATACCACTACGAGATCTCCAGGTTCTATTTCACACTCCTTTGCTCCTCTCTGTGCATCAGCTCTCTCCTTCATGCTCCCCTCCTGTTCCTGATTTCGACCTGCTGGTCGAGGCGAGTGCTCTGAGATGAAGTTCATGCCTCCGGCAGTCTTTATCTTATGACTCGTCTAAACATGAGGTCAGAGGTGCTGACGCTTGTGGTGCAGTGTGGAGTATGATGGTGCTCCCGTAGTAGCTGATGTAGCACCTGCTCAAACGGTTTGTGGATTAGGTTGGCTGTCTGCAGAGTTCTTAATGTTGGTCATAAATCGTTCGACGATCCCATTGGCCTGAGGCGAACATGGTGTTCTCTTTCGGTGTTGGAACCCAATGTATCGTGCAAAGTTCTCAGTCGTGGCTCGTGAACAGGAGCCTGTTGACTGATTTATGTCCTTTTGTATCCCGTAGCTAGATAATATTCGGTCTAGTGCAGGGGTGACGCATGTCGCTGCTGTGGGGTCAATGAGTTGTGCATCCGGGAACCAAGTGTTCGTCGTTGAGCACCACTACATACATTCCATTTCGCAATGGTCCAAAGAAATCACAGCTTATTCTTCCAGACCCCTCCTGGAAGTGGGGTCTTTAGCAGATTTGGGTGCGGTGAGGGAGCCACCTATGCGCATGTGTCGCACTTGCCCACAACCTCTCCACCAGATCATCCAACTTGGGGAACCACACCTTCTGATATAGATGTTTCATGCAGACTACCCCCCCGGTGGCCTTCATGTGCCAGTGTGACGCGTTCACGCAACAGTGGGATGACCATCTTGCAGCCATTCATGACGATGCAGTCATTCACCTCTGTTGGCTCGTCTTTCACCTGTTCTAGTGCTCTTATGTCATCTTTCACCGCCTCCTGTTCCTGCCTTCCCTGATGTTTGACGTGTGCCATCTTGTCCGTTCGGATGCAGTGAGTTAGTATTGCGAGGGCTTTATCGTTTTCTGATTCTTCTCCTATGGTGGCCCAGTCTACAGGCAATGTTTGCAGGTGATGGAGGACATAATTGATGTAGGCGCCAGCAATAGACTTACTCGCTTGAGGCAGACCTGTGGGGTGTCTTGAGTAATCAGCCGGGTTGTTTTCTTTCCCGGGGCGATGTACATTGTCAAATTTGTAATCTTGTAGCCGTAATCCCCACCTAGCTATCCAAGGGGGCATTCTCACTTTGGGGTCGGCGAATATAGTTAGTAGGGCCTGGTGGTCAGTGAAAACTACTGGGTAAGATTTTCACAGAACTGGTAAATCTTCCTGCCCTGGGTCAACCCCAGAACGTTTTGCTTTAGTAGTGGGATATTTTTCCTTAACTCAGTGAGTTGGAACCTTTTTCCACTCTCAGAATCTTTAACTGTTTTTATGGGTGTCATTTTTGACTCTCCATAGTGTCTTCTTAAGGTTATCCTCTTTAACAATGTATTGGTAATAAGGGCATGTTGCTGGGTTGCCCTCGGGCTCCCCTTTTTAACTTTCTTTTGCTAAACTTGAGAGAACTACAGTTCCCAAGGGTAGAAAGGATCTCTGGATCCCTTTTTTACATTTAATTCTGTGAAGCCAGCACACCCCACCTTATGTGGAGTGCTGGGGAGATGCAATGTATCCCCTTTCACATTAAAACTGTAAATTCTGTTACAGGGACAAGCTTAGCTTCAATGGCTGGTGGCAGCGATACCTTGTATGTATTTGGTGCACCTTTACCGCGGACTGTTCACAGCTGCAGTAAAGACGCCCAAGGATACTCATTTTACCAAAATGGCCCCGGTCTTCTTTTTTTTACAATTTTATTGTTTCTTGTCTTGTTCCTTCCCCTGACATTCTGGGTGGGAAAGTCCTTTGTGTGATTTTGATCTTTGACTGGAGTCCCCTGAACTCCCGGCCCAGGCTCCAGTCTCTGATGGCAGGAAGCGAGGGAGGTGTCAAAACTCCACAGCCCTTTGTCTTCCACCTTGCTTGAATGGGGACAAATCCCAGTGGGGAGGCTGGCTGTCCTGATTGGACAACCAGACTGCCCCTTCTTGCAAAATGCAGGGAGAGAATGCAGAGGTTGTGCTGTAGTTCCAGATAAATGATGCGAATCTGGAAGCTGAAAAGTAGTCGACCACTGGAACTGAAACCGAAGAGGAGGAGGAGGATGATGAAGGAAAAGCAGCTGAAATGATTTCCAGTGACCGGAGAGCCTGCTGTGTAACCAGAGCCTGCTGTAGCCCTTCCTTCCAATCGACCTGTGGACTCTGAAAACAATGACCCAGAGCCTGGTGAGACCCACTAGACTAAAGATAACCTGCAGTTTGAGCCATCGCACGCATTGCTGCGACTGCGTTACTGCAATACCCTGGGACCTGGAGCCACTGTGCAGTGCACGGTCTTACGAATCTCGCTGAAACTTCGTGGGCATCCTGGTGGATCTCCAGAGACACGAATCAAATCTGAAAAGTCAACTCGTATGTTTGAAAGTTATTTACTTGTAAAGAGTTGGTTGGTAACTGTAACTCTAAGAGTTAATAGTTATAAAAGTTCTTACTTACCTTGGATGTGTAATGCACTATTCTTTGAAGTATGGTTAACATCTTTTCTTCCTTAGGAACCGTTTTGCCCGTCTAATAGAAAGTAGATGTGAAGGTATACTACTCTCCTGTGATTAGGTTGTCTCTTCCCAAAAGTAAAGTGTTGTATCACAAGTTTAGTTCTGTTAGAATAATTGTATGACTGCCCCCAAACTGGGTCTTGCTTCCCCTGACATTCTGTTAGCCTGTCCAGAATAAGACTGTATTAGGTTGTTGCCTACCTACAATAACTGAGTCATTGAGAAAGTGTAACATTGGGTTTTACTTTCTCTGCGCTATCCAACCTAGAGTCAGTGGTTCTAACTGTCCCTAATAAGTCATAATTCAGTTATCCTTATAGCAAGGAAAGATCTAACCCGGACTGCTTGTGAGATTTAAAAAGTATATGGGTTTTATGCAGATGACATCGTCCTGATTGACAAGACAGCAATAGGTCTGCAGCACTTACTTAATGTGCTAAGTGAATACACTAAACTAAATGGACTACAAGTTAAACCAAGAAAGTCAAAAATTCTGGTGCTGAACACCCAAAAAAGCAAATTAACTTTGGCAAATGGTTTTTTGAAGGAGAGGCTATTACAAGGGTAGACAAATTAGTCTATCTGGGTTACACAATGTTTGCCTACCCAACAGCAAGTAAAGTGGAACTTGAAATCGGATCTAAAGCTATACGTCAGATGAAAAAGATCTTCTTTGAGCTTTGTAAATTTTCAATCAAACCATTAATAAAGGTTTATAATGCCAAGTAATGCCTTTGATATTGTATGGGTTGGAGGCTCAACCAAAGCTCTGGGAGTTGGATTGGCAACAGGTGGAGGGTCACATTTGGAAGAGCTCGTTGGGACTGCCCAGCTGTTTGCCCATTCAGGTATTAAGGCTTGAGTTTGGCCTAAAATCTTTGCAGCAACAGGTAACTTGGAGATTGTTATCTCTCTACAGGCTAATAATTCCACAAAGACACTTTACAAAGATGTTAATCATCGTTTCCAAAAGGACAGCTTGCAGATTCTCCATGATCTGGCTATAAAAGTTAAAAGAAACCTGGAAGGTGCTGATTCAACAGTAACAACCCTGAAAGAGAATCCAGTGAATGCAAAGAAAGAACTGGAAACAATGGACTGGATCAAAACGGACTGGAAATTAGGCCGGTAAAACCGAAGAATGGCTTCCTAGTAGTGGGAAAAAAATTGGGAGATTTGCCCAATTATCTGCTAAAACATCCCAGTAATTAGTCGGGATGCTTTTTCTTAGGGCCCGCCTAAATCTAATTCACAACGACGAGATCCTAAGCATTAGAGGCTGAAGTCAGAACATCATATCGTTTTGTAAAATCTGTGTAACCCAAAATGAGCACAACCTGCACCACCACTTACTCATAGAATGCAAAGGAACTTGGGAGACTAGAGTCCTCTATTTTGGGAAATTTGTGCACACAATGGACTGCTTGCATTCAGGGAACTTTTGGAATAGCTTGATCTCGGGGCATAACACCGCCTTGACGATAGCAGTAGTTCAGGTCCTTTCAAGGCTAGGATTGGCGCATCCAAGCACTGGGCAATCTGGGATCAATGCCTCCACGGTTATTACGGCTTAATATAGCTGTAGTAATTAACAATCTCACATTGATGCAGGCTTTTGGGGAAATTAATGTGTTCTATTTTTCCTCTTTTTTTCTCTTCGCTTTTTGGGGTCTTATCTTTTTTTTCTTTTTTGATTTGTTTTTAGGCTTGTCTTGTATTGCGTTGAAATGTTTTGTAAGTTGTATTTTTACTGTGGCAAATATGTAAAATGTTCTTTTGGTATCTATTTGATCCAAACAAATAATTAAAAAAAAATATGGGTTTTACTTTAGCTGTGTGCCATCCAAATATTTTACCAGAGTTACTGCTTACCTCAATCTGTGTTTCACTGATCTCGAAAGCACCTGTAATTGAAAATTACAGAAGGTTTTACTCACCTAGTATAACTGTGTGGTATCACAAAAGTAGTTATGCAATAAGTGTTCACTATTCACAAAAAGTATGTTGTCCAGTTGACATATTATTTGTACAGAGTCACCGTACAACTGGTAGGGTCTACTGTACTTGCATTACTGAATGTAATTGTGAAAGTAACCATTGGTTTTTACTCTCCAAGAATAGGTGTGACCTATACTGAATGTGTGTAAAAAGGTTTTGACTTCACTAGAACGAATAGGTATTCCAAATAAGGTTTATACTTGGGTCTGTGTAACTTCAAATATAGTGCTGTCTTTTTTATAATTGTGATTTCATATAATGCTGATTTACCCCTAAATCTATCTGGCCTACCTGTATTTAAATAAATCCTATATTTTTACATGCATAGTGTTTGTGTTTCTTTGGACCATTTGTATTACAATTTCATTTGTACCGATTCTACAGCCCGCTCTCCCTCCTAAAATGAGCCTGGCTGCTCTGTCTACGCTATCATGTACAGCCTTTTACGAAGAGTGGAGTCTTGTACTGCCTCAGTTAAATGGTTTTGATGAAGTTGGGAAGAACTGCTGAAAAACTGTCCTAACCATGATCATGAATGCTTTGCCAGATAAAGAGCGGAAATATTCACAGGCCCACATCACTGCGAGGCTCTCCTTCGCCTCAGTATGCCTGTTCAGTAGACGTGCGGCTCCTGCTTGCATAGGCCACTGAGTTTGCTAGTGGGATCTGCGGGGTCACGTTGTCAGTATGGCACCAAGGCTGACGGGGCTGGCGTCTACAACCCCTTCGGTCTTCCTATCTGCATCGAAGCAAGCCATATCCTCTGCCTTGGCAATGTTGCAGATGGTTTCGAAGGTGCATTGGCAGTCCATATACCAGTCCAATGGTTGGTCATTGTGTGAGCAGGTGGAGAGGATTGCTGACTGTCGCATAGTCCTGTAGGTATCTGGACAAGTAGCTCGCCAGGCCAAGGAAGGAATGTAGCTGATACATTTTGTGGTGGTTGGGTGATGTTGAGGGCTGCTACCTTTTCGGGATCTCGTCTCGTACCTTTTTTGGAGAATGTGGCTGAAAAATCAAAGCAACCCTTTTCTGAATCAACACTTTGCTTTAAGTGTTAGTCCAGCTGCCTCTAGTGCCCCGCATACTTAGTTTAGGGCTGCCTCATGTTCCTCCTTTGACTTGCCGTACACCAGCACGTCGTCTGAGTAGTTCAGGCATTTCGGGGCATGTCAGATGACCTTGTGGATCTTCCTCTTGGAAGATCTCTGCGGCAGATAAGATGCCAAAGCTGAGCCTCTTCTATTGGAATAGGCCCATGTGGGTGACGAATTTGGTTATATATCTGGACTCTGATGCAATCGCAATCTGGCGGTAACCCTTTGTAAGGTCCAGTTTCGAAAAGAACTTGGCACCATGTAATAGGTGTATCATATCAGTTATTTGTGGTGCCTGGTGCTTTTCGCTTTCTATGGCCTTGTTCACCCTTATCATATCTAGAGTCTGATGGAGCCGTCAGGGGACTTCTTTGGGCCAGGGACTATAAGGGACACCCACAGAGTGGCACCTGTTGCTGGCTTTATAACATGTTGCCTTATTCATTTGTGGATTTTCTCCTCCACTTGATTTTGTATATTGGCGGGTATGCCCCTGTACTGTTGGGTGACAGGTTTTACTTCTGGGTTAATGTGAAGCTGGACTGAACTGTTTTTTAACTTCCCTAATCCCTTGAACAAATTTGGAAAAGCTGCTTCGATGTCTTCCGCCCGAGCAAAGTACTTGTCAGCCATCAACTGGTACATGTGGACTAAACCCATTTCCACTGCATTTTTTAAGCGACGTATACAGCCGCTGTTTGCCTCAGACTTGAGAATGTGTAATTGTATCTTTGCGACATAAGCTTTGTGTGGGCACACAGAAGAGATGACCCCTTTTGCATTGCAGTGGCGTGGTGGAGCCATACAGACAGATGTCGACCAGTGGCCTTTTTTTGCGTTTGGGCGCCTTTGCAAGTGTTGAATGCTTCCTCGCTAATTATGTTAACTGTGGCGTCGGTGTCAGACAGTCCAGTGGCGTGTGATTTACTTGTATAGTTAGAACCAGACTATGCTGGGTCGCAGCACTTTTGTTCAGGGCTCACACATACCCCTTGTTTCACTGGTCCTCAGTCGAAGGCGGTTTGCTGCTTGATGGTGACTTAATTTCAATTTAATGGATGTAGCACCTGCACCCACTGCGTCTGGAGCATTCAGACGTCCTGTATTCTCATTGTTTTCCTGTGGTCACGCTCATCTCATTGCTGCCATATTGAGTCTGTCTGGACCACCCTCATGGGGGCTTGTTGGTGTTGCCTTTCTTCGTTCTCTAAAGCTTCTTCGGCTGGCAGGATAGAGGGGTGCATTCTTGCACATGGCCCTGAAGTGGTTGTCGCCCCTGCATATGCAGTGCATTTTTTGTCCCAGGGCGGGGCAGTAACCCATCTGAGGCTATTCATACCCGCATCTGTAGCGGGTGGCATCGGTTTGTCTGGGCAAAGCGTTCAGTGTTGTGGATAGTTTGACAGCTTCTTGGTCAGTGGTCTTTGACTGTAGGGCGACTTTACCCAGGTTGTCCAATTGAGATTATTCTGCTGCTTCCGTGTGTGCCAGGATGAGTGTCTTCCAGCGACCACTGTTTCTGTAGGAGCGTTCTCAGAAACCCCTGGTAGTCACACCCAGCTATCACCTGGGGCCTCAGGGCCTCATCATTGGAGTAGCAATGGAATGCGCAGTGGTTCACTTTGATGCGCATTCACATTACAAAATTGTATAGGGACTCCCCTTCTCCTGGTCTATTGTGTGAAAGAAGTGCCTTTCGTAATCAACATTTGTATGCAGCGTGAAGTATTGCTATGATTGGAATGCAGTTCTAGGTATGAGGCGTTGCCAAGATTTAATTTCCCTCCAATATCTCGAACGGCTGGTCCCATTGCCATGTATAGCATGCTCGTGAGTCGGGTGTCATCTTTGAGTCCTGTGGAACCTACGTAGAAGTTGAAATTGTGCAGCCAGGTCACCCATCTGGGGCCTAGGTTGCTGATGTCTCGTATGTGAAAAGCATGAGGTAGGTGTAGTATTTGGGAACCTCCACTCGCAGGAGGAACCTGACTTGAAGGGCTGGTTGCTGACGTGGACGAGGCATCTTCCTCAGACATGATTTACTGTTGGTTTCCTGTGGAGAGCGGTGGCGTCAGGTAGTGTGGTGGTGGAGTGCACCTTATCTGGTGGTATGTGCTACGCTTGGTGGCGTGTATGTGTCCAGTCTGGACGTGGTGAATTCACTTTATTATTCTGCCCTCATCCAGGATCCCTAGATTTACCCTCTCTACAGGCTGTTGGCTTCTAGTGCCCCTCAGGCAGTGTTGTGCCCCTTGAGGTGCCTTATTTTGTTTCTGTTGCAGCCCTCGTGCTGAGCGGCTGGGGGCAGGGGCCTGGGTTAGTGCCCATGTCTTGCGTGAGGTCAGGCTGCACTGCCACGCCTCTTATAACGGTGCCGTACCTCCGGTGTGCTCAGTGTCCTCATCAATAGTGTGGTGGAAGGGATGCGAGCACGTAATGGGTGCTTGGGCGTCTATTGCTGTGCCTCTTATAACCGCACCGGTGCTCAATATGTCCTCCCTCTCTTCTTAGGAGTGTGGTTGAGGGAATGTGAGTGCGCAGTGAGACCCAGGGTGAAAATATATACTGTGCTGGGCTTCAGACTTATTGCGTTTTGTTCTTGGCCATACCTTTGGGTTCCTGAGGAATGACTAATGAGCACCACCAGTGCAGGGGGGTGCACGACATGCGTGCGCAGTGCCCGACAGCCACCTCCCAGTCAGTGTCCTCTCAGGAGCACGGCCGATGCTCCAGGTACACATGTGTTTTTGTTACTGGAGCCCTGGTGCAACGGTGCCGGGCGTAGTGTGGCGTACAAACTCACGATCCTTGTTGCCATAGTGGGAGACCACGGTGCAGACCATGCACGGGGTCCCACAGGGCTCATTATCAGGCTGGCCCTGATTAGTCTACAAATGTGTCTTCAGGAACCGCTTTATTCACCTCCATCAACGGCTAACTGCCGAACCCACCTGTGCACCCACGTCCGGCCCCCTCCCTAACCCAACGTCACTTTCCTGTAACTTGGCCTGAACTGGCGGCCGCCCACACAACGATGTGGGAGAGGTGAGTATGGTCACCATAACAACGTGAGTTTCCAGGACTTTTAGTCCTCCAAAGCCTCCTGCGGTATTAATGTGCTACCCACGTCTTGTGGCTCCTTGTGGAAGTGGGGCACAGAACACCGGAGGAAGGGATTAGAGGAAAGGCATTAGGAAACGTCCTAGGACACGTCCTAGTACTGTAATGGGCGTCAAGCCGCACTGCCTCTCTGCTTCACTGATCAGCCGCTTCCGACACCATTTGTTTTATTTCACTGATGGGCTGTTGGTAATAGTCTTTGAGTGAAAAGGCTTCTCTATAGTCCGGCTTGATGCTCATTGGCATCTTCAATTTGTTTTTTAGGCAATGTCTGTATCAAGGATTGTAGCACATAACTTCCTCATTGCCCAAGGTACCCCTGAGTGAAGCGAGGGAATTATCTGGGATGGCGGGCCCTTACCACATGGTGCAACCAGCACCTGAATCGATTATCGCTCAACACTTGTATGGCACAAGTGTAATGGTGGTGTTGGAAAAGAAAGTCAGTTGTAAACTGTCCGTGTGAGGCCTCATTCTGTGTGAGCAAGATGACCGGCACAGTGGCCTCCGAGTTGTGGGTGGCGAAGGAAAGATTGCGTTTGAGTCATCAGTGGTAGGCCAGCAAAGGGGAAGAGCGGAGCAGATTCCGATGGAAAGGGCAGGGCAGAAAGACCTGGAGTAAGGTGGGGGTGAGTAGGAGAGACAGACAAGTGCAGAAGGGGAGCGAAGAAGTCTGAAAAAAAGGTGAGAGGCAGCATTGTAGAATGCAGTGAATGCAGGCTTGCTCTAGCAGACAAAGCCTGCGTTATGATTTAGTGTTAAATGCTATGGGTGTTAATATTTAGTGGCACTGGATGAGACTGTTGCAGAAATTGATTTCTTTAAGCCTGTTTGCCCACCTAATGGAATGGGTTAGTGGCTTTAATGTAGTACTTGACATAGCACATGACGGCTTTTCCCAATAATATAATCAATTTGGTATTCTAGACGTGCATTTAATCCTAATTCCTGATGATTTATCCGGCAGTTTGTGCTTCAGTGTACTGAAGTGTAGATTTGCTTCAGTTTCCAAAAACGTAAATCTGTGGGTTCATTGTCTTGAGGTGTAAGAATCTGGTGGAAAACTGAATACATTTGCTTTGTAAGATATGATTTGACAACCCTAACTGTGGCTAAATCAATGCTTTCAAAACAGGTTTATAAATCTGCTAGAATGTCTGCAATGCAGTGTATCTTTTCATACAAACAGAGCAAACTGATCGATGCTTTGGGTGTAGCCTAGGAAGTGCATGATTAGGAGCTCAATACTAAAATGCATAGTCTGTGTTTATTTAACAAATGTAGTTTGTAAAAGTTGGACATTGCAAAAGCAATTTGGTTACTTTTTTTTTCTCAGTAAAATCGGTGAAGAGCAGTCTTCAGAAGATGCAGAGGATGGACCGCCTGAACTTTTGGTATGATAAATATACATTTCAGTTGTGCTGCTATAATGGGATCAGTTGTGTTTATGCACCCTTTCGAGTTTTCTGCATTATGAGGCAAACTGAAACGGTCTGTGTAAAGTAAGACATGGGTATCTTTTCTTCAACACTACTCTTCATACAGCCTCTGTTTGCCTTTATGATTTTTTTTAGTACTTGTTTTTCAGCATTAATAGATTGTAGCAGGTGCCAAAAGCACCTTCTGGTTATAGATTTCACAAATTAATCAGGAGCTACCTCTGACTAGCAAATGTATATGTGCTACACATCTAATTTCCACATGAACTGCAAATACATTTTTTCATTATATGATCTGTTCATTAAATGTTCTTAGATGTGTTGTAATGTCCCTTTCATACTGTTGGGTAGAATATCCATCTTGTGTGATAGCCTCAGCTGTTGAGTGACCAGCATGTTTTGCTGGACTATTGGATCTTTTCTGACTTATGTATGAGTGGGAATCTTCTTCCTCATTCATCTATTTATGCTTTGTACCCTGGGCACTCCTTTTTGCATGTATGTGTATGGTGTCTAGGCATCTGTTATTGTAGCACACATCACCTTATGTGCAGTGTTACTGGAAGCTTCTCGAGCTTCCATCTTTGGTTTCATTTTAATTCCTTCTAAGAACTACTGTTCCCAATTATAGGACGGTACTTGTTATCATACCTACACTTTTTACAGTAACAAATCCATCCGAGTGACTTGTGGCAGTGGATACTTTTTCTACCAATGTTGTGAAGCTTAAAATGCAGGTTGCATTTGCAGCTGTGACGCATGGGACGTCATTGATCCAAATTAGGTTTTTTTCGCCAACTCAGTGTTCTTTCTTGGTCCTGCTGTGTTGGGAGGGGGAGGTACTTTGGTTTCTTGTTATTGCCGGTGTCCCTTTATCAAGGCAGACCAAAGGCACTAGTGTGTCTGGGAGGACTCCAAAACCCCACAGGTCTTTGTCCTCCTGTGTCCCTGCTTAGATCCAGTTCTAACTGGTAGGCTGACTGTCCTAACAGGACAGCTCCTACCCCAAGTTTGACTGACAGCATGCATGTTGAATGAATGGGTTCCTGCATAAAAGACAAGGGTCTTGATGCTGAAGCCAGAGTCGACCACCGGACAATACTTCAGAAAAGGACATCTGCAGCTAAGTCCAGAGCTCTGAGTGACTGCTGCTGCTCCAGCCCTCTTCCAAGCGACTGGGAAACTCTGGTTCAGACGACTTCCTCTCTTAGACTGGTGGGATCAACCAGTCTGAAAACTTCCTGCATATCCAGCCATCCCGCAAGGACACTCACCAGCTGCAAACAGCAATACCCTGGGACCTGTGTGCAGTGCATCGCCTTCTGAAGATTAAAACCTTCTGAAACTTTGAACTCGTCCCCTCATCCGAAGGCTGGACTGAAAAAGCAAGCTTAATCGGCTGGTCTGTAAGCGTTCTTCGCTGGTGATTTGAAAAGTGCCCCAAAAATACAGAACCAAGAATCAGTTGCTGAGAGCCTCTCCACTCAACTGCTGCTGCGAGATTCCTCCAGTGTCCCTTCAGTCTGCTTGGCCAAGAATATGGTGACTGGGTCTGCTGCATCATGGAAGAATTGCACTGCATCTTTTTCTTCATGCTTAAGGTACTGTGAGGCTCTTGGTAGAACTTGCCTAGAGTTGCTTTGCTGCTCCTGTGTTGCCGGAGAGCTTATTTGCGTGTTTAGGAGTGTGTCCATACACTTTCACCCAGGCTGAACACTTGCGCTCTTACAGGGAGCCTTCTCCAAATGTCCCTTACCCCTTTTCACCAACTAACTGTACATACTTGCTACACGTCTTCTGGAACTCTTTACAACTTGTGCCTTACCTGTATTGCTCTCCAATCTGACTCAGACACTCATCCCTAGATATACCTCTATACCCTAGATCTGTGAATTGAAGCGTTAGTCTTACCTGCTGTGTTCGTTTTGATTTGTTAATTCTTCCTAGTAATTCCAAGTATTGTTGCCGAGTGTTTTACTTGCCTTGAATCGCTACCTACTATTCTACAAGTGTGTATCGTTATTTTACTTAACAGCATTATCATTTGATTGTTGGTTGATGAATACTTTTGCTCACCTTAATAAACTTTAACTTATCTGCATTTAAACTTAAGGTTTACCATTGAATTGCGTTACTACTGCAAAAACCCTATTTGTGTATATATGTATAAAAATGTTTCTTACTTTAATTGACAAGTGAACTTAACATTGCCTAGAAAGTTTAATAGATATATATTTCTGAGGCTTGTGGAATCTGCTTAGATCACATGCTGTGCATAGGCTGACATCTAGTGGAAGCTGCAGAGTATTGTTTTCGAAACTCGAAAAGGGACGTTGACGGCTAGTGTGACGTCCATTGTACCCATGATCCCTCACATGCACAAGGTCCCTCAGATTTTTTTTCCCGCCATGCTAGATAAGCGCATATAGCAGTTCTTTTCGCCGCTAAGCCATTCACTTTTCACAATTAACAATAGTATTTCTTTCTATCCAAACACCACGCCGGTGAAGACAGACTGCACGTCGGAGACCAATGCAACAGACCGTTCAGCCTTTTATGTAAGGCTGCTCTGGGCCTTGGCCCAGACAGTAGGGAGAGAGAGGGGAGGCCATTTTAGAATGAATATTCTCCCCTTCCTACACTTTGTTCGCCCACTGCCATAAACAAAACCTAGAATTATGGAAAAATACACTGTTTAAATATTGCTCCAAGTGTAACTGAAAATTCCTGTGGTTGGACAAACACTTAGTTTGTAATTTGTGTCTTCCAAGAGACCACGTCGAAAACGTCTTGTCGAGCGTGCAGGCTCTTCAAGTTAAAGGACCACTCCACGAAACGCTGGGCCCACTACAGGAAACTCGAGCCCATTGAGGTAGAGGAAACCTTTAGTGATGGCAGCGACGCTGTACTTCTGGACGGCGAGGGCGACTGCGTAGCTTCAGCTACTCAAGCGCAGACACCCGACCCCCGTAGGACAGGCCGGCGACCATGTTGTGGGGATTACACCCAGCAGCGGCAGCGCTACAAACACACACCACCAAGTACATAAACTTTAGTGGAGTACTCAACAACTTTCGACGCCCAGAGAGGTTTTCTGAGTCCTGGTCATATGGGCAATCTCTATTAAGATCGCCGCAGGACCGGGTTCAGCCGTCGAAGGACTGCAAGGGTGTAGCTCGAAAAACTCCCTCCGAAGGTCGATCGTCTGCTGATGACGTCTCGGCACCCACATCAGAAATTCGACGCTGGATAAGGCGCCAGACCCCAAAGGTCTGCAACACTCCTGGGCCCCAGGGTGCGGGGGAAACATCACAAAAAGGCCCCTCATAGGGACAGGAGCCCTCCTAGGGAGAAGACACTGCAAAAGGAAAAGCCTACATTGTCCAAGCGCATAGAAAAGCCTAAGGATTCTAGGCCTAAAGTAATACCTCCCACTAATGAGAACTTACCCCTCAATCTGTGGTGATCCCAAGTTCCAAGGAATGGTCTTCCCAAGATATTGACAGAGTAATGCAAAGAATGACCTTTATGGCCACTTTTTACGAGAAAACCCAGATTACTTTGAGTTTCCACTCCACTCTTCCCACCACAGTCCCTTCTGGCTCTCAAGCCTCTGCCTTACCTACTCAAACCCCTTCTAAGAGGTCTTGCTCTAATGTTCCCTTACAAAGTACGGTTATAGATATCTATGACGCTGAATTAGACCAAGACCACCAAGATGATCTCTCCTTTGTGGAGGCATCTGACCCTCAACTTATTGAAGATACAGATGAACCTTATGGGGATGAGGACCTAGAGGCAGACCAAGGGGTGAACATGTACTCCATAGACTCGCCTCTTAATCGCGACACTCCAGTTGTCGATTCCCCTGTGGATAATCAACCCCTCAATGAAGTATTAGCCAAGGCGGCGGAACACTTCCAAATTGACACACAGGAGGATGGAGACTTAGCAGAACAAATCCTGGGGGACAAAGACAGTGGGCCAGTTTTTCCCGCTACTAAAATCAGTGCATCCTTGGAAGCGCCCAATCACACACGGGCCGTTAACCCACATGTGGAGAAATTATTCAGGCCTGCCCCCTCAGACTTTATATAAACTAAACCAACTAAAACCAGACTCCTTAGTTTTCACCACAACTAGAAAGCGATCAGGCACACCCCTTGCTTCCTCTGAGGCTCCATCTGATAAAGAAAGCAAAAAGATCTGTGCCATGGCCAGAAAGGTTGCCTCCTTTGCGGCCTATCAAACCAGGATAGCCAACAACACAACCCTCTTGGCTAGTTATAATTGCCATAAGTGGGAAGACATTTCTAATTTACTTTCATCTGCCCCAGACCCACTCAGATCCCAACTAGCTCAGATGGAAGGGCTGTATCTTCATATCTCCTTAAATCACATTTCGATGCGGCAGACAATGCTGGAAGAGTCATTGCGGAGGGGACAGTTATAAAAAGGCATGCATGGCTGCGCCAGTCAGGCTTTAGGCTGGAAACGCAGGCCACTCTAATAAACTTGCCAGTGGAGCTTCACATGCTCTTCGGTAAGGCTGTGGAAGACGCACTTAAAACAGCAAAGGATGAGTATGACACTCTAAAATCTTTAGGTCAACTCACTATTAAGCTTACTGGTCAGAGAGGTAATGGACATTTTCGCTGTCTTCGGGGCCAAAATTCTCAGCGAGGATCCAGCTACAATCAGGGCCAAGGCTCCTCCTGGTGAAGTAATCAAGGACAATCCTTCCAATGCTATCCCAGAGGACAACACAGATGTCGTGCTCGGGGCAGAGGCCCGGCTCGAGGTGGCACTCCACCTCAAAGCAAGTGACATTCAGCTCCATATGCCCTCCCATGCTTCTCCAGTAGGATGTATTTCCAACTTCACCCACGCATGGGAGGGAATCACCTCAGACAGATGGGTGATGTCCACGGTAGCAGGTGGCTACTGTATAGAACTCCAACGTCCTCACAACCACCCCCACGGCAGAAAATACACTCAGAAGAACATCAGCGGATCCTTCTAGAAGAGATAACTACACTTATATTAAACAACGCCATGGAAGTGGTCCTGGCCAACCAGGTAAACTGTATTTATTCAACTTACTTCCTTGTGCCAAAGAAAGATCTAACAATGCACCCTTTATTAGATTTACGCCCTGCAAACAAGTATGTCAAGCCACAAAAGTTCAGCATGACTACGCTACAAGAGGGAATCCCGCTACTAAAAAGGGATTACATGGCAACACTGGATATGAAAGATGCTTATTTTCATATTTCAATTTTCCCAGCGCCCAGAAGATTCTTGCATTTCAGGATAGCGAACAAGCATTACCAATTAAACGTGCTGCCCTTTGGAATAGCCTCGACTCCAAGGGTAATCACTGAAAGGGGCCTCTAGGGGACCCTGACGTCTATGAAAACAAGGAGAGTCACCACACACGATAGATATACCAGACACAAGGTTGTATTCCCAAAGCTAGGGTTTATTGCAAAGCAAAAGTCTCAGTTGGCTAACTCGGTCTCACGCCCCGCAACATGTATCTCTAGACCTCGAGGGACGCAAGAGTGAATTACGTACATATGTTACATATATACAAAATGCATATCAAACAATCAGCTATGACATGTTTAACACACCCTCCCCCGCTTATTGGGTTTCTTTGAACTTGGTGTGATGATGGACATCTCCGACTACTATGACACCTTCAAACATCTATTCTAGTAACAATTTGCAATTTGTGAGTGCAAAGGCATCTTTCAGTTGTTGAATAGAACACAGCGCTTCTGTTCTTGGAAGGCAGCTACATACAGGGGGAAGAGTTGCATTCCGGACCTTGCCATCTATTAGGTGCTATTCGCGTTCTGGGAGCCGACACGCTCTAGCGGGCTCAGCAAAGGGGGGTCGTAAGAAAAGCATAATTCAAGCCATTAGCGGTATTATTTTAACATATTCTACCATAACGAGACTGGCTGGCAGCTGCGAAATGATTAAATGCCCTGCAGCTCTGCTTCAAGGCTACATTTGGGAGGGAGCCGGGCATTCTTCCTGGCGCTGCCTACGTTTGTGTTTCAACGAACTCTTGTTATCCTCTCGGCCCTGCGGCCTTTTCCTTTCACATACAGACAACAATGTTTTACAGTCGAGCAGTGTAAGCAGAAAATATACTGCAAAGCAATAGGAACAGAAAGCAATGAGCAATTGTTAGAAAACAAAATGGCGATTCTTGTTACATCAAAATGGCCGTTCATTGGCAAACTCGAAAACCTATATTCTGTCATCTCGTGCATGAGACGGTTGGCCCACGGCCACCAAAATGCGTTTGCGGTCACAAAGTAGAGGTATCCATATTTCTAGACTGACATCACGAAGGTACTGGCGGTGGTGGCAGCGCACCTGCGCAGGGAGGTAATCCCAGTGTGCCCTTACCTGGACGGCTGGCTCATAACAGGGGAATTACCTGATTTGCAGACAAAACATCCAAAGAACAATCAACCTCTTTCAGTTGGGCTCCTCCATCGAGGAAAAAAAATCGAGCATAGTGCCAAGCACTTCAAAACAGTTCGTAGGAGCTGTCCTAGACACAGAGGAAGGATTGCTCTTTCCTTCAGAGGAAAGAGTAAAAAATGTTACTGCAAATACCACATAAGGGTGCGCAAAGCAATACGTTTAATGGGCATGATGGTATCTTGCATTTACCTGGTTCCTCGCGCTTGCCTGCGTCCCATACAGGAGTGGTTGGCGAAACAGTGGTCTCAGGCAAGCGGTCATTGGGACGATTTAGTGGTTGTTTCGCCAACACTTGTACAAATTCTTCGCTGGTGGACAAGGGAAAACCTAACGAAAGGAAAACCTTTCTACGACACATAGATGCAGGCAGTGATCACAACGGATGCCTCACTGGCTGGGTTTGGGGGGGGGCTCACTACCTCCACCACACAGCTCAGGGTCTGTGGTCTCACACTGCAGCTCAGAACCACATAAATGTGCTGGAACTTCCGACAGTATTCAAAGCCCTTCAGGCATTCGAACCCCTTTAACAAACCTGTCAGTGCAGATCCTAACAGACAGCACTAAAGCAATGTTTTATATCAACAAGCAGGGGGGGGTGCACATTCTCTAACTCTGTCTAGACTTGCACAAAAAATCTGGAGATGGGCACTCGGACAGAAAATTTTCCTGTCATCACAACATGTTCCAGGGGAACTCCACGCTCTAGCAGACTAGTTGAGCTTAGATCCCCAACCAGAGGAACTCGAGTTGCATCTACACGAGTCGTAGAACCTCTTCTCTCAATGGGGTTTCCTAACTATAGACTTACTCACCACAAGTGAAAACCGTCAATGCCCAGACTTCGCGTCCAGGTTCCCCCAGCCAGGCTCCAAGGGGAACGCCCTATGGATGAGCTGGTCAGGGAAATTTGCTTCCCCCCCCCGCCCCCCCAACTACTCCTCTCATGAGGAAGGTGGTGAACAAGTTAAACAAGGAACCGATGACGCTTAACCTAGTTGCTCCTATGTGGGCAAGACAACCATGGTATCCACATCTGCGCAAATTGGCGATGTGCAATCCCATCAAACTCCCGTGCCAGTACAACCTACTCACCCAGCCCACGGGATTAACAGTGCACCCTCAACTACACTCAATGGACTTGGCAGCATGGCTCCTGAGGTCATAGAGTTCAGGCATCTCAATCTACCTCACAGATGCATGGATATCTTGAAAGAATCAAGAAAAACAAACACTAGGTGGTACTGTTACTTTGACAAATGGAGAAGATTTGTAATTTGGTGCCAGACTAGGCAGATCAACCCCATAAAATGTACTCCATCTAACATTCTCACTTATATGCGCAACTTGCTAGATTCAGGGTTAGTGTTTAACTCCCTAAAAGTCCACCTGGCGGCCTACACTAAATCCCATAATGTCTCAAGTGCCGGTCATCAAATCATTTATGGAAGGGGTAAAGAGACTCCACCCTCCAATTTCTAACGCACCGCCAGGTTGGGACCTCAATGTGGTACTCGCTAAGCTCATGGGACCCCCTTTCGAGACAATGCACAAGTCTAGTCTCAAACAACTGACCTCATAAGGCCACCTTTTTAGTGGCTATCACTTACAGAAGAAGGGTTAGTGAAATCCAAGCTTTCAGTGCAGGATCCTTTCTTAAATATACATAAGGACAAGTTGGTTTTAGGTACTCGCACTAGGTTTTCAACTAAATCTTCAAATTTCATGTTAACCAGTCAACTTAGCTACCGGCTTTCTTCCAGGAGCCCAAGAGCTCCGCTGAGGTAAAACTCCACACAATCGATATGATAAGAGGGGTCCTCTACTACGTAGCCAAGACCAGACCGCTAAGAAAAACAGATCAACTGTTTGTCTTCATAGCGCCAGTCAGGGAAGGTGATCTCATCTCTAAGAACACTATCTCTATGTGGATAGTCTGTATCCAACTGTGCTATTCACTATTGTTAGGGAGAATTCTCTGTTAAGGCTAATTTCCCAAACCTAGTGGGTCCCCCAGCAGCTTTGCTGGATTTTTGGGGTTTATTTATTTCTCCTGCTAAGAGTGAGACTTTTTCTCCCACTCTTAGGCATGATTTGAGAATATCCTTGGACTATGTAATGTGTTGTGGGCTAAGGGGTCTTTTACTCCATAGGGCTTCATGTGTTTTTGGTATGTGTTTACACAGCATCCTCAGTGCAGAAACACAGGTGTCATAGTGACCCCCAAACATAGACTCCATTCCCTGGGACTGACTGTCTCCCAGGGCATGTAAAGTCACCATTGGCTTTACTAGTCTCAAATTGTGAACAGAACCAGTACAAACCATCATATTGTGGAAGTACTAGTAGGGGTAATTCGATTGCCCCTGGGTCTGTTTACCAAGGGGGCACTGTCCAGTCCCCCCTTGTCGAGTTTCTGGCTGGTGCCAGTGGATATCATGCGAAATATTCCACCAGAATATTTCCTATGGGATTTTCCCATTAATTTTAAACAGTTTTTGGTGCAATGTTAAAGATACCGCCGGGTTATTTATTTAATATTTGTTCCCCGGTTGGGTCTTTTTGCCAGGACTCGGTTTTAAAATGGCGTTTGTGTTCGCCTCTGAAACGCTAACCCAAGTCGAGCCCTTTGTTCCACTTTTTGGCGGGCTTCTCCACAGAAGCCCTCCAAATGGTGCCACTCTCTGGGGTCAACAGGATGTGTGGGAGGGGGATTAGGCACCCTGGACTGAGTTGCCTTGGCAACTCAAGTCGCACTCTTGTGTGATTGGCCCACCACTTAGCATGTTTGAGTGACAGCTAGGCTGATGAATGGGGGTTTTGCTGCATAAAAGCAGGGCTTTGGGGACTGGAACTTCAGAAGTCGCCACAGGACCTAAAGAATCCGAAGAGGGGAGAAGCTGAGCCATCTACGACGACACCACCGGTGGAGTCCTGCTGTACGAAACTCGCCACTTTCCCGACGACAGACGAGATCTTCTTCCAGGAGAGTCTTCTTCCCCTTGAGCTGGTGGGACCAACCAGTTCGCCTTTCGCTTTCCTGGATGGTCTCATGGTCGAATTGCCCATGCCAATCACACCGGTGGCCGGATAGCCACGCTTCACCACTACCGCGAATAAAAGGGTAGTACCTTTTTAACCAGGCAACTCCACGGCTGGTTTCTTCCCTGGCAGTGCAACGACCTCCAGCTTTCCTCCACGTCGAGACCCTCTCTTCCTCTGGACGAAGCCCCGACTTGCACCTGCTGTCAGGAACAACTGCCCCTACTGGAGCTTTCTCACCATTTCAGGTACTGTGACCCGCCTGGTCTCCCTTGCAACAAGACTGTCCAAGGTGTCCCGTAAATCCTTGACTCTCTATGCTGGGGTGACCTCAGACATGCTAACATTACCTTTCTGACTTGTTCCAACCTCTTTTGACTTTTCTGCAAAGACTTTGAGTGCATTTCCACTGTGTGATCTTGGGCACATTCTGCCTTGCTCTCTCCAAGAGTGGGCCTGGCCTATCAAGTTTATGCTCTACAGGAGACACTGCCTTTCTTGACTTGCTGTGGTTTCTTAAGTGTTGGTACTATGCGTTTTTCCTATTCTGCCTTTTCTCTGTTTTTAAACCAATTATTGGGGTGCCATCTACGGTTATGCGCTCACCTCTGTTTTGCTAAATAAGTGGTGTCTTAACCTAGACCTGTCGAATAATTAACTAGGGAGGTGTATATACTTATAGTGACTGTGTTTGAACTTGCTTGACATATTAGTGCCAGTGTATTTTTACAAGTGTTTTTAAATAATTATATACTTTTATACCAAAGCTCTGGTCAGTGTTTGCTTGTGCTACTGTGTCTTTAGCCTTATTGTGTATACTCTATATACTGCCTAACTCTTCTTGAGAGAAGTCTTGACTGCTCAGCCACAGCCACCAGGTAAATCTGGGTGGTGCAGACTGCTACCAATTGGGTTTACTGCTTACTCCTGTAGTCTTTAACTTTTTGCAGTGGTCCCTAAGGGAACTGCACAGGTTTCTGCCTAAGAACTATCAGATAAAACACTATCTTTTACACCCAGGGCTCTCCACGAGAGGTACTGGGGCCATTCTGGCGGTCATTGCAAATGTTCCCTCAGACAGTATTTGCAAGACAGCTACATGGAGGTCTGTTCATACTTTCACTTAGCACTACTGCATTGACACCCATTCCAAGACAGACACATAAGTGGGTCAAGCGGTTGTAAGACATTTATCTGCTCATGAACCTTCTCGCAACCCACCTCCTTTTTCCACTGCTCGCTAATCTATGCACAGCATGTGATCTAAGCAGATTCCACAAGCTTCAGAAGGGATACGTTACTCACCGTAATTGTATTTCGAGGGGATTGGGTCCTCCGACTTATTCCATATCTATGACAGTAATCACCACAGCTGTGCTGCTTCGGAAAATCTTTCTGCGTCAATGACGTTGATACGCCGCCCTGGAGGACCGACGGCCGACGTCACTGGATGTTATAAGTAGGATGCACGACGCCCGTAGCCTCAATTCAGTTTTTTCCGCAAACCTGTTCGCTTCAGGAATCTTGGCGCGCCTCGACTCTTTGAAGTTTTTTTCTCGGTTCTTCGAACCTGTTCGTCTTGTGAAGTTTCTTCTTCATGAAGGATGTCTACCTAGTCTTCCACCCCGCGTCCGGGATTTAAGAAGTGCGGGGACTGTGGGTCCAAGATGTCGGTTACGGACTCGTACGACGCCTGCCTCTGGCGCCTTGGGGAGGCCCATGACACGGATGATTGTCGACTGCCAGTCGCTCACGTCTAAAGCCTTGCGGGAGCGCAAGACCTTATCAGTAGGTAAGGTGTCTAAGCCACGGAAGTCGAGGTCTGTGGGGCTTTCGACGAGCGATTCGAGAGGCAACTCTCCGTGTCGTCGTCGGAAGTCCAGCGGGTCTCAGTCCCGGAGTCGGTCCTGCATCTTCAAGGCACTCCTGGAAGTGGAAGCGCCGTCATCGGTCGCCTTCCTCTTCCGAGGACTCTGCCCGTCGGCGGGTCGTTTACCCTACCAAGCAGGTGACGCCGGAGGAATGGACTTCCTTCAGGAAGAAAATGTTAGCGATTCTCGAATCACAGGGCACTGGTCGGTCCGCGCCTCCGAGTGGGGTCGGTCGAGACACCACTCGCACGCCTTCGGCTCGGGTGGTCGGCACGATTCGCAGGAGAGGTCCCGCTCGGGCAAGGGGAATCGTTCTAGTCATGCCCGGTCCATGTCCCGGTCCTCGACACCGCGTGAACCTGTCTTCGAGGAAGACGCCGGTGGCGCTGAGGTCGACTGACACTTTCGAGGCCCCGCCTCAGAAGAAGTCATCGGAACTCAGGCTGTCGAAGTAGACGCTCAGGGATCTGGCCTCGAGGCCTGTGTCGACACCATCCGTGCTGTCAGCGCCGTGTTCGACGCCGATTAACTCGATGCCCTCGACTCCTTTCGAGGCTGTGTCGACGAGGGTACCCCGAGGCTCAGTGGAACCCCGTAGAAAGGCTCTGGCCAAGGTCAAGCATTGCTTTGGTTCATTCTGTGCCTTCTTACTGCCATCTTGAGTTTATTTCAGAGGTGGATGAGGGCTCTGATGATGGCATGGTTCCTAATGCGGTGCCTTATATTCTCTCGGCCCATAGCCAATTTGAGGACCTGAGGCAGTCCCTGCACGATGTTGGTGGGCTGGTGTCATGATGCCTACCCCTGGGGACCCAGACCAAGTCAAGCAACCCTGGAAGCAGGCATCAAGTTATCCCAAGCAAGCCCAACAACCCCTGCTAGGGGCTATTTGGGTGCAGTCCTGGCGTCTATGGCGCCAGGCTCATATGGAGAGTCAGTCCTGGCGCCATAGGCGCCAGGTTCATAGATTAAAACTTACCTGATGCAGACCATGCTGCAAAATTACCTGATGCAGACCATGCTGCAAGAGCTCCAAGCCAAAAGAGGCTTGGAAGGGACTACTTTACCTAGGGACTATTTTTTTTTTTTTTTACTCGGGTGGGGCTGGGGAGGAATACTTACTTTGGAGGCTATTTAAACCACGCCCGAAGAGCAGCACACGCTTCGTTATTCTGCATCCAGCAGCATAACGCTCACCGTGCCTGCAAGTCTGCATCCAGTCTTCTGCCACGCCCGCCTCGAGTCTGGAGCTCCTAGTAAAAGGGAGAAAGGAGAAAAGGTTAGAACAAGAATACCTTTGATCCTTACCTGAATTCCCGATCCATTGTGCCTTCGAGCTGGAAGAAGTTATTTTATGCGCGTCGCCTGCAGCAGCGCCGCGCTGAACTCGCCGGCCTTCGCAGCATCTTCACATTTCACCGCATCCTCCTGCATGTTCCCGCTGCACTCCGGCACCTAAGAGGAAGACAAGAACAGCAAGGTGAGCCAAGGGAATACACCGAGGCAATTTTAGTTACCCCTCCATAGACTTACCTGATTTTACCACCGGGGGTACTATTCCTTTTCACAGGTTGGCAGAGCTTCCACTGCATCTTCGCCGAACCCCGGCCCCTAAGGGGAAACCAAAGGACAGTAAGGTGATACAAAGGGACAAACAAGGGGGAACCTCCTCACCACAATAAACTTACCTGATTTTACCGCTGGAGGCATTATTCCCCGAGAGTTCATACTTTCTCGCAGCGCCTGAATAGGGGAGAAAGCAACAGGTTACATATTTACATTATTTTATCGAACTGCGTTGGATAATACAAATCCTTACCTGAATATTACCGGTTGCCACGAGGAACTCTTCGCTTGGGTCAAGCTGCAACCTGCAAGTAATCGGACAAGAGTGAAAGTCAGACATTTGAACTCTTACGAACTGCATACTTACGGCTTCTTGCCGGGAATCTCGGAGTCAATATTGTTCTGGAACTCACCAATTCCTTGGAGCCAGTGAAGCAACTGGTTATCTACGCGCCCCTGCGCTCAATGCAGGATGGAGAGCTCATCTTTCCAAACCATCAGGTGAGACTGTGGGGACAGCAAAGATGATCAGTGGGTAGAACAGCGGGAGTGGGGGAGGGTTAACGCTCAACTCCACGGGTGGTTAATTCCCTTTCTCCATTTGCAGAAGAATATTCCTATGGGCCAAGCAAACGAAGCTAGGTGGGCCAGTCCAGTCCGTCATCTCGGCAATACGTGTCACATTGGTGGAGACCACAGCTGTCCAGTTCAGATCGCCCACAGGAGCCAGGTGAGCGTAACAGCTGGCCACCTCTCCGGAGGTGAAGTTTTGTAGGCCTGAGCCTGGCACTCATGCCGACTCCTCGTACCGTCACCTTATGTCGAGGGTCACTGAGTACTTGGGATGGTCTGCTCCCCCGGGGGAGTTTCTTCAGGATGACCTTACGGATATCCTCAACCTTGGTCCACCAACTGACCCGGTATTGCCGTTTCATATGGCTCTACAGAGGAGGGAGGCAGCGGCTTGGACTGCTCTGGAGAGTCTCCCGGCAGTGGGCAAGTCTTTGCCGCAATAATACCGCCCAGCCAGTAGAGACCCCTGCTACTTGTCCAAGCACCGCACTCTGGAGAGTTTGGTGGTGCAAGTGGCTACAGCCCCGGCAAAGCAGGCGTCGTATCCTACCATCCCTCCTGATGGGGACGACAAGCGTTTTGGCAGCTGGGCAAAGGAAGTGTTTTCTTCGGGGGGTATGGCGCTTCAAGTGTTCAACTCCGTATGTGCATTGTCACGTTTCATGCACACTCTGTGGAACGGTTTCCTTAGCGGCTGAACATATTCCCGAAGGGGGCGAATGGGATGGATTCCTTGCCATGGTTCAGGGTGGCAAGGATGCCATGTGTGAGGCCGTTCAGTCGGGTTCGGACATGGCAGATTGCGTCAGCTGGTCCATGGCGGCGAGCACCGTGATACGCCGGTTTGCGTGGTTGTGGAAGTCTGGGTTTGCTCCTGATGTGCAGGCCTGGCTCCTCAACATGTCCTTTGACGGGGAACATCTTTTTGGCAGCAAGGCTGACGAGAGACTTGAGAGGTTGCAGACCTCAAAAACTGCAGCGAAGTCGTTGGCCGCTGCAGTTCGACAACTTCCGCCTTTTCGTCCTAGGGGACAGCTATGGAGGGGAGGTTCCTTTTGTTATTACTCATCCTTTGGTAAAGCGAGAGGAGCTGCCAGTCGGGCCACCGTAGGAGTGCCAGAGGTGGAAAACAAGGTACTCGAGGTGCCAAGGCCGCTCGGGCAGTTGCCTCTTTGCCCTCAGGCAATGCCGCAGCCGCTTCAGCTCAGTCATGAGGCCATGTCCCATGGTTCGCCGGTTGGGGGAGGCTGACGCAGCATCTTGCAGAGTGGTGGGCCATTACTTCAGATGTGTGGGTTCTGGAGATCATAACCCACAGCTACTGTCTTCCTTTCCGGCAGAGGCCTCAAGACAATCCACTGGGGAATCTCTTTGAAGAGTCTGGATCCGCTCCTTGCGCAGGAAATTCAATCCCTGCTGGAGAAAGGTGCCATAGAACTGGTGCATGTAACAGAGAGGAACAAGGGATGGTATTCCCTTATTTTTTTGATTTCCAAGAAAGACGGCGGGGGGGGATTGAGACCCATCATGGATTTGCGCGGTTTGAACAAACTCCTCAGGAAGGACAAGTTCAAGATGGTTATTCTCAAGTCCTCCAGGCCCTTCAACTTCAGGACTGGTTGTTGTCTCTCGACCTCAAGGACACTTATTTTCATGTGGCGATACATCCAAAGCACAAGTACCTGAGGTTCGCAGTTGGCGACTCGCACTTTCAGTTTCGGGTCCTGCCGTTTGGATTGACCTCCGCCCCGAGGGTCTTCACCAAGCTCATGTTAGTGGTGGCAGCGCACCTCAGGAAAGGGGGATTCACGTCTACCCCTACCTGGATGATTGGTTGATCAGGGCGTGCTCTCCCGAGCAAGTCCTGGATCATCTGTCAGTCACCTGCCCCTCCCTCCACAAGCTGGGCTTCTCCCTCAACATAAAGGAGTCCCATTTGACACCGACTCAGAGGCTCCAGTACATCGGAGCAGTGCTCGACACGTCCCTGGGGCAGTGTTTTCCTCCCCAGGTGAGGGCTCATCACATTCAGCAGATGGTGCACAAGTTTCAGCTTGCCCAGAGTCTCCCAGCGTTCGAGTTCTTGAGATTGCTCGGCCTCATGGCATCCTGCATTCCTCTGGTGCCAGAGGCCAGGTTGCAGATGAGATCTTTGCAATGGGCACTCAAGCTCCAGTGGTCTGTCCTCCGGCAGGATGTCGGACCCTGTTCAGGTGCCGTCCTCGGTCGCCCAGGACCTTCTGTGGTGGACTGTCGAATACAATCTGAAGGGGGCTCCATTTTTGGCTACCCTGGCCATAGGTGACGATCGTGACGGATGCATCCCTCACGGGATGGGGAGCTCATGCCAACGAGTTGACTGTCAGCGGTTGTTGGTCTCCGTCAGAGTCCAGACTCCATATCAATCTGTTGGAGCTGAGGGCCATCAGGCTAGCCCTGAAGGCTTTTCTGCCGACTGTGCGAGGGAAGAATGTCCTGATCCTGACGGACAACACGGTGGCCATGCACTAGCTCAACAAAAAGGGGGGGGGGGGGCAGGGTCACTTCCTTTGTGCAGGGAGGCGATGCAGCTCTGGTTCTGGGCAATCCAGCAGGAAGTTTCGATCTCTGCAGTTCATCTGTGCGGAGACGAAAACGAGACGGCGGACGCTCTGTGCAGGCAGAGCGTGATCTCTCACGAGTGGGAGTTGGCTCAGGAGATTCTCGCCCTTTGGGGCACCCCTCAAGTGGATCTCTTCGCTTCCAGTGTCAACCGGAAGTGAGAGGTTCTGCTTGCGGGAATTTCCTCCAAATGAAGCCTTCGGAGATGCGTTCGTGGTCATTCCCACTGCTGTACGTGTTTCCTCCAGTCCCTGTCATCCCGCAAGTACTGCGGCGGTTCGGTTCCCGGATGATCCTCATTGCTCCGACGTGGGCCCGGAGGACGTGGTACCCGGACCTTCTCGACTTGTCCATCTGTCCTCCACGTCGTCTTCCCTACCGAGACGATCCGCTCTCACGGGAGGGGGGTCAGGTTCTCCATCTAGAGGTCAGATCCCTCAACCTTCACGCTTGATTTCTGAAAGGTTGAGGTATAAGGATTGGGACCTCACTGAAGACGTGATGGAGGTTTTGCTCTTGGCCAGACGGCCCGCAACAAAGTCCATGTACCGTTGGCGTTGGTTCTGTGACTGGTGCAGGGTTAAAAATGTGGATCCTTTTGCATGTGACATTCCCATGGTTCTGTCTTTTTTGCCTTCTTAGGCACACAGGGGCCTTCAAGTGGGTACCATTAAAGGTTACCTGGCGGCGCTGTCCATATTTAAGTGGTCGTCTGAAGAGTGTTCCTATTTTTAAATTCCTTTAATTTCTCAGTTTCTGAAAGGGCTCACTAATATGCTCCCTCCGTCACATTTCCAGGTGCCCGGTTGGGATTTGAACCTTGTTCTCAAGTTTCTGATGGGTGCTCCGTTTCAGCCTTTGCATTCATGCCCTTTGAGACTGTTAACTCTTAAAACTGTATTTTTGGTTGCGGTCACTTCCGCTCGCAGAGTGAGTTGCAGGCACTTTCAGTTAAGCCACCCTTCACTGTTTCATAAGGACAGGGTTGTCCTTGGCGTTCGTCCTTCCTTTCTTCCGAAGGTGGTGTCGGAATTTCATTTAGGCCAGAAGGTTGTTCTTCCGGCGTTTTATCCTCCGCCACATCCTGGTGAGGAGAGGCTCCATAGGTTTGATCCTAAGAGTGTTAAGCTTTTATATTTCACGCATGTCCCGGGTCAGAGTGGACGATCAACTCTTCATTGGTTATGCTGGAAAGCGTTTGGGACAAGCTGTGACGAAACACTTTGTCTCGCTGGATTGTTTTGGCTATCTGAGTGTTACCGCTTGGCGGGTAAGGACCCATCGGTCTGCTTGCGGGCCCATTCTACCAGGGCTATGCCTGCCTCTACTGCCCTGCAGAGGGGGTGTTCCTATTCGTAACATCTGTGATGCAGCTACCTGGGCTTTGGTACATACTTTTGTACGTCACTACTCCCTCGATTCCATCCGGGGGCAGGATCTGGCCTTTGGCAAGGCGGTCCTTTACTCTGCAATTTGATTGGGCATTCTAAATTTCTGTTTTCTAAATTATTTTCCCACCTCCTTGCATTGGTACTGCTTTGGGAGTCTGTCATAGATATGGAATACGTCGGAAGACCCAATCCCCTTGAACAAGTTACTCTTACCTGGTAACGTTCTTTTGATGTGATGGTCCGACATATTCCATATCGTGCCTTCCCTGCTACAGAATTTCTTATGCGATTGCAGCTTACGTTTCCGCAAGGCTTTGTGTGGTCAGACTGGCCGAAGAGTGGTGCCACACGTTCTGGGGAAAAAACTGAGGCTACGGGCGTAGTGCGTCCTACTTGTAACATCCAGTGACGTCGGCCGTTGGAGGAGGTCCTCGAGGGCGGAGTATCGGCATCGACGCAGGACGCAGAAAGATTTTCCGAAGCAGCACAGCTGTGGTGATTACTGTCATAGATATGGAATACGTCGTCGGACCATCCCATCGAAAGAATGTTACCAGGTAAGAGTAACTTGTTCTTATGATGCTTGTTAATCTGCTTAGAATCATATGCTGTGCATATGGTCTGACATGCAGTGGTAACCACGGAGTATTGCATCTTGTCTTTCGGGGACCGAAACGGGAAGTCGGCATTGGCGTGTCAGTAACACTATCCCTATCGTGACGTGTGTAGTACCCAAAATCCCTCACGCGCCGAGGTCCCTCAGATTGTTTTTTTACGCCCAGATAACTGGTCGTCCTATAGAGCTCTTACTAGAGACGTTGTTTATCTTACCGAATTGTCGGTTTATTCCCCGTTAAGTTACTTCCCCAATAAGAACATCTTTGACGAAGAATACGGGGGAATAGTCTACGGCTGTGGATTTCGGCGCCTAAGAGCCAACGCCCGGATTTTTCCCACGTGGTCGGGCCCTCTGGCCGACCTATGCAGTAGGGAGAGTGGGGTGGCCATATTGTTTAGTATGTCTTTCCTTCTTTTTAAAAAAAAAACGTTTTATTTTATAAACACTCCGGACATTCGTGATTAAGCTTCAAACATTAAATTGCAGAATACTCTTCGGTCCTCACCCTTCCCGCCCCTCTAACTCGAGCCCCTGCATCCGTGTCATCCCCCTGTTCATCTTCAGGCGTGTTTACTGCCATCGTCACATCCGTGTCATCATCACTGTGGTCAGCCTGGAAGGGACCCACCATCGAGGCCACCAATTGCCTCCATGCTATTAGGGGGTCCCACCTCTTCTCCTGCACCACCACCACCACCACCCCCCCCCCCCCCCCCTCCATGACTGCTGCTTCATACCAGGCAGCCGGTTCTGCCTCTGCCCACTTCATGAGGTCTGCCCATCGCATCTCAATTCCAGGCCGATGGGCTGCTTTCCAGCACATTGCGATTCTCCGTTTAGCCAAGTTGTAGGCCAGGTCCTTCATCTTACTTATGTGCCTCAGGTTGCGCGGTGTGGTAAAACCCCCAAGCATGCATGCCCAAGCTGAATCCACATCTAGCGTAACCCCTTTCCCTGCTAAGCGTATCTTCAGCTCTGTCCACAACCTTCTCACCTCTGGGCAGCCCAAAACATGTGCAGCATTCCAGCTTCCTCCTCCCCGCATCTAGGGCATTTCTGTATCGCCGGGCCACCAAACCTGGCAATTTTACTGGGGGGTCAAATATGCTCTGAGTGACATAATTTAATTGGATCTGCTGAAGTCTTGCGTTTCGGGACACCTTATGATACCTTTGGGCTCTATCCCATTGCCATCCAACATGGGTTCACCCACCTCCTCTTCCCAGTCTCGCCTCAGTTGGAGTAGCCCCTTCCCCACCCTAGTCCCCAGTAGCTCATATATGAGATTTCGTGCCCACCCTCCCGAGATATCATACATAGTCTCTATGGTAACATCAGGTTCCGCAAGCACTAGCGCAGGCCACCTTTCTCTCTCGTTTAATGATTCTAGAATAAGTAATATGTTTGCCTCTGTGCACCCCTGTGTCCTCCATTAGTCTCTGAAAGTTCAATGCCTCCCCCTCCAATATATCTCCAAGGGTGGCCAGATCCATCGGTTCCCAGTATCTACGGACCCCTTTTATCAGTTGGGAGTCTTCCCCGCATAACGGCACCTGCTGGGAGAACGGGGCTGGTCTCCCACAGTTTGCCATGCTCTATGCCACATTTCCCAGCCGAGCACCAACAGTCTTGCCATTCCTAGTATCTTTGGTTTAGGCAACCACACTATCTCTCTGAGGAAGTAGGGGACAGGATCCCTGCGCAACAGCCTGGCTTCAGCCGATTCTTCAGCCAGCCACCTGGCCACATATTGTAGCTGTCCTGCCAAGTAATATAACTCAAAGTTCGGCAGGTATAGGGCCACCCTGTTCCTGGAATTGTGCCATATGAAACCCCTGCACAGGCTATGGAGTTTGGCAAAAAAGCGTTTTGGGATCAAATACGAGATGTTTACAAAAAAGTGTCGGTCTAGGCAGGACCACCATCTTAAGCAGAGCCGCTCGCCCTACCATGGCCAGGGGCAATCTGGACCAAAATCCCATGCTATTTTTAATACCTTCAACTGCCTTCTCCGTGTTTGTGTTCTGTCCCTGACGTGTGGTATATATCGATACCTAGGGATCGAAACGTCTGTTTGCCAAGGTATTGGCAGAACCGGTAGGCTTCTCGGTGGGGCACCTCTTTACCTCCCCAGGGGGAACACACTGGACTTCCCGAGGTTCACTGCTATGCCCGAGAGGGTAGCGTAACGTTCCATCACCTCCAGGACATATTGTAGGTTCTCCTCTGGGAAGCAAAGAGATAAAAGCATGTCATCGGCATACAATGATATAAGATGCATACCTACTGCAGTGCGGATTCCTATCACCCCGTATTATTGTCTGAGGCAGACTGCCACTGGCTCTAACGCTAGGATATATAGCATGGGCGACCAGAGGCAACCCTGTCGAGTGCCCCTGCAAAGTTGCCATTTATCTGAGATTGTAGTGCCCGTTTTAACCCTTGCAATTGGGGAGCTGTATAACATTTTGCCCCATCCCGAATTCTTTCAAGGACGCCAGCAACCAGGGCCACCTCACTGGATCGAAGGCCTTGACCGCATCCAGCGAGACACTTGCCAACTCGCCGGGGTCCTTTTCTGTTTGGTCAATGTGGTGAAGTCTCCTATGATTGTCAGATATGTTCCTGCCAGGGACGTAACCCGTTTGGTCGGGGTGTATCAGTCTGCCGATGACTCGCTTAAGCCTATTAGCTAGCACTGCTGTGAGGATTTTACTATCCCGATTAAGCATCGATAGGGGCCTATATAACCCACAGTCTGTGCTTGGCTTACCTGGTTTCAAGAGCGAGAAGATCACCGCCTCCCGTAGGGACTCCGGCAGCCTACCACGCTCATATGCCTCACTGAGTATCGCCAGCAGCGGCGGGAGCAACTCTTGTTTATATGTTTTATAGTATTCACTGGGGAGCCCGTCCAACCCCGGAGCTTTGCGTGTGGGCGTGTGGGCATGTGCTGAATCACTGTCTCTAGTTCGTCTGAGGTGATTGGGGCGTCCAGGTCTGCCTGTTCCAGGTCTAAAGAGGGCAGACCGATGCCTTCTAGTGTTACTTGGATCTCTTGGTCCATATTTTCCCCTATGTCCTCATAAGATGTTTATAGTATCTGCGGAACTCTTCGATTACTCCCTCTTGGGTATCCCAGATCTGGCCCTCTTCATCTCGGACTTCTCTGATCAGATTGTGGTGTTTCATTTTTATATAACCAGGTCAGCAATCTGCCCGGCTTGGCTCCTCCCGCATGCTGCCTTTCCACATATCTCTTATAGCTCAACTTGCATAACCTATCCCAGAGCTCACTGCTGGCTTGTTGCAGCAACCTCATCCTTACCCCATCCTCCCGAGAGGCACTGCCCTTACGCATCATGTCCTCCAACTCCCTTTCCGTTTCTTGCAATGCCTGTGCTATACCCCCTTGGAGCCCTCTGGATTTTGATATGGCTACACCCACACTACTACCTTAAATGCCTCCCATACTGTTCCCACAGATTGCACACTGCCGGTGTTAATGTCTAAGTACTCGGTGATCGCCTCCCTCGGGTCCTCCCGAAATCCCGAGTCCTGCACGGCCTCAGCTCTGAGCTTCCATGTCGGGATCCGCACCCTAGGGGGTTGGTGTCGCCATTCCAGGACCAAGGGGGGAGTGGTCCAAAAGCACCCTGGCTTTATATTTCGCACCCACCATTTCTCCTAACTCAGCAGCGGCAAACCCATAATCCAGCCATGTGTGCAAGTCATGTGGCGCTGCGTAGTGAGTACTGCCTGTCCTCAGGGTGCAGCCACCTCCAGACATCTACAAGGTCAAAATCGGTCAACAAGGCTTGTAACTCTTTAGCGGACGGGGTGGGTTTGTCTAGCTTACCGTCTGATCTGTCCAGAGTGCAGTTGAAGTTCCCTCCCCATAGGATCGTGCCACCCAACAGGGGGCTAATTTTGCCATATAGAGTCCTGAAGTAAGCCGCTGTATCCTGGTTAGGGGCGTATAAATTTGTGCCCGGTTTTCCAGCATCCCCTGCATTACAACCATTCTACCTTCCGGGTCCACCGTCGACCGAATCAACTGAAACGGTACATGCAGTGCCACCCATGTGATGACTCCCCTTGTGTAAGCTGAATATGTGGCTCCCGTAATGCTCCCCCTCCATTTCCTCTTGACCACCTCCAGTTTCTCCCTAGTGAGGTGGGTTTCCTGTAATAATGCTATATCAATCTTCATCCTTCTTAGGTACATCATTACTTTATTACGCTTTAGATAACTGAGGCCCCCTCACATTCCAGGTCACCACTCTGAGGTTACCCGACACCATTTGTTTGGTATCCCGCCTCTCCTCCCAGTGTCGCCTTCTGCCTATGATGACACGGAATTTGGCTTGCTCCCCTCCCAACAAACTCCCTCTCCCCCCCCCCCCCCCCCCATCCCAATTTCAAACCACTGCACACAACCCTTCTCCCCAAACCCCCCCCCCCCCCTCCCCAACAAGTGCACAGTTCCTTCTCTGGATCTCAGGCCCCCCCGCTTTTGGTCCTGCTTCGGAATGCCGAGGTCAGGAACCCGGCAGGGTGTCACCGGACTACCGGTGACCTAACTAAGCTTCTCGTTATGGGTGTACGAAGGCTGGTTTTGTAATGCTCCGCACCATTATCAATGTTTCTTGGTACTATCGGATCATGCATGCATGTTATATCCCTAGCAGCACCTTCCCACAAGCCATGTCTTATGCTACATTCAAGTCCCATTGTCTTAGGCTGTGGCACCCTATGTGCCGCAGCCACATGTTACTTATCTGCTCCTTCTCCTGTCTGGATTCCCAATTCCTGGGGGCAGCTCTGCGTGTCAGCCACCCCATAGCGTCCTCCGGGGTCTCAGAAAACTGGGTTCTGTTCTTGTGGAACACCTTCAGCTTGGCCGGGTAGATCAAAATGTACTTGGGGCCTGCTTCCCGACATCTTTTCACAGTCCCAAAGTTCATACGTCTGCGCTGCAAGGTATAAACTGGGTATGTGGTTATTTTTGCCGACCCCCCCTTTCTATTGTTCAGCCCTTCCGAAAGTGTTCCAAAAATGTTTTCCCATCCCGGTAATTCAGGATCTTGGCTCACTGGCCTGGGTGGGGGCAGGGGGCCGACGGTGGCCTCCTCATCAGGGCCCTGTGTGCTCTTACCACAGCAAACCCCTGGGTCAACACTCCTCCTGTTATATCCTGCAGCAGCATGTATTCAATATACTCCATAGGGTTGGATCCCTCAGCTCCTTCCGGCAATCCCACGATGCGGATATTATTTCTTCGGGCACGCCCCTCCGCCCTATTTTCTAGGCTGCCCACACGCTGCGCCAGGGCATGAAGTTACGATTTATGGGGCGCTCAGTCTGCTGTATTCGGGGCCGTCTTTTTCTAGGTCCCCCATGCGTTCCGCCAGTGTCCTGACATCCTGCCGAAGAAGGTTCACCTCTTCCTGCACTGACCCGACTTTGAGCTCCAGAGCTGCCTTTAATTCGTTCATGGCCAGTCCCAATTTGGCCACTTTCAGATACGCAATTGCAGCAAGGATCTCCTGGTTCGTGCACATGGTGTCTGTGCCCCCGTGGGGGTTTTGTTTTTGCTCCTGGCCCCTTCTGCACCCAGCGATGTTTTGGCGTAGTCGTAGAGCGCGGGCTACTTGCCCTTTGTTCTTAAGGGTTTGTTGGTCATCGTGCTGTATCAGGAAAGTGTGGGCCAGCCCGACCACTTATAGCCCTCGGCTTAAATGAGGTTAGACAGCTGTGTCTGGGCCCAGCCCGTCCGTGTCGGGGGTATCTGCTGGCTGCCTATCCCACCCTCGGAATGGGCTGTGTCCTCCCACATAATGAAGGCTTAATCCTGGCGTCTGATGCACAGCATCACTGGTCCCGATGCAGCCAACTCCTGTCAGTGGGTCATGGCTCACACACCTCCTGACTTCAGCGGCAGCCTTCTGCTGGGTGCTGCTCTGTTGCCACAGGTACTTCAGTATTTCGGGCGCGTTTCCTCAGGTTTAGCCCACCGCTGCAGGCGCATGTACATCCGCGCTCGCCTGGGCGCCTGGCGGGAGACCAGCTGCATGCTGATCTTTGGGCACGGCAACACTCTGTTCGGGCCCCCCCATGCTAGATTGGGGTCCCCCCAAGCCGGGCGTCTGTGCTCTCCCAATGTTGGTCCCAAACGCAGCGGGCCCCACCACAGCCGGCTCTGGCACATACTGGGCTCTGATGCGTGGGCCCATTGACTGATCTCCCACGTTCAGCAGTTACTGGCGTACCCTAAACTACCTTATTGGAGTCAGTCTGTGTTGCGCTCCGCCTTGTCCGCAAGTTTCTGGATCTGTTCCAGCCTTTGCACGTTCCTGCACAATCACTTTCCATATTCCTGTTCTGATAGCCGGTAACTTGGGAATGGGTCGAGATCAGCTACTGTTCAGTTGTCATCTGGGCTCTTTACAGCTTCGCTGGCGAAGCAGTTTCGTTCTGTGGCGCAATTGTTGCCTTTCTTGGTTTATTAATGAAACAATAGTCCCTGTGACATCCGGGAATGCACAGAGCGCCAGCAGTGTAATCCCTTCTGCAGCTTGCCGGAGCTCCTCCCTTGGTGTTCGCTGGTCGGGAGCCCAGGCTCCGATGTCTGTGCCCTGTGCCGGGTAACTATCCTGAGCTGCGCACTACGCCTGCACCTTTGTGGCTTCACAGTATTCCCATGTGCCAGTTCAGTTAGTCTGTCCGATCCACCGATGATCTGCTGCAGTAACGAGTCTCCGCTATCTTGGCATGTTCAATATTGTACGTGGCGCACAGTGTCCAACACTGCGGCCGCCAGGGCACCGATGGTTATCACTATGCCCGGTCCCTTTTTTCTTGGCTGTGCGCTATTTTGGCATCACTCTTGGATAATTACATTTGGGCCCAGCATCCGTTCCTTGCAGCCCTAGTGTTTGTAATGTTGCGTTGGTCACCCGGGGAACTTTGTGTCTTTTATTTTCCTTTTCACTGCACCTCTTGTTACGTAGTTCCGAATCTCCACCTCTGGTGTTATTACAGCCCCGAATCTATATGTGCACTGACAGCATATGGCCGATCCGTGGCCTCCTTGTTTCTAGGGACCTTCTATTGTGGGTGTACGTCTATTATGCCATTCGGCGCTGGCTAACTGTTGTGCTTTTTCGTGCCAACGTGTCGGGGTCCCATGCCCTCTATCCCTGCGGCGGTGTAAGGTCCTATTGCGAGTCAGGGCTCTCAGGTGCAGCGTTCACTGGCACGCCGCAATGATTCCTTCTCCGGCCACGCTCTATAAAATTCCGCAGCCTCCTGCAACAGTGTATCATCCTGGTGTCGTGCAACAACATAGCACCACATCACTCTGGTCTCGAGGGCTCGCCGGAGTCTGGATGTTCCCTGCCACAGACACGCTGCGGCTCTACTGCGGGTTTGCCCGTCTTGTTGTGCACTGCGCCTGCCCAGCATCTCGTCTGTGATTCCCTTTGTTCACGGGGCATCTGCCATTTTGACTCCGCCTACTAAGGAGACTAAGGATGGAGTTTCGGGCACCTCCCTTGCAAAGCGAACAAAAGGGTTAAACCTGGTTTGGCTTGCAGAGTAAAACCCAAGAAAGGGAGAACAAAATGGCTTCCTTAGAGTGAAGACACACTCATGAGCTCCTGGGCCGGCCCTTAAAGGAGAAGAAAGCAAAGCTGTGCAATGCAAAAGTAAAGCTGCGCAACGCAAGAACAAATCCCTCGGAGGAAGCCTTTGCCTCAGATGAGTGGTGAAAATAAGAAAAAGCCCCCGAGAGATGAACACAGCTCCCCGCTGAAACACTGTTCGCATCGCGCCCGGCGTGAAGATATGCACCTGCTGAGGGAGCGGCAGAGCCGTCTGGAGAACTTCGTGGATAAACTGAGCCCTTTGCGCCCCCCACCCCAGCCCCCAGGAATGATGGAGTTGGTTGTCGCCTAGGTGACGGGGAGGACCTGTGGCCCCTGGACCGCTGTGTTGCTGGGGAGTGAAGTTGAGATCCGCATGGGGAAGCACTGGAGACAGCACAGTGCCAGCTGCTGAGGGGGCCAGTGGAGTGAGTTTGATCCTCGAGTAATAACATGCAGTGCCCAAACACTGAAGGAGACTCCTGCTGAAACACACGCAGCCTCACACGTATTACATAAGCGGCTTCCCGCGGTGGGGAGCTATCCTTCACTTCCGTAATTAGAACATGAACAGAGGCAACAGAATAGCCGGGTCCCTTTTAAAGATTTGAACAATAACATCCGAGAGGCATAAACGGCCCGAAGAGGAACGGAGCAACAAAGCCCCCTCTGGGGCTAGCCAGCATTGTCTCCTCCCACCCAGGAGGACATCAGACATGGCACCTGCAGAAGCGGGACGAGCAGGGGAAGAACCACTGCCCCTTTGAGAAAAGGAGGCAGTCTTTGTGAAGGTGGGCTGGGGGGTGGGGTACCGTATTTTGGGAAGGAGAGAAGCAGGCACGGACAGTGAGCCTGAACACTCTAGTATAGGGAAAAGTGATCAACAGGCCCTGGGGGGGGAACTACAAACTCCCTTTCCGGGCATCTGCTTGCCCCCCAGAAAGGTGACCCCAGCAGCGCAGGACGGAAAGAAGAGCATATGAGGGAGTCAAATAGAGAAGTTCTGGGCTAGGCCCTGGAGGAGCCAATACAGGGCAGGGCACCCAGGGCAAGCTGCAAGAAGGGGTGTCACACTGTGCCACACAGGAAGATATGGCCCTCAGTAAAGACTATCTCATGGCCTGCCTGAAGGGGATAGAGAGACTGACCACCTCTTTTCAGGAACAAATGACTAACCTAAAGGAAGACGTAAAAAGCTCACTGAAGGTCAGGGAAATTGACTTCCTAGGAAACAGAGTGGACCTGGCCTGTCGGAAATGTACCAGGAGGTACAGCAGAATTCCGAACTTCTGGAACAGATTGCAGTCGCCACGTGGAATCTTGAAATCCAGCCCAAAAACCTGAAGAATCGCTCCAGACGATTGAACATTAGAATAAAAGGCCTTGCAGAATCAAACCCAGATGCAGACCTGAAAATTGTAGCCAAGCAATGCTTTGCGGGACTCGTGGCAGATTTAGCCCCTGAGGAGATTTGCATCGATGGGAGTCACAGGGTGGGCCCCAAGAGAAGTGGCGAGGGGTCAGACCTAGGTATGCATTAGCCGCATTGGCAGCGTACGAAGTAAGAGAAGATAATCAGAGTAGCCAGGGACCAACCCAAGATTATGATCAATGGCTCTCAGCTGAGTCTTTCAGGACCTTGCCGCCACCACACTGCAGAAAAGGGCAATGGGCCCGGTAACAAGATTAGGAAAAAAAAAATCACGAATGGACCTTCCCTTTTGGCCTCCCTTTCCCATGGGAAGGGAAACAACAAAGAGCCACTACCTGTGCAGAGGGGTTGGCAATCTAGGGACTGGAAGACTAAGAGGAGGACCCCAGGGAACAAAGGCGGGGGGAGGGCACTACAACAAAGAACCAGACCATGGAAATGGTCCACCACGCAGGGAGGGGGATCTAAATTGAACAGCCCTGAGAGGAAGAAATTGTCATGATCTCTGCTTCCAAAAGGTCAGGGTTTTCCCAACTCCCTTGGAAGCCGATCCATAACCCAGGTTCCGAGAGCCAACCAGTCCCAATTGGGACCTTTTGGACCCAGTCCTGGCGCCAGTGGCACCAGGCTCATAAATATGCCCAGTCCCAGCGCTGGAAGCGCCGGGCTCATAATGCTTGGGTGGACTTACCTGCAGCAGACCATGCTGCTTACTTGCCTGCCAGTTGAGCCTCTGATCCTCTTCTGTTTGGAACTACTTTTCCTGTTGGGTGGGGCAGGAGCCACTCCCTAGATTCAGAACACTGGAACTCTTCTGGAAAGCAGGGACTCTTTTCTTACCTAGGCGTGGCTGTGGAAGGAGACACCTAAGCACTACAGGAGGCTATTTAAACCACACCCGATGGATGAATCTTGCTTTGCGTTATTCTGCATCCTCTGCAGCAGAACGCTCATCGTGTCTTCTGCATCTGATCCTGGGCCTAAGGAAAAAGGCTTATCATCCTGAATCCAGTCTTCAGCAACACCTATAAAGACAAGGAAGAACAGGTTAGCATTACGGTCTTCAGTGACAGCTCTTCACTTACCTGGTCCATCGGCTGTCACCAACGCCTCGCGCTGCATTCCGGCATCTGAAAGACAAAGGCTTACCTACTCTTCGTGCGCTCCGGAGGTCTTCACACTGCATTCCGGCATCTGAAAGACAAAAGCTTACCAACTCTTCGCACGCTCCGGAGGCCTTCGGCGCTGCATCCCGCATCTGAAAGACAAAACAAGGTGCGTTTAAAGCCATTGGGGAACTTTAATACTCACGTGCCATTACTCCTTTCCACATCTAACCCAGTGGGTATTCCGGCACCCTGCAGCCGCTCCGAACTTGTACCTGCAAAATAAAAAGACAGTTAGAGCGCATCGTGAAGCAGGCAACAAGCGCTTACTTACGTGCTTCCAGGCGCTTCTATTCATCACACGGGCTCCATCTTCAACTCACTTCAGCCCGTCATCCGCCATCGCCGGAACCCTGCAAAACAAGAAACATCATTACTAAAGACTTTAAAGACATTAGAATTACTCGAAACTTACCGTTCGTGCAGTAAACGACAGACAGCAGTCCTCTGAAGTCAAGAGGCCTGCTCCCCTTATCCAGTGAAGAAACTGGTTACAGCACCCTGCCCCGAGGCAGATGGAGAGCACGGCGTTCACTTACCTAAGGTGAGAGCGTTAACCTTTGGGGTTCTACAGGAGAAGAGAAAGGGAAGAAGAGAGACATTCAATAACCCAGTTCCTTAATCCCATATTTTCTATCTGCAGACATCTTACCCTTCAAGTCAGACATACAGTGCACAGAGGTCCAGCCCAAAGAGCCAGCCGTGTGTTACACATCACCTTTGATACGGTATACGCCCAGTCAAGACCGGCGCCTCTACGGGAATCAGGTGAGCGTTACAGAAATAGAGGGGAAAGGAGACTGATCTGCCTGCCCGAAACAGGATGGAGGTTATAAGACTTACAGAAGACTGAAAATAGGGGTGCTTGGCTGGAAATGGGGGAGCAAAAAGAGGACATTGCACAGACTATGGCAGGCCTGAATTGGGAAGGAGTGAAGCACTTCTTGGTTATCCAGATGGTCGACGAAACCACAAGGGTCTGGGTAGAAACATGGGCCGGTCTCCAACTGATAGGGTGGAATTCTTGGTTACGAGCCCTAACCGGATAAAGGGACGGAGAGGAGCCTCTAGGACAGACTTGGACAAGAATAAAGTGGATGGAGCAGAGAAAGGGCACAAGATGCAAGGGGGAACCAAAGCAATGAAACCACTGATATTGTCTCATAACGTCAGGGGGTGAATATCCTGTAAAGAGGGAAAAGATAGTATTACAAATAGAGGGGTGGGAGCAGACCCAACACTGCAGGAAACGCACATTAAGAAAGGACAGCCACAAAATATATATACATTAATTCTCCCATATCTGTCAGGTGAATGAGTGAGTAAAAAGACAGCATGGGTACTAGTGGGCTTGAAAGATTGCTTGGGGGCAAAAGTATTGAAAACACAAATGGACCCAAACGGGAGATTTATCTTCCTACATATAATGCTGGAGAGGAAAGTGATGGCAATAGGCACCATTTACGCTGCAAAGGTGGGACAGGTTTTTACTTGAGACACTGGAGAAATTGGAAAGGTTTGCGGTAGGGGAGATTTTACTTAAAGGAGATTTCAATGTAGCGTGGGAGCCTGAAGAGGAAAGGAGTGATGGGTGCACAAACAAAACACTCATCTTAAGCAGTAAGAGACCGGTTAGCTGATTTGGCTATGAGAGCTATGGCGTGAGATAATGGGTCAGGAGCTGGCCTACGCGTGTTACTCCCACGTACACCGCACCTTCCCCCGAATAGATTATGCATGGATCGCCACAGAATCCTAGGAACACTGGTAGATATGATCGCCTTATCAGATCACGCACCCATGCAGAATTGTGTGGGGGTGAGGGGGAGGCCCTCAAACCAGACAGCCCTCTGGTCCTGGAGATTACCAAATGAACTTCTTAGAAATGGGGTTAAGCAGGAGGCTGTGCGGAACAAATTTATAGAATACTTCTAACTAAACGACACACAGGGAGTCGCCCCTGGGGCAGTCTGGGATGCCTTCAAAGCAGCAATGGGAGCGGTGGGGGAATCTGATCTCCCTTAGGGCAGCCAAATGGAAAGAGTGACCGAATGGAAAAAGACCTGGAGAAGGATCAGAAAGAATTGACAGAGGGCAGGGAGAAGGCTGTGTGAAAGAGGCCCAGAGACAACTTAAAATATGTTCAGATCCGCGCGAGCCGAAAGGGCCCTTGTGTACCTTAAGCAGCAGTACTAGCAGCAGCAGGACGAGGTACAGCTGACCAAGATATCGGAGCAGTGCAGGGGAAACCTAGATGGGGAAATCACGGATGAGGTGGAAAGAACCAAGTCTCCCATCTAACAAGGCCTCTGGACCTGATGGCTAGATAGAGCAGTTTTATAAAAAAAAAATATTTTGCATAGAGTTAAAACATTTTCTCACCCGGCTTTATAACTCCTTCCAGGAGGGGGTTGGGGTGACCTGTACGATGACCGAAGTTACGGGTAGTACTTTTTGAAAAACCCCAAAAAGATCCCACAAACTGTGGGTCATGTAGACCCATTGCATTACTCAACGCGGACATAAAAATATACACCAGAATCCTTGCAGAGAGAATAAAGGGGGTGCTGCCCAGGGTTATCGGACCGGATCAATCTGGCTTTATCCCTGGGAGACAGTCCTGGGACAATACAAGAAGGGAGAGCCACCTCCTGGAAATGCTAGAAAGGTGCCGGCTGCCCTAATCTCTCTCGACACTGAAAAAGCGGTTGACAAGAGTGCAGTGGCCCTATCTGTTCCAGGTAATGGAACGGGTGGGGTTCGGTCCAGACTATATACGGATGGTAGAGGCAAATTATAGAAACCCATCGAACATGCTTGCAGTGAACACAGCGATCTCTGAAACCATAAAGGTAGAGCATGGAACCAGACCAGGAAGACTGTCCCCCCCCCCACCCCCCCTTATACACTATCTACCTTGAACTTTTGCTCTCTGCGACTAGGCAAAACAGCAAAATTAAGGGGGTTTTGGGGGGGTGCACAAAACAGCTGTTTACGCAAATGACAGGCTCCTGACGCTAGCGGAACCAATCTCTTCCATCCTGGCCTTAATAGGAATGCTGGGGAACAGGAAGGTGTCGGGGCTCAAAATAAATATGGGTAAGTCGGAGCGGTTTGTGATCGGGCTCTCCAGAGCTGGACGCCGCTTTATGGGTGCTCACCTTTCCGCTTGACAAAAGGATATACAATTTCTGGGGATTAGCCTAACTAGTAGCTTCAGTGCTGTGCGAGGCAAACTTTCCCGACTTAATCCAAAAAGAGACCTGGCCAAGTGGGCCCCGCTTGATTTCGTTGCCGGGGTACATTAACACGATAGATGGTGACCCTCCCTAGGCTTTTATAGAAGTTCCAGGCCCTCCCGATAGTGGTCCCTATGAGCTTTTTCCACACATTGAAATCAATAATCTCAAAATGTATCTGGCAAGGTAAACGCCCGAGGATAGCCTTGGAACACCTGATGGCTCCAAGACAGAGCGGGGTGTTGGGGTTGCCGAATCCATTAAGATAAGGCAGTCGCCCAGCTGAGAGTGGTACGGGTGTGGTTCTCCGGTAGCAAGGTCAAAATCTGGGCCAGGATGGACAGAGCGGTGGCGGGGTGTCCCCTGGATGGGCGACTGTGCTGTAGGGAAACGATAGGCCCCCCAGTGCCAGACAGTGTAAGGTGCTTAGGGTCACGTGCGATATTGGGGCCAGATGGCTGAGGAGGGGATACCTGTCTTCTGTCCCTTCCCCAGTCACACCTATGCTTAATAACCCTTCTTTCTCCCCGGGCATGTGCAGAGGGGCTTTTAGCCGGTGGAAGGAGGTTGGGAGGGGCGGGGGGGGGGGCTGCGTGAAGATCCGAGACCTGGTATGAGATGGAGATATTGCTAAATTTGAAGAATGTTTGACACAGATAAGACTGCAGGAGAAAGACCGCTACGAATGTCCAGGTGAGGCACTGGTTTTGCCAGAAGATGACCAGGCAAGCAGGGACCAGGCCCCTAACGAAATTTGAAACCTTTATCACCACACACTCTGTGGACAAACATTTGGTCTCAGATCGTTATTCTATACAGCTAGAGGGTGCTGGGCAAAAGGTGCCCCATCAAATGGCCTGGGACGACACGCTGGGGAGAGTGATTCCAGAAGGGTCTTGGGAGGGACTTTGGAGGAACATCCCAAAAATGGTTAGGTCCCTACAGACTTGAGGCCTGGTACAAAATGACGCAATGGCACTACACTCCTATCAAACTTCAAAGAATGCTTACAGCTGCGTCGGGAGACTGCTAGAGAGGCTGTGGGCGAATCAGGAGCATATTTGGTGAGGATGCCCCAAGGTTAAAGAATTCTGGAGAGACGTCGAGTCGTCCCTGCAGGAGATGGCCCCAGAAGCTTGCCCCGTGACAGTAGGAGAGAAACTGGCTTGGTGGACCCGCAACTAACAAACACCTCTAAGCCACAGAGAGCCCTGATGACCTTACTTATAGCGGCATGGCAGTTAAGTGCAGAAAATTGAAAGCAAAAGAACCCACCCTAGCAAATTAGCTGGCTACGGAAATCTGGGACATCCTGGCTCTAGAATGGATTACATACAGGATACAAGGGGACGCTGATAAGTTCTGCAAAGATTGGGGAGAAGTACTATCCTTTCTGAAAGGCGATTACGTTCAGCAGTGGTACCCACAGAATATACGGATCCTCTATATACAATGATGGACCTGGGGGCCAACTGATCCACTCCATATTCCTTGTGCATATAGATAAACTCAAACATTTTGTTCCTCGTACAGTTCCTGGCAGGTGCTCGGGGGGCGGGGGGCTTCCATATTGAAAAACCAATATAAAAATCGAGACCTCACAAACAAATGGTGAAAAAAGGCTGACCATTTTGACATGGTCACCCATGGGTGGTACATTGCAGCTGAGGATTCAGACTGCAGTAGAAAAGCACAGTGGTTGGAACATTAAACCATGGCCACCAGCCATTTAAAGTAGTGAGGGTAACGTAATTCTTTTTTACATAAGTAGGAAAAGGGGCTACTAAGTAACCCCCAGCACTCCACATAGGATGGGGCTGTTCAGAACCTACATAGGAAAAAGGTAAGGAAAGTCAATTTCACCTTACTGCTCTTGGGAACAGTAGTTCACCCAAGTGAAGGTATTTAAACCTTAAGAGGGATTTCTCTGCGACACTGCACGGAAGGTGCTGTCCCTATACAAAAAGTAGATGCCTATGGAGTTTGTCAGACTCCAAAAACAAAGGAAATACATAATCCAAATCAAAATACATGAGTGAAAATGAAACCTCACTCTAGGGTTAAAATTACAAAGTCCTAAAACCCAGCAAAAGAGCTGAGGGTTTTTAAAGTTGAAGGGAATTGGCACAGAAATTGGAATTCTCCCCAACACTGTCTCTTCAACCCTTACCTTGCTCAGCTGGCACTCCTCATTTCTTTCTCCAACTACTTCCAGTGTTAGGCAGATGGCACAACTCCTTTTTTAGATTGCATGCTGACCCTCTTGCATCTTCCATCATCCCCAACTGCCTATCTGCCATCCAGTGCTGGTGCACTTCCAACAATCTCTGCCACAATACCAGCAAGACAGAGATCCTGCCCATTGGGACCCCTGCTCCCTATTTTTTCACTTCTTACTCTGGCCATACTCTGTGGGCTCTCCCCCTGCTGCTTCATTGGAAGCCAGAAACCTTGCAGTCCTCTTAAACTCATCTCTCCGTCCTCCCTCACACTCTGGACATTGCCAAGAAGTCCCACGTTTGACTCTTCCTTCTCGAAGGTATTCTCACTTTTCTCACTTCCCCCAGAAGCTCAATGTTAGCCGAGCCCTTGTTCTCTCTAGGCTTGACTACTGCAGTAGCCTTCTTCTGAATCTACCTTATTCCACTCTACAACCACTCCAGCTAATTCAGAATAGGGCAGCGAGATGTATTTTTGGCCTTAAGCCCAAGGACCACATCTCTCCTGCCCTAAAAACTCTTAATTGGCTCCCGGTTGCTGCCCGGATTTAATTCGTATCCCTCTGCATCATCCACTAGGCTGTATGATGCTTGGGACCACGCTATCTGCAACTTTCTCTCTCTAAATACTCGCCCTCTAGACCTCTACGTTCCTCTGGTACTAACTGTTAAGCGTTTTGCTAAAAAGAGGGCCGGAGGCTGATCAATTTCTTCAGCTTGCTGCCTCTCATGGAACGGCCTTCCTTTGTCTTGAGCAGGATTCCTTCAAATTCCAGAAGCTCCTCTAGACTCTCCTCCTCACCTCCCCTCCCCTTCCCTTCTTCCATCCTCTGCTAATCTCAGTCGCTTTGATTGGTGACTAGGGCCCTTGTGCATCCTCGGAGCGGGGGGGGGGGGTCCTGTCCTCCCACACCGAACCACCCCCGCCTCTGCCTACCTTGCAGCACTTGCCTCAGCACCCACCGGCCTTCATTCTGTAGGCGTGCTCTATCCACCCAATGAGATTCTAGGCTGCATAGCACTTACCATATTAGGCACTTCATCTGCTGAGCAGATATTCCAGCACTTATCCCCACTACCCCTCTTCTCGCTGCAGTTACACATTCTGAATACTCACGAGGCATAGTACGTTTTTTTTATCCTCCACTGTACTATTGGTTTAAATCCCCTGTTCCCTCTATGTAGGCGCTTTGAAAAGTAATTGATTTACTGTATAAGGGCCTAACAAATGTGCAATAAATACATAAATGTTGCCACCCTTACACAAGGTAATTGATTTAGACCAGACAATACTGACTATTATGATGATTAATTTGGTGATTACTTATGATGACAACCAATTCTGTATCCCCTTTAACTCATGTTGATCAGCCAGTAGCTGATTCTCCTGTGCATGATCAGGTCTTAATGATCTACGCAAAAGGACAGAAGATAATTTTAGGAAATCTCGATTCTGGGGAACATCCTGTGTTTATTTTTGACTAAATGCGCAAAGAAAAATATGCACTAGATGAAATTAGACTTTACTACATTGAATAAATAAAAGGATACAACCATATCTAGTTACACCATCACTTACCAGGGCTGTAAACCGCAGAATCAAACTTTTCACCCTGCACCTTGACACTTTGTACATCAGGGGACATTTCAAACCTGACTTCTTAGTGTTTACCACCATCTGCAAAAGAGCACTATTAGCTTCTCCTGAGAACCCTAGAGAAGGAGAGCAAAAACATTTTCGCATTCGGAAAAAGGTAGTATATCTGCTGCATTCCGGGTGCGAATTGCTGAAACAACCTTGCTCTCCAGTTACAATAGGTCCCTTTCGGATAAAGTACAAACTAAACTAGATTCTGTCCCAGACCCTATTCGTACAGACACTTTAAAAACTGTCAATGAAGGTAGACAGGTGGCAAATAACATTAGTCAATCTCGATGCAGGAGATACTGTAGGCATAATTGTTGCAGAGGGAACCTTACTAAAACATCATGCATGGTTACATTTGTCCGGATTTAAATTGGAACACCAGCAACACTGTTAAATATGCCCATTGAAAGCAATATATTTGGGAAGGCAGTAGCTAACTCCCTTGAAACGGCCAAGAAAGAACATGAGTCGTAAAATCTCTACGGCAAATTTCAAATAAATGATGTATTCAAAGAGGTCTTTAATACACACAGGTTTTTGCCAGGCTAAACCTACCAAAGAGCCTCTCCATCCACATTGAGCCAAAATGAAAATAAGAACACAGCTCAATCCACCCCCTTTCAGTCTCCCTATGAAGGTGGGTTTAGACACTGACTGCAGCCTATGAAGGCGCCAGTGCCCAAAAACAATGACTCTCCAGTTCAAGTCCCCTCCCCACATTACGCCACTTCATGGGAGAGGATCACTTCAGGCAAGGAGGTGCTTTCCATCGTAACAAAAAGGTACTCTATTGAGTTCCTTTCTCAACCTCATCCTCCAAAACCGCGCACGAAGTTGCAAGAACATCAACACATTCTTCAAGAAATTATCCAAGTCCTTATTCAAAAAGGAGCGATAGAACTGGTGCCTTCTCATAAGGTTAACTAGGGTATTTCTTACTTTTTTGTTGTCAAAAAGGATGCAACTTTGCGCCATTTGTTAGACCTTCGACCAGCAAGCATGCATGTCAAACCACAAGTTTTGCTTGACTACATTTCTAAAACAAGGATTACATGGCAACATTGGATATTGAAGATGCATACTCTCATATTTCAATATTGCCAGCTCATATGACATATCTCCGGTTCAAATTGCTTCCCTTTGGCATATCCTCGGCGCCAAGGGCATTCACTAAAGTACTTGCAGTGACAGCTGCCCACCTGTGCAGACAGTCTATTCCAGTGTACCCTCATCTTGCCGACTGACTAATACCAGGCAAGACACTCCGTGTGATAGGAACACCCAAGATTCGACCAACCTTCTTTTTAAGCTAGGCTTCTCAATCAACAAAGAAATAGTCTTGTTCCAAGTCAAACAAAAGTTTCTTGGGGCACTAATCCAGACAAGACGCCTAAGTCTTCCCCCTCTGATGCGAGGGTACAACATTTCCCTTTTCAAATTCCACATTATGTAGCTGTTCATCAAATAACCGTACAATATGTCATGCGTCTACTAGGAATGATGGCCTCCTGCATTTACATAGTACCTTATTTCCGGCTGCGATGCAAGAGTGGCTAGCGAAACAAGGGTCGCAAGCAAGTGGTCAGTGGGATGATCTAGTGCTAATTTTGCAGAAATTAGTTCATTCTCTGCACTAGTGGATAAGGGAGAACCTTCTGCAAGGGAAATAACTCACCCCACAGTACAAGCCACTCGTACCACAGACTCCACACTGTCTGGATGTGGAGCACATCTCCTCAACCACACTCCAAAAGGCAAGTGGACTCAAACACCCACAAACAGATCAACTTTCTAGAGATGTTGGCAGTGTTCAAAGCCCTACAAAGCTTTTCATATTTATTTTTATTCACATTTGTTAAGCATGTAGCAGCCCAGAGGCATTGTGGCGCTAGTTACAGACAGTTCACATAGTTACAAAGTGAAGGACAATTGCAGTCATATATACAAGCATGAGGCAAGGCGAGCACTGGGTCAGTTGAAGAGTAAGGTCTTGAGTTTTTTGCGGAAGGTGAAAAATGTTCTGTTCTAATGTCTGTGGGTAGTGTGCCAAAGCTTAGAGGCTAAGTAGGGGAAACCTATTCCTCCTGCTTTGGCTCTATGGATGTAGGGAGTGTGTAGAAGGTTGGTGTGTTTGTTTATTTTATTTGTATGGCGCTCCAAACCCAGGGGTAGAAGGGGCCGCTTAAGAATTTGGTTACAGCGTTTGAGAAGTATCTTTGTGTTGCATACTTCGTACATGCTTATAATATATACATATATATACAGAGCACATACAATACGCATAATATACAATTTTCAATATAAATACAGTACCTAAACCAGTTACCGCACGGGGTGTGGGGGGTCTGTTGATGGCGCTATTCTTTGTTTAGGAGCCAGCTGATGACCTGCTTCCTGAAGATCTGGAAGGATTCGACAGTTTTGATGTTGAGAGGTAAGGTGTTCCAGAGTTTGGGGGGGGGGGGGCAAGTACTGTGAAGCTTACCCTCCAGCTCTTTTTAGGTGGAACCTGGGCACTGTCAAGCAGAGTGTTGGAGGATCTGGTGGATCTGGTAGCAGGTTTCAGGGTGAATTTATTAGCTAGATATGGTGGTGCTAGATGATTGAGAGATTTGTACGTGAGGCAGATGGTTTTCAGATCCATTTTTTGGCGTATGGATAGCTATTTGCAGGCTTTCCTAGTAGCAGAGAGATGCTCTTGTCTAGGAATGTTGAGGGCTGCACGCAAGGCGTTATTTTGTATTACCTGCAGCTTGTTGAGTATGGATTGGTTAGCACCTAGGTACAGGCTGTTACAGTAATCCAGTTTGGATTGTATGAGGGCCCTGGCAAGGGTAAGGCAGTTGTTGGGTGATAGGAATGGTCTGCTGGCCCTAATGAGCTTGCCGGTGTAGGCAGCGGCTGAGGCGGTCATATTGGTGTTTGCTAAGGTTGGTGTTGGCATCTAGATGGAAACCAAGGGTTTTTACCCTTTTGGCTATGGGGATGGTGTGCCCATCGATGGTGATGTTATAGCTAGGGTCAAGTTTGGTTAGAGTGTTGGGGGAGCCGACGATTAGGCGCTCTGTCTTCTCATCATTCAGGCAGAGACCATGGGAGGCCATCCATGCCTGAATGATGGAGAATATTTTGTTGATCTGGGCGGAGTCTGCTTGGTAATTACCTGAGATGGTGAGGAGTATCTGGGTGTCACCTACACAAACTGTGCAGATGACACCCAGACGGTCCAATTGGTCAAATAGAGGCTTTGTAAATGTGTTGTACAAGGTGGGGGATACACAGGATCCTTGTGGGACCCCGCATGTGATGGGAATGGGGTCTGCTGCAGCTGTTGTGGAGAAGACCCGCATGGTTCTGTTTGCCAGGAAGGATTGTATCCATGTGATGGCAGAGGAGGAGAAGTGCGCTGCGGTGGCAAGGTGATTAGAGGATTTCATGGCTGACCATGTCAAAGGCCGCTGAGAGATCTAGTAGGAGTAGGATTGCGGCATTGCCTTTGTCTTTAATTTCATCAATCTGGCTTTTAAGATCAACAAGGGCGGTTTCTGTTCCGTGTTGAGGTCTGAAGCCAGATTGACGTATTCCTAGCAGTTGGTTGGATTCCAAGTATTCCTGAATTTGGATGTAGGCAACTCTATCCAGGATTTTCAGTAAGACTGTAGTGATGGGCCTGTAGTTGGTGGGTATGGCCGGGTCGAGGGATTGTTTTTTCAGGAGTGGGAGAACCCATGATTGTTTTAGGTTGCAAGGGATTGAGTTATTGGTGAAGGATAGGTTGATGAGTTTGGTGATGAAGGGGGAGAGCTCTCTGGCTGCATCTTTTATGATCTGTGTCGGGCAGCTGTCTCCTTTGCAGTTAGAGGGTTTCAGGGAGGTGATGATTTTTTGAACTTCCGGGATGGTGACTTTCTTAAACGAGAAGCCTGAGCTAGTATTGTTAGGTGTGGGTAGGCTAAGGTTGGTGACCTTGTTATTGGAGAGTTGTTGCCGTTTGTCCTCAATTTTAGTTTGGAGTCCTAAAATTTTATTGTTGAGGGCGTTTTGGATGTTGGTGCACCAGGATTTGTCTTTCAGGCAGGTGTTTTGAGGTGAGATAGGGTTTTCTAGTTCCTTCAGGATTTTAAATAATTCTTTGGTGGAGGATCCTGCCTGAGCAATTCTGGTGTTGTATACATCTTTTTTGGTACAGATTATCTCGCTTTTGTAAAGTGAGGATAAGTTTGTGAGGTTGGATTTGTTTTCCGCAGTGGGGTTAGTCTTCCAAGTGTGATGTGGCTTAGCTTTCTCTTTTCTGAGTAGTTTGAGCTCAGGGGTGTACCACAAGTTTAGATGAGCTTTGGGTTTGACTTTGCGTATTTTCAAGGGGGCAACGGTATCCATTGCTCTAGCCATGGAGTCATTGAAGGGGTCGATCAGCAGGTTTAAGGACCAGTGGTAGTAGGGCTTCAGCAGTAATGTTGCGTTTATTCCTGGTGGGACAGGCTGGTGCCAGGGGGTGTTTATTGGGCAGTGCCTGATTGATGTTAACCTCAAGAGGGATCATGTGGTGATCGGTCCATGCCAGAGGTTGGGGGTCTTTGCAGGTTGTATTGCAATTGTAGGTTGCTACCCAATCAAGGGTTCTGCCTTTTTGGTGGGTCGGGAGTACGAGTTGAGTAAGATCATAAGATCGGTTAGGACATTGGCTAGGGATGCAGCGTGTGCATCGTTCGGGTCTTGGTAGCCGAGGTTAAAGTCTCCGAGGATCATGATCTGTGCTGATGGTTTGGAGTTTTTGGTGATGAGGGATGTCTTCAAAGGTCCCAGGGAGTCTGGGGGTCTATATATGAGGTGGATGGTGATCGTGGTTGTGGGGGAGGTTTGTAGTTTGGCTGTGAGTAACTCGCAGGATGTGAGTGAGACTGTAGCGGTTGGTCTAAGGCCTAGGGCGGATTTGGAAATGATCGCTACACCTCCACCTCTGGCGTTTGGTCTATCCACTCTGAGGATATAGTATTTGTCTGGGATGGCTAGCGATAAATGGGGTCCAGACGCCTCATGAAGCCAGGTTTGTTAGGGCTAGAAAGTCGAGGTCGTTGGTAAGGATAATGTCTGCAATTTCTGTGGGGTGGGCAGCCAGGGATCTGACTTTGAGTAGGGGGCCTTTTAGTGGGGGAGGTGTGGGCTTGTTCGGTGCATTGTGCTTTGTATTAGTTTTGGTGTTAGGTTTGGAGTTGGGTCTAGTACTTGTAGTGGGGAACCTGGAGCCTAATCTGTCATTGCGGGCTGTGAGATTGGGAGTAAGAGAGGGGGGGGGGTTGGGCCGGGAGTCCTAGAGCGGGCGGGAAGTTTGGTGGTCAGTTTAATTTGGTTAGACTTAGCGATGGGACTGGGGTGGCTGTTGGTAGGTAGGCTTTGGTTGACAAATGAGGTGAGAGGGTGGTGGTAAGTGGAAGGGAAGGGGATGCGGAGGGTAGGAACGGAGTGGCACAGGGGATGGGGTGGTGTCTGGGGCACGCTAGTTTAGCCAGGCCGTCCTGGTGGGCTATGTAGCTATTGCTGCCACAGGGTACGTTGTCCAGTATTATGCAGAAGGGGAACATGATTAGGGCAAGCCAGAAGATCATGGTCTGGAGATAACGGTGGAGGCTGGTGGGGAGCAGGCCAGACTATGATAGTTGGTGGCTAGTTAGAGCCGGGTAGCATTGGTCAAGGTACAGCCTGGGCACTATAGTAGCTAGATTGGAACACAACTAGATTCGAAGTTGATGCATACATCAGTGGGCACCTAGAATTAACAATTCCTGTCAGCGACTAAAATGCGTACAATCAGAGGGCACCTAGATGTGACAAATCCTATCATTGACTAAAGCATACATCAGTGGGCACCTAGGTTTGAAGGAATTTCCAATATGCATTTAATACAGTAGTACGAAGTGTACCAGGCAGAGGTGATACAGTTAGGCTGTGGTGCACCTAGTGGTATCTAGATGTGACAGATTGCAGTATGCTGAAATTCACAGGTCAGGGCAACATCCAGATTTATCACAACGGTTGATATCCACAGGCAGAGTAACATACATCTTGACTAGATTGAAGTGGCAAGGATAGGGTGTGATACAGATATTCAATTATTATAGCAAGCATTAGATATGGACTGTTGGCTGATTGGGACGTTGCAAGGTAGGATTACGCGACATACAAATGGATAGGATATCGAGCAACAAAGGATTGGCTGGTAGGCCTGGAGTGCGTGGGTTTGGATAAGGTTTGTGTGAGATATAGAGCTGATGAGGAGAGGCATTTGTGGGTGAGGATTTTGAAGCTGATGTGTTCTTTAACAGGGAGCCAGTGGACTGCCTGTCTAGCCTGAGTGATGTGTTCCCTTTTGGGAAGGCTTAATGCTGCTCTGAGCGCATTATTTTGCGTGATTTGAAGTCTATTTAGATTGTTTGGCGGTAATTGCTAGGAGGGAATTGCAGTAGTCCAGTTTGGCCCCAATGGTTGCTCTGGCAATTGAGACAGTTGGGCTTAGATAAGAAGTATGGGTTTACTGCAGTTATAGGTTTGGTGGTGTGTGCTGAGGCAGAGGTGATGGTGCTAACCTGCCTAGACATGGATACCGTGGAGTCTGTGTAGACGGCCAAGGTCTTTACCGAGGTGGAGACAGGGATGACGGTGTTATCGATTGTGACATTGGAGTACAGGTTGTCTAGCTTAGCTAGTGCCGTTTTTAGGCCTAGAATGATGATTTCATTCTTCTCTCCATTGAGGCAGGGGCCATTGGCTGCCATCCAAGCCTGGATGGTGGTGTATATGGCGTGAAGTGCTTGGGCATCTTTGGTTTAGGAGCCAGTGAGTGTTAAGAGTACTTGAGTATCATCAGCATAGTTGTACGCGATGCCTAGAGCATCAAGCTTGTCGAAGAGAGGCTTCATGGACAAGTTGTAAAGAGTGGGTGCGGTGCACGAGCCCTGCGGGACTCCACAATGGATGGTGGTGGGGGCAGCATGGGCTATGTCGGAGAATACTTTCATGGCCCTGCCCTCTAGGAAGGTGATCCATTGTGCAGCTTCTTTGGAGAAGTTGGCGGAGTGTGTGAGATGAGATGCGAGTCTAGTGATCTACAGGCTCAAAAGCCGCTGAGAGGTCTAAGAGTAGCAGGAGAGCTGGCTTGCCTTTATCCATGATTTGGGTGATCTGGTTTTTAAGTCTACCAGTGCTGTTTCCGTGCAATGTCCTTTGCAAAACCCAGATTGTCTAGATCCAAGAATGGAGTGGGTTTCAATGACATGTTGGATTTAGCAGTGAGCAGCTTTGTCCAGGATCTTGAGTAGGAAAAGCAGTGGTTATGGGTCGGTAGTTGTTTGGCTGAGTAGGGCTGAGGGAGTTTTTTTTTTTAGAAGGGGTCGTACCCATGCTGCTTTGGGGCTAACCGGGATGATGCCGGTTCTGAAGGAGGAATTAATGAAGGCTGTTAGAAGTGGGACAAGGAGGTCTGTGCAGTCCTGGATACGTTTGGGTGGGCAGATGTCTCCTTTACACAGAGGGTTTTACATTTCTGAGGATGTTGGCGGTTTCTAATTCTGAGATCTTTAAATGTGACACATGGTTTGGAGTTGGGATGATGAGGGGGGGGGGGGGGCAGATTGTTTGGGACCATTAGTGTGTGCTAGAGCTTTGTGATGACCCTTTATTTTGAAGGAGCTCTTTTTTATTAAGCATGGCGCCTTGAATACTAGAGCACCAGGCTTCGTCTTTAGTAATCTCATCTGGAGTATTGGGGGGAGAAGTTCATTGAAAATGGCAAAGATTTCTTTAGATTGTGATTTTGGTGTTGGTGATGGCATTTTTGTCTAGATGGGAGATTTGGTTGAAGCAGTTTTGTGTCCTCTCTACGGTGTGCTAGCCAGTTTTTCTGAGCCTCCCTTTTACGGGAGAGTAGGGCCTGTAGTTCATCGGTGAACCACAAGTTAGAGTGTAGTTTTTTTGCCTTTTTGGGGGTTCCAGTGGAGCTATGGAGTTGATGGCTCTGGATAGAGGATCTTTGTAGATCTCAGCTAACACGTTGGGGTCGTTGGAGAAAGGGGGTGCTAGTGCTGGGATATTAAGGTGTGATCAAAGGCTGTCCTGTTTTTTGGAGCTTCTCGTTAGTTTTGGGAGTGGGGGATGAGGAATTTGCTGCTAGTGGAGGTGGGTAGGGTGAACTCAATGAAATGGTGATCGGTCCAGGGTAGCGCTGAGTTGGAGGTGTGGCAGTTATGGTCAGGGACCAAGCCTTTGGTGTGTATGAGGCCAGAGACTTTGTGTGAAGCCTAGTTCAGTGAGGTCCTTGGTAAGGGAGGTGGCAGCTTTATCTTTGGGGTCATTGGAACCGAGGTTTAGGTCGGCGAGAAGTAGGGTCTTGGTGGAGGCTTTGATGTTGTTGCTTAGTAAGTGCAAGAGGTGGCCCTGGAAATCCAAGGGCAATCAGGGGGACGATGCAGTACGTGAATGTTGATGGTGCTATTGGGGGACAGATCAAGCTTAGCAGATAAAATGTCTGAGTTGCTGTCACAGGGATGAATGATGGGTCTGAGGGAGAGAGTTTCTTTGGAGTTGAGTTACGCCGCCTCATAAGCGTGTTGGTGTGTCTTGCCTGTAAATCGTATAACCTGGTGGCAGTGCATGAGCAATGGAGGGACCTGATGCTTCATGAAGCCAAGTTTCAGTGATGGCTAGCAAGTCAAGGTTGGAGTTGTCAATCAGATTGTGAATTTCTAGGGCATGCGCTGGGAGTGAGGGGACGTTTAGGAGTGCACATTAAGGTAAAGGTGTGGTATTGGGCTTGGAGATAATGGGGAGGTTGGCTGTTTTTGCAATGGTGAGGGGTGTGGGTCCATGCGGTGGTTGTGGTGATGGTGTATATCTGGATGCGTGTGCATTCAATATGTGTAGTGCCATTGAAGGTTGAGCGTGCAACTAGGCGTAGATTGCGGAGTGCTGTAGCTATGGGGTGGTGGCTGATGTCAAATGCGGGTTCTGAGCTTGTGGTGGCAGTGGGTGTGCATGTGTCGGGGTTGGATTGTATGGGAGAATGGTGGCAGGGATCGGGAGAGCAGGTGGGATGTAGTAAGGAGGTGGGATCATGCCAAAGATGTTGGTGTCTGACTTGATGGGATAGAGCATAGGTAGGGTGAGTGCAATGGCGAATATGGTGCAGTGTTAGGAAGGAGGCTGGAGAACGTATGAAGGATCTTGGTGCTTGCTTTGGGCAGCATGGCGTGAGTGGGGTGCAGCCACTGGCAGAAGAGTTACATTGAAGCAGGAGAGAAACACTATTTCAATACAGGTTTGCTGCTGTCGGATTACTAGAGATTAGAAGGTCCAGGTAGCGGGTGCTAGTAGAGATTGCAGTTGACTGGTTCCATTTAAGGGGGACAGCTAAAAATCACAGTAGGCTAGTTCAGTACAGGGTGGGCTACTAAAAATCACAGTAGGCTGGTTCAGTACAGGGTGGGCTACTAGAATCACAGTAGGCTAGTTCAGATAGTATGGGGTAGAGGAACATATGGACTGAGAGGTTGTACAGAGTGTGTATGTATATCATGGCACTTTAAGTGGGCTAGTTCACGACTCAGTGTATGGGTCTAAGAGGGCGAGACCCATGACGTGTGCAGGCGGGTTCATAGTCATTGAGCGGGTATACAGCAAAGTCAGTGAAGAGAATACCGGTTTAGTGCAAGGTCCGTGAGGTAGTTGACCAGAGTACAGTGGCGACGGCGGTCCGGCGGCCATGGACAGACAGACGTGTCGTGCCTTAAGAGGGTTCCTTAGGGAGGGGCCAGCTCACAGCTCAAGCCTTCCGGTCCTGCGTGGCAGGAGATGAGAACACAGCTCGCCAATGGCGTGCGAGCTGGTTGCTTAGCAGCAGCCTAACGATGTGAGCAGTCGGCAGCCATTCTTTTTTCAACACCTTATTCAAGGGAAAACAGTCATAGGCCTAACACAGTACAAGAGCCATGTTTTACAGGAGCAAGGGGAACACTCTCTGTCCAAACTAGCACAGACAATATAGAACTGGGTGCTGAAATCCAACATATTTCTCCTGGCACAACATGTTCCAGGGGAACACAACTATCTAGCCAATGTCTTAACTAGACACTTACAGCTTCTATCAGAACATAAATGGCAGTTGCACGTCTTCTTAAACTGGGGTCAACCAGACATAGATCTATTTGCAACCTAGCACAATGCAGAGACAAAGTGTCCAGGTAGCCCCAAACGGGTTCTGAGGGAAATGCTCTGTGGATGAACTGATCAGGGACATTTGCTTGCGCTCCCCTGCCCTCCCACCCCCTGAAATCCCCCAACACCACTTCTCAACAAGATACTCCATGAAGTAGACCTCATTCTTATAGCGCCAATGTGGGCATGTCGCCCATGGTACTCACACCTGCTCACAATGTCCCTTTGCTCACCAGCGAAACCCCTTTGCCCAACATCATGGGACAGTATATCGTCCATGCCCTCAAACTCTGAACCTTGCAGCTTGGCTCCTGAGGTCATAGTTTGGTCATCTAAACTTACCACAAAGATGTATAAGCATCGTCAAGGGGGCATGCAAACCTAATGAGACATTGCTACTACAATAAATGGATATGGTGTATCTGGTGCAAAGCTCGAGAAATCTCTCCAATTGATCGCCTTCACATATTCTATATTTTCTTTACCTTTTGGACACCAGATTCTACACTCCCCAGGTCCACTTAGATGCACTGTCTGCCTACACCACCTCTCAAACAAAGTTGTCTTAATGGAAAGTGCCAGTAGTTAAAGCATTAGTGGAAGCGGTTAAAAGGTTGCACACACCCATTTCAACCAAACTCCTGGATGCGATTTATATGTACTTAAAAAGCTCATGGGTCCTTGTTAAGGATTTCTGAACTCTGACCTGGAGCTGCAGAGGTTCAGGCCAATGTAGTTTCTTGGAACAGGGTAACCTCTGGACAAGCCAGACCAATCAGGGTAGCTATGCAGGTGGTCAAGACGAAGTCTCAAGAGGGGTGAGGGTGACTGACCTCAATGAGTACACAGAGCAAGGACACTTACAAATTACTCCAGACAGGTGTTCTATCAAAAATAGACACATTTATTACAAGGCCTTTGCAACATAGATCATAGCAAAGGAATCACAGTATCACTCAGTAAACCAATACATCACAATCAATACAATATAAATACAAGACCATGGGGGTCTAAAGGGGCGACTGCATGAAATGTCGACAACCTAGAGGGGAAAGAAACGGGCAGTGCAGGCCCAGTTCAACATCAATAATACACCTAACTAAGAGGCAGTCCAAGTCCTACGAAGAGAGGAGCCTTGTGCTCAATAGTACATGCACGCGCTTGTGCCAATGGGCGGAATAGGGTCTCTTCAAGGGTCACTAGCCTACCACTTGAAGGCAGAGGCAGTTCGAGAGTGCGGGATAGTCACCATTTCGCAATAGCTGTGTAAAGGAGAGGGGCCCCCAGGGGCCACTCATGCGTAAAAATGGGCTTTTGCACTAGGGGCCACTGGTTGGGGTAAGGAGTACTCACCGGTCCCCGATGCAAGCAGACCCAAGCTTCGCCAGTTCAGTCCACTTCGCTGGCAGGTTCGAATGCGGCAAAAAGGACGTCTCAGCACCTTTCAGTTCCTGTGATACAGCGATGATTCCCAAATGGGACAGTGGTGATTTCTCCGCTACGGGTGGATGAATCGACCCAGTTTCACTGCAGCAGGCTTGAGGGGTAAGACGGTCACAAATGCAACAAACTTGCGCAGTACGTTGCCGCGGCAGGGCAACACGGTAACCGCGATTACTCCAGTCCTGGTGCACTCATCTCACTTCAGACCTGGGAACGCCAAGTGTACGAAATTCGGTGTGAGGGTGCCGTGGGCACAAATCTAGCAGTATACCAATTTTCGAGGGCCTCCTCGGAACAGCGGCGGTGACAGAGCAAAGCAACTGGGTAAACTGGTCAGTCCACTGGTTGGCCCAGGGACACTTCCGAAAAAGCTTACTTGCAGGGTTTGATGAAGGTGCCGAGAATAGTTGGTCCCACTATTCCAATGGGTCGAAGTGTCTTCGCAGACCTTCTAGGACAACCAGATGCAGAGGGGTCCCACGGGACAACAGTGGGCTCAGGGTGCCAAACCTTCCATCGGGTCACCAGCGGTTCCTCGAATCAGCTTTGTAGTTGCAGGATGCTTGGATCCTATCCTTGGTTCGGTGAGAACCCAGGAGAGCGACATGGTAGTGGTGTTTTCAGCCTCCTCTTATCCACACTTCCCTTCGCGCCAAAATGAAGAGGACCCAATGGGAAATCTGCTCACAGTCCATACGTGGACCAATCACGGACTACAGTGGTCCCAGGCATTATGGCACTCCAAACTCTCTGGCACCCAGGATGTGTATTAGAATCAGACATTCCAGCCCACATCCTGGAGGCACATACACAAGGCATGCAGAAGCCAACTAAAGCATTGGGATTCGCAGGAAAGTGCATGACCAAATAAGGACTGACCCGCGTCGACGCGACCTGGGGAAGGTGAAGGGCTCGATGGCCAAAGGACCGGACAAAGAACCTTGTGGCATGGCCATTTTGGAGCCAGGCCACCTATTTGCCTAACGCGGTTAACATGTCAGGAAAGGGTTCAAAATAATGTGAAAAGATAGCTGCCACCAGTCCTGTCCATGACACCTGCACAGTTCATAAAGTCCAGCGAGAGTATCTAGGGCCTTTTGGAAATGACTAGAGACCCAAGTGTGCTGTATGGTAAAATACATCGCACACTTGTTACATGTTGCACAGAAGTTGCAACATGAGGAAAGGACTAAGGGAAACAGTCTCCCAGTACTGACTGTCTTAAGGGCATGTCAGTTTCCCCATAAAACGTGAGCGAAAGCCGGGCTGTGCTTCTCTGACATAGTCAGTCAATGGTTTCTAAACAGCAGCAAAAAGTTTGGGGGTTGACACATGGAGGGAAAATTACATACAATTATGAAATCTTTCCTAACAGTACTCTGAGACCATGCATAAAATCAGTCTGAAACACCTCATATACAAAACGGATTTTCTTGTTGCCGTCACATACATCAGAAGTCAGTGAATTACAATCGCTCTCAGTTCAAGATCTTTTTATTACCATCGATAAAGACTAAGTGCTTCTAACACCCCCAAATTTTTCACCTAAATTTATTTAAAAGTTCCATGTTAACCAGTCCATAGAACCTTCACATTTCTTCCAAACCCCAACCAATTCGGCAGAAAAAAGCCTCCATATGTTAGATTTTAGGAGGGCTGTTATGTATTAGTTTAAGATAAAGACAATCGGGACGACTGATCGATTCTTTGTGTCCATAGCAGCTGGAAGAAAAGGAATCCTGTCTGTAAGTTATTTCAAAATAGATTGTCAAATGCATTCAAATTTGCTACTCACGTTCTAGCGAAACACTGCCTTTCAAACCCAGAGCACACTCCACTTGGCACAGGGGCTACCTTAGCTTTTGTTGCAAATGTCCCTTTAGATGCCATTTGTAAAGCAGCTACTTAGGCTGCCATACATATCTTAACACTGCATTGTCTGGAAACTCATTCAAACAAGATTCACAGGTGGGACAAGCAGTATTAAAACAATTTTCTGCTGTACAATCAAACTTTTCACTGCGTTCTCTGGGTTCTGCTCGCTAGTCCATGCAATGCAGGAGATTCTAAGCAGATCCACAAGCCTCGTAAGGCATACATTACTCACTGTAATCGTATTTCTGATGCTTGCATCTGCTTAGAATCACATGCGCCCACCCTTCCTCCCCTCTTGGAGTTGAAGGTACATAGACCTCATACTTTCCACATCCTCCTATGCACTTCGACAAACACTTAATTTTCCCTCATGTCGGAAACAAAACAATCTGAGGGACTTCAATGTGTCAATGGCCATGGGTACTGCGGTCGTCACACTAGGCATAGTATTACACACTGTTTGGACGGTTTTTCTAAAGTCCAAATAAGGGCTCCATAAAACCATATCGGAGGTAGTTCAAAACTCCAGTCTTAGTATACGGCTGTACTACCTGACAACATTTGGTAGCGTAGACTGAGCAGCCAGGCTTATCTTAGGCGGGAGAGAGGGCTGTAGATTGGTACAAAGAAATTGTAGCATACATATGGTCCAAAGAAACACTATGCATTGTAAAAATAATGTATTATAAATGGGGTTCCAGAGAATACTGAAAAATATAGAAATTGACCGCTGTTAATGTTTTTATATTCCTCATGGGACACTGATAAATGCTGGCATTTTATATAATTTAATTGCTGCCCTGTGAGTGCTGCAGTAGGATTCAAAAATCTGTAGTTCTGCATTGTCTTGCTTCCAAGACACATTGCTAGTGAGCTAACATCCCAGCCCTGGTTGTACAATCTATTGACATTATTACTAAAGGAGTCGAGCATTAGCACCACGTATCCTAGAGTGCAGTACCACCAACTGTTACTAAAGGTCCCTCTTGGGCCGAAACGAGCACTGCATGTACCAAGATGAAGTACCACGCACGGTTAACAAGTCGCTCTTCATATATCATGGATTTAGCACCATTTATTGTTTGAAAACAAAAGACTTTTATTCTGTTGCCAAGACTTTTCTTTGAGAGGGTAAAACATAACCATTTCTTTCAGCAGCCTCTGGCTATAATCCGTAATTTTGCATTGTTCTTTTCACTGGGGTCAGGTGCTTTGCTGACAGGGTTTCTAATAGAGATAGGACTATTGCAAGTGATGCTTTAATAACCAGTTGAGTAAATGCGTTATTTAGAGTAAAAGATTATTTTGGGACTCTGCTCTCTTCTGATACAATTGTGATCACTATTTTGTGCTGACTGCTTCTTACATATTTCCACTCTTTAAGGCTGTCATTATAAATAAGGGAGAGGGCGGAAGCCATGGGTTTGCATGATGCTCAGTAAAGCACAGCGGATGAGTAGCTGAGTAGCATGTGAACCAATCGGCCTCAGTCTAATACGTCATGAGTCTGCATTAACCTATTGTGTGCTTTACACTTCCTTTTCCCATCTCCTGTAATAATGGCATCCATGGTGTCTACAGGTTCGGCCTCTGCAGCCTCTCCAGCTCTGCTGCCCCGACCTCCGATTGGGCCTGTGTTGGGGGTGCACTTGGTTGTGCTGGCCTCTATAGTGGATAGCTAAAATCGATACAAGGATGCCGGTCTCTGCAGGTTCAGTTGCTAAACATTCAATTGAGGTTACAAACTGTTTCTCAGTTCCACACAACTGAACAGGTGGTATGCAGTCTTTATAATGAAAATGTTATAAAGAATGAACATGTATCAAATCTTTTTTAGCGTAACATTTTACGTAGAATGCACATAGGGGTGGGGTAAAGTCTTGTAGGGAAAGTGTTGGTGTTTTTTTTAGTGCTGGGAAACAGGGGTTGGCCAGGGACCCCCAAAAGAAATGAAAACGAAAACATTTGTGTTAGGGAGAATTCTCAACAATGTGCTAATTCCTCTCAACTTTAGAGACCCCCAGCAACTTTGCTGGATTTTAGGACTTTTCATTTTTAACCTGGAGAGAGCGAGACCCTTTTTCCCACTCATGTATTTTTAATGTGATTTGAACTGTTTCTTTAAGTATGGAGTCTGACAAAATCCATAGGCATCATCTTTAAATTGTCACACAGCACCTTCAGTGGCACGTGGAAGTCTTTCAGATTTCCCAAAGGTTTAAATACCTTTACACTGCATTGTCTCTTGGATAAACTGTCACCAACAGCAGTGAAGTGAAATTGACTTTACTTACATTTGTAACTTTCTAGACCCAGCACACACAATCTTACAATGGGGTGCAGGAGGGTTTACTCGGTATCCCCTTTGTCTGGTTTCTAATGTAACCCTTTCCTCGATGAATGGCTGGTGGCAGTGGTTTACTTTTAACTACTGTGGTGTGCTTTTACCACGGGCTGCATTTGCAGCTGCAGTAAAGCACCCTTGGGTGCCATTTCCCCAGTCTTTTTTCGCCATTCCTTTGTGGTAAAGTCCTTCTTGGGATTTACTCTGCACACCAAACCAGGTTTCGTCCCTTTGTTAGTTTTGTCTTTGGCGGGATTCACGAGTGATGCCCGCCTCTGGCTCAAGGCTGTCTGATGGGGGCAGGAAGCGAGGAAGGTGCCCGAAACTCTGTAGGTAATTGGCCGGCTGGCTGTCCAGCAAGGACAGCCACCCTGCTAGGTGGAATGAATGGGAGAAACGTGCATAAAAGGCAAGGCTTTTTGGCTTGGAAGGCAGTCGACCACTGGACGAAGGAATCCAAAGAAGAACTTGGAAGAGGCGCCTGCTGCAAGTCCTGGACCGCTGGTTTGCCCGGTGAAGCCTTTCTGCTGTGCTGAAGCTCTGAATTCGTCTAGAGCCCTGAAAGGACGACTTCTCCCCAGGAGTTGGTGGGACCAATCAACTCCGAAGTAAGCCACCTGGACATCCTCGAAGCTGGTTGTATTTCCACTGCAGTTGCTGCTGGAAACCAAAGAGCCAGGGAGTGGAACACCAGATCATTTGCATTGCTTTTAAGTTGGCCAAGAGTGCCAGGAAGAGGGACTGACAGCCTGAGCTACTGCAGAGTGCTGGACCCCAGAGTGCAAGGAAAGCCCACCTCGACAGGCAAAAGTCTGCATGCTGCTATTTGCTGAGACGCAAGGAGCTGAAACCGCGAAGTGCCACTGAATAGAAGTTGGTCCTTTTTCTGTCGCTGATTGTCCCATTGCAGTGCATGAGTCCTCCAGATGTCCTCCCTCTTGTCCCCACGACTGAGGCCTAGGAACACGGGAGCTGCAGAGGAACAGAAGCCAGCTGTAACAGTTTTTCTTCTAACCAAAGGGTACTGTAAAGTCTACGAGAACTTGCCTCTTGTTTTAAGTGGAGACTTGTCTTGGTTGCTTCTGTAGAGTTGCTATCAGCTTCTTTAGCTAACAAGCCTAATCAGCTTGTGGCCTTACTCTGATTTCTTTTTTTCTACAAAGACTTCTAAAACATTTTGCAAGACTTTTACCTACCTGCAAATTATCATGTCTTCTACCGCGCGGTCGGGATTCAAGAAGTGTCTGGACTGCGGTTCCAAGATGTCACTTACGGACCCGCACGAAGTCTGCCTCTGGTGCCTCGGCGAGGACTACGCCACCGAAGACTGTGACGAATGCCAGTCTTTCACGTCAAAGGCCTTGTGGGAGCGAAAAACGGTCGGTAGGTAGGGTTTCCAAGCCCCGAAAGTCAAAATCTGCTGGGTTTTCGACCAACGATTTGAGGGGCGACTCTCCGCATCGTCGACGTAAGTCCAGGGAGTCTTGGTCCCGGAGTGGTTCCTGCCATTCCTCTGCCTCTTCGAGGCACTTGCGGAAGCACGGTCACCGGTCGCCTTCCTCGTCCGAGGACTCTGCCAGACGGCGGGTAGCTTGTCCTACGGAATGGGACGCATTTTGTAAGGAAATGGTGGCGATTTTCGAGTGGCAGGGCTCCGTTCCATCCGCGCCTTCCAGAGAAGCTGGCAAAGAACACGCTAGGGCCACCGTTTGCATGCCTTCGGGCTTGGGCAGTCGGCGCGATCACCAGGAACCTTCAAGGTCCGAGTCGGACAAGGTGGATCGCTCTAGCCATGCCCGCTCCAGGTCCCGGTCCTCGACACCCTCAAGACCGGTAGAGCCTGTGAGGTCATCTAAGAAGACGTCGGCGCCATGTCAGACGAGGAATTCTCTCGAGGCTCCGCCTCCGAGGAAGTCCTCTACGCCATCGGCGCCGAGCCTATCGAAGGACACGCTCGGGGAACTGCCCTCGAGGTCTGTGTCGAAGCAATCGGCGCCACGCTCGATGCAGATTTCGTCAATGCCTTTTTCGGAGGCTTCACCGGAGGTACCCCGTGCATCGGTGGAGACTCAGAGGAAGGCCCTGAAGAAGTTAGTAAGGCCTGTATTTGAGCCTTTTTCTGTGCCCTCATCCAGGGATTCATTCCAGCCTCTGGATTACATCTGAGGTGGATGAAGGGTCTGAGGAAGGTTTGGTTCCTAATGAGGTTCCTGGTGACCTGTTATCTGGTCATAGCCAGTTGGAAGACCTGCGTCAGTCTTTGCATGATGCCAGTGGTCTTGATACCTCCCCAGAGGTTGAGTTTGGCAGGCCTGAGCCGGGTATGCATGCTGAATCTTCGTACAGGCGAGTCATGTCGAGGGTGACAGAGTACTTGGGGTGGTCTGCGCCACCAGTCGATTTTCTGCAGATGACCGGACAGATATCCTTGACCAAGGTCCACCCGGTGCTGCCATTTCATATGGCTTTACAGAGAAGGGTGGCAGCGGCTTGGACTGCTCCGGAAAGCCCTGGCTTTAAGCAAGTCATTGCCAAGAAAATACCGTCCAGCCAGTAGTGACCCCTGCTACTTGACTACACACCCCACTCCGGAGAGTTTGGTGGTGCAGGCGGCTACGGCCCCAGCAAAGCAGGTGTCGTACCCAACCATCCCTCCTCATGGGGACGACAAACGTTTTGATGGATGGGCAAAGGAATTGTTTTCTTCAGGGGGTTTGGCTTTATAGGCAGCCAACTCTGTGTGCCTTAGCACGTTTCACTCATACTCTGTGAAATTGTCTTTGGCGGCTGAACATATTCCCGAAGGGGAGGAAAGGGATGGTTTTCTTGCCTTCATTCAGGATGGCAAGGATACCATGTGTGAATCCGTTCAGTCGGCTCTGGACATGGCAGACTGTCAGCCGGTCCATGGCGGTGAGCACTGTGATGCGCAGATTTGCGTCGTTGTAGAAGTCGGGGTTTGCTCCTGACGTACAAGCCAGGCTTCTCAACATGCCCTTTGATGGTGAACATCTTTTTGGCAGCAAGGCTGACGAGCCTTGAGAGGTTGCAGACCTCCAAAGCTGCAGCAAAGTCGTTGAGCGCTGCAGTTCGCCAACCTCTGCCTTTTCGTCCTAGGGTACAGCAATGGAGGGGAGGTTCCTTTCGATACTACTCTTCCTTTGGTAGATCGAGAGGAGCTGCAAGTCAAAGGGGCCACCGTAGAAGTACCAGAGGTGGAAAACAAGGTACTCGAGGTGCCAAGGCCGCTTGGGCAGTTGCCTCTTTGCCCTCAGGCACTGCCGCAGCCGCTTCAGCTCAGTCATGAGGCCATGTCCCATGGTTCGCTTGTTGGGGAAAGGCTTTTAGAATGGTGCCATTACTTCAGATGTGTGGGTTCTGGAGATCATAGCCCACGGCTACTGTCTTCCTTTCCGGCAGAGGCCTCGCAACAATCCACCAGGGAATCTCTTTTGAAGAGTCCGGATCTGCTCCTTGCGCAGGAAATCAAATCCCTGCTGGAGAACGGCGCCATAGAGCTGGTGCCTGTAGCGGAGAGGAACAAGAGATGGTATTCCCCATATTTTTTGATCCCGAAATAAGCCGGGGTGGGGGAATTGAGATGATCATGGACTTGGGTGGTTTGAACAAGCGCCTCAGGAAGGACAAGTTCAAGATGGTTACACTCTCAAGTCCTCCAAGCCCTTCAACTTCAGGTCTGGTTGGTGTCTCTAGACCTCAAGGACATTTACTTTCATGTGCCGAGTCATCCCAAGCACAAGGAGTACCTGATGTTCGCAATTATCGACTCGCATTTTCAGTTTCGGGTCCTGCCGTTCGGATTGACCTCCGCCCGAGGGTCTTCACCGTCTACCCCTACCTGGACGATTGGTTGGTCAGGGCGCGCTCTCCCAAGCAAGTCCTGGATCATCTTTCAGTCACCCGCCACTCCCTTCACAGGCTGGGCTTCTCCCTCAACTTGAAGTCCCACTTGACACCTGCCCAGCGGCTCAGTACATCGGAGCAGTGCTCGACACATCTCTGGGGCTGTTTTCATCCCCCAGGTGAGGGCTCATCACATTCTGCAGATGAACAAGTTTCAACATGCCCAGAGTCTCCCGGCGTTCGAGTTCTTGAGGTTTGCTCGGCCTCATGGCATCCCGCATTCTCCTGGTGCCAGAGGCCAGGCTGCGGATGAGATCTCTGCAGTGGGCTCTCAAGATGCAGTGGGCTCTCAAGATGCAGTGGGCTCTCAAGATGCAGTGGGCTCTCAAGATGCAGTGGTCAGTCCTCCGGCAGGATGTCGAATCCCGTTCAGGTGCCGCCCTCGGTCGCCCAGGATCTTCTGTGGTCGGCCGTCGAAGGCAATCTGATGAAGGGGGCTCCATTTTGGCTACCCTGGCCAGAGGTGACGATTGTGACGGATGCATCCCTCACGGGATGAGGAGAACATGCCAAAAAGTTGACGGTCAACGGTCGTTGATCTTCGTCGGAGTCCAGACTCCATATCAATCTGTTAAAGCCGAGGGCTGTCAGGCTAGCCCGGAAGGCTTTTCTGCCATCTGTGCGGGGGAAGACTGTCCTGATTCTGACGGACAACACAGTGGCCATGCACTACATCAACAAGAGGGGGGGCAGGGTCACTCCCTCTGTGCAGAGAGGCGATGCAGCTCTGGTTCTGGGCCATCAGCAGGAAATTTTGATCTCTGCAGTTCATCTGGCCGGAGATGAAAATGCGGCAGCCGGGAGACTCTGGGCATGTGAACTGCCGAGATTGAAATTTCCTGCTGATGGCCCAGAACCAGAGCTTCATCGGTCTCTAGAGTAGGAGCTGGCTCAGGAGATTCTCCTGGAGATCTTCGCCCTTTGGGGGACCCCACAAGTGGATCTCTTCACCACCAGTGTCAACCGGAAGTGCAAAAGATTCTGCTTGTGGGAATTTCCTCCAGAAGGAGCCTTGGGGGACATATTCGTAGTGGAGTGGTCCTTCCCACTGTTGTACGCGTTTCCTCCAGTCCCCGTCATTCCACAAGTGCTGCAGAGGTTCGGTTCCCGAATAATCCTCATTGCTCCGGCATGGGCCAGGAGAACGTGCTACCTGGACCTTCTCGACATGTCCATCTGCCCTCCATGCTGTCTTCCTTACCGAGACGATCTGCTCTCACAGGAGGGGCGGGGGGGGTCAGGTTCTCCATCCAGAGGGAAAGTCCCTCAACCTTCATGCTTGGCTTTTGAAAGGTTGATGTATAAGTATTGGGTCCTCCCTGAAGACGTGATGGAGGTTTTGCTTTTGGCCAGAAGGCCTGCAACGAAGTCCCTGTACCGTTGCTGTTGGAGAAAGTTCTGTGACTGGTGCAGAATGTGGGTCCTTTTTCATGTGCCATTCCTGTGGTTCTGTCTTTTTTGCTTTCGTTAGCCCAAAAGGGCCTGCAAGTGGGTACCATTTAAAGGTTACCTGGTGGCGCTGTCCATATTTAAGCGCTTGTCAGAGGAGTGTTCTTATTTTAAAATTCCTTTGATTTCTCAGTTTCTGAAAGGGCTCACTAATGTGTTCCCACCGTCTCCTTTCCAGGTACCCAGTTGGGATTTGAACCTGGTTCTAAAATTTCATGGGAGCTCCGTTTGAGCCTTTACATTCTTGAACTTTGAGACTGACCTTAAACTATTTTTAGTTATGGTTACTTCCGCTTGCAGAGTGAGTTGAAGGCACTTTCCGTTAAGCCACCCTTCAGTGTTCCTTAAGGACAGGGTTGTCCTTCGTCCTTCTTTTCTTCCGAAAGTTGTCGCAATTTAATTTAAGCCAGAAGGTCATCCTCCTCTGCATCCTGGTAAGGAAGAGGAGAGGCTCCATAGGTTTGATCCTAGGAGAGCTTTAAGGTTCTACATCTCACGCATGTCCCGGGTCAGAGTGGACGATCAGCTCTTTGTAGGACACGCTGGAAGGTGTTTGGGACAAGCTGTTACTAAACAGACTTTGTCTAGATGGATTATCTTGACAATTTCTGAATGTTACTGCTTGGCGGGTAAGGACCCTCGGATAGGCTTACGGGCCCATTCTACTAGGGGTGTGGCTGCCTCTACTGCCCTGCAGAGGGGTGTTACCATTCCTAGCATTTGTGAAGCAGCCACATGGGTCTCTGTCCATACTTTTGTAAAACGGTACTGCCTGGATTCTAGCCATGGGCAAGATTTGGCCTTTGGCAAGGCGGTCCTCTATTCTGAAATTTAATTGTGCATTCTAAAATTCAAAATTCTTTTCCCACCTCCTTAAGTTGGTACTGGTTTCGGAGTCTGTCATAGATGTGAAATATGTCCGAAGAACCAATCCCTTTGAAGAACAAGTGACATCCTTACCTGGTAACGTTCTTTCGATGGGATGTTCCGACGATGTATTCCACATCGCTCCCTCCCTACCTGCCCTTCTACAGAATTTGTTATGTGATTGCAGCTTTCGTTTCCGCAAGGCTTTCTGTAGTCATTCTGGCAGAAGATTGGTGCCACACGTTCTGGGAAAAAAACTACAACTGAGGCTACGGTCGTCGTGCGCCCTACTTATAACATCTGGTGACGTCGGATCGACGGAGGCCCTCGGACAGTGTATCGACGCAGGACGCAAACGCCAAATTTTCCGAAGCACCACAGCTGTGGTGATTACCTGTCATAGATGTGGAATACGTCGTCCGAACACCCCATCAAAAGAACGTTACTAGGTAAGAAAGTAACTTGTTCTTCTTCCCTATGTGTCTTTTGTCTTCCTTCCAGTATGGGTTTAACTTGCTTTATATTGGGGGGGTTACGAAAAGTACTTACCTGCTTCAGAATGTGAGATCTCTTGTTTTTGTTCTAATGAACTTTTTCTTTGACATGCTTCCAAGTATTGCTCTAAATGCCACACCTGGGGGTGTAGGAAGTGTCTGTGTGCCATCCCAAATGGGTATTTGCTGATTTGGGGAAATTTAGAGTGTATTTTGGAGTGTATTTGTGATACTTTAATATTGCCCCTTCTGAAGAAGGCTTACTCAAACTGACTGTTAAATTTAATAATTGTTTAATCCGGAAACCTTGTGGGTAAGAGTTTGCATACTTGTCACTGTGAATCTGTGTAACTCCCCTGCTGCTCACATTGACCCCTCTTGAGATGAGCCTGGCTGCTCAACACGCTGCCAATTTGTGTAGTACAGACTTATACCAAAGGTTGGGTTGCTGTTGCCAGGAGGTGAGTTGTTGTAGTGCACCCAAAGGGTACTGGAAACAACCTGGCCTAATACTTACATTTTTCGTTATAAAAGTTTTGTTTGAAGTGCATTCTTCATAAAATGTTTTGCTATAAAGACATGTAACCCATAAATGATGTTGCTATCTAGCATGCCTGACTCAGGCCCCAATACCGGAAGTCTTTGGCTCGGATCAGACTGGGAACCAGGCAGCAAAATAAGCACATTGCCCTGCACAAAGGCCTTGGCCGGGAATTCGCTGTTCATCCGTTTTGGGTTGTATACATAGTTGCCAACTTGACCCGTTCCAATCTGTAGGTGCATATCCAGGCTTGGTTTTCTTTCTTTGCATTCTGGGACTTGTAGTCAGTTTTATATTGGGAATAGTGGAACTACAAGTCCCAGAATGCAAAGGTAAAAAAACAGGAATGGGTCATGTTGGCAAGTATGGTGAATGGAGACTTGATCTTAACAGGGTAGCAAGCTTACCGATGCAACTGGCTTCACTGACTGCTCTGGGCTCTGAACTTGACCAGAGCGCTCCCAGCCCTGGTTCTGTTACAGCAGCTGTGCCCATGTACTCTATTAGGGGAGTTTTCTACTAGCTGTAAGACTTTAGTAAGCTATCCCAGTGGTTTGTAGATCCCCCCATCTTAGTATCAGTCTGTACTAGCTCAGGACCTTGGTAGTGTGGCAGAGCAGTCAGGCTTATTTTAAGGAGATGTGAGCTGTAGATAAGTACTCTGAATCTTAGACAAGCGCAGCAAAGAAGTATTTATATAAGATTTATCTTTACACCAGATTCGCTTGAAATAGTTAAGACGGTAATGGTAGAACACTTGGGAATACCAGATAATACACTTCAAGGGGCACTTTCACTTTTGTTTTTACGGTTACATTTGTAGGAACGTTGGAAAGGGAAAAGACAAGGTTATTGTATTATCGGTAACTGCATACTTGTGCGGTTTTCAACAGGTTATACAGTAATGCATTTACTCTGGAAACACATATAGAAAAGTCACTTAAAGGGAGGAAAATGAGTGATCAGTGCAACATGGGCTTAGTCCAAGGTTCTAGACAGTTTCTTCGCCTGGCAAGTCTTTGTACCAAAACACACCCCTAGCTAATGGCAGTTCGGAGAGGGCTTGAAATCTTGGCAAGCACCGAATACTGAAGAGTTCCTGCAGATTTCTTCCAGTGTCTAAAGTTATTGAAGCAGCAAGCTAGCCACTAACAAAGGAGACCTAAAAACAGACTCAAAGGAGGCGCAAGCAGCTGCTTGGATCAGAGGTAAGAAGGGGTTGGCATAGACACCTCTGTGCACTCCAACTCTCTGGAGAGACTTCTTGAAATCAGGTAAGCAATATCATTTTCCCCACAGTACCTTGAGTTTGAAGAAAGTGTTCGTGTTGGCTCGTCTGTGATGTGGCAGCTCTGGACCCGACCTCCAGATTCCTTGGCCTGGTGACGAAAGGCAGGACAATGGACTGTGTACTCCAGCAGCAGTCTCGAGGGGAACCTGTGGAATGACTTTCAGCAACTTCTTGGTCCACTCTGCGGTTTTGGCGCCTTTTCAGCAGCACCAACAAAGAACATGAACGACTTTCTTCGCTTCCTGCAGTCCCACACTCTGGTGAGGCAGTCTGGGCGATTGGATCTCTGGCGTGTCCTTACAGGCTCAGCACCCATTTGGACGGATTCTTCCTTTCCACAGTGATGCACACGAAATGGACAGCAGGTCTCCTAGTATTGGGGTTCCGCAGCTCTGGAAACTCCTAAAACCTAGCGAGATGGCTAATTTCAAGTTTGTCTTGGGACTGGTTGGTCCCACCAGCCAGTGGAAAGGGGTTGTCGTCTTCTGAGCTCCTCTGTCGCATAGAAAACAGGGCCAGGACAGCAGTGGTCGCTTCATGGTCTTGCAAAGGGTCTGCAGGCTTCCCTGGTTGTCTTTTTCGGTTACTTAGGTTTCCTGTGGTCGACTTAAGCGACACTGCAGAAACCTCACCTTTTGTACAGCACAATCCTCTGCAATCTCAGCATTTCACAGAAAGGGGCGTTTAGCTGTCCAATCAGGACAACCAGACCCCCTGTGGGAACTGGTCCTATTTAGGCACTGTGGTAGACAATGGGCAAGGAGGAGGAAGACTCGTCCCCGCCCAGACACTCTGGCGCCTAGGTGGGATTCCTACTGGTTCCCGCCAAAGGCAAAACATACACTCAGACCTCCCCCTCCCAGAATGGTAGAAGGGCTAACAAAGAACAACCATGCTAATAATGGTGAAAAAAGGGAGGCCCCAAGTTGGTACTTTGCCGCCCCTAATGTGCACTACCGAGGTTATGGACGTAGCCTGCGATATATAAAATACACAATAATTGGTAGGACACATCCACTGTCACCAGCCTTAACTAGGTGATTGTAGTCACATAGGCAAAGTCACAGGAGCAGAGAGAAGGGCATACTATGTATCCCATTGGCACTCCACTGAAGGTGGTGTGTGCCAATCGAGTTTTTGGAGATACACTAGGTAGCTCTCTATCCTTAACTGTAGTTAACTTAAGGATATAGGGAATAGAATCTTAAAGGAGGACCCTAAGGGTCCCCAGCAACACTGCCCATAAGGATCTGCGTGCTGCAGTAGTAAAACCGATGCCTTTAAGCGCTATAGAGTAGACTGATTCCATAGTACGTGTAGAATACAAAGAATAGAGTTCCAAAAGACAGAGCCCAAAAGAATGAATGAGTGGAAAAAGGCTTCACTCATTCAGGATTAAAAGAAAAGGCTCCAGAAGTCCAGCAAAACGTGCTAGGAGAGAGGATGAAGCACAATGATGCATCTCCCGAACACACTGCAAGGCACACTGGTGCAGTTGCTGTAGGAGAAATGCTGTGGGGCTCTGTTCACGATGCCAGAGCAGGGACTGTCTGGGCCTTTTAACCTTTCAAATGACAGTAGCCTCAGGAAGTCCCCCAGTAACTTTTTGTTCTGGGTCTTAAAATGTGTATTTTGCACCGCTCTCATTACAAGCTTCTTTTTCTGGGGATCCAACAAACAATTATAGAGAAGGTTGGTTAGTTGCAGCCATGTGCTAATGCACCCTAACCAGAGGGCTGTGCTACCTGGTGTCCACATTTCCAAAGAGTGTTTCTCCCTCCTCCCAAGGCTACTAAAAGGACCTTGTGGGAGTAACGCCATAGATGGTAAAGATGGCTCAATGGGTTATGCGCCTACTACCGATTTAGGTGTACAGCATTCTTGTAAAGGGTTTTTCTTCCCACAGGAAATACAGAAGTGTGATCACCTCACTGCCTTCTAACACTGGTTCCTCCACATCTGGGTTAAGAGCTCTTCAGTGGGCATTCAGTGCTTAAGTTCCATGCTGGCTGGTCGTCTCGTGAAAATCGGCGGCTATTAAACATATCTTTGTCGCCATTGTAACGTATGCACCCTGCCTCAGACTGTTTTCGCTCGAAGCAGGGGGCCCCAATCATCTTCAGCCAGGCCTGATTGCTTGGGGGACAGGCGTCTGTGCTGGAAATGCTGGGGTGAAGCAGGAAGGTTCCTGGGAGTGCAGATACAGGACAGTGAGGCAGATGTCCATGTCTGGGGTGGGTTATGCAAGTGACTCTCCCTTGTGATGGTCTGTGGTGGTGAGGTTGGGGTGGTTAGGATATATTGGGATGGGGGCGGGATAGACCTTTCTGGGAGTAGATGGGAATGTAAGGATGTTGTGTTAGGAGTCCATAATTGATGTAAGTGAGTAATGGTGATGTGGGGGAGATGCTTATGTAGCCATACATCGTGTTATTCCCAGGGCGTCAAATTGCAATACAAATGGGGTAGGCAGAGTTTCTGAAAGTATTGCATGATTTACAGTACAATCATTTTTATTTGTTGAAATGTTAGAAAACCTAGTATGTTAGAAAACACCTGCATGTGTTTGACCAAGCCCTAGTGGACAAAAGAAAACTTCTGAGGAAAGCTAAAAAAAGAGCAGCAATCGAACAATCTGACTCGGCTAAGGCCGACTGCCTAGTGGAAGTAACAGCTATAAATCCTGGCTTACGAGTCGCAGGAGGTTTATGTATCAAAACGACGCGGAAAAGATGCTTAGCTCATTAAGCACCAAGAAATCTAGCGACTTTTGGGCCCTTAAAACAGCAATGAATGGCCTGCAAAGTGAACTGGCGAACTCTGTCACAGAGGCAAACTGGACCAATTTTTTCAGAACCGTGTTCGCGGCACCAAACACTGTGCTCGAAAGTCAACCAGAAAAGATAAGTGACAGATGGATCAATCTCTCAGACGAAGACATTATCAACGTCATCAAACATCTTAAATCCTCGAGAGCCCCTGGTCCTGACAGCCTGAACAACAAAGACCTCAAGCAAAATCCGGAAGCATGGGCAAGATTCCTAAGTATTATATTCCAACATTGCGTATCACTCAGAACCATACCAACAACATGGACTCATTCTATAATTGTCCTGCTGTTCAAACGCAGAAACAGGGAAGAACCACAGAACTACAGGCCAATTACCCTGTTGGATATTATTGGCAAAATATTCGCAACACTACTGCTCAAACAGTTCCAAAATTGGGCAAAGGTCTCTCCAGCACATGACCCATTTCAGATGGGTTTCCTAAAAATGGCGGAACTTCCGTAAACATCTTGTTGCTAAACCTAATTAAAGCAAAGGTAAAGCAGGGCGCGCCACCGTTTTTTTTGGCCTTCATTGATCTCACGCAGGCCTTTGATAAAGTGGATAGGAGATTGCTCTGGTCCAAACTGTACAAATGGAATTGCCCAAACAGACTGAATCACATCAAAGCCCTACATACAGATTACAAACTGCGAGTTCGACTCAACCATGGAACCCTGTCAAACGAAATTCCAGCAGAGCGTGGAGTGAAACAAGGGTGTCCTTTAGCCCCAGCACTTCATCAGCTTCCTCAGAGATTTTAAGGACACAAAGCTCAATCTGAGCCTTTCCGCCGAAAATAGGCAATACAAATACATCCCGCCTGCTATATGCAGATGACTTAATTTTGCTAGACCAAACAGAGGTTGGATTACAACGCCAATTTGACCAATTTGGCAAATTACATAAAATCCAATAACTTGGAAATCAACAAATCCAAAACAAAAATCCTGATCCTAGCGAAAAATAAGTCTTACAAAAAAGTCAGAGGATGGTTCCTGGAAAATACCAAGATTGAAACAGTCGAATATTACAAATATCTGGGTGTAACAATAGACAGCTCAGCACAGGAAACCATGCAATCGATTTTATGGGGCAAAACCAGGAGTTTAGCAGCCCAGATGAGATCAATCGACAAGAGATAAGGAAAACTTTCTCTGGAGCCTGTAATCCAATTCTACAGAGGCAAAGTTATCCCGGCCCTAACGTACGGAATGGGCGCGACCCTGTCAATGCCAGCCTCTATCTGGCCTAAACTCGAAGGTTTACTATGGCGTTCAGTTCTGGGTCTACCAAACTCGGCTGCAATTGCAAACATCAGGTGCGAGCTAGGGTTACAATCCCTACTCGCAGCAGTTGACCTGAACTCAATAAAAATTTACAGAAAAATCATCATGGCGGAAACTCTTCCGATATTTAAGCTGATAGCAGAAGAGCTTGCAACTGGCCGCCTTAACATCTTAAAAAAATGGTTGCAAAAATCAAAATTGGACAAATTAGCTTGCACCGAAGAACTACTGATCGGAAATCCTCAAAGAATAAAACGAAAAATGGACCTCATGGATTGGATTAGCACAGTCGACAAGGCCCGAGATAACAAATTGACCACACATTTGCCTCCAACTTTCAATCAACTGAAGATACCTCTGCCATATTGCTCGAAATGTCCAGACAAAAAACTAATGCGCACCCTTTTTGAGAGCCCGTCTGAACCTAATGCCCACACGTGAAATTCTCAACATTAGACTTCATGTAAATCATTAAAGGAACAGGAAAACTTGAAGCATCTGCTGCTACACTGCGAGGCTCTTAATCAAGACAGGAGTGCCTATTTTTCACCTCTTGGGATGCTGGCCTCAGTTTTAGGCGAAGACGTTTGGTGGAACAGATTAATGTCAGGAGAAAAGACCAAATGGACTATTGTGACAGCAAAACTTCTGACAATCGCATTTGATAAAATGAAGGAAAGTGTAATATAGAGGAGAGAAGGTTGAAATGAAATAATCAGAATAACCATGTTCCTTTCCATCACGATCTCCTTTTCATCATCTAGACTTCTACCTATACGAAGAAAAATCACAACATAATCGCTCGTCTTTGTAAAAATCACAAGTTGATTATATGCAACAAAAAAAGTTAGAAAATGACTGGATTAAGAAATGAATCTTTATTATCTGAAAGTATTCATAACATCTTGCGCTGTGATATTACTCTACTTATGCACCCAATGAAACAATATAATATTTGTTTTTACACTGGCAAAAAGCTATCCACTTTTTTTTGAAGGGGGGAAAACAAGAAAACACAACCAGACCCTGAACATGTTTGAAAACACTGGAAACACATGCTATGAAGTAAAACAAAATAAAAAAACATTTAAAAGAAAACAGAACAGGAAACCCTAATCATAAATGCATGTAGGGCAAGATAAATCTTGGCGAAGGTAAGTACTGTTACATGTTATATGAAAACAATCATCAAAAGCCAACTTAATACTTATGCTATACAAACCAAAGTATAACCTTGTTAGGAAAAGCAAAAAGCACTTCAAGGTCAGTTAAACCTTTAGTATTCAGAATGGCCTTAAGCTATACTTGGGGAGTAAAACCAAAGTAGTTCGACTTTTAGAATACCATCAGTAATCCAAGGGCAGTATGTCCTATTGGTTTCATTCAGTTACAGAATCACTTCATTAGACCCACACGGTTACAATTTTATCTTGCAACATGTGTAACTTTATTCTATTATGAATGGATACAGTTACACCACCAGTATTACTTTTATGAACACATCACACAGCTAGTAAAGCAACTCATACTTTCTAAAGGGGCATTCAGCTACTTGGAAGTGACTAGAGCACTTCAAGGTAAGCTTAACCCAATGTTAGTTTTAGAAGTCCAGCAGCTACTCAAGGTCAGTATAACCTATTAAACTATTACACTATTTCTAATACAGGAATAAACAGTTTACCTATGATAGGAACACATTTCTAAGTTAAGTAGCACTACTTCTAGCAGACTTTTAAGAAGGGAAATCAGCAGTGCAAGTAAGGACAGAGGGGCAGTATGCAACTCTTAAGTCAAGTAAGAACTTCAAGACTGTTTTAGAAATGCACTAAAGCATTTCAGGGGAAGCAAAAACCAATTCTATGCTTTTAGAAGAGCAACAGCTATTCAAGATGACTAATGTCCTATTGGTAATTTCTTTTCACTCATTCACGTTAGAAATGGTACAACACAGCCAACCCCATTACTCTTTAGAAGAGTGACGCACAGTTCAAAGCTAGCAACATTACTTTTATACTTTTTTTTTTTTTTTTTTTAGAGGGGCAGTGAGCAACTCAAAGCAAACACCAGCACAATTGGTATTTTCCAGCACTTTCCAATTTCAAGACTGAAGCCTTCTCTTTTAAAGTCCTTCCCTATTCTAGGGAATGAGTAATTGCAGAGGCTCAAGAGGGACTCTAGTTGTCTAGGAGCCAGCAGTAGGCGGGTCAAGATAGGGTTCAGATGCAGGAAAGTCAGTTCCAAAGGAGATATCCTTAAAAAGTAAGTATCTGCTATAGAGTCTGTGACAAGTGGTTAGGGACTTCACAAAAGTCTCCCTATATGCGTTCCAGAGTTGGGCCCGAGTGTATGGTTTGGGCGAACTCCCAAACACACAAATCACCCACTCATCTGCACAGGATGGACACGAGACTTGGGGTAAGTATTAACAAAGCCAACACAGCTCCTCAGCTAAGAGGAGCTTGGAGATCGTAGTCTTCCCGAGGCAGCAGCATAGGGCCCAGTCCTTGGATTCTTGATCTGGTGACTGAAGAAACAGACACTGGAGTGAAAGTGGCAACAGCAGTCTACAGGGGAGGCTTCCAACAAAGGATTCTTCAAGCCTTCTAATGGCTCTCTGGATATGGCACCCTTTTGTACCTGATGAACGAATATTGCCAGTCATTCTCTGCACTAATCTGGTCCTGCACTCTGGTGAGGGGACTTCAAGGATTTGAAATGTGTGTATCTGGAGGTCCAGCAGGAGTCCACCAAAGTTTCGGCTGGATTCGGGCTTCAGAAGACCATGCACTGCACACTGGCTTGAGGTCCCTGGGTATTGGCGGTTTGCAGGCCAGAAATGTTGCAGCCTGTCTAGGGATGGCTCGAAATGCCCGTTTTCTTGAGTCTAGTGGATCTCACTCGCCTCTGGATAGGAGTCCTTTTCAGGACACCCAGGTCGCCTCGAAGGAAGTGTTAAAACATGCTCTGGTTACACAGCATGCTCGCCTGTCGCTGGAATCAGACGACTTCTTCGAATTTGGTTCCAGTCGTACACTTGTCAGCAGCTTCCAGGATCTAACTTTATCAGGAACCACAGCATAACTTCTGCAAACTCTCCTTGCATTTTACAAAAAGGGCAGCTGTCTGTCCAATCAGGACAGCCAGCGATCAATAGGAACGGATTCCTTTCAGGCAGACTGGAAGATAAAAGGCTGTTGAGTTTTGAAATTCTCCCTCACTTCCTGCATTCTTGGACCCACCAGAGCCTCGGCAGGAAGCGCATATAGTGTTCCTGCCGAAGACCAAACTTCAACCAGGATCTTTCCTGCCTAGGATGGCAGGAGACCCCAAAACAGGCATACTAAAGTATGAAAAGGAAGCCCACCATTCTAGAATGGTAACTGTCCTGTGCATTACCACCGCTGATTTGACAGCCTGCGAGAAGCTTGCAATTGTAGTAATGTTACCAGGACAGTGAGGGGATACAAAGCATCTGCCTAGCACTCCACATCAGATAGGGTGTGCTGGGCCCACATAGAATGTAAAGGGGATGGAAATCCACCTTTACTGTTTGGAACAGTAGTTCATCCAAGATATCGGGAGACATTAAAAGGGAAGTCCAAAGGTAACCCAGGAACAATGTACATAAGATGCTGTGTGCTGCCATAGGAAATTACATACAGTTACAAGGTTAAAGGGAACTATATCCATATACACACTATGCAGAGACACAAAGTCCCCCATAAAATGAGTGACAGTCTAAGTGATGGTGGTGGGGGGTGGGGGGGGACAGATTCCCACTCACCCAGGGACAAGGAAAAATCACCACCTTGTCCAGCAAAACATTCTGGGGTTGATGCAGGTCAGGAAGAGTATTCATAATTATGAAGATCTTACCGAACAGAGCACATTTCACTGACAAATCTGGGAGATGTTTTGGGATTCCAAAGACAGGCAGTGCACAAGAGGGCATATGCAAGTTTCTGTGAGCAGGTTACAAAGGGGAGTGAGGAAAGTCATTTTGTGAAGAAGGAAGCAATGGGAGTGAGCAAATGGAAGAGTGAGTTTCTCCTGAGCCTACTGAGTGCACAAACCAGTAAAGGAGGAAGCTGCATGCTGAAGTTTAGTTTGTTGGAGTTCCCATGCTGATAGATACTGGCTTGGATTAAATCATTGTGAATTGGGAGACATGTGTGAACAGGAAATTACTATGGAGTTGTAAAGTTTGAAATTGTAGGGGAGTTTAAAGCTAACCTGGAGTGCAAAGGGCGAACGACAGATGTGTTCGTGCTTGTGTGGAGGGTGCGTGCTAGGGTGGTACGAGCAAAGTGCAATGGGGATCATTTTAGATTCTGGCATGGCTGGTATGGTGTTAGTGGTGGTGCAGGAGGCAAACTTCGATGTGGTTGAGTTTAGTGATGTGTTCAAGAAGCAGTTGGGGCACTAGGAAGGATATCGACGTAAGATTTGCCTCAGAGCTGGAGCCAGTAGCAGGGAAGGTTGGGCATGTGCTCATTTGTCTTAGAGAGGCGGTAACGGCATAGCTTTGTTATATGGAAGAGCGAGGCGTTATCAAGCAAGTTGAGACGTTAGAATGGCTATTACCTGTAGTGGTGGCCAGGAAGGCCAAGGGCCAGTTGGATTGTGTGGGCGTAATAGGCCTCAACGCGAATGTAGCAGTGGACAGATTTCATCTTGCCAGTATTGGGGAGATAGAGTGTAGGTGGTGCAAAGTTTTTTGGCATGTTAGATATAACATTGGCCTATCAAATCAATCTGCACCCTGCTTCCAGAGATTTGACTAACTTTAGAATGCCACATGTGATGTATAGTTTTCGAAGGATACAATTTGGTTTTACATTTTTCAAAGTGTCATGCACACCTTACCTTTGAAACGGACCACCACCACATCCTCCATAAGACATTTTGATGACTGGTGTGGATAGTGAGGAACATGAGAAAAGGGGAGGAGAGTGTGTACAATTAAGGATGCAGGTTTAACTCTGAAGAAAGAAGTGTACATTTAGGATGGCATCTATTGCGTACTTGGGGCATAACTTAAGTAGCAAGGATGTTGTGCTGCAACTAGAATTGGTGTCTGCAATTTCAAAATTTTAGAAGACCGATTTCAAGATGGCAGCCGGGGGAGACGGATGTGAGTGAGCTGCCTTGTCCCCACCAGGCCGCCTCATAAGCAGGCTAGAGAAGCTACGGTGGTCCAGATCACCAGCCAGGACACTTGAATAGTGGCGGTTCACATCCAGAACATTAAGAACTGGAAGAGGAGATTGTGATGGGAGGCGCTGGCGAGGAGAGCTGAACGGAGGCTGGAGGCGACCTATGCACACAGAGAATCCAGAGCTGAAAGAAAGGGAGATCTGTCGTGAGGGGACAGATGCTGTGAGAAAGTGGAGCGCAGGTCAGACTTCAGGACCGGGCCACAGAAGAGGACAGGAGGCCAAGCGGATCAGCTACCGGCAGGTCAGCCGGGGGGGGGGGGTGGAGTAGGACGTGAACGCTCTGGAACAGCATCGCTAGGGTAGCACAGGTGCGGATGATTCGGGGGTGGGGTGGAAATTAAGGTGAGGGAAATGTAAACCCTGCGCCCCCACAAGTCCCCTGGGGGCCACCAAATTAAAGAAATAGGAGGTGGGCATGCAGCTGGTCGGACTCGCTCCCCCCGGATTAGGACATTTCACTCAACCTGGGAAGACTTTGAAAGAAGCTGGGCACGTGGTGGCAGAGCGGCTAGTTTTTGGAGGCTTCCCTTGGAACGAGGTGGCACCCCATGAAGTGGGGATCAAGTGGCAGCACATGAAAATAGGGGAAACCGATACAAATAGTAAGCAGGAGTTGGGCTAATTACAAATCACAACCTCCTATATGTCATGATCTCTGCTTCCAAAAGATCAGGACTTGCCCAACTCCCTTGGAAGCAGACCCATAACCCTGGTTCCGAGTGCCAGCCAGTCCCAATTGGGACCTTTTGGACCCTGTCCTGGCGCCGGTGGCACCAGGCTCATAAAGATGCCCAGTCCCAGCGCTGGAAGCGCCGGGCTCATAATGCTTGGGTGAACTTACCTGCAGCAGACCATGCTGCTTACTTACCTGCCAGTTGAACCCCTGATCCTCTTATGTTTGGGACTACTTTTCCTGTTGGGTGGGACAGGAGCCACTCCCTAGGTTCAGAACACTGGAACTCTTCTGGAAAGCAGGAACTCTTTTCTTACCTAGGCGTGGCTGTGGAAGGAGACACCCAAGCACTACAGGAGATTATTTAAACCACACCCGCTGGATGAATCTTGCTTTGCGTTATTCTGCATTCTCTGCAGCAGAACGCTCATCGTGTCTTCTGCTTCTGATCCTGGGCCTAAGGGAACAAAGGCTTTCCATCCTGGAATCCAGTCTTCAGCAGCACCTGTAAAGACAAAGAAAGAACAGGTTAGCACTACGGTCTTCAGTGGCAGCGCATCTCTTACCTGGTCCATCGGCTGTCACCAACGCCTCGCGCTGCATTCCGGCATCTGAAAGACAAAGGCTTACCTACTCTTCGCATGCTCCGGAGGTCTTCACACTGGATTCCGGCATCTGAAAGACAAAAGCTTACCAGCTCTTCGCACGCTCCGGAGGCCTTCGGCGCTGCATCCCGCATCTGAAAGACAAAAGAAGGTGCGTTTAAAGACATTGGGCAACTTTAGTACTCACGTGCCATTACTCCTTCCCACGCCGAACCCAGTGGGTATTCCAGCACCCTTCAGCTTCTCTAAAGCTCCGAACTTGTACCTGCAAGATAAAAGGGACAGTTAGTGCGCATCGTGAAGCAGGCTACAAGCGCTTACGTGCTTCCAGGCGCTTCTATTCCTCACGCGGGTTCGATCCTCAACTCTCATCAGCCCGCCATCGCCGGAACCCTGCAAAACAAGAGATAGCATTACAAAAGACTTTTAAGACATTTGAAGTGCCCAGAACTTACCGTTCGTGCAGTTAACGACGGACAGCAGTCCTCTGAGGTCAAGAGGCCTGCACCCTTATCCAGTGAAGAAACTGGTTACGGCACCCTGCCCCGAGGCAGATGGAGAGCTCGGCGTTCACTTACCTAAGGTGAGGGCGTTAACCTTTGGGGTTCTACAGGAGAAGAGAAAGGGAAGAGGAGAGAGGCACCCAATAACCCCAGTTCATTAATCCCATATTTTCTATCTGCAGACATCTTACTCTTCGAGTCAGACATACAGTGCACAGAGGTCCAGCCCAAAGAGCCAACCGTGTGTTACACATCACCTTTGAAGATACAGCATTCACCCAGTCAAGACCGGCGCCTCTGCGGGAATCAGGTGAGCGTTACACTATACTAGTAGCCCCGGCTTTGGGAGGAGACCGACCAGGCAGACCTAGCTACCCCATATCTCTATCCATTAGTGTACACTGGAGAAGGGCGAAAGAGTAAAAAGGTACATAAAGAAGTGTACATTTCCTGTTCATTTAAATACATTGGACAAACGCTTAACAGGAAAGACAAAAAATGTAAATAGCAAATTGCAAACGATGGACTCAGCACTGTAAAATCTATAAGATACTTGGGTGTGATGTTTAATGACTCGATCTGCGAAGCGGCATGGACTAAAGATCTGAACAGAACTAAACTTGGTCTACAAGGACCAAAGATCAATCACGATTATGGAAAATTCACTATCGCTCCAATAATGACGTTCTATCTCCAGAAGTTTATCCCGACTATTGTGTTTGGTGCCGAAGCCGGCTGGAATCTCGACCATCATCTCTGGCAAAGATTGGAAGGCACCTTTTAAGAGACGAGCTCTGAAGCTCCCCCATTACATTTCTGTAACCCCGTTGAGATATGAACTGGCAGTCAACTCTCTCCATATGACAATCAGGAAAATGTACCTTAGTCAAAAGATACCTGCATATAAAAAAAAATTAAGATCGAAAATTACGAGATGCAATCCAAACTAACTCCAGTCTGGAAGCAAAAGCTAGACGCTATTATGGAAGCCACTAACCTAAGCAGATCAGAGTTAATTGATCGCCCCCAACAGGCAAAATAAACCTAGCAAACTGGGATTGGATTCAGAACATTGAAAAACGCACAAAACTCAAAACTGCTCTTCCACTGGGATTAGGAGAAATCAAACTTCACAATCAACCAAAAGGTTCCTAAGATTCAGACTAAATGCCCTAAACAACCTTGAAATGCTCTGGATAAGACTGAACAAAGACATCATGGATAACAAATGCAGATTCTGTGGGACAGGAGAAACGGAGTCCTTAAAGCATTTGATAACAGCCTGTACAGGCACTAACAGCCAGCAGACTCTGCACTTGAGCAGTTTCAAACCTCAAAATAACGATCTGGACGAATGGTGGTCATATGTAAGTGCTGGTAGAAACATCAAGTTATCATGTAGGCTAATTGACTATTTAGACATAATTCTTTGTGACAAATAGTCCTCCCCCAATGAAAGACCTCTCAGTAGAAATAATAGATTTACTAACAAGGAAACTCAAGCAGCACGAAACAGTCATAAAGCAACAAATGCATACATGGACCTAGGTGTTGAGTATGATTTAATCAAAAATCATGTAAATGACTATGATGTACAAATGTAACAAACATTTGGTATTGATTTATTGAACTGAACTTTTTACAATAAAAAAATAATACATTGTACAGCAGAAAAAATCTCAAGCATACATAATAGCTCCTGATGCCCAAAAGCAAGGGGAAGGGAGCGACTGCAAGGCAGAAACCCCAACGAAAAACAAGGACAGCAGCATCAAAAACTCTGGGGGCTGCAGACATGCCCTCAGGTGGTAAGAGGCAAGGAGAATCTGGACACACCAGTAGAGTCCAGGAATAGCGGCCATGGCAATGTGAAGATCTGCAACAGTGCTTTTAAAGAATTTATTGATCAATTCATAACCAACTCCCAATTTGCTCAATAAAAGCTGAAATGAGACGATCCCTACAGGAGCTAAAGACCGATGTAACAAAGTTGGAATGAAGAGTCTATGGAACGGAGAGAGCATTACAGGATATGGCCGAAGATTCAAGCAATAACGAGACTCGAACATCACTCGCACAATATGGAAATACAGTGTGAGGATTTATAAAAATCGATCACGAAGATGGATCTAACATTCGTATAAAAAATGTATCAATCTTTTGAGGACAAAGACCGATCGGCTGCAGTGCAGCATATTTGTTGACCTACTTTCGGGGGACAAAGAGAAGGTCCACTTGGATCAAGTGCAGAGTTGGCCCAAGAAGGTCTGGTCCAGGTGTGCGACCAAGAGACTTGCTGATGGAAATTACATTATTTAGCCAAAAAGAATCCATACTAAAGGCAGCGTGAACCTCAGGCCCACATTAAAGTTAATGGCAGCGACGTCCAGCTATACCAAGACTTGACACAGACAATGCTTCAAAAGAGAAGGGCCATGGGCCCAGTGGTGACATTTCTGGCCCAGAAACAAATCCGATATTAATAGATGTTTCCATTTGGTCAGCTCTTCACATGGTAGGGCAGGCAGCATCTGCGAAGAGGGACAGCATATTTTGCAATTATAGGAGGACATTGGCGTTCAGGACCGCAACAGATCTGACGGACTTGGCAGGAAGACTGGGGGGATGGAAGATGAGCAATGGGAAGGGGAAGCTGTGATCACATGCCCCTCCCGAAAATTGAAGCAGCTTGCTGGACACTAAGCTATTGAAAGGGATTTGTTTTTTTAGAACATCAGCGGCCCCTGGAGAGAACTTTGACACTTTCGCAGAACAAGGAGACGCGCGTACCAAGTAAGAATACGGCCCATGGGGGCACGCCGTGGTGGTAGGGGGGATATGAATCTAAGCTGGGTTTAGGACTCCCTGCGACAGGACTCTGGGTTATGTAGAGGGCTGACCGTGATCGACATTTCGTCTGGGCAATCATAGGAACTTTGGCTCTCCTCTAGGAAGGTTATGGATTGGGAGGGGGAAGTGGAGGTGGTGGATTGGGGTGTTGGCTAGGAGTTAATAAAGGGGACAGTGGGAGGGAAGGGTGGGATCTGCCAGGGGCAAGAGGTGGAGAAGAGTATACATGCCATTAAACGGGACATGTGTAATACTAAACTGCAATGGCATTAGTTACAATATTGTCTTATGTGAGTGGCATAAACACACCAGTTAAAAGGAAGGAGAGATTTGTGCAAGGGGAGAAACCTGATATCCTAATATACCAAGAGACTCGCTTCCGGAAAATGGATAGATTGATCTTTCTTAACATAACACTTGTGCCCTTTACTTGCACATTGGCAAATGTATATGCTCCCAATAAGGGACAAGACAAATTCTTAAGAGGGATGTGTTGGGCAAGAATTGATGTAGTAACACTGTGGGAGACTACACAACCCTGGTCGTCTTTGTATTGGGTAACCCACCTTTTGATATAGGCCTGTACTACACAAGTTGGTAGTGTGACTGAGCAACCAGGCTTATCTCAAGAGGGGTAAATGTGAGCCCTAGAGCTGTAGCAATGTAATCCACAAATAAGTAGCCAAGTAACACTTATACTCAAGGTTTTTGTTATAAATAATTTAAGTTTTTAAATAAACATTCTTTAAAAAGGGCAATTTATCTAACAATCAAATATATTTTAAAATACGTTTCCAGGTTCAACACAAAGCTAGTAGTTCTTTCTTGTCTATGTGGGCAGATCGCTGCAAAGAAATGCCCAAAGAGCTCAGGATAGACTTGAATATCTTACAAACTAATCCTAATCATGCCAAGAAAGCGTTGTGGAGGCAAGATTGGATTTTAACTGGCAAACGAAGATCAAAACATGGCATCATTAAAAACGTTCCTAGCGAAAAAAAGGTGTAAATGAGACCAAAACTATTTGACGATATTTCCTGACCAACATCGCAGGAATCTGTACATGAAGTTTTGCGTGAATCTGTTCAATACCAGAACAAGCCTTCATCAAATGAACACACAAAGATCTGTAGACAGTACAATTTACATGAAACGTTGAAACATCTCACGCTCTCATGTACAGCGCTATGCATGGAAAGAATGATGCATCTTGGAAGATTCATGATAGCGAGACCTAGCTTAAATGCAAACTATTGGTGGCAAGTCCTATTTAATTAAACAGACCGAAAGTTGACAAAAGCCTTGACATTCTTCTTAGAAATAATCCTCGATCGAATCTCCATGAATGACAATGTGCAAACAGTGATGAGCAACATGTAGATGGATGACTACTAGTGCCAAATTCTTCTTGATGTGCACATAATAGACCTTCAGTTACATGTGAACACACCTGATTTAATTTTCGTTTTCTTGTTTTTTTCTTCTTGATCCAATCTTTTAATTTATTACTTTTTGATCTTCGTAACGATTATGTATTGTCATGATTCTATTCTGATATTTTAAAACATGTGCTCATTTTTGATCGACTACATTTTAAAGGTTTGTAACAAACCAAATAAAATAATTAAAATAAATAAAAGTAGATCTTACACCCTGAAACTGTCATTAGGTGACTTCACTAACTAGGACTGTAATGGCATTTACATCTCACTAGTGAACTTTGTAGATTCTGAGGTTTGCAGAAAGGAAAGGTTAAAAGAAAGAAACAGATTCTTAGAGCATGTGAGCACTTACATTTTCCAATTAGTCTAGATAAAGACCATTCCCAGCAATAATAGTTAAAAACCAAGTTATCACCTCTGAGGGATAGTAAATATTAGTCAAATGCACTAGAAGTGTCTGCATGGAGCCAGGACAGCCAAAGTCAATTGGAGCACAGTCTATGGTGCTGAGGCCCATCTTGGATAGCAGAAAGTCTTGCACAAAGTTCGAGGGTTTGTTTGAAGAAAAATCACTTGGTGTCAGCTTACACTTTTGAAGGGTAGAGCTGAAATCAACTCTAGCAAAGTAGCTACTGCAAGTCAAAACTGAGAAGAGCAAAACTACAGACATGGAGTTGGGTACCCCAAGTCAGAACCGTGCCTTAGGTTGGAAGAGGAGCGCTCCAGCTGGCTTCTGTCTGGTTGCAGTGATGCAGTTCCTGGGCCTCAGTCGTGGGGACAAGAGGGAGGATGTCTGTAGGACTCCTGCACAGCAATTTGGAGGTCGGCGGCAGCTACAGGCTCTTTTCAGGTCGGCAGCACTTTGTGGTTTCAGCGCTCTGTAAACTGCATCACTGCAGATCTTGGACACTGGCTGGGTTTCCTTCACTCCTTGAGTCCTGCACTCTGGTGAGGGGACTTGAGCTCTGGTCCTGCTTCTGGGGGGTCCTGGGGAGACTCCTGGAGCTTCTGGCCGGCTTGCAGACGTTGCACTGGACTATGGGTTTCTCAACCCCTGGTACTAGGTTCCTGCATCAGCAAAGTAGTACAGCCAGTTGGGGGACAAGATCCAGTGGAGTTAGTCTCTGGGTTAGTTGGTCCCACTAACCCAAGGGAAGGCGTACCACCACCAGCACAGCAGCAGAGCTTCTCTAGACAGTTCAAAGGTCCAGGAGGATGCTGCAATCTCCAAAGTATTGCCCTAAATGTAACAGTGATATATTAATGTCCAGTGTCCTAACTATTGAAGTCCCCTGAGGGTGTAGGAAGTGTCTGTGTGCCATCGCAAATGGAGATTTGCTGATTTAGGGAAATGCAGTGTGTATTCTGGAGTGGATTTGTGTTACTATTATGTTGCCCCTTCTGAAGGCTTACTCAGACAGTTAAATTAATAATTGTTTAATCAAGAAACCTTGTGTGTGAGCATTTATTTGAATACTTGTCACTGTGAATCTGTGTAACTCCCCTACAGCTCACATTGACCCCTCTTGATATGAGCCTGGCTGCTCAACACGCTACCAACCTGTGTAGTACAGACTTGTACTAAAGGTTGGGTTCCTATTGCCAGGAGGACGGGGTTGTTGTAGTGCACCCAAAGGGTACTGCATACAATTTTGCTTAAGTCGTCCTCTCCAGCTCTTCTCTAGTCTATTCAGCAGAGCAGTTTCAGCAATGCAGCAGGGCTTCCCCAGGCAAGCCAACGGTCCAGGAGTTGCAGCAGGCGTCTCTTAGAAGATCCTCTTTGGAGTCCTTCGTCCAATGGTCGACTCTGCCTTCCAAGCAAAAAGCCTTGCCTTTTATGCAGGTTTCTAGCATTCATTCACAGCCTAGCTGTCAATCACACAGCAGGGTGGCTGTCCTCTGAGGGCAGCCCTCCAGTCAATCACCCTTGGGTGCATTCCTGTCACCAAGGAGAGTAAGAACAGGGAGTTTCGGGCACCTCCCTTGCTTCCTGCCCTGCTTCACCATTGAATCCCGCCAAAGACACAATGAACAAAGGGACCAAACCTGGCTTGGCACGCTGAGTAAATCACAAGAAGGACCTTTTCAACAAGAAATCGTGAAAAAAGACCACCGGTGGGCACCCAGGGGTGCTTTGCTGCAATTGCTGCCTGCTGTAGAAACACGCAATGGTAGGAAAATGTAAACCACTGCCACTCTGCATTAATTGCAGAAAGGGTAACATAAAATGTTTACATGAGAAACTAGACAAGGGGGAATACCAAGTAAACCCTGCAGTACCCTATTGTAAAATGGTGTGTGCTGGGTCTAGACCGATACAAAATGTAAGTCAATTTCACTTCACTGCTCTTGGAAACAGTTGTTTCACCAAGAGAAGGTATTTAAACCTTTGGGAAATCTAAGAGACTTCCTTGTGCCAGTGCACTGAATGTGCTGTGTCACAATGTAAATATTATGCCGATGGAGTTTGGCAGACTCCAAAGTCAAAATAAAAACAGAAAAACAAACATAGGATTGAAATTACTGTTATGAAGTTGTCTCACTGTATGTTAAATAGTTATGACCATTGTTAGGCAAGATTGTATGCAGTACCCATGGGGTGGACTACAACACCCATGACCTCCTGGCAGTAGTAACCCAACCTTTGTCATAAGTCTGTACTACACAGGTTGGTAGTGTGGTCGAGTAGCCAGGCTTATCTCAAGACTGGTCAATGTGAGCGGTAGGGGAGTTGCACAGAGGTTTACGGTGACAAGTATCCAAGCAAACATTTACACACAGGGTTTCTTGATGAACAATTGTTAATTTATTTACCAATCAGTTAATGTAAGTCGTCTTCAGAAGGGAGCACTGTAAAACGCCACACAAATATACTTCAAAATTACACAATCTTAGTTAAGAATCAGTAACTACCCATTTGGGGTGGCATACAGCAGAGACCTACACCCCCAGGTGACTTCAATTGCTAGGGTGTTGACATTAATGTATTATTGTTGGCATTCAGAATTTAAGAGCAAGTAAAAAGGGAAGATTATTAGCACAAACAAGACAACACAAATATTTCTTAAGCAGGCAAATACTTTCAGGTCCCCCAATAAGAGTCATTCAGTTAAAACAGGCTAAGTCAATGGCAAGAGTCTAGATCAGTGGTATTCAAACTGTGGGTCGCGACCCCCTAGGGGTCCGCGGGTGCATCCCAGGGGGGCCCTGAGAGCTCAGCATGAAAAAAGATTTTTTTTTTTTTTTTTTTTTTTTTTTTTTTTTTTTTTTTTTAGATTGGAAGAAATGGGCAGGGGTGGCCCACATGGGCGGGCTGAAGCATGAAACTGTCTCAGGCAACAATGAAAAAGTGGCCCACAGTTGTAAATGGATATTCATTCCTTTAGTCAGACTGGGCCTCATTACTACTATGGCGGACCAGTAACAACGGTGCTGGTAAGCTACCGGCACCGTTGCTACCGTTCCGCCATAGTAAGAGTTGTGCTCGTGGGTGCTTGACAGCCCCCGCCAGGTCTGACCTCAGCTCGTCGGATGCACCAGCACCGTTATTAACGGTGCCGGTGCATCCGAGCTCCCCCTTCCCATTTGAGCCATATGGGGCTCAAATGGGAATGGGGATCTACCGGCACCTTCGAAAGGGCAATTATCATGTCCTCCGCCTAACTCGGCATGACCTAGTAATTGCCCATTCGCGGGTGCCAGACCCGGATGCAACTCCAGTGGCAGCCGTGCCGGTTTTACCGGCACAGCTACCGCCAGAGTAGTTATGAAGCCCACTGTTTCAATAGTACCCAAAGGGGTGCTTTGTGTTAAAATGTAAGTAAATTGTGATAAATTCAGCAACAATGGTCAACATTACTAACTGCATAGTGGCCCCTCACCCATTATGGAGGAGCTAAGGAGCCAGCCCAGTGAAACAGTGAGCACTCCCTCAGCTGCTTTATCCAGCTAATGGAGTGCTCCTGGGCTGGCTGAACTGTCAAAGGGAAACACTGTTTCCCTTTGACAGTTCAGTTTAGTTCCCCAGCCGCACATGCTCACTGAGCCATGCAAGTGCTGGGGCGTTTTGCTTCGCCAGCATTGCATAGCTCATTGGAAATGCTGGCTGGGGCACTGCATGTCTATGTCCGAGGGGGAGCTCCTGCGCCTCCTCGCACATACGGACAGAGCAGCTGGAGCAGCACCCACACACAGGCCAATGCAGAAGGTACGTTTTATGTTCATTGTTTTTATTTAAACATGTGTATGGATGCGTTGTGAGTGAGTGTATGGTGATGGATGCTCATGTGAATGATAGAGTGATTGCTGTATGAATGTGCAGCGCCTTGCATATACACATAATCATGTTCATTGTGTTAGGACCAGTGGGGCCCAGGGGACAGGGATGGTATCTTTTTACCGGACATCTATCATTCAAAACCCTCTGCCTTGTCCACAAGGCTTTCTGGGGCCTCGGTCCAAAATACCTTCAGCTATTCCTCCACAAATACCTCCCCTCTCGAGCTCTTCACCCCTCTACCTCCAACTCCCTCAGGGTCAGTCGTTTATCAAAGAAACGAGCTGGGGGTAGATCTCTGTCTTCGGCTGGGGCCTCCCTCTGGAACAGCGCCCTGCCACTCTAAAACTTGAGGAGAACCATCTTTCTTCCTGCACTTATCAGACCTACCCTGTCTGCTGCCTTAAACGTAGCACTTGCAAATTGCTGGCTGCACTACCACTGTTTGTTGCCTTTATTATTTATTTATTGTTATTTATCTGTTTCTCCTCTGCTTCGCACTTTCCACTTCTCCCCCCTTCCATGCACTTTTCCCCTCACACTTGCGCGTTCTCAATGTCACTGGGCCTAGTAAGATCGCTGTTTTATTCTCCTCTGTTCCCCTCCCTTGCCTTGTCACGCTCTGAAACACTTGTGTACGAGCGCGATAGAAATAAAATATCAATGCCTGCCCCCTGGACTCACAATTGCAAACTGTTTGGCTATTTACCCATTTTTTGTTAAAAGTATGCTCTACAATGCAACATTTTAACCTATTATTTAAAAAAAAATTCACAGGGGGAAACCCCCCCGAACCTCCCCTTAATGCCCCTCCACTTAAAAAAGATTCACCAGCCGCCACTGGCCCTCAGACTGTGTTGGGAACGGGATGGGGGAACCGAGGGACTATGGTGGGAGCACAATGGGCGGGAACCATGGGATAGTGATGGGAGCAGAGTGGGGAGAGCCCTGGGTGTGTGATGGGGTCGGGAGAGACCAGCGACTGGGTAGGAGTGGGATGAGGGAGCCCAGCGACTTTGATGGGAGCAGGTGACGGCGCGCAATATATACTGTCCATTTGGCATTTCTGGGGGGTCCCGACCTGCCCAAATTTTGCTCAGGGGGGCCCTGGCCAAAAAAGCTTGAAGACCACTGGTCTAGATAGACTGAATCACTTCTTTGGAGGTAAGTAGAAAAGTCTTTGCACACTGTTTCAGATGTCTTTGAAGAAAAAGATGAATCAATGTAGGGCCAGAAGCTGTTTAGACTTGAGTAGTAGAAGATGCAAGCAACTCTACTGCAAGAGGTACGTTCTCTTAGACTTTGTACAGTACCTTTTAAAATGAAGAAAGATGCAGCAGATGACTCCTGTTCCTGTGCAGCTCTGCAGATCTCGCTGTTCCCAGGCCCCAGTGGTGGGGACAAGAGGGAGGACGTCGGGAGACTCCTGCAATGGGATGGTCAAAACTCGCAACCAGCAAACTTCACTTTCAGTGGCTGTTCAGTGTTTCGGTTCCTCGTGTCTACCGCAAATAGCAACACTGCAGTTCCTGGCTGTCGAGATGGACTTTCCTTGCTTCTGGGGTCCCGCATTCTGTTGAAGGGGGGGTGGGGGAGTCTCGGGCTCAGTCAGTCCTGCTTGCTGGGAGTCCAAACTGGTGTTCCTCTCCTGGTTCTACGGTTTCTAGCAGCAACTGTGGAAATTCAACCAGCTCTGAGGTGGATGTCCAGGTGGGTTACTTGGGAGTTGATTGGTCCCACCAACTCAAGGGGAGAAGTTGTCCTTGCAGAGGCTTCTGTCGATGCAAACTTGACGTTTCGGCACTGCAGCAGGGCTTCACTGAGCAAACCAACGGTCCTGAGTTGCAGCAGGCGTCGTCTTCAAGAAGTTCTTCGGTTCCTTCGTCCAGTGGTCAACTCTGCCTTCCCAACCAAAAGACTTGCCCTTTTTATATCGTTCTCTCCCTTTCATTCCAGCCTTTCATTCCAGCCTATCTGTCACTCACCCAGCAGGGTGGTTGTCCTTGCCGGACAGTCAGCCGGCCAATTATAACAGCGTGCACTTGGGTCCCCTTGGAGACTAAGTACAGGGATTTTCGGGCACCTCCCTCACTTCTGCCTACCGCAGACACCCTGGAGCCAGAGGTGGGCTTCACTTGTGAATCCCGCCAAAAGCAAAACGAACAGAGGGACCCAACCTGGTTTGGCGCGTAGAGTAAATCTCAAGGACCTTTCCGCAAAGAAATGGCGAAAAAAGACCAGGGCTATTTTGACAAAAATGGCACCATTGGGTGCTTTACTGCAGCTGCTAAAACAGCCTGCGGTAAATGCACACCACGGTAATAAAAAACAAAACCGCTGCCACCAGCCATTCAGTGAGGAAAGGGAACAAAAAATGTTACATGAGAAGTTTGACAAAGGGTTACTAGGTAACCCGCCAGCAACATATTGTAAGATAGTGTGTGCTGTGTCTAGAAAGTTACAAATGTAAGAAGTCAATTTCACTTTACTGCTCTGGGAAACAGTAGTTCATCCCAGAGAAGGTAGTTAAACCTTGGGAAATCTAAAACTACCCTGTGTCACTGCACTAAAGGGGTGTGTGACGCAATGTAAAAGATGATGCCTATGGAGTTTGTCAGACTCCATAACCAAAATAAACAGTGTACAAAAAGCACATTAAAATACGAGAGAGTGGGGGGGAAAGGGTCTCCCTCTCACCAGGTCTGAGCAGGGTGTCATAACCTGTCTGTGGCCCGAGAATATTTACTCTTAATGTTTATTACTGTTTGCACTAGCCAGCCAGGTGTAAGGTTGAGCTGGGGGTCTGTACTTCATGACCTGTAATAAAGGTTATTTTATCTCACTCGAAACTGCATGGGAATATTCTTCATTGGGGAAAAAGATTAAGGAGGAAATAAATCAGGCTGAACCTTTAGAGAAATTTGACATGAGGGGTATGTGATCACCGTTGATGTGAGCGATGTGGGTTTAGGGGTGGTTTTGTCCCAAATTAAGGCTGAGGGAGTTTAAGAAATTATAGCGCATACCTCTAGAGCGTTGAGGTGCGGAATTGAGGTTCTTAGTCCTGTGAAAGGAGGCCTTAGGTTGTTTATGGATGATTGAGAAGTTCAAAAGTTTTGTATGGGGCGCACATTTTGTGATTAGAACCGACCACAGGCAATTAGGCGATTTTTGAAAACAAAGGATTAGATAAGGTATCCCAGAGTTGCAGGATAGGTTACCAGATTAGTTTCATAGCTTTGAGGTGGCGGTCATATCAGGAAAGGAAAATGTATTTGCAGATGGTTTGCCCAGATTAGCGATGGAGAATAAAGAGACTCAAGATGAGGAAATAGAAATGGTTTTTGCCAACACTCATGTGGTTTGTAAGGAGGAATGGATGAGAGTAGTAGATAATGAGGAATTCTCAAAAGTGAAAATGCATATTTTGAAATGGAGTATTGAAGACAGCATTGTGTTTCGGTGGGGCAAAGCTGTGGTGCCTGAGGAGATCCGCAACAGGATGATTGATATAGCCCATAAAGGTCATAGTGATCGGCAAAACAAAAGGAAGTTTTGAGGGCGGATTATTGGTGGCCCGTATTTGAGGGGAAAAAGAGATTGAAAGATTGTATGGAATGTGCTGAAAGCAGTAAAGGTTTGGTAGCGAAGAAACAGGCCATAATCTTTAAGGATATTCCAAGACGAGTGTGTGAGGAGGTGGCGTTTGATGTTTCGGGTCCTGTGGAAATTCAGGTTCATATTGGTAATGGTTGAATTCTCCCGCTGGTGCGAGTAGAAGATAGTTGGAGACCTAGATGGAGGTAGTATTAAGTTTGCGCAACTTATTTGGGCAAGAAGGATTTCCCAAGTATATTCTGACGGTTAATGCCCTCCAGTTTACGGGAGGCTGCTTTAAAGAATATGTGAGGAATTGTGGCTTAATACATAAGGCTGCATGAGAGGGCGCAAAGGATATTCTTTGGTGTCCCTCATGGATGGAAAGAAGAGCAGAATCAGGTTGTGGGATTGAAAAGTTGAGAAAAGATCTCAGAAATAATAAAGAGCAGCTTGTTATGAGGGAGAAACAGAGAAAATGGACTAAGCAACTCCAAGTGGAATGTGGAGATTATGTGAGGATCAGAAAGGCGACTATCAAGAAGGGAGATCCATTGTATTCGGATCCCTTACATGTGGTAGCAGTGTTGAGGGCTGCTGTGAGGGTGAGTGGAGGACAAGTTTGGAATAATAGAATCCGTGTGGTGAGAGGGGGATATGTTATGAAGTTGTCTCACTGTATGTAAATAGTTATGGCCATGCTTGCTATTCATAGAGAGCAAGGTGTTCATTCTGTATGATGTAGTATAGTTCTATGTGGAATGTCACAATGTAATATAGTTCTGAGCAGGGTGTCATACCCCGCCTGTGGCCAGATAATGTTTACTCTTAATGTTGCTTCCATTACTGTTTGCCCTAGCCAGCCAGGTGTAAGGTTGAGCTGGGGGTCTGTACTTCATGACCTGTTATAAAGGTTATTTTATCTCACTGGAAACACCGTGGGACTATTCCTCATTTACAAAGTTCAGCAAAAAGAGCTAGGGGTCTTTAAGGTGGGAGAAATTAAACACTAAAATGATAATTCTCCATAACAATGGTGATTTGGAGGCTATAGAATGGGGGTTGGGGACAAGTTGAGACAATATCACAAGGTGAGAGAGGAACACTGTTGAAAATGTATATTTGTGCAAAGGAGGGAATCTAGTTCTTCCCTCTGTTGCCATGAGGATGGTTTTGGAGCTGGCACATGAAGGTTATTTTAAGAATGGCCAAATGTGAAGGCAAGTTGTGCGAGGGGCTGAGGTGGTGAGAGCATGTGATAGGTACATTTCTACAGAATTGTGTTCAACCACTTAGGCCATTGGAATTACCCACACTGCCCTGGGAGTATGTTGCGTTAGATGTGTTGGGTCCCATAAAAGGAGTGGGAGGAAGGAGACGGTATGATCTTGTTTTGTTAGACCTATATTCCAAGTGGGTGGAAGTGAAGGAGGTAGCTGAGGCTGACTCCAAAGCGGTTGTTGACTTCTTCAATGAAGTGTTTCAAAGGGATGGTTCCCCCGCAAAGTAAAAAGACAATGGGGTTCAGTTATGTTCGAGGTTAATGGAGGCTTTCCTGCCGGGTGTCTCACCATAAGACTTCATGGTATCATCCAGAGTGAAATGATGCTCTTCAACGATTTTTAGTGCACTCTCGTGCAGGTGGTTCAAATAGCTAAGAACAGTGGTGCTAGTTTGGAGGAGGCTGTGATGAAGAGGGTGATAAGATATGGCATTTATAATGCGCCGATACACAAGTGTTTCAAGGCGGATGTGGGCATAGAGTAGCACCTCTTACCACAATGGTGTTAAGGAGAAGGAAACTACACATTGTTAGACTACCCCCCACATCCCTGTTTTGAACGGGTGTGTATTGTGGAGTTGGGACCAGGAGGAACTCAAAGTTCAAGGAAAGACTATGTATGGGAGGTATATATTGAAAAATGGTAGTGAAATTCAGCGTATGTGTCTGGTGCGAGTCAGGAAAGGGGGGGCCAAGTGAAGAAAGGCACTGATTCTGTGGTCCGCAAAGAGTGGTAAAGGTGTTTGCTGGTGTAGTGTCACGAAGGATGCTAAAGTGTGGAATAAGGGTAGAATGGGTAAGAATTGAAGCATGGTGCAACATTTTGAGGGCTGTGTGTTTGTGTGGCGGGTGGTGTGTTGCATGGGGGTTTTTATGTGTAATGTGTTGCAATCGCATTTGTTGGGACTGCCTTCAGCATCCTTAGTGCCTAGAATGTTGGAGGGCCAGGCTTCCTTGAGGGAGCTTTGGTGCTACAGATAGGAAAGGAGCCACAGTGGTTGGTGTGCTCAGGTGTTGTCTGTGAGCCCATATTAAAGATCAGAATCTCTACTGTGATGTGGTCATTAGTTTTGAATTTAAGAATACAATAGGCTCTCATTTGTTGTAAATGAAATGTGTGCACTGTACTAGTTAAACCACTCCCGAGTTCGGACGGGCTGCTGTGTAACAACTACCACTTGGAGATCCCGGTGAGCTTGAGTGATCTCCTTTAGCACCTTAGTTGGGGGCTTAAGGAAAATCTCCTTAAACGCTAATTTTGCGATGATGCTGCTGATGTTCAACACTGACATTTTACAATATATTGGCAGCAGGTGGTTAGTAGTTATACTACTAACATTGAACTCTATAGGAGACTGTTTTCTAGTTGGAATAAACGTGACTGACCTTTTCTAAAACAGAACTTTGCATCATTGGTCCCGAAAGACTGACATGGTACTCTCTCAATGACAAATTGGATTGTTTGCAAAAGACTCAAAGTACTTTCAAAGTTGCTTGCCTTCAACCCATGGTTGTCATCTCCAGGTCTGTTGGGCTGGAATCCTGACTGGTTGTCGGGATATCCCTCAAGAGTGAGAATTGTGCATACATTGCGAATTGTATGCAAAATGATCTCGTGAATATTAATGGAGGTATCCTAAAATCCGTCATGTTCCTGACATGCGAAGGCCTGGAGTTGGACAACCGTGCATAACTTGTGTAGCCAATTGTCCTCCACGGCAAGATATCTTTTGTGTAATATATTGTCTGAACAATTTTTTGGTGAACTGTTTTAAAAAAATGTTTTTACATTTTTGAGCAAAATACTACGGGCCTGATTCATCGAACATTTTCCTGTGGGAGTGCGCCATTATAAAACCCTTCCATGAATCAGGCCCTATGTGTTACGCTGTACCTTTCTTACATGCACCCTCTTCAGTTTGGTCTTGGCTGCTCTGCCATATTTTCCACTAGGCAAACCTTGTGGTTTTTATCTTTTGTGGCAATAGTGACTCAAAATCCAATTGGATGTGGGTGGTATGACCTGTTTATTTTGTGCCCATATTAATGATTATTCTGTTCTTTCATAGTTTATTCATGGAGGTCACACTGCAAAAATCTCAGACTTTAGTTGGAACCCCAACGAACCGTGGGTTATATGCTCTGTATCTGAAGACAATATCATGCAGATATGGCAGATGGTGAGTTTTCTGCTTTTTTTGGATTATTTTTGTTGTTGGGAGTTTCCAAGATATTACTACCCAAGGCTGTATGTGTTTGCCGTGTAGCTGCATAATTGTTTTAAATGTGTTGTAATGTTGTTAGAAAGAAGCACATTTCATAATTAGGTAAAGTGCAAATTACAATCTGTTTTGCTGGGTAATGCTTGGAACATTTTTTTTAGTAGATGCCAGGACACCAACCATACATGGCACAATTTTGCAACACCTGATCATGCTGGCTGTGGCCAGCAAAGGTCACTTAACACATTTGTATGCTACCAGTGCTCTCACAAATACAGGATTAGTTACCTTCCACCCACTTGCCACTCCAGTGATGGGACAAAGTCCTGCGACACAGCTATTGCTTAAAACAGGATGGCCACAAAGGCCTGGCCATCACGAGCAGGCCCGGCAGCTGGAAGAGCAGCATTGTATTGGCCTGGAAGGAGTGTTCGAACACTGGCGGGCACACCCTGCACTCTTCCACATTTGCACTCACACATCACACTTCAAGCTTTTGATCAATGCATGTGGAATTGTTTTGTAATATAGTGCAATAACCTATCCTAAAACATTGTTTTGACTACGCTTTTACAAACGCCCACATGTGCTCTGGTGTGTACTCTTGCATCCCGTCCCCTTTACTCCATACTGCATGGACATCCCTTCCAAGGGACGGGATACAGAACCTTTTTCACCAGAAAAAAAAACGTCTTCCCCTTTTAAAATTTAGAGCCGCGTGGGGGGGCGAGGTGTGACCCTGGGAGCATGCGCTGGCCTCACTCCACCCTTCGGCGCCACACCTCAGTCCCCTTTGCCACGTTGACGGGAACAGGCCGAATTCACCAGCTTTCCTGGGTTTGGCTTCGGCCATGTAATTCTACGTGCGGATACTTCTGTCTTTTTATCATACGGGTACTTGGTCCTCAGACGTCGAGCACCTCCCCGGGGCATATCGACTTCCACAGGGTTCAGCAGGTGTCCATCCTGCGACAGGCTCTTCCCAACTTCAGACCCCCACACCCTCTGCCTACGTTGCCTTGGCCCAGACCACAGTTGGCAAGCTTGTACAGCGTGCAACGCCCCGTCATCGAGGTCTCTGAAGATAGGCTAGACAGGTGGAGAGCTCTTCCAGAAATCGCCTCCAGAGGACCTGAAGTACTTAGTCAAACATCGTTCCAAGGTAGGGCCTCTGTTCTCCATCGCAGCCCGCAAGGGAGCCTTCTTCCCAAGGACTCGCCTGCCCAGGAGGGACCGCCCAGGTTCTACCACCAGCACGTGCACTGAGGCCTCCCTGGCTACCTGCTTACGGGTCGAGGGATCCTCTGATCCTTCCGGTGACAGTGTTGAGGGACTGGAAGGTTCTTATGGCGGGTCTTCACCTGAGGGGTCATGCCCTAGTACTGGCAAAATGGCCGAGGGGGCGCCGCAGCTCTATCGGCCCCTGGGCAGAGGGTGTTCTGCCTATCAGGCCCCAGCCTTGGGAGTAGAGTAGGCCTCATGATCCACACAGTCCTGGAAGAGTCTGCACCCGTCCGCTGCACCAGGAATGGGAATTCGGCGTAGAACGAGTGTCACGCTGGGACTGGTGTCAACCAGGTACGTGACCTACAGCCTATCCTTCATTTGCACTGGGCAGGTTCCCGCTACGTCCATATGGACAGGGTTTGCAGTGCCTCCAACAGCCACCCACTACTGTCTATATCCACTACGACCCCTCCAGCCTGTGAGGACAGGTTCTTTGAGAGGTTCCTCGGACTCATGAAGTCCCCTTGGATGGGGGTGATCCGCAGGGATGCCAACAGAGGTGCTCCCGTCGATGCTTCCAGCACCCCAGGCTCCTCCGCTGGTGCCCCCAGCCCCACCTTTGCCACCGACTCCGGCCCCCCAACCGATTACTCAGGTGGTCCCGTACCAGCCTCCACCACAGCCTCTGGCTCCGTTCCCAGTACCCCAGTCTCCGGCTCCTGCCACTCCTACACCGGTGCAGGATCCTCTTGACCTCCAGGTGGACACGGACAATGAGGACCCCGACACGCCATCGTCAGCCAAGGCCTTCAGTGAACATCTTGCAGGGCTGGCTGAGTACCTGGGCCTTCCTCAACCCGAGGTAGAGCAACCAGCAGAGGGGGGTCCTCGCAGATGTCCTCACGCGACGCACCTCTGCTAAAGCAGGTTTTTTTTTTTTTCGAGTGATGACCGGCAGACTCGGTGCGCTCGGAGACCGTAGCTGTAGTTCTGGAAGCCGCAAGAATGACCACAGTGCCTCAAAATGCAGAATAAAATAAGAAAAATTCAGAGGTCGGTGGAAAGCCGCAAGTGACCGGTTTCTTCTACCTTCCAGTTTAAAGAGCTGAAGAATCTCTTATTACCGTGCTTGGAAATCATTCATTCACATGGAGGCTGGTGGTGCACTTACAGAAACTGGTTCTCACACTGCAGAAGCAGAGGAGTGACGGAATACCATCAGCGTGAAGGAGCAGCTCGCCTGCAACCTGAGACGGGATCACTACGAGGAAATCGAATAGGCGAAAAGGACGCTATTGCTTTTAGACTGCACAATTAGCCGGCAACACTTCCGGATACATGCACATCACGTGACCAGCAGCAGCCTACATAGCCACACACGCCCGCGCCCTTGCGGCGTAAGCTCTGAGGACAGAAGGGCTGGTTAGTGGCTGGTGGGCTGTTTGGCGGCTTTGGCGCAAGTGCAAGCCTTTGAAAACCCCTAACTGGTGGAGACTGCGGGCGAAGAGCCTTTGATCCACCTTAATAAGCAACGCACCCCGAGGCACATACGAGAGAGGTGCTGAAGCCAACAGCCAGCGTCAGTGTTTTAAAAAGAACCCAACGTACCCGACAAGCAAACCACGACACAAATCATCCATAAAAAAGGAAACCAATCTACTAGCGACGGCGACCTCAAGAGAGCCTGTTATACATAGTCACAACTCTCCAATGACACGCAAAACAAAGCGCGGGAAAAGCGCAGAATTAACCCCCTCCCCACTCGCACATGAAACTCAGAAGAAAGACGATGGACACCAGAATCACAAGATGCACCTATCAACGCATATGAAAAAAACAATACAATCCCAAGAGAATCCAATAGCAAAGATGTCCCCATATGGATAGAAAGCAACAAAAGAAGCGAAACAGGTACAAGTCCACCAACCGAACCCAAAAATGAATGCGAGAGAAACGCCACCAGGCACCAAAACCCAACACCGAAGGAGGATATGAATGAAGACGCACGCAACAAATCAAAATACCTCAACTACAAGAGAAGCCTGAAATCCTAAGGGAAGGGCGAGAGGGTTATCACTGAAGACTCAAGACTCACAGCAAAGGAGATCACGAATGCTGAACTAAATAGCACAATTCCTGCTCAAGGAAAAAAATGCAGCCAAAAAAAGAGGAAGAGAAATGAAAACGTGCAAAAACCATCCACCGCCCGAGATAAGGACGAAAAAGAAAGTACTTAACCCAGCAAGAAAAAGCAGCAAAAACACAAAATGGCAAGCTCTGTATGAAAGCCAGACACTCCCAACAACTCGATACAAAGAAAAACGAGCAGACAAATCCTAAAGCCGCTCTTGATATAACTGAAATTGAAAATCTAATGAGGAATCACGAAAGAGGTATTTGGGAACACACCCCCACTGGCAAGAAAAAAACGAGCCAGACACCTTGACTCGAAATGGACAAAAAGGAAATGAACTAACGCTGAATGAACAACAAAACAAAGACAAAGATAGAAACCAGCAAAACACTAGCGATCGGTAAGCTGATTTCGAAGAGAAACCAAATCAAACGCAAGAATCGCGAGACAACAAATGCAGATGCAATCACCACAAGGAGCAAGAGATAGCCTCAATACCAACGTCAATGCTAGATCTACAAAACATGCTGATAACCACAACACATTCATTACTGCCATACATGAAGCTACAAGAATCGTTAGTAGAATCAATAAAAGATCAAACGACTCTCACTGCTTTGATACACTCCAAACAAAGCTGTCTTGAACAATGCATGAACAAAATCCTGGAGAGGCTTGAAATTGTGGCACAAAATAGCCACTTATGGCAAACAAGGCTATTGGATATCGCACGCAGCGACACAGCGGAAAAAACAGATTTGACTCATGTATTGATTACAATGATGACAAAGAAAAATCAATGCAGATGCTTCTACCAAATCACAATAGTACAACCAAAGTGACACCGGAGCAGGAAAAGACCAAGAACAACGAATTAACAAAGACAGCTGGAAGGCAAGAAGCAAAAAAAAGACCACATCAGAAGAAACAAACCTAATTGACTTGAGTGAAAGAACCTCTTAATGAGACAAAGACAAACAACCTTATAGACAGAGAAAGAAAATAAGAACAGGACAACAGACGAAAACAGAGCCAAATCTAAATTGAAAGAACCAGAAACGTATGAGATTTTCGCAAAAGGAAACAAGATACCAGCAGAGCCTGCCAAAAAAGGAGTAACCCTGAAAAAAAGAACAGAGGCTCTTGCGCCTTTCTAAGAAACTTAACAAACCCTGAAAAGGAACCCCAGACGAAAAAGAACACAATACAGATGAACAGAAAACCACTGCAGCAGAACAAACAGGAAAACACCAAAGCTAAAGAGAACTCAAATCTCAGATCATAAAATTGAAGATTCTGAAATGGAACTAATCAATCCATCGACGTATATGGAAGACGTGATCTATCAATCAGAAGAAGCTCGAATTGAAATTGAAGTGGCCTCCATGATCACGCTGGACGAATACGAAGAGCAACCAGAAGATCAAACTCAAAGCTCCAGATATGAGATGACCCATGACGAGATATCGAAGGTCGACTGGAAAGATGATGAACCAACACCAGATATGAATAATGAACTAACACTGACAAGGAGACATGAAAACGAGAATGAACCAATCCTTGGGCAAACAGAAAAAGCAATAAAACTGCCAACTTTTGTCCACCCACAAAACAAACAAATAGAAAAAGCAGACAAAAAAATAAAATTAATTGAGCCACAACAAAAAGCGACAACCTGATAATGAACCGCACAAACGTGTTAAGATTGATACAAGCAATCCCAAACGTGAACGAAATCACAATGAAAGATATGCGAACAGTAGAATTCTGCAACGACACAACAATGGACCAACTGAAGATCAACTTCAATTTTGAAAAAACACTGAACAGAATGATGGATAATAAACTAATCTTCAAGCAGCTAGGCTTTGAGCTAACTGATCGAAGAAATGCCAAACACAGGAAGGAAAAAACAAACTGCAGAGACAACCCCTGCTCAATGAAAGTACACATGAAAAGGCAGATGATTACGAGAACAAGCCAATTCAATATGAGAACAAAGAGTACATGCACAAGACAAAAGCAAAAGATAATAAAGAATATCAAAACCAGCATGAGCTATATCGAAAATATGGAGACATCAAGATGAACCAATAACGGAAACCGAAGAAATTCACAACCGAAGAAAATAACAATCAAAAGAGAATACACACAACACCACACTATGCTCATGGAATACCCGGGGTAATAGCCATCTACTCGAAACAACAAACCCGACTCTCATAACGGCTGACATAATCTGCATTCAGGAATCATGGATAACAGAACAACCCATATGTGACGGTTATACAATAATAATGAACCCAGCAATCCAGAAGAATGGCCGACCGTCATCTGGACTCTTAACGATAATCAAAAATGGGCAAAAGATTGACATAATAGAATCTGAAAACCTAAACCCGTGGATACAAATCACAATACTCAAATGCAAAACAGAAAACAAAGGGAGAATCTCCAACCAGGAATTACAGGAAGGACTAAATATGGGCACTAATGAATCTGTACTGGAATCCAGTAAGCATAACAGATGAGAAATGTATAGACCTGGTACTATCGGCAATAGACAACACAAAAGGAAAATACAATGCGATTGAATTTATAATATGCAGCGATTTAAATATTCGACACATCAACCGGAAGACAAATGGAAACTTGGGCAAGAGGCAACTCCACTGCCATAATAGATTATATATACATAACTAAAGATATACATGATGAACTCAGTGAATCCCTAAACATCAAAACAGAAACGAGCTACCACTACATAATGAAAAGATCGTGGAACACTGAGAATGATTAATAAAAAAATGGAACCAGCAAAAATCGAAATAAATAATGGAAGAAACAGAATAAGAATCGAAAAAAAAACAATGGAAGAACTGCCAAAAATAATGAATAACTCAACACTAGACGAAATAAAAAAAATCAACTATGGATGGTTACTTCTACCATATAGGTGCCAGAATACAACAAATGAAAAGCAATTAACTAAAACATACTCATGCATACAATGAAAAAATAACAAAGAATTGAGATTAAAAATAAAATTGATAATGAAACAAAACCTAGCCGAGAAATATAAGAAAATAAAAGCAGCAAAGCAAGAATACAGAAATTGGACAAAGAACAGAGCCTTAATAATGCAAGATGACGCAGAGAAGATGCTCCAGAACCTAAAAAAACGGAAGTACGAGACAATTATGGACGCTACTACATGATCAAACACAAAGCACAATGATCACTGACGTACCAGAGGCAAGATGGACAGAATATTTTAGAGATATATGGAAACAAGTCATCAAAAGAAATAATCAATATAACACAAAACATAGCATGGGAATGGAACCCAGAAGACCTACAAAAGGCAATAAGTACTCTAAATATTTCCAGAGCCCCAGGACCAGATGGTCTATCAAATACAGTAATCAAACAGAATCTGGAAGTCTTTGGAGCAATATGCGAGAGCATATTCAAGATGATCCAGAATACAAAAACAATCCCAAACACATGGAAGCAGGCTACAATAATACCCATATTCAAGCATGGCTCCACAAAAGAACCAAGAAACTACCAATCCCTAGTTTTACTCGACCCCTTTGAAGATTTTTGCAAAACTCCTACTAGGGAAACTGGACAGATGGGCAACTAAAGAAAAGAGATGCGCAACAAGACCAACAGGATTCGTCAAAACAATAGGCACCAATATTAATCTCTTACTACTAAACATACTGAAACAAGAAGCCATAAGAACAAAAACGCAGATCTATGCTGCCTTCGTAGATCTACGGCTAGCCTTCGATTCCGTGAGCAGAGTCGACCTATGGGAAAAACTGAATGCATGGAAGTGCCCAACAGACGACATTGAACCGTCAAACTCTTGTACGACGACACCAGTATAAGTCAGACTATCCAGAGACGGCACACTCGCGGAACAAATTAGAACATGGAATGGCCTGAAACAAGGATGCCCACAGGCAGCTACTTTATTCCATCTTTATATGGCAGACCTTGAAACAAACATACACACCTCAAACCCTCAAAATAAAAAACACAGCGATACCCTGTATCTTGTATGCTGATGATATAGTGCTACTGGCAAAAACACCCAGAGGACTGCAGATTGCAGTAGAAAAACTAGAAGAATACATGACAAAGAATCAGCTGGAAATAAACACGCAGAAAACTAAAATCATGTCACTAAAGAAACTAAGAAAAACCGATTGCTCCCCTCCTTTCATATAGGAAAAGACAGAATGGAGCAAGTAAAGACAATCCATATCCGGGAATATGGATCTCTCAATCTCCAACAGAAGAGGAATGGGCCCTACATCTCAAAGAAAAAACACTGTACTTAGCACGCCAGGCGAAAGTAATACACAGAGTACAGAAAATTCTCCCTGGTCCCAGTAGTTACTTTCTATAAGCAAAAGGTAACTGCTATTCTAGCATACGGAGCAGAATCAATGATAAACATCAACAGCACCATCTGGGATAAATTGGAAGGGAGTTTCTGGAAGAAAGTGCTAAACCTGCCTATGTCACTGCCCACTACACGCATCCAAGCTGAACTTGCGCTCCAATCGCTCGAATCCATCGTCCTGTAGAAACAGCTCGATTTTATATCGGAAAATCATGAGCAAATCCAATGCCCCAGCTTGAAATACTCAAACGAGAAAGTAGTCAACACAAAACATGCCTTAGAAATCTGGAAAAGATCGACAGAAGCAAAAAGAGAAAACAAGACAGATCAATGGAAATGCTACTAGAAAGACCACAAAAAGCGAAGATCAAAATAAGAGAGAATGTCTGGCTGAACACCAACCAAGCCAAAGCTAAAAATCGGCATGACATACACTGTGCACTCGACAATAGAAGAACTAACCAACTACCATCGTACTTGCAAATTTTCCCGTCTTCTGAAATAAGAGACACATTCATGAGACTATGGCTAAACATCCTCCCAACTCGAGAAATAATGGCAGCTAGGAAACAAATCCCAAAAAAGTAAAAAATACTGCCGATTTTGCAAGGACTTAACGATGACAGTCTACATCACATAATCATGATATGTCCGGCACTGAATGAAAAGGCATCTATCCAGAGAATGGTTCATGAAAACCCAAATAACTTACACCTGATGATCGTCGGGCGATGATGATTGCTGGAAATGAAAACAAAAATTGGTGTTTGCACTAATATCATTCTGGAACAACATTACGAACAATAGACAAACGGGATAATGCATCTCTAAGACGAAAGAAAATAAGAATTTGAAGTAAAAATCAACAAACATGAGGAACACTACTGCCAAAGCCTTGCTAGCTTATTTTAAGTAACTTGAGCAATAAACAGAAGAGAAGATAAAAAGATGAGCGGTTTGAACGTAAACCAAACATCAAAAAAATAAAACTGGAATTCCACTGCAGACCGATGTATTCGCCCTGGCCAAGAAGGGTTGGCTCAAGTCCCACTCTATCCAGCCGGTCAATTGATGCCAAGTACAGGCAGATGGAGGGGGATACACTCTTGCTATCGGCCCATCCTCAGTCGCACTCCTGTCCAGTTAGATCAGATCAACCTTTCCCTCACTTTAGAACAAATCTTATCAAACACATCAATGACAACATGTAAGGTTTGAAAGACTTAATTTGTGTTATGTTACTTATCTGAATGTATATATGTACCATCAAAGATTTATCACTTTTGTAAATTTTAATTATGCAACATTGTAATTTGCTGTAACACTAATTTCTATGCAACATTGTAAGCTTCGTATATTCTGTTCACTGCGCCCGATTACCCTTGGGTCTGGCGCGCAATACAAATAAACAAACTCCTCGGTGATTGCTGCAGCATCACTGTACTCCAAGCCTCAGTCGTACTTGGCCTCCTCTGTGGCACTGCTAGGCAAGGAGAAGATCTTGCCTAGCAAGATCTTCTCTAGAGAAACTCTATTCCAACGCGTCCTTGCATCTTCATCAGGCCTATGCCATGCTGGCGGTCGCTAATCTGAGGTTGTGGTGGAAAATTGCAGATTTCCTCTGAGCTTCCTACGCAGAGCCAATCACGTTGCAAGGCGGGACTGGCTGTGGCCAAGCTGGTGGCGCAGGACATCATGGAGTTCACCATGGCCCACATTGACGCCTCTTGCCGGGCCATCTGCATCACCACAGACATGAGAGAAGCAGCCTGGCTCAGTGCAACTAAATGAAACGGACGTCCAGGAACGCATATTAGACCTGCCGTTCGAGGGGAGTGACCTCTTCCACTCCACCATGGACGAGGAGCTGGACAAAAAGAAAAACCGCTCACAACCAAGTCATTATCCATCCTGGCAAAGACCACGCCCAAATCGTACACCCAGTCACAGCAGCGCTCCGACAAGGGGCGTACGTACGGGGGGTTCAGCGACTTTCAAGAATGGAGGGCCAGGCAACCGGACCGCTCGCCGACTCCACATCGGCGCAAGCAGCGGGGGGTGGCAGTAAGGGCTTTTTCCAGTCCCCCTCCTGCGCAACGGCCTCGGAGGGAAAGAAGGCATGACACGCCCCTCTGGTCCGTGTCTCCAGTGGGGGGCAGGCTTGCTCTCCATGCACATTACTGGCACCAGAATTTCGTGGACCCCTGGATCCTCTCTGTAGTATCCACGGGGTACAGTCTACCCATCCCAGCCTCTCAGCACTCCTCCACTCCCTCAAGTTGGGACAGCAACTCTTCTGGCAGAGATCCGATCGCTAGTAGAGAGCCGGGCCGTGGAGGAAGTCCCAGTGAGGCTTGGGCTTTTACTCCAGGATTTTCGCCATTCAGAAAAAGAACCAGGCAGGCCTGAGAGTTGTGCTAGACCTTTCCACCTACAAAAATTTAAGATGGTTACGCCAGCTTTTATAGCGGAGACATTGTGCAAGGGAGACTGGATGTGCTCCCTGGATCTGAAGGACACTTATCTACACGTCCCGAGGTGGCAGCCCCATCATGCTTTCATACAGTTCAGGGTCATGGGCTACCATTTCCAATACAAGGTCCTTCCTTTTGGCCTCAACTCGGCCCCCCAGGATCTTTACCAGACTCATGAATACTGTGGCTGCCCTCCTCAGGTCCTCCACATCTACCCATACCTTGACTGGCTCGTCAGGGCTAAATCTCCAGAAGCAGTTCGCCACACTTCCCAGGCTCTTATGAACACACTGCACGATCTGGGCTTTTCGCTCAATCTCAAGAAGTTGCAGCTGCAACCCACACAATCTGACATTCTTGGGCCTCATCCTGGGGCACATGCTCCGACAGGGTGTTCCCTTTGGAGGACAAGATCACAGCCATCAAGAGGGCCAGTACTCACTTCCTCAGCAAAGAGGTGACCTCGGTCTGGTGGTACCAGCACCTCCTGGGTCTCTTGGCAGCGGTCCTATTAGCCGTCCCCTACACAATCCTCTGGATTAGGAGGATACAGCTGCACTTGGCAGCATCATGGAACCAGGAGCGGGGCTCCCAATCCGAGAAGATGCATTCCTCCCACTTATCAGTGGCAAAGTTGTCCTCATCCAGACAGACAACTTGACCAGCAGGTACTATGTCAACAAGCAGGGAGGCACCAGATCCCCTCCATTGTGCAGACTGGCAATCAGCCTTTGGGAGTGGGCCCTGGAAAACGACATCTACCTCACGGCACTCCACCTTCCGGGGGAAGCCAACCTGAAGGTAGACGGGCTCAGCAGATTGGGAGCAGACAACTGCGCGTGGCAGTTAAACGACCTTGTTACTCAGATCTTCGGCAGATGGGGTTGCTACAGGTGGATCTCTTTGCCAACTGGCACAAGAAGTGCACTCAGTTTGCCTCCTGGCAGGGACAGTGCCCCGGCTCCCTGGGCGACACATTTCGGATTCAGTGGAACAGCATGATAGCTTACGCGTTCCCGCCACTCGCTGATTCAGAGTGATTTGCAAGATCAAGGAGTCTCGCCAGATTAACTTCATTCTAATTGCTCCATGGTGGCCAGCCATGTCATGGTTCTCGGAGCTGCTAAGCCTCTCCGATGCCTCTAATTCACCTTCCGACTGGCCCAGCACATCATCTGGGGGAGGGAGGGTGGCAGGGTCATCCACCCCACGCCAGAGAAGCTAGCCCTCACAATGTGGTTCCTGATCAGGTGACGCGAAGGCACTTCAGCCTCTCGCAGGCTAATCTTGAAATTGTACACTGCACAACAAGCAAGGCTACCAGGGCCCCGTAAGAGTAAATGGACCAGGTTCTGCCTCTGGCAGCCTCCAAGGAAATCGACCCCCCCCCCCCCACCTGCCCCCGCAAGAATGTACTCTGGACGACGTGCTCTCCTTCTCGGCACACTTCGCCCACTCAGGAGTGCAGGTGGACACCTGCCGCACTTACCTCGCAGCCACCGGGGCATACAGAAACTGAGGAGAGTTTTTCCTCTTCCAACCCAATTGTCAAGAGACATTTGATGGCTCTCGCCAGGCTCTACCCGCCCATCAAGAGGCCACACCCTGTGTGGGACCTCAACATAGTCTTGGGTGCCCTGGCACACAAACCATTCGAACCTATGACGTCTGCTGGACATCAGGCTGGTCACCATTATGACGGGCTTGTTAGTTGGCATCACCTCGGCTCGCAGAATCGGCGAAATCCTGGTGCTGGCCGCCTCGGAGCCATACTGTTTCACAAGGGCAAGGTAGTCCTACGGATGCACCCAGCATTCCTACTGAAGGTGCGGTCTGCATTCCATCTGAGCAAAGAAATCGCGTTACCCACGTTTTTTGCTGAGCCCAAAGACGAGGCACTGAGTTCTGCACTGCCTTGATGTTGGGCGTGCCCTGAAATTCTACCTGGACAGGACCAAGGGCTTCTGCAAGTCGGATGCTCATTTCGTCACCTTCAGAGGATCAAAACCGGGGTATCCAGCTTCCATAGCCCGTTCGATGGTCTTGGGCATCAAAAGCCTACGAGGGACAGCACAAGCCACTGCTGGCCAACATGCATGCCCACGCGGTCAGAGCCAAGGCAACAGTCATTGCTTTCCAGCGTCATGTCCCCTGGCAAGTCATAAGCAGGGCGGCCACATGGGCCACCCCTTTCGGCTTTCTGCAAGCACTACTGTTTGGATACCGGTTCTAGAGCGGACAGAGGTTTCGGGCAGGTGGTTCTTAGAAACCTGTTTGCTTAAGGAGGGTCTCCTCTCCACTCTGGGGCTACACTCCGTTGTAATCGCCCATGCAGTATGAAGGAAAGGGGACGGGACGTAAGAGTAATTATAAGTTACTCACTGTAGTGATTAACATAGTCCTTGGTCCCCTTTCCTCCACACGTCTCAACCCCACCCCCCCTAATAAAACTGGTGTCATTAGGCAATGTTAAATCCATTGTCGACACGTCTATGGGGACTGAGGTTTGGCGCCGGAATCAGGGCAGCGCATGCCCCCAAGGCCGCGCACCTCTAAATTGAAAGGTTAAGGTTTTTCTGGCGAAAAAGGTTCCATCTCCCGTGCCTTGGTAGGGACGCCCATGCAGTATGGAGGAAAGGGGACTAGGGACGAAGTATCTATGCGGAATCCATCCATGCGGCCACCTCGCATCAAACTCAAGGTTCACAGCTGGAATCTGGCTATTGATGTCAAAGTAACTCACTGCAGCCACGAAGCAGACGCCTGACAACTTGACCCCAGTAACTCGCCACATCTGCAAGCAATAGCAGGGAATGCATATTTCCCTCACTGGACAGGCAGGCCATTGGTCAGTGTGCTCATGAATGGAACCTAGCCAAGCCAATGACCTGGGAGAACTGTATTAAGACAGAATCCCATTATTTCAAGTTCTGTTGTCCCATTTTATGGGATCTGTAAACGTTTAACGTTTTCCAGGTAGTTTACTTGGTTTTTTGACCTGATTTATCTGGTCAAAAGGACTTTAGCTGAAGTCTCCTACCATTTAAATCCCTTTTTGATGTCCTGTGATAACCATATCGCTCCTTGTATAAGGGTGTGTTTTAAGCGCCACGTGTTGATGGCGGGAATTTACTTTTCGAATGGATTGTCCTCCCACGTATTCCTCATCTTATGTTAATTATCCTTCCAGCTTCCGCTGCTTCTGAATTTTTTTTTTTTCAGCAGGCGGTGTGCCGTCTCGTCGATGTCCCTCAACGGCCTCATTCAACTGCCGATGTAGTCAGTAGAAGTAGCGCACACAGCGCCCGTTGCCTTCAGTTCCCTTTTTCCGAGCTAACGCTTCAAAGAATTACGACCTGCTTCAGTTCTTCTGTGAACTTAAATAGTGTTTTTTGTTTCGAAAATGTCTTCCCCCGTCGGCTCCTTCAGCACCTAAAACGGGCTTCAAAAATTGCCAAGACTGTGGATTGAAGATGTCACTCACCAACCCCCACTGCATATGTCTGTGGTGTCTTGGTACTGGTCACCGTACCTCAGACTGTGGCTCCTGTCAGGCGATGACCGAAAAGGCTCTCGGGGAGCGTAAAGGTAATTTGGCGATTGGCAGTGGGGAGGTTGCCTTCGAAGTCCCCTTCGAAGAGTTAAAAAAGACAGTCGTCAAGGGATTCTTCTCGATGTAAAAAAAAAGTAAAGTCACTTGAAGTTGATGACTCATTCTTCGAAGGCTAAGAAACGGCATCAGTCCTCTTCGACCTCCAATGATTCCTTGGCTGAGGTTTTTTGTATGGCGCACTAAACCCAAAGGTAGGGCACAAGCAGTACAAGGAGGCTTTAAGCTTAAGATACATAGTCGCAGGCATAGTATTACAGGTACAATGATGGAGATATTTACAGTTCACATATTACAGGTAAACATTGAAGTTCTCCAGCATGGGGTCTGGCATGGATTCACATGCTCATGAATATTCCCCGTCGTCAGGCTGGGAATCCTCGGTAAAGAAAAAACCAGTATCAGTTTCGTTTCTGATCTGTCTTTCGTAGTAATAACCAATCACTGGTCTCTGCGTCATACTGACCACAGCCAATGACTGCCCTCTACCTAAGCACCGCCTCTGGCAGCCATCTTCAGATTTTTACCGCACGTTCATGTGTTGGGATCCTCGTGCTATTGCTCTCGAGCGTTAGTGCTATTTTTTCGCGCTTTTTCACAAAAACTTCGATTCTTTCGGTCAAAAGAGCCTCAAGCTCCACCGATCCTACATCCGATCAACGGGGACCCGTGTCGGATTCATCTGTGCCCCTCAAGGGTGAAGATTTCGTCGAGCTACACTTCGGAGGACTCCAGAAGCTTCTCAGGCCCGGCCTCGGAGATGGCCCAGGAGAAGGGAAGCTCGACGCCCGGAAAGCTGTTCAGGGCCTGCCCTGGATGCCAGCTGCAGAACGTCTTCAAGGAGGACGAACACTCTTTCTGCCTTTACTGCCTTCATGGGGACAAGACGCACGTGGAGAAGGACTGTGCGTTTTGCGGCAACATGTCGGAACGGACCATGAAGGACCGCCATCAACGTCTCGCCAGCTGGCTGGAGGGTAAGAGCCCGTCTGGCGAGAAGAAGAAGAAATCGGAGCGGTCTTCTAAGACCTTTGAGGGCGCCCCGGCGACGGGGGCCCAACATAAGGCCAAGCACCGCGAGTCCGCTGGCACCGGGAGCGCCGAACGGTCGGGCTCTACGGGCGCCAGGCAGGGCGCACCCTCCCCGGCACCATCAACCACGAGCCAACGCTCTGGGTCGGGTAAGAGGAAGGCCGAGCACCCGGCGAAGCTCCTGGAGAGACCCCGGTCGAGCTCTAAGGCAGAGGAGGAGCGTGGCAGTGCCCCCTCCCTCAAGGATAAGGCGGTGAGCGCACCGAAGGTGGTGAAGGCCTTGATCCATTCGACCAAGCCCTCTATCGAAACGGTCGCGGCGGCCCTGGCCCAGCCTGTGGAGGCTGCACCAGTGGTGGCGGCCTCGGGGCCCAGAATCTCCCTGCCTCCTCGGAGGGAGTCTTCTTTCGTGCCCATCGATAGGACCCCCGTGAAACCCTCCGTGGGGAAGAAGGGGGGGCAGGGCGTCGTCGTAGATTCGGCCTCAACCTCAGAAGAGGAACTGATCGAGGTCTTAAGCCACGGCCTAGGCGTGGAACAAGACCAGCCCGTCGGAATGGGCCCCGACGCAGGTGACGACGACGACATCGTCGAGGATACCGACGGGGCCCCTGCTCGCCCGTCGGATTCCCCTCTGCCAGCGCCGCAAGACAACTCGGCGGCCATTTTGTTGGCTATACAGTCCTTATGCTCCGAGATAAGGACGAGACTACCGTTACCGACGGAGGAACCTCTCCCGTCGGGGGATCCAGAACCGGGACCTTCTGGTGTTCCCCCTACCAAGAAAAGAAGGATCCATCCACCGCCTCCTTTTCAACCGTCGCGCCCCGTCCAGCCCTCCTCCCCGTCCACCCGAGGGGATGATACGGGGACTGACACGGCAGCTACGGGTACGGACGACGAGGCATACGACGAGGATTTTCCGTCGTCGCCTCCCACCAGGGCTTCTCCGCCCGACGAGATTGGATCGTTCCACTCAATGATCGCCAGGGCATCCGAGCTTTTCCAACTCTGCCCTGAGGAGAAGAAAAAGGAAGGCTTCCTTTACCAACGGCGCGAGACCAAGAGGAAGACGGTCCTCGCAGTGCCTCTGTTGGACGACATTTGGGATGAGGGCCTTTCCCTCCTCAAGAACCCTTCCACGACGCCAGCGAAAAGAGACCGGTACGAGAAAAAGTACCGGGTCCCGGACTCGGCCCCCCCTATGCCTCCGGGCGCAGCCTACCCCGGACTCCGTCGTCTCCGCGGCAGCCAGGAAGAAAGCGGGGGGGGTGCGGCCTCCACGTCGACTTCCCTGCCGGACGGCGAGGGAAAGAAATTGGATGCCATGGGGCGCAGAGTCATCTCGTCGGCGGCGACGACGATTAAAGCGGCCAACGCCTTGGCTATCGTGGCCCGCTACGACAGGGAACTCTGGTACAAGATAGCTCCCCTGCTGGATTTTCTGCCGGACGACAAGAGGGCGGAGGCCCTTGAGATCCTGCAGGAAGGTGAGGTGGCCTCGGACCACGCCATCACCGTGGCGACGGACATCGCCGACACTGGGTTCCGCCAGATGGGCAACGGCGTTTGCCTTCGACGTCGCGGATGGCTCAAGGCTACGGACTTTCGGCAGGACGTCCAGACCAGGGTCCTGGACATGCCCTTCGACGGGAACAACCTGTTTGGGAAGACAGTGGACGATTCCCTTCAGGCCATCAAGGCGGATACTGAGACGGCCCGGGCCCTTGGAGTACTGCAGCAACGGCGGACGCCCTTTCGGAGCGGCGGAGGCAAGGGCGCCTCCAAAGGTTCCGGCGGCGGTTTCGCTTCCTACCGTCAAGCGGCCCGCTCGTCATCGCAAGAGGCCTACAGAGGACGAGGCAAGTCTGGCGGACCCCGCCGTCGTCGCCAAGGAGGCCAAGGCGGCAAGGCCGCGTCCAAGCAGGATTGAACCGGCCGTGGGGTCGGGCCCCCACCGAAGCACCCCGGTGGGAGGCCGGCTGGCGGGCTTCGTCAGCGTGTGGGAGTCCATCTCCACCGACCGTTGGGTGCTGGACGCCCTGGCCCGGGGCCATGCGCTCGAGTTTCAAAGAAGGTGCCCGCGCGTCCCCCCCGTGGCCAGGAAAGAACTTCACGTCCCTCAACTTCTCCTGGAGGTAAAGGCGATGCTCAGAAAGGGCGCCATCGAACTCGTCCCAAAGAGGCTTCGGGGCTCCGGAGTCTACTCGCGTTACTTCCTCGTGAAGAAGAAGACGGGAGGATGGCGCCCCATCCTGGACCTGCGACGCCTGAACAAGTTCATCAAGGCGCAGAAGTTCCGGATGGTCACCCTCCAGCACGTCCTGGGTCAGCTGGAGGAAGGAGACTTCCTATCGTCGTTGGATTTGGAGGATGCCTACTTCCACATTCCCATCCTAAAGGGGCACCGAAAATTCCTCAGATTCGTGGTCCAAGGGCGTCATTACCAGTTAGAAGCCCTTCCCTTCGGACTGCGGTCGGCACCCAGGGTTTTCACCAAGTGCCTCGCACCGGTGGCGGCGCAGCTGCGCCGCGAGGGGATTCACGTCTACCCCTACCTGGACGACTGGCTCATCCGCGCCAAGACGAGGGAGCGCGCCGTGGTCCACACGGCAAGGACCGTCCAACTCCTCACGGACCTGGGATTCTCCGTGAACTACGCCAAATCCCACCTGGTGCCCGCGCAAGTCGCACTGTTTCTGGGAGCGAGGCTCGACACAGTGTCCCTTCTGGCCTCCCCGTCGGAGGAGAGGACCAGGACCATCTTGGGCAAGGTGCAACGGATGTTGGTGGCCGACGCGGCCAAGGTGAGGTCCATCAAGTCCCTCCTCGGGATGATGTCTTCCTGCATCTACCTCATTCCCATGTGCAGGCTCCGGATGCGCCCGTTGCAAGAGTTCCTGGATGCGCGCTGGATCCAGACGACGGGCAGCTTCGAGGAAAGGATCAAGCTCGACGAGAGTTTCCGACGAGCGATACGGTGGTGGGGCACCCGCGCGTTTGACGGCGGGCATGGACTTCCAGACCCCAGCCCACCAGGTGACTGTGACCACGGATGCCTCCCTAGAAGGGTGGGGAGCGCACACCGAAAGTCTGCACGCAAGGGGACTCTGGCTCCCGACGGAGAAGTCCCTGCATATCAACGTCCTGGAGCTCCGTGCAGTGTTTTGGGCCCTCAGGTCCTTCCTTCCGTCCCTCAAGGGCAAGGTGGTGAGGATCTTCACCGACAACACCACCACCATGTTTTACATCAGGAAACAGGGCGGAACCAGGTCCCCAGCGCTGTCCAAGGAGGCGCAGGACCTGTGGCATTGGGCCGTCGCCCAAGGGATTCTTCTGGTGCCGTTTCATCTGGCAGGGATAAAAAACACCATCGCCGACTCACTCAGCAGGGAGCTGCGCTCGTGCCACGAGTGGGAACTACGGCAGGATCTGGTGGATCGCCTCTTCCGACGGTGGGGCACACCCCAGATCGACCTGTTCGCGACGGCGACGAACACCAAGTGCCGGAGGTTCGCCAGCAGGTTTCCCCAGACGAGGAGCATGGGCGATGCTTTCTCGTTCCCCTGGGAGGGCCTGTTCCTCTACGCGTTCCCTCCCTTGCCTCTGCTAATCCGGCTCGTCAACCAGCTCAAGAGGTCACGGTGCAGGATGATCCTCGTCGCACCTGCGTGGCCGAGGCAGATATGGTTCCCGGACCTTCTGGACTTGTCGGCGTCCCCGCCAATCAAGCTGCCGGCGGACGCGGATCTACTCTCCAGGGAAGGAGGCGCCATCCTCCACCACGACCCGAAGTCGCTGAACTTGCAGGCCTGGCTCCTGCAGCGCTAGAGTTTGGAGGATACGACATACCGGCCGATTGCAGAGAGGTTCTTGCAAAGGCCAGGGCGTCCTCGACTCTTAAATGCTACGGACACAAATGGAAGAGGTTCTCTGTCTGGTGCCACGCACAGAAGATTAACCCTCTACGGATTACGGCTCCCCAAGTGCTGCCGTACCTGCTGACGCTGGCCAAAGCTGGTCTGGCACACGCGTCCATCAAGATTCATCTTGCTGCGATCTCCCGATACACCAGAACCACGGGCCGGACGTCCTTGTGGTCTCATCGTCTGGTGAAAGAGTTTATGAAGGGACTGTTCAGATCGTTCCCGCCGGTGAAGGCTCCGGCCCCGGCGTGGGAGCTCAACGTGGTGCTGACCAAACTCATGGGACCTCCGTTCGAGCCTCTGCACTCGGCCCCGTTGAAGTTTCTATCGTGGAAAACAGCTTTTCTCGTGGCCATCACCTCCGCACGACGAGTGGGAGAGATCCAGGCCCTTTCCTGCAAGGCCCCGTACTTGACTTTCCACGACACGAGGGTAGTGCTCAGGACGCACCCCTCCTTCATGCCCAAGGTACCGTCGGACTTTCATCTCAACGAACCCTTGGTGTTACCTGTGTTCTTCCCGTCGCCTTCGTCGCCGGCTGAGAGGACTTTGCACTCGCTGGATGTAGCTAGAGCGCTGAAGTTCTACGTGGACCGCACGAAAGGTTTTCGGAAGACGTCACAACTCTTTGTGAACTTTGGACCTGTCAATCAGGGGAAGGCTCTCTCGAAGGCTTCCATCTCCAGATGGCTCTCCGGCTGTATCATGTACTGTCACCGGTTGGCAAACCGACCGCTGCCTGGCCGTCCGAGAGCCCATTCCACCAGAGCGATCGCAGCTACCACGGCGTTCCTATCTGGTGTGCCCCTGCTGGACATATGCAGGGCTGCTACGTGGAGGTCGACGCACACCTTCACGAAATTCTACTGCGTCGACCGGGATTCCAGGGAGGAGTCCAGGGTCGGCCAAGCAGTGCTGCGCAACCTGTTCGCCTGAGGTGAGCCTGGTGAGGAGGTAAGATGCTTAATGTTGAGTTGATGTGATGCTTAATGTTGAGCCTTTGCCACCTCCCGTGGTTGTGCATGTGTGTACTGCTATGTATTCTTTATTCATGAGCATGTGAATCCATGCCAGACCCCATGCTGGAGAAGGAACAAGTTACTTACCTGTAACTGTTGTTCTCCAGCATGGGTCTGGCATGGATTCACATGCGAACCCTCCCGCCTACCCCTCTGCGGCTCTTCACTTGGTCATACTGCCACTTCACGTGCTTCCAAATCTGAAGATGGCTGCCAGAGGCGGTGCTTAGGTAGAGGGCAGTCATTGGCTGTGGTCAGTATGACGCAGAGACCAGTGATTGGTTATTACTACGAAAGACAGATCAGAAACGAAACTGATACTGGTTTTTTCTTTACCGAGGATTCCCAGCCTGACGACGGGGAATATTCATGAGCATGTGAATCCATGCCAGACCCATGCTGGAGAACAACAGTTACAGGTAAGTAACTTGTTCCTTACTGGTTGCTCCTTTAGAAAGTATAGAAGTTACTTTACTTTGAATAGTGTTCCACTCTTAAAAGTACTCTTAAACGTAATTGGGTTGGTACTTTTTTTATTAAGTGAATGAGTGTTAAAGCTTACCAATAGGGTTTACTGACCTTGAATAACTTAGTTCTTCATGAAGCGTGCCATTGGGTTTTGCTTTCCCTGATCTGCTTCGTACAGATCTAAAACAGTCAGCGTTGATACTTGTCTAAAAGTTGCATTCTGCCGCTCTGAAAAGTATATGGGTGTTGTACTTGGACTAATTATTGCCTTCTTAAAAATATGCTAGATTACTTACCTTGAAACACATTGTCTTAAAGTGTAACACTGGGTTGTGCTTTCCCTGAATTGCTATTGGTACTCTTGTAAATTAGCTGAATTCTTACTTGTCTTGGAGTTTCTTGTAGCCCCTATAAAAAGTATAATGGGTTACGTGCTGACCTTGAATAGCTGCTGCTCTTCCTATACTAACATTGTTGAGTTAATTCACCCAGGTCCAGTCGGTCCGTAAAGCGCTCTCCCTCCGTGAGGAGATCAAAGTCCTTTGAGGGCACCCCATCCTTGGAGTCCAAGATAAGGCCAAGAATTGAAAGACCGATTCCACCGGATTCACCGCTGATGCGGGTCCCAGGTTGGAAAGGCCGCAATCGCCATTTGTCTCAGTAGCCAGCCTGCCGTCGAGCTCCTCAAAGAAGTTATCCACCATGGCCTAGTTACAGGACAAATCAGACAAGCCTAGTCCGGAGGCAAGAGGAGAGGGCTGTGCAGCCCAAGCAGGTTCGACCAGCACAGCCGTAGACTCAGTCGACGACCTTGTAGACCTCCTCTGGGGTGACAGCTACGCCAGGTGGTACTGACCCTACGAGGGTGGCACTTTAAAGCAGTTTCCATTCCTCCCAGGCGCGACATGGCCTCTGAGGTAGCAACTGTCTGCGGCACCCCTGGAAGGGGGAAAAGCCCTGGCTCAGGCACTGGTACACGCTACTCGGGAAGGAGGGGGGGGGCAGCCCTCATTGGCCCTTCATCCAATGGACATCTCGTCCACGGACAACGACGACCAAGTGAGGGACATGTCCATAGACCTCCTGTCAAATCTCCACCCTAGTGACGGAGATCCAGCAGAGGTTGCCACCTGCACCTGGTTTTACCTCCGGCCTGACCATCCTCTTTGTAATAAGAGGAAGCGTCATGCCTTCCCATCAGCCTCTTGTAGGCAAGAATTGATGTAACCCTGTGGGAGACTACAAAACCCTTGTCCTCTTGGTATAAGGCAACCCACCTTTTGGTATAGGCCTGTCCGACACAAGTTGGTAGTGTGACTGAGCAGCCAGGTTTGTCTCAAGAGGGGTACATGTGAGCTATAGCAATGAGAATTCCCAAATACAAGTAACCAAATAACACTTACACTCAAGGTTTTAGTTAATCATTGTTTGTAACAGCAATTTTGAAATAAGCATTCTTTAAAAAGGGCACTATCTGTAGAAATGAAATGCACTTTTCCAGAATCAGCACACACCTAGTAGATACTCTTTAGAGATGCTGTTCACACACTTCTTACACCCTGATGTGACTTCACGAACTACGTCAATAATGTGATTTATATATCATTAGTACTCTTTGTAGATTCTGAGGTTTGCAGAAAGGAAAGGTTAAGGGAAGGAAAAAGGTTACAGGTTCTGAAAGCATGTGAGCACTTGCATCTTCCAATGAAGTCTAGACAAAAACCTTCCCAGCAATAATAAAGACCAGGTTATCACCTTGAGGGGCAGTAAATATCAGCCAAATCGACTAGAAATGTCTGCAGGGAGCCAGGACAGCCAAAGTCAACTGGAGCACAGTTTATGGAGCAGAGGCCCTTCTTAGATAGCAAAGTCTTGCACAAAGTTAGTTTGAAGAATAATCACTGTAGGGTCAGAAGCTGTTACTCTTTTGAAGCATAGAGCTGAAATCGACTCTAGCAAAGTAGCTGCTGCAAGTCTCCACTGAGGAGAGCAAAGCAAAAGGCACTGAGGTAAGTACCCCAAGTTCTACCTTAGGTTAGAAGAAGAGTGGCACAGCTGGCTTCTATCTGGTTGCAGTGATGCAGATCCTGGGCCTCAGTCGTGGGGACAAGAGGGAGGACGTCTGGAGGACTCCTGCCGCAGCAATTCGGAGGTAACAGCAGCTATGTCTCTATTCAGATCAGCAGCACTCCGTGGTTTCAGGGCTTGGTAAACTGCATCACCAGATCCTGGATACCGGTTGGGCTTCCTTCACTCCTCACACTCTGCAGAGGGGACTCGAGCTTTGGTCGTCCTTCTGGGGGGGGGGGGGTCCTGGGAGGCTCCTGGAGCTTCTGGCTGGCTTGCAGACGTTGCACTAAACTATGGATTGCTCGACCCCTGCCACTCTGTTCCTGCAGCATAAAGAAGTACAGCCAGTTGGGGAAGGTGGTCAGTGGAATTCGTCTCGGTTAGTTGGTACCACTAATCAAGGGAAGACGTTGTCTGTTCCAGAGCTTCTCTTGTCGATCAGAAAAGGTTTTCAGCACAGCAGCAGAGGGCTTCACTGGGCAATTCAAAGGTGAAGCAGGATGCATCAAGCTTTGTTCGGGGTTTCTCCCTCTGGTTCTTCCCAGTGGTCGATCTCTTCAGTCCCAAATCCCTTGCCTTTTAAGCAGGTTTCTCCCATTCATGCACAGCCTAGTTGTCACTCAAAAGCCAGCCAGCCAGGACTGGGTGCATTCAGGCATTCCTTAAGAAAATGGACAGGGGAGTTGGGAATCTCGCTCACTTCCTGCCCTTCCAGACACACTGGAGCCAGAGGTGGGTTTCAGTACTCAAGTCCACCAAAGGCAAAATGAACCAAGGGCTCAAACCTGGCTTGGCGTGCAGAGTAAACCCCAAGAAAAACCTCACAAACAGAAAGACCAGGGCCATTTTGATAAAATGGTCACCCATGGGTGCTTTACTGCAGCTGAGGATTCAGCCTGCGGTAGAAAAGCACAATGGTAGGAAAATTAAACCACTGCCACCAGCCATTTTGAAGTAGTGAGGGTAACCTAAAAAAATGTTACTTAGTAGGTAGGCTGAGGGGCTACTAAGTAACTGCCCAGCACTCCAGATAAGATGGGGTGTGCTGAACCTACAAAGAGAAAAGGTAAGTAAAGTCAAGTTCACCTTACTATTCTTGGGAACAGTAGTTAACACAATATTTTATTTAAACCTTATGAGAATTCTAAATGTTTTCTCTGTGGCACTGCACTGAAGGTGCTGTTACCATACAAAAAGTAGATGCCTGGGTTTCAGACTCGAAAAACAAAGGAAACGCATAATCCAAATCGTGTCAAAACAGAGTGAGAAAAAGGGCTCACTCCAGGGCTAAAATTACAAAGTCCTAAAAGCCAGCAAAAGAGCTAGCGGTTTCTATGGTTGAAGGGAATTGGCACAGAAATGGGAATGCCCCATAACAGCCTCCTCCACCAGCTGGCCCGGATACTCAGACACAGGAACCAATGAAGATGAGGACTTCGTCCCGGCAAACAGCGAATTGATGCACTTGGACGCCCCTCATGGGTGGGAGGGTTCCACCAGATGAGGTGGGATCATTCCAATCAATCTCCAAGGCCATTGAGCTGTTACAGCTGGTACCCAAAGAAACCAATAAGGAGGGCTTCCTATATATCAGCGACAGCAGTCCAATAGGTAGACTAGCATCGCTGTACCCTTTTTGGCCGACATTTGGGGGTGATATCCTGGCCCTCATGAAGAACCCATGCATGGCCCCAACCAAACTGGACAGGTTGGGGAAGAAATACATGGTGCCAGACTCTACACCCAAGTGTAGTTTGAAGTCACAACCGTTGCCGGACTCAGTAGTGTCGGCCGACGCAAGAAAACATTCAGCCAACCTGGCATCTGTGTCATCAGTCCCTCCGGACAATGAAGGAAAGATGGACACCATGGGGGAAGAGTCATCGACAGGGCTACATCCACAATCAAAGCGGCTAATGCTCAGGCTATCTCCCAATACGACCGGTAGCTTTGGTACAAGCTGGGCCCTATCCCGGAATTCCTTCCCAATGACGATTATGGTGGGACTAGACCTCGCCGACTTCGGCTTCCGGCAGATGGGAAAACTGTTTGCCTTCGGCAGGGATGCTTTAAGTCAACTAACTTTCGCCAAGACGTTCATACAAAGGTGATGGGCATGCCGCTCAACAGCAGAAATCTGTTTGGGAAGGTGGTCGACTAATCCCTTCAAGCCATAAAGACTGACACTGAGACTGTGCGTTCCCATGGCACTCCGCTGCAGCATCGCTTGTCTTTTTGCTCCTCCAGGGGGGAATGGAGCAGATGATCCAAGGGATACTACACCTCGCACAGACAGCCTTCCTGACCCTCCATGCAGGAAGCCTATAGGTGTCGCTCCCAGCCCTACTGTAGCAGAGGTCAGAGTTGCCGTCGCCCACAGGGGTAGGGTGCTGGTGCCCAAGCAGGCATGAACCGGCCAAGACGTCTGGTCCTCACTCGTGCACCCCAGTGGGAGATCGGCTGATGGGATTCGTCACTGAGTGGAAGAAGATCACCAGAGGCATGTGGATGCTGGAAGCTCTTGCCAAGGGACACACCTTGGAGTTACAAAGCGGGTGCCCTCGTATTCCACTGGTTCCCCATCAGGAGCAACGCATCCCTCAGCTCCTGAAAGAAGCCATGTCATGGAAAGGGCGATTGAGCTTGTTCCCCAGCATCTCTGGGGCTACAGAGTCTATTACAGATACTTTCTGGTCAGAATAAATACTGGGGGGGGGGGGGGTTATGGGGATTGCTGCACTTGCTCTGCCAACTGGAGGAATTGGATTTATTGACTTTCGATGGATCTAGAAGATGCATACTTCCACGTCCCGATCCACAGAAACATCGAAGGTTCGTGGTACAGGGCCAACACTGGCTCCCAGTCAAACAGAATTGTTTTCAAAACCCTCGCCATCATCCACAAATGCCTGCATGAACTTGCCCCTCCATACTTAACACACAATCACTAAGCACACGGCCACAAGACCCTTAAGATCGTGCTATGCCAACACAATTGTCACACCCACAACGCGAAAGGTGCGCGCTGGTGGCACCAGCTTCCCCACCCAAGCAGCCACGCACTGGAACGCACTGCCACCTCACCTCAGACTGAGTCACACCTAGCCTTTCGCAAGGCTAACAAAACTAGGCTCTTTGCTTAAAATGCCTCTCAATGTGAATCTCGTTAAGCATGATTCTCCAGCATGGGGTCTGGCATGGATTCACATGCTCATGAATATTCCCCGTCGTCAGGCTGGGAATCCTCGGTAAAGAAAAAAACCAGTATCAGTTTCGTTTCTGATCTGTCTTTCGTAGTAATAACCAATCACTGGTCTCTGCGTCATACTGACCACAGCCAATGACTGCCCTCTACCTAAGCACCGCCTCTGGCAGCCATCTTCAGATTTTTACCGCACGTTCATGTGTTGGGATCCTCGTGCTATTGCTCTCGAGCGTTAGTGCTATTTTTCGCGCTTTTTCACAAAAACTTCGATTCTTTCGGTCAAAAGAGCCTCAAGCTCCACCGATCCTACATCCGATCAACGGGGACCCGTGTCGGATTCATCTGTGCCCCTCAAGGGTGAAGATTTCGTCGAGCTACACTTCGGAGGACTCCAGAAGCTTCTCAGGCCCGGCCTCGGAGATGGCCCAGGAGAAGGGAAGCTCGACGCCCGGAAAGCTGTTCAGGGCCTGCCCTGGATGCCAGCTGCAGAACGTCTTCAAGGAGGACGAACACTCTTTCTGCCTTTACTGCCTTCATGGGGACAAGACGCACGTGGAGAAGGACTGTGCGTTTTGCGGCAACATGTCGGAACGGACCATGAAGGACCGCCATCAACGTCTCGCCAGCTGGCTGGAGGGTAAGAGCCCGTCTGGCGAGAAGAAGAAGAAATCGGAGCGGTCTTCTAAGACCTTTGAGGGCGCCCCGGCGACGGGGGCCCAACATAAGGCCAAGCACCGCGAGTCCGCTGGCACCGGGAGCGCCGAACGGTCGGGCTCTACGGGCGCCAGGCAGGGCGCACCCTCCCCGGCACCATCAACCACGAGCCAACGCTCTGGGTCGGGTAAGAGGAAGGCCGAGCACCCGGCGAAGCTCCTGGAGAGACCCCGGTCGAGCTCTAAGGCAGAGGAGGAGCGTGGCAGTGCCCCCTCCCTCAAGGATAAGGCGGTGAGCGCACCTAAGGTGGTGAAGGCCTTGATCCATTCGACCAAGCCCTCTATCGAAACGGTCGCGGCGGCCCTGGCCCAGCCTGTGGAGGCTGCACCAGTGGTGGCGGCCTCGGGGCCCAGAATCTCCCTGCCTCCTCGGAGGGAGTCTTCTTTCGTGCCCATCGATAGGACCCCCGTGAAACCCTCCGTGGGGAAGAAGGGGGGGCAGGGCGTCGTCGTAGATTCGGCCTCAACCTCAGAAGAGGAACTGATCGAGGTCTTAAGCCACGGCCTAGGCGTGGAACAAGACCAGCCCGTCGGAATGGGCCCCGACGCAGGTGACGACGACGACATCGTCGAGGATACCGACGGGGCCCCTGCTCGCCCGTCGGATTCCCCTCTGCCAGCGCCGCAAGACAACTCAGCGGCCATTTTGTTGGCTATACAGTCCTTATGCTCCGAGATAAGGACGAGACTACCGTTACCGACGGAGGAACCTCTCCCGTCGGGGGATCCAGAACCGGGACCTTCTGGTGTTCCCCCTACCAAGAAAAGGAGGATCCATCCACCGCCTCCTTTTCAACCGTCGCGCCCCGTCCAGCCCTCCTCCCCGTCCACCCGAGGGGATGATACGGGGACTGACACGGCAGCGACGGGTACGGACGACGAGGCATACGACGAGGATTTTCCGTCGTCGCCTCCCACCAGGGCTTCTCCGCCCGACGAGATTGGATCGTTCCACTCAATGATCGCCAGGGCATCCGAGCTTTTCCAACTCTGCCCTGAGGAGAAGAAAAAGGAAGGCTTCCTTTACCAACGGCGCGAGACCAAGAGGAAGACGGTCCTCGCAGTGCCTCTGTTGGACGACATTTGGGATGAGGGCCTTTCCCTCCTCAAGAACCCTTCCACGACGCCAGCGAAAAGAGACCGGTACGAGAAAAAGTACCGGGTCCCGGACTCGGCCCCCCTATGCCTCCGGGCGCAGCCTACCCCGGACTCCGTCGTCTCCGCGGCAGCCAGGAAGAAAGCGGGGGGGGTGCGGCCTCCACGTCGACTTCCCCGCCGGACGGCGAGGGAAAGAAATTGGATGCCATGGGGCGCAGAGTCATCTCGTCGGCGGCGACGACGATTAAAGCGGCCAACGCCTTGGCTATCGTGGCCCGCTACGACAGGGAACTCTGGTACAAGATAGCTCCCCTGCTGGATTTTCTGCCGGACGACAAGAGGGCGGAGGCCCTTGAGATCCTGCAGGAAGGTGAGGTGGCCTCGGACCACGCCATCACCGTGGCGACGGACATCGCCGACACTGGGTTCCGCCAGATGGGCAACGGCGTTTGCCTTCGACGTCGCGGATGGCTCAAGGCTACGGACTTTCGGCAGGACGTCCAGACCAGGGTCCTGGACATGCCCTTCGACGGGAACAACCTGTTTGGGAAGACAGTGGACGATTCCCTTCAGGCCATCAAGGCGGATACTGAGACGGCCCGGGCCCTTGGAGTACTGCAGCAACGGCGGACGCCCTTTCGGAGCGGCGGAGGCAAGGGCGCCTCCAAAGGTTCCGGCGGCGGTTTCGCTTCCTACCGTCAAGCGGCCTGCTCGTCGTCGCAAGAGGCCTACAGAGGACGAGGCAAGTCTGGCGGACCCCGCCGTCGTCGCCAAGGAGGCCAAGGCGGCAAGGCCGCGTCCAAGCAGGATTGAACCGGCCGTGGGGTCAGGCCCCCACCGAAGCACCCCGGTGGGAGGCCGGCTGGCGGGCTTCGTCAGCGTGTGGGAGTCCATCTCCACCGACCGTTGGGTGCTGGACGCCCTGGCCCGGGGCCACGCGCTCGAGTTTCAAAGAAGGTGCCCGCGCGCCCCCCCCGTGGCCAGGAAAGAACTTCACGTCCCTCAACTTCTCCTGGAGGTAAAGGCGATGCTCAGAAAGGGCGCCATCGAACTCGTCCCAAAGAGGCTTCGGGGCTCCGGAGTCTACTCGCGTTACTTCCTCGTGAAGAAGAAGACGGGAGGATGGCGCCCCATCCTGGACCTGCGACGCCTGAACAAGTTCATCAAGGCGCAGAAGTTCCGGATGGTCACCCTCCAGCACGTCCTGGGTCAGCTGGAGGAAGGAGACTTCCTATCGTCGTTGGATTTGGAGGATGCCTACTTCCACATTCCCATCCTAAAGGGGCACCGAAAATTCCTCAGATTCGTGGTCCAAGGGCGTCATTACCAGTTCAAAGCCCTTCCCTTCGGACTGCGGTCGGCACCCAGGGTTTTCACCAAGTGCCTCGCACCGGTGGCGGCGCAGCTGCGCCGCGAGGGGATTCACGTCTACCCCTACCTGGACGACTGGCTCATCCGCGCCAAGACGAGGGAGCGCGCCGTGGTCCACATGGCAAGGACCGTCCAACTCCTCACGGACCTGGGATTCTCCGTGAACTACGCCAAATCCCACCTGGTGCCCGCGCAAGTCGCACTGTTTCTGGGAGCGAGGCTCGACACAGTGTCCCTTCTGGCCTCCCCGTCGGAGGAGAGGACCAGGACCATCTTGGGCAAGGTGCAACGGATGTTGGTGGCCGACGCGGCCAAGGTGAGGTCCATCAAGTCCCTCCTCGGGATGATGTCTTCCTGCATCTACCTCATTCCCATGTGCAGGCTCCGGATGCGCCCGTTGCAAGAGTTCCTGGATGCGCGCTGGATCCAGACGACGGGCAGCTTCGAGGAAAGGATCAAGCTCGACGAGAGTTTCCGACGAGCGATACGGTGGTGGGGCACCCGCGCGCATCTGACGGCGGGCATGGACTTCCAGACCCCAGCCCACCAGGTGACTGTGACCACGGATGCCTCCCTAGAAGGGTGGGGAGCGCACACCGAAAGTCTGCACGCAAGGGGACTCTGGCTCCCGACGGAGAAGTCCCTGCATATCAACGTCCTGGAGCTCCGTGCAGTGTTTTGGGCCCTCAGGTCCTTCCTTCCGTCCCTCAAGGGCAAGGTGGTGAGGATCTTCACCGACAACACCACCACCATGTTTTACATCAGGAAACAGGGCGGAACCAGGTCCCCAGCGCTGTCCAAGGAGGCGCAGGACCTGTGGCATTGGGCCGTCGCCCAAGGGATTCTTCTGGTGCCGTTTCATCTGGCAGGGATAAAAAACACCATCGCCGACTCACTCAGCAGGGAGCTGCGCTCGTGCCACGAGTGGGAACTACGGCAGGATCTGGTGGATCGCCTCTTCCGACGGTGGGGCACACCCCAGATCGACCTGTTCGCGACGGCGACGAACACCAAGTGCCGGAGGTTCGCCAGCAGGTTTCCCCAGACGAGGAGCATGGGCGATGCTTTCTCGTTCCCCTGGGAGGGCCTGTTCCTCTACGCGTTCCCTCCCTTGCCTCTGCTAATCCGGCTCGTCAACCAGCTCAAGAGGTCACGGTGCAGGATGATCCTCGTCGCACCTGCGTGGCCGAGGCAGATATGGTTCCCGGACCTTCTGGACTTGTCGGCGTCCCCGCCAATCAAGCTGCCGGCGGACGCGGATCTACTCTCCAGGGAAGGAGGCGCCATCCTCCACCACGACCCGAAGTCGCTGAACTTGCAGGCCTGGCTCCTGCAGCGCTAGAGTTTGGAGGATACGACATACCGGCCGATTGCAGAGAGGTTCTTGCAAAGGCCAGGGCGTCCTCGACTCTTAAATGCTACGGACACAAATGGAAGAGGTTCTCTGTCTGGTGCCACGCACAGAAGATTAACCCTCTACGGATTACGGCTCCCCAAGTGCTGCCGTACCTGCTGACGCTGGCCAAAGCTGGTCTGGCACACGCGTCCATCAAGATTCATCTTGCTGCGATCTCCCGATACGCCAGAACCACGGGCCGGACGTCCTTGTGGTCTCATCGTCTGGTGAAAGAGTTTATGAAGGGACTGTTCAGATCGTTCCCGCCGGTGAAGGCTCCGGCCCCTGCGTGGGAGCTCAACGTGGTGCTGACCAAACTCATGGGACCTCCGTTCGAGCCTCTGCACTCGGCCCCGTTGAAGTTTCTATCGTGGAAAACAGCTTTTCTCGTGGCCATCACCTCCGCACGACGAGTGGGAGAGATCCAGGCCCTTTCCTGCAAGGCCCCGTACTTGACTTTCCACGACACGAGGGTAGTGCTCAGGACGCACCCCTCCTTCATGCCCAAGGTACCGTCGGACTTTCATCTCAACGAACCCTTGGTGTTACCTGTGTTCTTCCCGTCGCCTTCGTCGCCGGCTGAGAGGACTTTGCACTCGCTGGATGTAGCTAGAGCGCTGAAGTTCTACGTGGACCGCACGAAAGGTTTTCGGAAGACGTCACAACTCTTTGTGAACTTTGGACCTGTCAATCAGGGGAAGGCTCTCTCGAAGGCTTCCATCTCCAGATGGCTCTCCGGCTGTATCATGTACTGTCACCGGTTGGCAAACCGACCGCTGCCTGGCCGTCCGAGAGCCCATTCCACCAGAGCGATCGCAGCTACCACGGCGTTCCTATCTGGTGTGCCCCTGCTGGACATATGCAGGGCTGCTACGTGGAGGTCGACGCACACCTTCACGAAATTCTACTGCGTCGACCGGGATTCCAGGGAGGAGTCCAGGGTCGGCCAAGCAGTGCTGCGCAACCTGTTCGCCTGAGGTGAGCCTGGTGAGGAGGTAAGATGCTTAATGTTGAGTTGATGTGATGCTTAATGTTGAGCCTTTGCCACCTCCCGTGGTTGTGCATGTGTGTACTGCTATGTATTCTTTATTCATGAGCATGTGAATCCATGCCAGACCCCATGCTGGAGAAGGAACAAGTTACTTACCTGTAACTGTTGTTCTCCAGCATGGGTCTGGCATGGATTCACATGCGAACCCTCCCGCCTACCCCTCTGCGGCTCTTCACTTGGTCATACTGCCACTTCACGTGCTTCCAAATCTGAAGATGGCTGCCAGAGGCGGTGCTTAGGTAGAGGGCAGTCATTGGCTGTGGTCAGTATGACGCAGAGACCAGTGATTGGTTATTACTACGAAAGACAGATCAGAAACGAAACTGATACTGGTTTTTTCTTTACCGAGGATTCCCAGCCTGACGACGGGGAATATTCATGAGCATGTGAATCCATGCCAGACCCATGCTGGAGAACAACAGTTACAGGTAAGTAACTTGTTCCTTCCTGTACCTGCATGCCATTGTATAACTATGTGTAACTATGAGACCTTTGGTCACCCGCTTTGTTAATCACAAGTCCTCTCATCTTCTGTAACAGCGCCTTGATGCCTTATGGCTGCAAGTGTGCTTAACAAATGCAAATAAAAAACTAACACTACCAGTTCAAGGCCCTACCATTAGGCTTAGTCTGCCCCAAGTGTTCACAAAATGCGTGGCCCTGGTGGTGGCTCAACACCATCTGCAGGGCATACACGTATACCCATACCTGGACGATTGGCTGATACACTCCCAGGAAACTATCCAAAGTCCTGCTTAACACCATCACAAAAGGCACGGTTCTCTGGCGCCAGACTCAACACAGTGACCTGCCAGGTGTCTCCCTCAGAGGAGAGGCTAGGTGCCATTCAAGGGAAGGTGCAGAGACAGTCGTCTGGCGAAGATGGCCATGGTTCGGGGCATCAAGTCTTTGCCGGACATGTCGTCCTGCATCTCCCCGTCGGCAGGTTGCCGATGCGACCCCTTAAGGAATTCTTGGATGCACGTTGGATACAAGTGTCCTGGAGTTTTGCGGACAAGATTCCCCTCAACATGGAGTTCAGGCGGGCGATAGTGGTGGAGTGTGTTCCCACATTGACTGGGGGATGGGATTTCAGACCCTGGCCTACCAGGGGACAGTCACCATGGCCGACTCTCTTGAAGGTTGGGGGGCTCACACTGGACGGTTACATGCCAGGTCTGTGGCTTCTGGAAGAGAAGGATCTGCACCAACATCCTGGAGCTACGGGCAGTGTTCTGGAGACTCAAGTATGTCCTACCGTCTCTGAAGGGCAAGGTGGTGAGGATCTTCACGGACAACACCACCACCATGTTCTACATCAGGAAGCAGGGGGGCAATCTATCTCCAGCGCTCTCAAAGGAAGCTTGTGGATAATCAGACAGGGGATGTTGCTCGTCCTGCTCCACCTGGCAGGTGCCAAGAACTCCAAATGCCAAATGTCTGCCTGAAGATTCTACCAACCGAAGAGCTTGGCCGCATTCTCGTTCCTGTGGGAGGGTCTGTTGCTGTATGCCTTCCCCTCCCCCATATGCCCCGTTTCCTCTTATGCTACGTGTGATCAGCACACTCTTACAATATCAGTACAAGATGATACTCATCGCCCTGGCGTGGCCGAGGCAGATTTGGTATCCTGACCTACTCAGCCTGTCGGTCGCCTCCAGTCAAGTTGCTGGTACTTCCGAATCTGCCCACCAGAGAGGGAGGCACAATCCTTCATCACTACCCAGGATCCCTGAACCTGAAGACCTGGCTCCTGCAGCCCTAGAGTTTGGGGGTTATGAGCTGCCAGCCGACAGTGTCAAAGACCGCTACCATGCCTGTACCTGTGTAACTAAGTTCTTGCAAGTAACAGCACCTCAATGCCCCTGGGCTGCTTACGCCCTATATAAATAAAAATAAACTGCAGGGAGGTCCTTGCCAAAGCCAGGGCGTCAACACTAAAGTGCTATGGCTATAAGTGTAAGCGTTTTTCTACATAGTGCCAGTCGCAGAAGATTACCCCTCTGAGGGTCATGGCCCCACAGATTCCTCTGTACTTGCTTTCCTTGGCAAAAGCTGGTCTGGCTCACGCGTCCATTGTACACCTGGCGGCCATCTCACGCTAAAGATCCTTGTTGTGGTCCCACACTCGTAAAGGGGCTTTGTTGTTATTTCCTGCCGGTGAAGGCGCCTGCCCCGTCATGGTAATTCAACATAGTCCTGGCGAGACTTAGGGTGGCACCCTTCAAACCTATGCATGAAGCCCCACTAAAGTGTCTCTCGAAGACTGCATTCCTCGTGGCCATCACTTCAGCCAGATGAGTGGGTGAGATCCAAGCCCTGTCCTGCAAGCAGCCGTATTTGACTTTCCTCGAATCATGGATGATGCTGCGTACCCTCGTTCATGCCGAAGCTTTGGTCGAATTCCACCTCAACGAGCCTTTGGTGTTAACTGTTTTCTTCCCGAAACCTTTGCTGCCAGTGGGGAGGACCTTGCATTCGCTGGATGTATCTTGTGCCCTGAACTTCTACATGGCACGCACAAGGTTGTTTTGGAAGGCTTCTCAATTGTTTGTGAACTTAGGACATGTGAATAATGCGTAGTCCTTGTCCAATGCTTCCATTTCAAGATGACTCTCCAGCTGCTCTCTGCACCCAGCCTAATATCTCCGGGTCCACTCTCTGCTCTCGTTGTTTGGCCTCTTCGGCCATCTGCCAAATCTTGGTTAACGGACACAGGACATCCAGGAGCTTATCCTTGCAGGATCTCCAAGATCAATTCTCTTCCTGATGACCCTGCCATATTGCCACATGGAGGACATCTCATCTAATTTTTGAATCTCTGCCATGTTGTCTGGCACTTGGAGCCTGGGGCATTCTGCCCTTAACTTGCTTCAGGCTTCTTTGGATGGGGGGCAACGTATTCATTTATGTAATTTCCAATCTCGTCTCCCACTCCGCCGATCAGGGATGAATGGGTGAGTCTGGGTCAAATACCTTGCCCTTTTCCTCTTCTACCCTTTTCCTTTTGTTGGCAGCCTTACGCCTGACCAGGGGGGTTGGGGGGGGGGGGGGATGTGTCATGCTCTTCCGAGCTTCCTTCGGACGTTTCGTCCCATTCATTCTTCTCTACGTCCTCTGAATAGGACCCGTCCATGTAGGCCGCGCCTCTCCTCTCCCAAGACCTCTCTCCCTTTGCCACCTTTATTCTTGCGTGGTGTGCCTGGGGGGGCCCAGGGGGGCATGGTTGCTGCAGACCTTTTGGGCCTTCTTTCTTCCCCCTTGCCCCTCTGGAAACCTCTCCGGGGCTTCTCCCTTCAGGGCTTCCATCCCCTGGGAAAACATGATGAACATAAAAAAATAAGAGCACTCCAGAGTGATCGCTGCAACAACGGTGTTCCTTTCTGACGTACCCCTGCTAGACATCTTCAGTACTGCGACCTGGAGGTACACAACCTTCACGAGGTTCTATTGCGTCGACAGGTATTATGATTGGTTATGTATATCCAGGTAGGAGTCAAGAGTAGGCCATGCAGTGCTACACAACCTGTTCGCTTGAGGTGAGCCTGTTCCAGGGGTGTTTATTACTTCTGTTGAGCCTTGCCACCTCCCGTGGTTGTGTACTGGTTATTCGTTATTCATGAGCATGTGAATCTATGCCAGACCCCATGCTGGAGAAGGTTGAAGTTACTTACCTGTAACTATTGTTCTGATGCTTGTTAATCAGCTTGGAATCACATGCTGTGCATATAGTCCGACATCCAGTGGTAACCGCAGAGTATTGCATCTTGTCTTTCGAGGTTCGAAAGGGGACGTCAACATGGGCGTGCCTGTAACACGAACCCCAACGTGACGTATAGTGTACCCAAAATCCCTCAAGCGTCGAGGTCCCTCAGATTGTTTTTTTCCGCCCAGCTATCTGGTCGCCTTAATGCAGAGCTCTTCATAAAACATTCCGTGGTTACATTTCTCGACCTTCGGTCCTTTATTCTTATTGTCACTCCTCTCGACGGTTGATTCCTGTGCCACTACTGGAACTTTGACAGCTGTTGGTCCCCCGCTGTGTGCTCGACAGCAGTCTCTCGACTTCGCTCTGATGAGCCAATCGTCCAGGTAGGGGTAGACTTCAATCCCCTGCAGGCACAGCAGCCCCGCCACTGGCACCAGACACATGGTGAAAACACTTGGTGCCGACTTCAATCCAAAGGGAAGGGCCTTGAATTGGTAATGCTGCCCTTGGACCACGAAGCGCAGAAACATGCTGTGGCCCTTGTGGCTAGGTATGTGGAAATCGGCATCCTCCAAGTCCAGCGATGATAGGCAGTCTCCTTCTTTCAGCTGTCCCAGCACGTGCTGAAGGGTGACCATCCGAAACTTCTGGGACTTGATGTACTTGTTGAGGCGGCAGAGGTCTAGTATGGGTCTCCAACCGCTTGTCTTCTTTCTGAAGAAGTACCGGGAGTACACACCGGAGCCCCAGAGCCTTTTTAGTTTAGGAAGAGTTCTATTGCGCCCTTCTTCAGCATGGCCTCTACCTCCAGAAGAAGTTGAGGAATGTCGTTTTCTTTCCTGGCCACCGGTGGAATGCGCTGGCACTTCTGTTGAAATTCCAGGGTGTCTGTGGGCCAGGGCGTCCAGCACCCAACAGTCGGTGGAGATGGACTTCCACACGCTGATTAAGTTCGCCAGCCGGCCCTCTCATCGGGGTGAGCGCCCGACATCACGGCTGGTTCAGTCCTGCTTCGCGATGGGGCACCACGTTGGAGACCTTGGCGACTACCTCCTCCGGACTTGCTGTGGCCCCTGTAGGCTTCCTGAGCCAAAGAACGGGACGGTTGACAAGAGGATGCTGAGCCACCACCGAAATCTTTGGAGTACCCCTGGGCCTTTCCTCCAGAGGCCCGAAAGGAGGGCTGTCACTGCTAGAGCGTGCCCAACGCCCAGGCCGCCTCGGTATCCACCTTGATAGCCCGAAGAGACTCATTCACAGTCTTGCCGAAATAAGTTGTCCCTGTCGAAGGGCATGTCCAACACCCTCTACTGTACGTCCTGGCGGAAGCTAGTGGCCCTCAACCAACCACGCCGACTAAGGCAAACGCTGTTTCCAATCTGACGGAATCCCGCGTCGGCAATGTCCATGGCCACCGTGATCTGGTCCGATGCCACCTCGCCTTCTTGCAGGATCCACGATGGCCAAAGCATTGGCCGCCTTGATAGTCGCCGCAGCAGATGAGATGACCCGTCGCCCCATGGCATCCAGCTTCTCTCCCTTGCCGTCTGGGGAGTGTGGGGAAGAGGATGTCGAAGATCCAAATCACTTCTTTTTTGCCGCCGCCGAGACCACCGAGTCCGGGGACGGTTGGGATTTGAGACATTTGGGTGTAGAGTCCGGCACTCTGTATTTCTTCTCGTACCAGTCCCTCTTCGCCGGGGCCGAAGACAGGTTCTTCAAAAGGGACAGCCCTAGTCCCAAATGTCATCTAAGAGAGGGATAGAAAGTCTTCCTCTTGGCCTCCCAGTGCTGGTACAGGAAGCCTTCCTTCTCCTCAGGGGCCAGTTGAAACATTTCCGAGGCCCTAGCGATCATGGCATGGAAAGATCCAATCCAGTCGGGCGGCGAGGCCCTGGGCACTGGCGACAGGAGAACACATCAGTCGTCTGTACCCGTGCCCGTCGACGTATCCAGTTTCGAATTGTCCCTCGGAGGAGGGGATGGCAAGGATGTGGGGGGTGGACTCTCCTCTTGACAGGGTGTTCCCCCGATGGCCCAGGTGCAGCAGGATCTCCTGCCGACAAGGGCATCCTTGTCCGGATCTCTGAGCACAAGGTGTGGAGTGCCTCTAGATGACCGCCGACACATCTGCTGGCTGTGGCGGAGGTTGCTGTGGTGGCTGCAACGCGAGTGTGGCAGTGGCGTGATGTCCTCTGGCTCCTCACCGTCCTGCTGCTCCTCCTTGTCTGTTTCCTCGCCGCGCTGCACAACCGCTTCGCCAGGGTCCTTCCTACAGGACCTGGCCTCGACGAACTTCTTGTCCAGTACGGCCTTCAGACCAGAAAGCTTCTCGGAGATGTCTGAACCATGCAAGACTACCAGCCCCTCCGCCCACCTTCTGCTCGACCAGCGGGGACGGCCTAGGGGAGATCTGCATCATCTTCACCAGTGTCTTCTCAATGGGTAGAAAAGACAACTCCCTCCGAGCAGGCACGGAAACTCTCGCTGTAGGGGCCACCTTCTGCGAGTCCGCGTCTTCGGCCTTCGCTAGGGACGCCACCACTCCTTCCAGGGAGGACCTCGCCTGATGAACCTGGGCCTTCACGACCGTGGGCGCGCTTGAGGCCTTCACTGGGGGGGGGGCAGGCGGGGGAGCGGGTGGGGGGCAGAGTGGGTCAGTGCCCCGCTCCCCCTTGGGGCTTTCGGAGTCAGCTGGGACTTCTCCAGAAGTTTACCCGGATGGTCCGACTTCCTCTTCGCTGACCCGGAGCATTGGCTCTTGGTTGAGGGTGCTGGAGATGCTGTTCCCGACCTGGCCGCCAGGGAGCCCGTCCCAACGGCGCTCTCGGTGCCCACAGGCTCGCAGTGCTTTGCCTTATGTTGGGCCCTCGCCGGAGCGCCCTCAAAGGTCTTAGAAGACAGCTCAGATTTCCTCTTGCTGGATGAGGCTTGCTGACTGGGAATCTTCCATCTGGTGCCACTCTGAGAGCCGCTTGCAACAGTCCTTCGGGGTGCGAGGCACCATATCCTTGCAGAATGCACAGGTCTCCACGTGCGTTTGATCGGAATGTAGGCAGTAAAGGCACGGAGTGGCCATCGTCCAGGATAAAAGGTTCCGTAGTCCACATCCAGGGCAGATCCTGAACAGAGCCGTCGAGTCTCCTTTATCTTCAGCAATGTCCACGCAGAGTAGGCCTCAAAGAATCTTCCGGAATCCCCCAAGAAGGTAACTCGATAAATCGCCATCAAGGGTCATAGAAAGTTCAGAAAAACGGGTCCCCGTTAGTCAGATGTTGGATCGATGGAGCTGGAGGCTCGATTGACTGAAAAATAGGGAAAACTAAGAAAAAGCCTGATGGCTAATCACAAAGACTCCCACCACTAACTTGTGGTAAAAATCTGAAATTTCTTCGAGAGGAGGGGCTTAGGTAGAGAACAGTTATTTCCTGGGGCAGTAAGACCCAGAGACCAGCAATTGGTTATTAGGAGAAAAGACAGTTCAGAAGTGAAACTGATTTTTTCTTTTACTGAGGTTTCCCAGCCTGACAGGGAATATTCATGAGCATGTGAATCCATGCCAAACCCCATGCTGGAGAACATCTTGTGCTTGAGAGCCCATTTCCAAATGTTCTGGGACAGCTTGGATATCCCTGGAAAGAGTGTGCCCCCTTGCTTGTTCAGGTAGTACATGGCCGTGGTGCTGTGAGGATCAGGACTGTCTTCCCCTGCTGCTGTGTCTGAAAGGCTTTCAGTGCTTTGAATACGGCTAACGGCTCCAACAGATTTATGTGGTTGGATGCTACTTCTGGGGACCACATGCTGTGTTCCATCTCCTGAAGCAGGTGAGCCACCCCTCGACCCTGTGAGCGATGCATCCTTTGTGAGAGTGGCTTATACTGCGGGGGTGGTGAAGGCCTTTCCATTCAAGATTTTCCCTCGACCGCCACTGCAGAGAGAACGAGCGCTGGTGAGACAACCATTAGATCATCCCATTGTCCGCTGGCCTGACACCACTGGCTGTTGAGCCACTCTTGCATTGGATGCAGATGCGCGTGAGTAACTAAGTAAATGCAGGACGCCAACAGTCGCATGGCTTTGTGTACCATCACCTCCCGACCGGCTACATACCGAGGGATCTGAAACAGCATGTTTTGAATCCTCTAGTCGGAGGGGAAGACGAGGCCGTCTTCTGTCCGAATTAGAGCCCCTACAAATTGTTCGACTTGACTTGGGTCTAGGCTGGATTTCTTCTCGTTGGAGAATCCCAGGCTGAATAAGAGGTCTATTGTCTTTGGAGTGTTCAACAGGCAAGTTCCGTAGGAATCCCCAGTTATGTGCCAGTTGTCGAGATAAGGGTAAACCGGAACAGATTGTCTGCACAGGTGCATTGCTGCCACTGCCAGTACCTTCGTAAACACCCTTGGTGCTGAGGCAATGCTGAAGGGGAGTACTTTGAACTGATAAGTGCTCGTCCTCTATCATGAACCTTATATATTTTCTGTGCGCCAGCAACATTGAAATATGAAAGTATGCATCTTTCATTTCCAATGTTGCCATGTAATCCCCCTGCGTCAGCAGAAGAATTCCCTCCTGCAACTTTTGCAGTTTGACAAATTTCTTTGCTGGGCGCAAGTCTAGCACAGGGCGCAACTTTTTGCATTCTTGATCAGGCGGTGTCTCACCTGTAGACAGGGGGGACACCTGCCCTCTTCCTCGTTGTCATAACTACCAGGGAATCCGGAGTGGCATGCCCCCTAATGTAAAGGAGGGTGGGGGGGTCTCAGAAGAAGGGCGAAACAACTTCTCTACTCTGGGATTAACCACCCTGGTCTGAGCTGGTGTAATCAATGAAGGAGCCAGACTTCTTGGAGTTCAGTAAGGGAATGGCCTGACTGGCAGGAGGCTTTTCCTTTAGTATGTCTTCAGCAAAATTCGAATCCGGCACAGCCTACTGTGTGGCGATTTGGAAATGTTCTGCCGCCTTCTTTAAGATACATAAACTGCATTTGATCATCTACAGGTGAGGCCTGACTGACTGGTGTGGTAGGAGGGAAATCCATACACAAGGTGTCAGAGTTTGGGTGGGGGACACCCAAGGTTAATCATCAACTTGGTTATCTTCCCAACCCTCCATGGGGGGTGATTAGGATCAGTAGGGTCCCCAAAAGGATTATCCTGTACGAAAGGTTCCATAGGAACCTCATCAGTAAGGTCATAAAAATGTTCTTCATGAGGAGCATCCAAGGTCCTCTGAAACGTGGCCATAGGCGTATAAGGGAACTCCTCACAAGCGCTTTGAGTAATCCTTTCGAGGCTCCAGGCATTGTGACGTGTCTTTAGACAAGCCTTTAGGCCGTTCCTTCTGTTCCGACTTATTTTTCGACTCATCACTGAAGCGATCCTCGCGATACTTTGGCTGATGCTCGGGGTTACAGGGCGGTGCAACGGTTGAGCTGGTGGCTGCACAGCGGATTTTCGGCACAAACGGGGCTTAAAGCAGTGCAAGCACTTTCTTCTGAGGCATCACGACGGCAGCGTGTATTTTGCTGCTAGCACCCTTACTCTTGGATTGCCAGGACTCATGCCGCTGTTGCGGGGAGGGCTGCCTATCATAAAGATCAGCGGGCACTGCCAAAGAATCTGACGTGCCCGTTGGCGCTTTGGAGCGCTTCGACTGGACCGCCGAAGCAGAACCGTGGGTTGTGTGCTTAGTGTGGGAATCGGGTCAGTCCTTGTCGCCGGGATGTACAGTCCCCATAGAAGGACTCATGCCCATCAGGCCGGGGAGACGGACGCTGCAGAGAACTCTCTGCGTAAGGTCAATGGCCTCCCAAGTGCAGCCTTGGTCATCGCCGACCTCTTCGTCACACTCAGAGGCAGGGGAATTCCTCTTGGCCTTCGACATACCGTAGGCCGCCCACTGCTTCAAATGGCAGCTCCTTAACAGTTTTGGGACATAGGATCTTCCAGGTCACACAGGACGCCTCGTTGTGATCGAGGGGAAGACACCTATTGCACTGACGGTGCTAGTCTTTCCACAGAAATGTAGCCTTACAGGAAGGACACAATCTAAATTGAGTCCTGTCCATAGCGCAGGAGTTCTCACGTCACTGGAGTTCTCGATAAACTTTGCGAAGTCCTGCTTGGTGCCATCGCAGGACGCACTGTTTCTGGGGTCCCAGCTCAACAGTCGTGCCTGGCGGTCCCGTCGGAGGAGAGAATAGCAGCCATCCTGGGCAAGGTACAATGGCTGTTGACCCTGAAGGTCGCAAGGGTGAGGTCCACTACTGCGTTGACCGGGGTTCCAGGGAGGAGTCCAGAGTCGGCCAGCAACCTGTTCGCTTGAAGGTGAGCCTGGTGGGGAGGTAAGAGATGCTTAATGTTGAGCCTCGCCACCTCCCGTTGTTGTGCATGTGTACTGCTATGTATTCTTTATTCATGCGCGTGTGAATCCATGCCAGACTCCATGCTGGAGATTGAACAAGTTACTTACCGGTAAATGTTGTTCTCCAGCATGGGTCTGGCATGGATTCACAAGCGAACCCTCCCACCTACCCCTCTGCGGCTCTTGGTCCTACTGCCACTTTACGTGCTACCAAATCTGAAGATGGCTGCCAGAGGGGCTTAGGTAGAGGGCAGGCATTGGCTGGGGGCAGTATGACCCAGAGACCAGTGATTGGTTATTAGGAGAACGACAGTTCTTTTACCGAGGACAGTTCTTTTACCGAGGATTATCAGCCTGACTGGGAATATTCATGAGCATGTGAATCCATGCCAGACCCATGCTGGAGAAAAGTTACAGGTAAGTAACTAACTTGTTCCTTCCTGTTGTCCAAACACGTTCTAGGGGAACTCGATCTTCTGGCGGAAGTGCTCAGCAAAGACTCCCCACTGCCTGTAGAGTACGAATGGCCACTACATGAAGAAATATTCTCCAACGTTTTCGCACAATGGGGCTTCCCAGAGATCGAATGGTTTCCTACTGCTCTCCCTGCCCCCTAATCAACACGATTGTGCACAAGTTGCACCAGGAACCAGTCCCCATGATATTGGTGGCCCCGCCAACCCCGTTTCTCATCTTTTGGAGATGTCCCTATCTCCTCCAATGAAACTGCCTTGCCCATACAACATGTTATCTCAGGACAAGGGGGAAACACTTCACCCATACCCGCAAACCCTGAACTTAGCGGCCTGGCTCCTGAGGTCAGTTCGGGCACCTACAACTTCCTCAGATACCTGGACATACTTAGGGAGGCGAGGAAACACAACACCCGATATTACTACTCCAGTAAATGGAAGTGCTTTATCTGGTGCAATTCCATGGGCGTCAATCCCATTGACTGTTCTCCTGCTCACATTGTATTGTACCGGTCTCGCTTACTAGACTCTGGTCTAATTTTTAATTCACTGAAGGTTCACTTTGCTGCTCTCTCAGCCTACACTACATCACAACTGAAGGTGTTGTGGTGGAACATACCAGTTGAGGGTTTCGTGGAAGGGGTGAATAGGATTCACCCCCCCCCCATTTCAAACCCAGCTCCCGGATGGGACCTAAATGTGGTATTGACTAGACTTATGGGGTCTGCTTTTGCATCAGGCATGTCTCAAGGATCTTACCTATAAGACAGCCTTCCTAATGGCTATCACTTCTATAAGGAGAGTTGGTGAACTACAGGTGCTTTCAATTCTAGGCCCTTTCGTTACAGTTTCGAGATGAGGTGGTTCTGCACACTCACCGTCGATTTGCGCCTACATTTATTTCAAAGTTCCATGTGAACCAGTCAATAGAACTGCCTACTTTCTTCCAGAACCCCACTAATGTGGCCGAGAGAAGCCTACACACATTAGATGTGTGCAGGGCAGTCACGTTTTACCTGGAAAGAACTAGACCACTAAGAAAGGCAAACCAGTTTTTCGTTTCAGTGGCAGCTGGTAGAGAAGGGGGTCCTGTCTCTACATCAGCCACATCCAAAGTGGATTGTCAATTGCATCACACTCTTTCTTGCTAAGAGAGGACTACCCTTCAAGCCTAGAGCACACTACTCGAGGCACTGGGGCTTCCATAGTATTCATTGCAAATGTTCCCCATGAATCCATTTGCAAAGCGGCAACCTGGAGTTCTGTACACACCTTTACAAAACACTATTGCCTAGACACTCATTCTAGATCTGATTCTCAGGTGGGACAAGCAGTACTAAGACATCTTTTCACTACTGTTCCTTCTCACAACCCAACTCCTGCTTGCTAGTCTATGCACAGCATGTGATTCTAAGCACATTAACAAGCATCAGAAGACATGCATTACTTACTGTAATATAATTTTTGATGATTGTATCTGCTTGGATTCACATGCGCCCTCCCTTGCTCCCCTCTCGGGTTGAAGGAACATAGATGTCTTACTACTTCTATGTACTCACAATGGTCATTGGGCTCAATCATGGCAGAAAAAATACAATCGAAAGGACCTCGACGCGTGACGTATTTTGGATTCACTACACGTCACGTTGGGGATAGTGTTACAGGCACGCCCATGTCGACTTCCCCTTTCGATCCTCGAAAAACAAGATGCAATACCCTGCAGTTACCACTGGATGTCGGACTATATGCACAGCATGTGAATCTAAGCAGATACAATCATCAGAAATGCTATTACGTTAAGTAATGCATGTCTTCTCCAGCATGGAGTCACATGCAAACCCTCCCGGACTCTCTGCGGCTCTTCTTGCTCATGCTGCGAATTTACGTGCTTAACAAATCTCAAGATGATTGCCAGAGGTGAAGCTTACGGAAAGGACTGCCGTTGGATAGGGGCAGTGACACAGACGACGGTGACTGGTTTAGAGGAGAAAAACAATTTTAAATTGAAATGGTTTGTTCTTTTACTGAGGATTCCCAGCCTGACTGGGAATTTTCATGAGCATGTGACTCCATGACGGACCCATGCCGGAGAACAATAGTTACAGGTAAGCAACTTAAACCTTAATCTGCAAACCATGTAAAGGTGTTGCAGAGTTGAGTTATTTTCCTGACAGTAATGACTGTACGACCTCTTCATGTCGCCTACTTCAGCCTATTAAACAAAACTATTTTGCATCTCAGCACAAGTCCTTGGAGTCTGATGCAGAGGAGAATGAATCCAAGCGGCCTGAGTGGTGTTTGACACATTTTAGTTTCCTTTTTCATTTTCGTAGACTACAGACTCTTGTGCGTCCATCTCCCCTTTTGCCATAAGCATAGGCTGTGAGGAATATTTTGTGCTGCATACCTTTGTGCAAGATCGTGCAGCCTTCATGCACAAGGAAATATTAGTGTGGAGCAAAATGAAGACGTGTTACAGTTTTACAGAACAAAGTTGTAATGCGCTTGCTAATACTGGGACGGCACCTGATTGAGCACAAAACATGCCCACCGCATCTTATGATCGACATCACCAACTGTCCGGCATGCCTCGATGGACTGCAGGGACGTCTTTTGGGAGTCCCTTGAGAGACATCTGTGGTATCCCCTGCGACCTCTCAAAAAAAAAAAAAAAAATTTTGCAATGCAAGCTCCTGGGCTGTAGCCAGCACCATGTGGCTCTTTAATTCTGGAGTGGCTAGCTTTCTTGTTTAGGCCCCTTAAAAAAAAGAAGAAAAATAAGAACATGATTGCCACAATTTTAACACTTTCAGCACTGAACCTAAATAAGAAAGAATAGGAATGCCAAAAAATGTCTTTCTGGAATTCTATACAATAATTGATACTCATTAAAGGTTTATTTCAGGCACACTTCAGGGGGTGAGTCACTGATTTAGTTTGTTCTCAAACACCTCAACTCAGCCTTATATATGGGTACCAAAACAGGTTGGGTGATATTGGGTGTATATTTCTTCTATATAAAGCGCTTAAGCGCTATATAAGAACACATCATTCTCATTTGGTTTTTTTTTTTTTTTTGAAACTTTATTTGTTTTTAGTCAAAAATGTAGACCTTACAAATAATTTGAGATTCTTTCAGACAATACAAAATTGTTAAAATCAAACATAAGATATTTTGATATAAACACAATCAATGTAACATGTTGAACATAAAATGTCAAATTCATAAATTAAAATCTGTACAAGAGTACACTAGATTTGAGCACCATCAATTCTCAACATTCATTAGTTCTCTAAAGTTGAGACGCATTTTCCAATTCTTTCTCGATAATATTTACAAAGTTTGTTGTTTTTACTACAGAAGTGTCCGTTGATCCCCACATAAATTTAGTCCAAATCCACTCTCTAGCTAGATTCGTATTAGCTTGCACAAAGGACTTTATAAGAATGCATCGTATATTTTCAAAATAACAGCAATATAAAAACAGATGTTTTAAGGTCTCCAGAGCTTGATTACAATACCTCGTTAGTGTGAGCCAATATATCTTTAGACCAGTATTTTGTTCTAGATCGAGTGTGAATTAAATCTAGCCTGAAGCGCATAAATGTGCGACGGACCAAGTATCAAGTAAGACATACGTGGTTTCTGCTTGTGAATAAATTTGCGATATTCCGCACAAGAAGGGTAGATTTCCATTTTCGGACGGGTATCGCCCCAATCCTGTAGCAATAGCTTTTTCTTGATTTTCTCTTGAAAAAGTTCCAAGTCTTCCATTGGGAGATTGATCTTATACAGTAAAGTTAGCATGCGTTCTTTAAATTGCACCATAGAGGGAGGGTTGTTATCAGCTAGCATTCTGTTTAGCCCTATGTAGAGCGAGTTTCTAATAGGAAATAATATTTTAGCAAAATTATTTAGCATGCGCCAATTGTATCTGGAGGAGAGGGAGTTAATCCCCAACTCGTGTCTTATCACAACATTAGGCATCGATAAAGGTAAGCCTAATACATCTTTCCAAATATGCCCTTGAAGTTGGTCCAATATTGGCCCTAAGTCCTGTCATGTAAGGTAAGTTCAGCTCATATAATAAAATGGCTTCAACTTTTTTTGAATAAAATTCCAAAAGTGGCACTAGAGAAAATTTGCAGATTTTCTTTAGTAGGATTTTCATTTGGCATTTTAATGGAGACATTTTCGCATTCAATTGTTCCTTCATGAATTTATAGGAGGCCCTAAGTCATGTCATGTAAGGTAAGTTCAGCTCATATAATAAAATGGCTTCAATCAATCCTAAGTACGGTAAAGTGGGGCTGATTGTAATTGGAGAAACACCAATTTTCCATACAAATTTACGTACTTTTTTCTTATTTGAGAAAATAATGTTAGATTTTTGAGGATTGACTACCAAATTATTAGAGCTACAATATTGCATAAAACAATCAAGTTTAGTTTGAAGACCTGACTGAGTACGATCGAAAAATAAGATGTCGTCAGCGTACGCTAACCAAGACAAGGTAAAGGCGCCAATGCGAATTGCAAACGACTTCTTAGCATTCCATAGATCTTCTATATCTAGTAGGTAGAGATTGAATAGTATCGCTGCTAAGTTACAGCCTTGTTTAACACCTGTAAAAGATGGAATAGCTTGGGTTAGAGACCCTTCCCTGTTGATTCTAACTTTGAAATTAGTTCTAAAGTGCAACATTTGAATAAAAATAATAAGATATTGGGGGAATTTTGCTTTCCGCAATTTTTCCCATAATTTGCTTCTAATAACCCCGTCAAACACAGCTTTCAGATCTAAGGAGGCAACAAAGACGGGGCCATGAGATGGGCATGTGGCATGAGATATAATATGAGCCTTTAAGCATGCATTAAGGGGGGTTCCCATCCCTTTGCGAAAACCCACTTGCGAAGAACATAAAGAATCGTGATTGCGTGCGAAAATTTCAAGTTCTTGTAGAATTAGAGAAGCAAATATTTTCGCAGCAACATCAATGATTGCTATAGGACGATAATTATTTGGGTCTTCAATTGAGCCTTTTTTATGTAAGGGGTTGATAATTGAAGTAAGCCAAGATTCCGGTATCCTTTTGTATTTGAAAAATCGTAAGAAAAATAGGGGCCCAGAATAAAGGATCATCCTTTATTAAGCAAGGAGGGAGTCCATCGGGACCTGCGCATTTAGAGCTTTTTAATTTCTGGATAGCCTCAAGTATGTCATTCTTTCCCCAGGGACAGACATTAGGAAGTAGATGGCAATCAGGTGGAGTATCAAGCACACTGAAATTTTCTGGGAGAGCATATTTGGCAAGAAAAAAAGAAGTCCAGGTTGCACTATCAATGCCAGAGACAAACTCATGCGATGGTTCTTTATCTAGAGATCTTATCGTATTCCATATGTCTTTAGTCTTGCGATTGCAAAGAAGAGTTACTATGTTTTGATTTTGAAGCAGTTTGTTAGCATCATGAATTTCCTTTACTGCTTTTTTATATGAAAATAGAACCTTTTTTTTTTAGCGCAAAATACTCGGCATTGAAGCACAACGTAGACTTCTTTAACATCCGTATGCAAGCATTTTTCTTACTTTTTAAAACTGCTATTTTCGCACAAAAGTCATCTGTTATATTCACAAGAGTTGCTCAGACTTACGAAAAACACCCTTCGCCAAATCTGTGGCAATCATTTCACAATTCCATTTTAGTATTGCAGAGTTAAACATACAATTTTGTGCTTTCTTTCCTGGACGTCTATTTGCATCAGTCATTTGGTAATATGGCCTATACACACCGATCTTAACAATGCATATGGCGATCCATTCAGGTATGAAAGGTACATCACAATATAGCGGTATCGTAGCCATATTTTTAGTAGTGTACAATGCTGTGTGATGCCACTTCCTGTTTTGTCAACAGGTGAAAGGCCGTGTTCCATCGCTTCCCGCGTATCACTTTGTGGTGGGGTCAAATGACATCACTTCCTGTGATGTCATCAGGGGTCAAGGGACGTGAGATGTCACTTCCTCTACCCAAGGCATTTTGGTGAAATGACGTCCCTGATTGGCTGGGCCATCAGCTACCGTCCCTGTACTGCTTCTTCCGTACGATCAGCTTTAATTTGCCACCAGTGTACAATGCCTAGCGTTCACTCTACCCTCACATTTTTGTAAATACTGGATGTTCAATTGCCCCTCCCACCAGCAGCGAGTTCCAAAAAGACTGCTACAGCAGCTGTAAGAAAATTGTATATTTGTGTATGATTGGTGGCAGGCGTCCTGTGTGGATTTGTATCCCTCTTGCCCACCCACATTCCATGTTTCCGGCCTGGAGTTGGACTACACTGGTAAGCCTTGCTGTGCTGCTACCTTACCTTGATTGGGTTTGGCTAGACTTAGGGGTTGCCTTGTTCACCATAATAGATCAACCTCCCACAATCCACCACCAGGGTTAGTTCTAGAAATCCGCCTTAATAGGAAGAAACGCAAAAATACTTTTCTTTTCCTCCAGAAGTTAGTACAGGGTTCAAATAGCTACTGGGCTTTCTCAGGGATAGTTGAAGGAAAGTTGCAAAAAGGAAAATATTTCCCAACAGTTGCTTTATCAAACATGGATTGTTGCAGCTGGCTGGCACATTGCAATTCATAGACTTGTTTTATTTATATTTTACACCAAAGCTTAGTATTTAAAATTAATCCTTTTTTGCTAACCTTTGCAAGCATCATTTATTCAAGAACTGGAACAGCAATGACCGGTTACCACTCAATCTGTGGCAATAGGCATTATTACAGGCAACAGTAAATTTGTAATTGGGGATGCTCTTGTGTGTAGATAATTTCAGATATTAAATCGTGGTCTAATTTCTTGAGTGATCAGTCTTACGGGAAGTAAATGTCCCCATGTTTGTGATAAAGAGCCACTGAGATGACTGCTGTCAACACCTATTTGCCATATTGGTCTCTATTAGTAGTGCTTCTGCATGCAATCCCTGACATCACCTGTCTTCCTGCTGTGGTTGTTACCTCTTCCATTGTTCTTTCTTTTTTGAATCTTTACAAGGTTACAGTTGTCTTAGCTGCCAACAGTTTATACACAAAGACCAAATATCAGAAGTCCATTGTTCATATAATCTATGCTACATGGTTGTAAATTAACTCTTTCCATGTGATTGCATAATAAAAAAATGCAACCTGCCTTTGGTCAATTGTCTAACAGGGGTGTTCTTGTCCTTGGTATTTGTGAAACACCAACATAGTTATTGGATAATAGATCCCTATAAACTAATAGACAAGCCAAGTGTTTTGCATCAATATTTTCTATTGCTGTTGTCCATAGCATCCTTTGACTTAAGAAAACATTTTGGCATTCACACCTCGACATAAAAGGCTCTTGTCCAGCCCTGCAGATGAGAAAAGTACAGGACATTTCAACACCCCATGAACTGACAAATTCTTCCAATGAAAACAGTAGTGGTTAATACTTCTAACAGAAAACCTGTTAACATTGAACATCTGAGCCTGCTCCTTGCTTCCTCTGATGCATCTCTAATCTCAGGGATGTAATATTAGTGTTTGATCTGTAGTGACTTTGGCGTAATGCATCTTTTAATTTGGATATAGATTTGTGCCGAGCATTATGAATAAATCTGATTTAGTTAAAATACTTTTACACACCAATGAAGTACCCTCACTGGGAATGGAAGTTACTTTAAATCCCAATTTAAAGAGTAAAACAATCCCCTCTTCAAAATCTTTTGCCTACTTAATGTTGTATATTTAAATTTCACCAGCAAATGCATGACTGTCTTGAGACGTCTCCAGAAGCTCTTTCTACACACCGCGTTTACAGTATTTGCAGGTTCATGTGCTCAACACACAGATACAAGGCAGTGTTCCATCCTGGGTTAGTGGTTGGCTAAGGAGCTCTTATGAGTCTTTTTGCTCTACCATTTCATTATGGCACTCCCTTTGAACTGGAACAGTACTACTGAACTATGTATTGTTCAAGCTTCAAAACTACAGTGACAGGTAATGTTGGACTTTGCAGCGGGTTTTTGTTGTAAATTGTGTTGGTTTTGTGTGCTACCCATCCTTGCCATATGTCAATTGTGAGGGAATACTAGCAATACATCAATAGTGATGTATCGTGCAATCGAGCCACCACACTGTGGCCTTTGAGTAGAGGTCACATCGAACAGGTGGCATGTATTTCGTTCACGCTCACAATTAAAAATTTTCAAACCCATCTGGACATTTATCCACAGCATGTAAATGGAAGCTATCAAGTTAGAAAACTGTTGGATGCAAGTTGTTCCATGTAACAGTGACTTATCGTGTGGGTGGTTTTTGCATGTAATTGAGGCTAAGCTATGATGTGAAAGGTTTCAAATGTAGAGATCTTCTCACCATTTCTTGTCTTTTTAGGCTGAAAACATTTACAATGATGAAGAACCTGATATAGCACCATCAGAACTAGAAGCTCAAGGATGAAGATATTTTTTTTTTTTTTACTGTGTGCAAGAAGAGTTCTGGGTGTTGTGAAGTGGGTTACTGTTCACTTAAGTTATACATTATTGCTTACATTCACAACTTTTTTTCTTGTTGAATGTATGGCTTCTCAAATGCTTGGTTTGTCAAGCGCTTACAGACCTTATGTAGATGTTATAAAGGGATAGCGTGTGCCATTCCTACCTATTTTAACCCCACTCCTTATTTTGGTCTGGTTGTTCAGCACTTTTAAGTGAGCTATTTCATATTTGTACAGAAATTATCTGCTTTGGGGAGGAGAGAAGTAGCAGAGCATTGTGTATTAATTAATTCTGCAATGTTTATAAGAAGTCGTTTTATTCCCTTGCATCAGTGCTTAAATCTATACTTTCCTCCCCAAGTGAATCTAATGATGTATCACTTTTTCAGAACACTGGCCTTTGGGCTTTGCATAAATAAAACTTTTTTGCAATAACTTGTTTATGGACCTATTCTTTGACTTGTGGCAGTTGCATGTGAGCCACCATTGTTACACTGCAGGGTATTGTATCCATTTGCAACCATAGACTTGTGTTTGTATCTTTCCCATGTCACGTGGAGCATGCACATGTGAAACTGTTACCAGGCTTTGGCGAAAGACTGCTGCCAGAGGACCACTCATTAAGTCTGAGTATATGCAAGTTACGGTGTGGTCCATGTTAGGAAACTGAACTCATATTTGCCTGTTTAAGGCTTGAACTTAAGGCTGTTTGATGGGCACTCTGCCAGAACATTGTGCCTCTCGATTAGAGATCAGTTCTGGGGCCCTTGGCTACAAGGTGAATGAAGTGGAAATACCAATAGAAAAAGGAAGCAGAGTACAGTGCATGAGCTGGGGAGGCTCATGAAAGGATAGTGACGTCTATACTGATGAAGCAAACTGGACAGCTGAAAAGAGCCTTGTGAGTTCCCTTGCCCAGAGACTCATTGCAGATAGGCAAGCACACACTTTAAGCAAAACTTGCAAGTGTCCCACTATTTGAAGTGGTGGGTTAAAGCATCAAAAGAAATGTGGCCTTCGATTTTGTCTTGTTGCCACTGAAGTTGTGCATGTGTGGGCAGTTGCGTGTTGATCGTGGATGAGAAGGCAGAGCATTCATTCCAGTTGGACAATTAACTTTTACGTTTAATTTGTTGGCCATTTGCTCATCCTTCATAAAGCAAATTATTCTGATGAATAAAAAAGGTAGCTTTAGTTGACTCATTTCTGAACTTATGCATGTTGGAGACGTGAGAAAGAAAACCAGAAAACGGTAGCAAAATCATTCTAGAGGCATGTCAAAAATGCATCTTTGTGTGACTTGGATTATACTATCAAAATTGCATGTATTATGAGAATACCAAATTGTAGTGACTGAACCTCTTTTTGCCACATATAAATGATTCTTCAGGTGTGGCATGTTCAACCATATCGAACTGTCAATCAGTAATAACCTTTGTGCTATTGTGATAGTCGTAAAGATGAAAAACATATTGTGGAGATTTACTTTACTTGACTGAATTTCTACCGCGCACTAGGTACCTGAAGGCTTAAGGCCGCCAACATTACACAATAACAAGACAAACGTATAAAGGGGTGGATGATTGACTTCAGACTCAAGGAGGGGTGGAAGAGCAGCCAGAGTAAGGCGGGTAGACTAGCAGAATAAAAATATTTTCAGTTTCTTTTTAAAAGTGTCCTTGGACTCAATGTCCCTAAGGTCTGATGGAAGGGCATTCCAGGCTAACGGGGCTGCTATATTAAAAGCTCCTTGAGGGCTTTAACAATACACATTGGTAAGTGATTAGTCCATAATAACTTGTCTTCTATTCATGGGACTGTTTTATAAAGCTCTTGTGCTAGTTTTCCTTTTAGTAGAGGAGCCAGGTTGCCTGTATATTAGTTTTAATTCAGGGAAATAGGAACATGCAGGTAATGAAAGAAAATGATTTCTTAACCTGTACCGAGAACACAAGCCAAGCCTCAAATTTCACTGTAAATGAAGTGGGGAAAATCAATAGCCAAATTAAAATCTGGAAGCTCCAAGGTGCAAGATTGGTTTTCTGTAGGTGTATATAAAAGGTTATGCTCTGAACTAGGCTTGGTTATCGGCAACCTGCATATAGACACAATAGAAGTAAAAAATTTCAAAATATACAAGCACTCCTATTACAGAGACTGTAGGGATCCTTTTGAATCCTGTAAAAGATCCATGTTAACATGGGTAATAAAAATCGTATCTGAATGTGGGTATCCATAATCCGCACCATGATGGATTTTGAATCTGGGTCAACCCAGATTCGCTCGTGGCAGAAAGGGTGCAAACATTGGGCAAGACCCAATTTGGCAGTCACATCACAGGTTGGAGGAGTCTTTTGAGCCTAAAAGGTTAGAAAGCATTTGACAGCGTCCTGCAACTGTTCTTTTATACGGTGCTAGAAATAATGAGCTTCGAAAATTTCTGAGTTATTAGCTTTAGATAAGTCATCAAAGCATATCTATGAGCTGTTGCATGAAAACTGAGCCATTGTCAAGTAGAACAGCGTTTTAGCCAAACCTTGCTGGTCCCCTATAACTGAATCCTGCCTGACCTCCTAGGAGTGGAACACTTTAGGATAGAATCCACTATTTATCAGACTACGACAGGGAGGGGGGCAAGATGCAACATAGACTTCCTCAAACTTGCAGATTTGGAAATTACCCTGTTGTGCACTCAGTCTCCCACAAATGACTCCCCAGAAAGTAGTTCCCCCACCACCAATACAGATATTGACTGGAGAGGAAGTACCTCTTGATGCCCCTTCAGCAACTTCTCGGAATATCCTCTTGTTTCACACACTACCACTGCTTGCCAGAATGGAGGCTTCCCTCACCACCCGCACTAAAAGCGGCTCTGAGAACTTCCTGTGCTCGCATAGATGGTGGAATCTTGGTCTTTACCCTGCCACCCACTTTAAAGGTTCTTTCTACTATTGCTTTGTGAAAATCCTACCACTCGTTGCTGGTGGCTTCTGTCCTACACTCTCCCTGCCTCTTCCACCATGAGTCTCCCTGCGATAGAACCACCAATGTCTCTGCCTCGCACCCCCATTTGCAACAAAGGGAAGCACCCATGTATTGGGGTGGGGAAGGTCCAGTAGCTCCACATCTTCTGTTAAATTGCAGTCCACCCCAAAGTTTCAATGCACTCGTACTAGCCCCAAAGGACTCCTTGAGCATACAAATGAGCCTTTTGGCCTTCCCATTGCTGTCAGGATGGTAGTGAGGTACTTTAATGCTGCAACCCACACCCTTGCAAAAAATATTTTTATTTCTCCAACAGAACTGGACTCCATTATGAGACATGAGATTGAGGGCAGTCTTCCCTTATTAATACTGCTTGCAAAAAGGTCATGGCCTGGGCTGAAGAGGGGATGTCCAAGCCAAAAATTAGGCTATTTACTTTTGTAATCTGAGCACAGTGCTGTACCACTTCCCTTGGGGAAAGCAATTAATGGGACTGAACCAGTTTAATTCCTACTTTATTCCATGCACCCCACTGGCAACTGACACACATGGTGCACTCCCCGGGTCCCTTCTCACTACCTGCAGGTGCAGTTCTCACCAGTCTGTCAAGCTACAGGTCTATGCCCGGCCAGCAAAATTCGTTTTTTAGGTGATGGGCCTGTGTGGCCAACTTTCATCAACCTTTTCCTCATGCCTAGTGGGGGACAGTTAATTTGTTCCTTGAGTAATGGCTCCCCCTATAGGGAGAGTTCCCTCTGAGCTGGTTGAATCAGAAGTAACGCTTTCTTTGCATATGCCCACCCCATTGGCATGTACCAGGCAATCCGATTCATGTGGGGTAAGTAATAACTGCTGCTTCCATGTAGTGAACTAGCCCAAAGTCCTGCCCCCTCTCCCAGCCACCCAGGAAGAAATCTCCACATCCCAGCAACACTGGGGATAATATTGGAGCAGCCACTAATGTACTAGGCGATTAGGTAACGTGCTGTCATCCCTTCTGAACTCCTTAAGGGTATGCAGCGAGGGGTGTCCCAGTTAAGGGAACAGTGAAGGGTGAAGACAAGCTGTTGACCTGCCTCTTAGTTTATGAACCTTTGTTTTTCCTTTTCGCCCTGTTGCAACTGTGAGTACCCCAAGATTCGTAATTACTGTATTTTCTCTCCACCCTGCTCCTCGCCTATAATGCAATCACTCCTGCTGCTCCTCCTGCTTGCCCCTCCTATGCTTTATGCAATCACGCTACAAATTCCTCCTTTACTATCCCGATTTTAAAACTCGCTTCTCGAAACTCCCACTACTCCATCTCTTTTCCACCTTCCATCAAACAAAGCCGACGAGTTGACCATACCTCCTCTAGCACCTATCCACCTCGCTGCTCTTCCTCCGAGACTCAAATTCTCTACCTTACCAACTGAACATTGCACTCTGGATTGCTCGGTCTGTATGCAACAAAACATCTTTTATCAGAGACTACTTTCACTCTAGCTCTCCTCACCTAGACCTTGTTTTCACTGAAACCTGGATTTTTCATCTGGCACGGCCAATCTGACGGCTGTACACGACTACAAAATATCCTCCTTCACTCAACTGACAAGCAGAGATGGAGGCATCAGACACGTCAACTGTTGGGTGAGAATTGGTGCAGTCACACTGTGAGACTACACAACTCATCTGCTTGGTATTGGGTAACAGACCTTTTGGTATAGGTCTGTACTACACAAGTTGGTAGTGCGACTGAGCAGCCAGGCCTATCTCGAGGGGTAAATGTGAGCTGTAGATCTGTAAAGATGAATTCATTCAATAAAAGTAACACTTGCACTATCAAGGTTTCAGTTATAAATATATATTCATTTACACATTCATTTTAGTTGAGCATTCTTTTTTTAAAAAAAGGCAATTGTTTGGAACAGTTAAGCAAACTTTGGAATCACTTTAGAGTCAATAAAGTTGGTGACTATTCTTTGGATATGCTAATCTATTTCTCCTACACCCTGAAGGGACTTCAATAACAAGGATTGTATTGGATTTATTTTAATCAGCAATATTCTTTTTAGACTATTGGTTTCAGGAAGAAGGGTTAGGGAATGACAGTTTGAATCCTGTAATGAAATCTAGGTAAGCCTTTCCCAGCAGTAAAAGTGTTCAATAAGTCGCAACCTATGAGCGGACAAACAATGCAAAGTCAATACATGTAGAAGGATGCCTTCAAGGAGCCAGGACAGCCAAAGTCAATTGGACTAAGTCAATAGTTCTGATGCACTTCTTCATGGATAAAGTCTTTCACAAAGTCCAATAGTAAAAGAAAATCACTGAAGGGACGCAAGCTGTTAAGCCTGTGCAAGTGGAGTTGAGATTAACTACAAAAGTTAAGCCAGTGCGCTTCTCAAGAGAAAGCACTACTAATGGCAGTAAGGCAAATAGCCCAAGCCTCCACGCTACCTCTGGTTTGAAGAAAGTGTTCCAGCTGGATTCCTCCTTACTACAGCCAAGCAGACGCTTATCCCTGGGCCTCAGTCGTGGGGACAAGAGCGGTCTGGTGGGCTCCTGCAGCAGTACTCGGGAGAGGACTTTGTCAGCTATGGCTTTTCTTGGATTTTGCGGCTTCGTGGTTTTAGCGCCTTTCAAATATTGATGCAGAACGAATATCCCTAGTTGGACTTACCTTGCTCCTTTGGTCCTGGACTCTGATGAGCGGACTCTGGATCAGGGTTTCCTGCTTCTGGGGGGGTGGTTGGGAGGCTCCCTGAGCTTTTGGCTGGATTCGTTCCGCAGAAGAAGTTGCACTCTATAATGGACACTCGACCCCTGGCATTGGGCTTCTGCAGCACTAGAGGGGCACAGCAAGTTGGGGGTTGCGCCAAAGTGGTGTTAGTCTCTGGGCTAGTTGGTCCCACCAGCACAAGGGGAGAAGTCTCTGCGTCCCTAGATTGTCGATTTGAAGGTCAGCAAAGCAGCAGGGCTTCACCGTGCACTGAGGTCCAGGAGGTTGCAGCGGGCTTCTCTTCACGATTGCTTCTTCGGATGTTACTTCCAGTGGTCGACACTGCCTGCAGTCCCAAGAACCTCACCTTTAAGCTTGTTCCCATTCATTCACAGTCCTAGGCTGTCAATCACCCAGCAAGATGGCTGTCCTTCCCTGACAGCCAGCCGGGCAATCGGGACTGGTTTTGTTCAGGCACACCTAGAGACAAAGGACAGGGGCTTTTCGGGACCCTCCCTCACTTCCTGTCCTTCCAGATGCACTGGAGCCAGGGGCAGGCTTCAGGGCAAAGGCAAAATGCACAAAGGACTCAAACGGGATGGGACATTTCGACAAAATGGTCAACCTTGGGTGCTGTGCTGCAGTTGAGGGTCAGCCTGCAGTGAAAAAAATGCACACTGATAGTAAAAAGTAAACCACTGCCACCAGCCATTTAAAGTAGTAAGGTTAACAAAAAATATTACACAAGCAAGTAGGATAAGAGGCTACGAGGTAACCCCCAGCACTCCACATAAGATGTGTTGGCACTACAAAGTAAAAAGGTAGGATCAATTTCACCTTACTATTCTTGGGAACAGTAGTTTACCCAAGAAAAGGTATTTAAACCTTAAGGGGTCTCTAAGGTGGGAGGAAATTAGCAGAAATGAAAATTCTCCTGAACACTCATATTGTGGCAATGCCTCCCAAATCTCCAATGCCATGTAATCTCCGAACTCTTGTGAAGTAATATCTACGTTTGCTCTGCCTCACTTTGTTCACATCTCCATCTATCGCCCTCTTGGTCCCACTCGACCATTCTTTGATTTTGAGCAACTCCTTGATTCTCATTTCCTCCTAAATATCATTCTGTTGGGTAACTTTAACCTTCCCCCTCTCAAATATCTGAACTTCAGTCTTTTCCTAATGATCGCTCTCCATTCTATCCATAACCTACCTACTCACAAGGTGGGTAACGCTTTGGATCTTATTCCTCTCCACCTCTCGCTCAGCCACTAATACTACTGTCACACCATCTATGTGATCATTCCATTGTTCACACCACTGTCTCCTTTCGACCCTCTGACCTTTTCTCACCATTTGTTTCAGCCATTACTAAAAGGAAATGTAAACCTTCTGCCATTCCCCCCTTTCTCTGACCTACAGTTCTCTCTCCTCTTTCACACCCGATGCATCTTCCAACAATACTGCCTTCTGCTTCCAATTCATACTAAATGACTTATTCTCCTTTTGCTTCCCACTGCCTACTTCCACCCCCAAGTCTCTGAATCCTCAACCATGGGTCACCCATTCTTACCCTCTCGCTGCAGACTTGCATCGGCAGCTGCACAAATGGAGGGGTACCCACTTGCATGAGGACCTGCAGCTCTACCTCTCTGCCCTGAACTCTTTCAGATCCACTCTTGGTAGCGCAAAAGGGAATTCTACTTAACCCTCCTTGACTCAGTCCAATCATCCTTGCGAACTACAGGGCACCCTAAACTGACGCCTAATTCTGACTATCAGCTCCACTCGCGCAGCTGAATACTACTTTATGGCAAAGATTTCCAGATTAGAGACACTGCTGACCTTCTTCACACTTACACTTTATACTCAACCTACTCTACCATCCTCCTCTGCCTCCATCTCCCACTTTAGTCACTAATACGGACAACGTAATATCTCTACTGATGAAGGCTAACCCCTCTCATTCCCCATCGGACCTTCTTGGTCCTCAGCTAGTCACGCCTATTGCCCCTTTAGTGGCTGCTCGCCTCGCTGAACTCTGTCCTTAGACTGCTTTTCTCCCTATTTTCAAAACATCCATTGTCATCTTTCCAAAAAACAAAATTCATGGAGCTGATCCTAATCTACCAGCTAACCTTCGCCCTGTCTCCTTCTGCACTAAAGCGTTAGAAAGGGTTGTGTTCCACTGTCTTACCAATTTCAGACATTCACAGCCTTTGAGCCCTCACTTCAAAACTGCTCATGAATGCGTCTAACTTAATTGCCTCTGCTAAGCACTCCAACATATGCTCTATCCTAATTCTCCTTGACCATTTTGTGGCCTTTGACACTGTCGATCATTCTGATCTCCTTAATACACTTTTTATTTCTTGGGATTAGCGATCAGTCCCTTGCCTGGATTAATTCCTACCTTGTAACTTCTTTTCTGTCTCCTGGAGCAACACCTCTCAACTCACTCCTCTGTTGGTGTTCCACAATGCTCTGTCTTGCATCCACTCCTCTTTACACCTCTGCTCTTGCAGCACCAATCTCGCTTGGGTTCTTGTTCTAACTCTTCGTGGACAACACCTAAATCTTCTTTTTCCTGAACTCCCCTCTCTCAAAATGTCCAACTGTCTCTGCCATTAAATATTTGATTGTGTTGCACTCTCCTGTGTTAAACTCCACCAAAACAGAGGTGCTATTCTTCCCTGCCAAAGCTTCCTCTATCCCTCCAGTTCCCACCTGATACTCCTACTTTTCTGCTAGAAACCTTGCGTCATCTGACCCTTCTCAAACCTGCACTACCTTAATCTCCAAAATGAGCAGCATCTTGCCTCAACCTCCTAAATACGAAAAAAGTGCACCTTCATACTTTCAATGCTACAAAGCAGCTCTTAACCACTATTGTGTTCTCTAAACTGTACTACTGTGCCAGCATCCTCTCGACAAGATCATGAACTTTCACGCCTACTTCCTTGTACCATTACCAGGCTGTATGGTTGACTATACAAAACAGGGCCATATTTTAATGTCTGCTGGTTCACAAATCTATCCATGGGAAGGCACCACTGCAACGATCCTTTATCCAACTCTGCAAGCCGCCTTTTAATCTCTGCTCTGCCTCAACTACCTTTGTTGCTCCTCGCCTTCCCTGTGCTTCCTCTCGTTTATTCTTTCAATTTTCTCCACTTGCATGGAATGCCCTCAGGCACCCAGGGGAACAGTCCACTCGGATTTACAAAAGGAGCTTCAACAGCAACTGAAGCGTTCAAAGCCCGCTGCTTGGCACTAAATCCATAGAAAAGTTGCTTCTCCAGCATGGGGTGTGGCATGGATTCACATGCTCATGAATATTCCCCGTCAGGCTGGGAATTCTCAGTAAAGAAAAAATCAGTATCAGTTTCGTTTCTGATCTGTCTTCCTTAGTAGTAACCAATCGCTGGTCTCTGGGTAATACTGCCCCAGCCAATGACTGCCCTCCCCTCAGATTTTTACTGCACGTTCACGTGTTGGGAGTCCTCGTGCTATAGCTCAAGCTTTTACTGCATTTCTGCGTTTTTTTCAAGAGATTTATCTCGTTTTTTTCAGTCAATCGAGCCTCAAGCTCCACCGTTTCCACTTCTGATCAACAGGGACCCGTTTCGGAATTTTCTACGTCCCTCAAGGGCAAAGTTTTCGTCGAGTTATGCTTCTCGGAGGATTCCAGAAGTTTCTGAGGCCTACCTCGTGGACATGGCCCAGGAAAAAGGAAGCTCGACACCCGGATCCAAGCTGTTTAGGAACTGCCCTGGATGCGGATTACAGAATGTGTTCAAGGATGAACATTCAAGAAAACTCTACTGCCTTCACAGAGACAAAACGCACATGGGGAAGGACTGTGCGTTTTGCATGAACATGACGGATCGGACTATGAAGGATCGTCTGACCCGTCTCGCCAGCTGGCTGGAAGGAAAAAGCCCAACAGGTGAGAAGAAGTCTGAGCGGTCTTCTAATTCCTGTGAGAGTGCTCCAGCGACGGGCGCCCAACAGCAGGCAAAGCACCGCGGGCACCGGGAGCGCCGAACGGTCGGGCTCCTCGGCTGCCAGGGAGGGCGCAACTTCACCGGCGCCCTCAACCACGAGCCAATGCTCTGGCTCGGGGAAGAGAAAGTCTGAGAACCCGGCTAAGCTTCTGGAGAGGCCCCGGTCGATCTCGAAGGAACCAGCCGAGGGGGAGCGAGGCGGTGACCCTCCCCCCAAGGTGAAGGCCTCAAGCGCACCCAAGGTGGTGAAGGCCTTGATTCACCCGGCTGAGGCCTCTACTGAGGTAGTTGCGACGACCCTGGCTAAGCCTGTGGAGGCTACCCCAGTGGAGGCGACCTCGGGGCCCGGAGATCCCCCAGCCTAGGAAATTGGCTCCTTCCACGCCATGATTGCCAGGGCATCCGAGCTTTTCCAGCTCTGCCCTGAAGAACAAAAGGAAGGATTCCTCTCCTCTACCAAAGGCGCGAGGCTAAAAGGAAGACTGTCCTCACGGTGCCGTTGCTGGATGACATCTGGGACGTGGGACTTGTTGTTCTGAAGAACCTGTCCATGACACCTGCCAAGAGGGACCGGTACGAGAAGTACAGGGTCCCCGAGGCCGCCCCCTTGTGCCTTGAGGTACAACCAACCCCGGATTTGGTTGTCTCGGGGGCAGGGAAGAAGAAAGGAGGAGGGGCGTCGGCCTCAACTTCTACTTCCCCACCAGACGGCGAGGGAAAGAAACTGGACACCATGGGACGAGTCATCTCGGCGGCGATGACCATTAAGGCGGCCAACGCCCTAGCTATTGTGGGAGTTGTGGTACAAGATCACCTCCCCCGTTGGTCTTCCTACCAGATGACAGGAGGGCAGAGGCCCTGGCGATCCTAGAGGAAGGTGAGGTGGCGTCGGACCACGCCATAGCGGTAGCCACGGCCATTGCCGACACCGGTTTCTGCCAGTTGGGCAACGGCATTTGCCTTCGGCGGTGGTGGTTCAAGGTGACGGATTTCCGCCAAGACGTGCAAGCCAAGGTTTTGGACATGCCCTTTGACGGGAACAATCTGTTTGGAAAGACAGTGGATGAGTCCCTGCAGGCCATCAAGACCGACACAAACGGCTCGGGCTTTGGGAGTTCTGCAGCAACGACGGCCGCCCTTTCGGAACTCCGGAGGCAAGCAAGGTGCCTCCAAAGGATTCGGCAGGGGCTCCTCGACATACCGTCAGGCGGCCCGCTCCTCGTCGCAGGAAGCCTACAGGGGACAAGGCAAGTCGGGTGGGTCTCGCCGTCGTCGCCAGGGAGGCCAAGGCGGCAAGGCCGCTTCCAAGCAAGATTGAGCTGGCCGTTGCGTCGGGCCTCCACCGTAGCACCCCAGTGGGAGGCCGGCTGACTAAGTTCATCAGCGCGTGGGAGTCAATCTCCACTGACCGATGGGTAATGGATGCCCTGGCCCACGAAATTCTAAAGTGTCTCTGCAGTCCTCCCGTGGCCTGGAAGGAAAACCACGTCCCTCAACTTCTGTTAGAGGTAAGGGCGATGCTGAAGAAAGCCATCGAACTGGTCCCAAGGAGGCTCCGGGGCTCCAGAGTGTACTCAAGATACTTCCTCGTCAGAAAGAAGACGGGAGGATGGCGTCCCATCCTGGACCTGCGTCGACTAAACAAATACATCAAGGCACAGAAGTTCTGGATGGTCACCCTCCAGCACGTGCTGGGCCAGCTGGAGGCAGGCGACTTCCTATCGTCGTTGGATTTGGAGGATGCGTACTTTCATATCCCCATTCTAAAAGGTCACCGAAAGTTTCTCAGGTTCGTAGTCCAAGGACGACACTACCAGTTCAAGGCCCTCCCATTTGGATTGAAGTCGGCGCCCAGGGTATTCACCAAGTGTCTAGCACCGGTGGCGGCGTGGCTGCGCCTGCAGGGGATTCACGTCTACCCCTACCTGGATGACTGGCTCATCCGAGCAAGGACAAGGGAGCTCTCCGTCGAACACACAGCGAAGACCGTCCGGCTGCTCACGGACCTGGGATTCTCCAACTTCCCCAAATCCCACCTGGTCCCGTCGCAGTGTTTCTGGGAGCCAACCTCGACACAGTAGCGCGATTGGCCTCGCCGTAGGAGGAAAGGACGAAGGCTATCCTGGGCAAGGTGCAACCTCTGCTGGCCACGGACATGGCCAGGGTGAGGTCCATCAAGTCCCTTCTCGGAATGATGTCCTTGTGCATCTATCTGGTGCGCCTGTGCAGGCTTCGGATGCGTCCCCTACAGGAGTTGCTCGACGCCCGTTGGATGCAAGCGGCAGGCAGCTTCGAGGACAGGATCCTGCTTAATGAGGTCTTCCGCCAAGCAATCCAGTGGTGGGGCACCCGCGCGCATCTCGTGGCGGGCATGGACTTTCAGACCCCAGCACACCAGGTGACGATGGATGCCTCTCTGGAGGGGTGGGGAGCGCACACCGGAGATCTTCACGCGAGAGGCCTTTGGCTCCCGGAGGAGAGGCCGCTCCACATCAACATACTGGAGCTCTGAGCAGTGTTCTGGGCCCTCAGGTCGTTCCTCCCGTCCCTCAAGGACAAGGTGGTGAGGATCTTCACTGACAATACCACCACGATGTTCTACATCCGGAAGCAGGGAGGAACCAGATCCCCCTGCCCTATCCAAGGAACCCCAGGATCTGTGTCATTGGGCCGTTGCCCAGGGGATGTTTCTGGTGCCTTCATCTAGCAGGGATGAAAACGCCATTGCCGACTCACTCAGGGAGCTGCGCTCGTGCCACAAGTGGGAATTACGCCAGGATCAAGTGGATCTACTCTTCAACAAACTCCAAGTGCCAGAGGTTCGCCAGCAGGTTTCCCCAGCTGAGGAGCATGGGCGATGCTTTGTCGTTCCCCTGGGACGGCCTGTTCCTGTATGCGTTCCCTCCGTTGCCGTTGCTGCTCGGACTCATCAACCAACTCAAGAGGTCCCGGTGCAGGATGATCCTCGTCGCACCGGCGTGGCCGAGACCGATCTGGTTCCCGGACCTTCTGGACTTGTCAGCATCCCCACCAGTCAAACTGTCGATGGACGCAGACCCTCTCTCCAGAGAGGGAGGTGCCATCCTTCATCACGACCCGGAGTCGCTGAACTAGGGTACGATATCCCGGCGGACTGCAAGGAGGTTCTTGCAAAGGCCAATGCGTCCTCAACTCTCGTGCTACAGACGCAAGTGGAAGAGGTTCTCTGTCTGGTGCCGTGCACAGATTAACCCTCTACGGATTACAGCCCCTCGGGTGCTACCGTACCTACTGTCGCTCGCCAAGGCAGGACTAGCACATGCTTCCATCAAGATACACCTGGCAGCGATTTCCCGATGCACCAGAACTACAGGACGGCCATCCCTGTGGTCTCATCGCCTGGTGAAGGAATTTATGAAAGGACTGTTCCGTTTGTTCCCACCGGTGAAGGCTCTGGCCCCGGCGTGGGAGCTCAACGTGGTGCTGACCAGGCTCATGGGGCTGCCATTGGGGCCGCCATTCGAGCCTCTGCATTTGGCACCGTTGAAGTTTGTCGTGGAAGACAGCATTTCTTGTGGCCATCACCTCCGCACGACGAGTGGGAGAGATCCAGCCTCTATCCTGCAAGCCTCCATACTGGACTTTTCACGAGAAAAGGGTGGTGCTGAAGACCCACCCCTCCTTTATGCCCAAGGTGCCGTCGGACTTCCACCTCAACGAGCCCTTGGTGTTGCCAGTTTCCTTCCTGTCGCCTTCGTCGCCGGCTGAGAGGACTTTGCACTCACTGGCTGTAGCTAGAGTGCTGAAGTTCTACGTGGACCACACAAAGTTTTCGGAAGACGTCACAGCTGTTTGTGAACTTTGGATCCGTTTCCCGGCCGTACGAGAGCCCATTCGACCAGAGCAATCGCTGCTACCACAGCGTTCTTGTCTGGTGTGCCACTGCTTGACATCTGCAGGGCTGCTACGTGGAGGTGGACTCACAACTTCACAAGATTCTACTGCGTCGACCGGGATTCCAGGGAGGAGTCCAGAGTTGGCCAAGCAGTGCTGTGCAACCTGTTCGCTTGAAGGTCGGCCTGGTGAGGAGGTAAGAGTTGCTTAATGTTGAGTTTGTGATGCTTAATATTGAGCCTTTGCCACCTCCCATGGTTGTGCATGTATGTACTGCTATCTATTCTTATATTCATGAGCATATGAATCTATGCCAGACCCCATGCTGGAGAAGGAACAAGTTACTTACCTGTAACTGTTGTTCTCCAGCATGGGTCTGGCATGGATTCACATGTGAACCCTCCCTCCTACCCCTCGGCGGCTCTTCACTTGGTCATACTGCCACTTTACGTGCTACCAAATCTGAGGATGGCTGCCAGGAGCGGGGCTTAGGGAGAGGGCAGTCATTGGCTGGGGCAGTATGACCCAGAGACCAGTGATTGGTTACTACTAAGAAAGACCTATCGGAAACAAAACTGATACTGATTTTTTTCTTTACCAAGGATTCCCAGCCTGACGGAATAATCATGAGCATGTGAATCCATGCCAGTCCCATGCTGGAGAACAGTTACAGGTAAGTAACTTGTTCCTTACACCAACTCTCAGAAGAAAGTTTCTTGGTGCAAAATCCTTGTCATTAAGGCCTCTGGAACAGGTCAAACGATTACACCCTCTAATTTATAATCCAACTCCCGGATGGGACTTGAACGTGGTCCTTAATTAACTTATGGGCGCTCCTTTTGAGCCAATGCATAAAACCAATTGTGGGCGTCTCATTTAGAACAATGGTTTTCTCATAGCCATTACATCTATAAAGAGGGTGAGTGAACTGCAGGTACTCTGTTCAAGATCAGTTTGTGATCATTGCGAAGGACAAATTGGTTTTACACACACACACACACCCACTGCCTCTCCTAAATTCGTCTCAAAGTTGCTTGTCGATCAGTGTATAGAACTTTTGGGCTACTTCTAAAACCCTACAAATTCAGCTACGACAAGCCCCCATATATTCAATGTTGGAAGAGCTGTAATGTATTACCTAAATAAAACTAAACCATTACGGAAAAGACCAGCTCTTGGCTTCCATAGCCACTGGACGAGAAGGGGATCCTATCTCAAAGTGGACTATTTCAAAATGGATTGTGAAATGCCTCCAAATGTATTATTCCATCAAAGAACACTCTAACCTGTACGTCCAGAGCACACTAATCTAGGCACGGGCTACTGAGGCTTTCATTGCAAATGTATCTTTAGATGCCTTTTGCAAAGCAGCTACCGGGATTTCTAGTACCCCTTCACACAGCATTACTGCTTAGATGCACATTTTAAGAGTAATTCACAGGTCGGTCAGGTGGTGCTAAGACATCCGATCACAATACCCGGTATTGCTGGCTAGTCTATGCACAGCATGTGATTCTAAGCAGATCTGTAAGCCTCAGAAGGCATAGATTACTTACTGTAATCATATTTGTGATGCTTGTACCTACAGATCCTCATGCACCCGCTCATCCTCCCCTGGTGTTAAAGGTACAAGACACCTTACACCTATATCTTCTGTACTCCTGCATCACTTCATGCTCCCTCTTGTCGGAAGTAAAATCAGAGGGACCTCACATGAAGGCTCATGGGGACAATACACATTGCACAGATAGAATTACAGGCACGCCCAGTGGATGTCCCTTTTTGAAACTCGAAAACAGAATCCAATACTCTGCACCTACCACTAGATGGCTAATGCACAGCATGTGAATCTACACAAAAGCATCAGAAGTGAGATTATGGTAAGTAATGTATGCGGAATCTTTCACTTCAGAGAAGAAAGCATGACTCAATAACTAGTCTAACACCAGTCAGTACTCCGCATGAAATTCAGTAAAGATATTTTAGAATAACCACAGAACAGTTTCTGTAACACTTTAGAAGTCCAGCCCTAAGATAGTTTGGCACTGTGTGCCCTAAAGTCATTGGTTCCAAAGTTGTACTTTTTAGGAAGATGTATTAAGAGATTGGTCAATGCCAGTGGTTAAGATTCAAAAGTAAATAAGGTAAGTAACGTTCAAGTAAGTAACTCGAGCCTCGGAAGGAATCCTTGACGACCACTCAACCAACCAAAGTCAGGAAAGTTGTTTGGTGGACAGGATTCATGCCTATGTTAACCCTATGAATAACAGCGGGTGGGGCAGCAAATGTATATTAGCTTAACCCCCTGACTCCGATGTTTCCAGAGAAAACTGCTAAGGTTCCAGAATCTGTTGGGAACAGTCTTCTGTGCTTGGTCCAGTCCAGGAAGGCTAGGTGGTTGTCGCTGTAGTTCTCGTTTGGACACAGGATTTGGATTCAGCTGTTATGGTGCCTAGGAATCTGTATCAGACACCTTCCAGCAGAAGACCAAAATGAAGACCTGTGGACTAGGCATTCTTAAGACTTCTCTAGGATGCAAAGACTGATTTCAACAGTTGCCTCCATGATCAGATGGGGAGCGGCGATCTTCCAGGAACGAACAAAGGAGCAGGTCCTGCACAGCTTCTTTTGATGCAAGAAGTCTGAAAATGCAGTAGCAGGCATCTGTGTAAGTTGGAAGATTTTCCCTGTTCCAAGGATGCACTTGGAACGGCAAGGTCTGCATTGAGGTATCCCAGAAGAGAGATGTTAGTCCACTGGCTGGTCCAGGGACACGTACAAAAGCACAGATCCTCAAGCAGGGGTTGAGACTGGTTGTTTCCACCAGTCGAAGCACAGATTAGTGTCTCCTTCAAATAAGGCAGAGGAGCAGGGCCTCAGTGGGATATCGCTGGAGTTGGTGCTGGTTAGCTGCCAGGGTCGTCCTCTGGTTAACAGGCTGCTCTTCGTAGGGGATGGTGGCTCCAACAATGATCTGTTGAATGGCTACAAGAGCCCGTCTTGGGCTGAGAACTCACCAATGTTAAGGATTTGCACTGTGCAAACTGGCAGTGGCTATCCAATCGTGGACAGTCACTCGCCGCAACATAGGCCCAGCAACAGACTGGCATTAGGATGTGCACTGGGACCAAGCAGTCTGAGCCCACATATCTGCGAACACACAAACCACCTCTTTGCCCCGGTAAACAGCAGCTGGCTATTCAGAACCCGAGGGGGCAGGACTAAGCCCAAAGAACAAGGCCAATGGACCAGCGAAAACCTTGTGGCACTGCCTTCATTGGGTGCTAGCTACCTTTAGTAGCCTAAATACAAATGTGCACAGTTTAAGTGTCTGTTTCACCACCAGCCTATGGACTGATCATTTTCCCCATAAGAATGAACAGAAAGACGAGGCAAGTCTTTACTTACCTACAAAAAATCAGGAGTTCACATAACGCAAAAAAGAGGTCATGCAGCAGTCTAGGGGAGGAAAGCACAAAAGGAAAATCTTTTCCCAACAAGTACCCACCTGGCTGCATCAAGCTAAGCAGTTCTGAATTGTTCAGGAGAGAATGTGCTATTTTAGTCCCACTGAAAGGATTGTACTTTAATGATGCCCTCGCTCTTAAGATCATCAAAGCGGTTTCTCTTCAGAATGGGTATCTGTGGACCCTGTGTTATACAGGTACTGTGCCACTTTTCAGTCTGATCTGATATTGAAGGGCCGTCTGACATCTGGGCTGTTCTGTGACAATGTCTGCAAAATTTTCCATGTCTGCCATTTTCCATTTGTTTTTTCCATGCTCTGCAGGACATCTTTCTCACCAACTTCGTCCAATGTGACGTGCAGCTTGGCTGGTGCCACCCTTCGGAGAGACTCCCTTCCTTGTGATGGGAATCCTACCCCACGCTGTCTGATCCTTTAAGCTCAAGGTCGCCCTAAAGTATCATTTGACACCCCCCCCCTTGTTTCCCAAGTAACGGTCCTGATCAATGCTTGCAAGCTTGTTGACCAACGATGTGCTAAAAGCTGTGGTTGTACAGGTACCTCTAATGGTGTATTGCAATTCATAGTGGAACACTACACGCTGGTACCCTTGCTATGAGGTGAGCTTCCTTGGAATGTTTTTTCCTTATTTACTGTTGAATCTCCTAGACAATTGATGCTAATGATCATTCCCCCATCATGGTGTTTGATAGTTTTGCTGGACCAGGACAACCTTGTCTGCCCTTTTCAAGCTTTTGGGAGTTTCGCTTGGGTTGTTTAAAATGACCTCGCCACACCCAGTGCAGGCCTTTCCTGTGGCTAGGTATGATGTGGGATCCTGTAGCCCCCTTTCATCGCCCAAGTGTTCAAAGAAACTAATCTAAAGTACCCTCTCTCTGCCAATGTTCTAGCCTTCTTGGCAGTCACTGTGCACATTTATTACTTGGTGATCCTTTAAACGAGGTTTCTTGGTCAAGCCCCTTCGGCCAGACTTAGTTCTGTTGCATGTATTTGTCCAACATTCTAGCTTGGCCCAAGTTGGGGGTTGCCACACTGCAACCATTTTTCTCATTAGCTTGTTGTGCAGCCTGATGAGAGGGTTTTTCAAAGTCAAGCGTAGGTTAAGGTCCCTGCCTGCAAAAGTGTTGGAGAAGCCAACCTTGGGCAAGTTGTTGCCACCAAAGTGTAACCACTTGGTAGAAAGGCTGAGAATGAATGCTGAACTAAGCAGGCAGGGGGCACTGCTGCGTAGTACAGTACCACTTGCAAATATGATTTTAAAAAAAGAACCACATGGGAAAATGCAGTACTCTAGCTTTATTACACTAAGGCACACTTGCACAATTAGTGCTACACATTCTATACATACAAATAAATAGATCAGCTGGACAGATGAAAGTCTTGCATTAACCCAGAGCAGGGTCATTAGGCACTTTACAGCTCAACAGGGGGACTGTGGATTACAGGCAGGCTCCTCTTCTGGTGAACGTCTGCACAGCAGAGACCAGTGTCGCAGCGAGGAAGCCTCCAAGATGGACAAAACTGATTCCGGGTGATATTGGCCATTTGTAAACTTGCAAGCTCCTTCAGCACGAGGTTGGTGATGCGACTAGAGGATGATGGCAGCATGTTGTGCCCACCAGTCAAAGGATGCAGAGTGCCTTACAAATGTCTCCCCTGTAAAGCAGAAGGTTGATGTTTGAAATGCAGTGTGTTGGCTGAACCAATGTTGGCTCCTGTGGGCTTAGTCCCTCAGTCATTGACTTATCTTTTGCGATTCCAAGGGTCAACTTAAATCTTAGGTCCAGCTCCCCTCATTAGATCCAGAGCAGTGTCGGTTTTAGCCCAGCCGTTCAGTAAGAGACTTTATAACATTCAATCCCTAGGGGGTGATGGTTGAACAGTGGACAGCCAGCCTCCCAGAATCTGCCCAGCAAAAGCCATAATCCTGGATGAGGCCCACACTGCCCTTTCTCCATTCCGTCAGCTGACGCACTTTTCATCTTTCCTGGGTTTCCGAAATCATGCCTGGTAAGGTGTATGAACAGAGGATCCTCTTCTCACCCCTCCAACACGACACCCCCGAACCCCAAACCTTGGAAAGGCGCAGCCAGCAAAGCCCATTCATTTTGAATAGGATTCAACACACAAGAAGCCATGTTGTGCTGTGCAGAAGTCCTCCTAAAGGCATCACTGTAAAGAAAGTAACCACTGGCACCAGCCCATTTAGGAGGTGCATTGAAAATAACAAATGTTACTCCTTTAGAAGTGATGGGGACAGTGTCCCCAACTACACTTGATGGAAGATTGCTCGTGATGCAATGGTGAAAATCCAGGTCTGTCAAAAAGGATCACCTCCCCAGCTCAGGTAGGAATACAGGCTACTCTGTGCACCTCACATGATGCATGGTAAATGTTTTTCCTGACTTCTCTTTTTCTAAAGTGGTCACTTTAGTTGTGCACTTATGTACAACCGAGATTTCGACCATGTAGGAGTAGGTGGGCAGGTTAGAGAGGGGTGGGGAAGGTTGACCATAGTAAAAGAATTGGGACTAATGCTCCAGCTTGTGGTCTAGCATTGATTACGTTTTTTCAATGGAAAATATCAGATTTTGTGAACATTGAGACCGCTGGCGACTCAGCTCCGGTAACGGGGCTCCGTTGCTGGTTAAGTTTAGACATCTACATTGTCAGCATGTAAAGGCATAAGAAGGCCTACTTCGCACCTCACCATGTCGGAGGAAGGCAGGAGAAGCCTCTTCAGGCTCTGCTACTGGTGTGGCTTTAACATCTACGTGGAGGACAAGCCCGCAAGATCTGTCTGCATCCCGATCATGAAGAGGACTGATGCGATGTCTGCTGAAGTTTTCCAGACAAAATCAAGAGGGACCACGATCAATGCTTGGTGGCATGGTTGGAGGGTGACGGGGCCCCTGGCATGCTGTCGGGCATGCTCAGGGGAAGCCCAAATTGGGGCCACACTCCAGAGCGCTCTCCACCTGTTAAGCGGTCAAGATCCGCCAAGGAGGTAGCCCCGGAGGGCACCAGTAAAGCCAAGTGCCAGGTAATTGATCTGGCTAGAGACACTGCTGATGCAGGTCCTAGTACAGGGCACATGCTCTGTTGCTCTACTAGTTTACAGCGAGCTTGCCAGTGGCTGGCGTGAAGTCATCGAATCGTGGTGTTTTATCACAGGAGAAATTGAAGAAGCACTCTGAAAAGTAACCCTCTTTGAAGCATTTGGCAATGCCCACTCCCATGATTTTGTCAACGACTACAAGACCGTACTCTACGGACATGACTACATCGACCAGACCACTGTCGACGGTTGCTTTGTTGGCTGCAGTGGGCTCATTTTGTCAACCGCTGCTCCGTCATTGGCTGCCTCATTGACTGCCACCTCGTCGACGACTGCCTCGTTGACCAAGCAGGAAATGCCGCTGTCAAAACCTGCAGCAAGGGTTTTGCTGCCTCCAAGGCCCACAACCACTAACCGCGACTACTGCTTTGTCAACAGCCACTTTCCAGTCTGTAAAGGCACCAGTCGTGTCTGTAGCCCTGAGGGAAGTGGCTAGACCAGACCACCAGTTGCCCCTGGTGGATGCCTTTTCCGTGGTGGTAGGACACACCGAGCCCAGTTGGTCCTTTGGCTGGTAAAATACTAGCTGCAACGACTTACGGCATGATTGCTTGGATGCATGGTCCACCAAAGCACACAAGCCCGTTGAGGCACACCAGCACTCTTCTGGCGGGCATAGAGGCCCCTCCAGGACATGTTAACAGTGCTCACTTCTCAAGTCCCACCACCGATAGCGGACCCGCCAGGGAAAGGCCCTAGGTACAGCTCTCCAAGGCGCCTCCACACAGGCATCGCTTAGCTACCCGGAGACGACTACCATCACTCCTGCCAGGCAATGCACCGCACACTGATACAGCGACAAACACAGATCATGGCACAACGGACACAGATTACTTTGATGACTTTGTTCCAGCCAATGGGTGCGGATGATAACCCCAAGGCATCACCGCCAGATGAAGTCTGGTCATTACATTACATTCCATGATGACAAGGTACCTAGAGAAAAGAAAGGAAGGCTTCCTCTACCACAGGCTGGTTTTCAACCAGGAAGACTATTTTGTGTGCCGTTGCTGAGCGAGCTATGGGAAGAGGGCCTGGCCTTAATGAAGTCCCCAAGCTCCGCACCAGCGAAGCAAGAACGGCTAAAGAAAAACACAGGGTGCCGAACTCAACCCCCAAATGTCTGCTGTGGCGATGGATGTCGCAGATTCTGGCTTCTGCCAAATGGGGAATGGCGTGGCTCTCTGGCGTCAAGGTTGGCTGAAGGCTACCAATTTTAGTCCGAATGTTCAGGCCAAGGTAGTGGGATATGCCTTTCGACATCAATCTCTTCTGAAAGGCGGTGGATAAAACACTGCAGGCCATCAAAACAGACAGACTGCAAGGTCCTAGGAACCCTGCAGCAGCGCCGCTCTTCTTTCTTTCGGTCCTCCAGGAGTACGTTTGGAAGATCTTCAAAAAGGATATGCCTCCACTTAATACTGTTAGCCTTCACACTCCAAGGCATAGAACTCATACAGAGGTCGGTCCTAGGCCTTAGGTGGAGGCTTGCAGCATCATTGGCGCCCACAGGGAAAAGCGCCAGCAACCAAGCAGGCTTAACTTGGCCCAGGCTCCCACTTACGCACCCCAGTGGGAGGCCGCCTGTCAATTTGTTGATGCCTGGAAAAACATCCACAGGCAAATGGGTGCTGGACATTCTGCAGCAAGTGAACACGCTGGAATTGGAACTCAAGTTCTCATATCCCACCTGTAACGAGGAAGGAACAACACATTGCCCAGCTGCTGCGGGAAGTGCTAGCCATGCTAGCAAAGGGTGCAATAGAACCCGTCTCGCTGCACTCCAGATACATTCTAGTCTCGAAGTCGGGGGTGGGGAGGGTGGCCCCCAATCCTGGATGATGTTGCAACAAATAAAGAAGGTCCCAAAAGTTCAGGATGGTCACGTTGCAGCAAATGCTCGGCCAACTGGAGAAAGGGGACTTCATGACCACTCTCGATCTGGATGATGCCTACTTCTGTTTCATTTACACATCCTCAGGCGGATCTTCCCCTACCTCACTTCCGCCACCGCTTCTCGGCTATCAACTCCATCCTCTCCCGGCTTGACTATGCAAACTGCCTCTACCTAGGAGCACCTGCATCCCAACTACGTAAACTCCAAAGAATCCAAAATGCGGCAGCTCGCCTGCTCATTAACCTTCCCGCCAGAGAACACATCAACCCTACCCTGAGAGTCCTCCACTGGCTCCCCATTGCTCGACGCACCACCTCCAAAGCCATGTGCATCACCCATCACGCAATTCACAACACCAGCCCTGAATTCCTTGCGAAACAATTATCCCTTGCCAACCTTCCAGGTACCTCGGATCTCGCAATGCTTTTCGGCTAGTGATCCCATCGCATAGCTCCATAAGAGCTGGCGACGACTCCTCCATCCAAGCACCAATCATCCGGAATTCCATCCCGCTACATTTGCAACATAGAAAATTGCCTGATATTCAGGAAGGCCCTTAAAACCTGGCTCTTCCCAATACTCTCTTAAACCAATGCACCCTGTGAATACACCACTAACAAACTCCACTGCGTCGATCACAACTCTGGGGCCGGCAGCTCTCGTAGCGGTTTCACCTGACACCACCCCATACCGCACAACACTTCCTGCTGGCTAGATCTCCAGGTAAGCCAGCAGCTTTTGTTGTGGCATTCCTGATCCACCAAAACACACACACACGTCTTGGACTATTTAGGGTTTCGTACCTTGAGACTTTCACACAACAAAATCTCAGGTTGCTTTGCTACACATTTTTAGCTTATGACTTCAAATGTAGGTCTAAACTACCTTGCCCTTCAACCATTCTGATCTAAACCCTTGTGTAAACTATCCCTAGATTGTGCTGGTTGCTCCGCCTATCTAGGGTGAGGGGCTAGTACAGAGAACTTGCCCTATTGCTAGACTATTATACACACCATGTGGTCTGACTCATGGTTTTTCTAAAAGGCACATGACATACTACTCATAGCATGTGTGTGCTTTCCAAATGAAATTAAATATTTTATTGGGCTTCTTTGTATAGCAGAAGTTTCTAAAAAAAAAAAATTGATTCAATAAAAATCTTGTCAGTTTCGGGTAGTGTAGATAAAGCAATACGAAAACTGAACATATACTGTCAGAGAAATCTAGACCGACTTTCTCTACATATATTGGATGCAATCCCAACTTTTGTACAGAAAGTGTTTTTTTTTTTTTTTGGGCTAGGCTTGATCTGTGTAGTTGGTAGGAACTACGATCTGTATTCTTCCTAGAAAATTGGAGGAACTTTTTTTGTTATTACCGACCTCTTGCCCTCTCTCTGGTCAGTTTTTTCTGTGAGGTCGGGTAAAGCCAACCGGTTTCAGTGGTCTGATCTCAGTACACCACTTTCTTCAGGGATATCTACAGCATGTGTTGCTATGCTGTTCGTGTTTTCAAACAAAGAATGTGTTTTCCATATAATGCCCCACCTGCAGAGAAGATATAATGAGAGAGAGAGAGAGAGAGAGAGAGAGAGAGAGAGAGAGAGAGAGAGAGAGAGAACATTTATTGTTGCTGCCAATATCTCTATTATTTTCACCACATTAGTGTACATAACAGGAAGTGGTTAAGGTTGCTTACCATGCTCATTAAAATTTTCTAATTCAATTCTTTTAGCTGCTATCGGAGCAGGTCAGGTCTATTCATCTGTAGTATGCCTTATTTCTCAGCATTCCATGGTACCCAAGGAGTTTCAGAAAGTCATGGTGAACTCCTAGGTTGTTGGACAAGTAACTACATCTTAATTTGTTTGTAACATGTCCAGTGTTACTGCTTTTTTATTGTTGAGACAACATGTTCGTTAGAGCACGGTTCTCAATGTTCTCACATACACAAGTGTCCTTTTCCAGGGTGGTTCATTAAGTTACAATGATAGTTGTATCTATGGATGCACTGGTTTGCATTCCGCCGTCATACTGAGCACCCCACGCTTGGCCACACACTTGTGAACGTGTGCTCCATTGCTCTAGTTCGAGTTTTGCCTTCTTACCTTGTTTATTTACTCTCAGGTCCCGCCGTCTCTGGATCCTGTACGGAGCGGTCTGGAAATCAGATGCAACTGTTCTGCCCGTTTATCTATTCTCTCGTTATTTGTTTTGCGTGTGCATGCACCGGATCACCCTCCCTGTGCAAGCCGTTTTCGGTACTTTCTGTGGGCGCCATCTTGTAGTGACGCTCCGAGTGTAGAATGGCCATTTTGTCATTCTTGGATGGCTGTGTGGCCATGCATTTGTTTTTGCGCATCTTGCTGTGCCATGTTCTTGATGTATGAATTTTGGAAGATGTTTGCATCAGTGATGTAACTGTTCTAAAAATAAACTGTTGCACGATTTATCATTAATCTATAGGATGTAGACGTCCATGCTCTTAATTATAGAGGGACAAATCAACTGTATACATATATTTTGTTTGATAATATGTGATGCCATGGTGTTACCATCTACAAGTGTTACCTAGGAGTTCTGCATGATTCATTCAGGAGGTGAGGGAGAGAGGTGTAGGGATGAGCTACTGTGTTGATTTATAACTAAAGCATAAGTACGTTGTGTCCCTGATTGTAGCTCTTTCTATTATGTTCCTGAGTTTCTGGGCCGAAAGAGGTCAGTGTTCAGCGTCCCTGGCATGTTCTGTTCTATTAAGGTTCACAATGTTACCAGGGTTTGCCAGCTGGTCGGTTCATTGAGCCCTAGAGTGTCTGTTTTAAGACGAAAGATCCAGAGTTCTCTTCTATAGAGTAGGTTGTGGAGGTTGCCGCCTCTCCTTGGGATGGCAATCCTCTCTATAATCGTCCAGTTGAAGTCATTCGGTCTGTGGTGTTGGGTTACAAAATGCTCAACCGTGGGTGCTGTCATCATCTTGGTTCTGATGCAGGATTTGTGTTCCGCCATTTTCATTTTGACTGGTCGTGTGGTCATGCCTATATACTTTTTTGGCAGAGACAGGTGATCAGATAGATCACGTTATTGTTATTACAGTTGGTGAGACATTTTTGATTACAGGGATAGTGCCATCCTAGATCGATAGTCACTGATCTTTTGGTTGTGGCACATGCACTGCAGCCCCCACATGGTGTATGCCCCGTTGGTGGTGTCTGATTCCACAGGGTATTGGGCGTCACATCCGGTTATTGGTATGTATGGATAAGAGCGTCCCTTAGGTTGCGCCTTCTTTTCATTGCAAGCCTTGGTGTTTCTAGAGTGACATCTCCTACATTGAGAATCGGCCAGAGCTTGATGATTTATTTTTTCATTTGATTTGTCAGTGGCGAGAAACCGAATACTGCTGTGATCTTCTCATTCGGATCATCCCGTTTGCCATGGTTCTCTAAGGTGGTATCTTATGTTCTCTTTTTTGTGCTTGCTTGACAAGCCGTTTGGGGTAACCCTGATTGAGTAGTTTGGTTGCCAGATAATTGCCTCTCATAGTCTCCAAGGGTCGAGCAGTTTCTCCTATACCTCAAGAACTGCCTGAATGGCAAATTGTTTCTAAGGCTAGCCCGGTGGTAGCTATCAAAGGTTAGGAGTGAATTCCTGTCCGTAGGTTTGTTAAATACGGTACTCGCCATCTTTGTTCCGTATTTCCAAGTTTAGATCCAGGAAATTGATCGAGGTGCGACTGTTTTTCCGTGAATGTTAGGAACCTGTTCGTTCAGCCACAGCCTAGAGCAACCTTAACCTCCTCCTGTTATGTACACTAATGTGGTGAAAACAATAGAGATATTGGAAGCAACACTAAATAATGTCATATCTCTCTCCATACCCCGTACCACATTATATCTTCTCTGCAGGTGGGGCATTATATGGAAAATGCATTCTTTGCTTGAAAACAACACAAACAGCATAGCAACACATGCTGTAGATAGCCCTGAAGAAAGTGGTGTACCAAGATCAGACCACTGAAATCGGTAGGCTTGACCTGACCTCACAAAAAAACTGACCAGTGAGAGGGCAAGAGGTCGGTAATAACAAAGGTTCTTCCAATTTTCTAGGAAGAATACAGATTGTGATTCCTACGGACTATACACATCAAGCCTAGCCAAAAAAAATTCTGGGCAAAAGTTGGGGTTGCATCCAATATATGCAGAAAAAGTCTGTCTAGATTTCTCTGACAATATATGTTCAGTTTTCGTGTTGCTTTATCAACACTACACAAAACTAACAAGATTTTTATTGACTCAAAACATTTTTTAGAAACTTCTGCTATACAAAGAAGCCCAATAAAATATATAATTTCATTTGGAAAGCAGACGCATGCTACGAGAAATGTCATGTGCCTTTTAGAAAAACCATGAGTCAGACCACATAGTGTGTAATTGTTTAGCAATAGGGCAAGTTCTCTGTATATCACCTTACCCTAGATAGGTGGAGCAACCAGCGCAATCTAGGGATAGTAATAGACAAGGGTTTCGCTCAGAATAGATGAAGGGCAAGATAGTTTAGGACTACATTTGAAGTCATTAGCTAAAAATTTGTAGCAAAGCAACCTGAGATTTTGTTGTGTGGAATTCCTGAGCCACCCACAACTTTCCAACCAACAAGCACCCAAGCTAAGCCAGCAGCCTTCTCTGTGGCTATACTCGCTTCATACTCGCCTCGCCCCTGCCCACATGAGAGACCACTATCAATGAGATAAGTGGCCCGTGTTAGCACACATACGTCATTAACTATTCACTGCCAGTGTTAACCCGCATCGCCCATTCTGGGAAGCCCCCAACACTAATAATCCCCCACCACAAATCTATCCCCCAAGCTAGGTACATGAAACCATTGATGGCTATTTACATCACGGATACCTACCATACAATAGGCTGAAACCTTCAACCTGTCAAGCCTAGACCACCCCCCCGCCTACACGAATATAGCGGTAGCACCCTCCATTTGCTTGTTATATGTGGAGACCGCCTGCACTGCGAAACCTGGTCTGCCTGCCCACCATATAGGATACTCGATCTTGGGGGCACCCCTCCAGCCTCGCTTACTATATGACGAATCATACTGCAACGCGATACCCAGGCCTCTCTACCCTATACAGAATCCTCAATACTAGGTGTAGCCTCGATCTAGGCTCGCCCTATGCTTAAACCTTGGCACAGTGAACATAGGCCTTTCTCCCACTGTACAGGATCCTCTAATCTAGGCTCCGACACCCTGACACTTCCCCTGCATATCATGCGCTGATACCAGCTACAGTAGGAAGCCTAGGCCCATCGCGACAGGACTCTCAATTCTCGACCAGGGCAAATAAGCAATCCCGCAGCCTATGGTACGTATTGCTCACACCACTAGTGTGGACGCAGAGCGCAGCCAAACATTCATGCACTATAGAACACGTCTACAGCTAAGCACATCGGCCTAGTTTCACACATAGCCGTCCAGACAAACACCTGATGTACCACAACACCTCTGCCACTAGCATACAGCCACCACCACTCAAAACAACCTGGTATAGCTGGCCTCACATAGACTCTCTCAACATCCACAATCGATCTCTAACCTCAAGAGCACCCACCCACGTGCCTGACCTCTACTGGGCTGCTTAGTCGAGCCTTGCAAGCCACCCAAGTCTTAATATGGTAAACATGCACACACGCATCTAAGATGGTCCCCTAGAACATCTAACCCCATCGACTACAGTCACCAAGGGTGTTAAACCAAGGAAAAAAGCGCATTGAGGCTCCACAAGTGGGGAAAGAGCGCTATATAAATAAGATACAATGCAAAACATCAAAAATGTATTTGCTTTGTAGTTCTGGGCAATCACTACCAATTCAAGGCACTGCCCTTCTGCCTGAAGTCAGCACCAATGGTGTTCACAAAGTGTTTGGCGCCGGTGGCAGCGCATCTACGTCTCAAGGGCATACGTGTCTACACATACCTAGACGACTGGCTCATCCGGTCACATTCTCAGAGCCTAGCAGTCCAACACACAAGAGACCATACGTCTACTAACGGATCTCGGATTCTCTATCAATTATCTGAAATCCTGCATAACTCCATCAGAGGATGTTCTGTTTCTGGGGGCACGTCTCGGCACAGTGGTCTCTAGCTTTCCCCTCGGAAGAACGGGTGTCGGGGATCCTGGGGAAGGTGCATTGTCTATCCACCATCAAATCAGCAACCATCCTAACAATCAAGTTGCTGCTGGGCATGATGTCCTGCACACATCTGATCCCATCCTGCAGGCTGCAGATGAGGTCACTCCAGGAGTTGCTGGTCTGCAGGTGGCACCAGACCATAGGCAATTGGTCAGACAAGTTGAAGCTCATACTGGAATTCAGGCAAGCCATCCAATGGTTGAGGGGGTTCCCCATTCCAGACCCTTCCCTTTAAGGCAACTGTCACCACGGATGCCTTGCTAGACTGATGGGGGGCCCGCACCGGGCAGTCCCACGCCAGAGGTCTTTTGCTGGCTGAGGAAAATGATCTACACATCAATGTGCTGGAACTCCGGGCCATGTTCTGGGCCCTCAAGTTGTTCTTGCCTCTGCTGAAGGGCAAGTAGTGAGAATTTTCAGACAACACCACCGCAATGTTTTACATCAGGAAGCAAGTCAAGTCGATCCCCTGCTCTGTCATTGGAAGTGCAAACCTTATGGCACTGGGCGTCTTTCAGAACATGTTCCTCGTACCCTTTCACTTAGCAGGCATACAAAACGCCATTGCGGATGCCCTCAGCAGGGAGCTTCGGTCGGATCACGAATATGAGTTTCAGCAGGACCAAGTAGCCTTTCTGTTCTGCCAATGGGGTTGTCCGGAGATCAATCTATTTGCCATGGCATCGAACTCCAAATGCAAGCAGTTCGCTAACAGGTTACCTCAACCGGGGAGCTTGGGGGATGCCTTCTTACTCAGATGGGAGGGTCAATTCCTGAATGCTTTTCCTCTGATCCACCTCCTGCTGCATGTCAACACATTGTCTCGGGAGGATAGCTCAGGGGCAATGTGCTCGGCTTGGAAGCAAGACGACACGGAGCACCACAGGTTTGATCCCCGGGTCCGTGCTTAAAAACCCATGGGTATTAAGTACGTTATAAATAACCTATCAGATCATCTCATTGAAGCAATGCCTTTGCAAGTTGATACTCGTCCCAGCGTGGCCCCACAAGATATGGTACCTGGACCTGCTCTGCCGATCAGTCGCGCTGGCCATCAGGCTGCCTCCTCTTCCCGACCTGCCCGCCACAGAAAGTGGAACTATCCTACATCACGATCTGGCATCAATGAACCTCACGGCCTGGCTCCTGTAGCCTTAGAGTTTGGCCACTATGGCCTTCCGGTGGAATGTAAAGCTGTTCTTGCCAAGGCTATGGCGCCCTCTATCGTGCTACAGTCACAAATGGAAATGCTTCAGTGTGGTGCAGAACGCAGGTCATCATGACACTGCCTGTCTCTGCTACTCAGCTCTTACGGTATCTGCTCTCACTGGGCAAGTCTGGTTTGGCCCACGCCTCCATCAAGGTACGTCTAGCGGCCATTTTACGATAAACCTGTTCACCTACAAAGCCATCGTTATGGTCTCACAGATTAGTCAAAGAATTCATGGAAAATCTCTTTAGGTCTTTCCCTCCAGTGAAAGCTCTACCCCTGGTGTGGGAGCTCAATATTGTCTTCACAAAGCTCATGGGACCTCTATTTCAGCCCTTATATCGTGCTCATCTCAAGTTTCTTTCATGAAAGGTTGCATTCCTGGTAGCGATCACTTTCGCCAGGAGGATTGGGGAAATTCAGGCTCGTTCCTGCAAAGCCCCTTACTTATTGTTGCAACCTACTAGGGTGGTGCTGCACACTCGCCACGCCTTCATGCTAAACGTTCTGTCTGAGTTCTACCTTAACGAACCTTTGTTACTTCCAGTCTTCCCAAAACCTGTTTCGGCAGCTGAACGGTCACTGCATACGCTGAAAGTTGCTTGTGTTTTGAAGTTCTATGTGGCCTGTTCGAAAGATTCCCAGAAGACTTCTCAGCTCTTTGTAAACTTTGGTCCTGTGAATTAGTGAGGGGAAGGTCTTGTCCAAGGCCTCCCTATGCAGGTGGCTCGCCAGCTGCATCATGCAATGTCCTAGTCTGGCCAACTAACCCCTTCCAGGCCGACCAAGAGCCTACTGCACCAGAGTCATCACTGTTACAACGGCGTTTCTCTCTGGTGTTCCCCTGCTGGACATTTGCAGGGCTGCTATTTGAAGGTCGACCCACACCTTCACGAGATTCTAGTGTTGACAGGGGTTCCAGGGAGGTGTCCAGAGTCAGCCAAGTGGTGCTGCGCAACCTGTTTGCTTGAGGCGAGTTGGTTCCAGGGGTAAGTGTTGTACTTCTGTTGAGCCTTGCCACATCCCATGGTTGTATATATGTTACTGCTGTATAATCTGGTTCATGAGCATGTGAATCCATGCCAGACCCCTGTAGAAGGAACCAAGTTATTTATCTGTAACTGTTCTCCTGCAAGGGTCTGGAATGAATTCACATGCAAACCCTCCCTCCATCTCCGCTGTATCTCTTCTGGTTTCATACTGGCGCCTCACGTGCTTCCAATCTGACAATGGCCATCATGGGTGGGACTAAGGGAGACGACTGTCATTAGATAGGTGCGGTATGACTCGGTCTTCAGTGATTGGATATCAGGGGAAAGGCAGTATTGAAGCTTTTAATGCAATACTGCTTTTCTTTTATTACTGAAGGATTTTAAGCCTGATTACCAGGAATATGCATGAGCATGTGAATCCATGCTGGAGAACAACTGTTACAGGTAAGTAACTTGTTACTTACGGTTGAACAAAAGTGAACTAACAAAATAACCATTTTAAAAAAGTCAGTAAAAACAGAGCCACAAGTTGTATAAAGGGGATTCTCCAAGAGATCATGCTAGCATTCGACATATAAGGTGGTGTGTGCTGCCATAGGAAAGACAGACGCCAGAACAAAGAGAGGAGTCTCCCAGCAGTTGTATCCCAAAAATGTGAACCAGTTCCTCAAAACAACAATTAATACAGAAAGTCAGGGAGGTTAAAAAACCTCACCCTAAAAGTCAACTGTAAATCCAGAAATGTTATCAGTCATGCTACGGGCTAATAGGAAGTAATAGGGAGATTTGCAAAAGGGAATCTTCCTGACAGCAATTGTTCTCTCCTCACTTATAAATTAAGATCTACATTTGCATATCACAGTGATTACACATGGGTATACCATTAACTGCTGCTTTTTCTCCTTCCAACAGATAGCACATATAGAACTTGTTACTGGCCCGCCACCTTTATCTTCGGAGTGTATTATAAGCATCTTGGTGTTTGTGAGAAAAAAGCCCTATGCTGGGTGTGCGCCAACCTATCTGTATTTAGTATATAAGGCCCATGTGTTGTAGTGTGCTGCAGTGAGTGAGGAATAGGTGGCTTCTCACTGTCACCTATATCAAAAAACAAACTCCGAGGGTAACCTCACCAAGAAGCGCTCACTTTCTAAAGTAATGACCAAAAATTATATATATTGTATGAACATCCTAGGTACTGGGTTTATTTCGGCAAATAGCAGAAGAGACTCCACTCGTAACATATGCAAAAGTAATGTTTCACAAGAGTGTATTGTGACACAACAAATAACATGAGTGAAAGGTGAACCTTCACAAAAGTGTATTGACATATGTTTAAGAATCTCTACGTTAAAGTTAATATTTAGAAAATCCCACCCCAACACGTGTTTCGACCCTCCAGGGTCGTCTTCAGGGTGTATAACAATTGTTGTGTCATTGCATGTTAAATCAACCCATTTCTCAGTTTAAAAAAGATCTTGAAAAGTAATTAGAACACCTGTACGGACCATCCGATAAAACAGGAGAGAGGGGAACAACAAAGTGAGGAACAAAAAAGAGAGATGAAATTGGAATTAGTTAAAATATGCAGATGCCTTCACAATTACATAAAGTTGCGCAAAAGCTCCAGTTAAAGGCTATATTTGCTTTCAAATGTAATTCCCCAAAACCGGCTATTTAGCACATCAACATTCGGGGAACTGTATTTGAAACACTAGATCAACAAGTATTCATTATTTTTGTAATGGTCTTTTGAGGTATATAAGACAGATGAAACATGGTAACTTTAAAGTGGGCAGATTCGTGCTATCACCTAGACCACAGCATTAGTATAGTGCCCTACAAACGGTATGCTAATTTGTACCTGCAGTTTACAACAAAGTGCGTAGAAGAAGGAAAGTTGTTTGTTGCCTGATTGACAGACATGAAGCTAGTGCAGCATACAATCTAGTGGAACAAGTAAAAGAGAAAGTTTGGGTACACAAGTTCTTAGTCCAAAACATGGCCTGGCAGAGGCGCCAAGGTAATATGGGCTTACCTGCCATTTTGAAGTGTTGCGCATACTGGCATGCAGGGATTGATTTCCGAGCGATATTTCTGTGACTTTGGTCTAAGCAGAATTATATTCAAGGAACCGGTCCTGCCGTGTCTGTAATGACAGAAATGTCGGGTAATTTATATGTTTTGTCCCAACATCGAGTTATAAGTATGCGGCTGCAAAAGAGCAGTAACAACATTTTGTCTGCACTTAACTAGTTTTGCGCAATACTGCACGTGGAAGGATTCCTGCTTGAATGCAGAGCAGCAAGACGCCTTGAATGATGTGGGAAGCGTTAGCACCCGCTGCAGGTTGCTAGGTGAGTAAGTGACTCACTTCTGGTCACGTGACTCGGACGTTGCCTAGCAACTCTGTCGCGTCCGGAAGGAAACCTTACTTTTGAAACATCACTTTTGCATATATTAAGAGTGGAGTGTCTTCTGCTTTTTGCCGAAATAAATCCAGTACTTAGGATGCTCATACAATATATATAATTCTCCAGCATTGGATCTTTCATGGATTCACATGCTTAGAATATTCCCCGTCGTCAGACTGGGAACCCTCGGTACACATATATATATAGTCATTTCCAATAGGAAAAACTTCTGCCCTATCCCCGTCTGCGTCCTCTACGGGGCCGCCCACGTACGCCCCGTTGGACGTGATGGTATATAAGCCCCGCCCCCGCGGGTCCCTTCAGATTTCAACCGTCTCCAAAGATAGTGGGATCTCCTCGTGTATTTTCTTCAAATACTTATCGATTGTTTCTAACTCCTGCGAGTTGGTCTGTTTGGTCCGCTTCCAACTGCTACAAGTTTTGTTAGTTAGTCTGGCAATAATGTCGGGTAAGCCTCTTTTCCGCCCGTGTGCCACGTGCGGTCTAAAGAAGGTTTATGAAGGGGATGGCCATCTTGACTGCATCTACTGCCTTCACCCCCACCACTCGGCGGACCAATGTGATATCTGCAAGGGGTTTTCCCAAAAAACCCTGAAGGACCGGAATCGGCGACTGGTCTCGTGGCTGAACGACGGCGCTGGAGCGTACCCTCAGTCGGAGGTAGGATCGGTGCGCAGTATCGCCTCAGCGAAAACATCAGAAGCCTCCCGACGCTCACATCCGTCGGAACCTCCGGCCAAAAAATCACGACCTACGGGGAAGGACGTGCCTCGAAGTCATTCCTCTAAGGCCTCATCGAAAGAATCGACGAAGAAATCATCTTCCTCTTCTTCTTCGTCGAAGAAAGACAAGGACAGGCCAAAATCCTCCTCGAGCGATCAGAAAAGATCAGCTACGAGTAGAGAGGCGGATAAACACAGGGAGAGCTCCGCGAAGGCGGGACCGCCTAAGCCACCTGCAGGCCCTCCGTCGACGACGACGACGGCGACGATCCAAGTGCCCACTCCGTCACAGTCCCCCGCCTTTCAAACGGGCTCATCGTCGACGACGATTCCCTCGTCGACGGAGTTCCAGGCCTGGAGGCCAGAAACGTTCGACATGGGGCTACCCGACACACTGCTACAAGAACAGCCAGTTTCGATCGCCTCCAAAGAAGACGACGGCTTCAGAATAGTGAGCCCGGAAGACCTGGGGCTACGGCCCAGATTTCCTTCTGGTGCAACCTGCTCTCAAGTTTTCACCCAGCCTCCAAACGCCCAGGCTACTCTCTCCATGGAGGTACTTTCCTCCTTACACTCGCTCTTGAAGTCCCTGGACGAAAGGCTCCCGCCTGTTCCGACGACTCCCCTCGTCGACGAGCCCGGACCTTCACACCGCCCGACTAGATCGGTCGTGGGCCCAACTGCTCCAACAGTCCAGGAAGAAGGTGAGCTCTCAGACTCCCTCTCTGAACAGGGGTCAACTTCTGATATCTCCCTCTCGCCGTCGAGAGACCCGTCATGGGTTTCGGATGTGGAGGTGGATCCTCCGAAAAGTCCCATTCACCCATCTCCACCGGATGACATAGGGGCCTTCCATTCCATGATGGAAAAAGCCTGCAAGGAGTTCGGTTTGACCCAACAAGAAGAAAAGGACTGCTTCCTCTTTGACCACATGGGCAAGAATAGGCGTTCCGTTTTTTCGATACCGATACTGGACCACGTAGGGAAAGAGGGCGTCCAAACCATGCGGCATCCATTCTCGGAACCTGCGGTCAAAGGCCGCGTAGAGAAAAAATTTAAAGTTCCAGATTCGACGCCAAAATGCCTCTCTGCGCAACCCACGCCTGACTCGGTGGTATCGGCGGCGGCGACGAGAAAGGCAAAGGCCCAGCATAAGTGCTCTACCCCGCCGGACTCCGAAGCTAGACGCCAAGACGCTTTCGGTAAGAAGATCCTGTCAGTGGGAGCGTCAACAGTGAAAGCAGCGAACTCCCTGGCAATCATGGCCAGGTATGACAGGGAGATGTGGCACAGACTGGCACCCATTTTGGACCACCTCCCCGAAGAACACAGAAAATCAGCTATGTCCCTGGTTCGTGAAGGAGAAGAAGCCTCGAACCATGCTATCAATATAGCGGTGGACCTGGCAGACTCGGGGTTCAAACAAATTAACAATGGAGTGGTTCTACGACGCCAGGCCTGGCTCAAGTGCACCAACTTTAGACCCGAGGTGCAATATAAGGTCGTCGACATGCCTTTCGAAGGTGACCACCTGTTTGGCGAAAAGGTGGATGAGGCCTTGAAAGGAATGAAGGAGGACTCTGAGACGGCGCGCTCGCTGGGCTCTCTCCAAAGCGGTAAGCCCTTTCGTTCCTTTCGCCCCTTTAGAGGAGCTACGGGAAACGCACGATTTGCGGGATCCAGGGATAGAGCATTCGGGAGGTCTTCATATCCGTCCCAAGGCTATAGACGCGCCTCACAGTCCTCGACCCGACGCAGAAATTTCCAGGCCTCTAAGAGACGTCCCACTTACTCGTCGTCGACGGGAAAACAAAAAGATCAACAATGACGTTCTAGGAGGGAGAGTGTCAAGTTGCGTCGAGGAATGGGAGTCAATTACGACAGATCGGTGGGTTCTGGACACGGTGAGACTGGGACATTCCCTAAGATTCAAATCCAGACCTCCAAGACGTCCACCGATACGCCTGTCTCAACCACACCTAAGCGTCTTGCGTCGAGAGGTTGCGCTCATGCTAAAAAAAGGCGCCATCGAGTTAGTCCCTGCTTCACAGAGAGGCTTAGGGGTTTACTCACGCTGCTTCGTAGTAAAGAAACCAAACGGGAAGTGGCGCCCCATCCTCGACCTACGGGACCTCAACAAAACCCTGCTGAGTCAAAAGTTCAAGATGCTTACTCTACAGGAGGTAATCAGATCGGTCCAAAAGAACGATTTCCTAGCGTCGCTGGACCTCCAAGATGCGTATTTTCACATTCCGGTGCGCACTCACCACAGGAGGTTCCTGAGGTTCCTAGTCGGCCAAACACACTACCAATTTACTGTGCTCCCTTTCGGCCTGAAGTCCTCCCCAAGAACCTTTACAAAGTGCCTAGCACCCGTAGCAGCCTGGCTGCGGAAGGAAGGGCATCACGTTTACCCGTACCTCGACGACTGGCTCGTGAGGGGATCCTCCCCAGCGTCGACCAACGACAGCCTATTGACCACCTTGCGACTGCTACAGCGTCTGGGATTTGCAGTGAACTACGAAAAGTCTTCACTAAAGCCCTCGAAGAGCTTGAAGTTCCTAGGTGCTCAATTCGACACCCACACGGGACTAGTGAAACCATCCCTGGAAAGGTTGTTGAAAATCAAACACCTGACAAGCCAACTTCGTTTACAGAGAAGGTTGTCAGTAAGAAAATATGCGGCTCTCCTCGGCTCCATGGCATCGTGCATCCACCTAGTCGCGAACTGCCGGTTGTTCATGAGACCTCTACAGGAGTTCCTATCAGACAGATGGAAGCAGGCCACAGGCCGCTGGTCGGACAAGATAATAGTCGACGACGAACGAGTTATCAAAGCCATCCGATGGTGGAAAGTGGCGAGCAACCTGGACAGAGGGGTCCCCTTGCAGGAGCCGGAATTTCAGAACACCATCATTACAGACGCCTCTCTGTCGGGCTGGGGAGCACACATGTCACGTCACCAAACCCAAGGCAGGTGGTCGTCGACCGAATCTCGCCTACATATCAACGTCCTGGAGCTAAGGGCGGTGAGATGGGCCCTGAAATCTTTCCTCCCACACATCAAGGGGTCAAAAGTAAGAGTGCTCACGGACAATACGACAGCTATGTTCTACCTGATAAAACAGGGTGGCACCAGATCCAGGACCCTCTCGAAGGAAGCTCAAAAGATCTGGCATTGGGCTTTAAAACACCACATCTCCCTAGTGGCATACCACCTACCGGGAGCGAAGAACTTACAGGCGGATTCCCTGAGCAGGACTATGTCACAAATACACGAGTGGGAGCTGGACTCCACTCAACTCGGGGAAATCTTCGAAAGATGGGGGACCCCGTCGATCGATCTCTTCGCCACGGAAAGAAACCGAAAATGTGCTCAGTTCGCGAGCAGATGGCCCCAAACAGACTCCCTGGGGGAAGCGTTCTCGTTTCCGTGGACAGGCAAGTTCCTCTACGCCTTCCCTCCATTTCCCCTCATACGGAGGACGATCCAGGGGATCCACAGGTACAATTGCCGGGTCATCCTAGTGGCCCCGCGCTGGCCGAGGCAACCATGGTTCTCAGACCTCCTTCATCTGTCGCTGGATCAGCCGATACCATTCAGGAAAGTACCGAACCTCCTGTCCAGGGACGAGGGGACCGTGTGGCACCACAATCCGGACAGCCTGAACTTAACTGCATGGCTCCTGACTTCTCGGAGTTCGGGAACCTAAAAGTCTCGACTGATTGCCGAAGGATTCTGCAGGCGGCCAGAGCCCCGTCCACTAACAAATCATATGTAAGCAAATGGAAAAGGTTCTGTATATGGTGTCAAACACAACAAAATATACAACCTTTGGAAGTAACTCCGGAGCAAATCCTCCCGTATCTTCTTCATCTTGCGGAAAGCGGACTGTCATCATCGTCAATCAAAGTACACCTGGCGGCTGTTTCGAGATTTACCAGAAGAAGACAGTCCCCTCCACTATTCAGTGACAGGCTAGTGAAGCATTTCATGAAGGGTCTGTTTAGAACCTTCCCTCCGGAAAAACGGTTCCCACCGTCGTGGAGTCTGAACACGGTTCTAGCTGCCTTAATGAAGCCTCCCTTTGAGCCAATGTCCTCTTCATCTCTACAATTTCTATCTTGGAAACTCGCGTTCCTAGTTGCCATCACTTCGGCTAGAAGAATGTCGGAACTACAGGCACTGGTCATAGACCCTCCATATCTGAGGTTCTTTAAGGACAAAGTTATTTTATCAACTAACCCTTCATTCATCCCAAAAGTACCGTCGGTCTATCATAAGCACTCGACCCTGGTACTCCCTACTTTCTTTGCATCTCCTTCGTCGACGGCGGAGAAGGCTCTTCACACTCTGGACGTCAAAAGGGCTCTAAAATTTTACCTACAAAAAACGCAAGATATCAGAGCCACCAGACAGCTATTCGTCGCCTACGGCCCCTCGGCTAGGGGTAAGGCTATCTCCAAACAAGGTCTGGCTCGCTGGGTCTCCTCGGCGATTACCCTGTGTCATTCCAAGGCCAGGAGACCTCTACTACATCGTCCCAGAGCCCATTCCACGAGATCGACATCTTCCTCCGTGGCTCTATGGGCAGGAATTCCGCTGACGGACATCTGCCAGGCGGCGGCATGGTCTGTTCCGCACACGTTTACGCGCCACTACTGCCTGGAAAAGCAGCACGCGGATGAGGTACAAATGGGAAGGGCAGTGCTTCGCCACCTTTTTCAATGAGGTAAGCCAAAGTTTCAAGTAGAATGCTGCCTATTATTATTTGGCCTCAGCTGGTTTTTCAAAGTGTATACATGAATGTGCATAGTTTATTGACCTAAACATAAGTGGTTGGGTAGATATGTGCGCAAGGGGTGCATACTGAGTCATATGACATAGCATTGTATGGCGAAAATCCGTTTCGTATCAGTATAATAAGTTGTTGCTTACATACATGGTGTAAACGGTAGTGTTTGGGGGTGTCTCTACGAATGTAAGTTACATTGCACTCTCACCTCCTTCTTGATGTTACTGCTTTACAATCTATTCTAAGCATGTGAATCCATGAAAGATCCAATGCTGGAGAAGGGAGTAGTTTCTTACCTGTAACTCCATTTCTCCAGCATTGGTATCTTTCATGGATTCACATGCGCCCTCCGGCCTCCCCGGACTGCAATGTGGAAGATTGGTATGTAAGCAAGTTTTCCCCCCGTTATCTTGGAGGGGTCGAAATCTGAAGGGACCCGCGGGGGCGGGGCTTATATACCATCACGTCCAACGGGGCGTACGTGGGCGGCCCCGTAGAGGACGCAGACGGGGATAGGGCAGAAGTTTTTCCTATTGGAAATGACTATATATATGTGTACCGAGGGTTCCCAGTCTGACGACGGGGAATATTCGAAGCATGTGAATCCATGAAAGATACCAATGCTGGAGAAATGGAGTTACAGGTAAGAAACTACTCCCTTTTTGGTCATTACTTTAGAAAGTGAGCGCTTCTTGGCAAGGTTACCCTTTCTGAGTTTGTTTTTTGATATAGGTGACCGTGAGAAGCCACCTATTCCTCACTCACTGGAGCACACTACAACACATGGGCCTTGCATACTAACTACAGATAGGTTGGTGCACACCCAGCATAGGGCTTCTTTCTCACAAACACCAAGATATTAGTTATTTTCCCTTGGGGTGCAGCTCTTTCGCAAAAACACATAAAAAAAACCTTTTTCAAGTTTCGGAACCATGGCACAATACTTGGAGAACAGAGAAGAAGACAGTTATACCCTTTTTGCTCCACGTGGTCGCGATGGCAATCCTTTCAAAAGTCGACCTAATACAACAGAAACTTTAGCTCAGAAATGTATTAAGCTGGAACGATTATGCAAAAAAGAAATTAACAAATATTGGGAGCAAGTTTCTCTCAAAAACTATCTAAAATAAAACATTATACCCAGAGGTCTTAGAATTCTAATCTTTCCTGACTTTACGCACAAAGACGACCAAGACCTAGCAGCAGATTGGGAGGCCAACATTACTGTGAGTTCAGAAAATATGATATAAATCCTAATCACACATGCTGAACGGGAACATGCCAGGGTGACCGATGAGAAACTCAAAACTGAAATTTCAGAAATGAAAAATCCCACAAGCACTAAGGACAACAATTTTGAAAAAATGCATACTATTCTAGGAGAATATCAAGACGAAATCAAGTTAAGCAAATTTCGAAAATATTATAGAGATGAGAAAGACTACCTTAATGATCGAGTTTACACATTTCAACCTAAATATGATGATCAGTCACAAATCAAAACCACAATGGTAACACCTGTAACTTCTGATGCTGACTGCGAATGTAAATCAGGGAATGCCACGACTGGCGAGCAAGTATTAGTACCGACTACAGAGATATCACGTCATCATAGAAGAGGTTTCCTTGCTGAAATTAAAAGGTTCAAAAAGGGCAACCAAATGAGTTACAATTCTAGTATCAAACGGGTATCTTTTCAAAGAAATGCCCTTTTAGGGCAAAATATTACGACTCCCACCACTTCAGAAGAGGTAGGGGAGCAAGCCAGAGGAGACGCCAACGATACAAACAAGGTTCACGAGATCAAGTCTAAAGAATCCCACAACCAAGCCGATATTAAAAACCTAGTCATCAATCTATCGAAAAAACACCTCTCCAAACAACAATCTGTCCTGAATTATGGTCTTTCTTTTGCCCCAAGTGCCACATCAGATATGACTGAAGTACAGATTGACCTATATAAATTTACAAGAAAACTCAACTCAACGAAAAAAGAATTCACAATAGGCCAGTCTTCTACAAACCTCGTGAAAAATTGCCTCCAATTAGCTCTAGAAGCATTCAGGAAATTGAAAATATACACTTACATGCCGATTTAGCAGGAGAAGATGGACACACTTTGAGTGACATCCAAAAGGAGTTCTGAGTACACCAACATAACATGGACATAACTGAACACAGAAATAGATCAAAATGTGTGCCTCCCGTTATTGGGGATAATGCAATTGAAATATTCTATAGATCAATCACTAAGGACATACACAAACACATTGATGGACATCAAAACAGTTTCATTAGGAAGAATTACAACTTCACCAAATCAGAACGCTTAGCGCTACAGGACCTATCTGAAGATAACTCTATCATTATCAAAGAGGCAGACAAAGGTGGCAACATTGTGATTCTCAATAAATCAGATTACATCATTATGGCTCAGGAGCACCTCTCCACACCAGAATGTTATCAGAAACTTACCACCAACCCCATTGTACAAACCGTCAAAGGACTCCAAACACTGATACAGCATTGGTATGATAAAGGGCTCCTCACTGAAGATGAAAAATCCTTTTACAAACAAACCACTAATGCCTACCATATATATATTTCTTGCCCAAGGTGCATAAACCGTTTTCGGATTTACCGACAGTACGGCCAATACTGAGTGGACAAGGCGGTACCACAGGGCTTGGCAGACTATATAGACTCAGGAATTAAACATCTGGTACCCGAAATTCCAGCCTACCTCAAAGATACCACCCATACCTTACAAGTCCTGAATGAGATCTCTTGGGAACCACATTTTTTCCTTGTGACCTTAGATTTAACAGCCTTATATACATCCATCCAGCACAAACTGGCTCTTGAGACCATGGACTATACTTTTAGGACATTCTCAGCCTCTCACTCCATGCACGTGCAAATGCTAAAACGTTTTCGGGAATTCACATTAACAAACAACCAGTTCATCTTTAATGGCAACTACTACACACAAACAAAAGGCATCGCCCTGGGGGCTAAATATGCACCATCCTTAGTGAATCTGTTCATGGCCTTTTTTGAAGACCAGTATGTCTTCAAAAACAATCCTTTTCACAATTATAACATGGAAAAGCTATATTGATGACGTGCTTGCTATTTGGTCAGGTAAAGGTGATGATTTTGCAGCATTCATGTAATATTTAAATAAGAACAAATTTGGAATTAGCTTTACAGGACATATAGATGCGAAGGAAATTATGTTTTTAGATCTACAAATCAATATTATATCACACTATCCAGACTCGCACTTACAGGAAAAAAACTGCAGTAAATTCAATCCTACATGCAGCCACAGACAAAGTGTCATTAACAATATCCCAAGAGGGGAATTCCTTAGAACCAGAAGAAACTGCAGTCAGGATGAAATATTCATTCAAGAATGTAAGTCAATTGGAGCCAGATTTCAAGAAAGAGGGTACACGAAATATGCCATTAGTAAGGCCACCAAAGCTATGGAATCAGTGGAACGATAACATTTCTTAAGCCAGGCAACAAAATCCAGTGATTGTAAAGCACATCCAGTACGTGTCAACTTTATCACAAAATATTCACAAGATTGCAAGTTTGTGTATCATATTTTACAAAAACACTGGCACATTTTACTCTTGGATCCAGATCTCGCTCTGTATATTTTGGAGCGACCCAATATTATTTTTACCAAAGCATCAACTTTGAGAAATCTACTTAGTCCCTCTTTCCTGAGATCCGACCCGATAAGACAGTCTAATTGGCTTTCCACAACTACCAAACCAGTTGGTTTTCACAAATGTGGCTCATGCAATTTCTGTCAATTCGCACTATCACCTACAAAGTTCTTCATATGCCATGGAGGGCTACAAGTCACGATCAAGGTCTTTATTAACTGTCGCTCCAAATATATAACTATGGCCTTCAGTGTGTTTGCAAGAAGATATATATTGGCAGTACCATCCGTGAGTTGCGAGTCAGGATCTGTGAACACTTTGCCAAGCTCAACAATAAGGATCCCAAATTGCCGTTTGCCCTACATTGGCAAACTTTTCACCAATCAGATCACCGAAATGACATCAGATTCATCGGCCTACAACAGCGAGAGGTGGCGATAGACAATTGATGCAACGACGACAAGAAGCTCGTATGATATGCAAACTATGTTGTCTCCAACTCAGCCTCAACCAGGAACACAAGCTCAATGTCTTCCTATGAGCCTGCTGACAAGATTTCAAGTGTCAAAATATGCTGAAATATCTTTAAAACCTATAACATACACTCCCATGCCATTATCTGCATGGGACAAAGACTCTCTTGAGTTCTGTCTAAAAGGGTGTTTGGGAATATAGTCACACTTTGCACTTAACTTGTATGTTTTGGGAGATTTTCTTCAATCACCTAGGTGGTACTGTATACTTGACTCCCAAGTTGTTGCTCATTCTCCTGTTTTTCGGAGATTAGTCAGCTCCGTGCTTTCACCAGGACCCAGTATTGACTTTTCTAAGCAAGGTACATCCCAATCCCGCCCACTATCACACGGTGCGCACTCTGGATGCCAGTTTGCCCAGCTGTGTGGGGTAATTATAGTTTTCATATTCAAACACACGTGCATGACTAAAAAATACAGGACTTCCACTTAGCAACCTTAGGAGATACACATGCCTGGTTTATATTAGTATTGTTACACAGGTGCACTTCTTGCACATTAGCACGCTGTTCACACAGAATTTCTAACAAAGTACTTCAACACTTAACTTTTCTCTGACTCAGGAGAGCCAGTATGACTCGGCCAAAGTCCTTCCGGACGTGACAGAGTTCCTATGCAACGTCCGGGTCACGTGACTTACTCACCTAGCAACCTGCAGCAGGTGCTAACGCTTCCCGCATCATTTAAGGCGTCTTGCCGCTCTGCATTCAAGCAGGAATCCTTGCACGCCCAATATTGCGCAAAACTAGGTAAGTGCAGACAAAATGTTGTTACTGCTCTTTTACATCAGCTGTATACTTATAACTCGATATTGGGCCAAAACACATAAATTACCCGACATTTCTAATGTCATTACAGACACAGCAGGACCGGTTCCTTGAATATAATTCTGCTTAGACCAAAGTCACAGAAATATTGCTTGGAAATCAATCCCTGCATGCCAGTGTGCGCGACACTTTCAAAATGGCAGGTAAGCCCATTTTACCGTGGCGCCTCTGCCAGGCCAAGTTTTGGACTAAGAACTTGCATACCCAAACATTCTCTTGTACTTGTTCCACTAGATTGACAGACATGAAGCTAGCCCAGCATACGATCAGGCAACAAACAAGTTTCCTTCTTCTGTGTACTTTTTAAACTGCAGGTACACATTACCATACCGTTTGTGGGGCACTATACTAATGCTGTGGTCTTGGTGATAGCACGAATCTGCCCACTTTAAAGTTACCATGTTTCATCTGTCTTCTATACCGCAAAAGACCATTACAAAAGTAATGAATACTTGTTGATCTGGTGTTTCAAATACAGTTCCCCAAATGTTGATGTGCTAAAAAGCCGGTTTTTGGGAATTACATTCGAAAGTAAATATAGCCTTTAACTGGAGCGTTTGCACAACTTTGTGATTGTGAAGGCATCAGCATACTTTAACTAATTCCAATTTTCTCTCTCTCTCACTTGTTCCTCTCTTTTCTGTTCCCCTCTCTCTCCTCTGTGTTATCTGATGGTCTGTACAGGTGTCCTAAATACTTTTCAAGTTCTTTTTCAAACTGACAAATGGGTTGATTGAACATGCAATGACATAATAATTGTTGTATCCCTGAAGACGACCCTGGAGGGTCGAAACACGTGTTGGCGTGGCTTTTTCTAAATATTAATCTTGACGTGGAGATTCTTAAACATTATATGTCACAATACACTTTTGTGAAGGTTCACCTTTTACTCATGTTATTTGCTGTGTCACAATACACTCTTGTGAAACATCACTTTTGCATATGTTACGAGTTGTCTCTTCTGCTATTTGCCAAAATAAACCCAGTACTTGGGATGCTCACACAATATATATAATTTTTGGTCATTACTTTAGAAAGGGAGCGCTTCTTGGTGAGGTTACCTTTCTGAGTGTGTTATAAGCAATCTCCATATTCAGCATTCCTTCGTTGAACACAGATCCTCACATGGGCGAACCAAAATTGGTGGTAGAGTAAAATAGCCTTTGTCGCTCGTAGTGTTCTAGTTGTCATGTAAAATGTTGGTCCTGTTTCTTTGGATTTAAAGACGGGAAACACGCGACCGGTAAGGAGGAGGCGCAATGCAGTGTATAGAGGTTGAATAAAGAAGTCTTTTTCACAGCAACCTCCCCTGTGTGGCCCACTCTTTTCAGAATTCCCCAGTTCTGCCAAGGTGAGGTTTGCCACGGGCAGAACATTACATTGGTGACGTGCACCCGGGGCAGCTCCTGCAGCTGTGCGGTTCTCTGAGCCTGTGACTGCACTCCATACTGCTGCCATCATGTAGTACCTGTCCCATCTGCTCCATTGGTCGGTACAGGACCAATATGCTCTTTGGTACACGACCCATCTGCTCCACAAGAGCTTGCGGGATGCGACACACAGAGGGCTCAGACACACTGCCACCACAAAGTGAGTAGAGACCCCAGTTAGGCCACCAGTGGCACTGGTGAGCCTGAAGAGCAGTGTGGCCTGCCCCTCAAACTACGGTCCACAAAGGCCAGACATGCGGCCAACTGAAAATAGACAGGAGGCGGCAAAGTGGCAACACGCACTGCCACCACAAGACCAGGTGAGACACCATAAAGGCTATAATGTTGGCTAATGATTCCATGGCCTCCACGCCAACATCCACATTCTCCCCAATAATGCCCCTCCTGATCCCCAATAAAATGTACAGCTGCCCTTCGACATTACTGATGCCAGCAGCGTAGGGCCAGATTTCTGAAAGATGTGTATGTCTATTTTTTTTGGTTTTTTTTATTTATTTCCATTTATAAAGCGTGCAACTGCCCTGGGGCATCGTGGCGCTGTTACAGCATATTCACTTAGGTGCAGGCAAAATCAAGTGTACAGCTCTTGGGTACTAGATCATTACAGATTAGACGGTATTCTGGTTCCTTGTTTACAGTGGAACAGCAGAGTGGATACAAACTATTTGAATAGTATGGTTTTCAGAGTCTTTCTGAAGGCTAAGAGGGATGTTTCTTTCCTGAGTATGGGTGGTAGTAGGTTCCAAGATTTTGGTGCTAGCACTTCAAAGCTAACCCCGCCGACTCTGGCTCTGTTAAAGGCAGGGATAGTAATTTGGTCAGGGTATAGTTCTCGCTTGGGTCTGACTGATTGTATACAGTGTATTCGTTCAGCTAGGTATGGGGGCGCAGATTGGGATAGACATCTGCGTGATTGTGAGCGCCTTGAACAGTTTGCGTTCTTTGATAGGGAGCCAGTGGGCATCTTGTCTGACCTGAGAGATATGCTCTCTCCTAGGGATACTGAGAGCATTATTCATGTTATGAGTCTGTTCATGCGATGGGGGTGCGAGAACAAAGATGCTTACAAGGTATTCTGAAGAGGGAAATATTGTGACTGATCATTATTCCACAGCAAAAGCACTCAGATCCCAGTTTGTAGCTGGATGTTAATCAGATGACTTTCGCAAAAAGCTGCTTCAGAAAAGATTGCTAATGGGGATCTTAATGCTAGGGTGCACTGGCATGGCCATCCACATGCAAGCTGAATCCATGAGAAGAATGACATCTCAGGGCGCCCCAGTATGTTGCGTGCAATCCACAGACAAGACTGCCAAGAAAGAAGCACTGTTGCGGATACGATTTCCCTCATGAGGGAACATGCCCCACCATGGGACACAGATGCAACGCCTGTGGCGAGGAAAACCATTTTCAGTCCATGTGCAAAACCATGAAATATGGCAAACACAACTCTGAGAGGAGATACTCCAGTAGTGGGTCAGAGTTGGCGCAGCGCCAACCAAAGATCCCCCAACTATCGTGGATGATCGCAAGATGGATATACTTGTCACCTCTGAGCCCCAAATGCTCTGCAGGAAGACGTCAAGAACGAAGGCGGACTACTACACCCGATCAAAAACTGAGACCAATGCATCAAAATGTTTCATGAGTAGAAGTGTTGCTCAGGCACCAGACAGTCTGACTCTTCGTCCATTGGAGAGAGAAAAAGTGAATATGTCCATCCCATTGGAATAAGATGGCTGCTGAGTACAACCCCACGTTTTTGCTAAACATCAATGGAAGCACCCAAGAATCCCTTATAGACGCGGGCCACAGTAAATGTTATAAGCGAAGACACATGCCATTTTAAAGCACACTACCAAGTTAACGACACCTGATATGGACATATATCCCTATAGGTCAAGAACACTGCTTATCTGCATGGGAAAATGTGGGTCCGTATACTCCTACAAGGGCAAAGCTGAAAGGCTGATAATATTCATAGTTAAAGGAGACTTACCTGGAGGAAGTATACGAAGTTTTAAGTCTGCCATGAAAATGGGTTTGGTGCACATTATGTACCAGCTAATGTCTGCGCACACCTCGTGCCAAGGACATAGTAGTAAAGCTATTTCACCCGTTATTCTAAGGACTAGGGAATTGAGAGACAAAAACTACATGTCAACAAAGATGTTAAACCAATAGTTCAACATTACAGAGGTATTCCTCTGAACATTCCAGCTCAGGTGGAAGATGAGCTACAGTCACTACTCAAACATTGGGGCCAACTAAGAATCTCATGACGACACACTAAATATTGCATGAATTTGACAATATTATTCAATGTGAATTCAGCAAATCTTCGCTAAAGTTCTTTGGCCATATCTTATCAAGTGAAGGACTCCAACCGGATCCCATTAAAAGGTACAGGTGCTGAGGAGAACATTTGCACCATCTATCTCAGCAGTCCGGTCATTCTTGGGAATGGCCAGCTACTGTACAAGGCACATCAAGGACATTGCGTCGCTCTGCACACCCTTGAGGTTATTCAGAGATTGTGAGGCGGTCTTCAATGAAATTAAGGCATGTATTCCAGCTGCGTGAATGGCATACTGTAATCCTGAACTGCAGACAGAGATAACGGTGGACACGAGTCCAGTTGGATTAGGGGCCAGTTTGGGATAGTACAAGCAAGGATCTAACTTGCCCAGACGCATCATATATGCCAGTAGGAGTCTCTCCACCACTGAGTGCACCTCAGACACAAAAGGAAAGTCTGGCTGTCATGTGGGCCTGCGAACATTACCACTTGTTCCTGTATGGAAGAAAATTCATGATTGACTGATCATCAAACACTTACCACAATCATACAGCAAACTTAATGCAAAGATGCCAACTTGCATCACTTGCTGGGGTCTACGTTTCCAGGACTACTGTTTTGACATCGTACACAAGTCAGAGAAGGAACATAACCCTGCTTATTTTCTGTCCAGATTCCCACTGCCGGTCATGGAAGATGTGCAAACGTCGAAAGCGGATCAATATGTCAATTACATCATCAGTAATGCACTGCCAAAGGCTTTGAACCTGATGGAAATAATGAAAGAAGTGGACAAGGATGTCCTGCTATCCATAGTCAAGGAGAAGGTGCTGATTGGGAGATGGTGAAATCAGAACAAGAGGCAGGATCTTTCGGAGGAGCAGCAGAAGATGATGCAAACAAACACCTTAGAGAACGATGCGCTGTCTTTATCCTTGCAAGGCCTCCTCTTAAAGGAAAACAGGATTGTTATCCCCCTGTCACTAGAAGGTTGCGTAATTGGCCTTGCGCACGTAGGACACAGGAATCTTGTCCACAGAACGGCAATTGTGGACAAAAGTATGGTTTCCCAAGATGGATGCAAAAATACAAAATGTACTGCATTATTTGTGAATCAGGGGCACTCGGCACCTTCCTGGAACCTTTGAAAAGGATGGTGATGCCTTTTGAGAGTGTGGGATGAAGCTGCCATTGAATTAAACAGTCCTTTTGACCAATAGCAAATATGCGCTGGTTGCCATTCATGAAATGTCACGCTACCCTGACGTACATCTGGTGTCTACAAGCGTACATGCTGTCATCCCTGCACTTGACAAGCGCTTTGCAGCTTAAGTGGTTCCTGCCACAGTGAAGTCTGACAATGCCCCCCTAACCACCCCCCCCATTCAGTGGGCAGGATTGTGCCATGTTTGCTGAACATCTTGGTTTCCAGCATCGGAAAATCACTCCCCTATGGCCCCAAGCCAATGGCATTGCAGAATGCTTCATGGCTAATATCAAAAGCACTTTACAAGTCTTAACCCTCTCCAATGGGTAGTTCATGCAGGCTATCTGTATTCTTCTGAGGGATTACAGCAACAAGCTGCATAGTACCATGCCGTGTGCTTTGTTGGTGTATGTTGATAGGTAGTAGTGGCCATGTTATGTGCTGGGCAACTGTTCTTGTTAGACACTTCACTTTAGTGTGCTTTCAGGTGCTGCTGGAGGCACGTTTCTAGTGGGACACATCCAGCCAGTGCATTACTGGGCAACAGTCTGTGTAGGCCTCTTTGCTTCAGTGTACCTCGGGCAGTGGCGGTTGTGGGCTGGGGGCAGTGTGTCTCGTGATAGGCCTGTGAGCTCTGGAGGCCCCGTATGGACTGCCTGTGCTTTGCGCCAGCCCAGTCCACACAATGCATGGGTTGTAAATTGCAGCTGAACTCTTGGCGATGCATGTTCCCTCTGTTTTGGCAGCAAGTGGTGGCGGAGAAGCAGAGGCTCGCCACCTGCTGTGCTGCCACATGAACACTCGGATCTCTTGTCACCAGTATTACATCTTGTTTTCCTTCGAAAATGGAGAGTCGTACAGGTATCCGTGTTCCCTTATGCGTTTACGTCCTAATTGGGGTTTCACCCATCATTCGGTTGTGTGCATGCCGGCAAAGATCAATTCTACTGCGTGTTTCCCCTACCGATGGTCGTTGGAATTTCGAGGCCAAGAACGTTTTATTCTTCAACATTTAGCAGAGCGACCCAACAGAAGTGACTCGACTTCTCTGCTACAACTTGCTGAATGGTGCACAGCAAGAGTGGGGTGGACGTATCAAAAGTCACAAACACGTAGGCTATTTGTGGAATGCATCTGTATCCCCCTCTTTCTAAAATACTGACTTGCTGGTTCTCCCATGGAGAATGCCACTTTTAAATTTTGCCCATGTTGTGATTTACAGTTCCCTTGGACGGACACGCACCTTGCATGTTACAGTTGCCTTCCAGATGCATGCATGAGATGTGTACATTTCGGTGACCCCGTTAGACGAGCACTATTGATTGGTGGACAGTTAACGGGAAAAGGGCAACAGATATGTTCTGTTGGCTGTCCCTGGACTCTCCACTGTTCCTGCAATGCTTCTCCCTTAAATGAAGACCCGGACAAGGGAAGACCCAACACTTTATTCTTTGTTACCCTTCTGTAACTGACGTTTCCCTTTTTCCCGTAGTCGTATCCTGCCCTCCCCTTACTACCTCTATCCCATCCTGTTGCAAAGCGATGTCAATGGGTTCTAGATATCCATGGCATTACAACCTTCCCCCTGTTTAAACGCAAGGTCCCACTTAACCCATTTCTTCAATTATTCTACAAGGTCGGGTTCTTGCTCTCTGGGATCTGCACATTTGGTCACCTTTGGTTTGTCCCAGCAATCCCTTTTCATGTGTCTCTCGAAAGTCTTTCTGACTCTTCCACATCCCCTTGATATGAGACATCGGAGTGATTCGGTTCTGCTTCATGTTCCATGGGGCTTTGCACTATTTCCAGTTTCATATGTCGTTAGACAGTTGGGGATGTGCTTTGACATTGTGGATCTCAGCCAGGAAGGTTTATGTGGCCAATAACACACCAAAGCGAAGTCTCTTATATGGGTATAGACCCAAGTGGGTCACGAAAGTGGTGATGTATCGGGTCTCTGGACTCGACTCAAGCTGATGGTAGCACTTGTTTAGGTCCAGTTTTGAGAAGACTTATGCCCCATTTAGAAAATGTATCCTGTCTGTGATGCGGGGGCCTGATACATCTCTGGCAAAATGGCCTGATTCAGTCGTCTTATGTCCAGAGTCTGATGGTGTCTGACCCGTATTTTGGAACAAGCATGATGGGAGACATCTACAGCATGGGTCCGTTGTGGGCACTATATAATGTCATGCTTCAAAAGCTTGTGGAGTTCTTCTTCCACTTGGTGTTGGATATTCGCTGGTATGCCCCGAGAATGCTGGGCAACCTGAGTAATGGTGCAATCGATGTGCAGATGTATTTGTTTGTGTTTTAGTTTTGAGTCCTATAATGACTGGAACATCTGTTCCATTCCCTCAACCGTATCAATGTATTCATTGGCCATCTGTCTATACAACAGGTCTGTGTACCATGTCTAGGGATTTTTAAAATCTCAGGATGCATCCGCTTCTTACAAATGTATTGGTAGTCTTTTGGACTGTATTGTATTGACTGGTGGCTTTGAAATATCTCTTGCATTCGAGTAGTGTTTTGGAGCCATATGGATATATGTCTACTTCTGGGGGTCGTAGATGTGGTGCTCTTGGTATGTTTTCATATACTTCCTCGCTGATCGCGATGACCGTGGCTCCAGTGTCGCCTAGAAATTATGCTTGTAAGTTAATTTGTATTAGCAGTGTCAGGATTTACTCTTTTGCCTGCTGATTTCCAAAAGCATAGAGGTAGTCCTTGCTTCACGGTTCCTCTGCCAACAAGCTCAATCCACTTTCGGAAGGGGTTTGTTCGAGGTACCTTATATGGCGTCTTGCTCTTCGAGGATGACGTGACACCGATGATCGTGCCATTCGCCATTCTGGTGTTTTCTTCCCCCCTGGGTTAATTCTTCCTTCTGTATACTTTCCTTATTGTGCCCGGCTTGTTTGTCCCGATGTTGCACCATTGCCACGGGAGACAGCATCACTTCCGCCCCTTTCCTTCACTCTTCCCATCAACGGGCCCATCACGTCAACTCTTGCCATGTTGCCAGACATTCAACATACTCCTTTGTGGTGATGTTCACCTGCGCAGGCTAAGCAAGTTGTCTAATTGCTGGACATGTGCCCTTGTGTGGGAATTTGTACCTGCCAACAGATTTGATCTGCTTGTCCTTGTGGGTGTATGGCTGTCGCCATCTTGTGCATGATGGCAAGTGTTGATGCAGGCAACTTCATCTTATTCATAGCTTCCGCTTGGTGTTCTAGTGCCTTATGAGAGTGAGCAAAACTCGGAATCTCTTCCAAGGACCCCGTCTGCTTCAGAAAGGCTGGATCATGCTGGCGTACCAGCTGGCTGTTCCTGGAAAGCAGGTCATCCAGAGCAGGAATCTTCATCAGAGGAGTGGAAGACAGAACGAGGAGGTCGGAGTTCCAGAACTGGCTCGGCCAAGCAGGGGCCACTAACATCAGTCTGTACTGATATTGTCTGTAAACATTTAACACCCGAGCCACCAAGCGGATTGAAGGGAAGGTATACAGGAACTTCTCCTCCTAGGGGATTGTGAAGGTTTTCCCCCAGGCTGGATGAGTCAATCTACTGTCCAAGGTGCCTCCCTTCTTGTTGTTGCTGGCAAAAAGGTTGATTTCCGGGGTGCCCCAGCAATGGAACAAGAGTTCAGAGTCCTGGAGCTCCCTCCCGTTCATGAGAGGAGCAGAGTTCTCTGCTGAGGGAATATGCCATTGTGTTCTGAACACTCGATAGGTGGAAAGGAGTGAGGAAGATGTGCTGCTCCAGTGCCACTGTGTATGAGTCTCTGCAGACAAGGAGAGGGATCTTGTGTCACCCTGCTTCCATAAATAAAACATTGTGGGGGTATTGTCCTTGGAGATCCTGACCACACAGCCATTGCACTGAGGAAGGAAGGACTGAGGGCCCAAAAGACTGCACACAGCTCCAGGAGATTGACATGGAGACGTTTCTCCTTTTCTCTCCATAGACCTCTGGCATGCAGACCTCCTGTATGTTCCCCCCAGCCTTCCAGTTAGGTGTCCGTTGTGACAGTGACTTGGTGAGGGTTAAGACAAAAGGGAGTGCCTTGCACTATGTGAGGTCGGGAAGACCACCAGGGAAGTGCCTCCCAGAACTGCTGAATCAGCGATATCTTGTCCTCCTAGGAACTCTAGGCTTGACGCCAGCAAGCATCAAAGAATTCCTGGATAGGTTACATGTGAAGCCTGCAGTGCTGGAGAAGAGCAATGCACAACTACATCATCCCTATGAGGGACTTCAGGAGTTTGACTGAGGCTGTTGGGAGCTGGGAGAGCAGTAGACCCTTAGCCAAGAGGGATCAAACTCTCTCTTCGAAGGAAGATGCCATGCAAGATCACGTGTCCAGTTGGGCCCCCAAATAGAGCCCACTGAGATGGAGTCAGAAGGATTTTTTTAAGGTTGATTGAATCCTAGTTACTGAAGACATTGGATGGTTTGCGTGGTATACTGGTACACCATGGAGAACACCGACGCCCACACCAGCCATTCATTGAGATATGTGTAGACCTGTGCACCTGAGCACGGAAGGTGAGCCACCACTGGGGCCAGGCATTTGATGAAGGCCCTCTGGGCTGATCGGAGTCCGAAGGGCAGGGCCTTGAACTTGTAATGGCGACCAGCAACTGTGAATCGCAGGTAGAAGCAGTGTTTGTGATGAATATGGATGTGGAAGTACAGATCCTTTAAATCCAGGGATGCCAGGAAATCCCCTTCCTGTAGTTAGGACAAAACCTGTTGAAGGGCAACCATTCTAAACGTTTGGGTCCTGAGGAACTTGAGTACCTGCAAATCTAGGATGGGCCTCCAATCTCCTGACTTCTGCACCAGGAAGGGCCTGTAGTACACACCTTGCCCTCACTGATTTGTTGGGGCCCTTTCGATGGCTCCTTTTGAGAGGAGTGATTGAACCTCCTGCAGCAGTAGATGCATGTGTCCACTTTTGCAGTGGAGGAATGGTGGGTGGTTGCTTGATGAACTCCAGCATGTGACCCTCCTGGACAAGGGATAACACCCATTTGTATGTGGCATTGATTCCCATGTATTGATGAATTGAGACAGCTTTCCTCCCAACTGGGGTGTGAAAGTGAGAGGGCTAGACCCGAGATTGGTCAGGTCTGCTTGGACTTCTTGCTCCTTGTGTGCGAGGAGCCACTCCATTGCTGGTTGCCTTGGGACTTATTGTAAGTGTCCAACACAGAGTAGGATGGGGACCTGTATGATGGTGATTGGTAGGAAGGCGATAGTCCTTTGTTCTTGACAAAAGGGATTTCCCCAATAGAAAGGAATGGCACTGTTTCTGTAGTGTGCCTGGGGAACGAGCAGTTTCTGTAGTGTGCCTGGGGAACGAGCAGTTTCTGTGTTGGACTTGATGGTCTACAAGGTCTCGTCCACCTTCTTACCGAAGAGGTCCACTCCATTAAAATGCATGTCCAGCACCTTTGCCTGGACTTCTGGTTGAAACTTGGTGGCCTTGAGCCAGCCCTACCTGTGTAGGATAGCGCCATTTCTGAGCTGTTGGAAACCAGTGTCCGTGATGTCCTCTGAGACTGAGATTGCATGATCTGAAGCCACCTCGCCTTCGCAAAGAAGGGTGAAGGCCTCATAATTTTTATCATTGGACAGAAACTCTACAAAAGGGTCCATTGTGAACCAGAGTTCCTGGTCGTATCTGGACAGAATGGCCATTGCATTAGCCGCCTTGATGGTAGTGCCAGCTTTTGTGATGACCCGCTTTCAAAAAACATGGAGGTGCTTGCCTTCCTTGTCTGGGGAAACAGAACGCTGAAGAGTGGAGGAACGTTTATGGGCTGCTGCAAACACCACAGAGTCAGGGAAAGGTTGTGTCCTGAGGCATTTTGGTGCAGAGTCTGGTACCCTATATTTCTTATTGAACCTCTTTCTTGGGAGGTGCAGAGGACGGCCCAGTCATGGACAATAGTGCAGCTTCCCATATGTCTTCCAGTAAGTGCATGGCCAAAATAGCTCTGTGGTGCTGCTCCTGCCGCAGGTAGAGTAGGCTATCATCCTTCTGCCAGTGACTAGGCTGAACATTTCCTTGCCCTGGACATTAGGGTGTGAGAGGACCCCACCTTATCTGGAGGGGAATCACAGAAAGGCAGATCCGGCTCTCTACCCGGGAGGAGGTCCTCAAATTCATCAGTTCCTATGGTGTGTACCACGGCACCGTCACCTGAAACGTCATTTTCTGATTCCGTGTCAATAAGAGTTTGCACTGGGACAGGTGGGCAGAGATCGTGGGGGTGGGGTCAAGGAAGAGCAGTTGGGGCACTTGGTCCTGGTTATGATATAAGTCATTTATAACGCACCTGTACACAAGTGTTTCTAGGCATGACAAGGGGTGGAAAAGAAAGGGAGGAAAAAACAAACAAGCTTACTAGGCTTTGTATCATTCAGATCGTGCAAGGGGGAAGGGAGAGAAGAAGTGCCATGGGGAGGGCAAAGCTCTACGTAAGTGCAGCTGGGGTGGCCGGCTCAGGGAAGTGCAAGGAGACAGGGGACTGTAGGGTTGCTGATACAGTCCCTATGTGCATGGTAAGCCCGGAGGCAGTGTAGGAGCCTGGTGCCAGGCAACCAGTTAGCGCATCAGTACATCAGCAGGGGGGGAGAGAGAGAAAGCAGAAGCGAAAAGGAAGGTATTGAGTTGTTTTCAGAACTTTAGGTGGTCCTGCTCAAGTTTGAGAGAGGCAGGAAGGCTGTTCCAGAGGCAGCTCCCAGCCAAGGAGACAGATCTGCCCCCCAAAGCCCTCACTCTCTGCCTGGAGAAGCAGCTGACCCTCAGCAAGTTGAGGTAGATGAGCGAAGGGCTCGAGAAGGAAAGTGTTTAGGAAGAGAGAGTTGGATGTAGTGTGGTGCCCGTCCCCAGAAAGCCGTATAGACCATGCAAAGAGTCTTGAACTTGATCCTTGCAGCCACCGGGAGCCAGTGGAGAGATTTCAGGGCTGGAGAGATACGATCTCTGGGCTTGAGGCCAAGGACAAGTCTTGCAGTCCTGTTCTCGATTAGTTGCAGAGGGCAAAGAGTAGAGGCAGATTTAGAAAGAGGCTGTTGCAGTAGCCCAGCCTAGAGAGAACCAGGGCTCTGGAGAAAGTGAGCTTCTGGGGGAAAGTGAGAAAAGGAAGCACACCTCTGAGGAGGCGCAGCTGGTAGTGGGACTTCTTAGGGAGGTCCGTGATGTGAGAAAAGGAGGAGGGAAAGGAGTCAAAGATGACACCAAGGTTTTTTGCCTCGCAGGAAGACGCAGGGGAGGGCCCAAGGAGTGTTGCCAGAGTGAATGAGGGAAAGGGGGGCAGGGTCCCAATGAGAAGGATCTCCGTCTTACTGGCTTTAAGGCAGATATCGTTGGAGGCACACCATTCCTGAATCGCGGATAGACAGTCAGGATTGAGCGAGAAAGGAGAGCAGGCTGAGGGGAGCCTGAAGGAGAGCTGAGTGTCATCAGCATAACACTGAAAGTTAGGAGAGAAGATAGAGATGAGGTGGGCCAGAGGTGTTACGTAGACATTGAAAAAGCAGGGTGAGAGGTTGGAGCCCTGAGGCACACCACATGTGGAGAAAAATTATCCAAGTTGGACCTGGGACGGTTGGTCCAGGACGAAGGTCATCAGCCAGGCCAGGGCCTGATCCATGATGCCCAGGTTGTCACAGAGACGATTGATCAGGGTGGGGTGGTTGACAGTGTTGAAAGCAGAAGAAATATCGAGGAGGATGAGGACGGAATGAAGGAGATTAGTGAGCAGGTGTTCAGGAGAGCAGTTTCTGTGCTTCTGGCTGCTCTGAAGCCAGACTGATGGTCATGGAGACCACCAACAGATTCAGTATGGAGAGTAAGCTGGGAGATGGCCAGGTTTTCCAGGAGCATACCCAGGAAAGGAGTGATAGAGATTGGGCGGTAGTTTGCCGCAGAGGAAGGATCGGCAGAAGGCTTCATAAGGAGGGGGTGCACAAGGGCGTGCTTGAGGGGGAGGGGAAAGTTCCAGTGGGAAAAGAGTGATTGCAGAAATTGGCCAAGGCTGGAGCGAGGGCGTTGATGTGGTCCTATGAGCAGGGGAGCACCTGCTGGGATGACACCTTCATGGATCGGACTTGTCTAGAAACATCATCAGGAGTGAACACAGGGAAAGAGGAGAAAGTAGAAGAGGGCGAGGCAGCCGGAAAGAGGCAGAGAGAGGAAGAGGCGATTGTGGACAGGAAGTCCTGAGTTTAAGTGGTGAAGTGAAAAGCCAGTGCTGTGCAGAAGGTCTGGGAGGGAACGGTAGAGGTGGAGACTGCAGTAGGATTGGCCAGTTCCTTGCAGATTTTCGAGAGTTTGGCTGCGTTAGAGGCCGCAGAGACGCAGCCTTCAATGCAGGCACTCTTCGTGGAAAAGGACAGTGTGTCTGTATTGCCTTTGGAGCAGGCGGCAGGCCAGTTTGTCAGAGGATGTGCCTGATACCCTCCTCTTCCTCTCAGCCATCCTACACTTGTGTTTTAGTGTGGCGAGGCAGGACTCATACCAAGAGTTGCCTGTGGGGTTAGGCTTCAGACGAATCCTCATGACTGGGCAAGGACATCAAGATTGTTAGAGATAGAAAGATGCAGGTTAGAGAAGCCTGTGTCAGAGTGTGAGTCAGCCGCATGGGTATGAGGAGGAGAGAAAGTAGCTGCAAAAGCCTCCACTGACACATGATTCATGGGCCAGATGACCGAGAAGGTGGGTGGCAGTGATGTGGTCAGCTTCACCTGGAGGACAGAGAGCATTAGGTGAGAGGAGAGCAGAAAGTGGTCAGTCCACGAGAGAGACGAAAGAGGGTTAGAAAGTGGGATGTCTGACGAGATGAGAACATCCTAGGTGTGCCCGGCAGAGTGCATCAGATGAGAGGGTAGAATAGAAAGAAAGATGGTCGCAGACATTGTGGTCGCAGATGAGAGGGTAGAATAGAAAGAAAGATGGTCGCAGACATTGTGAAAGAGCCCAGAGGAGGGGTTTGAAGCCTCCAGATGGATCTTGAGGTCTCAGAGGAGGCGAAGTTGAGCGGTAGAGGCAAGGAGAGAGGAGGAGAGGTCATCCCACTCACAGAGGAAGAGGGCGACCTGACCAGGTGGCCTGTAAATGGTGGCCACAGTCAGAGTGAGGTCAGGAGAGAGAGAGAGAGAGCCTGCAGACCAGGCATTCAAAGAAGGAGTAGGCCTGCGTAGAAATGACAGAAACAGGGACCCACTCCAGAAAGTTCAGAGCTACTCCGTCTCTGGGACAGTTTGTTCTGGGTTCGGAGAGGATCTTCAAGCCATCATTGAGGAAAGTGTCAAAACTTGTGACAGATCTGGCCGTGAACCATATCTCAGTGAGACCAAGGACAACCAGATCAAGTTCTTTGAGGAGTCAGCAGTTGTCAGAAGAGTGTTTGACAGCAGAGCAAGAGTTCAGAGTAGCGACGTGGAACAGATTGCCACATTTTAAGACTTCCGTGGAGGGTACAGGCTTGAGGTATGCCCTGCGGAGGTGGTGGAGGGCACCAAGAGTCGGCACAGGAGGAAGAAGGAGAAAGCAGAGTTGCCAGATAGTATGAGGAGGGGGCCAGAGAGATAGCAGAGGATGAGGAGGGTGCCAGAGTGGTTGCGGAAGGAGGTGGCGGAAGAGCCAAAGAGGTGCAGGTAGGAGTAGCAGGGGAAGGAAGTTGATACGACGCGGGAAGCACCAATCGAAAAGGAGATTGGCCTGAGGGCCTTGGACCCAGACAGGGCTGTTCAGAAAGATATTAATGATAGTCTTGGAGGAGTGGAAGGCCGCCAGGAGGACCTCCCACTGAGTGCCACCATCAATGGCAGAGGAGTAAAAAGGATAGAGAACAGAGACCATATGCGGGGTCCATAGACTTGGCAAGGGAACGACAGAGGATGTCAATGAGGGTCTGTCTGGAGGAAGCATTGATGTGGGTATCAGTGATGGGGAGGCCTGGGTAGGAGACCAGGATGTCACTCTTGAGCTTCTTCCTTCCAGACTTAGTGAGAGGGATAGGAGATAGAATAGCAGTTTGAGAAGATGGGGGAGACGGAGAGCACCATAGAGGGTTCTAGGAGCATAGTAGGAGGGGGGCAGTGAGAAGGGATGGCGCGCAGCCCAGTGCTCAGTGCAGGATGCACAGGGGAAGGGTGAGGGTCAGACACTGGGAAACACACAGGAGGAATAGACGGGTGACACATAGCAGTAAACAGAACTCGAAGTGGGGTGGGGATCTAGAAGTGTGAGAGAGCCTAGTGAGACAACACTGCAGCAGTAATACAAAACACCCAGATTAGACTTTCCTAAAAAGGGGAAGAAAACACTAAGATTTTAACACAGAAGTAATGTAAGGGCAGGGAATATCAAAGGAGAAGTTCAGGGAGGCTAAGTAAACAGATTCCTGAGATGCTGTGGTTAGAGAGGCAAGGAGTGAAAAGGAGGGTGGTTGGGTCAGATGTGGTGTGGATGGTTGAGGCGTGGATGGGTCAGGAAGTCTATTTTGAAGTTCAGACACCAGGATTCTTAACATGGAGAGAATGTCTAAGGAGACCTTTCTCTGAGCTGGGGCTGCAGGCATAGCTGGAGGAGCAGGAGGAACTGCTGCTGGCGGAAGCATAGCCAATTTGGGGCTGGAGTGATGCATCTCCATTTCCACCTCTTCATCAGAAAAGACACTCACAGAGTCATCTAAGTATGATGGTTGAAGGATGTCTTCTGGTCGGATAACTGATGAGTTTATCGCAGCCAGAGTGATCCCCCCCCCGAGCCAATGGAAAAGGATGTACAGGCCTGGGTAAGGCTGCCAGAGCAGATGATTACACCGACGGTGTCACTACCGTGGCGGAAGTAGACTTGGATAATATCATGGACGGAGCTGTTGAGGTTATGATGGTTGATATTTTTTAGCCACTCGTTGATTAGGTTGTGATGGTTGAGGTAATTGATGGGAAGATGGTTTACATCTTCGAGGTTGTGCTCATCGACAGTGTCATGGTGGATGGTTTGCGGCCACTTGTAGACTGAGCCATCAACAGGGTCGTGGTTGCAGGCTTGTACACCGCTGGGGACGTCTACAGGGCTTTAACTGTTGATAGGTCTGACCTATTGGCGTAGATGGTATAAACGATGAGTGCGTAGTTGCAGACATCGATAACTGCTTTGTAGACGAAGACCCTGAGGTTGCAGTCCATTCCCTAGACTGTATATTCCTAGACTTTTTACTCTTAGATGCCTCTTCATGCGACCTTGACCTGTTGCTATAGGGGCTACGCTGGGTTGGTCTGCTGTGCCTGAGGAGGCATGACTGCAGTTATAGGCCCCCCTCCAGTGTCATTGAGCCATGCCACTAACCTATGGTGGCGGTCTCAGAGAACTTAATTAGAAAACAACTAGCAGATGAGCAACCCTGCATGTCGTGTCTCTGGTGCAAACAGTAGAGGCAGTTGTCGTGGAGGTCGTCCACATAAATATTTTTCAGGCCACACAGCCCTTGAGGCTTTTTGTCATGGTTTCCACCATGGATATAGGCCTCACAGCCGAAGACGAGGATCTGCTTCATGGGGGACCGGCCACTGGAGAAACGCAAATCCACATATGTTGCCGGAGTTAAGGATTCCAGAAGCGTCTCGGGCTGAAGAAATTCAAAGGGATTTCGACCTGGCTGCTCGGATCTGTGCTTATCAAGGCATCCAGTACTGATTTGAAGTCTTGAAACCAAGTAACTTTAACTCAATAATTATCATTGGACAAGTAAACTAAATCTACACAAGCCAAATATACAACAAATTTTAAGTTGAAGTCCCTACAAGCACAAAAAAGATTTATACTGGACAGTTAATAGGAACCCATTTTCTCTCCTGATGAACCATTGAAAAAGCAATGGGGAATACGTGTTCAATAATTTGTATTTGGAAACTTGAGAGCAAAGTTTATTTCAAGAAACAATTGTAACTTTGAAGTCAGAGAAAGTTTGAAATTCAACACTGGAAATTGTATAATTTTGAATGCAAGTAAATATAAATATCCATGGTGTGATACTTAACACCAACTGCGAAGCCTGAAAGTAAAGACTTTTTTTCAAAATACTGACAGTTACATTATTTTGTACAAAGGAGGATGTTATCATTTTTTTCTGGTGTGACAATTAACACTGAGTCAAATTAAATATATTTTTCAACGCTTTTTTGAAACAAGCCTGTGTTATTACTTTTCTGCAACAATAAGATAATTTGAATCTAGCACATTTGACTCACCAACCAAGCTTTGTACTATTATTTTTTCAAAGTTGGCGCATTAGAGTAACTTGTTTTCCCAATTCAAAAGAAACTCTTATGGATTTTTGAGGACTCAACACATAACGTGCATTAAAAAATCTGAAGATGGCCTCCAGGAGTGGTGCTAATGGAGCCTTGTCTATTGGCTGTGAGCACTGTGGCCCAAAATGACTGTACTAGAGCGCAAAAGTGACTGAGGATTTGAGAGATTTAGCAAACGAGGCAAACTCAGAAGGTGCACCAGGAACAACCGCATCAGAGAGCTGAGATCAAAAAGACATCTGAGGATTAGAACAGGAAAGCAACAAAAGTTCTGTTCTAGGCGTATTGATTTCTAAGAAATGATTGGCCGTCTTAGACTCAATTCGCTTAAAAGTGCCATGGGAACAAGGGATATAGTGTTACGCTCACCTGGCTCCCACAGGGTGTCGGTCGGACCCGGACAACTGCGGTCTCCACCCACGTGATGCGTAGTGCAGCGATGAGTGACTGGATCTGCCCTCCTAATCTTGTCTGCTTAACCCATAGAAATATTTCCTGCAAGTGGAGAGATGGATTTAGCCACTTGTGGATTCAAGTGATGGCACCCCCACAGTCCTCCCCAACTAATCGCCTCCGAAATGCCCTCACAGCAATCTCACCTTATATTCTTGAAAGATGAGCTCTCCATCCTGCATGGATTTGCAGGGGCGCGTCGATTCCAGTTACTTCACTGGTTTGAAGGCTCGGGAGAGTTCCGGAGAGTATTGATTCTGAGGTTCCTGGTGAGGACCAGTAAGTATTAAGTTCATAGAGTTCAATATGTCCGATGTTCACTCTTGTTCCCCCCTTCCTTTCTTGTCTTGCAGCTGGCTCATGAAAAGATGCTCTTGTGGCAGCTGGTGGCACTCAGGTAAGAGTCTGTATTACCCGGCGCTGTCCGGTAAATGTTGCAGGAGGAAAACGTGTTGTTTTGTCTCTCTTTACAAATGCGGCACGTGAAAAGTGGAGAGTCACAAAAGGATGCCTCCGGTGGTAAATCAGGTAAGTCTATGGTGATAAGAATTATATTTGTTGGTTCCTTCGGCTCACCTTGTGGTTTTCTTTTGTCTCCTAGGTGCCGAAGTTCGGCGAAGAAATGATGGAGGCAGTGCCGACCCGAAGGTTGCTGTGAAGACTGGTGAGTATGGCACGGTGCTGCAGCTGGAGGCGCGGCGCGTGCAGAAAATATGTTCTTTACAGGTCCGGAGACAAGATGGATCCAGAATCAGGTGTGGAATAGAATTATGTTTTTCTAACCTTGTCCTTTTCTTTCCTCTTTATTTTTAGGAGCTCCGGATTCGAGGCGGGCGTGGCAGAAGACTGGATGCAGGCTGCAGGCACGGTGAGTGTTACGCTGCTGGATGCAGAATAACGCGAAGCGTGTGTTGCTGGTCGGGCGTGGTTTAAATAGCCTCAAAAGTAGTCCCAGGTAAGAAGTCCCTAGAACCACACCTGAGTAAAAAATAGTCCCTGTAGAAAAAGTCCCTTTCAGGCTTCATGTTGGATTGGAGTCATTTGCAGCATGGTCTGCTTGAGGTAAGTAATGACTATGAGCCTGGCGCCTTAGGCGCCAGGACTGATTCCTACTATGAGCCTGGCGCCTAAGGTGCCAGGACTGAACCCAGATAGCCCCTAGCCGGGGCTGCTGAGGTTTTACTAAATGTCTAGATGCCTGCTCCCGGGGCTGATGGGCTTGGTCCGTATGCCTGGCGGTAGGCATCATGACAGCACTCCTCCCCCAAGGCCCCTCCTAAAGTTGTTCTTCCCCCTGGGCCCTGGTTTGTCTGGGAAGTTCCGATGGAATCTTTTCACCAACCGAGGTGCATGGACGTGGTCACTAGGTTCCCATGACCTTTCTTGTGGTCCGTAGCCCTTCCAATCGATGAAATAAAAAAGTTTTGATTTAACCATCTTGGAGTCCAGGATATTTTTTACCTCAAATTCAGGTTCTCCATCTATCAAGATGGGGTCGGGTGGTTTGGTTAATCTTGTTCCTGGTTGAACTGGTTTTAAAAGTGAAACATGAAAGACAGGATGAATGCGCATATTAGAGGGTAATTCCAATTTGACGGCTACCGGGTTGATAATGGCCTTAATGGTGTAAGGTCCCAAATATCTAGGGTTAAAAGTCCGAGTTCCCTTCACAGGTATGTGTTTTGTAGCCAGCCAAACCTGATCCCCAATCTGGTATTGTGGAGTTTCACTTCTATGTTGATCAGCATTTTTCTTATATTTCTCTTTTGCTTGTTTCAAATGTTCTGTTGCCTCTTTAAAGGCTTGTGTAATAGTAAAATGCAAATGACTAACTGCAGGCATTTCTGAATGCTGAGGCGAATTTAGTTCTGAGGCTCGAGGGTGATGTCCATATATGGTATAAAAGGGGCTTTGTCCGGTTCCTGAATGTACAGAGTTATTGTATGCATACTCGGAAATCCATAAAATATCTTTCCAATTACTTTCGGTCTGTTGTAGCATGCACATAGGTACTGTTCAAGGGTCTGGTTGGTCCTCTCCATCTGACCATCGGTCTGGGAATGGTGACTGGTTTATAACCTCACGTCGATTTGCGCCAGTTCACAACATTTCTTCCAAAAATGTGAAATGAATTGACTACCTCGGTAAGAGACCAATACGGAAGGAAATCCGTGTATTCGAACAATGTTTTCGAGGAACTCCTTGGCCAGAATTGAAGCAGAAGGTAATCCCTTTAGAGGAATAAAGTGGGCCATCTTGGAAAAAAGATCCACAATAACTAGAATGGTGTTAAATCCATTACATGGAGGTAGATCTGTAATAAAGTCTAACGATAAGGTGTGCCATGGTGTAGGTGGAATATCCAAAGGTTGTAAGAGGCCACTCGTTTTTTCTTCTGACTTTTGTTTTGGGCGCAAATGCCACAAGACATTACAAATGACTTTACGTCTTTTCGCCAGGTGGACCACCAGAATTGTCTCTTAATTTTAGCTTCAGTTTTTGCGATACCTGGGTGTCCTTCCATCAGGGTGTCATGATAATTGGAGATGACTAGTTCTTGTAGTTCCTTGTGTGGTAGAAATAGTCGCCCTTGATAATAAGGTAGGTCATTGATGACTCAGTAGTCCTGGCCTTTCTTCACCCAGTCCTGCAGGGCTGTTGGATCGAAGAGTTTTTGGATCTTTACTTGAATATCCTCTAGTGTCTGTAGAGTGGTTATGCCAAGAATTCTTTGTTCTGAAATTATAGGCACCGGTTCCGGGTTTGCATATGCTTCTCCCATCCCAGGATAAGGCATCTGCCTTGCCATTTTTACAACCTGGTCGATAAGTGATCACGAAATCGAACTCGGCAAAGAACAATGCCCATCGAAGTTGACGCGACGATTGGGCCTTGGCTGTTTTTAAATACTGCAAGTTCCGGTGATCGGTGATTACCGTAATGGTATGCCTGGCACCGATAAGATAATGCCGCCAAGCCTTGAAGGCGGATTTGATGGCTAATAATTCTTTATCGGTAACCGCATAGTTTAACTCGGGTGCCGAGAACTTTCTGGACCAAAATGCTACTGGGTGAAGTTGACCAGTTTCAGGATCCTTCAGGGACAGGACATCTCCCATGGCTAAACTGGATGCATCAGTTTCAACTATGTATGGAAGTTGGATGCTTTAAGACAGGTGCAGACTGAATTTCGCTTTCAGCTCTTGGAAGGCCTTTTCAGCTTCTTCGGTCCACAAGAAGCGTTTGTTTTTTTGCAAAAGTGCTGTTATAGGGTGTACAACATGTGAGAAATCTGGAATGAATCTGCGGTAGAAATGAGCAAATCTGAGCATGCTTTGTACCCCTTTAACTGAACTGGGTGATGGCCACTTGAGGATTGCATCCACCTTTCGAGAGTCCATTCGGACTCCTTTTGGAGTCAGGATAAATCCAAGGAATTCAACTTCCGTAGCATGAAAAATGCATTTTTCCAATTTTGCATATAACTTGTGCTGGCGTAGTTTCTCAAAGACTGCACGAACGTGCTTCACATGGTCTGATTCTGAAGAGGAATACACTAGAATATCGTCAATGTATACAACAACACAGACGTCAATGAGTTCACGAAGGACATCGTTCATAAAATACTGGAAGGCTACTGGTGCATTGCACAACCCGAAGGGCATCACCTGTTATTCGAATAACCCGTGCTTAGTGCGAAAAGCAGTCTTCCATTCGTCGCCTTTCTTTACACGTACCAGATGATGTGCCCCTCAGAGATCTAACTTAGTGTAGATGCAAGCGTCCTTTACTTGGTCTAGTAATTCGGGGATCAGAGGCAATGGGTATCGGTTCTTAACCGTGATCTGATTTAATGCACGGTAGGCTATGCACGTTCGGAGATCACCTTCCTTTTTAGGCACGAAGAACAAAGCTGAAGATGCTGGGGACTTGGATGGACGAATGAAGCCATTAGCAAGGTATTGGTCCAAGTATTGTCGTAGGTGAAGGTTTTCGGGTTCCGTAAGGGCGTAGATCCTACTACATGGAGGTTGTGCACCGAGTATGAGATCGTTTTGACAATCGTATGATGTGTGAGGTGGTAGGGTGTTTGCCTGTTCCTTTTGGAAAACATCCTGGAATTCTTGATATTCCTGAGGTAACTGCACGACTGGAGTAGCGACAGTGGCCAGGCCTTGGTTCAAGGGTTTTTTTGGGTAACAAGTATGTGCACAATCCGGGAAGGTTATTCTCTTCTCTCGCCAATCAATACAAGGATTATGTGTTTCCAACAAAGGTATCCCCAGTATTATTTGGAACTGCGGGGCTTTGATTAAATCAAACACAATAGTCTCTCGATGCCCATCCTGACCCAATAGTGTCATCTCTGCGGTGGAATGAGTTACAGGCCCAGAGGCAATTTCAGTTCCATCGACTGTGGTGTTGACATCCGAAGTGGTCTTTTTGCAGAGAGATAGATTCATCCTAGAAGCCAACTCGTGGTCCACATAGTTTCCTATGGCCCCGCTATCAATGAATGCCCTCACTGCGTGCATACGTGACGGCTGCCTTGGATCTATAAGGACCATTGGTATGATGAAGTGCAAGGTCTGAGTATCCTTCTTCAAGCTCGGCAAGCGGACCTCTACGCTTGTCGGGCGTGGTTGTTTCCCGAAACAGGCTTTGTTTGATTTTTATCAGCAACTCCGACTACTTTTTTAGTTGTTTTTATAGGGCAATCCCGTAGAAAATGTCCTGAGGCCCCACAGTACAGACACAATTGCATCTGCCATCTTCTTTCTCTTTTCTTTTGAGTTAAGGGTCCCTTGACCGCCCCCGATCTGCATCGGTTCTGATACATCTGTTCATTTGAGGGTAACATTGGGTTTAACCAATACCCGATTCTCGAACTTAGCTCGATCAGCCTTTCTATTCTGAAGTCGGTGGTCTAACTGGACCACTAAGTCTATATATTCTGCACAATCCTCAGGTGGGTTCACAATTTGGGCCAAAACGTCTTTGAGTTCACCCCGAAGTCCACGACGAAATAATGTAATACGTTTTACCTCTGGCCATCCGGTTTCCACCACTAACCTATTGAAAGTGGCGATATAGGTTAGTATATCCTGGTTACCTTGTCGTAATGATAAAAGTTTGTTATCCAGGGCCTGTCCCTGTGAATGTCTGGCAAATAGTTTTTCCATGCTCAACTGAAAACCTTGAAAATCCCGAAGAAGAGGGTCACCTGGTTAACTAATGGAATTGACCAATCTGCTGCGCTGCCACTAAGATATGATAGTAAAAAGGCTACTTTGGTTTGGTCGTTCGGAAAAGCTCCAGGTCTGCATAAAAAGTGCAAGCGGCATTGGTTCATAAACACGGCAAATTTTTTTGGGTCCCCAGCAAAACGTTCGGGTGGAGCTAAAGGAATGCTCCCTGGTAGAACCACTTGCACAGGATTGCTCGATGAAACAGGAGTTGGATTCCCCCCGAGTCCAGGTAATGGTGTTTGCCCAGCTTGGTTTTGCAGTAATTGTCTAGCAAGATCATCAGTGCGCTCCTTTGACACAATCAGTTCTCTCCTGAGGGCATTAGTCTCTTGGCGCGCGGAGTGCACTTCTGCCCTAAGTTCCCCTAACAATAGGGCTAGTTGGTCGGTTTCTGAGGTTTCCATAACGCCCGGGTGGGGATTTGTAGATGGGCTTTGCGTTCTGTTACGCCCACTTGGCTCCCACAGGGGCGTCAGTCGGACCCGGACAACTCCGGTCTCCACCCACGTGATGCGTAGTGCAGCGATGACTGACTGGATCTGCCCGCCTAATCTTGTCTGCTTAACCCGTAGAAATATTCTCCTGCAAGTGGAGAGATGGATTTAGCCACTTGTGGATTCAAGTGATGGCACCCCACAGTCATCCCCAACTAATCACCTCCGAAATGCCCTCACAGCAATCTCACCTTATATTCTTGAAAGATGAGCTCTCCATCCTGCGTCGATTTGCAGGGGCGCGTCGATTCCAGTTACTTCACTGGTTTGAAGGCTCGGGAGAGTTCAGGAGAGTATTGACTCTGAGGTTCCTGGTGAGAACCAGTAAGTATTAAGTTCATAGAGTTCAATATGTCCGATGTTCACTCTTGTTCCCCCCCCTTTCTTGTCTTGTAGCTGGCTCATGAAAAGATGCTCTTGTGGCAGCTGGTGGCGCTCAGGTAAGAGTCTTTATTACCCGGCGCTGTCCGGTAAATATTGCACGAGGAAAAGGTGTTGTTTTGTCTCTCTTTACAGATGCGGCACGTGAAAATATGGAGTCACAAAAGGATGACTCTGGTGGTAAATCAGGTAAGTCTATGGTTGTAAGAATTATATCTGTTAGTTCCCTCGGCTCACCTTGTGGTTTTCTTTTGTCTCCTAGGTGCCGAAGTTCGGCGAAGAAATGATGGAGGCAGCGCCGACCCGAAGGATGCTGTGAAGACTGGTGAGTATGGCACGGCGCTGCAGCTGGAGGTGCGGCGCGTGCAGAAATGATGTTCTTTACAGGTCCGGAGACAAGATGGATCCAGAATCAGGTGTGGAATAGAAATAAGTTCCCTTTCTAACCTTGTCCCTTTCTTTCCTCTTTGTTCTAGGAGCTCCGGATTCGAGGCGGGCGTGGCAGAAGACTGGATGCAGGCTGCAGGCACGGCAAGTGTTACGCTGCTGGATGCAGAATAACGCGAAGCATGTGTTGCTGGTTGGGCTTGGTTTAAATAGCCTCAAAAGTAGTCCCAGGTAAGAAGTCCCTAGAACCACACCCGAGTAAAAAATAGTCCCTCTAGAAAAATAGTCCCTTTCAGGCTTCATGTTGGATTGGAGTCATTTGCAGCATGGTCTGCCTGAGGTAAGTAATGACTATGAGCCTGAGGTAAGTAATGACTGATTCCTACTATGAGCCTGGCACCTAAGGCGCCAGGACTGAACCCAGATAGCCCCTAGCCGGGGCTGCTGAGGTTTTACTAAATGTCTAGATGCCTGCTCCCGGGGCTGATGGGCTTGGTCCGGATGCCTTGGGGGTAGGCATCATGACATATAGCTCTCTGAAGAAACCCTGGAAATCCCCAGTTAGCAACCACATGCCCCTAGCAGTTAGATCCAGAGAATGAACAGCGTGAGAGACAAAATCAACCCATTGGGAACGCAATTACGGCATCAGAAGAGGCCCAGAGTGGGCATGGCCAAATAAGACCAACTAAGACAGGCCGGCCAGGAAGGAACTGAGCCAGCCAAAAACTCATCCCCCACTGCCCATCTGATGTGATAGGATATGAAGGAGCACCCCAAGGTCAAACAAGTCACCCCATCATACATCACACGATGAACATCATCCAGCATTGCAAAGCACTAGTCTCTTTGCTGCATGGAGGACAAACTCCTGATTGAAAAGGGGGCTGGGTGGTGATGGGCCCCTATCCAATTATTTAGCTCACCAGAAAAGACTTTCAAGAAAGAAAAAGGGAGATAAGTACCTTGGGGGACATTAGAAATGTAGTGAAGGTCCACATTAACTTCAATAATGGTGATATATGACCAAGTTTCAAAAGGTCAAGAAAACAACCATAAGGGACAGATTAACTAATTGAAGAACTAAAGGAACTAAAACACACCTTAAATTTAAAAGCAAGACAAGAAACATCAATTAAAAACACAGGTTTCATTTTGGCCATCAAGACTGAAAGGTTTTCTAAGTTCATAATATCAAAAGCAACCCAAGTGGCTGGGATTTTACTCAAACTTAGAGGATTAAAAACGAAGTGTGCGGTCTTGGCGGTAGAGGCAGCATCCTTTGGCTAGCAGAAGCTGCTTCTACCCAGACACTTTTGTGTGAGACACCAACACCACTATTAGAAGCTGCCTGTGGGCAAAGAGTGTGACTGAGTGTGTGGTCCGGGTCAGGCCGTTGGGCCACCCACTTACATCAGTTCGATCTATGGAGGAAGGCCGCCAGAAGTTCGCGGACACACTGACTTCCTGGGCCCTGAAAACTTCAACAGGTACTGTTGTTGCTTGCTCTTAGTTTGTTTCCAGATTAACAGAAAGTATTCATACAGAGAGTAATTTCAATTGGCAAGTAGCTGCCCTTTTCAATCTCTTGCATATTGATGCTCCTGATATGCCCATAAAAACTCACAAAAAAGAAAACCTACATAACACCACGATGAGTGACACATCTAAAATAGCAAAAGTAACTGTGTTGTTATAGAGCTTAATAAAGAGTCTGGCCACAACAACACTGCTTCAAGGAGCACAATGGCGCTGCTTACAAGGGGAAAACTAATTCAAACAGCATTAGTCTCTTTGCCTACTCTAGTTTCGCCATTTGCACTCCTATTCGAATGGAGAGACTGCTCCAGGAATGAATATATATTCCAAAAACGTGCTTGTTCAGACTAAGACAGGTAACTAATACCTGCGAGCACCAATGGACTAAAACACAATGTGCCACCACTCTGTAATAACGTGGCGCCAAATTAAATTCACACATACCAAATACCACTACCTCCGAAAATTCAAGATGCTTCTCTGAACGAGATTGTAGCTTGGATGAAACATTTAACTTCTACGTTCATGCCTATTGGAAATGTCAACGCACACACAGATAAAACACACAAAACGGAGACATATGATGCTGTAATATCAACTAGAAAAAGGCAACAAACTGGGAAAACCAATAGCATGTATGATACGACGATGCTCATGCCTCCTACATTAGGATAATCAAGAATAGATATAATTGTGGCAAATGAATGCCACGCTTAAAAGTGCCGATTATAAGAGATTTTGGCAAGTTCTTCAACAGTTTAAAGGTTGGGATAAGGCCCTTTTTATCATCCCAGTAGGTAAGACTGAATGGTGTCACCACATAGGGCCTCATCACGGCTTTGGCAGTATCCGGGCGCATATACCGCCGAGCAGTATTTGTGTTAACGCCGTGAGTTGTGGCACAAACAGCACCCGGTCACGTGTTGGCGGGCACACGGAACGGGCGTAAACGCAAATAGTGTTCAGTGGTAATAGTGGCTGAAAACCCAAAAACTCAACTAACATTGCGTTATCATTGGCGTCTCGCGCAATTAGCCACGCAGGAAAAATGTCGCCACTGGAACGGGAACCAAAGTGGCAGCCATTTGGAAATCACAATCCACCCAAAGCCATCCACTCCAACAAACCTCAAAAAATGTCTCCGGAGCGTGTGAGGGGCAAGTCTGCACTGGACAGGGTGCGCAAACCTATGTTTTCGGACTCAGAACTCTCAATACTGGTGCAGGAGGTAATTTCCCACCAGGATGAACTCTGTGGTCCCCAACAAAAAAGACGGGCTCACAGCAGAGTAACCACATCTGGGCAGACATCAGCCAGAAGGTCACTGCAGCGGGCCATGTCCTCAGGGATGGAGAGGACTGCCGCAAGCGAGTGTGAGGAGCGGAGGCAGGCTCCGGCACCCAGGAGGCTGGAGATGAGTCACCCCTGCTTGCAAATTGCATTGTAAATAGGCCACCACTCCATCCCCAGTGTGAATGTCTGACAGCTGGGCACTGTGGGTGGGTGGGTGGGTGGGTGTGATCGGCCACAACCACCCTCGACTGCACCCTTGCACCAGTGCACCTAGGTGACCACACGGATACAGAGTTGAGTAGGGCAGCCAATGGACACATGCAAGCACCATGGGGCACACATCCATGGTGGGGGCACAGCAACGTCAGGTGGGTGTGTGTAGTACCAACCCCCACCTCACTGACTGCGGCATGCCAGCTGTGCATTTGCATCATATGCATAAAAAGGCTATCCCAACAATTCCGAACTGTGTCCCCCCCACATAGTATGCCCCACTAATACCAACATAGTGAATACTAAACAGGTTAGGCCCAAGCATGATTGAAACTGTCCTGTACAACCCCCAACCCAATAAGCCTTGAAATGCATTAAAATAATTTGAGGTGCCCTGTCCTCATGCCATACCACATGTCCCCCAACGTGGATGACAAAGGAGGCAGGTCCATCCCGACATCTGCCCAGATGCACCACCACCCCGTGAAGGGCCCACAAACCACCAGGGACTCACCACCTCGGCACCCACAAGCCAGCAGGGCCACCTCACCAAGCTCATCCCAAGCCACTGGGGGCTCACTGGATGTTGACGTTGCCAAAAGTGCAACCACTCCAGAGGAGGATGCCTCATCCTGTGAAGAGCAGCCTGCTATACCAGTCATAATGCCTATACACAGTCCAGTGCAGCAAATGGACACACCCAAAGGGACCCCTGAGCATGTGGAGAGTCCCAGCCATAGTCTACATGTCTGTGCATGCCACCGCCACGTGCACACACACCAGTGGCAGATGAGAACACACCCTCATATGGGTTCCCTGCTGGCAGCCCCTCCATCCACAGCAGCCCCACAAGCAACAGCAGCTCCACTACCCCGCGTAGACCTGCCAGGTACAGCAGCCCCACTACCCCACATAGACCTGCCAGGTACAGTAGCCCCGCACGGGACACATGAAAAAGGTCCGGCCAATGCAGTCATGGCACTCCTGGATGTAATGGAGGCACGCCAGATGTGGATAGAGGGCATGGGCAGTGAACAGAACCGCCACATCAAGGCCATTAGCAATGCAATTAGGGGACCTGCCAAAACCATGGCGGGCGACAATGTCCACATACATAAGGCAGTAGAGGGATGCACTGAAGCACTCAGGGTTTGGCCAGCGAGTACGTAATCTATGCGAGGTGCAATCTGCACATGCAGGAGGCAAATAATCTCCTCCGCCAGCAGCTGCAGTTGGCTGTATCGGTGCCATCCACCTCAACAACCCCTACAGAGGGCTCCCTACAGGGGTCACCCAGGCATCGGTCACTGAAGCATTTACAATGGCGCTCACCTGAAGGCGGAGCATGTGGAAAGCAACAACGTCCATTTTCGATGGACAATGCACATGGACCCATATGCACTGTGCTGGGAGAGGTGGGTATGTGCACTGGGGAGTTGGTGGTGGGATGTGTGCTAGCACAAGTGCTCTTCGTGATATGTGCCCATCCCCAAATCAGAAGAAATTCTCAATCAACCCCTGTCTGGCCAACCTCCCATCCCCCACATGGTCATCGTCACTCCCATCCCCTGGGTGTTACCCGTCAGCATCATGGGAGTAGTGGCACATTTCTACGGCAGCAGATGTTGTGCAGCAAGGCAAAGGTGAGTACAATCTGGCCAACATTTTCTGGCGCATACATCTGTGCCCCTCCAGTACGGTCCAGGCCCCGGAACCGTGCCTTCAACAAACCAAATGTCCTTTCCACACATATGCAGGTCCTACTGTGGGCATTGTTATGTGCCAGCTCTGACAGAGTTTCTGGATTCCACACAGGGGTCATCAGCCAGGTGAGCTGTGGGTATCCTGAATCACCTGCAATGGATAAAATGTGTACATGAGGCCTAGGTTGCTTCTCTTGGTGTGCAAAATATAAACATCAATATGCTATGCACTGTGGTCATCTTTGTGTGCAATGGGGACATGCAATGTGATTGGTATACATCCATCATTGTTCAGGACATGCATCATCTGACCCGTACATGTACCCTGTGTGATTGAGTGGGCTGTCCTGTGGCAGATTACATTTACTTGCACATGGGATTACTGGACTTGCAGCAGTGGGCGATGATCTATGTGTATGGGATTGTGTGGGAAACTCATGCTCAACAAGTACCGTCATGTAACCACTTGTCCTTTTAATATGGTGTATTTGTGTTCCATGGGTTTGCTCTGCAATGTGAACCATGTCCCTTGCACCCCTTCGACGTCTCTAAGAAGTCACACTACAAGCTTCACCTCCTCAGAGGTATTCCTCCTTTCCTCTCCTTCCCTCAGAGGCTCACTGTCTCGGGAGCTCTTGTTCTCCCTAGGCAGGACTACTGCAACAGCCTCTTTCTAAATCTGCCTGCTTCTACTCTCCACTCTCTGCAACTCATCCAGAATAGGACTGTGAGACTTGCCCTTGGCCTCAAGCCCAGGGATCGTATCTCTCCAGGACTGAAATCTCTGCACTGGCTTCGAGGATTAAGTTCAAAACCCTCTGCAATGTCCACAAGGACTTCTGGGGCCTCAATACCTTCAGCTCTCTCTTCCTAAATATTTTCCTTCTCAAGCGCTTCGCTCATCCGTTTCCAGCTCCCTTAGGGTCAGTCATTTCTCCAAGCAACAAGTTGGTGAGAGATCTCTTTCTTTAGCTGGGGCCTCCCTCTGGAACAGCCTGCCTGAAACTTTAGGAGAACTATCTCCGGTTCAGCAAGCACCTCAAAACCTTCCTCTTTTCTTCTGCTTTCTCTCCTCCTCTCCTCTGCTGAACTCATGGCTGAAACTGAAACTGCACTGGTCACCTGGCCACCCACAGATCTCGGGCCCAGGCCCCCTCCCCTGCAAGTTGCACACCTGCACTGCCTCCCTGTCAACCTCTACACTTGTGTGACTGTATTCTTTATCCCTACAGTCCCCTACCTGCACCTGATGTCTGCCCTTGCCACCAGCTGGCCACACTTTTTACTTATTGCTTTTATTTATTCTATTTATTTTTTTACTGTCGATCCCATGTACTGTACTGCCCCTTCCCCCGCACTTTTCCCCTTACCCTGCACTTGCGCGATCTCAATGTCACCTGGCCTAGCAAGATCGTTGTCTCTGTCCTCCCTTTTTCCCCCCCTCACTTGCCACGTCGCGCCTTGAAACACTTGTCTATAGGCGCGTTATAATGCCATATCATATCACTTTCTACATGCACCACTCCCTGGGTTTGATTGGCACAGTGGGTCATCCATATCGTCAGGATGAGGCTCCCGTCATGATTGCCTGTTCAGGGGCAGTGTTGATTTGTATTTGATTGTGGCTGTCTCAGAGGATGGTGGAACTTTTGGTACATGGCACCAGTTTCTTTTTTGTTCACATGCATGTAAATGTGCATTCATGGGTCACTCTCTCAGGGATCTTCATGTTCAGGTTTGATCCTGATCATCTACTGTGGTTTTGTGGATGGGTATTGCATTATTCTCACTTTGCATTCCCGTGGGGTGCCCTGGGTGAGGTTACTCTTGTGTGTCAGGGTGTAAAGTAGCGCTGCAACACAGACAAGGTGCATTCTGGTTGTTGTGGTCCCATGTGTCATGGTGTTTTGAGAAGTGTGTGCCCATCACCATTTGTGGGTCCAGGTGTGTTGGCTGTGTGCAGGTGTCCTTGTGTGCCACACGTATGTGGTAATGGTGCTGACTGTGACACATCTTCTTATAGCCTGTAGGTTAGTATGTTATGGCTGTCAGGTCTCGTAAGTGCTCCTTCCACGCCATGGGGTTATTTTCATATAAGCGTCTGCAAGCATGTACATGAACTCTTCTTGCGTTACCGCGGTGCTATAGCAGGCCTAATGACAAAATAATAAATGTGCAGACAGTATGGGTATGTCACTGTCCTCTAAGTCATCGAACTGTATACCTGCGTTCTTCGTGTAGTTAAGTGTGTGTGGATGTCCAGGGTGTGTTTGGATAGCAAGTGTGCTTCATGTCTGACGTAGCTAAGTTATCGTGGCGTTTCTAACGACGAGTGGCTTGGTGTCTGGCGTTTAGTCGAATCTGTCCATGTAACTGTCTCTTGCTCCGTCTTGGTTTCTTCATTCACTCTGAGTAAAGTGCGCACTGCTGCAGGATTGTAGGGTCTACTGGGAGGGTATCTCTTGTGGTAATTATCCATCATGGGAGCAGTGGGAATGGATGTGAGTTCATATGAACGATGCCATATTGTCGCAAATGCTTCTTTCTGTTTGAGGGTCTTCCGGGACGAAGGGCATATTCTGATTCTCCCTCTTCACCCCGTTGCAGCTTGCTCAATCTGACACCATCTCCCATGTACGAGATGGTGTATCCATGTGATTATATGTGATATTTGGGACGCTCTTAGGTATCTATAGAGGTCTGGGAACCACAGCCCTCCAAGAGAGCGCTCGAGCGGTATAGTGCCTGTTGGGCGATGCGCATGGGCCTCCCCTTCCAGATAAAGTGAAACACTTCCTTCTGCAATGGCAGGAGGATTTTCTTTGAGATTTTGGTAGCAAGGCTGTTGAATACGTATAGCAGTTTAGGGACCACATTCATTTCCAAGGCTTGAATTCTCCCAATTCATGAGATATATTGGTTCACCCAGTGCCCAAGGTCTGCTTTAAGCTGTTTGAGTTAAGGCGACAGATTACAGTGCTAAAGGTTACCCACCCGCTTTGACAGCTTGATACCCAGGTATTCCAGGGTAAATTTAGAGTCCCTCGTAGGGTGTCGTCAGATACATTTAGTCAGCTAGATTTAGAGTAGTTTATGGAGAACCCCAACACTTTTTTTTACTTTTTACTCTGAGAGCTCAGACATCCCCTTCGGACATCATCTCCATATAGGGCAATTTTATGGGACACCCCGTTTACCATCAGCCCCTGAATGCGATCATTGGCTCTGAGTGTCAAGGGCTCAATAAAAAAATTGAAAAAGGAGTGGAGAGAGATGCCACCCCAGGCACACTCCGCAGGGTAATGCAATCTTTGAGGAAAGGTGACCTTTGATTTGAAGCCTACTGTTTGGGGCTTTAAGAGATGAGCAGATCAATGCCATAAAATTGGGACCAAATCCCATATCTCCCATTACATCCAGCAGAAAACTCCAGTTAACTCTGTCAAATGCCTTATTGGCATCTAACCCTACCTGAACCAGAGGTAATTCACTCTGTGTGGCCCAAATAATGAGATTCATGGCCCTTCGAATATTATCTTGTGTAGCGCGACCCTCTATGAATCCGGCTTGATCGGGATGTATAAGCGCGTGGAGCACTTCAGCCAACTGATTGGCCAGTATTTTTCAAAATATGTTTGCATCAATGTTTAGAAGAGATATGGGCCTATATGAGGAGCAATCACAAGGGGACTTGCCCGGATTAAGCACTAGGGTAGTCACTGATTCTTCCATAGATGGAGGGGGTGCTCCTGAGGTCAAGAATGAGTTGTATAACCTTCTCTGAGTGATGTCATTTGAGGAATTGCCTAAATGTTTTATAAAAGGAGGGGGTAAACCCTTCCGGACCTGGGGCATTGGAGGGGTCGGATGGTGGGGGGAGACTTTAAATGGCAGTCCCACTTCTTCAGTTATAGGATTCTCTAACATAGCTTTCTGTTCTGCAGAGAGCCTGGGTGGGGCGATTCCCTGAAGGAGCTCCTGTTGAGCCTGTTTCAAGAGGGGATCACCTGGCATAATTTGGACAAAGAAGTGGTGAGCTATTTCTATTTGGGCTTTGTTAGCTGAGTGTTCAATGCCCTCATCCCGTAATTCTGCTATGCGTTTCCCAATCAGAATTTTCAACAGCTCTGTCCCCACATTTATTCAACATTTACTTGTATCTATTAATGGATGTTCTTTGCAAATTTTATTTGCAATTTCATTTGCAATTTCATTTTTATGTTGACGATAGGCCCAACTGGAGCTTGTTCTCAACTTAGCTTGAGGATTGTTTAGTTGTGAATAATTAAGAATCAATGACAACTTAATCCTTGCATGACAGAAGTAATGTTTTTAGGGTCCCAAATATTTGTTGAAGGATCCCTAACAATACCCGTTCCCTCTGACCATTTCCAAGTTACCTATTTCTTTTGTGAAACAAGGTGAGGAATTTGGTGGTTATTTGGGATCCGGAACTAACTCGCTCTTCAAATTAATTAAGCAGTTAGAGCAGGTTTTTGCATCTTCGCCTGCTCAGTTACGCTTTTCATTATCTACCTAGAGAAGATCATACTTTAGTTGTAGGCTCTAACTTCCATTTGGATTATGCCAGTTCTTTCTGTACAGTGTGGCGAACCAGAAGGGGTCAGACTAGAGATTAACATTTCAAGGGTGTTTATTCGAAACATGAAATGCCTGCTTGTCCATATTGCTATGAGGGATGTTCCCTGACTAAATAAATTAACTAAGGGTGCCTGTCAATTGTCCAAATCAAAATGGGCCTCAGTCTGAAACCTAACCTATATCTGGCCCTACCACTTTTAGAAAAATGCAACAGAAAATTTAGCCAGCATAGTAGCCCTTCCACTCAGGCTTCTTCTGGCCAAAACTATTTGGGTTGCTTCCAAATATTGTATATCAGTCTAACATGGTATTTTTCACAGTTTATCAAAGGAAAGTTTTCAGTTCTCTGAGCTGACAGAGTTCACACGTAAGAATAGGAAGTAGTTTCACTACTGTCCCATCATATATGTATGTCCATTGTCTAAGTGTTGGTGCCCTGATGCCTGTGTGCTTTCGGCACTGTATAAATAAATAAATAAATGTAAAAAATGAATCGAATGATTCCATTTCCTTAAAAGGAGAAATGATTCTCTTAGCGCAATTCCACCAGTTTGGACATTGTTTTTCAAATTGCTTTTGATTTAAGTTTGAGTAATAGAACCCATCAGGTTCCATGTGTTCTAAGTTTTTACTTATTTTTCTAGGGCTCCCAAAGCCTTCTAGCCCTCTGTTTTGCTCGCCAAAAGTGCACAGAGAGTTATTCATCACCAGTACCATTGAACACAGGTAGACGAGGCAATAACTCACAACCAGATATGCAGTTAGCAAAATAATGAGCACTTATACGGCTAGTTATTCATAGCTTAGAAGCATCAAGTGATAAAACAGAAATAAATCACAGAAAGGACAGAGAATTCAAAAGAAAATACATCACCGTGGGCGTAACTGAATCCCTCATCTCGCCAGAAGCGGCTGGAAGACCCCGGTAACAGCCAGGCAGAGAGCACAACAGCCCACAGAAAGGTCGGAACAAGCCATCCCCCCTCCGACTGAGGTCTTTGTGTGGTTTCCCCCTGAACTTTCCGATCGCTCCGCTTATATGCCCTCCTCAAAAAGGGGTGGCAATTTCTCGAACCTTCTGGCATTAGCGCCTCCGCATTGCTGAGTGACTGTTGATTGCCGGCCGGGTCAACCGACAGTAACCCCAAGGAGCAAAGCTTCCCTCTTCTTCTAAAACACCATAGAAAACAATTCCATAACTCATAGCAAGAAATAACAAAACCAGCTTTCCCAGCAGAAATGTCCTTGACTGAGGCTGCATACCAGGTTTAGAAAGCATGTCTTTCAGCAAAGCAAGTACAGCTTTTCACTGAGGCATGGAATAAATATCCATTATAGCTCTGAGTGCCCCCAGAATGCACTGCGCACCAGCGCCATGTTTTAGCTCAAGCATAACAATTCCACCCTTGGATATTTATCCTCCATAGCCCATTGGCAGAGGAGCCGGTCTCTGAAACCGATGAAACATTAGAACCAAGTTAGGAATACATTGAATACAACAACAACCAAGTATTATAATAGCTAAAATAATGCAAATGCAGGCAAAGGCATAACGCAGTGTACCCCCAATGTCAGGAATCCATGAAAATAACCAATCCCACCAATTCCCAGCATGACATTGAGATACCTGGGAAATGAGGTCCCTCAAACCTCTAATATGACTTTCAATGGATCGTGAATGGTCACTTAGATTGAAACAACACATACCTTCCACTGCGTTACAGCCCAAATTATGTTTCAGCAAGAGATAATCAGCGGCAGCCCTGTTTTGCAATGTTGCTTTTCTAATAACTTTGCTATGAAGGAGCAACTGTTCTAATGCTTGAGAAGTATGATTCAGACCTTTTACCACTAAACATGCTAGTTTAATCAAAGATTTATAACCCCCAGCAGCTAAACCCCAGACTCCCACTAATGAAAGGGCTAACACTAGAACTTCAGTCTCTGATAATAAATGCACATGTGAATCACAATCTGGGGATAAACCCGCAGATTCAAAAGTTGACCTTTTGCTTCGAGACATTGCTGGGTATAAAGGGAACATCATTAGCCCTAATCGAGTTAAGGCACAGGGACCTCCGGAAATGTTAGCTGGAATGTAAGTGTATGTGATGTTGCCACATGAGAAGAGCCATCCTGTTGGAAGTTTTATGTGATACATATGACTGGCAGCTAACAATGTATGATTGCAAGACATAGAATTATTCACACTGGTACGTGTGCTTGGAACTCGAGAACGCAACCTTTTTTCAAACGCAGTTTGATTTTTCTGTTTGGTTAAATTCAGCTGTTGGCATTTTCCAATTTCTTTTACATTGCAGTTCATAAAGTAGCACACATCGCCTTGAGTTATATTATATGTTTATATGTGTCAAGTCCCTCCACTTGCGATCTGTTTCTTGACAAAACCTGCAGTACTCATAGACTGAAGAGGATTGTCTAATATCGGAATCCTGAACCAAAGAATCATTGTGCGTGATGTCATAAATGTGCTTTAGAACCGGAACTGGCATCGATACTGCTACTAAACATGTAGTCAACAAAGCTTCTGCATGTTGCACGTCAGTAAGGCAAAAGTGCGTAATGTTGAGTACTTGCTGTGCCAAATATGTCCACATATTCTCTGTTTGTGTAATCATCGGGGAATATTTTCGTCGTCCTAAAGATATCTGTTGTACAGCTGGCATCAACGTTGTTTGCGTCTGCACCTGATGTGAATTTCGCATTCCACAAATCAATTTCTTCGGTCTGGCTGGCTTTTCGGCATCGGCAGAGGGCTGCTTTTGGACATCATTGCTCATCATCGGTCTCCCCTGGATCCCTGGCACAGATGCGACATGTTTTGTGGGAAGCAGCATGCGGTTTGACTCTCCCAAACGGAGTCCATTTTGTCCCACAATTACACCAGCCAGACACAGGATCTACAAGGCAAACCCAGAAAAGAGATATCAGTGTTGAAAATCACTCTCGTAGATAACATTTGTCTGCGGGCACATACTGCCATTTCTTTCTCGTGGGCTCCATCACTAAGACTACTTGGTCATTGACTGATGCAATAGCATCTGCAGGCACTGGTGGGCCACTTGGCCTTTCAACCCACACCTTTGCACCCGGTACCATATTGTCTGAAGAGCCAAAACCACGATCCCCACGGGTAGTTAACACTGTAGGAGGCTCCCCCTTTTTAATCATGGACAGCTTAACAGGAATAATAATTAACTTGGCCACCCGATCGCCCTTATGGATCGGTAGCAATTGGTCCCCACTATTCATCAAGATGGCTTTGATCTCGCCTTGGTAATCGGCATCAATGACCCCTCCCAGCACTTGAACTCCCTTCAATGGTAGGCCAGATCTAGGGGCAATCCATCCCATATTCTCTGGAGGAATTTGTACCCCAATCCCTGTCCCAATCACAACAATCCCTCTTGGGTCTAATCTGATTTCCTCATGAGAATGCAAGTCTACCCCTGCTGACTCTGGAGTCGCCCAATAGGGAGCTAAAGAACCCGGGGTAATTTCCCAGTACAATAGGGTTCCTCTGACTGAATTGGGTTGAACCTGTAAAGTAGGAGTCATTAATCGCATCAAAGGGGTTTCATGATTATTCACAGGCCTATTGTTTAACACTTACACCGCATCAAACGCACAATCATGCCAGCCTGCTAAACTGCCATCCCCAGATTTGCGCAGCTGTTCTTTCAACAAACCATTTATCCGTTCAATTAATCCTGAAGCTACAGGGTAATAGGGCACGTGGTAGAGCCATTCAATACTTTTTTCCTGACAGTACTCTTGGATTAATTTGCCTTTGAAGTGTGACCCATTGTCACTTTGAATCTGCAAAGGCACCCCGTAGTGCAACGTGATCTGATCCAACAACTTAATGGTATTCAGTTGTGTGGCACGCTTGCACGGCAAAACCATCATGTATCCCGAGTATGTATCCACAATAGTGCATGCATACAGACAACCTTTACTGATTGGCAGGGGACCAATATAATCAATCTGCCAAATTTGACCTGGTAATTTTCCTCTTTGCAACGCAACCTGGACAATCTGAAGGATAGGCCTGTGCTGTTGGTGTTGGCACACTGGACATTGCAAAATGATTGTTTTCACTACCTCTAAAGGAATACTGATTCCTCGAGCTTGTGCCCACCTGGTAGTAGCCTTTTCTCCAAGGTGCCCACATTTCTGGTGAGCCCACTTGGCCAAAGCCTCCAAATCGTCTTCCTGAGCCTCCGCATCCACAGATGAAATCTTGGTGTGTTCATCTGCAACAGAATTAAACCAAGGTTCTAATGAATCTGCAGCACAATGCGCATCCACATGATACACAGTGACTTCACTTTGTGATAACATCTCAGCAATATCTTGCCACAGTTCTTTTCCCCACAACTCTTTTGAATGAATCATCCACCCATTCTTTTGCCAGGTTGGCAGCCACACCGCCAATCCATTCGCCACTGACCATGAATCTGTGTACAAATTACATCGACCAGGGGTCTCTTGTTTCAATGCTTGGTAAACTTCGTAAAGTTCTGCAAACTGACTGCTCTTTCTTTTCCCTGATGTGGTCAAAATCTTTTTTGTCTTGGGATTGTAAGACACCGCTTTCCAGTATCGCTCGGTTCCCACATATCGGGCCAAGCCATCTGTAAGCCAGGCATGTTCTGTCTGCTCTGCGGTCAGATCGCCATAAGGTACTCCCCATTTCACGGGAGATTCGCGTTTTTCAGACACTTCCGGCGGTATGTAATCTGAGAGTGGTTTGTTGGCCACTTGCTCATGTAATTTGGCAATCCCACCCTTCCCTGATTTAGCTCTGTCTTGAATGTACCATTTCCATTTGGTTATGCTGGCTTCTTGAGCGTGTCCTATTCTGTGTGTTTTAGGAGAGCTCAGCACCCATTGCATAATCAGGATTTCAGGCCTCATCAGCACATCATGCCCCACTGTCATTTGCTCAGTATCGACCAGGGCCCAATAACATGTCAGCAACTGCTTCTCAAACAGAGTGTATGAGTTACCAGCATCGGGCAATTTACGACTCCAAAACCCCAATGGCACACGTTTCCTGTCCTGTTTCTGCCACACACTCCAGTTGGCGTAATTGTCTTGCACAGACACATTTAACTCCACTTCGCCTTCCTTCAATGGCCATAAATCAAGCACCTGCTGCACAGTGTCTTTCGCCAAATCAAATGCTTTTTGCTGCTCCTCCCCCCACTGAAACTCATATTTCTTTCGGGTCACTTTGTAGACGGGAGCCAGTATCTGCCCTAAATGGGGAATGTGCTGTCTCCAAAACCCAAACAGCCCTATGAGCTGCTGAGCTTGCCTTTTGTTCGTTGGAGTGGTAAACTCAAGAATGTTCTGTTGGGCCTTCGGCACCATCTCTCAATGCCCATTATGCCACTGAATCACTAGGAATATCACTGTCTCAGCTGGCCCTTGAATTTTGTTCAGGTTAATCTCCCACCCTTCCTTCTTCAATCCTTTCAATATGACTTCTAACTGGTGTTGCACACTGCGCTCATCCTTACCCTGAATCAAAATATCATCAATATAATGAGAGATTTGTATGTCAGGTTTACATGGTATCTTGTCTAAGTTCTCTGCCACCAGCCGGTGACAGATAGTCGGGCTATGTATGTACCCCATAGGTAACCTTGTGAAGGTGTACTGACGCCCGCTCCAAGAAAACTGCACTTGGCACTCTTCAGCAATTGGCACAGAGAAAAATGCATTGGCTAAATCTACCACTGCATACCAGGTCCCCTCAAACATTTGGACATTCTCAATCAAGGTAATGGCATCTGGGACTGCCGGCACCAAGGGAGGAGTGTGTTTGTTTAATTCGCGGTAATCCAACGTCATCCTCCAAGACCTGTCCCCTTTTTTGACAGGCCAGAGTGGGTTGTTCCACGCGGTAGTAATAGGGCGTAACACACCCGCCTCTACGTACTCTTTTATGGTGTCTGAAATTTCCTTGTGCCCCCCATGAATGTGGTATTGCTTCATTCCTACCCGGTTGGTCGGCAGAGGCACCTGCACTGGGGGCATCTTCAATTTGACTACGGTAATGGGTGTGCAGGTCAATGCACTCACCCCAAACTGATACGTTTTACCTCCTAGTCCCAAAGTCAATCCTTCTACAATGTCAAAGCCAATTATGTAGTCGGGTATCAGGAAAATCAACACTTGGTATTTCTTCCTAGTCAAATTGCCTATTTTCATATCCACTTCTGTTTGTACTGCGGGGGTCTCCTTTCCCCCTAGCCCAGTAATGGTAAAGCATCTGCCTTTGAATCATGTTGGATTTCCATGAATCAGAGAGGCCTCCGTCCCGATGTCTATCAATGCTCGCACCCCTTGTGTATTTCCCAGCCCCCAAAAAATCTTAACATTAACATGGGGCCGCCTATCAATTTTTATGCAAGCGGACGCTGCCGGTGCTTGGCCATAACCCTAGTCAGATTTTAAATGAGTGTAACCTGACTCTGCCTCTAACATTGCACTCACCACCTTCCTCAAATCAGCATATGTTGGCTGGTACGGGGAAGGTGTCCCCATAGGCCCTTCTTCGTGTTCTTGTTCTTCCTCAGGAGGGGCGGAAGGTGAGGTGTCCCCCTGTGGCTTAGTCACTACCTGTTTCTTAACCTGTTTATAGCGCTCTTTGGCTGCAAGCCCTCTCTTTTTGTATAGTTCATACATTACTCTAGTTTCAATGCCATCAATTTCTTCTTGTGGCACATCATCTTTTAACAAAGCCAAAAACATGTCCTTTCTGGACACTCGGGAGTCTCTACTATCTTGCCTTCTGCCTTCAGTTCTCCTCTCACTACGCCCCTCTCTCTCTCGGGGCTTGTCATCACTCTTATCCCACTCCCCTAAATCTGCCAATTGCCAGATGGCATCCACTACTTCATCAGTGGGTTTGCCCGTCATACCTACGAGCAAAGTCATAATGACACTTTTGTATGCGGGTGGTGCAGTTCTGATCACCATATTCCTGGTTGAAACTGAGAGCGGCACGGGCCCCATGTGTCCTGGAGCATCTATATGAACTGCCTCCTTCATAGCATGTTCTCTGACATTTTGAATCGCCTCTTTCAAAGTGTACCACTTCTTTCCTCACTAGGCCAATCTGTGGTAATGGGGTACTTACGGTTACATGCCTCGGCTGCTAGGTGCAACAAAGACACCTGTGAATCTTGCCCATTGTCATCAGGGGGCGGCCCTGCCCTTAAGACCTCCTGTACATTGGTGTCAGTTGACAAAGGCAAAAAGCGCGGTGAGTCTGTGGAATCTACCAACAACCCTGCGGCGCCCCCATCTAGCAATCCCACCATCCATGTCAGTAAAGGTTCCCCTGACTTTTGCCTCAAACGAGTAATGATTTCCCCAACCTCCTGCTGGGTGTAATCTTCCAGCGTGGTTAAATCCACAACCCCGCCCGCAGGATTCTGCGGGTGGGGTCTGGCACGCCAACTCCTAACCGGCTTCACTGCCACTTCTTTTGCGTCAGTTCTGCCTTAGAATCAGACTCATTTGCCGAGCTACTCTCTGGGCTTGTTGAGTCAAAAATGTCTCCATCCCACTTATCAGGGTCCCAATCCACACCTGCAGTAGCGATTACAGTTGCCACTTTCCTTTGGTTGACACCCCCTCGCCTCTTTTTATACTTATAGCGAGCTACCCTAACTGCGGCACGCTCTGCTACAGCTTGATACTTATCAGCTTTGTCTTTAAAAAGTTTCATCTGCATTTCCTGCATCAAAGATATTTGTTGCTTGGCAGCTAACTCTTTTTCCAATTGTAAAATATGCACTGTCAATTCCGCAGTTTTCTGATGCATTTTCCTATAGGCATGCAGGAGGACCCACCCCCGCCTGTCTAGTGCGGCGCATTCCTTTCCTCTCTACTGAAATCTGTTGTAAACAAAACATTACTTCTGATGGAGCAGCTTCCCCCAAACCATCATTCCACGTTTCACACAGACCCGCTCCGCACGCCCACAACTGGGCTAATTTATCATAAGGGCCCAACCTGGAATGATAACATCGGGGCATTCGCCGCCAGCGGGAACACACTTTTTCCTGAACAAACTATTCATCATTACAGTAATTTGCAAAACCTCTGTTTTTTTTTCTCCTTTCCACACTGCAGTCACTAGCGCAACTACGCACACACAAAAAAAAACAAATTAACACCGTCCAACACTCACTGCCAAATGAACACAAACTTTTGCTTGCAATGGAAAGCAAAGCCTATCTGCGTTCAAACAGATTATTTGATATTTGGAAACAATTCATCACAAATACCATGCTCACAGCGCCAAATGTTTTGCTCGCCAAAAGTGCACAGACAATTATTCATCACCAGTACCTTTGAACGCAGGTAGACGAGGCAATAACTCACAACCAGATACGCAGTTAGCAAAATAATGAGCACCTATACGGCTATTTATTCCTAGTTTAGAAGCAACAAGTGATAAAACAGAAATAAATCACAGAAAGGACAGAGAATTCAAAAGTAAATACATCACTGTGGGCGTAACTGAATCCCTCATCTCGCCAGAAGTGGCTGGAAGACCCCGGTAACAGCCAGGCAGAGAGCACAACAGCCCACACGAAGGTCGGAACAAGGCGTCCCCCCTCCGACTGAGGTCTTTGTGTGGTTTCCCCCTGACCTTTCCGATGGCTCCGCATATATGCCCTCCTCAAAAAGGGGTGGCAATTTCTTGAACCTTCTGGCATTAGCACTTGCGCATTGCTGAGTGACTGTTGATTGCCGGCCGGGTCAACTGACAGTAACCCCAAGGAGCAAAGCTTCCCTCTTCTTCTAAAACACCACGGAAAACAATTCCATAACTCGTAGCAAGACATAACAAAACCATCTTTTCCAGCAGAAATGTCCTTGACTGAGGCTGCATACCAGATTTAGAAAGCATGTCTTTCAGCAAAGCAAGTACAGCTTTTCACTGAGGCATGGAATAAATATCCATTATGGCTCTGAGTGCCCCCAGAATGCACTGCGCGCCAGTGCCATGTTTTAGCTCAAGCATAACACCCTCTGACTGGCTCAACTCAGCAAGGTCTCTCTTGGGCGTCTGCCGATGTCCAGCAATCAGGTTTCCCATGCTCCTGTAACCCTTTTAGCTTCTCCAGCTTCTTGTCTCATTCTCTGTATTTAAGCCCCTTTTACTTTCCGAGTTGCTTAACTCAGGGATGAAACTGCCCCTCCGTCTCTCCGGCTTTACATTATTGGGAGCACTTGCTTCCCTTTGCCTGTCTGGCTCGGCAGTCGCAACACTTCTTGTATGGAGACCAGGGATTTAGTTTCCCTGTTGTAGCCTGATGTCAGCATCACTCAACAGGCTACATGCCCACCATGGCTGCTGTGTGGTCGCACCACCAGTCCAGTCGGTCTCTCTCGTCCCTGTCTGCCTCCGGTTCGGCGTGGTCACCCTTCAGAACACAAGCCTTCCAGTGTTTTCTCTCATCCCACTCTCACTCCATGCTACCGCTGGCTCTTCGGTGTAATGCGGCTCCGCCCCTCCAGGACGGTCTCACGTCAGAGGCTCGCATCTCCATCCGTTCCAGCTTTTTAGTCTCTTTATTCTTGTTGCCGTATTCCATAGGGGTGTAGTGATCTCCATGAACTGTTCACTTCACGAAGATCCCAGGATTGTTTTTAGCCAAATATCTGGGACTAATGTTAGTCTGTTGGGTATGCCAATCCGCAGAAATAATATCAGTCTTTATTTATTCCCATATAGGCAGACGCAGCATCCTGGTCCCCTTGATGGGAGTCACTCTCAGTTAGGTCCCACTTTCCCAGGCCCTTAGGGAGGTTCTTGCTTAGTGGACTCACCTCCCTAGCCTCAAATGGGGTGGTGTGATGGTGGAAATGCATTGGAGGCACAGGGCCTCCTTGTTCTATACCTCTTTAAACTGTGTGTTTCGATTATTTTCTGCAAAGGAGTCCAGTCGGACGCCTGGCAGTGCAGCTCTTGATTTTGTTCTTGGTGAACAGTACCTATGGGATACCCTTGGGGCACCCATGGGTACGGGTGGAACCCTGTACCCCTAGTGCAAGTTTTTGGACACATGTGTGTTGCCCACAGAACAGGGTATGGGCTTATGGCAGCTACATGCTTATGCGACCATGGCTCTAGGTACCCTCCATTTTAGACATACCTAGGCCATGCCATAGGAGTCAATGGATTCCGACACAAAGGCAAGATGGCCACGGGTTGCCTCTTGGTTTCTCTTGCTTTAACTCCTTGTTTCTCAAAGTCCTTAGAAGACCTGGCTCTGTTCCCTTTCCCTGAATGGTTGTTGGGTGGAAGGACCCTATATGGCTCTGTGACTGTCTCCTGCCAGACGAGATGGAGCCTACCTGAATGGAGTGGGGTACACCCTTTGGGTGGAGCTTACCTGAATGTAGTGAGTAGTCAATATGCATTCTGTGTTGGGGGTGTCTGGTTTTGGTTGTGTGACACAATACCTGAGCCAGCCCTCGCTGAAACTGGAATGAATGCAGTGTGGTGCACTGAAAGGCTGGGGAGTAGCCCCCAATCCACATTCTGTATTGTGGGTATCTGGTTTCTGGTGAATAGCCTGAATACCTGTGAGCCTGATTAGTTGCTGCCTGCATGAATGCACTTGTGTGTGATTGGCAGGCCGAGCCTGGCTCAGCCTGATTGAAGGGGGAATGTTTAGTATAACAGGGGGCCTCACACTCATCTCCTTGTCAGAAGCTAAAGACATCTTAAGGTTGCACCCTGAACTCCAACTGGAGGAAGAGGTCTGCGGCTTCAAATCTTAAAGCAATTTTGAAAGCTGCTGAGCTGACTTAAGGACGGAACAGAGAGGACCTGGATAGGCAACCTCTCACTGAGCTACAAGCTACAAAGACATTTAAACCATTTCGGGACCAACAGTCAGGTAGAGAGTATATTTTATCTCTACCACTCGGCGTGATTTATTTCTGGCACGGCCTACTGTAGAAAATAGCCGGTATAATAACTCAGGTGTCAGATGTTATCGTATACATCTTGAAATGTCCCATACCATTTGTTTACTTGACTCAAACGGAACAACTGTTGACACATTTGGGTGATTACGCTAACTTTTTTTCGGATAGTTGGTTAGTGACCAACCAACAACACATGCGCAGACATTACTTTTACTGAATAGACTAGTCAAGACACTAGTCACTTCTATTGAATTATATTCTAACAGCTTTAAAGTCATGAAATGTGATCCTTATTCTCCGGTCATGTTCCACTCTACATGATCTCAGAGTATCCAATATAACATCTGGAGATGCAATGGGGTAACCGTACTTAATTCTATGTATGTTTGCCTATATTTGAGTCTAAGATCAGCGGTTCACCTTCTACGCATGCGCAGGAATATCCCCCGCTGCGTTTAACACGTCAGGTTACCGTAGCAACGGTTTCCCATTCGGCAGACAGCATTAGCTTTCTGACTGAAACGGCGTCTGCCTTGTGTTCCCTCTACCAGGTATGAACACATTGAGGATTCTTGCGATATATGTACATTTATTTTCCAACATTATGGAACGTTAATATCAACAATACTTTTTGTATTGTACATTACTAACTAAAATGTAAAGTCCACCATAAACGTGTAGCTTCACCTTCAGGACGATGAATTTGAGCCCCCGTTTGGTTCCGTGGCAGTATTCATATTGATACATATTTGGACATCGACCGTACTTTTGGGCTTGTGTCTACAGCAGCGGTTTAGTTAACAAAGTAACTGCACGCTTTCAATCGGTCCGGCATTACTTAACTAGGCTGTTCTTTACGTTGACAACTGTTGCACAGATAGGATGTACCGAACTGTGACTCTATACACTTTCTTGTTATATTTTACCATAATGCTAATTTGAGTCAAATGTTTAGGACTCAACTACCAGCCTTAACCCGGTGTACTGTGTATTAGAAGAACTTTAGAGTACTACATCTCATTACTATACTGTTAGCTGTCCCCTACAAGTAAGTCTGCTAATTTGATGATCTTTGTAATGTTTTTTTTGGGCACCAGAGTTGTGAGTGCACATTAGTGGGAACTATAGGGGTACCACTCGTGCAGACCATGTGAGACTGTGGGACTACAGGCCCTGTGTTTTGTTTATCTACAGGGATTTAAAAGGCAGTTACACGGACGAGTAAAACAGCCTCAAAGGATTGGTCTACCGACATTAAGACACGGTAAGCCCCCCTTAATACATGATAGTACTACAATGACTATTAATGTATCCTAGAGACCACACAAACTAATTAATTGTGGTCTGTATGTTTTTGAATGTTTGGCCTGGATACTCACTCTGCGTACTCAAGACAAGAGGGTGAAGACAATTACGTATTGGAATTGTCACTTGGGAATCAACGTTTTTAAGTACACACTGCCGCAACAACGCCAACTTGTCAAGTCTATCTCTAGAAACCTCCGTATGACCGGTTTTGAGGAGGTGCACCTATACCCCTGAAGAAGTTCCTAACAATAACTTTAATCAGTATAGGAATGAAACATGTTGGGCAATTGGAGATACCAATATAAAGCATCATTAAAAGCTTAAGAATATCAGACAGATGCACTTTAGGTACTAACTGACCCAGGCATCTAGACAAGAGGTACTGGCAATCAAGAACTCTGTGTTACCTGCTGTAATATCGAGTGGTTCAATATCACTGTAACGACTGAAACGTGAATAATTGCAAGCAGTTCATGTATTAACTTGTACAATTGTTTTGAGATCTCTCAGGGAGAGATACTGTTTAACTGTATATTCTACACAATCAAACACATTTTACACATGGGTATTGTTGTGATGATGAGCATTCAGCACTTTATAGCACTTGTCACTTTACTTAGTTTTATGTATGATTTTAATATCTCTATTTATTAAAAATTGTTGATTTTATCTGAACGTTCGTTGAAGTCAGGTTGTATTTTCCTTGAACTTCTATTTTGCTAATGGTTGAATTGTCAAATACCAGTGTGCATTCCCTTAGATTAGCCAGCTAATTTCATGCTTTAAAACCTAATTGAAGTGTGGGAGCCTTTTTGTGCATATCGCACTGCTGCTCTTCACCAGAAGTGTCTGGAAGCCAGTCCTCTGTGCCTCCCGTATGGAAAAAAGATTTTCAGGGGTCCAGAAGAGTAGTGCCTGAACCACATAAAGCCAAAAAGTTCATCTGTGTCACCCAGGGTCTGTTAGAGTGTTTGTGACTGCTGGAGGCCAGGTTGTTATCTATCGCCCAGAAGAGGGGGTACCCTGGTATAGTGCTGCTAGACACCTGGAGCGCAAAATGTCCAATTCATCAAAGAATCCTTCAAGGGTCATTGCTGCCACGACATCTGTCCACTTGTCCATGCCGGAGAAGGTGCAGGATCGCTGCCTGCAGTGAAGTATCTGCGGGTGGGTTTCCCACCACAAAATCTGAAGAGGTCATCCAAGTGGCCAGATTTGTTGAGGGTATGCAGTCCAGTGGTCGTGTTCAGGTTGCCAGAAGCCTTCATGAAGGTCTGTGTTGGAGCTGCCGCACTGAAGAACCAAAAGGTGGTAAACTGATCAATCGCAAAACCTGATATCTACATCTGCCACTTCACCCATCGCCAACAAAAGTCATCCATAGCCACCAAGGGTTTTATCTTCTTCAGCCAGTCCTTGTCAGGGTCCACAGCAGGTTTCTCTGTCGTGGGGCATCCACAGCTAGAGTAATGGCCTGCCAACAGTGACTACCGCGAAGATCGTAAGTGCTGGCTTTCCGATACTACTAGATTCCTTTCTTCTTCTCGACATCCCAGCAACCCCTTCTTCGAAAGGGGGTCCATCCTTGAGGGGTCTCATCGAGTAAGGCCAAGAAACTCCACCATTATGCCTGCCAAGGCAAGCAAGGCACTGTGCCGAGGAAGAGCATCTTCCACCATCAGGAATCATCCAGGGGTCCCAGATGCGTTGTGGATCCTGTTCTCATGTGCCTTCCCAGGTACCTTGGGGTAGTGAGTCCTGTAGAATAAAAAGCAGAGCATTATTCAACACATTTGGACTGGGCTTTAATATACAAGATAAAGTAGACCTCAACCTTTCCATTACAGGATGCCCAGGTGGGAAGATCATCATACAGTATTGCCTATCTACTTTAAAGAAAGCATTCTGCCAATGTTCCTAATCCAAATTCATTTCTACAGTAATGCCATTATCCAGTGCTTTATGATTCCTAAGCTTTTTAGTAACTGTCAGCAGTTGGTGCATTCTACAAAGCGTGTTATGTATTGTTGTATATGTTAACTTATTTTATATAAAACAACTGTGTCATCACATAACATAGTATGTGGACATTCCTTTGGGGAGGGGGGCTTGGGGATTCACTGTACTTAAGAAACAGCCTGCATCAACTCCCTTGAGTCTCAGCCTTTGGTTGCTCGTCCACTCTACCATAAAGAGAACATTGGATGGGGTGCTCTGTGCCTCTACCCCAACTGTATAGGGGGTAGAAACACAAATACACCAGTCTTTACAGGTAGCTCCCCTGTGAAGAAGGGGCGAATTGCCTAGATTTGTCACAAACCTCTCCCATTATGCGAGAAGCTCCCTCTTCAACACGAAGAGGGAAGTGACTTAAAAAGTCACGTTTTCTTGTTCTTTCCCATTTCTATGTTCCACAAAGAAACAAAATGACTGTAGATCTAGAAACCATCTCATGAACCGGGATTGGAGACCTTCCTAAGACTCATTCAGGTCAGGGGTGAGTGGTCCGTCACTAGCCAGAATTTCCTTCCTGGTCGATAGTATTAGAGGTTCAGTATTGCCCATTTGATGTCTAATGCTTCTAGTGCGACTGTAGGACATGCCTGTTCTCAGGCAACAACTTCCTGCTGATATACCATATGGTGTGTTCTATACCATTATGTTCTTGAGACAGTACTGCCATTCCCGGTTAACGTCTGGCATTTTCAAGATGGGTTCTTAACATAAAAACTCTTTCAGACCCTCAAAGCTTCTTTGATCTTCTACTCCATGGACAAGCTTTTGAGGTTGCACACTCTTTAGTTAGTCCAAGAGATTGGCAGCCAAGGTGGACTAGTTGGGGATGGATCGTCGGTAATAGCCCATCAATCCCAAGAATACTCAGAGATCTCTTTTGGTCTTAGGTACACAGGTTTGTTGTACAGCCTTGGCTTTTTCAGTCAGGAGTGTTATCAGTCCATTTCCCACAAAATACCCCAAATATTTTATGGCCGACTGGGCCAGGTGGCATTTCTTCAGGTTGGCCTTTAGTCTTGCTCTCCTGATGGCTTGTGAGATTACATAGAGGTGGTGTATGTGCTCAGGCCAGGTTTTACTATGGGTGACAATGTCATCCAAAATGCACCAGAAAAGTTAGAGTAAGGTCTTAACACCCCATCCATTAACCTCTTAAGAGTAGAAGGTGCTCTGCGTAAGCCAAAGGGAAGTACTTTGAACTGGAAAAGCAGAAGGAGGTCTTTTCCCTATCGGTTAGATTTAGGGGTACTTGCCAATATCTCTTAGGCAAATCGAGGGTGGAGATGTACTTGGGAGACCCTACCTTTCAATGAGTTCACCGATTCGTGGCATAGGGGAATTGTTGAACATAGAAATGGAGTTCAATTATCATAAATGTATGCAGAACCTTCAAGTCTTTTCTGGTTTTGCCCCTAAAATGATGGGATGCGACCAGAGACTCTGATGGCTCAATGTTGTCGGCCATGAGCATTTCTTTGAGCTCCAAGTTTACAATCAATCTGCCCAGCTGCTGTATGAATATATTGGGAACATGTTTTAACTCTACCTGGCTGTTCCGAGAAGACCTCTGGGAATTGTTTCAACAAGTCATGGAGGTCTTCTTGTTGGGAGGGTGGTAGATTTCTAGCTATTAGCTGGGTTTCCAGGTCTTCGTCTAAGGAGTGTGGCCATGGTCATGGTAGTTTCCTCCACTGGGTCCACCTTCCACTCCTTTAGCAGATTAACATGGTATATCTGCCTCTTTTGAGGTCTATCAAGTTGGCCAACTACATAGTTTAAGGGACCCTTTTTTGCTGGAATTTTATAGGGAATGTACCATTTTGAAACCCATCTTATTTTCTGACGTGGGGAGGAGAACTAAAACAGATTCATCTATAGAGACGGATCGACCTAACGCTTGCCTGTCATCTGGAGCCTTCTGATGTTTGTGGGCTCTACCTAACAGATGTTTTACAATTTCCAAACAGCAGTCATATGGGTTTCAGGTTTTTGTGCTGTTTGGAAGATGGGTAGGATAGCCACTTATTTTTCTTCACTGGTCTCTTTAAGCATGTCAATTACATCTCAGGGTTTCCTTCCACATAACACCTCAAATGGAGGGGGGCGTGGACAGGAAGCCATGTGAAAAGACATGTCCATACGGGGGCTCCTGCAGATCCGCAAATTATCCGACTGAAAACTGTGCAAGGACTGATGCAGTTCGGCTGTGACAAAGAGGATCGCGTACACGAAGCTCGGGTGCACGTGTGGATACATTTTGACACGGGCCCGTACCGTGAAAGCGCTGCCAGAGGCTAAGGGAAAATCTGGAGGCGAGAGCGCAACGAAGGAGAAGATGGCCGCCGCTGCATCATCGAGGAACAAAGGAGAGGCTGGCCTGGGCGCCTGGCGATTGCAACTGAGGTGAGCGGCATTGGGGGGGCATGGATCGGGTGCGTTGTGAACATTAAGGACACCCGGCACCCAGCCCTAGGCCTGCGAGGTGTGCAACCTCTGCAGTGTGGCGGCTCCGTGCGACGCAACCCCGAGGTCCGGGAGTCGCCGAAGCGGCCTGGTGCGAGAGCATCGAGATCGGAGGGTGCGCAGCCTGCCCGATTTACCGTTGCTGAGAACAGCGTGTAACCGAAAGGGAGCCGGGCCTGGCCAGAGACACATTGTAACTTGTGTTAGGGTAGATCGGCCGCGGGAGCGGCAGTATGGCCAGTGGACAGCTGGGGCATTGAGCCCGTACAATGACGTAGATGTTTGACTTGTAGGCTACAAATGTAGTGTACGTCTGGACATGGAGCGAGGCCCCTGACCTTTCGTAGCCCAAGCGCAGGCTTTCAATAAGCATACAGCTGGAGATAAATGAGGTAAAGGCCGGGCTTAGCTGGTGGTGAGAGCCTGCAATACGGTATTGGGTGGCGGAACTGTAGGAGGGCGAAGGGCCTAAAGCGCAGATAAAGATCCCAGAGGTTGTTGGAAACCCACATGCGCCCTCAGAACTTTTCAAAGGGAGAAGCGCAATTCGGCCTATCATTGGGCTGTGAAAGTCAGAGGAAGAAGATAGAATGGCCGGAGGGGCCAGGGAACAAAGGAGCTTCGTGACAGGAATGCAACGATAGCGAAGGGACAGCAAAAGAGTGCACTGGGACATCCTGCTGCAGATCCAAGCGCGGACAGGAGGCTGCCTTTGACGGAAGAAATTTCTAATAAGCTCCTGAGAGCGAAGAATAAACAGCCCACGCTTGACGAATACGCCAAGACACCGACTGGCCCGTTCGGAGCCAGAAGTAAAGACAAATCCCAAGCAAGGGAAATGGCCGCGGGGGGCGCGAATCAGGAGGTCCTCGCGGCGATCGCGGATCTGAAGGTGGCCTGGGAGACCAAGCTCCAGCTGGCTGTGACGGAACTGAAGACTGCAATGGAACTCTAGGTCGGGGCGGTGCAGGAAGATGTGAACCTCCTAAGGCAGGACGTGGGGACTCTGGCGGAGCGCACGGAGACTCTGGAGAAAGAAATGGGCCCTACTGCGGCAGACTGTGCCGCACAGAAGCGTGAGCTCCATGCCCTGGTGCAACGTGTGGGCAACTTGGAGAGCAGGGCGGAGGAGGCGGAAGGACACGCCCGGAGGAACAACATCCGTATTGTGGGCCTGCCGGAGGGAGCCGAAGGTCACAACCCTACGGAGTTCATTGAAAATATGCTGCTGCAGGAGATCACTGGGGGCACCCTGTCGCAGGGTTTTGCAGTGGAAAGAGCGCACAGGGCCTTAACTAGGAAGCCTCCCCGGGAAATCAGCCCAGGCCGGTGATTGCCAAGATCCTCAATTACCGGGACCGGGAAAGGATCCTTGAACACTTCCGCAAGGGAGGAACAATACAACGAGGAGCGGCGAACATAACTATCTACCCTGATTATACCCTGCAGGTACAGCGCAGTCGCATGAACTTTGGATCGGTCAAGAGGAGATTGCGGGAAGTCGGGTACAAATACATGCTGCTCTACCCGGCTAAGCTAAAGGTTCTTTGTAAGAACAGGATGCTGTTCTTTGATACTCCAGAGGATGCTATGGAGTGGCTGGACATGCAAAACTGCCCTCAAGAGCCAGATGTCCAGACGGCAGATGAAGTAGGACGAGATAAGTAACGCTGCGGGCCCGGTCGGGCTGCGAACAGTGGGACTTGAATATAGTCATTGAAGCAGTTGGAGAACATGTGTGCGTCAGTTGGTAGGAAGCATGGTCTGTGAGCACGGATACGGTTGCGAGAGGAAGGAGCCTCCAGGGGCCGCTCTTTATACCCCCATTTAGAGTTCAGTCTAGTCACTGTTAGTGGGGTGACACCCTGTTGGGTTCTCTTCTTGGGTTTCCCAGGGAGAACCAAACGCGGGGATGCCTGAGATCCAGGGATGGAGCTGGGCAGTTGGTTGGGTTGGGGTTTTGGGGTGTGTAAGTTTAAATATGAGCCTGGGAGGAGGAACTAAAATCAGGGGTCTGTTTGGTGTGGGGGGGGAGGTATTTTTCGAAAGGGAAAGGGGAGCTATTGATGAACCATGGGGGACCTTAGGATATTAACGTGGAATGTTAGAGGGCAGTTATTTGAAGCGAAACAAGGTCATGCTGTATCTGAAGCGACAGAAGATAGACGTCGCCTTGCTACAGGAGACGCATCTGACGCGAGAGAAAATGGAGTTGGTGGGGAGGAAATGGAAAGGGACAGCGGTGGGGTCAACGTACTCTGCCTATGCTAGAGGAGTACTGGTTTGGGTGGCGCCACATGTCCCATTTAAGTTAACTGAGGAGGTTGTGGAGGCGGACGGGAGGTTGGTCATAGTGAGGGGGCTGTTAGAGAACAAAGAAGTATGCATTGTGAACACATACGCCCCCAACCAAAACACGGCGGCATACTTTAGGACGCTGTGTACCAAGCTCAGTGCGGGTGTGGGGGGTGCAGTGATTTGGGGTGGGGATTTCAATTGTGTATTGAATCCTAGGGTGGACAGGTCGGATGATAAGACGGTCAAGCCCAGCCCGGCGGCTAAAGTATTGCAGACGCTGCTAGCAGACTTTGTCTTGGTAGGCGTGTGGAGAGCGAGACACCCAGGCATGAGGCAATACTCGCACTATTCGGCTCCGCATCAACTGCATACGAGGCTTGACTACTTCTTTGCCCCTCCGGACGCAGTCGCGGAGTGCGACCATATAGACTACAGGGCAAGAGTTCTCTCTGATCACTCGCCCCTGGTCCTGTGGTGGCAGTACTGCCCCCCAAGGGCGCGCATACCAACATGGCGCCTCAGGGCGGAGGCGCTCAGGGACCCAGTCTTCAGAGAAGACATAAGGGAGGAGATTATTGCTTACTTTGAGGTGAATACTGGTAGTGTAAAGTCAGCCGGTACTTTATGGGAGGCTTTTAAAGTCGTAATGCGGGGGATCGCCATTGCGAAGTCAAAGGGACTGATGGGTGGAGTTCTAGCTGATCTGCATAAAGCTGAGATTGAGCTGGAAAGAGAGTTGGAAGGTGACGGGATCGATACGGAGGTAGTCTCCAAATTACAACAGAAGTGCGCAGAATACTGGGAAAGGCTCTGTAACTTAAATTATAAAAGGTATATAGAGAGACAGCATGCGGGAGGAGACAAAACGGGCCGACTCCTAGCGTGGTTGTACAAGAGCGAAACCCTGAGATCCCCGATTCGATTGGTAATCAATGAAGAGGGCGAGGAGGTGGACACCCAAGAAGGTGTAAATAGGGCATTTGTGGAATACTATAAGGCATTATATCAGTGGTCTTCAAACTTTTTTGGCCGGGGCCCCCATGAGCAAAATTTGGGCAGGTCGGAACCCCCCAGAAATGCCAAATGGACAGTATGTATTGCGCGCCGTCACCTGCTCCCATCACAGTCGCTGGGCTCCCTCATCCCACTCCTACCCAGTCCCTGGTCTCTCCCCACCCCATCACACATCCTGGTCTCTCCCCACTCTGCTCCCACCACTATCCCATGGTTCCCGCCCATTGTGCTCCCACCATAGTCCCTGGGTTCCTCCTATCCCGTTCCCAACACAGTCTGAGGGCAAGTGGCGGCTGGTGATTTTTTTAAGTGGAGGGGCATAACTATTTCCCCCAAAAATGACATAGCGACCGAGCATAGTGAGGGAGCCCGAACCAATAAAGGGGAGTTCGGGGGGGGTTTCTCCCTGTGAATTTTTGTTAAATAATGGGTTAAAATGTTGCATTGTAGAGCATATTTTTAACAAAAAAATGGGTAAATAGCCAAACAGTTTGCAATTGGTGCTGGGGGGCCCAGGGAGCAGGCATGACATTTTTTACTGGACATCTATGATAGATGTCTAGCAAAAAGATACCATCCCTCTCCCCTGGGCCCCACTGGGCCTAACACAATAAACATGATTATGTGTATATGCAAGGCGCTGCACATTCATACAGCAATCACTCTATCATTCACACGAACATCCATCAGCATACACTCACTCATAACATAAGCATACACGCATCCATACACATGTTTAAATAAAAACAATTAACATAAACGTACCTTCTGCATTGGTTTGCGTGTGGGTGCTGAAACGCCCTGCTCCAGGCGGCTCTGTCCTTATGTGCGAGGAGGCGCAGGAGCTCCCCCTCGGACATACAGACATGTAGTGCCCCAGCCAGCGTTTCCAATGAGCTATGCAATGCTGGTGAAGCAAAACGCCCCAGCACTTGCATGGCTCAGTGAGCATGTGTGGCTGGGGAACTAAACTGAACTGTCAAAGGGAAACAGTGTTTCCCTTTGACTGTTCAGCCAGCCCAGGAGCACTCCATCAGCTGGAAAAAGCAGCTGAGGGAGTGCTCACTGTTTCACAGGGCTGGCTCCTTAGCTCCTCCATAATGGGTGAGGAGCCACTGGGTGGGCGTCCCCTCGCCATTATGGATGAGCCGCCAGGCTCGGACTGACCTATAGGGCAATGCCTGTACCAAAAATGTTAAATGCTAGTGTGGGCTAGTCAAAATGGGCCACCAATATGGCCAATGTGGACGTTTGATGAGTTACTTAACTGTGCAGTTAGTAATTTTGACCATTGTTGCTGAATATATCACAATTTACTTACATTTTAACACAAAGCACCCCCTTGGGTACTATTGAAACAGTGGGCCTCATTACAACCCTGCCGGTAGCTGTGCCGGTAAAACCGGCACAGCTGCTGACGGAGTTGCATCCGGGTCCGGTACCCACGAATGGGCAATTACCAGGTCATGCCGAGTTAGGCAGACCTGATAATTGCCCTTTCGCGGGTGCCGTTATCGGTAGATCCCCATTCCCATTTGAGCCCCATATGGCTCAGTGGGAATGGGGAGCTTAGATGCATTGACACCGTTAATAATGGTGCCGGTGCATCCGACGAGCTGTGCTCACGGGTGGCACACGGCCTGCCACGTCAGACCTGGCGGGCTGTCAGGCACCCGCAAGCACAACTCGTACTATGGCGGTACGGTAGCAACGGTGCCGGTAGTTTACCAGCACCGTTGTTACCATACCGCCATAGTTGTAATGAGGCCCAGTCTGTGACTAAAGGAATGAATATCCATTTACAACTGCGGGCCACTTTTTCATTGTTGCCTGAGACAGTTGCATGCTTCAGCCCGACCATGTGAGTCACCCCTGCCCATTTCTTCCAATCTAAAAAAAAAAAAAAAAAATTTTTTTATATTTCATGCTGAGCTCTCAGGGCCCCCCAGCGATGCACCCGCGGACCCCTGCGGGGTCGCGACCCACAGTTTGAATACCGCTGCATTATATGAAGATGGCGAGCGGGGCAGCCAGGAGGAGATAGACGAGGTACTGGAAGATATAGGCCTGCCTAAGGTCAGTGACGAGGAGAGGGAGGAGCTGGATGCTCCGATCACTCTGGAAGAGTTGAAAGAGATTGTAAGGCAGTTACCCACCAGCAAGGCTCCAGGTGCAGACTGGTTCCCTAGTGAATTTTATAAAGTGTATGGAGAGGAGGTGCTCCCGCCCATGCTAGAAATGCTTAATGAAGCGTTCGAGGTGGGACGGTTGCCAGAGTCACTCAGGGAGGCGATTATAATACCGCTCCCTTAGCCCAATAAACCGGGACACAGTTGCGGCTCCTACAGGCCCTTGTCGATGCTGAACCAGGACAGCAAGATCCTGACAGCTGTCCTGGCTAACAGAATGCGGAGAGTGATCGGCAAGTTGATCCACCCTGATCAAACGGGCTATGTCCCGAGCAGGAACATCACTCACAATCACAGAGGCCTCCACCGGGTGGTCGAATGGGGGTGTAGTGATGACGGCGAAATGGCGATAGTGGCATTGGACGCGGTTAAAGCGTTCGACTCTGTTAAGTGGCCGTGGTTGCTGGCTGCCCTAGGAGGGTATGGAGTGGGGCCAGGCTATATCAGGTGGGCTGAGATGTTATGCAGTGCACCTCTGGCCAGGGTCCGCACGGGTGCAGTGGTGTCGGAAAGATGGCAGCTGGGCAGAGGCACTAGGCAGGGGTGCCCCTGGTCCCCAATGTTGTACATATTGGCCCTGGAACCCTTAGCAATTACCTCCGGCAGCAATATGATCCGATGGGTATCGAGGTGGGAGGGGAGTGTCACCTTATATCCCTGTATGCAGATGACATGCTACTATATCTGAGATACCCGGAAGAAAATCTGCGGTATGTCTTGGAAGTGATGGGGAGATATGCCCGGCTGTCCGGTATAGCGGTGAACCCCCAGAAATCTATTCTATTTCCGCTGGGTAGCTATGTGGGGACTCCTGTGGAGAGGTTGCCGGTGTTGCAGATTCCGTGGGCGACGAGCTCTTTCCGCTACCTGGGAATAGACGTGTATCACACGATAGAGGAAGAACATAGGCACAATACTGAACTAGCCATTGGGCAGATCGGGAAATGCATGAGGTTCTGGGAGAGATTGCCATTAGCGATGATGGGCCGAGGTGCTATGCTTAAAATGGTGGTACTACCTAGGCTTTTGCATTACTTCAACAACATCCCATACATGATACCCAAGAAGTTTTTTGTAAAGCTGCACAGTATGTGCAGGGAATTTTTGTGGCACGGTACCCGGAACAGAGTTGCATTATGGAAGCTGCAGAACTTTTACGAAAAAGGCGGTATTAAACTGCCGAATTTTGAAGCCTACTATGTGGCAGCGCAACTGCAATATGTGGCTAAGTGGCTCTCCAATGATGAGACCCCTGAACACAGGCTGCTCGGGAGGGACTGTACCCCTTTTTATTTGCGGGAGATGATCTGGGTGGCCAGCGCAGACATGAGGGAGCGCCCTAGAATGCTGGCCTTGGGGCGGACATGTGGCGCCGAGCCTGTCGGATGATGGGGGACCCTTTGCCGTGTGTTCCGCAGATACCACTGGTCGCACTGGCGAGGGGAGACAGGCAGCTGAGGGTAATCATCAGGACATACTGGAAGTCAGTGGGGTTAGTCACTATGGGAGACGTTTGGCAGGACGGGACCATTATGGAGTTCGAGGAACTTGAGGAGGTGGCGGGATTGCATAGAGGCCCATATGTCACTTATCATAGGGTAGTGCAAGAGATCCGGAGTAGGTGGCCTGAAACTATTCTGGCGGATGAACCGGATGCTACGGTTGAGATAATATATGACACATCGGAGGGCGGGCATGAGGTCTCTAGATTGTATGAGATGTTGATGACTAAGGTCGGGAATGACCTAGTGCACTTGAGATTGGAATGGGAAACAGAGATGGGAGCCCCGATGGCAGATGGGCTGTGGGAACGTGCTTTGGGATATCACAAGGTGTCGAGAAATGCCAGGTTCAAACAGATACAGCTATATATAACACATAGGGCGTACATGACCCCTCTGAGAATATCCAAGTTCCGGAACACTGGGCGCCAGGCGTGCCCTAAGTGTGACAAGGAGAATGCTGACATGATACACATGTTCTGGGCGTGCCCAGTAGTCGCAAGCTACTGGGGTGAAGTGGCGCAGAAACTAGCAGGAAAGGGAGTCACGCTCAAAGTGAATTCGGCCTGGGCCTGCTTGCTGGGGGGGTATCCCAGAGCGCGAAAACTCAAACATGTTGGGAAACTGAGAGATTTGGCATATGTGCTTGCGAAACGTAGGATCGCCATGGGATGGAAGGAGTGTCATAAGCCACGGGTGGCGGTCTGGTGGAGGGACCTACAAAAATGGGCGGAGGCTGAAACAGTGGTGTGGCAAGAGGCTAGTAACGCGGGGGAGGATGAAGAAATGGGCTCCCTCATGGCATGGAAATTATTGATAGCTGAACTGTTTGGAGCAGTGCCGGCTCCTGTTGAATCTGAGGACGGCGATACCCTGCCACGCGAAGCAGATACTGAATGCGAAGACCATACAGGCTCAAGGGGGGAGGGACGGGGATTGCGGTGTTTATGTTGGTTAATGTGTTTATTTATGTTCTGTTGTATTGTTGTTTGGTTTGAATAAAATAAAAATATTTTTTTAAAAAAAAAAACAACTCAAAGGGAGAGTAACCCAGAGATGCCTGAGGTGTTTTCTAACAGCAACGAGGCCCCAGGGAATCATGATGTCCCAATTACGGCCATCGTCCTCTGCAAGTTTGATCAAACCTTTCCACAAGGCCATCTATCTGAGGGTGGTACATCAGGGTACGCAAAGTTTTGATGTATAAAATGTCCTTGATCTTTTGCATAATTGTGGTCATAAAGGTGGTACCTGGGTCCGTGAGCATTTCTTTTGGAAATACAACTCAGGAAAGAAAGGGAAGTAGATGTTTCAAGATTTGTTGACTTGTGTTGCTCCTGAGAGGGAATGCCCATAAATGCAGGCACAGTGTTCTTTGTAGAGTGTTCGTGGTAGGAATGGGAGTCATTGTCACCTAAAGAGGAGTTACTTCCAGTGAGGCCACACTTTCCTAGACCCCTAGGGCGGGTCTTGCTTAGCGGGCTCACCTCCATAGCCTCAATGGGGTGGCTCCCCCCTGGGAAGAAGGGACGAATTGCCTAGATTTGTCACAGCAGGCATTTCGGATTGTTATTTAAATTGTCTCCTGGCTTAAAATGCTGTGGTTCGTCTCATATTCAGACTACCAAAAAAACAATTCCTTCATTTCAATTTTGCAATTAACTCTACTTTGGCTCCCAGATCACCAGTGTATTACTTTGAACATCCTTACTTAATCTTCAAGTGTATATACATGGCTCTCCCCGCTCCCCCATCTACCTGGACCATCTCTGTTGATCACCCCCCGTTCATGTTGTAAAACGAGAGAAGATAGACTGTTCGCAGTCCTGGCATCTCGACTTTGGAATCACCTGCCCTTGGAACTTCGTCAAACTGAATCTCTGAGTGTATGCCATAAAAAAACGAATAACACTTATGTATTAGTAACCATTCCTCATCAGCCTTTCTTCTACTCTCTCCACTTTGTCATCTGCGCCTAGATGCATGTTCTTCTTGCCCGAATCTCTTCAGATATGCACTTTACAAATCACCCAAATCATATCTAGAAAAGAGCCATTGAGTGTCCAGTGATTATTCAATCTTAACTGGAAAGGACAGCATTCATGGCTCAAAAAAGAAAGGCCTTTAACTACATTAGTATAAATTACAACTTCCAACCACAGCAAGCGCTGATCATTTACATATATATTTGGGCAAAGAACCCTCGCCAACCCCTTCAGCCATATTCCAATGAGTATCCTTCAGAAGATGATTGACGGAAAACTCCTGATCAGTGCTGCCAATAAGGCAGATGAGAGCATTTTATTCTTTGGCAGGATTGGTACATATTTGCTCCTATATCGAATGATATCAGGAAGGATACAGGGCACCAACTGTGAATACCAGGTTAAACATGGAGTCCAGCACATTGTCTATGCCTTCCCTTGCTGTTGCCAGAGAGGGAATCCTGATGAACCAGTTACCAGATACAGATATAAGAAAGTGGCCACGCTGACCAGTATCTTGGTATACGACCTAAGGGGTGAAAAGTGGCAGAAGGTGCTGACATTTTAGGGCAGTTGTTACTGGAAAAGAGGTTGGTGGTGTGACTACCTTATTGGGGTGTAGGAATCCTGAGGGTTCATCACGCATAGCCAATTCTCTTCCTGTACCTCACCTTCAGGCCCAAATTTTAAGTGCACATTTTCTATTTTTGAGTCATTTTCTAAAATCGGGTCTCCCACCATCTGTTTTTAAAGATTGTAGATGGAACCCCTTGTAAGATTGTTCCAACCACCTCTGAACTTCTTCTGGGAGTTCTGGCAACATACTGCGTGGCCTTTTAGGGGAAGGAAGAGCACCTGCTGGGAATCAGTATGGCTACCCATTATTTTATGACCAAGAGTTGCAGATAACAGACTGGAGTAAATTGGGAGACATTGCCACATAACAAACGATAACCTTCTCTTCCTTAGGGGAAAGGAAATGTGACTCACACTAGTGACTACTATACTCCTATTCTAATGTCCCTTTTCCTCCATACTGCATTGGCATCCCCAAAGCAGGACAGGACCTTCACCTTTTCCACCACAAAATAAAACACTTCCTCATTAATTTACAGCAGTGAGAGGGCGCAGATCTATCTTCCAGCTCCCCCTCCTCAGACCCACCTATTCACACATTGACTGCATAATTGCTAACTGCACTAAACATATTAGAGGGATGGAGGGAGTGCTGTATTGAGGAAAGGGCACTCGTGACTAGGAGTACAGTAGTCATTAGTGAGCATACCTTTTCTTTACTCCGACGTCCTGTCCCCTTTCCTCCATAACCTAAGGGCAATTGCAACCGACTACCCTAAATGGGAGGACGTAACCTGACTACTTCAAATAAACAGGTTTCTCTGGACCGCTTGCCTGAAGGCAGCGTCTGCCCTGCAGTGATAGCCAAACAGTAGTGTTTGTAAATTGCAGAGGGCGATTCCCATGTGGCTGCCTCGATAATAGTGTCCTAGAAGATATGCTACTGAAATGCTTCTGAAATGCCACTAGCTACAGCTTCTTGTGCTCTTACCACGTGCATATGAATACTCGCTGTCTGAGCTTTATTTTTGCCTAAGCCTCAAGAATACTGGCCACCTTGCAACTGGCAATGGATGCTTTAGAAGTCTGCCTTCCATAAGATTACCCTCCAAAAAGGCTGCCATCTTTCTGAAATCTTTTAATCTAGCAAGGTAGAATTTTAATGTGCTCCAGACATCCAGGCAATGTAAAAGCCTGTCTGCTTCTGACGGTGGGATTGGAAAGAAAGTTGGGAAAACCATCTCTTGATTGATATGAAAAGCTATCACAATTTTAGCTTGCAGCACTACCTTGTTCTTGGGGAAGATAGAATTTGATTCAGAGGTATCTAAGGCCTGGATTTCATTTACCATGCTGGTGGGTGGTGGACCACCTGGACCACAGTTTTCCAAGTCACTATGTATGTATCTACCGAAAACACAGTTTTAAAAGGCTTATGCCCTTGCGCCACAGCACCACATTAAGATCCCAGATGGGAAGCAGGCGTCTGACACATGGATAGTCTCTACTCACAGCTTCTAAATTGCTTTTTACTTTAGGATTCACTAACGCACAAATGAGGGGTTATGAGTTTCGATACGCTCCCATGGCTGCTCGATAAGTGCACCAAATTATCTGAAAAGGAAAAGACGTCATCTAGAGAACATGAGGGGATTTACCTTCCTCTCTTTCACCCAGAAGCAGAACCTCACCTGCATACTCTTATATTGATTGGGGGGAGGGGGGGACGACGAACTTTCCTGGCTTGCTGGATTATACAAAGGTTTTCCTTCAAAAGTGCCAGGTACCCTAGAGTCAGCCTTTCAGGAATCATGCTGCAAGCCCTAGGGACAGCAGCGCTGGATGGTGAACTGGCCTGTGCCATCCTCTGGGCTAGGGCCCACTAACATATCTCCTCTGCCAGCATACACAGGGGAGGAGATCTGGTGCCCCCCTGCTAGTTGATATAAAACATTGAGGTTGTGCTGTCCATCTAGATCACTACAACCTTGTTCCCTAAGAGCAGCAGAAGCAATGATTTGAGAGCAAATTGAATGGATTTAAGATCAAAGAAATATATTTTTAGAAACAAGTTAACCCTTGACTACGGGCCATGAGCTGAGTAAGCCCCCCAGTGTGGCCCCAATTCTGGAGCGAGGAGTCTGTTGTCACTACCACTGAGTGGGGGGACAGAACTAGAAGAACTCCACTCATCATGCAGCACTCTTCCTTCCACCAAGGCAGGTCTCCCCTCAGTGATGGATATTTCACTGACTGTCACCCATCTCCTGATCCCATTGTACCCCCAGGTGCAGTTGGATCAGTCACATCCCTGCATGAGGAACGAACTGACAATGTGCAAGTAGCCATCAGGTCCAATACGTGCTAGACACGAGATGGACGCACCTTCTCGGGTCACAAAATGTTGAATCACTCTCAGAATACCGTTGCAATGTTCCTGAGTCGGGAAAATGCATTCCTTCGATGTGTCCCATCTGAAGGCCATGAATGTTAGATTTTGGGTGGGGGAAAACTCAATCGAGTGGGGAATTCCAGATGGAATAGAATGTGGAATTTGCCTGTGCAGTTTATGAGTGACCTCATAAGGTGACCTGCCTTTTACAGTCCAGGTAAACATGCCAACCACTGCTCCTTAGAAGGCCTGCGATCGCGTTTTTTGTTTGTAAACACTCACTGAGCCGAGTTGAGGCTGAAAGGCAAGGCTTTGTACTGGAAGTGCCTACTCATAATAGTGAAACTGCCAGGGTGGTTGCCAAATTTTTACTTGTAGATAAGCGTCTTTTAGCTGCCGTGCACATAGCCGGTCCCCCGCACAGAGGACCTCTGCAATCAGAGCAAGTGTCACCTGCTTGAATTTCTCTAGAATTAGGTCATGATTGAGGAAGGAAAGATCTAACACAATTCACAGGCAGTCCTGGTTGTCTTTTGTATTGCAAAGATCCGAGAGTAGAACCCCTTGCGTCTTTATGATCTGGTGCCCTCTTGCTAGTTGATTTAAACCATTGAGGTTGTGCTGTCTGTCTGGATTAACACAAACTTTTTTCCTTAATGGGACTTTACCAAATGTGCAACTTCCATATCTGAGCTAGAGAGCCGATCTGTGTAAGAAGGGGATTTGCAGGGGTAGCTTAAACCCTGTGGAAACCACAGACCGTAAACAAAGGTTTTTGAAAAGCCAATTCCAGATCTCTGAAAGCAGAGAGATGTTTCCTCCTACAGGGAACTTGTGGACCTAGACGCCACCCTCATAGCTTTTTTGGCTTCCTCAGGAAAAGGATGAAAAGAAGCCCTTGTGTGCAGTATTCAATTTTTACCTGACTATGCTGGGTGATCTATCCAGCTGCATTGATCGACTTTGCTAAAATCCCTTAAAGCCTCCAAAGGCTTTAGACCTGCTGTCACTACTAGATTACGACTGGCTAAATTATTTGACTTGTGGCTTTGAAAAAACAGTAAGGGAGTTCACCATCTGTGATTTTGCTTTTTCCCTTATGAGCTCATCATCTGTGGATGAACGGAACAGATCGGGTCCCTCAAAGGGTAGATCCAAAACGCGATCCTGAACATCAAAGGAAAATGTGGTCATGCGCATATAGGTGGATCTTCTCAGGTCTGCGTCGTAGGAGATGCCTCTACTAGCGATATCAATCTGCGCTACAGAGGACTTGAATAGGTTTTGAGCCACCACTTTTACCTCTAACAACCCTTCTTTGAAAGTGGGGTTATGCTCAATGGGTAGATCTGGTAGGAAATCTCCAATCTGCCTCCACAGCTTTTGAATGGCTGAGGCAAGCAGCACATCCTCATTGGCTTGCCAGGGGTGAAGGCTCGCGTTGGAAAACACTCTGTGGCTGTCGGTCTTTAGCTTCCTGTCTTCCATTGTGAGAGCCACCAATGACCACATAGGCACTGATGAACCCGCAGATGCATTTTTTCCATACAAGTAAGTGTGGGCTCCTCGCTCGAGGCCGGGCGCGTTGCGCAGCAAGAAACAGGCGGACACGGAGCGTTGCCAATCTGCATCCAACTTTATTCAATTCCCAACATGAACTAACTCGTCCCAGCCCTCCCACGTTACTTCCCCTTCCTTCCCGCTCCCTGTCCCTCCCGACCCGTTGTCCTAGAAACGTCAACGTGACATTAAGTAGATGCTATTATGAAAGAGACTGTGGCTGAGAGGTAAGAGTGACCTTTCTCCTTCCAACTGTCTGAATCTTGCATCTAGTTTCTTTAATAAAATATTTTTTAAATCATAGCACAGTGAAAACGAGACAATTGACACACTCAGAGGAATATACTGTCAAAGCATGAAACAACGACAGAGACAATGACCTGGGCACGGCACCCACATTTTGGAAATGTTTAAGACCAGCTAGAGTCCTAAGGGGCAACAAACGACTCCTCGACATTCCCAACGCTTTGGCCAGCTTTCCAAAGAGTCTTAAGAAAGTCCCTGAATTCAGATCATATATCCGGCGGCTGTGATACAGCGGGCATCCGATTCCAGTAATTTATTTCCATGCAAGTAGTCCAGACTAGATCCTTCATCCAGTCATCCACTGTCGGGGGGATTATGATGTGACCATGAAAGCACTATGTGCCGCTTTGCCATAACAAGGCACATTAGGAGGAGCTCTCTGCTTGATTGAGACAAATCACAACTCCCCCCCAAAGAGGCACACCATAGGTTGAGGAGGAACAGCCTTTCCTACCACCTTGGTCACATGCCTAAAACATACTCCCAATAGTGCTATATCAGTGGACAAGACCACATCAGGTGGAAAAAGCCTGCACCCATCACACCACAGTTCTTACAGGCTTTCACCTGCGTGTAGTCAAGTGTTGCTTGTCTATTGGTGGCCATATAGGCTCGGTGCAAAATCTCATATTGTATGAGCTTATATTTAGCATTAACAGCCACTTTGCAAGTTTAGGTGCACATTCTACCCCACATTGTATCATCCAGTGAGAACTGCAAATCTTGCTCCCATTTAGATTTGGAGCCAATTTGGCACTGCGGCAAGTGACACTGTGCACATTTATACGGCGTAGAGATGATGTGCCCGAACCCAGTTGACATCGTCATATACTTCAAGAGAGCGGATGGCGCAGGTTCAGCAGGAAAGCCCAGATCCCATTTGCAAAAAGCCTCCTTCATTTGGCTGTATTGAAAAATGGGGCTAAGCGCCACACCAACTTTATCAATAAATTGCTCCTGCTTAACGATCAAACCCTCAGGTTACATGTCCTCCAGACGCACAATTCCCAGTTTAGTCCAAGAACCCGCTATCCATTTGTCACAGGTAGGTTCTAAGGTCGGGATCCCCCAAAGCCCAATCTTTGGCACATATGGAGCTGTGCACCCGTATGGAGGAGGAGCCTTGCTCAAGCATATCTGGTGCAACTCATCGGATTGTATTTGCAATCAACTCATCTTCTGCCTGAGATCAATAGTGATTGCACTGTATAGGGATGGTAGGGATGGGCTGAGGTGCGCTCTGCATGGAGACGCAGGTGCGGAAGACCTGGCATCCAATAGGACGCAAAGTGGGCCAGAGCAACCAGGGTCGGACTGGGACAACAAATAGGCCTGGTCAGCCAAAAAAAAGTGGCCCACCCCTCGCCTCAAAAAAGTGGCCCACCCCTCGCCTCATGGCCTTTGACCGGAAGTGATGTTATTTGACCCCACCCCAAAGTGACATCCCGGGAAGCGATGAAACAGAACCTTTCATCCCTTGACAAAACAGGAAGTGGCATCAAAAAGCATTGTTCCTAAGTACACTAAATTACTGGGAATCCAAGCAGACGTCCAAGGCTAAATGATAATATGTTATTGTATAGCACTAATACTTAAGCTCTTTTTTATAGAACAAATATATATACAAAATCACCCAACTGTGTTGGTACTCATTTATCGACCTAAGAAGGATGAAAGGCTTTTTGAAAAAAAAATATATATATGAAAAAAATCTATATATATTTTTCCATTGTATTTTCTTACAAACCAAGCCAAATGACCTAGTGAGTACTTCACAACGAGTTCAAGGATTTCTAAGATGCCAGATTAATTGAATTAGTAAGGATCACAGTTGATGGAAAAATTCCATTCCCTACACTGGGTTATTTTGGAAGAAATAGAGCATCTTGGGGAGGATAAGCATTTTAGTGAGGAAGACCCTATCCGAGTCGTAGCGCGGCAACAGCTTCGATCTTGCCACCTTATGTTTCAATGTTGTTAACGCAGACCAATGGTTGTCCCCCAGAAGTCGCTTATAGTCCCAGTTGATCTCAACTCCTAGGTACTTCACCAAGAAGCTCTCCCACTTGTAGACTCCAGTATGGGGTGGGCATACTGTGCCATCATTCAAGGCGAACAAGATCAACTTGGATCAGTTTATTTTCAGTCCAGAGTATAACCCAAACCGCGTCACCTCTTGGGTCAGTTTATCTAGGTTAGTTCTGGGTTTCTGAAATATGAAAGAACATTGTCTGCATATAAGGGGATGACTTTTGCATCCAGTTTCTTAATAACTGCCTTGAACAAACGTGGTATTAGCCAAATTGTTCTGGCCACAAAATATTTTTGTAGAGGAATATCTGAACAGCACTCACTGACGGCTGAGTGCCAATATCTTAGCTAACACCTCTTCCTATGGATGCTCCTAATGGGGAGCAGGACTGTGAGGATTTCTGCCAACCTTTTCATGCGATCATGGAATGCGTTTGCCGATGAGGGATACTCATCTATTGGCAGCGAATTGTCACCCTGCAGAGCCGAACCCCCTTGTTGACAGCTCCTGAAGGGGTACTAGGTCCATCTGAGTTGTCAGTTCTGGCGGGTGAGGCTCTGTTGGCTGAGGCTGCGGCCCCTGTGGAGGAGGCAAAGTTCATGCGGTTGATCCTGCATCAGAGGATACCCGTACCTGCCGCTAAGAGTGCCAGAGTCATCAATTGCCGTTATGGGTGGAGGTAGCAGGGTTTGTGGCACCCACACACAAATCAAATCTTTAACAATGTAAGTCATCTGAGGGCCTTCATCAAGTCTGTGAACCTGTCAAAGAAGCATTCATCACAGATGTTGCTTGTGACAAAGGACTGGGAGTTGAGACCAGTGTCCAAGTAGCCTGCGCCTACAACACCCAGGACTCTGCCTGCAAGTGTGGAAGCCACTTGGAGCACTTTGATTGGCTCCCAGAGGGCCATGTGATACACTATTACCCTTAAGTCTCCTCTGGGAATCCAGCCCGAGCATCTGCAGTCAAGGGCCAAAAGAAGCAAAGGCAACTCCCTGTTTGGGCCCGTTAGGGCTGGAAAGAGCCCACAGCCATAACCTCTGCTCAATTCACAACTTTGCAGAGCTCAACCCTTACCTGAATACTGCTTTCATGCATAGGGATCTTTCTACCAATTGACTTTTCTTTCACTGCAGAGCTTGGCTTACTTAAAAGGACTGAGGAACATTTTTGTGGGCCTGTTCACTGTCTTTTGGCTATCTATATCTCCAATGTAGCCCAACACAGAACTCACACCTGCTTCTTCTCGGTCAACCATCCACCCCTTCCTTTTCCACTCACCCACCTATCCTCTCTTTTTTGGATTGCACCCTTTCTTCGTTGCCTTCACTTGCCTGTTCCACTTACCCTTAGTCATGCACAACGACTTCTCTCCATTCCTCCTCCAACTCACTATTCCCCTTCCCTTCTCTCATATTCTTCAGCCTCAACTCAATCCAGCTTCTGCATCTCTCTCCCTTCCCTGTGCACCTCTACAACAAGAAGCTCTCCTTCTCCCAGGATCTCCAACCGCATCTATCCCACTAGCCTACCGCAAAACACCCTCTTCTCTCCCGCATCTCCTATCCCGCTTTCACATGGACTATGGAATCCACAATCCCTCTGCAACAAGTTTTCCTACATCACTGACGACTTTGACTTTAATCACTCTCAACTTTCACTTCTTGCTTTCACAGAAACCTGGATCACCACTGGTGACTCTGCTACACTTGCAGCTCTCCACTCTTACTCTGTAAAGGTCTCTCACCCTCCCTGACCAGTTGGGAAGGGTGGCAGTGTGAGGTTCTTTGTAAATAAGGCCCTCAGCACTGCACTACCCCTATACCCCATCTGACATCACCTCTTCCTCTTTTGAATATGCCACTATTCAACTTCTCCCTCCTCCTCATATCACTGTTCTGGGTCACTATCAATCCTCTTAACTCCTTCCTTGATGTGATCCTTCGTTTAGAGTCACTTCCTACTGACATCCCAATTATCATTCCATTGTTCACTTTAACAACTTGGCCCCTCTGTCTTCTACTCCTCATCTCCCCCTCTTCAATGACTAAGAGGAAATTCAAGCAGGACTTTCTTACCCCTTACCTTGATACCTTGATGTATATGAATGTGACAGCTGTCAATTTCAATCATCTCCCTTTTTGTCCGAACTTGCCAATCTTTTATCTATTATCTCCTTTCATTGTAACCATGCCCTATGGATATATTTAAAAACAGCATCAATCACACTTTTATATTCAGTTGTTTTGATCATTGCATCAAGCAATATGCGTATATGGTTATTTCTCAGCACAAATTTCAAATATAATAGGCAAAGAGCTGTATAATGAAGGCAAAGAAAAAGAAAGTGCTGTATAGTTTCCCCATTTCATTACAAATGGGACAGATATCAATATTTAATATACTCCATGGGCCTCATTACCAGGTCGACGGCAAACCGCCGGTCCTACCGGCGGGTTGCTGCCGACCTCGAAACACCAAACCCGCTACCTGACTTCCCGGTGCCACTGGGACATTACAAGTCCCGGCGGAGCAGGAAGTCAGGCGGGGGATTTGGTAAGTCCCATTCCCAGGAATGGGTACTCGGAAGCACCGGCACCGTTGCTTGCGGTGCTGGTGCTTCCATGCCTACTCTGCCTACTGGGGCCATTGCGTCTGGCAGGGTCAGACCTGCCAGGCGCGGCGGCCCCAGCAGCCAGACTCGTAGTGTGGCGGTCTAGAAGTAATGGTGTCGGTCAGCTTACCAGCACCCTTGTTTCCGGTCCGTCACACTTGTAATGAGGCCCCATGAGTGCTTAAAGTAAGCTAAAGGTATTGTGCCAAATGGAATTTTATATACATATACAATGAGCAAGCAAGTGGAGTATTGATGATGTTGAGGTACTCCTCATATCCAAAATCCTTCTTGCTAGCCAAGTACTCACGGCCTGTGATGGAGTGTTCACATAACATTTTTAATCGATCTTCTACACAGGTGTTATGTGCCCACTTCAACACTGACTTTGTGACTTGCTCTAGTGTTGTTCATCTAACATGAAAGTCAACCTGTGGGTTTTTCTTTGTGGGGAGGAGAATACCACTGCTTTAGTTTTTGATACATTTATTTAAAGTCATTTTGATTTACAACGATTGCTGAAGAGCATAAGTTGTTTCTTTCAGCCCTTAGGTGTAGTTGAAATCAACATGGCATCTTCTGCGATCAATAAGAGCAGGACGATGCCTCAGTCTGGGGAATCATTCTAGAGTTCTAATGTCTTATCTATCATGCTGTTTATAAAAATACAGAACAGCATAGGCACCAATACAAAGCCCCGCCTAACTACCTACTGTATTTTTATCATGGAAGTTAGTTCCCCAGTAGGGCTCCAAAGTACAACGGCTCCATAATTATTATATACATTTTGGACCGCTTTGAGAAGATACTCGGGTATGGCCTTGTCGATCAGAACATCCCAAACATTTCCCTGCTGCACCCCGTCAAATGCTGTTTTCAAATCGGTGAAAACTACAAATAGACATGCCTTCCTGAGGCCAACATATTTTTGTTGAAGTATGAAGGGTCGGAAGGCCTGATGGATGGTACTAAGGTCTTTCCCATCTGAGAGCCTGCCTGAAGGTGCTTAATTACTCTATTTCTTAAACCCATGTTACTAGTCTCTCATGGACCACTCTTGCCTCACTGCTCTTTTGCAGAAAAATCGAGCTTCTGATTTCATCCATCATGAATTGCTTTATTTCTATCTCAGGACAGCCAGTTACAGAATCACACTGCGCCAGTACAGTATTTTTTCCAACTATTATTTAACTTTGCACAGATATCATACAAGTCCTGACAAATAGGTAAACCTATGCAACAACAATACGATACATTTATCGAGAGCATGCATTTAAGTTTTCACAGCCTTTTCAGTTTACTTCAACACATCTATCGGCCAGATATTGTCTATACCTCCCCCATATATCCCTGGGGCGGCTGTAGCACGACAACAGGCCGGCGTAGACCTCTTCATGGTTATTAGTCCAAGTCATGTCTTTTTCCCAGTCGGTTGCCATTGGTGGATCCTTATTCTTCCAGCGCATCAATACTGCCCTTTTGGCCACAACCAGTCCCAGATTGAGCAGTTTACGCCATGTTGGATTAATTTGATCAGTTGTGCCCAACATACATATACCTGGATCCCACACCATCTGCTGATCCGCCATCTTATCCAATGCAGCACATACATCTCTGAGAGTCCAGTACTTGAGACCTTTGCTCTGTAAGAAGGGTATTCATTCAACTCTGAAAGCTTTAGAACTTTGTATAAACACTGTTAATCACAATTCCATGAACTGCGTAGCCCGATTTATGCACAGTGCATGGCTGCATAGATGGAAAATGTGCTCAAATACCGAATGTAACATGTATTATTTGAAGAGGAACATGCATGTTTTAATGTGTAGTTTGTAATCATTATAGGGCTGTGAGTAAATTTTCTCTATTTTTATGTGTTTCTTTTATTCTGTTTTAACTTGTAATTTTCATACACAATGAAAATGTGTTATGAACTTTATGGCTTTTAATTTCTGAATAAAGTTTGATTGAATGAAACCATATTACGTGGTGCTTTCTCACAAGATTACACCATGCCTCATTTGCATATTTTTGCATTACCCAGCTATATTCCATGCCAGTAACTATGGTCTTGTTCTTCTCTCCACATATTCAGGGCACTGGCATGATGGAGTCACCAATGCTCCCCTCTTAATGAGTCTACCCCTGCCATTTTGTCTTCCTTTTGCTGCTGGCCTTCATCTTTACTACTTAGCTGTTGAATCCTGGACCTATAGAGGACCCATTAATGGTGCCTGTTAGGGGGTCTACTGTATTGCGGTCTCCCATGGTTGCAATCAGATCTTAAGTTCACATTTTTTGCTGTAACCTCTGTGTTAGTTGGAAAAGTAAAGAATGTATACTATTTTACAGCATGGGTAGCATTATTGTGTTTGTTACTACAAGCAACCACCAGGGAAAGAAATCTAAATTACACAAATGTGAAATTTGAAAGAGGGGCAGGTCCATTATAATATGGCCGCCACAATAGAGAGGATAGCAGTGAACATAGTCATATTTCCATTTCTACCATATATGATAGAAAAATGTGTTTCAAATGACTCTGAGTAGCAAAAACGTTATCTACCAAGCGGCAATGGTTATCATGCCATTGTACGGTATAAAAGTACAAATGAACTTGAAAATGATGTACATCTAGTATACTGAAAGTGATACTTGATTAAAATGTATACAATAGAGCAAATAGTCACAAGCCCACTTTAATATGTCCGCCACAGTAGAGAGGAGTAGTCCTAACTCCATTTTATCATATTGGGTTTAAAAATACTAATCAAAATGGCACCTCCCAGAAAAAATGCCACGTGTCTTGACAATGGTTATAAGGCTGGCACAACTTCACAAGAGAAGGTAAACTGGACAAATTGTACAGATTGAGAGGCTAGATTATTAATACACTAAACTTTGAAGGATAAGAGCATACACATTCTGATAATTCTGTTAATATCAGGTTAGCACAGCTGAAAAATTATCAAGGTCATGGAAATATATACTAAATTAGGAAAGCTGAATTGAATTACATGTGGAAAAATGCATCAGGCAAGTATAGTTACATTTAATAATGTGGAACACAAAGACATACTGGTACTACTTTAGAAAGCACTTGTATAGTAAGTAAGACATTTTAACATTTTCTTTAAATTTATTTAACTGCCTTTGGCGAACATGATAAGCCTTTTGCACTAACACATGATACAAAGTGTTTTACAGAGCACATATTTACATACAATATCAACCAGGTTGAGTGAGGTGCCTAAAATATTTGTGCAAAATATTTATCTGATTCTGTGCTGCATGCATGACAGTGCTGCCTGAAAGAACTTTGGTGTGGCTCCTTGACCTACAGTGCATGCCGGGCATTAACCATTCTATAATGGCAGCCTGTTTCTCAGCACTGGAGTACCTGTGTCCCAGCTTTCCTCATCTGATTGATTTGCTGCAACTTCCTTTTCTCCTGCCATTCAGGGAGCCGGCAGGCGAACGCAGGCCCCCCACCAAAGGCCCACCCTTAAGGCCCCTGTCTGTGCTTGTCCGGGCATGTTGGGCATGCGCCCCCCCCTCCTATTACTGCCGGCAAAGACATGCGCTATGCCGGGTACTTCATCCTTGTGCCACTGGACTGCAGCATCCCTCCTGCCATCACGTGAGTGCTGAATGTTGCTCAATTGCCTGCCTCATCTCTCCTTGACTCTTCACTCTGCCTCTCCAGGCATTCTCATTGCCCTTTCTCTGTTGACATATGTCCCCTGTACTTCATGGTCTACCTTCAGATTGCTGTCTACATTTCCTGAGGACTCATCCCACTGCCCCCTCTTATATGCTGCTGTGCGTAATACATGTGTTATAATATTTGTTTTTAGGTGTGCTTTCATCCTGTATTGTTGTGACTGTTAGTTTATAAATCACACTTAGGTGTGCTTTCATCCTTTATTGTGTGACTGTTAGTTTACAAATCGCACTTAGGTGTGCTTTCATCCTGTATTGTTGACTGTTGGTTTAAAAAAAAAATCGAATCTAGATGTGGCTTCATACTGTATTGTTGTGACTGTTAGTTTAAAAATTGATTTCATATGTGTTCACAATCTGCATTTGTTTTGTTCTGCTAGTTAAAAAAACAACTCACTCCTTTGCCCACAAACTGTATCTGTTTCTTATTCCCTTGTACCCCTCTTTAGCTCCCACTGTTTTGTCCCATTCCTATTGTGTGTTCCCCTGTATGTGTGTGGCCTCCTGTGAAGTCCCTCCCCTGCGTCTCAGCTGCTCAGCCTGGTTAAGTGCACCACACTCTGTGCCCCTCACAATGGTGCATTCTCTCCTATCCTCTCTAACTGCTTCTCTATCTCCGATCCCTCACCACTCACTAAATCTGGCAGGAAGAAACTTAAGAAAGACACACTTGGCTCCAGCCCAGGCCTTCACATAATTGACACCTACGTCAGTGTATCCAAAAGAAAGAGACTCACCAACATCCTCTTTGTTGTTCCTTCCCCCAACGTATGGACTCTATGTATGGTCGCTCTGCTCTCTCCCTACTCTTCCTCACACATTAACAGTGGCACCCGCTGGGAGGTCCTTCTGGCATTCTCCTGGACCTCCAGGGTCAGTACAAATGCCTATCGAAATTCTACTGTCCTGGTCAATGTTCCCTCTAAGCTCTGCGCATGTGCACTTGCCCAGCATCCTTCTGGGTGCCACTCAGAAGATTTTTAGCAGCGCATACAGACAATTCTCACTTATTCAAAAAGATTTAATAAAGCACAAGCCACAGCAATTACCTGAAATGTTCTTTCTCTTAAAAGAAGCAACTATTCTTGATATTCCGCTAATTTGCATTACATTTCTAACAGAAAAATACAACACAAGAGGTTAAAAACGAATCTGAAAAACTGGCTCCATGAACAGGAGAATCTAACCAAGATATGCTTGCACACACTAACCACACATTTTCCCTACCCATCCATGACTCCTAAACCTGACTCTACCACACTTTCGCCTTATGACTAACTTCTGCCCCGGAGTACATTAAGATACTACCGGATAACCTTGCCTCTTCCTCTCTTGGCTCTGTGAAAGGTTAGCAGACGTGTACCTACATCCACTTGTTTTATGTTTGTTGTAACATGAATAACGTTCATGCAACAGAATTTCTGTTATTCGTTGTGCCTTACCAAAAGCGTCACCCATACTATATAATCTAATGGTATCAGGTAATATTATATCCACCAATAATATCGCCATAGATATTGTCGTCGGGAACGGCCATAGGCAATATTATTAGTGGGGGAAAGTGGGAGTGGGGGTTGCGGGGGTATGCCCTGCGCCCTTTAAAATAACATGGAGGTTGCGAGGGTGTCCCCTGCAGGTTTAATGGGTTAATATTGCTGCAAAAATATGGCTCCATTCTTGTATGGCAATATTTTTGCAGGGATATTAACACATGGAACCAATCTAACTACCAGCTCAAAGATCGGATACTGACTGTAAGCAGGCTACTTGGATGTGTAACCAAATCCCATACTTTCTCTTCTTTGTACATATGTCCCGCAAGTGCTTTGAATGGCACACTTGTAAGTTAACGCATTATGAAACTCAAATATTATTTTGCCCTCTAAAGATTTTGAAAAGACAAATGTGATGTTCAGCATCTCCTTCTTTAGCATTACTAACAAAACCCTATAAGTAGAGAGCAACATTGCAACATCATTTACTTAGCCTACAAGGGATAATGGTTATGGACTATGCCTGGGATTACTCGTCCATAGTATCAGGGCACCGGATATTCAGACAGGAGAAGGATTTTCACACAATCTGCATAATTTTCCAAGTGTTGAGAGTTCATTTGGGCATAGACCTTCACAAATTAACTTGCTTCTATACAAAAACAGTTTCACTGAGCATTTGTGTAATCCTCCACAATGATATAAGGGTGGGGTATGTTGCAAACAATCCTGCATGCACTGCAAAAGAATTGTGTACATTCAGAGTCATGACATTGTTAAAATGCACATCATATGTTGAGGCATTTAAATATGCCTTGTCTACCAAGTATTGTGGGTCTGCAAGTATCCCAGTGAGTGTTTCCTGCTACAATCTCTCACTTTTTACAGTGCTCTATCAACTAGTATTGGAGGCAAATACAGGGGCCGGGGAAGGGTATGGGTGGAAGTATCACTCCTTGCGGCTGATGAACAAAGCAGCAAATTTCAAAGACCAAGTCAGATGTTTCTGCAGTACACTGAAGGAAATGTGTTGCCTGTTTGCTAAAGGATACGAAATTCTAATACCCATCTAGACAACTGCACCTTCTTTTTCTTTCTATGCTCAACTGCTGAGCGCTTTTCAATATACCCATGTGTTCTGTGTGTGCAGTCTCTCGCATCTCCCTGCATCTTATTTAACTGATCACAAAGAATTACAGAAGAGTGATCCATAATTATAGAAGAAGGCACTGGAGGGGCATGGCTAGGCGGCAAGACATGCGGCTGTGCTCGCCTTGAGCTCCGCAACGAGACGCCCAGATCTGCAAATGCAGCGATCTTAATTCAACTTTCTCGCCCGATAATCACACTTGGGGCTAGAGTGAAGGAGCGGCGCCCGTGGACGGCAGGCGGAGCGGCTGTGTGCCCGTTAGGCAGAGATATCCCCTGAGAATGGGGCTGCGCGGCTGGAGAGAAGATGGCGGCGAGTGTCGCAGAGTCCGACCGTTGGCACCTTAAAAGGTGCATCGAGCTAACTTGTTGGGACTGGACTTTACTGGGGTCCAGATCCGGACCTGCAGATTGACTACGCAAAACTCGGACCCCGGAGCTTCCTGCCGACTTGCTGGACGGGGGCGGGGGTGGAGCGGGCCTGAGCCGCTGACACCCTGCTGGCTGGGGGAGGCTCTCCATTCCGCGCTGTGGCGGGGACAGATGGCCCCGATGCAATTGGGGGCTGCTGCCTCCTGATACAGCCGGGCCGAAACATACGCTGGCATCCCAGCTGAGACGGAGCACACAGCTGAAGGAACTGACGCGCATGAGGGCGCTGCACCCCGATTAGAGGTTAGTGTGCCTGAACGTAGCATAGGCGGGGCGCCGAAGGCGAAGGTAGACCGGGGTTTGTACTAACTGAGCTCCCAGGTGCTGGGTAGCATCTCAACAGAGGAGGATTCACTGGGGGAGGGCTAAAAAGCATATAAAAACCTCCTGGAGAAGGCGGCCTGCGAGAGGAGAGCTAATGCATCGGATCTGAGTCCTCAGAGTTGCGGGCATGGCCGCCACAAGCCTTCCTAATTGAACATTGGCTTACCTGATCTAAAAACTACATATATAAAGCCACAAGGTGCGAGTTACTGTCCTTTACATCCCCAAACTGGGGGTGTTGACTGGTACTTGAGGTAGAGACCTTGCGCTGCCCTCCCACTCAAATACAAGCCACTGCACGGTGAGATAGTGAGGAATAGTGGCGAAAATAGCACCAGCCCCCCTGGCAATGCCTAAAGCGGGCGGAAAGAGGAAAACACACGGTATCCAGACCTTCCTAATGCCGCAGGCTACGGCTCCTCCCTGCTCGCATATAGTTATAGCGCTACTCAGAGCACTTCTGGTTATTTCCACATCGGATGACCTCATGCTAGACAGAACCCATCGAGTTTATTCGACAACTCAGCTAAAAAGAAACCAAATACCAGACGCCCTTACATGGGTGAATTTCTTCCATCAGAAAGAAGAGATCATGCTGGCTGCCAGGAGTTCACTCTCGATACAATTCCGAGGTGCGACCGTACAGCTTTTCCAGGACCTCTCCCCGTACACCTTAGCAAACAGAAGATGGCTGCAAAGCGTGACAACCTGGTTGAGGGCTAAGCAGATTCGATACCGCTGGGGTTTCCCATGTAAGCTACTCTTTGAGCTCCACAACCATCACTATGCAATCTCCTCGGAGGATGAAGCTAAGAGATTGATGTCAGAGGCACCCGGCAGAGACCCCTTGAAGCCCGACACCCAGGGATTTCCAACCCCACATATAGTCCCACCCCAAAGGACAAACGAAGAAAACCCAGAGGATGGCACCACCTGGAAGCAAACTCTCACCAAGAAATGAAACCCATGGAGGCAGTTGAAGGGAGAGATGATCCTGAGGCCTCCCTGGCAGCAGAGCAGGACAACTCCACTGTAAGTGGAACCTGATCTCATCTGACCTAATGCCATCTAACCAGAGAAATTTGGCCTCTGTGTCTACTAACATTTATTAGAGAAGGCATCCCCGGAGGTATGGCTCCCCAGAAGACAAGTTTTGTGAGCGCTGGGCAGGAGCCCTATTTCTCCTCCATGTCTGCATCACACATCGCTTGCCTGACCCTTCATGGGTCCCGGGCCCTTGTGGAATCCGGATTCGGTCAAGCTACAAACCGAGGAACAGTTCGGAGATTTCTAACCCGTGACAATAGTCTCTGATCTAAACAAGGCTACTGAAAGTTTTTCTAATATCACAGATCTGGGCGTCCGAGTGGATGACGCCCGAGTTGTTTACTGGTTCGTCAAAGTTTGGGATTTGAGGCTTATCAGACCCGCAATGATGTTTTTTGCCTTACTCTTTTTTGATTGTTTTTTGCGTGTTTTATGTTTTTCATCTGACACAATGCTATAAGCTTAAGTTACACCCCCACACACTGCTCACAACCTATGCCTTAGCGACAAACTCTTTGGGGCATTGGGTCCAGATTTCCCATTAGTGGGCCAAGCGAAGAACTGGTTATGCTGTACGTGGTCCTTCCCAAGGGGCTATACGACTATTATCTGACATTACACAGAGACCTGAACGAATCTGATATGGCGACCCCAAATGTTAATTGTATCACTCTTAATGTTCAAGGCTTGAATTCCCCCTTAAAGCGCAAGGCGCTGTTCTATAGGCTACTGACCCTAGATGCAACATTTTTATTCTTTCAGGAGACTCACCCTGCTGATGAGTTTCGCATAAACAATAAATTATATCTCACGAAGTTCTTCGCTTCTAGCGGCCAAAAAAAACGGGGGATCGCCATCTTGTTTCGTAAAGGTACGCCCCTGAAGGTATTAGAAGTGGTTTGAGATGAAGAAGGGAGATTCCTGCTAGTTGTAGCTATGGTAGATAAGTGCAAAATCACCCTGGTCTCTATATATGCTCCGAACGTCAAACAAGACATATTTTTCGCAAAAATGTCCAAAGCTTTGCTTAGTCATGCAGAGGGTGAAGTAATCCTAGGAGGCGATTTTAATGCTGTAATTAACCCCCTGTTGGATAAAACCTTACCCCCAACTGCCAATGATAAAAGCAATTTTAGAGCACTCACCACACTACTGCGGGAGCACTCCCTCATTGAGATATGGCGGTACAGCCACCAAAATGAACAGGATTATACTTACTTTTCACCGGTTCACGGGGGGTTCTCTAGATTGGATATGTTTTTCATCTCTGATTCACTAACCCCCTTGGTGATTAATGTAGAAATCCTGTCAGAAGCTCTCTCAGACCACTCCCCAGTGAGACTAGCCATTTCCTCATTCCAGGATACCTCGCTCCGGAATGCCCCTTGGAGGCTGAACCATTTCCTACTAGAAGACCCATTGATTCGAACTCACATAAGAGAGTCCATGAAATTGTACTATAGGGAAAATGATACAGGTGGCATGAATTGGGGCACAATATGGGATGCCAGCAAAGCAGTAATTAGGGGGCACATGATAAAACAGGTGGCGCAGAGAGGGAGAGCCAGGAAATGACTACAGGAACAGCTAGAGTCAGAGACCCGTGGATTGGAGGTGATACACAAAGACAAGGCCATGCAGCGCTCCCTAAGAGACTTGCGAATAGCTAAGAGGGCACTTGAAGCCCACCACATGGTGAGGGCAGCTTATTCGATGATGCTCACCAAACAATATTTCTATACAAAGGGGAACAAGGCTAACAAGCTACTAGCGAACAAGCTAAGAAAACAGACAAAGCAAAACAGAATAGACACCTTGCGGGATGATAGAGGCAGACATGTCTCATGGGAAGAGGGTAAAATCCAAATCATTGAGAAATTCTTCAGAGAACAGACATCTCCACACAAAGGAGACCCACAAGCTTCTAAAGATTTCATAATAGAAGCAAACCTCCCGCACCTTCCACAGGCCCTACGGGAACCTTTGGTAGACCCGATAACCGCGTTATAAGTAGAATTGGCAATTAAAGCTCTCCCTCTTGGCAAAGCCCCGGGCCCAGACGGGTTTACAAATAAATTCTATAAGACATTTTCCACGGAACTCACACCCCACTTCACAAAGCTGTTCAATTTCCTATGGGAAACGGGCTTGGTTACACAATCAATGGCTGAATCGGCAAGGACCTTGATCCTGACGCCTGGGAGGGACCCAACAGAATGCACTTCCTACCGTCCCATAGCCTTACTTAATATCGATGAAAAATACTTTAGCAGAATTATAGCCCGGAGACTAGGGGAAGTTCTACCAGCAATAATAGAGCTCAGACGGGGTTCATTCAGGGCCGCTCTGCACACGACAACGTTCGGAGAGCGATCGATTTGATTGCACTGGCCCCTAACATCCCGGGCCCCCTTTCTCTACAGTCCTTAGACGCTCACAGGGCGTTTGATAGCATGTCCTGGAACTACATGAGCCTGGTGTTGGAGGGATTTGGATTTGGCCTGAAATGTTCTAAATTAATCTTGTTGAACTTCCAGATCCCCTCGACCCAGGTACGAGTCAACTCACAGTGAACACCACAAATTACCTTGGGTAAGGGAACCAGGCAGGGCTGTCCCCTGTCCACATTGTTATTTGCGTTCGCAATGGAACCCAGAGCCCAGAGTATTCGCCTCCATCTGAAGATCCAGGGGTTTGAGGTAGGAGAACAGTGCCACAAAATGGCGCTTTACGCAGATGATGTCCTCTGTTTTGTGAGAGAAGCTCGGACCTCAATTCCAATACTTATGGATCTCCTTGCCCAATTTGCGAGGGTCTCAGGCTTTACAATAAACACAGCAAAATCGACAGGCCTGAATCTGTCGGAAATCCCCGGACACCCTAAACGCCTTGCAGAAGGCCTACTCCCTCAGTTGGGAAAATACATCTATCACATATCTGGGCGTGCACTTGACCCCAACCTTCGCGGGTCTGAGGAAGGCCAATATCCCCAGCGTATTGAAAGTGTCTAAAGAATCCTTACAGAGGTGGTCCTCACAAGAAATATCCTGGTTAGGGTGCATCAATGCAATTAAAATGGTCCTGCTGCCCAGGCTTCTTTACACATTCCAAGCCCTCCCTATATTGATTCCCAAACGGGACCTCCATGACCTTCAGAAGGAGGTAGGCTGTTTTGTCTGGCAGGGAAAAACGCCAAGAATCCAGCGCAAGCTCCTAACTCGGGGAAAGGCACTGGGAGGTCTAGGTCTCCCCTCCATCTCCCAATACTAACAGGCAGCTCAAATCGCCGCCATTCTGAACTGGTCCAGTTCAGTAGAGCCCCCTAAATGGCAGGATATTGAACAACATACTATCTGGGCCCCTCTGCGTCATCTCCCCTTTCTTCCGTGAAAGGCACGCACCTATCTGAGTTCCCTTCTCCCCTCTACAGCGACTACATTCGATGCTGGATTTGATCCTGCTCACAAAGAGGAGTCCTAGCAGGTCTGGGCCCACTTTCTCCTATTACACAGAACCCAGCCTTTACCGCCGGGCTTCAACCCAACTGATTCCAGCTTTGGTCGCAGGGGAATTCCTTGAGATTGCGAGACCTCTATATGGACAACTCACCCCTGACCTTTGCCCAATGCAAAGAGAAATTTAATTTCCCAGAAACTGAAAGGTTTAGGTATATACAGCTTCATCACTGGATAACTAACCCATAAGAAGGGCAGCTACCAGACCCCCCACAGGGTAGGAATTGACAGCTTCGAAGGACAGCAGGCCCACAAAATAGCGACTTGCTATGGTCTCCTAGAGGAGGCCCCAGTAGATGAACAATTCTCTTATATGTTAGTGTGGGAGCGAGACCTGGGGATTGAGGTGCCTTATGAATCATGGCAGATGATTTGGAGCAGAGCCCACAGATCTTCAAGGTGCGTGGCAGTAAGAGAGTGTGCGATCAAACTCTGCTTCCAATGGTATTTTTCTCCCTAAAAGCTACACGCGATGAACCCAGACTATCCAGACACGTGTTGGCATGGATACAGGGGGAGGGGGATCTGGCCATTTGTGTTGGCATTGCCCCGTGATTCAATCCTTTTAGCTGGAGATCAGATCAAGAATCAATGACATATGTGGGGTGCTACTTCCCATGGACCCTCTTATAATACTCTTGGGTGCACGCCAGATGACGGATCATACCCACAATCAGGACCTAGAGGAGACCTGATTACCCAACTACTTATGGCAGCCCGGCTTACGAGGGCCTGATTTTGTAAAGAGGTGGAAGGCCCCCATATATCCTATTGGTGGGTGAAGGTGTGGGAATTGCTGGGGATGGAAAAGCTAACGGCTTCAATAGAGGGCAAGATATCCAAATTCTCTAGAACCTGGGGCCCATTCCTGGAGCACGTAGCCAAAAGAGAGCATATGTTCTTCCAACCTAGACTGATTAAATACCTTCTTAAACCATGACAAGCGTTGGCTATAGACTGCACTGTCTAGCTGCAGCAATGTGGATTTATTAGGAGTATGTATCCCAAGAGGACAGCGTTGGTACTAGTGGTGGTAGATGTGTTGGGTGTGTTTTTTTTTTCTTTTTCTTTTTCTTTCTCTTCTTCTCTCCATTCTCTTTCTATTCCTTACTCTTTGCTTTCTACTCCCAAAATTTTGATGTTTTCAATAAAGCTTCCTCCCAGAGTTTAAGGTTGATTTAAAGCAGAACAGTTGAATTGTACCCAAGTCAAAATGAAATTTCGAAGCCTTGAATAAGCGGTTTGATTGAATATGTGTTACTGCTTAATCTTTTATGATGGATTTCAAGTTTGATCGATGTTTCAATAAGAATATCTTGACCAAAAAAAGAAGGCACTAAATCATTGGTATCTCTTATGAATTGATGCAATTAAATTAAAAGGCATGTATGTGATTTTCTTCAACAGGGCTCCATAATTGTTTAATTTTATCTAGGCTATGGTGCGGAAGGGTGGGCAAAACTATACACTTTATTATGTGCCCTGTCATTTCACTCCCTATGTCAGGGGTACCAGCAGGGCTCTAATCAGATTTTGCTCCATACTTGGAGTCAAATGATTTTTCAGGAATTAAAAAAGTAATTAGCTTTGCCAATAGGGATACTTTCTGCTTATTAAAAGATGTTCTTTCCCCATAACATTTCTTTTGAGATCAGGCATTAATATTATTAGAGCTCCTTCCTTCCTATGCCACTGTTCTCCTGGTCACTAATTCGAAAAAATATCAATGGAGCTTTTTGGGTTGAACCAATGATATGTTCATTGTTTCTCATTTTTGTTAGGCACATTTTCCTTTTTTAGGGAGTAAAAATGCATGGTGCTTATGTCTAAGGCTGGTGTTATCACTACCCACAGGGGAACGTAATGTGGATAGTGAGCAGAGGCACAAGAATTTTGGATCATCAGATTATAAGGCGCAGTTATTCTGATGCATTTATCATCCTTACACAAATTATTAGAAGCATGTTCTCCTGGCCCTTGAATTACTTCATTAAAGTGGCACTTGAACTCCTTTTAGCATGTTTTTGACACATCACTTTTAATTGCCATTGATCCATCGACAAATGTATTCTGTGTGAATTTCTTGACAGCCACATCAGTTATGACAGGAGATATTTGAGGGCCACAAATGCCCTGGACGTCGTTCGCAGCAGTAAAAGGCTGGCAAGCCAGCCTATTCAAGGAGTGAAACCCACCTACACCAACCCACCACCAAGAGCCAACCTACCTAACGGTCAATGAACATTGAACAATAACGCACCACCCTTGCTAAAGACCCCTTGGGTCGAAACACGTGTTGGCTGACCACAAGAGTATCGCATCAAGAATAAAATTCCCTTTTTTTGAAAAATCAGAATACAAAGGCACATTTCTTTAAGAATAAATATTGTTTGCGTGAGATATCTGGGAACACAATTAAGAGATATGTGTTTTGTAAGACAAATGAGTGAAAACATACAGGGCCTCATTAAGAATTGGGGTGGTATCCTGGTGTAAATCCACCAGAATACCGCCCAAACAAATGACTGTTACCGCCACCTGATTCGGAGGAATTTCCGCTGGATTACAACTGGTGTTGGTGGTGTAATTCCCCATTCATATTGACTCCATATTGAATCCATTGGACTAAATGTGGCTTTGTGGCGGAATTACCGCAGGGGAAATTCCGACGATTTCGGTGTTGAGTTGGAGGATTTAACTCCAGTATTTACCTGGTGGCAATCTTCCACTCCAGGCACGAAATAGTAATTTGATCTAGTGGTAAAGTTGGCGGCAATGGAGTTACTGCCAACTTTACCACTTACCACCAAACTCGTAGTGAGGCCGACATTCTTCCCTGCGCAGGAGTATGTTTGCAAGGGACTGTTCAGATATTGACTCCATATTGGAGTTTTCTGTATAATCACATGACACTTTTTATTTTAGCCCATGTTTTTTGGAAAAAAGTATTGTAAGATTTTAAAAGAATTGCAGTGGCTGGGAAAAGGAAATTACTTTCCAAACTCTCTTCTGCGACGGTAACTCACAAAGTGGCTTACCTCATTAGTCAGTGGCGCACATGGAAAATAATGTGTGCACAACAGCCAACCGGTTCTGCACATAGAGAAAAATAATTACAGGGAACATTGGTCCTGGTACAAGGGCCTCAACCCAACCTCCTTCTTTTTAACATGTTCCTCCCTTGCCGTAGCAACTTTCCACCTTCCTCCTCACTGGCTCCCTTGCCAACTGCACCTACGGCCTCCCTAGCTCCCTTGCCTGCTATGCACACATTGGCTACCTTGCATCCGCCTGGTCACACCGCCTCTCTTACTATGGCTCATTCGACGTCCTCTACTATCTTTGCTCCCTTGCCTACACACTCTACATTAACAACCTTGTCAGCCTCTCCCACGCTGGTGCCCTTGCCACCCACTGCCAATGCATATGGGGCTCTCTTGGCCCTGTGGCCTCTCCTTCACAGGCTCCCTTGCCATTTACCACTGCCCTGGCTCCCTTGCCTGTTCTCCTTTCGGCACCTCTGTCTTCTCTTACCTCTATCTCTCAGGCACCCATGCCGCTTACTGGGGGCAACCTCTGTCCTCTGCACCTTCCCGTAAGGCTTTAAAAAATGGCAATCTTCTCCACATTGCCAGGCTTAACACTTGCTCTGCAGTGAAGCACTCCTCAGACATCTGCTACCTCTTTGAACACCTGACCTTGATGTTCTTGCTCTCACTGAAACTTGGTTTAAGGACAGCCCTGTCACGAGTTTTGACACAATTCTCCCTGAAGGCTTCAAGATCCTTTCTGAGCCTATGCTCAATAGGCCAGGAGGGGGAGTTACCCTGATCTTTCCAGAGTAGATCCCTGTTTCCACCATTCCCACTCAGGCCTATTCCTCCATTAAATGCCTGCTCTGCAGTCTCTCTCTCTCTCTCCTGTCTCCTCTCTTACTCTGGACACCTTCTAGCTTCTACCGGCCTGCGGGCCAGTCCACCCTCTTCCTCTCGGAATGAGCTGAACTGGCATCTTCTCTCCTTTCTTCCTCCTCCCAACTCCTCCTGCTGGGGGATCTTAACATCCATCTTGACTCTCCTGGCTCTTCAGGGGCTTTCTGCAACCTATGTGACTCTCTCCCTCTCTGTTCTACCCTATGTTCAGACGCACACTGCTGGCCACACATTGGATGCTCTCATCTCCACAGACATCACTCTCTCTAACCATCACACTACCTCACTCTCATGGACTGATCACTCTCTGCTCTCCTCTCACTTGAAGCTTTCTTCTCCTTTAGCACTGGCACATCCTGCATTGCCTCCCACCTTCAAGGTCATCCAACCCATGAAAAAAGTGTCAGTGGCTGCCTTTGGCTCCACCTATCTCCTCCTCCTACTTTTGTGACTGACACCCACCCTGACACAGACCTCTCTAACTTTCAACTTTCCATCTCCAATACTCTCAACATCCTTGCCCCTGTCATGAGGGTCTGACTTAAGCCTGCCAAAAAGTGCAACTCTTGGTACGACTCTGACTTGGCTGACCTTAAACGCAAGTGCAGGGCAGCGGAACAGAAATGGGGATCTTCAGGTGCACCCTCTGAGATGCTGGCCTGCTGCCTTCTACAAAGACAATATTGACTCAGCATCCGGTCTACGAAAAGAGTCCATGGTTTTTCCAAGATGGCTGCGATGCTGTAAACACAGCAACCACCGAGATCCAGATCCCATGGCCCTACTAACGTGCACCTTGGCTGCAAAGCCCTCCCCAGGCGGCATAAATACAAGGCGTGACCCCCCCACCCGGGGAAACAAGGGAGCGGGATCCGACGGCCCTCGCCTGGGATAAAAACACTGGGAGTCACCGGTCGGTCCTGTGAGTGGGGCCGGTCTTACCTGCTGGTGTTCAGGCAGTGAGTTCCCCCGGCTGTCACGCTGCGATGGAGGGGGAGGGTATCGCGCCGCTGGAAAAAGCCATCGGATTGTGCTTGGAGGACCCGAGGCGCGGTGTGACCCGAGCCCCCCGTGGGTTCCCATTGACGCTGCGTTGGATTCCAGTGCTGGGGCAGCAGAGCCGACTGGAGGCGTGCCCCATCGAGGTCGGTGTGGGACAGAGAAAGCATTTACCTGGGACACGGCCCGCCTGCATTTTCGGCCAGGAGTGAGAGGGGGCCGGCGGGGGCTGGTGCCTGGGCTGGGCACCCACCAGCACTGCGCACACCGGCGGCCATGGGTGGGGAGTACCAGGCGCCGGAGTGAGTCTCAGGAGGAGTGTCAGCTCCCCTCTCCACCCACGCTCCCTCACAAGCATTCTGAGGGCCGCGGTCATGGTCCTGACTGGGGGAGGCCTCCTGTCCAGGGGGAGGCAGCAATGTGCAGAGCTGGGCTGGGCCCCAGCGGAGAAGCAGAGGACATTGCACCCGCAAATGTGGTAAGGGGCAAACAAACTTCATCATTGTGGGGGTGGGGGGTGCCCTGCACTCAGGGCTCATTCACCACCATCCCCTACAACTGCCTTGCATTGGATCTTGCCACCTACCGCCGACTGCCTTCCCTTGGGGCAAGATCTCCTGGGAGCCCTGCAAACTGAGCCACAACGAGCATTTTGAAGGCGGAGAGGGGAGGTGTTGGGGAGGATCTGCGACCCCCTGTCTCTAAGACTCCAACCCGGGGGCGCACGAGCCCTGCATTTGAGACTGTAAGTATCTTTGGTCACTTTCTGGCACCACACACCATTTCGGCCCCAAGCTTCTTGAAACGGACTCCCACTGTCCCAGGGCCCGCCTTTGCTGACTCCTGCAGGCTTGGGGGGGCCTTGCCGATAGCAGCGGGCTTGGACTCTTACGGGAGAGGGTAGTGGCGCTTGGAGTATCGACCTGACCACTAGCACCAGCGAGGGGATTCCTGCATCAGCGCCTATCTAGAGTCAACCAGGGCTGCGGTTGGTGGTGGAGATACCGCCTCAGGTGGAGGATCGCTGAGGGGCCCGTCTGGGAGTGCTTGGAGGTTCACTGGCACCATGTCAAAGAACAAAGCCAAGGATACACAATCCCTTCAAAGACCCCCGAGGAGAAAGCAGGAGAATGCACTGACCAAGATGTGGGCTAAGGACACGGAGGACACCCGGGCATTATCCCCTAACAAGTTGACCACTGAGGGCTCCTCTGTGGACCTGGAGGCTCCAGAACAACCCATCACACAGACAACGCTGAAGCTCCTCCTGACAGATATAGTCATAAAGATTACCACAGCTGGCCAAAAGCAAATGGACGCTCTTAGGGGAGGACTTGGCGGAGGGTCTCCAGGAGATCAGAAGGGACAGCAGCAAGATAGAGGAAAGGGTGGATAAAAACGAGAGGGCGATTCAGGGTATTGCTGAGGACGCTAGGAAGACGGACTCCCTCCTAGAGACACTGGCGACAGCAATGCACAACCTGGAGCTCCAGGTAGAAGACCTAGAAAACAGGTCTAGGTGCTCGAACATTCGGGTTAAGGTGCTCCCAGAGGACACCCAGGACCGAGACCTTTCCCAAACAGTCAAGAGTATCTTCGCAGACCTTCTGGAGGTGACTGGAACGGATGACATCAGTTTCGATAGAATACATAGTGTAGGTCCCAAGCGAGCAGACCCGGGCGCCAGACCCAGAGATGGCCTAGTGGCCCTGCACAGCTACTCAGTGAAGGAGCGGATCTTCTCGGCAACTCGGAAGGCAGGCAGGCTCACCTACAATGGGGCGGAGCTAGACCTCTACCAGGATCTGGTGCAAGCTACTTTAAACAAGCGACAGAGAATGGGATTGGTACTTTCCCGTTTGCGAGCCCAAGGGCATCCGCTACAGATGTATGCATCCCTTTGGTCTGGCTTTTGAATGGAAAGGGAAACCTCAGAAAATCACTACCTGTGAGCAGGGTCTTGCCTTGCTGAGGCTGGAAGAGGATGCTGTGCCATCATCTACTCCACCTCCTCCCCCGAGACCCGCCCATAGAGAGTGGGAATGGTCCACGGCCCGGTCCAAGAAGTCACAGAAAAACATCAATCAGTCACTCCCGGGGGGCCCATTGCCAAGGAGTGGTCAGTAGCTGCAGAGGTGACTAACTCTTCATGGAGAGCAAGGTTCTGTATGGGACCTGGCTGATGGTTCAGGAAGTGGATGCCTGGGGAGGGCATAGAAGAAGTAGTTTATGGTGATGGCAAGGTCAAGTTGTTCAGCATCACCCACAAAGGGCTGAAGGGGGAGAAGGGCTCACATCTTGGAAAGGGATTGGGAGGTCCAAGTTGGAACAGTTGGGGGGCATTTGATGGGGTGACTCTCGAGTTTCAGATTCGAGAGGGGCTGACGCCAGTCGTCCCACATTGCCAGGTGGGAAGGGGGAGTGAAGGGGGGAGTGGGGTTTCGAAAGAGTCAGTGTCCTACTAACGGAACTAAGGGTCCTAAAGTGCAATCAGAAAGGGAGAGCCCTGGAGGGAAGGGCGGGCTTCTGAGCAGGGCAAACTGGGACACTGGTCACTCCCTCTTCAATTGCTATGCTTAGCCAACACATATTGAAGATCTTCTCCCTTAATGTAAACGGCCTCAATTCGCCGGTCAAACACAAAAAGCTAGAGCACTATATTAGGAGTGAATAGCCTGACATTATTACGCTCCAAGAGACCCACATCCGCACAACTGATCTGGGATGTCACGGTCCATACCCCCAAACATCAGGTACAGACCAAATGGCCCAAGGCGTTGGGTTCCATGGGGGCCTTAAAGACCCCAAAGGATCTCGCAGGGACTTCCTGGACTCGGTCCTGGCGCTGTTGGTGCCAGGCTCATACTGCCATTACCAACATGGCACGTTTCAAACCCAATGAAGCATGTGTAAACCAATCTGAAGCAGGTTGAAGGGATTACTTGCCTTGGAACTATTTGCTTGGGTGTGGTTGCTGGGACTACTTTACCTGGGGACTACTTTCAGAAGACTATATAAGCCACACCCTTGGTACAGAACACGCTTCGCGTTATTCTGCACTCCTGCAGCGTAATGCTCACCCTGTCTGCAGCTCCAGGCCAGCCATCAGCCACGCCCGTCCAGTTGTCTCGAGCTACCTGAAAGGAAAGAGTGAGAATAGAGAAACAGAACAAGATACTTACCTGACTCTCCTTCGCGGCCGTCTTTTTTGGAGTCGCCACTTCTTCCGAGCTGAAAAGGAAAGAACACCAGATTAGCTGCGCAGGCCATGCAATCTTCATCGTAGTTCAGCGCAACGCTAATACTTACCAGCGATCCAACGGAGCACCATCACACGATCGCCGCTCGATCATCCGATCACCGCTCCGAAGCTGCCGCATCTGTAGAAAACAAGAAAGACATCAGGTTAACGGTGCAGTGGGGAAGGCCTCATTTAGACTTATAATTTTGTGCAACACCGCTCTCACCTGAAGGCAGCAATCCTCACGGACTAGCAATATTTCATAACTCAACCTCTGTCCAGGAGGTACCGCCCCTGCAGAATATAAAGAGCAGCAGGTTAGTTATGCAGAGAACTATACCGTGTGGAAATACTTTCGCATAGCGCTGGCGCAAATCTTACCTGGAAGCCAGCTATCACAGGACCTCGCTCCATCTTAAGCACAAAGGGGAAACCTATAAGGAAAGGGGGCACAGGAGTGAACTTTAACAACTTGAACTCCTAAGCAATCCATACCATTGGAATAAGACTTACCATTCAGTCACAGTTGTCTGGAACTTGGTAGGATCAGTGAAGTAACTAGATCCTTGAACTTCTACGCACCCCTGCAAACAGTCGCAGTACGGAGAGCCCACTATTTATAACACAAAGGTGAGATATAGCAGTGGGGGGTGCAAGAGGACGCCACGGGAGGCGGGAGTTGCCCTCATCCATATGGTTGGGTAACATGTGATTTAACATTCTAGGCAAGCCTGCTTTCGTGACGAAATCAGAGGGGAGCACAAGACACCACTCATCATCGGATCGTCCAGCTCCGTTCGGTGCCCCTGTGGAGACTAGGTGAGCGTAACAGAATGCGAAGCCTCACACAAACCTCTACCTGGGCGCCATGGAAACCCCGGAGACTGACCAATTAGCCCAACTTTTGGGAGAACTCGGAGCAGAGGTGCATTTGGCTCAACAAGAGACTAACGCTTTACGAAGAGAACTGGTTGTGGCAAAAGAGCACACCGATGATTTAGCACGGCAATTACTCCAAGCTCAGGCTGGCCACACGCCGTTGCCAACAATGGGGGCCTCAGTCCAGTAATCCAGTGCAAGTGGTCCTTTCCGGGAGCCAAGCCTTTGGCTCTACCAGAACGCTTTGCGGGAGATCCTAAGCGGTTTGCGGTTTTCATGAACCAGTGCTGCCTACACTTCCTATGCAGGCCAGGGGCCTTTCCGAACGATCAAGCAAAGGTGGCCTTTGTTCTTTCATACCTCAGTGGGAGTGCAGCGGATTGGTCCATACTGCTAGTGAATCAAGACAACCCCCTTCTTCGAGACTTTCAGGGGTTTCAGCCGAATATGGAGAAGTTGTTTGCCCGGCACTCCCAAAGCCAAGCTTTGGATAACGAACTGCTGTCCCTTTGTCAAGGGAACCAGAACCTGTTAACTTATATTGCAACCTTTAACAGACTAGTGGTGGAAACCAGTTGGCTGGAGGAAAAAGGGTCACGTTATTTCATCGTGGGTTGAGAGGCGAACTGAAGGATGTCTTGGCTCAAGTGGTCTACCCACCTCAAGATTGTGCGGAATACATTGACTTAGTGGTACAACTAGATCATAGACTACAGAACCAGAAGGCTGACCAAGCTAGATTTGAGAATAAAGTGTTTGTGCGTCCGAAAGATAACTCCGCCAGGACAGACACAGCTGAACCCATGCAAATTGGAGGTGTCCGAGGACCACTATCTAAGTCCGAAAGGGATAACAGAAGACAACACAATTGTGCCTATATTGCGGCACGGCCAGTCACTTCCTCCGAGACTGTCCAGTAAAACCACCCAAGAAGGCAGTCGGGGTTGCTGATAAGGTCAGCACTTAATCTGAGTCGGAAAACTACTCCGCCCGGCAAGCGTAGAGGTCCGCTTGTCGAGCGAGAGGAAGGGTACCTCACATCTAGCCTTGCCAATCATCCTCATCAGTCACCAGCACCCGTCTCATATGCACACGGTCAGAGCTTACATCGACAGTGGAGCTATAGGTAACTATATGGATCAATAATTGGCTTCAAGGATGAGTCTATCTCTTTGCCCAAAAGCAACAACTGATTTGGTCACCACCGTCGTCGGAACAGAGATCTCTTCTGGCCCTGTAACGCACTCGACGAGGGAGATGACGCTCTTGTGCCAAGACGGACATCGAGAAACCATTGTGTTTGACTTAATCAAGGCCCCCCAATTTCAAGTGATTCTGGGTATGCTGTGGTTAGAAACGCATAATCCTTGTATAGACTAACAGGAGAAGAGGTTGACCTTCGCAAACTGTGCTCACACCTGCTATCCAGAAGAATTCAAGGCGCTTGCAACAGTCACAAGTCCGTCAAGTCAGCTACCCCAGGAATACCAGGACTTTCAGGATGTTTTTCAGAAGGACCAAGCCAACACCTTACCACCCCATAGACCGTATGATTGCCAGATCGACCTAATACCCGGAGCTCAGATCCCATGCAGCAGAATCTATGCCCTCACGGGACCCAAAAATCTTCACCTAAAACAATATTTGGACCAGTACCTGGCTAATGGCTTCATTCGTCCATCTAAATCTCTGGCGGCTTCACCCTTATTCTTCGTCCCCAAGAAGGAAGGAGATCTAAGGACTTGTATCGACTACCGCACATTAAACCAGGTGACAATAAAAAACCGGTACCCCCTGTCTCTAATCCCGGAACTGCTGGACCAAGTAAAAGAGGCTCAAATTTACACTAAGGTGGATCTCAGAGGGGTGTACCATCTCGTACGAGTTAAAAAGGGGGACGATTAGAAGACCGTCTTCCGTACTAAGTATGGGCTCTTCGAATATCAAGTGATGCCCTTTGGGCTTTGTAACGCCCCAGCAGCGTTTCAATATTTTATGAACAATGTCCTTTGAGAGCTAATCGATGTTTGTGTCGTCATATATATTGACGATATCCTGGTGTACTCGGCTTCCAAGCAGGATCATGTGAAACACGTCCACGCCGTACTTGAAAAACTCTGACAACATAAGCTGTATGCTAAATTGGAAAAATGTTTCTTCCACGTTACAGAGGTCGAGTTTCTTGGTTTTGTTCTAACTCCATGTGGTGTTCGTATGGACTCTAGGAAGGTGGACGCTATCCTCAAATGGCCCTCTCCAACTTCAATCAAGGGATTTCAGAGCATGCTTGGATTTGCAAACTTCTATTGCAGATTCATCCCAGGCTTTTCGCAATTGGTGCATCCCATCACAGCCTTATTATGAAAGAACAAATGCTTTCAGTGGTCGGATGAAGCGGAAAAGGCCTTCCAATACTTAAAAAGAAAATTCACCTCAGCTCCAGTCCTAAAACATCCTCGCTCAGATCTCCCGTACGTAGTAGAAACTGATGCTTCCAGTTTGGTGATGGGAGCAGTTCTTTCTCAGAAGGATCCGGAGACAGGTCAACTTCACCCAGTGGCCTTTTGGTCACAAAATTTCACAGCACCAGAACTGAACTATGCTGTAACCGACAAAGAGCTTCTGGCCATCAAGGCAGCATTCAAAGTTTGGCGGCATTATCTCCTAGGGGCCAGACACACCATCACTGTGATTACAGATTACCGAAATTTACAATATCTAAAGTCGGCCAAGGCTCAGTCTTCTCGTCATCTCCGATGGGCATTATTTTTTGCAGAATACCATTTCGTGATTACTTACCGACCTGGTTGCCGAAACGGCAAGGCTGTGTCATGATGCCTACCCCCGGGGAACCAGACCAGGTCCAGCAACCCCGGAAGCAGGCATCAAGTTATTTTGAGCAAGCCCAAAAAACCTGCTAGGGGCTATTTGGGTGCGGTCCTGGTGCCTATGGCGCCAGGCTCATATGGAGAGTCAGTCCTGGCGCCATAGGCGCCAAGCTCATAGAGTAGAACTTAACTGATGCAGACCATGCTGCAGAGCTCCAAGCCAAATGAGGCTTGGAAGGGACTATTTTACCTAGGGACTATATTTTAATCGGGTGGGGCTGGGGAGGAATACTTACCAGGGACTACTTTGGAGGCTATTTAAACCACGCCCGAAGAACAGCACACGCTTTGCGTTATTCTGCATCCAGCAGCATAACGCTCACCCTGTCTGCAAGCCTGCATCCAGTCTTCTGCCATGCCCGCCTCGAGTCTGCAGCTCCTAGAAAAAGGGAGGAACAGAAGAAGAAGAGGTTAGAATAAGAGCAAAACCTTCGATCCTTACCTGAATTCCGGATCCACCGCGCCTTCGAGCTGGAAGAAAGAAGCATTTTACGCGCGCCGCCTCGCCTGCTGCAGCGCTGAACTCACCGGCCTTTGCAGCATCCTCACGATCCCCCGCATCCTTCTGCACGTTCACGCCGCACTCTGGCACCTAAGGGGAACACAAGAACAGCAAAGGTGAGCCAAGGGAATAAACAGAGGCAATAGTAACTACCCCAAAGACTTATCTGATTAACGCCGGGGGTACTATTCCTCTTCACGGGTCGGCGCAGTCACCATTGCATCCTCGCCATACCCCGGCCCCTAAGGGGAACAAAAGGACAACAAGGTGAGACGAAGGGACAAACAAGGAGACCTCTTCTCACCACAATAGACTTACCTAATTTTACAGCCGGAGGCATTATTCCCCGAACTTCATATTTTCTCTCCACACCTGAATAAGGGAGCAAGTCACAGGTTACATGCTGGCCTTATTTTATTTAACTGTGTAGGATAAGCCAAATTCTTACCTGAACTTCATCAGCTACCACGAGGAACTCTTTGCTGGGGTCAAGCTGCAAACTGCAAGGAATCGGACAAGAGTGAAAGTCAGACATGTGAACTCTTACAAACTACTTACTTTTCAGAGTCAATATTGTTCTGGAACTGGCCACCAGGGGGCGCACGGATGAAGCCAGCCTCCGTGTGAGCTCCTAACCCACGGGCCCCCACAAGTGAATTGGGCCCCCACTTTGGCCCCCCCCCGTGCCCAACAACGACACCCGGAGCCATTGGAAGCGCCCCCCCACCCCTTGAGCGAAAACCCGGCCAAAATCGGCCTCCTAGTCCACGAGAAAAACTCCGGAGGAATCGACCTCCCCACGCCGGCAGAGACGCAGACACAGGAGAAGGCCGCGGCCCAGGGCGCTGGACTCCGCCCCCGGCCCTCACCGAAGGAAACCAGCGCGGCACCGGGGCTCCGCAGAGGGGAGCAGCGGACCGCCGCCCGCCCCGGAACGCGTTAAAATCGGCACCCCCCGGGCCTCCAAGAAGCGGACTCCTCGAACGGCCGATCCCACACCACCAGGGATCGGCCCCGCAGAGGTGAGTGCCCGCCCAAGCGTAGGGGCCTTGGACAGTACCGCCCCGGCGGAGGCCCGCCCCGCCGGATTAGGCCAGAACAGCTGCACGGCCAGGAACCCCCCCCCCCCGCACAAGCAGGAGTCCTGAACCCCCCGGGACCAGGGGAGTCCTGCCACGAACCGTGGCCCTCCCAGCTGACTGGAACACGGGGACCGACCGGGGACGGCCCTAAATTGGTGAAGGTGCCGCGGCCCCACCAGCTCACGCACCGGCCGCAACGCGGGCTCCCACGAAGCCGCGACACCCGCCCAGCTGCAGAGGACCCGCGCACCAGCGGGGGTCGAGGGAAACATCGCGGCCTCTACTGCCCGTGGTGGAGCATAACGAACCATCTACGGTCGCCCCCCACGCAGCGTGCTCGCCAACACGTGAAAGGGGACGCGGAAGGTTGGGCCCCCACTCCTGGGGCGTGTGCCCTCTTCTGGAAAGGCCCCAAGCGACGAGCTGAACGGAATAAGCACAAGAGGCCCGACAACTGGAACACAGGGCATTACACGGTGGCGCTTGCCCCCCTCCAACATCTGCACCTCAGATCCTCGCCCTGAGACTAGGCCCCACACACCTCCGACAGTGCCCTGCTACAGGACGACACCGACGCCAAACACCCCCCGAAAAGACGCTGAACCAGTCGAGGGACACAGATCAGTGCGGAGGGTAGAGCCCCTGGAAATAGGGCGTGTGCCTCCTCCCACTCCCGCCAAACGAACCCACGCCACGACGACCTCCACCCGGGTACTCTCCGACACCCACCAAGTGCCTCTCATCACATTGGTTCCGAGGGTAAGGCCCCCGATCCAGGGGCGTGTGCCTCCTCGTGGGATAGCCCTCCATGAACATACCAAGCAAGCTTGCCAAATACGCCTACACACCGCCAGCCCAGGCTCCCGACCCTGGTTCAACGATGTCGGTAGAAGCCATCGAAACGGGTGCAGCTGCTACCAAGGGGGATATCGCCGCCCTCTTAACCGAAATCCGAAACATGGGCGCCAACCTAGGCGGCAAAATGGATAAGATGACCCAAAGGATAGATAATATCGAGGAGAGACTCGAAGGGGTCGAGAATAACCAAGCCTCTATTGACACTCTAGAAACCCAAATGGAGCTCAGAATACGAAACATAGAAAGGAAGGAGGACGAGATTCGCCTAAAGATAGACGATTTAGAAAACAGAGAAAGAAGAAACAACCTACGGTTTTTCGGGATCCCGGAGAGGGAAGGGGAGACAGAGGAAGACCTCAAGCAAACCATACATGACATCGTCAAAATCCTGACGGCGGATGAAGACATTGATGAACTCAAAACCGAGAGAATCCACAGAGCCGGCGGCCCCCCAGGAGGCCCGAGATCAGTCCTTGCCAGATTCCACAGATACCAGGACAGAACGAAGATACTCGCTAAGGCCAGGTCTGGAGGCGCTCTTACACTCGGGGGTGCCCAGATTACAATTTTCCAGGACCTTTCATCACTGACGCTGGCACTGCGCCGCTTATGCGGTCCCCTCACGAGATGGCTAAAAGAGCAAGGCACGAGATACAGGTGGGGATACCCCTTCTCCCTCGCGTTTGAACACGGAACCAGAAAATTCCTACTACGTTCCGAAGAAGAAATTCGAGAATGCACGGCCGACCTCCTCGGTCAGGCCCCGGAAGGGGGGACTCAGGGAACACTAACCCAAGACAGGTCACGCTGGGAACTTCAGGGCCCGAGAAGAAAACGAGTAAAGGGCTCCAGAAAGTATAGGCGGCCCAACGACACACCTGAACACAACCAATGACATACTGGTTCAAGCTCTAAATCCTGACGAATCAGGCTTTCAAGACCCTGGCAGGGAACCTATTTACATAACGGATCATCGCACCCCCTAGCTCACGGTTCTACCATATGGGGAATGAACTGCCAGCCCAGTAAGAAGATGATTCCGGGGATGGCTGATTCCTGAAACCGCATGTATCATTGAAAATGTTAACTCGAAGTTGGAATATCTGTTGTTTGACACACAGTTGTTTGTTACGTAATTACACGGGAGGGGGGGTGGGGGCTCAAAAAGGTTACCTCGATACTATAAGTTAACGGGGTCGTACGGTTACGACCCTCACTGGTGGTCCGACAGTAGACCGGTTATTCACAGCCAGTCCAACTCGGACGCCGTCACGGACAGTTACAAACCCTCATCGTAGGATTAAAGATCGACGCGATGGAACAGAGGGTGATGGGTATGAAGACCAATACCCTACGGGGAAGGGGAAGGGGAGGGAAATGGGGAATGACAGACAGAAGCACATATAATCCCACTTCCAATACAGCAATTTCTTACAATGGGCTTCACGACGATGCGAAGAAACTCCACAGACGCACTGATGGCATACAGACATGATAAATCAAATGACACGCAGGGTAAACTTAAAATCGGCACGCTGAATGTTAAGGGTCTTAATTCCCCCACCAAAAGATCACTGGTGACGAGAGAGTTCCGGAGGGCTGAACTAGACATCCTTTTCTTGCAGGAAACTCGATATAGCAGGGGAGAGGAGAGGAAGGTTCTCTATGCCAAGCTGGGAGCGGAATATTGGGGCTCCGGCCCGCTGAAGAAGGCAGGAGTTGGCGTATTAATCAACAGAAAGATCCAATTTGAACTCTTAAAGTCGTGGACGGACGTCAGCGGTAGAGCACTAGCCCTGGTGGGCAGCATACAGGGCACGGTTGTAACCCTCGTGGCAATATACGCCCCCAATACAGGCCAAGACAGATTCCTGCAGAAGATAATACCTAAAATCATGTGCGAAGCAGAAGGCCAAGTAATTATCGGAGGCGATCTGAACACGTGGATGGACCCGGAACAGGATAGACAATCGGGCTGCTCCTCGACGCCCTCGCTCACTGGTCCCAGACGCCCATTAGCCGCAGACATGATGACCGCCTACAACCTCACCGACGCATGGAAACATGCCAACCCCAACCGAACTGGCTTTACCTTCTTCTCAGCGCCACATGCAACCTTCTCCAGAATAGACTATGTATACCTAACCGCTGACCTCATCGAGGCGATGACCGAAGCTGTCATAAACCCTGTCTCCTGGTCGGACCATGATATGGTCACAGTCACCCTCGACCAAATGGCCCTCCCGCGAAGAAGTTCCAAATGGTGCTGCAATGAAACCCTCTTCAAGGACCCCATCTTTCGAGAACAATTAGAGCAGGACATTACCCAATACTTTGCGATCAATAACACAGGGGAAACCTCTATGAACACAGTTTGGGAGGCAGGCAAGGCGACCTGGAGAGGACTACTTATCCGAGAAGGAGCAGCTAAAAAAAAGAGAAAGACAACTAATAGAAAACAAGATCCGGAACGAAATCACACAACTGGACCACGCGGCACAAACGGCCGATCAGGATAGACCGCGAAAGATTAAAGAAGCCAGCGCCAAGAGGGAGGAATTAAGACAACTAGAGGCGGGAAGCATAGCGCGCAAGCTACAGCATCTGAAGCAGAAGCACTACGAACATGGGGACAAAGCAGGCGCCCTGCTTGCCGCAAGACTACGAGGCCAACGCCAAGAGAGGTGGGTGCCCACGATTCAAGCAGAGGAGAACTCTGACGAACCACTTTCTCCCAGCATCCCTGAAGCTTTTGCCGACTTTTACGAAAAACTATATTCAGCACGCGCCCCCTTGCGCACGGAAGCTATAAATGAATACCTGGAGCAGGCACCCTTGCCCACCCTTCCAACGGATATTGCACTCACATTAGAAGCCCCCATAACAGCAGAGGAAATCGAAGAAGCTATCAAAAGACTCCCAGCGGGGAAAGCCCCCGGAAACGATGGATACACGGCAGGATTCTATAAAACCTTTAAGGATGCCCTCCTCCCATTCATGGTTACCCTATTCAACAACATCCTATCTTCCGGTGTGGCACCCGACTCCTTCTCCGAGGCGCTGATAAAAGTCATCCCCAAGGAGGGTAGGGACCCAAAGTTGTGCGCCTCCTACCGCCCAATATCCCTATTAAACATCGACGCCAAAATCTACACAAGAACCCTGGCTGCAAGACTGGAGTCACACATGCCTGCAATAATCCACAATGATCAAGTAGGCTTCATTTTAGGCAGACAGGGAGCAGACTCCACCCGGAAAACCCTTCACCTAATCCACGAGGCCCAAACTTCACAGAGCAGCCCAGCGCTACTCTCGATTGATGCAGAAAAGGCATTCGATAGAGTCGACTGGCAATTCCTCGAGGCCACATTGCAGAAGATAGGCCTAGGCCCCACACTCCGACGAGGGATCAAAGCAATTTACAAGTCTCCAAGAGCATCGGTCTCCGCGAACGCCCAATTCTCCCGATGGTTCCCCCTTAGCAGGGGTACAAGACAAGGTTGCCCCCTGTCAGCGATACTCTTCGCACTGTCCTTAGAACCGCTTGCTGTGATGTTACGAGCTGATCCTGCAGTGGAAGGAATCCAGGTGAACGGTAAAGAATATAAGTTAGCCTTGTACGCGGACGACATTCTGCTCCACTTGTCAAACCCAACGTCCTCTGTTCCGAGAGCGATCCAGCTAATAGAGGAGTACGGCGTGCTGTCGGGATTTAAAATCAACAAATCCAAATCTACACTTTTTCCACTCCATGAACCATCGCCGGAACACCAGAGCGCCCTTGAGCATCTCGGGCTGATTGTCGGAGGCCCGACATTGAGATATCTGGGAATTAACCTAACGCGACACCTAGACGGCCTCTACGAAGCCAACTTTCCCCACCTCCTCGAGGCTCTCAAGACCGATCTCAAGAAATGGAAACCGCTAACAATATCATGGATGGGACGCTTGAATGCGATCAAAATGGTGTCCCTCCCACGGTTTCTCTACCCCTTTCAGGTACTGCCTATCACAGTTCCGGATCAATTCTTCAAGCAAGCCAGAAAGGCCATCCTACACTTTCTGTGGAACGGAAAGAAACCCAGAATCCCCTACGATGTCTTAATACTGCCAAAAGAGCAAGGAGGGGTTGGCCTACCGGACATAGAGCGCTATTATCAGGCCACACAGCTCAGGATCTTAATCCCACATCTGCGAGAAAGGAAAGACCTCCAATGGGTCCAACTAGACAACAACGTTCTATACAATGTCACGCTGGCAGAGTGGTTATGGGTCCCCAGATCGAAGCTATCGAAGAAACTGCGCAACCATCCAATACTAGGCACGTTGTGGAACATATGGAGGAAGGGAAGAGCAATGTTAGGAGTCACCACATGGCCCTCGCCACTGAGCCATCTTTGGTCCCCCGGAATTAGGGAGGAGATCCCGGAACATGCCAGATATCAATCCTGGTTCGATGCCGGCCTCGAAAGGGTCGGTCAGCTGTGGAGAAAGGGGAAATTCATTTCGATAACGGAACTAGAGGAGGCCCTCCAAATCCACCCGATACCAGTTTTCCTGTATCTACGTCTGAAGGGCGTCATATCCAGAAAGGAATGGAAGGATACCACGCAGAGAGAACTAACGCCCTTTGAAATGATCCTAGACACGACTACTACCTCCAAAGGCCTAATAGCAAGAATGTACAGAGCCTTAATCACCAAAGACAACGCACCTAATCATCGTCTCAAAGCAAGATGGGAACGAGACTTTGCCAGAGAGTTCGACCAGCAAGCCTGGAATAAAATATGTGAAACACCAGCCAAAATATCAATCGCGGCCCAGTACAAATTGCACGCCATAAAATTACTACATAGATGGCAATACGACCCACAAAGACTGTCCAAAATGTTCCAGACCTCCAGCCCCAGATGCTGGCGACATTGTGGGATGAATGCCGATTACTGGCACATGTGGTGGGATTGCCCCAAAGTCCGCATCTACTGGCAGGAGGTCCTAGGATGGATCAAGCAGCTGGATGGCATAAATAGGGAACCGTCTCCCCTCCTGATCCTGTTTGGCCTTGAGGAAGAAGAAGACGAAATGACAAGAGTGAAAGGTCTAATATCTCCCCTCCTACTTGCGGCAAGAGCTGCCCTTGTGATAAAATGGAAAGCCCCTCGCCTGCCCAATAAGAGGGACTGGATACAGATCGCTACAAATATCTACAATATGGAAAAAATAACAGCCATACTACATGACAAAGCGGCGCGACAGGAAGAAGTCTGGCTCGACTTCACCACAAAATACATCACACGCTCGACCATGGAAGATTCGACCCGACAGGGAAACTGCTCCTGACCCAACCCACCAACCATTGAAAACGGAATGACCCATTGATAGCAATCCTTGCGTGTCACGGACCACACAGGAGAACAATGCTCGTAAAAGGATCCAAGACGCGCGTCACGCAGCTCATTACGACCCGAAACACGAATGCCCCGAAGGAAGTGGACATGAGTGATAGGGATAGGGAGGGAGGGGGGGAGGGAGGGGGGTCGGGGAGGTTTTTCTTCTCTTCTTTATCTTCTTTATTCTTTCGTCCTTTTGCTTTCTTCAAGAATGAGGAACGTTAATGTTGATAAATGTTGTTAAGGTGGAAGTGGAATGTCTAACGAAGGTTCGCCCAATGCATGATGTATTCCCACCTGTATGTTCATATTTCTTGTTAAAAACCAATAAAAGCCAAATTTAAAAAAAAAAAAATATATTGTTCTGGAACTCACCAATACCTTCGAGCCAGTGAAGCAACAGGTTATCAACGCGCCCCTGCGCTCAATGCAGGATGGAGAGCTCATCTTTTCAAACCATCAGGTGAGACTATAAGAGGGGACATCAAAGGTGATCTGTGGGGAGAACAGCGGGGGTGGGGGATTTTACGCTCATCCCCACGGGTGGTTAATTCCCTTTCTCCATTTACAGAAGAATATTCCTACGGGCCAAGCAAACGAAGCTAGGTGGGCCAGTCCAGTCCGTCATTTCGGCCCTATGTGTCACGCTGGTGGAGACCGCAGCTGTTCAGTTCAGATTGACGCCTCTGTGGGAGCCAGGTGACCGTAACAGGCTGATGCACTGCCCCGCATAGGGATAGAAGAAGCATATTCAAATCCGGATCCGGTACCCATCATTCCAGGGGGAGAATCCTTGGAATCACTACCACACTGACCCTGGACGACATCCACAAGGACATTTCACATCTCCTCGATTCTAAGGTCTTACAGGACTGGTCGACCAAAAGCAAACATCATTCAGTTGCTAATCATTTACCTTATTTCCAAGGACGTCTCTACTTACCTAGCAAGGAACTTCAAAAACAGGTAATCTCAAATTATCATGAGTCATTGGTGGAAGGCCACCCTGGAATTGCAAAAACCGAAGCCAAGATCAAGAGACATTTTTGGTGGCCGACATGGCGTAAGGATATCAAACAATTTGTGCTTTCATGTGGCATTTGTGCTCAGGACGAGGCCCAGAAAAAGAAACCACCTGGTCTACTGCAGCCTCTAGATGTTCCACCTACACCCTGGCATACGTTGTCTCTTGACTTCATCACAGATCTACCACCCTGTAACAGCTTCAACACCATATTGGTGGTGGTGGACCTGTTTTCTAAAATGGCCCATTTCATTCCGTTAAAAGGTTTGCCCTCCACTTCAATTTTGGCGAAAGAATTCTTAGAACAAATTGTCCGGATACATGGATCCCCCTCCGTCTTAGTCTCAGATCGGGGCAGTCAGTTTATCTCACAGTTTTTGGAGAAAATGTTGTCAGTTGGCCCAGATTGACGTAAGACTTTCGACCAGTCACGATCCCCAAATGGATGGTCAAACCGAAAGAGCCAACCAGACTCTAGAACAATACCTAAGATACATGTTGTATCAAACTGAAAGCAATTGGAAGGACATTTTATGGATAACCGAGTATGCCTACAATAACTCTTTGCATTCCAGCATGGGGCAAACTCCATTCTATACAATATATGGAATGCATCCACGAACCTCAGAACTCGACCCACCACAACATTTGGAAATTCTTGCCATAAGCAGTCTGCGCACAACCATTACCCAAGCCTTCAAAAGAGCAACAGAACATTTTAAACAAGCTAAAGAGAGACACAAGAAATTTGCAGATCAACATAGGAGCTCTGAAATACCAGATTGGAGATGAGGTTTGGTTAGCCTCAAGACATATAACACTGAAAGGAACCCACATATTTAATCCCAGGTATTTGGGACCATCAAGGCCATCATCAACCCTGTAGCAGTAAAACTGGAGCTACCTCCAAACATGCAAATCCATCCAGTGATCCATGTTTCCCTGCTAAAACCAGTACAACCAGGAACTTGGATAAAAAAAACCGCCAAGGCCCATTTTGGTAGATGGGGAACCAGAATCCGAGGTCAAAGTCATTATAGACTAGAAGTGGGTCAAATCAAAACTTTTGACTGGAAAGGCTATGGTCCTCAAGAAAGGTCATGGGAGCCAAGTGACTTTGATCATGCACCACTCCTAGTGAACCGTTTCCATCGGAACTACCCGACCAAACCCGGACCAGTGGGACAAACCACCTTGGGAGGGGCCTTGGGGGGGGGGTTTTGTCACGGTCCATACCGTCCCCTTCGCGGCCGTCTTTTTTGGAGTCGCTGCTTCTTCCGAGCTGAAAAGGAAAGAACACCAGATTAGCCGCGCAGCCCACGCAATCTTCATCGCAGTTCAGAGCAACGCTAATACCAGCGATCCAACGGAGCACCATCACACGATCGCCGCTCCATCATCTGATCACCGCTCCGGAGCTGCAGGATCTGTAGAAAACAAAAAAGACATCAGGTTAGCGGTGCAGTGGGGAAGGCCTCATTTAGACTTATAATTTTGCGCAACGCTGCTCTCACCTGAAGGCAGCAATCCTCACAGACTCGCAATATTTCATCACTCAACCTCTGTCCAGGAGGTTCCGCCCCTGCAGAATATAAAGAGCAGCAGATTAGTTATGCAGAGAACTATACCGTGTGGAAAGACCTTCACATAGCGCTGGCGCAAATCTTACCTGGAAGCCTGCTATCACAGGGACTCGCTCCATCTTAAGCACGAAGAGGAAACCTATAAGGAAAGGGGGTGCAGGAGTGAACTTTAACAACTTGAACTCTTAAGCAATCCATACCATTGGAATAAGACTTACCATTCAGTCACAGTTGTCTGGAACTTGGTAGGATCTGTGAAGTAATTAGATCCTTGAACTTCTACGCACCCCTGCAAACAGTCGCAGGATGGAGAGCCCACTATTCATAACACAAAGGTGAGATATAGCAGTGGGGGGTGCAAGAGGACGCCACGGGAGGCGGAAGTTGCACTCATCCATATGGTTGGGTAACATGTGATTTAACATTCTAGGCAAGCCTGCTTTCGTGACGAAGTCAGAGGGGAGCACAAGACTCCACTCATCACCGAATCGTCCAGCTCCATTCGGTGCCCCTGTGGAGACCAGGTGAGCGTAACAGGGGAAGGGTGAAGATTTGGGGGTACTCCAGGTCACTGCAAGCGAATAAATCTGAACAAAAGCAGGGGTCCTGCTGGGTTTATAGTCAAAATCTCGAAAAGTAAAATCTCGAAAAAAAAGCACGAATTTAAAATCTCGAAAAAAAAATATCGAATTTTTTTTTCAATGCGTTTTTTTTTCAAAATGGGGGGGGTTCCCCCCAACCCCTTTTTTCATTTTTTTTTTTATTTTACCCCTTTTTTTTACTTACCTGACCCCAAAAACACATAAATAAATAAATAAAAAATTCAATATTTTTTTTTGTTGAGATTTTTATTTCGTGCTTTTTGTAATTCGAGATTTTATTTTCGGTATTTTGACCGACCACCGTCCTGCTGGCCCTTAGAGATGGGCTGGATCTACATGTCGCTGGGGAGGAAACAGATGACCAAGGGAGGTTTTTGGCGGTATCTCTGGTGGGTAATGACTATCCCCTCACGGTTGCAACGATATACGGCCTGAATACAGCGCAAGACAGGTTCCTCCAGTGCTCGCTGGGAAGGCTGGAGAAGTTCGCCAAGTCCCCTATCATTCTCACGGGCGATATCAATATCGCTTGGGATCCGGCAAATGACAGATTGGCGGGGGGGTGGCGAGAGCACAGACTGGGCCGTCCTCTGACGTGAAGGAGAGAATCAGTAATCTGGCCCTGTTCGATGCATGGAGACAGATAAGGGGTGAAGTAGGGGGTTATACCTGCTATTCACATGCCCATCAGTCCCAGTCAAGAATAGATTACATTTGGCTGTCAGCCAACTTGATGGGGAGGGCCTTAGATATCTCTATGGGTGTCACAACTTTGTCGGACCACGACTCCTTGACTTTATCCTTGAATTCAAAGGGCCGACCCGGGGGATTGTGGAAATGGCGCTACCTGGTTTCCCTCTTTAAAAATCAAGTACTGCCCCAAGAGGTGGAGGAGGAAATAGAGCACTTCTTTGCCGAGAATTCTGCAGAGGGCACCTCGCTCCAGGTTCGCTGGGATTCCTTTAAGACGACCCTGAGAGGGGCAATTATAGCAATTAAGGCAAAAAGGGAAAGGGAGTTGAGAATGGAGGAGGCACGCCTAGAAGAGGTTCTCAGGGACATAACTGCTAAAATGGAACAAAAGCAGACCCAGGCCACCAAGAGGGAGTATAGGATGGTGCGGGGCCTGCTAGACTTGATCCAGACACGAGCAGCGAAACAGAGTCTATTACTTCTTAGGCAGAAATGTTATACTAAAGCTAATAAAGCCGAGCGGCTCCTTGCGAGAATGCTTAGAAAGGATCAGAGAGACAATACTTAAAATTAAGGTTGGGGAGGGGCCGCCAGCACCAAATGTGAGGACATTTTGAGGGAATTCACCCGTTCCTACTCAGCCCTGTATACCTCTGACACCCCTGTGCAGGCTTCCCAACTAAATTATTTAGATAGTTACATTACCCCACATTATGCTAGAAGAGAGGGAAAATCTGGAAAGGGACATCTCAGAAGATGAGGTCAGGGAGGCAATGAGAGCTCTTCCTAATGTGAAATCGACGGGTCTGGACAGATACATGGCAGAATTCTATAAGCTCCATAGGGAAACCCTTGTCCCCATCTTAACTACGCTCTTTAATCAAATAGGACGGAGAAGCGCAATTACAAGAACCATGGAAGAGGCAAAAGTGGTCCTTATCCACAAAAGGGCAAGGGTCCAAAGGAGTGCACCTCTTACCGTCCCATAGCATTAATCAATGTAGACTCTAAAATATATGCTAAGATACTGGCTAAGAGGTTGGACCACCTTGTCCCAAAGTCGGTCCATCCAGATTAATCGGGATTCGTCAGAGGCAGGCAGGTAGACCAGTGATAACGTCAGGAGGCTGGCCCACTTAATTGAGAAGGCTCGCAAGAGAGGAATTCCCGCTCACCTGATAGCAATTGATGCAGATAAGGCGTTTGATCGGGTGGAGTGGGGATTCCTCTTTGCAACAATGCACAAGATGGGCTTTCGGCCTAGAATTTATGGACAGGATTAGGGCCAATTACAGAAACCCAACCCTTAGGCTGGCGGTCAATGGTCAATTGTCTGACCAGGTGCAGGTCGAGCGAGGTACCAAACAGGGCTGCCCGCTCTCCCCGATATTGTATGCTCTCCATTTGGAACCGTTCCTTGAAGAGGTACGATCCAACCAGAACATAACGGGACTTCCTTTCGCAGGGGAAGAGCACAAGAGCGCAGCCTTTGCCGACAATGTTATTCTATCCCTGACCAGACCCTGTACAGTCTTACCTGCAGTAGAAGCTGAGATAGCCCAGTTTGGTAGCATGGCGGGTCTCAAAATAAATCCTTCCAAAACGGAAATTCTCAATCTCACGGTTCCGACGCCAATGGCTCTCTCTCTGAAGGCCACCTCTCCCTATAGATGGGAAGATCACTCCATCGCCTATCTGGGAATAAAATTGACGCCAAGCGTGGAACAGCTGTACCAGGTGAACTACCCTTCCCTGCTGATGAAACTAAAGAGCAAAATGGTAGAATGGGGCCCCCTAGCGGTTTCCTGGCTGGGACGCATCAATACGGTACTGCCCAAGCTCTTGTACTGTTTCTCGGCTCTGCCAGTGAGTGTCCCCCTGACTTTTTCAGGTCACTGAACAAGATCACTACTAGATTCATGTGGGCTAATAAGCACCCTAGGATAGCGGCTAAGGTGATGAGAACTCCTACGGAGCGCGGTGGTATGGGGCTACCCGATTTTAGGGTGTATTATAGGATGGCCCACCTGAAGGTCAGGCGGGATTGGCAAAAAGACGACCGGGGGAAAGTGTGGAGGTCCATGGATGGGGCGGTATTGGGGGAGGACCTCGAAGGGGTTTTGTGGAAGCCGAAACCGGACAGGCCGATCCGCATATACTGTAGCACAATCTTAGCTCTAGTGGCCACTACCTGGGATGAGGCGGTGCAACAGGCTTACTTAACGACATATCCATCCCCATACACCCCTCTATACAACAACCCGCAGTTCACTCCGGGTCGCTTCACTAATGCCTTTTACGCGTGGCATCACAGGGGATGCAGAATGTTACGGGACATGTTTGGGGGGGCAGGTAAACAACTTTGAGCAGTGTAAGGCAGACTTTAAGCTGGGTGAAGGTGAAAGGTTCTGCCACTGCCAACTTCGGCATTGGCTCAGCTAGTCTTCTGTAAAGCAAGCTGCAACCCAACAGCTGACCCCCTTCGAAAAGTATCAAAATAGGGAGTTGGGGACAAGCAGCTGATCACAGCCCTATATAGGCATATGAAGGCAGGAGAGGATCCTCCCCTGCGGTCCTACTTGAAGAAGTGGGAGTTAGCTATGGGGGGACACAATCGAGGGTGATGACTGGTGTTGGCTCTGGAAGCATATACCAAAGTTAACTAGATCCCTTCAAATACGAGAGATGTGGCTGAAGCTGCTCAACCAGTGCCACTTGGTTCCCTCCAGACTCCACAGGATGTACCCCGGGTCCTCCCCTCTTTGCTGGAGGGAATGTGGCGCACAAGGCACGTGGGAGCACATATGGTGGGAGTGACCCAAAATTGAGGGCTATTGGGCCGGGATTGAGGCCGCGATCAATCAAGTTCTGGGTCTTGATTTTACGGGGCAACAATAAAGGTCTTGTGGTGCTGGGCTTGGGATGGTCTCTGTCGGCAATCAAGACTAAGGCGGGCCGCAAGCTTTATGTAATAATGATGATGGCAGCAGCAATAGTATTAGCTTGCAGATGGAAAACTAAGGACCCGCCATAAGACCATGAATGGGTGGCAAAGATATGGAACTTTTTGGCACATGAGTGGCTCACATACTCAATTCAGGGGGAGCATCTAAGATTCCGGTCGGACTGGGCTTCCTTGTTGGCTTATTTGGTTGAAGGGATGAGGCAGCGTTGGTGCCCCCCGGACTATGATACTCGGGCATAATAACAGATGCCCCCGGTGACAGACTATTAAAGGGACCTATCCATGTCGCTTGCTCTATCCTATGATTCTATGAGTGGGGAGATGGGTGGCAGCTGGTCAACTATGAAGCGTGGCGGTACTGGACTACTCTCGAACTCTGGGTTGGGTTGGGTTGCAAGGGGGGGGAGTTGGGGTTCTGTTTTTCCTTGTTTGTTCTGAATTTTGAAATGCCAATAAAAATCAAATTGAAAAAAAAAAAAAGAAAAGAGTCCATATTCAAGCCTGCATCTCTGCAGCATCCAACAACCCAGACGAACTTTTCAAAGTCTGCAAGGAACTGGCCAGCCCTACTGCAGCCTCATCCTCTATTGCACCTACCCAGGCCCTTTGCGGGGCCCTCGCTGCATACTTCATCGCCAAAGGTGCACACTTCACCACCAAAACACAGGAAATCCTGTCCTCTCTCTCCTACGCACCAACTTGTGCACCATCATCACTTGATGATCACTCCCCTCGGTTGCCCCCACCACGCCCCCTGTTCTCTCCTCCCTCTCCCCTGTCAAACCTGAGGTGGTCTCTAGACAAGTGCAGTCTATGAAAGCCTCTTTCAAACGGGTAGACCCTTGCCCCTCCATAACCATCAAGGACAACATTGACTGCCTAGTTCCAGCCTTGGCAGACCTATGCAACCTCTCTTTTGCCACTGGAGTTTCCCTACTTCGCTCAAGCATTCTCTTGTGCTCCCTCTACTCAAAAAACCCTCTGCTGGCCCCTCTATTCCAGCAAATTATCGCCCAATCCCTATCACTCCTTTCCTGGGCAAACTCCTGGAGAAGCTGGCTATTTCTCAGCTTACCCTCCACACTGAATCTGTTGTTGGCTCCATGACCATCAGTCTGGCTTTAGAGCATCCAGAGCCACGGAAACTGCTCTTCTGAACACCCATGAAGACCTGCTTTCAACCCTTAACTCTAACTCTCCCTCTGTCCTCATTCTTCTTGACCTCTCCTCCACTTTCGATAAGGTAAACCACAACATCCTGGTCTTCCGTCTCTGTGATACCCTGGGCATCACAGATCAGGCCCTGGCGTGGCTAGCGTCCTTTCTCTCTGACAGTCCTTCCCAGGTGGAACTTGGGGCCTTTTTCCCCACTATCACTCTCTCTACTTGTGGTGTCCCCCAGGGATCTAATCTATCCCCCTGGTTTTTCAATGTTTTCCAACTTTCAGTGCTATGCGGATGACAGACAGCTCTCGTCCCGGCTACCCTTGGCTTCTTCCTCCTCCTTGCTCATTCATGACTCTCTGCAATTCAGTAATGGTGTGCTGCTGATGATCTCTGCCTTAATGCCAGTAAGACTCAGATAGTCCTCATTGGGACCCCTGCTCCAGCTTTCCCACTGTCACTCTGGCCGGCATCTGTTGGTCCTGCGCCCTCACCCACCAGTGAGGCAAAAAACCTTGGGGTCATCTTCGACTCTACTCTCTCCTTCTCTTCTCACATCTCAGACATCTCCAAAAAGTCCCACTTTTAGCTGCACCTCCTCAGAAGTATTCTGCCTTTTCTCACATTCCCCCAGAGGCTCATTGTCTCCAGAGCCCTGGTTCTCTCCAGACTCCACTACTGCAACAGTCTCTTTCTCAATGTTCCTACTTCTACTCTACGACCTCGTCATCTTATCCAGACAATACCGCAAGACTTATCCTTGGTCTCAAGCCCAGTGACCGCATCTCTCTGGTGCTGAAATCCCTCCACAGGCTCCCCATGGCTGCAAGGATCAAGTTCAAGCCCCTTTGCATAGTCCACAATGCTTTCTGGGACTGGGGCCCGTACTATCTACAAGGCTCTCTTTCTAAATACTCTCCTTCTAGAGCCCTCCGCTCGGCCTCCTCCAACTCTCTGCGGGTGAGCCATTTTTCCACACAGAGATTTGGGGGTAGACCATTATCCTCTGCAGATGCTTGCGTTTGGAACAGCTTCCCTACCTCTCTCCATCTTGAGCCAGACTGCCTTAAATTCTGGAAACTCCTCAAGACCTTCCCCTCCTCTTCCTCTTTCTCTCTCCCTCTCCCCTGCTAACCTCCTTTCTCCTCTCTACTGCTTCCCTCCTTCTTTCTCTTCCCCAACCTGCTCAGTTCGCTGACTCGTCACCTGATGCACCTCCAAAGCCCCACAAGTCCCAGGCTCCCTTGCCAGTCCTGCACTTGCCTGTGAACCTCTGACTTTGCTTGGCACTACTGCACTCAGAATACGTTCCATGCGAGAGGCAACCACACTGCACTTAACCGAGACCCCCCGCTGGACTGGACGCACTTGATCACCCTCCCCCTCCATCGCACTTCCTGTCTGCGCACTTGCACAACCTTGAACCTAGCAAGTTTGTCTGTCCTATCCTCCCTCTGTCTCCCCCCTAGCTTGGTTGTGCCTGAAATACTCTACATAGGTGCATTAGTGATGACTAATCACCAATCAAATTGAAATTTCGCCAGGCCTAGTATGGTAGCTTATTGTTCTGTATGTCCTTTACCCTCTCCCTCCCCGCCCCCTTCTCTCATTCCTTCCTGTCATGCACTTGCACCAGTAGAAATGCCTCTGGCCTAGTATGCTAGTTATTTTTGTTACATCATTCGGAAACTTCAAGGCTTAATAATGATGACTGTATTCCCTTGTTCCCTTCCCGCCTTGAAGCGCTTTGAAGCACTTCACTTGTGTATAAGTGCTTTATAAATAAACAATTACAATTACAAAAAACAATCGCCAACTAATTGAATAAGCATTGTAATACATTGCCAATACAAATGTCTATACAAAATATGCCAAAATCCATTAAAAAGACAGTCCTGCAGTAATGAAATGTCCTTAACTTCTACAAGCCCCAAAATATGTATGTTTATTAGGGCCAAGCAGCAGATTCCGTAGGACCCATTCCCAAATGTAGAATGATTCCGCAGAATACATAGTGGCCCAGAACTGATCTGTACCAATGCTGTCTGGTGAGAATACACATTTCCCATTTCCCTTTAGATATTGTTCAGTTAAGATGGGGCCGTTTGTCAAAATATGCCTCGCAGTTCCAATGTCTTTACTGAAAATCCGGCACAGCCTGGCTTCAGGGGCTTGCATGCTGCACAGTATTCCAAGACTGGAAGGATGCTAAATTGAAGGTATAAAATGAATCGTTTAAGGGCCAGGCTGCATGGCTTAGTAAAATAACTGTGTGGAAGGAAGCATATTGCACATACCTCTTTTTTAAAGAAAATTTCGAAATCAATTGTGAATGATCCCATATAAGTGTTTTTGCCTTCAACCGAATAGGGAATGTAAGGGTTTCTCCATCAGTCAGTTCAACATTTCTGTAGCCACTAAGTTTCCCCCTCCTGTGTCAACCAGTTCACTATAAGCCTGATTCTCAGATATATGGTGTTCATGCTTGGTAATAAGGCCCAGTAGAGTCTGCTCTCTGTCTTCTGCCAAAGTTATTTTAGCAATATATTTGCATCTTGCGATTTTCCAGAGTGAAATGAGCGAGGGGAGCCCTAGCTCAAGCCTCAGCGCCTCAACTGGATCCGCAAAAGGTAAACCTAGCTCACGACCCTCGCCCAAAAACCCCTCTGGCAAACCCATTGGACAGGAGGAGTCAGGACTTGGGCCCCTAGAGCCTGGCACCCTCTTCAAAAGCCCTCCTGGGGCAAGTCCTGGCACCTAGGGCGCTAGGCTCATACACCATGAAAGACAAAGTGCTTGGGAACTACTTTATTGTATTATCAGCCAACATGGAGGCATCCACATAGCTTGGTTCTTAGGAACCAAGCTATGCGGTCTAGTGTTTTGGGTGTGGTAACCTAGGGACTACTTTACCTGGACTATTTTGTTGGGGCTATTTAAACCACACCCTAGCAAGACAACACGCTTCGTGTTACTTTGCAGCTTGCAACGTGACGCTCACCGTGTCCAGCTGTTTCCCCCGAATCTCGGAGAAGCAGAACCTGCAAGGAGACAAAAGGAACATCATTAGCAGCAGCAACTTACCTGCAATCATCATCTTTAGCCACTCGCAGCTCCTGAGAACAGCTTCCTCGAATCTGCACGCCTCCCGGACAGAATGACCTGAAAGAGGAAGATAGAGGCAACATTAAAGTAAGCAGTGGAGACATTTGCAAAGTACAAACTGCTCAAAAGGCTTACCTGGCTGGTCGCCTCTCGGCTGGCACCACTCCGGACATTCCACTTGCGCTGAAGAACACTGCGACCTACAAGGAAGGAAAACACAGGTTAGCAAAGGCAAGACTTCGCAGCACTGCGCATAGCGCTTACTTACCGCATTATAGCATTCTTAATGCGCCAACATTTACCAGCGGAGCTCAACCAAGCCAGTTTGCCGCGCTGAAGCTCCGCATATCTAAGGGAGAAAGAGACATTTTAAAAACAAAGAAAGGCATGCAGGATAGCAACAATACTAAAGAACAGCAATAAGACCTACCTGAACAATATCAAACGGGCCGGCATCAGTGAAGTAACTGGACCGCACACGCCCATGAAAGACAATGCGCCCCTGCAAGAAGGCAGGGCGGAGGGCACGCCTAACTCTACCACAAGGTGAGGAGAGGGCCCCAGAGGGGCTGAAATCATACGGGGTGGAAGGAGGCTACTTACCCCGGTCGGTCAGTCTTGAACACAGTCCTCCTGTATTTTCAGGCAGAACCACATCTGGGTAAAGCTGAGAAGTATACCAGCGAGTAACCCGGCTGGGTGGCGTCCCTGTGGATACCAGGTGAGCGTAACACTAGCAGAGAGCGCAGAAGTTTCCCTTTTGCTTGTTCAAGCCATTGTACATGACGATCTGGCAGAACCTCTAGCCAGTATAGTATCCCTGGAATTACACACTTGTAAACTTCTAGCAGGACTTCCATAGAGTATCCACCCTTCCTAGACATGACTTTTTTAATAACCTGTCACTGCCTAATAGTCTTGAGGGCTAAAGCCTCTGCTTAAAAGGAGACAGTCCGAAGGTTCTTAATGGGCATCCCCAGGTATATATAAGAATCACCAATTTCGAGGTTTGTGCCCCCCATTTGCCATGGGGATTGCTTTATACTGTATGCTATTGAGCTAATGGCCGCTGGAAACATGCATCTGTTACTGGATGGGATTACACCAGAATAATTCTGAGTCCAAATAACCGGACAAACTCAAAAAGATGGCAAGTTGCTGTTTTATTAGAAATTATCACAAACAGGGAGTTTACAACGAACATTAATGAACATACGCTCATTCTCAGCGATTTTCACATGAAATACAATTATATACTTCTTTATGCATCAGAATGATGTCATGCTACGCAGCCATTCTAAAAAACCTATCAAGGGTTGGGATTCGTTAAGTGACACATCTAGATATACAATTGTATAGGAGCTAAGTTTGTCATTGGCTGTCAGATATCAGGTGGATAACCTAGGGCTACCTCTTCATACGTGTCATTTAAAAAAAATCAGTTACACAGTTTTTCATTGGTTTCTCAAGCTATAAGGTCCTTCATTATATGGACTAATACAATTGGTTTAGCCCGCTTGTGCCATTTCTGGAACATTCAGCTAAATTAGCAGCACATAAGCCAAGACCCAGGTGCAGGTAGATAGGACATGAAGCTACCCCACCACCCAATTAGCCCAACATCTCTCATCACCCATGCTTTCTGCCATGAAATTCTCTTTGTACTTGGCCCTGCAGAGTATTCTTGTCCTCAGAATACAACGGGAGTGAGGGCACTCGCCATCGTGTCTGGAACTCCAAGTTCAAGCTTTATTTTCAGCCTTCACTGACGTGACAAGAAACCGCAATTCTGTTCATTCTGCAAGATTTTATATGATTAGTGAATTAAGACTTGGCATCTTCTGTGTTCTTTATTGCACCTTAACATGAGGGATTCATCCTCCGCACACATGTTCCTCTTCAGCGTAGATAGCTGACCTTGCCTTCTAAGTTCTTAACATCAGGCCAGACAACCTCCCAACGCAGCTCCAACAACCTGCTATTCTACTGCGACACAACCTTTGATTTTCTCTTCATAATTCTTTGGCTTACTTATTTCATGATAACAATGTCCAATTTCTGTACAATAGTGGCTCTGCCTGCATTCTATTCACTACTTGTAGCTAACCTATACAATGACTTGATCTATCTTGCGTTTCAGCGAATGTACATTCATTATACTTCTGATTTCTGCAGCACTTTTTACTGTGTAATCTTCTTCTTTTATACTTTTAAGGTTCACTTGATTCTTTACTTAATTTCTCCTCTAGGATTCATATATTGTATTTATTCAGTATTTCAGGACTGTCAGGAATCCATGCAAACAGAAATGAGAACCAATCATCATCTTCAATAGCCTCTGTCTCCTCCTCCATATTTGTGTGCAGTCCTGTCAACTTAGTTATAGCATCCATCAAAGTCCTGTTCTCACCTGTCATGATGCCTACTCCCGGGAAGCCAGTTCAGGCCCAGCGTCCCCGAAAGCAGACATCATGTGCCCAGGGAGGGACCCAGCAACCCCTTATAGGGGCTCTTTGGACATTGTCCTGGCGCCTTTGGCGCCAGGCTCATAGAAGTCATCAGTCCTGGCACCATAGGCGCCAGGCTCATTATGGGAGTGCTTGGATGGACTTACCTGATGCAGACCATGCTGCCGGATCCAGACCTCCTTGAGGTCTGAAAGGGACTATTTTACCTATGGGACTATTTTACCACTCGGGCGTGGCTGGGGAAGAATACTTACCTGGAACTACTTTGGGGGCTATTTAAACCACGCCCAGACAGCAGCTCACGCTTCGCGTTGTTCTGCATCAAGCAGCTGGACGCTCACGGTGTCTGCTCCTGCATCCTGGCTCCAGCCACGCCAGCCTGCAACCTGGAACACCTGAAAAGGAAGGAAAGGAGAGAAAGGTGAATAATTGAACTTTACCTACCTCCATCCGGAGTCCGGAACCATCACTCCGACGATCCTGAGAAAAGACATTATTTTTAGAAGCGCATCGCATCGCTCGCTGCAGCGCCGCGTTCCACTCACCTTCACGAGGCGCCCTCGTGCTCTTCAGCGCCTAAGGAGAAAAAGAGACAAAACAAAGGTGAGCGAAGGAACAGATTGAGGAAGGCCTGATTCTTCCACCTTAAGACTTACCTGATTTTTGTTGGGACAATCTTTCCACACCTCGGGTCGGCGCCGCTTCTTTGGCACTGCCGTACCCCAGCCCCTAAGGGGAAAAAGAGACAAATTAAAGGTGAGCGAAGGAACAGATCGAGGAAGGCCTGATTCTTCCACCTTAAGATTTACCTGATTATTGTTGGGACAATCTTTCCTCACCTCGGGTCGGCGCCGCTTCTTTAGCACTTCCGTACCCCGGCCCCTAAGGGGAAAAAGACACACGCATAAGTGGGTGAAAGCAAGATCACTACGGCCTCATATCGGAAAAGTCAAGCAGAGTTGAATACTCACCAAACCCGAGATCCAGTGAAGTAACTGGAAATCAACGCGCCCCTGCATCGGAAGCAGGATGGAGAGCTCGTCCTTTTAGACTCTAAGGTGAGACTCTACGGGGAATCGCGGAGGGGGTTCGAGGAGTGTGAGAGGGAAAGGGGGGGAATCCGACACATTATCCAGCAGACAGTTAATCCCCTTTTCCATCTACAGAAGGATTCTTCTACGGGCCAGACAGGCGAGGTTTGGGGGTCCGGTCCAGTCCGTCTTCCGAGTCCTGCGCATCACCTTAGAAGAGGTCATAGCAGTCCAGAACAGGTCGGCACCTCCGTGGGAATCAGGTGAGCGTTACAGAACGCGAAGCCTACCTACAATTTCCCACCTGGGCGCTATGGAGACTTCCGAGACAGACCAGCTGGCCCAGCTATTGGGGGAATTACGGGCTGAAGTTCATTCCGCTCGCCAGGAGACGAATGCCCTCAGGAGAGAGTTAATTGTATCTAAAGAACAAACTGATGATCTTGCCAGACAGCTATTACAAGGTCAGGCTGGTCAAACTCCTTTACCAGGTTCTGGGGGTAATTCCGCCCTAGTGGTTTCAAATAACCCCGTGAAAATTAATCTACCTGGAAATGTGCCACTGGCCCCACCGGAACGTTTTGCCGGGGATCCCAAAAGGTTCGCCATATTCATGAATCAATGCCGATTGCACTTCCTCTGCAGACCTGGGGCCTTCCCTAACGACCAAACCAAGGTCGCTTTTGTACTATCATATCTCAGCGGCTGTGCTGCGGATTGGTCAGTTCCACTGGTTACTCAAGATGACCCAATTCTTCGGAACTTTCAAGCCTTCCAGACAAGCATGGAAAGAATTTTTTTGTGCGGCATTCTCAGGGACAGGCCCTGGACAACAAGCTTCTATCCCTATGACAGGGTAACCTGGACCTCTTAGCCTATATCGCGACCTTCAATAGGTTAATTGTGGAGACTGGATGGCCAGAGGATAAAAGAATCACCTTATTCCATCGAGGTCTACGTGGAGAACTTAAGGGCTTCAAAACAGAAAGGCAGATCGGTCCAGGTTTGAGACCCGGGTTTGGTCAAAACCCATGTTAACCCCAAGGGTGCCGATGCTACTGAACCTATGCAAATTGGAGGGGTTAAAGGACATTTAACTCAAAAAGAGCGTGAACGAAGACGGCAAATGCAATTATGCCTTTAGTGTGGGGCTTCTGGACACTTTTTACGAGATTGCCCTATAAAACCGTCTAAGAAGGCGGTAGGAGTCGCTGATAAGAACCTGATGGAATCTGAGTCGGGAAACGACCACGCCCGACAAGCGTAGGGGTCCGCTTGCCGAGCTTAAAAACTAACTCTCTGACCTCGCATTTCATCATGCCAATGGTCCTCGTAAATCCGAAGCAGCCTGGGCGGTTACATGCCATTAAGGCATACATCGATAGTGTGGCTATAGGAAACTATGTGGATCGTGAATTGGCTTCCAGGATCAACCTCCCTCTTTGCCCTAAAACTAGTAAGGATGTCATCACCACAGTGGATGGAACCGAAATCGCCTCTGGGCCGGTAACACACTCCACTACTGAAGTGACATTGTTGGGTCAAGACGGACATCGGGAGGTAATTGTGTTTGATGTAATCAAGGCTCTGCAATTTCAAGTAATTCTAGGAATCCCTTGGTTGGAAACACATAATCCTCGAATTGACTGGCGAGCAAAGAGGATAACCTTTCCAGATTGTGCACAAACCGGTTATCCAAGAAATCCAAATATTGGCCTAGCTACAGTAACCCCGGTCATTTTGCAAATACCGCCAGAATACCAAGAATTTCAAGATGTCTTCCAAAAGGAACAGGCCAACACTCTACCGCCTCACAGGTCATACGATTGCCAGATCGATCTATTGCCCGGTGCACAACCCCCTTGCAGCAGGATCTATGCCCTTACCGAACCTGAGAATCTTCATTTGCGACAATATCTAGATCAGTACCTAGCCAATGGTTTTATTCGCCCGTCTAAGTCTCCTGCATCCTCGGCTTTATTCTTCGTGCCTAAAAAAGAAGGCGACCTCAGAACTTGTATTGACTACCGTGCATTGAACCAGATAACTGTTAAAAACCGATACCCTTTGCCTCTGATCCCTGAACTCCTTGACCAGGTGAAGGATGCCTGCATATACACCAAGTTAGATCTCTGGGGGGCCTACCATCTGGTGCGAATAAAGGAAGGCGATGAATGGAAAACTGCCTTCCGCACCATATATGGGCTATTCGAGTACCAGGTGATGCCTTTCGGATTGTGCAATGCACCGGCTGCCTTCCAATACTTCATGAACAATGTCTTTCGGGAACTCATCGACGTTTGTGTTGTCGTATATATCGATGACATTCTTGTGTACTCCTCTTCGGAATCTGATCACAGAAAACATGTCAGGGCAGTTCTCGAGAAATTGCGCCAACACAAACTATTTGCTAAACTTGAAAAATGTGTTTTCCATGCCATTGAAGTCGAGTTTCTTGGTTTCATCCTGACACTTAAAGTAGTGCGCATGGACTCACGAAAAGTGGATGCTATCCTCTAATGGCCATCGCCTAGCTCCGTGAAAGGTGTTCAAAGCATGCTTGGCTTTGCCAATTTTTATCGCAGGTTTATCCCGGAATGTTCTCGTGTGGTTCAACCCATCACTGCGCTCTTAAGGAAAAATAAACGTTTCGAATGGTCTGAAGAAGCCGAGCAGGCCTTTCAGGAACTAAAAGCTAAATTTACCTCTGCACCTGTATTGAAGCACCCGCACCCAGATCTCCCTTATGTCGTCGAAACTGATGCATCCAGCCTACCCATGGGAGCTGTCCTGTCTCAAAGAGATCCCGAAACTAACCAACTGCATCCCGTTGCATTTTGGTCCAGAAAATTCTCGGCACCCGAGGTTAACTACCCAATCACTGACAAAGAACTGTTAGCCATTAAATCCGCCTTTAAAGCCTGGCGGCATTATCTACTTGGCGCTAGACATACCATTACAGTGATCACCGACCACCGGAACTTACATTATTTAAAGACCGCCAAGGCTCAGTCATCTCGACAGCTCTGTTGGGCTTTGTTTTTTGCGGAATTTGATTTTGTAATCACCTACCGTCCTGGCTGTAAGAATGGCAAAGCGGACGCTCTATCCCGAATAGGAATGGAAGAAACTGATACTAACTCAGAACCTGTACCGATAATTCCCGAACAGAGAATTTTGGGCATGACTTCTTTACAAACGCTTGAAGACATTCAAGCTAGAGTTAAACAACTCCGGGACCTTACAGTCTTACAGGATTGGGTACAAAAGGGATCTGACTTTACTATAAATAATAATTTACCTTATTTCCAAGGGCGCTTATTTCTGCCACATAAGGAATTACAAGAGCTTGTTATTTCTCGTTATCATGATACACTAATAGAGGGGCACCCCGGTATTGCCAAGACGGAAGGAAAGGTGAAACGACAATTCTGGTGGCCTTCTTGGCAAAAAGATGTTAAATCATTTGTGATGTCCTGTGGTGTTTGCGCCCAAAATAAAGGCCAAAAGAAAAGACCAGCCGGTCTCCTTCAACCTTTAGACATTCCGCCAGCACCTTGGCACACCCTGTCATTGGATTTTATTACAGACTTACCTCCTTGTTCAGGATATAACACTATTCTTGTTATTGTGGATTTATTTTCCAAAATGGCCCACTTCATTCCATTGAAAGGTTTACCTTCAGCTTCAGTTCTAGCCAAATAATTCCTTGAAAATATTGTTTGTTTACATGGATTCCCGTCTGTACTAATCTCATTCCGGGGAAGCCAATTAGTTTCCCACTTTTGGCGTAGATGTTGTCAATTGGCACAAATCGATGTAAGATTATCGACTAGTCACCACCCTCAGACCGATGGTCAAACAGAGAGGACGAATCAGACCCTTGAGCAATATTTACGGTGTATGTTGCAGCAATCTGAAAGTAACTGGAAAGACATTCTTTGGATAGCCGAATATGCATATAATAATTCGGTACACTCTGGAACTGGGCAAAGTCCTTTTTATACTTTATATGGGCATCACCCTCGAACCTCAGACCTCGACTCGCCTCAAGGCCTTGGAATGCCCGCAGTGGACCATCTGCATTCTACAATTACCCAAGCCTTCAAAGAAGCAACTACACTTTTACAACAAGCCAAGAGAAAATACAAGAAGAATGCTGACCGGCATCGGAGTGAAGCACCTCAGTACCAGATTGGGGACCAAGTATGGCTGGCTACCAGGCACTTATCGCTCAAGGGACCTCGAACTTTTAATCCAGAATATCTGGGGCCTTACTCCATTATGGCCATAATCAATCCAGAGGCCGTTAAACTTGATTTACCAGCTAACATGCGAATTCACCCTGTTTTTCATGTGTCA